>NC_064645.1:558769963-561729130 GCF_023864345.2 Schistocerca serialis cubense | reverse complement strand
GGAGTCAAAGCAGGAATAGCACAGTGGGGTGTAGGGCTTTACATCAGGAAAGAAATGGAACCCAGCTTAGTTCCAGTAAGGTATGTAAACGAACGACTGATATAGTTTTTATGAGGCACTCAGTGATGTAGTTGTTAGTGTAAAGGACAAGGACAGTGTTCTGCTCATGGGTGATTTTAATGCCAGGATTGGAAATCGAACAGAAGGGTATGAAAAGGTTATGGGCAAATTTGGAGAGGATATGGAGGCCAACAGGAACGGGAAACAACTCTTGGATTTCTGTGCCAGTATGGGCTTAGTAATCACAAACTCCTTTTTTAAACATAAGAATATTCACCGGTATACTTGGGAAGGCAGGGGAACCAGATCTGTCATTGACTATATAATAACAGATCAGGAATTCAGGAAGGCTGTGAGGGACACACGTGTATTCAGGGGATTCTTTGATGACAGTGATCATTATTTAATCTGCAGTGAAATTGGGATTGTGAGGCCGAAAGTGCAGGAGGTCAGGTCCATATGTAGGAGGATAAGAGTGGAGAAACTTCAGGATAAGGAAATCAGGCACAAGTACATAACAGAGATCTCAGAAAGGTACCAGTTAGTTGAATGTAGTCAATTACAGTCATTGGAGAAGGAATGGACAAGGTACAGGGACACAGTACTAGAAGTGGCTAAAGAATGTCTTGGAACAGTAGTGTGTAAAAGTAGGATGAAGCAAACAGCTTGGTGGAATGACACAGTCAAGGCAGCCTGTAAAAGGAAAAAGAAGGCGTATCAAAAATGGCTACATACTAGAACGCAGGTAGACAGAGAAAGTTATGTTGAAGAAAGAAACAAAGCCAAACAGATAATTGCAGCATCCAAGAAGAAATCTTGGGAAGACTTTAGAAACAGGTTGGAGACTATGGGTCAAGCTCCTGGAAAACCATTCTGGAGTGTAATTAGCAGTCTTCGAAAGGGAGGTAAGAAGGAAATGACAAGTAGTTTGGACAGGTCAGGAAAACTGCTGGTGAATCCTGTGGATGCCTTGGGCAGATGGAGGGAATATTTTGAAGAGTTGCTCAATGTAGGTGAAAATACGATCAGCAATGTTTCAGATTTCGAGGTAGAATGGGAAAGGAATGATGATGGAAATAGGATCACATTTGAGGAAGTGGAGAAAATGGTCAATAGATTGCAGTGCAATAAAGCAGCTGGGGTGGATGAAATTAAGTCGGAACTCATCAAATACAGTGGAATGTCAGGTCTTAAATGGCTACACAGGATAATTGAAATGGCCTGGGAGTCGGGACAGGTTCCATCAGACTGGACAAAAGCAGTAATCACACCAATCTTTAAACATGGAAACAGAAAAGATTGTAACAACTACAGAGGTATCTCTTTAATCAGCGTTGTGGGTAAAATCTTCTCAGGTATTGTTGAAAGGAAAGTGCGAGTATTAGTTGAGGACCAATTGGATGAAAATCAGTGTGGGTTTAGGCCTCTTAAGAGGTTGTCAGGACCAGAACTTTAGCTTACGGCAAATAATGGAGAAGTGTTATGAGTGGAACAGCGAATTGTATCTATGCTTTATAGATCTAGAAAAGGCATATGACCGGGTTCCAAGGAGGAAGTTATTGTCTGTTCTACGAGATTATGGAATAGGAGGCAAACTTTTGCAAGCAATTAAAGGTCTTTACATGGATAGTCAGGCAGCAGTTAGAGTTGACGGTAAATTGAGTTCATGGTTCAGAGTAGTGTCAGGAGTAAGACAAGGCTGCAACCTGTCTCCACTGTTGTTCATATTATTTACGGATCATATGTTGAAAACAATAGGCTGGCTGGGTGAGATTAAGATATGTGAACACAAAATAAGCAGTCTTGCATATGCGGATGACTTAGTTGTAATGGCAGATTCGATTGAAAATTTGCAAAGTAATATTTCAGAGCTAGATCAGAAATGCAAGGACTATGGTATGAAGATTAGCATCTCCAAAACGAAAGTAATGTCAGTGGGAAAGAAATATAAACGGATTGAGTGCCAAATAGGAGGAACAAAGTTAGAACAGGTGGACGGTTTCAAGTACTTAGGATGCATATTGTCACAGGATGGCAACATAGTGAAAGAACTGGAAGCGAGGTGTAGCAAAGCTAATGCAGTGAGCCCTCAGCTACGATCTACTCTTCTGCCTGCCTGCAATCATCTAATACTTTCCCCTCTTTGGGGAAGTGTGAGGGGGAGTTTGTAGCCTTTTGGCTTTTACTCCCCTGTGTACATGTGTGTGTGATTTTTCTATATATTTTTGGTGTCTGTGATATGTGATGAATTGTTGTGTGTGTATCTGGGACTTGCCTGAGGTAGGCGAGATGATTGGTGATATATGGGAAGGAACTGGATTAGGGATTGGGTATTGGGATTTTTCTCTTCGACTTAATCGTCGAAGATCGTCATAGGGCGCTTGTGTTTATCGCGGGACATGTCATACCGACCAAGGGAGTGGATGAGTGCATTTCCGGATCTGGAAGTACCTTCATAGAAGGCCCTTGCCAGATCCTGGAAACGCTCTCTCAGGAGTGGGATATCGGCTGCGGCGTGCAGGTCGTCTGTGGGGAATCCGAGAGGTAGATGCAGTGCCCTTCTGAGGGCGCGGTTTTGCAGCCTCTGGAGTTTGTCCAGGTGCTGCTTCGCCGCGTATCCCCAGACAGGGCACGCATACTCCATTACTGGCCGGATCAGGGCCTGGTAAACGTTTACTGCTACTGGGCAGGGAAGGGAGCTGTTTGTGTTCAGGATAGGGTATAGGATGGACATTCTGGCGCAGACCTTCCTGTGGACCTCGTCTATGTGGGGTTTCCACGTAAGACGAGAGTCCAAGGTTACGCCAAGGTACTTGGCGGTTCTGCGCCAGGGGAGTTGGGTTCCATTTAGGTGGAGGTGGAGGGGGGGACGTTGAGGAGGTTCGCGCCTTCCGAGCCTGCGGGTAATCAGCATTGCCTGCGTCTTCTCCGAGTTGATGGTGATGCGCCAGCGACGGGCCCAGGTTTCTGTGTCATCTAAAACCCTTTGTAGCCTACGAATGACCAGGTCCTTGTTCGCATTTCTCGTGTAAAAGGCTGTGTCATCTGCGTACTGCGCGGTGTGCACCAGGGGGGCCGTTGGAGTGTCCGCAGTGTACAAGCTGTACAATACGGGCCCCAGGACCGATCCCTGTGGCACCCCGGCACGAATACGCCTTCTGGTGGAGGTGGCAGTTTCTACTTTGACGGAGAAAGTCCTATTCGTGAGGTAGCTCTTGATTAGCTGAACTATGCTCCCTGGAAACCCTTGTGAGTACAACTTGTAGAGTAGCCCTCTATGCCATACTGAATCAAAGGCTTTGGCTACGTCTAGTAGCACTATCCCGCAGTAGCCTCCGTGGTTGAAGCCCTCTGTGGCTGCTTCAACCATTCTCATGACCTGTTGTGGGGCAGAGTGGTTCTGCCGGAATCCAAATTGGAAATCCGGCAGAATTTGCTCTCTGGTAATATGTTCTTGCATGGGTTTTAGCAGGAGGCGCTCATAGATCTTGCTGAGTGTTGGCAAGAGGCTAATCGGCCTGTAGTGCTGCGGGAATAGAGGGTCTTTTCCTGGTTTGTGTATCGCGACCACTTCCGCATGTTTCCAGCAAGCTGGGAACTCACGGGAACGAGTAATCTCGTTGAGGACGTTCGCGAGGTGTGTGATCGCTGTGGGTGGGAGTTTTTTGACTAACTGGTTTGTGACACTGTCGTGCCCTGGCGCCTTTTTTGTAGGGAGGGACCTGATTACTCTTGCCACGTCCTCGGGGGCAAAAAGTATGGGTTCGTCCTCTGGGTCCTCCTCAGCATTGAGGAAGACAGCCAGTTGACGACTGACTACCACTTCATGCTCTTCATCCTGGGGTTCTGCCGTTTGAAACTGCTTCTCGAAGGAGTCGGCAAGGGCGTTGGCCTTCTCAGCATTGCTGTAGACCAATCCCCGCTCGGCGTGCAGTGGCGGCATCCTAGCGCGTCTTTTTGTGAATTGTGCAAGAAGGAAGTCAGTACCAAGACTAAGTTATCTGTGCACCGTTCAATCATTCGACCAACTTTGTTGTATGGGAGCGAAAGCTGGGTGGATTCAGGTTACCTTATCAACGAGGTTGAGGTTACGGATATGAAAGTAGCTAGAATGATTGCAGGTACTAGTAGATGGGAACAATGGCAGGAGGGTGTCCACAATGAGGAAATCAAAGAAAAACTGGGAATGAACTCTATAGAGGTAGCAGTCAGGGCGAACAGGCTTAGATGGTGGGGTCATGTTACACGCATGGGAGAAGCAAGGTTACCCAAGAGACTCATGGGTGCAGCAGTAGAGGGTAGGAGGAGTCGGGGTAGACCAAGGTGAAGGTACCTGGATTCGGTTAAGAATGATTTTGAAGTAATACGTTTAACATCAGAAGAGGCACCAGTGTTAGCACTGAACAGGGGATCATGGAGGAATTTTATAAGGGGGCTATGCTCCAGACTGAACGCTGAAAGGCATAATCAGTCTTAAATGATGATGATGATGTTATTCTACAAGTAAAACTAAATAATAAAGTTCATATAAACATAGGTCCGCAAATGTTTAGTTACAGCTAATATTAGAGTTTGCCTAAAATTTCGCAACTTCGCTAGTATGAAGCCATCGCAAAACTGTACGAGGTTAATGTAAAGCACAATTTCCATATATTTTGTTGTTACTGATCTGGTGAATCTAATAAAACATGTCCCAGATGTGTATCTCCAGTAGTTTTCCAGAACATCCAGAGAAGCAAAAAAGAAATTTCGTAACATTTTTAATTTATTAACTACCTGGTCCAGTTTGTTTTTTGAATTCCAGATAATTGCACAAAGTTTTCAACAGTTGTAGATAATTTAATTTTGGAAAAATGATGGTAATAATGTTAACTGAAACTTTATAAATGCGTCTGATAGTCCGCTTTTATCAATACCACACCACACGTGAATTCACGTTAAACCAGAAAAAACAAATCTCAGTGTTAAGGAAGTTGTACCGTGTGAATTTAGCTGCACGTGTATGAACAGATTTTGGTGCTCGTTATCAGTTTCACAGGGTCGTTCTTAATTTTGCCCATTGCATTCATAATGCGAGCACGTAATTCCTCACGTGTATTTCCTTTGTTCTTATGAACTATGTCTTTCATCCATCCCCATACACAAAAATCCATTCATGTTAAATGGGGGCGATCTGGATGGCCACGGACGTGTAGCATCATTCTTATTTCATAAATAATATACAAAATACAACAGTTACTATGTGGTTTCACTTAAATACACTGTTTACTATGTTCTTTCACTGAACAATACAGAAAATTAACTCGACTAAAACAACTCACTAATGGTCGCCAACAATGACATAATCGTTTCTACTCGAAAATAAACAAATTTACTTGTGTAATAATTTTTGCTTCTCTGAATGTTCTGCAAAATTACTCCAGATACACGCCTGGGACATGTTTTATTATATTCACAAGACCCATAACAAAAAAATAAATAAATGAGTATCGTGCTTTACTTTAACCTAGTATTGTTTTGCGATGGATTCATATCAGCGAAGTTGCTAAATTTCAGACAAAATCTTTTATTAGGCGTAACTAAACATTTGCGGACCTATGTTTATATGACCTTTGTTCTTTAGTTTTACATGTAGAATAACATAGAATATCTGCACATCTTCGTGGATCACCCTGTACATAATGAACGGCAGAGGGCCTATAACCTTCGGATACCACAATATCACTCCTGCTTCACGCGATGAATTCCCTCCAGTTATTACGAAGTGTGATCTTTCTGACAGAAAATCACGAAGCCAGTAGCACAATTGAGATGATTAGGTGACAAAAGTCTGTGAAGATCTGGATGGATGGAATCAATTTGATATCCTCTGCCGATAGCAGTTCTTACTTCGTGCGAATAAAGAACCAGCTGTGTTTCACAAGACAGATTTTGTTCTATATCCATGGTGGCAGTGTGTCTTTAGTTCGTTTTCTTCGAACACAGTTTATGTTCCAAATTCCTAATAATATCGATGTTGGTAATACGGGTCTACAACTCAGTGAATTACCTTCTCCTACCTATCTCATGAAGTCGAGTGGCCTTCGTAACTTCCCAGGCTTTATGTAGAGATTTTTCGTCAAGCGAGTATGAGAGAGGTGTCTAAAGTAGTCTTTGACCTGCTCGGCAACTGTATCATTTGAGTCACATGGTCGGTAAAAGAAATCATTTATTAATTTATTACCTACTCACAAGAACTGTCTACTTCGATTTCATTACAACATAAGCTGCTTCTAACAGCAAGTGTATGGTGTGAAAATTGGTAATTGACACTAAATTACGAAAAGTGTGAAGTCATCAACGTGAATAATGAAATAAATCCGCTAAATTTCGGTTCCACGATAAATCACACAAATCTAAAGGCTGTAAATTCAACCAAATACTTAGGGATTAAATCACAAATAACTTTAAGTGGAACAGCCACATATATAATGTTGTGGGGAAGGCAAACCAAAGATTGCGATTTACTGACAGAACACTTGGAAAGTGCAACAGGTCTACTAGAGAGACTGCTTACATCTCGATTGTCTGCTCTTCTGGAGTACTGCTGTGTGGTGTGGGATCCGCATCAGGTGGGACAGACGGACGACATCAAAAAAGTTAAAGGAAGCGCAGTGAAATTTCAATCACCAACTTTCTTCCCCGATTGCCAAAATATTCTGTTGGCGACCACCTACATAGGAGAAATGAGTGTCATGGTAAAATAAGAGAAATCAGAGCTTGCACAGAAAGATTTAAGAGCTCATTTTTCCCGCGCGCCGTTGGAGAATGGAAGTGTAGATAAATAGCTTGAAGGTGGGTGTATGAATCCTCTGCCAGGTACTTGATTATGAACTGCTGAGTAATCATGTAAATGTCGAACAAACGCGCTACAAACAACTGTATTTAATCTACACCTTCTGAACACTATTAGGTACACTGTAAAAATTTCGGCTGAACTTACCACTGGATATAGCCAGCTTTCATTAACTTTAAAGATTTGGGCTTCAGTTCGTTCTATTAGTGCTTGGAGCTGCGGTTCTTCCCCGGCTCAGCTACGACAATTTACAACTACAATGCCGATTGTTGATATATCTACCTCGTCCTGTGTTTGGCATGCATCCTAGGAGACTGAAGTCCTTGTCGTTTCCCGAAGCAATGCAATTAAAAAATTGCAGAGTCCACTCCAAAAAGCACGTTCTACCCGCGTAGCCACATCCTGCGTATAAAAGACCACTGACCTATTAAGTAGATCCCGACATCTATCCACCCTATGGCATACGACAAGGAATCTGCAGCCTACACGGCCGCAGAACCGCATGACCCTCCACTCGGCTCTGTACCAAAATTCGGCAGTAGATCCAGTCGACGATGCTACAAAGATGGTGTGCCCTGTCTTCATCTCGCAAGCGAGACTGGTAGTCTTTACCACTTCAGATAGCCGCCCGAAACCGGGGAGAATCTCTTCCGATCCAAAGCGACACACATAGTGAACCACAACGAGCAGTTGGCTGCGCCCTGTACTCTTCATGGTATACAATCCCCAGAATGCACACACATTACACACTTGGCTCCATTACGCTACTAACACTGGAGGTCCCAACTACCAGTGATCCCACCTTCTGTGAATGCTCGGACCTTGCAGGGCGAGAGGCTTCCTCTGAAACAGGACAGGTGATTGCCTGTGGCTCAGGATCAGCCACAGGTAGCGCATGTAACCTGTTTGTCAGACAAACTGGGATGGCCGTTCGATGGGCCCCTTGGAAAGCCTTTAGCTGCCTGCCACAACTCGAAACGACCTCTCCCTCGACCACCGATGAGTGGTAATGCTCAGTGCGGGCACTAAGCGAGGCGACACAGCAGTGGACCGACTGGGGGACGGGTGGGATGTGCTGGACGTCCCTGTGGATCACCACTTCCGGCCCCAGAGAGTGATGCCACTGATACCAGCCTCGAGCTGCGTGACCGAAGCCAGCAACGCTTGGGGCTGTGAGCGAAGGATCTCCAACTCAGCTCGCATCTGAACACAGTATTCACAGTCCCCGTCCCAAACACGCGAGAAACTTAAGGGTAAAATACAAAAACACATAGACGGAGCTAAATGAGCAACTCGCTTCTGCTTAGAAGGTCGTAATATAATACACAAACAAACTTTTACTATCTTGGCGCTTCACGAACGGAGTTTGACAGCACACACACACTCAACCTTTACGCAAATTATTTGAATATCTCGAGGTTCGGAGATTTAAAAGTTCTGCTAGCTAAGTAATAAGTAGCCATGTTCATATAAAGCTGTACGACAAGTAATAGTCTATTGTAAACAGGACTCAGTATTTGTAGATGCATAGCAAAAACAGGATGCACCATTTTTTCACACATTTTCTCTGTTACATTTAGCTGGCGTAAGCACGAATAGTGTCAAGCAGTATAGCGACAGATACAATATACAGATTAAGTTTCTGTGATGTCTTATGTTAACATATATCTCAGTTCGTTCCACATACGTGAGGATTCTCCTTCTTGATGGGGTATAAAGAACACGATTAATTAATTAATGACTGAATTAGTTAATGAAAATTGCGACGACGATATGGTTGTCGAAGCGTTTAGAGGGTAGAGTCACTGGAATGTGTACTTATAGAAGAGGGCGAGTGAAATAAATCATGGCATGCACCGAAAAACTTGACTAGAAGATTTTCACAGTCTACTTATTATGAAAACAGATTCATCTATGTCGCCCATCTTCGTATTCTCTCTCTCTCTACCTAAAACAGAGATACACTTTTACGAACTTTGTTAGGCCTAAAAAAGAATTAAGAAATTAATTGCTTGCTTTGCTATCGCGACGTCAGGACTCTGTCAGTGGAAACACAACAGAGAATACATTGATAAGTTTCATAATTCTCACCACCACGACCACCACTACCACCAACACTTACACCATCATATGCTCCTTGTGGATATCTGTTAAAATGGTCAAGATCTTCACATCTAGGTGTTGTCTTGGTAGTTTTAACTTCTGCTGGTCCGTAGCTTTTTCGATTTCGTCATCTGGCAATCGATTACTGCTGCACTAAACAGTGATGGGCCCGCGCACTCCCTCATCGTTTCGTTCTGCAAAACGACCCCCCCCCCCCCCTTTCCAGTGGCCTGTTTACATTAACTTATCGGGTTACGCGCCACCCTTGCAAACCGTCCCTATCGCCCCCTGCCTACGCCGTCATTAAGACCTCGCTCCGCTCATTTTCGGTGATGGTATCGCCCCTTTTCTCCGCCTCCCCCCGCCCCCGCCCCCAGCATGGCACAGCAGCAGTGCAGACATGCGCCTACCTAACAACACTGGAACCCGCGACACCTGTCCGAGGTAAACACCGTGGTCCTTTGGACTCTGAGCGGTCTGGGCATTCAGTCTTGTATTTCAGCTTCAAAATTCTCACTCTTCCATGTACACTGGGCAACTCCGTCTCTACGGCTTCAGCCAGACTTCCGTTCTTCAGAGACGATTAAGGCTATTGTTACAAGCGCTGGCACGGCACAATCGCAGCCACCAACATCTCACGGCCGGAACAATCCGATGCAAAATGTACATAGGCTGCCTTTTCAAGGCCAGGTCAGACTACCGCCACAATCCTCTGCTCTAAACAACGTTAACGCCGGCAGACTCAAGTACACAGTCAACCATCTAACAGAGCAACGTTGAAAGTACCTCCGAAGAACAGTTATCATCAAGACAAAAACATGCAGTGGAAAACTACAGCTGTTAGTTTCTTCGCCGGCCGGTGTGACCGAGCGCTTCTAGGCGCTTCAGTCCGGAACCACGCTCCTGCTACGGTCGCATTTTAGAATCCTGCCTCGGGCATGGATGTGTGTGATGTCCTTAGGCTAGTTAGGTTTAAGTAGTTCTAAGTCTAGGGGACTGATGACCTCAGATGTTAAGTCCCATAGTGCTCAGAGCCATTTGAACCATTCAGTTTCTTCCCGAAGGTTTGCATCTCTACTGCATGGCTTAAACATGACGGCATCTTCGCAGATAAAATAGTCCCCCATCCGAATTTCAGGGTGGGGACTACTCCGGAGAACGACGTTATCAGGAAAAATAAAACTGGCATTCTACAGGTCGGAGCGTGGAATGTTAAACATTTTAATCGAATAGGTAGGTTAAAGAAATTAGAAAACGAAATGGACAGGTTGTAGTTAGGTATAGTGAGAATTAGTGGCTTGTGGTGGTAGGAACAACATTATTTGGTCAAGTCGGTACAAGATTGTCAACACAAAGAAACAGGGGTACACAGGAGTAGGTCTAACAATGAACAATAAAACTGGGGTACGGGTAAGCTACAATGAACAACTTATTATTGTAGCCAAGACAAACACTAAGCCCACACTTACCACAGTAGCGCAAGGTTATACGAGACGTGGCTAGAAAAAAACCGGACTAGTACTGGTGAAACAATAAAACGAATGCAATAAGGCTGAAAGTCGCGTGGCCTGTCACGTGACTCTCGCTCCGCCTACTGCTCGAGTTTCATCTGCCTCCTGCACTCAGTCTGCCCGTGGCGTCTGTTTTAAGTAGTTGACGTTTTGTCTGTGCGTCGGAAAATGTTGAGTGTACAGAAAGAACAGCGTGTTAACATCAAATTTTGTTTCAAACCAGGAAAATCTGCAAGTGAAACGTTTGTAATGTTACAACAAGTGTACGACGATGATTGTTTATCGCGAACACAAGTGTTTGAGTGGTTTAAACGATTTAAAGATGGCCGCGAAGACACCAGTGATGACACTCGCACTGGCAGACCATTGTCAGCAAAAACTGATGCAAACATTGAAAAAATCGGTAAACTTGTTCGACAAGGTCGCCGTTTAACAATCAGAGCAGTGTCTGAGTTAACAGGAGTTGACAAGGAAAGTGTTAGGCAGATTCTTCATGAAAGTTTCAACATGAACAAAGTGTGTTCAAAAATGGTTTAAAGTGTCTCACAATTGAACAGAAGGAACGCCGAAGAATGATTTGTTCTGACATCCTGGAAAACATTGAAAGTGATCCCACCTTCTTACAAAATGTTATTACTTGCGATGAATCGTGGTTTTTTACTTACGATCCCGAAACTAAACGCCAATCGATGCATTGGAAAACTCCTGGTTCTCCACGACAAAACAAAAGCACGAATGTCAAAATCGAAATCCAAGGCAATGATGATTGTTTTTTTTGACATCAAAGGGATTGTGCACATTGATTGGGTACCAGAGGGACAAACAGTGAATCAGCATTACTACATTAGCGTCCTGGCTACCCTACGTGAGCGAGTACGGAGAAAACGGAACGATTTGTGGAGAAAAAAGTCATGGATCCTTCACCAAGACAATGCCCCAGCTCACAGTGCGTTGTCAGTGAAGACGTTTTTGGCAAAACACAACATTCCCATCTTAGATCATCCACCCTACTCACCTGATTTGGCCCCCTGTGATTTTTTTCTTTTCCCTAAAGTCAAGTCAGCTTTGAAAGGAACTAGATTTGAGACTGTTGAAGCAGTAAAAGAAAAAGCGACGGAAGTAATGTATGGACTTACCGAAAATGATCTGCAGCATTGCTATGAACAGTGGAAAATTCGTATGGAGCGGTTTAGAGACCGAGGAGGAGAGTACATTGAAGGAGATAACATGAAATTGTAAATAATTGTAAATAAATGTTTTTTCCAGCATCAGTCCGGTTTTTTCTAACCGCACCTCGTATGTCATCTAGATTGGCATATGATGGAGAGATCGAAAGAATGTGTAATCAGATGAAAGAACTTATTCAGATAGTTACGGGAGACGAAAACGTAATTGTAATTGGAGACTGGAATTGGATAGTAGGAGAATTAATAGAAGGAAAAACAGCAGAATATGGGCTGGGGGAGAGGGCTGTAGGAGGAAGTAACCTGGTACAATTTTGCACAAAGCGTAATTTAACCACAGTTGAGAGTATGAAAGAAAATAGTATACGTAGAACTGACCTGGAGGCACAATGGGGTTTCAGACTGATTTATATAACGGTATAACAGAGATTTCAGAACCAGATTTTAAACTTTAAGGCCTTTCGAGGGGCAGATATCGACTCTGGCCACAATTTATTGGTTATGAACTGAAGATTGAAACTGAAGAAATACCAAAATGGGAGGGAATTAAGGACATGGGAGCTGGATAAGTTGAAAGAACTAGAGGTTAGTGAGAAATTCGGAAGGGAGCACCAGGCAATGTTGGGCTGAAGCCGGACAATGAAATACAATAGAAGACGGAATAGAAGCTTAGAGAAATGAAGTACGGAAAACGAATAACATAGATAAAAAGAGAAGACTCCTTAAGAATTCTTGACTAGCACAGGAGGTACTTAACTGACGAAAGAAGAAAATATAAAAATGTTGCTAATGAAGCAAGCAAAAAGGGAAGGACGCGTCTATAGAAAGAGACTGACAGAAAATGCTAAACGGCTAAGCAGGAATGGATTGACGACAAACGCGTGGCTGTAAAAGCAAGCGTCTAGGGGAAAGACAGATGGCACGTACAAGAAAATTAAACAGACCTTCGATGAAAAGAAACGCAGCTGTATGAGTATCAAGAGCCCAGGTTGCAAGCCAGTATCAAGTAAAGAAGGGAACGCTCGATGGTAGAAGGATTACATATTCTGTATAAGAGAAACAAACTTGAGGACAATTAACCAGCCATGAGAAAACTACAATTCCAAAGAAGGCGACTGCTGACTGATGTGAATACTACCAAACCATCAGTTTAGTAAGTTATGGTTTCAAAATATTCACACGAAATATTTATAGAAAAACGGAAAAACTGGGAGTAGCCAACGTTGGGGGGAGATAAGTTTGGGTCCTGGAGCTATCAAGTAACACTAGAGGTAGTACAGACCCTACAACTTAGAAGGTGGGCTAAAGAAAGGCAAACCTACATTTATAGGATTTGTAGATTTAGAGAAAGCTTTTGACTATGTGGACAGGGCCATACTTTTTAACTTTGTTGTTTACACCTTGTACAGAAACCAGGGTGCAGTTACACGAGTCAAAAGTCTTGAATGGGACGGAGTGGTTGAGAAGGAAGTGAGACATGGTTTTAGCCTATCCCCGATTTTATTCAGTCTGTACACTGAGCTAGCTGTAGAGAAAATCGAGGAGAAATTTGAAGAGAGAATAAAAGTTCAGGGAGAAGAAATAAAAACTTTGCAGTTTACCGATGACATTGCAATTCTGTCAGAGACGGGAGAGTACTTGGAATAGCAGCTGAGCGGAATGGATAGTGCCTTGAAAGGAATTCATAAGATGAACAGCAACGAAAGTAAAACAAGGATAATGGAATGTAGTCGAATTAAATCAAGAGATGCAGAGGGAATTTGGTTAAGAAAAGAAACACACTAAAAGTATTACATGAGTTTGGTAGCTGGCCAGCAAAATAATTGATGATGATCGAAGTAGGGAAGGTATAACGTGTTGAGTGGCAAAAGGAAGAAAAGCATTTCCGTAGAAGAGTACTTTGTTAATATCTAATATAAATTTAAAAGTTAGGAAGCCTCTTCTGAAAGTATTTATCCGGAGTGAAGCTTTGCGTGGAAGTGAAACGTAGATGATAGTCAACTTAGACAAGAAGAAATGGTTCAAATGGCTCTGAGAACTATGGGACTTAACATCTGAGGTCATCAGTCCCCTAGAACTTAGAACTACTTAAACCTAACTAACCTGAGGACATCACACACATCCATGCCCGAGGCAGGATTCGAACCTGCGACCGTAGCAGCAGAGCGGTTCCGGACTGAAGCGCCTAGAACACCTCGGCCACAGCGGCCGGCCTTTCGAACAGCTCCGCAGTATTCATGGTGTCAGTTCCGTCCAGCACGACTCTAGACGTTAGTCGAGTTCATGCCACGTCGTGTTGAGGCACTTCCGTGTGCTCCCGGGGCCCGTACACGATATTAGGCAGGTGTACCAGTTTCTTTGGCTCTTCAGTTTATACTGTTGTGTAACTTTACGAGTTCATTACTGTTAGTTCCTGGAGAACGGGCCAGCAACTGTTTCGTGGCGTGAAAGAGCGTGTTTAGAAGCGTGGCAGAATGCGAGGGGATAACAAGAGAAGGAGCTTACAGATAACTGAAGAGATGACTGAATGAACAACGTCTTCATCTTGGTCCGCCAATGCCACGAAACTATCCCGTTTTCTTTGTCCTCCTTTACATTAGACAGCGAAAAGTGATATTAGTTTTTTGATACTTTTACTTAAAAAGCCACACTGAGCGTTACCGAGTAATTTGAGTTTTCCTTTGCATTCTTTTGTCTATCGCTGTAACAGAGATGATCCCTCATTTATCCGCTCTGCAGTAAAATACTTCCTGCAGGGCACTTCGTTCTCATCATCAAAGTTGGTGTTGTAGAGCACCTTGTGTCCCAGTACTTTCACTGGAGCACAGCTGTGGGATCAGGGAAGCCGGAGACACGTACCGTAATCTGCTTACTTCTGCAGCTGGCACAGAGTATACAAAATAAGACTTCCGTATCGCAGGACAGACAAGCGACATGCACTGCTAGGGAGTATTAAAGCTCACGCTGGAAGCCAAGTGGTACACACTGTACCTGAGTTGTGCGACTGGAACTCGACCATTTCACGCGTACTCGTCTGACTGTCGCACGTTTAGCAGTTGACGAAAGGGATTTCTTATGACAATTCTGCTGAAGGTTTCTTCAATAAACGTTTGTCAAATGCTAGACAGGTCGTATAGGGTGCGCGTTTGAGATGTCTTGCTAATGAAGGGTGTTACGGAAGGCTACTGACGTAAACCCTGGGCTTGATGATATTAAAGGAAGTACAATATGTTGTTTCATTATATGATAATTGATACAACAACAACCTCCTGCAATTTACTTAAAGTTGAAATGCTACGCAATACAAGTGAAAACAAAAGTGCTACAAGAACATACATTATCATACATTATAACAGATGTTTTCTACACTAATAATGAAGCTGTAAAACTTCGTGTAGGTCTGTCTGGACACGCTAATTTCCAAAACTACTAAGCGAATTTTCATGAGGTTTTCATAGGTAAACTGGGGATACCTTGAGGCAGCATGTAGGGTTTATTTCGTCAAAATCGGAACACGAAAAAATTATATATTCAGTTAAAGTTTTATCTAAAATCTCCTGCTCAACTTAGTAGTTCGCATGTTTAATTATAGCACGGTAGTAGATGGCGCTGTTAGTTTTTTAAACCCAGTGACAGACGTATTTTCGGCCGTTTATGTCAATGTTATCTTCACCAGTATAAACTAATATTGAATTTACTTGTCCAGGATATACGAATTTACTGATTTTTCTTGGACTTAAAGACACTGTTTTACTTCTGTCGATAGGTCTAAATTACATTCTTCGCTAGAAAAAAAAAGAATTTACCAAGTTTATTTCGTTTTTTTTACCAATAAAAATCTCTAGAAAACGGTCAAGTCTTTCTGACTACGCCAGAACGGCTAAAAGACTGAGCATTGTGAGGTCTCAAGCATCCAATGAAGACTGTAGGGCGAGACTAGCTGCAGCTCAAGAACATCAGGCTTTTCAATTCGCTCTTTGGATACTCCTTCCGAAAGCGAGGCGGAATGTAAGTCTGATCGAGAGCATCATGCGTTGTCTCTCCCCTCAGAATCGTTCACTCACAGAGACTTAAATTTATTACTCTCCAACATAACATCATAGAAGCAGGAATTCTGACGGGAAGTGGCACAGGCGAGCGAACGTTTATATCCAGAATCCGGCTTATTCCCAGCAGTGTCTTCGTTCTTGCCCCAAATCATACTATTTCAAACACTTTATACAAAGAAGTGTGTCCAGGTATGGATATTCAAATATAGAGATATATAAACAGGCAGAATACGGCGCTGCAGTCGGCAACGCCTACATAGAACAAGTGTCTGGCGCAGTTGTTGGATCGGTTACTGCTGCTACAATGGTAGGTTATCAAGACTTATGTGAGTTTGAACGTAGTGTTATAGTCGGCGCACAAGCGATGGGACACAGCATCTCCGAGGTAGCGGCGGAGTGTGGATTTTCCCGGACGACCTTTTCACGAGTGTACCGTGAATATCAGGAATCCGGTAAAACATCAAATCTCCGACATCATTGCGGCCGGAAAAATATCCTGCAAGAACGGGACCAACGACAACTGAAGAGAATCGTTCAACGTGACAGCAGTGCAACCCTTCTGCAAATTGCTGCCGATTTCAATGCTGGGTCATCAACAAGTGTTAGCGTGCGAGCCATCTCCCCTGGGCCGGTCAACACCAGCATTGGACTGTTGATGACTGGGAAAATGTTGCCTGGTCGGACGAGTCCAGTTTCAAATTGTATCGAGCGGGTGGACGAGTACGGAAATGGAGACAACCTCGTGAATCCATGGACACTGCATGCCAGCAGGGGACTCTTCAAGTTGGTGGAGGTGTGTGCAGTTGGAGTGATTGGGACCCCAGTTACGTTTACATATGACTCTAACGGGTGACACATACGTAAGCATACTGTCTGATCATCTGCGTCCATTCATGTCCATTGTGCATTACGACGGATTTCGGTAATTCCAGCAGGAAATTGTGACACCCCACACGTCCACAATTGCCACAGAGTGGCTCCCAGAACGCTCTTCTGAGTTTAAACACTTCCGATGCCCACCAAACTCCCCACACATGAACATTATTGAGCATATCAGGGATGCCTTGCAGCGTGCTATTCAGAAGAGACGACCACCCCCTCGTACTCTTACGGATTTGTGGATAGTCCTGCAGGATTCATGGTGTCAGTTCCCTCCAGCACTACTTAAGACACTAGTCGAGCCCATGCCACGTCGTATTGCGACGCTTTTGCGTGTCCGCGGGGGCCCTACACGATATTAGGCTAGTGTACCAGTATCTTTGGCTCTTCAGTGTATAAATAAATACCCGGGCAACGCCAGTTATTTAGCTAGTCAAGAAATATGTTTTTTAGAATAAGTCATGGAAGTCTGAAGCACAGCTGAAAATTTCGAGAACTTCAAGAATTCAACATCTACTCTGAGCTCAGCAGCAGTGATGCAAGCTTAAAAACCAAAATTTGGAGTTTCGTAGAGGTAACATGTAAAATATGAATAGAGCTTCAAGTGTAACGATACATGATATGTGTTGCCGATCTGTTCCAGACGCTGCAAATAATTTATAACAACACACACCAAGCAATATGATGCTATGTAATAGAGATCACTTTCAAAATACACCTGTTAATGATTCGTCATGAAAAGGGTAGTGTAATTAAAACTCCGCTTTCAAAATCCCAGCTGGATGGGACCCGGTCGCCGGTCACATGTATACGCACGTAGTCGTACGACTGTTTTGCTTGTGGTATGTCTGCTTCCAATGTTCTGTTCATGTTAGAAGTTTTCACGGGATGCCATGTGACTTTGGGCGACTGACAGTCGTACGATCAAGCTTTCAATGTGTGCTCACCCAAAAGAGGGCATTCCAGGTGTTAAAGATATGGTCAGCAGTGCGCTGTTTTCTCTATCTGTGTGGTTCTGCGTACAGTTGTAGCCAGCAGCGCCTACTGGTCGTCTCTCAGTGGGAGTCAAGGTCACCCTGTATTGAAGAATGGTATTTGCCTTCTACGCCGCAAATAGACAACCCGGAGAGTGCCATAAGTCTTCCGTAACTGGTTCATTGATACGAATCCCACCACTAGTTGTAAGGAACAGAAGGCAGTTGTTTCTTTCCAAGTGATGTAACGTTTGTTATAGTATATAAGTAACTAGAAATGCTAGAATATTTTAGAGAAACACGGGCAGACCTTCAGAGGTCGACGCTTGTTGGAGGGATCGGAAAGCTGACTCTCAACTTATACAGGATGATCCCGTGACGACGTTGCAAACTTTCGGGGATGATGGACAAAGGTAAATGTATCAGTGTGAGATAAGGGACCCTAGTCCGGAAACGTATGAGTCGAAAGGTACAAGCAAAAATCTACTCACGTTCCGCCTTAGCCTCGCACAGCTCTCAAACTAAGGGCCCCCAACTTCCGAAACATGACCATGATGGACTGAACTGCCGCTGAATGCTCCCTAATACCCTCAGATCATTTCCTCTGTTGATGGACTAGTAACGCCATACGTAACTTCATATAAGAGATACCGAAATCCCAAAATCTACAGTACAATAATGACGATTTTCATTTACGTGCAGGAGTTCCACAAGCTGTTACATTTACAGCAGTTGTTTAAAATGGCGTCCTCCAGTGTCAGTGCAAGATGGACGATCATACAGAGTTCCGTCGCGCCTGTTTTAATATCCCCGCTGTCATTGAACAGTGTCGCAGGCAGCGAGAATTCTTGTCTGAAGATCCTCTTCAGTCTCGACAGGTTTTTTTTTTTTTTGTGGTTTTAGGGCGCAGAACTTCAATGGTCATTAGCGCCCTGACTACTCTAAGAATGCACCGCGAGGCACAAGTTGACCACAACAACTAAAAGGGAAAACACGATAAAAGACAGACTGACAGGCATAGGATTAAAAAACAGCATCATCAAATGTCCTTAGCGAGGTTTGTCAAATTGATAAAACGAAGAACACGAGCAGCTGCTCGTGGGTCATCCGCTAAGATGGCATCGAAAGTATTTGGCAGGTTAAGATCGAGGCGCAGTGTGTTAAGATCTGGACAGGACATTAAAATGTGTCTAACCGTCAGCAAGTGCCCACATGGGCAGAACGGCGCCGGCGCAGCCGTCAGCAGATGGCGATGGCTGAACCGGCAGTGTCCAATTCTTAACCGGGCTAAAACGACCTCCTCCCGCCGAGAAGGGCGTGAGGAGGACGTCCAAGCCACGGGAAGAGGTTTTAAGGCCCGAAGCTTGTTGTCGGTAAGTGCAGCCCAATCGGCATGCCACAGAGATAAGATGCGCCGACAAATCACCCTGCTAAAATCGGACGAAGGGACACAACAAGAAGCTGTCCGAGGCTGGAGGACCGCAGCCTTGGCCGCGGCATCTGCAGCTTCGTTCCCAGGGATACCGACATGGCCAGGAACCCACATAAAGCTAACTGGAGAACCGACGTCCACCAGCTGCTGAAGAGAGCGTTGGATCCGGTGTACGAAAGGGTGAACCGGGTACGGATCACTGAGGCTCTGGATGGCGCTCAGGGAATCTGAGCAGATGACATAAGCAGAATGTCGGTGGCGGCAGATGTAAAGAACAGCCTGGTAGAGGGCAAAGAGCTCAGCTGTGAAGACCGAACAATGGCCATGGAGCCGGTATTTGAAGCTTTGTGCCTCGACAATAAAGGAACACCCGACCCCGTCATTGGTCTTAGAGCCATCTGTATAAATGAAAGTCATGTCGATGAACTTCGAACGAAGTTCCAAAAAACGGGAGTGGTAGACCGAACCGGGAGTGACCTCTTTTGGGAGCGAGCTGAGGTCAAGGTGAACGCGGACCTGAGCCTGGAGCCAAGGTGGCGTGCGGCTCTCGCCCACTCGAAAGGTTGCAGGGAGGGAAAAGTAAGGTGTTGAAGGAAGCGACGAAAGCGAACGCCAGGGGGTAGCAGGGCAGACACATACAACCCGTATTGACGGTCAAGAGAGCCGTCAAAAAAGGAACGATAAGACGGATGGTCGGGCATTGACAGTAGCCGACAGGCATACCGACAAAGCAGTATATCGCGCCGGTAGGTGAGTGGCAATTCGCCAGCGTCAGCATGAAGACTCTCTACGGGACTGGTATAAAATGCTCCGATCGCAAGTCGTAAACCCCGATGTTGTATGGAGTTGAGGCGGCGTAAGATGGATGACCGTGCAGAGGAGTATACGAAGCTCCCATAATCCAGCTTGGAGCGGACGATCGACCGATATAGACGAAGTAGGACGGTTCGATCCGCTCCCCACGACAGACCACTGAGAACACGGAGGACATTTAAAGAACGGGTACAACGGGCGGCCAAATATGACACATGTGGAGACCAGCTAAGTTTCCTGTCAAATGTAAGGCCTAAAAATTTGGTTGTCTCCACGATTGGGAGAGCAACGGGACCGAGTCTTAAGGACGGTGGGAGAAACTCTTTGTATCGCCAGAAGTTAATACAGACCGTCTTCTCGGCAGAAAAACGGAAGCCATTGGCGACACTCCAGGAGTAAAGACGGTCAAGAGAACGCTGAAGACAGCGCTCCAGGACACGTGTACACTGCGCGCTGCAATAGATGGTAAAATCGTCCACGAAAAGGGAGCCTGATACATCAGCTGGGAGGCAATCCATTATTGGATTGATCGCGATGGCGAAGAGAGCGACGCTCAAAACTGAGCCCTGTGGCACCCCATTCTCCTGGCGAAAGGTGTCGGACAGGACAGAACCCACACGTACCCTGAACTGTCGATCCATTAAAAAGGAACGAATAAAAAGAGGGAGGCGACCGCGAAGGCCCCATGTATGCATGGTGCGGAGGATGCCCGCCTTCCAACAGGTGTCGTAAGCCTTCTCCAAATCAAAGAACACAGCCGCGGTCGGGCGCTTCCGCAAGAAGTTATTCATAATGAAGGTCGACAAGGTAACCAGATGGTCAACAGCAGAGCGGCGCCTACGAAATCCACATTGTACATTGGTAAGTAGGCGTCGAGACTCGAGCAGCCAAACCAATCGAGAGTTAACCATTCGCTCCATCACTTTACAGACACAGCTGGTAAGCGAGATAGGTCGATAACTGGAAGGCAAGTGCTTGTCCTTCCCCGGCTTAGGAATCGGGACAACAATAGACTCGCGCCAGCATGCGGGAACATGTCCCTCAATCCAGATGCGATTGTATGTACGAAGAAGAAAACCTTTACCCGCAGGAGAAAGGTTCTTCAGCATCTGAATATGAATAGAATCTGGCCCTGGAGCAGAGGACCGTGATCGGCCAAGTGCGTTTTCGAGTTCCCGCATGGTGAATGGGGCATTATAACTTTCACAATTCGAGGAGCGGAAGTTAAGTGGCCTAGCCTCCTCTGCCTGTTTGCGGGGGAGGAAGGCAGGGTGGTAATGAGCGGAGCTCGAAACCTCTGCGAAAAAGCGGCCGAAGGCATTGGAGACAGCCTCAGGGGCCACAAGGACGTCATTCGCGACCTTCAAGCCAGAAACTGGTGAGTGGACCTTAGTGCCAGATAGCCGGCGCAGGCTACCCCAGACAACAGAAGAAGGAGTAAAACTGTTGAAGGTGCTTGTGAAAGCAGCCCAGCTGGCTTTCTTGCTTTCTTTGATAATACGACGACACTGAGCACGTAATCGTTTATAATTGATACAATTCGCCACTGTAGGGTGGCGTTTAAAAGTGCGTAAAGCACGTCGACGAGCACGTAAAGCGTCTCTACATGCTGCGGTCCACCAGGGGACCGGTACGCGACGTGGAGAAGAAGGAGGGTGAGGGATGGAATATTCAGCAGCAGCGAGAATGACTTCCGTGAGGTGTGCGACCTGACGATCGCAGCTTGTAAAGGTTTGATCCTGAAAGGTCGCCCTGGAAGAGAAGAGCCCCCAGTCTGCCTTGGAGATGGTCCAATTAGAGAAGCACGGAGAGGGGGTATGCTGCAGGAGATGGATAACACACGGGAAGTGGTCGCTCGAATATGTATCAGAAAGTGCATACCACTCAAACCGGCGTGCAAGTTGGGGAGTACATATAGAGAGGTCTAAATGGGAATAGGTGTGAGATGTGTCCGAAAGAAAAGTAGGGGCGCCAGTATTGAGGCAGACAAGATCGAGCTGGTTGAGGAGGTCTGCTAACAAGGAGCCCCTCGGGCAGGATGCTGGAGAGCCCCAAAGGGGATGGTGGGCATTGAAGTCTCCAGTTAACAAAAATGGTGCAGGTAGCTGAGCAATAAGTTGCATCACGTCTGCCCTGGTAACGGCAGATGACGATGGAGTGTAAACGGTACAAAAGGAAAACGTAAAAGTGGGGAGAGTAATGCGGATGGCAACTGCCTGCAGGCTGGTGTGCAACGTGATGGGATCGTAGTAAATATCATCCCGGACCAGCAACATAACCCCTCCATGAGCTGGGATACCTACCACAGGGGGTAGGTCAAAACGCACAGAGGTGTAGTGTGCCAAGGCAATTTGATCGCATGGGCGTAGCTTCGTTTCCTGGAGGGCTACGACAAGCGGACGGTGCAAGCGGAGCAGCAACTTCAAGTCCTCTCGGTTGGAGCGAATGCTGCGAATATTCCAGTGAATAAGTGCCATCGTAAGAAAAGAAAGATGAGAGAAGTGGTCACCTCGAAGGCCGGTTAGGGCCTGGCTTCGAGCGAGCACTGCCGCCGCTATCAGTAGGCGGACAGTCATCGTCCATTGGGTCTATAGGGTCATCGGCCATCTCGGGAGGATGGCCGGGAGGGGGAGCTTCCTCCGCCAGTGAACGGCCAGATGTACGGCGACCAGCGGTGCGGCCAGGCGAAACGGATGACGGCCTGGGGCGGCAGCCGCTGGGTGGCGCAAGAGAAGAAATGCGCCGTGGCGGGGAAGGAGAACTGTGCTTCCTATGCGCCTTTTTGGAAGGACGTGTAGTGGAAGTACCGGTCGAAGGCTGTGAGGTCGAGGTACGGAGGAAGTCTGCACGGGATGGTTCCTTCTTGAAGGCCCGTGCATCTGACTTCGGTGTCTTTGTCTTAGCAGAAGCTGAAGAAGGTGCTCGTGTCTGTGGGGTGATGGGAGGAAGAGGAGACGTCGACCGCGCGATCTTAGCACTGGCCGAACGGACGACCGTGGTGCTGAAGGTCAGATCGCATGTCTGGGTTGCTACCTCCCGGGTAGTCCGAGGAGAGGCGAGGACAGTACTGTATTTCCCCGCTGGGAGCAGCGTGGGCTTCCTACTAGCCAATAGCTTGCGAGCAGCCGAGGTGGACACTTTCTCCTTGATCCGAATTTCCTGGATACAGCGTTCTTCCTTATAGACAGGACAGTCGCGGGAGGATGCTGCATGGTCACCCTGACAGTTCACACAACGAGGAGACGGAGGTGGACAGTCACCCTCATGGGCATCCCTGCCACAGGTGACACATTTAGCCGCATTGGAACAAGACTGTCGAGTGTGATTGAAACGCTGACACTGGTAGCAGCGCGTAGGTGTCGGGATATAGGGGCGAACAGAAATAACCTCGTAGCCCGCCTTGATGCGCGATGGCAGCTTAACACTATCGAAGGTCAAGAAAATTGTCCGGGTCGGTACAAGGTCATTGTTGACCTTTTTCATGACCCTATGGACAGCCGTCACGCCCTGCTCAGCGAGGAATGATTGAAGCTCCTCGTCAGTCAATCCGTCGAGGGAGCCAGTATAGACCACACCACGAGACGAATTCAAAGTTCGGTGGGCCTCCACCCGGACAGGGAACGTGTACAGGAGGGTGGCCCGAAGCAGTTTTTGTGCCTGAAAGGCATTCTCAGTTTCTAGTAATAAGGTGCCGTTACGCAACCTGGTACAGGATTTGACAGATCCGGCTATGGCATCTACGCCCTTCTGAATAACGAAAGGGTTGACAGAGGAAAAATCCTTTCCGTCCTCAGTTCGAGAAACTACGAGGAACTGTGGGGCAGGCGGTAGTACTTTTGTCACTGTTGGCTGGTCACGTTTCCGTTTTTGGGTCGAAGTCGAAAGAGATGGAGTAGAATCCATTGCGGAGGAATCCCCCATGATTGCCAGCGTCTCCGATGGCGCGCTCCTTCCTTGTGGGGACCCTCTCAGAGGGCACTCCCGCCTTAGGTGAATGTTTACACCTCAGGTCACACCTCCCGAGAAACAGACGGAGGGACCAATCGGCATGGTCAGAAGGTATCAGCTCAGGCAATCACCCCTCCCTGGGCCTGGCCTTTACCAGGGGGTACGCGCGTGCCTTACATGTCTACCCAGGGCGGGGACTTACGCGTTACCCCGTCACCGGCTACGCGTGCGAACGCGTGGGTCGGCCTTCAGGCACGCACAGGGAGGAAGGAAGAAGAGGAAAAAGAAGAGAGAGAGGGAGAAAGAGGACAGACTGTCTCAAACGCCGAGGCGGAGACCAGAGAAGGCAAGGAGAAGAAGGCAATGAGAAAGCAAGGGGAAGAAGGCAAGGAGAAGAAGGCAATAAGAAGGCAAGGAGAAGAAGGCAATGAGAAGGCAAGGAGAAAAAGGCAATGAGAAGGCAAGGAGAAAAAGGCAATGAGAAGGCAAGGAGAAGGCAAGGGAAAGAGTAAGGAAGACAGTGAGGTGGAGAAGAGCAAAGAAAGGAACCAACAAAAGGAAGGAAGAAACGAGAAGTGAAAAAACCAAAAGGACCACGATGATAGGTCGTGGAACCGTCCGTCTCCGGACGCAGGCGCGAACTACCCCCGTGAGGGGGATGGACTCCTTTTAGTCGCCTCTTACGACAGGCAGGAATACCGCGGGCCTATTCTAATCCCCGGACCCGCAGGGGGGTGTCTCGACAGGAGTCTCGTGCATGTGACTTTTCACATGGTCCACAAAAAGAAATCAAGGGGGTTAACGTGCTGGTCACGGAACAGGATCACTTTTGCCTACCCACTCGTCAGAGAACGTCTGATTCAGGTGTTCACGAACGCTCAGTCCAATGTTAGGTGGAGCTCCATCATGATGGAACCTCACCTACTCTACAATCTTAGTAAGAATACTAACGGTACTTGTATTCCACTGTCAGAGGTATCAGAATAGACTCGGTCGTTTCCGGACCAGGGTCTCTTACCTCAAATTGATACATATACTCTGTTCCACGATCCCTGAAAATCTGTATCATCATCATAAATAGGGGTAGAAAGCTACTGTTGTATGACTGCACGACTGACGAACATTGACTGCAAACAGCCACATCCTTTAAATACCTAGCTAGGACTATGTGTACGGAGCGGCCACACAAAACTAATGCTACGACAGACAAATGCCAGACACACTGACTGGAAGAACGTTGAGGTAGTGCAGTTCGCTCACAGAGGAGTCAGCCTACAGAACCCTGTCCTCCACTCGTTCTTAAGTGCTGCTTCTCAGTTTGGGATAGCATCGATGAAGGAAATACCGTAGACAAGGTCCAAAGATGGGCAGCGCGTCTCGTCACGGACTCGTTCAGAAAGCACGAGTGCAAATTAATTCTACAAACTACTGAACAACTTTGTTTATTGATCATCAAAAATACACTATAGTTAAGTGAGCACAGTTTGTATAGAATTTGTGCATATTATTCAGCTGTCGTGCGCATACTGTATGCGCTCACATTTTAGTAGTTTTTGAGACTGGTTGGTAACAGGAGAACAAGCACTGCGAATTGAGGACACGACGCTATTAGACTTTGTCAGACTCCAGAGACATCTAGTATTTACAGTTCCAAAGAGAATAGCGATGAACAGCGAAACACTTTTTGACTAGGCATTTCGCCACAAACGACCTTGGTGCACAATACCCATTGCATTTTCTTTCTCTCTTTGCTTCTTTCCTCCTCCTTGCGGCTGGAGGGGACGGGGGAAGGGGGTGATGGTTTGAGGTTTGTATCCTCCGCCCTCCCCGTTCGCGACACTGTGTGGGATGGACTAGGGCGGTTGGCGCATGCTGTACACAGAACAGGCAGAATGTGTTACTGTCACTGTAGGAACACGAATGAATCTAGACTAGTAGATGCAGCCATGAATATTATTCTCCTGCGTTTAGTGTTTTTACGACGGCAAGGTCATTAGGGCTAATACCCTGTCTTTTGTAGGAGCTGTGAAGAAATGGATCGTGATCTTGTTAAAGTTCAAATGGCTCTGAGCACTATGGGACTTAACATTTGAGGTCATCAGTGGCCTAGAACTTAGAACTATTTAAACCTAACTAACCTAAGGACATCACACACATACGCCCAACGCAGTATTCGATCCTGCGACCGTAGCTGTAGCGCGGTTCCAGACTGAAGCGCCTAGAACAGCTCGGCCACAGCGGCCGGCTCTTGTTAAAAGAACGATTGCGGGAAGTTCCTGGAGGAGCTCACAAAAGTAATTTACAGGGCCGCTTGCTTACATTTTAAAGTTATTTGCTCAGAATAAAGTTGCACAAATGCGGCGCCGTGTACCAATTTACGAAGCCACAGAAGTCTTTGTTTTGATTCCGTGGTTGTTTGATTGTGGGAGTAAGCAAACAACAATACGCTGTGTGGTACCGACAACTTAAAAGCGGACGTAGAAACTGTGGACGGTGAAGAGACGAGTGGCTGCCAGTACGGAAGACCGAAGACATTGCGCCATAAAGTATGCAAGTCGAAGGCTGAAGATGTCTGTTGTGGTTCATGAATTTCCTCATTTTAGCATGACTATTTGCACGATTTTGACGGTAAAGCTTGCATATTGTAAGCTGGGTGCCGAAAATCTTACCAACCTACAGTAAACACCACATAATGTCAAACGAATGTGAGTTTTTAGATCATGGACAGAGATGATTTGTTTTCACATTTCTACGCATGATGAGACGTGAATACCCTACATCGACGAAGAATCAAAACAACTTTTAATGAACTGGCGCCACGCAGCTTCGGAACCGACTTACTCGAGGCATGAGGTCAACCCTCTTCTGGATGGAAATTGGTCCTTTTTTTCTTAATTTCAAGGAACCTCCTCTTCTCCTCTCCTACAGCACAGACCATCAGACCATGAAGGTCCAAAGGTACCGACTGGCCGCCGTGTCATCCTCAGCCCACAGGCGTCACTGGATGCGGAGATGGAGGAGTGTGTGGTCAGCACATTGCTCTCCCGGCTGTATACCAGTTTCCGAGACCGGAGCCGCTACATCTCAATCAAGTAGCTCCTCAGTTTGCCTCACAAGGGCTGAGTCACCCCGCTTGTCAACAGCGCACGGCAGACCGGATGGTCATCCATCCAAGTTCTAGCCCAGCCCGACAGCGCTTAACTTCGGTGATCTGACGGGAACCGGTGTTACCACTGCGGCAAGGCCGTTGGCGATTTCACGGAACACAAGACAACAATTACATCTGACACGTACTGCGCAACGCTCACCGAAGAGGTACGTGCCATATTTGGACGGCGCCGTATACTATCATCCGGTATAGTAACTCCTACACTATAAAGCAAGATCACACATCGCTGCTCGTGCTTGTGCCCGTGTGAGATCCATCAGCCAGCGTTGCCGCTGCGATATTTTCCCACGAGGAATTCAAGAACATCACTGTGAATTGGTTCAATTCCTGAGCAGAGAACTGTGCAGATGGATCGACGGAGAAAGTATAGAAACGTGTTTCTCTCTCTCTCTCTCTCTCTCTCTCTCTCTCTCTCTCTCTCTCTCTCTCTCTCTCTCTCTCTCCCCTTGCCACAGGAACACGTTGGTTGGTCCGGTGAGGCATGGAGATGGAACCTCATTGTCTTATGTCTGCAGAACCACCTCGAAGTATACCTGCTCCTGCTGTATAGCACCATTACAGAAACATTCTGCACTGTATGGCGTTGTCCTGATAGTGTCATCGTCCGTGTGTAGCCACGAGAAGAGCAAAAGAGGAGCAGGGCCTGATGTCACAGCAGCATCCAGGCCATTAAACTAAGAGTGCCACCTTGAAGTGGACGCGTCGGTGCTACTGAACCGACCGTAGCCTTGTAAGTGTTATCGTGTCGGTATTAACTTAAGCTATTCAGCAAATCTTAAACGAGCACAATCTGACAGTGATGTGAAGTCAGTTACTCTGATCACGACTGAAGTGTCAGAGCCACAGCACCATCTAGGTAAGTACTATATATGTGCATAAGTTCTGAGACAGAGGTAGTATCTCGTTTTTTCAACGCCGATAAGCATTGAACTCTCAGCAACTGAACATCAGATTTACCTTTGCTGGCTGCATCATAGAATACTATGCTTGGAGTCACGAATGATGGCTGTCGAATGTAGGCTTTGTTTTGCGCACCTACGTCACGTATGCTCCGACAGCCAAAGCCTCCAGTGTGTTCTGAGCAACCTGTTGTGAATGACTTAAGGTAATGCGAGAATTAAACGTGATGGTAGCGAGTTGTTTAGTGAATTTCGTTTCCATTTGTTGCGATTTGTCATCGCTGATTGTGCTGGTTAGTGGAAAATTCTGTATAAATAAGCTGCAGACATAATTTGCAGGATATTTGCTTTCTTCAAGCGGGTAGCACGCGCATGCACATACCGCAACTGTCGCATGGAATCTTCAACAATGCAATCCCCGCGACATGCGCGAGCCGCCATCGTTCGAGGATCGGACTACAGTGCAATTACGTAAGCATTTCACCTAGCTGTCAAAGATCTTACGCAGGCCTGCTCCAGCGGATGTGTAACAATAATTATGTCCGATAACTATCATGTTCTGTGCTGTTTGTTAACTATAATCCGATTAAAATTAAATGATAGTCGACACTTGAAGCGTTGGAGATGGTTTCCTGCCCTCCAATCAGAGCGGTCAACGTCACGCCCAAATCCTTCGCCGTTGCCAAACTGCCACAGCAGTTGGTCAGTTCACAACAACAACAACAACAACAAAACACACACACACATACACACACACACACACACACACACACACACACAACGATGCCAATGAATTACACACGTTTCATAAGCAGCACTAACTAAATACTATTGTATACTTCCGGACGAGACGTGACTCAGCGTCACATAAACAGTTATTATAATCACAGAGATCAGCTTACATTAGATTAGCTTCGCACGACATTACGTGAAGAGTTGTGGCGTAGCGCAATAGATAGCGTATAAATCCAAATTGTAGAAAGAAGGTCGTAAGTTCTAACCCAGTCAAAAGCAGTATTTGTTTTTACTTTTCTAAATCTAATAAAAAAAACTGTGTTTATTATTTTTATTCAGTTAACTGGTTTAAATGTAATTTCTTTTTATTTCTAATGCTTTGCCACGTGGTTTTCATCATCGTTTTAACTTTTTTTGTTTGCACTTATTTTTCTTCCTGCCATTGGTTTTTGTTTGTAAGCTGCCTCTGCCGCCTGTCATGTGCGGCCAAGAGTCAATGACGACTGCTGATCTGTTGGCAACGCGGCAGCTCATGTAGCCAGCGTGAGGATAGCTTCAGGTAACTAAAGATAACGAAAAGTTACAGTCTTTGTTTTTTAACAGTCAACCTGCATTTCTCTGTGTTGAGTTTTCTCGCAGAGGTTAACTTTAATCGCCGTGAACAAGGCGATCGTAATTTTAGCTCTGTCACAGTTGTTGACCTCTGTTTTCTCGAGCACATTGCGCATCACGCGGTTGTGGTTAGCTTAGGACAAGAGTTTAAATTCAGAGCTACAAAACGCCTCGTCAGTCGTAGCTCAGCCACTGGTCTCTTAAAATCAGCTGCCGACAGAGCATCTCGCATTCCCAACATACCTCGCGGTGGCCACCTAAACCGAGGTGTAGCCGGCAGCCTATGAGGCAACACTGTAGCAGCAACTGACGAACGTAATTTATCAAGCAATTTTAATCGGACTATAAATAAATATTTCATAACTAAGTTTCGGATACGGTCAAAACAGATGGTTTACAACTAATGTGTATGTTTCTCTGTCTTTTACTGTATCGGTGAGTCATGTCATTTTTTCCCCTCCATTTTAACACTCTTTCATTTTTTTTCTCACGTAACTACCACAGCGCCTCCTATAAATATATCTGCCTGAAATTCATTTTCTACTCTGCTTTTCATAAAAAAAATACAATTTGTCTATATTACTTCTGATGTAGCTATTCATGTCATACCTATACGTAAGTGTTGGATTCCATACTAGACGTCAGATTTCGTATGAAATGAACATAATGAGCTATACTCAGATTATCTGGCTAGTCATAATAGACGGTCACTATGCCGATAATATTTCCAAGGTGAATAAATAAATATTGACATTTATGAGCTATGGAAGTCAGACACGCACTTGTAATGTGAAAATTAATCAAAAACTGCGAGCAATGGCAGGATAAATGATGAGAAATGCTAGGAGAGACTCTAAACCAAAGAAATGGATCAACTGTGTGTGTGTGTGTGTGTGTGTGTGTGTGTGTGTGTGAGAGAGAGAGAGAGAGAGAGAGAGAGAGATATTGGGGAGGGGGGATAACGGAAGAAGAGGAGGAGGATCAAGATGAGAATGAGGATTAAGAGCAAGATCAATGGACGAAGATGAAAAAAAAAATAGGAACGACAATGATGATCATTATGGTAAAGAGTATGGGGGATAAAGAGCATGAGGGAATGAACTCGATGAGAATGGCGATGGTGATGTTGGTAATGTCAGGGAGCAGAGTGATGATGTCGGAGAAGAGGGTAGGATGATGATGATAACGATGTTGGAGAGGAGGATGATGATGCTGAGGATGAGAGCGCCGCAGGCCTACCTTGACGTCGATGGCGTCGCCATACTTGACGAGGTTGAAGCAGCCGTTGGGCAGGTGCACCTTGAGCGTGGCCTTGTCCTTGTCCTGCGCGCCGCGGCCGCCGTCGCTGGGGGAGGCGCACCGGGAGTCGCCGCCCGCCGGGTTCATGCCCTCATGCCTGCGGGCACACAGCCGAAACGCATCGCGTCAGCAAAGGCGTGCGCTGGGGCAGGATACGAACAGGCACTCTTAACTAGGCCACGGAAAGACAAACCAACCGAGAGGTAATCATGTACATTCACTGGAATACCCTCACAAAGCAAGGTTAAATACAAGAGAGAGGTCATCAAACGAAATGGACTGGTAGAGCTGGCGGCAAGTATTGCTGGTCCAACCTCTACGAGACATTCTTAAGACAGACCAACGCCGTTCTGCTTGGCAGGTTTCCTCCAGCAATGTTTCTGGGTGTTCAGGCATAATTCGATTCCTAAAGGAAGAGATACACGCAAATTCCGCAAATTACACACAACAGAAAGTTAGTCAAATACAACAGAAAGTTAGTCAAACTTGCTGCTAATCAGCAGCACTCCGAAGAGGCCCCAGCTTGCTGTTAACACTAACGGTGAATGACAAGTTTCAATGTAATCGAGATGTAGAGACGCTAATTACGGATCAGAAAGAAAATATCTTGCGCGTTAGGTGCACCGGCGGGAGCCCATGAGCCCGTATAACCTCGCGCCGACACCACGCAGCTAGGCCGTGTGTTGGGCAGGTGGCCAAAGGCACCACAACACCACACCTGCCCCCGGAAGACGAGGTACCGCGCCGGCTTCCCACCGCCGCTGGACTGTGCTGTATTATATTACGGCACGCGCCACCCATCGCATAGGGACGGCAACTGCACGTCTCCTCCTCATCCTAAGCGATTCCAATAGGGTACGAACAGGCAGACCGCCACATTACTAGCAAGAGTTTAGCGATCTCGACTATTGCGATGGTTGCAGACTTGGTAAAAAATAATAAACAGAATTTCAGACAAAACATTTTTGGAAAAAATGAAAGGAAGAAAAATATGGTTAACACGAAACCAGGTTTTGTTGTTTTTTATAGTAAACGTCAGTATCGCAAACATCAGGACCATGGGTGAGTAGTTGTGGCAGCATGGTCATACAGCACGTACCGACATAGTGAAAGACTTTCCCATGCGTATGTATCAACCTACAGACTTGAGATGTATGTTGTGTACAACAAGGTGAAATGGCTAAACAATTGGTTTGAACTCCGCGATGCTTCAACAGACACAAATGCACTGGAGGTAGCATGAACTGAGTTGCCCAGCTACACATAAAACGAACGGAATTTGACGAAGATTTCGAACCACGTCGCAACTTGGCATTTACAGATATTCTCTCTCTCTCTCTCTCTCTCTCTCTCTCTCTCTCTCACACACACACACACACACACACACACACACACACACACACACGTCGCGCAAAACGTATGCGATGTGTGTGTCCAAGGAAAAAGATCAAAAGTAAGTGAGCTACGAAAGACAGTTGCATGAAGAGCCACATTTTACTCCTGTCCAGGCAACATATTCGTTTGGATGGCTTTCGTAAAATGTACGGAAAACCAGTTTCTCTTGAGCATGTAGGCATAACAGCAACATTGTAATGCTATAAATACCTGTGTAATACACTGTACCTAATTGCAGAAGAAAGTAGCCATTAGTTCACGAGTAATAATGGTGGTTGTGATATGAAGTTGTAAAATAAATAAATGTAGTGTGACACCACGGCCTGTTGCAATTCTTTCAATAGGAGCCGCGCGGGATTAGCCGAGCGGTCTGGGGCGCTGCAGTCATGGACTGCGCGGCTGGTCCCGGCGGAGGTTCGAGTCCTCCCTCGGGCATGGGTGTGTGTGTTTGTCCTTAGGATAATTTAGGATAAGTAGTGTGCAAGCTTAGGGACTGACGACTTTAGCAGTTAAGTTACAAACTTTGAGAACAGGTTTCCTGTTGCAATTCTTTCAATAGGAGCCGCGCGGGATTAGCCGAGCGGTCTGGGGCGCTGCTGTCATGGACTGTACGGCTGGTCCCGGTGGAGGTTCGAGTCCTCCCTCGGGCATGGGTGTGTGTGTTTGTCCTTAGGATAATTTAGGTTAAGTAGTGTGTAAGCTTAGGGACTGATGACCTTAGCAGTTAAGTCCCATAAGATTTCACACACATTTGGACATTTTTGAACATTTCAATATGACGCCGCTTTGGCGACTTGCGTGTCCTGTAAGCCCGTATGGTCAGCGGGTTGTTGTCTGGGGGAGAAGACCAGACAACGAGGTCATCGGTCTCATCGGATTAGGAAAGGACGGAGAAGGAAGTCGGCCGTGCCCTTTCAAAGGAATCATCCCGGCATTTTACTGGAGCGATATACGGAAATCACGGAAAACCTAAATCAGGATGGTCGGACGCGGGATTGAACCGTCGTCCTCCCGAATGCGAGTCCAGTGTGCTAGCCACTGCGCCACCTAGCTCGGTAATGGTCAGCCATCCCAGGACTAGCCAGGACCCAACGTTGCTTAGCTTCGGCAATCGGCCATAAACCGGTGGTACAAACGTCAACGTGGAAAAGCCGTTGGCAGTTTAAACTGTGATGTTGTCGATACTGATTGTAAATAACGTAAAACCAAGTACATCCCCACCACCACCCTCCACGAGAGCACCGAACTCATCCTTAAATGATCACTGGCGACTTTGTCTTTCAGGAATAGTCTATTCTGCCAGTTGCCTGAAATTATTTACGGAAACTGCATCTGATGAGTGAAACCGTATTTGTAGAAGCATGCTCTCCTTCCACGTTCGGTGTCAAAAAGAAGGGGGCTGGAGTTTGCGTCAAGGTCATCAGGAGGCAGAGCGGTTGCTTTGCGTGCCGTGCTCTTGTTAAATAAATCACTCCGGCAGTCACTTCCCCCACCCCTTCCCCAGGAGAGATTCTTAGTTTCCATTTCCGCTACGTGGTCGGCAGAAGCAGAACTGCCTTCTGCTCAGTTGTACAGTATCCAGACTAAAGACACGCCGTCACGCCATGTGTATACCGGAATTTACAGACATACGCTACACACAACCTCCTCCTCCTGCCCAATCCTCCTCCCGCCCACAGTTGGGTCGTGTTGTTACGACAGTAGCGACATTCAGCCAGAAAAGCACATTCCACTGCCGCGCGGGGTAGCTGCGCGGTCGTAAGCGTCTTGTCACGGCCAGCGCGACTCCCCCCTTTGGAAGTTCGCGTCCTTCCTCAGGCATGGGTGTGTGTGTCGTCCTTAGTGTAAGTTAGTTTAAGTTAGATTAAGTAGTGCGTAAGCTTAGGCATCGATGACCTCCGCAGTTTGGTCCCATAAGACCTTACTACAAATTTCCAAACCCGCGTAACGCAACAGTTGACACTACCCAACACGACACAGCAGTAACGCGTGAACTAGAATCAGCCGTAAACTCGGCGCGTAGCCTCGTGTGGAATCTCGTAGCAGTTGTCTGCGGTTGTCAACACGACGCGTGTACCGTTATAAGCGGCCAGTGAGGTGCTTGACTTGACGCGTCCAGCGGTCTGTTGATGTGGCCTCGCCTTGATACCGACGTCACGTCCAACTTTAGAGATTACGCACAGTAGCAAACGAATCTCAAAACCGTCCCGTGTTCAAAAATTACGTCAGCGACGAGCCTTCTGAACAAAAGTCGTGGAGACCTTGCAAGCTAGAATTCTTTAATTGGCAGTAGTTGCTAGAAGAGAAGGGAACAAATGACACTGGCTGGTTGGTTAAAGTTTCAAGGTCCCGTAAAGTGCGAGATGATCAGATAAGGAGCATTACATCACTTGGATGCTGATGTAACGAACTGGTCGTGGCGTGGTCCGTACAATCGTTGAGGACCTTTCTCGTATATTTTCTGGGCAGCCCAGGAAAACATAAACCAGGTTGGCAGGATGCGCAGTGTTTCGTTCACTGCCCTAGCCAGGCGGTTCGGAACTGTGCAGATAGGACTAGCTAACAGCCACAGTTACCCATCGAGGATGCTGCCGATGGAAGACTTCTGAAAGTGACACCAAACAAGTGTGCGCACAGATACAGGTGGTCGATGACAGCTGAATGCAACAAAATATAGACAGAATCTTAGGAAAATAAGGCATTGATTTGACGTCCGCAACCAACCGGAACCTTGGCGCAAAAAGTAACACTTGCGGAGAGTAATTTACGACCGTCATACTGCACATTGATTTTAATGATGCATGTTTCACACAGCAGATAGTAGGTTTGTCCTTCGTTAATGTGGAAACGAGCAGTTCGGGATCCAATTCTGCTTCGGATACGAAAGCTGTAGATGGCAATCCATCGTCCAGGCGCACTGAGATCTGTCCATATCTGTAAGGCGTAGTTAAATTTCCGTAACAGATTTTGAAGACTTTTAGTGGGGACAAGACGATTTAGCAGACGAACTCATTACCGGAAACGTAGCGTTTTCGCGCTACGCGCAGAATACCACAACACACGTTACTGTCCGACACCTGCTGCTTGTCGTCTTGGTCCACTTGTAAGTGCGGCTCGATGTGACGATCACCCACGTCAACACAGATACCCTGTTCCGGTACTCAAGATCACCAATTCCTGGTCCGCTGACATCCGCCGGCGCCCTTAACAGGCAAGTCTTCCTCTGATGCCACAGAGGTCTTGTGAATCAAGGTTGGCTGGTTGGTTGATTGGTTTGGGGGAAGTGAACCAAACAACGAGGTCATTGGTGCCATCGGATTAGGGAAGGAAGTCGGCCGTGGTCTTTCAAAGGAACCATCCCAGCGTTTGCCTAACGCGATTTAGGGAACTCACGGAAAACCTAAATCAGGATAGCCGGACGCGGGCTTGAACCGTCTTCCTCCCGAATACGAGTCCAGTAAACCAAGGATTTCATGTGGAAGGTAGTAGTCTAGTTGGTTCAAGTCGGGACATCATGCGATCGGTGAATGACGTACGTATTACCCTAGTCAGTGCTGCTGAAAATTCGGGAGATTCAAACATGTGTTGTGACATTTTCCATACAGCGGGAAAACGGTACGTTTCCAGACACGAGGTCCCATGCTAAGCTTAACCCTACAACTCCTTAATGTCTGTCAACGGAATTTGTTACAACCCGTATGTCGGCCTCCCTAAGGACTCGAGACCGTGTAATACATATGGAACTATCTGGGCAGGAAAAAATATATAAAATGACTTACTTATTAACAAAACTAATATTAACATTGAGAAGTTAAACGAGACATTATACTAACGGCGAGATTCTACAGTTAAATAAAATCTTCCTGGCCTGAACCACGGAAAGTGCTATGGGAGAGATATCTGTTGGCTTTCACAGCTCGTTGAACTGCATCATCTAATCAATTACAAGGAGTTTAATCACGGTACGCATTGGCATTTTTCACACATTGAATTTATTTCAAGAGGTGAAAAACGCGAAACGTCACAAAAAGATTCGAGAACCGAGGACTGAACCCAGACGTTGCATTTTAAGGGTGACACGTGGTCCCCTATGCAACGAGCCAAACTTTTTGTAATTTATAAGTCAGCTTTAATTGGCTCACATTGCCTGTAAAGATTGTTCATATATATTCGAGGAAGTATGTCCCGTCTGCGCAACTAAATTAAAGGCAGTTTGTTTACTGCCATTCGCGTTTCGCTTCTTTTATTTGTGAAGTATATTCAGTGACGATTTCCCGTGCTGTTAGCCCACGTGTGTGGTCCTGATGATGTGTTCATTAGATCCCATGCTGCAGCTGGCCGATTTCCGACGTTCTTTCACCTACATCTGTTACAACAAGTCACTTACATCACTTGCACTCTTCATTTTGTGATCGACATGTGACGTTGATCACAAAATGAAAAGTGCAAGTGATGTGTTGTAACAATGTAGATGAAAGAACGTCGGAACATCGGAAATCGGCCAGCTGGAGTATGTGGCTAATGAAAACGACTCCAGAACAACACACATGGGCTAACAGCACTGGAAATCGCCCCTGAAGATGATTCACAAATAAAAGAAGCAAAACGCGTATGACAATAACAAACTGTCTAATTTTGATGCACAGACGGAACATACCTCCACGAATTTTGAAGCAACTAAGGAACGACGGAAAACAGAAAAAATTACGTTTATATATATATATATATATATATATATATATATATATATATATAAAGTACAGTATTATTTTCGTGATTTTTTAATTATATCGTACAATCACACAACACACTTTTTTGGTTACGCACAACTTTGAACTTTTCCTAGCCACTTATTATGCCCCAATAGATGTCATGAACAAATCAGCAATACTGTTAACTTGATTTTGAGCACTTAGGAATTAATTAGCAAGACTTATATCGATGTGTACGGTTGTATGAATTGGGGACCTAAACGCCAAGAGACAAGTCGAGGTACTGGCGGGCGGAGCAGCGAGTGACTAGAGCAGGCAGCGCTTGACTTGTAACGCAATGACTTTGTCAAGAACATAACGCACGTGCCAAAGGCACGGCGTCTGTCCAGACCAGTCCCCAACTTAATCGTTTAATTCTGATCACAGATTCGAACTCCAATGAAATTTCGATTAAACTGATAGCAAATAGAACTCACCGGTCAATTAATTAACAAGTCATCTATCTAAATTAATCAGTTAATATTACCATAGACTAATTTTCCCAGCCGGCCGGTGGGGCCGAGCGGTTCTAGGCGCTTCAGTCTAGAACTGCGCGACCGCTACGGTCGCAGGTTCGAATCCTGCCTCGGGCATGGATGTGTGTCATGTCCTTAGGTTAGTTAGGTTTATGTAGTTCTAAGTTCTAGGCGACTGATGACTTCAGATGTTAAGTCCCATAGTGCTCAGAGCCATATGAACTAATTTTCCCAACTCTGCAGACATTGTCTACACAGAGGATCAGCACTCTCTAACCATCAAGTTCAGTTGATGGTCAGCGACGAAACTGGTTGCAACAAAATAAATAAAATCTTAAGGACAGCTGTAGGAGTTTCTTTTTTCTCACATGTATAGGATGTCGCAAAAATACTTTTACAAACTTGGAGAACAGGTTTCTTCACACCAAAACAACAAAAAAGTTGATATAAACATATGCTCGAAAATGCCTCGTATTCAAGTTGTTAATGAAAGTTGGCGTTCAACGGCTTTCCAGATACACCTCAACAACTTCACTTATACCGGCCGAAGTGGCCGTGCGGTTAAAGGCGCTGCAGTCTGGAACCGCAAGACCGCTACGGTCGCAGGTTCGAATCCTGCCTCGGGCATGGATGTTTGTGATGTCCTTAGGTTAGTTAGGTTTAACTAGTTCTAAGTTCTAGGGGAGTAATGACCTCAGCAGTTGAGTCCCATAGTGCTCAGAGCCATTTGAACTTCACTTATCTACGCACCCGTTTGACTCCTTGTATCCTTGGTGGCGTTGTGTTGCCAGACAGACATGTTTACATCCGTCATTCGTCAGTCTTCAGCTTGTCCACTGTGTAGCTGTACTACAGATAGTGAGTTAACTGAAAGTGCTCCGTTCAAACATGGCAGGATAAACATTTCGTGAGCGGGTAGACACGATTTTTATCTACGGCCGCGCGGTTGAGCGGTTTTATGACACGGCGTTTCCTGACCTGAGACAGCAGACTCATGCAGCCTTTGGTGCTGTGTATCGTTACGGTGCCGAGACAGGATCCGCAGCACCACGGACTACTGGCTGAGGAGGACCACGTGTTGTTTGTATACCTGACCTGGAAGGGCACATTCTACGGGTTATCGAAGAGGAACCAAGTATCAGCGCAAGACATGTCGCCAAATTCAGCATGGAGCACACTTCACAAGCAACTCGTGTATCTTTATCATATTGCAGGGGCTTAGCCTACTGATCACCCGTCACGGGAGAACTTTTGCCGATGGCCTGTCGCGTAAACTGGCAATCCGCTGTTTCTCTTCAGTTTTGTTTAGTATGAGGTAAAGCTTGAAAGAGATGGAATAATGGATTTACAAATACAACTTGTAAGGGCCGATTGAAACGCTCATGCTACAGTATAGGCTAGACGTCAGCATCAGATGATTCTGTCGCCTATCGTCTAGTAAAGTCATTGGAAGATCAAAACAAACTGCAAAACGATTTATATAAGATGTCTGTATGGTGCGAAAATTGGCAATTCACCCTAAATGATGAAAAGTGTGAGGTCATCCACACAGGAATCCGTTAAACTCCAAATCAATCAAAGACCATAAATTCAACGAAACACCTGGGAACTATATTACTAATAATTTAATCTGGAAAGAAATACCATAGAAAATGTTGTGAGGAAGCAAACCAAAGACTGCGTTTTATTGGCAGAACTCTTAGAAGCTGCAACAGACTACTAAAGAGACTGCCTACACAACGCTTGTCCGTCCTCTTTTGGGGTACTGTTGCGCAGTGTGGGATCCTTACCAGATAGGGTTAACAGACTACATCGAGAAAGTTCAAAGAACTGCATCACGGTTTGGATTATCGAGAAATAGAAGATAGATTGTTACGGATATGGTACAGGATTTTGAGTGAACATCTTTAAAACAAAGGCGTTTCCTGTTGCGGCGGAATCGTCTCACAAAATATCATTCACCAACTTTCTCCTCCGAATACGAAAATATTTTGTTGACGCTGACCTACAAAGGGAGAAACGAACATCATGATAAAATTAGGGAAATCAGGGTTCGTACGGAAAGACATAGCCGTTCGTTCTTTCCGCGCGCTTTCGAGAGTGGAATAATAGGGAATTACTGTGAAGGTGGTACGATGGACCCTTCGCCAGGCGCTTAAGTGTGATTCGCCGAGTAGTCTTGTAGATGTAGATGAAGACATAGATCACTTTAAGAATAGTGTGTGGGCTGGCATTGTAAGGTTAGTGTCTGGTAGGCCGTATGTTCTCCCAGAACGTCTTAAATGTGCTGTCTCAAGGGACTTTATTCGCAACACCCTCCGAGATGCTTTAGAAGTACTCCTGCATACGTGTGGATTATGCATGATGGGGCTGGAGCACATTGCAGTCTGTGTTCCAGATGTAATGGCTGGTAACTACCATGACATATGGATAGGTAGAGGAGGATCAGTTCCATGGCCTGCATCTTTCTCCGACCACAATCCTTTCGATTACTGTCTCTTGAGGCATTTTAAACAATTGGTCTATGTAGCAGACAGCCTGGATGCAGAAACTCTTCATCGGCGTATCGTGAAAGGCTGAAAAACCATTATAAATCGTCAGGGAGTATTTGAAAGGGCCGAACAGTCCGTGATCCGATGAGAGCATGCGTGTTCAGTAACAAGAGGAGGGCGTTTCGACCATTTATTATGTATTTGTGTGTTTCTGAGCTCCAATCACCTAAATTGTAAACTTGCAACAACAACTCGAAAATGAAGGATTTTGTGACGTAAGGACACGACACCTAAGGCAAGGCCACAAACGCCAAGTGGAACTGTGCAACAGCTGGGAGAGCAGGCGGCCTGTATTTTGACTCACGGGCTGGGCTACCAGCGACCGTCTAGGAGTCGTGCAGGGGGACTGGGGCCCTCCCTTGCACAGTTCTCGCCCGCTGTCACGCGCGTGGACACTTTGGAGGCCGACGCACAGTGTCTCCTGTTCTGCTGTGTTTTGCTTCGCGCTGGCCTACTAATTGCTTTTAGAGCCTCGTAATACAGACCGGAAGCCTCGGTGTCTGCCCGTCCAAGGGCGAACGTCCAACGGCGGCGACTGTATGCGAATTTCACCCAAAAGAAAAGACGGCCAGCTTCGAGTCTGCCTGCTTCTAGGTTTCACCAGCAGTCATTATTATTCAACTGGCTGCTATCCTTGGCGGACAGTAAGGTCAACAGTTTTCAAGTTCTTCAGTAAGAGAATCACTGCGCTCGCGGTATTCTAACTTTAACCTTCATGTCCAAGTTCTTCTTACACAGCATCCTCAAGGGTAAAAGCGGACAGAATGCGTAAATTTTTTAAGAGTCCGTAAATGTTCTCTTTTTCTACCTGTAAACCTTGTCTGATGAAACACGAACGTTAGCTAATCTTTTTATTTTTATTCGTTTCAGGGAAAGCCCACTTGACCAAATACGATTACATCACTTACTTATACAGATGACATTTCTCGGAGTGCACTACGAAATAAATAGTAATATTTTTGGCAAAACTAAATTATAAAAAGGTACAAAAAATTCTGTGATATCTGGATAAAACGTATATGCGTAACGGCATATTTACAATAAAATACACCTCTTATAAAGAATGAAGTTTGGAAGGTAGGAGACGACTGGCGGAATTAAAGCTGAGAGGACGGGGCGTGAGTCGTGCTTCGGTAGCTCAGTTGGTAGAGCACTTGCCCACGAAAGTCAAAGGTCCCGAGTTCGAGTCTCGGTCCGGCACACAGTTTTAATCTGCCAGGAAGTTTCACTTCTTATAAACTCGTCAAACTTTGAAGCTCCCTTTTTCAAGGAAGAATAAAATGACAGATACATTTGGAAGGGACTTGTTGCTGGGTCACTTAAAAAAAAAAATCAGTAAGTTTTAAAACACGTTACGGTGTAATTCGTCTTGGATGATCTTATTTATCATATCATACAGTGTTACAAATATTGAACTATACGAAAAAAACGTAAATTATTTACAAATTACGGCGTGCACACACTTAATTCGACATATAAACGTCACTACAGATATTCAGATTTAGGTTATGATATGTTCGGTATGCCTGCCCTCATTGGTGCTGATGTGGCGCAGACGAATAGCGAAATTTTGCATGACCCGCTGAAGTGTCCGAATATCAATGTTATCGATGACCTCCTAAATGGCTGTTTTCAGCTCAGCAATGGTTTTGGGGTTATTGCTGAACACCCTGTCTTTAATATAGACCCACAAAAAGGAGTCGCATGTGTTCAGGTATGGAAAATATGGCAGCCAATCGAGGCCCATGCCAGAGGCCTCTGTGTATCCCAGAGCCAGAACGCGTTTCCCGGAGTGATTCTCCAGGACATCAAACACTCTCCTGCTTCGGTGGGGTCGAGCTCCGTCTTGCATGAACCACATCATGTCGAAATCGGGATCATTTTGGATAATGGGAATGAAATCGTCTTCCAAGCCTTTCACGTACCGTTCGGCAGTCACTGTGCCATCAAGGAATATAAAAAAAAAAATGGTTCAAATGGCTCTGAGCACTATGGGACTTAACATCTGAGGTCATCAGTCCCCTAGAACTTAAAACTACTTAAAACTAACTAACCTAAGGACATCACACGCATCCATGCCCGAGGCAGGATTCGAGCTTGCGACCGTAGCGGTCGCGCGGTTTCAGACTGTGGCGCCTAGAACCATTTGCCACTTCGGCCGGTCAAGGAATATCGCAGCGATTACTCCGTGACTGGACACTGCAGACCACACAGTCGGCCCATTGAGGGTGAAGAGACCTCTCGATCGCGAAATGCGGATTCTCAGTCCCCCAAATGCGCCAATTTTGCTTATTCACGAACCCATCCAAATGAAAGTGGGCTTCCTCACTAAACCAAACCACACAGCGCATACTTATTCCCATCACGCCCTGCGGCCAATCGTGCAGTTTGAACGTCCTAACGCAAACCGTTCAGAAGTTATATCATGTTAATGCTTCCGCGTACGTACATCTCGCGAAAAGACAACGAAAGCAAAATTAGATTCGAGCTAACACGGAGCAGTCTGTCTTCCAGCAAACCGTCCGCGACTGGAACAGGAGAGGGTGGAAGTGACATTGGAACGTGAAGTCCCCTCCCCCACACACAATAAGGGGTGCAGCGGATTGTACATGCAGGTATAGGCCTAATTTTCAGCATGGATGCTTAAAAGATATAAATGGCGCTGAGGCGCAGCAACTGGTGGTTGGCGACCAGGAGATGGACGCATGGTCAGTTTACTACCACGGGAGTCGTCTTATATCCCGTCAGAATTCCGGCCCTCTAGGCTAATTGCACTGATGAATTCTTCTTGGGAAGTGAGCAGAGCAAAATCTTGGTGTTGGAGCGACGTTTCGATATATTTACTAGGGGCTTTGGCAGCAGACAACATGTAGCAAACTTGTCAAACGTTGCTCGGGCACGCAGGTTTTACTCGGCACGTCTACCGAGGAGAATCCAGCACCCTTCACTCTATTCGAAAGACCGAGGCGGGCGTCAAAGGGTAAAGCCGTTGTCTGAATACGCGTTTCGTGCCGTTACAATACGGGGGCGGTTGTGTGACCAGAATTCCATGGCGCTCGTCGGTACTAGCGTTACTCGCTTACAGCTAGTAGTTATGGGCAACCACCACATGAACGTACATGACCATGTGAATGCTGTCATACAAATAACAATCCGCGATAAGGACCCCTACTCCATTTTGATGATAATGGGGCGTGAAACTGTTGTCATCGGTCTCTGTTCGTGCGTGGTTAAACTAATTTATGGGTAAAAAAGATAATTTTCACCCGATCATCCAACATGAACATTATCGACAGTCTGTTTGGGGCTTACAGCAGATACTTCGACCCTGGTAAAGGTCTCCTCTAACTAAGTACTTTTACAACAATGCTCCGGAATTATTCTGGAAACAGTTGTGTGCATACAGACTGCGAGTAATAGCAGCTACGCAACATACTGAACGTCGTATTACGAACTGTGACCAAAACGTAATGGGAATTTTTTGATTTCGCGTTTTTATACATCCGATTTTCAAATTTTTTATCTCGTTGGTATACATGTTCCTGGTGTACGTAGGTATTTTCAGCCCTTTTGAATATTTGGTTTATTTTTGACAGTCTAAAAGTTTATACATGTTTTTGAGTGCTCGGCGAATATTTACTTTCGAAAAAGATGGATCATAGAAGATGCATTAAACTTTGCTTGAAAAAATGAAATCAAGTGCAGCACCGCATTCGAAATGTTGGCTGTGGCTTTCCGCTATTCTACTATGAGTAAGACAAGAGTTTACGAGTAGTATACGTTTCAAAGAGAGGCGAGAAGACGTTGGAAACGACGACCGCCATGAACGCCCTAGCACATTAATTACTGACGACGATGTGGAAGAAGTGAAGGAAATGGTTCTGGAAAATCGCTGAATCACCATCAGAGAGAGGGTGGTGGTGATGTCGGAACATCCTTTGGATCACGCCAAACATTTTTTTCGAATGTTTTAGGCATGAAAAATGTGAAGCAGTGGAGTTTGTTCCGAAATTGTTGAATTTCGACCAACAACGACGTTCTAAAGAGGTTTACTACAGGTGACGAAACACGGATATTCGATTACAATGGGATAAAGCGTCATGAGTTCCGGTCAATAAAGAATATTACCCGGAAGCTACGCACCGTTTACGTGACGCAATCAAATCAAAACGACCAGAATTGTGCAAAATCACTCGTGGAAATTGCATCACGATAATGTTCCCGCTCAAACCTCAAAGGATGTTCACGATTTTTTTTTATACAAAAAATAGCACCTTTATGTTGCCTCAGCCACCGTATTCGGCGAACATGGCTCCCAGCGACTTCTTTCTGATGCCGAGGCGGAAGAGAATCATGAAAGCTCGTCGTTTTGCCACCACTTACGACATAAAAACAGCATTGCTGAAGGAGCTGAACACCATATCGAAACGCGAGTTCCACAAGTGCTTCCAAGATTGGAAAAAGCGCCCGTGCAAGAGTATTACATTTTAGAGGTGTTACTTTGAAGGCAACAAAGTTGATGCTGATGAATAAATACAGATTCTCCACGAAAAACAAAAATTCCCAAACCTCGTATTCACGCGAACCCAGGTGCGGTCTGTTTCTGGAACTATCTCTAGTTCCTTCTGCCTGATCTTAATTTAGTTGTGTCGGTTCACCCATTTTGTTTCCCAGAATCTCTCACAATGTTACCGTATTTGCGATCGATTTGACAAGGATTGTCGTAAGGAACGAAGTTTGTGATTTCTCGTCGATCTCGGTTCAATCTGACCCAAAATTTGTTCAGCCATTAATATAATTTACGAAGAACTGTCGTAATGAGGAATGGTGGACTACTTACGCGAATTAGGACATCATTTTTTACATCCTAGAAGCACTCACTTTAAATATACAGAAATATACAGCACAGAAATGCATTACTTTAGTTTGAGCGGGAAAAAACTCGTTTTGCGGATAGAATCAGTCAAAATTAAGTATCAAATAATGAAAACAAATTCAACGGTAGCACTTGCGAGACCATTTCCTGAAGTGTGTAGGAGGTATACTTGCATTTTCTATGATACCACTTCTTAATAATTGAGGAGAAAGAAAATAGCAATAGGACATCATCATTACAGCATACGGAATCCACTGGTTCGCGTGATACGAATATACAACGATGTATTACGTCGGCGTCCGTTGAATCTTATTAGTAAACAAACCATCGCAAGGTGTTATGTAATATTTTTGATACACTTTGTCTTAAATTACGTAGCTGAAATAAAGGGGCAGTTGAAGCATCCGATACCATTGCACCAATTCACAACCGAACAGTTACCTTTCAACGTAAGCTAGGGCTGGGTCTATACTACAGATCCGGTTGATAGCCCAACATAATTTCAAAAAAATAATATATAACCAGAACCAATATAGTTAGTGTTAGTTATATTTCTGTTTGCGCAAGAATGACGTCACACATCCACGTCATTATTTCAGAGGTCGGAGCCGACCTTCGGTACCGGTAGTTTCATTTGACGCGGAAAAAAAAAAAAAAAAAAAAAAAAAATGCTAGTGGATTAACTTACCTAAACGGGGAATAAAAACTGTAAATTCAACTAAATACCTAGGTATTACAATTACGAGCAATTTAAATAGGAAAGAACACACAGAAAATGTTGTGGGGAAGGCTAACCAAAGACTGCATTTTATTGTCAGGACACTTATAAAATGTAACAGACCTACTAGGGAGACTGCCTAGACTACGCTTGTCCGTCCTCTTTTAGAATACTGCTGCGCGGTGTGGGATCCTTACCAGATAGGACTGACGGAGTACATCGAAAAAGTTTAAAGAAGGTCAGCACGTATTGTATTATCGCGAAATGTGGGAGAGAGTGTCACAGAAATGATACAGGATTTGGGCTGGTTGCGACAGAATCTTCTCACGAAATTTTAATCACCAACTTTCTCCTCCGAATTCGAAAATATTTTGTTGACACCGACCTTCATAGGGAGGAACGATCACCACGATAAAATAAGGGAAATCAGAGCTTGTACGGAAGGATATAGGTGTTCATTCTTTCCGCGCGCTATACGAGATTGGAATAATAGAGAATTGTGAAGGTGCCAGGCACTTAAATGTGATTTGCAGAGTATCCATGTAGATGCAGATGTACCAACTCTGCTAATGACAAATGCTAACAATAGAGACAACATTGTTAGCTGGAAGACACCACTAAGCAGATGGAGCTAAATAACGAAATGGTTCAAATGGCTCTGAGCACTATGGGACTTAACATCTGTGGTCATCAGACCGCTAGAACTTAGAACTACTTAAACCTAACTAACCTAAGGACATCACACACATCCATGCCCGAGGCAGGATTCGAACCTGCGACCGTAGAGCTAAATAACGTCCATATAGGTATGCATTACGCGCCCAACAACAAGCAAGTGAGTTAGACAGTGCGAATGAACTAAGAACTACGTGCTATTACCTTATGTTCTGAACCTGTCACAATGGATGACGAAACAGAAAGATTATGAGCTGCTCCTAAGTTGTACTCAGGTTGTGGTGCCTTCAGTAAACTAGCACAAAAACTAGAGAGATAACAAGGGGCACGAAGGGGCTATGCGCTGTTGCGAGTGAGAAAGCAAGCAGATGACAAGCTTCCACTCGGCGGGCAGCCCTACGGTCACACAACCTATATTAGTCGACGGCAGCAGAGCGAGAAGAGGAGTGCAGTCTAGAGAATAGGAGAGCAGAATGGTATCGCTTACTGTAGTAGGGATTCGCGCTTGCGGGTCCGCCTCCTGCGGCAGCAGCAGCAGGGGCACAGCAGGTCGGCCCTGGACAGCAGCCAGCGCAGCCACCGGCCCATGGCGGCCGCGCACGCACTTCCAGAGAGACGTAGGCAGGTGGAGGCGGTCCTGGACGAGGCGGGACGCGAGTGCACTCGGCAGGGCGTCTGCTGCCGCCTGTCGGGGCAGCGGCAGCACTGGCACTGCCTGTGGCACGCCACCACACACCGGCCGAGGCACCGCGGCGATAACCAGCGCTAAGCGGCCGCACACCACGCGCCGCCTGGCCATTCATCGCGCCCTGCCGCATTCACACCGCACGAGTCCGCGCTTGCCGACAACCGTTGTGGCCGTCCTCGCTCACGGTCGGGGGGTATGGCGAGCCGAGAGCAGGCTGCAAAGCGGGGCACCCCGGCCATCAGACGTGGTGCTAAGCTCGTCAGCGGCTTGTCGCTGACCCGCAGCTTCCGAGATCCGTACAGTAGGGGCTGCAGTGCGCCAGGAGCCGGTGACGGCACACGGCCTGCGGTTTCCCACTGCGCTCACACACTCGCTGACGGTTGAGTGCTTCCACTAATGTCCGTGAACTGAAGGTATATTCTACTGGACATACCCAGAATAAGCCGGAATTGTTCTCAGTGCGATAATTTCGAGCTACTAGTGGTTTAATTTGATTACGAATTTGTGTCATTTATTAGATGAATCAGGAGCCCAAACCAACGTTACAGTGTTACCCTGAAATTTTCTTAACACACTCTCACAATCATTTGAAAAGAGAACACTTCAGATGAATTTCATCCACAGTGGATGCTGTTGAACTCCGTGACTTGTATCTGTTCAGTCACCACCAAATAACTTTTTTGTATTTACGCAGTTATCTCCAGCAATATAAACATGTACATGAATGTATAAACACCTGAGGGTGGGCACAAGCCCGAGACCGGTCGTGTGACAAATAAATAACCTTTCATTGTGACGGGTAGCGGAAATTTTTCTACAAGCTATAGAACACTTTCGGTTTATTTTCACACCTCTTACACTTCATTAACAGTGGCGTGCTGAAATTACGAGACCTAGTGCTTTTCTTTCGCTCATCGACTTCTTTATGTTATCTCCGTTAGACATACAGTTCAGTTGTGGACGAGGTTTCGGAAAAATCGTCAGGTGTCACCGCAAAAGGGATTAAAACGGAACCTGGAACGTAATATAAAATTTGAGAGAACGTCTAGTCAGAAGTGCCTCCTTTGATTTCATCGAAAAATTTCGATAATGTTTCTTACTTAGGGGACCAACTGTCCTCCAACTTTCACCTTCGATCATTATGGGATTAAGCATTGTATTTTCCCACTGTGGTTCTTTTTAATTATTACCCTGTGCTTTCGAAAAGGCTCTGAGCACTATGGGACATCTGAGGTCATCAGTCCCATACACTTAGAACTACTTAAACCTAACTAACCTAAAGGCATCACACACATCCAGGCCCGAGGCAGGATTCGAACCTGCGACCGTAGCAGCAGAGCGGTTCCGGACTGAAGCGCCTAGAACACCTGGGCCACAGCGGCCGGCCTTTCGAACAGCTCTAGAGAAACACGTAGCAGTTGTATTCCACGTAACAAATGCTCATGAATGCTATTTTTATTCAAAGTGATTTGGTGGGTTACGTTCAGCGGCAAAAAGGACATACAGTGCGTTAGTCGTATGCGACAGCGTAACAAATACTGAACAGCTGTTTTCTGACACTACTGTGTTTGTAGCACTGTCAGTGAGAAAGTGGATAACAAACCTGAGCAGCCCTTAGATTGTTTGCAGATGATACTGAAATTTATTACCGTCTACTAAAATCATCAGACGACCAATTACAAAACGATCTAGAGAGAATTTCTGTATGGTGCGAAAAGTGGCAATTGGCACTAAACAAAGAAAAGTGTGAGGTCATCCACATGGGTATTAAAAGAAACCCGATAAATTTTGGGTATACGATAAATCGCACAAATCTAAGGGCTGTCAATTCGACTAAATACCTAGGAATTACAATTACGAACATCTTAAATTGGAAAGATCACATAGATAATATTGTGGAGGAGGCGAAACAAAGACTGCGCTTTGTTGGGAGAACACTCAGAAGATGCGACAAACCCACTAAAGAGACAGCGTACATTACACTTGTCCGTCCTCTGCTGGAATATTGCTGCGCGGTGTGGGATCCTTACCAGGTACGATCGACGGAGGACATTGAAAAAGTGCAAAGAAGGGCAGCCCGTTTCGTGTTATCGCGCAATAGGGGTGAGAGTGTCACTGACATGATACGCGAGTTGGGGTGGCAGTCACTGAACAAAGGCAGTTTTCTTTGCGGCGAGGTCTATTTACGAAATTCCAATCACCAACTTTCTCTTCCGAATGCGAAAATATTTTGTTGACACCCACCTAAATAGGGAGAAATGATCATCATAATAAAATAAGAGAAATCAGAGCTCGAACGGAAAGATTTAGGTGTTCCTTTTTCCCATGCGCCATTCCAGAGTGGAATGGTAGAGAAGTAGTATGAAAATGGTTCGATGAGCCCTCTGCCAGGCACTTAAGTGTGAATTGCAGAGTAACCATGTAGAAGTAGATGAATAAATACATTAAACTAGCACTTGTCATGGATGCTGTTTTCATTGCAGGACGTTCATTACCACACTTGGCCGATTTCCCTTCCGCTACGACCGAGCTCTAATTTACAGAACCGAAATTTGAAGCTGACTGCCACACAGTTCGACTGCCGCCATTGCCCGTAAGGACCACGAAGATATACGAGAAATTAGGGCTCCTACGGAGGCATATAGACAGTCGTTTTTCCCTCGCTCTATTTGCGAGTGGAACAGGAAAGGAAATGACAAGCAGTGGTACAGGGTACGTTCTGCCAGCCAGGCAGCGTATAGTGGCTTGAGCAGTGTCGATGTAGACGTGCCGCAGTAGTTAGCCACAGTGGAATCGCATCACGAGGACGACGGTTCTAATTAGAGTCCGGCTATCCGGATTTAGCTCTTCCGTGATTTCCCTAAATCGCTCGCCGCGGATGCCGGAACGGTTCCTTTCAAAAGGGCACGGCCGATTTGCTTCCTCATCCTTTCGTAATCCGAACTTGCGCTGCGTCTCTAATGACCTCGTTCTCGACTGCACATTAAACTCTCATCCTTTCCTGTACTCTAGCCACGATCACACGCTGCCCGGCTTTCGAGCAGCTGCCATGGTCGCGAGTGCTGCGTGTGCTGATCGCCTCTAGTATAACTACTCCAAGTTACCTTCCTATCCGCAGCTTACTGTGCATGCGGCACATCCGCCCCTCTGCGTATCTATTCATATTTGATAAAAGTAAACACGGTCCGCAGTAGGCTGCATTGTAAACGGTCTTCATTTCAATCGTTTACATTACAGCCTACTGCAGACCGTGTTTTCTTTTATCAAATATTTAGAGGCTGTGGATCCACTCAAAAAAAAAAAAGAAAAAGTTATTCGTATTTTCTGAATTGTTGGGTTCGGCCATGTGTTTGTTGAGTTTGAGTATACACTATTTTATCAAAAGTATGGGGCAACCCCAAAAACACACGTTTTTCATATTTCACTGTGTTGCCACCAACTGCCAGGTGCTCCATACCAGCGACTTCAGTAGTCATTAGACATCGTGATAGGGCAGGATGGGCGCTCCGCGGCACTCATCTGCTTGGAACGTGGTCAGGTACTCGAGATTTCCACACTCCTAAACATCCCTAGGTCGACTGTTTCCTGTGTGATAGTTGAGACGTGAAGGGACACGTACAGAACAAAAGCGTACAGGCCGACCTTGTCTGTCGACTGACAGAGACCGCAGGCAGTTGAGGAGGAGGAGGAGGAGATTAGTGTTTAACGTCCCGTCGACAACGAGGTCATTAAAGACGGAGCACAAGCTCGGATTAGGGAAGGATGGGGGAAGGAAATCGGCCGTGCCCTTTTAAAGGAACCATCCTGGCATTTGCCTGAAGTGATCTAGGGAAATCACGGAAAACCTAAATCAGGATTTTCGGACGCGGGATTGAACCGTCGTCCTCCCGAATGCCAGTCCAGTGTGCTAACCACTGCGCCACCTCGCTCGGTGCAGGCAGTTGAAGAGGGTCGTAATGTGTAATAGGCAGACATCTATCCAGACCATCGCACAGGAATTCCAAACTCCATCAGGATCCACTGCAAGTACTGTGACTGTTAGGCAGGAGGTGAGAAAACTTGGGTTTCGTAGTCGAGCTGTTGCTTATAAGCCACACATCACGCCGGTAAATGCCAAACGACGCCTCGCTTGGTTTAACGAGCGTAAACATAGGACGACTGAACAGTGTGTGGAGTGACGAATCACGGTAAACAACGTGGCGATCCAATGGCAGGGTGTGGGTAAGGCGAATGCGAGGTGAACGTCATCTGCCAGCGTGTGTAGCGCCAACAGTAAAATTCGGAGGCGGTGGTATTACGGTGTGGTTGTGTTTTTCGTGGAGGGGGCTTGCAACCCATCTTTTGCGTGGCACTATCACAGCACAGGCCTACATTGATGTTTTAAGCACCTTCTTGCTACCCACTGTTAAAGAGCAATTCGGGGATGGCATCGTTCAACACGATCGAGCACCTGTTCATAATGCACGACCTGTGGCGGAGTGGTTACATGAAAATAATATCCCTGTAATGGAGTGGCATGCACAGAGCCCTGACCTGAATCCTATAAAACACCTTTGGAATGTTTTGGAAGGCCAACTTCGTGTCAGGCTTCACCGACCGACATCGATATCTCTCCACAGTGCAGCACTCCGTGAAGAATGGGCTGCCATTCCCCAAGAAACCTTCCAGTATCTGATTGAACATATGCCTGCAAGAGTGGAAGCTGTCATCAATGTTAAATGTGGGCCAAGACCATATTGAATTCGACCATTACCGATGGAGGCGCTACCATCTTGTAAGTCATTTTCTGCCAGATTTCTGGATACTTTTGATCACATACTGTAAAGATTACTAACTACCCAATGCTCACACACATTTTTTAAAATGGTTACACCGATTTCGACACTTTATTCATTTTCAGTGGCCGTACGAAACGAGAAAGAATATAAATCCAAAATACTCTTGTCAACATTACATTACGCCAAACTACACCGTATACATTAAAAGTGATACCGTAATGCTTCCAGCCCAATGCTGCGGTCAACTACAAGACGATATAGTGACACTGTTCAATTATTCCTAATTTTCTTATTAATTCTTGGCAAGTCTTTAAAGCACTCTTATGTATTATTTTGCAGACATTTCATTTAAACACGAATACAAATAAAAATTGTCTCAGCTTAGACAGACTCGTGTAACTGCCTAAGGACTTTCAATGGCTGGTGCAACTCAGTGCTCCAGCGGGAGCCTTAAAGAGACGCTCCATGTAACACACAGTGGAGCACAGGCAGTCATCTTTCCCACATTCCATCGTTGAATGGAACGTGGAAAAACTTAAAGTTTACGGTCAAGTAAATAAAATCCCCTGCAGCATTTAAAATTGATTAACGTAAACATGCAATACAGGACAGCAACAAAAATAAAAATAGGTGAAGCACCCATAAGACCTGATCGGATGTAAATCTAAATTCGTACATGTCCACATCATCGGCTGGTATGTAAGTGATCAGAGTCGCAACTGTCTGTGACAGGTAGAATGGCTACTTACAGTAGGCCTGGGAGAGCATATGGGGGGTGGGGGGGGGGGGGGGGGAGGAGGTGGGTGATAGCGTCAGACGTTGACTCATTACTGTGAAGAGCACGGAGTTAACTGTGCTTCACAAGAATACGCTGCATCAGCGCCTGACAAAGCTAGAAAGGAGTTTCATTTGGCCAGCTGGTGCAATCGTGCCATGTCCAGATTTGAGCAACATTCGGTTGTCACAGTGGCCCGCTGTTGGTCAGCATGAGAGAGTGAGGGCAGGTATACCCATCGTCCTGGTTCCAGGCGATCACGTCTCACCTCCACAGCGGAGGATCGCCGTATTTTGCATCGAACACATCGTAAACGTTTCGCATATGCGCCTGCCATCCGAGGACTAGAGATGTGTCGTTTGCGAACTAATGGGTCCAAAGGAACGGTTCACCAAGATGAACGGAACGAGCGAGGAACGAATTCTAAGGAACGATCTTTCATTGTTCACTTCAGTCGCAGCTTTCTACTTACAGTTCCCGGGAACGGGAAACGGTCGGTCTCGTTCTGTCGGCCGCTCTCTTTCAAGGCTCGGTCCCGTTCCCGTCTGTCTCGGTCTGGGTCTCGGTTTCGCTAGGCCGGACTCGTCCTCCTTCACGTGGCCACTCGTCGCAGTTCCACTGCCGACTGCTCACAGTTAATTCAGTAACGAGTTGTTCGTTGACCACGACCGGTAATTAAAATGCATTTTATAATTACGTAAATTACATAAAAATTACGCGGTATGTAATACATACACTTTTCAGGTAACAAAACGGCGTATCAGCTTAGTTCACTATTTCGATAAACAGCAGAAGAAATACTTGTAAAAAGGCAAGATTTTTTTGTTATTACACATGCAAAGGAAGTCGGCACGGCACTCACGAGTGGCCATTTTCCGTCTTTTTTTGATCCAAGGTAAAAGGACATGTTCATTGTTATGGAAGGCAGACCGACTTGCAACCGAGTGAAGCACGCGCTCCATAATCGAGTGTCTGATGTCACATTTTGTAAAGAGAATATGGTAACTTCTACAATATTATTTCAGTGGTAGAGGGTGGCGCACGAAAAATCGGCCCCGAGTACTACACTGCTCATTGTCGCCCACCAATCGTCATCTATTGTTTCGAAGTTGTCTGCATTAGCTTATTTGTTATTTCTTCACTGCCTAATTATTACATTTTTATCTATTCTGCTCGTAACGGTCAACAAATCGTGCGTAATTAGCGAGCAGTCTGTAATCGGGGCCGGTTTTTCGTGCGCCACCTTGTATTATTTCACTGCGAACATAACGCTACAGTTGGCTAAACGAGAGGTTTTGCAGACTCACGAAAATTACAAGTGTATGAGAACTCTGTTATGAATAAAAACTCTTTACTCCAGGGGGGAGGCAAGTGCCCCCTCTTGGCGCCTTCCATCTTCAGTCACCTATGCTACTAATTTTCAATTCTTCATATGAACCATATCCCAAGCACAAATGAATGGTGAACGAGTAAAAATGAACGGTTCCCAAGAAAGAGCGATTACCAGTGAACTAGTTCCCAAGGATGAACAAGTTTGTCTATCTCTACCGAGAACAAGTAATGGACTGTCGGCAAGATTCTGCTTCATCCCACACCATTGATCGGAGACTTCTACATCTACGTGATTCTCTGCTATTCAGAATATCAATGAACCACCTTCAAGATGTCTCTCTACCGTCCCACTCTCGAACGGCACGGGGGAAAAACGAGCACTTCAATTTTTCTGTGCGAGCCCTGATTTCTCTTATTTTATCTTGATGATCATATCTCCCTATGTACGTACGTGCCAACAGAATGTTTTCGCAATCGGAGGAGAAAACTGGTGATTGAAATTTCATGAGAAGATCCCATCGCAAAGAAAAACGCCTTTGTTTTAGTGATGGCCACTACAATTCACGTATCATGTCTGTGACACTATCTCCCTTATTTCGCGATAATACAAAACGAGCTGCTCTTCTTTGTACTTTTTCGATGTCATCCGTCAGTCCCACCTGATGCGGATCCCACACCGCACAGCAATAGGGCGGACAATCGTGGGTAAACAGTCTCTTTAGTAGACCTGTTGCACCTTCTACGTGTTCTGCCAATGAATCGCAGTCTTTGGATTGCTCTACCCACAATATTATCTATGTTATCGTTCCAATTTAGGTTATTTGTAATTATAATCCCTAAGTATTTAGTTGAATTTACAGCCTTCATATTTGTGTGACTTGAAATTTAGCTGATTTCTTTTAGTACTCTTGTGAATAACGTCACACTTTTCCTTATTCAGGGTCAATTGCCACTTTTCGCACCATACAGATATCTTATCTAAATCATTTTGCAAGACGTTTTGATCATCTGATGAGTTTACAAGACGGTAAATGACAGCATCATTTGCAAACAATCTAATACAGCTACTCAGAATGTCTCCTATGTCATTAATACAGATCAGGAACAATAGAGGGCCTATAACACTTCCTTTGGGAACGCCGGATATTACTTCTGTTTTACTCGATGATTTTCCGTCTGTTACTACTAACTGTGACCTTTCCGACAGGAAATCGCGAATCCAGTCACACAAGTGAGGCGATACTCCGTAGGCACGCAGTTTGGTTAGAAGACGCTTGTGAGGAGCGGTGTCGAAAGCCTTCCGGAAAGCTAAAAATATGGAATCAATTTGACATCCCCTGTCGATAGCACTTTTAACTTCATGAGTATAAAGAGCTGTCGTTTTCTTCGAGCAGCCGGGCTAAGTAATTGCCGTCCCATGGCGTTAAAACTACAACAGAAACGGCTGCGTTTAGGATGGTGCTACGATAGGGAACCGCGGACTGCTGGTGAATGAGATCGGATTGCGTTCAGCAGTTCTGCACTAAACCGACTGAACATCGTCGGCAGGTACGGCGGCGACCTGGGGAGCGGCTCCATTCTTCCACTGCTCTGGGGAAGCAAAGCGGTATCACTGCTAGCGTCATGGTGTGAGGAGCCGTCGGGTATGACTTTGGATCACACATGGTAGTGATCGAGGGAACTTTATGTCCCGGACGTTCTTCACGGTGCGAGTATTACAGAGTCGCATCGCTCGTGACCTCTAGTACTCGAGCTACACGAGTTGCTCGCTGCCACGCCCCGAAAAACTGCCGACGAGTACTTGAGCGGGCTTGATGTCTGCATATATCACGTTGTCTGTATAAAACCAATCCAGGTTACCTCCAGCTTTCGGTTTGCTTGTTTCGGGCGGAGATGTCAAAAAACTGACGCGACTGTAGCTGCGTCAGAGGAAACAGCTCAGTCAATGACAGTGGGTAAGGTACCGTGTAACTGCACTCTTCTCGCTGACAGTGAGTCAGACTAGGATGCGAAGTGGGCGCGTGGCAGCAGCTGGCGGGACGCGGAAGCGGAAGGAAGCTCGCCACCATCTTATCACCGCCGACAGCAGCGGCGACGTCTGCCCACGCAGCAGCCTCTGGGGAGACACTGTTGTCAGTAGACAAGCAGTGACAGCAGAGTGTGTCGGCTACGAGAGCTCAGTGACTTCCAACATGGGCTGGTCACTGGATGTTTCCTAGGTAACAAATGCATGAGAGACGTTTCTGAGACGCCCTGCTAAACCCGCAGGACAGGACAGGTAGTTTAAATTGAGAAAAGGGGCTAAAATAAGCGGCTCTCAGTTACACTCGAACATATAACTTTATTTATTTGACCAAACTTTACATGGCCAACGGCCTTCCCGCAGTGGTGATACCGGTTCCCGTCAGATCACCGACGTTAAGCGCTGTCGGGCTTGGCTAGCACTTCGATGGGTGACCATTCGGTCTGTCGAGCGCTGTTGGCTAGCGGGGTGCAGTTAGCCCTTGTTAGGCAAACTGAGGAGCTACTTGGCTGAAAATTAGCGCCTCCGGTCTCGTAAACTGACATACGGCGGGGAGAACGGTGTGCTGAGTACATGCCCCTCCATATCCGCATCCAGTGACGCCTGTGGGCTGAGGATGATACGGCGGCCGGTCGGTACCGTTGGGCCTACCAAGGCCTGTTCGGACGGATTTAAGTTTAGTTCAAAGATTACAAGAGCCAAGAAATTTAAAAAAAACCACAGCATTAATTTTTGAAACTTAATTACCGGCTGAATGCGCCATACAATCTCATGCCTTAAGGGCAAGACCACTTTAATTTAAAATTGGCTGAAAGCCAATAACTTAAGACTCAAGACCCAAATAATCTCACATCCTAAGAGAAAAACAGCTTTAATTAAATAAAAAAATCGGCTGAAGGCCCATCACTTAAGACTCAAACCAAAATAAAATTTTTAAAAGGCAAAAGGCCTTACCTTAAACAGTTCTTTAATTAGACTGAAGGCCCAAACAATCTTACGCCTTAAGGGAAAAACAACCCTAATTTAAAAATCGGCTAGAAGCCATACAAACAACAAGAACAAATAAGAAAAGGCAGTACACCCAACGGCGCTCAGAAGTTTCCGAGGGTCGACCTGGAATTTAAACACTAATGCTCGCTTAGGTGACACAGACAGTCGGCCCAAACATTCTCGATCCGACGACAACCCAACCAACAGTCAACGGACCTACCGACAAGATAACTTCCGCTCCACCCGACCAGCACACAACAGGGACTTCAGTGGAACAACGTAGAAAATATTGGCGCCCACAACCAATTAATTATACATTGATCTGTCTAACTACACACCGTGCTGGACAGCGACAACACGATGAGAAAAACACACTGCCTGAATTTGTGTCAACGGCCAGGGCAGGTAACCGGAACGTTAACGGCCACGAGGCAGAAGATTCCGCTGGTGCACTTCAATTCAAAATAACCAAGTACAGTTGAACTCCACCGGAGGGTGGGTAAAATTTGCCACCTTGAAAACACACGTTGTTGCTCGCGGGAATGACCCAACAGCCGACAACGAAATCCAAACGACACAATGTGAACAGTCGTGACTTGCTGGTAGATTAAGTCAAAACTCAACTTTCGTGTCCAGGATCGGTGAGCCACAGACCTCGTAGCAATAGGAACAGCACCCCACACTCGGACCGCGCGTGGAAGCCGCCAGCTGCCTCGGCCAAACTATACGCCGTGTAGACTTCCTAGCTGCTCCACGCCAACTGACCAACTCACTCCCACATCGCACAGCCGGAACTGTAAGCGCCAGGCCAAATATAGTACAAGGTGCGAATATCGATACACATCGTTGCTGCCTCTCGCGGAGAGAGAGGATAACAGCATGATCGCGATAACCGCGGGAGACTAAACACAGAATAGCAACCAAGGTTTAATCCAACGCATAACATGAGCCAGCCACGGCTCATTTTCAACCCTTCTACGACTGTATTAGATGTGGATGTGAAGTGGAAACGGCATTGTGGAAGGTGGTTGTAAAAAGTCACGTGAAAACAGCGGAGGGAATCCCAACGTCTTGCCAGCAATACACCGAGCACAGTGAGTCAGCGTAAGTTACAAATAACGGGGTACAATGACCGAGCAGCCCTCCAATAAGGTACACATTTCGGCAGTTAATGCAAAGCGACGCTTGAGGTGGTAAAAAGAACGACGCCACCGGACAGTGGACGACACGAAACGAGTGATCTGATGTGATGAATCACGCTGTACCCTGCGGCAATCCGATGGAAGAGTTTGGGTTTGGCGAAAGCCTGGAGAACGTTACCTGCCATCGCGTTAGGTGATAACAGTTAACGATGGAGGAGGCTGTACTAAGGCATGGGGGTTTAGGGTTTGGTCCCCTTATTGCGCATTAAAAAACGCAAGATGAGGAAGGATATGAACACATTTTACAACACTGTACCCTGCATACTGTAGAGGAACAGTTTGGAGACGATGACTGTACCAGCATGACAATGCACCCTGTCATGATGTAGCATCTATGAGGCAATAGTTTGTTGACGATAACATTCCTCAAATGGATTTGCCTGAGCCTTGTCTTGGCACCTTTCCGCAAACATTCTTCCACAGTCCACTCCTACATCGATATACGGGGTTTTCAAAAAGTCTCTCCGCAGTGCCGTATGATTGTTCGCCTTCCTGGGTTACTTCCCTTCAAGTGGACTCTCCCAACATTGCACTGTTCCGTTTATCTCAGCTAGCGTCAGGAGTATCGTTGGTTTGTGTCGTTAAGTGTTGACGTGAACGTTTAAGTTTAGTTCCTTTGTTCGTTTGTTTCATTTTTGTCACTGTTAAAATGCTAACCATAGAAGAACGTGTGTTTTTAGTCGAACAAGTGTTCAAAGCTGGCGATAAATACACAGTTTCAGTTCGTCAAACATTTAATTCACTTTTCCCGGAGACAACACTACCACATCGCGATACTGTGCAAGATTTGATTAACAAATTTCGAAGTACGGGTTCAGTGACAGATGCACCGAGAAGTGGTCGTCCTAGCGTTTTGTCTGAGTATAAACTACTCGATATTTCCGATAAAATGTCCATGAGTCCGAACAAGTCAGTAAGAATGTGTTGGAATGGCCCACACAGCTGTAAGGAAAAAATTGGAACTTTTCCCATACAAAGTGACAGTCGTGCAAAAACTGAAAAATACTGATCATGGCAAGAGACTGCATTATTGTCAATGGTTCAAAAATTTCGTTCAGCAAAATGGAAGGGATATTCTTAATTAAAAGTTTTTCACTGATGAGGCGTGGTTTCATTTATCCGGGTACATGAAATCGAAAAATTCTTATATGTGGAGTACAGCAAATCCACTATGTATTCATGAGGAAATACTTCATTCTGTGAAAGTAGGAGTTTGGATTACAATTTCTAGACGTCGGATTGTGGAGTCCATATTTTTCAACGAAACAATAAACGCACAACGATACTGCAGTGATATTCTGCACCCATTCATAGGAGAACTTGTATTAAGTGAAATACTGAACGGTTATTTTCAACAAGATGGTGCAACCGCGCATACAGCTCGCGTTTCAATGTCACTGCTTGCTGATATTTTTGGTGATCGCATAATTTCTCAGGGGGGCTTTGGGCTCCACGATCGCCTGACCTAACACCACCTGAATTTTTCTTCTGGGGTGCAGCGAAAGCAACTGTCTATAAAAACCGTGCAAAATCCATCGATGCGTTGAAAACTGCAATATCCACTTTCACTGTTTGTGTTTGGAAACATGATTAGACAAATTGAATTGTGTATTCATAATCAGAGGGGACACTTTCAACATTTAATGTGAAAATTTGTAAATAAAAATGTATATTCAATAAATTAATAACTTGTATTTCACTGAGTTTCATTTCGGTATATTCACTGCGCCATACGGCACGCGCGGCTAACAATCATACGGCACTGCGGAGAGACTTTTTGAACACCCCGTATGACTGCACTGTATAAATTTAGGAAATGACCACCACTGACAGTGTTCTATGACTGAATTTCTTACTGCAAATGATGAGACGGCCAACACCATCCACTAAAGGATGAAGAAAGTGTACTTAGATACCACGGGTGACGTTAGCACCGTTAAACGACGAGTTCGTCATTGTAGAGACGCTAGAGTTAACACAGTTGACTGGTTCAAAGCGGAGTGGTCGGTAAGCGACCGCAATGGTTTCACACAACATCCAGCGCCTCGACCAAATCATCCGCGACGACTGCAGAGGTAACAACAGATGAATTGCATCGCAAGGTAACCATCGGTGAAGGTAGTGTGATGACCACTATTGGAAAACTGGGCTACATCAAGATTTGAGGACGCCTGGTGCCGAAAATGTTGAACGATCAGAATAAAGAAGCAGGCAAAACAATCCAAATCAGACGTCCATCTATTCGGCCCACGCAGAGAAGTTCTTGGCGGACGTTCATTTGAAGATGCGGAGACCTTGAAAATGTCTCTACGATAGTGGTTCAGGAAGCAGTGCCACGATTTTTATCGGACAGGTATACATGCTCTTGTTTCAATATGGCAAAAAGCAACTCTGGTCAAACATGGTAATTCTGAGACAAATTAATCGTGAATGTTGTATAGGTTACCACAACAATATATCACTTACTTTGCTTGTAAAATAAAAAAGTAGGAGACATTAAGTTATGACTGACTCATTTATCATCAAAAATCTGTAAGATAATAATAATACATCAGCCACGCACACTACGAAAAATAATGTAAAAGTCACTTTTGTAAAACCCTTGACCCGTGCTCCGGCTCGTGTCTGTGCCGTTGACAGGTTGGCGTCGTGTATTCGGATTGTGACCACTCGTTTCCTTACAGCGTTCACTGGCTCTACTGCGTTTGCTCGCTTTGCATGCCCGTGAGTGGCAGTAGCGGTGTTTATCATTAGCGAGCACTATGGTACTATCTTTGGAGCCACCTCTGGCATTTGCGGGTCGTCGTGGCTCCGATTTCAGTTAAAACGAAGCAGGAGTGAGGTCCGGCAGCGCCAACACGCCGTGCGAGCTGGCGATATATGTACTGCTCGATGGAAGTATTTGGCCGCGAAGGAGCACGACCGCGTTGAGGTCCGGATTCAGCGAGTTTAAGTTGAATGGATCGTTATATTCGAGTAGTGCAACTTTCACTTGTGTGTGTGTGTGTGTGTGTGTGTGTGTGTGTGTGTGTGTGTGTGTCCGTCCGTCGAAGTGCCGACGTTTCCCTTGCCTGACTTGATTGGCAACGACCGATGATTGGTCGTTCGGTCGGTCGTCTCAGCGGACGATGTGTATCTGGTCTTTCGACCGTTTCTGTGCTCTTACGTTCATGTCTATGTGCAATTCGTCTTGTTGCTGTATAGTGACTGTTTTAGCACTGTTTTAGATCTTTGTGGAATTGTCTTTTGCGGTTCCATGTGCATCTAGTCAGATTTTAAATAGACAGTTTGGTCTTAACCCTGTCTGCGTACTAGGATTTGGTGGAGGCAACTTGCGTAATTAAATGCTTGTCATTTGACGATGTTAACTGTTATTCTATCGTGGTATTGGTTTTCGGATCTTAGTGGGAAAAAATGGCTCTGAGAACTATGGGACTTAACTGCTGAGGTCATCAGTCCCCTAGAACTTAGAACTACTTAAACCTAACTAACCTAAGGACATCACACACAACCATGCCCGAGGCAGGATTCGAACCTGCGACCGTAGCAGTCGCGCGGTTGCAGACTGTAGCGCCTAGAACCGCTCGGCCACCCCTATCTTAGTGGACTTTGCGAGTGTGCTGGTCGCCGTTTAAGCTGTCCCTAGTTTGAGTTGCCATCTTGTTAAGTGAGCTTAAGTCTTGGCTCAGCGACTTTTCCAGGTCAATCCTTGGAGCACTGTCTGTGGATCACTCCCTTCTTTATTTGGTCTGATTGTGTCAACTGTTTAAAAATAATATTTGTTTGAATTATTCCTATTGCTTGTGGCCTTCAGCCGACAAATAATTTGAATTCTTTCTTAATAAGGCCTTCAGCCGTCAGTGTAGCTTTTTTTTTTTTTTAGAATGACTGGTTTTAGGAAATTATTTCCTTAAATAAAGTGTATGTGTTTACTATGTAACCAACGGTAACTGATTAGGCCCCGTTGACACCTGCTTTCCCTACGTCCCACGTTTCACCTGTCACTTTCCCCCATTGCGATGCAGAAGATTCACGTCTGACTCAAAGGTCCTACAACGTCCCTACGCAATGGTGCAAAAGCGTGGCGTCCTGCAGCGTAGCCCTTGGGCTCGGCAAAGGTTCAGACAGACAGGTATCGACCAACGCGAAAAAAAGGGCCAAAGTGAGGTGTAACGTGGGTAAATGTGGTCACAGTGGCACCAAATTTCACCACAATTTTGCGCAACGCCACCGTGGGCGTGTCACATGATGAGAAGGTCGTCACAAAGCCACTTACCCACACCTCACCTATTTTCTTGCCGTCCCTGCGATGCAAGTCAGAACCGCGACGTCCAGTGTTCTTTTATAAGTGGCTCAGGAAAATTTTTCAGACGCACCGCCACTAAGAATTGGCTCGTGGAGGATTCAGGATGTGGCATAAAGTGCGTCAATGAAAGCTCCCCTCTCCCCGTGGGGCATTGTTTACATATATTTCGCCATCGGTAACGACCGTTTACAGTGCGGTGTGAAACAGAACGGCGTTCTTGACTGCCTTTTCTACTGCTGACACTCTTCGGACGATTCACCCCCTCTCTAAAGATAATTTGGAGCTGCAATGCCATTCAGGTCTTTGGAGTACAGTGCTCTGTTTATAGGATGGAATCACTAGGGGCCGTTCAAAACCATTTGACGAAATTGGGACGTGTTCCAAAACAGCGAAGGCCCTTTATGCTTTTTCAGCCCTCCTGTTTGGTGCCATCCTGTGCCGTTATCACGGGGGGAAGGGAGGGTTGCGATACAGACACGTGCGCAAATAAAATGGCAGATGGTTCCTGTGAGACCCTATACGGCAACAACCTCGGTGTCGCCCACGCTGCTGCGTCACCACCGCTGCTATGTTGAGCGCTTCAAAAATTTGCCTATACAGAGCCAATCATTAACGAATTCCTGGCCGCCTGCGGGCAGGCAACCGCTTCTACAAGACTCAAGATTCTGCACGCCTGCAAGCAGGTGCTAAAGTAGTGCCACTTAGATGAAGTGTCTTTCGTGGATTTTAATCAGCGTGATTCGTAGATAATCGCATTTGCTTACTTTCAAGGGAATTTACTGTGCTACGCTTTTCAGCAAAAATAAATACAAAGCTTACGCTTGTTCACTCCATTCCCACCTTTCCAGTTGGATCTTTGAGCGCTTCGGCAATTTTCTGCCAATAATATTCCTTTTCCTCTGGAATGTGCTGTGGATCTAAAGAACCCTAGGAACACCTATGATATCTATATACTTCTATCAGCAACAGTACGTTTTCTTTAGACCACTCCCTCGCTTACGCATCTCAACAACAACAACAAAAATAAAATAAAACTTAAAAAATAGACAAGATAGCGAACGAAAACTTTTAGTATTGCTAGAAGCGAAACAGAGAGGGTGCGAACTCCCTTTGATATTTCCCTGAGACTGACAACCAGCAGAATACAAGCGAACAATATTGAATGCGAAACGACCACGACAGACTGCAGTTCGCTTGCGCGCGCCTACCGTTTACACCGTAGAGAATTCGCGTTCGCTGCTGCTCGTTCACTTGTTTTCGGTTCGGTGTGAACCAGGCTACATCGTAGCTAGCTGACGTTGTGTACTAATCAGAGTGCAGGTGACAGATGAGAGCAGACAACTCACAAACACCTTGTCCCTTAACTGCTGTGCACTTAGTGACAGAAGCAGCAGCGGTGAAACTGCACGAATGGGGGTTCACAACATGGAATAAGCACTGAAGGCTACCAAATCGTTTACCTCAAATGTACTCAATAATTCTGCTGAAAAAAACTCAAACATAACATGCTCCCTAGAATGAATGGTTTTTACAGTTGCACATGTGAACTTTGGAATACTGTTAGTGCCACACCTGACATTAAGTGGTGCGCAACATAGGGCTGTTCTCCTAACGATTTGTGCCATACTTAAGGACCATGTTAAATGTATGTGAACGAGAAGGTTGGTTTGAACTGTATATTGCTGTAACTAGGCACGGTTGTGTTGTATCAGGAGTGGTCTGCCCTTACCTTTATCAGATCTGTGATATAGGACGTATTTTACAGCCCTGACTCCAAACCACGGAGGGGTGTGGCATTTCTCACATTGGCCAATGACTACTAGTGGAGGTAGAAGTGATATGTGTCGGAAAAAACCCTACCTCCTGTAAATCCCAGACGTTTGGATTTGTGGTCTGGTACAAATAACATTGCGCAATAAGGACACTGTCTTACAGTATGTTCATACAATATTAAAACCTTTCACTGAGCTCTTCTCCTCTGTAGTTTTACTAGCGTACTGTGAGGGTACGGGATTTTCCAGATATTTTGTAGCCAACGTTCAGAAATAAAAAATTTCGTTGAGTGAGAGTGAAATTTCGTAATGATTTTAAATACAAATGAACAAGCTGTATTTGAATTATACGCACTTTTGTAATCCAGAATAATCGCTCAGAATATAAAGTTTTTAATTATTATGCAAGAAGATTTATTTGTGTATTTTATTATTTACATGAGGTATTCCGCCTGGTCTCCTTGCTGGCCTAACAGAGTTGAGATGTACTTGGGGTCTTGACGGGCAAAGTAGTCAAAGTTGGCAGAGTGTCTTCTGCGCCAGTCACACTGTCGAGGAATACCAATGGTTCAAATGGCTCTGAGCACTATGGGACCTAACATCTGAGGTCATCAGTCCCCTAGAACTTAGAACTACTTAAACCTAACTGACCTAAGGACATCACACACATACATGCCCGTGGCAGGATTCGAACCTGCGACCGTAGCGGTCGCGCGGTTCCAGACTGAATCGCCTAGAACCGCTCGACCACTACGGCCGGCCACACATCGCTCACGGACTGGGCCTCAGCTCTGGCCCGAGTGCTGTCTACGGGGCAGTACGGGATGGTGGACGTGTAATCAGCATGCCGCCAGTCACTCCAGCCGTTGAATCGTGATTATGCTGGTGCTTATTTAGACAAGCAGCTCTTCACTTGGCCTCACAAGGGCTGAGTAGGCCCCGTTTCAGATCTACCGACTTCAGAAAAATCCGATGAGGCACCGGGAATCAAACCCGGGTCCTTACGCACCAAAGGCTCCGACGCTATATTTCCGCTACGAAGACGGTACTTCAGATTGAACATTGAGGGAATAAAGGAACAGTTCCAATGTTGATGATTTAAGTTATTACAAGGAATACTGTAGAATGTTATGGAGATTAATCCAGACACATAAGAAAATACACCATGAGAAGAAGATAGCACCAGGCAACAAAATAAATCAATATGGGGTACAGTGAAAGAAGAGGATAGTAAAATTGGAAAGTAAGTGCAGCAGATAGCTTTAAGAGTAGATGATCCGTTAGTGACCAGCATTTCACAACTTTTAGTGATAGTCTGGGATTGTCACGACTAGCAGACAATGCCCTAGGATACAAGTAATTGTTTTGTCCATGATCAGAGACTAGGCCTGCTGTTGTTCCGCAACTGTGTAATCAATTAATGATAGAGAAGTCCAGTTTCTTGGGCGCCGTTTTATTAATAATTTCAGTTACACGAATATGCAATCACTTCATCAACAGAAATAACATCCATCCCAAACACAGAGAATTCTACTGGATATTATTAAATTTCAACAAGATTATTAAAAATGTTGTAGTGAATTCGGTAAATTGTAAGAAATTCCTAAAAGATATCTTTTATCACTGGAACATTTCCTGATTGGCTCAAGTATGTTGAAATTTAACCCCTATTAAAGAACGAGGATAAAGACATACCATCAAACTACAGACCCATTTCAATTTTGCCTGCATTCTCGGAAATTTTAAAAAGGTAATGTACAGATAGCTTCTTAACCATCGTCGGCCGCGGTGGCCGAGCGGTTCTAGGCGCTCAGTCCGGAACCGCGCGACTGCTACGGTCGCAGGTTCGAATCCTGCCTCGGGCATGGATGTGTGTGATGTCCTTAGGTTAGTTAGGTTTAAGTAGTTCTAAGTTCTAAGGGAGTGATGACCACAGATGTTAAGTCCCATATTCCTCAGAGCCATCTGAACCATTTTTTTCTTAACCACCTGACCACGAGTAGTAAACTATTCGGGACATAGTTTGAATTTCTGAAAGGTTCCGATATTGACAAGGCGGTGGTCTCGCGGTTCTAGGCGCGCAGTCCGGAACCGTGCGACTGCTACGGTCGCAGGTTCGAATCCTGCCTTGGGCATGGATGTGTGTGATGTCCTTAGGTTAGTTAGGTTTAAGTAGTTCTAAGTTCTAGGGGACTGATGACCACAGCAGTTGAGTCCCATAGTGCTCAGAGCCATTTTTTTATTTACACACCATGTTTAATTTAGAGCGCCGATTGCTTTCTAATGTCGAAAACGGATATAAGGGCGTCATAAAGCGATGAGATAGTTAACTATCTGAGGCATTCCGAGCAACAATGGTGACAATACAGCTGTATAGCAAAATCATTCTTATATTAAAGGAATGACGATCTGCGGTCATAAAATGCCATGGGGAGTACAATTCTTTCCTTTCTCGCTGTGGTGGCTACATTTTTTTTTTTTTTTTTTTTTTGCGTACATGGGAGAGTGGTACCATTAATTACTGATGGAAAAAAACTTCACGGGCAAAAACACGCCACGGAAACTAAAGTTTGATGAGAACTGGTCTTTATTAAACCGGGCTGCTAATGAAGAAGTCACCATCAACCTACATCCAACTCTCGCTAGCTTTTCTCGAGATCGCCATATAAAAAATCCCACCAGCACCCACGTTCTTGCTCTCACTGTAACAACAAATCTAGCTTATGCCCTCGCCTTTACACACACACACACACACACACACACACACACGCACACACACACACGCACACACACACACACACACACACACACACACACAGCACTGACTACGTGTGACGCGAGAGAGCGCGAGTTCATACTGAGGCCATCTTGTGACAACGAAACCCTAGTCGCTCAAATTTGGACGGGTGTTGTAAGTGCAATATTGCAACATCCGAAGTCGCGGCACTCGCGGAAACTACGGGCAGCGAGTGACGGCGAGGCGCAGCGATGGCGGCAGTCTACCTGCCTCTAGCTCTTTCTCCTGCGGTAACCGGCGTGGGACGCAGCGAGCACATCCTGTTCCGACCTTGCCGCGGCTCTCTCTGAAGCTTCTAAATTCATGAACTCCTCTGCTTTTCATTTTCTAGTTATGTAAGTCATGGCAGTCCTCGGCCCGCAATAGAAGCATCACCATATTAAAAATTTTTAACGATACAACCACGTAGTGGCTGTCCACCCTACAGTTTTCGATGAGCATCTGTTACACTGAGATGACGAAAGTCATAGGATATTCGATATGCACATACGCAGATGGCGGTAATATTGCTTACGCAAGGTATAAAAGGGCACTGCATTGGCAGAGTTGTCATTTGTATTCAAGTGATTCATGTTAAAAATGTGTCCGACGTAACGATGGCCGCACGACGGACGTTAACAGACTTTGAAAGTGGAATGGCAGTTGGAGGTATAACGATGGAATGTTCCATTTCGGAAATCGTTAGGGAATGCAACAGTCCGAGATCCACCGAGTCAAGAGTGTGCCTAACAAGGGAACCTCCCCATCGCACCCCCCTCAGATTTAGTTATAAATTGACGCAGTGGATAGGCCTTGAAAAACTGAACACAGATCAATCGAGAAAACAGGAAGAAGATGTGTGGAACTATGAAAAAATAAGCAAAATATACTAACTGAGTAGTCCATGTGCAAGATAGGCAACATGAAGCATAATGTGATCTGAGGAGCGCCGTGGTCCTGTGGTTAGAGTGAGCAGCTGCGGAACGAGAGGTCCTCGGTTCGAGTCCTCCCTCGAGTGAAAATTTTACTTTTTTTTTTATTCTCGCAAAGTTACGATCTGTCCGTTCATTCATTTACGTCTCTGTTCACTGTAATAAGTTTAGCGTCTGTGTTTTTGCGACCGCACCGCAAAACCGTGCGATTAGTAGACGAAAGGACGTGCCTCTCCAATGGGAACCGAAAACATCTGATCGCAAGGTCATAGCTCAACCGATTCCTCCACAGGAAAACACGTCTGATATATTCTATACGACACTGGTGACGGCATGTGCGTCACATGACAGGAATATGTTGTCGACCCACCTAACTTGCACACTTGGCGAATGGGTAAAAAGATTCTTCTACCTTGCCCGGTTTAGGTTTTCTTGTGGATGTGATAATCACTCCCAAAAAAGTGATGAAAACATACGAGTTTGTCACATAAACTGCAACAAATGAATGCAACAGTTTCGCAGTCGCATAGTTTTCCCTGTGTTCTGTCAAAACATATGTTTTTTACGTTTTCAAATGTTTCCGTGTGTAGACCGTCTAATCCTGCATATGTCCAAGCAAATCTAAACATGTCCTGGAATTTTGGAGAGCGAAGTTGATTATGTGTGAGTGCCTGAACTTTAGTAATTGTATGAAAATAAAAAATTAAACTCTTCACTCGAGAGAAGTTTTGAACCAAAGACCTCTCGTTCCGCAGTTGCTCACGCTAACCACGGGACCATGGCGCTCGCAAGCTGACACTCTCCTAGATGATGCCAACCTTGCGCATGGCCTACTCAGTTTGTATCTTTTGCTTATTTTTTTCATAGTTCCACACATCTTCTTCCCGTTTTCTCGATTGATCTGTGTTCAGTTTTTCAAGGCCTATCCCTGTGCCAACTTGTAACTAAATCTGAGGGGGGTGCGATGGGGAGGTTCCCTTGTAAAAGCCAAATTTTTCATCAGTTAACGGCATTTGCATAGAGCTGTCAGTTCTGACAGACAAGCAACACGACGTGAAATTACCGCAGAAATCAATGTGGGACGTACGACGAACGTATCCGTTAGGACAGTTCAGCGACATGTGGCGTCAGTGGGCTACGGCAACAGACGACCGACGCGAATGCCTTTGTCTAACAGCACGGCATCGCTTCTCCTGGGCTCATGACCATATCGGTTCGACGCTAGACGACTGGAAAACAGTGGCCTGGTTGGATGAGTCCAGATTTCAGTTGATAAGAGTTGACAGTAGGGTTCGAAAATGCTGCAGACCCCACGAAGCCATGGGTTCCTGTTGTCAACAAGGCACTGTGCAAGGTGGCGGTGACTCCATAATGGTGTGGGCTGTGTTTACATGGAACGAATTGGGTCCTCTGGACCAACTAAACAGATCACTGCCTGGAAATGGTCATATTCGGCTACATGGAAACCATTTACAGCCACCTATGGACTTAATGTTCCCTAACAACGCCGGAATTTTTATGGATGACAATGCGTCCTGCCGCCGGGCCACAATTGTTTGCGATTGGTTTGAAAAACGTTCTGGACAATTCGAGCGAAGGATTGAGCCATCCAGACCGCCAGAATGGTTCAAATGGCTCTAAGCACTATGGGACTTAACATCTGAGGTTATCAGTCCACTAGACTTAGAAGTACGTAAACCTAACTAACCTAAGGACATCATATACATCCATGCCCGAGGCAGGATTCGAACTTGCGACCGTAGCAGCCGCGTGGTTCCGGACTGAAGCGCCTAGAACCGCTCGGCCACAGCGGCCGGCAGGCCGCCCGGCATGGAACATATTCGAGTGATCAGCCCGTGCACAGAATATTGCACCAGCAACACCTTCGCAATTATGGGCGGCTATAGAGCCGTCATGGCTCACTATCTCACCAGGAAATTCCAACGAGTCGTGGAATCCATGTCACATCGAATTGCTACATTATGCCGGGCAAAAGAAAGTCCGACAAGATATTAGGAGGTATGCCGTGACTTTTGTCACCTTTCTATATATCCCACTATGATGACACTAGAACACACGAGACATAATTGAGTTGCGAATGCCCTTATGCATTCATAATCTACCATCCAGAGCATCTCCCCAGAATCCACGAGTGGAACACGACACGAACAATATTGTGCTCAGCTTCGTCTTCGATGATGTGGTAGCGAGGCGTTGCGTTAGACTGTTCCTATTATGTTCAGTCCCAGTCTAAAGAGCGATCAGTATCGAAGAAACGAATCAAAGTGGCATTAATGTTGATGGAGAATTGAGTTTTTCTTTTCGCTCAGCTGATGACGCAAATGTCACACGAGAACCACTTTGCGTACGAATGCGATGAAAGGAAGAGACAAGCTCAGAAATGATATTATCTGTTACACACGGCAGGAAGAAGAATTTAGTCTTCCTTCTGTGTAGGAACCATCAGGGGTTCCGATTACAACGATCGTGTGAAACCCAGCTTGATCTGTTCGCCAGCGAAGCGCATAAATCAGTAAATATAGGCGCCCAGTTAAATGCTGTGTTCCTTCACTGCCCGAATGTATTCGATTCAGTTCCGCACTGGCGCCTTATGAAAAAATATGAGCGCACTGAATATCAGACCAACTGTGAAATTGGACTGAAGAGTTTCTAGCAAACAAAACACAGTAGGTCATTCTGAACACAGAAAAGTCTTCAGACGTAAAAGTAACTTTGGGCGTGCCCCAGGACCATTCCTTTACAATATGTATAAATCAGCTGGCAGATAGCGTCGGAAGATCCATAAGGCTTTTGACGAATAATGCTGTTGTATACAAAAAAAAAGTCGCGACGGTAGAGAATTCTAGCTAACAGGCCTTCACAGATCGGTGCTTGGTGCAGGAAGTGGTAATTTGACACTCCACAGAAACAAGTGTAACTTATTGAGAGTACACAGACAGAAAGACTTGTTACTGTATGCTTACACAACTGCAGAACAATCACTGGAGGCAGTTCCTTCCATAAAATACCTAGGAGTATATGCACGGAGAGAGATGAAATGGAACGACCACATAACACTAATCGCGAATTAGGGAGATACCAGATACATTTATACGAAGAATCTTCAGGACATTCAGTGTATCAACAAAGGAAGTAGCTTAAAAGCACTCGTTCGATCAATACTGGAATACCGCTCGTCAGTATGGGATCTGTACCAGATAGGACTGGCATATTAAACAGAAAAGATCGGAAGAAGAGTGGCACGTTTCGTCAAAGGTTCATTCAGTAAGCACGAAAGCGTCACATAAATGATCCGTCAACTCCAGTGGTAAACGCTACATTTTTGGAAAACAGCCTACGACCAGCTTAGAGACGGAAATGATGACACTTTCTGCAGGACCTGACCATCATTTTGCAGGACAATGCTCAAGCACGTACAGTGCAAGCTGTTACTGATTTGTTTGACTGATGGGTCTGCTAAGTGCTATACCACCTACTGCATTCCCCTGACTGAAGCCCTCGTGAGTTCAGCTCGATTTCTAAACTGAAGGAAACACTTCACGGTATTCGCTTCAGAACTGCTACAAATTCGTCGGGCAATGGACCGCGCCGCTCGAACTGTCAACACAACTGGCACTGCTAAGAGTATCCTACGACTTCCACATCGCTAGCAACGGGTTATACACAATGCTGGTGACAACTTTGAAGGTCAGTAAAACTTTGAAACACGTATCTATTTTGTGCGATCTGTAAATAAATAGTTGCCATTTTTAAAGTTGCAACCCTCGTATGTAGATTTGACGATGGCGACACGTGCAGTAGGCTACACTCACTCGGGCCGACATTCCCGCTCTATGTACGAGACGCGTCACGCGCTTGTAAACCAATATACCATCACTTGTGACGTGTCCATTTCCATTCCCTGCGACCACCTATAGGGGAAGGTGACGTGAAGTGGCCAGGGCTTTAAGTTGCCGCTGCACACTTTTCGCCCTGAGCGCTGCTGCCTGGCTAGAGGGGGTCAGACTAGTTGTAACATACATCACCACACCTTGGCAGAGGAAGGTTGTTCCGTTATTTTTCTGGTAAGAGACACTCTAATTTACATCTATATGATGTAAGTCAGTTATATTGTTCTTTTCACCTCATTTAGACGTAGAATACAATATCAGTATTTCGAAAAGCTTTTTGACCAACAAAAGATATTTCTTGTTGTTTCTTTCGGTTTCATAGTTTCATCTGTGAACCACTAATGCCGACATGGCGTCCGGTCGGGAGAAGTGCCTTCGCTACTCGTCACGAAAAGTGTTTACCTCAGAAAGATTTATTTACTTCCATATATCACGCATAACACTACAGATAAGATTTCACTTCTACACCCTTTTATGTACAAAGCTGTCATCCGTCATTGTATCCCTTTGCGACGATTTTTTTTAAGTTAATATTATTTAAAACTGTCTCTATTCTGTTATATTTGGTTTAATACAAGAAAATCCGACTGAGAACGACCTGTTGCAGCCGCTTGCTACTGTCTCAGATACTAGGCAGCCAGGGTGTCTGATGTCCGGAAATAACAATCATGGCATCCGGCGGTGATGGCACCAACCACATTACTCCCTTACATAGGAAAAAAGAGGTCACTATGTCAGGCTCCAGAAAAATGCGTATAGTTCCTATACATCATTTTATTTTTCACTTAAAAATGTTTGACGTGGCGCTTTATAATATGCAGATTCAAAATCCGTAAGCGGCAATCTTCTATCAATAACCTTTGTTTGGTGAAAATTCAGTTCCCCTTTGAGTGGCCGGTTTATCGCACCTTCCCCTACCCATTCTGTTAATTACATATCGCTCTGTACCGTTAGCTTTAAATATTTGAGCTACGTGACGGGCTACAGACGTTTAACACTAATCGTGTAATCGGATACTACCGGAACCTTCCTTTAACTCTGTACCGGGCAGTATCTCCCACTGACCTACATTTAATGGACAAAGTCGTTCTCCATTTCGTTACGACATCCAGCGACGATACCTTCCGTTAAGCACGACACGGTTTTAAGGCCAGCGGCAAAAACTTCCAACTGATCGTTTTGTCCAATATGAGTCTTTTCACTTGCAGTATGTAAGAACTGAGGATGATTCCGATAGAAGCAGCAATCATTATAGTACTGATGTACTTATTCCGTTGATACGCAGGTAAATTAAAAAGAGAAGTTGGAATGAAACAGGGCAGTCTCCTGGTCACATAATTTAATCACTCTTACACTTGCTTTAGGATAATGGAGCAACGTTGTATATGTGCAAGACCTATGAAGGCACCGGAGGGTTTCAGATAAATCATAAAATGGTAAGATTGATTTCAAAGACAAAATTAAATAATAAAACATGTCAGAGCCAGATGATGTAACGCGCCATTGTTTAACCGTTATTAGCAGAAGATTAAAACTGGCGAAATTGCATAGGGGTAGGATATTAAGAAGATTGGACCTGGATGTGTTGAAATAACTTGGGACTATTTATAGTTCGAAGAAGACCGCTAGGGCAAACGAATACATCATCAGATGAATAGATAGTTTTGAGAGAAGGAATAGTGAGGGCAGCAGAGGATCACATAGACAAAATGACAAGGGCCAGCAGAAAACCTTGAAAGACACGTGTACTGCCTATATAATGAATCTATCTCATAATGGTAACACATCAGATCTCTTGGTCACCAACAGGCCCGAACTTTTCGCCTCAATTAGCGTAGATCAGGGAATCATTGATTGAAACCCGTTACCAGCATCACTGTATACGATTATTGGTATGTCTAGGAATCCTGCATACTTGGTTCGCTAGACAAACAATCAAAAACAACTCGTATTAATGAGTTTTATTACAACAAGACAAGTACAAATACTTAACTTTGATCTGAGAATTCTTGTAGTCCTTTATACGCGATCATCCACAAGTGCAATTACACAGATGTCTCGCTAGCAAAGGGCGACACACAAAATAATCAGTCTCCTTCAGAATAGACAAACACAAGTAACACTTGTGGTCCTAGAGACCGCTGCTAACAACAGGCTGTCAACTGAACTGCAGTGACTGCTGATCTCTAACTGAGTTACGTGCCTGCGTTGTCTTTACGCCGTAACAGTTATGAACTGAAATGTAAAGAACGGTAGGGAGATATTTTCGCTTAGCAAGCCTGACAAGAAGTAGATTCGAGATTACCTGAGCGGTCGACATGAAAACATCATCTGCAGGATCGAAAATATGAAGTATCAAAGCACGAAGTTCAAGAGTATTGTACCATACGCCTTAGACAAATTTGTGCCAACCAAAGCTATACGGGATTAGAAAGACCCACTGTGGTTCGACAGCCTGGTTAGAAAGCTGCAACGAAAGTAGCAAGAGCTTCACTACAAATTTAAACGTATGCGACGCCTCATGGGCGAGCAAAAACTGCACGAAGCCAAAACTAGCTTAAGGACAGCCGTGTGTGTAACGTTCAACGATTTCCAAAGTAAAATTCTATGAACCGACTTGACGGAAACTCGGAAGATGTTTTGGTCTTTTGTTAAATCTGTAAATGGAGTGAAGCCATCTATCCAGACACTCTGTGAGCATACTGGCATTGAAACAGAGGAAGACTCAGAAAAGGCGGAAATATTAAGCACCTTTTTCCAAAACTGTGTCACAGAAGGAGATCACACTGTAGTTCCTCCTTTAGATAGGTGCACGTATGATAAAATGACAGATGTCGAAATAAGTGACCAAGGGAGAGAAGAGCAACTGAAATCAGTGACTAGAGGAGGCGCCACTGGACCTGATAGTACACCAGTACGTTGCCACACTGAGTATGTGAAAGTACTTACTTCTCTTCACGTAGCACTGTAATGTATATCGCTGGGGGGAGCGAAGCGTTCCTAGTGAGTGAAAAAATGTGCAGGTCATTCCCACTTTGAAGAAGCGGCGTCGAACAGACGCAAAAAATTATAGGCTTATATCTCTGAGGCCGGTCTGTTTGAGAATTTTTGAAAAAAATTGGAAATTTGTGGTAAGGTCTTATGGGACCAAACTGCAGAGGTCATTGGTCCCTAAGCTTAGGCACTTCTTAATCTAACTTAAACTAACTTACGCTAAGGACACACACGCACCAATGCTCGAGAGAGGACTCGAACCTCTGACGGGCGGAGCTACGTGTACTGTGACAAGACGCCCCAGACCGCGCGGTTACCCCGCGCGGCGAGAATTTTTGAACATGTTTTATGGTCGCGTATTATGACGTTCCTGGAGATCGAAAATCTCTCTAGGAATCAACAAAGGTTTCGAAAACAAGGATCATGTGAAAACCACGTCGCAGTGTTCGCTCACGAGACCCAGGAAGCAACAGGTAACGGGAGCCCAGGTAGACGCCGTTTCCCTTGGCATCCAGAAAGGATTCGATACTGTTCCGCACTATTGCCTAAGTAACAAAATACGAGGTACGGAATATCAGGCCAACTGTGTGGTTGGACTGAAAAGTTTCTGGCAAACAGAACACAAACATGCCATTCTGAATAGAGAGAAGTCTTCAGACGTAAAAGTAACTTCGGGCTTGCCTTTTCAGAATGCAGTATATACAAATGACCTAGCAGATAATGTCGGAAATTCCATGAGGCTGTTGTATATAGAGAAGTCGCGACGTTAGAATACTGTAGCGAAGAGCAGGAAGACTTGCAGAGGATCGATACTTTATACTGGGAGTGGCAGTTGGCCCTCATCATGAACAAATGTAGCGTATTGGGAACAGAAAAAGGAAGACACTTTACCGTACGATAACATGACTGTAGAATGATCACTGGAAGCAATTACTTCCAGAAAATACCTAGTTGCATGCGTACGGAGCGATTTAAGGTGGAAGGAGTACATTAAACTAATCGGAGGTAAGGCAGAGGTCGGATTGATACTCACTGGAAGAATGCCCAGGAAATTTAGTCCACCCACAAAGGAGGAAGCTTATAAAGAAGATACTGGAGTATCGCTCGTCTGTCTGGAATCGCTACCTGAGAGGAAACTGAGATCAAAAGAAGAGTCAGCCGATATATTGCTTCTTGGTCTCACATGAGGCTGTAAAAATCAAACTACAGATATTCGGGGTGACAGGGGAGGCTTACCAACAGTTGTTCTCCTCGCGAAGCATTCACGACTGGAACAGGAGAAGGGGCAAGCGACAGTGGCACACGAAGTACCCTCTGTCGCACGCCACATGGTGAGTTGTAGAGTACAGAGGAAGATGTAGAAATGAAACTGATCCTAGCCGAGGGTGGCTTCTACGAGCCTTTTCCTCCATTCTTCTGTGCATCATTCGTGTCAATATTCTGCATCCACGACTTGTTATAACAAGAACATTCACACCTGTCATCACTTACAGTTCATACGGCTGTATAAAATTCTCTTGACGCCATGATGTTAGGAAGGACTCCGCTTAGAGCCAGTAAAATTGTTGTTCATTAAAACACGACCAGTTTTTGCGCCTTTAAGCCGCATCATCAGGTGAACCTACATAATACTCGTAAAAAGCAAAGTATAGTGTCACCACATTTTTAGGACATTAAATTAGTAAAGGAATGTCTAAAATATACTCACACCGTTAAACGATCATAGGGATACCCGTCGTCCCTAGTCAAAATTTTCTATTCAGAGATTGTCGTCAATAATACGGCGAGCGAAAGGTAAAGAAGACGTGCCCAATTCTTTAAAGTTAGCCTGCACCTAAAAAGGAAAGGAAAATATTTCAAAAGAAAGAGGCTTGATTGGCAATAAAGAATTGTCCCCGCTAACATGATTACTCGCAGCACACTCAAATTCCTACGTGGAAAGAGTCAGGTGGCAGAGTTATCAGTGTGACAGCAGGGCAGCTCAGTGCAGGGCAAGGCAAAGCACAAGCGGCCCGCACCAACGACAGAGAGAGATTAACTGGTTGGCGGAACGGAAGCAACCCCCGTGGACAGTGTGACGTCATATAGTTGTGGCTAGGAGTGCTAGGTCGCTACCTTTACAAGTGAGAATACTACAGAATTTTATTACATACTAGCACCTAGTCATACAAACAATCAAAATTAGCCAGAATGCTATGGTGCTTTAATTCCAATTGCTGATTCAACGTGAACTGTAGGTTTTCTCTTTTTATGTCTAAAAATTTTCACTTCCTCTAATATGTTCAAAATATGGCTTTTTCTTTTTTGTGAAGTCTTTTTAAATTTTCTGGAGGGCTTCTGATGCTTTGACCTTCATCGCGTAAGTGTGCTGTTAACGCAGATCGTGCGTTTACGGTGATCTGAGATCTTATTGGAAATGACATACCGGTTTGTCCTACATATTTCTTTGGGCAATAATTGCATGTAATGCAGCATACACTCTTTTCATTGTATTTATTCACCAGAGCTTTTCTTGACCCGCCAGGTTAGCCGAGAGCGCTAATGCGCTGCTTCCTCGACTCGGGTAGGCGCGCCGGCCCAGGATCGAATCCGCCCGGCGGATTACCGACGTGGGCCGGTGTGGCGGCCAACCTGGATGTGGATTTTAGGCAGTTTTCCACATACCGCTAGGTGAATAGCGGGCTGGCCCCCACGTTCCGCCTCAGTTACACGACTCGGAGACATCTGAACACGTTCGCGCTATTCCATGGATTACACTAGACAGAGATAGCGGGCGTACTCTAATTCCGCCCCAGGGGGGTATGGGATGGCGGCAGGAAGGGCATCTGGCCGTTCATTAAAATTATCCTTGTCACATCCGTCCTAACCATGCCGACCCTGCGACACCGCGGGACAAGGCGTCGGCAAAACAAAGAACAAGATTCACCAGAGCTTTCTCCCTGTGCCTGAGTTTTCTGCCTCGATCTGAAAATGTAAAACACGCTGGAATAATGTTTTTTGGATCTCATACGTCCGTCTTTTTTTTCGGATATTGCACCCAGATATGGTATTCTACAAAACATAGACGATATTTTCTAAATAACAAATTTTGACTAGGAGCGACGGGTACGGCTACTATCTTTTAACGTTGTGACTATATTTCAGACACACTCCTTTACTAGTTTAATATCCACAAAATGTGGTGACGCTGTACTTTGGTTTTTATCATGTAGGTTCACCATATGATGCGACTTAAAGCCGCCAAACCGGTCGTGTTTTAAGAAACAACGATTTTGCCAGCTATAACGAGAGTTCTTCCTAACATTATGCCTTTTAATAGCTGCGGTTGTCCGGAAAAAATAGTCTGTTGACGCCGCTTGCTTGTTACAGTAATGAGTGTCCTAGAGGCAGCTTTTCGTGTAATGGGAACTGCCGTATAGTAAGAGGAAGCTGGAAGCGAACAGGCGGGACGCGGCGGTGCTGGGACCGCCTCCACCTCGCAGCCCCGCCTCCCGCGTGGCGGCCCGTGTATTTCTGGCGGGCGCTCCGCCGCCTCCGCCGCCCCCGCCGCCTCCTTAAAGCCGCCCCGGAGTCCGCTTAAAGTCGAGCAGCACGTGCCCGGCAGGACGCGCCGTCTGGCGCTCTTCAAGCGGCGCTGCTGTCCGCCGCCGGAAAGAGACCGCCTACCAGACAATGCCACCAACCAACCGAACAACATTAGAAATTCAAATGAAACTAACTGGTCGTTTAAGATATTTAGTCAACGTTAAAGCAAACAGACCTTGACTTTTTTATGTTTTTATCAAACCTACGAAACAGTGGATGAATTTTTAACATTTGGTGTCAGATAATGGACATTGTAAGTCATGCTCCAAATTCATTCTCGTCCCTCGCGAATCTTAAAGATAAGACCATCCTGAGAGGAATTTCGTTTTAGAAGGGCGGCGAAGCACGATGCGGTTATATTTACTAGTACACCGTATTTGAACTGCAGCGGCGCGACAATACGTGGCAAGTTTTGCATGGAAGTCGTTCGGCAGCCTCCGAGCACAACGGATTCTTTCTTATACGAGGAAGAAGAAAAAGAAGAAATGTGTTTGCGTGTGTGTGTGTGTGTGTGTGTGTGTGTGTGTGTGTGTGTGAATGTGTGAATGTGTGAATGTTGGTGACCTTGAGAAGAATAACGATGCGGGTACTGAGCCGTGCTGCGGCTCGCGTTGATGCTGTTTGTAGGTTCCCGCTCTCTGTTGGAGGGAGAACAGACGAGATCGTTTAGTTGGTATGGTTGCGGTTGTTTATCTTCTCGTGCTGACTGGCGCCATTCCGTTTCGCGAGCGTTGCCTGTCCGCTAGTGGCAGCAGCAGCGGTTATCGATATGTAGTAACTGTTTTTCCGGGTCTTGTGAGTGGGCCAGTTCGGTTGGGGACCCAGGAGGAGCCAGGTTCGCGCAGTGCCAGAACACGCCGCCGGCACTCATGGACTGCCGGACGGAAGCGCTTGGCCACGAGGGCGCACGATCTAGTCGTTAACCGGATCCAGCAAGCTTTAAGATGAGTGCATTTCAATCGCAGTAGAGAAACCTCCACCATTGTGGTATCTCGCGATTCTCCACTGGCTTGGCTTCGTGTAGCTGCTCGTAATGTCGCCAAGGCAAAGAGCAGGGGTGATTCTTCTACTCTGGTGGTAGTGGTTCCTTTCTCGTTCCGGGCGCTCTAAACACAGTATTCTGGGGACGTAGTGCAGACCACCGGTTCCGACTTTGGTGTATTGTTCCATCGTTTCATTTGGTTTATTGGACATCAGGTAGCTTCAGTAAGATTATCATTAGTCATTCGTTAGACTGACACTAGTCTGAGTTACCATCTTGTGAAGTGAATGCAACTCGTGGCTGCCTATCTCATCGCTCGGGAAAGTGTTTGTTGCCGAACCTTCTCAGTGGTCGATTCCCGGAGCACCGTCTGGATCAGTTGCTTGTTTTTTTAATTAACTTTTGCTATTGTATTTGCTGTTTTACAGCAAGTTCCAAATTTTTTTATATTATTGCCGTTCCTGGCGTGTAAGGCCTTCAGCCGTGATTGTGGTCATTTGCCTTAAAATTCTAATTTGGTATTTGTATTTTAGCAGTAAGCCTTAAAACCTTATTTACTGCCATTCCTGGCGTCTGATGCCTTCTGCTGTGTTTGTGATGACTTACCTTAATATTTCAATACCTGTAAGTTGTAAATTGCAGCGAGCTCTTAAACAATTCTTAATTTATTGCCATTCCTGGCGTGTAAGGCCTTCTGCCCAGATCACAGTGGCTTGCTTTTAAAACATTATCTACTGTATATGTATTTAATGGTGATTTGCTAAATTGTAACTCACTGGGAACACTATTATTTACACTGTTGTTTATTCCTTCATTAATAACGTGGCATTTTTTTATTTATTGTTGAGTCTGGAATTACTGGTTTAAAATAAATCGTGTGTAACTGTAAAAGGCAACCAATAGTAACTGATTACGGCTCCGTCCACAATCGTAACCGAAGCCTGCCTTCCTTTGACTACCACCAGGTTTCAGGTAGCTCTTCATGGTCAAATTTAGTAACAAAACTGGAAACGAATACTTTGAATATACCAGGTCCAAAAGGATTTCCAGGCACGAGAGTTCTACAGCCACACGTGATTGTTAGAGACGACGCTCTCCAGTAAAAGCCTATTTGATGACACCTTATCCCGGTAGACAATTAGGTGACACACATGTCAGAGCCCGAAGAGTTTCAGGGAATACTGCGCAAAAATTTAGGATCTACTATTGCAAGATCTGAGTCCGGAACATACAGGGAACGTGATTCTTGCCACTTGTGTCTTGCCCAATTTTCTGAGACACGATACAGTGTTTTTTGACAATGAAGATACTGAAGACTACTGAAAATACTAGAACACTACTGATAGTCGATTCGACGAACACACTCCCCTTCAATAACCCCCTTATTGCTGCGGGCGGGAGGGGCGCACCGTCCTCGCAGCAGTGCGAGGGTTTACAATTCTACTTTTAGTAATTTTCCTAGCCAGACCTAGGCGTGGTCGTCGAATCAACGAAGGGACAGGCATGGAAGCATTCGAAATTGGTATTGTATTCTAGGGTTAAGAGACTTTCCTTATATAGAAGGCAATTTCGTAAAAATGCCATCCAGAAACGGGACAGATTCAAAGCTTATTTCAGCTCCCCGCAAGGTAGTTTGGTCTGGAAAAATGTCATGGCAAACAGGGGAAGTCACGAAGAACAAATAAGTAGTAAAAAATGTAATAATAAGCATGTAGCCAAAAAATACAGACGTAATGGTCGACTCACAAAATAAAAAAAAAGTTAATTTGTAAGTATTCGTTGGTTATGCTTATTCCCATTTCCTTGGCAATTTCTTTCCAAATGTTCCTTCTTCTGGTACTATTCACACGACGTTCATTTTGAAGGTCATATAACTCTGGATATCCACTTAAATGTACAATTAACTATTCTTCGTCTAACGCCATTTCGGGAAATAGACTTCCGCTTCACACGTCAAAAGAGTTAAGATTTGAATGCTGTGCAGTGTCGCGACACTTGCTACAATGCACTACGCGGCAGCGGACCTGCGCGACGCCGCACGGCGCGTCGTAGCCGGCCATTTCGTCAACTTTGCCTCGCAGTAGTGTGCCGCGCAGGTCCGCTGCCACTTAATGCGTTCCGTCACATACGATTTCATGTGAACATACACTCCTGGAAATGGAAAAAAGAACACATTGACACCGGTGTGTCAGACCCACCATACTTGCTCCGGACACTGCGAGAGGGCTGTACAAGCAATGATCACACGCACGGCACAGCGGACACACCAGGAACCGCGGTGTTGGCCGTCGAATGGCGCTAGCTGCGCAGCATTTGTGCACCGCCGCCGTCAGTGTCAGCCAGTTTGCCGTGGCATACGGAGCTCCATCGCAGTCTTTAACACTGGTAGCATGCCGCGACAGCGTGGACGTGAACCGTATGTGCAGTTGACGGACTTTGAGCGAGGGCGTATAGTGGGCATGCGGGAGGCCGCATTGCTCAACACGTGGGGCGTGAGGTCTCCACAGTACATCGATGTTGTCGCCAGTGGTCGGCGGAAGGTGCACGTGCCCGTCGACCTGGGACCGGACCGCAGCGACGCACGGATGCACGCCAAGACCGTAGGATCCTATGCAGTGCCGTAGGGGACCGCACCGCCACTTCCCAGCAAATTAGGGACACTGTTGCTCCTGGGGTATCGGCGAGGACCATTCGCAACCGTCTCCATGAAGCTGGGCTACGGTCCCGCACACCGTTAGGCCGTCTTCCGCTCACGCCCCAACATCGTGCAGCCCGCCTCCAGTGGTGTCGCGACAGGCGTGAATGGAGGGACGAATGGAGACGTGTCGTCTTCAGCGATGAGAGTCGCTTCTGCCTTGGTGCCAATGATGGTCGTATGCGTGTTTGGCGCCGTGCAGGTGAGCGCCACAATCAGGACTGCATACGACCGAGGCACACAGGGCCAACACCCGGCATCATGGTGTGGGGAGCGATCTCCTACACTGGCCGTACACCACTGGTGACCGTCGAGGGGACACTGAATAGTGCACGGTACATCCAAACAGTCATCGAACCCATCGTTCTACCATTCCTAGACCGGCAAGGGAACTTGCTGTTCCAACAGGACAATGCACGTCCGCATGTATCCCGTGCCACCCAACGTGCTCTAGAAGGTGTAAGTCAACTACCCTGGCCAGCAAGATCTCCGGATCTGTCCCCCATTGAGCATGTTTGGGACTGGATGAAGCGTCGCCTCACGCGGTCTGCACGTCCAGCACGAACGCTGGTCCAACTGAGGCGCCAGGTGGAAATGGCATGGCAAGCCGTTCCACAGGACTACATCCAGCATCTCTACGATCGTCTCCACGGGAGAACAGCAGCCTGCATTGCTGGTAAAGGTGGATATACACTGTACTAGTGCCGACATTGTGCATGCTCTGTTGCCTGTGTCTATGTGCCTGTGGTTCTGTCAGTGTGATCATGTGATGTATCTGACCCCAGGAATGTGTCAATAAAGTTTCCCCTTCCTGGGACAATGAATTCACGGTGTTCTTATTTCAATTTCCAGGAGTGTATTTGGACGCATCGTGCCGCACCGCACTACTGCAATACAGTTCCACTCACTGCGGTCTTAACGTTAACGGAACTGCCTTATATCTCCAATTGTGGTGGAGCTCGCAATTTGCATGTTTTGCCTCTTCTGTGGTATCCTCGTGGATGTGGTTCATGAAGGGCTGCCCATGCACTGAGAGTATGTGCAGCCGCTTCGTGTTGACGCTGTGCTGTATTTTGTGACCCATCGCCCGCAGATGTTGCTACTGTGCGTCCGCCGCGACTTCTCTCCTAGAAGCAGCGGACGCCGGCCCGCAAAGGGGTCCGGAGAGGGGGAACCTCTATCCTGCCATAAAGCGGACCTGTTGGAAAGTCCCTCGGTAAGTGCACCGTAGTGAATGCGTTTACCGCTGAAACAACCGGTTTTCGGCTCTATTGGTTCTTTTCATCTCCAGTTTAACCTGATCATTAACAGCGCTCGAAGTGACCGGATTTTGAAGTAACCGACTTTCGGTTTTTTATGGTTATTATCCGCGGTAATAAAAGAACACATTGGACAAGCACCGAAAAATTCTAAGACTACCTCAGATTTCTGCATTATAGGTCTACATTTCAAGACACACAGAATGAAAATAAAGAATGAAATAGGTAAAAAGAAAAGTTAGTCCGTCCACCGTTCGCTGGTTTTCTCGAAAAGTAACGGGGGGGGGGGGGGGGGGCTTAACAGTACAAAAATTTACATACCGTATTCTCCTGTTGAATCTAATTCTTTAAAAACTCTGCTCAAAAATCATGTTGTAATCGAGCATCATACCACTATTTGGACATTATTAACAGTCAGTGCTAATTGGTGAAAACTGAGGTTGAAGAACTTAGTGCGTTAAAGTGTCCATTTACGAGGGCAGAAAGCAGAAAAATGCATATTATGGAGACAGAGGCAGCAGATTAGCTACTTTGTTTTTTATGAATGAATTGTTAAGTTTTTTTATTTTATTACTGTTGCCGTAATTTCCTCTCTCTTTTTACTTCACAGAAATTGCAGACAAATCTTCCAAAGCAAATGGAGCAATGCACTTTATTGTAAGCGTACTTCATAAAACACTTCCAGACTACGATTGGTGCCATTCTGCAATACAAGAGATATTCGGTGACGACAACAGAGCAAGTGAGGCCAAGTCTCGCACACAGCACGTATCGACTAATAAGCCGCCCCAAACAGCAATACGTACATTATTGTCTCAAGAACGCTGTACCAGCTCTTATCTGATTGTTGCTTGTTTCTAACTGTGTGATTTGTTATTAAAATGACACTGATCGCTTTTACCATTTTTTATAATAACCCAGTATTTCAAAACCATGGTAATTTTAACAATATACATTTATAGAAAAAGTTTTACTGAAAAACACCTTTTAGCACAGTCGGTATGGCAAATTTATATACACGATTTTTTACACGACAATTGATAAACCGTTATAACGTAGCCCAAAGAAATACCAAGCAAAATCGGTTATTCAGAACTAAAATATCGGTATCGGTATCAGCTAGTCGGTTTTTCCCATCCCTGCTGCAAAGCCAAGCAGAGTGGAGTGATCTGCGCCGTTTGCAGATACTTGAGACACGTCTGCCGCCCGACTCCAAACGGCAGCGCTTTGTGTAGCTTGGTACCCACCCGAGGCGGTAGGGGAGAAGCGCGGTTAATCAAGGGGTAGTCATCTTGCGGAGACGGCTCTCGCCTTTATTCTAAACTTGCTGGACGTGGCGACGCCTTCGCCCAGGTCAATAAACTGAAATCTGGACCCAATTTCCCTATCCGAAGATTTTCCTTAATTCACTGAAAATGGTCTTAGAAATCAAGCATCAAGGTCACAATTGGGAAGACGAGTTGATAATACAACTCCGATGTCCATTTTCTACTATTTCATGTACCGTCATCAATGCAACCGCACTTCAACAGATACTAAGAGCATTTCAGATATCAGTCTCTTCATCCCGCACACAGCTGCAGTACTGGCATCAACCAACTGTAAACTGGACTGGTCTGTCCGTGCCTTAAAGTGTTGGATCCTAAAAACATGGAATAGACCGCGAGCGCCCCTGCCTCTGGCATGTTGAGATTTGAAACCATCATCTTGTGAGTCACGTGACGGAGAGCGAGTTTCTCCAATCACGCACCACGCCAAGTGGAGCTGAATCTTACAGTTTTTCCCATTTATGTCTGAAATGAAGAGCTTATTTTAATAACTGAACGATTTTTAATTTGTTTTATTTGTGAGGATCCTTGAGAGAGGTAGCAAGCCTGGAGACAGGAACACAGCTGGGAAGAAGGATCAACACCCTGGCCTATGCGGATGATGTAGTATTAATAGCAGAGAGAGAGAGAGAGAGAGAGAGAGAGAGAGAGCAAGACCTGGTTCAGATGACAAGAACATTAATGGAAGAGGCAATGAGAGCAGGCCTGTTGAATATGGATAAGACAAAATACCTGGTAGTCAGCAGAGAAAATGAAGACAGACTCCTGAAGGTGGAGGACAAAGACTTTGAAAGGTAAAAGACTAAATATCTTGGAGCTATACTCAATGAAAGGAACGAGATGGACCAGGAAATTACCGCACGAATACAAGCAGGCAACAGGTCAAGGTTTGCTCTGGCAAAGTTGTTAAAGTCCCGGCTTCTATCGAGATCCTCTAAGACCAAGATATACAAGACAATAATATAACCTGCAGTCTTATATGGAGCAGAGAAGTGGACCATCACCCAAAAGATGGAAAGAAAACTCCGGACATTTGAGAACGCCATCCTCAGACGGATTTTTGGGCCCGTGAAGGATGGAGATGAATGGAGGAAAAGAAAGAACTGTGAATTGCAGGAGCTATACAAGTCGATGGACATCGTGGCAGTGATCAAAGAAAGAAGACTGAAGTGGTATGGACACGTATTGCGTCGAGGCGGCCAGATCGTCAGGTAGGTAGTGATGGAAGGTATTAGAGGCAAAAGACCACGGGGAAGACCACAACTCTGATGGATTGATCACGTCGGAGAGAATATGAGTACGCTGGGGCTGTCTGAAGAAGAATACATGGACCGAGGACGCTGGTGAAGGCTGATTGGTGAGAGCAAAGACCGACTGCGGTTTGTGTGGCCAACGCAGTAGTAGTAGTAGTAGTAGTAGAAGGGGGGATCCACAGCCTCCAGACGCTTATAAAACGTAAACATGCTCCGTAGTAGACTAACGTGATTTTTATTGAATCGTGCGATTAACTACTTTTGACTACTGGTTTTACAATTGCTTGATAATGACAAGTAGTCGTAATTAGCTAATCGCAAGATTAAATAAAAATCGCATTACAGCCTACTACGGACCACGCTTACGTTGAAACTTCCTGGCAGATTAAAACTGTGTGCCCGACCGAGACTCGAACTCGGGGCCTTTGCCTTTCGCGGGCAAGTGCTCTACCATCTGAGCTACCCAAGCACGACTCACGCCCGGTCCTCACAGCTTTACTTCTGCCAGTATCTCGTCTCCTACCTTCGAAACTTTACAGAAGCTCTCCTGCGAACCTTGCAGAACTAGCACTCCTGAGCCATGTCTCCGCAGTATCCTTTCTTTCGGGAGTGCTAGTTCTGCAAGGATCGCAGGAGAGCTTCTGTAAAGTTTGGAAGGTAGGAGACGAGATACTGGCAGAAGTAAAGCTGTGAGGACCGGGCGTGAGTCGTAGCTCAGATGGTAGAGCACTTGCCCGCGAAAGGCAAAGGTCCCGAGTTCGAGTCTCGGTCGGGCACACAGTTTTAATCTGCCAGGAAATTTCATATCAGCGCACACTCCGCTGCAGAGTGAAAATCTCATTCTGGCACGTTTACGTTGACTGAAGAGTTTTATTTGATTTACATAATCAGTAGTACAATTAAACTAATTTCTGCTACATTGCGAATATCTGGTTTCTTACGTCTAGACATGTGAAAGGGTACCAGACAGTTTGAAACACTGTATTTTTAGTTTCTTTTCGTCTTTAAAAAAAGACATAATTCCAGTTCTAAAATGAATTTTGTCACAGTGAGCCATTTAGTTAGCCGCTTCGAAAGGAGTCGCAGAAGAAATGTCAGTTTAGCACAAACGATTTAGTTTCCTGGCGATTCCTCAACAATACGCATGGCATGTTTTATTATCCTTCTATCTGTAACGGCCGGTTTTTACACAAAGTATGCGTTTATGTGTTATGATTTTTGCTTAATGCGCTATATATACATTATCAAGATAAGAAGACCAACAACATAAGAGAATATGTTCGCTACAGAGAAAACTTTTATATTGAATTAGGTATTGATGTTCTATCATGTCAGAACCTTCGTCATCCATCGAGTTTTAGACGTGGCGACTAATATACATCATAAATTGGAAAATATGCGTTCGCACATTTTTTGTATTCTTAAAACAAGTTTCCCCTTGGAAAGGAAAGTTAGTTACTTTCACATATGTTTCGGGCCAAAAAGATTCGGTGCTCCACAAGATTTCAACTTTGTAATAAACAAATCTTTACTCAAAATACAATTTGTACGATTAACTTGACTGTATTCCAGAAGTCGCCTCCAAATTGATACCGGCACCCATCAGCTTCCTAGGTGTTGGTTTCAATTTGATGACGTCATGCGCGGTCCTAGTCAGTCCTGACGCACTAATGTTGCTTTACAAGGCTTCAGTTTGAAAACGTGTGCCAGGCAGTTGTAAAACAGGGCGAATTCCGCTGCAGTGTCAATGACTGATTCTGGTCTTTTACTTTGATTTCGTGCACGATGCTGCTGACACATCGTCCTAAAGTAGCGCAACGATGTTACCGGACTTCTTCTCAAGCCATCAGCTCCTACCAACTGAAATTGGGATTCCTCCGACCAGTCGTATAGTGTCCAACCGATATGGTCACAAGCCCAGAAGATGCGCTATAGGCGATGTGCTGTTAGCAAAGGCATTTCATGCATTGGTGCTTGCCTGTTAGCATTGACAGCCCTAATCACTCGCTGCCGCTATCAGTCGTTAAGACCATCAGCCACTGCGTTGTCCGTGGTGAGAGGTACCTCAGATTTGGTATTCTGGGCACAGTCTTGACATTGTGGATCTCCAAATATTGAATTCCGAAACGATTTCGGAAACGGAATGTCCTACGCGTCTGGCTTTTTTTTTTATTCGTGTCAGAAGCACCATGGATACAGGAATATAAAAAAATGAATAGCACACAGAAAAAAAAATTAATTACAGGCATATGAAAATATATATAAAATATATATACAAATATGTGTGCACAGAAACAAAATGTTATAGGCATTTGGCCCATAAGCGGGCTACGTCGACAGCATTTGGGGTTGCCAACATCAGATCCTCTAAAGTGCAGTGTGAAGGACATTCAGGGCAGTTATACATGTGCTGGGTCGTCTGCACCTCTCCACAGTCGCAGAGGTTAGATGTAGTAGAATATCCCCACTTCAGAAGGTTATCTCTTGACCGTGCAGTGTTGGTGCGTAGCCTGTTTAGTGATCTCCAGACCACCCAATCCTCATCGTAACCCGGTGCCAATTCTTCCTTTGGTTCCATCCAGTGCCCTTCTCCCGACCGCTTCCATCTCTCCACCCTAGATCCAGGTTGGTCGCTAAAATCTTCGGTTGCTCTGAGAAAACTGTGTCTAGATTTCAAGCGTTTGGTGGCTGGCTGAGTTTTGTGGATGGGGTGGCTCTCTGCCATCTCAGCCCTCGCTCTTTCACTATAGGCTGCCGCTTCTCTTCGCACTGCACGAGGTGCAATCCCAGCAAGATGGTAGTGCTTGTCTGTTGGCGTTGGTTTCAGACATCCAGTGACGAGCCTGCAGGTCTCGTTCAGAGCAATGTCGACCTGTTTAGCGTGGGTAGAGTTGTACCAGACACTGCTTGCATATTCGCCTGCTGGGAAGCAAACTGCTAGTGCTGTGGTCTTCTCTACCTCTGGCTTTGCGCCCCAGGAGGAGTTCGTTATTTTCCGAAGAATATTATTTCTGCCGCGTCTGGCTGCAACTACGATTCCGCGTCTAAAGTCTGCAAATTCCCGTCGTGCGGCTATAATCACGTAGGAAACCTTTCCACAAGAATCACCTAAGTACAAATGACAGATGTGCCAGTGCACTACCCTTTTACATCTTGTGTAGGAGAGACTAAAGGCATGTGTGTAGGTGCGTATCGCTATCTGATGACTCTTGTCACCTCAGTGTATTGTCTGTGATTGTGTTTTACAAGAGAAGATGACGTATATCAGTAAAAATGTAAATGTCGTGTGACTAGGGCCTCCCGGCGGGTAGACCGTTCGCCGGGTGCAAGTCTCGATTTGACGCCACTTCGGCGACATGCGCGGCGACGGGGATGAAATGATGATGATTAGGACAACACAACACCCAGTCCCTGAGCGGAGAAAATCTCCGACCCAGCCGGGAATCGAACTTGGGCCCTTAGGATTGACATTCTGTCGCGCTGACCACTCAGCTACCGGGGGCGGAAACGTATATCAGTCAAGGCACTAGAAGAAAAGATGACTTCCAATTATTGTGACCTTACAGCCCTGATAATAGTACAGTACATTGGCTGGAAGATTTGGAATGCTCTCGCTTCACAAATCAAGTTTTTACTGGATGACGAACTATTTTTTGTATTGACAAAAACATGTATTGCTGCAAATCCCATAAACTTTCCGAACTATTATTTATTGGTATTCACTTAATCCCACGGGATACTGCGTATCGTCTGATCTGTCCACAACACAGATATCCGTAATACGCGATAAACAAGTGAATGAGACCGCCTCACAACGGGCCTGTTCATTTTTCTGTCAGTGACGTCAACAGCGAAATCCGCACACATTCGAGAAGGAATTTTCCGCGATAGCTTTTTATACCAATGTCACTAACTACGAGCTACGTGTTGGACACGAAAAAAAACTGCAATTCCCGCCGGAGCAACGACAGGAGCGTCCTTTCTGTAACAGCGATAGCTCATAACCTGATTTAAACTGGATGAGATCTGACGTTTAAGGAAAGAAACAGAGTGGTGTACTCGCGTCAAGTGAGTTAGTGCCTTGCAGGCAGCGATAATCGCAGCAGTATCGCTCCTCGCGAAGACAGAAAACTGTTCTCAAGTCTGTATCACCTACAAAAATCGAGTACAAAATTTTCAGCGTGCGCAGTTCGATTCAGTGTCGTAGATATTTCGTGAAAACGTCGGGATAAAGTCACAGTTAGGATTTTGTAATAACATGCAATTTAATTATCAATCTCTTCAATACAATGGGCCTACAGAGGGGTACAGATAACTCACAAGCTGGACTTGTCGCAGGCCGCTGTATTTTCGAAGGGCCAGCTAAGTAATCGCTTTGCATCTTTTTTTTTTTTTTTTTTTTTTTTTTTTTTTTTTTTTTTTTTTTTTTTTTTTGAGATTACGAGTACTCAACGGCTGGGTTATCAGCCCCTTACACGCATTAAAATAAATGAATGTGCATAAAACTGCTTAAATTATTGTCACACAGTGAGAACGAAACCTATAAAATGACACTTTTGCATTCACTCCCACTCCACTCGTGCTGACCCACACGATGAGTCTGTCTTTCTCAGACCATAAAACAACGGAGAAGGGAGAAACGTGCTATACCTGGGATTAAAACAGAAGTACAATTACAGAAGAAGTAAAATACAGACACAGGGAAAGGTGACTGGCTGACCACTTATTAAAAAAAAAAAAAAATTATAAGCGTGAGCCAGTCTCCCTGTTACCACATTAAGAACATCTCCCTAAAATTTCAGGAAACACATGGAAGAAATCACAAAGCCTTAAAAATGGTTCAAATGGCTCTGAGCACTATGGGACTTAACATCTATGGTCATCAGTCCCCTAGAACTTAGAACTACTTAAACCTAACTAACCTAAGGACATCACAAAACACCCAGTAAAGCCTTAAAACTCGCACCATATTCGTCAGCAAGTTAAACTTAAAACAGAGGGCAAATCTGCCGCTGCCCTCTGCTCGGAAAATATAGCGCACGCCACAAGCACCACACACTGGAGGGTTCTCTCGACGGAGCAAGAAGCCATGCCTCATTAACGGTCTTGGTCATGCGAAGACGAGTAAGGAGAACCTCGTTCCGTTTGCGTGGCTGGAAGGAGATACACCACGATTGCGTTGTGGGCTTTACCAAACGAAGCTCGTTGTCTGTCACTTCTAGACACTCATTTTCTCATCAACGCATGACTCTGTACGTCAACAGCGCGAGTAAAACGCGTTTCCACGCTTACATTTGCACAAACGTAATTCGTAACAATCACACGCATGCTCCCACACTAGTACGTCGACGTCACAGGCAAAACAAATACTGTGCGACAAACACGTACAGACAAGACCTATGTGTCGTGGACTCACCCATCGTCTACGCATTATTAGTTCCGTAATCTTTGGTGATTCAAATACAATGGTATTTTGTCACAGAAGAAAGTTCGATCGACCAGCATATGGACGTTTTCACGTCAAAAGCCTTCAAGTCTGTAGTGTTCTAAAAATCTTCTCTTAATTTTAATCTGTACCAGAGCTCCGTTAATATATTTGAAGTGGATGAAACTTTCCCGCCCAAATAACAGTATCAAACTTACCACTTCCATTTCGAAAATTGCTGAAATGAACTGAAACATTTTCTTGTTGTTGATTACCAAGACACCCCAATTAATAAAATATTCCGGGATATTATGCCGTGGTCGAAGGGATTTCACTTTAAAACCCAACGTTTCGTCCCCATCTGCGGAGGATATTTTCAAGGGGGATCGCTACCGACTACAGCAAAATTCCGCTTCCGCTGGCTTCCGTGCAGTGGCGTGACGTCACATGTTTTGAATACGCGAGCGCAACTGGAAATTGGAAATTTGTAGTAAGGTCTTATGGAACCAAACTGCTGAGGTCATCGGTCCCTAAGCTTACGCACTAGTTAATCTAACTTAAACTAATTTACGCTAAGTACAACACACAAACACCCATGCCAGAGGGAGGACTCGAACGTCCGACGGGGGGAGCCGCGCGGACCGTGACAAGACACCTGAGACCACGCGGCTGACCCGCGCGCTTGGAGCGGAACTGGCGGTTGACTGCCGTCGTATGTCCGCAGATGGGGACGAAACGTCGGGTTTTAAAGTGAAAACCATTCGACCACGGCATAAAAGCCCGGAATATTTTATTAATTGTGACAATTCCGGCCGTGAAAGTTAACAGTTTACTACTAAGTTCTACAGTTCCATTGCTTATCAACGAAGTTCAGTGGTTCAAATGGCTCTGGGCACTATGGGACTTAAATTCTGAGGTCATCAGCCCCTTAGAACTACTTAAACCTGACTAACCTAAGGACATCACACACATCCATGCCCGAGGCAGGATTCGAACCTGCGACCGTAGCGGTCGCGCGGTTCCAAACTGTAGCGCCTAGAACAGCTCGGTCACACCGGCCGGCGAAGTTCAGTGGTGTTTCATCCACATTTCCAATATGAATTAGTGGAAATATGTATTTTTGCCTCATTCGAATAGCAGTTCGGCAATTTGTCCCTTTTTTTCCGTATTACCAGATTTTTTCTGCCCATGAAACGATTGCACCAACATACTGCTCCTTTAAATTCTTTGCCGTGCTCTGGACTGACTCGTTCCCACTTCAGTAAATAAGCCACAATCAAATTTCTTGTAACAACGTAACATTTCTGCTTCTAGTACCCATTCTGCAAGGCTATTTTCTAAATCTGGCCAGCAAGCTATGAATTTCCTCATAGAAGACTTTCTCATTGGTATTTTTGTAACAGCTTCATCATTCTTTCGCCACTCTGTTAGCATCTTCTGTTACGCCGAAAATCCCTACTGCAGCACAGTTGGGTATTCGATTCTTTAGCCTGTTTTATAATATTAAACTTGAATCTTGTTTCGTATTTCTTTCTTTCTTTGGTTCGATCACTAAGGATACACTTTATGATAGCCATTCAGAAAGAAAGGTCCGATCGACCATGAAATGGAAACCACAGTAAAAATCTTATGAAACTTTGCATAGATGTGTTGGAAAGTTTCTCCAGTACAACCGTCGATCGCGTCACGTCGCTATTTTCAGTTCTGAGCATACAGAGGGCATGTAAAGATGCATAGAAAACAGTACCTCCCGCCTAGAATGAATACCTGTGACAGATTTCGCTCGATTTCATGCAACTCACACAACGTGACGGTCACGCATTTCCTTCTTCATGACAGTTCTCGGCCACACTCTGCAGGGGCAATGAGAACGCTCCCGCAGTGTTTTCGATACGAAGTGTTTGATCACCCACAATGCAACCCGGACTTGGCTTCCACTGATGTGCACCTCCGCACGCAGTAAACTGTTGCAAACAAAACATTTTCGATTTTCACTGGGGTTTCCATTTCGCGACCGATCAGATCTTTCTTTCTGAATAGCCTTCGTAAAATTTTTACGCCGATTACATTTACAGTACAAACCGCCTGAACACACAACAAACCTACAACAATACTTGTTAGCTATACATATGAGATCGTTATTCGGCCGGCACGTGCTCCTAGACGCAAAGCCGTAACAATGCTGAAGGAGGCTTTTGCTTTATGACGTGTGCATCCGTAACAGTTGTTTAACTATACAGAACGGGTATGTCCGCAAAACCGAATAACCAACACGACAATTTTTTAAATATTCAAGGTATCAGTGAGTGTATTATTATCTAGATGATCGCTGTTTTAAACTAAATTTACAGGCTGTTGATAGTCATATGTCTTATAGGACAGGCACATGGTAAAACTATATATCTTTGACGAAAATACCTCGTCTTATCTGAAAGTCGTCTTATCCACCAGAATACACGGTAACGCTGACCAGAGGATGATGATACCACGGAAATCTGTCGTCAAATAAGGTCATAGCGGAGCATCCCAGCCATCATGCCTTCACCTTATAAAACGCCAGAACTCGTCTGCCTTTCAAGGGACAGTAAACGTCACAGCACATTTCTTCACTGTGCAGATAGATGGAGAGCGCTGCTCAGAACCCAGTTGGCGCTTTTCGCCTATCGTTGTGCGTTGGGTACGCACACGCACACGCACACACACCTTGACCACTTCCCCACGGACTGGGAGAGACAAGCTGCTGGACGAGCTTCCCCGTGCCCTTAGTGAGAGTATCCTCGAGCGTCCTGCCGGGTCGACACTTCACCACACCGACCGTTCAAATACTTGTCCTACGCGCAAACAAAATATTACACTGCAGAAAACGAAAATGGAATTTCGGAAACTGATTTCCGCTATTAGACTGCGATGGCCTTCTCTCCGCCATAAACTAACACAGTGTATTTTTACAGATGAGCAATATAAGTATAATAATAAGTGTAACTTCTATATTGTTAATTTTTTAAAGGAAAAGGAATTTCATGTATTCTCTAAATATATTACCTTCTATGGAACTTGAACTGTATGTAATTTATCTGTAAAAGAACACGCTTTCCTCCGATATGAAAGATTTAATTTGTGCAAATGTTGTTACGACGGACAAATGAAAGCCACTTAGTTGGAGCAGGGAATGGCTGCGTAAAGGCGGACAGAAGGGACGTGTCGTCGTATACGGACGCAGTGGCAGCATTTTGGGACGGGCGAAGCGAAGAACTAGCTAGTGAATTACAACAGTAGCATTGTTGCGATAAAATACCAAAATTCAAGAGGAGACTACGATTTTTTCTAAATTATCAAAGGAGAAGAGAAGATAGGACAGGAAGAAGACTCAAGAGACAAGTTTCAAGAACGTAAAGTTCAGCGAAACAGCGACGCAGGAGAATAAAGATTATCGCAATATTAAAAGAAAAGGAGCGGTGCATGCATCATTAAAAACACTAATGAAGGCGGTGTACTAAGCAGATAAAGAGGTTTTCTTTTACTAGGAGAAGAAGAGAGGCTGTAAACTACAGCCGTAGCGCAGACTGTGTTACAACAAGTGACTATCTATTGACTTTCGTGTTTGACATTGTGGACAGTGAGTTTAACAACTAATGTAAAAAGTCATTTAATGTGAGGACCGAAACACGCTCTACGTCCTTACGTGAGCGTCCACTGTTGTGCTTACGAAAACTGTTCAGATGTCAATTCAGCACATCCTGTTCCAATTCCCTTTCTGTATAGCTATAAAAGGTTTATTAGTGAAGTATACAAAGCAAGAAGGCGCACCAGAGCGGCTGTGGAGAAAAAATAGTATTTTCCTAACTTTATTTGTTCAGTTACAAGATAGCTCGCCGTCGTCTTATAGTCTCTCTCTGGACCGCCACACATCTGACGTACTATGGCTCGTGCAATAGGCAGCTGCTGCGAAAGATACACCTCAGGTCAGCAAGCAATTATGTTTCTATGTTGGCAACCATTATTTCAAGGTATCAGCGACTACTTAACCCGGAGCGAAACATTATGTAGTAAACTTCATGTAAAGACAAGAGATAGTGAATAATGTGGAAACAGAGTAATTTATTTGAGAACAAGAACCATAAATTCTGATATATTACATTTTACATTCAAACGTACAATTCTCTCACAGTCAAATGTTTCGTCACACTATTTAATACATGCGGAAAATTCAAACTCACTTGATGGTAACATGTTAAATTAAATGTACTTTGTATGAACTACTCTTAGTAACTCTGTAGCTTGATTTAAAAAAGCACGTTACTTTGTACTGCTTTACGTGAACATATAGTAACGAAACTAAATTTGACATACACAATTCCATACACATCAGAAATAATCATCCCAGACACGAATATCTGCCTTAGTTACACTGATGCAAAACCAGTCAGTAAAAAACGAAAAGTAGCTCGTCGCTCTAAATAGTTGTATAAATAGTATTGTGAATGTGTGTGTGTGGTAGCAATAATTCAAGTAATGAATAATTTACCAACCGTTTTAAGGCCTAAATCGATGTCAGTCCGATCAAATATTGGCCAACGAGATGGGTTAAGAGTGTCACTGATACAGTCACAAATGAAGGTGACTCACCTGCTAACAGTGCAAAAATGATTACTCGGGATTTGTAATTAGTAAACGACAAAATCCCAATCGTCTACTATCATCTCTTCAAAGGTGTTGAATCTGCTGTGAAGGGTTTAGGATACAGGCCTTGCGTACGTAATATCGGCCACTTTATTATACGTGGAACGACGATACGAGTAAAAATTCTACTAGTTCGCATTGAAGGACTACGTTCTACGAATTTAATGTCTTCTGTTTCATCCACACTTCGTCCATTTGGACTTTCCGATGAGACACGAGTGTTGCCCAACGTACCAGTATTACACACTTATGCGAAAACGCGAATAATCACACTTGCATCTGGTACTCTGCGGTTAGGAAATAGCGTAGCGTATTCTGCACCAAGCAGCAGCAGCGGTTCCATTACAAAATGCACACAGAAATACCGTATCGGTATGCTCGGCGTTTAGAAATACCTGTGGCAGGGTTAGTAGAAATGGCCAACAAATCGCGACCACAATTGAAACATTGAATTATCTAAACTCAATCACATCACAAATTTAACTTCAAAACAAAAACGAGAATCTACAAGTGAGCCCACACAGAGCAAGCAGTAAAGCACAAGAAGAGTATAAGGAAGGAATTAAAGTTCAGGAAGGAGAAATAAAAGTTTTGAGGTTTGTACACGGCACTGGAATTATGGCAGAGACGGCAAAGGACGTGGAAGATCCGTTGAATGGAATCGTTAGTGCCTTGAAAACAGGTTAAAACATCAATACCGACGAAAGTAAAACAATGGTAACCGAATGTAGTAGTATTAAATTAGGCGACTGATCTGGCAGGGAGGGTAAGCAGCAGTGTGCGGCTGTTTGCTGATGGTGTGTGATACTGGTAGGTGTCGTCGTTGAGTGACTGTAGGAGGACAGAAGGTGACTTACACAGAATATTTAGTTGGTGTGTTGAATAGTATCTAGCTCTAAATGTAGAAAAATACGAGTTAATACAGATGAGTAGGAAAACAAACCCATAACATTCGTGTACAGCATTACTGGTGTGCTGCTTGACACAGTCACGTCGACGGAATATGTTGGCGTACCGCTGCAAACCAATACGTCACGAAATGAGCACGTCAAGGGCTGCAGTAGGGAAGGCGAATGGTCGAAGAAGAGTTTTAGGAAAGTGGAAGAGTTTTAGGAAAGTGGAAGAGTTTTAGGAAAGTGGAAGAGTTTTAGGAAAGTGGAAGAGTTTTAGGAAAGTGGAAGAGTTTTAGGAAAGTGGAAGAGTTTTAGGAAAGTGGAAGAGTTTTAGGAAAGTGGAAGAGTTTTAGGAAAGTGGAAGAGTTTTAGGAAAGTGGAAGAGTTTTAGGAAAGTGGAAGAGTTTTACGAAAGTGGAAGAAATTTAGGAAAGTGGAAGAATTTTAGGAAAGTGGAAGAATTTTAGGAAAGTGGAAGAATTTTAGGAAAGTGGAAGAATTTTAGGAAAGTGGAAGAATTTTAGGAAAGTGGAAGAATTTTAGGAAAGTGGAAAAATTTTAGGAAAGTGGAAGAATTTTAGGAAAGTGTGTTTCATCTGTAAAGGAGACGGCATGGAGGACACTAGTGCAACGCATTGTTGAATACTGCTCGAGTATGAATTTTTCACTCTGCGGCGGAAGGGGCGCTAATATGAAACTTTCCGGCAGATTAAAACTGTGTGTCGGACCGAGACTCAAACTGGAGACCTTCGCCTTTTGCGGGCAAATGCTCTACTGACTGAGCTACCCAAGCACGACTCACGACCAGTCCTCACAGTTTCACTTCCGCCAGTACCTAGTACGAGTCTCGATCTGGCACACAGTTTTAATCTGCCAGGAAGTTTCACATCAGCGCACACTACTCTAGAGTAAAATTTCATTCTGGAAACATCCCCCAGACTGTGGTAAGCCATATCTCTGCAATATCCTTTGCTCCAAGAGTGTAAGTCTTGCAAGTTTCGCAGAAGTTTGGAAAGTACGAGAATAGGTACTGGCGGAAGTAAAGCTATGAGGAGGAGTTGTGTATCGGGCTTGGGTAGCACTGTCGGTAGAGCACTTGCCCGAGAAAGGCCTAGGTTCCGCGTTCGAGTCTCGGTCCGACACATAGTTTTAATCTGCCAGGAACTTTCTTAATGTTTCAGTATTTGGGATGCGCACCAGGTCGGATTAAAAGGGACATCGAAGCAATTCAGAGGCGGGCTGCTAGATTTGATACTGGTAGGTTCGATCGACACGTGAGTATTACAGAGGCGTTTTGTGAACTCAAGTGAGAGTCCCTGGATGGAAGACGACGTACTTTTCGTGAAACACTATTGCTAAAATTTAAAGAATTAGCATTTGCGGCTGACTGCAGAGCGATTATACTGCCACCAACGAAGTGAAGTACCACGAGGATAAGATAATAGAGATTAGGACTCGGACAGAAGCATATAGACTCGTCTTTCCCTCGCCCTATTTGCGAGTGGAATAAGAAAGGAAATTACTAATAGTGATGCAGGATACCCTCCGCCACGCAGCATATGATAGCTTGCGGAGTATGTATGTAGACGTAGAAGAAAAATTTATGGCGCAGCCTGATCGGTCGGTAGGACCCATCATGAGGCAACAAGGAATCGTCAATTTGGTAACGGAAGCCAGTGTGGGCTGTGGTAAAAATTGTGGAATGAGACCAAGGGACGAGTACAATTAGCACGTTGAAAGTAGATGTACGTGGCAGCAGTAATGCAGAGACGAAGAGATGTGGAGATGATAAGCTAGTGGAGAGCTGCAGGTGAACAGTGTTGGGAGTCCTGGCCGCAGCAACAGGAGCAGCAGTAACTGGCAGAATAGAACGTCGGTGTGGCGGCCACGTGCCATGCAGAACTAGTCGGCCGGTGTGCCGACACAGACACGTGCTGAGTGGGTGTGGGTGTGGGAGAGCGGCCTCTACCCGCCACGCCCTCGGCGCATCCTGGCGCTGCGCAGCCGCACGGATCGAACTGAACGGGACGGGAGGCTATAGCGAGCGCTGCGGCTTGGTCCGGCCCGCGTCACCCCGCTACGACTGTCCGGCTGGCTGTCTACCTGCCAGGCGGAAGGCGGCTGCGGAGCACGCGACCTGCCAGTGGCCAGCGGTCGGAGTAGAATCGTGGCTGGTGGGCCCACGCTTAAGCTCTCACACGCGACGCCCGTCATACCAGCTGACTTCTTTATTTGCATTTCTTCGCCTTTAATCCCTTACTGTACGACTTAGTTAAAGGAAATCCGTGACCAAGCGGTTGAGAACGACGCGTGCTAAACCGGCCATCGTGATGCGCGAGACAATCGCAATACAAGCCGTCACGCAGATACCGTAACAAAAACTGGTACTTGCCTCACATATCTCGTAAATTTTTTGCACTCCTAATCTAGCTCTTTCTAGCCGATTTAATTGTTTACATGCTAAACTTCTTTTACATTTCATTAAGGATTCGTCTATATAGACCGGGCGGTTCTAGGCGCGTCAATCTGGAACCGCGCTGCTGCTACGATCGCAGGTTCGAATCCTGCCTCGGGCATGGATGTGTGTGATGTCCTTAGGTTAGTTAGGTTTAAGTAGTTCTAAGTTCTAGGGGACTGATGACCTCAGATGTTAGTGCTTAGAGCCATTTGAACCATTTCTATATAGACATTGTAATTCTGTGTGTAAATTTCTTTTAAATTCTCATCCCAAAGGTTGATGATATATCTTATCTTTCGAAGGAAATCAGTGCTGTCAGCAGTTTCACTATTGCAAAAATGTACGAATCTGAAATTTTTTAAAAAACTTTTAAAGGGAGCCGGCCGGTGTGACCGTGCGGTCCTAGGCGCTTCAGTCTGGAACCGAGCGACCACTACGGTCGCAGGTTCGAATCCTGCCTCGGGCATGGATGTGTGTGCTGTGCTTACGTTAGTTAGGTTTAAGTAGTTCTAAGTTCTAGGGGACTGATGACCTGAGATGTTAAGCCATTTGAATTATATTACTTTTTTAAAGGGCATTACTTTTTTAAATATTGATGTTTCTACCACTTTTGGATATTTGGTTTTCTAACTTCAGCTATCAAAATGTACAGTACCCAGCAGGCTATGATTTCGCCTAAAGCAACAGGGTGCTGTCCACTTTCCGTATTTCCATTCGCTGTCTATTATCTGACGTGCAAAGATATTTGTTTCTGTTACAAGCACTTCCCAAATTTGTCATCAAACGCAATAGAAAACAGTTCTAATGATTCTGCGTGATCACTTAAATGGTTTGAAACAGATGTTGTTATGCCAAGTCTCTCAGAATATTTTCAAATGATACACATGATTTATCTACTTAATTTTCTCTCCACTATTGTCATCTTAATTAAACTTTTTGAACGCTTTGTAATTTGTACATTCACGTCCGTCGCTATCACTGGATTCTTCATCACTACATCCTTGTAAATGCCCTTTTCGTATCGTTATATAAAGTTCATTAAATTTTTCTTCAAAAACGAAAGTACTAATCTACTTTCTTTGTAAGGAGGATTTAACTGACTGTGATCAATTCTAGCGGCGTAATGGTAAGAACTAAACCATGTTTCTAACTGACAAGTGTTTGTCTCATGAGTTAGACTCGCGATGTTTACGTTTCACTCGCATTTGTTTCCACGAGTCTCACTCCAGAAATTCATGTTTGAACGAAAACTGTTATCACGAGTGAGACTCCTCAAACTATGGTAAGGGGTTAAAGTAACAGACAATGCCAATCCAGTAAGTAACGAACAGTTGCCTTCAAGATATGAGAATTCAAGAAAAGGTCACTTAGAAAATTCAAGCTTTCTTTCTCTCTACAATTAGCTCTCTCTCTCTCTCTCTCTCTCTCTCTCTCTCTCTCTCTCTCTCTCACACACACACACACACACACACACAAACACACACACACACACACACACACACACACACACACACACACACACAATAGTGCGCGCGTGAGAGAGCGCCAGATTCATCCCGAACAAACAAAGACTTCTTCCGGCGAAAAGTAATCACAGTAATGGCGTTATCAATTTGAAGTACTTGCTAGATCATCAATAAAAAACGAAATCTAAAAAAAGCAAGAAATGCGAACTTTGATTTTTTGAACGATGAAAACGAACATTTCGACGTGAATGTATGTGGTATTCCATTGAGTGACGTTAAAGTACAGCTCCCGAATTATGTCCAAACGAGGCGAAACTCGGGAAAAAGAATAATTGGAAGTTACAATTTATTTCAAGGAAAATTACGGTGTGAAATGTTTGCACACGTGGGAAAATAAAATTATATATTATACCAGGAAAATCCACTGAAAATACCTTTAAGATAAAAGCCGAAACCCGTCTGGATAACAAGGGAAAAAAAAAAATACCCTCGCTGCCGAAAAACAAGTCACCGATAAAGTCCACTATTTGTGATATGTTATGGAAAAATAATTCGGCTTTAAGTTAACACAGTTTTCTTCTTCAGCAGCCATAAATGTTGCGGTGAAGTGTCACCATCATCAGTGTGATAATTTTATTTTCTTAGTATCACATACCGGTGTCCGAGCAGCTGCCTGTAGCATGCAGTACAACTTTTACTGTTTCCACATCGTCACGCCTCTATGAAACTGTACCCTGTAACACCCACTGTTAAAGAAATTTTCACCAACTTCTCCACCTGTAATGCAGACGATAGCCTGCTGCATGAATGTTATGTGATGTTAACAAAATAAGATGATCACACTGACTTGGTGGAACTTCACCGCAAGACGTAAGAGTGCCGAAGAAGAAAATTGTGTGTGCTCAAAGCAGTATCCTTATTCCATAATATAGCAGACATGAAGAAAAAGTGAGCTCTGACCGACAGATGACTTTGTTACAGCTGTCTTCTAGCCGTGGAAGTGCCGTGATGTAGTACAATACGCCAATCGGCGTCGCTTCAAAACCACTTCCATCAGACGAACACTCTCAGCACAGTGATGAGGTGTATCGTACGATGTTCACTTCATCCTCTACAGCACCCATCACGAGCTACAGACGTCCGAGTGGAAATCCATCCTATACATATATTCCCCCACTACCGAATACTTCACGGCACCTTCTCACGTTCCTTCCGATAAATAACGAATCACTGTACGCTTTCTCTAGCCGACGGCAAATTCTGCGCGTATCAACTTATGAGCATACAAAAATATAATCGCACAGATCGTTTTAAACAATAATACAACGTACAATAACGATTTCTTTCGACTGGTTCTCACACAACACTAAAACGAGGTGGCGAGGAAACCAGTCCACCCTGCACACAAGCCTGCTATCAATATGCGCAACGGGAATTTGCAAGACGTCGTCATTCCCTCAGTTAGCCTCTGCTAGCTGGCCACTTTTTGTTTCGCTGCGAAAATGGCTGACCGATCGTTTGGCGAGTAAACGGAGCCACACATATTATGGGTGTCGGCGAGACGCTGAAAAAACTGCAGTGCGGTCTGAGGCGTTAACAACCGCGTTCCAACGCAGCGGGCACTCCGAGACTGCGGGGAATTTCTGCCGATGTGCGCTCCAAGCGTACTATAAGCGCACGCTGTCGTAGAGGCACAGTAAACAGCACGGTGGTGACGTTACTTTTAAGTGAAAACCACTGCTTTCATGGGGAACCAACAGTGTGAAAGAGTGAGACTTATTTTAGCAAAGCGCAGTCCACCAAGTTCTGGTTTTTACTGATGAGAGGACACGAACTTATCACTATCTCACGAGAGTCAAAACCTTTACCCAACTATAATAATGCACGTTCTCAACCCGAACACTAGTTCGTACACTGAATTGCTGCATTAGACACGCCCCTGTTAGAGATTTTGCTCCTGCCAGAGATGGTATAACCTCGCTTTCTCCGACTTTTGAATTAATTTTGCACAGCTAATTGGCTGGCTCTGAGCACTATGGGACTTAACACCTGTGGTCATCAGTCCCCTAGAACTTAGAACTACTTAAACCTAACTAACCTAAGGACATCACACACATCCATGCCCGAGGCAGGATTCGAACCTGCGACCGTAGTAGTCGCGCGGTTCCGGATTGAGCGCCTGAACCGCTAGACCACCGCGGCCGGCCCCAGCTAATTGACGACGCGATTTAACTTGGCCATTATAACGGTATATCAGTATCCTTGTGCTAGTAAAAATACTTTTACTAACTATAATGGAGCAATTATATGCTGAGCCACTAATGACAAAAAAAGGAGTCTTACTTATAAAATATGAGTTCATAGCACTTCCAAATCTGGAGAAAGGGGTAAAAGTTACAATATCTTTGTGAGCTGGCCTCAGTCTTTCGTCTGTCTGTCTTCTCCTGTCACTCCATCTGTTACCATTTCGGCTCCTGGCCTTGTACTGTTCAGATGCACATATTAATATAAGTTCCTTTATGTGAAAATAATCACTATTTTTTGTCCAAACATTGTGTTATGGTCTTTCATTTATACTAATGTCACAATTTTTATGTTGTTTCTATAATGAAGTGTGGTTAGTCTTGTTATATGAACAGCAATAACCGTCTTCGGCGAAATTTGCATAGCTGTCATTACCGCCACCTCACCGAGATAACCACGAATTGTAGTAGCTGCTTAGAACCTGCACATCATCTGATTAATAAAAGTCTGACTGCTCAGTGCGAATCTCACTAGTGCACTTGAGATAATCCAAATCTTCACGGCCGCGAAAATATGAAGAGAAGCCAGTTATTCCGGGAGAATAATATGTTGTGTTCCAGCGTAAAGTCAAGCGCCGGTACGCCAGTCGGGAACATTAGAGCAGAGAGGGCTGTGACACGGCATCAGCCAATTCCACGCTGACAAACCCCGCTCTAGGACGACAGCGCGATGGTAGCGGCCTCCAGGCGAAGAAAACATACGCGCCGCTCCAGACTGGTCTACAGAAGGGTCAAGACCAGCGACCTGGATAGAAGCATCCACTGTATTACTTCACTTGTATTGGAACCGTTACATTGAAGCACAATGATTATATTGCATGTTTCCTTTTGCTTTTTTGCGAGACATCTATGTATTTCTCAAAGTTAAGTTCAAAATGGCTCTGAGCACTATGGGACTCAACTGCTGAGGTCATTAGTCCCCTAGAACTTAGAACTAGTTAAACCTAACTAACCTAAGGACATCACAAACATCCATGCCCGAGGCAGGATTCGAACCTGCGACCGTAGCGGTCTTGCGGTTCCAGACTGCAGCGCCTTTAACCGCACGGCCACTTCGGCCGGCTCAAAGTTAAGTATTGTCATTTCGTAATAGAACTCTTTAATACGATTTGCTTGAATTGTTGTCTAGCGATACAAGACGCAGGTTTCCTAGACACTCCATCTTTGACAAATAGGCAGGATACAACATTTTGTGTCTTATAAATTTTGAATCCATAGAATTTTCATCAATTTAACTCTCTCAGTTCTTATTACAGTGGGTTAAGCCATTGGCCCATTTCCAGTGTTTCCTCCGACCGTAAATGACTTGACAGACTTTCTTTCTTTCTTGCTTCCTTCCATCCTTCCATCCTTCCTTCCTTCCGTCCCTTTTTAAAATTGTGTTATCTTAACACAGATTTCCGTCGCATTCTCGAAATCACTGATGGCGTACCATGGGACGATTTCCTCAATAAGTCAGTGGCTGACTGCCTCTTACATCATTTTCACATGCCGACAGGACTTTTAACATCCGTTATTTTAACACTATGCCGTCCGGCGACACCACAGTGGTGTCGTGAGCATAGTATCGCGCAGTGGCCGGCGATATCTTTTGCATTCTGTTGGTGTTTTGTTTAGGTAACAATAAGTTACACATATCAACAAGAGTTTTGTTTTTATAAGTACTTGTGCCCTTTCATCATGGCGGACGAAAGAGACAATAGGATTATTTACGATGAATGCGCGGACGTTTCGTCTGACGTTAGGGACGACTTGGCCGATGGGAAGAAGACACTGGATATAATAAAAAAAAATGAAAGTGAAGCAGAATCGTAGGAAGATAGTGAAATACGTCCAAGAAGAATTCGGCGAACGCTACGGTTGCCAACTGATTTGGCTGAATCAGACGAAGAAGACAGTGCACAGTGGTCATACTTTGATTTACGGAGGACCAATAATAAATTTGGAGGATCCCCAGGTCCAAACATATTTCCCTAAGATACACAGAGCGTCGAGGAACTATCTATTTGAATATATTAGCAACGAAACTAAAAAGTACTACAGTCAAAATTGCAATAGAAGGAAACTGGATTTAAAAAATGCCAAATTTGTCGACGTTACGAGATCCGAACTTAGAAAATGGTTTGGGGTTGCTATCCTTATGAGAATTGTAAGGAAAGCAAGGATCAATGATTATTGGTCAACGAATCCGTTGATACACACATCGATATTTCGCAAAACGATGTCTCACAACTGATTCAGACCAATATTATAATTTTTACATTTTTCCGACAGCAACAATAAACTGGATAATGCCGTCCGGCTTGTCAAAGTGCAATTCGTAATTGATTATTTTTCCAAAAAGTTTAAAGAAACGGTTAATCTATGTCAAAACATCTCAACTGATGAAGGAATGATACCGTGGCTTGGACGGTTAAATTTTAAAGTTAACAATAGCCAAAAATTACGAAATACGGCACACTCAATTGGATGCTCTGTGATTCGAGTACGGGATACATTTCCTCATCCAAGATATATTCCGGTGCTGGACAGCCTTTGCCACAAACAGTGATGGTACTATTGACACCTTCTGATAGAAAGTGGCATCACCTCTGAATGGATAATTATTATAATAGTGTACAACTTGCAGAGAAGTTACTTGAAAAGAAAATTCGAGTTTGTGAAACGATACAGCAAAATAGAGGATTTCCGGAAAACTAAAGCGCGCAAAAGTCAATGTGTTTGAAGCTTGTCATCAACGGAAAGGTGACAAGCGGACGGCGACAAGCCAAGTAATCCGACTTAGCGCTGCCGGCGCCCAGCAAATAAATTTGTACGGGACGTGCGTACGTCAAAGTGTTAAAGAGATGCTGGACAGAGGTCCGAAACTATACTCAAGACAATTTCGGAGATTTTACTATTGAGAACTGTATGTCGACGTATATTATTCCCTTGCCGCCCAACTTTCGATAGCGACTACTTCTTTCAGGAAGAAACTTCTAACGATCTCTATAACTTCTGTGTACAGTACCGCCGCGCTTAAGCGACCTCAGCCATGGCGAAAGGTCTGCAATTTAAAGAACTACCTGTGAGACGTCACTAGAAGTGTTTCGCCGTGCAATACTTTAGCCGCTGGCGTAGCGCGGCGATGCAGACGCCCGTGGCAGGCCACGCGCTCGTATGATCCTGCTGGGTTTCCCCGCCTGCCGGCCCACTGGATAGCTCAGCGGGAGAGGTGCTGTTTTTACCTCACCGGCGAGTCGCCCCACTTTGTACAGGCCTCGCCTACCTCTCCCCGCTTCCCGTTTCCACGTTTTTGTGGCCGGCCGCTACACACACATGTGTGTGAACAGTTCTTTTTATAGCGCCGCGCTTAATGAAGTCTTTTGACGCTGGGCGTCCGCTAAGTTCTCATTTCCGTGCGGCGGCAGCGACGTACACCGCTAACGGGCGCGACTTTTACAGTCGTTTCTCTCTGTCTTCTGGATACTCACCACATCTACAGTGTCGGTCATTAATACTGCACCCAGGAAGCATTGTTAATAATATTTTTATTGTTCGTACAGCACGGACGAAGAATACACGGTTTAAGTTTGTAGCTGATAATGGTATACAGAGTGCAACCTGTACTACACAGATGATGATGATGATGATGATGATGTTTGGTTTGTGGGGCGCTCAACTGCGCGGTTATAAGCACCCGTACAAATTCCCAACCTTTGCTCAGCCCAATCTCGCCACATTCATGAATGATTGTGAAATGATGAGGACAACACAAACACCCAGTTATCTCGAGACTGGTGAAAATCCCTGACCCCGCCGGAAATCGAACCCGGGACCCCGTGTTCGGGAAGCGAGAACGCGACCACGAGACCACGTGCTGGGGACTATACTGCACAGAGCTGGCACCTCTGGCAACATCAGTTCCTCTAAGCCGGTACAGTGTCCAGTAGAAGAGAGATAGTATGGCAGATACAGATATGTCGCCCCAGGATGTTTGCACGATTTGTCTGAGTTCATCAGCTGCAGTAACAGGCGAGCATGAGCGTGTTTGCCTCTTAAAAACCCTTGGTCAGATGTCTCCAACGGATGAGAGCATGTGATGGGTAGCCGGCCGCGGTGGCCGTGCGGTTCTAGGCGCTACAGTCCGGAACCGCGGGACTGCTACGGTCGCAGGTTCGAATCCTGCTTCGGGCATGGGTGTGTGTGATGTCCTTAGGTTAGTTACGTTTAAGTAGTTCTAAGTTCTAGGGGACTTGTGACCTAAGATGTTGAGTCCCATAGTGCTCAGAGCCATTTGAACCATTTTTTTTGTGATGGGTAGTGCAACAGTGAAAGGCCGTGTGTATCGAGGTACGAGGAGAAATCAATACGTGATGCAATGCTTTTTTTTCTGAAAGCAGGTTGGTTTTACTCAGGGATCCAATACACCATATTATTCCCCACTCTTTTGGCTACAAAGCCACATTTTTCAAAGTGTCCAGCTTTCAATGCGGAGGTCTTACGCCATCTCACTGGGAAGGCCTGTATTCCCGCATAGTACCACTCTACTAGTAGACGTCGGAACCAACACTGCTGCACCAATAAACTGCCCATTACCCCATTGGGCCAAACAGATGGAAGTCAGAAGGTGCGAGATCCGATCTGTAGGGTGGATGCGGACGAACACTCCAATGAGGTTTTGTGAGCTGCTGTCGGGTGCACAGACTTATGTGAGGTCTTGTGTTGTCATGGAGAAGGAGAAGTTAATTTTCATTTTTGTGGCGATGAACACGTTGAAGTCGTTTCTTTAATTTGTTGAGGGTAGCACATTTCAGAGTTGATCGCTGAACCATGAGGGAGTATTTCCAATAGAATAGCCCCTTTAGAGCCCCAGAAGACCGGCTGAGAATGCAGCTTCGAATTTTTCTTCGGAGGAGAGGTTGTGTGGCGCAACTTCATGGACGCTGTTTCCGGTTCGATTGATTAACCCTTGTTTCATCGGCAGTGACGATATTCGACAAAAAACTGTCAAGATCAGCCTTGTAACGCGCGAGCAATTCCGCACAGATGGTCCTTCGTTGCTCTTCATGGTTAGGCGGCGAGGAACCAAACGGGCACCCACCTTTCAGTACCCCAAATGGTGGATGAGTGCGTCAGCACTACCAGCAGAGATGTCCAATGGAAAATAGAAGTGAGCGTTTGGCGCCACTGGCCGGGAGGCCCCTTACAGGGCAGGTCCGGCCGCCTCTGTGCAGGTCTTATTACATTCGACGCCACATTGGGCGACTGCGCGCAGGATGGGGATGAAATGATGATGAAGACAACACCCAGTCCTTGAATGGAGAAAATCCCCGACCCAGCCGGGAATACAACCCGGGCCCGTAGGACGGCAATCCGTCACGCTTACCACTCAGCTATCGGGGCGGACAGTAGTGCAATGAGGTGTTTGTGATCCGCTGATCACCTCGAATGAGACTGTCCGCACGTTCCGACATTGCAGGAATCGCAGCTGTGGGTGGCCCACACGGGAGATCGGACAGGTTTGTGGGCCTTGTTGCGATGACGCCGGACGCATCGCCGAACGATTCACTGTGCTTTTGTTCAGTTCCATGTCTCCGCGAACATTCTGCAAGCTCTATGAGAATATGCGACGCTCTGGTTTACCGCGAAAAAAAAATCATTGACAACTCTCTGCTTGGAACACAATTCCGTTACAGACCCCATTTGGAAGGCTACGTATAGCGCCGCCACCTATCGGCAGCTCATGAAACTGTAGGGACTGATGTGGGCATATTCCACGATGTTTTACAACAAATTTCGCCTTATTTCAACCGAAATTGGGCGAGAAAAAATGCGTTACATTACTTACTGAACGCGTGTCGTACATCGGGAAGCACGGGCAACGTGCGGTCTTGCAATATCTTGCTGAAATACAGCGTCACAAGGACCTCGAACATAGCGCACACCGAGCGAGGTGGCGCAGTGGTAGCACACTGGACTCGCATTCGGGAGGACGACGGTTCGATCCCGCGTCCGGCCATCCTGATTTAGGTTTTCCGTGATTTCCCTAAATCGCTCCAGGCAAATGCTGGGATGGTTCCTTTGAAAGGGCACGGCCGACTTCCTTCCCTAATCCGACGAGACCGATGACCTCGCTGTTTGGTCTCTTCCCCCAAACAATCCAATCCAATCCATAGCGCACAGCCACTGGCTGTAACACGTCACAAATGTAGCGCCTGCTGCCCATACTACCTACCAGCTATGTGAACCAGAAGTGATCGTGAGGAAGACCTAGTTTCATCCAACGTACTTACGCTAAATGCTGGGCCAGTATGACGATGAAAAATCCCATCTGACAATGTGTAACCTCCTCGGAGACTCCTAATGTGACGGATATTCAAACGAGTTTCGGTTACGGCTAAAAAAAAAAGACGAGGCTGGACTGACATGCCTGGAGCGGTCGACAGGCAGTCGCCCAGACCTGTCAAGAGTACTGAATCTGATTTTGGTTTACCCAAAGTATAGCTATTGTATACTATTGTCAAAATTAGATCAAGAACACTTCTCTAATGTTTAGTTACGTGTAAGGCATTGAGCTTGAAAACTGATAAATTACAGGGGAAATTTTAAGTGTTTAGCTTGTGCTATTTGTTAATCGTGTGTCATATTCCATGTTTTCTCTGTATTAAAAATTTAAGCGTGATCTATCAAAGCGTTCAAATGGCTCTGAGCACTATAGGACTTAACATCTGAGGTCATCAGTCCCCTAGAACTTAGAACTACTTAAACCTAACTAACCTAAGGACATTACACACATCCATGCCTGAGGCAGGATTCGAACCTGCGACCGTAGCGGTCGCGCGGTTCTAGACTGAAGCGCCTAGAACCGCTCGGCCACTACGCGCGGCCGTGATCTATCATTGTATTGATGAGATTCTTAATGACAAGTTTCATCTTAATCAATTCTTAGGTTTGTTCCGTGTAAGTGCGAACAGAAAAACGTGAAAGCGAATACCAAGAATTAACGGTGCGAGATGACGGAACGATATCGAAGCCAGTGCATCACTGGTCCTTACTGATAAATCGCGTATGTATATTACCAACACCACAGGTCTAAATACACTTACTTGGACTTGTGTGATGTTAACCTACGTGAAAAAAAGATTTGGTGTGCAGACACAGGATTCCGTTACTCAAAAATTCACAGGGCCTATCGTATGCTTGTCAGAATAGTCCATGTGGTCCTGATAACGCTATTTATAACTCTCGTTGAAGTTTGCTACAAAAACTTAGCTCGTGAAATGTTCGAGATGAACGGCGACGCGCAGAGAAACGACAGCGTTCACAAGGTAAAGCTAGCCGGCATGTTGCCAAGTGATTGACGAATTGCTGGAAAGAAACTGTTGCTGTGATTAAAGATCAGGGGGGGGGGGGGGGGGGGACTTATTTCACAGGGAATAGTTGCAGATAGCAAATTTATGCAATCACGACAGAAAGTGGTGGCGCACAACAGTTAGAGTAGTGAAGGAGGATGACGATGAGGTCCCATACTCCGAGGAGCGTAGGGAACGATGCGGGAGACCCGCACCGCCGACTAGGCAAGGTCACCGCGGAGGTGGTTTGCCATTGGCTTCCTCCGACCGTAATGGGGGATGAATGATGTTGTGGTCTTTTCATCATCAACACCCAGTCATCTCGAGGCAGGAAAATTTCCCTGACCCAGCCGAGAATCGAACCCGGGACCCCGTGCGCGGGAAGCGACAACGCTACCGCAAGACCACGAGCTGAGGACAAAGTAGTGAAGAAAATTGCGTAGAAAAGTAGCGGAAGACAGGGACTTGGGTGGTAACTTAGGTTCGGACAATTTTGGGCGTTCTCCGCATGCGAAGTGCATAACTGTGCAGGTGGTTATGGACGGTCTGTAGAGGTGAGAGGCAGACAGCAAGTACGTGTCGCTCGCTGTATTACAGTCAGAGCGCCCTTGCAGGCGTGGCTCCCGCCCCCGGCGGCGGCTGGCGTGCTGCTTCTTGTTATACGGCGCGCTTCCCGGCCGTCGGGTCTCAAAGCGGGCACAAGCTGCTCCTGTCACACCACAAGCGACGCAGACTGAGGCTGCGCCTGGTTCTCCTATATTACAAGTAGATTAAGTGGAATACCGGCACGGAGTTCAGCGAGGCCATAGTAAAAGATGTATGACGTCACCGACCAAAACGACAGGTGCCAGTACCTGGCGCTACAGCACTCGTGGGGAAATGCGCCTGCAGAAACTACCTGCGGTATGACTGGCTGCTGTAGTGGTAGCTGGAGGCCACTACCAGGCTGTCCGCGCAACAAGATTTTTAACTTCATTTACTAATAATAAGCAAATTAATATTCACATAGTACCCAAAACAACATGGGAGAACATTCCAGTAACTTACTAAAACGACGTAATTAGGACAAAACTTAACAGTTAATCTACGATAAAAATTTGACGTACTAATGACACACAAATCACTTGGTGCGTCATCGCCTACGTTACGACTGGTGGTACAGCGAAGTGGTTCGCGGCAACCAGTAATGACTAACTATGAAGGCATGCCTCATATACACAGTTCAGTAGTGTATAAAATCACTTGTAATACGTGTCCCGTTTATTGTATAGGACAAACTGGAATATCTTGTAGTATCAGGTACAAGCAACATGTATTCGAAAAAGAGGCGCTTTGCTAATCATCTGTTAATTTCCGGTCACAATAACAAAAGCCTTTAAGAGACCTCCATTTTACATAGAGAAAAGAAAGATCATAGGCCTGACGTACTCGAAGAGTTGGAGATTTTCACGCATATTTCTATGAACGATGGCCTCATCCTCAGTGAAGTTACAATCACGTAATACAAATGTTTTCAATGCTTTTAATCCACTACTCGCGGAATTTTGATTCCTCTCTTTTTTTTTACTGCACTACTGGCCATTAAAATTGCTACACCAAGAAAAAATGCAGATGATACAAGGGTATTCATTGGACAAATATATCATACTAGAACCGACATGTTATTTCATTATCACGCAATTTTGGTGCATAGATCCTGAGAAATCAGTACCCAGAACAACCACCTCTGGCCGTAATAACGACCTCGATACTTCTGGGCATTGAGTCAAACAGAGCTTGGATGGCATGTACAGGTACAGCTGCCCATGCAGCTTCAACATGATACCACAGTTCATCAACAGTAGTGACTGGCGTATTGTGACGAGCCAGTTGCTCGGCCACCATTGACCAGACGTTTTCAATTGGTGGGAGATCTGGAGAATGTGCTGGCCAGGGCAACAGTCGAACATTTTCTGTATTCAGAAAGGCCCGTACAGGACATGCAACATGCGGTCGTGCATTATCCTGCTGAAAGGTAGGGTTTCGCAGGGATCGAATGAAGGGTAGAGCCACGGGTCGTAACACATCTGAAATGTAACGTCCACTGTTCAAAGTGCCGTCAATGCGAACAAGAGGTGACCAAGACATGTAACCAATGGCACCCCACACCATCAAGCTGGGTGATATGTCAGTATGGCGATGACGAATAGACGCTTCCAATGTGTGTTCACCGCGATGTCGCCAAACACGGATGCGACCATCATGATGCTGTAAACAGAACCTGGACTCATCCGAAAAAATGACGTTTTGCCGTTGGTGCACCCATGTTCGTTGTTGAGTACACCATCGCAGGCGCTCCTGTCTGCGATGCAGCGTCAAGGGTAATCGCAGCAATGGTCTCCGAGCTGATAGTCCATGCTGCTGCTAACGTCGTCTAACTGTTCGTGCAGTGGTTGTTGTCTTGCAAACGTCCCCATCTGTTGACTCAGGGATCGAGACGTGGCTGCACGATCCGTTACAGCATGCGGATAAGGTGCCTGTCATCTCGACTGCTAGTGATACGAGGCCGTTGGGATCCAGCACGGCGTTCCGTATTACCCTCCTGAACCCACCGATTCCATATTCTGCTAACAGTCACTGGATCTCGACCAACGCGAGCAGAAATGTCGCGATGCGGTAAACCGCAATCGCGATAGGCTACAATCCGACCTTTTTCAAATTCGGAAGCGTGATGGTACGCATTTCTCCTGCTTACACGAGGCTTTACAACGTTTCACCGTCAACTGCTGTTTGTGAATGAGAAATCGGTTCGAAACTTTCCTCATGTCAGCACGTTGTAGGTGTCGCCACCGGCGCCAGCCTTGTGTGAATGCTCTGAAAAGCTAAACCTTGTGTGAATGCTCTGAAAAGCTAATCATTTGCATATCACAGCATCTTCTTCCTGTCGGTTAAATTTCGCGTCTGTAGCACGTCATCTTCGTGGTGTAGCAATTTTAATGGACAGTAGTGTATATTTTCCTGCCTCTGATTCTGAAACGTCAATTTCTTCCGATCTCATAGATATGTACTACTAAAGTTATCTTCATGCATATATTTTTTGAATTGTACAGCTGTTCCTATAATTTTTCTATATTACTCTGTACTTTACGCAATCGTAATTTCTGTAAAGCCTAATACATGGCTCTTAGTTATACTTCATCTGCTTGACTACATTGTATTTTCAAAAATACATTAAGCTCTGTTCCTCTATATTTCATTTTTAAAATTTTTTCATATATTTCTGTTCTAATGTTTCAGATGGGAACACGTCACTGTCCGCGCCCGATAAGCGGCGCAACTTGTACAGTTTTTGTGGCACCAACGTAAGCCATTGGGTGGATCAGTCTTAATGTTGTTCCTAGTTAGGCATACATGCCAAAGGCGGGAACGTGTTTTATTTTTGACTTGAGCATGTCTACTCTTAATTCTGACCATTGCTTTCTCGCAAAATAAATTTACGTAAGTACCCATACTACGTCATGACAATTCTTATCTTGGGTTAGATAGGGCAGCAATCAGTCGTAGAATTAAGGTGCTTTAATATGACATTTATAGTCACAACGGAGATCAGATTTCGAACTGTGTCAGGTCATTATCAATGCTAAAACAAATACAAGAGTATATATTACAACGTGATTTGTTATAAGTCCATCACATCGTTGTCTTTTAATGTTAACATTACATACCAGTGCGGAATTGTAGCAGTTGTTCGTGCTCGAATGAATGCTTATCTTGGGTAATGCTTTTTGTCATACTTATTTTTTTTACGTACTATTTCATAGGGTTTCTCAAAATGTCATTCTGATGAAGACATACTCAGAGGTGTCAAAACCTAGCTCAGTGTACCTAACAGTTATTTGCAGTCGGTTGGCTGCGTGCTTCTTATGTTGAAACTAATATACGGTTGTTAAGAAACAGCCATGATTAAATCTAAGATATCTACCGCCCCAGGAATCTAAGGCTGTGTGAAAAGTACAAAGACATAAGAGGAAAATTGCTAAACACGGGTATGGCTACTAATTTTAATAAGCATTGAGAAGAAAATGGATTTGTGCCAAACCTATTTTGACATCAGACAGTGTATGAAAGGTCCAAAAAGTATTCAGTGGCTAGTTAAAAAAATTATTTACGACAAAATTTGTGTTTTATACAAGAAAAAGGACAGATTAAATGAAGATGCCTATGTTTTGTATCTTGATCTCACTAAAACTCTTCGATTTTATTAACGACAGGTTGGATAACTGTAAGACTTGCATTGCAAGAAGATACGAGAAGAAGGATTCTGCCGAACATTCTGGCCGTGCGCTGTTAGCTGTGACCGGTATTGCGCGGGCTAAAGTTTCTTGATACTGAACTTTAAAAAAAAAAAAAAAAAAATAGTTCGCAGTGCCAAAAATTATATTTATTTTCTCACTCATTTAATTCTAAGGTTAGCTAAGGCGCCAGAATTTGTTTCCCGCTAGAGATACAGAGGCAACGTCTAGTCCCGACATTTCTTCTTCTTCTTCTTCTTCTAATTCTAAAATACAGGCAGTTGCGCATTAGTTCCATGGCTGTCTAAATGCTGAGTCAGCCCAGTGGGGCAAGTTTGTGGCGTTCTTGTCAAAGGTTATGGAAAATTATATTTGACTTACTTGCGCCCGTCACTGTTCTCCCAAGCGTGCCCATTGTTAAAACACATAAGCCTATAACAACATTGTCGTAAATTGACACTACAGCGTTCCAATTTTATGGGCTTGTCTATAAAGATTTATAAGGGATAAATAGCCCTGTTTTATTTTATAGCTGTTGTTGGTATCCAAACTTTTGTTCCCTTTGTGATTTAACTGTTTTCTTTTTTTTTTAATTATACTTGCTGCTTAACGTATTTGTTGCTGATCTCAGAAGTTGTTTCTCTTGCTATACATAGTGTTTTTTTAAATGATAATAAAATTTGTCGGATGGTGAATGGTGTATTTAAAACCCTGACCCAGTCCTTTCTCGTATTTGATTTTTGTCAAGCCGCGTTCTGAAAGGTCAGATTTTATAGTGTGGTGTCGTGTATAGCAGAGAAAAACTTGTTAGTGACACCATTGTCTGGTGCCCTTACTAGATGAGACACTGCGGAGAGGCTTAGAATGCAGCCCAGAACGATTAGGGACGGTGCAGAGGTCCAGGACCGTAAAGTACCGGCATTCCAGCTAGAAGTCGTCGAGGGGCGGAGGTGGGGGGAGGAAGGGAGTGACGACATGACGTCGGGGACCACATTTGCCGTGTGCCTCCTCGGCGGTCGCCTTGTAGAGGTGATCCAGTGTTGTCTGGTTTGGGTGTAGTGGCGGCGGCGGTCAGCGCACCTCACCTCTGCGGACTTCCCGCTGAGCGCGCGGCTAAATCTGAAGCGGCGGCCAAAATACCTCCCGCCAGCCGGCCAGGCGGAAGCCAGACACAAATAACAGCCGTGTCTCGGTTAACAACAACTACCGCCGACCGCTTCTCCACAGCTAACAGCTGACTCTGTTGGACTACCGGCACCAATGCCCAACCTCGATCCGTGTGAGCGCCCAACTTTGCCCGCACCCAGTTGTCGACGGCCCCGGAAGGTTGCAAGACTTGCTTCCCACAATCTAGCCCGTTTCTACCGACATCATTACCAGGCCGTGCGTTCTGGAAGCCGTCTCTCGTTTTGTCACTTTCCTCTCCTCAGAGAACCAGAGGACTTGTCGGAGCACTGTCACCCCGCCACGTCCAGTTTTCTGAACAAGTAGCGCAGCGCGTCAGCCACAGGCATCGCCGCCTGAGCTGGTCTTCATTGCCAATCGGCCAGTGCGGAGTCTGCGACTGTAGCGAGACAGTGTCGGATACGAGTGACAGACGGTCGCCACGCTTCTTATGGAACTAAAAGCTCTACTAACGGGCGAACTGAGTACTGTGAACATTCGACGTGAAATTAGTTTCATAAAAGTGTGCCCGGATCGGTAATGACTGGAAAGTACTGTCGCCTGTAGTGACAATGTGCACGCGATCACGAATGGTTATGGGGATGTGTGTGACGCTGCTGTTATAGAGCACGAACATCGACAGACATGAACACTTTATGTGGGCACTGATTCCGTAACTATGTGGCCAAAAAAAAAAAAAAAAAAAAAAAAAAAAAAAAAAAAAAAAAAAAAAAAAAAAAAAAACACTTTTTTTCTCTCCGGCTAAGTGGCAAACAACAAGAACAAATTCCACAGAACAAGTCAAACGTCTTAGCAACAGTACATCTTGTCCGAAATACTGTCTTAAAGTTCGTGTAACAAGACTATCGCACTGAATCTGTATGTTGGGTTAGGTATAAGAGTCTCTAATACCGAAAACTAAGTCAAAGGCGCAGAGAATGTCTGGATGAAACCATCTCTCAACCTGGAGCAGATCTGTGGTCGGCACACTGTTCTTACAGGGTGGTCAGAAACAGTCTGAAAACTTTGTAAATGGTGTTGGAAGGTAGCCTGTGCTGAGAAATAACAGTTTAGAAAAAAAAAAAAAAAGTGTGACACTTTGTGCCGTTTCCGAGTGAACTAACATTGCAGGATTTGAAGCGTATATGTGTTACAGTATTACGAATTATCTCAAAAGAGAATGGTCTATTCACACATAGTCAACATGGATTTAGAAAACATCGTTCTTGTGAAACACAACCAGCTCTTCACTCACACCAGTGTTGAGTGCTATTGAGAAAGGATTTCTAATTGAACATTTCTACATTTCCAGAAGGCTTTTGACATCGTGCCTCATAAGCCGCTTGTAATCAAATTGCGTATGGAATATGGTCTCAGTTTCCTATTAGAGAGGTTACAGTTCGTAGTAACTGACGAAAAGTCATCGAGTAAAACGGAACTGATTTCTGGCGTTTCCAAAGGTAGTGTTACGCGCCCTCTGCTGATCCGTATCTATACAAATGATTTAGGAGACAATCTGAGCAGCCGTCTTACGTTGTTCACAGATGATGCTGTCGCTTATCATCTAGTACATTCATCAGAAGAACAAAAGAAATTACAAAAAGATTTAGAAAAGATATGTGTATGGTGCGGAAAGTGACAGACGACTCTAAATAATGACACGTGTGACGTCATACACATGAGTTCTAAAGAGAATCCGTTAAACTTCGGTTACACGATACATCAGTAAACTCTCATGGCCATAAATTCAGCTAAATACCCAGGAATTACAATTATGAACAACGTTAATTGGAAAGAACACATAGGAAATGTTGTGGGGAAGGCGAAGTAAAGACTACGTTTTATTGGCAGAACTCTTAGAAGATGCAACAGACTACTAAAGAGACTGCCTACACTACGCTTGTCCGTCTTCTTTTCGAGTACTGTTGCTCAGTGTGGGATCCTCACCAGATAGGGTTAACGCAGTACATCGAGAAAGTTCAAAGAAAGGCAGCACGTTTTGTATTATCGAGAAATACACTCCTGGAAATGGAAAAAAGAACACATTGACACCGGTGTGTCAGACCCACCATACTTGCTCCGGACACTGCGAGAGGGCTGTACAAGTAATGATCACACGCACGGCACAGCGGACACACCAGGAACCGCGGTGTTGGCCGTCGAATGGCGCTAGCTGCGCAGCATTTGTGCACCGCCGCCGTCAGTGTCAGCCAGTTTGCCGTGGCATACGGAGCTCCATCGCAGTCTTTAACACTGGTAGCATGCCGCGACAGCGTGGACGTGAACCGTATGTGCAGTTGACGGACTTTGAGCGAGGGCGTATAGTGGGCATGCGGGAGGCCGGGTGGACGTACCGCCGAATTGCTCAACACGTGGGGCGTGAGGTCTCCACAGTACATCGATGTTGTCGCCAGTGGTCGGCGGAAGGTGCACGTGCTCGTCGACCCGGGACCGGACCGCAGCGACGCACGGATGCACGCCAAGACCGTAGGATCCTACGCAGTGCCGTAGGGGACCGCACCGCCACTTCCCAGCAAATTAGGGACACTGTTGCTCCTGGGGTATCGGCGAGGACCATTCGCAACCGTCTCCATGAAGCTGGGCTACGGTCCCGCACACCGTTAGGCCGTCTTCCGCTCACGCCCCAACATCGTGCAGCCCGCCTCCAGTGGTGTCGCGAATGGCGTGAATGGAGGGACGAATGGAAACGTGTCGTCTTCAGCGGTGAGAGTCGCTTCTGCCTTGGTGCCAATGATGGTCGTATGCGTGATTGGCGCCGTGCAGGTGAGCGCCACAATCAGGACTGCATACGACCGAGGCACACAGGGCCAACACCCGGCATCATGGTGTGGGGAGCGATCTCCTACACTGGCCGTACACCACTGGTGATCGTCGAGGGGACACTGAATAGTGCACGGTACATCCAAACCGTCATCGAACCCATCGTTCTACCATTCCTAGACCGGCAAGGGAACTTGCTGTTCCAACAGGACAATGCACGTCCGCATGTATCCCGTGCCACCCAACGTGCTCTAGAAGGTGTAAGTCAACTACCCTGGCCAGCAAGATCTCCGGATCTGTCCCCCATTGAGCATGTTTGGGACTGGATGAAGCGTCGTCTCACGCGGTCTGCACGTCCAGCACGAACGCTGGTCCAACTGAGGCGCCAGGTGGAAATGGCATGGCAAGCCGTTCCACAGGACTACATCCAGCATCTCTACGATCGTCTCCATGGGAGAATAGCAGCCTGCATTGCTGCGAAAGGTGGATATACACTGTACTAGTGCCGACATTGTGCATGCTCTGTTGCCTGTGTCTATGTGCCTGTGGTTCTGTCAGTGTGATCATGTGATGTATCTGACCCCAGGAATGTGTCAATAAAGTTTCCCCTTCCTGGGACAATGAATTCACGGTGTTCTTATTTCAATTTCCAGGAGTGTAGAAGAGAGATTGTTACGGACATGGTACAGGATTTGGAGCAGACATCATTAAAACAAAGGCGTTACTCGTTGCGGGGGAATCTTGTCACGAAATTTCAATCACCAACTTTCTCCTCCGAATGTGAAAATATTTTGATGACGCACCCGACATAGGAAGATACGATCATCATAATAAAACAAAAGAAATTAGAGCCCGCAGCAGAGATATAGGCGTTCGTTTTTTCCGCGCACTGTTCGAGAGTGGAATAACAGAACTGCTGTGAAGGTGGTTACATGAACCCTCTGGCAGGCACTTTATTGTGATTTGCAGAGTAGATGTAGGAGACTGCTGCCCAAATTCAAGCGGCCCGCCAATGTCGCTGTCGCCAAACGTTTCTTTCGTTTAGTTTCCTGAAACCGAAGAAAGAAAGCGATACAAAAACTGAGCACGGGACGGTAGTATGGATCGAACCCGAGCCAAAGACTGTATAGTCTCGTGCGCTATCATCTGCACTATGAGAACAAGTGACACTAATTGTAACTGGCGGACCGCTTGAATTTGCACGCGCAATGGCCTGCTTGGCTATCTTTTATGCTACACCCGAAAACGGTGCAACGCATCGAATTTTCTCTTAACAATTACATTTCAGCACAATCTACCGTGCAGCACCCTTACAAGATTTTCAGACTGTTCCTGACCAGCCTGTATACAGTAGACCCGCTGCTGATGACAGGACGATGTGCACGCAGCCTGCCTGCGTCATGGGAACAGCTCAGCTTTCCAGCGACTGCACCTGTCCTCGTCGCAGATGGGAAACACGCATCTATTTTGGCCCACAGTTTCACTTCACTCAGTTTCGAAAAGTTCCAACACAGTTTTAATTTAAATACACCCGTAAGGTAATGAAGAACTCTCACTACTTACGAGGTGCATTCAAGTTCTAGGGCCTCTTTTTTTTTCCCCCAGGCTGGAAAGAGATAGAAACATGCGCATTGTTTTAAAATGAGGCAGCGTTCATTGTCAATATGTCCCAGAGATGGCAGCACCATACGGCAGATGGAATTTTACCGCCAGCGGCAAGAATGAGAACTGTTTTAAATACTTAAAATGGCGACGTTTTCCTTACTTGAACAGTGTGCAATCATTCGCTTTCTGAATTTGCATGGTATGAAACCAATTGAAATTCATCGACAGTTGAAGGAGGCATGTGGTGATGGAGTTATGGATGTGTCGAAAGTGCGTTCGTGGGTGCGACAGTTTAATGAAGGCAGAACATCGTGTGACAACAAACCGAAACAACCTCCGGCTGGCACAAGCCGGTCTGACGACATGATCGAGAAAGTAGAGAGAATTGTTTTGGGGGATCGCCGAATGACTGTTGAACAGATCGCCTCCAGAGTTGGCATTTCTGTGGGTTCTGTGCACACAATCCTGCATGACGACCTGAAAATGCGAAAAGTGTCATCCAGGTGGGTGCCACGAATGCTGACTGACGACCACACGGCTGCCCGTGTGGCATGTTGCCAAGCAATGTTGACGCGCAACGACAGCACGAATGGGACTTTCTTTTCGTCGGTTGTGACAATGGATGAGACGTGGATGCCATTTTTCAATCCAGAAACAAAGCGCCAGTCAGCTCAATGGAAGCACACAGATTCACCGCCACCAAAAAAATTTCGGGTAACCGCCAGTGCTGAAAAAATGATGGTGTCCGTGTTCTGGGACAGCGAGGGCGTAATCCTTACCCATTGCGTTCCAAAGGGCACTACGGTAACAGGTGCATCCTACGAAAATGTTTTGAAGAACAAATTCCTTCCTGCACTGCAACAAAAACGTCCGGAAAGGGCTGCGCGTGTGCTGTTTCACCAAGACAACGCACCCGCACATAGAGCTAACGTTACGCAACAGTTTCTTCGTGATAACAACTTTGAAGTGATTCCTCATGCTCCCTACTCACCTGACCTGGCTCCTAGTGACTTTTGGCTTTTTCCAACAATGAAAGACACTCTCTGTGGCCGCACATTCACCATCCGTGCTGCTATTGCCTCAGCGATTTTCCAGTGGTCAAAACAGGCTCCTAAAGAAGCCTTCGCCGCTGCCATGGAATCATGGCGTTAGCGTTGTGAAAAATGTGTACGTCTGCAGGGCGATTACGTCGAGAAGTAACGCCAGTTTCATCGATTTCGGGTGAGTAGTTAATTAGAAAAAAAATCGGAGGCCTTAGAACTTGAATGCACCTCGTACTAAGCATCTACTGAAGCTTTTCATTTAATCTCAGACATAACTGGGGCGCAGAGCAGGCCTGCCTGCTCCCCCACTCCTCCCCCCTCTCTCTCCTGCTCTCCTCTACCCCCCCCCCCCCCCCCACACACACACACATGATTGCACTAAAAGCCACTAACTTCCAACAGAAGTTCAGGACGCACGATTTCGTTGTACAATGCCAAAGTAGGTGCAAAAATATTAAAATCGAATTCAAAATGATTTCACTATCCAAGTTCTCTTTCAGAACCTGTACCACAGTAACAAATCCACGCCGCGCGATAGCCGCGCGGTCTGGGGCGTTTTGTCACAGTCCGCGCGGCTCCTCCCGTCGGAGGTTCGAGTCCTCCCTCGGGAATGAGTGCGTGTGTCGTCCTTTGTGTAAATTAGTTTAAGTTAGGTTAAGTAGTGTGTAAGCTTACGGACCGATGACATCAGCAGTTTGGTCCCATAAGACTTTACCGCAAATTTCCAAATTTAAATAAAAAAAAGTCAACATCGTTCAGCGTCTCCTGTGCATACATACATTTCCTGAAAGTTGTTTGTCTTGAAATGAAATCTGCTGGGCAAAAATTAAACAACTACCGAAGTACTTCATATCATTTTGGTTTCAAGAGAAATTTGCTGTGATGTGTACTTGATTAGTTCAGTTACGAATGCGTAATGTAATAACTACTAAGAGTCGCCAAACACTTACTGGATTTCCTTCATGCCCATGTATAGCTCGATGTTTCTAAGCGTGTTGTATACGTGTTAGAAAACAACACCTCTCTTCGACCAGCACGTCTCAAACGCAAATTGCCGATGCCACAAACCGTGCGATCTGTGTACATTACTTGTGATTTAGGACTACATATCTTTCTAGCAAATTAATGTGGTGTACAACGCAGTATCTTGTTGATATTTCCTGCTTGCTTCCAACTTATTTCAAGTTTTATCTCGGCAAACAGTGACACCAGAGTTGTGACCAATCATTGCAGAAGCTCCATACGTCATGATCGACGAATATTCTACACAATAAAGGCCCGACATGTCTCTTATGTTCTGTAAGCGCAAGAGAAAATGTAGTCGGCAATAGTAGTGTCGCGCACTGGGATGAAATCAAGGAGTTCTCTATCAAGTTGGACTCAACGCCAACAACTCAGAGACATGGCAAGCTGAAAAACATCAATTACTTTAATACTTCTGTCCAAACTATAAGATATAAAAGGAAAGCTTTACTCCTGTCTTTCAGCTGGACGTCCAAACTGTTCGCCATTTATTCAATACAACTGCACGCCGTTCTCATTGACAGAGAAAGTATTTCGAAAACAGAAGTTTCCGTCGGGCATGAAATCATTGCGGCAGTCCCAAAGCACTATCTTGCAAGTTCTCCGTCGCTGAAAGGATTGTCTACTTCAGCTATTTTCAGAGCTACCGTGTGTGGCAGCTCAGTTTCGTTGCTGCACCATTATGCATCGCACAATTTCCTTCGTGTATGTATGTTACAAAGAATACGTGATCTCGAGGGCAACACCACTTAAAGCGCTATCAATAATAGTAATATACTTAGCTCTATGTCCTGTCTTATCTCGAAAAGTGTGGCTTTCTTATCTTCTGTATTCTAATTAATTGTTGGTAATTTCCCATGAAGCAATTGGAAATGTCGTTTCACATTATCTTGGGTTATATGTCACACACCAAATAGTGACTGCTGCTTTGATTTTCAATAAACAGGTAGATTTCTACACAGTTTGGCTTGAAGAGTAATGGTTCGTTAGATATTCGTTCTGTGAATCCTGCAGCTCTGTCGAGAATTTTCTTCTCACTATTATAGTTATGCCTTGTTACTACAGGCGAGACAACGTAGACAATGCTAACGACGCAAGGTGAGTTATGCGCTTTGCAGCGCACCTGTTGGTTTGAAAGGAGCGGTGCTGAAGTGGGAACCCGCAACTGACAAAAAATGTGTGGGCGATAGCCGCGAGAAGGCACTGCCCGCACTCTATCATTTGTCCAGCCCTCGTCTACAGCTTTGCGCTGTTTGCTTTCCTACTGGAATGGTACGGCTTTCTAGTGTAATTTATAAAGAGTCTTATTATGTCTTGTAAAGAAAATGTCACGCTGTAGCTTAGGCGGCAATCTACCGTTAGGTTTATGTTGATAACACTGCGACGTCATGGTTTTAAAAATCGAAGGATATGCATGCGGAATGATTCGGGAAGAATGAGCACACGAAACCCAGCTGTGCAGGTAGGAACCATACAGAATTGGGTTACCACACCCGAGAGACACTATTGTGATTCTTCACGGTTTGTTCACTCAGCGCGGGAGAACCACAAGAATGCGATAGGACGTTCTCCGGTCGTTGGCCCACAGAATAAGGCAACCACGGTTTCGGTACCCAGTAGGTTCAGTCGACGACAGCAAATTTGCTGTTAGGCGCTTGAAGAAGCAGACCCGCTAGCTTTCATCCTACAGAGCGACGACAGATTTCGTCTCTCGCGAGATCATCATCAGCAGCAAACAATTCAGGCAGCTACTTAGCAGCAAGCTCGCCCGACCTGAAGTTTATGGCGCACGCCTGGTTGGGTGTAGCCCTCTGAGATCGCTTTTCCTGACAAGGTTTCAGCAGCTCTTCACTGCTTAACGAACTCTCGCAGCATCAACAACGCCACTACTGTGTAGACGCATGGGGCGATCACACAACATGTGTAGCGAAATGTTACTCTATAACAAATCCGGAGAATTATGCAATATCCACGACACTATGTTCTAGCCACAAGATGTTAAAATGAACTAAGTATACAAACTTCAACAAATATTATCGGTACTACTTATAAAAAAAACTGTATCGTGTAAAAATGACGATAATCATTTCACTATTGCTATAATAATTTAATTTCTGTGTGAATTAAAACTATTATCAGAGAACTACATTCATAGACAACGACAATTATAATCTTTTTTTGTTATCTGTGATAATTGTGGTTCAGTTGTTCTTCCTGTGCTAACCGATGAACTGTTCGGACGTGGGACGTGTGAGGTCTGTAAAGAGAAAACCTGTAACTATATAGTTAATTATTATTTGAAAAATAGAGTCGCTATTGTCTAAACGTGGATTTGTATTTATTTCGATTGTAATCCAATATAGTTAATGTTTTTAAGTGTTAATTTTCAGCTCCGAAATTAGGAGCGCAGCCATCAGCGCTAGTAACTTACAGCGGAGTTTACTAGTAGCTGGTATAAAACATATGAAACATTTTTCATTGAGAATAATTTTAAATGCTAAAGAATAGAGAAAAAAGGCTTAAAGACTTTTATCTGAATATATCAACTTGATATAAAAGGAATCGAGAATAACAATAGACAAATTGACTATCGCCTGTCTGCCGCCATCTTAGCAAAAATATCTCCGCGGCAGTTTTGAATCGCGAATTTTAACAAACATAAATATTGTTAGATATAAACGAATGGAAATAAATGTGCACCGGTGGTCCTGAATCTACTTTAAAAGACAGAATTCAACTCAGATTGAATCTTTAAAAACAGAGCTCACAGCACGTTACGTAATATCAATTTCTTATCTACTGATGTACGAAGCCTAATTATTTCGGACGATTTACATAAAATATTTTAATAGGAGACATACGTCAGTGTTGTGTGCGTGTAGTAGTTTGTGACCAAGTGTTCCTTTTGCTAGAGAAAAGTTCTTCTGTCTTAAGTAACAGTTGTGTAAAATCTGATAAAAGATATGCAATTTAGTGCCACTCAAACGGTCTTACAGACAACATTTCTACATAACGTCAAGTGTAGATTTCTTTAGCAGAGTGACAAATATTAGCCGGGATAATCATTTTTGAGATCAAACGAATTGTTACGCTGACAATAGGTAACTGATTTTACATTTTTTGATCTACCTGAAATATCATTTGTAAGTAATTAAAGTAACGGAATACTATAAACCGGTTCCGCCACAATGACATATATAAGAGCACTGCGCAGTATGAGCCGTTACGTAACTTTCATTACAAACACGAAAATCCGCAATTACTCTTCATCTCACGCTGTACCAAACGCTTTTTCTTTTTCTTTTTTTTTTTTTAAAAAAAGGTTCATCTATGAAACGACCCAGTTGTTTGAACCAAACTAGAGGTAACACCTATACAATAGAGCAGAGATTGATTATTCGAAACAAATGACGGGCGGGAGAATGGCGGGAGCTTCATTGGAATATGGAAGACACCTTGAATTAAACAGCAAACTGGACATTATACTCAGAAACTAATGAAAATACATCGGGAGAGCCTCTGCAATGCTGTTAGAGTTTAGGGGAATAGCAAATGGACTGAGGCATTAATGGGAATTTGAGTTGAGCAGGGAGGGCTGTAAGAGTGATCCGTGCAGTTGTCACTGTGCCAGGATGGCATAGTGGTTAGCGCATCTGCCTAGTAAGCAGGGACCTGGGTTCGAATCCTGGCCTTGGTAAACATTTTCATTCGTTGCTTCAGTCTGCATATGTACATCACGGATGTTTGAGACTAGAAAAGGTGTATGGAAACATAGTTTCACTTGATATATATTTTGTATCACGTGTCTCACAAATAACACATAGACCCAACTGTAGAGCCTAGTCTGAAAACTTCAAAATGGCTTTTCACGTAGACCAATATAGGGTGTTCAGAAAATTCCCGTTACGACTTCTATGACTTGTAGATAGAGGAGAGTACATAAAATTTTGAGTAGGAGTCCATGTCCGGAAACGTCATCCAACGATGCTACAGAGCGTTGAAGTTACACGCGCCGGTGCCTGTAAATGTATGAATATACAGGGTGATTCCGGTCCGTGATGTTACAAACTTTCAAGGATGATGGATAAATGCATCAATTTGAGGTAAGGATCGAAATTTACAAGCGAAAATCGTTGTAGACGATGACGTCCGCAACTTATTAAAGCAACGAGCGGTAACTCTTCGTTCGGGGGAGGATGGGGGAGGATGCGGTGGGGGGGGGGGGGGGGGGGGCAAATCTAAATGCCAAGCAACCAGTTTCGAATTCTACAGCCGCCACCGCCGACAGTGGAAGACGTCTCCTGCACGATGCAGAACAAACACACAACGCTAGTATCTGGCACACTGGGGTCAACTTGTTACCAGTTCAGCAGCAAACTGTATGTCTTAGATACCGCGGTTATCAGGGGTGTAGATGAGCTCGTCAAACTGCAGGTCGCTTACGCGCTGCCGTCAGATAGCAATTCTGTTTGCTTCAGACTTGCCGTTGAATCCACAAGAGGTACCCTGCGACTAACCACTAAGAAGATCATCTCCCTTCAATATATCAACACTGGAGAAGGTGTCAACGTGGATGAAGCCACTGAGTCACTCAGTGATGCTGTCACTAGTGGCTTAACTTCATCCACGCCACCGCCACGCCAACTTGAACGGTCAGCCCCTGCACTGTTACTTACAGAAATACGGGACGTAACCCAAGGACTTTGCCGACGCTGCGGACGCTGGAGACTGACTCGCGATCCCGTGCTGAAGGGGCAGGTCAACACGCTCCGCGGGCACATCGAAGCTGCATCACTCGCAAACCGAAACCAACGCTGGCGAGACAAGTTATCCACATCACAGCCAACAGTATCAACATGCGGTGTGGTGAGCATATTCAAAAGACTTCCTCCGCTACGCCCTGGCCCTGCCTAGAAACCAATAGCCAACACTCTAGCAGGCATCTTGGAAGCGAGTTTCAAGCCAGCAAAATAACCGTAGGGCCCTCAAGACACAACTGATCGAGGAAAGCAGTGACGCGCACCTTGCCGTCGCAGGGGATGAAGAGGAGCCCCAAGTGGGTTCGCGTATAGTTGTTCCCCAAACAACGAGGCTCCAGGACAAAGCGACATTACAGCAAAGGTGCTCAAGGAACTGTCAGCAAAAGCGCACAATCGCCTTACCGAGATCTTGAATGGAATCATCAGCCACAGGAAATATCCTCACTCCTGGAAATATGTGACCGTCGTAACAGTACGCAAGGCTAGAAAGGATCCACAAAACTACAGTCCAATCAGCTTCTGCACACAATTAAGCAGGGTCTCTCAGAGATTTCTGCTTTGGGGGCTAAGAATGCACCCAAGAAAAAGAAGAAGGGAGTATATCGCCGTAACATTTGGCTTTGGTGAAGCGCACTCGACGGCCCAATAACTCATCCAGAGATCACAACTGGTTACCACAACCCAGAGTTCTTTCGAGACGTATTTTATGACGTCTCTACGGCTTTCGATGGTGCGTGGGACCAAGGACTGCTGCACAAGCTACTCATTTTATGATTCTAGAGAGCGTGCATAAGGCTCACCCCATCTTATCTGCAGGACCGTACCTTCCCTGACCAGAGAGAACAGCCGATGTGCCGCAAAGTTCCAAGCTCGGGCCGGCCCTGTGCTTCATTTATACTCAGGGGGCCTTCCTAAGCTACACGCAGTTGGACGAGTGGTACACGCAGATGGCACGGCGGTCTACGCAAGCAGACTTCAGAAAGCCTGAAATGCTGTGCAATCCTGGCTACACACTGGCGGGTAGCTTCCAAAGCAGCCAACAGTGGGACAGCGGCCTTTACGAACAGGAGACAACCCGATGCCCTGCCAATTCAGCTCTTTCAACCTTGAATGGAAGACATCAGCAATATACCTGGAAAACACTATGCATCGGAAGCTAACATGACAGCAACAAACAGCGGAAGACCAGCAAAAATTCAGCCCCTTCTTGGGGCATTGTACCCTGTATTAGTATGACGAGCACTCTGAGCTCTCAATCAGATATGGGTTCGTACTCATCCGACCTACGACGGACTACAGAAGTCCAGTGTGGGGAAACGCCGCCGGGACACATCTCTAAAGGCCCCCAAACTTTGCACAACGAAGCCGTAAGACGGATTTAGCATACACCGTCTAATTTCCCCAACAAATACCTCCACGAAGCAGCTGGAGAACAAGAACTTCTGGAAGGTTTTAAGAACATGGCGCATCAACTCTATTAACGTCCAACAGTATCGAACAATCTCTTAGTAAGGCTAGAGGATAGCCTTCAGGGAAAGTATCAGGCCAGTTGGTGATCAGTTGAGACGAGACTGCTGTGCGAATCTATGTCGGAATCTGAAGCAGAAAGTAAGTTACCTGCTTTGGTGCTGGAAGCTGGAGACGACTCGCCTCTAGCTAAAGTGCTCTGGAGCTTAGCTTGTGGGGAAAGTGTGTGTCACGGCGAGCAAGAGTGGGAAAATGCGTCCAGCGCAGCTACAGGTAAGGCGAGTTAAGGGCGCCGCCATCTACTGGGCACGGCTGCTCTGGATAACTTTCCTCTATACTCCCAGTGTGTTTCTTGTGTGACATTATTCCACTCTCATTGCTGAATAAGGCGCAGCACTGATACTCGCAAACACTGCACAGGTCACTGAGTGGTTGGGAAACACCGCGCTGACGTCACGAGTCGCAAAGCTCACGACACCTGCCTGCCTACAGCAGCACATGTGACGTAAGGTCGCGTCACCTTCACCTGTCCCGCCCGATTAGCGGCTACCTGCACCACACATGCGTGAGTGGAGCAGTGTAAAGGCGACGATGGTACTTACAGTGGAGCAGAGGATGTTCGTTGTGCGAAATCACGTGGCACCAATGTGGTGGAAACAGTGTGGTCAGTTGTTTGCTGAGACGTTCAATGGTGTCAAAGTGCCCGCAAAGAGTGCCATGCGACGCTTAGTCCAAAATGGCGTCAGACAGGATCTGTTTCGAACAAGTCAAAAAACGTACCGAAATGTGCCCGCACACCATAAAAGGTGGCTACCATTCCCAGAAAATGCTTCATAGGCCTACCAAATCACCCCACACCTGTTGCAAGAGACCGGCATATCATGTCAATCACGCGGACGAATATTCCACCTGGACGTGCAAACGCATCCCTACCGAGGGTCTGTTGTTCATGCATTAAAACCAACAGATGCACGTCAGCGCCTCCAGTTTTGTGAGTGACTGTTCACTGAGATGACAATGAATGGCTTGGACATCGATCTGTTCTTTATGTCTGGTGAACCTTGGTTTCAACAGAATGCTTATGTCAAGTCACAGAATCACAGGTTTTGGGCAGAGGAGAATCCGCATAACTTCCACGAAACCCTATTGCATGACGGTTTGACGGCCAGTGTCTGCACGCCGCATTATTAGTCCCATCTTCTTTCATCAAACGCTGACTTCGGCGTGTTACACTGTCAACCTTTTGAAACCATTTGTGACAGTATTAACAGGGGAGGAAAAGACCTACAGTTACTTCCAACAGGATGGAGCAACTGTCCATACAGCCGGCCAAATCTTGGAGCAAAATTACACAATCTTCACGCCTGACAAAGTTGTTAGTAGAGGTCTGATTGCGGCCCTAGCTGGCCATCCAGGTCACCTGACCTGTCAGTCAGCGAATACCTTGTTTGGGGAGTCCTCAGGTCTAAGGTGTATCACAAGAACCCTCATAGTCTTCAAGAACTGCAGCAGAACATTTCAGATGGTGGTCACTTTCGACATCTGCTATAGTCAGGTCAGTACTGTATTTCTCTTCCTCTGCTGTGTTTCTTTGTATCGTAAAACTCTGTTCTCCGGGTCACTTTCATTTGACCCAATCTGTACGTTTTCTGGCTCATCATGACGCTACCGCATCCCAGAAAGCTTTACTGTGAAGCGCTGATTCGTGACCAATCACGACGCTCTCCTCTGAATCTTCCCCTTCTACCGTTTATGCAACCTGATGAGACTGACGACCAATTCTGGCTACGCTTCCTCGTGATTCTTCCACTAATACGTCTGGCGATTGCCCCCAGCACACTTGGATTTATAAGGCTGTCGTACCCAAAACCTCTCCGAGTAGATGAGCAGACACCTCAATAAATTTGCCGGGTCTGATTCAAACGAGTATTTGTGGAGGTGCAAGCACACAATATCTAACATTTTCAGTTACTTCATTTCCTCAAGTGGAAGATTAGCTAACAATCTCGTCACTTCGCAACAATGTTCTAGTATTGGTTTGTGAATACATACAACGTCCGCCCCCGGTAGCTGAGTGGTCAGCACGACAGACTGTCAATCATAAGGGCCCGGGTTCGATTCCCGGCTGGGTCGGACATTTTCTCAGCTCAGGGACTGGGTGTTATGTTGTCCTAATCATCATCATTTCATCCCCACCGACGCGCAAGTCGCCGAAGTGGCATCAAATCGAAAGACTTGCACCAGGCGAACGGTCTACCCGACGGGAGGCCCTCGTCACACGACATTATTATTATTATTATTATTATTATTATACATACAACGGAATAATGGAAAACGAACAGGTTTTTCGATGGAATTCACAAGTTGTAATATTTATGGCTTCACAGCCATCATATTCAGCTACAAAAATCTCTTCTTAGAGCAGTTGAGAAGGCCCGCAATGGTATGAAGTACAACTGAAGATGGTTTATTCGGTACGTGTATCGTGAGAAAGACCAGCTAAATTGTGCTCCTTCTCCGCGATTGGCTGTTGTGTTCGGAAGCAGCGCGCTAAAATAATAAACTTCTGTTAGAAAAACTAAACACTGAATTTACTTACATTTCAATTAAAGCTTCTCTCAATAGGAAGTTATCATTCCATTATTTCAAAAGTGTCAGTTACCAGCAGAATAATAATCAACTACTAAACGAAAAGGCACACGATGCACTTCGGAGCTCTTCGGGTCGCGCCTAACTTGTATGGGGGTGCAGTTTCTCGTATTCTGCTAATAAAAAGGCGAGTGACATCCCGTTTAAACAGACAAATTCAAAATTTAATTATTTTTACAATACCAATGTTCATTACAGCCTCATGATACCGGGTTCGCGACCTGTTTTCTGTGGAAAGGACAACCATACAAGACTGTAGGTTGGTGAACACTATTCAGAACTTACGCATTCTAGTTTCGGGGGTTGCAAGCACCTAGGCACCTCGCGTGTACTGCAGCCTTAGTACTAATGAGCTCAGTGACACATCATCTGTGGAAGTACGAAGGGAGGAAATTTCGTGGGAAGGTATTTATCATTCAAACACGTAAATCTCTCTCATCAAATTATATCCCTCTCTTTCACCTGCCGTAACGTACGGTTATTGCAACAGGAAAAACCTCAGAAGTCGTGCTTACTTGTTATCTGCTCTCGTAGTTGTCAACGACTTATTTGGATTAGTCAGTGTTCGTTCCAAAGATCCAACAGAGCGGTAATCGTGGATGTGAGACACGAAAAAGGAGCAAAACTCAGACTGCATGTCCGTCGAATGGTCCTTGAAGAGGGAATAAATTGAATATTTTCCCTTTTCAAACTGACTGAATAACTGTCATTGACATACGACTATACAAATACTAAAGTGAAGGTAATAATTCTTTGGCTACTGTAGCCAAGAAATTTCGAAATGACGGCATCCACTAGCAATGTTTAATTACACTGATCACAGCAGTGCACTTAGAATCTGTTGACGCAGAATATAATAAAATTCGCATTGTGTGATTTTATTAATAACGTATACATCAATGGTCATAAAAATTTTTTCGATGGAGTGGGTGTAGTTGACGAAGTATAAAATTGTCAGGTTCCAGTAATTCGCAGTTTACATTTTCAATAACTCGTCAATACTGTAAAAGGCTCTGTTCTACAGCAAAGACACTCCTCTAGACAAAGAACAGAAAGCCTTTTACTGTTTTATGTAAATTTCTCTTATTCTAACCACTGACTCTGTTAACTGAACTGTTATTTCATTGAAGATGCTGAAAACCTGCCCATGCAATCTTGTGAAGAGCCCTCTGCGGGACTGCACACCACAATCAACTCGCCTTACACTCATTTGGACTCTTGACAACTTTAGCTTGGTTTCCGGGTTTAATCCAAGATACAATTCCGCCTTATATTAAAGAATGAATGTAAGCGACCACTTGAGACTCAGTTCTTTCCGCGGATAGCCGCGTCAGGGGGGGATGGGCCGAATATTGGGGCCACGACAGGGAGATGCCGCTAGCGGACAGTGCGTGCCCTCGCCCTACCTGCGTGCGGCGTGACGCACGCACGTGCGTGACTCACAGAGGGTCCGCTATAATATACCTGCCGATCCGCAGTCTGCTTCTGGGAGACCTCTCTTACAGTCAGACATCAGCCACGTTTCATTCAGGGCACATCTCCCTAGTCTACAAATCCATTTCCAAATCGACATACAACGTTGCAATCGTCCGGACGCTTTAGCCGTGCATTTTGGTGGAATAGTTCATAATACACAAAAAACTACGGCTTCCCTGCTTCTTTGCATTTTTATTTTTAAGTGCACTATGCCTTTCAATGGCCATGCCACCGTAGTCACGAAAATTTGGTTCCGTTTACATCGTGGAATGTGTGTGTGGAAAGCACGCCTTGCTTCTATAACGGAGTAAAAAAATTCAAAAATCTTTCACTACATGAACGTACGTCGAAACTGCAATCATTGTGATTATAGTTACTCGCCGGCAAACATATTATCCTTCAAAACGTCCGTCATGACTTGTGAACCCCGCCAAGGAAAGCCAATCTGAAAATCGTCGTTCAATGTGATTTTCGTCGATATTTTATATAAGTGATTCATCAGAGAAAAGACAGTCCGCTCCTCCATGGTTAGAGACGTAAAGCTAGAAGCATTGACTAGGCAGTGGAACATTGATTCTTCTGTCTAGCACCAGTTGTCGCCAACCATTTAGGACGCCGGCCGGAGTGGCCGAGCGGTTCTAGGCGCTGCAGTCTGGAACCGCGCGAGCGCTACGGTCGCAGGTTCGAATCCTGCCTCGGGCATGGATGTGTGTGATGTCCTTAGGTTAGTTAGGTTTAAGTAGTTCTAAGTTCTAGGGGACTGATGACCTCAGCAGTTAAGTCCCATAGTGCTCAGAGCCATTTGAACGACGTGGGTTCCTCATCTCGAACTGACACCTTCGGCCTTCTGGGTCATCTCTGAAATTTTGGATCATAATCACTTAAACACCTTGTGGATGTGGATGTGTGTCTGTTTCGGCATAACTCTGCAACGCCTGAAGCTATTTCAGCCAAACTTTGAACACATATGACATACTACCCTCGCAAAAAAAATGTGTGGATAAGATAGTCACTGCATGCTGAGGCCCGAAAGTGGCACTGAGTAAGGAATTTCATAAAAAAATAATAAAGGACATTACTGTTGAATCGAAAGTTTAATGGGTGACTGCTGGCAGTCGGTGACTTAAGTCAAAGTTTAGTGGAACACTAGCGAGTAGCTAATTGTCCAAATCCTCTACGGTAAGTAAACGCGCAAGAAATATTTTAGCCACACACATTTTCTGTTGTGATAGGACACGCAACCAACAAAACACCGTGCAATTAACAGTTAATCAAACACTGGAGAGTGCGTATGCTGTCTAGCGTCGCGATCGCTAAGATAAAGTGACTCACACAATTATACTGACACTCATTAGTAACTAGCGTTTCCAACACACTGGCCCTATGGTACAAAGAAAACAGTGCACACGCAAACTAGTTGTTACTATCACTGTTTGACAGTAAAAACCACCGTAAAATATTTACGTTTAGGAAACAGGGGAGACCGAACGAGGTGGCGAAGTGTTTAGCACACTGGACTCGCATTCGGGAGGACGACGGTTCAAGCCCGCGTCCGGCCATCCTGATGTAGGTTTTCCGTGATTTTCCTAAATCGCTTCAGGCAAATGCCGGGATGGTTCCTTTGAAAGGGCACTGCCGCCTTCCTTCTTCATCTTCCCCTAATTTGATGGGACCGATGACCTCGCTGTTTGCCCCCCCCCCCCCAAATCAACCAACCAATCAGGGGAGAACCATTGACCCTGGAACCTTCGAACGCCGTTAACGTGCGACAACAAAGTTATTCGCACACACTCAGTTGTCCTGCAGAGATTGTGTGTAGAAGTGCCATGGGCAGCACGGATAGTTTGCAGGTAAAGCATTCAGCAAGGTAGTGTGCTGTGTACTGCTGAAGTAACGCTAGGTCGCAGAGGAAGAGATAGCACATTCGAACAGCGGTAGCTGGTAATTTTTCAACATGCTAAAGACAAAACCTGTCGTAAAATTGGTGAAATGTTACAAGTGAACAAAAGTACAGTTTCCGATATAATCATAAGATTCCATGAGGAAGGTATGATTTGGCAGTACACCGCCCAAGAACGTTCTCTGTGTGAGAAGAGCGTTATATCATCAGCAAATCGAAAAAGGACACCAAGTTAAGTGTTCCAAAACTCACTACTGAGATTGCAAAAGACATCGAAAAGTGCATCTCGGAAAGATACGGAGGGTGCTCAGAAGAGGTGATTTCACGGACGTATTGCAAGATGGAAGCCCTTCATATGGAAAATAAATCAAAGAAAGATATTGCCGTATGCCAAAGAGCGTGTTCGAGACATCTAAATTTATAGGCCTTTGTTAGTTGGGGGGGTCGTCTTACAGGAAGGGCATAGGCAAAACTATATATCTTTGACGAAAATGTATACCTCGTCTTATCGGAAGGTGGCCTTACCCTCCGCAATATAAGATTTATTTACTTTACTCCTAGGCGTTAAAGTCCGTGTAGGGCCTTGGCCTCCTCCTGGATAATCCCCGCCCACTCTTCTCTGCTGGATACCCTGGCTCTCCGTCTCCCAACCGAGCGAGGTGGCGCAGTGGTTAGACACTGGACTCGCATTCGGAAGGACGACGGTTCAATCCCGCGTCCGGCCATCCTGATTTAGGCTTTCCGTGATTTCCCTAAATCGCTCCAGGCAAATGTCGGGATGGTTCCTTTCAAAGGGCACGGCCGACTTCCTTCCCCGTCCTTCCCTAATCCGATGAGACCGATGACCTCGCTGTCTGGTCTCCTTCCCCAAAACAACCTCAGCCTCCATCTTCCAACTGCCATTCTTCTCAAGTCCTCCTCCACGTTGTCTAGCCATCTGGTCCTTGGTCTGCCCCTTATACGGCGTCCACCTGGTTTTCCTTTGAAAACTTTATTGATTGTGGTGCTCTCAACCATTCTTTGTACATGTTCCAACCACAGTAGTCTGTCACTCATTATTTCTGCCACGATATCTGGTTTGTTGTGCAACTCTCTGATGTCCATATTATTTCCGACTCACCAAAACCCCCTATCATTCACTGGCCCCAAGATTTTTCTAAGACTCTTCCTTCCTCCGAATCATACATCAAAAAATGGTTCAAATGGCTATGAGCACTATGGGACTTAACTGTTGACGTCATCAGTCCCCTAGAACTACTTAATCCTAACTAACCTAAGGACATCACACACATCCATGCCCGAGGCAGGATTCGAACCTGCGACCGTAGCGGTCGCTCGGTTCCAGACTGTGGCGCCTAGAACCGCTCGGCCACTTTGGCCGGCGAACCATACACCACCACTACTGTGCGTCACACTATCAGCTACAGATTCCTACTAAGGCTTCTTGCTATAAATACTTTAATCAGTGCGAAGTAGCTTCTGTTACCAGCTGTAATCCTTGCATGTATTTCTTCTCTCATATCATTATTCTCAGTTACCAGTAACTCAAGATATTTAAAGCTCTCACGGCGTTCATATTCTTTCCCATTCAAAGCCATGCTTCTTTCTCCTTCACTACACCTTTTGCTAGATGTTAACATATACTTGGTCTTTGACAGATTAATTGTCAACCCAATCTCCGTTCCATATCTTTCTAATTTTTCAAGCTAGTGAATATCATTTGCATATGCATTATACGGTAGTCAGGCACTAATCGTGTCCCTGATGGGGCATACGGAGAAATTTGAAAATAACAGTATGCAGAGTTGTGGGGAAGGGTGTGTTGATACGGATTCCACGGACGCGGGTACAGCTGCCTAGACTGGCGGGCAGCGGACTGCAGCCCGCCGGCACAGAGGCGTGCTATGTGAGGCGCTCCGATACGGACGACAGCGGCCGTGGCTCAATGGAGGGCAGCGCAGGGCGGTATTGTGGACCGGAGCGGGCCAGGCCACAGATATCCACACCGCGCAGCAGATAGCCAGGCGGCGCGCGGACAATGCGGCAGTCACACAGAGCTGAATGTGGCGGCCTGCTCTGCCGGCCGTGTCCCGCCCCCACCGCCCACTGTACGTGTTGGCGCCCCACGGCCAGCCAGCCTCCGTGTCCGCTGCCACCTCGCGCTTCTCCCTCCCCGCACACTCGACTGCCACCTCAGCAGAGACACAGCAAAACTCTCTCGTGCAGCTCCGGCGATGGAGTGCGACGCACACTGCACACAATCGCCCATGATACGAGGGACATTTCATAAATAATGCAAACTATTTTTTTTACTTACACGATTTTTTTTTTCAATATCTCTTTATAGTCCTTCAATACATTCTCCTTGCTTTTCTATGACTGAATCCCAACGTCTCAGACGCTTTATTATTCCATCCAAGACACCTCTTCTTCTGTCAAATGCCTCGGGTAACAGAGGTAGAAAGCTCTTTCAGAGAAAGACAACGACGTCGATGCATAGGTTTTTTTAAACTTCGGGTACATGACAAAGTCCGGTGGAATCATGTCCGGACTGTAGGGAGGATGCGCTAACACTTCCCATACGTACTGTCGCAGTTTCTGGGCTACAACACTGCCGATATGCGGGCGAGCATTGTTGTACAGAATGAAAGCCCCAGCCTCGAGAAACAGGTCGGATTGGCTCTCAAATGGCCCTGAGTACTATGCGACGTAACTTCTGAGATCATCAGTCGCCTAGAACTTAGAACAAATTAAACCTAACTAACCTAAGGACATCACACACATCCATGCCCGAGGCAGGATTCGAACCTGCGACCGTAGCGGTCGCTCGGCTCCAGACTGTAGCGCCCAGAACCGCACGGCCACTCCGGCCGGCAAGGTCGGATTTTGTGGCTTTTTCTGGGCAGGTTTTGCACTAAGTTACGATAGTATAAAGTTGTGACACTTGTTCCACATGGGACTTTATCTGTTATGGTGATTACTTGGTGATCATAAGCAAAAGTCATTTGTTTGAGCATTGACGTGGACGTGGAGAATCTGAATCTCTCCACTCATTGGCCGGCCGCTGTGGCCGAGTAGCTATAGGCGCTTCAGTCCGGAACCACGCGGCTGCTACGGTCGCAGGTTCGAATCCTGCCTCGGGCATGGATGTGTGTGATGTCCTTAGTTTAGTTAGGTTTACGTCGTTTTAAGTCTAGGGGAATGATGACTTCAGATGTTAAGTCCCGTAGTGTCAGAGCCATTTGAACCATTTTCTCCACTCATTGGACTGTGATTTCAACTTCGCTTCCAAGTGTCTAATCCACGTTTCATCAACAGCGACCTTCATGGTCGAATCGTTGTTTGAGCAAGGTTGCAGTGCCCAGGCGTTTCTGCTTCAGCAGTCACACAGTGTGGGACTTTTCTCGAATTTTTCTCTTCTTCAAATCATTCGTCAGAAAACGCAATAGTAATGTAGAGGAAATTCGCGTGGTTTCAGAGACTTCCTCAAAAGTCGCACTGCGATCTTCTTCATGAGGATCTGCCACAACCTTAACACTGCGTTCATCTGTTTACGTTTTTTGCCTTTCGGATCTTGCATTCTCGTCTACGCTCATACAACCACCACGAAAAAGATTAGCACAACGTGAAACTGTGCTACGGTCCGCTGTGAACACACCACAAACTTTAGTTAACGCACTGTGGTTTTCTGTCTGGCTTTTGCCGCTTCATGTTTCGATTTTGATGTACGACCTCTGGTCTTCAACAGTCACAGTACCCGAGACCCCTGATGGGTTCATTTCTACCTCTCGCCAATTTTATTTTAGACTACAAAGCGAAAAAACAAAAACAAGTGCTTCTTCCCAAAGCAGCCAACATCTGATGTAATTTTCATTGTTGCATGAAACAGACCACAGTAATACCAACCTGTGCATTATTTATGAAATGCCCTCGTAGTTTCTTTCAGGCGTGTATCGTGGTTTCCATACTGTGGAAGGCTGCGACATTTATCGATCGGAGCTAACCCAAACTTCGGCCTAAGCTACAGATTAGTCCGTCGTCACGACGAAGATTTCAAGAGGAGGGGGAGGGGGGGGGGGGGGGCTGGCAATTAACACTCTAGCCAAACGCTGACAAATTGTACCTTCTTTCAGTTTCATGATTAACTACTCAATAACATCAAAATCTAACTCCAAGATAAAATCTACAGCTAGCGTATTTATCAAATGGTTCAAATGGCTCTAAGCACTATGGAACTCAACACTTGAGGTCATCAATCCCCTGCGACCGTAGCAGCAGCGCGGTTCGGGACTGAAGCGCCTACAACCGCTCGGCCACAGCGGCCGGCTCCAGAAGTGATCCTGGGTGGTCCCGGAAACAGGAACACTCCGACCACGCAGCCACGGTGGCGGACTGCAGTGTTCGTCAGTGTTGGAGTTGGACGGGACACCAGTTGGAGTGTCACTGTATAGTTGCGTGGCGCCAGACCCGCCCCTCCACAGCGGACCAGGTTCCAGCGACACCCAGGATGCACCCGCCGGTTGTGCAACGCACGTAGCTTCGTCGCCGGCCGTTCCCACGACCCCCACAAACGAGGGCTCAAGCGGCGCATCTGACGTCATTCCACGAGCTCGTGTCACACGCGCTGCAGCAGGCGAGCCCGTTGCCTAACAGCGCGCATTACGTGCCTCCGCTCGCTGCAGGTGTAGTATTTCCCATTTCCCTCTCTATTCCTCTTCAAATTTCCAGCACCGTTAATGTCAGCATTTTGGTTTTAGTGAACTGAAGGAAAGCACTGGTAGGTCATCGATTTTACTCACAATAAGACGCAGGTTTCATAAACATAAAAACTGGATCTATCTGCAAAGGATCCTTAGATTTCAAAACGAAAGCACTTTCAGTAACAATAACACCAAATGTTTTATTTTTAACGGTGGGAAAACGTTGCAAACTTAAATCCTTGATCTTGCTTTATGTAATCCAAAGAAGAAATAAATAAGCGCTACTCTGGATGCCACAACTGTGGTGAAATACGTTTGGCGACACGCAAACATGTATTTGTGTTTTCTCATAAGGCAGATACTGTTGATTGTATCAAATCCTTCGCGTACGTTCACCGCAAGTTATATCTAGAAATGAAAAGGTGGAAGGAGAGGAAGAGGGATAGATGTAGTTTCTTAGCATAGCCTCCGTACTGAACGTGCGTATGCGCAATTTTGCCACGTCTGTGATCCCTTAAGTTGCCCCTTATGTAAATTTGTAAGTTTAATGTGTTGCGAATTATCATATTCACATTTTGTTCCATACTTACATATGTGACATTTATTATGAAAGTATAATCACGCAATGAATGCTTTTACGTTGGTTAACTCTGGTTTAGACCACTTATTCTGTTATTGGTTAATAGAGCGTTGAAGCACTTTCGACGTACGTGTTTGTTGCGAGATGGACTCATGGCAGTAGGATTGTTGGTAGCCATGTGTTTGGGCGGACATGTGATGAAGGGCTGAGCGTCCGTAAATGGATAGTACCTGTGTAGAAGATGCCCATATCATCACTCAAGATGCAGTTGCGGTTGAGCAAGAGACTTTCCCACTGACAAAGCTGGAGACGCTGTCAACATCTTTCCAAGTGTCAACAACTACGACAGTTACCGTAACGTGCTGGAGAATTGCTTTAGCTCACGTAAGTCCCACTCAGTTTTGTACACTGATCACTCAGTAATTTCACGCACATTACAATGGACAACAATGTTTCACACGAACTTTAACTGTGTTTCTGAGTGTGAGAACTATTTTATCCCGGAATTAAATTTTTCCCCTGTCTTGAATTACAGAGAGAATCATGAGTGACTGTTATTTCACTATTTAATCACTTGAATTATTCTAAATGTATTCATATAGTTAGTGGCTTAAAATTATATAAAAGTTTTATTGCATTGCACCAGGAAATTTGTGCAGTGAAATTACTATATATTTTTTCCCACTACACTGCACTTAAATAAAAAAACTTCCTTGCAGATTAAAACTGTATGCTGAATCGAGACTCGAACTCGGGACCTTTGCCTTTAGCGAGCAAGTGGTCCATCATCGTAACTACCCAAGGAGGACTCACGCCCCGTCCTCACAGCTTTACTTCTGCCAGTATTTATTGATCCCATTATTTATAGTCTGCGTAGCACGACTGCGAGCGTATGAGTGCAGTTCGACTGTATCGAAACGAATGGGAAAGCGCATTCCGTCTTTTAGTAAATAGGCGTTGCCAAGTCTTGTGTTCACTTAAATTACACTTTTGAAGTGTTTCACAATATTCAGTTACTTTGTTTCGTATGTTTGTGTGTGCATTACTTTGGAGGGGATAATCTTATACGATCTTTGTATCATGTCGTGTGATTACGAGATGGTGAAAATCAGGGCCACAAGTACTCAAGATAGCTTGTTTCCATTCAATAATTAATTTTTTGGGTGAGAAATAGAATAAAATGTGTCTCGCTGCACTACAATAATCAAACATTTCGAGAGACAGTTGCTCACGGTTTTTAATTTTGAGAAAGATTACCAACAATTTAACAAGGTATTTGTTTTGTTACCTGAACTGCAAAAAATGGTTCAAATGGCTCTGAGCACTATGCGACTTAACTTCTGAGGTGATCAGTCCCCTAGAACTTAGAACTACTTAAACCTAACCAACCTAAGGACATCACACACATCCATGCCCGAGGCAGGATGCGAACCTGCGACCGTAGCGGTCGCGCGGTTCCAGACTGAAGCGCCTAGAACCGCTCGGCCACCCCGGCCGACAACTGAACTGCATTTTAAAGCAATTTTCAGTGTTAATTCGTATGTTTATACATTTCTGAGAGCTCTTCCGTTACAAGTGGCGTCATTGTAATATTGACAGAAAGGATTCATATAATCGTAAGGAGTCACACAGGAAATGATTGCTGCAAAGAATACCAAAGAATAAAAGCTAACTAGCTGTAAATAACACTGCGTAGCGTGAAATCATTAACTTCTTATTTTGAAGATTGTGTCCACAGATACTCTAGTCAGTATCTGTTTTGTTACTGGATGTTTATAACGCCCAATCACACTAAATACTGAGGAAAAACATCTGACCAAAAACAAGGTAACACAAACAAAGCAAGTAAAAGAACTGAGGAGCATTCATTAAAAGGACAGCCGTGAGAGCTTCATCCGCAGCAGACACTGAACATTTAAGCATTTGTTTCACCTGGGCAGATTACGTCCTGACTTACACCCAACCACACACATCTCTACAGTATTAACATTGCACATCTACATCATTGTTGTTATTATTATAGCAGATGATGATGTTTAGTTTTTGGGCGCTCAACTATGCGGTTATCAGCGTTAGTACAAATTCCCAACCTTTGCTCAGCCCAAACTCGCCACTTTCATGAATGAGGATGAAATGAGGAGGACAACACAAACACCCAGTCATTAGGGGCCCCGCGCTCGGGAAGCGAGAACGCGACCACGGGACCACGAGCTGCGGACATTATTATAGCAGAAGTATATGTAATATAGTAACGTCAGTCTTACTAACACTGTGTTAAGTAATTTTCTGATAAGTTAATGCTATCATCGCACGAAAGTAACGACATACTAATGAAAGCGGCTGAAGAGCAGTGCAGAAGTAATAAAATCTGGAGCAGTTGACCGACACATGGAAGTGAATGAAATAAATGGGTAAAGTTAGCAAATGAGATGGATAAAAATGCAGTACGCAACAAAAATAAAGGATCTTTTTTTTTCGAAATCCAGTCATTTCACCCCCGCCCCCTCCCCCCAAGTGCGAAGTACAAGTTTGTAATTTGTCTCAAAGTGCCTACAAGCTTACTCTGTAATGGTGCAAATCGTGTTGCCCTGCGACGTCACCCACTGGATCGACGATGAAGACCACAGCTGAGAAGTTCATGTAAGATTTAAGATGGGTTAATGATGTCAAATGGGCACCAAATATCACCATAATTCTCCCCAACGCCACCGTGGACATGTCACTCGATGGGAAGGTCGTTACACTTCCGGTATTACCACATTTCACACCCTCTTTTGACGCCTCTGCGATGGAAGTGAAAACGGCGACATTCAGCGTTGAAATCATGCGGTGTTTTTCTTGGGGTGGCCGGGGAAAAGAATTCAGACACGCCGCCACTCAAAATCAACATGAAATGGCCTCGAGGGGGTGGCATAAATGGCGTCAATGATACTGCCACTTTCCTTAGGGCGTTAATTCGCGGCCGGAAACGGCAGTCTCAACAGGACGTCGTCCTTGACAACTTTTGAGGCTGACGACGCCTCCGGACGTTTCAGTATGGGGCTGCTCCCCTTTGCAATGCACCGTGCCCGCAATTTATGCTCTCGCGTACACACTGGAACCACCAGGGACCCTTCGAAATCATTCGACGAATTCTGAACGTGACCTGAAGCAGTAAAAGGTGCATACGTTTTTTCACCCCTCCTGTTTCTTCCTCCTGTGCCGTGATCACGGAGGGATGCGACATTGACACAAGCGTGAATAAAACGGTAAAGGTGCCTTCTAAGACCCCCCCCCCCCCCCAGTTCAGCAATCAGCAACACCCTTGCTGCCACCTGCCCACATTTATTGAGGTTTTTAGAAATGTGCCTCTACTGAGGCAACCATGTGACACAGCTCTGATACCAGTTGCGTTATGGGTTCTCTCTGCAAACGTAAATTTTTAAAGATCTCAATAAATGTGGGTGTGTGTCACCAAGAGTGTTGCCGAACTGTGAGGATCTCAGAGAAACTCTTCCCGTTTTATTCACGCATTTGTTAATATCGCGCACCTGCATGATTACGCCATAGGAGAACATCAAACAGGAGTACTGAAGAAGCTTAAGCTCCCTTTGCTGTTTTTTTTTGTGAAATTAAAAGTAAGGGTTGTAACATTAAGAGTGCAATGGGAATTCCACTGATAAAAGCACAGGAGACAGCGGATAGGTGGAAAGTGTACATTGAAGGGCTCTTTAAGGGGGAAGACTTGTCTGGTGACGTGATAGAAAAAGAACCAGGAGTCGATATAGAAGGGACAGGGGATTCAGTATTAGAAACAGAATTTACAAGATCTTTGGAAGATTTAAGATCAAATAAGACATACGGGATAGATAACATTCCATCAGAATTTCTAAAATCTTGGGGGAAGTGGCAACAAAACGACTATTCACACTGGTGTATAGAATGTATGAATCGGGCGATGTACCATCTGACATCCGGAAAATTATCACCCACACAATTCTGAACATTACAAGAGCCGACAACTGCGATAATTATCGCAAAATTACCTTAACGGCTCATGCATCCAAATTGCTAAGAAGAATAATATGCAAAAGAATCGAAAAGAAAATTGCAGACAGGCACAATTAAGACGCATAGAGCTTGCGGCCACAGCCGTTATCAGTAAACAGACATACATCATTCACACACATAAGCAAGCACACCTCACGCTTGTGTGTGTGTGACTGGAGTGTGTCTCTCTTTACTGATGAAAGCTGTGTCCGAAAGCTCTTGATAAGCGTCTTAATTGTTCCTGTCTGCAACTTAACGTGTCTTCTTTACGGTAAGTAGCAATCTGTCTTTTCCTACATTGTTGATATTCGTATCTGGAATTTCCATTGTTTAAAACTGAAGATATGTCAGATGACGAGATCACTTTGTTCTGACGTTGCGGTTGACAGACAAGAAAAATCAAAACACGTTCACAGGTTCTGTAGACATGGAAAATGCATTCGACAATGTAAAATGGTGCAAGATGTTCGAAATTCTGAGAAAAATTGGGGTAAGGTATAGGTGGCGATGGGGGAATATACAATATGTTCAAGAGCCAAGAGGAAATAATAAGAGTGTACGACCAACAACGAAGTGTCCGGATTAAAGGGGATGTAAGACGTGTATGTAGTCTTCCGGCCCTTCTGTTCAATCTACACATCGAAGGAACGATGACGGAAATAAAAGAAAGGTTCAAGAGTGGAATTAATATTCAAGATGAAAGGATATCAATGATAAGAATCGCTGATCACATCGCTATCCGCAGTAAAAATGAACAAGAATTAAGGGATCTGTTGAATGGAATGAATAGTCTATTGAGTACAGAATCTGGATTGAGAATATATCAAAGAATGAGGAAAGTAATTAGAAGTACCAGAAATGAGAACTGCGAGAAACGAAACATCGGGATTGATGATCACGAAGAAAATGAAGCTTAGGAATTCTGCTACCTAGGCAGCAAAATAATCCATGACGAACGGATCAAGAAGGAGGAAGAAATTTCTGACAATGTACGCTTTGAGCACAACACTGTATGGCACTGAAACATGGACTGAGAAAACCGGACAGAAGAGAGTCGAATGGGGAGGTTCTCCTCAGAATCGACAAGGAAAGGAATATATGGAAATCACTGACGAGAGGAAGGACAGGTTGACAGGAAATGGTTATGTCCGGCTACTTGGAGACCACTCATGGTATTCATGTTCTCAAACAACGATGATATTATTATGGATGATAATGAACCATGTAACTGGGCCATCGGGAAATAGCTTCCATGCCAGAAGAGGGAACCTGTAGAGGGAAAAAACTGCCGAGAAAGGTAGATTAGACTACGTCCAGCAAATAACGGAGGACGTAGGTTACAAGTGTTACTCTGATATGAAGAGGTTGGCACATGATAGGAATATCTGTCCTGCGGCTGCTTCAATTTTTAATTACAACTAATAACACAGAAATCATAATAAAATTTAAACAAATACTTTGTGTCGTCAAAGTGTCGGAAAAAACGCCATGATCTTAATAGGTTTCCGCGGAGCACTCTTACGTCCGGAAAACTGGTGATCTGCAGGACACAGTTAGGAAAACCCTGGACTACAGTTAGGCACAGCGTCTAACACTTTTCTGAAATCTAGGAATACAGTCTCGTCTTGGCCTGCAGGCAAGCTTAGCACCATGTGTGAAATAAAAGACAAGTAATTCAGATGCACCGACAGCCCTATCTCATTTCACGCATCACTTTCCGTAACGACCAGTTTAATATCAAGCAGTATTTCAAGCTGGCTGACAGAAATCGAATGCCGAAGTGTCGCTATTGGTAGAAACGGCAGCGCAGCGACGTTGATGACGTAGACGGAACGGTTGCAGGTGGGCGTCACTATATTTCGCAGAAGGCGCCAGTTAACGGCCGGCACGTCACACTGCGTGTCCGAGAGGCGCGGTACGGCGTTGCCATGTAACCTACTGTGTAGTACAAGAGCTGCCTATCCTCTTCTGACTGCAACAGTAGTCACTATAGTGCAACAAACTCCTACTCCTGCAGCCTCACCGCTATGCAACTGCCGTAACACTAATTCCAACAATCTTACGCACGTCGCCATACCAGAATGTAAAAGCCCGAATACAGAACAAACATACACTGCGGTCACAAGTCATTGGCTTGCGATGTTTACACATGCAAGTAGCAGTGTATCGCGTACACAAGGTATAAAAGGACAGTGCCCTGGCAGAGCTCATTTGTACTCACGTGATTTATGTAAAAAAGGTTTCCGACGTGATTATGGACGCATAACGGTAGTTAACAAACTTTGAACGCGGAATGGTAGTTGCAGGTAGACGCACGGGACACTCCATTTCCGAAATCTTTAAGGAACTCAATATTCCAAGAACCGCTGTGTCAAGAGTGTGCGGAGAATACCAAATTTCACGGATAATCTCTCACCATGGACAACACAGTGGCCGACGGTCGTCACTTACAAACTGTGGTGTCACCCCCAGACACCACACTTGCTAGGTGGTAGCCTTTAAATCGGCCGCGGTCCGTTAGTATACGTCGGACCCGCTTGTCACCACTGTCAGTGATTGCAGACCGAGCGCCACCACACGGCAGGTCTAGAGAGACTTACTAGCACTCGCCCCAGTTGTCCAGCCGACTTTGCTAGGAAAGGTTCACTGACAAATACGCTCTCATTTGCCGAGGCGATAGTTAGCATAGCCTTCAGCTACGTCATTTGCTACGACCTAGCAAGGCGCCATTATCAATAGATATTTAACTTGTGATGCCTGTACCGTCAGACCGATGTACACCACTTATGGATTAAAGTTAAGTATTACTTCAACTACGTACTTTAGTTGCTACTATTAATTCCCTTAACTGTTCCAGACCTCGCGCCAGCCTGCGTGAGCTTAAGCGCGTGCCTTTCGGCTTCCTCTCATAGTGACTGGGCTGTCTTGCCAAGTCACAACACAAACAGAGAAGCGGCGTTTGCGTAGAGTTGTCAGTGCTAACAAACAAGCAACACTGCGTGAAATAACCGCAGAAATTAATGCGCGACGTACGAAGAATGTTTCTGTTAGGACAGTGTGGCGAAATCAGGCGTTAATGGACTACGGCAGCAGACGACCGATGCGAGTGCATTTGCTAACAGCACAACATCGCCTTCAGCGCCTCTCCTGGGCTCGTGACAATATCGGTTGGGCCCTAGACGACTGGAAAACCGTGTGGCGCAGACTCCATGAAGCTTTGTGGAAGCTGGTGATGGCTCCATAATGGTGTGGCCTCTATTTACATGGAATGGCGTGGGACCTCTGGGGCAAATGAACCGATAATTAAATGGAAATGGTTATGTCCGGCTACATGGAGACCACTCATGGTATTCATGTTCTCAAACAACGATGGAATTATTATGGATGATAATGAACCATGTAACTGGGCCACAATTGTTCACGATTGGCTTCAGGAACATTCTGGACAATTCGAGTGAATAATTTGGCCATCCAGATAGGCGGACATGATTCCCATCGAACATCCATGGAAGAAAATTGAGAGGTCGGTTAGTGCACAAAATCCTCCACCGGCAACACTTCCGCAATTATAGACGGCTATAGAGGCAGGATGGCTCAATATTTCTGCAGGGGACTTCCAAGGACTTGTTGAACCCATGCCACATCGAGATGCTACACCGCGCCGGGCAAAAGAAGCTCCGGGACGATTTTAGGAGGTGTCCCATGACTTTTGTCACCTCACTGTATTTGCCTCCGGATTGCGAAACCAAATCTTCTCTTTATTTTGCGTTTTCAATATCGGAACTGAATTTGTTACGAAAAAAATGTGAATTTGTCAGAGACTCGCGAAATCATTTGTGTGATCCAACACCAAGATGTGATTTAAATCACGTTCTTTCCGTTTTAGTGTCATTGCGATCAACACGTTACTTATTCTAAGAGATTAACTATGCGGAAATAACGACTTTCCATTATAATCACCATAAGCTTCGCATCGGAAAATGCGAAAATTTACAAAGTAATTATGAACTTTATAAGATATTGTAGGCTGAACATCTGATTATCAGCTACTATGTTCTCTGAATGTATTAACATAAATCTGTTGTAATCATCAGACGTACTACTAATATAATACGGACGCGAGTTCATGGCATATGCACATTAGATGCCGAGGAAATCATACACAAGCAATAAATATTACGAAACGACAGGCGAAGTTTCTGAGAGGTAGATTTAGCGTCTGATGTCCAGTCGACGACCGGGTCATTACAGACTGAGCATAAGCTCGGCAAGATACGAGCAGATGTAACACATCTTTCCGAGCACCTGCACCATGATATTCCTTTTGCGAGTCTTCCAGCAGGTACGCTTTAACGTCTGCGCTCAGCACGGCAGATTGACCCCGCATATCAGTATGGGTGCAGATCTACTATCTCCGGGACAAGTTAAAGACCGTCTACCTACGGTAAGTTCTGAAAGTGTGTATACCCAGGGGCACTGCAATACTCTTAGAGTAGCCTAATTCCTTTACACGGTAAATCGAAGGTATACAATTGTCAATAATATTGTGAAATGTGTTGATGAGAAGCAACAAACAGTTGTTGCGACAGAAAAACAGAACAGAATGTCAAATCAAACAGCTTTGAGCCAAATGGTTAATTTATTGGGCTATCAGTTTCGCCGATATATTTCGTCACCTTCAGGCTCCCTGACCTACGTGTAGGAAGATTCTTACCTCTGGTCCAGTCAGAATAGCGGCCAGCATTCAATGAATCGTATCCGTAGATTTGAGACAGCGATCACTCCAAACATCACGTGCCGACTGTCTAAAAATATAATATGTCCACTCTACACTATGCATAATTGAAAGCACGATTTGTGGCGAAAGGGTACATGGCGTACCTGTATTATCTCACCCCCTCCACCTCTCCAAACCCTCCACCATCACTTTTCACACTCCATTCGCGGGGAGAACGACTGTCGGAATACTAAACGCCAATGCCTCCAATTTTGGCGTCACGGTAAATACGCAAAATTTATGGCGGAGGAAAGAATACACTGAAGACTCGTCTGATGATATGATAGAAGAAAAATCGGGAGTCGATATGGAAAAGAGGCAACGGATCCAATATTAGAATTGGAAATTAAAAGAGCTTTGGAAGATTTAAAATCAAATAAGACAAAAGGAATTGATAACATTCATAAGATTTTCTGAAATCATTGGGGGAAATGGCACCAAAATGGTGAACAGTCGTCTGTGCTTAGAAGAGATGAGTCTGGCGATACGCCATCTGACTATTGGAGAAGTATCATGCACATAATTCTGAACTGCAAGAGCACACAAGTCCGACAATTAATGAACAACCAGCCTAACAACGCATGTATCAAAGTTGCTGACTACAATAACATACACAAGAAAGGACAAGAAAACTGAGGATGTGTTAGATGACGATAAGTTTGGCTTTAGGAAAGGTAAAGGAAGCAGACAGGCAATTCTGGCGGTGCGTTTGATAATGGGAGCAAGGCTGTTCTGACGTTGCGGTTGATAAATGGAAGCAAGGGTAAAGAAAAAACTCAAGGCACGTTCATAGGATTTGTTGACCTGGGAAAAAAGCGTTCGACAGTGCCAAATGCAGCGAATTGTCCGAAATTCTGAGAAAAAGAGGGGTAAGCTATAGGGGAAAGGCAGATAAGATACGATATGTACAAGAGCCAAGAGGAAACAATAGGTGTGGAAAACCAAGAACGACGTGCTCGGATCAAACACGTTGTAAGACAAGAGGCCCTACTGTTCAGTTTATACTTCGAAGAAGCTATGACTAAAATAAAAGAAAGGTCAACTGGAATTACAATTCGAGATGAGAGGATATCAATGATAAGACTGGTTAAATTCGAGATGAGAGGATATCAATGATAAGACTGGTTAATGATATTACTATCCTCAGTGAAAGTGAAAAATTACAGGATCTGCTGAATGGAATGAAGTCTAATGAGTACAGCATATGGATTAAAAGTAAACTGAAGAATGTCGAAAGTAATGAGAAGTAGCAGAAATGAGAACAGCAAGAAAATTAAATCAGCATTGCTGATCACAAAGTAGATGAATTCTGGTACCTGGGCAGTAAAATAACCAAAGACGGACGGAGCAAGGAGGACATCAAAAGCAGACTAGCCTAGGAAAAAAGGGCAATTGCTGGCCAAGAGAAGTCTACTAGTATCAAACACAGATCATCTGAGGAAGAAATTTCAGAGAATGTACGTTTAGAGCACATCATTGTAGGCCAGTGAAACATGGGCTGTGAGAAAACCGGAACAGAAGAAACTCGAAGCATTGGTGCAACAGAAGAGTGTTGAAAACTAGGTGGACCGACAAGGTAAGGAATGATGTTCTCCAGTGAATCGGCGAGGAAAGGAATATATGGAAAACACTGACAAGAAGAAGAGACAGACTGGTAGGACATCTATTAAGACATCAGGGAATAACTCCCATGGTACTAGAGTGAAGCATAGAAGGGAAAAACTGTAAAGGAAGGCACGGATTGGAATACATCCAGTAAATAATTAAGGAAGTAGGTTGCAAGTGCTACTCTCAGATGAAGAGACTGGCCCAGGAGAGGAGTTTGAGGTTTTGAGGTGGGCCGTAAGAAACCATTCAGAAGACTTCGCAAAAAAAAAAAAAATAAATAAATTTAAAGAAAAATGGCGGCAGAAGTAGTATGTTTTGTGGAAATTGTGTCGAAACGTCTTCTGGGATTGCGCGGTGCGCGTTTATTCAATGCTAAATTTATTTGTGACTTCAGCCAGCGGAGTCGGTTAAGAATTTCGGTCCAGGTCTCGCATTCTGCGCCACGTGGGATTAGCCGAACGGTCTGAGACGCTGCAGTCATGGACTGTGTGGCTGGTCCCGGCGGAGGTTCGAGTCCTCCCTCGGGCATAGGTATGTGTATTTGTCCTTAGGATAATTTAGGTTAAGTAGTGTGTAAGCTTAGGGACTGATGACCTTAGCAGTTAAGTCCCATAAGATTTCACACACATTTGAACATTTTATTGATCTCGCATTCTGCCAGGATTTCAAAGCAACGAAAACAATACTCAATGAAAAGGAAAACAGAGGAATACGTAGTAGAGCATAGCAGTAGGATGGTAGACGAGGGGGCAGCAGCCTTCCGCCGCCATCCGCTATCCACGTGCTGCACTAAGCGGGCGAGCTACCTGACAGGCGCGTGGCCCGGAAACGTGACGTCACAGCGCAGCGCCAAGCCTCCGGAAGAGCATCGAGCCGGGACACACTGCAACTTGGCTGCCTTTGTGCTTGGCTAACACCTAGTCCGACGTGAGGCGATCTGACGTGGGACCGCGTGAACATTCGAGCGATCCAACACGAAGGTGTCCTCCGCGCGCAGCGCAGCCGCCGCGGCCCACGACGAGAGAAGACTGCCGACGAACTGCTTCAGCGGGCGTGACAGCCGCTATGAAATATTTATCAATCTATTTTAAGAACGAATTCGGCGAAAAATTTGGTTCTTTCACATCTTGCAGCTTGGTATCTTCGCTCGATAAAAGACTGAATTTATTTTCGTTATTCGTCATAGTTATGCTGATGCATCAAATCAACCCGCTGACGTACTAATATTTTGCCCCATAGTCGACTCTATATTTATTATTTAAATGTCCGAAAATCAGCACATTTAGTCTTACGTACTTTTCTCAAAATTATATAATTTTTAGATAGGAATTCTATTTATTGAAGTGATGAGGAATAAAGATAATACTGTTTTAGAAGTTTTTGTTGTTGTAGTAAACCCGAAAAACTGCAGGCACGTTTAATGCCAGTAGATATTTCTCACACTCATACCGTGCATCACTTTTCTTCTTCCTTGCTTTGCACGCTGCACAATTTGTGTGTGGGGGGGGGGGGGGGGTGTTTTATTAATGGGAAGAGGAGGCGGGGGGGGGGGGGGGGGAGGGGTAAACCTAACCAAACCTGAAAACGATTGCTTGTTGTTGTTGTTGTTGTGGTCTTCAGACCAAATACTGGTTTGATCCAGCTCTGCATGCTGCTCTATCCTTTGCAAGCCTTTTCATCTCCCAGTAACTACTGCAAACTACATCTTTCTGAAATTGCTTAGTGTATTCATCTCTTGGTCTCCCTCTACGATTTTTACCCTCCACGCTGCCCTCCAATACTAAATTAGTGATCCCTTAATGCCTCAGAAAATGTCCTACTACCCTGTCCCTTGTTCTAGTTAAGTTGTGCCACAAATTCTTCTTCTCCCTAGTTCTACGCTGTACCTCCTCATTACTTAGGTGATCTACCCACCTAATCTTCAGCATTCTTCTGTAGCACCACATTTTGAAAACTTCTGTTCTCTTCTTATGTAAACTATTTATCGTCCATGTTTCGCTTCCATACATGGACACACTCCATACAAATACTCTCAGAAAGACTTTCTGACACTTCAATCTATACTTGTTAACAAATTTCTCTTCTTCAGAAACGCTTTCCTTGCCATAGCCAGTCTGCATTTCATATACTTTTTACACCGACCATCATCAGTTATTTTACTCCCCAAATAACAAAACTCATTCACTACTTTAAGTGTCTCATTTCCTAATCTGATTCCCTCAGCATCAACTGATTTAATTCGACTACATTCCATTATTCTCGTTTTGCTTTTTTTGATGTTCATTTTTTATCCTCCTTTCAAGAGACCGTCCATTCCATTCAACTGTGCTTCCAAGTCTCTTTCTGACTGACAGAATTACAATGTCATCGGCAAACCTCAAAGTTTTTATTTCTGCTCCCTGGATTTTAATACCTACTCCAAATTTTTCTTTTGTTTCCTTTACTGCTCGTTCAATGTACAGATTGAATAAGATCGGGGATAGGCTACAACCCTGTATAACTCCCTTCCCTTTCGTATCCCTCGACTCTTATAACTGCCATGTGGTTTCTGTACAAATTGTAAATAGCCTTTCGCTCCTTGTATTTTACGCCTGCCCCCATTATAACTTGAGAGAGAGTACTACAGTCAACATTGTCAAAAGCTTTCTCTCAGTCTACAAATGCTCGTACGGGATTAATATATTCTTCTTGAAGTCTGAGGGTATTTCGCCTGTCTCATACATCTTCCCCACCAGGTGGTCGAGTTTTGTCATGGCTGGCTCTCCCAAGGCTACCAGCAGTTCTAACGGAATGTTGTCCACTCCTGGGGCTTTTTCCGGCTTAGGTCTTTTAGTGCTCCCTCAAATTCTTCACGTAGTATCATATCTCTCATCTTCCATTTCCACAATATTGCTTATAACTTGCAAAATATCGGAAGAAATAGTGTATTCTACATCACAAAACAGATAGATTTCTCAACCTTCCAATGGTATGCAACATACCATGCCATCTCTTAACAAAGAAGAAGAAACACTAACAAGGGACCCCCGTCAGATTCAGTGGTAAGTAGGCCCAATGGATAGCCCGTCAAAAACGGAACACACATCGAGCATGAAAACAGGAAGAAGGGGTACTCAACTGTGAAAAAAAGAAGCAAAATAGCAACTGTGAACGGTCCAAGATAAAGTGTCCAACATCGATCGAATTTGAATAGCCATGGCGTCGTGACTACGCGGTCACTTTGTTGGACTGCCCTTGTGTCCCATATATATATACAACTTTAAAAAAAATTAAAAAATAGGTTGGCATCACAGCGGTTCCCAGAACTACTGAAGATAAACGTTGACTGTGGATATTGTATTACAGACACAGTCCCTTTGACTGTTCAGAAATGTCACTAAATCCGCCCAAAGACGTAAACAACCATGCATGAGCAGCACCTATTAGACGGAGAGGGTCTGACAGCCGATCAGTTCTAGTCATTCCACCAGGAAGAAGGTGCACGGCTCGTGTTGTCTGTAGTTCAACCATACCTAAACGGTCAATGCCTAGACGCGTCCGCATTGTTACTTTGTGCCAGGAAGGGCTACCAACAAGGGAAGTGTCGATGCGTCTCGGAGTGAACCAAAGCAATGTTGTTCGGACACGTAAGAAATACAGAGAGCCAGGAAATGTGGATGACATGCCTCGCTCAGGCCGCCCAAGGCTATTACTGCAGTGGATGACCGCTACCTACGGATTATGGCTCGGAGGACCCCTGACAGCAACGCCACCACGTTGAATAATGCTTTTCGTGCAGCCACCACAGGACGTCGTGTTACGACTCAAACTGCGCAATAGGCTGCACTCCCGACGTCCATGGCGAGGTCCATCTTTGCTACCACGACACCATACAATGCGGTACAGATGAGCCCAACGACACACCGAATGGATCGCTCAAGATTGGCATCACGTTCTCTCCACCGATGAGTGTCGCATTTGCCTTCAACCAGACAAGCAATCGTTGCAGACGTGTTTGGAGGTAACTCGATTAAGCTGAACGCCTTAGACACACTGTCCAGCGAGTGCAACAAGGTGGAGGTTCCCTGCTGTTTTGGACTGGCTTATGTGGGTGTAACATCCACGAGATAAATTTTAGCTACAGTGCGACGAGAGAAAATTATGCCTCTAACAGCTATAAACATTATCTATTCGACGTATGAAAAAACAGTGAAAACGAATGAAAACGATGATAAATATTAATTATTTATATAATATTCTATGATGTAATTGGACATATCGATGTGTATCATACAAAGACAATGATAATTGTAAATTCCTTTTATGATCTGCGTTTGTCTTCCTCTTTTTTTTACCTTTTGTTGGTTGGCTTTTGTAGGTAGTGCACGCAAATCGAACTGAGGTCTGTTAAGAAACTATAATTTTTTATTAATTATTACTTGAAAATAGAGTTCATTATTATTATAAATATGAGGGAATAATCATTTGCAACATTAATTCCTCTCTCAGTAAGCATTATCTGTGTTAATTATTTCTTTCCGCTGCAAGCAGCGTAGCCATTGATGATAGCGATTTGTATCGCGTTTTTGTCTGTGTTTTCCTTAAAAACAAATCAGATGTTTGCTTGATGAATTCTAAATAGTGCACAATACGAAAGTAGATTTTACAGAGTTTAATAAGCATTTTAGATATTTACTTATTTGCTCTAACAATAGAAAGTCTCTATCAATTGTCTGCCGCCATCTTAACAATTATCTCAGCGGCAAATTCAAATTTAAATTAAGCAACTCATCAGAATAAATGCCGAAGGTAATACAAATGTGTGAAAATAAATGTGCACCAGTGGTCCCGAACTTATTTTAATGAAAATAATTCGAATCAGATTGGTTCTTCAAAAAAACAGTGCTCATAGTACGATCCTTATAAGAAACTTTTCTAGCTGATTTATGGAGCCGAAATTAATTACGCACGAGTTGCGAAGAATATTGTTTCAGGTAACATACGTCAGTGTTGTGTTGTTGTTGTTGTGTTCTTCAGTCCTGAGACTGGTTTGATGCAGCTCTCCATGCTACTCTATCCTGTGCAAGCTTCTTCATCTCCCAGTACCTACTGCAACCTACACCCTTCTGAATCTGCTTAGTGTATTCATCTCTTGGTCTCCCTCCACGATTTTTACCCTCCACGCTGCCCTCCAATACTAAATTGGTGATCCCTTGATGCCTCAGAACATGTCCTACCAACCGATCCCTTCTTCTAGTCAAGTTGTGCCACAAACTTCTCTTCTTCCCAATCCCATCCAACACCTCCTCATTAGTTATGTGATCTACCCATCTAATCTTCAGCATTCTTCTGTAGCACCACATTTCGAAAGCTTCTATTCTCTTCTTGTCCGAACTATTTATCGTCCACGTCCACGTCCATCGTCCACACTCCATATAAATACTTTCAGAAACGACTTCCTGACACTTAAACCTATACTCGATGTTAACAAATTTCTCTTCTCTTTCAAGACGCTATCCATTCCATTCAACTGCTCTTCCAAGTCCATTGCTGTCTCTGACAGACTTACAATGTCATCGGCGAACCTCAAAGTTTTTATTTCTTCTCCATGGATTTTAATACCTACTCCGAATTTTTCTTTTGTTTCCTTTATTGTTTGCTCAATATACAGATTGAATAACATCGGGGAGAGGCTACAACCCTGTCTTACTCCCTTCCCAACAACTGCTTCCCTTTCATGCCCCTCGACTCTTATAACTGCCATCTGGTTTCTGTACAAATTGTAAATAGCCTTACGCTCCCTGTATTTTACCCCTGTATTTTAGAATTTGAAAGAGAGTATTCCAGTCAACATTGTCAAAAGCTTTCTCTAAGTCTACAAATGCTAGAAACGTAGGTTTGCCTTTCCTTAATCTTTCTTCTAAGATAAGTCGTAAGGTCAGTATTGCCTCACGTGTTCCAGTATTTCTACGGAATCGAAACTGATCTTCCCCGAGGTCGGCTTCTACCAGTTTCTCCATTTATCTGTAAAGAATTCGTGTTAGTATTTTGCAACTGTGGCTTATTAAACTGATTGTTCGGTAATTTTCACATCTGTCAACACCTGCTTTCTTTGAGATTGGAATTATTATATTCTTCTTGAAGTCTGAGGGTATTTCGCCTGTCTCATACATCTTGCTCACCAGATGGTAGAGTTTTGTCAGGACTGGCTCTCCCAAGGCCGTCAGTAGTTCCAATGGAATGTTGTCTACTCCGGGGGCCTTGTTTCGACTCAGGTCTTTCAGTGCTTTGTCAAACTCTTCACGCAGTATCGCATCTCCCATTTCATTTTCATCTACATCCTCTTCTATTTCCATAATATTGTCCTCAAGTACATCACCATTGTATAGACCCTCTATATACTCCTTCCACCTTTCTGCTTTCCCTTCTTTGCTTAGAACTGGGTTTCCATCTGAGCTCTTGATGTTCATACAAGTGGTTCTCTTATCTCCAAAGGTCTCTTTAATTTTCCTGTAGGCAGTATCTATCTTACCCCTCGTGAGATAAGCCTCTGCATCTTTACATTTGTCCACTAGACATCCCTGCTTAGCCATTTTGCACTTCCTGTCGATCTCATTTTTGAGACGTTTGTATTCCTTTTTGCCTGCTTCATTTACTGCATTTTTATATTTTCTCCTTTCATCAATTAAATTCAATATTTCTTCTGTTACACAAGGATTTCTACTAGCCCTCGACTTTTTACCTACTTGATCCTCTGCTGCCTTCACTACTTCATCCCTCAAAGCTACCCATTCTTCTTCTACTGTATTCCTTTCCCCCATTCCTGTCAATTGTTCCCTTATGCTCTCCCTGAAACTCTGTACAACCTCTGGTTCTTTCAGTTTATCCAGGCCCCATCTCCTTAAGTTCCCACCTTTTTGCAGTTTCTTCAGTTTTAATCTACAGGTCCTAAGCAATAGATTGTGGTCAGAGTCCACATCTGCCCCTGGAAATGTCTTACAATTTAAAACCTGGTTCCTAAATCTCTGTCTTACCATTATATAATCTATCTGATACCTTTTAGTATCTCCAGGGTTCTTCCATGTATACAACCTTCTTCCAGTGTTGTGCGCGACCGATATTCCGTGGTTTTAATGATCATTTTGCTGAAGATAACTGCTTCCATCTTAATCAATAGTTGTAAGGAATCTGTTGTATGAACTGTGATTTAGAGACACTTACACAACTTACAGACAACACTTTAACACGACGTTAACTTGGAGTTCTTTAGCAACTTGATCAAATCTTTAGCCGGGAGAAAAATTATTTAGTAATTACTCAATGTAATAAAATAAGATTATCATTTCCATTTACAAATTAGTTAAATATCAAACCACTGAATAACACAGCAAACTCCACATGGGGCCGATGTACGCCGCTGGTGGTCATGGAAGGCGCCGTAGCGGCTGTATGATACGTGAATGCCATCCTCCGATCGACAGTGCAACCATATCGGCAATATATTGACGAGGCATTCGTCTTCATAGATGACAATTTGCGCTCCAATCTTGCACATCTTGTGAATGACTTCCTTCAGGATGATGACATTGCTCGAATCACTCTGAGGAATCTATGCCAAAGTGCCGTTAAGGAGTGGGGCAATCTGGACCAACAGTGCCTTGATGAACTTGTGGATAGTATGCCACGACGAATACAGACAAGCATCAGTGCAAGAGGACGTGCTAATGAGTATTGGAGGTACCGGTGTGTACAGCAATCTGGACCATCACCTCTGAAGGTCTCGCTGTATTAGTGGTACAACATGCAATGTGTGGTTTCCATGAGAAATAAAAAGGGCGGAAATGATGTTTATGTTGATCTCTATTCCAATTTTCTGTACAGGTTCAGGGACTCTCGGAACAGAGATTATGAAAACTTTTTTTGGTGTGCGTATCACAAAATTTCTGGACCGTCCCTCCGGTCACTGACGTGTGTTCGGTACACTCAAATTTGTGTCTGTGTCGTGGCGTAACGTCCGTTTGCAGCATGGAGGTGTAAGGAAGGATCTCCACAGGTACCTATCCATACCTGACATTTGTTCTACCCAAGTACCACATATTACGACACTTGCGTGGTTAAGGAAAACGCATCGCACTGTAAATGTTCTCTTGACAGTTGTGCATACGGCATCAAGTATTTCAGAGTGTCCTCGCGAAATGTCATGATTAAAAACTCACGATAAACCGACAGAAGCGCCCTCAGTCCCAATTGTAGATGCATTGTGGTCGAGTAATATAATGATATCAGCTTGTGCTTTATATGGAGGCGTCTGACACTCTACTTTAGTTTCTTCGACTTGTGATGCCGAGTACCATGTAAACTGTCTTCAGCGCCTTTACAATTCACATGTCCTCTAGCACAATAAAGCACACTGAAAGCATTCCCAGTGATCAAAGACTGATTAGTAGTTACGTAAGGCCATAGTTAACATTAACGCGTCCGCTTGAACTGTAATGATGCGACGTTAGATTCGTCACTTGACTGTCAAAAATACCAAATATTATTTTGACTAACCTGCATTCCCAAGACTGATTATTAAATAGTTTCATACGAAATCAGCGCCCCCTTCATTGGCTTGCGTATGGAAACGCTGCATCTGGAGTCAGCAGAAAACGCTCCCCTACACAAAATACGTGAATGGAATGGGAAGAAGTTCTAATATATGGCACAAGGGAATATACTACGGATGTGCAAATTTTTAAAAATAACGACATAAAAATATCGGTATCATCGAGACAAATGTATCGTCATTTACAGGTAGACCTATCGGAAAATATTTCAATATTTGCAGGAATTAAGAAAAAATTGATAGAAGACGCAAATGTTTAAAAAACATTTAAAAATTGACAAATACTTTATTATATCCAAAATTAACCAATAAAAGACACACCCTGTGCTATAGAATCACAAACAAAAAACTAATTAATGAAACCAATAATCACCACCAACAGGCACTAACAGAACTCTTTGTTTAATAAGTTCACCTGCCAGTCTGCTTTTGTTACTTGGCACAACAAAGCAAGTTTACTAAAGAAGCCACTCTTTCGGAACGAAGAGAAAAGGCGTAACATATTGAGTATTTTTGAGCAATTACTGACAAAACAAATGTGAAATTAAATACCAACGTAGTGCTGAGTGTGATTTTTGTGCCGAGTGTACGTTACTTTTACATTGCATCAATCTTTCCTTGGTCCAGGCAGTCAGGGAGTAAGGAAAGCGCACATTCTGTCTCGTAGTTGGGAGCAGGCAGTAATAATTTCAACCATTCTTCCACAGTGCGGTCACCAAATGTTTTCATTTTGAGCCTTGTACCTATCATTTTGCATGGTACAAATCAGACATGGAGGTAAGAAGCTTTCATAAATCCACAGCACAGATACATTCAGATGCGGCCCGACACGAATTCCTCTCGTGTGCCAACATCTTCATTTCAGAGCAGCAACTGCAATCTACGTCCTCAATTATTTGTTCGGTGTATTCCAATCTCGGTTTTACTCTACAGTTTTTGCCCTCTACAGCTTCCTCCATAGCACGGAAGGTATTCCCTGATGTCTCAATTGATGTCCTACCGTTTTGCCCCTTCTTCTTGTTAGTGTTTTCCATATCTTTCTTTCCTCCCTAATTCTCGGCAGAACTTCTTGTTCCTTACCTTGTCAGTCCACCTAATTTTCAACATTCGTTTGTAGCACCACATCTCAAATGCTTCGATTCTCTTCTGTTCCAGTTTTCCCACAGTCCATGTTTGACTACCATACAATGTTGTGCTCCAAACGTACTTTCTCAGAAATTTCTTCATGAAATTAAGGCCTATGTTTGATACAAGCAGACTTCTCCTGGCGAGGAATGCTCCTTTGCCAGAGCTAGTCTGCTTTTGATGTCCTCCTTGCTCTGACCGTCATGGATTCCTTAACATGACCTATTTCGTGATCACGTTTCTCGCTGTTCTAATTTCTGCTACTTCCCATTACTTTCGTCTTTCTTTGATTAACTCTCGATCCGTATTGTGCAGTCATTTGACTGTTTATTTCATTCGGCAGATCCTGTAATTCTTCTTCATTTCCACAGAGAATAGCAATGTTATCAGCGCATCTTATCATTAATATCCTTTCACCTTGAATTTTAATGCCTCTCTTGAAACTTTTTTTATTTCCGTCATTGCTTCTTCGGAGTGCAAATTGAACAGTAAAGGCGAAAGACTACACCTCTCTTACCTTTTTAATCCGAGCAATTCTTTTCTTGGTCTTTCACTCTTATTGGTTGGTTCTGAGCACTATGCGACTTAACTGCTGAGGTCATCAGTCGCCTAGAACTTAGAACTAATTAAACCTAACTAACTTAAGGACATCACACACATCCATGCCCGAGGCAGGATTCGAACCTGCGACCGTAGTGGTCACGCGGTTCCAGACTGAAGCGCCTTTAACCGCACGGCCACACCGGCCGGATTTCACTCTTATTATTCCTTCTTGGTTCTTATAGAATTGTACATTACCCGTTTTTCCCTGGAGCTTACCCCTATTTTTCTAAGAATTTCGAACACCTTGCACCAATCTACATTGTCCAACGTTTTTTCCAGGTCGACAAATCCTACGAACGTGTCTTGATTTCTCTTCAGTCTTGCTTCCATTACCAATCGCAACATCAGAATTGCCTTTCCTAAAGCACAACTTGAATATGAAATTAAATTAAGCCGATTATAAGACATTTACTGTCAACTTGCAAAGGTAGCAGCTGGAATGTGCTAGAAACCTGCTGATGAGGGCTGTAGTGCCTATGAATGAAGAAAAGACAGACAATAAAAAAACGCTTTCGATATTCAGCGTTAAATATCGTTTAATCGATATACCGATCATATAAATAACGCGCTGTATGTTGATATTAGTTTGAACAAACTATCGATACTTTTATATCGGTGTATTTTGCCCATACCTAGGACGTACCCTTTACCATACCTTCAAAGTGGTATGCGGGATACAGACGTAATTGTAGATGTATCTGACGTTCTTGGAAACCACTGATGAAATTTTCAGCGTGTGTGCTCACACAGAACAATTCAACTGCTGGCGACTACTGTTTTCGCGAGGTAGCTGCGTCGCTTCGGCGACACGTGGTCGACGCCTATGCTATACGCGTAAGCGGCTTTGTCAGGCCATAACGAATTGGTGCTGATCAGCACCGGCACAACTCTTGCCAACATTTGCACATTCATTCTCATTCTCATTCTCTCTCTCTCTCTCTCTCTCTCTCTCTCACACACACATACACACACACACACACACACACACACACACACACACACGCACCACAGACTACTGAACAGTATCCGCATCGCTTCGTGTATTCCTAATTCAAACTTCCCAGTAAAACAGATTTGGACCAACTTACCGTATGAACAGTTGCGACGTAACGCTTGGGCCTATAGATGACCTGGCTGCTGGCGGTTTCTTCGATAGTAATCGAAGCGTCATGTGTTCGAGTCCCGTCAAAGGCAATGCCCTTCGTGTCGAAATGTTCTGCATTGCCCAGTGAGCCGCTTCCGCCGGATATCGAGTCCTCCCGCCGGCATGGGTGTGTGTGCTGTTCTCAGTTAACTTAGTTTAAGTAGTGTGTAAGTCAAGGGACCGATGACCTCAGTAGTTTGGTCCCATAGGAATTCACACACATTTGAACATTGCCCAGTGGTAGCAGCTGTGCCTGTTGGAGAACGCCTACGAGAGGCCGCTGTTTGTGACCTACGCGGGGTGGTCCCAAACCTCAATACTAAGCGGACGGATTCCAGATACTGGACCAACTCTTTTCATGAAATAACTATCTCAGGCACTGCGACCTGCCGAGTGCACCTCGTGTGTGGGCCACGTGTTTGTAAACCCCAGCCACGATCCGTAACAAACAACTGCCTGATGCAGCCAGGGTAGCGGGGCTACCTCAGGAAACAATACGCTACCGCGAGTTAGGTACACACAAGAGCTGACCGTTGTCCACAATTCTCGACTGGTTGTCGAAGATGGAACATTGTTCGCTGCTCCAGTAATAGTTGTCTATCCTGGAGGCACTTTATTTGTATTACTACATAAAGTCAATTCGCCGTGTAACATTGTTCCCAAAAATCTCGAATAGTTCTTGACCGATTTACTTCGAATTTTTACACGACACATTTATATTAATTCGGACATAGGCTACATATTTATTAAACATTAATGTACAGATCTCCTGTTAAAACCAAATGCGAGCATAACAACACTGTGCTTTGCTGTGGTGTGAAAATGTGCGATTTCGTTTTCTTCCTCGAAGTCAGTTCTAACTACGACAGCAGGGCATTTAAACCATTAGACAAATTATTTTTCCCATACATATTCCTTCCTCTATATACAACTGTAAACAAAATTTGTATACATAACTGTCTACTGTGTTTGTTACCTTTTTTGCAGTCGGTTACAACAGAAAACATGAGAGTTGTATTTATGATCCTTCGACTTAAGGTCAGAATACTACTACGCAATATGTATCGTGCCAAGCTTTTAAATTCTACGAGTTGCCCACAAGCCAATGCTCCCAACCGATTTACCCGTTCGTTATAAGCGACTTCAGTGCATAACCAGGTTCCGTTGGTAACGATAATAAACAAAGCTCAAGGTCAAAGAGAAGGGAGGACGAGGAGAAGTAGAGAGGAGGGGGACGAAATGGGCATATAGAGAGGGAAGGAGGAGATGGACAAAGAGAGCAGGGAAAGGAGGAGGTCGAGAGAGAGAGAGAGAGAGAGAGAGAGAGAGAGAGAGAGAGAGAGAGAAGGGGGGCGGGGGTTGAAGGAGATTAGGCCTTATAATTCCCATACACATTTAGCGACTGCGAAGCACAGCCGGATTCGCTAGTATTACATAATTCACAATACTATCAATTATGGCTCAGATACGAGTTACAAGAACTCTGATATCAGCAAGTATGAACGTCAAACGCTTTGCTCATGCAAGGAGATGGACAAGTTCATGATGATGGCAAGAAGACGAAACGCATAATGGAACTTACGGATTTAGGGAAAAAAAGTTAATTACTAAAGATCACAAGTATAATTTTTTTATTGAGGACTGGTTTTGGATGAATTAATTAGCAATTTTCACACCTGTGATACATAGAATATAGCAGATAAGCAAATAATACTGTAGAAATTGCTAATATAAAACAGTTCTATTGCCAAGTACATGCCACAAAGAATTTTTTTCATTTTTGGTTTGTGTGTGTCACAGATTGGTGGGGTACGTCGTCATAATTTTGTTGAAGCTGCAATGCTTATTGTACAACCTGATGGAACTATAATGGAAAATTACCTACAAGACATATTTAAATCATCATAAAGCGCATTAATAGATCACAAAAAAGTGTAAGCAGAGACTGCAATTCGATAGTTGGGTGATGTGTATATTCACAGAATCGAAGATTCTCCACATGTGCACAGTGGGAACGTAACTGACACGCTACGTTACTCTGAAGACATAGTACCAGAACAAATATATAATGCTGACTTTGTGCTTATTGTGCAGGTCTGTTGCTAAGAAAGCTCCACACTTCAACGTAAACATCATAGGTTGCTCATGACGCACGGTATCTGTAAACAAGGAAGTGCCTGTATCGTAGCCGGCAGAAGACCAACCAAAGCCATGCGTCAGGTCTTACAAGCAAAGAAATTCCGCCAGATGATGCTATTGATAGGTGTTGATCACAGCAGGAGACCACTGAACGCTTACCAAACTGTAGTAATATAAGTAAGAATAATGTGAACTAACTGGTAGCATAAATTCCGTATAATTAACACTAGTTTCTTAAGTCCCACTCAGGGGCCTCTAATACTGTGAGCTACATAGTAAACTAAGACGAACACGGGAAATTATTAATAAACTGCGAAATATGATCGCCCGCCCGTAGACAGGCGTTCTCTCTTCAATCGATTACTCGCCGCACTCAGCAACTTCCGGACAGACACGTACATTCAATGTGTCCTGCAGCAGGCTGCAGTGCCCAGAAACCCGAACGGATGTATACAGGGAAGTTTCGCAACAGGGAAGAGTCATCGCCGTGGACGGCAACTTGCGATAAAATTGTGACACTCACGCCACCCAGACCCGGCCACTGTTCCCTACAAAGAACTCTTCAAATTATTATGTTGTGCTGGGTCATGTGGGAGAAGATTCCTCAACGACTGCTTGTGAAGTTGAGTCGTCTCTATTAATTATACAGCCATCCATCAAAAACGACTTATGCAAGCAGTCGGTCCAAATTAGTCTGAACACTGAACTGAGTTGCAAAAATACACTATGTTGTGAGGCTTGCATTGAGAGTTACGGCTGTGGCTTTGAGCAGCTGCCATCAGTTTAGGAGCTGTAGTTACTATAATGTATAATCGGTTTATATACAAAAAACACTAATTACTCATTTCCGGCATTTGGTAGAGTTGCCATTACTAACAGAACGCGTGAAATTACTGCATGGAGCGTACGACAAACGTATCTGTTACGACAGTGGGACGAAATCTGGCGTTAATGGGTTATGGCAGTAGATGACCGAAGTGAGTGTCTTTGCTAACAGCACGACATCGCCTGCAGTGCCTCTCCTGGCTCGTGACCATATCGGTTGAACCTTTGTCGACTGGAACCTTTGTCAGATGAGTCTCAATTTCAGTTTGTAAGATCTGATGAGAGGCTTCAAAAAGGCACTGTGAAACTGGTTGTGGATCAATAAAGGTGAGGGCTGTGTTTAAATGTAATGGACTAGGTCCTCTGATCCAACTGAACTGATCATTGACTGGAAATGGTTATATTCGGCTACCTGGAGAGCATTTGCATCCATTCATGGACTTCATGTTCCCAAACAACGACGCAGTTTTCGTGGATGACAATGCACCATATCACTGGGCCACAATTGTTCGCGATTGGTCTGAAGAACATTCTGCACAGTTCGAGCGCATGAATTGACCACCCAGATCGCCCGACGCGAATCCCATCGAACATTCATGGGACATAACCGGCACCGGCAACACTTTTCCAATTATGGACGGCTACAGAGACAGCATGTCACAATATTTCTTCAGGTGACTTCCAACGACTTGTTGAGTTCATGACACATCGAGCTGCTGCACTACGCCGGGCGACATGATATTAGGAAATATTCCATGACTTTTGTCAACTCAGTGTAACTTGTCTCGGTAGTGGCGGGCAGGAGGGTCCACTGTGAGATATCACTGCGTGACACGGAGGCCGCACATCTCGTGCTACTTGTAACGCTCCAGCTGGCGAGTCTACAAACGATAGCGCTGGGTAGCCGAACGGTCTAGGGCACCTTGTCACGGTCCCTCCCCCCCCCCCCCCTCCTGTCGGAGGTTCGAGTCCTCCCTCGGACATGGGTGTGTGTGTTGTCCTTAGCGTAGGACTGATGACCTCAGAAGTTTGGTCCCATAAGCCTTACCACAAATTTGCAAACACTAAGGCCAATAATTGGAAAAAAATATAAACGTTCAAAGTTAATGACTTCTCAGAAGAGTAGCGAAAACGCAACAGTCGCTCAAACAAAGGATCGACCAAGGCAAAATGAAATCGGTCACATTATGCGAGAAGTAAATCTTATAAAACAAAACTGGAAAAAAAGCTTACCGGACAACGCCGCTCACTACAATACTAACAATGTAAAATGAAGAATTCGTGTCACATGGATAGTATGTAAGAAGCTGTTGGCCAATACTACCTGGCCGGCAGCTGTGGCCGAGAGGTTCTAGGCGCTTCAATCCGGAACCACACGGCTGCTAAGGTGACAGGTTCGAATCCTGCCTCGAGCATGGATGTGCGTGATGTCCATAGGTTAGGTAGGTTTACGTTGTTGTAAGTCTACGGGACTGATGACCTCACATGTTAAGTCACATAGTGCTTAGAGCTATTTGAACTATTTGAATACTACCTAAAAATAAAAATTTCTTCTCTCTCTCTCTCTCTCTCTCTCTCTCTCTCTCTTCCACGTCTTTCTAAAAGAACTAGTGAAGCTTTGGGATGTACTTTTACCTGTCCTTCAAAAAAAATGGCTCTGAGCACTATGGGACTTAACATCTATGGTCATCAGTCCCCTAGAACTTAGAACTACTTAAACCTAACTAACCTAAGGACATCACACAACACCCAGCCATCACGAGGCAGAGAAAATCCCTGACCCCGCCGGGAATCGAACCCGGGAACCCGGGCGTGGGAAGCGAGAACGCTACCGCACGACCACGAGATGCGGGCACCTATCCTTCCCCCTCTATTTTCTTACCGTTACTAACGACATTTTTTGTTCTTTGTTTGCCTCTCTCGACAAAACTTTAATGGCAAGGTATTGCATATAACCACAAGTGCCCGAGAACTTTCGCTGTGCAAACTGTATGCGAAGAAAAGCAACGCCGTGCTACGTAGTAAAGGTACAGCAAGGAAAAGCTCTGCAAGTGCGCAGTTCGGCAGGGGACCCTCAACTAAGTGGGCTGCCCTTTTCGGATGTGATATCCCAGAGCTCGGCATGAGAAAACGCTTGCGCGAAGAGGCCAAACTGTTCTGCGCAAGCTGTACACAGCTTCGGGTCCCGTGCCGAGTCCACAAAATCCGTCCCAAACGCTTGGGACGACCTGTACATGTACATGTCCAGCAGCGCACGAGGCTTTGTGCGTGCGTCCCCTCGGTCACAGCGGCCGGCTATGCAGTAGAGTAGAGACCACAAGTGTATCACAAACAACACAAAATTAATTCTCCTCAGAACTTCACGGAGGCACCCAAAATTCAACACAACTACGTACTGTGCATTAACCGGAGAACATGTTCAAAATGATATTCATGTATACGAAGACAGGGACGTGCTCGACGCCTTTTCGCTCTCGGAATGTCCCAGGCTTCGTTGATCTCATTCTGCACGGAAATTTTCAATTCTTTGCTGTAGTTGTCCTACATTCTCGATTCGAACGCCATAAACGAGCTCCTTGAGACGACGCCAAAGGTAGAAGGAGATCTGACGGCCAAGCATCTGGACCTTCACGACTTATCCACGCATCAGGATAAGCAACACTGAGTCTTTTGCCTTCCGACTGGAATGTGCAGGGACACCGTCGTGTATAAATAATAAGTTTGTTCGTGTAGTGAGTGTGGCATCATGAAGCAGACCACCCAACTCATTTTCCAAAAACTGTCGATACACTTTGCCTGTCCGGCGCTGTGGAATAACATGCGATCCGACTAACTGATTGTCTATTACACCACACCAATTATTCATTGCAAAACGATGTTGATATCGTCGTATCCTCGTAATCTCATACGCCCGCATGTACACCACAGCGCCATAGAGTAAAACCTACCACATCGAAGTCAAGTAAACAAAGGCATTTCGTACCAGAATCAACCGAGCAGAGTGGAGGGCTGTACAAATCAACATCAGAACATCTGTACGTGTCCATGACGTAATGCCTACCACAAATGACTTTATGCATCCTAACTCGGAAATTGAGACCGAACGAGGTGGCGCATTCGGGAGAACGACAGTTCAAATCCGCGTGATTTCCCTAAACTGCTTCTGGAAAATGCCTGGATGCTTCCTTTGAAAGGGCACGGCCGATTTCCTTCCCTAATCCGAGCTTGTCCTCCGTCGCTAATGACCTCGTCGTCGGCAGGACGTTAACCAGTAATCCCCCGCCCCTCTCCCTCGGAAATTAAGCAATTTCGGACTAAACTTTATTTAACATTTTACTCTTATTTAGGTGCATACATTATACACGTATGTAGAAATACTTTTGAATCACCTTGTAAACTGCTTTCCGAATGATGATTATGAGGTCCCATACTCCGAGGAGCCTAGGGGACGAGACCTGCACCGCCGTACTAGGCAAGGTCCTAGCGGAAGTGGTCTGCCATTGCCTTCCTCCGACCGTAATGGGGACGAATGATGATGATGATGATGATGATGAAGACGACACAACAACACCCAGTCATCTCGAGGCAGGAAAAATCCCTGACCCCGCCGGGAATCGAACCCGGGACCCCGTGCGCGGGAAGCGAGAACGCTACTGCAAGACCACGAGCTACGGACGCTTTCAGAATACCTTTTAATAATTTACGTTTTCTCCTAGCGTCGCTGGCACTTGTGGACCGTACATTCAGGAGCTTACGCCACCACTACGGATGCAATATCACCAGACAGACGGAAGAAGGCGGGCTGAACGAGAAGGCACACAGGACACAGCATACAGCAGTATATACAGTATGTCGGACAGCCACGGCCAGGCCGAGGCTGCGGCTACATGCCGGCGCAAACAGACAAGGTGCGCAAACAAGGCAAGCCACGACCACGGGCGAGTAAACACGAAGCGCGCCGCCTCTGCCAGCCGCATTAGCTACAAGAGGACAACGCGGCGGCCAGCCGGCCAGTCCTCTCTGCTGCAGCGCACGCTTCCCTACTAAAATCACAATCAACAACGGAAATTATTCCCTCTTACTTGGTAACACCATAAAATTTTGACACTCTTACTAGGGCACAATTACCCGTACAACGGACACCCCTAGCCTGGACCCAAGCAAAAAGTCGGATTCAGCCTTCCGAAAGCCATTTGATACTGCCTCACATTGACGACTCATCGTCAAGATAGATTGACACTGAATATTTTCAGAGAAATGTCTCCGACTCGAAAAAAAAAAAAAAAAATATATATATATATATATATATATATATATATATATATATATATATATATAAAATACGCACCACGAAGAAGTTATCCGAAAGGGGCGGGAATCCGTCCATGTGACGTACATGTACAGACAAACAAATGACAGCAGTTTTAGAAAAAATTGGATCGTTTATTCAAGAGGAATAACTTCACGATCTGTCTACCTCTGGCCCTTATGCAAACAGTTATTCGACTTGGAATTGATCGATGGAGTTCTTCGATGTCCTCCACTGGGATATCCTACCAAATTCTGTGCAACTGGCGCGTTAAATCTCAAAATCCCGAGATGTCTGGAGGGCCCTGTTCATAATGCTCCATACATTCCCAACTGGGGAGAGACCTGTCGACGTTGCCGGCCAAGGCAGGGCACGGTAAGCTAGAAGAAAAACAACAGAAAATCTCGCCGTGAGCGGCCGGGCATTATCTTGTTGAAATGTAAGACTAGGATTGCTTCCCATGAAGGGCAACAAAACGGGGCATCGAATATCGTCGACGTACCGCTGTGCTGTAAGGGTGCCGCAGATGACAACCAACGTGCTTTGAATTGAAATGGCACCCCAGACCATCTCTCCATCACTCCCCGTTATTGGACCGTGTGGTGGGCGTCAACTGGGTTGGTATCTCATCGCTGTTTGGGGTGTGTCTAGACACGTCTTTGGTGGCCATCAGGGTACACTTCGAAGCAGAACTCATCACTGAAGACAATTCCAGGCCGAAGCCATGACTGGAGACGTCCCATACAGCGGTGGGATACCAAACTGTAGGCCGCCATACGGTCCGGTAACCAGGAGTGATGGTCTGGGGTGCCATTTCTTTTCATCCTTTGGTTGTTATTCGCGGCACTCTTACAACACAGCGGTACGTCGACGAATTGTACGCCCCTTTTTGCTGCCCTTCATTGCAAATTATCCTGGCTTTCATTTCCACAAGACAATGTCCGCGTGCACAAGGCAGGAGTTTCTACTGCTTACCACCGAGCGAGGTGGCGCAGTGGCTAGCACACTGGACTCGCATTCGGGAGGACGACGGTTCAATCCCGCGTCCAGCCATCCTGATTTAGGTTTTCCGTGATTTCCCTAAATCGCTATAGGCAAATGCTGGGATGGTTCCTTTGAAAGGGCACGGCCGACTTCCTTCCGCGTCCTTCCCTAATCCGATGAGACCGATGACCTCGCTGTTTGGTCTCTTCCCCCAAACAATCCAATCCAATCTACTGCTTACCCTCGTGCTGGCATACCCCACCTTGGCCAGAAAGATCGCCGTATCTCTCCCCAGTTGACAACGTTTGGAGCATTATGGGCATGGCCCTACAAGCAGCTCGGGATTTTGACGCTGTAGCATCCCAACTGGCTAGAAGTTGGCATGGTGTCTCTCGGGAGGACATCCAGCAATTAGTGCCAAGCCCAATAACTGCTTGCATAAGGGCCAGAGGTGGACCAACGCTTTACTGAGTTCCTGAAATCTTAATCATTTGTTTCTCTGTACATGTTCATCACATGTACCCAAGCACGGCTCACGACTCCTCCTCACAGCCTTAATTCCACCAGTATCTCGTCTCCTACCTTCCAAACTTCTCAGAAGCTCTCCTGCAGACCTCGCAGTTTTAATCTGCCAGGAAGTTTCATATCAGCACACACTCCGCTGCAGAGTGAAAATCTCATTCTGGAAACATCCCCCAGGCTGTGGCTAAGCCATGTCTCCGCAATATCCTTTCTTCCAGGTGTGCTAGTTCTGCGAGGTCTGCAGGAGAGCTTCCGTTAAGTTTGGAAGGTAGGAGATGAGGTACTGGCGGAATTAAGGCTGTGAGAAGGGGTCGTGAGTCGTGCTTGGGTAGCTCAGATGGTACAGCTCATGCCCGCGAAAGACAAAGGTTCCGAGTTCGAGTCTCGGTCCGGCACACAGTTTTAATCTGCGAGGAAGTTTCAGTAAATGTGTTACATTAAAGTTATATCTTCAGCAAATAGTTTCTTCCTTTTTTCATCTACACATATTTCGGTGATGTTTCAACGCGGCCAGTAAGTTCCTCTTTACTTTCCGACTTGAAAGTTGTTGCCAGGTCCTCTTGCAATTCAATCCGAGGCGAGGTAGTGTCTCGCAAGTTTCCCCTGAGATTATAATCTTTTATGCCAGCGATGTTTCACTATTTACGTATCAACGAACAGCAACTTTTTCACTGTCCTTTGTCGTTCCATATGACCTTATCCCAGAATTAAATGTTAGTTTCATTATGGCGCGAAACTTGCTGTCCTGTTTGCAAGATGCAGTAAACATTCTTGTTTTTGCCGGTGCCGCGTTTAAATAGCATCTGAGCTGATAGTGAGTCGTGCCATAATATAAGTTTGTTCCTCGATGGTAGTTGTTTGTCCACCCTGGATGGCTGAGTGTTGACAACTGAGATTGAGACTGTTGAAAAATTGATCGCAATTTATCTCGATAACGGGATAGATAGAGAAGGAAGATGCAAGAAAGACATTGCAACAAAGAAATGCAGAAGCTAAATGGTCTTTTTCATAAGGAACAGCTATTAACATAGAAAAATATAAAGTTCGACACCAGGAAAAAAGATTCCGGAAAGGCTCTGGTGCACAGTTGTTTATTGTTACAAAAGATGCATGAATGGGAAGACAGAAATGAGCCGTTTAGAAAAGTTGTGTGGCAGGAGAGTGTTGGAGATGAGGTGGAACGACAAAGAATGATAAAGCCTTGCAAAGAGTCGATTACTAAAAATGCCTAACACAGAACGTAACCAAACGAAGCTACGCAACGGGTAAATACATACTGCTATGGGCGAAGCTGCAAGAAACAGCAGCTGCAGAGGGGAGGGACAGAACAGCAGAGCAGCCTGAGGTACGAGCGCTGACCAAGCGTGTATGGTGTGTAGTCCACGACTACAGCAGTGCCCAAGTGAACTGAAGAGGACGGCTGGCAGGGAATGAGGATCATCCATACGGTTGCCGATCCATATAAGAACAACAACAACAACAAAAAAAAAAATATTATAACAGAGTGGCCCTTTCGCTACGAAGGCGTGCGGGATTCCCGAGGGAAACAGAGACGAGAGACATTTCTTAAATAATGCATATAATTCTTTTTACTTACACTTTTTTTCAACATCTCTCTACAGTCCTTCAGTATAGTCTCCCTCGTTCTCCATGACTGTATCCCAACGTCTCGGAAGCTCTATTATTCCATCCAGGACACCACTTCCGTTCATCTGTCGAATGGCTCGGGTAGCGGTGAAGGAAACTCTTCCAGAGAAAGATAACGGTGTCCACGCTTTGGTTATTCAACTTCGGGAACAAATCTAAGTTGCTGTCCGAAATGTAGGGAGGATGCGCCAAGGCTTTTCATCCGTAATCGCGCAGTTTTTGGGCTGCAACGTTGCCGATATGCGGGCGAGCACTGTCGTGGAGAATGTATGGCCAGAATCTAGCAACTTAGGTGGGGTTTTGTGCATTTTTCTGCGCCGGTTTTGTATGAAGTTACGATAATACACTGCTGGGACACTTGTTCACAATTGGACTATCCGTCATGATGATTCCTTGCTGAACATAAGCAAAAATCATGATTTGCTTGAGAACTGACGTGGACGTGGAGGATCTGAATCTCTCCACACATTGGATTGTGATTTCAACTACGGTTCAATGTCTCTAATCCACGTTTCGTCAATAGCGACAATTCGACACAAGAATCCTTGACCTTCATGGTCGAATCGTTGTTTGAGCAAGATTGCAGTGTCCAGGCGTTTCTGCATCAGCAATCAGACAGCGTGGGACCCATCTGGCACAAATTTTTTTCTTCTTCAAATCAATCGTCAGAATACGGACTACTGATGTTGAGGGAATTGGTATGGTTTCAAAGACTCCCTCACATGTCGTACTGCGATCTTCAAGAGCATCTGCTACAAGTTTAACACTTCGTTCATCTGTTGAAGTTTTTGGCCTTTCGGATCTTTGATTATCGTCTATGCTCATACGACCATCAGAAAAACGACTAACCCATCGTGAAACTGCACTACGGTCCACTGTAAACACAACATGAAATTTACGTAATGCACTATGGATTTCTGTCCAGTGTTTACCGGGTAATGTTTCAATCTCGATGTACGACCACTGGTGTTCAGCAGTCGCAGTACCCGAGACGCCTACAGGGTCCAAATGGTTCAAAGGACTCTGAGCACTATGGGACTTAACATCTTATGTCATCAGTCCCCTAGAACTTAAAACTACTTAAACCTAACTAACCTAAGGACATCACACACAGCCATACCCGAGGCAGGATTCGAACCTGCGACCGTAGCAATCCCGCGGTTCCGGACTGCAGTGCCTACAGGGTCACCTCTCAACAATTTTATTTTAGAGTACACTGTGGAAAAACAAAACAAGGTTACCGCAGTGCGTAGCTAAAGACAGAAGTGAGCGTCCACAGGAGACGAGAGGAATGGAGAAGTGGCTTCTGCTCGCAGGACAGCCAGTCTGCGGGCAGCGCACGCGGACTGGCGGCGATGCCCAGGTCGCTGCTCCCTTGTTTGCGGGCCGTCACGAGTGCTGAGGCGACTTCCGCGACCAGCCGGCGGCGAAACCTGACGAGCGCTGTTTGTTTACGCCACTCGGCCGAGAGCTCTCGCCACGGTGAGCGGCGCTTGTTTACAATGTCGCAACTGCTGCTGTTGCTCTGTTACGCCACATTATTTACCTTCCTAGAAGTACCCCGACAATGGAACCTTTCGTCGGTAACCTGTGCACGTATGAAGTAGCTGGTCCTGTTATTGTTGGTGAAAAGGCTGTGATGATTTCCATACATCAGCCACCCTTTGTTCGTGTCGGCGAAGGAGCTCCACCGTCACAGACGAGGTGCCGCAAGCATCAACGGCGGGCCCAGTACTTCAACACGCCGGTGTCCTCCTTAGGCTATATGGAGCCTTCGGCACCACTCCAATGGATGCACTGTATGTGGTGCTCGAAACATGCCCCATAGATACCATGATCAAATAAAGACCAGTCTGGTATTGGTTAAAGATGGGAAAACTATATACGGTACACACAATAACTGGTGTACCGGAACAGACGACATGTCACCTTAAAAGCTGGCGGTTGAATACATAGCAAGTTGAGCGGATTGTCAGTGATAAGGGACGTAACTGCAAGGCTTCCTCCCCGACATAAGGGAGTGGTTGAGAACGAAACATATCAATCCCAGCAGCAGTATGGTACATTTCTTAGCTGGACACGGACCTTATTCCACGCACTTAACCGTTCGAGTATGAGAGAACACCTACACGCACATACGGGGAGAACGTTTCCTAGGACACAGTTTTCTTCTCTTGGCAATACGTGAACAACATACACTACATTTAGAGTACTCAGAAACAGACATACATATATACACAGCAGTAAGAGACGAGAACAATGGGCACAATTACATGTATTAACTAACAGTATTTCAAAAATTTCGGACACGTCCGCCCGGCTAGCCACACGGTCAAAAACCCGCTGCTTCCCGAGCAGGAAGGCGTGCCGGTCCCCGACACGAATACGCCCGGCGGATTAGTGTAGAGGTCCGGTGTGCCGGCCAGTCAGTGAATGGTTTTTAAGACGGTTTTCCATCTGCCTCGGCGAATGCGGGCTGGTTCCCCTTATTCCGTCTCAGTTACACTATGTCGGCAATAGCTGCGCAAACACTGTCCCCACGTACGCCTACATCATAATTACTCTACCACGCAAACATTTGGGGCTACACTTGTCTGGTATGAGAAGTTCTCGGGGAGGGGGGGAGATATGTCCACTGGGGGCCGAACCGCACAATAACCCTAGGTTGGGTGTGGGGCGGCGGTGAGGTGGGTGCGCTGTTGTAGGGCTCCGAACCACTGAGGGCTATGGCGGAACGAAGCCCCCTCCGTCGTTTCTACGTCCCGGTTTAAATACATAATACACCTGCAGATACAACATAAAAGACATGCCTATTTGCAACGTAACAACCATCTTCAGACGATAGACAGCGACGCCCACAGTCATAGCGAAAACAGTGACACTGAACAGGAACAGGTGGAGGAAGACGAGATGTAACAGTTAACAAGGCACCTATAATTATGAACCAGACATAACATGCAAAAATGCACTGTTAAAATGTACATATCAGTCATATAATAGTTAAGGATAGCGAAAACTAGAGTAATAGTAATGTAAAGCGTGGCGGTCTAGGCAGGAAAGCACCCACGAGTGCCTAGTGTTAACGCACAGGATTAGCAATACCATTTCTCTAATACTGACTTCACTATTTTGTTGTGACTGACGGTCAGCACCTCGAAGAAACCATACCAAGATATTAACTCACCAGGTACAATCGCTGGTGGCACTAACAAGTCTCTCTTCTATCCTATCATCTTTTTTACATTCTTCTTAAAACAACAAATTTTATTTTTATTTCAACCTCAAATTGTTGTTATTTTGAAAAGTATTAATCTTAGTCAAATGTTGCAAATAAAAACCAAACAAAAACATAAAAAGATGACAAACGAAAACTGTAAGATGTACGACCTATTTTAAAACATCAGGTAACAGGTCTTTAAATGTGCAATAAATAAATTCCGATGTCTGGACAGTCCAATGGTTAATTGGCTTTAACGCAGCCAAAAGTGAAAAGTGGTGTTCACCAAACAGCTTTCTCTATGTCGAATTAGCGGTTAGTTCCATGTAGGTCATAATTCTGTGAAGTATAAAATTCAGTATTATCTCCATGATACGGAAGCTCTCTCTATAGATGTAAGAACACTGAAGTGCGGCATTTGTAACAGCACGGAAATAACTGGCCTATCCTCGAAGTTGTTCAATCTGTGGATTTAGCGAACAGGAAAAGTATCCAAGAAATTTACGAAAGGTATCACATTCAGTGAGATGAGCTAAAAACTTAGGGGTTTGCCAGCGATATTGTAATTCTGTCGTGAGAGGGTAAAACACTTGCAAGATCAATTAAATGGAACGCACAGTGTGTTGAAAGGGGGATACAAGATGCACAATCAACGAAAGCAAAACAAGTGTAATGCAACGTAGTTCAATTAAACCTGGCGATGCTGAATTAGATTAGGAAATGAGACATTAAAAGTACTTGAGTTTTCCTATTTCGGTAGTGAAATAACTTATGGCGGTGGAAATAAGGAAGGTATAAAACACAGACTGGCAATGCTTTCTGAAAAAGTTAAATTCGTTGACAGTGATTATAAATTGAAATGTTAGGAAATCTTTTCTGAACATATTTGTCTGGGGTGTAGCCTTGTACGGATCTGAAACGTGGACAGTAGGCAATACAGACAAGAAGAGAATAGCTGTTGAAATGTATAGCTACAGAAGAATGCTGAAGATTAGGTATGTAGACGGAATAGCAAATGAGGAGGTGATAAATCTAACTGAGGAAAAAGAAATTTATGGCACAACTTGACTAAAAGAAGGGATCGGCTGGTAGGACATATTTTGAGGCATGAAGGAATCGCCAGATTCGGTTATGGAAGGAAGTGTAGAGGGTGAAAGATGTACAGGGATCCAAGGTACCCGTGTTCCCGGGTTCGATTCCCGGCGGGGTCAGGGATTTTCTCTGCCTCGTGATGACTGGGTGGTGTGTGAAGTCCTTAGGTTAGCTAGGCGTAAGTAGTTCTAAGTTCTAGGGGACTGATGACCATAGATATTAAGTCCCATAATGCTCAGAGCCATTTGAACCATTTGATCCAAGGTATGAATACAGTATGTGCAAATGGATGTAGGTTACAGTAGTTATTTGTACACGAAACAGCGATGGCGCGTGACTAGGAAGTTAGGTGAAGAACTAGCAGGAAAAAAAAATATACCTAAATTTGTACAAGCTCATCTTAATAACCGATCTTATCCTTTCTTGTATACCAAATCAATCTTTCGATCCTTTAAGGCTGCAAACTTATCGATCATGTCTGCAGAGAAGGGCTGTGGTTTTATTAACTGCGCTAGTTCTTTCTGAACTGAATTGTTCGCTAAAGAAGAATCACTCTTCTGAAATTGCATTCCTCAGGTACGTTTTTATATGCTTCAGGCAATAAAAGCCTCATTCCACTTATGCTGTAGTAGAAGAGATGGACAGAATAAGAAAATACAAGGTAACCGTAAAAATGACCTTATACTCACTCATTAAGCATTTCTAACATCTTTACGGTGGAAATCTTTGTGGCATCGGAGTACAAAATAGAGGGTTCGTTTGTTAAGGCGTTGTGCCTTGGAGAATACAGGTTCAAAGAAATTTTGCAAGTTTTAAAGTGCTCTGGAAGGAAAATTTATGGTACTCAAATTTTGTGATATCAGCAACACTAACAAACTGGATTTTTTCACGCTCGCGAAATCTCTCATACGTTTTCATCAACACGTGATAAAAAATTTCGTAATAGCTCGATACATTTGAAAAATTCATCCTGATTAAGGGAATTGTATTCTCACGAGAGGCGCATAAGTCGTTTTACTGGCGTCAACAGTCCCTCCCATGACTCAATCGTATAGACATCATCTCTGACGTTGAGGGATTTCACAGCTTCAAGTACAGGGTTATTACAAATGATTGAAGCGATTTCACAGCTCTACAATAACTTTATTATTTGAGATATTTTCAAAATGCTTTGCACACACATACAAAAACTCAAAAAGTTTTTTTAGGCATTCACAAATGTTCGATATGTGCCCCTTTCGTGATTCAGCAGACTTCAAGCTGATAATCAAGTTCCTCCCACACTCGGCGCACCATGTCCCCATCAATGAGTTCGAAAGCATCGTTGATGCGAGCTCGCAGTTCTGGCACGTTTCTTGGTAGAGGAGGTTTAAACACTGAATCTTTCACATAACCCCACAGAAAGAAATCGCATGGGGTTAAGTTGGGAGAGCGTGAAGGCCATGACATGAATTGCTGATCATGATCTCCACCACGACCGATACATCGGTTTTCCAATCTCCTGTTTAAGAAATGCCGAACATCATGATGGAAGTGCGGTGGAGCACCATCCTGTTGAAAGATGAAGTCGGCGCTGTCGGTCTCCAGTTGTGGCATGAGCCAATTTTCCGCGGGCTACGCGTGAAACTTGCCCGCACGCGTTCAACCGTTTCTTCGCTCACTGCAGGCCGACCCGTTGATTTCCCCTTACAGAGGCATACAGAAGCTTTAAACTGCGCATACCATCACCGAATGGAGTTAGCAGTTGGTGGATCTTTGTTGAACTTCGTCCTGAAGTGTCGTTGCACTGCTATGACTGACTGATGTGAGTGCATTTCAAGCATGACACACGCTTTCTCGGCTCCTGTCGCCATTTTGTCTCACTGCGCTCTCGAGCGCTCTGACGGCAGAAACCTGAAGTGCGGCTTCAGCAGAACAAAACTTCATGAGTTTTTCTACGTATCTGTAGTGTGTCGTGACCATATGTCAATGAATGGAGCTACAGTGAATTTATGAAATCGCTTCAATCATTTGTAATAGCCCTGTACGTTACAACCCACCCAGACGGATGTCATGGTGCGTTATCCAACAGCAATAGATCACGAACTCGGAGCTTTTCCTGTTTAAAGTCTTGTTCAACAGATGGAACGAAGTCCATCCAAGCAGATTTTTGGTTGCAGTAATAAACCGGCAAGGGATATAAGTTGTTAATGGTTTTCTAGCGATGAATCCAGCCTTCACTAGCTGCAAGCGAACTCTCTTCAGTTTTCTAGTTTTTTATGCAAAACTATGGCCTTTTATTTTATAATGGGCCCAGATATCGGGGTTCCTTTCCTTCCTTTCTTGGTGGTACCACTTCCACAACGCACAGTCAAGCAGTTCAAGTTTAGGCTTGTCTTTCCGATTTCTCCTCCAATATTTTACTGTCGTAATGGCGACACTGAGTTTCTTGGCAATTTTTTAGAGTGATTCCAGTCTGTGTAGCACTGCCAATTTTTCATTTAATGGAAGAGTATCGTGTTTACGTTTCACTCCTGACACGTTGTCCGCCCCGATAGCTGAATGGTCAGCGTGACGGACTGCCGTCGCGTGGGGCCCAAGTTCGATTCCCGGCTGGGTCGGGGATTTTCTCCGCTCAGGGACTGCGTGTTGTGTTGTCTTCATCATCATTTCATCTCCATCAGGCTTGCAGGTCGCCCAATGTGGCGTCGAATGTAATAAGACCTGCACCAAGGCGGCCGGACCTGCCCCGTAAGGGGTCTCCCGGCCAATGACGCCAAATGCTCATTTCCATTTTTACTTCTGACACGTTGAAAAAACACACATCTGCACAGCACACGCAATGTAAAACAAATACTGTACCGAACACAGAAATACAGTGTCATAAAACCAACGTCAAGTTTTCAGCGCCCACTGTAGAGAAAACACGCACAACGTCAAAAACGACACGAGAGATGAGTGAGGACTAAAACGGATAACAACAATTACCTGTAAACAACAATACAGTAGACAACAATGGCGCACCGGATAGTAAATCGTGACTCGGCGCAAGTTCGGCTCGAGCACGGTCGAGGCAACCGGTGCGGCGGACCAGCCGAGGGCGGACGAGGGGGATTGTACTGTAACACAGTTCTGCTCGCCCTGTGGCTTCACCCGTGCGGTTGAGCTGCGAGAGAAGTGAAACGTAATTCACTTCGCCTGGTCAGAATCGTGCTCTTGCTGCTGCGAGAGCTCTGCGCAGTACAAAACAGAGGCCGTCCGGTGTGGCCGAGCGGTTCTAGGAGCTTCAGTACGGAACCGCGCTGCCACTACGGTCGCAGGTTCGAATCCTGCCTCGGGCATGGATGTGTTTGATGTCTTTAAGTTAGTTAGGTTTAAGTAGTTATAAGTCTAGGGTACTGATGACCTCAGATGTTAAGTCCCATAGTGCTTAGAACCATTTGAACAAACCAGGGAAATATGTTCGGAGTAAAAACTAGCGTTCGTGGTAAGATAAACAAAAAAGCTTTTTAAAGTATGGCAAGATAAAAATGTTCGAGAAGTTTCATTTCACTTACTACCCCTGAATAGCCATCCCTGGGCCCTGACACAAAGCACGTTACACAGGACAGGGTAGCGTGGAGAGCTGCATCAAACAAGTCTCCAGACTAAAGACCAAGACCACCACCAACAACAACAACAGTAACAAGAACCACTCGACGGCCTCTGTACCCGTATGATTTTTTGCTCACACCTAACAAAATGTTATCGTTATTTTGATAGGAAGATCGAGTAAATGTGCACGCCTCCGCACGCGTGTTGCAAAGCCGTGGACTGCAGTGTCATCTCGGGGATACTGAAGTTCCGCGCTAAATCTGATTTTGAGTATGTAGTGAGAACACGAGCGGCACACATGTCGCAAGCGAAACAAGAGGCCTGTCCATCTGCTTTTTAGCAATGGGACGACCAGAGGAGTGCAGACGCGACGAGACACATACGTGCGCACAGTGGCAACGTGACACGGCCGCCAGTCCCAGTCAGCACGGCAGACAGTGGGCAGTGGGCAGTGGGGATAAGCGGACGCCTGCAGTCTGCCACCGCAGTGCCGTCAGCATTCCTCGCCCTACCAGAGAAAACAGCCTGCCAACAGTGGCAATGGTACACGCAGCACCACTCCCTTCACATTTCAATTGGTACGTGCCGACACTGAAGACTTTACAGATTCTGTCCTACTCGCAGCTGTGCAGATTGTTATGACCAATGACATCACGGTGATTTTATCATCTAGACCGAGTCTCCAACATTTGCTGTTCTTGAAGTATATGGCTACGCCAGGTAAATAGTGTCTGTACAAACGTAGAAAACTTCATCCGCAACCACGACACTTAACTGGCGCCAAAATACTCCTGGAAACATATCATCACATACTAAAGCACTCCGTCTTCAGGCCACAAGTGGCCCATCGGGACCATCCGACCGCCGGGTCATCCTCAGTTGAGGATGCGGATAGGAGCGGCGTGTGGTCAGCACACCGCTCTCCCTGTCGTTATGATGGTTTTCTTTGACCGGAGCCGCTACTATCCGCTCGAGAGGCTTCTCAATTGGCATCACGAGGCTGAGTGCACCCCGAAAGATGACAACAGCGCATGGCAGCCCGGATGGTCCCCCATCCAAGTGCCGGACACGCTCGACAGAGCTTAATTCGGTTATCTGACGGAAACCGGTGTATCCACTGCGGCAAGGCCGTTGCCCTATCATCACATGCAATACCCTGAAAATAAAAATAGAGGAAAACGGCAAATGGTTCATGATGCAGCATCATGGGTAGGGCCATAGTCATGGTACGAGATATGCGTTTCTTGCGTTTATCTTGTAAGATGAGTCGCAGAGTTAAGCATCTCCTCGAGTATACCTAGATTTCTCCGGAATCCAAACTGATCTTCCCCGAGATCGGCTCCAGCCAATTTTCCCGGTTTCTGTAAATAATTCGTGTCAGTATTTTGCATTAATGATTTATGAAACTGATTGTTCGGCAACATTCACAGCTTTCAGCATCTCCTGCTTCGGAATGAGATTTGCTACATTCTTATGAAGATATTTTCTTGTAAAACAGTTATACCAAATTGTCGAAAGTTTTTATTCTATTACTATATAACCAGTTTCGCCCTAACTGGTAATCTTCTGGCAGAATTTGTAATTAAAAAAAATACTGTCACTACCGTAAGTATCTAATTCGGAAAAGCAGTCTATCATATTTAACGCAAATGTAAATTAATACCTGAAGATATCATTTAAGTATGCAAACGCAAATTACTGGACGTAACCTTAAATTACTGAAAGCAAACTTTAAAAAAAATTGCTGTATGCAAATGTACATGTCAGACATGTTCGTTTGTTTATTGTATTTGTGCTTATACGGCTATAATTTTGCACAGCAGTTAGTAATCAAAATTACAGACAAGCGGTAGTCACATTTTTTTTCAAATTCGCCAGAATGTGATCGGTTAGTTTGAAACTAGTTTCACAGTATTCAAAGAAACTTTTAACAAATGGTTCAAATGGCTCTGAGCACTATGCGACTTAACTTCTGAGGTCATCAGTCGCCTAGAACTTAGAACTAATTAAACCTAATCAACCTAAGGATATCACACACATCCATGCCCGAGGCAGGATCCGAACCTGCGACCGTAGCGGTCGCTGGGCTCCAGACTGTAGCGCCCAGAACCGCACGGCCACTACGGCCGGCCAAACTTTTAACACCTTAATGTAGTTATTTTACAAGAAAATGTGCTTAGTGTATTTCTCCTGTCGATATATCTGGCTCTCGCGGTTCTAGGCGCTCAGTACGGAACCGCGCGACTGCTACGGTCGCAGGTTCAAATCCTGCTTCGGGCATGGATGTGTGTGATGTCCTTAGGTTAGTTAGGTTTAAGTAGTTCTGAGTTCTGGGGGACTGATGACCACAGATGTTAAGTCCCATAGTGCTCAGAGCCATTTGAACCATTTTTTTGTATGGAGGCCCTAGCCACACGGCATTTCCATTTCCAGTGACCAACCGGCTCTGTCATTACCTCCGACGTATTCATTACATATCAAATTAGTCGGTAAGGATTCAGCATCGGTTTCTGATACCAAGCTACTCAACATATAACGTTCTTAAATTCTATAGGTAATATGTCTTATCCTGAAGTACATCAGCTCTAAAAACGAAAATTCTGTATTCGACTGGATAAAATGCTCTACGTAAGGCACGTTGTAATTTTGAAAAAAGTAGGTCGCCTTCAAAGTAATGTCGAAGTAACAATAAAATTATAAAGAAGCACACCGCTTGTAACATTCATGAGGTAATAAAGCACGGAACAGTTAAAAGTAGCCCGCTTCCCCCTTGAATGCGAATGCAATACCTCGATTTCTGAAACAGAGTAAACATCTACAACAACGGACAGTTTTATGCATTCTTCTGTCAGCATTTCAGTTTATTTCTCAGTGAAGTTAGACACTTCTCTTTGCGGTTTGCAAAATGACTTACTCTATTAAAGAAAAAACTGAAATTGTGGAAGCCTATATGAAAACAGATTTGGCTAAGGAAACGCCGAAATTTTCTGGGTCAACTATCCGCACAGGGAACTAACAGCACAGACAACAATACAGTCTCTGTATAAAACCGACGCACTTACGAATCTGTGCAAAATGTGAAACGACAAAGAAATCACCCAGTTCGCACACCATAAGTTACTGCAGACATTCGCCGAAAAATTATTCAGAGCCCAAAGAAGTCTACACGTAAACTGGCCTACCAGGTGCATGTAAGTAGGAGTAGTTTCCAGCGGATATTGAAAAGTCTTAATTTGAAGCCATGTCGCTTCATGGTTGTACAGCAATTACGGGAGAATGACAGACAGAAACGTGCAAATTACTGCAGGTAGCTTTTGAATAACATCAACATACACCCTTTCCATTACACCATGAATGATGAAGCATTGTTTTATGTTTCCATTCATGTGTATTCACAGCACACGAGGTATTGGGCAACGGAGAACCCTTACATTACACGATGTTATCAAAAGGATTCGAACACCCCCAAAAACATACATTTTTCGTATTAAGTGCATTGTGCTGCCACCTACTGCCAGGTAATCCATATCAGAGACCTCAGTATTCATTAGACATCGTCAGAGAGGAGAATGGCGCGCTCCACCGAACTCACGGACTTCGAACGTGATCACGTGATAGGGTATCACTTGTGTCATACGTCTGTACGCGAGATTTCCACACTTCTAAACGTCCCTAGGTCCACTGTTTCCGATGTGATAGTGAAGTGGAAACGTGAAGGGACACGTACTGCACAAAAGCGTACAGGCCGACCTCATCTGTTAACCGACAGAGAGCGCCGACAGTTGAAGGGGGTCGTAATGTGTAATGGGCAGACGTCTATCCAGACGATCACACAGGAATTCCAAACTGCATCAGGATCCACTACAAGTGCTATGACAGTTACGCGGGAGATGAGAAAACTTGGATTTCATGGTGAAACGGCTGTTCATAATCCACCCACCACGACGGTAAATGCCAAACGACGCCTCGCTTGGTGTAAGGAGAGTAAACATTGGACGATTGAACAGTGGAAAAACGTTTTGTGGAGTGACGAATCACAGTACACAATGTGGCGATCCGATAGCAGCGTGTGGGTATGGCGAATGCCCGGTGAACGTCATCTGCCAGCGTGTGTAGATTCAACAATAAAATTCGGAGGCGGTAATGTTATGGTCAGCTCGTGTTTTTGATGGAGGGGGCTTGCATCCCTTGTTTTGCGTGGCACTATCATAGCACAGGCATACACTGATGTTTTAAGCGCCTTCTTGCTTTCCACATTTGAACAGCAATTCGGGGATAGCGATTGCATGTTCCAACACGATTGAGGACCTGTTCATAATGCACGGCCTGTGGCGGAATGGTTACACAATAACATCCCTGTAATGAACTGGCCTGCACAGAGTCCTGACCTGAATCCTGTAGAACACCTTTGGGATGTTTTGGAACGCCGACTTCGTGCCAGGCCTCACCGACCGACATCGATACCTCTCTTCAGTGCAGCACTTCGTGAAGAATGGGCTGCCATGCCCCAAGAAACCTTCCACCACTTGATTGAACGTATGCCTGCGAGAGTGGAAGCTGTTACCAAGGCTAAGGGTGGGCCAACGCCATACTGAATTCCAGCATTACCGATGGAGGGCGCCATGAACTTGTAAATCGTTTTCAGCCAGATGTCCGAATACTTTTGATGACATAGTGTATGTGTCAGCAACCACTGCATGATGAGAAAATCGGCGTCTGGTGCGGTGTCACAGGAACGCGTATCACTGGACTATGTTTTTTGATACTACCCTCAACACGACTGCACACATGGAAATTTTTGATATATTTTGTGCTCAACTCAGCGAATATGAAATACAGCACTGCTTCTTCTAGCAAGATAGGGCAACATGCCACACGTCTAAGGCATCCCTGGAACGAGTCTATGATGTCTTCACTGAGGAACGAACTGTCAGCAAACAATTAAGGCCATCAGGTTCGTTGGATCTAGCAACATGTGTTTTTTCGCTGTGGGGACACCTGAAGAGCAAGTTGTTGAAACAAATCCACATGAAACACATCAGCCGTGAAGTTGTCGCCATCGATATCTGTTATGTTTAGACGTGCACAGCTGTGTATTGATGTTGCAGGAGGTCACTTTCAGCATCTTCCATAAATGTGATTTTCACTGCATTTTTCGTTGGAAATAAATGGTAAGTCGATTTCAACTCTTCGTTTCTGTAATTTCGCTGCATTTACTTTATACTTACACGGCTACTTTTGTCTGCGCCACCCTGTAGCTAAGTTTTCCCGCAGTGACTTACGTGGGCTGAAACTCTGTGTTTGCTACATTCTAAGTATTTTAACTAAAAGTATTAATTAACTCGGCGAACAGGCCCTGAGGAGGACGCGCTAGAAAACGGACGCCGTGTCGTCATTCTCTGCCATAATCGTGGCGTCGTGTGGGTGCGGTGTAGAGTAGAGGGGGTGGCATGGGGTTCAGTCTACCTTTCTCCCGGCCGTTCTTCTCATCTTACTATACCTCCGGCATTTTTTCTCTTCACCTGTTTTCTGATCAGTGTGTGAAGAACGGCACGAATAAAATGAGAAAGCATACGTCTCCCATGTGATCTTGGGAAAGCAGTTAAGTCGCCTTAAAAACGCTGGCTAGAAAACCCAAGGCTGGCCTTTTAAGGGTTACAGTGTCCAACCGAGGCACCTCGGCCCTCCCGTATTCCGAGAAAACAGCGTATTAAAACTAACTACCAAAGGTTAGTAGTGTCGTGACTTCTTTTCTTTATGCAGATTGGAATTTGTCGCCCGCACGACGACGGTCTTAAGGGAAGATAAAGCGCGGAGCTGAGTTTCCCTTAGAACTAGAACGCCTCCTTCCGTCCATCTCTGGGCTGACTCATCTACCTTGTAACAGGAGACAAATGCTTTAAGGCGGACTTCGAGCCACGGTGCAACTTGCCGTTTTCACACTAAGCAATCGCTGCCACAGGGGAAGAAACTGAAAACTGATATACAAATACGAGTGCTGATACTGAGGATGGAACCCCGAAGGCTTTAGTCGGCAAACTGCACATGTTACGCCACCGTGCACATGGGTATTTCCTGACTATACTGAGAACAGCGAATGAACATGTTTCGCTAAAAATAAAGAATACGTAACGCTGTTTATACATATCGTTTAAGTTTCAGTTAAATCGCATATGGGAAGGCTTAATTCATACGATGTAAGTTTCCACGGACGGTGTTTACTTCAATTCAAACATCCGGTCTTTAGGCCCGTGGTAGATATGTGGAACTATTCCCTGAAGTTTCGCCTCCGACTGCGAGAGACATCTTCGGAGAATTGCATCTAGGGCTCGAGGAAGTTCCACTTTTATACAGCTGTGTAGAGGTGGCTCTATCCCCCTGAGCCCTTGATGCAATTTCCGTTTTACATCCAAAGTATCTCGCGCAGTCGGAGACGATACGTCAGGGAATAGTTTTATATGTCGACCAAGGCCCTAAAGACCAGAAGTTAACTGAAGCGAGAGGTATACACTTAAGAAACTACTACAGTTCGGAGAGTACTTCCCGTGACGGTGTAAGTGCTGTTCCACATGCGTCGAACGTGGCTCCTCTAGGAAGCTTTTCCAGTGAGTCTAAAATGTGACAGTGTCATAGGTCAGGTGCGTTAAAAATCATACAAGAAGCAATCACGGTCTCGCAGTTTCTTATCATGTTTTGACTCGGTGCTTCCGTGTGTAAGGACCAAGCTTCAAATTAAGAAGTCCTAACCGCGCGTGTTCCTAGATTTTTTTTCTCTAACGTCACACTTGTAACACCTGTGCCAACTATATGATGACGTGAAAAACGCCGAGTCGCACCGTTGTTTGGAGCGAACTAATAGGTGGGTGCCCTTGTAACTGGCTGGATGAGTCAGATCTAATGGCTGGAGAAATGCGAGGACGTGTCGTCCAACGAAGTGTGATGCCGGCGTATCAGCGATGCTGATTTTAATTTGACCATGAAACCTTAACATCCATCCATAGCACTACCGGTATATAAAGCCGAGATGTCGTTTAAAGTTGTTACCAAAAATTTCAAAAAGTTCTTGACAGATTTACTGCCATTTTTACATGATATCTCTGCACACGATTTGACGGACAAAGACTACATGCTTCCTTAACATTTATCGCATATAAATATAGAGTGACAATTATTGAACTATATGAAGTAAAATCGCCGTAACTTGTGAACGGTTTGAGTTAGGACGTTCAAACTACACGGTTTGCCGCGGGGCATGGTGGGAATTAGTATGTGCTGTATGGTTTGGTTTAGCGACGAAGCCCACTTTTATTTGGGTGGATTCGTCAATAAGCAAAATAGGGGGGACAGAGAGTCCTCATTTCGCGACCTAGAAGTCTCTTCACCCTCAACGGCTGACATATCTGTAACGACGTTTACATGTTGAATAATGTGTGTGCACGCCGTAGTCGGTAAATAATTTACGTTTTTTTCATATAGTTCAATTACTGTCATCCTGTAAGTACATACACCGATCAGCCAGAACTTTATGAGCACCTGCGTAATAGCCGGTATGTACATCTTTGGCACGGATAACAGCGGCGACGCTCCGTGGCATGGAAGCAATGAAGCCTTGGTAGGTCGCTGGAGAGAATTGGCACCACATCTGCACACACAAGTCACCCAGTTCCCGTAAATTCCGGGGAGGGGGCGATGAACTCTGACGCCATGTTCAATCACATTCCAGAAGTGTTCGATCAGCGTTAGGTTTGGCGTGTTAGAGGGCTAGCACATCAACTGGAACTCGCCACTGTTTTTCTCGAACCACTACATCACACCCCTGGCCTTGTGACATGACGCCTTATTTTGTTGAAAAATGCCGGAAAGATGATCCTCATGAAGGGGTGTACGTGGTCTGCAACCAGTGTACGGTACTCCTTGGCTTTCAAAGTAGCTTATACAAGGTCCACTGGACTCACGGATGATCTCGTGAATGTTCCCCAGAGCATAATGAAGCCGCCGCCAGCTTGTCTCCGTGGCGCAGAAGAGGTGTCAAGGAGCTGTTCCCCTAGCAGACGATGGATTCGCGCCCTCCCATCGGGATGAAGAGGGTATCGGGATTCATCAGACCACGTAACGCTTTGCCCCTGCGCCAACGTTCAGTGCTGATGGTCACGTGCCCATTTCAGACGTAGTTGCCGATGTCGTAGTGTCAACATTGGCACATGCAAGGGTAGTTGGCGGCGGAAGCCCATCGTTTGGAGTGTTCGGTGCAGTATGTGCTCACACACTTGTACGCTGCCCATCATTCAAGTCTGATGTTCGTTCCGCCACAGTTCGCCGCGTGTCCTGTGTTACCAGTCTGCCCAGCCTAGGTAGTGCGACATCCGCAATGAGGGGTGGCCGACCAATCCCACGACGCCATGAGCTGAAGACACTCACCACAGCATTCCTCGAAAGCAGTTTCTGAAATGCTCGTGCCGAGACTCCACGCCATCATAATCTGCCTATGGTGAAACTCAATAGATCACGCGCCTTCCCCATTCTACACATGGACAGCGCGCTCACTGATACGGCACGCACCATGCGTGTGTCTGACTAGCAGACATTCCTCGCCTGGTGACGCCAGGTTTATATAGGTAATAGATTCGTGGTCATACTGCTCTGGCGGATCAGAACATGTACTACTTAAATGGAAAACGTTGTTTAAAAAATCTCGAAAAGTTCTTGACGGATTTATTTCAAATCTTTCGATGATGCTCTAATAAACATTCAAATGGACATTGGCTACATGTTTTTAATATACGACTATGCAGCATACACAGCTACGTGCAACAGGGAATAACAATATTAATGTGCTAATAGTGAACTGCAGGAGCGTCTATAGACAGGTCCCAGAACTGCTCTCATTAACAAACGGTCACAATGCCCACATAGTACTAGGGACAGAAAGTTGGCTGAAACCAGATGTAAACAGTAATGAAATTCTAAACTCAGATTGTAATCTATACCGCAGAGACAGGCTGGACAGTGAAGGGGGAGGCGTGTTTATAGCGATAAGAAGTGCAATAGTATCGAAGGAAATTGACGGAGATGTGAAATAATTTGGGTGAAGGTCACGGTAAAAGCAGGCTCAGACATGGTAATTCGATGTCTCTATAGGCTCCCTGGCTCAGCAGCTGTTGTGGCTGAGCACCTGACGGATAATTTGGAAAAGATTTCGAGTAGATTTCCCCACCATGTTATAGTTCTGGGTGGGGATTTTAATTTGCCGGATATAGACTGGGAGACTCGAACGTTCATAACGGGTGGCAGGGGCAAAGAATCCAGTGAAATTTTTTTAAGTGCTTTATCTGAAAACTACCTTGACCAGTTAAACAGAGAACCGACTCGTGGCGATAACGTATTAGACCTTCTGGTGACAAACAGACCCGAACTATTTGAAACAGTTAACGCAGAACAGGGAATCAGCGATCATAAAGCAGTTACTGCATCGATGATTTCAGCCGTAAATAGAAATATTAAAAAAGGAAGGAAGATTTTTCTATTTAGCCAAAGTGACAAATAGCAGAATTCAGAGTTCCTGACGGCTCAACACAAAAGTTTTGTCTCAAGTACAGATAATGTTGAGGATCAGTGGACAAAGTTCAAAACCATCGTACAATATGCGTTAGATGAGTATGTGCCAAGCAAGATCGTAAGAGATGGAAAAGAGCCACCGTGGTACAACAACCGAGTTAGAAAACTGCTGCGGAAGCAAAGGGAACTTCACAGCAAACATAAACATAGCCAAAGCCCTGCAGACAAACAAAAATTACTTGAAGCGAAATGTAGTGTGAGGAGGGCTATGCGAGAGGCGTTCAATGAATTCGAAAGTAAAGTTCTATGTACTGACTTGGCAGAAAATCCTAAGAAATTTTGGTCTTATGTCAATGCGGTAGGTGGATCAAAACAAAATGTCCAGACACTCTGTGACCAAAATGGTACTGAAACAGAGGATGACAGACTAAAGGCCGAAATACTAAATGTCTTTTTCCAAAGTTGTTTCACAGAGGAAGACTGCACTGTAGTTCCTTCTCTAGATTGTCGCACAGATGACAAAATGGAAGATATCGAAGTAGAAGACAGAGGGATAGAGAAACAATTAAAATCGCTCAAAAGAGGAGTGGCCGCTGGACCTGATGGGATACCTGTTCAATTTTACACAGAGTACGCGAAGGAACTTGCCCCCCTTTTTGCAGCGGTGTACCGTAGGTCTCTAGAAGAGCGTAGCGTCCCAAAGGATCAGTTGTAGAATTTTGGAACACGTATTATGTTCGAGTATAATGACTTTTCTGGAAACTAGAAATCTACTCTGTAGGAATCAGCATGGGTTTCGAAAAAGACGATCGTGTGAAACCCAGCTCGCGCTATCCGCCTCAGAGGGCCACAGACACGGGTTCCCTACCAGGGAAGGCGTTCGATACAGTTCTCCACAGTCGTTTAATGAAGAAAGTAAGAGCACATGGACTAACAGACCAATTGTGTGATTGGATTGAAGAGTTCCTAGATAACAGAACGCAGCATGTCATTCTCAATGGAGAGAAGTCTTCCGAAGTAAGAGTGATTTCAGGTGGGCCGCAGGGGAGTGTCGTAGGACCGTCGCTATTCACAATATACATAAATGACCTTGTGGATGACATCGGAAGTTCACTGAGGCTTTTTGCGGATGATGCTGTAATATATCGCGAGGTTGTAGCAATGGAAAATTGCACTGAAATGCAGGAGGATCTGCAGCGAATTAACGCATGGTGCAGGGAATGGCAATTGAATCTCAATGTAGACAAGTGTAATGTGCTGCGAATACGTAGAAGGAAAGATCCTTTATCATTTAGCTACAATATAGCAGGTCAGCAACTGGAAGCAGTTAATTCCATAAATTATCTGGGAGTAGGCATTAGGAGTGATTTAAAATGGAATGATCATATAAAGTTGATCGTCGGTAAAGCAGATGCCAGACTGAGATTCATTGGAAGAATCCTATGGAAATGCAATCCGAAAACAAATGAAGTAGGTTACAGAACGCTTGTTCGCCCACTGCTTGAATACTACTCAGCAGTGTGGGATCCGTACCATATAGTGTTGACAGAAGAGATAGAGAAGATCCAACGGAGAGCAGCGCGCTTTGTTACAGGATCATTTAGTAATCGCGAAAGCGTTACGGAGATGATAAACTCCAGTGGAGGACTCTGCAGGAGAGACGCTCAGTAGCTCGGTACGGGCTTTTGTTGAAGTTTCGAGAACATACATTCACCGAGGAGTCAAGCAGTATATTGCTCCCTCCTACGTATATCACGCGAAGAGACCATGAGGATAAAATCAGAGAGATTAGAGCCCACACAGTGGCATACCGACAATCCTTCTTTCCACGAACAATACGAGACTGGAATAGAAGAGAGAACCGATAGAGGTACTCAAGGTGCCCTCCGCCACTCATAGTCAGGTGGCTTGCGGAGTATAGATGTAGATGTAGATTCTGCTTTCTTCCGCGCAGTTTGTTTTAACAGAAAAGAAGCTGTATTTAAGGCTTATGGCCTTATGATTAGAATACTACTATGGAAGCTAAATCGTCTTAAAGTTTGTAATCCTACCCGTTCGCAGACTAAAACTATGCGAAATTCTGTCCGTGAAGCTACTATCCTCAGAGATATAGCAGCAGGAAAGGTTGTCATACGCCGTATACCAATGATCCCAACCGATTTAGCTGTTCATTTCAAGGCTGGAAATAAGAATACGTACGGCTGAAGGTCAGAGAGTGAGAGGGGGGGGGGGGGAAGGAGATTTACAAAGAGAGGGGAGGAGGAAGCGAACATAGGGAAGTAGGAGATGGACAGAGAGAGGAGGGGGGAGGACGAGGAGGTGGAGAGATAGAGGGAGCAGGAGATATAAGGTGGAGGAGAGGATAGACAGAGAAAGGGGCGAGAAGGATATCATGACACCTATTCAAACCATATACATATTTAGCAACTGCGAAGCACTGATGGGTTCGCTCGTGGTCTTTAATATCGACCCCAAAACATCGACATTTTATACATAAACATATTTCCTTTAATAACGGCCGGCCGAAGTGGCCGTGCGGTTAAAGGCGCTGCAGTCTGGAACCGCAAGACCGCTACGGTCGCAGGTTCGAATCCTGCCTCGGGCATGGATGTTTGTGATGTCCTTAGGTTAGTTAGGTTTAACTAGTTCTAAGTTCTAGGGGACTAATGACCTCAGCAGTTGAGTCCCATAGTGCTCAGAGCCATTGAGCCTTTAATAACTGTTACCATATTTCATAGACATCCAACATCTGCATCGAAATATTAACGTTTCATCTCCTAACATCGATATTTTGTTGATGTCCAGTTTCACTAAACGTCCGCCGGCCGATGTGGACGAGCGGTTCTAGGCGCTTCAGTCTGGAGCCGCGCGATCGCTACGGTCGCAGGTTCGAATCCTGCCTCGGGCATGGATGTGTGTGATGTCCTTAGGTTAGTTAGGTTTAAGTAGTTCTAAGTTCTAGGGGACTGATGACCTCAGATGTTAAGTCCCATAGTGCTCAGAGCCATTTGAACCATTTTTCACTGAACGTCCCTAGTATCGCCTCTGATAGGTCCGTGTTTGCAGAGACACCGCAGCGTTCAATCCAACAAACCGGGTGGTGGACAGCTTGTACCTTTGCAAGCTGTCACGTCAGTGCCGGCTTTCTGGCTATCTGGATGCATTCTGAAGCGTATCTTTCTGGCTCGCCTTTATTCCTAAGGCGGGAAACATCGTAAGAGGCACTGGAGATGGAGGCAGGTGACTGTCCAGCGTAAGCGTTTTCTTTATTAATCAACGTACGATGTACTGTACCTACCCAGCTGGCGGGGTGAGGGTGAAATGCGAGACACAAAAGATACGCATCAGGCCACGAGCTAAACGCAAAATCTTTGGCTGACGTCACAGCAAAGCTTTTGGACGGCTGCCCACCACTTGCGTGGAACTTTCGCCGACACGCCGCACTTTTCAGCAAACGCATTCCTGCGGCGACGCGCGAGCAGTGGGGCGGAACCAACTGCGCCTGGCACGTGCCCGCCTTCTGTTCTCTTCTCGCCCGTAGTTCACCGACCTGCGCAGTTGTGGGAGGGAGAGCTACTTGCCGCTCTGCACAGCTACTGGGAGCCGCGGCCACCACTGTGCTGTGAAGCGGACACTGGACAGCGGCCGGCGGCTGCCAATTACGGGGAGAAAATGGAAGACGGCGGCAGTCGTGCCGTCACGGCTCGCGGGCCGAAGAGGAGGACAACGCGGCCGGCAGCAGACTAGGCTGGCTGGCTGGCTAGGCACCGTGCGTGGCACGGCCGCTTCTTGTGACACAGTAAACTCGGAGCACCGACACTCAATTGATTCATATCTCTCTCTCTCTCTCTCTCTCTCTCTCTCTCTCTCTCTCTCTCTCTCTCTCTCTCCCCCCCCTTTCTCAGTTATGCCCGAGGCAGGATTCGAACCTGCGACCGTAGCAGCAGCGCGGTTCCGGACTGAAGAGCCCAGAACCGCTCGGCCACACCGGCCGGCGTCTGGTCTACATTAACGCTTTGTCATCAGTCTTGTATCATGATGCAAGACTGTAGCTACACTATTCAAACTTTCGCTCGGTCGCTTCAAAACAGTCGTGGAGGAGGAACTGCTACTGACGACATCTGCGGTATGTGCTCTTAAACTGAACAAGAAAACAAAGTCCACACGTCGCTCACGACGGTCCCGGGACTCGTTATTGAAGACAGGGACATTCTCCCATGTTAATTTTTCCGACAGCTACAGCAAGAACCTGATGATTGGCGCAATTATTAACGTATGAACATAGAAACGTACTGCCAACTGTTAAGCTTGTAAACCCAGAAACTGAAAAAGAAGACAGTGACATGAGGGCGGGTATCAGCGCCCACGAGAGACTCGCCGCAACCTAGCGAGTGGCAGGAGTTACAAGGATCTTAAGTTGCCTGGTTCTGTACGAGGGGCGCAGTAAATGATAGTTGTCGGCCACGAAAATTGAAAGTGATATTTACTACTTAACTCGTTTTCAGAATCTTCTATGCCGTGACCTTCGACATTCAAGAAGGAAAGTAAATCAAAGTATAACAAGAAGGTTTATAAATTCCTTCCGTTCCAAATCTAGATGTCATGGCCGCTTGTATTTTCGCACGAGTTAGTACTGCACTGTCCTCTAGTTCTGAGATATGTTTACAATTTCAAGCCTCTAGCTGATCCGGAAGGCAAAATGGTTCAAATGGCTCTGAGCACTATGGGACTTAACATCTGAGGTCATCAGTCCCCTAGAACTTAGAACTACTTAAGCCTAACCAACCTAAGGACAGCACACACATCCATGCCCGAGGAAGGATTCGAACCTGCGACCGTAGCGGTCGCGCGGTTCCAGACTGAAGCGCCTAGAACCGTTCGGCCACACCGGCCGCTGGCGTTGGGGGGGGGGGGGGGGGTTGTTTTGGGGTAGGAGACCAGACAGCGAGGTCATCGGTCTCATCAGATTAGGGAAGGACGGGGAAGAAAGTCGGCCGTGCCCTTTCAAAGGAACCATCCCGGCATTTGCCTGGAGCGATTTAGGGAAATCACGGAAAACCTAAATCAGGATGGCCGGACGCGGGATTGAACCGTCGTCCTCCCGAATGCGAGTCCAGTGTCTAACCACTGCGCTACCTCGCTCGGTCACACCGGCCGGTGATCGGGAAATTAGTTTAAAATCAGTTGCAAAATTTGTATGAGGTAGAGAGACAAGAAAGGACCTAATAAAAACGTGTTAATAACGGAAACCGCGTCTCCTACGCAAGCATGGTGGCAATTTCTTTTTCCTTCCCTCGAGTCGGACAGAAGACAGAATGTCTTATCATTTGACGCAAAGTGTCCACCGACGTGCATTGCACCATTGCACAGTGCCTTCTGGAGTAAGCAAAACCAATACCGGTATCTTAGTTTGGAATAATCGGTATTTTTCGGCATTTGCTTGCTCTCGGTTATAAAAGGTGGGTTTATTTTTTGCTAATATCGGAGTAAAAAAAACCCTAAATATCAATTTGTGATAACAGAATTGGCAAAATTTTTCGTCTTTAAATAAAATTTGCATTGTTTTGAAATATTGCGTTATTATAGAAAATGGGAAAAGTGATCAGTGCTGTTTTAATAACAGTGCCAACGAACACATGGCATAAGTTTTGGCACAGCACTACTGAGACAGTAATGTACGGGGTACCAAGTGGTGTGATCTACTAGATAGTACGCGTGTACAAGCAATGTGCCGCATCTGGTCTGTATGGTAGTTTCTCACTGTCGTGGTCGGACATCAGCTGCATTACAGAATAGCACCATCCCTAGTCAGGAAGTTTTTACAAAGTGCGATATCAATGAAGTACAGTGCTCCAATTGCTTTGAAAGATTAAAAATGAGAAGAGCCACAACAAAGTTATGAAATAATATAAGGAGAAAACTTAAAAGTTTATTCATAATTTGCAATAAAAATAGAAAGCAGTTGATCTGCTGTCTTTGTCTACAAAACATGCCCTTATCTGCTTGTTGCCCTTGAAACCGGACGAATTAACAACAAAATTAGACTCCTTGAACCCCAGTTTTCACCCTTCACACTTAAGTGCCTGGCGGAGGGTTCATCGCACCATCTTCAGAATAATTCTCTATTATTCCACTCTCGAACAGCGTGCAGAAAAAAGCAACATCTATATCTTTCAGTGCGAGCTCTGATTTTTCCTTACTTTATCATGAGGATCGATTCTCCCAACGGAGATCGGCGTCAAGGAAATATTTTCGCATTCGGAGGAGAAAGCTGATGACAGAAATTTCGTGAGAATATTCCGCCGCAACGACAAACGCCTTTGCTTTACTGATGTCCATCCCAAATCCTGTATCATATCAGTGATAATCTCTCCCCTATTTCTGGACAACACACAACGTGGTGCTCTTCTTTGAACTTTCTCGATGTATTCTGTTAATACTATCTCGTAGGGGCCCACACCGTGCAGCAGTACCCCAAAAGAGGGCGGATAAGTGTAGTGTAGGCAGTCTCTTTACTAGATCTGTTGCATCTTCTTACTGTTTTGTTAATAAAACCCAGTTTTTAGCTCGCCTTCCTCACAATATTTTTTGTGTGTGCTTTCCAAAGTAAGTTGTCATGATTTTTATTCCTAAGCATTTAGTTGAATTTTAGACGTTTAGATTTCATTGATTTATCGTGTAACGGAAGTTTGACAGATTCCTTTTACCACTCATGTGGGTGATCTCTCACTTTTTATTATTTACGGCAGGTTGTCAATTTTCGCGCCATACAGTTATCTTACCTAAATCGTTGGTTTTGATCTTCTGATTATTTGACGATAAACGACATCTGCAAACAAGCTAAGACGGCTGCTCAGATTGTCCCCTAAATCGTTTATATAGATAAGGAACAGCAGGTGGTCCATAACACTACCTTGGAAAACGTCATAAATCACTTCCGTTTTTACTCGATGCCTTTCCGTCTGTTACTACGAACCGTGAACTCTGAAAGGAAACCACGAATCCAGTCGCAGCTGCGACCACATTCCATACGGACGCAATTTCGTTAAAGGCGACTTGTGAGAAACGGTGTCAAAAGCCTTCTGGAAATCTATAAATTCGGATTCAATTTGAAAACCTTTGTCGATAGCACTCATCACTTCGTGTGAGTAAAGAGCCAGATGTTTCATAAGAACGGTGTTTTCTAAATCTTTGTTGACTATGTGCCAATATACCGTTCTTTTCGAGGTAGTTCATAATGTTCGAACACAATAAATGTTCTAAAATCCTGGTGCGTATCGACGTTAATGATGTGGGCCTGTAATTTATTGGATTACTCCTACTGCTTTTTTTGTATGTTGGTATGACATGTGCAACTTTTCATTCTTTGGTTACAGTTCTTTCGTCGTGCGAGCGGTTGTATATAATTTTTAAGTACGGAGCTATTGCATTAGGCTACTCTGAAAGGAAGCTAATTTATATACAGTCGGGATCGGAAGACCTGATTTTATTAAGTGACTTGCGTTGCTTCACTACTCCACCATCTCTCAAAACACGGAAAGCAAAGAGCTTGCAGTAAGAGAGATTTGTTTCACAGTATCGAAGATGAACAGCTCCTGGCCCTTAAGGTAAGAATACTAGATCCCAGGTTTACTATATATTTTTGCTTCGAATGATCGTTCCTGTCTTATGCGTGAATACTGACCATTCTTCCTGGGGCAGCTAGTATAAGACGTACCTTGAACGCGGTGGAGACTTGTACGCCCATTGTGTGGCGCGGCTGTCGTTGCGCAGCGTGCTGCCTAGCTGGTAACGTCGGCGAGGGCGCCGCTATGGCAGAAGTTCTGAGCAGCAGAAACATACGCTGCGTCAACGCGCTTGGCGGTGGCAGCGTACTATAAAGCGCCGTCCCATTTCGACACGACCGCTTGGATGGACGTTCCGTCTCGATACGCGCAGGAACATGTAACCCCGCTTCCTGTTTAGGAGATGGTGGTGGGGGAGGGAGGGGGGGAGGAAGGCAGTGCCACGTCTCGCCGTATCTCCTGCTGCGATGGGTGGGGGTGAATTGTCATGTCTGCTTCACTGTGCCTGCTGCCTTCTGCGTGACTGCACGCACTACTTTATGTAGCTTGGAGGCCCAGAGTCGTATCAGTATCTAGTTTAGTGTCGCCTGAAATCTACAGACGTACTGCTCGCTGCCAGTGGCAGGGGCATTTTAAAACAACTACCTGCCACAGACACACGTAACTTTTAAACTATTTCTTTAACTTTTTGTCTTAGTCGCGTTCGCATTTGAGTTAATAGTGACTATTTCAGAACTTATTCACGGATTTTCAAAACATTATCTACACTTTCAAAGGCACCATCCCAGTATTTTCCTGAAGCGATTTAGGGAAATCACGGAGAACCAAAATCAGGATGGCCGGAAGCGGGTTTGAACCGTCGTCCTCCCGACTGCGAGTCTATTGTGCTAACCACTGCGCCACCTCGCTTGTTAGTTCAATTATTCGTACCTGTTAGATAGCGTTGTAACTTTTAAGTAGGAGCGGAATCTTCATTCATTCACTAACAGTCATTCCTGTGCATATAGGTGCACTCCATGGTATGTTTATTCATAGCTGAAGTAAATGCTAGCCTAATTAATGCCATTAGCTTGCTCAACACAAATAACAGAGTTAATTTTTACAGTTAAAGATGTGGATTGCTGTGTTAAGAATTTGACATCTGTGTAGTCAGCTGTGTAGTAGGAACAACGCTAAACCTAGGTAGTACAAAATAATAAAGTGAGACAAGGCAAAAAAAAGTTTCTTTTAGTTAATACTATATGTATCACCAAGAAACCTCACTTGAAAGTCAACAAACACGTTCGAAAGCGGTCGCCTTTAACTGAAACGTGAACGTAACTAAAACCTTACATTAAAGAAATAGTAAGATTAAATAACGTTATTCGTCCTTGTGTCAACGCAAGTGTCAAAATTCCACACATAGCTGACTGCTAAATTTAACTATTTACCAACAAGCTGTAGAACACTATAATAATATTACCAGAGAGACGTTTCTAGAACAGAACAGCGCTGTGAGGCAGCTTCCCAAAGACATCGGCTGGTTGGTTGGGTTGTTGTGGGGGAGGAGACCAGACAGAGAGGTCATCGGTCTCATCGGATTAGGGAAGGACGGGGAAGGAAGTCGGCCGTGCCCTTTCAAAGGAACCATCCCGGCATTTGCCTGGAGTGATTTAGGGAAATCACGGAAAACCTAAATCAGGATGGCCGGACGCGGGATTGAACCGTCGTCCTCCCGAATGCGAGACCAGTGGACATCGGCTGTGGTGGAGCTTTGATGGCTTGTCTGTTACAGGTGGCCGGCCGGAGTGGCCGTGCGGTTCTAGGCGCTACAGTCTGGAGCCGAGCGACCGCTACGGTCGCAGGTTCGAATCCTGCCTCGGGCATGGATGTGTGTGATGTCCTTAGGTTAGTTAGGTTTAATTAGTTCTAAGTTCTAGGCGACTGATGACCTCAGAAGTTAAGTCGCATAGTGCTCAGAGCCATTTGAACCATTTTTTTTGTTACAGGTGGTTAAGTGATAAGCGTGGCAAGCTGATGTCCGGCTGCGGAAGACGCGAGCGTGATATCCTTGGGTTGAAGTGCTGTGACCCACGTAACGCTCCTGATTTACCGACTTAGCCCACATAAAGCCTACTAAAAGAAACAAAGAGGGTGCAAGGGAATAACGAACGACCTCTACCTACCCGTACACAAAGATATTATAGACATTACTCGCCCCACACTTAAGTACCCTATACGGGAAGGATTCAAACATCAGCGAACCTTGACCCGAGAGAAGGTAGGACGACGACAGCTTAAGCACTTAGACTGGGTCTTCGACCTTGTCACTAATACGGTACGCTGGGGTGGCATGGACGCGAGTGGGGCAGTGAAAGGACGTGATAACACCGTCCAGTGTTACTGCTTCGTGGCAGTGCAGAGGAACAGCTACTGGTGTGCAACACCCGTGGAATGGGAAGCACCTAAGGGACTTGCACAGTTTCAGCCTACACAGGTATAAACATCTCAGCTCTTGTATAACGTAGATTGGAGACATGTGTTCAAAAAATCTGTGCCTGAGGGCAGTAATATACCGATTTTGTTATTGTGGTCTTCACGATATCGAAACAATGTATGTTTCGCCGCAACACAACATAATCGCAACATGAGCAGAACAACTGAAGTGGCTTTTAGAGGTGGCAACTTTGGTAAAAACATTTTAGCGTCTATTTCAACGGTATCAGCTGTTTATACGGCGTGTTGTCACATACTTGTTTGTCTTTTAGGCTTTGTAAAGGGCGCCAGCAGATAACGTTTTGGGAAAGAATACGCTTTGGAAACACGTCACGAAATCATATCTTTAAATTTACCGTCTCTGTCAATCCAACGCGAGTGGTACCGACATCTGCTCTTCTTCTACTTCAGTTTATCATTTTTGCGTTTTACACATACAGCTAGAGTATTTACAACATGATACAAGGATTTACAGTGTTAATTATGGACGAAAGATAAAGGTCTCGCTATTGGCCATTGTTACATGTACTGGTGTACGGGCCCATTTGAAAAAGTTCCTTTCTCTCGGAGAAAACAGAGACATCCTAAACACTAGTCCATACAGTGCACGCCGACATTTTTCTAGTCCATACATTGCACGCAAACATTTTTCTCTTATCCTATGCTCTGTCGGCGTGTGAGTAAATACAGCGTGTCCCAGGAGGAATGATCAATATTCAAGGACATGACATGGTTCAAATGGCTCTGAGCACTATGGGACTCAACTGCTGTGGTCATCAGTCCCCTAGAACTTAGAACTACTTAAACCTAATTAACCTAAGGACATCACACACATCCATGCCCGAGGCAGGCTTCGAACCTGCGACCGTAGCAGTCGCACGGTTCCGGACTGCGCGCCTAGAACCGCGAGATCACCGTGGCCGGCGACATGACATGAACGATCATTCGAAGTAAGAATGTCTAGCAAACGTGGGCTCTAAAATGCTACATTAAGAGATATGAACACTTCCTCACCTTGGATAGTGTGAAACAAATGTCTTGGACTGCGAGCTCTTTGCTATCTATTTTTTTGGGGGGGGGGGGCGGAGGGAGATCACCGGTTCATCTTCGCTACTGTGAAAAATATACGTTCTACTGAACTGCATTTTAAAGCCCACGTTTACTACACTTTTTTTTCTACGAATGGTGGTTCCAGTCATCTCCCTGAATATTAACCACATTGTTTCTGAGACACCATGTATTCTGAGGTGCTCTAGTACAAATGAATATTTTAGAGTGACTTGATAACACCGTTTACAAAAGCTCGTAACTGTTACAAGCCAGCAACAGGCGGCATTAGTCGTGAATCAAACATCAGGATTTGCTGCCACGCGCGGCCTCAACCACAAGCTTTCAAATAATTGACTCCAAGTTCTCCACTGCACGAATACTTAACAATACCGATTCTGAGAAGTCGCATGTGTGGAGATGTGCTGTGGACACAGCAGGAAGTTTTTTGTATAGCAAGGCAAACCTGTGGTCGCGCCCTCCAGAAGCACTGGAGCAACTGTTGCAGCAGTTGAGGCGGGATACGTACCTGCAACAAAAGGAAAGCAAACGTGTAAACCAAGTACTGGTAGAGTCCCTACCTCAGCATATGTCTAATTACTCATAGAAATGTTGCTAAGAAACCTCGAGCTATAAATGATAGTACGAAAGTCTGTCATAAAGAGTATACACCAGGTAACATTGATAGTATCAAACACAGGACTTAAATTGAGGAAGAAACTTCTAACAATGTATACGTTTGTAGCACAGCACTGTATGGTAATGAAACATGGACAGTAAGAAACCCGAAACAGAAGATAATCGAAGCATTTAAGACATGGTGCTACAAAAAAAAATGTTGCAAATTAGGTGGACTGATAAGAATGAGGAGGCTCTCCGCAGAATCTGCGAGAAAAGGAATATATGGAACGCACTGACAAGACGAAAGGACAGGATAACAGAAACCTGTTAAGACACTAGGTAATAACTTCCGTGGTATTAGAGGGGACTGTAGAAGGTAAAAACTGTAGAGGAATACAGAGACTGAAATACATCCAGCACAAAATTGAGGATGTAGGGTGCAAATGCTACTCTGAGAGGAAGGGGTTGGCACGTTCATGTCACACACAGGAACAAAATGGGTCAAATGGCTCTGAGCACTATGGGACTTAACATCTGTGGTCATCAGTCCCCTAGAACTTAGAACTACTTAAACCTAACTAACCTAAGGACATCACACACAGGAACAGTGTCGCGTCAGATGAAGAATATACAAGGTGGTCGGAAATTCCCTTTACAAACTTCTAGGCCTTGTAGTGGGGAGTGAGTACATAATATTTTTAATAGGAACCGATGTTCAGAAGCGTACCATTTCCGTGCTACAACCATTTGAAAACATGTTGCTAATGCGACCATTTTTACAAGTAGTTGACTGGGCGTGATCCAGTAAATCACTTGTTTTACAGTTTGTAAGTAGGCTGTTTAGGTTTTTTATTGGTAACGCCACCTCTGTATGAAAATCACTGGCTGTGCTGTGTGCAGTCTGTGGCTGCTTTGCATTGTTGTAATACTCGCCATTGTAGTGTTAGGCAGCTGGCTGTGAACAGCGCGTAGCGTTGCGCAGTTGGAGGTGAGCCGCCAGCAGTGGTGGATGTGGGGAGAGAGATTGCGGAGTTTTGAAATTTGTCATGAACTGCTATATTTATATATGATGATATCAAGATAAATACATTGTTTGCTCTCTATTAATATCTTTCATTTGCTAACTATCCCTATCAGTAGTTAGTGCCTTCAGTAGTTTGAATCTTTTATTTAGCTGGCAGTAGTGGCGCTCGCTGTATTGCAGTAGCTTGAGCAGCGAAGATTTTTGTGAGGTAAGTGATTTGTGAAAGGTATAGTTTAATGTTAGTCAGGGCCATTCTTTTGTAGGGAATTTTGAAAGTCAGATTGCGTTGCGCTAACAAAATATTGTGTGTCAGGTTAAGCACAGTCTTATGTAGAATTGTTCTAAGGGGAAGTTTCAAGTTCCACTCATTAACAGACCACGAGATTGCTCGTGTACTTGTTGACGGGTTGTCATCAACGTGATGCACTAACGCCTCTTCCAGTTCGGCGTGTGAGGCCTCGCTGGAGCGCCACTGTCACGCCTGCTGCTGGTGAAGATACCCTTTCTCGAAACCGCTGCGTGATTGTGGCGAAAAGGGGACGCGATGTAGTCTGAAGTCGTGGAGAACTATCTTGATAAAGGCGACGAGCAGTTCGTCCATTGCCGTGAGCTTCGCCATTCAGGAAGATCATGTCGGTGTTTTCTGCAAACTTGTACTCAAGCATGTTGATCCAACACTGACAGACGCGTGAATGAGGCTCAACCAGGTCAGTGAGGTACGATAGGATGTCAAATGACATCAGCCGTTCTGACGTAAGCACCGATCACTATGACTATCCTGTTGCAAACCTACCCAGCAAACATGTTTTCAAACGGCTGTAGCACGAAAACGGTACGTTTCCGGACATGTGCTCCTATTGAAAATAAACTCCTGGAAATGGAAAAAAGAACACATTGACACCGGTGTGTCAGACCCACCATACTTTCTCCGGAGACTGCGAGAGGACTGTACAAGCAATGATCACACGCACGGCACAGCGGACACACCAGGAACCGCGGTGTTGGCCGTCGAATGGCGCTAGCTGCGCAGCATTTGTGCACCGCCGCCGTCAGTGTCAGCCAGTTTGCCGTGGCATACGGAGCTCCATCGCAGTCTTTAACACTGGTAGCATGCCGCGACAGCGTGGACGTGAACCGTATGTGCAGTTGACGGACTTTGAGCGAGGGCGTATAGTGGGCATGCGGGAGGCCGAGTGGACGTACCGCCGAATTGCTCAACACGTGGGGCGTGAGGTCTCCACAGTACATAGATGTTGTCGCCAGTGGTCAGCGGAAGGTGCACGTGCCCGTCGACCTGGGACCGGACCGCAGCGACGCACCGATTCACGCCAAGACCGTAGGATCCTACGCAGTGCCGTAGGGGACCGCACCGCCACTTCCCAGTAAATTGGGGACACTGTTGCTCCTGGGGTATCGGCGAGGACCATTCGCAACCGTCTCCATGAAGCTGGGCTACGGTCCCGCACACCGTTAGGCCGTCTTCCGCTCACGCCCCAACATCGTGCAGCCCGCCTCCAGTGGTGTCGCGACAGGCGTGAATGGAGGGACGAATGGAGACGTGTCGTCTTCAGCGATGAGAGTCGCTTCTGCCTTGGTGCCAATGATGGTCGTATGCGTGTTTGGCGCCGTGCAGGTGAGCGCCACAATCAGGACTGCATACGACCGAGGCACACAGGGCCAACACCCGGCATTATGGTGTGGGGAGCGATCTCCTACACTGGCCGTACACCACTGGTGATCGTCGAGGGGACACTGAATAGTGCACGGTACATCCAAACCGTCATCGAACCCATCGTTCTACGATTCCTAGACCGGCAAGGGAACTTGCTGTTCCAACAGGACAATGCACGTCCGCATGTATCCCGCGCCACCCAACGTGCTCTAGAAGGTGTAAGTCAACTACCCTGGCCAGCAAGATCTCCGGATCTGTCCCCCATTGAGCATGTTTGGGACTGGATGAAGCGTCGTCTCACGCGGTCTGCACGTCCAGCACGAACGCTGGTCCAACTGAGGCGCCAGGTGGAAATGGCATGGCAAGCCGTTCCACAGGACTACATCCAGCATCTCTACGATCGTCTCCATGGGAGAATAGCAGCCTGCATTGCTGCGAAAGGTGGATATACACTGTACTAGTGCCGACATTGTGCATGCTCTGTTGCCTGTGTCTATGTGCCTGTGATTCTGTCAGTGTGATCATGTGATGTATCTGACCCCAGGAATGTGTCAATAAAGTTTCACCTTCCTGGGACAATGAATTCACGGTGTTCTTATTTCAATTTCCAGGAGTGTATTACGTACTCGCTCCCCTCTACAAGTCCTAGATGTCTGTAACGGGAATTTCCGACCACCATGTATACTGAAATAAACTGTGTGTAACAATACTATAGCGCTGTCTGTCCTCCTAAAACAGTGGTTCTCAAGTTGGGGGTAATTAGCCCCAGAGGGGTAAAATGAAATTTTCTGAGGGATAAAAGCTACACGATTCGATTCTGTTTCAGGCACGAAACTAAATTATTTTCAAAAGATCATTACTATTTTCACAATTTCGTACGACTCTAATACAGATTATGTAAGTTACCAATAATTACTTTTTCTCAGTTACTAGCATTAATGCGGTGGAGATTACAGGTTCCTCACACTGTCCACACCACTACACACATACTGTATGTTGTGCTTTTCCCATACAACGCTGATTATAAAAATGGGACAAATGGGAAGAAATGTTAAATGTCTCAAGAAAAGCAATACCTGCAGAAGTCCAGAAATTGCTTCATTATTCGCTTCGAAAGAGATAAATGAATTAACAAATGGGAAGAAATGCTAAAGGTCTCAAGAAAAGCAATACCTGCAGAAGTCTAGAAATTGCTTCATCACTCGCTTCGAAAGAGAAAAATGAATTAACTGGGAGCACGACACAGCACGACACAGCAGTCACTACGTAAGGGTTACTATAGTGCGGTACACAGTTTTTATTATGACGAAATAAATCTCGGGTAAACAGCCTGGTATGAGTGTGCATAGGACACAATATTTCGGCAATCGATCACGTTGCCATCATCAGGTGCGCTGTACATCAGCGCACCTGGTGATGGCAACGTGGTCGATTGCCGAATTATTGTGTCCTACGCACACACGTACCAGGCTGTTCACCCGAGATATATTTCGTCGTAAAATACGCCTGGAGAAATTGAAGAATCACAGTTTTTATTATTATTATTACTATTATTATTATTATTATTATTATTATTATTATTAGAGTGATTAGACACACAGCATTAACAGCCTGGAGTCGTCCAATTTCTGCCAGCTCAGAAGCAAGGAGTGCAGCAATGAAGTGATTTACGAATAATAAGTACAGCGCACACATCTGAAAACGTTTGATTTTAAATGGGGTTGCACTGTGCAGCTAAAGTAAGTGTCGCAATGGAGAGGAATAATCAAGGGAAAGTTTGTTCTGCAATAAATGTGTGCCCTCATTGTCGATACTTAGCTTTCTTTTCCGAGGAGTTGTAAGTAGCACTTGCGACGCTTCACGAATTCCTCCGTCATTCATTCATTCTCTCTCTCTCTCTCTCTCTCTCTCTCTCTCTCTCTCTCTCTCTCTCTCACACACACACACACACACACACACACACACACACAGAGAGAGAGAGAGAGAGAGAGAGAGAGAGAGAAAATTCGGTAAATTCTTTACTGGTAACAGGTCGGTTCCACTGAGGGAACAGTTTTAGAGAAAAGAATGAAACTTCAGAAGATGTACACTCCGACTTGGCAAACAGGTTTTGCTTTTCCAGAGTTTCGTATGAAGAGCTTAGTGCAAAGAAGCTAAAGTGCAAATAGACAGAAATAAAGGGTTATGGGGGAAAACGGCACAATCTAGTAACGCAACTTTGATAAGCGGCGGTACTGTAGATGAGAAGTGAAGACTGACTATGATATGTTGGTAAATGTGCCAACACCTTGTAGATAGAGGCGGCCTATCTAACGCAGACGGGCGTGAATTCTGGAAAAGGATAAGTAGTGAATTCTAATAAGAAAAGTATGCAGCTCCTCGAATACTTAACTTTATTCTATCCTTGTGGTACATCGCTCTTGATATTACAAATAAGACTATCTTCAGATACGGTTAATGGCGCCTTGCTAGGTCGTAGTCATGGACTTAGCTGAAGGCTATTCTAACTGTCTCTCGGCAAATGAGAGAAAGGCTTCGTCAGTGTAGTCGCCAGCAAAGTCGTCGTACAACTGGGGGCGAGTGCTGTTCCGTATCTCGAGACCTGCCTTGTGGTGGCGCTCGGTCTGCGATCACACAGTGGCGACACGCGGGTCCGACATGTACTAAATGGACCGCGGCCGATTTAAGCTACCACCTAGCAAGTGTGGTGTCTGGCGGTGACACCACAGACTATGCTTTCACGAGTTTAGGTAACTGCCTGAAGCGCCGATATAAACAGAATACCAGTGGAGGCATATGCCAGAGAGATTTCAGAAGCTCGTGTGCGTCTAACTTGCGTCTCGAGTGCCGGCGCAGTGTAGTGTTTACGGGGCCTCGTTGCAGCAGCAGTAGCAGTAGCCTACACAACACCACACAGAGAGACCGCCCGGCCTCGTCCTTGGAGCCGGCGACCCACATACACATTCTCTCTCGACACATACCTCGGCCTGCGCGCTATCTTATCGCGGCCCCCCTTCCCTCCCACAATGGACACCACAACACAACACCTGACACGCTGGTGTCGGTGACGGCTGCAGAGCTACCCAATGCCCGCTTCGCGAAAACAAAATCTCTCTCTCTCTCTCTCTCTCTCTCTCTCTCTCTCTCTCTCTCTCTCTCTCTCTCTGTGTGTGTGTGTGTGTGTGTGTGTGTGTGTGTGTGTGTGTGTGCGTGTGCGCGTGTGTTGATAATGATGAATGAGCCGACTTGAATTACCGCCAAGTTCTGATATGTTGCCGGGTTGAAGTGTCAACAGGTTCGGAATGTCAAGCAGCCTACGGAATGCTCCCAGAACAATACACAAGACACAAAATGACACGTTCTGCTCATGACAGCATAAAGTAATCCAGCTAAAAAGTAAAGAAGCCATCAATCGGTACACTTTACTAGGCAGGCAGTAAGCCGTTGTCATTCGCCAACCAATGATCTGCTTTACACCGTTAATGGTGTCGAGGCCTGGTTCAACCCTAGACCAGTGAAGGGAGAAAAGTGTTACGTTATCACTAAACCATCGTAAATTGTACTGCTCAAACTTATTCAAAGGAAGTCATAACTGTTGTTGTTGTTGTTGTTGTTGTTGTTGTCTTCAGTCCTGAGACTGGTTCTATGCAGCTCTCCATGCTACTCTATCCTATGCAGGCTTTTTCATCTCCCAGTACTTACTGCAACCTACATCCATCTGAATCTGCTTAGTGTATTCATCTCTTGGTCTCCCTCTACGATTTTTACCCTCCACGCTGCCCTCCAGTGCTAAATTTGTGATCCCTTGATGCCTCAGAACATGTCCTACCAACCGATCCCTTCTTCTAGTCAAGTTGTGCCACAAACTTCTCTTCTCCCCAATCTATTCAATACTTCCTCATTAGTTATGTCATCTACCAATCTAATATTCAGCATTCTTCTGTAGCACCAAATTTCGAAAGCTTCTATTCTCTTCTTGTCTAAACTATTTATCGTCCATGTTTCACTTCCATACATGGCTACACTCCATACAAATACTTTCAAAAACTACTTCCTGACATACAAATCAATACTCGATGTGAACAAATTTCTCTTCTTCAGAAACGCTTTCCTTCCTATTGCCAGTCTACATTTTATATACTCTCTACTTCGACCATCATCAGTTATTTTGCTCCCCAAATAGCAAAACTCCTTTACTACTTTAAGTGTCTGATTTCCTAATCTAATACCCTCAATATCACCCGACTCAATTCGACTACATTCCATTATCCTCGTTTTGCTTTTGTTGATGTTCATCTTATACCCTCCCTTCAAGACACTATCCATTCCGTTCAACTGCTCTTCCAAGTCCTTTGCTGTCTCTGACAGAATTACAATGTCATCGGAGAACCTCAAAAGTTTTTATGTCTTCCTTATGGATTTTAATACCTACTCCGAATTTTTCTTTTGTTTCCTTTACTGCTTGCTCAATATACAGATTGAATAACATCGGGGAGAGGCTACAACCCTGTCTCACTCCCTTCCCAACCACTGCTCCTCTTTCATGTCCCTCAACTCTTATAACTGCCATTTGGTTTCTATACAAATTGTAAATAGCCTTTCGCTCCCTATATTTTACCCCTGCCACCTTCAGAATTTGAAAGAGAGTATTCCAGTCAACATTGTCAAAAGCTTTCTCTAAGTCTACAAATGCTAGAATCTTAGGTTTGCCTTTCCTTAATCCAGCTTCTAAGATAAGCCGTAGGGTCAGTATTGCCTCACGTGTTCCTATATTTCTACGGAATCGAAACTGATCTTCCCCAAGGTCGGCTTCTACTAGTTTTTCCATTCGTCTGTAAAGAATTCGCGTTAGTATTTTGCAGCCGTGACTTATTGAACTGATAGTTCGGTAATTTTCACATCTGTCAACGCCTGCTTTCTTTGAGATTGAAATTATTATATTCTTCTTGAAGTCTGAGGGTATTTCGCCTGTCTCATACATCTTGCTCACTAGATGGTAGAGTTTTGTCAGGACTGGCTCTTCCAAGGCCGTCAGTAGTTCTAATGGAATGTTGTCTACTCCCGGGGCCTTGTTTCGACTCAGGTCTTTCAGTGTTCTGTCAAACTCTTCACGCAGTATCATATCTCGCATTTCATCTTCATCTACATCCTCTTCCATTTCCATAATATTGTCCTCAAGTACATTGCCCTTGTATAGGCCCTCTATATACTCCCTCCACCTTTCTGCTTTCCCTTCTTTGCTTAGAAATGTGTTTCCATCTAAGCTCTTGATATTCATACAAGTGGTTCTCTTTTCTCCAATGGTCTCTTTAATTTTCCTGTAGGCAGTATCTATCTTACCCCTAGTGAGATAAGCCTCTACATCCTTACATTTGTCCTCTAGCCATCCCTGCTTAGCCATTTTGCACTTCCTGTCGATCTCGTTTTTGAGACGTTTGTATTCCTTTTTGCCTGCTTCATTTACTGCATTTTTATATTTTCTCCTTTCATCAATTAAATTCAATATTTCTTCTGTTACCCAAGGATTTCTATTAGCCCTCGTCTTTTTACCTACTTGATCCTCTGCTGCCTTCACTACTTCATCCCTCAGAGCTACCCATTCTTCTTCTACTGTATTTCTTTCCCCCATTCCTGTCAATCGTTCTTTAACGCTCTCCCTGAAGCTCTCTATAACCTCTGGCTCTTTCAGTTTATCCAGGATCCATCTCCTCAAATTCCCACCTTTTTGCGGTTTCTTCAGTTTTAATCTACAGTTCATAACCAATAGATTGTGGTCAGAGTCCACATTTACCCCTGGAAATGTCTTACAATTTAAAACCTGGTTCCTAAATCTCTGTCTTACCATTATATAATCTATCTGATACCTTCTAGTATCTCCAGGATTCTTCCATGTATACAACCTTCTTTTATGAGTCTTGAACCAAGTGTTAGCTTTGATTAAGTTATGCTCTGTGCAAAATTCTACCTGGCGGCTTCCTCTTTCATTTCTTACCCCCAATCCATATTCACCTACTACGTTTCCTTCTCTCCCTTTTCCTACAACCGAATTCCAGTCACCCATGACTATCAAATTTTCGTCTCCCTTCACTATCTGAATAATTTCCTTTATTTCATCATACATTTCTTTAATTTCTTCGTCATCTGCAGAGCTAGTTGGCATAGAAACTTGTACTACTGTAGTAGGCGTGGGCTTCGTGTCTATCTCGGCTACAATAATGCGTTCACTATGCTGTTTGTAGTAGCTTACCCGCATTCCTATTTTTTATTCATTATTAAACCTACTCCTGAATTACCCCTATTTGACTTTGTATTTATAACCCTGTATTCGCCTGACCAAAAGTCTTGTTCCTCCTGCCACCGAACTTCACTAATTCCCACTAACTTTAACCTATCCATTTCCCTTTTTAAATTTTCTAACCTACCTGCCCGATTAAGGGATCTGACATTCCACGCTCCGATCCGTAGAACACCAGTTTTCTTTCTCCTGACAACGACGTCCTCTTGAGTAGTCCCCGCCCGGAGATCCGAATGGGGGACTATTTTACCTCCGGAATATTTTACCCAAGAGGACGCCATCATCATTTAACCATGCAGTAGAGCTGCATGCCCTCGGGAAAAATTACGGCTGCAGTTTCCCCTTGCTTTCAACCGTTCGCAGTACCAGCACAGCAAGGCCGTTTTGGTTATTGTTACAAGGCCAGATCAGTCAATCATCCAGACTGTCGCCCCTGCAACTACTGAAAAGGCTGCTGCCCCTCTTCAGGAACCACGTGTTTGTCTGGCCTCTCAACAGATACCCCTCCGTTGTGGTTGCACCTACGTTACGGCTATCTGTATCGCTGAGGCGCGCAAGCCTCCCCACCAACGGAAAGGTCCATGGTTCATGGGGGGGGAGTCATAATTAATACTGTTAAAAACCATTCAAAAGCCAATATCGCACAAAATATTTTTTATTCAAGACAGCAGCTTTCAACGGTCTAAGCTGTCATCTTCAGGTCTTAAACTTTTTTTTTTTTTTTTTGTTCGCTTTACGCTGAACCTCATGCACAAGCGTAAAACGAAGATGTTGTACTATAAAAATGTTTAAGACCTGAAGATGACAGCTTACACTGTTGTGCGATCTTCGCTTTTGAATAGTTTTTAACAAGTAAAACAGATCGCCTTTCGATGCTCTCATAATGAGGAAATACAACCATAATTCATCGATTACGCATTTTTGCTTACAATTATTATATTTCTAATGGTATGTTACATACCAAATTAAGTACAAAATGTTCTGTTTTATATCCTACTGCAACTGTAATTTTTACAAAGATTTAATAATCTAGGATTAATGTGGTTTCCATATGATGAAACTATCTTAAGATTTTCTTCCTCCACATACCCACATACACAAAGCTTGGCCTAAATTGAAATTCAATCTATGTGATTGATCAAAGATTGAAGCAAGAATCTTTCTATTCTGACGGCTATCCAATGAAACTTGAATACTTCGTGTGCACTAAATAATGTATGACGCACTTATAGTTAACTTGTAACACACCAAGAGCATCTTCGATAATGAGAGAAGCTGAATAAATGAATTAAAATTTGTGTCACGACCAGAACTTGAACCCGGTTCTCCTCCTTACTAGGCAGATGTGCTAACCATAACTCTAGTAAGCAGGAGAACCGGGTTCAAATTCTGGTTGTGGTACAAATTTTAATTCATTTCTTCAGCTTCTCTCATCATCGAAGATAAAGCTGAGACTCATATGTCTCACGGAAATTGTAATTCCATCAGATCAACAGAATACCAAGAACAGTTACTGCAGCAATTATGATACTTTAAACCACAAGGCAGCCATAAATTTGATTTAGGTTTTCATTTAAGCCACCATCATGACTGTTCTCAGGCAGCTTTCACTTATACAATGCTCAGAAGTAAGAATACAGCAAAACTAGAAGACAAAATCAGACCTCAACATGTTGACGCGTTAACCGTCTAAAAACGTGAAACCTGAGTTTCTCCCGGCGTATAAAATGTTCAAATGACTAACGGGAAGGCACCCGGTTAACGTCATGGATAAGGAAGTAGTTGAAATTAAATTAGCAGATAACCTTGCAAATACAGATGGACCTTTTTGCTTAAATTCTGCTCTCTCTCTCTCTCTCTCGTCAAAAAACAGAGGGACAGAATTAATGCTAGCTCGCCCGCTGTTTAGCAATTTTCACTATCGGTAAATTCTGGTGTCGGTCGTCTTTGATTGGTGTGGTGGCGCTTGTGATTACAGTGTGTGTGTGTGGGGGGGGGGGGGGGGGGCGGGCTCTTGTGCATTTCTCCGTGTTACCTTTCCAGAACTGCTCTGCAAACCGAGGTTTTAAACATTATTGCACAGCGCTTTAGTACTGGAATTATGCCTTGAAAATGAAAGGGTGATATCAGCGGTTGTCGACGACGTCACCCGGCTACTTTCCCGTAATTTATCTGAACATACGAAAATGGATTTCACAAGTCCCAATACGTTCATAGTGCCTCTTAACATAAAGATTTTAAGCACAACAGTGACCTTTTGCGTTTCTCTTTGGACTCTCTATAAGTTCCACTGTGTTTGACAGCGCTTTTCTGAGTTTAAAATCATTGATACATCAGGAAGAGGCCAGTTACCGATCTGGAGGCTATTTGCAAGTGAATGCACGGAGCTATCAGATGCTCAGCCGCCACAATCTTCAGAAGCACGGGTTGTCGTGATACTCAAGATTATGACTACCGATCTATCTGGTAGATCTGATAAAAATATAAGACATGTGATACTTCCTGATTCCCAGATTACGATAGCCGACGCAATTGCCAGCTCCTTGGTGGCGCTTCGAAATGGCTAGTCGTCATATACCCCATGTCCAAAACAAACTGCGGCTTTGCCCGCCTGCAGCCACGTGCATGCCCACGGAGACCGAATGCAATATATTCCAACAGGGAGGCAGGCTCTAGAAACAAAGTGTTCATTGGTACTTGTACGCAAGTGGGGTCCTATTAGGCGAGTACGTCCGCCCACGACTTGACTGCAAAAATGGTTCAAATGGTTCTGAGCACTATGGGACTCAACTGCTGTGGTCATAAGTCCCCTAGAACTTAGAACTACTTAAACCTAACTAACCTAAGGACATCACACACATCCATGCCCGAGGCAGGATTCGAACCTGCGACCGTAGCGGTCGTGCGGTTCCAGACTGTAGCGCCTTTAACCGCTCGGCCACTCCGGCCGGCACTTGACTGCACCTCCGTGTCAAAAAGCCCTCACAACTGTAGTATGTAGACTGTCACCATCCACAAGTAGCTACTGCAACTATCGAGGGTGTTGTCTCCGTGAAGCAGTCTTCAAGGGAAAGGCTCACGCACACAGGAAAGTGAGCTAGAGCGTGGAGTGCTGCAGAAACCATTGGTTCAACACGACGCGAGGTCCCAAGTAAGCAGCAGTGAAATCTCGCACTTGGGGTGGCTGACAGGGAAGGCCTCTGTATTTGCTACTATAGAATGTTACCAACTACGCACAAAACAAACGGCTACTCGTCAGAATTCCTGTTCCAGTGGGAGAGTTGTTCAACGAAAAACATTTGGCTTCGTAGGTTTGCACTCCGTCGTTTTCGTACCACTGACCCCTCTGTATCGTCTCGGGAAGGACTGTTTATACTATAAAGGCCAGATTTTGCATCATATTTACGGCGAAATACTGTTAAAAGTGAGATGAACTGGAAAAACTGTGACTGCAGTTGTGAGGGTAAAAGTGTGAAGTTCAAAATGGTACAAATGGCTCTGAGCACCATGGGACTTAACTGCTGAGGTCATCAGTCCCGTAGAACTTAGAACTACTTAAACCTAACTAACCTAAGCACATCACACACATCCATGCCCGAGGCAGGATTCGAACCTGCGACCGTAGCGGTCGCGCGGTTCCAGACTGTAGCGCCTAGAACCGCTCGGCCACTCCGGCTGGCAAAAGTGTGAAGTGTTTCCTTTCATTTGGTGGAGGAGGAATAACATCAGCATACATTCGTGTGTCGTGTAGGTGTGTGGGGAGGGAGGGAGGGAGGGAGGGAGGGAGGGAGGGAGGGAGGGAGGGAGGGTGGGAGAGATGGAGGGAGAGGGAGGGGGAGGGGGAGAGAGTAGAGAGGGCGAGAGGGGAAGGGAGGGGGAGGGAGGGAGGGAGGGAGGGAGAGGGAGGTGGAGGGAGAGGGAGGGGGGAGAGAGGGGGAGAGGGATATGGGAGAGAGGGGGAGGGGGAGGGAGGGAGGAGAGAGAAGAGGCGTTAAACGGAAGGAAGTACTAAAATATCTTCCGTATCTTAGTGTGAAAAATGTTTCATAGCTGGTGACGGTAAATACACTGCTCTGGAAAATTTAAGGAGGCGATAGGTAAAGCAGCATAATGTATTAACATATTAATTACTCCCAATCGTGTACAGAAAACTGGGCGTCGCATGCCGTGGGGTCAGCGTGCCCAGAGCGCCGAACTGGGCTGCCCCCGCAACACAAGGCAGTTGAAGTCACGGGAAAAGACAGTGTTTGTCGACTAGCGAGCAGTTACGGTGTACTGAGTTCGTGTCCTTCATTACAGCATGGCTCGGAGAAAACATCTGTATGACTTTAGAAGGGGAAGAATCATCGACAAAGTGCAAGGGGTATGAAGTTTGACGCGTGTAGCCCAGGAGTTGGGTATTGCTCCCGTGCATCGGGAGTAATCCGACCCACAGGCACTGCTGCCCGGAGGTTGTCGAATGCAGTCAACTACTGCGGCAGATGACCTCTACACTGCACAACAGGCAGGAAGCGACCCATGCCAATCACGGGGTGCAGTTTCAACCACATTTAATAGACCTGCAAGGCACGCAATCAAACGCTTCACAGTGTCACAGCGACTGTATGGGAGTTGTCTCTTTGCCCGACAACCAGAACGTTGTGTTCCGTTGACAGCCGCACATCAGCAGCACCGCCTGTGATAGCTTCAAGAGCTTAGGGACTGAACCAACGAGAAGCGGGAACGCCTGCTCTTCTGCGATGATAGATATTCAATATGAGCAGTATCTCTGGACGTATCCCCATACACCAAGCAATGGGAACACTTAATGCACCCAGCAAAATGTCGAACATGATTGTTTTTTTTTTTATCAAGGTGTTATGGTATGGGAAGGCAGAATGTTGCGTGGGCGTACTGACTTCCAAATTTTTGAACACGGTACACTCACCACTCAACGTTATTGTAACACTGTACTCCTTTCTTACACGCGTCTCTTCAAGGGTACACTCGGCCCTGACTTCAGTTTTATGAACAACAATGCACGACCGCATCTAACAGCGCAAGTGGAGCAGCCCTTGGAACGAGAGAATATTCGCGATATGCCATAAACGTTGTTGGTAATAAAAGTGACAGATACAGCCGTATATAAATGCGCAGACAAGAGGTAAGGTTATCGCCTCGCTTTATTTTCCAATAGTTTCAATGATAGGCAAGACGTGGCATTGAGACAATTTCTTCTCCATAGTCCAAAACCAACCAAAACGCACTCTGCTGACGGATGATTAGAATAAAGATAATAAAGACGCAGAAAGGAAAGGAAGAGACTTTAAAAGGAAAAAGTCAAATCCATCGAAAAAACTTGCCTTAGGAGCAGATCAGATGTGATCATCTTACCTCCTGTTTATGCATGACTGTGCAGAAGCGCATTTATATACGGCTTGTAAATTATAGATTGCAGCGATCAGTCTCCCTTTTTAAATTTTATTGTGCAGATATAGATGTCGGCTAGAAGCTAGCCATCCTCAATGCACTATTATTTTGGCTCAATGCGGTGTAATGCCTGTTGGCCGGGCTTCATCCACAGTTCATTGACTACTAGTATTCAATGAACTGTGGATGACGGCCGACCAACACGCATTACAAGCACTGAGCGAAAATAATAGTGCACTGAGAATGGCTAGCTTCTAGCCGACATCTATATCTGCACAATAAAATTTAAAAAGGACAACTCATCACTGCAATCTATAATTTACAAGTCAATATAACAGTCGCTGAGTGCAACAGCTTTCTGAATGGAAGGTAACCTGATTTATCTACGGCTTTATCCGTCACTTTTATTACCAACAACGTTTATGGGACGTATCCTCATGAATATATCAAGTTGCGTGAAAAGTTGTACACAAAGGCATACAAGCAAAAGTTAAGGCCGAAAATAACTTCCGCATGATGTGTTGCTGCGAAGTAACATAACTCATTGAAACTTGGACCATACGTAGAAGGAACTGCTACAGTACAATACAGAAGGTAACCGTGAAGAGGCAATGTTCCCCTGCCCCGAAACAGCACTGGGACGCACCCAACAGCTACAAAACGTAGATGTCAGCCCGATGTGTAGCCGGGCCTTAAAACAAGGACGAAATGGCTTCTGGGAACAGTGCTACGGCTGAAGAGACGGAACCACCGTGGACAGTTCAGCCAGTAATAAGGGGACTTATGCTACACTCGCTTTGCACCACAACGAAGTGGAACCTCCGTGGCTACGACGCATCCCTCTTGAGAAGTCTTACTGTCCAACTGGAATTGCTCTCCCTCATACGCGGCTAGATGCGACATCCAGTGAAGGAAATACGATAGCAGTTGGTACCTTAAGCTCACCGTGTGTTTGGATGTCACCAAACATGCTCACTGCCGTCAGCACAGTCCCGTTTGCCATGGAAGTTCTACACGAGTACTGTCTCGGCGCCAAGGCAGCTCTTACAAGCATGTAGCCGTTTTGTCATTGGGCGCCGACACTGGTCCATTTACCACAGTGCAACACTGAGGCGGCTGGTGGACTTGGCTATTCGGAACAGGCAGAGGAAGGGCACTTTACTCTTTTTAGCGTAGACCCAACCCCTTTGACAGCAGCCGTCTGGTATAGCAGCTGTTAGAATGCGACGTCCTAAAATACGCACATATATGTTGTAACCTCCCAACAGAAAAGTTCCGAAACCTCCCAACAGAAAAAATTTAATTATTTATAATTCACATTCAGTGTAACCTCCCAACAGAAAAAAATGTAATAATATAACATTCACATTTAGCGTAACCTACCAACAGATAAATTCCGAAACCTCTCAACAGAAAAAATATAATTACTAATATCATTCTCATTTAGCGTACGGTTGGTCTTTCTGAAGACTTTGCTGAGTATGGGCTACCATCTTCCTCAATCAGCTTCTTCTCTTTTGTATACTACAGACGTTCGTCTATATAAAGTGATAGTTAACTTCATCAAGAGTACTGGCCACAATCTGTAGGTTTTAATGGTGTACGTAAATTATAAATGTCTTCCTGATGATATTTCAGAATTGGTGTGAATTGTAAGCCAAGGCACTTTTAATTATTTTCCAATACAATTCAATTCAATTTTTAAAACATTATGTACAAACCTGTAACAGTTAAGCTTTTTATTCTTGTAAATATGCATTTCTGTATTTGTCTATTCAATTATGTGTACATTGTCACTGTGTGTTGCCGATGGCTAAATTGAGTACACACTCAAAGGCCAAATAAAAAAATAAAAAAAAAAAACTACCCAACAGTAAAAATATGTATAGCACTGACATTTAGTGTAACCTAGCAACAGTTTATTATTCTGTAACCTACCAATAATAAAGTGACTAATTTCTCGATAAAATTGTGGCTCACTTATAACCTTTCAATAATTGACTGTGAATTTAAACTGGTAAATTTTGGACGTCACCAGTGCTGCGTCATGGCCCTGAAAGATCATACTGAATAATTTGAAAATTCGTACCTCAATGAAGTCGCCGGATAACGCCGGAGATATATGCTCCTATACGAAATTTTTCTGGCACAGCCCAGTGTAATGCTGGCAGATAGATTTGTCATGTATAAAAGGAAAGAACTGATTTTTCTTTACAATAATCGGGATTGGAGAAATTAGTAAATTCTTTAAATTGAGATGAATGATTATCAAAAGTTAATTTTTATAAGAAAGATTATTATTAAGAGGTTTTTTTTTTAAAACATTACACGGGACGTGATATTACAATAGTACATATGCGCGAGGCTGCTTTTACCTTATACTACAACGCTCAGGCACCGCCATCGCTCCGCACGAACGGCCCAGCCAACTCCATACGCACGACTGCTAACTACTACTACTACTACTACTACTACTACAACAACTGCATACAACACTGCTCTCTGGTCTGAGATTCTCTTACAGCTTACATATCGCAGGCAGCGCGTGAGCAATCCATCGAAATTACATCTGCTCGAGTGCGCTAGCAATATATTCCTTAGTCATGGACCTCTTACAATGTTATCTATGCAGAGAAATGGACCAGCTCCATTTTGGCGTCGCAAGATGCGTCACTACTCTTCAAGCTGCCAAATTTTGGTTTCCAATTATTCCATCACTTGTCTTAATTTTCCTTTTGTTCTTAGCTGGGCATTTGTGTGTTCTGGATTGTATGCTTCTGACACGCGACATAGTTTCCATTGTGCTCGTTGGAAATGAGGTATTCGAGTCTCGTCAATAGCGGAAGTACAGAATACCTGTTACCAAAGGCTGAAATACGTGTTAGTACAACGGATAAAACCAGAACCAAGTGCTGAGTCAGGGAGAGTTGTGGAAGGTCTTAGTGAGTAAGAAAAAATTCATAAGGCTCCCCCCCCCCCCCCCCCCCCACCACCGAAACGTGTCCTTTAGTCCTTTCCATTTAAAGCAGCAGATCGAAGTAAAATGCATCTCACTATCCCCTTTTCGGTTTTACCAATAGGTAAATAGCGGGACAAAGTAGTGTTTCCCTTGGTAAGGAGTGGCTACAGCTGGTAAATTTCGCTTCCCCGCTCCCTGCTGTGACTGAGTGATTAGGAGGCTTATTATAGTGTGGGCGGCCCCAACGCAACCATTAGTGACGTAACACGTCCAGTTATTCTGCGCGCACCAGAGAAAGATAGCGGGACGTGATTTCATTAGCAGTTACAGAAGCTGACGAGTGAGGATTTCCGCGTCGCTGTAAAGTTACGAAATAACACTCTCTGTCAGCACAAACCACCAGGAGGCCAGTAGGAAGTTCCGCGTGCGACGTAATATCTTCCGCTCAGCTATTCTACTGCGCATCCCACATGTAAATTTTCTTCCATCGTGAATTACGTCTGCACTGAAATTTACAACACGAACCACTAAGGTAAAGTAACAGGTAAAAAAAAGTGTCGGTTAGAAGACTACAGTAGTGACATCGACGATACCGATAAAAGATCTGTTCAAAATATAAGAGGACAATTAATTTTTGGGAGAGAATTTTATTTATTCATTCATGTCAATGTTATCATCTTCAAAATATACACCACTAGATATTATACACTTACGACAGCGCTTTATTCAATCTACAAAACACTACTGGAATCAATCTTCGGGATACATTTTGGCTCTCTTGACGATGCGTCTTTAATCACATCTATGCTCTTAAAAGACGGCTCTTAAACGTTTTCTTAATTTTTGGGAAATAAAAAATCACACGGAGCAATGTCTGGCGAATATGAATGCTGGGGCATCATTACGTTATTGGTTACGGGCGAAAATATACGAACAAGCAACGGAGTTCAGCAGGTGAATAAAGTTGGCGCAAAGCCTCGAATTCTTTCGCCGCAAATCCGCGCGGTTATTTTTAATTTTTTAACGAAATCGGGTTAGACTTGTGAATAGTACTCTTTATTGACCGTTCGAACTTGTGGGAAGAACTAAAGGAGCACTGCACAGTTAAAAATCGAAGAACGCAGTGAGCGTGAACTTCACAGTTCACCGCACTTGTCCACCGTTTATCGGTCCTGGCTATCTAGAATGCTTCCTCTGAGACAACCGAAACTTAGTTTCGACGACATATCCCAAAATTCATGATTCTTCACCTACTGCAATATGTTCAAGAGTTCTGCACCGCTACTGACGTCGGCTAACGACTGCCGGACATCTTGCATACGCCGTTCAGTTTGTTCCAAGTTCAACAGTTCTCGAGAAAATGTTGCTTTCGCACGTTTCATAAGCAAACATCCGAAAATTTCAATGGCATATGGAAGTTAATATGCCAACATTATCAGCGACTTCTCCAATTGTGATTAAGTGATCATTCAAAATAGTTTCACATTTTCCACGGTGTCATCGGTTGATATGCTGGGGTGCCCAGTGCGCTTGTCATTTTCAACATCTTCACGGTCTCGTTTGAAACACCTATACCACTACTCATAACTTTTAAGTCATATCAGACTCACCAACAGCAAAATTTACGTATCTATAACTTTTCTGTAGTATATTCGGTTGTTATAGCACAGTTTTCCGCGAATTCTCCGAGTTATTTTTGTAAGAAAACTAGCTTTTCTCCCACGCTTCTATCGCGAATGCGTTCGACACATACGTTGCACATATCTTCTCTTCCCTCTTCCTTCCCCTTCTCTCTGTTCTCCTCATCTCCCCACGTCTGCCTGTCAAGCTCCGTGTTCTCACTCACTCAGCTTTCCTATCTGCTACATTCCCCCTCTGTGCTTCTCCTCCGCAAGCTACCTCCGACCCTGCCTTCCTGCCCCCTCCCTCTGCCCACATCCTTCTCCCCCTCTTCCTTTTTCACCTGCCGGCCGCATCTCCCTCTCTTTCACCCCCCCTCTCTGTCCATATCCTCCCCTTTCTGTTCACCTCCTCCTTCTTCTGCCTCTCTCTCCTTGTCCATCTCCTACTCCCCCCTCCTACTCTCTCTGTCTCTTTCCTATCCATCTTAACCTCCCACCAGCAGTGCCCACTCACATGTCTAGCACCCGCAAGGCAATCTTCCACTATCTACAATTTTTTTTTTTTTTTTTTTTTTGCTCCTTAGGTGTAGGGTCCTCTGCAAAGCATTTCGATAAGGCAGACCTACATGATTCTAACACAACACACCTGATGTGCAGTGCAACCTACATGTCAGGGCTCGAAAGCCATATCAGCCCCTGAAGTGTAGTTTGTTCTGCAAATCATTCGATTAGGCAGGCCATTTCTATCTCCACACAACACACCTGTTGCGCAGAATACGTATCTCCACCTCAGTGAGAGCCATGAGGCTTGCGGAGGAGAAGCACAGAGGGGGAATGTAGCAGATAGGAAAGCTGAGTGAGTGAGAACACGGAGCTTGACAGGCAGACGTGGGGAGATGAGGAGAACAGAGAGAAGGGGAAGGAAGAGGGAAGAGAAGCACACTGTATCAATACTCGTGAATTTTGCTGTTTGAGTGCCAAATTCACCTGAAATCGATTCGTGTGTTTGAGAGGAGATCCAATACTACACTACTGGCCATTAAAATTGCTACACCACGAAGATGACGTGCTACAGACGCGAAATTTAACCGACAGGAAGAAGATGTTGTGATATGCAAAAGATTAGCTTTTCAGAGCATTTACACAAGGTTGGCGCCGGTGGCAACACCTACAACGTGCCAACATGAGGAAAGTTCCCAACCGATTCCTCATACACAAACAGCAGTTGACCGGCGTTGCCTGGTGAAACGTTGTTGTGATGCCTCGTGGAAGGAGGAGAAATGTGTACCATCAAGTTTCCGACTTTGATAAAGGTCGGATTGTAGCCTATCGCGATTGCGGTTTATCGTATGGCGACATTGCTGCTCGCGTTGGTCGAGATCCAATGACTGTTAGCAGAATATGGAATCGGAGGGTTCAGGAGGGTAGTACGGAACGCCGTGCTGGATCCCAATGGCCTCGTATCACTAGCAGTCGAGAAGACAGGCATCTTATCCGCATGCCTGTAACGGATCGTGCAGCCACGTCTCGATGCCTGAGTCAACAAATGGGGACGACGCTTGCAAGACAACAACCATCTGCACGAACAGTTCGACGACGTTTGCAGCAGCATGGATTATCAGCTCGGAGACCATGGCTGCGGTTACCCTTGACGCTGCATCACAGACAGGAGCGCCAGCGATGGTGTAGTCAACTACGAACCTGGGTGCACGTATGGCAAAACGTCACTTTTTGGGATGAATCCAGGTTCTGTTTACAGCATCATGATTGTCGCATCCGTGTTTGGCGACTTCGCGGTGAACGCACATTGCAAGCGTGTATTCGTCATCGCCTTAATGGCGTATCACCCGGCTTGATGGTATGGGGTGCTATTGGTTACGCGTCTCGGTCACCTCTTGTTCGCACTGACGGTACTTTGAACAGTGGACGTTACATTTCAGATGTGTTACGACCCGTGGCTCTGCCCTTCATTCGATCCCTACGAAACCCTACCTTTCAGCAGGATAATGCACGACCGCGAGTTGCAGGTCCTGTACGGGCCTTTCTGGATACAGAAAATGTTCGACTGGTGCCCTGGCCAGCACATTCTCCAGATCTCTCACCAACTGAAAACGTCTGGTCAATGGTGGCCGAGCAACTGGCTGGACACAATACGCCAGTCACTACTCTTGATGAACTGTGGTATCGTGTTAAAGCTGCATGGGCAACTGTACCCGTACACGCCATCCAAGCTCTGTTTGACTCAATGAACCGGCGTATCAAAGCCGTTATTACGGCCGGTGGTTGTTCTGGGTACTGATTTTTCAAGATGTATGCACCCAAACTGCGTAATCACATGTCAGTTCTAGTATAATATATTTGTCCAATGAATACCCGTTTATCATCTACTTTTCTTCTAGGTGTAGCAATTTTAATGGTCACAACACACGTGTAAACTTTGTGACACCTCACAGTGGACTACATATCTGAATGTCTAAGACTGTAGACAGATACTTTTCAGGCATGTTTAGAACAACAACAACAATAGAATCGTGTTAGTGGGTTAACAAAATGGCAAAATTGAAGAATTCGAATTTAGTTTTTGAACACACCTCGTATGTTGGGGAAGTGAATACCACGAGTTCAGGCGAATGTTCTCTGGGGTCACAGCTGCAGTCTACACTAAGCCTTCTTCCTAACCGATGCAAATAAGTGTACTAGAGAGAACAAAGGACCAATGAGATAGTGTACAAATCCTTTTGTATTTTTGAAGTGTTTGAATCTTATAGTTTCTTTTAGTTGTGGTAGCAAGCTATACAGTACCCTACATGTGTTTACTGAGTTTCAAGTCTCTCACCAAATGTATGGGATTTTCCTTTTTACTTCTGGAATGTTGTGACAGAAGATTCCACTAATTTCGTCGACCTAGTACTGTGTCGTACTGACGAGACGTTCAGATAGTGAATGAGACAGGACGGTTGCTACACAGGAAGGGACTACCAAGGGTGCTGCCAGAATCCGTTGTGTGAGACAACGGCGGCCGTGGCTGGAAGTCTGGAGCCCGACTGCGCCCACGGCCGGCACTGGAGACAGGGGCCGTTGCCACACCAGGTGACAGGACGGCTTGTTACTGCTCGCGTCTACAGGCCGGCTCCAAGGATGCGGGTCATTTGCTGCTGTAACGGCGGTCTCCAAAGGGACGCCAGTCAAAGGGATGCTACTACCAAACGTGGCGCTCGCAGTGGAGAAATGGCAACCGAAGGAATACCTCTCAAAGAAAGCTGTTTCAGAGGGCGTGTGCGGATTTTACAGTGGAAAAACAGGCTATGTTGCACGGGCTACGAATGTTACTATTAAATAATTCAGATGGCGACGAGAATAACCTGAGTTAACCCGTCAGGTATATGCAAATCTCCCCTCGAATGACTCGTGGCTGCTAGAGAGTCGGGTGGAGGGCGTCCTCGATTCATATTTAAGTGGAAGACCGCCGAAGGTTGAAATTAACGGTACAGATAGTTCGCAAAAATCAGCAGAGTCCTATAATTGGGGAGGTACCAAGAACGGTGTCCCACACTGTTCATTCTTGGGCCCCTTATTGTTCTTAAAATGTATTAATGACTTGCCACTCTATATTCATGAACATGCAGAGGTAGTTCTTTTTGCTGACGATACAAGTATGGTGATGCTACACAACAAACATGAATTATCTGAAGAAACTGAAAATAATGTCTTCTGAAAATAATGTCCTCCAGAAAATTATTAAGTGGTTCTCTGCAAATGAACTCTCATAAAATTTTGAGAAAACATAGTATATACAGTTCTGTGCAGTAAATGGCATAACACTATTGATGAATACAGACTTTGAATAGTCTGTTCCTAAGGCAGAATATTCAAAATTTCTGAGTGTGTGCATTATGAGAAATTGAATTTGAAGAAGCACGTTGATGATCTTCCGAAACGTTTGACTTCATTTCCTTATGCTATTAGAATTTTTGCAATATTCGGTGGTACACGTATCAGTAAATCAACCTTCTACGCTTGTTTTCATTCATCGCACAAAAGTGTGGAATGAGATTAATAGCTGGAGTCCACCAAAAATCACCTTGTAGATATGCATTGAAGGAACTAAGGATATTCATAGTAGCTTCGCAATACATACATTCATTTATGAAATTTGTTATTAATAACCCATCAACATTCAAAAATAATGGTGAAGTGCAATGATAGAAGAAAGGATGATAGTCAGTATTCTGGGTTAGATCTGACTTTGCTGCAGAAAGGAGTGAATTATGCTGCCACGGAAGTATTTGGCAACTTACCAAATAACATTAAAAGTCTGGCAGATAGTTAACCTGCATTTAAAATCACATTAAACGTTTTTCTGAATGACAGCACCTTCTGTTCGACAGTTGAATTCTTAGATATGCAGCAATAATTGGAAAAAAATCATATAGCGTTCAAAAAAATCTTCAAATGTGTGTGAAATCTTATTGGACTTAACTGCTAAGGTCATCAGTCCCTAAGCTAACACACTACTTAACCTAAATTATCCTAAGGACCAACACACACACCCATGCCCGAGGGAGGACTAGCCGCACAGTCCATGACTGCATCGCCTTAGACAGCCCCTTTTAATTTTTTTTTATCCTATTTGGTTCGTTTTCGTTCCTTGCATATGCTCGGGGCGGACGTCGCAAGACAACCGTTTCAGTTCGTCGTTGATCCACTAACTCATTTTTTTTGTTACAGAGGGCAGCGAACCCCCTGACCGAACACGCGGAGTTACCGTGCCGGCGACCGCTCGGCTAATCCCGCACGGCGAAGTATATCGTGTAAAGAAACCATATGTTAAATTGATGCGTTCCACATCATTGCGAAATGTCGTACTCCTGATGTGTGGAACAAGTATTATTGTAATATAATGTGACAGCACTCGTGCTGCAGCCGGTAAGACGCCGCCCAGAGTTCCGGTCGGCCGGCTCGTTGCGGTCCAGTTGCAACTGGACAGCGCCTCAGCCCCAGAACGCTGCTGTCGAGTACCCACCGCCCACAGTTTTGCACTGCCAACTCTCAGACACACACACACACACACACACACACACACACACACATATATATATATATATATATATATATATATATATATATATATATATATATATATAATTTTGTGAACGACACGCATTCCAGTTCTCCCATCACAGTCGGCCATATTCTCAAATTAGGGTTCTAGCATATCCCACGTATTCGTTACTAACGCAAGTAAGGAATATTCCACGTGACTGATAGTACCGCTAAGTTACTGCCTGCTGAACGTTTCGTTGCACACTTAATGCCGGTTCGGTGGTCTTCCTATTCTTAGCGGATCAAGTAGTTCCTAACGGAAAATTGCTCCTATCGGAGCACAAAAAAGGCTTCTAAGCTTCTGGGTTAAAAGGCTGAATGAAAAGTGGGATAGAAGCTGCTTCATTCTATCTTCCTGAACACCATTAAAAATGTTCCTAAAAATTTTGGCATACAAAAACCTTCGCGCTCTTTCTAACATGCAACTCACCTTGTATTCTCACGAGCTCCCCTAACTGCAACTCGCTCACACACAGTTTACTCGCTCACACACAGTACTCCATCGCCATAAGTCTCTCGTACCCTTCCACTCTCACTTGTCCATTTTCACTCACTCACTCATTCAGCCAACCTCGCTGACACTATCTCCTTGTGACTCTCTGTCATTGTCTCCTGTCTCACAAGCAGAGTGTCATTCGTTCTGTGTCCTCTCACTGTCACGTCTCCCTTTTGCTCTGTCTCACTATCTCATTCATTCAGTCCCTCTGTTGCTGTCTCTTTTCACTGTTTCTCTCTTCCTCGCTCCTAGCACTGTCTCCTCCACTCTTTTCCTAGCACTGTTCTGTCACTGCCACTGTGTCCCTTTCTTCTCTCACAGTGCCATTCTCTCATAGTGCCACTGTCTCCTTCGCTCTTTCCATAACACAACCACTCCTATTATCTTCCAGTATTTAATTCTTTTCCGTTTCTTTGCCTCTACCACTGTCTTCAATATGTTCAACGCCAAAATTTTTGGGAAATTTTTAAAGGTACCGAGAAAGGCACAATTAGGCAGTTGCTACCCCACTTTTCAGTTAGTCTTTTAAATAAACGGGAACATATTCGCATTTTTTGTGCTCTGATAGGAGTATTTTTGCGCTGCAGCAGGGCATGTAACTCATATGAAACATAATATATGGGTCAGTAAAACTATGATACTTTACTTATGTGGGATAGAAATAACGCGAAACTAATTTTACACCTCAGACCGGATTTTACGTATAAAATTTTTTGCATATGCTTCAGTACTACGTCATGGGGTTCCCAGATGATAACGAAGACACTTTACGCAATATTTCTCAGTGCTGCGTCACTTTATAAACTATGTTTTTGTCTCACACTGGATTTTACGCGCATATTTTACATGTACAAGTACAGTAACTTTGAACTTCTGTATCTCGGAACCGGATAAGGGCACCAAGAAAATTTTTAAACTTGTTCGAGATCGGGATTTTAGGGATACACCGTAAAAAATACAGCCATTTGCTGTGCATAACTGTCTTACAATCCGAGGCTCGGATTCGGCACCAAAAAACCACGTTTTTGGGTTTTCTCAGGAAGCGCCCATGAACTAAATAGTTCTTTCATTAGTCGCTTAAGACGCACCACAGACCACATGTAGTGTGAAAAGAATCAACCGATTTTCTCCGTTTACCTAAGCTGAAGGAAATGTATAATATTCAAACTTTGGTCCTGTGCTGAAGGATAGTTACAGTAAGGCGATCGTTCTACTGGGTTTACTAATGGTCCTAGGCTAAGGGCTGTCCAAAACGGCTGCCCCTACCTCTTTATCGCCAACAGAACACAAGGTATGAGCCCAGGAAAAATTCCGTTTCTGTTCGCGGTGTTTTGAAATGCTGTCGCATGCGTACCGACTGACTCAGACTACCAAAATCATTATCAGACGCCTACTACTCTTTCCCGCGCGCAGTTGTTTTGCCAAGGAGAGAGACGATAATAGTGCACAATCATCATTCAGTCAGAGGAAGGTTCGCAACAAAAATAAAGTCGTCTGCGTGAGATACTTTATTTCCATCAGAATTCCACTCTCTGCCGCGACCTCCACACTATCATTTCCCTCGTTTTCGAGTCAACAGAGTAAAAGTGCTCAGGAAAGTTATATCGATCATTTACTGTCTAATCTCAAATCCCCTCTATGACATAAAATCGAAGTAGACAAACCACCCAGGCTACCAGGGGAGGTTGGAAAAAATATGGAAATACAGTGAGAAATGCATGCTTACACGTAAGTGAAGAAGTTAGCCAAGCTTGGATGTTGCACTGTTGTGTCTGACCACGAACGGCAATTCTGCAATGTCCTCTGTGTTTTCCAAGGGTCAGGCGTGACCACATCAATGGTGTCTGTAGCTGAGAGTGCGGTATGTCGGAGCTAAGTATATCCTAACGTGGGTAAATTGTTGGTGCTCGTATGATGAGTGCTTCCATAATAAAGGCAGCAGAACTGTTTTATGTTTAAAGAGACACCGTGCAAAAGATTTGTATCTCATAGAGGGAAAGCGGAAAACACCATCCGCTGTCACAACGCGGACAAAGTATGTGCTGAATCACCAAAGCGGACGGTCACTGAAGTGGATTGTGACGAAAAATAAGGCGACGATAGCTGCAAAAGTTGCTGCGGGACTGAGCGTCACATTCAACAACTCCGTCAGCTCGAAAATAACACGAAGGGAGCTCTATAAGCAGTAAATCACGTTGCGAACTGCAATTCCAAAACCGCTTGTCAGTGATGCAAATGCCCATTAAAAGGAAAATGTGGTGCCGAAGCCGTAAAACCTGGATTACGGAGCAATGGAACGAACATGTAGTAGGATGAGACTTGTTTCACGCTGTTTGCAACTTCTGGTCGAGTTTATACAACGGGAATTCAGTGACGCTTTCGGCAGCCATACCGTGGTATTCCGTGGGCTCGATTGTTACCCCGAAAATCGCATCACTGGCAACGCTTACATGACCATTTCGGCTGATCAGATCTGACCCATGGAACAATGTTTGCTCCCCAACGGTGCTGCTGTAAGCAGGTACAAAATTCCCTTGTAAACCATACAGACCCTTGTTTTAGCCACTGTGAGAGGCCTCGAAGCTGTATTGAGCGCCAACTAGTTTCCTACACAGTATTCTGTGTTTCTGGTGTTTCCATATTTTTGTCCAACCTCTGTAAGCTATCATGGAAAAGCTACCGCCACACGGCACTTTACATTCAGAACTATGAAACCAAGTCTGCCGTCGAGACAAAACTTTTTCCACGATATCCAATATCGCAAAGTAACCGTTCGGCCCATACCTGTCTGTTGCTCCCAGTCCATTGTCTATTGCGTCAGTCATTTGTCAACAAAACTTGAGTACTCATTGCTCATCATGCTTTAGACGCTTCAAACGTAATGACGTCTAGTAACATTTTGTAATGGGCATGTGCCTGGGCGGTACCGAATACATACTGTAAAAAATATAGTCGTTAGCTTTAAAACCCCACTTCGTACCAACAACTGTCAGCTGAAGAGAGAGAGAGAGAGAGAGAGAGAGAGAGAGAGAGAGAGAGAGAGAGAGAGAGATATTTTCATCAATATGATGGATATAGTTGTACCATTCTAGTTGTATAAATGGAAATGTATTACCTGTATTGAATGGTGTTTTGGAAAGGGTAACTGAAATCAACAGCCAGGGTTCACATGCAACATTCTGTGAAAATTATATAATGTAGCGCGCTGTATTTACGTTTCTGGAGCAGGCACACTTAATGTCTCTATTTATTAATCATTTGAAAATAGAGCACTCGAGAGCAACTGTGTTATTATTGATGAATACAACTTAGGGGAGAGTCGTCCAGTAGCGGATGGCTTACAGTATGGGCCACTACAGTGATTTCCCTTTACACCTCCAATGGCAGAACTGTACAGTATGCACAAGTAAGCCTGTATATCTATGTGCACTGGAGTCGGATATCTAGTTCCGCTCTCCAGTGTTTTCTCTGAGTGCTTAATGGTGATCGCTGTAGGCCTTAGCGTCTGGAAGATAGTTTGTTGTCTGTGGTCCCCCTCTTGAAGGTAAGTGATTAATTTCGCTGCCATATTTCGGTTATCTTTGTTATGTACGGAACGACACCTAAGAAATGTTTCATGATAATTCCTATAAATGAACGTACAATATGACTGAATCTTATTGCGTGTTTGTCATGTAGTACAAGACACCCCATCATCTTTCAGTACCGGTCAGAAGTAATTTCAATTTTTAAATTATATATCCTTGTTTTTACTTCTTTTCAAACTGAAAGGGTGGAGAATGAGAAAAAAGTAAGAGGAAAATTGAAAGAAGAGTGCATGTAAGTGGCTGTGGGAATGGCTGCGGCTAACAAAATAACCGTGAGGGAGGCATCTGAAGCGTTCGCAACAATTAGAAAAGAGGAAGATCGCCGACGAAGAGGAGAGATTAGAGGAGGAAAAAAAATAGTTTCTGGACAAAAGTCAACGATAGCTGAACTTAAGTAGGGTGTTTCGCAATAGAATAAACACGCAAAGGGTGGCAATGGAAAGCCAATTACACTACTGGCCATTAAAATTGCTACACCAAGAAGAAATGCAGATGATAAACGGGTATTCATTGGACAAATATATTTTACTACTACTGACATGTGATTACATTTTCACGCAATTTAGGTGTATAGATCCTGAGAAATCAGTACACAGAACAACCGCCTCTGGCCGTAATAACGGCCCTGATACGCCTGGGCGTTGAGTCAAACAGAGCTTGGATGGCGTGTACAGGTACAGCTGCCCATGCAGCTTCAACACAATGCGACAGTTCATCAAGAGTGGTGAGTGGCGTTTTGTGACGAGCCAGTTGCTCCGCCACCATTGACCAGACGTTTTCAATTGGTGAGAGATCTGGAGAATGTGCTGGCCAGGGCACCAGTCGAACATTTTCTGTATCCAGAAAGGCCCGTACAGGACCTGCAACATGCGGTCGTGCATTGTCCTGCTGAAAGGTAGGGCTTCGCAGGGATCGAATGAAGGGTAGAGCCACGGGTCGTAACGCATCTGAAATGTAACGTCCACTGTTCAAAGTGCCGTCAATGCGAGCAAGAGTTGACCGAGAAGTGTAACCAATGGCACCCCATACCATCACACCGGCTGATACGCCAGTAAGGCGATGACGAATACACGCTTCCAATGTGCGTTCACCGCGATGTCACCAAACACGGATGCGACCATCATGATGCTGTAAATAGAACCTGGATTCATCCGAAAAAATGACGTTTTGCCATTCGTACACCCAGGTTCGTCGTTGAGTGCACCATCGCAGGCGCTCCTGTCTGTGATGCAGCGTCAAGGGTAACCGCAGCCATGGTCTCCGAGCTGATAGTCCATGCTGCTGCAAACGTCGTCGAACTGTTCGTGCAGATGGTTGTTGTCTTGCAAACGTCCCCATCTGTTGACTCAGGGATCGAGACGTGGCTGCACGATCCGTTACAGCCATGCGGATAAGATGTCTGTCATCTCGACTGCTAGTGATACGAGGCCGTTGGGATCCAGCACGGCGTCCCGTATTACCCTCCTGAACCCACCGATTCCATATTCTGCTAACAGTCATTGAACTCGACCAACGCGAGCAGCAATGCCGCGATACGATAAACCGCAATCGCGATAGGCTACAATCCGACCTTTATCAAAGTCGGAAACATGATGGTACGCATTTCTCCTCCTTACACGAGGCGTCACAACAACGTTTCACCAGGCAACGCCTGTCAACAGCTGTTTGTGTATGAGAAGTCGGTTGTAAACTTTCGTCATATCAGCACGTTTTACGTGTCGCCACCGGCGCAACCTTGTGTGAATGCTCTGAAAAGCTAATCATTTGCATATCACAACATCATCTTCCTGTCGGTTAAATTTCGCGTCTGTAGCACGTCATCTTCGTGGTGTTGAATTTTAATGGCCAGTAGTGTACAAAGCGGCAAAGAAAACAAGAATTTACTGGAAATAATGGGTCAGCACGAGAGCCTGAAAAGTGTATTACGTGCTTGAAATCATGTGAAGAAGACTGAGTGTTGCGTAGCAAATGTAGAGGCTGGGTGAGCCAGCCTTAATTTTGGCAGCATGGCACTACACTGGCGCCACTAACTACCTGGGTTGCCGACAGCGATCTGATCGTATGTTTGGGACTAGCGTCTTTGGTCGAGGCGTGTGTTGTTGGTTTGGCGGGTGTTGGAATGGAAGCTAGCTGGAGGGCACGTTGTTGCTTTTGGGGGACTCCTGCTGTCCGGTACGGGCCTCGAGAAGCCGCGAGTGGTTAAATCGGTCGGAGGCAAACCTTGCCGGCTGGAGTAAAGACTAGTAGCGGCGAGTTGCGGGAAGAGCAGTGGACAAAGCGTAAAACCTGGTCGGCATGTTCCCCGGTCTACTACGCAAGCTTAAAATATACGGCACCTCGAAGACCGCTTGTACGGATCGGAGGCAATAACACCTCGGCTTGGAATCCTGGAAGTTATGGCTCCTTCATATCTGAGTGGAGTTAAGTGTTGTTTTTTTTTATTTTTTGGGTACTTGTTATAGTAAGGCCACGCCTATGTTAATGTGAATGGGACCAGTCATATTAAAGCGCCTCCGAGTGGAAGTGTGTGTCACATCGGTCAGTGTAACATGATAATTTGTTCTTCCAGACCATACTCCGTGCAAGTGTACGAGTATCTTTTCTCGTAAATTGACTTGATGAAACTGAATTTGTAACATAGTCTGTATCGGAGGCAAGGTACCCTTGTAGATGAGTGTGCCTTAGTCACTGAATTAGCTGGCGCTGATACTTCACCTTGTAATTTACAAGTAATTTTAAGCAGTGTTAAGCTTGTAACTTTTATGTGTAATCGCTTCCGCGATAAGTTGAGATTTCCTGCATCTTAGGCATTCTCGCGTGTTGCCTTATTTGGGCAGATTAGTGTTCCCTTCTGATGTGTGTTGGCAGGTTAGTTTTAGCAGCGGACGACACGTTCCTGTCCCCTCGGCCTGGAGCAGAGACGTGTTTGCTTCCTGCTGTGGCGGCACTTCTGTCGTCCCACGACGTCTAAGATAGCCCGCAATCTGGTGCCTCTACCAGCCGCATCGTGTTGGCTCAAGTGAAGTACGTTCATCGTTTGATACTTGTCACGGCGGAGAGTCGTCAATTAATCGGGAACCATTAATCTATCCTGTTTGGTAAATCCAGAAACATTATGAGGTTTAAAGCGTGTTGTGCAAGCCTGAAGTTCCTCCTCCCTAAACCTCCTCTTTAACTACTCGTTTAAACCTTGCACCCTTACTGCTACTTTTGGAGCGTGTTAAGTTTTAAGACCTTTTGCTTATGAATATTAACTGTTGAGCCTTCGTATTACCCACTCCACTCATTGTGAAACTTACCTGGTTGTTCCCTGCTGGCCACTATAGCCACTCGCTGTATTTCCCAGCTTATCTTGTATTTTGGGCAATTGCATGTTTATTTAAGGGTCATTGTCAATGTTTCTGCTGGGGTGTACCAGTTTGGAGATACATTTAAATTGTGTGCCCTTCCACCTTTGCTTGTATTTTGGAGGTTTGTGTGTTTTATTGCTTAAGGGATTTTATTAAATCTTACACATTGTTAAGGGCTTTCCAACAGCCACAATCAGTGGCGTGGTTTGTTATCCTTTCTGTATTCTGGATGGGCGTTATCCACTTATTTAACGTGTTTTCCGTACTTGGACATTGTTAGTATATATAGTGGCAGTCATTTGTAATTCATTTTAACTCAGTTTGTTGAACTTGCAACTACGCCTAGTTGGTGTGACTCCTTACTTGTATTTCCGGACTGTATACTCGCGGTTTCAAGCCCTGTTCTTAACAATATCAATTGTTAAAGTTCATTATTAAAGAATTGAACCTGTTAAAGTTCTTTAAATTATTGTGAGCATGTTATTCTTTTAACAAGTTTTTTATTTTAATTACACTATTGTTGTTAAGGAATAAAGTGTATTCCACGAGGTATTACTGGGCACATATTGGATGTGTGGATCAGGAGATTATTATGTATTTTATTTACGATCTCTCTAATACAGTGAGCTAAGTATCGGTGAGTTGATCTGAAATAGTAACAGTAAGTTCCGACGCTCATGTGTTCTACTACTATTCAACAAGTATCAGTGGAGTATACGAATAATAACCGATATTATCAAAGAAAAGACAATGGCCGATGTTGCAAGACGCTTTTTACAAGGCTTGTAATTGTATCTATTTTAATTTCGATGTTATTACGCACTATAAATAAAAGATAAAAATCACTACACTGTGCTATTCATAGAAGATGTCTTGAGGTTAAAGAATAGTATTGTATGTATTGTATTGTATGTTAACTGGGGACCTAGAAACAACGGAGAGGCTACGTCCCCGCCGTAGCCGCAGTCGGCACAACCCCTCGACGACTACCGCAGTCCACTTCACCCCTCCGCCGCCCCACACCGAACCTAGGGTTACTGTGCGGTTCGGCCCCCGGTGGACCCCCCAGGGAACGTCTCACACCAGACGAGTGTAACCCCTATGCTTCCGTGGTAGAGTAATGGTGGTGTACGCGTACGTGGAAAACTTGTTTGCGCAGCAATCGCCGACATAGTGTAACTGAGGCGGAATAAGGGGGGAACCAGCCCGCATTCGCCGAGGCAAATGGAAAACCGCCTAAAAACCATCCACAGACAGGCCGGTTCACCGGACCTCGACACAAACCCCCCGGGCGGATTCGTGCCGGGGACATTAAAACCTCCAACACTACAACTTTAACAAATCAGTTTTTGTCTGGACAATAAATAGCAGCTCTTTGACTTATCAACAGCTCGAGGGACGCAACGCCATTAAGACAGGTAGACCGTCTCTGGGTTGTGCTAAAGATAAAATGGCTCTGAGCACTATGGGACTTAACATCTGAGGTCATCAGTTCCCTAGAACTTAGAATTACTTAAACCTAATTAACCTAAGGACATCACACACATCCATTCCCGAGGCAGGATTCGAACCTGCGACCATAGCGGTCGCGCGGTTCCAGACTGAAGCGCCTAGAACCGCTGCTAAAGACAGCTACACGCCATAATACAGGGTGATTCAAAAAGAATACCACAACTTTAGGAATTTAAAACTCTGCAACGACAAAAGGCAGAGCTAAGCACTATTTGTCGGCGAATTAAGGGAGCTATAAAGTTTCATTTAGTTGTACATTTGTTCGCTTGAGGCGCTGTTGACTAGGCGTCAGCGTCAGTTGATGCTAAGATGGTGCTACTGTAACTGGACTACAGTATCTGGAGATGTTGGAGATGTTAGAGAATTGCCGGCCGAAGTGGCCGTGCGGTTAAAGGCGCTGCAGTCTGGAACCGCAAGACCGCTACGGTCGCAGGTTCGAATCCTGGCTCGGGCATGGATGTTTGTGATGTCCCTAGGTTAGTTAGGTTTAACTAGTTCGCCAGGCAGCCCGTGACAGAGCACTTCATCACTGGCCTCCAAGAAGCCCTGATCTTACCCCCTGAGATTTTTTCTTATGGGGGTATGTTAAGGATATAGTGTTTCGGCCACCTCTCCCAGCCACCATTGATGATTTGAAACGAGAAATAACAGCAGCTATCCAAACTGTTACGCCTGATATGCTATAGAGAGTGTGGAACGAGTTGGAGTATCGGGTTGATATTGCTCGAGTGTCTGGAGGGGGCCATATGGAACATCTCTGAACTTGTTTTTGAGTGAAAAAAAAACCTTTTTAAATACTCTTTGTAATTATGTAGAACAGAAGGTTATATTATGTTACTTTCATTAAATACACATTTTTAAAGTTGTGGTATTCATTTTGAATCACCCTGTAGAATACTGTATTACTGTGCACGCGCCTCAGGGCCACGGTGGGCTCTACCAAACGCACCCCCTGTGAGGCCAACCACTACAGCCGTGCGACACAAGTGCACATCTACGGTACAGTGTGGTAGCGCGGGTAGCATGTGAGATAGAAGCTCAGCCATTAACACGTTGAACAAGGCAGGCTACCCTCTGCGCACTTGCTCGGTGTGTGTGGCCAGCCTGTGATGACAGAGTCTGGCAGGCAGGCGACAGACACGGCTGTGTCGGTGTTTACTGGCGGCGGCGCCAGGACGGGACGGGAAGGGACGAGCCAGCGCAGCGCATCGCATTGTGCGGAAGTGCTGCCGGCCGCACCAGATAAGATACCGCCGCCGCCGCCGCCACCACCAACACCACAGCCACAGCGATGGGAGCCCGCCTAGCCAGCCAGCCAGCCAGCTAGCTGCCCGTCACGGAAAACCTCTCCCCCTGCTAATAACCGCAGCACACAAGTAGCAAGCTGTGCACGACAGCGGGAAGCAAAACTAAAGTACTGCATCTGCTGATATCACTCGCCTGCTTAAGCCCATCACGTCATCAAAACTACGAACCTGAACCACTCACCAGTGTACGTAAAAAACGCACGAACAACTAGATTCTTTCTTCCGTCGCTGCTTGGTACAAAAACGTCATAACTGTAAGAGACAAGCACAAGAACTGTGGCTGTTCCTAGAATATTAACTTATTTACTTGCTGAATAATACAGTAGGACAAGCGTAATACTTCTCTCAGTGTTGTTCACCAGCACTGCATCCTCTTTGACAACAGTTATTGTCCTATAGTGGTCTTGTAAGCAGAAACCCAGTTAGCTAAATAAAACTGTAGAACTCACACAATTTTGCCTCATTTATAGTCAGGAATGATGTGAATTAAAACACCAGATATCACGTACACAGGCAGATCATTAATAAAACCGACAAATTACACGGACAGATTCCTGACTGAAAATGGAGGAAAAAAGGGCCTACGAACATGTGTCCGAAACAGCATCGTTGCCACGGTAGATGGCGCTGACGAATGACAGTTCCTCTGACCACGTGCCTTGTGTTCCTCGAGTGTTGTAAGCTGTGTGAATGATGCAGCGTACTGTAAGCAGCAGAACGGTCCGACATTAATGTCGGGAACAAGCCCAGATGGTGTTTGTATGCGGCCAAGCAGACGGAAAAGGTCGAGAGGCACCACGGCTACACTGAAACAAGTAACCTCACACGCATCGCCATTTTTGGGCGTCTGTGTGATCATGGGTTCTTTCAGACAGACGAACGTGCAGGGAGGCGGCGGTCTGTGCGTACATCGTATTCTGATGAGCAAGTTCTACACGATATTGAGACGAACTTTAGTACAAGCTCCAGACAAGTGGCCTGCCAACATGGTGTAAGCCAAAGTATGAATGTGTGTGTGTGTGTGTGTGTGTGTGTGTGTGTGTGTGTGTGTGTGTGTGTGTGTGTCCTGCATGACAACAGCTACTATCCCTATCACCTGTAACCCGATGGAGCCCATTTTGAACATCTGCTGTGACATGGATGTGATGCAGCTCTGTACTGTGTTCTGGGACTATTGGTTGTCGTTGTACGCACACTGTCCATTTCCAGACACTTGCTCATAGGACCTTTTTTGCTCCATTTTTAGTCAGGAATCGGTCCCTGCAGTTTGTAGGTTTTTTTAATGTTCAACCTGTATACGTCGAGAGTGTGTTCGTAAACGGCCACTCTTCTCCACCACCACCAGCTGCCATTCCAATATGGTTGTGTTGATGGATAGCTCTTCTGCAAAACGTTTCCAGTAGTAGATTTTGCCGCTGATTTAACAGAGATGTGCGAGTGACGCACAGTGACCTACACAGACTTACAATCTGCTATAAATGTTTTGGGACTGGAAACTGAAGATGCTATCTTCAACAAATTTCGAACTTCCAAAAAGTTCGGTCCGAATGCATTACCATTTTAGCAAACGAATAGAAATGGATCGTATGTAACTAAAACTGCAAAACGTAAGAGTTTTTTTACCAAAATCACAAAGAAATAATTCGGCATGAAGAAACCATACAGAAAGACAAAATGGTTGTAATTTGAGGAATGCAACGAATAACAGAAGGTTGAAGTGAAGAACAATGCCAACATATCCGAAAAAAGCACGTTCAAAATCAGAGAATTAAATCAAAAGTGCGGAAGGAAGTAAGCGGCTTCGCGAAAAATTTGCAACTTGTGTCCTTCCGTTATGATGCCATGAAAAGAACACAGTCAACATCCAGCGGTCGTAATCGAATAAAAGTGTTCCATCGGTTTCAGATAAGGCGAATTTGGTGGCCACATCTACGTGAGTCCACCACCATTCTCCTCAAACAAATGTAGCACAACTCTGGCCTTGTGAAAAGGACAGATATCCTTCTGGAAGATCCTATCGTCGTCGGGGAACACATCTTCATCTATATTCTGGAAGCCACAGTGAAGTGTATGGCAGAGGGCACTTCCCACTGTACCACTTACTGCGGTTTTTTCCCGTTCCTTTCACGTATGGAGCGCGCGAAGAACGACTGTTTAAATGTCTCTGTGTCTGCTGTAATTAATCTAATCTTGTTCTCACGATACCTACAGGAGCCATACGTAGGGGGTTATAGTAAATTCCTAGTGTCATCATGTAAAGCCGGTTCTTCAAACGTTCTCGGAATAGTTTACGTCTGTCTTCACGAGCCCGTCATTTCAGTTCTTTCAGCACCTCTGTGACTCTCCCACGGGAAAACCAAACCTATGACCATTCGTACCTGGTACTGCCCTTCTTTGTACACGTTCAATATCCCTGTTAATCCTATTTCGCACTTGAGCAATATTATAGGATGGGGATGGGTCGCACGAGTTATCTGTAAGCTATCTCCCTTGTAGACTGATTGAACTTTCCCTATTATAATACCAATAAACCAAAGTCTACAATCTGCTTCACCTACGACTGAACTCGTGCGATCGCTCCATTTCATATCCCTATAAAATATTACACCCAGGAATTCGTATGAGTTGACCGATTCGAAATGTGACTCATTAAAATAGCCCATACGATACTACGTTTCCTCGTTTTGTGACGTCTACATTTATTAAAATCTGAAGGAAGCTGCCACTTTGAAATCTTGCCAAGATGGACTGAATATTTATGCAACTTGTTTCAGGAAGTACATCATTACAGATAATTGCATCATCTGTAAAAATGTCTGAGGTTTTTATTAACACTTTCCGCAAGGTCATTAATATAGGACTTTAACAGCAAGAGGTCCCAACACACTTCCCTGGCGCACGCCCGAAACTAATTTATTGGCTTTCGGTGCGTGCCGATAGAGCCATGTCAGCAGTGGAAAGGCGATACGATAGTGTGCTTCCACAATTCAGAATATTCATTAGCGTCAAGCCATACCCTCGTACGAAGTTACAAAGGCTCTGAGTTGTCATGTGACGCTACGGAAGCGATTTTCGTGTTCGTTATGACGATATGAAGATAAAGGCAACACAACACCCAGTCCCAAGCGGAAAAAATGTCCAACACGGCTGGGAATCGAACCCGGGCCCCTTCGGTAAGCAATCCGCCACGCTGACCCCGCATCGATGATTCTCCATCCAAAATAACACGCTGCGTCCTTCCTATATAAAAAAAAATCTGATATCGCACACGACAGCACTTTTGATAATAAGCGCAGATATGGTACTGAGTCAGTCTTTTCGAAAATTCGTATATCTAGCTGTCGTATTTGATCGACTGAAGGCAGGTGGTCGGCAACAATGTCAACGGCTGCCATGGTGCCTTCTTCTTCTACTACTACTAGTCGTACAGAGTACTAAAGGTCCCACGGAAGCACACACACACACACACAGAGAGAGAGAGAGAGAGAGAGAGAGAGAGAGAGAGAGAGAGAGAGAGAGAACACTGTCGGCATTGGTCTGCGTCAGTGGCACGGTGCTTATCTGGAGCACATGTTTACTTGGATGGCAGCGTATCCGGACAGTACGACCGACATGGTGTAAGAAGAAACTCGATTCTTCGGTCCAAGCGACATGCTTTTTTTTCCACTGTCCACTCTCAATGATCCCGTGCCCACTGCAATCGTAATTGACGATGTCGCTCGGTCAACAAGGAAACACGTAGGGGTCCTCTGCTGCGGAACACCATGTTTAACAATGTGTTCCGAGCGGTGCTCACCGAAACTTCCGTTGAAACAAGACCAGAATTGCACTACGTCCTCAGACTGCTTTCGAGTGGGAGGAAGCCACCGACCTCCCCCTTCTGTGATGAGCCATGAACCTGCAAACACCCTGCCGCCTACTCGTGATTTCACCGCCGTTCTATTAATTTACACATATACAGAAGGATGTAGGTTGCAGAAGGTACTGGGAGATGAAGAAGCTAACACAGGATAGAGTAGCATGGAGAGTTGCATCAAACCAGTCTCAGGACTGAAGACCACAACAACAACAACAACAACATGCTCATGACAGCAGCACGCGAACGGACGACAAGGTTCGCCGATTCCGATATGCTCGTTTCCAGGCACCGGACCAAATCAATCTGGATGAAGTGGTCATATGCGTAACATATATACACTACTGGCCATTAAAATTGCTACACCACGAAGATGACGAACTACAGACGCGAAATTTAACCGACAGGAAGAAGATGCTGTGATATGCTAATGATCAGCTTTTCAGAGCATTCACACAAGGTCGGCGCCGGTGGCGACACCTACAACGTGCTGACATAAGGAAAGTTTCCAACCGATTTCTCATACACAGGCAGCAGTTGACCGGCGTTGCCTGGTGAAACGTTGTCGTGACGCCTCGTGTAAGGAGGAGAAATGCGTACCATCATGTTTCCGACTTTGATAAAGATCGGATTGTAGCCTTTCGCGATTGCGGTTTATCGTATCGCGACATTGCTGCTCGCGTTGGTCGAGATCCAACGACTGTTAGCAGAATATGGAATCGATGGGTTCAGGAGGGTAATACGGAACGGCGTGCTGGATCCCAACGGCCTCGTATCACTAGCAGTCGAGATGACAGGCATCTTATCCGCATGGCTGTAACGGATCGTGCAGCCACGTCTCGATCCCTGAGTCAACAGATGGGGACGTTTGCAAGACAACAACCATCTGCACGAATAGTTCGACGACGTTTGCAGCAACATGGACTATCAGCTCGGAGACCATGGCTGCCGTTACCCTAGACGCTGCATCACAGACAGGAGCGCCAGGGATGGTGTACTCAACGACTAACCTGGGTGCACGAATGGCAACACGTCATTTTTTAGGATGAATCCAGGTTCTGTTTACAGCATCATGATGGTCGCATCCGTGTTTGGCGACATCGCGGTGGACGTAAATTGGAAGCGTGTATTCGTCATCGCCATACTGGCGTATCAGCCGGCGTGATGGTATGGGGTGCCATTGGTTACACGTCTCGGTCACCTCTTGTTCGCATTGACGGCACTTTGAACAGTGGACGTTACATTTCAGATGTGTTACGACTCGTGGCTCTACCCTTCATTCGATCCCTGCAAAACCCTACACATCAGCAGGATAATGCACGACCGCATGTTGCAGGTCCTGTACGGGACTTTCTGGATACAGAAAATGTTCGACTGCTGCCCTGGCCTGCACATTCTCCAGATCTCTCGTCAATTGAAAATATCTGCTCAATGGTGGCCCAGCAAGTGGCTCGTCACAATACGCCAGTCACTGCTCTTCATGAACTGTGGTATCGTGTTGAAGCTGCATGGGCAACTGTACCTGTACACACCATCCAAGCTCTGTTTGAGTCAATGCCCAGGCGTATCAAGGCCGTTATTACGGCCAGAGGTGGTTGTTCTGGGTACTGATTTCTCAGGATCTATGCACCCAAACTGCGTGAAAACGTAATCACATGTCAGTTCTAGTATAATATATTTGTCCAATGAAAACCCGTTTATCATCTGCATTTCTTCTTGGTGGAGCAATTTTAATGGCCAGTAGTGTATCAAGGCGAAGATGGGCAATGATCTCTTCAGCGCGGATGTACACCAGGCTCGAACTCTTACGGGCATCGGCGAAATGCCGCAAAATAACGATGACGACGGTCAAGGGGCACAACATTTGTAACGTGTCGATGAGTCAAGAATTTGGGTCTGATGGGAGATGTGGTAGGGTAGTCCGTGCAGTTGCGATGACCACTGCGTCCGGATGGCTTAGCAGTCAGAGCATCTGCCAAGTACGCAGGAGATCCGGGTTCGAATCCCGGTGAGGCAAACATTTCCAATTTTCCCCGTTGATTTTAATCAATGCGCACTCGCAGCCAGTGTCTCTCATTCCTTTGTGTCTTAATTTGACATTTGTCAGGGTCACTTATGTCAATGAATTTCCCCATTTGCGGTCCGTATCGTAGCTACAATGAATCCCCATTAGTCTCTGTTCTCCTTAATCGCGATATCACGTGTCCGCTCGCCACCAGGAGGTATTCCATCTCGCGTCGGGTAGTGGTCGTAATGCTCTGGCACGTCAGTGTAAGGTGGATACTGCGAAAGCGTGAGTATACCAGCGTCTGCGAGCTTCCTCCCCTGCTGAGTGCTGCAGACGGCCGTGTTGGCGCCGCCGGCCCTCACCACGCAGTGCTGAGTAGGACAGGAGTAGAGGAGGAGGAGGAGGAGGAGGAGTACGACAGGCATCGCCGACACGGCCTGGGTGGGCCGGACTCCAGCCGCTGCTTCCGTATGCGCCGGACGGCGCCTTAGGGGCGCCAGTAATCGCATCCTCCCTGTTCCGTTCTGCTGTTCCCGCCACGGCGCCACCACCAGCGGCAGCACTGTGCCGCCTGCCTCGCTACACTCAAAGCGTTACCAGCACTCCGTCCGCCGGATTACGTCAGACAGCTTACTAGCCCACACTAGCCGTATTTTGTCCTCTACACTCCTGCGCAAATTACTGACTCACAAAATGGCGGTTATGGCGTTAATTATGCTTGGAGACGATTAGATGAATTCATCTATGACAACCAGTAACTTCGATAGCATATTTTCACGTTAAGTTCACTGCACATCTGGCAACTGCATTGATGTTTATTCTGTAGCTCAATTGTATTATGGTTGTGAAAACATGAATGGTACCCATCTACCATAATACGAGGGTAGTTCAATAAGTAATGCAACACATTTTTTTTCTCGGCCAACTTTGGTTGAAAAAACCGGAAATTTCTTGTGGAATATTTTCAAACATTCCCGCTTCGTTTCGTATAGTTTCATTGACTTCCGACAGGTGGCAACGCTGTACGGAGCTGTTAAAATGGCGTCTGTAACGGATGTGCGTTGCAAACAACGGGCAGTGATCAAGTTTCTTTTTTGGCGGAAAACCAGGGCATCTCAGATGTTCATAGGCGCTTGCAGAATGTCTACGGTGATCTGGCAGTGGACAAAAGCACGGTGAGTCGTTGGGCAAAGCGTGTGTCATCATCGCCGCAAGGTCAAGCAAGACTGTCTGATCTCCCGCGTGCGGGCCGGCCGTGCACAGCTGTGACTCCTGCAATGGCGGAGCGTGCGAACACACTCGTTCGAGATGATCGACGGATCACCATCAAACAACTCAGTGCTCAACTTGACATCTCTGTTGGTAGTGCTGTCACAATTGTTCACCAGTTGGGATATTCAAAGGTTTGTTCCCGCTGGGTCCCTCGTTGTCTAACCGAACACCATAAAGAGCAAAGGAGAACCATCTGTGCGAAATTGCTTGCTCGTCATGTGGCTGAGGGTGATAATTTCTTGTCAAAGATTGTTACAGGCGATGAAGGATGGGTTCATCACTTCGAACCTGAAACAAAACGGCAATCAATGGAGTGGCGCCACACCCACTCCCCTACCAAGAAAAAGTTTAAAGCCATACCCTCAGCCGGTAAAGTCATGGATACAGTCTTCTGGGACGCTGAAGGAGTTATTCTGTTCGATGTCCTTCCCCATGGTCAAACGATCAACTCTGAAGTGCATTGTGCTACTCTTCAGAAATTGAACAAACGACTTCAGCGTGTTTGTAGGCACAAAAATCTGAACGAACTTCTCCTTCTTCATGACAACGCAAGACCTCACACAAGTCTTCGCACCCGAGAGGAGCTCACAAAACTTCAGTGGACTGTTCTTCCTCATGCACCCTACAGCCCCGATCTCGCACCGTCGGATTTCCATATGTTTGGCCCAATGAAGGACGCAATCCGTGGGAGGCACTACGCGGATGATGAAGAAGTTATTGATGCAGTGCGACGTTGGCTCCGACATCGACCAGTGGAATGGTACCGTGCAGGCATACAGGCCCTCATTTCAAGGTGGCGTAAGGCCGTAGCATTGAATGGAGATTACGTTGAAAAATAGTGTTGTGTAGCTAAAAGATTGGGGAATAACCTGGTGTATTTCAATGCTGAATAAAACAACCCCTGTTTCAGAAAAAAAATGTGTTGCATTACTTATTGAACTGCCCTCGTATATTTTTGTGATTTTGTACTTGTCTATACGCCAGGACACCCAGTTTAGTAGATCTTGATGGTGACTTAACAAAGTTTAATTATACCCAACATCGCTGTATTTGATAATGACTTAAGGCCGAAATCGTGATACTAATATAAAGTAAAGAAGTCTGTACAGTCAGAATTCAAGCACTACTATATGGCTGTAGCCCCAAAATACGAGATGTTTATTGAGCTGTAACCATTACTGTGATCACTTGTTCTTGTAGTTTACACTGATCAGCCAAAACATTATGGCCACTGCACACCGCGAAGTTAGATGCCGCCGGTTGCTTTGTGGGCGCGAGAAGTGCTAACAAAAGCTCTTAGACGGAGCTGACACGGACGGAGGATCATCCTAGGGGATGTAAGGGCTGCAAATGGGGAAATCCTCTGAGATAAGCGACTTTGACAAAGGGCAGATTTTTATTACGCAGAGCCTATGAAAGAAAACCGCGAAGCTGCTGGAATGTTCACGTGCTGTTGTCGTGAGCATCTATGTAAAGAGGTAGAAGAAAAGTGAAATCACTACTAGGAGCTAAATGGTTGGACGTTACAGAACGTGGCGTTCGGAGGCTTGTCTGCTCTGTGACTTCAGTTATCTTGTGATATATGCGTACTAACATGTAATAAGAAAGTGTTGTGTAAACTGAAATTATTTTGAGTTTTAATATTTTTTGCGATGCATCTTTTGTAGCGTTCCGTGTACAAAGAGAAAATAAATAAATAAATGATTGCACAAAAAATTAAATATCTCACCTTAAAAATCAACACTTCAGTTTGTGATCCGTGAAGAGGTCTTCGCGTAAAAACTAACTGCAAATCTTCTCGAACAACAGCTAAATGCCAGTACGTGAATATGATTACCCTTAAGCCACAGTACCCAGTTTTCACTAACTAACTGGAAGATATTAACATTATCAATGAACTTTAAGTGTTCACTTAAGACTGAAGTTCCACATGCACAATGGATGTGATTCATGTAGTACTCGGGGCACTGTAACGATAAACCATAAAATTATTAAAACCTATTTCAGTACTCAGAGACTCATGTTCAAAGATAAGAGAAAGTCCATTTCTATGTACCCAATGGAGGAACTCCCACTTTTTTTATGTTCACTTTTCCTCTGTCTTCGTTTTCTCGACTTGGTATCCGAGCAAACAGGACGGAGAACTTACCGGATTTAAGCTGCTATATTGATAAGCCAGGAGCACAGGCACTGATGTACCATTATTTCGATAAATGGAGCTATGAAAACATCACAGAGAAATATAAGGTAAAGAACCACATCCTTATCATGTTATCATTTACCCACCCTAAGAAAGCAGTCTTGATTTTATATTTCCTTTTAATCTGTTTAAGAAATGATGTTATAAACTTTGTGGTTATCCCTGTGTATCCCGGAGGTGTACATCTCAACGAAGGTATTCTGTTATCAGCTACGTACCTCTAACGGTCCACTGTTAATTTCTAATTAAGTAATAGAACTACTTATCAGTCTTTGGTGACGAATCTACGGACTCTTAGCTCCTTGTGTCTAATCAACAATGGCAGTGAATAATTATTATTAAAAAAAGATCTCCCATAGTTTCATCACACATAAATCAACACACATATTAAAGAATACGAACTTTTCATCATCATGACATATCTTTCACTTTTTATCTAGCACGCGGATGCTACACTGTGTACTGCCCTTGTGTTTCTGGAAGCTTGTGCCACATAGAAAAAAAAAAGATATCCGTGGAACAGTTCGATGAATGCAACAGCAACAAATAGAGGAGCGAGGTTAGTGCAAGGAGGGAACTCGAATGTGTAAGACAGGAATTCGCGAGAAGTCGCAAGTGGAGACCAATTTTCAGAAACGTTAGTTTGTGAAACGGTTGCTTTCGTGGTGTGAAATACTATTTCGTCGTGATTTATTCTCAGCAACCAACTGAGATAAATTCTGGTAAATATTTAAGACGAGATACAGACTGTGATCTTTGTTGCTTTGCGTTACTTTGGAGTGGAAATTTGACTGGAAGCGTCCCATACAGGGAACGGTCATTTATTTCGTACAAAATTTCGTTTAGAACCAAGAGGGCCAAGCGTCCACCCTTTAGTTTTAGACTCTGTCATTCAACAGACGAGGTCGGCCTGTACGGTTTTGTGCTGTACGTGTCCCTTCACGTTTCCATTTCACTATCAAATTGCAAAATGTGGACCTAGGGATGTTTAGGAGAATGGAAATCTCGCGTACAGACGTATGACACAAGTGACACCCTATCACCTGACCACGTTCAAAGTGCGTGAGATCCGCGGAGCGCCTCATTCTGCTCTTTTCCGATGTCTAATGACTACTGAGGTCGCTGATATGGAGTACCTGGCAGTAGATGGCAGCATGGTGCACCTAATATGAAAAACGTATGTTTTTGGGGGTGTCCGGATACTTTTGATCACATAGTGTACTTGCTCAACTGCAGAAGTTGATTAGACCACCTCATTAAGGCTGCAACGTCATCTGACTTCAGAAAGTCGTAGCAGTACCATACACAAACTTGCTGACATCGCATTCTTACTTTACCAAACGTCAGGCTTCGGTAAAAGGTGCATCTCTGCCAGTCTAGTAATGAACTCTTATGTCCGTCGCGGCAACACAGGTTAGACAAGTGAGTATATTTGTAACTTCAAACCCAACTCCATCTTTGTTTTATCACATAGCAACGGAATCAATATCCTAGTGACAAACTGTGACGAAGTGCACAGAGAGTGATAGTGGTTCTTTTAAGAAATAAGTAACAACGTTAATCCATTAGTAGCGTATTATTTTCTCTTGCAGCGAGAACTTCATAATCACATGATATAATTGGAGTTGTGTTTACCAAACAGTTTACGTAGTGAATAATAACCGCTTCGTTTTTTTTTTCAGATTTTGACGTTTCGAGTATTATTCATTTAAACAGGTTTTGAGATAACTACAGATACGGATTAAAGTCTATAGTAATTAACTCAGGTAAAATTGAATTAAAGCTAAATATTGTTGTGAAGCGTAACAGAAGATTTTTGTTTGGTCTACAACTACTTTGAGTTGAGACTACATACAAATTCCTGGAAACGGTATTTACCGTAAAATATCTAGAAGTAACTATCCAAATGCGACCTTATGTGAACTGACAACACAATAAACAGCAGGAAAAGCACATGCCAGACAGAGTTCATAGGAAGAATCTTACGGAAATGTAGCTCACCAAAGTGGTGGCATACAATGCGCTTGTTTGACCGAGTCTTCAGTATTGTTTATCTACCTGGAACCCTTACCAGGAAGGAATAATAGGAGGGAGGGAGAGAGAGAGAGAGAGAGAGAGAGAGAGAGAGAGAGAGAGAGAGAAGATTCAACGAAGACCGGCATATTTCGTCGCGGGATCGTTTAGTCGCGCGAGAGCGTTATAGAGATGCTCAACAAACCCCAGTGGCAGATGTTACAAGAGTGGTGTTGGGCATGATGGAAAAATTTACTATTGAAATTTCGAGACAGCACTTTCCGGGAAGAATCGGACAACATACTACTTCCTCCCACATAAGTCTCGCGGAATAACCACGACGAGAAATGAGAACTAATACAGACGCTTAGCAACAATCATTTCTCCCATGCGCCATTCACGAGTGGAACAGGGAAAGAGGGATCAGTTAGGTATAATCTTTCCGGAAAACGTATTTGAGGATCTCTCCACATCTACTTTCGCACCTTACTGTCAACTGAAAGCGATTATCACCACAGCAGCAACTAAGATTTTCTTGTGTATTTTATCTGTGTGTGTGTGGTTCTATTGTGTGTCGCGTGCATAATCTCAGTCACGTGTAAGGAGATAAGCTAGCTCTCAGATATTTGAATAAATACTTTCTTTCAAGTTGGAAGCTTTCCGTATGAAGTAGACTGTGACAGAAGAGACGTAATGTCTTGAGATATATTCAGCCAACAAGGTGTTGTGATAGCTATGTCGTATGCAGCGTCACTACGTAGCTACAACGGCTATCTGAGTTTAAATTACACAGCGCGAGGAGGGGATATAAATTTGGATCATACTTGTGCATTTCCGTCGGAGGTACTGTAGTGGGCGTTAAGTGGTTACAAGCTCCACGAACTTTCATGAGCCAGTCCTAAGCAATCAGGTGTGGTAACTAATAGTTTTTAGAACCAGAGAAAGCGAGAAATGAATTAGGACCGTTTTAGGAGCACGATAAAATTGCACACTTGTCGACGTTCAGATCATTTAGCTGCTCAGTGCCTGATCATCTAGCAAAGACTCAGCTGTCGCCTCCTCGAAGGAATTATCCGGCATTCGACTGACGTTATTCATAAAACTGACGGAAAAGTTACGTAGTGTCAGACTTCCCAGAGCTCTACGCCACTCGATGGAAGTATAAGCCGCCGAGATAGCAGACACTATCAGTTGTTCACAGTTGCCCTGCGACGTCACTTCCACAAACATCACATGCTGCTGATTACTTTTTTTTTGTGTCTGTCGGCAAAATACGAGGGTCACTCCAAAAGAAATGCACACTATTTTTTTTAATCCGTCTTTTATTCTACATGTTTGAAAGTTTTACAGTGTGTAGATACATCCTTTAGGAACAATATTTTCATTTCTCCACACAATTTCGATCCCTCTCAATTGCCTTACGCCAATTTGGAACCAGCGCCTGTATACCCGCACGGTAAAATTCTGGACCAACCTGTTGCAGCCACTGTTTGGCAGCGTGCACAAGGGAGTCATCATCTTCAAACCTTGTTCCACGAAGAGAGTCTTACAGTTTCCCAAAGAGATGATAGTCACATGGAGCCAGGTCAGGACTGTAAGGCGGGTGTTTCAGTGTTGTCCATCCGAGTTTTGTGATTGCTTCCATGGTTTTTTGACTGACATGTGGCCGTGCATTGTTGTGCAACAGCTTTTGCTGATGTGCTCGAACACAACTCAGTCGAGCTTGAAGTTTCTTCAGTGTCGTCACATATGCATCAGAATTTATGGTGGATCCACTTGGCGTGATGCCCACAAGCAGGAGTCCTTCGGAATCGAAAAACACCGTAGCCATAACTTTTCCGGCAGAAGGTGTGGTTTTGATTTTTTTTTTTTCCTTGGGTGAATTTGTATGATACCATTCCATTGATTGCTTCTTCGTCTCTGGTGGAAAATGATGGAGCCATGTTTCAACACCTGTCACAATTCTTCCAAGAAATTCATCCCCGCCGGCCGCGGTGGTCTCGCGGTTGAGGCGCTCAGTCCGTTACCGCGCGACTGCTACGGTCGCAGGTTCGAATCCTCCCTCGGGCATGGATGTGTGTGATGTCCTTAGGTTAGTTAGGTTTAAGTAGTTCTAAGTTCTAGGGGACTGATGACCTCAGATGTTAAGTCCCATAGTGCTCAGAGCCATTTGAACCAAGTTCATCCCCACCATTCTCGTACTGTTCCGAAAGTTCGCTGCATACCGTTTTTCTTGTTTCTTTGCGAGCCACTGTCAACACCCTGGGAACCCACATGACACAAATCTTTTTTAACGCCAACACCTTCAGTATTCTGCAAACATTTCCTTCCCCTATCCAAACGTAGCATGTCAATTTTTTCACTGTGTTGCGTCTGTCAGCACTCACGAATTCGTAAACTCTCTGCACATTGTCTGCAGTGTGTACAGTACGAAACCTGCCGCTGCGAGGACAATCCTCAATATTGCCGTGCCCACATTCATCACGTAACCTGCTTGCCCACCGACTAACTGTACTGCGATCGACAGCAGCATCTCCATACACCTTTCCCAACCTCTTGTGGATGTTTCCCACTGTCTCGTTTTACAGCACAGGTATTCTATGACAGCACGTTGCTTCTGACGAACGTCAAATGTAGCAGCCATCTTGAAGACATGCTGTGACGGCGCCACTCACTGGAACTGGTTGAACTAAGTTTGAAAACAAGCGGGAAGGATGTATCTACACACTGTAAGACTTTCACACATGCAGAATGAAAACTGCATTTTTACAATAAATAGTGTGCGTTTCTTTTGGAGTGACCCTCGTATGATTACTTAAAAAATAAATTAAAAATGAAAATTCCAAGATGTAAATACGGCAATTGAACGTCATTGCGGTTCTGCCAATAAGAAATATACATCGTCCGTGAATAAGGATGTGCGGTGCTTTGTTTGGATTGTCGACTACGGTTCGTCGGTAGAATACCAGGAAAATGCAATTAGTCTTCAAAGGACATGACATACAAACCAATCATGCGACCTGTCCTAGAATGTTGCACAATTGGGTGCCACCCATACCTAACAGAGCTAACAGTGGATACTGAATAGATACAGACGTGGGCAGCACGAATGATCACAGGTTTGTCTGACCCGCGGCAGTGTCACAGAGATCTTGCAAGAACTGGACTGGCAGACTCTTGAAGATGGATTTAAATTGTACCACGAAAGGATAATCACAAAGTTTCAAGAACCAAGATCCTGTGTATCGCTCCCATAGGAATCGCAACGACAAGTTTACACTAATTACAACGATTCAGGGGAACTATGATAAACCTTTAGTGACTCATATAAGTATCCAGAGAGTCGTGATGTATTATATTTATCTTCGTATGAGTGATTTCAGTGATAATAAAGCATTGGTATACAGTAAATACATGTTGCTGTAACAAATGTAAAAACTAAATGCCCATGGTACTCTGAAGAATACTGCAAATACAAACATAAGAATTAACAGACACAATCAAAAATAAAACCAATATGGCACAAAATTATTTGGACACCGTTGTTTTTAGTTACGGTCCAAAAATTTAGTATCTGGTACACATTTCTTTTCGCTTTAATTACTTCTCTGAGACGACTTGGAATGTTTTCCACTAATTAATAGTACTCGCGAGAAATATCTCTGATACTCTTGTTGCAGTCCGTTTTTCAGCAGTTCTCCAGATGTGTTTTCCTTATTTCTTTATCAAGTTTGTTCCAAAGATTCTCTGTCACATTCAAATACGGTGATTGACGGGGCGGCTGAAGCACCTTTGGACAGTTGAAACAATAACCACTTCCTCACATTCCAGGCCTTATGTTGTGGGTTGTTATTTTGATAAAACTTAAAATGTTCCCCAATTACCATGTTTTCGGCGCTCTTTAGCAAATTGATCCTCAGTACTCTGAGGTGCGAAAATTGGTCCATTTTATCCATAATAAAAACCAATTCACCAACTCCATTCGCCGGCATGCACCCCCACAACATTACATGTCCGCCGCCATACTTCACAACTGTTTAGAGATTTTTCTCTTGGAGCTCAGCATTAGGTCGCCACCAAACCGTTATCTTCCCGTCAGATTGAAACACTACGTTAAATTTATTGTTGTCAGCAAATATAACGTAATTCCACCACATATTCTCATCTCAACATGCTCATTTGCAAAACGGCTCTCTCTTTCTCTCTTGCAATACAGCTGTGAAAGTTATCTTTTCTGAGCACCCTACGTATCGTTCTGGAATGCACTTCCTTTCCAGTGTCTTTAGTAATCACAGTAGCGAGTTTCGGAGCAATTAACTTGGGGTCCCTTTTCGTTTTTCTGATGTAATAACACTCTTCTCGCACAGAAACCGTTCTTGGACGTCCCGTATGCGGAATATTATCATATCTTCCTTCCAGACACTTCTGCTTATATCGGCAACTGTACTTTTCTTCATTTCTAACACGTCAGCAATTTTACAGCAAGTTTTGCCTTTAGCATGGTGCAAAATTACTACCTGCCACTGTACGAACGTGCTCTCTCTCCCTGTGCGGCGTATCGTTACTTCAGCTGTACACAACACACTACCTCGCTGAATGTTTACGTTTATACTGTCAGTGACTCCTCTACACACGGCTCTAAAGGACAACTTTATTGACGCACGTTAATGGCGTTCGGAGGTTCAATGGTCACTGGTTGCTACATTTTCCTAAACATTAACATTTTACTATGGTGTTTACTCTGTCAAAGAGGGACATTAACAACACCTGTTTGCGTGTACACTGTTTTCTTTGAATCATATGGCCAGTGTATTGCAAATGTCCGAATAGCAGGGTGTATACTGTACGCGGACAAGAAAAAAAAAATTCCCGGAATTTTCTCGGATTTCCCAGTTAAAACACACTTTCTCCCAGGTGAAAACACACTTTTTATGTGTTACGTGAAAGTATATTTTCCCTCTAAACTGTAAAACTTACCAATCCTTTCAATGTTTACGGTTTTATAGACGGGTGTAGAATTTCCCGGCACTTAAGGGAACGAAACTTAGGGGAAAAAAACACGTTTTGGAAAGTTCTTTGATGTGGAGCAACATGTACGCTGCATATTTTCGTATTACGAAAGTATAAATTCGAATTCTACCAAACACCGAATGTTACTTTCCGAAGCATTCAAATCGAGATTGCAATGCGCTTTTGTAAGCCAGTCAAAGTTCATGTCACGTGATCTCGCCAGCCGATGACAGCGGATATTCAGAGCATAGGACACGTGATGTAGTCAGCCAATAGCAACATCACTGCTAAGAAGCGCGAGTACACAAACAGGAAAAGTTAATGGTTTAAATCAATATACGTAGTATTGCTACAAGAAAAGCAAAGCTTTCACATACGATGTTGGTCTCTAAGGTTAATACGCTACAAGACAAGCTAACCTGTTACATATAATTTTGATCTTCTTTGCGCGTGTTACACTTTAACATATATCACACAAATGTGCCAGTAACCGTTTAAATAACGACATAAACGTCTGATCTTACGGGCTCCAAATTCTTCTAAATGGCTCGTCATCAAAGAGTTGTTTTTTAAATGAGAGTCAAACGCTCTACGATTGAAGAAATTCATCGTACATTCTCGCACATAGTTCAACTTCCGTAAAAGGAAATTTACTATGAAAGTAACGCTTTTCAAACTACCATTCGCAATATTTTCCCGCGACCTGTTAGAACCAGGTTCGTTTCAGCAGTTGCCAGAGAGCGCCACATAACAGGTGTCACCGCGCTTGTAGCTACGATCATGTAGGACGCCCGTATGTTCGTACATGTGAAACATTAAAAGATCTTACACCATGTCATAAAAGAAACAAGACATCAGAGGATACTCCAAGACTTCAAAAACCAACACGGATGCGTTTCAAAATCATATGAATAATCGACAGGCCAACATGCGCTGGATACTAGGCGCTTTGTGAAACAAGGTTTTCTTCCTCAAGAATATGAATTTGCGACCCCCTCCCGGGAACAGACACCCCGGTTTGCCCCACGTGAATCTGGCAGCTTGCGCGCGCTAGTAAAATTTTTCTTAGTAGCATCTTGCTGCTCGCTGCTACTGCTTATACAGCTAACAGCCACACTCCTGTATCCAGAAGCGGGAGAAGGACTACACTACCCAACTGCGCATGCGCATGAGCCCACTCGTAACTGCTCAAACGAATCTAATGTAAACGGTTGTGACGTCACGCTCATCGGAGGCAATTTGTTGTTATGAAGCATTGCATAGTCTTCCTAAAGCCTTTGAAACGTTTTGCTGCTATGAGCACTGTTTTTTGTTTTATATGGCGCATTAAGTTTGATTTTCGTTTTTTCCCCCTCGTTCATGTTATATTGCTGCAGTATTATTTTGTGCTAGCGGGATACAGTTCAAATGTTCAAACGTGTGTGAAATCTTATGGGACTTAACTGCTAAGGTCATCAGTCCCTAAGCTTACACACTACTTAACCTAAATTATTCTAACAAGGGAACCTCCCCATCGCACCCCCCTCAGATTTAGTTATAAGTTGGCACAGTGGATAGGCCTTGAAAAACTGAACACAGATCAATCGGGAAAACAGGAAGAAGTTGTGTGGAACTATGAAAAAAGTAAGCAAAATATACAAACTGAGTAGTCCATGTGCAAGATAGGCAACGTCAAGGAGAGTGTGAGCTCAGGAGCGCCGTGGTCCCGTGGTTAGCGTGAGCAGCTGCGGAACATGAGGTTCTTGGTTCAAGTTTTCCCTCGAGTGAAAGGTTTACTTTTTTTATTTTCGCAAAGTTATGATCTGTCCGTTCGTTCATTGACGTCTCTGTTCACTGTAATAAGTTTAGTGTCTCTGTTTTGCGACCGCACCGCAAAGCCGTGCGATTAGTAGACGAAAGGACGTGCCTCTCCAATAGGAACTGAAAACATTTGATCGCAAGGTCATAGTCAACCGATTCCACCACAGGAAAACACGTCTGATATATTCTATACGACACTGGTGACGGCATGTGCGTCACATGACAGGAATATGTTGTCCACCCACCTAACTTGTACATTTGGCGAATGGGTAAAAAGATTCTTCTACCTTGCCCGATTTAGGTTTTCTTGTGGATGTGATAATCACTCCCAAAAAAAGTGATGAAAACATGAGAGAGTGTCACATAAACTGAAAATAAAAAATTAAACTTTTCACGTGAGGGAAGACTTGAACCAAGGACCTCTCTTTCCGCAACTGCTCACGCTAACCACGGGGCCACGGCGCTGCTGAGCTCCCACTCTCCCTGATGTGGCTTACCCCGAATGGATTACTCAGTTTCTATATTTTGCTTACTTTTTTCACAGTTCCACACAACTTCTTCCTGTTTTCTCGATTGATCTGTGTTCGGTTTTTCAAGGCCTATCCACTGTGCCAACTTATAACTAAATCTGAGGGGGGTGCGATGGGGAGGTTCCCCTGTAAGGACAAACACACACACCCATGCCCGAGGGAGGACTCGAACCTCCGCCGGGATACAGTAACATCCTTTGTTATTGTTTCTTAGCGGTCAAAACTACAAAAATTTAACTGAGAACTAAAACAAAAATTCCCGGAATTCTAAAAAATTTCCAGGTTTCTCCCGGTTGTCCCGGGTCGTATACACCTTGGAATAGCCATGTGAGTTACATTGCCTTTGAACCTGTGTCCCGTTCCGCCACTGTCTCACGCCACACCAAACCACGGCCCTGGCTCGGCTAGTGTGTGCTTTGTCGGCGTGTGACTCCACAGTTTCCGGTCTGTCCGACTGGGCCAGCAGCGGCTCCAGCCGAGCACGACCGCCTGACACTTGCAGCGGCTGCTGGTCGCGGTGACGTCACGGCCAGTGTGTGGTGACGCCACTGTCAGTGACTCAGTGACTGCAGCGCCCAGTGGTTACTGGCGGCCGCGTCCTCGCGCGGCGGCCTTCCAGCGCGGAGCCCGCTGGAGCCTGCTCCAGCTACAGCTACACCAACTTCGTCACTGTCACCTGCTCGACACACCGCCCAACTCCCTGTAATGGCAGTACACCGACTTCGCAACCAGCAAAACACGTTTACTTGCCTCTTGTCTACTTCCTACGTACTCGATTATTTGTTGGATATTCTACAATACGTCTTCCCCTACAGCTTGTACGCTCTACAGCCCCCTCTGTTACTACTAGGTTATTCTCTAATGTCGTGACCCATGTCCCTTTATCCTGTTTCTTCTTCTTGTCACTGCTTTCCACAAAAACATGTCTGCTGTTACGTCCTACAACTAGGATTGGCTGTTATCGCTGAAACAACTGGTTTTCAGTTGCACCGTTTTTTTTTCCAGCATCATCTAACTGGACTGTTAAAACCGCTCAAAATAATCTGTTTCTGCACATTTTCGAGATACATAGAATCAAAATATTAAATTAAACTGGTAAACCAAAGAAAACTTAGTCCGTTCACCGTTCGTTGCTTCCCCCAAAAAGTGATAAATGGTTGGATACTCTAAAAAAAAAAAAAAAAACACCAGTATTCTTCCGATCTGATCATGTAAGTGTAGAAAAGACGTGGAATGTTTTCAAAGAGATAGTATCAACGGCAACTGACAGATATATACCACATAAATTAATAAGTGATGGTACTGATCCCCCACGGTACACAAAACGGGTCAGATCGTTGCTGCAGGAGCAACGAAAACAGCATGTCAAATTTAAAAGAACGCAAAATCCCCAAGTTTGGCAAAGTTTTGCAGAAGTTCGAATTATGGCGCGTGCTTCAAAGCGAGATGCTGTCTCGAAATCTGGCAGAAAACCCAAAGAAATTCTGGTCATACATAAAGCACACCAGTGGCAAGACGCAATCAATACCTCCACTGCACGATAACAACGGTGAAGTCACGGATGATAGTGCCACTAAAACAGAGTTATTAAACGCGGTTTTCCGAAACTCCTTCACCAAACATGAAGAAGTAAATATTCCTGAATTCCAGTCAACAACAACTGCCAAGATGAGAAATACAGAAGTAGATATCCTCGGTGTAATCCCTTAATAAAGGCAAGGCCTCCGGTATAGACTCTATACCAGTCAGGTTCCTCTCAGAGTATGCTGGTAAAATAGCACCATATTTAACAATTATATACAACGACTCGCTCACAGAAAGATCCGCACCTAAAAACTGGAAAATTGCTCAAGCCACACCAATACCCAAAAAGGGAAGTAAGAGTAATCCGCTGAATTACAAGCCGATATCACTAACGTCGATTTGCGGTAGGGTTTTGGAACATATACTGTATTCGAACATTATGAAGTACCTCAAAGAAAACTGTTTATTGACACATAGTCAGCACGGTTTCAGAAAATGTTGTTCTTGTGAAAGACAACTAGCTCTTTATACTCATGAAGTAATAAGTGCTATCGACAGGGGATGTCAAATTGATTCCACATTTTTTGATTTCCAGAAGGCTTTCGACACCGTTCCTCATAAGCGTCTTCAAACTGCGTGCCTACGGAATCTCGCCTCAGCTGTGCGACTGTATTCGTGATTTCCTCTCAGAAAGGTCACAGTTCGTAGTAATAGACGGAAAGTCATCGAGTAAAACAGAAGTAAAGTCCGGCGTTCCCCAAGGAAGTGTTACAGGCCCTCTATTGTTCCTTATATATATTAACGATATAGGAAACAATATGAGTAGCCGTCTTAGATTGTTTGCAGATGATGCTGTCATTTACCGCTTGTAAAGTCATCAGATGATCAAAACGACTTGCAAAATGATTTAGATAAGATATCTGTATGGTGCGAAAAGTAGCAATTGACCCTGAACAAGGAAAAGTGTGAAGTTATTCACATTAGTACTAAAAGAAATCAGCTAAATTTTGATTACGCGATAACTCACACAAATCTGAAGGCTGTAAATTCAACTAGATACTTAGGGATTACAATTACAAATAGCCTAAATTGGAACGATCACATAGATAATATTGTGGGTAGAGCAAACCAAAGACTGCGATTCATTGGCAGAACACTTAGAAGGTGCGACAGGTCCACTAAAGAGACTGTTTACACCACGCTTGTCCGCCCTATTCTGGAGTATTGCTGTGCGATGTGGGATCCGCATCAGAGGGTACTGACTGATGACATCGAAAAAGAACAAAGAAGGGCGGCTCGTTTTGTATTATCGCGAAATAGGGGAGATAGTGTCACAGACATGATACGTGAATTGGAATGTCAATCATTAAAACAAAGGCGTTTTTCGTTGCGACGGTATCTTCTCATGAAATTTCAATCACCAGTTTTCTCCTCTGATTGCGAAAACATTCTGTTGGCACCCACCTACATAGGGAGAAATGATCATCACGATAAAATAAGAGATATCAGGGCTTGCACAGATAAATTTAAATGCTCGTTTTTCCCGCGTGCCGTTCGAGAGTGGAACGGTAGAGGAGAGACAGCTTGAAGGTCGTTCATTGAACCCTCTGCCAGGCACTTTATTTGTGAATAGCAGAGTAATTACGTAGATGTAGAGGTATTCTTATTGATTCCAATTTTTTTTAAACTTTAGTCAGTACTCAAGGGTAAAAACTGAGATTGAAGAATTCTATCTGTCATGTTAATTTGTCCGTTTTCAACGATTACAGGCAGATAAGGCATATTATGTAGACACAGACAGCTGATCAGCTGCTTTCTATTTTTATTGTATGCTGTGAGTCAAGTGTTAAGTTTCAGATTTTCTCCTTAAAAAAAAAGGTTCAAATGGCTCTGAGCACTATGGGACTTAACATCTGCGATCATTAGTCCCCTAGAACTTAGAACTACTTAAACCTAACTAACCTAAGGACATCACACACATCCATGCCCGAGGCAGGATTCGAACCTGCGAACGTAGCAGTCGCGCGGTTCCGGACTGAGCGCCTAGAACCGCGAGACCACCGCGCCGGCTTTTCTACTTACATTATGTCACAAGTTTGCCGTGGCTTCTCACTTTTTTGAATTTTTAAAGCAAATGGAGCATTTTTCTTGACTGATACAGCATTTCGTGAAATACACTCCTGGAAATGGAAAAAAGAACACATTGACACCGGTGTGTCAGACCCACCATACTTGCTCCGGACACTGCGAGAGGGCTGTACAAGCAATGATCACGCGCACGGCACAGCGGACACACCAGGAACCGCGGTGTTGGCCGTCGAATGGCGCTAGCTGCGCAGCATTTGTGCACCGCCGCCGTCAGTGTCAGCCAGTTTGCCGTGGCATACGGAGCTCCATCGCAGTCTTTAACACTGGTAGCATGCCGCGACAGCGTGGACGTGAACCGTATGTGCAGTTGACGGACTTTGAGCGAGGGCGTATAGTGGGCATGCGGGAGGCCGGGTGGACGTACCGCCGAATTGCTCAACACGTGGGGCGTGAGGTCTCCACAGTACATCGATGTTGTCGCCAGTGGTCGGCGGAAGGTGCTCGTGCCCGTCGACCTGGGACCGGATCGCAGCGACGCACGGATGCACGCCAAGACCGTAGGATCCTACGCAGTGCCGTAGGGGACCGCACCGCCACTTCCCAGCAAATTAGGGACACTGTTGCTCCTGGGGTATCGGCGAGGACCATTCGCAACCGTCTCCATGAAGCTGGGCTACGGTCCCGCACACCGTTAGGCCGTCTTCCGCTCACGCCCCAACATCGTGCAGCCCGCCTCCAGTGGTGTCGCGACAGGCGTGAATGGAGGGACGAATGGAGACGTGTCGTCTTCAGCGATGAGAGTCGCTTCTGCCTTGGTGCCAATGATAGTCGTATGCGTGTTTGGCGCCGTGCAGGTGAGCGCCACAATCAGGACTGCATACGACCGAGGCACACAGGGCCAACACCCGGCATCATGGTGTGGGGAGCGATCTCCTACACTGGCCGTACACCACTGGTGATCGTCGAGGGGACACTGAATAGTGCACGGTACATCCAAACCGTCATCGAACCCATCGTTCTACCATTCCTAGACCGGCAAGGGAACTTGCTGTTCCAACAGGACAATGCACGTCCGCATGTATCCCGTGCCACCCAACGTGCTCTAGAAGGTGTAAGTCAACTACCCTGGCCAGCAAGATCTCCGGATCTGTCCCCCATTGAGCATGTTTGGGACTGGATGAAGCGTCGTCTCACGCGGTCTGCACGTCCAGCACGAACGCTGGTCCAACTGAGGCGCCAGGTGGAAATGGCATGGCAAGCCGTTCCACAGGACTACATCCAGCATCTCTACGATCGTCTCCATGGGAGAATAGCAGCCTGCATTGCTGCGAAAGGTGGATATACACTGTACTAGTGCCGACATTGTGCATGCTCTGTTGCCTGTGTCTATGTGCCTGTGGTTCTGTCAGTGTGATCATGTGATGTATCTGACCCCAGGAATGTGTCAATAAAGTTTCCCCTTCCTGGGACAATGAATTCACGGTGTTCTTATTTCAATTTCCAGGAGTGTACTTCGAGACTAAGGATGGCGCCATTCTGTCATACAATTGATGTCCGACCACGACAGTGAGAAACTACCATGCAGACCAGATGAGGCCAGTCTTGCACATTGCATGTACACGCGTACCATCTAACTGGCCACACCAGGTGGTAAGAGGTACATTATTGTCTCAGCAGTGCTGTGCCAAATCTTACGCTATGTATTAGTTGCTCGTTTTTGTCGGCATGGTTGTTAAAATAGCACTGATTGTTTTCCCATTTCGCGTAATAACGCAATATTTCAAAGCAATGCAAATTTTGTGAATAAAAATTAATAGTTCTTTAAAAAATATTTATACAGAAACGAAAAATTGCATTACTGCTATGGTTAATTGTCATTTCGGACTTTTACCTGGTTTTAGCAAAAAATAAAAACACATGTTATAATCGAGACAAGACAAATATCGAAAAATACCGGTTATTCTGAACTAAAATACCGGTATCTGTATTAACCGCCGGCCGCGGTGGCCGAGCGGTTCGAAGCGCTTCAGTCCGAAACAGCGCGGTTCGAATCCTGCCTCGGGCATGGATGTGTGCGATGTCCTTAGGTTAGTTGAGTTTAAGTAGTTCTAAGTTCTAGGGGACTGATGACCTCAGATGTTAAGTCCCATAGTGCTTAGAAGCATTTGAAGCCATTTTGTTTTAACCGGTCGGCTGTCCCCTCTCCTACCTTCGACTTGTCAGATACCTTCAGATGAACGATTTTCAACCGGTGAACAAAATTAACCAAGGAGAGTGTTAATTTGTCAACAGAAGCAAACAGTTTGTTAGCGGAATTGTTGGTTCTTCAACTGTTTACTTTTTCCATTTCCATAACATGGGCGGAGAGCCATGGTCAGGACTAACACTGCTGTCGACAGTGAATGACACAGCCAAAAGTCGTGTAGACTTTAGAATGTGCAGTTGCAGCCTGTCTTCGTGTCCGGTAACGGTTTCAAAGTTTCTCCAACGAGAATTCGTCTCGTTTTTTGCTCTCGTCTCAGATTAATCTGAGCTTCACTGAACGTTTTACGAATGTAATGATGTCTCTAATCTTCTTTACAAAGAGTCGTATCAATATTACAGAAGAAATACTTCATGAATCTTCTTTTCGTAGGGTTCATTCACAAAATTTGTGAAAAAATGTGATTACTTACTTCATATACTCAGTAAAAGTATACTGAAAATATAATTGTGGAAACCCAGGAAGTGTGCCATAATTGTCGGTGTATCGACAGTACAGTATCGATATTATACAGGGTGTTACAAAAAGGTACGGCCAAACTTTCAGGAAACACTCCTCACACACAAATAAAGAAAAGATGTTATGTGGACATGTGTCCGGAAACGCTAAATTATCATGTTAGGGCTCATTTTAGTTTAGTCAGTATGTACTGCACTTCCTCGATTCACCGCCCTCTTGACTTTCATTTATGAGGGCATTTGAAAGCTCTTGTCTACGCAACCCCGGTACCAAATGTAGGGACTCTTCGTGCTCGTATTGTGGACGGCTGTGATACAATACGCCATTCTCCAGGGCTGCATGAGCGCATCAGGGATTCCATGCGACGGAGGGTGGATGCATGTATCCTCGCTAACGGAGGACATTTTGAACATTTCCTGTAACAAAGTGTTTGAAGTCACGCTGGTACGTTCTGTTGCTGTGTGTTTCCATTCCATGATTACTGTGATTTGAAGAGAAGTAATAAAATGAGCTCTAACATGGAAAGCAAGCGTTTCCGGACACAGTTGTCCACATAACATATTTTCTTTCTTTGTGTGTGAGGAATGTTTCCTGAAAGTTTGGCGGTACCTTTTTGTAACACCCTGTATATTCAATATATTGATTTTATTCTGGCGAACTCGATGAATGGGCCGAATAAAAATAACGTTAATAATATTCATTGGTTGCTCTAACTGCAACCTTATCTTTAAATCTAAATTCTCGATCTCTGGAATTTCTTACGACCGATACACGACCGAAATTTTGGGAACAACTCTGGAGTGGGGTCCTTCGAAAAGAAAATAAAAGGGTTTGAAGTGAAATCACAAATAAATCGTTAAGTTCCAGCGGCAGGGCGATGTGATAAATGATGGAGGAGCCGGGTGAAAGTTTTATTAAACGCCAGAGAGAGAGAGAGAGAGAGAGAGAGAGAGAGAGAGAGAGAGCGCGGCAGAGGGCGGTAGGAAATCAGTGTGTGGTCTGACATTGACAGCTGGAGTGGGCGGTGGGGTTGGGGGGGGGGGGCAGTCTCTGGAGGGGGAGAGGGGTGGGGTAGTGGCCGCGGGTGTGGAAACGCTTCTCGTGTAGCGAGGCAGACAGACAGACAGACAGACCCTGAAGGTGTGCGGTCCATTTGCGGACGCCAGCAGCAGACGTCACGTGGCCATCCTGCCCCGCGCTCCTCTACTCACCCTCCTACTCCACTCGCGGTCCCATCAAAACATTCCGCTATCCACAAGCTTCTAGAGTCCACCACCACTCACACTGGCCAGTCTCCAACCTCCCCATCGGTTCTGTGACCGCAAAGTCAGTGATCCGATAAAACCTCACTTCAATGCTGCCCGTAACCAGTTCGTCGGCGGCTGGAGAGTAGAAGAAGAGGTAAAGTGTTAAAAAAAATAACGATGTTTAAACGTTAACCCGCAGCATATACCTCATACGAGACAAAACGAATACTGGACATCGATGTTAACGGTTTCAGTGCGCTGAACGGTGTGGTTACAAGCGAGCTTGCAGAACGTAAAATAAATGCTCAGTGAAAGTAAATTCCTTTCACGAAAGAAGTCCTCTCGAGACAACGACCCAAAGACCAATATTAGAAAAAAGAGTGTCTGACAATGACAACACAGGTAGTGGTTGATTAATGCGTATTAAAATAGATACCAAAAATTACGCAAGCCAGCGTTCATAATCTTTCCTCACACTTTAACAAAATAATAATATAATCATGACATAAAATGCTTAATAAAATGAGAAAAAGTGCTACAAGTTATTCCCAGGAACATGTTGCTATTTGACCACTAATAAAAACAGTGAAGAGACACTCAGTGTGACAAGAAGCAAATATTTGCAAACAATTCTGCACATTAATACTAGAAGTACTTAAACAATAACCCGAAGTTCAGTTATCGCCACTCAAGCTGAACGTCAGTGCCAGCCACGATAAGAGTGACTAAACAGTGTGTAGTCAACGCTCCCTCCCAAGGGTTTTTACCAGAGACACGGAAAGCATCGTTTGTCGCGTGAAGAGAAAATGGATCAACAGCGCAGCGCCCCACACCTTAACACAATGATACAAATTTTAATCCATTTCTTCTGCTTCAATCACTATCGTAAACTTACAAAGTCAGTTCTTGTTCCCAATCTACAGTGAGGTGACAAATGTCATGGGGTTGGGTCGTGGACGAGAATAAGCTCCGAAACGGTGTTTCGTCAAGGAAATGCTACAACGTGACAAAAGCTGGGAAATATATCAAAATTGAAGCTACAGTTTTTTTTCCATTGTGTAAGATAAAAGGAAAGAATGTGCAGCTATATCTCGACAAATAATCCAGTTTTTAGGTCTTGAAAACTGCGAAATCGTTAAACACGCCAGAGCCACAATTTCTTTGGAGTATCGGCTGGTGCCACAGCGTTGCGCGCAAAAGCAGTCTCTCCATCCGACGAAGTACCTCACTGGTGCAGACACCGCCACAAGGCTTTACAGAGAAGCTCGTCAGCTTCCACAGACAACGTAATATGCTAATGTGGCGGCTACACTCTTGCCCCCGGCAACAGAGCGACAGCGCCGACGAGACACCCGTCCTTTGAGAGATGTCTAGCAATAAGACAGCGGGCGAAATGAATCTCATCAACAACAAGAGAAGAAACAAACTTCCGCGACGTAAACAGTTACTGCAGAAGCAGGAAAGCTGCTATCTTATATTACTCTGAAGTGCAAATTTTTGCCCAAAGAAAATATTTTTGAGTGGCTAGTAATCAGTTATCGGGAAAAAGGCTGAGTGAGAAAAGAATTCATGACGGACTGGGTAGTATGGAGTCAAGGGCGTGGTGCGAACCGCAGAAGGGCGAGCTATGCTAGTGTTCGATGCCTTTGATGTCATCTCAGACCTGTAGTAGAGAATTAAGCCGCTGCACTGAAGACAGATCTACTCGTTTAACCTGGAGGCATCACTTCAGAAGTGCAGGTGCTTCATGTGATCGCAGAAAAGCAATTTAAAGACCGTCTCCGAAAACACTGCTTCCCGACTAGCTTTAAGAAGAGCATCATGCACTAACTCCATCTGGTAAGACTGAGAAACCATTGGCCAGCCTTGCACGTGAGCGGACTGAATCTTCACGGTGTACAATATCATCACATTCTACTATCAAATGGTTCAAAAATTGTTGCGTGTCCCATTCTCTGGATGGTAGTGAGGACGATATACTTTCACAGGAGAGTGTTGAAACAAATATCTGTGGTCAAAAGAGCAATCCAGACTGATTAAAAGGCTGATATTTCCGCGTAGTTTATCTAGAATGCATCGCAAAAAAACAGAGGTTACCGTAGAGCGAATAGTTTTTACATTATAAGCGCGTAATATGGCTAATTTTTCTCCACTGCGTATTTCCTTTTTTTCCACCCCCAAATTTAAGCGTCCTGCTTATAGTGGGGCCAACGCGTTATCTCTTGCAATTTCTTTGATCTATCCAACATCGTTTCGTTGGCCTACGCATCCCGGCCACTTCTATCCACTTCATTTCCATCACAGCCACAATCATTGCAATATCCACTACTTTCTGCCCCAGAAGAATTTGTTTCTTTCTTTCTTCATTTTTTTTAATTTTCTCCTTGTCAGGCTAAACACCATCTTTCTATTTCTCGCCGGCCAACCCCCAGCTTTTGGATGGTTTTCACCACCAATGCCATTGACCTGATGCACTTATTCGTAACTGTGGACACACACTGTAAAGTGTCCCCCTTAGACACATTGGAAGCCTGGTTTTGGCTCTAATGGTTCCAAGCACTATGGGACTTAACATCTGAGGTCCCCTATACTTAGAATTATGTAAACCTAACTAACCTAAGAACATCACACACATCCATGCCCGTGGCAGGATTCGAACCTGCCACCGTAGCAGCCGCGTGGTTCCGGACTGAAGCGCCTACAACAGCACGGTCACAGCGGCCGGCTCCTGGTATTGAAAACTGTATTTAGTTTCCTCAAAGCAATTCGTGCTGTTGTTAATCTTTATGTTAAGTTTCTTTTCCTTTGCTTCTCCCGACCAGTGTCTGAAACTGTCCCCCCCCCCCCCAACCCCCCCCCCAAAAAAAAAAAAAAAAAAAAAAAAAAAAAAAAAAAAAAAAAAAAAAAAAACCATCCACTGGTTCTATTACTTCATTGTTATCCTTTTCTATTTTATTTTCGACGTGTTGGTTATGGATTATTTTACTCTACTTTGATGGTTTTCAAACCCATTTTCAAACTTGCTCTATTAAGTCGAATTATATGGTATTAAAGTTTTATGCACCAGAGGGAGATGATAAGCTCCATTATCGCGTATTCAGTGGCTTGTATTAGGTTGATGCGTGAGTTCGTAGCGTTTTTCCGTAAGTTTAATAAACCCAACAGATACACAAAACAGACACTTCAGTCGTCAACCATATCTTCTCCTTCACTATTTTACAACAGTCTGCCAACGTAGGGGCAACTTCTGCATAGCGCGACTGCAGAAATCACGTGGACTTGAGACGAAGAACTCGTCGAGCCAAATTCAACAGGAAAGGAAATTCCTTGAAGGCTGTTCGTTACAGATAGGAAAAAGACGAAATTCTACAGGTGCAAGATAAGATGAACTTTGTCAGTCTAGCAGAACCAGTGCGAGCGTTATCGTGGAATAGCATCACTTCACGCGGTCTTCCTCGTCGTTATCCGTGAATTGCGTGGGCAAGATGTCTCAGCTGTATACAGCAAATGTCAGCAGTGATGGTTACAAATCGGAAGCAATTCGTAGGACACCACACTAACGCTGTTCCACCACATGCACAACATTACCTATGGTTCAAATGGCTCTGAGCACTATGGGACTTAACTTCTGAGGTCATCAGTCCCCTAGAACGTAGAACTACTTAAACCTAACTAACCTAAGGACATCACACACAGCCACGCCCGAGACAGGATTCGAACCTGCGACCGTAGCGGTCTCGCGGTTCCAGACTGTAGCGCCTAGAACCCCTCGGCCACCCCGGCCGGCTTACCTTTTGTGAATGTGCGCAGGTCTTTGTACGAGGAATTGTTGCTTCTATGGGCTCAACCAGTCCTTTCTTTTCCATAAAGACACTGTTTCTCGTCACCAGTAACGACTCTGGATAGGAATGGCCGGCGTTATTCAGAGCCAACTGATGACGAACAAGCCGAGATGCAGACGTGGCCACCCGCTAATTTTTGTGATCTTAGTTTAGAGTATTCAGTACCCACACACTCGATTTTTGTACCTTCCCCATTGCATGCAAATGTCGCACGATTGTGGAATGATCACAATTCATCGCATTTGTCAGTTCTCGAGTACACTGTCGAGGATCATAGTGGATTAACACGTTTAAACGATCTTTATCAAACCCCGAACGTATTCCTGAACGTGGAGAGTAATGCCAAATCCTTAAGGTGAGAAAACCATTTTCTTGCTGTTTCCTTTCCGACGGCATTATCCCCATACAAGGCGCAAATGTTTCTGGCTGTCTCGGCTGCTGTCACTCCTCTGTTGAATTCAAACGGAAGAATATGTCGGAGATGTTCCGATTTCTCTGCATGGCACTCCACTTTCCAGCGTCGACAGTTCCATTCACTGTCTCCAAATCAGAAAATGACAATATGTAAATTCAAACAGCAACAGTGAACTACGAATAAAAATGACAATCGATAAATAAACCGATAGCAACCGGAATCTCAATATGCAAAACAAAAACGCTACGAAGTTATGCACGAACCTAATACACCACTGGCCATTAAAATTGCTACACCAAGAAGATGACGTGCTACAGACGCGAAATTTAACCGACAGGAAGAAGATGCCGTGATATACAAATGATTAGCTTTTCAGAGCATTCACACAAGGCTGGCGCCGCTGGCGACACCTACAACGAGCTGACATGAGGAAAGTTTCCAATCGATTTCTCATACACAAACGGCAGTTGACTGGCGTTGCCTGGTGAAACGTTGTTGTGATGCCTCGTGTAGGGAGGAGAAATGGGTACCATCACGTTTCCGACTTTGATAAAGGTCGGATTGTAGCCTATCACGATTGCGGTGTATCGTATCGCGACATTGCTGCTCTCGTTGGTCGAGATCCCATGACTGTTAGCAGAATATGGAATCGGTGGGTTCAGGAGGGTAATATGGAACGCCGTGCTGGATCCCAACGGCCTCGTATCACTAGCAGTCGAGATGACAGGCATCTTATCCGCATGGCTGTAACGGATCGTGCAGCCACGTCTCGATCCCTGAGTCAACAGATGGGGACGTTTGCAAGGCAACAACCATCTGCACGAACAGTTAGACGACGTTTGCAGCAGCATGGGCTATCAGCTCGGAGACCATGGCTGCGGTTACCCTTGATGCTGCATCACAGACAAGAGCGCCTGCGATGGTGTACTCAACGACGAACCTGGGTGCACGAATGGCAAAACGAGATTTTAATGGCCAGTAGTGTATTTGTACTGAATACACCGGCCGCACAGCGATGCCCTGTGATTTTCAGACTGAGGTTGATGACCCGACCTCGATGTGACGTACGCGTCGTCAAGCGTCCTTGCCTGTCTCGCCAGTCACACTGAGTGCTACATTCGGTGAGACAGACGGAACTTCCAAGTGCCAAGGGCTGAGGCCTCAAGTCGCGCCGGCGGATAAACAGAAGCGCGGCGGCAGGACGTGCCCGGAGCTGCGGTATCGCAGCTTCCGCCGCCGGCGCCCTGGGGAGGGGGGAGCGGCAGAACAGCTGACGGCCGTGTGTGCCTTGGAGCCTGCGCGGTGCGCGCTCGCTGTCACACGCCGGCCGAGATAAGCCGGCGGCCGCCAGCGCGTGACGTAGCGCTTTCCAAGTGGTCGCCTTTCCAGAAGCGTGACGCACCAACCGCCACCACTCCGTGACGGTTCCATCAGCGCCAGAAGTATTCGACGTGGAGGTCACAAATTGAATTACAACTAATCAAAAAATGTTCAAATGTGTGTGAAATCTTATGGGACTTAACTGCTAAGGTCATCATTCCCTACGCTTACACACTATTTAACCTAAATTATCCTAAGGAGGCCGGCCGAAGTGGCCGTGCGGTTAAAGGCGCTGCAGTCTGGAACCGCAAGACCGCTACGGTCGCAGGTTCGAATCCTGCCTCGGGCATGGATGTTTGTGATGTCCTTAGGTTAGTTAGGTTTAACTAGTTCTAAGTTCTAGGGGACTAATGACCTCAGAAGTTGAGTCCCATAGTGCTCAGAGCCATTTGAACCATTATCCTAAGGACAAACACACACACCCATGCCCGAGGGAGGACTCGAACCTCCGCCAGGATCAGCCGCACAGACCATGACTGTAGCGCCTTACACTGCTCGGATAAACCCGCGCGGCTACAACTAATCAGATGAAACTATATGTTCAGAGACATTAACTCTCAACTTTATCCAAGGTAATGAATACAGTCCGAATCAACGAATTAAAATTACACTACTCGCCATTAAAATTGCTACTCCAAGAAGAAATGCAGATGATAAACGGGTATTCATTGGAGGAATATATTATTCTAGAACTGACATGTGATTCCATTTTGACGCAATTTGGGTGCATAGATCCTGAGAAATCAGTACCCAGAACAACCAGCTCTGGCCGTAATAACGGCCTTGATACGCCTGGGCATTGAGTCAAACAGAGCTTGGATGGCGTGTACAGTTAGAGCTGCCCCTGCAGCTTCAACACGATACCACAGTTCATCAAGAGTAGTGACTGGCGTAATGTGACGAGCCAGTTGCTCGGCCACCATTGACCAGACATTTTCAATTGGTGAGAGATCTGGAGAATGTGCTGGCCAGGGCAGCAGTCGAACATTTTCTGTATCCAGAAAGGCCCGTACAGGACCTGCAACATGCGGTCGTGCATTATCCTGCTGAAATGTAGGGTTTCGCAGGGATCGAATGAAGGGTAGAGCCACGGGTCGTAACACATCTGAAATGTAAAGTCCGCTGTTCAAAGTGCCGTCAATGCGAACAAGAGGTGACCGAGACGTGTAACCAATGGCACCCCATACCATCACGCCGGCTGATACGCCAGTATGGCGATGACGAATACACGCTTCCAATTTGCGTCCACCGCGATGTCGCCAAACACGGATGCGACCATCATGATGCTGTAAACAGAACCTGGATTCATCCGAAAAAATGACGTTTTGCCATTCGTGCAACCAGGTTCGTCGTTGAGTACACCATCGCAGGCGCTCCTGTCTGTGATGCAGCGTCAATGGTAACCGCAGCCATGGTCTCCGAGCTGATAGTCCATGCTGCTGCAAACGTTGTCGAATTGTTCGTGCAGATGGTTGTTGTCTTGCAAACGTCCCCATCGGTTGACTCAGGGATCGAGACGTGGCTGCACGATCCGTTACAGCCATGCGGATAAGATGCCTGTCATCTCGACTGCTAGTGATACGAGGCTGTTGGGATCCAGCACGGTGTTCCGTATTACCCTCCTGAACCCACCGATTCCATATTCTGCTAACAGTCATTGGATCTCGACCAACGCGAGCAGCAATGTCGCGATACGATAAACCGCAATTGCGATAGGCTACAATCCGACCTTTATCAATGTCGGAATAGTGTTGGTACGCATTTCTCCTCCTTCCACGAGGCATCACAACAACGTTTCACCAGGAAACGCCGGTCAACTGCTGTTTGTGTATGAGAAATCGGTTGGAAACTTTCCTCATGTCAGCACGTTGGTCAGTAGTGTAGTATCAAGGCCGGATTTGAACCCTGTCAACTAAACAGGAGACATGTGTTCTAAGTCCGACAGTGGTACAATTTTTTAGTCACTACTTTGGCTTGTATCCATTATCATGGATAAAGTTGAGACTAATGTGTCTTTGGAACATATAATCTCATATGATTAATACATCACCAGCGCCTGTGGCACAGGCAGTATTATTCCCATTTCACTCAAAGCTAAAATGCTATTCCAATGTTGGAGAGCCTCTGCATTATTAATTTGAGATAAGAAGGGGAACATCAAGATGGGCTGCGGCGTAAATTGGGAGTTCGTATTAGGCAGAGAACGTATTCTGTGCAGTTGTATTAACTGCAGTGCCAGAGTAGCGCAGTAGATAGCGCATCTGCGTAGTTACCAGGAGACCTGGATTCGATTCGTGGTCTTGGTAGAAATTTTAATTCATTGCTTCGACATGCATTCGTTACGATGTATCGTAACTGACATAGCGAAGATCACAAATGTTTCACTAGGTGTTACAAAAATTCTGCTTTCTTATGAGAGACTTCTGCGTAAAGATTATTCAATTGTGTGTGAATTCCTAAGGTACCAAACTGCTGAGGTCCTCGGTCCCTAGACTTACTCCCTACTTAAACTAAATTATGCTAAGAACAATACACACACCCATGCCCGAGGGAGGACTCAAACCTCCGACGGGAGGGGTGGCGCAATCCGTGACATGGCGCCTCAAACCGCGCGGCTACAGTTCTGTGTAGATGCATTTTCTGCAGAGGGGGCCAATACCAGAATCCAAGGAACTGAAGAAAGAGGAAACCTCTAGAAGGAAAGAGTGCTGCGGTATCAAAGGTATGGTGCCAATCGCAATTTGAGCTTAACGCTCTGTTGGTCATAAGAGTATCAAAACGGAGTACAAACTCGTACTGGGCTAGATTGAGGAGGGAAATCGTCCCAGCGTTCGCCACACTCAGTTTAGGGAAACCTAACGTGGGTGGCCGGGCAGGGATCAACCTCAACACTTCCTAATAGTCCAGCGTTTCATCCACTGCGTCACGTCTACAGGCGCGACATCGACCCAAAGAAGCACGCCGGGCTGCACAGTATTGATCCCACATAAAACTGCAGTAGCAGCGAGTTACAGTTTAATTACAAGTAGTGGTGCTGACCGGATGAAAGTAGAGCAATCTTCCAGGTAAGGAACTTTCTGCAACTTCATCTGTATATTTTTGTTGTCCGGTGCAACTGCGAAGGGATACCCGCTCTTCACACAGCATACCATGATTTTTCCCGTCTGTAACGCGTAACTTAAGTTTAGAAAAGGGGAGATGCGCGAAAGAGGAGGGGGGGGGGGAAGATTTCGCAAGTGGGCGGGCTGGTGGGAAGAGGGAAGATTTTACAGAGGGTTCGCATCTGAAGTGGCTTGTGACGCCTTGTGTGTTCGGGTACCCGATATCCTGGTGAATTTATCTTTTATGTAACATTTTCGGGAAGCAGTGTTCTTGTTATCTATATAAGATCAGTGAGAAAACAGTTTAGATCGCAATGGTACTTTATTGAAATGACCAGTTTCGACCTAGGTTTAGGCCATCTACAGACAGCACCATCAGCTGAACTTGACGATGCGTAGAACAGTCAGTTGACCTCAATCGCTAAAACTGGTGAGGTCAACACACTGTTCTACGCATCGTCAAGTTCATCTGATGGTGCTGTCTGTAGATCGGCTGATGATACTGTCGGAAGATGGCCCAAGCCCGATAAAGTACCATCACGATCTAGACTGTTTTCTCACTGATTTTATGGATCCTTTATGAGCTGCCGGCACCAAGTACCTAACGCTATGAAGGCACTGTATCAAACCAACAGTATCCTATGCTCTCAATCTAAATCGCGCTGCAATGAGGTCTGGAATTTAACCACGGGCTGTGTTGCAGTTTCCTTTGTTAAAGGAACTAGTCGACTTTTTTTTAAAAAAAAATGGTTCAAATGGCTCTGAGCACTATGGGACTCAACTGCTGAGGTCATAAGTCCCCTAGAAATTAGAACTACTTAAACCTAACTAACCTAAGGACAGCACGCACATCCATGCCCGAGGCAGGATTCGAACCTGCCACCGTAGCGGTTGCGCGGTTCCAGACTGAAGCGCCTAGAACCGCTCGGCCACACTGGCCGGCGAACTTTATTTCAGTAACCCACAGCTGCGAAATACGGCCTTCGAAAATTTTTGTACGTCAGCGATTCGAAACAAGTACGATTGACGAAAACGTTCACTTGTTTGTTTCTCCGTTTTCGGAAAGCGCTGCTGCTCCTCAATTGTGTACTGAACTGATGAATGACCACTCCACGACTAGTTTGAAAATATATTTTTGCCTGACACAGCACAATTTTAAGATTTGGCTAGATACGGCGTCAATATAAAAGCGGAAACCGGTCGTGCAGTAAAACAAACACTTCCGCAACTAGAGGGACTATTGATTAAGAAAATCGGCGAGGCTCGAAACTGTCTCACGAAAACTAGCGACTAGGTGAAAGGAGGACAAAGAGTGTTTCACGTAAGTGTCACGTAACACACTGGGGAACTACACTGTAAAGGGGACTGCACTACGAATGTTGTCAATCTCACGGCGGTTTATATTTCCCTAGTGTTACAAGTGTATTCACACAAGCTGTCAATCCGTTTCCTAGGCGCGTTTTCTCAATTCTCGTCAGTTGCTAACGCCTTTGTTTTAATGATTGCCACTCCAATTCACGTATCATGTCTGTGACACTATCTCCGCTATTTCGCGATAATACAAAACGAGCTGCCCTTCTTTGTACTTTTTCGATGTCGTCCGTCAGTCTCACATGATGCGGATCCCACAGCGCACAGCAATATTCCAGAATAGGGCGGACAAGGGTGGTGTAAGCAGTCCCTTTAGTAGACCTGTTGCATCTTCTAAGTGTTCTGCCAATGAATCGCAGTCTTTGGTTTGCTGTACCCACAATATTATCTATGTGATCGTTCCAATTTAGGTTATTTCTAATTGTAATCCCTAAGTATTTAGTTGAATTTAAAGCCCTCAGATTTGTGTGACTTATCGCGTTTTCGAAATTTAGCTCATTTCTTTTAGTACTCATGTAAGTAACTTCACACTTTTCCTTATTCAGGGTCAATTGCTACTTTTCGCACCATGCAGATATCTTATCTAAATCATTTTGCAAGTCGATTTGATCATCTGATGACTTTACAAGATGTTAAACAAGATGCAAACAATCTGAGACGTCTACTCAGATTGTCTCCTATGTCGTTAATATAAATCAGGAACAATAGAGGGACTATAACACTTCCTTGGGGAACGCCGGACTTTACTTCTGTTTTACTCGATGACTTTCCGTCTATTACTACGAACTGTGACCTTTCTGACAGGAAATCACGAATCCAGTCGCACAACTGAGGCGATACTCCGTAGGCACGCAGTTTGGTTATAAGACGCTTGTGAGGAACGATGTCGAAAGCCTTCTGGAAAGCTAAAAATATGGAATCAATTTCACATCCCCTGTCGATAGCACTCATTACTTCACGAGCATAAAGAGCTAGTTGTGTTTCACAAGAACAACATTTTCTGAAACCGTGCTGACTGTGTGTCAATAAATCGTTTTCTTCGAGGCACTTCATAATGTTCGAATACAGCATATGTTCCAAAACCCTACTGCAGATCGACGTTAGTGATATCGGCCTGTAATTCAGTGTTCTGCAGTATGCAAAGGTAACATTCACGATCGTCAACAAAGGTAACACTCACGATCGTCAGAAATGAAGGAAGCAAAATGGCGCCTTCTAGCCGACAGTCGCTCACTCACAAGCCTGTGAGTAACGCCAGGGTTTTTGTTAGGCCTACGTGGCGGTGTAGTGGGTGCAGCTGCCGACAGAAGGAAACGGAGCAAAGAACTCCCACCAGCACGCTATCCGCTGCCGCACTACTTTTAGTGACCTTGTAGCCTCGATGAGGACGGCGCACGGTGCGGACTTGTGTATATGAATTCATGCAGGAAAAAATAAACATTTCTCGATTGGCTTTTCCTTTTTCAATTATTGTCTCTTTACTATAGCTCATCGGAAACGAGTAACGGCAGGAGGCTAATATAAAATTTAGTTTTTGCACCGAGAACGCCTACTCTTGCGTTACCTTCGACTAATCAGTGTGAGAACTGCTAACCAGACAGCCGAAATTGCAGAAATACGCGGTAACGTTACGCGCAGCCACGTCTGCAGTTACATGTAACTAGAGTGGAAAGTCGTGAGTCAGCTGATCCGTGGAACGCTTACGCGCACGCTGCCGCAGCGTTACACGACAGTACTTGCTCTAACCGTATACACACAAAAAAAAACCACACACACAGCAACATTTGGATGATAGACTGCACGCCTTGGCTGAATTGACGGCGGTCTGCAGGTGTTCGAGGGTACGCCCCGGCATGAGGAGGTGACTTGAGCAGACTTCTGACTGACCTGGAGCTGGAAGTGTCGGCCGGCCCCTGTGGTGTATCCGGCAGGCGCCGCCTGATGCGGCCGTAGCCAGCGTGGTCGCGGCGTCTGAACGACAGCCGTCGCATCGTGGCCCGTGCGGTACAGTGGTGGGTGCCCGAGTGCCGCGGAGAATCGGCGCTGCGCATCGCATGGCGTCGCGGGAGCTCGCCTACTGCCGGAGCACAGCCGCGGCCACGGACAAAACCTGTGTGTTTGTGTGTGTGTGTCTCAGCTTATCGGCCGATACTTTATCTCGTCCCGTCCAGTCAGTCCGTCACTTGGCCCGGCCAGGCAGTGTGACTCAGTATCGCGGGTGACAGTCTCGAGAAAACAATCAGTCGGTAACCCGGACAGTGCAGGTCGCACCACAGTTACACTACGTTGCGGTCTGCGCTTGGTTGGGACGATGTTTGTAAATCGCATAATTCACGGATATGGCGTTACTCTTCTTGTTGCTCTTGGACCAAGCGGTGGTGGTGGCGGCCAGTCGTACTACGGATGCTGGCGATGTTCATATCCAAGGGTGATGAGGAGGGGGGGGGGGGGGGAGAACGGGGAGGTGGAGGAGGGGCAGGAAGACGACGACGAAATGAAGGAGAAGGTAGAAGAGGAGGAGCTTACGGTCACTCAACGCCAGGTTATCAACGAGGTAAAGGTTATGACAATGATGGTGATTTGGTACCTCCTGGTAACATAATAAGGAGTACCTGACTGATAACTGGAGATGAAGACGGCACATTTGGGGAGGTGACTTCATAGCAGTGTTGTTATTGGAGCTGGTGGTGGTGGCTAATTTGTTACATATTCCATAGATCATCTAAATGCTTCTTCTATGGAAATGAAGTGGAACGAGTCACGTAACAGTATATGTATACGCTATTAGTCTTAACAAATGAACACATTATATTATTCCTTCTCATGCAACGACACTTACACAAGAGTTTCTTTCTTTTTACTGGCTAGCAGTTTTTAAATCGAAATTCGTTAGTGGAATAGAAGGAATATCCTGGATACACGATTTTAAAATTAGATTTAATACTGGCTTCGCTAACTATCAAACATTTAATGTTATTGTGCAAATGATCAAAAAGTTTTATCGTTGCATACCGAAATCCTCTCTGAGCCACTGACAGCTTTAACAGTAGGTTCATTTTTCCCCTCTACCCTCTAGTGTTGTACGTAGGTGGATCACTGTTCTCAAATTGAGATTGATTACTTGTTTATGACCAATTTAATCAGTGAAAATATGTGTTGACAACGCACTTTAAATGTCTAGCTCCTTGCAGAGGTACCTACATGAAATTCCTGCGTCAACACCACATATTACTCTACTGTTGGTTTTTGTGCGATCAGTACTTTCTTTCTATTCCGGCCGGAGTGTCCGAGCGGTTCTAGGCGCTTCAGTTCTGGAACCGTCCTTAGGTGATGTCCTTAGGTTAGTTAGGTTTAAGTAGTTGTACGTTCTAGGGGACTGATGACCTCAAAAATTAAGTCCCTATAGTATTCAGAGCCATTTTGAACTTTCTTCGTAAGTGATGAGTTATCCCAGAAAATTACTTCATATGACGTTATTACGCGGAAATACGCAAAATATGCAGAAGATTAGTACGTTTGTTTCGAAGTTTATAAATTATACGAAGAGCAGGACCAACTGCACTTAACTGTTTGAGAAGCTAATTAATATGTGTCTTCCAGTTGAAGTTTTCATCAATATGTACACCGAAAAATTTGGAGCATTCTACCCTACTTACTGACTCCTGCTCATGTGCGATATCGATTGTTAGTATGACTGTATTCGTTGTGCAGAAATAAATGTATTTTTTCCCAAAATTAAGGGAGAGTCAATTTTCAGAGAATCACTTAATAATTACTTGGAAAATATCATTTAGTAATGATTCTGTTGCTTTCTCTTTAAAAGGACTTATTATAACAGTAGTATCGTCTGTAAAAAATACCAATTTTGTTTTTGAATGTCAAGTGGAAGGTCTTTTACTTGTGTAAGGATTTGGAGTGGACCCAAAATTGGACCCTGTGGGACTCCCTTTGTGACTTTACCCCAGTCAATTTTGCCGCCTTTCGACACTGTTTGAATTTTTCAGCACAACCTTTTGCTTTCTGTTTGTCACGTATGATTCAAACCATATGTGTGAAAAATCATCAATTCCATAAAACCTGAGTTTTTCTAGGAGAGTGTCATGATCTACACCATGTGCCTGGTCATACATGATGACAATTTTGGCGACCATGACTTGGTAGCATTGGCGTTGGTGGTGATGGTGGTTATGGTGGTTGTGGCACCGCTTTAACTAATTCTAGGCAGTTTAGTACTATAAACCGTTGTTTGCAGTTCTCTCTCTCTCTCTCACTCTCTCTCTCTCTCTCCCCCCCCCCCCCCCTTGACGCTTCGATGTGATTCATGGAAGTGTTCTGCACGTTTGAGCTGCTTTATTTCAGTACCACCACCATAAAAAATCTCATTTTCCACTCAAATAATCTGATCACCCCGATTTACCCTTCAAATTGAAATCATTTTTAAACCAACAGTTCGACATTAGTAAGTGTACTAGCTGACGCTTTGTGTAGAAGTGTGGACGATCAGTCGCCATTCTCGACCGATCGTAATTTCAGTATCCGCACATAAGTACCTTCTTTATTTGTTAGTAGTTTTCGAAGTCCAATGTTTATATAGGCGACATAGTGTAAATTTCTTTGCGCATTACAATGCTGTCTAAATGCAACTGTCCAGTAACTTTGCCATGCACGGTATACTTACCTATGCCTATCCGTTTACGAACTGCTTCTAGCATTGGCCCGAAGGCTAATGATCATGCCCATTTGTACATTAGATAAATCTCACCATTTCCGCATGACGGCAACCACTACATTGTTTCCCACGGCCCACTCGACATGCTTTACGTGTCCCTCCACTGCTAGTGCTGCCACCTGCCGTCTGTGAATGGTTTGGCACGTTGGCGTCGAACACAGACGGTGGTCACATTAATGTAACTCGACTGTGTATAACCGTGTACGTTTTTTTTTTTTTTTTTTTTTTTTTTTGTGGTTTTCGGGCGCACAACTTCAATGGTCATTAGCGCCCTGACTACTCTAAGAAAGCACCGCGAGGCACAAGTTGACAACAACAACTAAAAGGGAAAACACAATAAAAGACAGACTGACAGGCATAGGATTAAAAAACATCATCAAATGTCCTTAGCGAGGTGTGTCAAATTGATAAAACAAAGAACACGAGCAGCTGCTCGTGGGTCATCCGCTAAAATGGCATCGAAAGTATTAGGCAGGTTAAGATCGAGGCGCAGTGTGTTAAGATCAGGACAGGACATTAAAATGTGTCTAACCGTCAGCAAGTGCCCACATGGGCAGAACGGCGCCGGCGCAGCCGTCAGCAGATGGCGATGGCTGAACCGGCAGTGTCCAATTCTTAACCTTGCTAAAACGACCTCCTCCCGCCGAGAAGGGCGTGAGGAGGACGTCCAAGCCACGGGAAGAGGTTTTAAGGCCCGAAGCTTGTTGTCGGTAAGTGCAGCCCAATCGGCATGCCACAGCGACACAACGCGCCGACAAATGACCCTGCTAAAATCGGACGAAGGGACACAACAAGAAGCTGTCCGAGGCTGGAGGACCGCAGCCTTGGCCGCGGCATCTGCAGCTTCGTTCCCAGGGATACCGACATGGCCAGGAACCCACATAAAGCTAACCGGCGTACCGACGTCCACCAGCTGCTGAAGAGAGCGTTGGATCCGGTGTACGAAAGGGTGAACCGGGTACGGATCACTGAGGCTCTGGATGGCGCTCAGGGAATCTGAGCAGATGACATAAGCAGAATGTCATGGCGGCAGATGTAAAGAACAGCCTGGTAGAGGGCAAAGAGCTCAGCTGTGAAGACCGAACAATGGCCATGGAGCCGGTATTGGAAACTTTGTGCCCCGACAATAAAGGAACACCCGACCCCGTCATTGGTCTTAGAGCCATCTGTATAAATGAAAGTCATGTTGTTGAACTTCGAACGAAGTTCCAAAAAACGGGAGTGGTAGACCGAACCGGGGGTGACCTCTTTTGGGAGCGAGCTGAGGTCGAGGTGAACGCGGACCTGAGCCTGGAGCCAAGGTGGCGTGCGGCTCTCGCCCACTCGAAAGGTTGCAGGGAGTGAAAAATGAAGGTGTTGAAGGAGGTGACGAAAGCGAACTCCAGGGGGTAGCAAGGCAGACACATACAACCCGTATTGAAGGTCAAGAGAGTCGTCAAAAAAGGAACGATAAGACGGATGGTCGGGCATTGACAGTAGCCGACAGGCATACCGACAAAGCAGTATATCGCGCCGGTAGGTGAGTGGCAATTCGCCAGCGTCAGCATGAAGACTCTCTACGGGACTGGTATAAAATGCTCCGATCGCAAGTCGTAAACCCCGATGTTGTATGGAGTTGAGGCGGCGTAAGATGGATGGCCGTGCAGAGGAGTATACGAAGCTCCCATAATCCAGCTTGGAGCGGACGATCGACCGATATAGACGAAGTAGGACGGTTCGATCCGCTCCCCACGACATACCACTGAGAACACGGAGGACATTTAAAGAACGGGTACAACGGGCGGCCAAATATGACACATGTGGAGACCAGCTAAGTTTCCTGTCAAAGGTAAGGCCTAAAAATTTGATTGTCTCCACGAGTGGGAGAGCAACGGGACCGAGTCGTAAGGACGGTGGGAGAAACTCTTTGTAGCGCCAGAAGTTAATACAGACCGTCTTCTCGGCAGAAAAACGGAAGCCATTGGCGACACTCCAGGAGTAAAGACGGTCAAGAGAACGCTGAAGACAGCGCTCCAGGACACGTGCACACTGCGCGCTGCAATAGATGGTAAAATCGTCCACGAAAAGGGAGCCTGATACATCAGCTGGGAGGCAATCCATTATTGGATTGATCGCGATGGCGAAGAGAGCGACGCTCAAAACTGAGCCCTGTGGCACCCCATTCTCCTGGCGAAAGGTGTCGGACAGGACAGAACCCACACGTACCCGAAACTGTCGATCCATTAAAAAGGAATGAATAAAAAGAGGGAGGCGACCGCGAAAGCCCCATGTATGCATGGTGCGGAGAATGCCCGCCCTCCAACAGGTGTCGTAAGCCTTCTCCAAATCAAAGAACACAGCCGCGGTCGGGCGCTTCCGCAAGAAGTTATTCATAATGAAGGTCGACAAGGTAACCAGATGGTCAACAGCAGAGCGGCGCCTTCGAAATCCACATTGTACATTGGTAAGTAGGCGTCGAGACTCGAGCAGCCAAACCAATCGAGAGTTAACCATTCGCTCCATCACTTTACAGACACAGCTGGTAAGCGAGATAGGTCGATAACTGGAAGGCAAGTGCTTGTCCTTCCCCGGCTTAGGAATCGGGACAACAATAGACTCGCGCCAGCATGCGGGAACATGTCCCTCAATCCAGATGCGATTGTATGTACGAAGAAGAAAACCTTTACCCGCAGGAGAAAGGTTCTTCAGCATCTGAATATGAATAGAATCAGGCCCTGGAGCGGAGGACCGTGATCGGCCAAGTGCGGTTTCGAGTTCCCGCATGGTGAATGGGGCATTATAACTTTCACAATTCGAGGAGCGGAAGTCAGGTGGCCTAGCCTCCTCTGCCTGTTTGCGGGGGAGGAAGGCAGGGTGGTAATGAGCGGAGCTCGAAACCTCGGCGAAAAAGCGGCCGAAGGCATTGGAGACAGCCTCAGGGGCCACAAGGACTTCATTCGCGACCTTCAAGCCAGAAACTGGGGAGTGGACCTTAGTGCCAGACAGCCGGCGCAGGCTACCCCAGACAACAGAAGAAGGGGTAGAACTGTTGAAGGTGCTTGTGAAAGCAGCCCAGCTGGCTTTCTTGCTTTCTTTAATAATACGACGACACTGAGCACGTAATCGTTTATAATTAATACAATTCGCCACTGTAGGGTGGCGCTTAAAGGTGCGTAAAGCACGTCGACGAGCACGTAAAGCATCTCTACATGCTGCGGTCCACCAGGGGACCGGTACGCGACGTGGAGAAGAAGTAGGGTGAGGGATGGAATATTCAGCAGCAGCGAGAATGACTTCCGTGAGGTGTGCGACCTGACGATCGCAGCTTGTGAAGGTTTGATCCTGAAAGGTAGCCCTGGAAGAGAAGAGCTCCCAGTCTGCCTTGGAGATGGTCCAACGAGAGGAGCACGGAGAGGGAGTATGCTGCAGGAGATGGATAACACACGGGAAATGGTCGCTCGAATATGTATCAGAAAGTGCATACCACTCAAACCGGCGTGCAAGTTGGGGAGTACATATAGAGAGGTCTAAATGGGAATAGGTGTGAGATGTGTCCGAAAGAAAAGTAGGGGCGCCAGTATTGAGGCAGACAAGATCGAGCTGGTTGAAAAGGTCTGCTAACAAGGAGCCCCTCGGGCAGGATGCTGGAGAGCCCCAAAGGGGATGGTGGGCATTGAAGTCTCCAGTTAACAAAAATGGTGCAGGTAGCTGAGCAATAAGTTGCATCACGTCTGCCCTGGTAACGGCAGATGACGATGGAGTGTAAACGGTACAAAAGGAAAACGTAAAAGTGGGGAGAGTAATGCGGATGGCAACTGCCTGCAGGCCGGTGTGCAACGTGATGGGATCGTAGTAAATATCATCCCGGACCAGCAACATAACCCCTCCATGAGCTGGGATACCTACCACAGGGGGTAGGTCAAAACGCACAGAGGTGTAGTGTGCCAAGGCAATTTGATCGCATGGGCGTAGCTTCGTTTCCTGGAGGGCTACGACAAGCGGACGGTGCAAGCGGAGCAGCAACTTCAAGTCCTCTCGGTTGGAGCGAATATTCCAGTGAATAAGTGCCATCGTAAGAAAAGAAAGATGAGAGAAGTGGTCACCTCGAAGGCCGCTTAGGGCCTGGCTTCGAGCGAGCACTGCCGCCGCTATCAGTAGGCGGACAGTCATCGTCCATTGGGTCTATAGGGTCATCGGCCATCTCGGGAGGATGGCCGGGAGGGGGAGCTTCCTCCGCCAGTGAACGGCCAGATGTACGGCGACCAGCGGTGCGGCCAGGCGAAACGGATGACGGCCTGGGGCGGCAGCCGCTGGGTGGCGCAAGAGAAGAAATGCGCCGTGGCGGGGAAGGAGAACTGTGCTTCCTATGCGCCTTTTTGGAAGGACGTGTAGTGGAAGTACCGGTCGAAGGCTGTGAGGTCGAGGTACGGAGGAAGTCTGCACGGGATGGTTCCTTCTTGAAGGCCCGTGCATCTGACTTCGGTGTCTTCGTTTTAGCAGAAGCTGAAGAAGGTGCTCGTGTCTGTGGGGTGATGGGAGGAAGAGGAGACGTCGACCGCGCGATCTTAGCACTGGCCGAACGGACGACCGTGGTGCTGAAGGTCAGATCGCATGTCTGGGTTGCTACCTCCCGGGTAGTCCGAGGAGAGGCGAGGACAGTACTGTATTTCCCCGCTGGGAGCAGCGTGGGCTTCCTACTAGCCAATAGCTTGCGAGCAGCCGAGGTGGACACTTTCTCTTTGACCCGAATTTCCTGGACACAGCGTTCTTCCTTATAGACAGGACAATCGCGGGAGGATGCTGCATGGTCACCCTGACAGTTCACACAACGAGGAGACGGAGGTGGACAGTCACCCTCATGGGCATCCCTGCCACAGGTGACACATTTAGCCGCATTGGAACAAGACTGTCGAGTGTGATTGAAACGCTGACACTGGTAGCAGCGCGTAGGTGTCGGGATATAGGGGCGAACAGAAATAACCTCGTAGCCCGCCTTGATGCGCGATGGCAGCTTAACACTATCGAAGGTCAAGAAAATTGTCCGGGTCGGTACAAGGTCATTGTTGACCTTTTTCATGACCCTATGGACAGCCGTCACGCCCTGCTCAGCGAGGAATGATTGAAGCTCCTCGTCAGTCAATCCGTCGAGGGAGTCAGTATAGACCACACCACGAGACGAATTCAAAGTTCGGTGGGCCTCCACCCGGACAGGGAACGTGTACAGGAGGGTGGCCCGAAGCAGTTTTTGTGCCTGAAAGGCATTCTCAGTTTCCAGTAATAAGGTGCCGTTACGCAACCTGGTACAGGATTTGACAGATCCGGCTATGGCATCTACGCCCTTCTGAATAACGAAAGGGTTGACAGAGGAAAAATCCTTTCCGTCCTCAGTTCGAGAAACTACGAGGAACTGTGGGGCAGGCGGTAGTACTTTTGTCACTGTTGGCTGGTCACGTTTCCGTTTTTGGGTCGAAGTCGAAAGAGATGGAGTAGAATCCATTGCGGAGGAATCCCCCATGATTGCCAGCGTCTCCGATGGCGCGCTCCTTCCTTGTGGGGACCCTCTCAGAGGGCACTCCCGCCTTAGGTGAATGTTTACACCTCAGGTCACACCTCCCGAGAAACAGACGGAGGGACCAATCGGCATGGTCAGAAGGTATCAGCTCAGGCAATCACCCCTCCCCGGGCCTGGCCTTTACCAGGGGGTACGCGCGTGCCTTACATGTCTACCCAGGGCGGGGACTTACGCGTTACCCCGTCACCGGCTACGCGTGCGAACGCGTGGGTCGGCCTTCAGACACGCACAGGGAGGAAGGAAGAAGAGGAAAAAGAAGAGAGAGAGGGAGAAAGAGGACAGACTGTCTCAAACGCCGAGGCGGAGACCAGAGAAGGCAAGGAGAAGAAGGCAATGAGAAAGCAAGGGGAAGAAGGCAATAAGAAGGCAAGGAGAAGAAGGCAATGAGAAGGCTTATCCGCTGGTCTCTTCAGGTCTCCAAGGCCAGCAATGACAAGCCCCCATTTGAAGACAGGGGACCAAAAAAAAATTGTCTTGGGTCCAGCAGGATGATTCCAAAGCGGCTGAAGACTGGGCGGGACAAACTTGTCGGCAAATGCAATGGTTTTTCTGTATATCACAGACATACTTCACATCACCTTCGTCTCTCGCAGCAGAACAACCCACAAACCTTCACCACACAACTACAACTACCAAACCGTGTACGTATTTCAGTCCAGAAGTCTTAATTCATTCCTGAGAGTATTAGAGTAGGTACAGGGCCTTAATAACTGACTTGAAAGCAGTGAAAGTTAAACCCGGTATCGTGGATCAAAGTGAGGCTAGCGAAGCTTACGTAGATTGATTTCACGTGTCTGCTAATACTAAGAATTAACCTGGGTCCTCCAATGAACGTTTCTAATTAAATCCGCCGTTCAGTAGGTCGTGTAATTTGTGTCGCGCGGCACACATTTCCAAGAGCGTGTGCTTTCTTACCGCGGCCGTGAGTGTGATTTAGAGCGAAGCGGCGTCACAGCAGCTCCGAGGAAAGTATTAAAGGAACGTCCCAGTGCTTTCGGTAAACGGGGTTTCGAAAAAGAAGCTTCTAATGTGTCTGAAAATGAAACAGTACAACCTGTGCCACACAACTTTTAGCGGGTGGCAGCGAACGGAGGGTTTTAAATCTTTGTCCATATTCCGTAAGTCACCTTACCGTGGCTACTTCTGGTGCCACTACCTCCCGTCCCATTCACGACTAGTGCTTGGCAAAAATGCATGTCGGTGACGTAACGCTACGTCCAAAATCTAAATCTGTCACTGTGGGCATTTCACACGGCGTATGTGAGGGAGAGGAAGTGATATGCTGTCTGGCTCTTTCCAGGAAGTACGCTCTCCAAATTTCAACAGTAAACCTCTCCGTGGCGCACAACACCTCTCTTGTAGAGTTTGCCACTATTGTCGAGCATCTCGCAGGTAAACCTACCCAAAGCATACAGTTCGATTTTGATCAGCTTTGAACATGTTGTAGCGTAGAGGAAACTAGGAGAGGTGAAAAACCCCTTAACAAAAATTGAGTTTAGTATTTCTGAATGAATAACACTGAAACGGTGAAAGGTATAAAAAAAACTTCAAATAAAAGTTCTATCGTTTTATTGTACGTTACAATGATGTACCCAGATTCATCGAAAAAGCCATTTTTTTCGAAATCCCCACACTATTTTGTTTCTTATTTTCACATTCGACGAATAGCATAACTCATAGCCAAGTAATACCAAAAGCATTAATATATCGTCGTTGTTGTGGTCTTCAGTCCTGAGACTGGTTTGATGCAGCTCTCCATGCTACTCTATCCTGTGCAAGCTTCTTCATCTCTCAGTACCTACTGCAACCTACATCCTTCTGAATCTGCTTAGTGATTTCAACTCTTGGTCTCCCCCTACGATTTTTACCCTCCACGCTGCCCTCCAATACTAAATTGGTGATCCCTTGATGCCTCAGAACATGTCCTACCAACCGATCCCTTCTTCTAGTCAAGTTGTGCCACAAACTCCTCTTCTCCCCAATCCTATTCAGTACCTCCTCATTAGTTATGTGATCTACCCATCTAATATTCAGCATTCTTCTGTAACACCACATTTCGAAAGCTTCTATTCTCTTCTGGTCCAAACTATTTACCGTCTATGTTTCACTTCCATACATGGCTATACTCCATACAAATACTTTCAGAAATGACTTCCTGACACTTAAATCTATACTCGATGTTAACAAATTTCTCTTCTTAAGAAACGCTTTCCTTGCCATTGCCAGTCTACATTTTATATCCTCTCTACTTCGACCATCATCAGTTATTTTGCTCCCCAAATAGCAAAACTCCTTTACTACTTTAAGTGCCTCATTTCCTAATCTAATACCCTCAAGATCACCCGACTTAATTCGACTACATTCCATTATCCTCGTTTTGCTTTTGTTGATGCTCATCTTATATCCTCCTTTCAAGACACCATCCATTCCGTTCAACTTCTCTTCCAAGTCCTTTGCTGTCTCTGACAGAATTACAATGTCATCGGCGAACCTCAAAGTTTTTATTTCTTCTCCATGGATTTTAATACCTACTCCGAATTTTTCTTTTGTTTCCTTTATTGCTTGCTCAATATACAGATTGAATAACATCGGGGAGAGGCTACAACCCTGTCTTACTCCCTTCCCAACCACTGCTTCAAAAAATGGCTCTGAGCACTATGGGACTTAACATCTATGGTCATCAGTCCCCTAGAACTTAGAACCACTTAAACCTAACTAACCTAAGGACATCACAGAACACCCAGCCATCACGAGGCAGAGAAAATCCCTGACCCCGCCGGGAATCGAACCCGGGAACCCGGGCGTGGGAAGCGAGAACGCTACCGCACGACCACGAGATGCGGGCCCACTGCTTCCCTTTCATGTCCATCGACTCTTATAACTGCCATCTGGTTTCTGTACAAATTGTAAATAGCCTTTCGCTCCCTGTATTTTACCCCTGCCACCATTAGAATTTGAAAGAGAGAATTCCAGTCAACATTGTCAAAAGCTTTCTCTAAGCCTACAAATGCTAGAAACCTAGGTTTGCCTTTCCTTAATCTTTCTTCTAAGATAAGTCGTAAGGTCAGTATTGCCTCACGTGTTCCAGTATTTCTACGGAATCCAAACTGATCTTCCCCGAGGTCGGCTTCTACTAGTTTTTCCATTCGTCTGTAAAGAATTCGTGTTAGTATTTTGCAGCTGTGGCTTATTAAACTGATTGTTCGGTAATTCTCACATCTGTCAACACCTGCTTTCTTTGGGATTGGAATTATTATATTCTTCTTGAAGTCTGAGGGTATTTCGCCTGTTTCATACATCTTGCTCACCAGACGGTAGAGTTTTGTCAGAACTGGCTCTCCCAAGGCCGTCAGTAGTTCCAATGGAATGTTGTCTACTCCGGGGGCCTTGTTTCGACTCAGGTCTTTCAGTGCTCTGTCAAACTTCACGCAGTATCGTATCTCCCATTTCATCTTCATCTACATCCTCTTCCATTTCCATAATATTGTCCTCAAGTACATCGCCCTTGTATAGACCCTCTATATACTCCTTCCACCTTTCTGCTTTCCCTTCTTTGCTTAGAACTGGGTTTCCATATGAGCTCTTGATGTTCATACAAGTGGTGCTCTTTTCTCCAAAGGTCTCTTTAATTTTCCTGTAGGCAGTATCTATCTTACCCCTAGTGAGATAAGCCTCTACATCCTTACATTTGTCCTCTAGCCATCCCTGCTTAGCCATTTTGCACTTCCTGTCGATCTCATTTTTGAGACGTTTGTATTCCTTTTTGCCTGCTTCATTTACTGCATTTTTATATTTTCTCCTTTCATCAATTAAATTCAATATTTCTTCTGTTACCCAAGGATTTCTACTAGCCCTCGTCTTTTTACCTACTTGATCCTCTGCTGCCTTCACTACTTTATCCCTCAAAGCTACCCATTCTTCTTCTACTGTATTTCTTTCCGCCATTCCTGTCAATTGTTCCCTTATGCTCCCCCTGAAACTCTGTACAACCTCTGGTTCTTTCAGTTTATCCAGGTCCCATCTCCTTAAATTCCAACCTTTTTGCAGTTTCTTCAGTTTTAATCTACAGGTCATACATAACCAATAGATTGTGGTCAGAGACCGCATCTGCACCTGGAAATGTCTTACAATTTAAAACCTGGTTCCTAAATCTCTGTCTTACCATTATATAGTCTATCTGATACCTTTTAGTATGTTCAGGGTTCTTCCATGTATACAACCTTCTATCATGATTCTTAAACCAAGTGTTAGCTATGATTAAGTTGTGCTCTGTGCAAAATTCTACCAGGCGGCTTCCTCTTTCATTTCTTAGCCCCTACTACGTTTCCTTCTCTCCCTTTTCCTACACTCGAATTCCAGTCACCCATGACTATTAAATTTTCGTCTCCCTTCACTATCTGAATAATTTCTTTTATTTCATCATACATTTCTTCAATTTCTTCGTCATCTGCAGAGCTAGTTGGCATATAAACTTGTACTACTGTAGTAGGTGTGGGGTTCGTATCTATCTTGGCCACAATAATGCGTTCACTAAGCTGTTTGTAGTAGCTTACCCGCGTTCCTATTTTCCTATTCATTATTAAACCTACTCCTGCATTACCCTTATTTGACTTAGTGTTTATAACCCTGTAGTCACCTGACCAGAAGTCTTGTTCCTCCTGCCACCGAACTTCACTAATTCCCACTATATCTAACTTCAACCTATCCATTTCCCTTTTCAAATTTTCTAACCTACCTGCCCGATTAAGGGACCTGACATTCCACGCTCCGATCCGTAGAACGCCAGTTTTCTTTCTCCTGACAACGACGTCCTCTTGAGTAGTCCCCGCCCGGAGATCCGAATGGGGGACTATTTTACCTCCGGAATATTTTACCCAAGAGGACGCCATCATCATTTAATCATACAGTAAAGCTGCATGCCCTCGGGAAAAATTACGGCCGTAGTTTCCCCTTGATTTCAGCCGTTCGCAGTACCAGCACAGCAAGGCCGTTTTGGTTATTGTTACAAGGCCAGATCAGTCAATCATCCAGACTGTTGCCCTTGCAACTACTGAAAAGGCTGCTGCCCCTCTTCAGGAACCACACGTTTGTCTGGCCTCTCAACAGATACCCCTCCATTGTGGTTGTACCTACGGTACGGCTATCTGTATCGCTGAGGCACGCAAGTCTCCCCATCAACGGCAAGGTCCATGGTTCATGGGGGGGCATTAATATATAATGAACCGATATTCCAAAGACACATTTGTCAGAAGTAAGCTAGAAATGTCTCCACAGCGCAGCACACGCGCCCAATATACGTCCGCTTTAATGCCAATTGTTATGTTGGGTTGTTCAATAAGTCCTTCCAAGAGATTACAGATTTTATTCATCATTAACATTATGCTTTATTTGTATTTTCTTTTTACATTTGCTGTATTTTTTTTCAGGTCGTAATATTTTCAAATGGGTCTGAGCACCATCGGACTCAACTTCTAAGGTCATCAGTCCCCTAGAACTTAGAACTACTTAATCCTAACTAACCTAAGGACATCACACACATCCATGCCCGATGCAGGATTCGAACCTGTGACCGTATCGGTCGCGCGGTTCCAGGCTGTAGCGCCTAGAACCGCTCGGCCACCCCGGCCGGCAACATTTTCAGATTTAATCATTTTATACTTGAAATTTCTTGTAAATTAATGTTGTAATATTATTGTAGATCTGTACAATAGTGAGAGCGTGCAGAATTGATGTTCGAGTCAAAAAATGATGAATGCTGTTTGATTTTCCGAATCAAGCACAGAAGATTTGGAAAAAAAAAGGATTTTTCAGACAAATTTAGTTGCACCGTGGGAACGTGCATTAAGAACGACAGAACTTTTTATTTGGAGTGTTTTTTTTTTCTTGTATCTGTTATCGTTTCAACGGTATTCATTCAGAAACACTAAACTCCATTTTTTTTTTCAAGAACCTGTTTCACCACCTTAACGGTCGTATGGGCAGGCATAAAGAAACATGTGTATTATTTTACTCAACACGACACCACCTTCAAAGCCTATTACAATCGAAGCGAATCTTTTGGGTTGGTTTACTTATCAAACCGCACTTGCAGCGTGTAAACAATCCCGTGAGGAGGCTCTCTCTCTCTCTCTCTCTCTTCTCTCTTCTCTCTCTCTCTCTCTCTCTCTCTCTCTCTCTCTCTCTCTCTCCCCCCTACCTCCCTCCCTCCTACTTGTTAACGGTCCCAGACTGATGAACAATAATCAAGAATTTATCGAACGAGTGTTTTGTACGCCACTTTCTTCGTGCGTGAGTTACATTTCGTTAACATTCTTCCGATGATTCTCAGTCTAAGGTCTCTTTTTCCTACAATTTCTTTTACGAGTTCATTCTACTTCAGGTTACTGCTACATGTTTTACGGAAGTTACTGTTTGCGCTGACTTGTCGCCAACAGTGTAATAGAATAGCAGTGGATTTCTTCGTCTATTTACGTGCAATGGGTTACGTTTATTCGTGTGCAGTGTTAACTGCCTTTCCCTGACCGTTCATCGATCCTCTGGAAGCCTTCTTACAGGTCGCTACATTCTTCTGGCGTTTGTACCTTTCTCAGATAACCCAATCATATGCATTTTCATGGAAGTTCCGATGTCACACATTAGATCAGTAAGATAAACAATAAATAGCAGCGGCGCTGTAACACTCAATGGGTGTCCTGCCGATATTGGCTTTGCGTTTGTAGAGCTTATACGCTATTTACTAAGAAATTCTATCCGATACTCGGTAAGCTGATATTCTGTTCACTAAACGAGAGTGTGAAACTGTATCTTGTAGTGTACCTTATTACTTTGATAAAGTGATATGTGGGACAAGCATTTTTCGAACCGACAAATGACGATCGCCACTATAAAGGATTTATTTTCGTAACGTATTAGATAATCTACTGTTTGGACGTATGTTTTGTTTATGCGCATGTATCAAGAGACGGAGAACCGCGGTGTATCTGCAAGCCGAGACACGATAATCCTTGCACAACGCTCGCGGTGCCTACTTGGTCGGGCGGTTTATTTCATGTCGTCAAGTCCTTCCCTTGGAGAGCCACTCAGGAAGAACGGCCGTGACAATGCCTATGACGTCATGGGGCCAAGAGAAAACTTGTTATACACATACTCTCGATTGAAATCTGTTAATTAAGACAAACAGTTTTTGGACTTTGTCCGTATCAATGTTATTGCGATGTTCCAAATTATGTAACAACTCTGCAGAACACAGTTGTTGTAGAGAAGAGTACAATATACGAGACCTTGTTAACGAGAAGCCTCGCATTTATTTCAAGAGTTAGATGTTGGACTTGTATCCGTAACTTCCGGCAGTAACAGCTCCCCTTCGAGAAAAAAGTTCGATCAGTAGAGGTTGGCAAGTGGGCTAAAATAGTTAGGAGAGAAAGCTCGATAAGGCTTTACTTCGCCACTCGGTAGCACGGTAAAGAACCAGTAGAACAACGCAATCTCATGCGTTCCAGAAATCAACAAACACGGAGTCGACGTAACAGCTTTTGTCTGCGCCGCTCTGAATCTCACAGACGAACACCGGCCACGGTGACCAAGCGGTTCTAGGCGCTTCAGTCCGGAACCGCGAGACTGATATGGTCGCAGGTTCGAATCCTGCCTCGGGCATGGATGTGTGTGATGTCCTTAGGTTAGTTAGGTTTAAGTAGTTCTAAGTTCTAGGGACTGATGACCTCAGATGTGAATTCCCGTAGTACTCAGAGCCATTTGAACCATTTAGAACAGACGAACAGGGCAAGCTGAATTTTTCAGGCCTTGATATTCACCTTCAGAGAGAGAATTTTCGTTCTGCAGCAACGTCAGAATGCGCTCCCATAATTCTAGAACAGTGCGAAAACTACTCTAGTGTCCAAAAGAAAAGCAACAAACCCTGCCCAGTGTCTAATTCACGATATAAGCATAAAAACTGTGAACAGATGTCAGTGCGATCGTGTTCTGCACGGAAGATGGCATTCCGGTCAACGTACAATCACGCCAACGACGACGTCATTGCACCTATCAAAATGGGGTAGTGTTTGCCAGGTACCCACATCCACAATCGCTGTGTACAAAGTTACAGACGGCGCAGTATGACACAGAGAAGACGCCTACAGACTCTCTGCCATGGAGGGCCATAGGAAGAATGGAAGCAGGGCAGTCACAAATTCATATGCTCAGATGGCTTAATGTGAATCTTTCTGTTGTTTCTCGAATGGGGCGTTAGTTCTTAGAGACCGAAACTTTATCCCGAAGACGAGGGAAGTTCCGACCATGTGCAACGTCAGAAAGAGAGGACCGTTATTTGACTTTAAGGGAACGGAGTTACCGCCCTCGCAGCATCCTCTGGACTTGTTGTATCGAGGCAAATTGTGTACAGAATATTTCGGCAGAGTGGTCTTTACTATCGGAAACCTGCTGCATGTGCACCTCTGACGCGGCTTCACAGAATGAAACTTCTAGAATGGAGTCATCAACATGCCACCTGGACGGTCGAAAAGTGGGCCAATGTTCTTCTCACAGATTAGTCCCGATTTGATCCGTAGAGTGATTCTCGGCGGATTCGCAAATGGGGGGAATGTGGAACACGATTTTGGGACCCATTCATTATGGAAAGGGACGGATATCGAGGAGCATCTCTGACGGTGTGGGCAGGGACCATGTTGAACTCTGGAACTCCTGTTCGTGAGATTGTACGGGTGAATAGGCAAGGTTTTTAAGTGCTGGCAGGTATTGTGACGAGATCTTAGCACTTCAAGTGCTGTTGTGGGATGCTGTGGTCCCCGACTCCGTACTGATGGATGATGACTCTCGAACTCATAGAGCATGGGCGGTTGATGTTTCCTTGAAAACTGAAGATGTTGCACTCATGGTGTGAACTGCTCACTCTCCCGATTTCAGTCCCATAGAGCACGACCGGGATGCCCTTGGGAGAAGGGATGTATCAAGTCAGCATTCACCAACCACACTCCTACACTTGCGAGCAGTTCTGCAGATAGGATAGGCATTATTGTCTCGACACGAGATTGATGATATCATTGACAGCATGCCCCATCGTTGTCAGGCCTGTATTGCTGCAGAAGGTGGTCATACCCCATACTGACCACATTCACCAGTTGTCAGAATGTGTGTGTAAATCCGTTAAGCTGAAAACAACGAAGAACATTTTTATGTACCGTTATGCGCATTGCAATTGTATATGTTGTGTATTCTTTACACTGTTTCTACTTTTCCATCATTTTTTATACTGTTTCGAGGTAAAATAAACGCAACTTTGCAAAATTTCCGTTTGTTTCTTTAATGTTGGACACCAGTGTCGTCAAACACTGGCGCTAGAGCAGCTGCGTGGTGGTAACTGCTAGGAGTTGAAGAAAGAGGACGAAATTGATCACGGAAAGTTGGGAGTAGAACGGGGGATTGTAATGATAGTGATAATGACATGGCGGCGGGTGGAGAAGTACGTAGACTAGCGAGTGGATAATCGACGGGCCGATAGTCAGGAAAAGACGGAACGGTGACTTTATGGCAGGTGGGTAAACGGCAATGGGAAACTTACGGAAGCATCTGCTGGCATAACTACTGTCGAATACGGTAATTTCAGTAAGGAGTCTACGGGGGGCACTTATCCAGGAGCGGGAATGAAAAACAGACTTGTCATTTCGAGTCCAACGACATATGGCGGTGTGGTTGCGGTTATACAGTCCGTCTCGATGAAGTGTTTGGGAGAATGCGGAGTAAATGTGGAGGCGACCGCAGAGCATCAAGGCCTTGGTCACAGAGGAACCGCAGCCGGTGGCTCAGATGGCTGGCGGGGCATCATGATGGGGAGGGGAAGGGGGGTGGGGGCAGCTCAGCTGCGCCTGCACCCTACACTCTACAGCCTGTAGTAAGTGCTGTTTCCACGCTGGGCACCGTGTTCCGACAGTGCTCCTGCCGCGCCACGTCACGCGCACTCCCCCATAACGTACCGTGTGCGAACGGCGTGCAGTCACCAATGGAGCAAATAGACGAGAATGTTGTCGTGGCGCTCTGGACTTATTGTTTTGCTGAGGAGAAAACAAGAGCGGGAAAGGAAGACACGTCGTCACTGGGTTCACGCTCTACTCAGAGCTGGAGACGACGAGGGAGCATTCCAACCCATATTTAATAGGCTCGCTGATCATCCTGTGAAATTCGTTAAGTATTCTCCAATGAGTTTTACTAAATAAAAGAATCTATAGCAATCCCTTCTTTCTGAGCTTAAGATAAAATATATGAAAGAGGCGAAGTGTATTTCAACTGAGGAAAGTCTGGCTGTAACACAAAGTTAACGACTTCGAACTGGATCACCATTAATTACGTCTGATTTATTTATACGTTTATCACTGACTGCTTATTATTTTGTTCACGCTATTCATTCGTTCCAATTTACTGTTTTATAGATGCCTTACTACTGGGGATTCCCAAGTTTCTATGAGCTTCAGTTACAGAAAACCCCCTGCATCAGTTCATCGGATCACCATCTCCACCTGTAAGCTTTTCAGGAAGCGTCTGTCGCCTGTTGAAATTCCATAGCCAATTGAGACAGCGTGTAAGAAGACTGCTGCTGGCTTTGGCGAGATGTGGTAGTTTTCCAACTGTTTAGGTGCTGTCGATGGAAAATCTTTATGCGACGAATCGTAGAGTTCTGCTGCTGAACAACTGCTGCAAAATCGTCGTCCATGTTTACGAAAAACACGCAGAGCCCAGTGTCAGGCCAGACAGAAAGCGTGCTTTCAAGAGACATTATTAGCAGCTTCGGCAAAGTCGGAAAGAGACGAACACCAAAGGACCGCCAAAAGGCGACACAGCGGTGTGATGATGTTGTTTCCATATGACGTACTGTGTTCCCGGTGCGCACTTGCATCTGTCGTGGAATCTCTCCCAACGGATTGCCTACAATATGACTGGCGCACGGCACATACACAGCAGCGAGGCAGCATGGCTATGTAGAAACGAGGCACTCTGCCCCTATGCAATGTGAACAGGATTTCCCTTAATCGCTTCACGCAAATGCAGGGATGGTTCCTTTGAAAGGGCAGAGCCGTCTTCCTTCCGCCTCCTTCCCTAATCCGATGGGACCGATGACCTCGCTGTTTGGTACCCTCCCCCAAATGAACCAACGCGTCCAGTCGCGATCCCACTCTTCGTGACACAGTCGGCGCACAATCGAAACACACTCGGAAGACGGTACCGTATGTGGAAACAGGCCGAGACGGCGGCTTGGTGACGCGACGGCACGACCCAACTGACCAGAACCCGGCGGCCGACTGGCTCTTCCGGCGCGCCCCGCCGCTCGACGCCTCGCTGCAGCCGCAGTTTGAACAGCGCAAACATGAGCAGAGCTAGTCCTGCGAACGTGAAATGTCTCAATTTCCGACTGCAGTTCCATCTCTGACCCCGTTTATGGGTACAGTAGTCTTGACAGGGTGACTTTAGTGAAGGCGACTGTACGAAGTCTGGATGCCTATTCTGTATCTTTCCGCCATTGCGCCGATCGTTTCGGTACTCAAGAGCACCGAACGGTCTACTACTCGAATTAGAGCCCCTGCATTATTCAGTATGCATTTCGGTAGCGATACCGTTCGGGTCTAGAGAATCGAAGCGCTGTTGTCGCTTCGCGTCGCGCAAGCCAATCAAAAGCAAGCGGCCGCACATCCGCGCATGAGCACTGCACCGCGCACAGCGCCACGTACACAGACCAGCTAGCAGACGACACACGAGTGTTATTCTTCCAAGTACCGAAAATTGCCATAACGCATGACGCCGCATGATTCTCAGCTGAAATTCATAGAAATTTTTAGTTTCCCTGACCGCATGTTTCCATGCGTGCATAATAACGATAGCGTATTTGAATGTATTCTGCAGATTGTCGTAAATACCGCATTATGTCATCTTATTCTCATTCACACTGACATCGTGTTTTGGATTTTACGGTTCGGGAAATGAGTTAGGAATAGTGTGTAGTACCACAGTGTACTAATACACATATAAAAACACACGAAAAATTGATTCTGAGAGTTTCAAAGAATAAGAAGATAAGCAGAATGTGGGTATAACTCGCACCTTGAGATCCAAATGATTAAGTAGCCCACTCCCCTATATGATACGTCAACGATTTGGGTCTTAACAACAAAATTGAAAAAACGCGTTTTCGAGAGCTCCTGCAGTTCGTCGAAGTTTATAACATGCATCTCATGAATGAAAATGTTTTGTATACGGTGCTACAGTCTAAAAATATTACGGCGGAGATCTTTCATCTCTGTCTACCGTTGTTGAGGATTCGATCGCACATAAACAGTTGTGACAAGCAAGATTATGAAAATGATCGTTGCTAGTTACATTCCCAGTAATTTAAGTTGTGCTCTTAGATTCCTGTCTAACCGCAACTCGTAAATCGCTACATATTCGGAAAAAATGGTGAATTATCTCTGACAAGAAGACTGTATGTTGTTTCACTCACAGCAATTTCATCTCCAGCAATTTCATATTTCGTTTTTTAAACACACATAAATCACAAAAATCATTACTGAGGAATGCGCTTTTACATGTAAGTAATAACGAATGTTGCAGAAAAATCTTAACTTACACTAGTAACAATGTCTCAGAGCGTGATGCATACATGAAGAAGAAGAAAATATTTTTTTCCGCCCATCCCTGCGCGAACCCATGTCCTTTAGTATGGCATTCCGACGCACTACCCACTTGGCCACGCCACATCAAAAACTGAGCGCTCAATTCTTGTACTATTGCGAAGAGGAACGTAGGCTGACTTCATTGCTAAACGGTGCTGCGTAAGTCATAAATGCGTGATAGTTTGGAAGGTTTCTAATATCAGGCTTCACATAATTGCTTTCCATTGTTACTTGAAAGTTGTAAACACGTTTCGATAGTTACTAACTAAATCATTTGTGGCAAAAAGTACGCACAGTCACTAGTAACGTCAGTTCACACTCATGTAATATACGTAAGCACAGCCGATGTCCTGATATTTAATGATCTTTAAACTCTTATTTGCATAAAAATAACACGAATTTTGAGAGAATATTGACCGAAAGGAAAGTTTATTATGAACTCACTTTCCACAGTAACACAATCCCTAAATCCAAAGCTAAAACCGCTAAATACGTTTAAAATAACAAATTATAAGTGTATATAAACCACAGCTCACCGATCGAGAGGGCCACACCGAAATCCAAAACTTCTTGGTACAATTGTCATAAGCTGGCCGTAGTGGCCGTGCGGTTCTAGGCGCTTCAGTCCGGAACCGCGGGAACGCTGCGGACGCAGGTTCGAATCCTGCCTCGGGCATAGATGTGTGTGATGTCCTTAGGTTAGTTAAGTTTAAGTAGTTCTAAGTTCTAGGGGACTGATGACCTAAGATGTTAAGTCCCATAGTACTCAGAGCCATTTGAACCATTTGAACAATTGTCGTAAAATCGGTGGGAGGACCATTCGGCAACAGGTCTCAGAAGCTTACTGAATAGGATATTTCGATAAAGAACCGAAAATGACGTCACTACCGAGACAAACCTACTACACCGATCGGTATGAACGATACAGAATAGGGCCCCTGGCTGTCTTCTCCGGCCGATCGAGCAGTGTCGCTGTCTCTAGAGAACCCAGCCGCCTATGGGCTACACGGATCCTCATTTAAGGTCCGACAGTCTCATCGGCTGTGTTACACCGTCTACAATATCGCAAAAAGTTGCACATGGGTACAGCTAGCAAATAACACAAGCGAACACAAGTTTCCTTGTGAAAACAATCGTTCAGTCCACACTACCAACTGTTACAAACGGTTGGTGAATGGAACACCGGCAAGGTGGTCGAACTCGTGCAATCATTATGCAATAACAAATGCTGGGCAACTGTTACGGCTGCTCAAATAATACTTTCGGCGGTCCATTCGCTTCTAATCTCCGCACATACCATGCGTACATATCACGCGTACATGTACTTGGGGTACTCTTTCTTCTCTCCCCGGAAGTTACACAAGTTCCAGCTGCTGCAAAAAAACACGAAGAGACAGTGCAGGTACAAGCAGCAGCAAATGAAATACTTCATAGTAAGTACCCTTTTAATATCTAGATCGAAATACTGTATATACACAACCACTTAGGAAAACCTAAGCTTAAGAAAAAATCTGCTGATCCTGTAAGCTCCCACCTTCAGATTAGGCTGATAAATACTGCACACTGTGTGTGTGTGTGTGTGTGTGTGTGTGTGTGTGTGTGTGTGTGTGTGTCGTCGTCTCCGTCTCCGTCTCCGATACTCGTACTGAACGAATTGTGTATGCGGTGGTTAATAATGAAGGGGAGAGGGAGGGGGCGTGTTAAAATTCCAAAAAGAGGCTTAAGCTTGAATGTAGTAATCAGGTTCAACTGATCGCAGGTAGCGATGAAGTGACTTCCGAATGGTAGACTAGTGTGTGAAGTTTTATTAAACCAGTATTAGGAAAAGACTATAACAACATCGAGAATCTATAATACCTATTTTCTTGAAATCTGACACAGTGAGATCGCGGCTGTGTGAAAAATACAGCTTAATTCTTAGAAACAAGTAAATATAGCAGGCAGCCACTGTTATCAGAGCTATTTGTTACACATATATTTATCATCAGATAGACGTCCACGTTTAAAGTTGTTGTCGTTGTGGTCTTCAGTCCTGAGACTGGTTTGATGCAGCTCTCCATGCTACTCTATCCTGCGCAAGCTTCTTCATCTCCCAGTACCGATCGCAGCCTACATCCTTCTGAATACGCTTAGTGTATTCATCTCTTGGTCTCCCTCTACGATTTTTACCCTCCACGCTGCCCTCCAATACTAAATTGGTGATCCCCCGAAGTCTCAGAACATGTCCTACCAACCAATCCCTTCTTCCAGTCAAGTTATGCCACAAGCTCCTCTTCTCCTCAAGTCTATTCAATACCTCCTCATCAGTGTGTGATGTACCCATCCAATCTTCAGCATTCTTCTGTAGCACCACATTTCGAAAGCTTCTATTCTCTTCTTGTCTAAACTATTTATCGTCCACGTTTCACTACCATACATGGCTACACTCCATACAAATATTTTCAGAAATGAACTCCTGACACTTAAATCAATACTCGATGTTAACAAATTTCTCTTCCTCAGAAACGCATTCCTTGCCATTGCCAGTCTACATTTCATATCCTCTCTACTTCGACCATCATCAGTTATTTTGCTCCCCAAATAGCAAAACTCCTTTACTACTTTAAGTGTCTCATTTCCTAATCTAATTCCCTCAGCATCACCCGACTTAATTCAACTAAATTCCATTATCCTCGTTTTCCTTTTGTTGATGTTCATCTTATACCCTCCTTTCAAGACACTGTCCATTCCGCTCAACTGCTCTTCCAAGTCCTTTGCTGTCTCTGACAGAATTACAATGTCATCGGAGAACCTCAAAGTTTTTATTTCTTCTCCATGGATTTTAATACCTACTCCGAACTTTTCTTTTGTTTCCTTTATTGCTTGCTCAATATACAGATTGAATAACATCGGGGAGAGACTACAACCCTGTCTTACTCCCTTCCCAACCACAGCTTCCCTTTCATGTCCCTCGACTCTTATAACTGCCATCTTGTTTCTGTACAAATTGTAAATAGCCTGCCGCTCCCTGTATTTTGCCCCTGCCACCTTTAGAGTTTGAAAGAGAGTATTCCAGTCAACATTGCCAAAAGCTTTCTCTAAGTCTACAAATGCTAGAAACGTAGGTTTGCCTTCCTTAATCTTTCTTCTAAGATAAGTCGTAGGGTCAGTATTGCCTCACGTGTTCCAACATTTCTACGGAATCCAAACTGATCTTCCCCGAGGTCGGCTTCTATCAGTTTTTCCATTCGTCTGCAAAGAATTCGCGTTAGTATTTTGCAGCTGTGACTTATTAAACTGGTAGTTCGGTAATTTTCACATCTGTCAACACCTGCTTTCTTTGGGATTGGAATTATTATATTGTTCTTGAAGTCTGAGGGTATTTCGCCTGTCTCATACATCTTGCTCACCAGATGGTAGAGTTTTGTCAGGACTGGCTCTCCCACGGTTGTCAGTAGTTCTAATGGAATGTTGTCTACTCTGGGGGCCTTGTTTCGACTCAGGTCTTTCAGTGCTCTGTCAAACTCTTCACGCAGTATCATATCTCCCATTTCATCTTCATCTACATCCTCTTCCATTTCAATAGTATTGTCCTCAAGTACATCGCCCTTGTACAGACCATCTATATACTCCTTCCACCTTTCTACTTTCCCTTCTTTGCTTAGAACTGGGTTTCCATCAAAGCTCTTGATATTCATGCAAGTGGTTCTCCTTCCTCCAATGGCCTCTTTAATTTTCCTGTAGGCAGTATCTATCTTACCCCTAGTGAGATAAGCCTCTACATCCTTACATTTGTCCTCTAGCCATCCCTGCTTAGCGGTTTTGCACTGCCTGTCGATATGATTTTTGAGACGTTTGTATTCCTTTTTGCCTGCTTCATTTACTGCATTTTTATATTTACTCATGGCGTATGCTGTAAATGCGATGTTGGCTGTCTATCGTTGCGACGGAAGTTCTTTGGGCACGGCCATCCGAATAAACTTTCGCCACAACAGAAGGTAGCCAGCATCCAATGTACACAATACGATAAATGCAGTTTTAAGCATGAGCATCCGTCTGACAATAAGCCTATCGTTTCGAGCCCGGGAACTGCACTATTTGTTCTCAATAACTATCACTCTTATTGGTGGCTGTTCGCTGATTTTATTTTATTGTAAAATGTTCCTCACAAGCTCCATATTTATTGCGCAATACAGAGTTTCACTTTCGTTTGAGGCCTTATTCCCGCGGCAATGCTGGGTCGGTCTTGCTACAATTAATGTGACAGTATTAATGTCAGAGGGTGGCTGGAAGGTCTTCCTGCCGCTACCCAAAACCCTCCGAAACGGAATTGGTGTACCCCAGCTGTCTGCATCTAGTGTAAGCCATGGAATAGTGCGAATGTGTTTCAAATGTCTGCAAGACGTGTAACTGAGACGGAACGTGGGGACCAGTCCGGTATTCACCTAGCAGCATGTGGAAAACCGCCTAAAAACCACATCCAGGCTGAGCAGCATACCGGTCTCTTCGTTAATCCGCATCTGGGCGCGACTACCCGAGTCCAGGAAGCAGCGCGTCAGCGCTCTCGGCTACCCTGGCGAATTGCGCAATACTAAGTATTGTGCAATAATATTGACGCTCTGAGGGTAGTGTTGACAGTTTGCACAATATGCTGAAGGACGATACAGAGCTTTAAAAATACCGACACTTGCTCAATATACTGCGCAACATATCGCAACGCGTAAGGGTGGTATCGTGCAAAACACGGTAGTTCCTGCCGAGACTACGTGATATGCGTAACTGGTACAGCGATAGCATATGAATATGAATTCGGCATTATGGAAAGTGAAATCCGACGATTATATGACCAGTATCTTTCCTGTGTACACAAGGTGACATGAAATTCATCAATTCTTTGAAAGATTCCTCGTTCATCCTTAAAAAATTCCGATAATCATCTGGTTCTGCTGCACGTTCTCTAAGCATGTTGGTACGGTCGTGTGTAGATCATCTTCCAAGTCTGTTTTACGTCCATCGCCGCTTCCTCTTGCTTTTCTCTTTGAAGCACATTGTGACTGCAAGACATGCGAGTTCTGTAACAGCGATCGGCGACTTGTTTGCTACGAAGGCAGGGTTCTATTGAGGCCTCCTGGGCGCAATTATTGCGCAATAATATTATGCAGTTCTTGGCTTCGCACTTTCGGGCTATATAATGACACAATATTGTTGCACAATAAATACTGGGCGTGTGAGAGAGCCTTAACCCTCCGTCGGTCGCAACTGAGCGAAAAAAGCACAGCTACAGTTTTTTGGTTGGCTCTCCTGCTTAAAGGCGAACAGTTGCGCCCCCTCCCCGGTACCCTCCTGGCTCGGGGAGGTCTTACCGACCTATCATTGTTGTCGCTACGTCGTCTCGGCAGCCGGAGCCAGAGAAAGTGGCCAAAAATGCACATTGCGACCGAAGACGTCACACTTTCTGAGGTTCATATTCTGATTTTTTTTCTTGCATTCATCTTTGTTCGTTATATTTCATGAGTTTATAAGGTTATTTTGTCGTATTTCTAGATAACAATTGTGTTCCATGAGGTGTGCGAAATTTGCACATTGCGACAGAACTCGTTATGGTGAAACTAATTTATTCCGTTTGTCCTCTGTTTCAGATTTTTGGACAACATGGCGAAGAGAACGTTCGATCTGAGTAACTAGAAAGATGTCGAGGAGGTAATCAGACTTTAGACAGCTGATAATGATGAAGATCCAATGATAACACAAGATTTAAGTGAAGTAAGCGATATTGCGTCAGAAAATGGGGTTGAAGAAAGAAAAGATGATACGGCTTCTGAGCAAGAGTTTACTGACAATCCTGACGATGAAGAGGCTTGTGATACTGAAGAAAAGGAGGCACTATTAGGGAAGGATAAGAAGACCAAATGGACCAAGAAGCCACCGAATAGGGGAAGGTGCAGAGGACCAGAAAATATTATCACTCACCTTCCAGAAGTCGTAGGAGCAGCTAGACTGGCGAAAACTCCAGCGGAGTGTTGGAATCACTTCTTCACTGATGCCATGCTTAGAATGGTGGTGAAATACACCAATCAGTATATCGCGAGCATCAAGGGGTTTTTGCTCGAGCGAGAGACATTACGTCAAAAGATACGACTGAAGTTCGGGGGTTTATTGGTTTACTGTGCCTTGCAGGAGCCTATAAGGCCAATCGTCAAAGTTTAGAAGAGCTTTGGGGTCGTGAAAACGACGGAATTGAAAATTTTGGCCTGATTATGAGCCTAAGACGCTTTAAATCCTTGATCAGGTGCCTTCGCTTTGATGATCGCAATTCTCGGGAGCAAAGGAAAAAGATTGACAGGCTCTGTCCTATTCGTGAAATCTTACAAGCATTTGTCGAGTATTCTCAAAGAACTACTGTGTTGGAGAGAACGTCACCTTCGACGAAATGCTCCCAGGTTTGAGAGGAAGATGCCATTTTCGTCAGTACATTCCTTCGAAACCCAACAAGTATGGGATCAAACTGTTCGCCCTCGTGGATGCAGAGATGACCTACACATACAACTTGGAAGTGTACACTGGTACGCAGCCTGAAGGTCATTTCAGGGTGAGAAACAAACCACCTGACGTTGTCAAACGAATGGTTCAGCCCTTACTGGGAAGTGGACGAAATATCACGTCAGACAACTAGTTTACCGACTTTGTGCTCGTTGATGAGCTCAAAAGCCATAAGCTCACCTATGTTGGTACGGTAAGGAAAAACAAGAGAGAGTTGCCTCCAGCCTTTGTGAATGTGAAAGGAAGGAAACAGTATGAGAGTATGTTCGGTTCAACTTTCGGAAAACTCTGGTCTCGTACGTTCCAAGAGAGAAAAAAAAAAAAATGTTCTCCTCGTTTCTTCTCTCCATAACGACGATGCTATTGATTCTTCATCTGGATAGGTCAAGAAGCCAGAGATCATAACATTTTACAACTCCACAAAAGGTGGAGTGGATAGTGCAGACCAGATGTGTTCAACTTATGGTGTATGTTGAAACAACAAGCGTTGGCCAATGGTAATCTTTTATTCGACGATGAGTTTGGCTGAGATCAACTCTCTCCTCGTCTATCTTGGCAATGATCTTGAACCATTGCGCAGGAGGGCGTTTCTCAAAAAGTTGGCCCACGAGCTTACTCTGCCGGAGCTGCAGAGGAGGAGCCAGAAGAGGCATGGTATCCCCTCCAGTCTCCAAATCCGCCTGAGGAAGTTCAACCTCAAAATGAATTTTGATAATGATGACCAAAAAGACGAACCACCCTTCAAGAGGCGTAGGTGTGTGCCTTGCACGACGGAAACTAGTTTGAGGAGGCTTGCTGTATCTAGGTGTCTGTGTTGCGCCAAACCTATATGCAATAAACACGCAAACGACGTCTGCGATGAGTGCAAAGTTACCACACTTCCAACTTTTTCTGTGGAGCCTAAATCGAGCGAATCTGAAGAGAACTGAGCTCACTAGGAACAGACTGAAGTGCCTATGTGGTTTTCTGTGTTTTCTTTTAATGTTTATGTCACCATTCAGTCAAAAGTTTGACTAAAGTACAGTGGAGGGCTTAAAAATCGTTGTTTTGAAAATAGTATTTTTTAGGCAATAAAAATCTTCATTCCTTCAATCCTTTTTTTAATCTCTCAATCTAGATCCTAAAGAAGGTTAATACAAAGGGATATCCACCTAATCCAAAATGAGATGGAAATTGTGGCAATTTGAAATGTGTGCTTTTTTGGCGCATTGCGACTGAACGAAGTTACGAAAAAGTTGCGACCGACGGAGGGTTAAGAATGAACATGTATTACATCTACAGCTTTGCTTACGCCGGTTTGCAAAAGACTGCAGTAGCGCCAAGCAGTGCAGGTGATAGGTCGTGTCACACAATAAAGCTTAGGAAATTGTAAACATACCGCCATCAAAATATTAGCCGATTTGTGATTGCATGATAAAGGTGCACTCGACTGAATATGTCAACTTATAAGCCCAGTTCTCATCATTTGCGCGAATCGTCAATTTTCTGCATTATCATGAAGAAATCTGCGGCTGAGGAGCATAAGAGGTTGGGTGAGACCTCTGGTGAGGCACTTATTAGTGAAATAACTTGCACAGAATGGTTTCAACGCTTCAAGAACGGTGATTTTGACTTCGAAGACCGACATGGCACATGGTGGAGATAGCCAATCATTTATTCAAAATGATGCAAGTTTTCCGAAGCTACTGAATCAGATGGAAATAATCACAGGAGATAATTATCGAAAGCAATTCATGCGTTTGAGAATAGCACTAAAAGATAAACGGCCACGATAAACTTGAAAAGGTGATATTGCAGTATGACAATGCTCGATCCCATGTCACCACACCTGTCAAAACATTCTAGGAAACGTTGAAATCGAAAGTTCTATCCAAGCCGTCGTATTCGCCAGACATTGCTCCCTCTGACTACCACCTTCTTCACAGGCACACAGCCTGGCTAAGCAGCACTTTCCTTCAGGTCGCATGAACAATAGCAAAATTGGATCGACTCATGGATCTCCTCAAAGGCGCCGAGTTCTTCCGCCGCGGGATTCGTATGCTGCTCGAAAGACGGAAAAAAGTAGTAGCCAACGACAGCCAGTATTTTGAATCGTAACTTTTTGTAAGTTTTTCACAATAAAGCCCCGAACTTCGAGAAAAAAACGGCGCAAGCAAAGCTGTAGACCTAATAACTGCGTCAGGATAGTGGCCAGGTACGGGGGGAGGGCGTATATATCATTATTAAATAATTCCTGCACTCATTTTAATAAATACAGTTTTATCCTAGCGAACAAATCTTGGAAGTTGGGCATTACGTATACAACTCAGCTGAAAGGACAATAGTGATGTAACAATGAGTGTGGTAAGAGGCCCTCTGGAGACAAGCAGCGACACTAATGCGCCGTGATGCGAGCAGCTGGTGAGACGGACAGACAAGTGACGTGAGGTGTCGCCCACTCCACTACACTTCCGCCCCCGTCAGCCGGCGCAGCTAGGCAGCTATAGTATAGAACAGGCCCTCCCTGGGTGGTGGCGCATCGAGCTGCCGCATAATGACGCGGCCCTGTTTGTGTCTGTCGCTGCCGTTGCGTGCCGCAGGTCGTTCTGCAGTCACGCAGGGCTGCGCCATCTGCCGGGGCAGACACGGAGTCCTCTTCCTGTCCCCGCTGTGGGAACGTACTCGCCCTCTATACCGAGCACGCTGCGCCTTTCACCCTCGTTACTATCTGCCTTGCCGGCAAAATCACTGAAACATCCCTCCTCGTTCGCGGCTCGGAGCTTCCGCGGAGTGGCGCCAGGTCCCATGCCTGGCGTGGCCTGACTACACAGCACTCTCGGCGTTGTGCGTATGCGACGTTCTGCTCACCAAGGTCTGCCACATTACAAAATTTAATGCGTCCCCTGAGTACTTCGGGGTTGCATGCCGGAATAAAATTCCGGGTTTGAAGTTGCATCATTTTGAATAAATGATTGGCTATCTCCACCATTACCGTCACGAGTAAAAGCCACTGACTGCCGCGGCTGTTACGGCTTTCCGCTTACATAGGCACGATTGCAGCTTCTGCGACCAATCAGAGAGGACCGATACGACGCGTGGGCAATAGACGAGTTGGCCAGCGCATAGCACCTCTGGCGCTCCGCGGGAGCAGTGACGTCACGTGGCGCGAGGGGCCGGCGCCACGATCGACGCTATCGCCTCCCTGCAAGCTCCAAGCATCCGTCTTTGCTTTCTGTCGACATCCAAAGCCCATTCGCACACCCTACTGATTGTGTGTTCCTGGTCTCTGTTAAAGTGGTTGCTATTTATCCAAATCTAGACCGCCGCCTATATAACGCAATCCCAATACTTTGACACACCAGCCAAGACTTCCGTCTTTGTGATTTGTTTCCATTTTGCAGACAATGCTCAGCTATAGCCGACTTGTCAAGTTGCCTTTGTTTAATATGTCGCTTGTGGCCGGTACAGCACTCTGTTACTGTGAGAATTGTTTGACCTATACATATGCGGATGCATTCGCAAAGGACACCATATACACTACTGGCCATTAAAATTGCTACACCACGAAGATGACGTGCTAGAGACGCGAAATTTAACCGACAGCAAGAAGAAGCTGTGATATGCAAGTGATTAGCTTTTCAGACCATTCACACAAGGTTGGCGCCGCTGGCGACACCTACAACGCGCTGACATGAGGAAAGTTTCCAACCGATTTCTCATACACAAACAGCAGTTGACTGGCGTTGTCTGGTGAAACGTTGTTGTGATGCCTCGTGGAAGGAGGATAAATGCGTACCATCACGTTTCCGACTTTGATAAAGGTCGGATTGTAGCCTATCGCGATTGCGGTTTATCGTATCACGACATTGCTGCTCGCCTGATTCGAGATCCAATGACTGTTAGCACAATAGGGAATCGGTGGGTTCAGGAGGGTAATACGGAACGCCGTGCTGGATCCCAACAGCCTCGTACCACTAGCAGTCGAGATGACAGGCATCTTATCCGCATGGCTGTAACGGATCGTGCAGCCACGCCTCGATCCCTGAATCAACAGATGGGGACGTTTGCAAGACAACAACCATCTGCACGAACAGTTCGACGACGTTTGCAGCAGCATGGACTATCAGCTCGGAGACCATGGCTGCGGTTACCCTTGACGCTGCATCACAGACAGGAGCGCCAGCGATGGTGCACTCAACGACGAACCTGGGTGCACGAATGGCAAAGCGTCATTTTTTCGGATGAATCCAGGTTCTGTGAACAGCATCATGATGGTCGCATCCGTGTTTGGCGACATCGCGGTGGACGCACATTGGAAGCGTGAATTCGTCATCGCCATAGTGGCGTATCACCAGGCGTGATGGTATGGGCACTTTGAACATTGGACGTTACATTTCAGATGTGTTACGACCCGTGGCTCTACCCTTCATGCGATCCCTGCGAAACCCTACATTTCGGCAGGATAATGCACGACCGCATGTTGCAGGTCCTGTACGGGCCTTTCTGGGTGCAGAAAATGTTCGACTGCTGCCCTGGCCAGCAGATTCACTAACTGAAAACGCTTGTTCAATGGTGGCCGAGCAACTGGCTTGTCACAATACGCCAGTCACTACTCTTGATGAACTGTGGTATCGTGTTGAAGCTGCATGGGCGGGTGTACCTGTAAACGCCATCCAAGCTCTGTTTGACTCAATGCCCTGGCGTATCAAGGCCATTATTACGGACAGAGGTGGTTGTTCTGGGTACTGCTTTCTCAAGATCTATGCACCCAAATTGCGTGAAAATGTAATCACGTGTCAGTTCTAGTATAATATATTTGACCAATGAATACCCGTTTATCATCTGCATTTTTTCTTGGTGTAGCAATTTTAATGGCCAGTAATGTACAACGGGCACGCACGCAAAGAGCTGTGACGCCTGTAACAGAGCGCAGCATATCTCGCATCTCGGAGGCGGGTCGGAACACTGATCTCAGTCGACGTCTCTGCAGCACACGCCCTAACTAGCAGCTCGTTGTCCCACAGTATGGGAGGAAAGCAGCCGACTTGGCCTCTTCTTCACAAGATGTACTTCGTCGGTGGCAACCGAAAGCGTTTGGGATGTTTCTTTTGCTGTAACCATTATCTCTGAACAGGCGTCTTAAATGCTTCAACTCAGACTGTAGTTGGTCGTCTGCAGAAATACATTTCGCTCTGTGTACTAATGTGCTCAGGAGACCCTTTTTGTGTACATGGTGGTGAAAAATATTGGCGTTCAAGTATCGATCAGTGTGAAAAGACACTGTCCGATGAAACGAAAATTTTGGCTCATGCGTCAGCTTACTGGAACACCGTTATACAGGAGACGGCCGAGATTAGAATAAATAGGAACAGTTTTAAGAGACCAGGGGTACGCACTCAGTAGGGCGTGGGAACGGGCTTTCCATATCAAAAGGAAGCAAAGACGGATGCTTGGCGCTATTAAGGAGGCGGGAGCGTCAGTTTCAAAAGTGGCGCCGTCCTCTCGCGCCACGTGACGTCACTGATCCCGCGGCGCGAGGCAGCTGCTATTTAGGTGCCCAACTTGCCTTCAGTGTACGCGTCTTTTCAGCCCTCCAGTGCCAGATGGTGCAATCGTGCCTATATAAGCGGAAAACCGTGCCCGCCCTGGCAGTCACCGGTTTACGCTGCTCACCATAATGGCGGAGATAGCCATCGAAAGCTCGACTATTTTATTCTAAATGATGTGACTTCAACACCGAGAAAATGTTATTCACCATCCAGTTAGTTTAAATAAGAGTCACCAGCCTCAGTTTGACCCGTGTGGCGCAGTTAAAGTTCTCAAAACTTCGAAGTCTAATTATCAATGGCCCGTGGTAATCCAATTGTTTTCAGGTAGATTAGAACCTCCGACCACCCACTGGAATGTTTACACCGCTAACAACTCACATACCGCCTACAGCTGCCTCTTAACAGTTTGCACCGATATTCTTCTTACAACGCGACACTTAGGTTTCCAGGTTTCTCGGTCTCAATTAAACCTCGCCAACTCCGCTTCGTTGATTGAACAACAACTCCAGTTTGCTAACCGTTTCACGCTTCCACAGTGGACGCTTCTTTCTTATCGAGCACTAGCACGCCAAATAGAAGACAACAATCGCCTAGAAAAACAAGAAAAGCGCTAAACACAATTCCACGACCGTCCACGAACGATCACCAACTATCGATTACAACGAAACACTTTGAAACAGAAACTCTGTGGTACTGGGTGCACTGTGCGGAAACTGCTGCCCGCGAATGTCAACGTGATTTGCCCTGTTGAAGACGTTTAGGCACAACCTCATCCCAGCACAAGAGAAAGCTTGTGCTTCTTGTAAAACTGAATTTTATTAAATTCTCTTCTTTTTAAATTAGTTATAAATGATTTATATATCTGAATGGAAATGAAAACTCGTGGGACTTAAGATTTTACATACTATAGTTCTTTTCTCTCTTTCACTATGGGTTTACACAATACACAAACTTCGTAAAGTGAACAAATGAAGACAAAACTATATCCGCAGCCTAAGTGGCATGAACAATCAAAAAAAAAAAAAAATTAAATGAAAAACCCACGCACCACCACTTTTAATCGTGAAGCTAGAATACTGAAATAATGGTAGTAGGTTGGATTTCCGCGTCAGAATGGTTCAACTCGGGTACTACAATCTCAATTGTCACGTCAACATATTACTCCTAACGGGCGAAGGACGCTGACTGCAGGCATGAATTCCGGTCCGCGTGTTTCTGTGCTTGATCAACTGTTCAATTAGAACTCGAGACTGCAGCTCGATAAACCACCACCCTATACGCAACAAACATTACTACCTCGTTGTACGGGTCTATATAAAAACACACTAATGGCTAACACTCAACTACCTTCCTCAGTCATCAATAACCATTTGCAACACCCAATCTACTGGCGTTTGCACAAACTAGGAACAAAGCAACCACAAACGGACCCACCCAGAAAAATACCGAATTCAATATTAAAAACTGTCATATCTCATGAGTCACTAAAATTTCCACCAGGCATCACATTCAGCGTACCAGAATCACTTTAAGCCCGTACACGATTTCACGTCATATGACATTCCGCCATACACAATATAAAATACGAGAAGCCTAACTCAGAATTATATTCGGAATATACACTACTAGCCATTAAAAATGCTACACCAAGAAGAAATGCAGATGATAAACGGGTATTCATTGGACAGATATATTATACTACTACTGACATGTGATTACATCTTCCCGCAATTTGGGTGCATATCCTGAGAAACCAGTACCCAGAATAACCACCTCTGGCCGTAATAACGGACTTGATACGCCTGGGCATTCAGTCAAACAGAGCTTGGATGGCGTGTACAGGTACAGCTGCCCACGCAGCTTCAACACGATACCACAGTTCATCAAGAGTAGTGACTGGCGTATTGTGACGAGCCAGTTGCTCGGCCACCATTGACCAGATATTTTCAGTTGGTGAGAGATCTGGAGAATGTGCTGGCCAGGGCAGCAGTCGCACATTTTCTGTATCCAGAAAAGGCCCGTACATGACCTGCAACATGTGGTCGTGCATTATCCTGCTGAAATGTAGGTTTTCGCAGAGGTCGAATGAAGGGTAGAGCCACGGGTCGTAACACATCTGAAATGTAAAGTCCGCTGTTCAAAGTGCCGTCAATGCGAACAAGAGGTGACCGAGACGCGTAACCAATGGCACGCCATACCATCATGCCTGGTGATACGCCACTAAGACGATGACGAATTCACGCTTCCAAAGTGGGTTCAACGCGATGTCGCCAAACACGGATGCGACCATCATAATGCTGTAAACAGAACCTGGATTCATCCGAAAAAATGACGCTTTGCCATTCGTGCACCCAGGGTCGTCATTGAGTACACCATCGCAGGCGCTCCTGTCTGTGATGCAGCGTCAAGGGTAACCGCAGCCATGGTCTCCGAGCTGATAGTCCATGCTGCTGCAAACGTCGTCGAATTGTTCGTGCAAATGGTTGTTGTCTTGCAAACGTCCCCATCTGTTGACTCAGGCATCGAGACGTGGCTGCACGATCCGTTACAGCCATGCGGATAAGATGCCTGTCATCTCGACTGCTGGTGATACGAGGCCGTTGGGATCCACCACGGCGTTCCGTATTACCCTCCTGAACCCACCGATTCCATATTCTGCTAACAGTCATTGGACCTCGACCAACGTGAGCAGCAATGTCGCGATACGATAAACCGCAATCGCGATAGGCTACAATTTGACCTTTATCAAAGCCGGAAACGTGATGGTACGCATTTCTCCTCCTTCCACGAGGCATCACAACAACGTTTCACCAGGCAACGCCGGTCAACTGCTGTTTGTGTATGAGAAATCGGTTGGAAACTTTCCTCGTGTCAGCACGTTGTAGGTGTCGCCACTGGCGCCAACCTTGTGTGAATGCTCTGAAAAGCTAATCACTTGCATATCACAGCATCTTCTTTCTGTCGGTTAAATTTCACGTCTGTAGCACGCCATCTTCGTGGTGTAACAATTGTAATGGCCAGTAATGTATATTCACAGTAAAATTCGTGTAAATTCTTAAACCCACGAAGTAATCGATACACTTACCAACAACCGGGTATTGATTCCGACATTCGCAAATGTCTCACAACTATCTGGAGTAACGAACACGTCGCATACTGAACTTGGCTCCCTGTCTCTTCGACTCTCAACGGTGACTGACTGTACCTCCCACAAGAAACCAGAGGTGAACCTCGCGTTTAGACAAAATAGAGCGCTACCGTTATTTTTAACAATTACAAATGAACATGTCGCGGTCATCGATTGTTCTTCTAGCGATCTGCTGGCTCAGGATGAAATTTGCCGTGCCCAATCGCTGCTGCGGCCGACGACACACGGATGATCTTTGCCGCCTCTTTTCGAATGCTTGTGTGGCTCGACATTCTACTGACTGTTTACTACACAGGTTTTACCATGGATATTAGTTAGAAAAATATGACATACCGTACATCAAGCTCTTCAACTTAACGTACTTCCTGGCTGCCATCACAACTCAAAATACATCGTGACGGCACTAAAAAAGGCAACCGAATTTATTTGACATTTCACGAGGGCCACCGACCTGCCACCCGACTCCCGATTTCGCGAGCTCCGAAACCGCTTCCTCAACTTGTTTTAAAAGCCCTATCTTACAGGCATTCAGACCCAGTAGTGGCACACTGGCAATTTCTTTGGGTATTCCCCACCCGCGCTAAAAACCATTGCAAAACGCTGCTTCCTGTCAGGGCTGCTCAGAATTTCAACAGGTGTTGTGGAATATCTGACGTCATGGAGAAATCACTCGCCCTTGAGCCGGGGCCTTATACCTCATCCGCAATCCATTTAGGAGGTTTAGGGAAGGTCTGGAGACGCGCGGGATTAGCCGAGCGGTCTGAGGCGCTACAGTCGTGGACTGTGCGGCTGGTCCCGGCGGAGGTTCGAGTCCTCCCTCGGGCATGGGTGTGTGTGTTTGTCCTTAGGATAATTAAGGTTAAGTAGTGTGTAAGCTTAGGGACTGATGACCTTAGCAGTTAAGTCCCATAAGATCTCACACACATTTGAACATTTTTTTGAAGGGCTGGAGGAAACTTTTTTCCGCTAGATACAGACCCTGGCGTCGAGGGAAACTGTGGGAGAGCACACAGGTGGGAAGAGGGAATGATACATTACATCTTTATATTGTGTCAAGTATATCCTTGTGTCACCCCTTATCGCTCTACCTCACTTTTCTGTACTTTTCTTCTTATCAGCTGACTTTCTGTAACACGCATACATCAAGATTCATTAACAGATGGTGGCGACTGTCGTCGCTCCGACAGTGCAAGGTATACAGAAGGCCCCTTGACGCGGGATAACACTGTGCACGTGTTAATCCACATCCCTGAAGCACACTTCCGCATTCTGCATCTGTATCGCTGGCAATACTGCCTCCCACAGCAAAAAACATACACCACATGCTTCTTATGTAGGGCTTCGTACAGCGAACTGAATGCGTAAATTAAGTTACTGAGTCTGAAGTGGCTTTGGTTAGCAAAAACAATCGTTGAACGACATCTGTTAATAGCGCAAAAGCGTTTTGGCGGCAATGACCGTAACAGATGGGAAACACATGCAATTTTCCACTGACCTCAGGATACGTTCACCGAGTGACTAGAGGACGAGATACAGAGAGACGTGAAATCTGAAACACAGGCCTGTGGAGCTGAACGGTTTCATTTCCCGTTGACGTGAAGGTCACTGGAGACGCGACACTGTCTCGAGCTGGACGGCGATCGTTTTTGAAGCCATCCACAAGTTATCACAAAAATCATTAGCGGAAACCCGAGGAGGATATAAAGTCACACTCCTTTGAATCAGAGTCCAGTGTGTGAATCGTCAAGGTCTACAAACATACTCCGCAAGCGGAGGGTACTTCACACTAGACATGTCTATTTTAGGTCCTTTCCCATTAGCGTCTACAGCGACTGTCTACATGCCTTTGCACGCGCCGTTATCTCATTCTTCCGATGCCTGTTCCAGATGTATGACTGTGGCAGCAGAATCGACCCACAGTTTTTCCCGAATATTACTTTCACAAATTTAAGCGACAGCTTTTTCCGAGATCTACCTTGCCTCCTTTCCAAATATTCTTATTTCAGTTTCGTGAGGCCTGTACCGATAACGACTGCGAATTCTGGAGGATTATTGTAGAGTTGTTCGCAATAGCGTCGTGTGTGCTACTTCGTTTACAAATGCATTCCACTTTGAGCGAGTCCTTCCGACACATCCAACTCTTTAATTAGCCTCTCCCTAATACAGACTTAAGTGATTGACCCACTTCGCATCTTTTAATAGTACTATCTGATGTATTTAAAGGATGTTGTAAGTTCCAAAAGTTTTCTCCCAAAGTTGTGGCAGATAGTATCTCGATCTGGAACGTACTGAGTGATTAAAACTATGTTGGACCGGAACTAAAGGAGTCATTTCACACTTGTCCGGTTGCCGGAAAGGCACTTTTCACATCAACACGGCTGCAGTGTAAACGGCGCGGTAACGTTTGCCGACAGCACCTGAAAAGCCGTAGCGGCAGTAGTGCATCAGACGTCCTGAATTTTGAGACAGAACCGAACCAGTGGATCGCAAAACATTAGTTACATGAGTCTTCTTTCATAGTCGCCTGAACAAAACAAAACAAAAATTCCAATGCGATGCAGTGGCTCCGTCTACCCCACATGAGCAGATACGCTGATGGAGCATTCTTTATCCTTTTCGAGGGCTTCAGAAACGTAGTGACAAATTTTTCAAATACACTCCTGGAAATTGAAATAAGAACACCGTGAATTCATTGTCCCAGGAAGGGGAAACTTTATTGACACATTCCTGGGGTCAGATACATCACATGATCACACTGACAGAACCACAGGCACATAGACACAGGCAACAGAGCATGCACAATGTCGGCACTAGTACAGTGTATATCCACCTTTCGCAGCAATGCAGGCTGCTATTCTCCCATGGAGACGATCGTAGAGATGCTGGATGTAGTCCTGTGGAACGGCTTGCCATGCCATTTCCACCTGGCGCCTCAGTTGGACCAGCGTTCGTGCTGGACGTGCAGACCGCGTGAGACGCCGCTTCATCCAGTCCCAAACATGCTCAATGGGGGACAGATCCGGAGATCTTGCTGGCCAGGGTAGTTGACTTACACCTTCTAGAGCACGTTGGGTGGCACGGGATACATGCGGACGTGCATTGTCCTGTTGGAACAGCAAGTTCCCTTGCCGGTCTAGGAATGGTAGAACGATGGGTTCGATGACGGTTTGGATGTACCGTGCACTATTCAGTGTCCCCTCGACGATCACCAGTGGTGTACGGCCAGTGTAGGAGATCGCTCCCCACACCATGATGCCGGGTGTTGGCCCTGTGTGCCTCGGTCGTATGCAGTCCTGATTGTGGCGCTCACCTGCACGGCGCCAAACACGCATACGACCATCGTTGGCACCAAGGCAGAAGCGACTCTCATCGCTGAAGACGACACGTCTCCATTAGTCCCTCCATTCACGCCTGTCGCGACACCACTGGAGGCGGGCTGCACGATGTTGGGGCGTTAGCGGAAGACGGTCTAACGGTGTGCGGGACCGTAGCCCAGCTTCATGGAGACGGTTGCGAATGGTCCTCGCCGATACCCCAGGAGCAACAGTGTCCCCAATTTGCTGGGAAGTGGCGGTGCGGTCCCCTACGGCACTGCGTAGGATCCTACGGTCTTGGCGTGCATCCGTGCGTCGTTGGGGTCCGGTCCCAGGTCGACGGGCACGTGCACCTTCCGCCGACCACTGGCGACAACATCGATGTACTGTGGAGACCTCACGCCCCACGTGTTGAGCAATTCGGCGGTACGTCCACTCGGCCTCCCGCATGCCCACTATACGCCCTCGCTCAAAGTCCGTCAACTGCACATACGGTTCACGTCCACGCTGTCGCGGCATGCTACCAGTGTTAAAGACTGCGATGGAGCTCCGTATGCCACGGCAAACTGGCTGACACTGACGGCGGCGGTGCACAAATGCTGCGCAGCTAGCGCCATTCGACGGCCAACACCGCGGTTCCTGGTGTGTCCGCTGTGCCGTGCGTGTGATCATTGCTTGTACAGCCCTCTCGCAGTGTCCGGAGCAAGTATGGTGGGTCTGACACAACGGTGTCAATGTGTTCTTTTTTCCATTTCCAGGAGTGTATTTAGGATGAGTACGGAAACATTTCATGATCTGCATGTAAGACTTAAGGAGTCAGTCCAAACTTGCAACACATCTTTTATAGAATGTATGCAACCTATACACATTTTGGCAGTTACAATCAGGGAAAACGAAACGTTTTAAATTTTATTATAATTTATATTCCTGTTTCAAGGGGGCTTCAATGTATTAATAGTATTATGTAAACGAAATTTACTTAAGTAACAAAGACTTATGTATTAAAATATTGTAACAGATAAAAATCTTAAATGCAAAACTAATGAATTCACTGATGAGATTTCGGAGTGGTCCGAGACGGCGGGGACATGTGCAAATCGTCCCCGTGCAGTCTTGGTAACTGGTCTGCAGGGCATGGTGGTGGCCACCCTGAGCTGAATGGTGTCCAAGGGATGCGCTACGATAAGCATTTCCTTTTCTCATGTTCTGTTTCTTTTCTCTTTTTTTTTTTTTTTTTGCATTTTTTAATTTCAGAAGCGATATCTAACACTCTCGGCCTGAATTTTACTACTTCATCGTAGTCAAAACCGTCTAAGGGCGAAATCATCCGACTGAAAAACGATATATGCCGATATGGCTTTGGCATCACGGCACCAATTACTTTCTTTCTTCTTAAGTAATGTTAATTTATAAAATATTTCAGTGTCCATCATGATGAAAACAGGTAACGAAAATAATTCACATGAAAGCACACAAAAGCATTGGAGACAACGACAACAAAAGCGTGTATCGCCAGATGTGAACGCCAACCACGCTACGTAACCTCTAGTCCACCGAGCCGGCCGGTGTGGCCGTGCGGTTAAAGGCGCTTCAGTCTGGAACCGCGTGACCGCTACGGTCGCAGGTTCGAATCCTGCCTCGGGCATGGGTGTGTGTGATGTCCTTAGGTTAGTTAGGTTTAATTAGTTCTAAGTTCTAGGCGACTGATGACCTAAGAAGTTAAGTCGCATAGTGCTCAGAGCCATTTGAACCTCTAGTCCACCTGCCGGCAGCCGGCTGTAACGGTGGGGACTACCGGAAACCTGCAGCAGCAGCAGCAGCAACAGCAACACGACAGCCGTGTGCTGTTTAGACGAGGCCGGGCAAATATGAAACGAATGAGATTTTCCCTCTGTGGCGGCGTGTGCGCTGATATGAAACTTCCTGGCAGATTAAAACTGTGTGCCGGACTGCGACCCGAACTCGGGGCCTTGCCTTTCGCGGGCAACTTCTCTACCAACTGAGCTACCCAAGCACGACTCACGACTCGTTTTCACAGCTTCAATTCTGCTTCTGCGCTGCAGAGTGAACATCTCTTTCTGGAAACATCGTCCAGGCTGTGGCTATGCGATGTCTTAATATCCTTTCTTCCGGGAGTGCTAGTTCTGCAAGTTTCGCAGAAGAGCTTCTGTGAAGTTGGAAGGTAAGGGACAAGGTACTGGCAGAATTTAAGCTGTGAAGACGGGTCGTGAGTCGTGCTTGGGTAGCTCAGCTGGCAGAGCACCTGCCCGCGAAAGGTAAGGTCCCAATTTCGAGTCTCGGTCCGGCACGTACTTTTACTCTGCCACAAAGTTTCAAGAATGAAACTTCTCATAAACGGACCTCCAGACGAGCGAGTACTGGCCCATTTATACGGCGGCCAGAGTAGTAAGAACTGATCCTAAACTGGGGCCTCTGCCTTTCGTGGGCAAGTGCTCTACCTACTAAGCTATCCAAGCGTGACTCACGACCCGCCCTCACAGCTTCACTTCCACCAGCAACTCGTCTCCTACTTTTCAAACAGCACGGAAGTCCTCCTGTATGCCTTGCGAGACCACTAGAAGTGAAAGAGAGCGTACTTGCATAATCAATTTAAACACTCTGTAAACCTAAATCTGTGCCGTGGGCTGATTGGCACTCCATATTGGTGTCTTAGCCACCATTACTACCATGTCGACACCCACATCACTGATTAACGTTGCCCCTCCAACGATTTCAGAGTCATCTCCGCTCACGTACGTCTCACAATCTATGGGATTCGAAGAGGAGATAGTTAGATTGTGGCTTAGGGTCTCGTTTACGATGACGCCGGTAGACGGGAAATTAAATGGCCCGTGTCCTTCTCAAAAGAACCACCCAAGCATTTACCTTGAGAAACTTAGCGTAACCTTAGAAACAACTAAATTGCGTACGGTGATCAGGAACTTGAATGCACTCCACCTGGGTGTTGATTCCCTTACTCTGACTGCTGACGAATGTAATTCCAATGTCTGGTCTTTCGCGCGCAATATTTTGCATTCTGGCAGACTGTTTTGGCAGAGCACGATCACAGAAGGCCGTTGCAGATGCGACACGATGTTGTTTGAACGCTACGGAAGCTCGTGCAGGACGGCGCAGTGGGTCGCAGCCAGCAGCCTGTCTTCCTCCTTCCTCCCCTCCCATCCTCCCATGGCCACCACTGAATGAAACCGTCCATTCCTTCCACGCCGCCTCGAGTCACGCGACTGCCCGACGCTGTTGGCGATGGTGGAGCAGCGCCGAACGGTGAATCGGGATGCGCGGCGCCCCTCGCGAACATCCGCAGCACGCTGTCAGCACGCAGCGCGGCACGTTAACTCGCATGCGCGATGCATGCACGCATCGGCGGCGCGCTGCGAACGTGGACGCGCGCCAGGCGCTCGCTGGCTTTTGTTTCGCAGGCAGGCCCGCGCCGAGCACTTCCACCTGCCGGCCTCCCCACAACGCATCCGCCCAGGTGTCCACCAATTCTGAAGATTCCAGTACATCTTTGCAAATATGTATCGGGTCGACTTCCACAGAGCTTCTCCACCACAACAAATCGACGAATACAGAAAATGTAAACATATTAGCAAGCCCCTTAAAGCTTGGAAAGTTGCACAGCTCACACCAAAACCAAACAAAGGAAACAGGAGTAATCCCCTGAATTACAGACTCACATCACTGACGTACAGCACGCGTGGTCTAGGGCGTTGGTGCCAGAGCGTCGCGGGGTTCACTTCGTCTCGTGTGGCGGGTTGCTCTCCAGGAAAGGTCCGCAGTTCGTGGTCTCGCGATCGCATTATCGCTTCTCGAGTACGGGGTCCCGGGTTCGATTCCCGGCGGGGTCAGGGATTTTCATCTGCCTCGAGATGACTGGGTGTTCATGTTGCCCTCATCATTTCATCATCATTCCAGAAGGTGGCGAGATTGGGCAGAGCAAAGGTTGGGACTTTGTACGGAGGCTGACAACGCGTAGCTGAGCGTCCCAAAAACCAAACCAATCATCATCATCATCATCAATACCATTAGAGACAGTCGAAGATCCATGTGACCTACTGCCAGGTACTCCATATGAGCGACCTCAGTAGTCATTGGATATAGTGAGAGAGCAGAATGGAGCGTTCCACGAAACTCACGGACTTCGAACGTGGTCAGGCGGTTGGGTGTCACTTGTGTCAAACGTCTGTATGCGAGATCTCCACACTCAGAAACATCCCTAGGTCCACTGTTTCCGATGTGGTAGTGAAGTGGAAACGTGAAGGAACACGTACAGAACGAAAGAGTACAGACCGACCTCATCTGTTGACTGACAGAGACCGCCGGCTGTTGAAGAGGGTCGTAATGTCTAATAGGCAGACGTCTATCCAGACTATCACACAGGAATACCAAACTGCATCAGGATCCACTGCAAGTACTATGAAAGATAGGCGGGGGGTGAAAAAACTTGGATTTCATGGTCGAGCGGCTGCTCGTAAGCCACACATCACGCCGGTAAATTCCAAACGACGCCTTGTTTGGTGTAAGGAGGGCAAACATTGTACGACTGAACAATGGAAAAACGTTGTGTGGAGTGACGAATTACGGTACACAATGTGGCGATCCGATGTATGGCGAATGCCCAGTGACGTCATCTGCCAGCGTGTGTAGTGCCAACAGTAATATTCGGAGGCGGTGGTGTTTTTTTGATGGAGGGGGCTCGCACCCCTTTTTATTTTCCGTGGCACTATCACAGCACAGGCCTACGTTAATGTTTTAAGCACCTTCTTGTTTCCCACTGTTGAAGAGCAATTCGCGGATGGCGATTGTATCTTTCAATACCATCGAGCACCTGTTCATAATGCGCGGACTGTGGCGAAGTGGTTAGACGACACCACCACCATTGGAATGGGCTGGCCTGCACAGAGTCCTGACCTGAATCCTACCGAACACCTTTGGGATGTTTTGTAACGCCGACTTCGCGTCAGGCCTATCCGACCTACATCGATATTTCTCCTCGGTGCAGCACTCCGTGAAGAATGGGCTGCAATTCCCTAAGAAACCTTCCAGCACCTGATTGAACGTATGCCTGCGAGAGTGGAAGCTGTCATCAAGGCTAAGGGTGGGCCAACACCTTATTGAATTCCAGCACTACCGATCGAGGACGCCTCGAACTTGTAAGTCAATAATGTGTTCAAACGTGTGTGAATTCCTAAGGGACCAAACTGTTGAGGTCATCGGCCCCTAAACTTACACACTACTTAACTAACAAACTAACTTATGCTAGGAACAACACACACACGCACACCAATTCCAGAGGGAGAACTCGCACCTCCGGCGGAAGGGATCGCGCAATCCGTGACATGGCGCCTCAAACCGCGTGGCCACTTCGTGCAGCACTTGAAAGTAATTTTCAGCCAGGTATCCGGATACTTGTGATCACATAGTGTACTTCGTGATTACTATTACGAATAACTTAATTTGAAACGATCACATATATAATGCTGTAGGAAAGACAAACCAAAACTGCGATTTATTAGCAGGACACTGAGGAAAATGTAGCAAGTTTACTAAAGAGACTGCGTATATTACACTTGTTCGTCCTCTTCTGGAGTAGTGCTGTGCGAGTTAGTGTCCTTACTAGATGAGATTGATGAAGGATACAGAAAACGTTCAAAGATGAGCAGCTCGTTTTGTATTATCGAGATATGGGGGAGAAAGTGCCACGGATAGACACTATGGAGGAATTGCGACGCGGCATAAAGTCGAAACGGCCGGGGATGCTTTCCGACGAAATTACCTTGTTGCATGATAACTCTCGACCCCACACTGCCAATCGGACGAATGCCATGTTTCACCGATTTTGTTGTCAAGAACTGCAGCAGCCTACATACAGCGTGGATCTTCACATTCTTTTAGATCTGAAGAACGATATACGTGGATGTCGCTTGCAATCGGACGAGGTAGTGCGGGAGTGGGTACGGTTGTGGATCCGTCAGCGGCCGACTGTGCTCTACGAAATATGAGTCGATCGTCTCTTCTCAGGATGGAAAAAATGCTGGTGGTTACTTTTGAACGGAACCATTCTATGGTCCCGTTGTGAAAGGTGTTCGGTTTATTTGATTGCCCCAACATAAAATGGGGATGTAGCGTCCTCCCGTATGGTGTTGAAATGTGGACAAAGAGGGAGCGGAGATGTGGGCATGGCAGAGGAGGGAGTGAATAAATTCAATGTAGAGACTAAAAAACGAGGTGATGAAGAGAAGACTGGAAGATCTGAGAATTATCGAACGTAATGAAAAGAAGAAAAAGATTCTCGGTAGGACACACAATGGAAGACTGAGTGGCTTAAGAAAGTGTGGGAAGGGTATGCAGAAGGAAAGGAGAAGAGAGGGAGGAAGATACTTCAGATCCTGGATGATTAACAGTACGGGAGGGCATAGACGAGCAGTAAGGGGAACGCAATGGACCTCAAAAATTGGAGAGACAAACTTTGCGAAGTATCTTGCTCCTAACACAGCAGGAACTGACGACAAACTTCAAACAAAACTTGAACCACCATTTGGTATTTGTAAAAACGCGGGCATGGCTAACCTTGTACACCTGCTTGCCAGGTGTTCCGGGGTCACGGGCTGGCGGCAGACTTGGCGCAAGAACGCGACCTCGCCTACAGCCTCGCGCCCAACAGTGCAAGGAGAGAAGAAAAGAGGTGAGGGTAAGGTGGAGAAAAGCAAAGGAGAGAGAAGGAAACGAGAGGAAAATGAGGGGAGGGGAGGTTACCCGGAAACAGCGCAGGCGGCCGCAGCCGGCAGGCTCCAGACTTACCTCGTCGCGTTTCCGGACGCCGTCAAGAACCACTTCACTGCAGTTGTGACACAAGGAGAGTGCGCCAGCTGCTGCGTCGGCCGAACAGTGTTTCCTTGTTGCAAGCCTCAGTTCTCTTCAACACCTTATGAAACATGTTCTCTGCATGTGCTATAGTTTCCTGGACGCCACCACAGTAAACAATACTTTACGTACTCTAAAGCCACTCCATTCGTGCAGCCCGCGCACTTCTATTGGATCGAAGATAAAATGTTGTTGTCGTGGAAGATACAATGTTGTTGTTGTGGCGTTCAGTGTAGTAACTCTCCACGCTAATCTATCTTGTGCTAGCCTCTTCATCGCCGAGTAACTACTGAACCATGCAACCGTTTAAATCTGGCCACTGTGTTCAATCCCTGGTCTACGTCTACAATCTTTAACCCCCCGCCCCACGCTCTCCCCTCTACTATCAAACCGACGATTCCTCGATGTCACAGGAAGTCTCCTGTCAACCGATTTCTTTCTGTTCCATAGATCTCTTTGCTCCCCAAATGATTCAGTCTCTCCTCATTTGTTTTCGATCCACCCATCTAATTTTCAGGACTCTTAAATTTATATTCGGCGTTATAAATTTCCTCTTTTTCTTGCTATTGCCAGTCCTCATTCTATATCCTCTCTGCTTTATATCCTCATAAATCTGCTGTTAAACACCTGTTTACCGAGCGAGGTGGCGCAGTGGCTAGCACACTCGACTCGCATTCGGGACGACGACGGTTCAATCCCGCGTCCGGCCATCCTGATTTAGGCTTTCCGTGATTTCCCTAAATCGCTCTAGGCAACTGCCGCCGTGGTTTCTTTGAAAGGGGACGGCCGACTTCCTTCCCCGTCCTTCCCTAATCAGATGAGACCGATGACCTCGCTGTTTGGTCTCTTCCCCCAAAAAATCCAACCCCACCCAAACACCTCTTTCTCTGGAGCATGAACAGGACAAGCAAGTGTCACAATATCCACGGAAACTTTACAGCTACCTTCGCACACAGCTGGACATGATCAATTTCAAGTACCTCCCTGTTTTAAAAACTGACAGTAGACAAGTGACTGGCCAAAAACGAGAATCAAACACGTGTCGTAAAAGTTGGCATCCATGCATGCTAACCAAATTTCCTTTTTTTTTTTGTATATGCACTGAAACACCGAAAAAGGTGGTACAGGCATGCGAATTCAAATACAGAGATACGTAAACAGGCAGAATACGGCGCTACAGTGGCAGCGCCTATATAAGACAACAGGTATCTGGCGCAGTTGTTGGATCGGTTACTGCTGCTACAATGGCAGGTTATCAAGATTTAAGTGAGTTTGAACGTGGTGCTGTAGTCGGCGCACGAGCGGTGGGACACAGTATCTCCGAGGTAGAGATGAAGTGAGAATTTCCCGTATGACCATTTCACGTGTACCGCGAATATCAGGAATTCGGTAAAACATCAAAACTCAGACATCGCTGCGACCGGAAAACGATCCTACAAAAAAGGGACCAACGACGACTGAGGAGAATAGTTCAACGTGACGGAAGTGCAACCATTCCGCAAATTGCTGAGATTTCAGTGCTGCGCCATCAACAAGTGTCTACGTGCGGACCATTCAACGAAACATCATCGATATGGGCTTTCGGAGCCGAAGGCCCACTCGTGTACCTTTGATGACTGCACGACACAAAGCTTTAGGCCTTGTCTGTGCCCGACAACACCGACATTGGACTGTTGGTGACTGTAAACATGTTGCCTGGTCGGACGAGTCTCGTTTGAAATTGTATCGAGCGGATGGACGTGTACGGGTATGGAGACAACCTCATGAATCCATAGATCCTGCATGTCAGCAGGGGATTGTTCAAGCTGGTGAAGCCTCTGTAATGGTGTGGGGCGTGTGCATTTGGAGTGATATGGGATACCTGAGCATATCTGGGATGCCTTGCAACGTGCAGTTCAAAAGAGACCTCCAACCCCTTGTACTCTTAGGGATTTAAGGACAGCCCTGCGGGATTCATGGTGTCAATTCCCTCCAGCACAGCTTCAGACATTAGTCCGAGTCCATGCAACGTCGTGTTGCAGCACTTCTACGTGCTCGCTGAAGCCCTACACGATATTAGGCAGGTGTACCAGTTCCTTTGACTCTTCACTGTATGTAAACTGTAGACAAGTATGTGGAATGCAACAAGGACCAAAAAAGGCATCATAATCAATTGTCTAGCTTTTGCAGATGATACGGTCCTATTAGACGAGATCTGGGAAGAAGGCAAAGAGCACCGAATTACAGCAACAAGCATAAAAAATGGGTCTCAAAATCTCCTTCGAAAAGACCAAAATAGTGACAAATATATATAAAAAATAAAAACACTTTTTATTTAAGTGAGAGAACAAAAACAGAAATCCTTCAAGAATCCAAACACCGGTATCTTGGAGAATGTATGAATTGCAATGTCCTCGAGAAAAAGGCAATGGAATATTGAAAAAATAAAGTTGAACCGATCATCCAACTCACCAGAAGCACAAACAATAAACGCAAAAATTAGACACTACTACACGGCAATCAAACAGAAGCCCAATACACAGCTGAAACACTATCCATCACCAACCACGGCCCAGTAGAAAGGCTGGAGATAAAAAACGGAAGATATTTAAAAAAATGCTAGATCCCAAATTCCACAACAATAAACTAATGCATATCAGAAACGCAATCTTTTATCAAAGAACTGAAAAAGTATCTGACCCAACGAGGAAACGAAGAACTGATCTTTATGGACACATTCTGAGAATGAACCCAAATAGACTAACCAAAGAAAGTTTTATTGCTTCCGCAATAAAAAACTCAACCAAATTAATGGGTGTAATAAAACAGGAGGACTTAAAAGAAATCCAAATCACAGAAAATCAGCTTGATAGGTTCCCGGGATTTACGCCGGATAATATTGTAGAAGCCGCACAATATTTGAGCGAGACAACTGCCCGCCATCTTCAGGTGCTACTGTCGCGTCGCTGAGAAGCGCGCCAATTTATATGCTGGCTTTCTAGAAAAGCGCAGGCGCCAGCGGGGCATAACGTCATCGAAGACCAAACGTAGACAGCGTCGAATACCAGAGTCCTCTGCTGGAGAAACGGGTCGCGGTCTGCGGAAGCGCGCCGCGGCGCGGGAAAATGCGGCCGGGAGCGACGGACCCCGTTCGCGCGCGCGAGGTGTTGGCGCGCGATTTAAGCATCTGCGCTAAGGCTTCCCATCTGTGTTGACTCGGTGCGGTTGCTAATCCGTGGCTGACGATTCCTTAATGCCGCCAAGGCTGCTTCCCAGGCTTTGCTCAGGTGAAACCCCGTGTCTCTGTTTATTAGGTCACTGCTTATACGTATTTTGACGGCCTCTTTGATGATGGAGTCCCAGTATGTGGAAGCATGCGAGAGGATCTTGGTTTCTTCATAATTCATGCCGTGTCCCGTGTCAAGGCAATGTTCAGCAACCGCAGATTTCTCTGGCTGACCCATCCTCGTGTGACGTTTATGTTCGGCGCATCTGTCTTTGACCGTACGACAAGTCTGCCCAATATAAGATTTTCCACACTGGCACGGGATTTTGTATATTCCTGGTCTCCTCAGGCCGAGGTTGTCTTTAACAGAGCCCAGCATCGATTTCACTTTTGCTGGAGGCCGGAAAACACATTTAATCCGGTGTTTCTTGAAAATTCTGCCCACCTTAAAAGACACGCCACCGACATACGGTAGAAAAACCAACCCCGTGGTGTTATCTGCTTCTTCAGGTTGTTCTTGAGGTTTGGAGCGTGCTGGTCGAAACGCGTTCCGGATCTGCTTCTCGGAGTACCCGTTCTGGGCAAATACAGAGCGGAGATGGTTGAGCTCTGCCTATAAGCTGTCCTGATCTGAGATGGCTCTAGCCCTATGCACTAGCGTCCGTAATACACCGCTGCGCTGTGAGGGATGATGACAACTCGTAGCTTGTAAATACAAGTCTGTGTGCGTGTAGGCTTCCGGAACACACTGTGACCCAAGGAGCCGTCTCCTTTTCTACGCACCAAAACATCCAGAAACGGGAGCTCACCATCTTTTTCTACCTCCATGGTAAAACAGATACTTGGATGGAAGGAGTTCAGATGTTCCAGAAAAGATGGCGGGTAGTTGTCTCGCTGAAATATTGTGCGGCTTCTACAATATTATCCGGCGTAAATCCCGGGAACCTATCAAGCAGATGCAGCGCCGGGAAAGGCTCAAACAGCACACAGAAAATCAGCTCACAGATAAAACTAGAAAAAAGCAAAGTGAAGAATGAGAGTCCAAATCAAAACCAAACAAACGACCCAAATCTCTGAAGAAGAAAGCAAAGCAAGATCAAAAAGAATGAAATAATACTGGGCTAACACAAGGGAACAGAACATAAAAAGTAATTGATCTAACTTACACGACGTCGGGCGAAACGAAAGGACGACAGTATGTAAATTTTGTAGCAGCTTTTATTCTCTACGAGAGCGGAAAGAAGATGTCAGATGTGGTATTCGAACCCACGTGCACGGTTGTCGACCGTTCTAAATGACGGCCCTGTACCACTTTGTCACTGCCTCGGTTACCAAGGGCTTCCTGTCTCCCCAAATACTGCTACAATAGATCTAAACCACAAATTCCTCTGTTTCTGAGACACTATTAGGCTGTGGGTCTACTGTATAGAAATAAATGGCCTTACTTTCGAGTATTCTAACGATTCCACTTGCCTCAAACGGACCTGAACTGACGAAAGCGACGTAAACCGCATGGTAGGAGTTGCTCTATGCTAGTGTCTGCTCTGCTCGCGCGGCCTTTGCTGAGGTCCTCGCCAGTTGCGCGTGTGACGCCCTAGTGGTACTGGTTGGCGGTGGTGGTAGGGGGGTGGCTGACTCTGACCTGATGAGTAATGCCCTGCTTGCGAGCAGGAGGGCGCGCATGTGTGCGTCACGCGCAGGGAGCGTCTGTAAACAGGCTACTCTCTCTACTCCCTGCTCGCGCGTGTCGTTAATGTGTCTGTCCGCAGCGGACCCCTTTCGCCGCTTGTTTAGGCCGGCCGCTCGTTAAAGTGCTCGATTCCACTCGTGGGTGGAGCACATGCTCTGCCGCAGTAATGGGAACGCACCCTCCGCGGTCTCCCAATTCTCCTCTGAAAAGAGCTATGTGACGTCAGGCTACGCGAGGGATGTTTGTATACAGCAGATCAATTTACGTCTTCCGTGACGAAAAAGCGATGGAGACAAAGGATTTGAAAGAGGCCCGGAAGTATGCCACAAGGTTTCCACTAGAGATCCATGTGCGCAATTCCACTGATGCGATGTCATTACGAAGAGGATAACACTTAGCCCATCATAGCCCTCGTAGGCCTAAGAACTACTGATGAAATCGAAGAAATAACTGTTGGCAGCTGCCGAATTCTGAAGCTTAACGGGCGTGCCGATAGTCCACTATGCTTGTTGTCTACTGCTTCCGTTGCAGTACATATGACGATGTGAGAAATGGAACAATTCGTCGATAGTCTGCAGATCTGTGTTTCCAAGATAGTACTCCTGCTAACCAGAAGCCTGTCACCATAAAAAGGTTTGCGCACTTTACTTGCCTCATTGCGTTCTGAGGAGATAGAAACGCAGTTAAGGCGGGGCGCGATCCCTATATTTTTTCCCAGAATTAGGCTTGACCACCACTTCGCGAAACGAGCACAAATGACTGCGAAAATATTCGATATAATATTATCCACTAAGATTTTGGAGTGGGACCTTTACTGTACCAACATGATACACGGATCCTTGAAGCAGGACCTTTCAATGGTGGACAGAATGAAATCAGCTGGATTTCCTGGACTGGTAGCCTCTAAACTTCGACTTCAACTACTGACAACTTTAGAAGTAAGTAGAGGTCCGTTTTGTGTGTCGCAAGCTACTCGTAAAAAAAGTAGGCAACAACTTTTCAGCTGACCGATCATCAAAAAGTGGTTCAAATGGCTCTAAGCACTATGGGACTTAATATCTGAGGTCATCAGTCCCCTAGATTTAGAACTACTTAAACCTAACTAACCTAAGGACATCACACACATCCATGCCCGAGGCAGGATTCGAACCTGCGAACGTAGCAGCAGCGCGATTCCAGACTGAAGCGCCTAGAACCGCTAGGCCACAGCGGCCTGCGGACCAGTCATCAAACGGCGGGTATACGCAAATTGTTCGTTAAACGATTTGGCGTAATGCTAGTTCACCAACAATAACGTCCCGTCCTACAGGTAAGTATCGCGGTAAAGATGTTACGACAAGTGCACCTACCTATGGCATGTCGTCGATTCGCCCAGAAATATTGTTCGTGTTTTCCTCCCCAGCCGCTGTGATCCTACACTGCAATCGAACTGGCACACGCAGTGGGACTTGGTGTACACACGACGTAAAGTGATCAGCTACAATTTAAAAACAAACTGACATATTGGTTGGAAACACACAGTGGCTGTTCACACCTTATCAGTCTCCTACTATTAAGTCTACGCACAGCGCTCTGTTCCCTTGTCGGCACTTTGTGCAATTTAAGCAAGTGGTCAGGAGCATCAGAACTCTACTGAGGTTCACTTGAACAGGCACTGAATACCGTTAAAAGTCACTTTTCAGTAAATTTACAGTCTATTCCAGTGTTAATACTGTTATTTTATTCAATGTTCACAACGCGATCGACTGCTATCAGTCGTCGGGTACAAACTGTGTATGCATTACATTTTATCCGTTAAATATCTGTTACACGGCATTCTGCACGTGCAAAAACAATCCTCGTTTCTACGTTACGCTTGATACAAAAGCAGACGTTGAGGGTGGTTTGATAAGTCTGCTAAAAAACAATTAAAATGTTTGTTTCCTAAGAAACTCACCTTACTTCTCGACATAATCTCCTTTGAGTGATGTACACTTGGTTCCAGCCATTCTCCAGATTTCTCATCCCTTGGGAAAAATACGTTCGTCGAACTCTGCTAACTACTCGTTTGCAAATATCATTTCCTCTTTGATGAAAATTTTTTCCCAGCAGGCCAAAGTTTCAAGTTAAGGAACAGGAAGAAATAATTTGGTGCTGAGTCTGGTGAATAGGGTGGATGAGGAACCAACTCAAAGCCAGATGGATGCACTTTCGCCCTTATTATTGCCGATGATAGTGATGATGCACTATTCTGGTAAAAGAGCGCTTTCTTGCGTCCCAACTTTAGTCTTGTTTCAGCCAACGCAAGTTTCAAACAATCCAACACTGAAGAATAATAAGGTCCAGTTATTATGGTTCTTTCTTTTTCCAAGAAATCTGTCAGGATTATTCCTTGGGAATCGCAAAAAGCAATGGTCATCGCCTTACCAGCTGACAAAACGGTCTTTACCTTTTTTGGTGGACTTCCACCAGCCTTTGTTCATTGTTTTGAGTGCCGTGTTGACTCTGTTGTGTACTGATGTATCCAGGATTCATCAACAGTTATAAACCGGCGCAAAAAGTCTTGCCCGCTGCGATTAAACATCGCCAGACATTGTGTTGCAATGTTGTACCGGATGCGCTTTTGGTCGACAGTGAGCAATCACGACACCCACCTCTCCAACAGCTTCTTCTTAGCCAATTCTCCGTGCAGGATATTAGGCACTCGCTCAGTTGAGATGCCTACAGTCTCAACAATCTCACGAATTTTTATTCGGTTGTCTTGCATTATCATATCATGGATTTTGTCAATGGTTTTCTTTGTGGTGCCCTCAACTGCACGACCGGAGCGTGCTTCGTCTTCGGTGCTTGTCCGACCACGTTAAGAGTCATTATTCCATACGTAAACGGTCTTCAATGATGGTGCAGAGCCCACGTGAACTCCAGCCAATTCTATTCTCATTTGTGTGGCGGTCAAACCCTTCAAATGAAAATTTTAAACAACACCTGGGAACTCTCGTTTTCACCATTTTCAATCGCAGTCGACACACTGACCTATTCAGACTGCAGTCAACAATAAACTGTACGATGTACATTATTGAAATTCTTTATGCGATTGTTGGAATAACCAAGCTTACCAACCATGAAGGTGCAACAAAAACGTTCCATCCTTTCATGAAAATTTACGAGACTTACAAACCTCCCTCGAAATCACCGACTGTCCATGGATTTCACCTCCGAAACAGTCACTGTCTAGATGCCCAGAGTTGCTTCAGCCACAGCTGCTGGGTATCCACGGGGCAAACACCGCGACTGGCGAGGGGACCTCGCCGACTGGCCCTCTTCCATGTCGTTAGGATGTGGAGGTCGGTGCAAGAACACCAGTTTCCTAAACCAGAATGGCGCAGTTTACAAACGAAATGGATAAAATTGTCTTTCAAGATTTTCGAAGCGCTGTTAAACAATTTCAAACATTTCGATCAAATTGCCGATAGTTAAATGGACAGTGTACAAGTCTGATAACTGTGAAGTCACTGGTTACATTCTCACAAGCAGCAGATGTTTTCACTGTTCAGTCTCTACAAATAAAGCATTGCTTCTTCTTCTGTTTCTGTTTGGTATTTCCCATTTTTATACCACATTTTAATTTATCGTGCATTTGACACACACACACACACACACACACACACACACACACACACACACTAGATATATTAAAAATAGGTACATAAAAAGACGCCTAATCGAGAGCAACATTGTGTCAAAATTTGAAAGCATTCGCTCAAAAACTTTCGGAGACTTGCGATTAGGAACATTTACAGTTTCTATATAAGTACAGTATCTAAGTAGTCTTCATCAAACATTAAGTTCTGTGGACAAAGATGTGAAGCACAAACGGGTAAATCTCACAAGCATTGTATATGGCTTAGGCATGTATTTTCCTACATGAATTCTTGGCCAATAAAGATTTTACAATAAGCCAATTTTCACTGAAATAACAGATCCCTGTGTGTACACTGACAATGTCCGGTAACTACAACTTAGACAAGTACGTTTCTAGCAGGGATTTGAAGGATGGAAAAGACCCAGGCGTGGTTTGACAGCCGTGTTATAAATTTGCAACGAAAGCGAAGCGAGCTTTATTGCCGAAGTGAAAACGCACTAGTACACAGAAGGAAGCTGAATTAAACCAAAACGAGCGTGAAGAGAGCTATGCGAGGATAATTCAGTGAATTTCTATGTAAAATTTTGCCGAACGAACTGACTAAAAGTTCTAAGGGGTTTTCGTCTTGCGTTAAGTCAGTAACCGAAATGAAATAATCTATTCAGTCGCTTGTTGACCATACTGCCACCGAACAGACGACGACGAAGAGAAGACCAAAATACTGACTTATTCCTTCCGAAATTGTTTTACCGCGGAAGATGGTAATACGGTTCCCCGTTCAATCATCGCACGAATGACGAAATGGCAGATACTGAAATGAAATGAAATGATCGTATGGCATTATTGGCCGGGAGGCCCCATGCGGGGTAGTTCGGCCGCCGTATTGCAAGTCCTTTTTAGTTGACGCCACTTCGGCGACTTGCGAGTCAATGATGAAGAACACACAACACCCAGTCATCACGAGGTAGAGAAAATCCCTGACCCCGCCGGGAATCGAACCCGGGACCCCGTGCGCAGGAAGCGAGAACGCTACCGCAGGACCACGAGCTGCGGACGGCAGATACTGATATAAGCAAATACAAAATAAACAAGTAACTCTAACTGCTCAGTAGTGGAAAGGAACTGGACGAGATCCGATACCTGTGACCTTTTACTGATATTATGAGAAATAACTTGCTCCCATTCTGGCAGTAGTTTATCGTAGGTCAATGGCGCATCGAACATCACGTAGCGATTAAAAGCAGACACACTCATTCCCCTATTCAAGAAAGGTCATTCAAAAGACGCGCGTAATTATAGGCCTATGTTGTTGACATCAATCTGTCGTACGATTATGGAGTATTTTGGATGCTGAGGCATTACGGCGTTTTTGGAGAACGGAAATCTGCTCTATAAAAATCCACTTGGATTCCTCAAGCAGGGAGCTGGCGAAATTCAGCTCGTTCTGTTCGTCCGTGAGATCCAGGTCGCCGTACACGAAGGCGAACTGGTAGATGGCATGATCATTGACATGAGCAAGGTTAACGATGCAGGTCCAGATGCGGGGGCAACAAGCACTGTCTCAACTCTGAGCACATATTATATCACTGCTCCGTTAGGTCGCTAAAATCAACAGATCGCTTTTTGTTAAACGTATCTGCCAGCATCTTTCGCCCGAAACAAGAGACCTACTGATTTTAGCCACCTAACACAGCTGTAGTATAATAGGTTTATAGAATATGGCCTTTTGCAAACACCGATTTTTCTTTTGAGTCAGACATGTTTCAGCACCTCTGTGCTATCATCAGACAAGGGCTGCAGACCCAAAAGATGGATATAAGAGGTGCTCAGGATTACACACTGTTCCGCACTGCTGTTTAGTGAACAAAGTAAGATCTTACCGAGTATCGGCCCAGATTTGTAATCGGATACTACTACCTTTCAACTGGAAGTCAAAAGGACATCTACAAATGCAGATGTTATTTCGAGAGCACCCGCAGGAAGTGTTACAACACCACTACTATTTACAGTTCATATAAATGTTGTACTGCAAACGTTGAAGCTTTTCGTGGAGGATACTGATGTCTATAAGATGGTTTCAACGCCAAAGGATTGTAGCAAAATCCATTAAGACCTGAAGAGGATCGACGGTTGGTGCAGGGCCTGGCTGTTCACCCTGGACGTAAATAAATGTAACGTATTTCGCATAAAGAGATCAACGGCCGTATAAATACACTACCACCGACAGTGAAATCAGTAACTACCGTAAAATACGTAGGAGTAACCATCTGGAGCAACGTAAAACGGAATGATCGCAGAAAACAAAAACTAGAAAAAGCAGATGCCAGGCAGATTCATTAGGATTATGTTAAGGAAATGTAATTCATCCACGAATGAAATAGCTTACAAAATACTTGTTCGACCGATTATTGAGTACTGTTCACGAGTCGGAGACTCTTTCCGAGCCGGAAAAACAGAAGGGATTGAGAAGATTCTCCGAGGAGCGACGTGTTTCGTCACCGGATCCTTTAGTCGTCGCGAAAGTGATACGGAGAAACTCCAACCTCTAACGGGAGACTCCAAAGGCGGGGCGATGTGCGTCGCGGGGTGGTTTTCTAGTGAAATTCTGAGCCAGTACGTTCCAGGGAGTATGGCAAATATTACTTCCTCCCACGCACGTCTTGCGAAATTACCACGATGAGAAAACCAGAAAAATTATTCGTCATACGGAGGTTTACCGACAGTCAATCTCCCAGGCGCCGTTCGTGAATGGAACAAATGGGGAGACCAGACAGTGCTAAATAAAGTACCCTCCGCCACACACTAGCACACTGCAGGTGTAGTAATGTCTGTCTTCTTCGACGACTTTCTCTTCAACGTGGGTCAGATCGTCGTCCGTTTGATTTGAATCTCTATGCGTTTACGTCCACCGCTGGCAAATGTTAGCGACATTGTGCCACTGACCTGCTACAAGCTGTACGTCCTCTGTCTTATGCTCATTCGTAGCCTCATTTATTAGAATTTTTTGTGAGTTTTTACAATCCTTTAGGCCGTTTCTCGCAACCTCACATTCAAGCCTCTCCATCCTTGTCTAGCTCTTCTATAATTTTTTTGTCATCAGTCATGTGACTGGTTTGAAAATGCCTACCAAGATTTCCTCTCAACGCCTTTATTTGAAAGCAGCACTTACACTAAACATGCGCAACTGTCAGTTCGGTATATTCCAACGTAATCCTGTCCCCTCCTTCCAGTCAGAGTTTCCAATATACTGGGTATTCCAAGACGAGGTTTAGCGACAGGTTCCTTATACCAGCACAAGAAAAAAAGTGCAGTAAACATGGGCTCTAAAACGCATTCGCTAAGAGTTTATGAGCACATGTTCATCTTCGCTAATGTGAAAGACATCTCTTCTGCTGGACAAGTGATCATAGCCCTTAATGTAAGCATTTCAGAATCCAGGTTTACTAGACATTTTTTTCTTCTTTTGACTCTTTTGCCAAAACATGGAAAGTAAAGAGCTCGAAGTAGAACGGATGTATTTCATAGTATCGAAGATGAATAAGTGCTCATAGCTCTCAAGGCATTCAGTTTTAAACCCATGGTTACTAGACATTCTTTTTCCGCTTTGGTGGGTGGAACCTGTCCATAACGCATGTCGGTGGTTTTTTGGGACACGCAGTATTTCTTTCGTCATGAATTTCGCGGAGACCATTGTTGGTCTCCTTGTGCAATGAATCACAAAACACAGTACTACAAATTCTAAAATATTATTTGGAAACTTCCCTTTTGTTACAAGTCAAATATCACGCACTCGAGGAAAAAAAAATACATAGACCTCTCCGTGCATTACAAAACGTCATTTGTTTTAAAGGAAAAATAACGTCAACACAAAGAAGAATTATTTACAAAACTGTAGATTATGACCACAAACGTAATTCTCCAAGCATCTTTCTTCTGCAGTATTACGTTCCAGACGCTTCGATTCCCTTCTTTTCCGGTTTTCCTACAGCCACAATTCAGTTCCATATAATGGTGTGCCTCATACGTTGCCTAGCTGTCTGATATGTGGCTAAGTGATATGGTAGTTCGTAGTTCCCGGCCCTCAAATTCCACCCTGAGCTTACCCCTCTTCGACCTTTCCCCATTACTTTTTAAAACACTCACAACACACAATAAGGAATTTCGCATTCGGGAGGAGCACCAAGAAGGCGGTTGGTTTGTTCCAGTGTGGCACCGCTGATTTCCTCGTCGTAACCCGAGCTTGTGCTCCATCACTGATTACTGTGAAATCGACGTAGTTCAGAGCCCTAACCTGTCTAACCAAATATACTAGGGACGATATGCAATGAAACGCAGCTCATTTCGTCACTGTGAGGAGCGTACGACAGCGCCAAAATCATTGCTTTCCTAAGGTGGTCATGCATAAAAACTCTGGGTGTTGTGTGATGTCCTTAGGTTAGTTAGGTTTAAGTAGTTCTAAGTTCTAGGGGACTGATGACCATAGATGTTAAGTCCCATAGTGCTCAGAGCCATTTGAACCATTTTTTTAAATAAAAACTCGCACTGTGTGACCCTTCGCACATCTACAGGGTTATTACAAATGATTGAAGCGATTTCACAGCTCTACAATAACTTTATTATTTGAGATATTTTCACAATGCTTTGCACACACACACAAAAACTCAAAAAGTTTTTTTAGGCATTCACAAATGTTCGATATGTGCCCCTTTAGTGATTCGGTAGACATCAAGCCGATAATCAAGTTCCTCCCACAGTCGGCGCAGCATGTCCCCATCAATGAGTTCGAAAGCATCGTTGATGCGAGCTCGCAGTTCTAGCACGTTTCTTGGTAGAGGAGGTTTAAACACTGAATCTTTCACATAACCCCACAGAAAGAAATCGCATGGGGTTAAGTCGGGAGAGCGTGGAGGCCATGACACGAATTGCTGATCATGATCTGCACCACGACCGATCCATCGGTTTTCCAATCTCCTGTTTAAGAAATGCCGAACAACGTGATGGAAGTGCGGTGGAGCACCATCCTGTTGAAAAATGAAGTCGGCGCTGTCGGTCTCCAGTTGTGGCATGAGCCAATTTTCCAGCATGCTCCGCGGGCTACGCGTGAAACTTGCCCGCACGCGTTCAACCGTTTCTTCGCTCACTGCAGGCCGACCCGTTGATTTCCCCTTACAGAGGCATCCAGAAGCTTTAAACTGCGCATACCATCGCCGAATGGAGTTAGCAGTTGGTGGATCTTTGTTTAACTTCGTCCTGAAGTGTCGTTGCACTGTTATGACTGACTGATGTGAGTGCATTTCAAGCGCGACATACGCTTTCTCGGCTCCTGTCGCCATTTTGTCTCACTGCGCTCTCGAGCGGTCTGGCGGCAGAAAAATGAAGTGCGGCTTCAGCCGAACAAAACTTTATGAGTTTTTCTACGTATCTGTAGTGTGTCGTGACCATATGTCAATGAATGGAGCTACAGTGAATTTATGAAATCGCTTCAATCATTTGTAATAGCCCTGTATAAATCGCCTCCCGGTTCTACATCTCCATGCATACTGCGCGGCGGAGGATACCCTGCATCGCTACTAGTCATTTCCTTTCCTCTTCCACTCGCAAATAGAGCGAGCGAAAAACGACTCTCTATACGCGTCCTTTGAGACCTAAATTCCCGCATCTTATCTTCATGGCCCTTACACGAAATTCATGTTGGTGGCAATACGATTGTTCTGCATTCAGCTTCATATGCCGATTCTCTAAGAGACATTGCCTTCCCTCCAGGGATTCCGATTTGAGTTCCCGAAGCGTCTCAGTAACACTTGCGTGCTGTTTAGAACCTACCGGTAACAAATCTAGCAGTCAGCCTCTGAACTGCTTAGATGTCTTCGTTTAACCCGGTCTGGTGAGGATTCCAAACGCACTTGCGCAGAACTCAAGAATAGGTCGCACTAGCGTCCGGTTTCCTTTACAGCTGAACAACACTCTCAATAAACGGCAGTCAACAGTCTGCCTCCGCCTGACCTAGCACAATCCGTACATGCTCGTTCCACCTCATATCTCCCTGCTGCGTTACGCTCAGATATTTAAATGACGTCACCGTGTCAAGCAGGACACTGCTAATGCTGTATCCTAACATTACTGGTTTGTTTTTCCTACTCATCCGCATTAATTTGCATTGTTCCAGTTAGAAGCAGCTGTCATTCATCACACCGAATAGAAATTTTGTCGAAGTCATCTTATCATCTTACAGTCGCTCAACGACGATAGAAAAATAATAGCGGTGGTATCACAGTTCCCTGGGGCACCCTGACGGTATCCTTGTCTCTGATGAACACTCGCTCTCGAGGACAACATAACCAGATATAACTTAAGAAGTCTTCGAGCCACTCACATGCCTGTGAACCTATCCCACACGCTCGTACCTTCGTTAACAGTCTCCAATGAGGCATCGAGTCAAATGCTTTCCGGAAATCAAGAAATGTGGACTCTAGAATGAGATTTTCACTCTGCAGCGGAGTGTGCGCTGATATGAAACTTCCTGGCAGATTATAACTGTGTGCCCGACCGAGACTCGAACTCGGGACCTTTGCCTTTCGCGGGCAAGTGCTCTACCAACTGAGCTACCCAAGCACGACTCACGCCCCGTCCTCACAGCTTTACTTCTGCCAGTACCTCATTCTGGAATCATCCCCCATGCTGTGGCTAAGCCATGTCTCCGCAATATCCTTTCTTTCAGGAGTGCTAGTTCTGCAAGTTTCGCAGGAGAGCTTCTGTAAAGTTTGGAAGGTAGGAGACGAGATACTGGCAGAAGTAAAGCTGTGAGGACCGGCCGTGAGTCGTGCTTCGGTAGCTCAGATGGTAGAGCACTTGCCCGCGAAAGGCAAAGGTCCCGAGTTCGAGTCTCTGTCGGGCACACAGTTTTAATCTGCCAGGAAGTTTAATGTGGACTCTGTTTGCTGCCCTTCATCCATAGTTCACAATATATGTGAGAAAAGGGCAAGCTGAGTTTCGCACGAGCGACGATTTCCAAAATCATACTCATCCGTAGTCATAAGCTTGTCGGTCCCAAGGAAATTTATTATATTGCAACTGAAAATATGTTCAACGATTCTACAAGAAACTGATGTTAGAAATATTGGTCTGTAATTCTGCGGGTCCGTCCTTTTGCTCTTTTTATACACAGGAGTCACCTGCGCTTTTTTTTCCAGTTACTTGTGTCACAGCACTGTGCGAGAGATTCGCAAGCTAGGTAAGCGCCAATACCCGTAAGTGCTTTTTGTAAAACCGAACTGAGATTCCATCGGGACCTGGCGACTTATTTGGTTTCAATACTATTCACATTCGTGGATTTCACGCCTACAGGAGCCATTCACACTAATCACATTGTCGTCGTCTGATCAGTTCCCACAGTCGGGAACATGAGAGTCGCGTGGATGCGGGTGGGCTATGACGAAGCGGCTTTAACGAGACGAAAACAGTGGCTTACGAGAACCACTCGCTTGCCGCTGCTGTGCCATCGCTCCTGTGGCTAACCAGGATACGTGCGAGAGTTTCTCAGGGCCGACGTCACAAGCCGGCTGCCGCCCACAGTAATTGTTTTCTTGCGCTGTCACGGCCAATGGCTCTCGCAGATGACGTCACTTTCTCGGCATCCATGTGGCTCCGAGCCGACCATTAGGCGGAGGCACAGCCTTCCTCTTGTATCCTGTAATGGAGTGGAACTGACAAGCGACAGGCAATCTTCGCTCAAAGACGAAACACCAGCAGCCACAGCAAACCTGCGCGTTAATAACTGCTCAGACGCAAGAGGCACACAGCAATGCCGGCGAAAAATGACGGGACACACAAGAGCCAACGGAGTAGGCACTTCCACGTAAAGGTGGTGCTCAGGCAGAAGAGGTGGAACTGTCGCTTCGGACATCCCTTGTAGTTATTCTGGTATCGAGCTAGAGGTTTTTATTTCACTCGCGCCACTTCCACTTCACATTCAAAGCATGTGCTTGTGAAACTGTGTTCGGAGTACGTGTGAGACGAGGGAAGATCGGAAAGTACTACACAATACTTTTTTTTCTCCCCTGGTATTGCAGCTGGAATATTGATATTTCACAATAATACGAGGGGCGTTCAGAAAGTAAGCTCCTATCGGTCGCGAAATGGAAACGACTATGAAAATCCGATAAAGCTTTGCACAGATGTGTTGGGTAGTGTCTCTAGTATAACCCCAGTTAGCATCACGTCGCTCTTCTCATTTCTGAGCTCCCAGTGAGTGCGTAAAGATGTCTAGAAAATAGTGTCTGCCGCCAAGTACGAGGGCCTGGTGAGAAATTTCGCCTGAAGCTATGCAGCTAACATTACATAACTGTCGTGCTGTTTCTTCTTCAAGACAATTCTCAGCCGCATTCTGCAGGGGCAATGAAGATGCTCCTGCATCGTTTTCAAATGGAAATGTGAGATTACCCACAATACAGTCCGCAACTGTCTCCCCCTGAGTTTCATCTCTGGTCACATGAACCGCTGTCTTTGAAGACAACATTTTGACACAGACAACGAGGTGTAGGCCAGCGTGGAGAATTGGCGGAAAGCACTGGCGGCTGCCTTCTATGATGAGGCTATTGAAAAGTTGGTACAACGCTATGACAAAAGTCTAAGTCAGAACGGCGACTACGTAGAGAAGTAGCTGAAAGGTGTAGCTAATTGTTACAAGTAAAACATTTCTGATGTTCACTGTGGTTTCAATTTGGCAATCAATCGGAGCTTACTTTCTGAACAGGCCTCGTATAGTTTGAAGTTTGCACTACAGAGGATATTTTGTTTTCACGTGCAGCTCTAGCGACAGAAGCCTGAATTACGGAAAAAAAACATGGAGCTCATGCTACTGTCGTCAACCTGCGAAGAGCAGCGAAGTATAGTTCGATATTTGTGGGCCAAAGCGCATAAATCGAGTGACATTGACAGGGACGTGGGTGGCGTGTATGAGACGGCTGTATGGACCTTGCCAAAGTCTCCAGTCTTCCAAGAGGGCCGTGTGAACCTTCGTGATTGGCCACGCTTCGGGCGGCGGGTAACAGCTGCAACCCCGCAGAATGTAGGAGCCACCCGGATAGCAATTTTGAACGAATGGAGTGTGCAACTGCGAACCCTATTTTGAACATCTCCTAAGGTGCTGTGTATGTATTGTTTAAGAAACGTTGAAATTTCATGACCTTAGTATTTCCTGGGTGACTAAGAACCTGACACACAACCAGAAGGGTCAGCGAATGATGACAAGCTTAGATGAATTAATGCCGCAGAACGGTATTACTTTCTGAAAGAAATCGTCACTTAGTGGGCGTACCACTGCTCGTCCGAAACCAAGCAGGCTTTTATGGAGTGGAGACATGCTGGCTGGTGGGTACCAAAAATCAGAGTGACTCAATCTGGTACAAAAGTGCTTGTGACAGTGTTCTTGGATATGGATAGTGTTTTACTGGTGGACTTGGCTAAACACAGCACCACAGTGAATGCTGCAGGCTATGTTAAAACTTTGGTTACGTTACGTCGTGCTCTTTGTGAGAAACGCCACAACACTATTCTCGCCTCCATGTTGCTGTTCCTCTTCGTGAGGAATTCCCCAAATTTGGGTGGGAGGTGCACCAGCATCCATCATACAGTCCAGGCCTTGCACCGTCGGACTTCCATCTGTTTGGTCCCACGAAGAAATTCCCGCGCGACCAAGGCTTTGCGACAGATTCAGAAGTGAAATCAGCAGACCTCAGATGGCTACACTCTAACGAAACGGACTCTTAGGAACGGGGCTAATTGGAATTGGTACCACGGTGGCAGGAATACGCTGAGAACGTTAGTGACTATGTAGGAAAGTAGAGAAAAGGTATAAGTTCATTTTTGATTTATATGTTTTTTACCTATTAAACATTTTGGTAATAAAATTATATATGACATGCTAAGTTTGATGTTACATAAGAAATCTCAAACCACATGTGATGTGTACAGGGTGTCCCAGGAGGAATTGACAATATTCAGAGATATGACAGGAACGATCATTTGAGGCAAAAAACTTCATATATATAATTATATCCCTATTCTGAATGGGCCAGTGGCGCACAGGAAAGTGTCTTGCCACTCACCCCGTTTCACGTTTTATTCCAGCCCAACATACCTCGTTGTTTTGAACCTCTTCGACTTTCTACCATTAAACTAGCTGGTTGACTGCGCAGCCCATGGTGTGTTGTGAGTGAAGTAGTGCGAAGTATTGAGAGTTTATCAAACATACGCGTCGGTTAACTGTGTTTGTAAAGCGCTGGCTAAAATGTCATACATCTACAGTAATGAAGAATATCCAATAACAGTGTGCCTCTACGGCTCATGCTGGCGAAGAAAACCGTCGGTGCTGTAATGTGACGTGTAAGATAATGTTTGGAGCTAAATTTGGTAAAGATATGTTTCGGTGAAGACTACAGACGTAAGAAACTCGAGTCTGTTACGGACACAGTGCCCGTTGGCCGCTTTGCCTGTTAAGAGCAAAATGACTCGCCTGTCTTAACATATCGGCCAGTGGCTACCACCACACCACGGTCGCGATATAGCGTGGCACCTCAGATCCGGTGTCGATTTCAAATGAGCCGTTATTGCATATGCTCCGTGTCTAGAACAAAACATAATTCGTATGCTACGTTAGTTTCAAATTATATCTGAGATAAAGAATACCGTGAATCCTAATTTTAAATCGCAGAAAGCTACTACAGTAATTTTTCATTAGATAATTAAATAGACGTGGAGGGCGGCAGGTCGGTCCAGTCTCCTAACTTGACATCGTCGTCACCATCATCCACACACGTAGCGCTCACTTGGCTGAAGCGTGCAGTGGCGATACGAAAACAGACTTGGATTTGACTTTCACACGCCTGTGACCTTCGGGTGTTTATCCAAAGATTACCGGCAACGGAGTGGGGACTTTCGACTTGTTCGCGTATCTGATGTCGACAAACTCTAGTTTTTGTGCATCATGATGTTCAGAAGAGTCGGGTCTTAGATGCTGTATTTATAACATTATCTCGACTTGATCTATAACACTAGTCACTAACTGATACTGCAGCTCTTGGGATTTTCAGATGACATTCCGAATCACGTGAAGACCGTGGAGTTATGCATGCAATAATCAAAACCAGTTGTGATAAGGGCGTACAGTCTGACTGTTGAGTGTATTAGAATATGCCAGAAACGTTAACGCTGATTGACTGAAGTCAACGTAGGCAAAGACATGTTTAACACTGAAATAGGATAGCTCTTAACTTACTGTCTCTGGGCTGATATGTGCAACAGGGAAGTCGCTTAATGTAGAAGTAACAAAACTATGACCCGTAAATACAAGGCCTACCGATCAACAAAAAATTAGAGCCGCATCTATTTATGGCGATGCTTACCATCTACATAACGAGTCCACTTTCCGCGCCTAGTATACGATCTTAGACAGCGCTTCCTTTGAGAACTTTTCCCACCAGCCAGCGACCGTTATCTATTCTTGCGGCTGAAGCAACTTAAGGGCGCAGAGGTCTGAAGATGACTAGGATTTTGAAACCGCCGTAGTCACGTCATTAAATTCCTAAGCGGAGAACAGCGAAGATGGCTAGAACAAGCTAGTGCAGCGTTACGAGAAAATGCTGCGACGTGAACAGCGACTACGCGGGAAACTGTTAAAGGCTTGTAGTAAAAGCCAATGAAAGTTTCTTTTAACGAGTGTATACATTTTTTATAACTGGACTGTCGTCGCCTTGCATATGTGGTGGTGTCAGCTGTGTGACTGATGCCGATCACAGAGAACGTTAAATGCGCCACACTTGTGAGGCAGCTTTATGCACTGAATGGACATGTGCGTAGAATACGTACGTCGGTTCCATTTAAGAACTACCGTGACTGCTTTTGTAAAATAACGACAATATAGGTTACTTATCTAGTTATTGTCACTATCGGGAATTCAACATGAGGCTTTTTGGTTATCACCATTGAAACAATAGTTCGTCGCAGAAGGCTCGTTGTTGACAAATACAAGTGCAACTATGTACCGGTAGCCGACGTTCTCGCATCTCCATGAACGCAGAGATTGTTATATTTAGAAAATCTTGTAACCTTAAAAGCAAAGCAATCGACTCCAACACATCAGAGTTCCATGAATGCGTGGTGTCTGTTCTTCTGGAGACGTCCAAAAGAACAGAAGCCACGCGGAATCTACAGCTGTTCAAAAATGGTTCAAATGGCTCTGAGCACTATGGGACTTAACTGCTGAGGTCATCAGTCCCCTAGAACTTAGAACTACTTAAACCTAACTAACCTAAGGACATCACACAACACCCAGCCATCACGAGGCAGAGAAAATCCCTGACCCCGCCGGGAATCGAACCCGGGAACCCGGGTCTACAGCTGTGATACATTATATGCAAATTGATGGTTGGGGGAGGGGGGGCGGGTGGAAGAAAGTAAAGCAAAGGGGAGGTACTAGTGACGGCAGCTGCATCGGATTGGTTGGTTTGGGGTATAAAGGGAGCAAACTACAGGGTCATCAGTCCTTTTTTCCTGACGCAAGCAAGGCTCAAGGTACAAAAACAACCTAAGTACGTTTGAGAAAGTAAAAGGAGGAAAAGGAATCGGGAACCACACCTAAAAAGAAAAAGAATGAAATGAACAAAACATGGGAAAAACATACACCACAAAGAAAAGTGGAAGAAGGTATTAAAACCATAGAGCACATGGTCTGGGCTGGCTGATCACAAGAATAAAAGAGGATGAGTCAGCCACTCTGCAACACATTAAAATGTCCACCCCAAAAGGCAAGACGAGATGAACACATGTAGGGAAAAGACGACCACCAAGACAAACAAATGGAAAGAAAGTGCGACAGAGTTAAAATGGACGGGGAGGGTGCCGGCCTCGGAGAGAAGGCTAAATGCCCACCGTTGGATGGTAGTTGCATCGGAACTTCACGTGGAATCAGCGGTGACCAGTGAAAATGTATGCCGTTCTGGGATTCGAACCCGGGATCTCCTAGCGCCACTGCGGATGGGTGGATATAGGTGGGAGTGTGGGTCGGCCGAGAGGCGGATCGAGATAGTCCACGCAGTTGCGATAACCACTGTATCCGGGTGGCGCAGAAGGTTAACGCACTTGCCTAGTATTAGTAGATCTCAGGTTCGAATCCCGGACCGGCACACTTCACTCGTCGACGCTGATTCCACGTATAAAGTTCGATGGAACTGACATCACTAGCCGCTTCCCTCTCCTATCTTCCCCACCCTATTCCCCCCCCCCCCTCCCTCCCTCCAAACCATCAATTTACATATAAGGTCAGAGTTCATCAAGCGGTTATAAGTCGCAAACAGGACAAAGCTGTTAATTACTCGACGAAGAAAATAATCCCTATCGCATCTGGGGGAGGGGGCTTTTGTACTGAGCTGGGTCAAACCAAAAGCGGACCACAGCTCAAAGCGGCAACCGTTCCCTGGAGCACTTCAATGTGGCGAACCGACCTGTGAGGCATCCTTCGTCTAACAGCGATTCAGGTACACCAAGGCGCGCAGCTGGCATCACATACGTACCTGTAACAAAGGAAAAACAACACATGTAGCTTATTCGCTGCTAGAGCCGCTCCATTAACATTTAATTATTTGGTTCAAATGGCTCTGAGCACTATGCGACTTAACTTCTGAGGTCATCAGCCGCCTAGAACTGAGAACTACTTAAACTTGACTAACCTAAGGACATCACACACATCCATGCCCGAGGCAGGATTCGAACCTGCGACTGTAGCGGTCGCTCGGATCCAGACTGTAGCGCCTAGAACCGCACGGCCACTACGGCCGGCCCCAAAGGTGGTTGCAGTTCCTCAATGCTACAATTGCTCCTAACAGTACCTCAACTTCACTCGTGGCAAAACAGCACCACACAGAGCTTTTTTTTCTTCGAAAAGAGAGGGCTGTATCATATACGCCAGAAAAACTGACACGACAAATAACTGATTTTTACACGTATGCGCACGACAGATTCGTATCGACAGCAGCGATTGACATTACATTGAACGAGCTATTTTCCTGTGCTGTCAAAACAGGGGCGACCTGATCTGGCGTGTAGCGAATACAGTAAATTTTGATGCTGTGTTGCAGTTCCCAGACGTGTGGTAAAGGCGAAATGCGCCACGAGATCGATTACCTTCATTCTATTTGAAATGACAACAGTTGCAATTAACTGTAATTCTGTGAAATTTAAAACTTAGGCGGCATACAGACTGTTTCATAAAATTTCGGCTGAACTGCCGGATGTCTGCAGCGTCCTGCTGCGATGTTCCACCACAGAGACTTCTGGCCATCTTCAGGTGAATGCTGACCAAAATTCACTGAGGTATAAAGACCCCCGCCAGCACACGTCTGGTGTACCCAGTTGGTGTTGCGCATACGCTACTGCGGGGACTCAGCGCATTTTTCTTCAGTATTTACCTGAAAATGCTCAGAAGACTGCGCCGAAATATCGCGGCAGCAACTTGTAGGCATCCCACAGCTCAACCGAAATTTTATGGAACAAATGTAATTTTTCTACGCATGGCTGCGTACATTGTATCTTGTGGCTCAATAAAACTGAAGACAACGAGATGGAAAAGGCACCCTGCTAGTCAATGCGGAAACAAAGAGATTTGTCTGACGTCCAAAAAGCACATGATAGCTGGTTTTCGAACCAAGGGGGCAAGCATTTCCGAAACGGCTACGTTTGTAAAAATTGTTCGCGTGCCACCGTGGTTAAAGTATTCCGCGCATGGCAAACTGGCGCTTTTCGAAACCGCCCCGACGTTACCTTGGTGCACCAAGAGCTATAGATGACACGGGAGAACGACGGCTGCGGAGATGTGTACAAGAGAACAGACGTGCAACTGACCGCCCAGACGAACCAAGGGGCTATCGTCAGTGTCTCCTCAACGACCGTTCAGTGGACGTTACTGCGTATGGGCCTCCGCAGCAAGTGCTTGGTTCATGCACCTTTGCAGACTGCTGTTCGTCGGCGACGAAGGCTGGAATCTGCACGTCAACACTGCAACTGGACGTCCACTGAGAGACGGAAGGTGGCCTTCTCCGATCAATCATGTTTTAGGCTCTACCAGGTTGAAAGCAAACGCCCTGCAACAATCGTTGGATGGGTCGAGACCGGAGGATGAAGCGTTATGTTCTGAGGAATATTTTCGTGGCATTCCTCGATGAGTTCGTCATTCTGGTAGGCACAAAGGACCAACATAAGTATGTATCTATCCTTGTTGACCATACAGACTCTACATGCAATTTGTTTTCCCTCCCCACGATGACATCTACCAGCAGAACAATGCAACGCGTCATACAGCTCGCAGTGTACGTGCCTGATTCGAAGAGCACCGGGATGGGTTTGCCATATTCCCCTAACCACTAAACTCGCCGGATTTAAACCCAGTCGAGAATTTGTAGGCCCACCTCGATCGGGCTATTCGCATCATGGATCCTCAACCGAGGTCCTTAGCGCAGCTGGCCACGCCAATGGAGTAGGCATGCCTCCACATTCAGGCTTTTGACAGGTGGTCACCCTATTGTTACTGGACGGAAATATGTAACACACACACACACACACACACACACACACACACACACACAACACGTGCGCACACGCCCCATAAAATAATTATTCGAATGGGACGGAAATCCGTAGATGTGACGTACAAGTACGAACAAACAAATCATTACAATTTCTGAAAATTGGGTCATTTATTCAGTAGAAAGAGCTTCACAAATTGAGCAAGTCAATAACACGTCGGTTCAAAAAAATGTTCAAATATGTCTGAAATCTTATGGGACTTAACTGCTAAGGTCATCAGTCCCTAAGTTTACACACTACTTAACCTAAATTATCCTAAGGACAAACACACACACCCATGCCCGAGGGAGGACTCGAACCTCCGCCGGGACCAGCCGAACAGTCTACATCTACATCGACACATACTCCGCAAGCCACCCAACGGTGTGTGGCGGAGGGCACTTTACGTGCCACTGTCATTACCTCCCTTTTCTGTTCCAGTCACGTATGGTTCGCGGGAAGAACGACTGTCTGAAAGCCTCCGTGCGCGCTCGAATCTATCTAATTTTACATTCGTGATCTCCTCGGGAGGTATAAGTAGGGGGAAGCAATATATTCGATACCTCATCCAGAAACGCACCCTCTCGAAACCTGGCGAGCAAGCTACACTGCGATGCAGAGCGTCTCTCTTGCAGAGTCTGCCACTTGAGTTTGCTAAACATCTCCGTAACGCTATCACGGTTACCAAATAACCCTGTGACGAAACGCGCCGCTCTTCTTTGGATCTTCTCTATCTCCTCCGTCAACCCGATCTGGTACGGATCCCACACTGATGAGCAATATTCAAGTATAGGTCGAACGAGTGTTTTGTAAGCCACCTCCTTTGTTGATGGACTACATTTTCTAAGGACTCTCCCAATGAATCTCAACCTGGTACCCGCCTTACCAACAATTAATTTTATATGATCATTCCACTTCAAATCGTTCCGCACGCATACTCCCAGATATTTTACAGAAGTAACTGCTACCAGTGTTTGTTCCGCTATCATATAATCATACAATAAAGGATCCTTCTTTGTATGTATTCGCAATATATTACATTTGTCTATGTTAAGGGTCAGTTGTCACTCCCTGCACCAAGTGCCTATCCGCTGCAGATCTTCCTGCATTTCGCTACAATTTTCTAATGCAGCAACTTCTCTGTATACTACAGCATCATCCGCGAAAAGCCGCATGGGGCTTCCGACATTATCTACTAGGTCATTTATATATATTGTGAAAAGTAATGGTCCCATAACACTCCCCTGTGGCATGCCAGAGGTTACTTTAACGTCTGTAGACGTCTCTCCATTGATAACAACATGCTGTGTTATGTTTGCTAAAAACTCTTCAATCCAGCCACACAGCTGGTCTGATATTCCGTAGGCTCTTACTTTGTTTATCAGGCGACAGTGCGGAACTGTATCGAACGCCTTCCGGAAGTCAAGGAAAATGGCATCTACCTGGGAGCCTGTATCTAATATTTTCTGGGTCTCATGAACAAATAAAGTGAGTTGGGTCTCACACGATCGCTGTTTCCCGAATCCATGTTGATTCCTACAGAGTAGATTCTGGGTTTCCAGAAACGACATGATACGCAAGCAAAAAACATGTTCTAAAATTCTACAACAGAGCTATGTCAGAGATATAGGTCTATAGTTTTGCGCATCTGCTCGACGACCCTTCTTGAAGACTGGGACTACCTGTGCTCTTTTCCAATCATTTGGAACCTTCCGTTCCTCTAGAGACTTGCGGCACACGGCTGTTAGAAGGGGGGCAAGTTCTTTCGCGTACTCTGTGTAGAATCGAATTGGTATCCCGTTAGGTCCAGTGGACTTTTCTCTGTTGAGTGATTCCAGTTGCTCTTCTATTCCTTGGACACTTATTTCGATGTCAGCCATTTTTTCGTTTGTGCGAGTCCATGACTGCAGCGCCCCAGACCTCTCGGCTAATCCCGCGCGGTACACGTCGGTTCACCTCTGACCCTTATGCAAGCAGTTATTCGGGTTCGTACTGATTGGCGGAGTTGTTGGATGTCCTCCTGTGGGATATCGTGCCAAATTCTGTCCAATTGACGCGTTAGATCGGTAAAATGCCGAGCTGGTGGAAGGCCCTGCCTATAATGCTCCAAATGTTCTCGATTGGGCAGAGATCAGGCAACGTTTCTGACGAATGTAAGGGCTGGCAAGCACGAAGACAAGCAGCAGACACTCTCGCTTGCGGGCGGCGTTACCTTGCTACAGTGTAAGCACAACAGAAGGGGGCGTCTCCAGACTGTCTTCGGCCTGGATTTGCCGTCACTGAAGTAGAACTGTCTTCAGTGATGGTCTGGGGTGCCATTTCTTTTCGTAGCAGGGCCCCCCTTGGTCTTTGGTAGTCATCCGCGGCACGGTGATACGTCGAGGATATTGTACGCCCAGTTTTGTTGCGCTTCATGGCAGGCCATTCTGGACTGATTTAACAGGATAATGCCCGCCTGCATACGACCAGAATTTCTACTGATTGTCTTCACGCTTGCCAAACGCTACATTGGTCAGCAGGGTCGCTGGATCTCTCCCCAATTGAGACAGTTTGGATCATTGTGGGCACGGCTCTCCAACCGGCTTGGGATTTTGACGATCTAACGCGTCATTCGCACAGAATTTGGAACGGTATCATGCAGAAGGATATCGAACAACTCTATCAATCAGTGCAAAGGAACATACATCCGAGAATCAAGAAGTAGAACTAACAAAAAGTGTTCTCACTCTGGTATCGACGGCTGTCGACAAGGAAGCGACCTGCTACGCCTTGATCTGGTACGGCCCAATACCGATTTAAATTAAGGGGCCTTGCGCTGGCTGAAAATATCATATGGGTACAGTGAAATTAATTCCAAATCTAGAATGGCCACTACTATACTGACAGAATAGAGCCGCTGACACTACAGGTTTATAGGCGATAGCAACAAAAACGAGCGCCCTGTTTTCGATGACGTACAAGACGGGCAAAGTGAGACCACACAGTGCGTAACCTGGTAGTCGCCACCCATTTTTCAGAGAGAACTCGCAGCGGCTGTTTAACCGACAGGGAGGGGGAGGGGTTAGAGGGGGCACGCAACTGTTTATCGCGGCGCATATGGCGCTGGGGGAGAGTTAACGCGCGACTGACCCCAGTGTGCGCTTTGTTCAACCCCTCTGGGACACCCTTGTCTGACGCCACCCTCCCTGCAGTAACAACACGCCTCTGCGCTCCGGTTGGAGCTCTCTTTTTAACTTTTTTAATGAGAGTTGAAGGCCAATCATCGCCGTTGTCGTTAGGAAGGCAACGCCTAACCGTACTGAGAGTATTGTAGTGAACTGAAGCAAGGTTACATGAGAATCGGCGATTGGTGCAGGGTCTGGCAGTCGACCAAGAACGCTAGTAACTGTGACGTACTGAGAATAACTAGACGGAGGGCCCTACTACTAACTGATTACACTATTAGCGACAAATCGCTGGAAACAGCAAAATACCTAGAAGTAATCATCCGGTGCAACTTACAGTGGAATGAGCACATGGATGTTTAATGTAATTTTGGGGTTGCAGCCAGTCGTTGTTAGCTAAAATTACGATATTTCGACTGAGCAACTGACAGTCATACTCAGGTGAGCTATCCAAGACTGACGAAAACTTTATTAGCACTCTGTGTATATTCCTTAAATATCAGAGAGACTAACAGACCACACTCAAGGGCTACATAGCACAGCTCTGGTCACGCTGCTACCACGATCCTTTGCGATTTTAGCGATTCTATGTATTTAACGTGACTGTACTAGACTGTATTCGTATAGTGTTAGAAAGTAAGTTTGTGGTTAGAAAACTTCGAAATTAGGTGCTGTGCTGCATCGAATCGCAGAAAAAAAAGTCTACATCGAGCCCCAGGGTTCGACGCCAGCCTGTGCAAAAGTGCCACTGGGTGTAGTTTCCCTCCAGGTCAGAAACTGTTGTCATCGCTGTCTTCGTTTGAGATGCATACGTCAAGGGAAAAATTCGATTGCAGCTGCGCAATGTTTGTATTTTTATGTTTCGTTTATTCTAGACATATTCGTGTACGTCATTTCTCGATATTTTGTTGCTTTGATAAGGGGGGGGGGGTCTGGTATCCCCGTCTCCGTTTCAGCCATTTAGATCAAGCGTTATTCTATTCCAGTTTTGTATTTTCTATACATTTCCGTTCCGTTTATTCACAAGAAGTCGCATGTATTTTTCGATTTTTTAGCTGCTGTGGAATGATCTTAACTTCACTAATTTGTAAGTTTGTTCCATCATTCACGCGGTTGTCCCGTTAATTTCATTTTATTTTCTTGTTTTTTACATTTGTTTCCAAACATAATGATCTATCTTGTGGTCGCCATGTTGAAGAGTGTAATCGAGCTGTTACTAAATGTTACTTATATATTTGGTTTCTTGGCAACTACGGCAAACGATCGTCTTTACCTGAAATATGACGTCATTGGTCAAAGCGGATGGGTGGAATAGGACCTTACTCTATTCCCAATAAAGAAATTTACTTGATGTTTAAAATTAACGAGCTGGATGTGTAACTCTGTGACAGTAATTGTAACAGCCGGGGGTGTAACATTTTGAGGGGCGGATGTAGGGCAAAAAGGCAAAAAAATTCGAAAGTTTTTTCTTTCTTAATTTATTAAAGTGACACTTTAAGAATGACATCTCAGAGTCTCATAATGTAAACCTGCCTAGAAAATAAGTTTTAAAAAATTTTCTTTGGCCATCTGCGCCTGCCGCACACTTTTTTCCGTGCTGCGGGCCACACCTTCTCTACATTTGACTTCTTTTTGTATCTACTTTTCAGTCACAGAATCGAAACGAACTGCAGATGTATCTAGAAGGCTGTGAAAGAAATGAAGGGCAAGATATTAGAAGATGGAAAGCCACTGACAGGTGTTAACAGATTGTCAGACAAAGGAATTCACACATCACTAACACAGTATGGAAAAGCCATTAGAGACAATCTACATAATGTAAAAACAATGCCACAAGCAGGGTGAGCAATGTTATTCCGCAAACATTTCACAGATGAAGCTCATCATTTCTTTTGTCACATATCGTGGTGAAACGATCTTCAGGCAGAAGCCATTGGAAAGCCATACAGCGATTACTATGGTTTGCCATTTGCTGTTTTCAATGTTATGAAACCAACCCTGAACTGCTGAAAAAATGTGTGCATGGTTAAACACAAAATACCAGCGAGATCTGAAATCACCCTACATGGATGCGTTATCCAAAAGAGTATTTGTGTTGTCAAACGCTGTGAAGATAGCTGCATGTGATGCCTATGTAGTATTTAATAGTGGAAATTTAGGTAGGATTAAATGCCTACAGACATTAGGCTACCATCCAGGTGCATTTACACTTAAGATATTCGAAAGCTTCAGCTTGATAAAAGCCAGGCAGAAAAAGAAAATGTGCACAAGTTCGCAAGGCAACGGAGGCAGAGGAAGCGAACACTCCATAATGACAAGGAAGACAGTGGAGATTATGGATATGGACATCATTAGCGACTATAGATACGTCAATGTTGTTAAAAATTGAAATTAAAAATTTAAATGAGATTTGCTGTAGAGTTATACTTTTGAGATATAATGTACCTTTTCTCGGGAACAGCATAGAATATCATACATTATGTCCTACACAATAGTCTCAAGTTTTAACATTTTTACTATAGTGTTATAGGAGATACAGTAAGACAGCGATAATCTGGCAGAGCCGACAGCCCGGTACGCATCAGAAATCAGGCAACATTTTGTACACCTATCTTTTTGCCAATGTTACGTTACCAAAGGCTCACACAAAATTTGGCGCAGAGGAATGCTCGTGCAAAAGTTTCTAGGCTGACATTGCAACGCCAAAGAGTTCCTAAGCAGTTTTTACACAAACAAAGCTGTTCTCACGGCTGTAAATGTGTGGACTTCTGCGAAAAATACGTCACACAGGTCTTTGAAGAAGTTATGGCGTAAACTGGTCGAAGAAGCCGAGATGTCGACGTATCGAGAACTTTTCGCTCTGAAATTGTTCGGGTGATAAATTCTGAATCCACTAATGAACCGAGTGCTTTTTCACAAGACGACGTTTGCGAATGGGCCGAAACTGACAGAAACTTAGCTATTGAAGAAGATCTGATTGAGATGTGATATTATGGAGAGTTTACAACTCACATGAGGCACCAGAAACTGAGAGCCACGAACAAGAAACACCTACAACTCACGCTTCTTGGGGTTTAGGCTTCAGAAGTCTTAAAACACTTTCGTGAAACTCGCTGAGAGCTGCCAACGATACAACGCTTCTGAAACTATAAATCTCCAAAGCACATAAAATAATTTTTGTCGAAAAAGAGCTCAATCCAGGAAACAAGTTATCATTTCTACAATGTTCATGAGGGCTCAGACGAAAACTTCAGGTCAGCTACTAGTGGCGGATACCAATCCTACATATTTCACACCCTCGGTAATGTCAGACATCTGTGCTATTCTTAAAGACAGTGATTCCAGTTGAACTGCACCAAATTCTTGGTAACAATTTGTGCTAATTGGCTTGTTCTTGATGTTTTCAAATCAGTGCTCTCCTTTTATTTCGTAACTGGCATACAAAAAGTGGGTATGTATACTGAAACTTTCTAAAACTTGTAGTCTTGAACTGATTTGACAGAGCAGCACAGTATTCGCCTTCTAATTCAGTTCTGATTTTACAGGAAAGCAGCACACAGTTTCGAATCTTTTATGCTGTAAACTCTCCTGTTGTGTTTCTACATCTACATCTACATCTACGTGATTTCTCTGCTATTGACAATAAACTGCTTGGCAGAGGGTTCAATGAACCACCTTCAAGCTGTCTCTCTACCATTCCACTTTCGAACGGCACGCGGGAAAAACGAGCACTTAAATTTTTCTTCGCGAGCCCTGATTTCTCTTATTTTATCGTGCTGATCATTTCTCCCTATGTAGGTGGGTGCCAACAGAATGTTTTCGCAACCGGAGGAGAAAACTGGTGATTGAAATTTCATGAGAAGATCCCGTCGCAACAAAAAACGCCTTTGTTTTAATGATTGTCACTCCAATTCACGTATCACGCGGACAAGCGTGGTGTAAGCAGTCTCTTTAGTAGGCCTGTTGCACCTTCTAAGTGTTCTGCCAATGAATAGCTTTCTTTGGTTTGCTCTACCAACAATATTATCTACGTGATCGTTCCAATTTAGGTTATTTGTAATTGTAATCCGTAAGTATTTAGTTGAATTTACAGCCTTCAGATTTGTGTGAGTTATCGCGTAATAGAAATTTAGCTGATTTCTTTTAGTACTCATGTGAATCACTTCACACTTTTCCTTATTCAGGGTCAATTGCCACTTTTCGCACCATACAGATATCTTATCTAAATCATTTTGCAAGTCGTTTTGATCGTCTGATGACTTTACAAGACGGTAAATGACAGCATCATCTGCAAACAATCTAAGACGGCTACTGAGTTTGTCTCCTATGTCGTTAATATACGTAGATAAAGAACAATAGAGGGTCTATAACACTTCCTTGGGGAATGTTGGATATTACTTCTGTTTTACTCGATGACTTTCCGTCTATTACTAAGAACTGTGACAGATAACACTTACTTGTTTTTGTACGTAGAAATTATAGGTTTTCCTTTCTTTAAACCAGGTTTGCTAAAATGATCTTCATTATCCGGCATATTGGATAATCAGGCACTGACAGATATCCGAGCATGCCGTATTATCAAGTTTCTAAATGTTCAAATGTGTGTGTGTAATCTTATGGGACGTAACTGCTAAGGTCATCAGTCCCTAAACTTACACACTACTTAACCTAAGTTATCCTAAGGACAAAGACACACGCCCATGCCCGAGGGAGGACTCGAACCTCCGCCGGGACGTATTATCAAGGTTCTGCTGTATCTATGTTTAAATGTCACTACGCATTTTGGCCTACGTCTGTCCAACTCGAGATGGAGGGCGCGCCGCATCTGCGCTCGATACGGCGCCCTCGCTAGGACACGCGTGGCCGCCACGCCTCACCTCACCTCACGTCACAGGGGGGACGACGCTTGCCTGCAGCACGCGTCGCTCCCCTCTCGATAGCCGACCGACAGCCGGCCCGGAGCTGCAGCCGCGGGCAACCGGGGGCCTTTTCACAGGCACCGCATGCACGCAGATGCAGAGAGGTGCAGCGGTCCGCTATACACTGAACGTTCCGCGTCGTTTCGCACGCCCTCGGCTGACTGCAGACAAACCGCTAACCGCCACTATCGCGTCACCCCTAGAGTTGTAAACTACTGTAGGCTACCGCAGACTGTAGTAAGTAAGAGTAGACTATGGTAGTTTTGTTACAGTCCGATTAAAATCACTCCATAGTTGACGTCTGTCATCTATACAGTGTTGCCACGTCGACTGCCCGCTACCGCTCGCTTATAGGTCACACAAAAACACGGCGGGCTGCTTCATAAACGCTGTCGATCAACGCTGATCAGCCGCAACATTGTGATCAACGATCTACTATCGATCTAACCCCATCCAGGCGATAGGAGTGTCACCTGGCGAGGAATGACTGCTAGTCAGACACACGCTCGGTGCATGTAGTACCAGTCAGCGTGCTGTCCGAGTGTAGAATGGGGAAGGTGCGCGATCTATCTGAGTTTGGTCGCGGGCAGTTTGTGATGGCCCGGAGGCTCCGCGCTAGCATTTTGGAAACGACACGACTTGTCGTGTGTTGGAGGAGTGCTGCATTGAGCGTCCTCAACATGTGACGAAATCGAGGTGAAGCCACGCCCAGCCGTCGTAAGGTTGATCCAGTGGAGCTCGTGAAAGGCACCATGACGACCAGGGTGTATCGTACACTGATTGCATACCATCATGTTTCCGATGCCGCTGGCATTTTTCAACAAGATAATGCGCCACGTCACAAGGCCGGGAGTGTGATGGCGTTGTTCGAGGAGCACAGTGGCGTGTTCCAGTTCATGTGCTGGCAATCCAACTCGCCAGATCTGAATCCAGTCGAACACATCTGGGATGTGATAGAACGTGGCGTCAGAGATCATCGCCTCCCTCCACGGAATTTACGGGAATTAGGTGACTTGTGCGTGCAGATGTGGGGCCCGCTCCATCCACCGACCTACGAAGGCCTCGTTGCTTCCATGCCACGACGCGTCACCGCCGTTATCCAGGTCAAAGGCCAATACTGGCTATTAGGTAGGTGGTCATAATGTTCTGGCTGATCAGGGTATAACGCGAAGCAATGTTCGAAGCATTTGGTATTTTAGGGGACCTTTCTTCCATACGTTGCACCAGCTGTGGTGCACAAACTTACGGCGGGTGCCAGTGAACCAAGGCCCGTGGTTCTAATGCCAGCGCTGGGGTTGAATGGTGCCTATTAGCCGTAGCTAACAAGAGCTTGGTGGTATAGCCCGTTATTTTTTGATGGAGATGTTTCTCCTTTACGGCTTCATGTAGCTCCCTGGTTGGGGTAGACATGTACCGGTACCACACGTGAAACCCCACGCTGCACAACCGTAGACGAGTTTTGGCTGGACTGTCGCCATGTAGAGCTGCACTTGGCGTTGACATGTGAGCTGGTGAACAATGGTGTCGGTGCGTGACCCTTCTTCACGATGTCCTTTTTTCGTTGCTGTGTATGTATCGGGAAGGTCAGGGACTTATCCAGAGTGATCCCCAGATACTTCAACAGTGTGATCATAGGATAGGTTGCCTTAGCACCCTTAGGGGGTAACATAGTACCGGTAGCCTCTTCTTGGTGAAGAGCCCTGCAGCAGTCTTCGTGGTGTTGATTGTTATTTTGTTGAACTGCGCAAATGCGAGATTCTCTGTCGACAGCTCACTTTAAGTGACCAATGACTGAACTCTGGCAGACGACAAGTTTTGTAGTCCCTCATGTCGTAACTTAACGACAATTTTGTTACGTGCAGTGTATCCGAGAAAACGGACGTCAACAATATGCGGCAGAACTAAAATCACGGCCGCTTTGTTGACTGCGATTAAAGCTAACGTCTACGACCATACTTAAGACAGAAAAAATTAAGTTTCAGCCCTAAAAGCGAACTGCAATTTCTCGCTATCATTGATTGCCTAAACTATCCTCACACTAGCTACACAACCCGCCGCGTTACCAACCGATGAGCAGTTGTCGTTGGCACTTGTTTCAAATTACAGGCAACACACGCAGATTCCGTAAGAAAAAAGAATGATAAGAAAAATAAGAACAAAGAGAAAGTCATTATGATAAAAATGATATGACAAAGAGTTATAAGTAAAAATTATATTTCAACCAACTAACTGAACACAAATTATCATCAAACTCTCTGGAGTATATTTAGAAATTAAAAAAAAAAGTTTCGCTACATTTGGTGAAATTCCAAACTACGACCTTCTACAGAGCAGGTTATATGCTACTCACTGTGCTACACTACACCACTGAATAAAGTAGTTATAAATATGACTGTGGTGACAGTCGTAGGGGTGAATTTCAGTCTTCAAAAATTCGGCTTCACGCAATGCCATGCGAAGCTTATCTATGTAAGCCGATAGGAAGTATCCAGTAGTGTTTAGTTAATACTGTGTATGAAACATGTCTATTTCATTAGCATCGTTATGTGTATGTTGTGCTCGGTGTTGTTATAATTTGTGATGAATTACGAGGGTTGTCCAGAAAGTAAGTTCCGATCGGTCGCGAAATGGACACCACAGTGAACACCTGTTGAAGCTTTGCACAGATGTGTTGGGCAGTGTCTCTAGTATGACTGTCGATAGCATCAAGACGCTCTTTTCAGTTGTGAGCGCACTGTGAGCGAGTGAAGGTGCCTAGAACAACGATGTCTCCCGCCAAGTAGGAGGGCCCGCTGAGAGGCTTCGCCTTAATGAATGCAGCCCACCTAACACAACTGCCACGCACTTCCTTCTTCATGGCAATTCTCAGCCGCACTCTGCAGGGGCAGTGAAGGCGCTCCTGCAGCCTTTTCGATGGAAAGTGTTCGATCACCCACAACACGGCCCTAATAGGCTCGTCCTGAGCATCATCTCTGTTCACATGAAACGCTGCATACGAAGACAACACTCGGGCGCGGCATACACGCTATAAACCAGCGTAGAGAATTATCAGAAAGTAAAGGTGGCTACCCTCTATGACGATGGTGTTGGAAATTTGGGATAACGCGCCGACAAATGTCTAGGTCTGAGCGGCGACTATATAGAGAAGTATCTAGAAAGTGTAGCTAACTCTTGCAAATAAAATATGTCTGATTTTCACTGTGGTTTCCATTTAGCGATCGATCGGAAGTTACTTTCTGGACAACCCTCGTATAAATGTGCCAGACCTATGATTCGGGATCCAAACACATAAAAAAAGAATGCCTGACAAGGAATTGGAAGTGAATTGACAAGTTGTTGTGGCAGTTTGGCAATGGCGAACGGTTCGGGCGTGACGTTGAGCGCTCTGACTAGAAGAAACCAGCTCCAACGGGTGGCGTGTCAACTATCAAGTAATTTTAATCAGTCTCTAGTAGCTTTGGTCAGTTAAGATCGTAATCGCGTTACCCGTACGTTAGGCGTGTTGCATACTTATCGGGCGTTTTATCATTCCGATCGCTTTGTTTGCGTATGTGATCAGCCACTTAATAGGTTCCCCTAGAAACCGGAAGCAGTGAAACATCCAGATACTAAGTGAAGATATATTATGGACCTAACTTACGCAACAGTTTTGTTCTACACTATTATCATCATCCAACCTGTTACTTAAAAATAAACAGTATTCATAGTAAAATTGAAATTGTCAATGTTTAATTCTGGTTTTATATTGAAAACTGTTGATTTGTAACGTGAAACAGACGGACGTTGTAGTAGTTAAAATAAAAAATACAGTTTTATCATATAGCGCTACATAGTGCAATTCCTACAAAAATATACAATTAAAAATGGAAAACAAAAAATATCAAACACAGCTTCAGTACTTCTTCGAGCTTATACAAAACATGTTTCTATTATTCATAAACAACTTTCCCACTTATCAATGACAACCGGAAACTCTTCTCTTTGATCATGATGGCTAACGTTCTACTGTATACAGATTTCCTCAAGTTTGAGCATGAAAACTGTACTTGCATCAACAGTAATTTCACAGGTTACATAAAAGAGCAGAAGTTACGCGATCAACTGATTTTTATTACTTATAAAATACGATTTATACCTCGAACGCAGTAGATATTGGCGCCCGGGTTGATTCGGCATTCTTTAACGACCGAAAGGAGTTGGATACAGCTCCGCACTAAATCCTATAAACAGAATACGAGCGTGCGACTAATTCATTGATTGACTAATTGATTGAGGGGACGAGCGTACGAAAATCAGACCAACTGTCTGATTGGATTGAAGAGTTTCTTAGCAAACAGAACATAGCATCTCATTCTGAACGGAGAGAAATCTTCAGATGTGAAACTAACTTCGGGCGGACTCCGGTGGAGTGTTATAGGACTACTGCTTTTCACAATATATACAAACAGCCTTGTAGATGACATCGGAAGTTCGATGATGGTGTTGTACAGAGACGAGTCGCAATACTGGAAAATTGCAGCGAAAAGCAGGAAGACCTGAGGATCGACGTTTGGTGCAGCTGACCCTCAACATGAACAAATGTAACGTATTATGAATACACAGGCATATCTAAACGTATCGGTGCGGAGCGATTCGAAGTGGAACAACCACTTAAAGCTAATCGCATGAAAGGCAGATTCCGAACAGATGCATTGGAAGAATCCATCCACAAAGGAGGTAGCTTACAAAACCCTCGTTCGGCGAATACTTGAATGTTGCTCGGCAATCTATGATCCTTACCAGATAGGACTGATACAGGAAATAGAGACGACCCAAGAAAGAGCATCATGTTTTGTTAATAGGTTGATTTAGTATGCGGGGAAGTCTCACGGAGATGCACAGTCATCTCCATTGGCAGACGCTGCAAGACAGGCTTTCTGCATCACGGAGTGGCTGATAAAGATCCGAGAATGTACGTTCCTACAAGAGCCAACAAATATATTGCTTGCTCCTACGTATATCTCGCGGGAAGACCAGAAGGAGTGAATGGAGCTCACACGGAGGCTTACATACACGATGAGGTGAACTGAAGAGTTCTTCTAGCAAAAGGAACGCGTCATCAACAGAAAAAGACAAATGGCATATCTGACTGTGGTCCCAGGGTATGGACGTCAGCTAGGTACACGGTCCAGTCACATTTAGACGACCACCGCCTATGTTCGACGTGAATGTGCAATAACCATTCACAGACGGCAGGTGGCAGTACTAGCAGTGGAGGGTATATAAAGTGTCTTGGGAGGGGGGACACGGAAAACAGTGTAGTCATTATCGTAATGCAGAAACGTAGCGATATATACGACGCCCAAAAGGGCAAGATCATTGGCTTCCGGACGAAGGGTGAAAGTCTGTAAACTGTTGGCGTGCCGCAGTGCTTACGGTACACCACGCATGTAAAATTGGCGCAATCAAAACCGCCTATCTGGGCAACTGTGGTGCATCACGGACCACAAATGACAGGGGTGAACGACGGCTGCAGAGATGTGTACGGGCGAATAGACGTGCAACTGTTGAGCACCCGACCGCTCAGATGAACCAAGGCGTTACGAACAGTGTCTCCTCAAAGACCGTTCAGCGAACGTTGCTGTCTATGGACCTCCGCAGCAGTGCCTAGTTCATGCACCGCCAGGCGGTGTGGTCGAGCAGTTCTAGGCGCTACAGTCTGGAACCGCGCGACCGCGACGGTTGCAGGTTCGAATCCTGCCTTGGGCATGGATGTGTGTGATGTCCTTTGGTTGGTTACGTTTAAGTAGTTCTAAGTTCTAGGGGACTGATGACCTCAGAAGTTAAGTCCCATAGTGCTCAGAGCCATTTGAACCATTTTTTTGAATGTCGTGTGACTAGGGCCTCCCGTCGGGTAGACCGTTCGCCGGGTGCAAGTCTTTCGATTTGACGCCACTTCGGCGAATTGCCCGTCGCTGGGGATGAAATGATGATGATTAGGCCAACACCACACCCACTCCCTCAGCGGAGAAAATCTCCGACCCAGCCGGGAATCGAACCCGGGCCCTTAGGATTGACCTGACACGCTGACGACTCAGCTACCGGGGGCGGACGACAATTGGTCACATTAATATTACTGGACACTCTACATAGTAAGTTTTGTTATAAATTTTTCTCTCGAAAGTCAATTTCGTGAAGAGAGAGTAGCAACGTTTTCGCGTGTTTTGCATTACTCCACAATGACAATACCAGCGGCAACTCCAACAGCTCTCTCGACGGGTAACTTTTTTGTAAGTGACCAGCACGACGACAGGCGCCAGTTCAGCTGCCGTGAGCGGCAGGCACGTGGGCTGCGCGGCTCACTGCCTCTGCACGCACGGCCCGCTGGCCTCCCTGACTGCCTGCGCCTTTAGCCGGCACGCGGGGTCTCCCTCGGGGCAGCGCACGGTGCTTAGCGTTCCGCCTCGGCCGGTACACGCAGCAGTTGGAGGGGGCAGCAGTCTCTCCTATCCTATGTACCCTGCCCTGCCCTGCTCTGTACTCTGCACTAATTGCTCGGCTCCAGTGGGCACGCAAACAGGAATAAAGAGGAGAGGGGCGCAGCACGCCAGCAGCCAACACGGGCGCGCTTTGGAGAGCTGCGCAACTCGCCGGGGTCGAGCTGGAAGCCGGCGGCGAAGAGCGGACGGTGGAGGACGTGAGTTGGGGTGGACATAGCCGCCGCTGGAGCTTCCTAAACAGGGGCACGTGTGATGACAGTAACTCTACGTAACCAAGGTGGTGGACAGCGCATCGGAAGCAACGTCGGGTGTGCCCCTCAATAGGCCCTAAGCTCTCCATACAAGACGCCATTTCAGCTACAATGGAGAAGTGGGATTTCCAGCATCGTTTGATCGTCTACGACAGGTTCTTTGGAAGTGGTGGGTGTTACAGCTATGCAGCGAATGTTTCGTGTACAACCGAACCTCGGTCGACAGGAGGTATTCCGCGCCGTAACACAGTCCTGAGACGGACAGTTCATATCATCCGGGAACACAATGAATAAGAAACGTACAGGCCGGAGACGCAGTGTAACGGCGACGTTGCAAGGGTAAGAGGTAAACGGTAGTTGGTTGGTTGGTTTACAGAAGGGGTGGTGGTGGTGGGGGGGGGGGGGGGGGGGGGGAAGGGACCAAACTGGGAGGTAATCGGTCCCTTGTTCGCGGTAAAATAATTACACAAGGGAAAAAAGAAATGAAAGGAGACGTACAGCACAATAACAGGAGAATAGAAGAACCAGAAGGACAACCAACACTACTATGGACAAAACAGGAAAAGAAAACCACAGAGAGAAGCAAGAAGCAGGTAGAAGGGATAAAAATAAGAGAGCAGATGACGTGGCTAGGCGACCACGAGAACAAGAAGGGAAAGCCAGCCGCTCTGCGACACATTAAAACATCCAGCCTAAAAGCATTAGAGTGGAGAACACAAAGGGACAAAGGACATGCGCGAAAACTTATATAGAATGATAAAGCCCACCGTCACGTATAAAACGTAAAACTAAATTAGCCGATGAGCCGTTGTCAGCTAAAATTAATGGCAACGAGTTGGGTAACTGAAGAGTCCGTCGCATGGCAGCCAAAGAAGGACAGCTCAGCAAGACATGGGCCCCTGTGAGCCGGGCGCCGCACCGACATGAGGCAGGAGGTAGCCGTGTGTCACGCGAGTGTGGCCAATGTGGAGCCAGCAGAGAACCACAGAGTCCCTGCGAGAGGCCCGCGTGGAGGTCTTCCACACATTCGTAGTCTCCTTAATGGCACGCAGTTTGTTGTGCATACTGTGGTTATACCATTCCGTCTCCCAAAGCCGCAAAACCTTGTGGCGTAGTACTGAACACGGGTCAGTTGCAGAGAAGGCGATCTCTATACGCGGTTTCCGCGTGGACTGTTTGGCCAGCCGTCGCCAAGTTCGTTGCCTCGGATTCCGACGCGACCTGGGGTCCAGACAAACAGAACTGAACGACTGGACCGTTCCAGGGCACAGATGGACTCCTGGATGGTCGCTACCAAAGGATGCCGAAGGTAGCACTGGTCGACAGCTTGTAGGCTGCTCAAGGAGTCAGTATAGAGAAGAAACGACTCCCCAGGGCACGAACGGATGTGATCAAGAGCAGTAGTCAGAAGCCCACAACGGTCAGCAAGACGTCATGTTAGTGAGCAAACAATCAATTGTGAATCGGTTAGAGGAATTTTGCATAGATACATTAAAATTACATCCGTACAAACTTCTTATTGTGCAACAACTGAAGCCAACTCATTCCGCTGTACAGGAAGACTTTGCTTGCAGAATGCAATTGATTTTGAGTGATAATGAGATTTTACTGATGAGCGATGAGGCTCATTTGCATCTAAACAGAACAGACAATAAACAAAACCGGCTTACTGGCCTGCTGAGTATCTATACCGTATCCACTTGAAAAGTGACTGATGTGCTCTTGGGTCTTCCGGCACTGTTGGGCCGTATTTTTCCTAAGAAAATGGCGCCACAGTCATTTTGAATTCGGCTAGAAACATTCATACGCTTGAAACGTCCTCGAAACCAGAACGTAGAAGGCGAAGAATTCCTTCAAAAATTATAAACGTAAACATGGTCAGTAGTAGGCTATAATGCAATGTTTATTTAATCGTGTGATTAGCTAATTTCAACAAAACGTGATTGTCATGCACATCTGTAACGTCTGTATTTCATATCATTTTCCAATAACTCTTAATTACAAGTAAAAAGTAGTCACATTCCGTAATTTTACGAAAGGATTAGACTACAGTGACGCGTTTTAAGATCGTATTCTGAACTTAGCTTTATGTACAACAAAGCAGCATCCGCGTAAGCCACAGGTGTTACTAAGCGCCAATCATCATAATTTTGGGACTGGACACAGCGACAACTACGACAACACCGGCGCCACGCAGAAGGGTTCGTCGCACCCAACTACCCGCATGTCGGCGCGCCGTGCGAGGGGACAGCAGCAGCGCATGCGCTGCGCAGCGGGCGTATCGCATCTCTGTCTTCGCAACGCAACGCAACGCAACGCAACGCCACGCCTCGCTCGCCAGCTCGCTCCCCGTGAACTTCGGCACTCCGCATATGTGGGGCAGACTCGGCTCCGTCCGTCACCTCGCCGCAGCCAACAGCCCGGCTGACGCCACACGTCTTGCAGGCTGCACTTGAGTCATGTGGGATGTGATGCTGTACAAGTGCTAATGGGAACACGCCTAGCACAGTCTTCAGGCTTCCTTGCATTTAATTTAAGAGTGAACGGCGATTGGGTGTGGAGGCACTGTTCGAGGGAGACGAGGAGGGTGGGAGGGTGGGAGGGTGCGAGGGACCCACCACACATCTACTGGAGCGCCCTCTAGGAAGCGACTTAGGGAAATCACGGAAAAACTAAATCAGGGTGGCCGGACACGGGTTTGAAGCGTCGTTCTCTCGAATGGGAGTCCAGTGCGCTAACCACTACGCCGCCTCGTTCAGTAAATACAGGTTTTATTCGAATTAGTTGATTTGTGACGTGAAACAGAGGGATGTTGCAGTAAAAATTAAAAAAACAGAATAATACAGGGTCTGAAAACGCAATTTCCTCATAAAAATGTAAACAAAAAACGCAAAACAAAAGCACGTTAAACATGGATTCAGTACCTAGTGGAGCTTATATAAAACATTTTTTTCTTATTCATAAACATATTACGCACTTATGGATAATAGCGGGAAACTGGTGTCTTTGATCATGATGAAGAAAGCTGTACTGAGTACAACATAACAACAATAATTATATAGGTTTTTATATGTTTCTCCATGTAAAGCTATACCTGCATCTAAAAAATGGTTCAAATGGCTCTGAGCACTATGGGACTTATCATCTGAGGTCATCAGTCCCCTAGAACTTAGGTTTAAGTAGTTCTAACTAACCTAATGACATCACCCACATCCAAGCGCGAGGTAGGATTCGAGCCTGCTACCATAGCGGTCGCGCGGTTCCAGATTGAAGCGCCTCGAACCGCTCGGCCACAATGGGCGGCATACCTGCATCTAAAGTAACTGCTTTGGTTACATAAAAGCGCAGATGCTTATTACTTATAAAATGCAGTTTATATTTGTAAGGATACAACATACACAAGGGACTAACAATGAACGACGTGCGATTCTAATTATGTGCAAAACGAACAAAGACCAAGGAGAAGTCGTCGGTTCCCAGTTTCTCTCTCATATATCTAGTTATGTTTCCGCCTCTAGCAATTCTAGCAATAGTACTGGTAACGCTACCATTTACTACGTCATTTGTGTAATGTACCAAAACTAACAAACTGTAGTTTTGGTAGAGCGCAACTCTAGTGGTACAGTGAGAAGAACCGTCTATCACCCACATCACTGTGGTTTGGAAATTACTTACACTGAGCCGGTGTGGCGGAGCGGTTCTAGGCGCTTCAGTTTGGAACCGCGCGACTGCTACAGTCTCAGGTTCGAATCCTGCCTCGGGCATGGATGTGTGTGCTGTCCTTAGGTTAGTTAGGTTTAAGTAGCTCTAAGTTCTTGGGTACTGATGACCTCAGATGTTAAGTTCCGTAGCGCTCAGAGCCATTTTGAACTTACACTGATCAGCCACAACATCATGACCACCGACCCACTATCGATGTAAACCCGTCGAGGCGATAGCAGCGTCACCTGGCGAGGAATCACTGCTAGTCGGACACGCGCTCGGTGCATGTAGTAACAGTCACTGTGCTGCCCGTGTGTAGAACAGGGAAGGTGCGCGACCTGTCTGAATTTAGCCGAGGTCAGTTGTGATGGCCCCGACATTCGGCACGAGCGTTTCGGGAACTGCACGACTTGTCGGGTATTCGAGTAGTGCTGTGGTGAGTGTCTTCAACACGTGGCGAAGCCACGTCCAGACGTCGTAGGGTTGGGCAACCCCCCCCCCCCCCCCTTTATTACAGACTTGGACGTTGGAGGATAGGCAGACTGGTAGAACGGGCCAGGCTACCTGTGGCGAAACGAACATCAGACTTTAATCGAACACAACTAACGATGGGACTCTGCAGCTGACGACCCATGCTTGTGCCAATGGCAATGGCAACTACGACTGAAATGGGCATGCGACCATTGGCACTGGACGTTGGCGCAGCGGCACAGCACTGCATGGTCTGATGGATCCCGATACCTTCTTCATCATGCCGAAGGCACAGCGCGAATCCGTTCGTCTTAAACAGAAACAGCGCGATCTATTAGGCTGATCAGTGTAAGTACTTTGTCGGAACGGATAAACCCCGAATTTTGCTTTCTGCTGCCACAGAAGTCACAAAGTGTGGAAACAGCTTACAGTGCTCGTAGCTGCGTAAGCACTGGGGAATACACGCTACCGGCGACAGCGCCATGGCCACGTCGGTTCTGCGACTGCTGGCGAGCTGCGAGCGACGGACATGTTGACGCAAATGCGGAGGATATGCGGGCTCCTAACACCCAGCTAAAGACTGGAAATGCTGCGATGAGGGCGAAAGTACGGCAGGGCGGTGCAACTACAAAAACCCTAAGACTGATATGCGACCAGTAGTTGGCGCCACTCGCCATGAGGCAGGGACAGTTCAAAACCAGGCACTGGATGCTGGACGCTACGAAACGAAACAGAAAATTCTTTGTGTATCGACGAGCGTTCAGGGACAGATAAATGGTTCAAATGGCTCTGAGCAATATGGGACTTAACATCTGAGGTCATCAGTCCCCTAGAACTTAGAACTACTTAAACCTAACTAAGGACATCACACACATCCATGCCCGAGGCAGGATTCGAACCTGTGTCCGTAGCGGTCGCGCGGTTCCAGACTGAAGCGCCTAGAACCGCACGGCCACACCGGCCGGCGCAGGGGCAGATAGATATCGCGGGAAAACAGAGAACGGAAATCCAGGGATTGAAAGGATAATTCTGTGGCCAGGAAAGGTAACTCCTGGAAATACACTGGTGAGCCGAAACATTATCACTGTTCGCTTACTACCGTGTTTGTCCACCTTTCAAAGGCGATAAAGCAGCGATTCTACGTGGGGTCCATTTCACAAGTCCTTGTTAGGTTTCCGGAGGCACGTGGTAACAAATGTTTGCTTACAGGTAATGTAGTTCCCACAAAGTATGGGTCCGTGGTTTGTCACCGTGGAGCTGCTGGTCGATAGATGATGATGATGATGATGATGATTGATTGATTTGCTGGGCGCTCAACTGCACCGTCATCAGCGGCCGTACAAAGTCTCAATTTTTACGCAGTTCAATTTTTACTCTGTCCAATCTAGCCACTGTCACGAATGATGATGATGGCGAAATGATAAAAATCCCCAAGCCAGCCGGGAATCTAAACCGGGAACCTGTGATCCAGAGGAAGCAACGCTGGCCACTAGACCACGGGTTGCTGACTGGCCGATAGCAGATACACGATTACAGAAGAATGAGTCTTCAGAGGCAGCTTGGGAAATTACTCAATGGTGGCTGCAGCTCGTGGTCGTGCGGTAGCGTTCTCGCTTCCCGCGCCCGGGTTCCCGGGTTCGATTCCCGGCGGGGTCGGGGATTTTCTCTGCCTCGTGATGGCTGGGTGTTGTGTGATGTCCTTAGGTTAGTTAGGTTTAAGTAGTTCTAAGTTCTAGGGGACTGATGACCATAGCTGTTAAGTCCCATAGTGCTCAGAGCCATTTCCATTACTCAATGGTGCAACCTTTGGTAAACAGAAATTAGTCCAGAAAAATATCAAGCAGTTATCGTCATTGCCAGAAAGAGGCAACCTAAGCGCAGAATACGTCTCCACGAAAGGATGTTTAAAATTGACCACGAACTTGCTTGAAATGTACATATATTACTACTATGGAATGTGATGGTTCTTCCAACTAGTGGTGAAGTCTGGTCGCGTGGCCACAGACTCTCATATTAAAGTTCAAATCGCACAGAATAAAGCATCTGTGATGATTATTACAGATGCTCCATGGTTCAAGTCTAGCGGTCTTACCAGGCAGGAACTGAACGCCTCCCTTATCACATTATGCGACCAAAATAGAACAACAAACTCTTACGTCTCATCAGAAACTTCAGACAATAAAGTTAGTGCTCGACCAGAACGGATTACCAATAAATTAAAAACACCCGAAGCTCACGTTTAACCGTAATTGTAGGTTTTTTAATCTGATACATTCAAAAATATATGAACGCCAACAATATCACTATATTTATCTCTATATTTTTGACATGCACTACCCAAAACAAAACAAAAATGACACTTTTGCGAAGTCCTGTATCTGTCTGTCATTGCCAAGTGCAAGTTTAAAATTTGATTTAAGGGTGCCTATGATCCTCCTTTGAGGCGGTGCGAAAGCGTGGCGCCCTGCAACGGCGCCCTCTGGCTCGCCGACGCTTCAAACAGCTCGGCAGTTCATGTCAGGTTTAAGGTGGATTAATGATGTCACACCAGCACCAAGTTTCACCACAGTTTTGTCCGACGCCACCGTGAACTCGTCACGGGATTAAAAGGGTCGCCAAACCTTCTCTTATCCAAATTTCACTCCTCCTTTCGACCGTCTTTAATTGAGGTCAAAACCACAGTTCCCAGCGTTGGAATCACGCGATTTTCTTATGGATGGCAGAGGGAAGGTGTGACGACTTCCAACCGTGTAACATGTCCACGACGGCGGTGGGCGGAATTGTCGTTAAGTTTTGCGCCAATGTGACGTCATTAACCCACCTTACGCCTCACATGAACTTCTGAACTGTTGCTTTTCTTTTCGCGTGTTTCGACACCTTGCTGTCTGAAGCGTCGCCGAGCCCGGGGGTGCCGTTACAGAGGACGGTTGCAGCCAAATTTGAAACTTATTCTTGGCAATGCGAGACAATTACAGGGTTTCGCAAAAGCGACGACTTTTCTTACTTTGAGTGGTGTGTAAGGGGGCGATCAAAAATTTTCCGTTCGAGGTCATGTTACGTTGCCTACATGCTGCAGCAATGCCCTCAAAAGGATACTTTTTGCTCGGCCCTTTTAATTTCAGGAAGAAGTAATTACCACAGCGCTATTCGTCAGTACCACAGTTGCTCCGAAGATGATGCGCTAAAAGTACTAAACGTGCAGAAAAATGACACTTAACAGTGGATAGTGCATCTCTCCAAGTTCAGATTCATAACGCGCGGTGTAGCGCAGTTGTAATGGGACCACACGTGCAAAAACATGGAGTGGTAGAAAACTCATCCTCTCCGCACTATCGCATGGAATTAGTTCGCGCCTGCAGATAGGCAACCAAATGAACAGATTTGGAAGGCGGAGTACTGTCGCGGCCACCCGCATAATTCGTGTCAGCGACTTTAGTGAATTAGACGCAAACGGTGACGCTTGCCACATAAAAACGGCTCCCGTAGTAAAGCACCTGCAATGTGAGTTATAAACTTCGAGAGATGCTTCATCCACTGATGTAGGGATATATCCTGTGTGTCTGTTAGGTTTCGCTCAGTCGTCTTGTGGAGACGCCGGTGGTACTTACGAACAACCCTGTACTGGTGAATCAGTACGCTTGCTTGCATTGCTGCTGGAATTACGTCCGGAGGGAGTAATTTGGAGTGCAGACGCAGAGGGTTGAGGAGGCAGTGGATAAAAGAGAGGGGCCTAATGTATAGGAGAGCCGCCCGCGCTAACTAGTGAGACCGGGCCGGGAGAACGCGACACTCAAGAGTTAAGTGAGCCGTGTGAATGCCGACTGCCGCGTTCGTGAACTGCGCGACGTGAAAGACGCGCGCTCGGCCGGCCAGCAGGCATTCATTGAGGCGGCGCGGTGCTCTCCGAGTACTCTTATTACAACAGGAGGGCCGCCGAGCGTGAAAGGAACAGAGCAGGAGCACAGAGACCACACCGGCCGAGCCGGCAGCTGCCTTTACCAGCGGCTGTCAAGTGGCGGCCGGAAGCGACACCCAGCAGTCGTGGCCGCCACTGAATGAGCGAATGAACGAAATGGCGTACCCGAGCACCGCTGCGGCAGCCAATGTCTCACATCCTGGCGCGTTCTGCCTCAGAGAAGGGTCGTTACCCCTCATTAGCACATTAGTATACCGTTTCCCACCGAACCACAGCTCCTAATGACATTGCCAGTCACTCGCACTAAAGTCTATAATGGACGCAACCTGACTGTGTTACAAAGCCACTTTACAATAAGTGATTCGTCAATAAACTGATAACCGCAGCACCTACCAGCGACATGTGAATCTAATAATGGAGTGACTTAAACCCACGTCTATAAATCATGGTGGGTTGCTTCCTGTATACACGATACATGTGGGAAGCTGCTTTGTGTTTGGGTTGACACAATTGCTTATGACAAATGTGTAGGAGCAAGAAATCTTATCAACTCCATTAGTAGGGAGCAGCATATGAGGTGGACAGAGAGGGTGGGGGTGGGGGGGAAGAGATGAAGGGGGAAGAGATGAAGAGGGAGAGAGGGTGGGGGGAGAGATGAAGGGGGAGGGGAAAATATGAAGGGGGCGGTGGAGGGGGGAGGTGAAGAGATGGAGGATGGAGGAGAGAGGGAAGGGGTAGTGGGAGCCAGCAGGGTGAGGGGAGTGAGAGAGAGAGGGAAGGGGTAGCGGGAGCCAGCAGGGTGAGGGGGGTGAGAGAGAGAGGGAAGGGGTAGCGGGAGCCAGCAGGGTGCGGGGTGTGAGAGAGAGAGGGTAGGAGGAGGAGGAGGAGGAGGGGCAGACATGTGTGCAATATATGTCACAAACGCATACCCAGGCAAAGCCGAGGGACACGCATACACGCAAGCGCACACACACACACACACACACACACACACACACACAAACACACACACACTGTCACTAGCCTTTTACCCATGCTTTGCGTCTATCCATCTCAGCTGCTCACCACACACTTTCCATCCCTGCCACCCCTCTGCACCTTCCACCTGCCCCACGCATCTCCCCCTCTCTCTGTCCATCCATTTCCTCCTCACCTGGCTTTTTCCACCCCCCCCCCCCCCCCCCAATAACAATTTCAACCTGTTCCAGCGGTGCTTATCAGCAGGTGTAGCCCTGCGAAATAGTTCAATAAAGCAGGCCGATATTATTCCCACAATACACCTGTCACACATGGAAGCCTATATGCCGGGGCCAGAAAAACAGCTTCTTCCCTGTGACATGTAGTCTGCCATGCAAAGCAGGTTAATCTCGAAGTACTTTTTGGTACATAGTTCCACTCCTAATGGAACGAGAAGGTTACAAACCCAACAGTGCTGACACTAAAGTGGAATACTGTTTCTGTGGCAAATTTGGTTGAAATCAATGAATGGGTTTGAGAGGAGATCCCAGACATGTACACATACACTCTGCTTGTGTAATTTGTCCTTTGTCCTCCTGGCTTTCAAGATTTAGGCTGAGATAAGCGTGTCGCAGTTTCCCATCATGTTTTCAGTCTGCCCACTAATTCTGCTTCCTAAAGGTTTATAATGTGAGGAAGCTCTAATGGGATCTCTCTTTATGTCACAGACAGAACTCTGTGATATAATTCTACTCAACTTACTGTGCATATCATAAACCTGAAACTGAATTCTTCTAATGTAACAAAGCAAAATTTTGGCTACTACATAAAATTTCTTGATATCACGTATACGGTTCATACTGCTCTTCCTGATATTTACTTTATCAGCTTTCTTCATGTGGTTCAAGTTCTCCTGTTTGGTTTCACTTTTAAAAATTACCTCCAGTTTTACTAACAGGTATTGGGAGTCAGAAACACCTATTATTAGCAGTACCCCAACAGGTTCTGTGGGTGATCAGCTTCCATCAACTAATCCTACAAAGCCCGATATCAGAACACCACTCACCTTAATTTGGACACTAATTTGGGAAACTCTTTAAGCATTTCCGTATTTCGATCGAACTATGAGGTCAAAATACCTAAATTTTGACCATTGGTTTCGCTTAAAAGAAAATGTTTTAATTAATATTAACTAACTGAAAAACAGATAATAACTTCCGAAAATGTTTTCCTTGACAATATCCAATTTAAGTTTAGAAATCCTCTGATCAAATGGAAATGCTTTGACATACATAACATCAGTATTCTGTTTGATTTTTATTTTCGTATTTTTCTATGCTTTATATTTTAGCCCTTTCAACATCTTTCAAATGGGCTCAATCACTAGATTACAAACACGATTTTCATGCAATCAGAACTCACAATTTATGAGTGCCTGCACTCAACTATCTGAACAGTTGGGCTTGAAAATAACTTGAAGTTACATGAAACTTAATTTGAGTGATAAGAAAGGTAACTTTGACGGAGGGCTTCTCTGGCGTTTGGGAATGACATCGCTAGCCACTAGAATAGGAGCAACAACCTCAGCTGGAGAGGTGCAGAAGCACCTGGGCAGCTGTGTGACCGGTGGTTGTGATGAGAGTCTTGGCGCTATCGTCAGCTACAGATGTGGCTATTTTCAAGGTGCCGATGTACTGATAACGAAGGATGAATTTTCAAACGTTGATGTCACGAGATAGTTTAGTGCTTTCAACGTAAAGATGGAGTCGTGGACTTACAACTCTGGGCAACGAACGACAGCAACGTAAACGTATTCACAGGAGATGTGGCTTTGGGAATCTGCTATAACGTAGCGTCTACCGTTAATTGAGTATCTGCTAATGGCAGCTCAGTCACAAGGTCAATGCCGTTTTTGCTTCTCCAGTTAACAACAGTCTAAAGTCAGTTTGCTCGCCTTCCACGTTTCGTTCGCTATCCAAAAACACGTCAGTCATTTTTAGTCGCACCTCTACATGACAGAGTAAAAGATCACGACTGCATCGAGTTAACATTTGCGTGGTCACCGACTAAGATCGGATTCAACGTGGAGCAACCACTCACAGATAGCAGCACTAACAGTGGAAGGCATATAAAGCGTGTCAGGGGGGCACAGATACTGGTGTAGTCGTCGTCATAATGCGAAAATAGAGCACGTTATCTAATGTACAAAAGGACATGATCACTGGCTTCCGGGCCAAGAATTTGGAAACATTTCCGAAACGGCTAAGTTTGTTAACTGTTCGCGTGCCACAGTGGTTTAAGTATACCGTGCGTGGCAAAACGGTGCTACCGTAAACCAGCGCCGAGGCAACTGTGGGCAGCGCGGCCCACGTATGACAGGAGTCAATGACGGCTGCGGGCAGGTGTATGGGTGAACTGACGTACAACATTGAGCGACTGACTGCCCAGACGAACCAAGGGACTTACAGTAAGAGTGTCTCCTCAACGACCGTTCAGAGAACGATGTTGCGCACGGGCTTCCAAAGCAGGCGCCTGGTTCACCTACGCTAACTTCTGTTCATCGGCGACGACGGCTGGAATTCGTACGTCAGTACCGCAAGTGGACGACTAACGAGTGGCGACAGGTTCACGTTCAGATGACTCAAATTTTTGCTCCATCGGAGCAAACACCGCACAACAATTGTTGGAAGGGTCCAGGCCGGAGCAGGGAGCGTTATGGACTTAGGAATGTTTTACTGGCATTCCCTGGGTGATCTCGTCATTCTCGAAGGCACAGTCGATCGTCATAAGTATGCATCTATCCTTGGGGACCATGCCCACCCTTACATGAAGTTTGGTTTTCGTCGGCACGATGGCATCTACCAGCAGGACAATGCAATGTGTCATGCAGGTAGCAGTGTACATGGGAAATTCGAAGAGCGCCAAGATGAGTTTACTTTACTCCCCTGGCCACCAAACTACCCGAATTTAAACCTAATCTAGAATCTGTGGGACCACTTCGATCGGCCATGGATCCTCAACAGAGAAACATAGCGCAGCTGGCCACGGTACTGGAGTTGGCATAGTTCCACATTCCTGTTGGTACCTTCCAGAACGCCACTGGCTTTCGGCCTGTTCGTCTTGCGCTGCAAATGGTGTTTATTCAGGCTTTTGACAGGTGGTCACATTAATGCGACTGGACAGTGTATGTTCCGAAATAAAAGCCAGCACTACATTACTAGTGCAGTCACTAAACGAGCTCGTTTTAACACGCGACACACCCTCCTGTCCGTGCGCCTTGCACCACCCACACAGTCTGTGGCGCATACTAGACGCGTGTCTTGACAGGTTTCGCTACGTTACACATGGTGGCTCGAATTAACGCTATTTAAAATAAACTGTGAATAGGTCTCAACACCTTCCTTCCACGGCTTTCTGCGCCATGCAGCTTTCTCTTTTACGGATTTCACAGTTAGGCGTCCGCCACAATGACGTGGTTTCTCGGCGGCCGAAACACTCTGCCGCGGGTCCGTCAGAGCGGTGTGTCAGGGTGCGGTTCCATCAGCTGGATCCTTCACACTCCGCACTGCAGAGGAATGTGACGCGGCGCCACCATAACTTGAGGACACTTGTGCACGCCACACCGAACGTCTTCTGCAGTCAGTCCTAATCAAACGTCGTCGTCTAAGACCAGACTTTTGTATATTACGCTGGTCAACAACATTTTTGTTAAAAAGAACGCAAACGTGATTTTTATCGCATTTGTGGGTCTTTACGCACAGACATGTTATCATACATCTATGGCACTCCACGAAAACACTGGGCTCTGTATACTTTTATGGGCCTTATTTTAATAATTATTCTGCGAGTGTAACTGTTGTAAATGAGCTAGAAACTCTCATACGTAATCCTCTGTTCGGAAATCCATCTCTAGGAAATGGAGCTTGAGTAGCATTTCTGATTGGTCATGCTCAAATCCCTTGGACCTGCGTTCATAGCACACTTTCTTGTTTCAACATCTGTGGAGAGTTAACTCTCGGAGGAAACCTCTCGAAAAGAAATGCCACTAACTTCATTTTGGGTATAATCTTCGCACCCAGGAGAAGAAATAAGCCACCAACGTATGCTGTTTTACACGTATTACACTAGCAACAGGATGGTTAAAAGAATCATGTTGGCTGGTCGGTTGATTGGAGAAGGGGATGAAAAATGAGGTCATTGGTGATAAAAACCAAGGGAGGAACAACACAAACAACAGTCCAATCAATGGGAAGGTAAAACGGGCAAACAATAAGGTAAATGGAACGCCGGGGCAGCAGGAAGAGTAAATAACAGGAAGAAGGCAGGGGGAACGGCTAGAGCCGGTACGATTTGGGGACGCCACGCGCATTGGAGCACCAGCACTCCACACTATACGACAACGGAAGCAACACCAGGGGATGAAGGCACAAGGAAAGGCAAAACAAAACGGCACCAAAGACCGGACAAAACGCAGGGAAAAGGAGAACCTGATCGGTGCGGAGGCAAGGCCGAGGCCTCAATAAGCAACGCCAACGCTAACCGAAGGACTCCCATTCCAGACAGAAATTCAGGTACTTAAACCTAGAAGGACAAATCACCTTCGCGAATGAAACTGTGGACAGACGTAACCACGCGAGGGTCGTCCGGTAATACCTGGACAAGGAAGGCGTGAGGGCGTATTTGATGCGAAGGGCCAAAAGCTGGGGTCATTCCAGCAAAATATGTGAGGGGGACCCTGCAACTACAAAGGCAGGGGTGGGGGCGGTTCATTGCGTAGTAAAAACCCATGGGTCGTCAATCTGATATGGCATTTACGAAGGCGGAAGAGAATGGCAGATTCCCGCCGGAAGAAGGGGCGGGAAGAACGTCATGGGAGTGGAAGTCTCCTTGATCACGCGAAGTTTACTATGACAGTGGGTAGCCAGCCAAGAGTTGGCCCACAATTGAGCAAAAAGGGGATTTGAAGTAAAGCCGCAAATCCACCCCCGGAGGGTCAAGAGTAACGGTGGGTATGTGGCCACCGCGCGCCCATTCATTACCCAGGATGCCAATGTGGCTAGAAACCCAAAGGAAATCAACCAAACAAGCAGCTGCCAAGATCTGCGAGAAAATCACGGATGACAGAGACCAAAGGGTGACGGGAAAAACACCGAGCGATAGCCCGAATGCCACACATCGAGCCCGTACATGACAAAATTCGGGTGAGGGAGGACTGTGTATACTAAAGCACAGGGCCCAATAGATGGTCCTCGTTCCAAACCACATGCGGCACGTAATAGATGGTGCCAACAGAAGAAGTGAAGGCATATTCCACGTGATAGGTGGATTTAAAACTATCGACGTAAAAAGCAACAGCATACCGAAACTCCCGAAAGAGCAGGCGGAACAAACAACGGAAAACAAATGGAGCAATGGAGACCTTCGGACCGCAGAAGAGAGCTAACTGAATCCGGGGCCAAGGAGCTAACCAAGGGGTCAGGATAGAATGTGCGGAAAAGGACAAGGAGGGCAGTTGGAAATTTCGCCAGACAGAAGCAAGACGGAGCCCAATCGGCAAACCTAACTGAGGGAGGACTGGGTCGGCGATGAATAGACTACGAGGGGTGAGCACTGGAGAAGCGGACAGTGATGGCATAGGAAACCAGGGCCTCGGACCATCGAACGCAAAGGGGAGGGATCCCAGTGTCTACAAGGAGATTATCGAAAGGGCTAATGCGAAAGATACAGATGGCTAAACAGATACCGTGATGGTGAACCAGGTCCATGAGGAGCAGTATGCATGAGGCAGCTGATCCATAAACTTGAAAACTATAATACAGATGTGAGACAACTAATGCCCGATAAAGGCAGAGAATAACTGTTGACGCCCAATAGATGTGGGCAAGGAAGCGAAGGACAGAGTCTATGAAAACGAGCCTTCAGAAGGCGGATATGGGGCACCTAAGTAAGCTTGTTATCAAAATGAAGACGCAAGAAACAGAACTGGGGGACCGTGGTCAGGCGTTGGGTGTCGAAATAGAGCGCTGGACCAGGATGGACCGTTGTACAGCATAAAAAGCACCACCCCCGACTTAAGGAAGAGTACTGAAAATCGTGCGAGAATGTCCATGCAAAAACACGCTGGATGTCGCCCTGTAACTGTCGCTCTGAAGAGGCCACTGAATGGGAGCTAGCTCAAATAGAGAAATCATCCACATACAGGGGTGGCAAAAGGTATGGTGGAGGTTTCAGCAGTGAGAAAAAGGACACACAATACGGAGCCAAGTGAATGTCATTCTCCTGGTTCTGCAGAGAGCTGAGAATGGTGCCAACGTGAACTCTGAACGGCCGTTGGGATAGGAGCTGGCCAGTAAAAATCGGGAGGGGGTCCTGAAAACACCACTCATGGAGTGTAAGTAGGATGTGATGGCACCAAGCTGTGTTTTACGCCTTAAGAAGATTAATGAAAACTGCGACAAGATGGCAGTGCTGAGAAAAGGTCTGCTGAACTATGGTTTGCAATCGAAGCAGATGATTCATCGGAGACTGTCCCTCCTGAAAGCAACACCGGAATGGAGATGAAAGGTCCTGTTATTCGAGCACCTATTTGAGCCAACGAACCACCATTTGTTCCAATAACCTGCATGGGACATTGGTCTGACTGAGAGGCTTGTAAGTATTAAGGGACGACTGATCCTTGCTGAGCTTAAGGACAGAAAGCACAATACTGTCTCTCCACTGAGAGAGGAAAATGCCTTGGAGCCAAATACAAATAAACACCCGGAGGAGATATTCTCGTCGGAGAGGGTTGAGGTGTTGAATCGCCAGGGGTCGAATCGTGTCAACAAGCGAGAGCCAGAAGAAGTTCCATTCCGTAAACTGTTCATTGTAGGATTCCAACTGAAAAGGGTAAAACGCAAGTGGGAAGCTTCAGCCCGCTGTTTCCGGAGGAGGAACGCAGCTGGATCGGAGATTGACGCTGAAATCATCACAAAATTGAGATGCTTCGCGAGAAATGACGGATCCGTACAAAGGCCCCCTGGAAGGGCAATGTCCGGAAAGGAAGACTGCCAATGGCAAGTTTGGAGGGTGCAGAGTGTAGCCCACACCCACGACGAAGAGACAAAAGTACCTAGAGAGGAGACAAGGCGTTACCAACACACCCGCTTTCTATGTTTGATTAAGTAGCAGGCTTTGGTGCGAAGAATAAGACCGGCGGAGGACGGGTGCCGCGTAAGATACTGCAAAGCGGGCCGGCGATCACGGATGGCGGTGGCAATGGCCGTGCTCCACCCTGCAACTGGCCGGCGGTAATCGGGGCCCGTCGAGCGGGAAACGGCAATGCCGTCAGCGAGAATTATCTTATTGGACAGGTCACGAACGAATTCACCAATACAGCCTGTCGAAGAAGGTGTAAACGCGACCTGGGAGGTATACAGAGGCCAATTAGCACGATGTTTCAGCCCAGCGGGGTTTTGCTGTTTCCCTTATTTGGAGAGAACCAAAGAATCGCTCCACACCACAAATAAAAATCATCTCAAAAACAAAATAAATCTTGTGCACAAACTGTCGGTACATTAGTAACTCTTAGGAGAGTAACAGTGAGTGAATATGAATAGAGTGACAGGCGCGCAGAAGACAGAAGGGTATGAGCAGATACAGATAAGACCAATAGAGAAAAGATCACGGTAGTACCGCCTAGACAGAGGAATTTATTAACTATAACGGAAGAGGAAGAAAAGAAGAGAGATTGATTCACTAAAATATGGTTAAGAACATATCAAAAGTGGTAGTGGCAAAGATACAAATTTATCAGCTGATGTTGAAGCCTTTTCAAGAAGAAGAAGAAGAAGAAGAAGAAGTTGATGGGAGCATTACATAAATTAAGACAGAGAGAGAGAGAGAGAGAGAGAGAGAGAGAGAGAAGGGTTAGTTGTTATTCGAAAGTGAAATGAATGACGGCATTTCAGAGCACTAGCTCCACAGTCTCGTGTGCTAAAGAAAACACGTTCCGTAATTTATACGCTGATGTCAGCACACGTGATGAGCAGAATTAAAGACCACTTGCCGACGCAGCGCCACCCATTTTGCCAATTACAGATTCCATCTTAAGTGCCGCGGATGAACGTAAGTAATGTGTAATGTTCGATTAAACACTCAGCGACCGATTCCCGCGTAGTCTTGCGTTCATTTTAAACAATGGTCTTTTGTATCCTTGGGCCCACAGTCACTGCGAATTTTTTGAGCGAAGTAATTTTCCTATGCAAAGTATTTTATTTCGAAATAACTATTTCGTTGCCTTAGCCACAAAACAATAAAAAAATAAGTAATACACATAACATTATTTCCAAAGTTGTTATTAGTACTCATAATGCCTGGTTCACCGAAACTCTGCGAGAGGGACTGACTAAGAGGCTACTTCGTGTTTTGAATGGAGATGCAGCGCAGATGAGCACGTGTGAACCAGATTGTATTACTGATTAGGGGAACAGAATGGAACCCACAGCATATGGTGCAGACTGGTGAACTGCAACAATCTCAGGATGGACCATAATAATCATGGACGATAGTAAATTACCACAAAGAGATCTCATACGTAGCAGCTGGAGTGGCGTTCTTGTTAGATCGGCTGATCTCACACAGCATGTGTACGCCTAGGACTGCCCGTTTACTCACGTACGAGAGAAGGATGGCGGCTGCAGCCCTATTTAAGGAATCATCCCGATATGTGGTCCAGTCGAGTAACCACAATCACAGTAGGGGGATTTCGACACCCACCCCCCTCCCCCCGACCCACTCCATTACTGACTGAGCGGCTTAACCATTGAACCATGTCTACTCGGACGAGGCTGTTGGCTCCATATAATTCTGCTGCAGCATTACTTGGCCCACAAGCGACTTTGCACCGCCCTCTCGGGCACAACAGTTTCTTCAGCTCGATAGATCTGAGTCTGCAGACGAGCTACCCCAGTGAAACAACCTGGAGCAGCGAAACTCTAGTGCCCTCACCCCCAACATCTCCCGCAGACCGCATGCACTCTGGCGGCGACCTTTGAGTTTCAGCCCTGACGTGTTTCGGGATGTAGTGTGGCCCTGTTTTGCGCAGGCTCTCCTAAGAAATGAGACAACTGCTTCTGCTACGCTCTGGAAGACCGAAACACTGGGTGTAATGGCTTCTGACAGCTCGTACGATATTCACGTACACTGATGAGTCAAAACATTATGACCACTGCCCTCCTGGTGATTTCTGGGCATTTGACGAAGCAAGGAAAAAATGTAAGAGGAAGAGAGACGAATGGGCAATCAATGTAGCGATGATACGGGCCGAAAATTCGGAAATCCAGTGATATAAGCGGTTTTTACAAAGGGCACGTCGTTGCGGCGTTGTAGCTGGAAAAGAGGATCTCTGAAGCGGTGAAGCTCGTCGGCTGTTTGCGTACTGCTGTCGTGAACACCTATGGAAAGTGGTTGAAGGATGGTGAAATAACGAGTAAGCAGTATGAACTGGATGTCCACCTCTCATCATAAAACGTAGCGGTCGGAGTATTCTCCGCAGTGTGATCCAGGAGAACAGCGATCTGTGGCAAACTTGCTGACGAAGTACAACGCTGGTCTTTCGGAGCACACCGTTCAAAGGACATTGCTGAATATGGAGCTCCATGACCGCTACGTGTTCCTGTGTTGACCCAAAGACATTGTCATTTACGGTTGCAGTGAGCACAGCGTAACTGAGTTTTCACCGTGGATAAACAGAAACGTATCGCATGTCGAATCAATCGCACTTCTTGTTACACCAGGTCGATGATTGAGCCCTTACGCGCCATCATCCATGTGAATAGCTGCGCGAAACGTGCACAGCGCCACATATGCAGGTCGGTGAGGACATAATTATGGTGCGGGGTACATTGAGTTGGGCTTCCATGGGCTCTTTCGTGGCAATCGAAGGCATCAAGACAGCAGTGAACTACCTACGTTAACATTATTGCGCACCACCTGCTCCCCTTCATGGTTGAAGTCTTCTCTGATGGCTATGACATCTTCCAACTGGATAACTCTCCGTGACACAAGGCCAGAATCGTGCTGCAGTGGTTTGAGGAGCATGATAGTGAACCCTCACTAATGACTTAGCCAGCAAGTGGCCTTGATCTTTACCCATTGGAAAATGAATCGCCCGTCAGCTGCGTGCCCACAAACCACCGTCAGGCAATTTGCGGGAATTTACTGACCTGTGAGTATATATCTGGTAATTAATCAAGCACTTTTAGAGTCAATGCCAAGCAGAACCGCTGTTGAACTGTGCTTGAATAGTGGACCAACAGACTATTAAACAGGTAGTCGTAATATTTTGTCTCGTCGCTGTACAATTTCTCCGATTATCGCAATTTCTCCGATTATCGCAATTTCTCCGATTATCGCAATTTCTCCGATTATCGCAATTTCTCCGATTATCGCAATTTCTCCGATTATCGCAATTTCTCCGATTATCACAATTTCTCCGATTATCGCAATTTCTCCGATTATCGCCGACAGCCAAACTGACGCACGTGGACGAGGAAAGCCAGCGTGCTTTTACCGATCCAACGGTCTACGGTTTCACTTCAGAAATTCATTGTTCTGTGTATTTTGGTCATATAACTAAAAGACCCGAATCCCCAAGTGAACAGAGAGAGCGTCAACAGCCGTAAAATTTGGATCGTAACTGGCAGGTCTGATGCAAACTTACGCGGACGGTTCCAAAATGTATCTCTCTGCAGAAGCTCATTTTTCTGATGACCAAACAACGTGGAGCCAATCCTCATCATTGTTAACAAAAGCGTCGAAATTAATCGCGAAGTTGTATACCATTCATCAAGCTATTCTTTACGTAGTCGATTTACAAGTCTACGAAGTTCTAATATGTGTCACTGACTCCACGAGTGCACTACGGCCCTCTATGAGGACAGCCGTAAAACTGCAAATACCTTCGCACACAATATACTGAGACGTCTCAACAGAGCAAAGGAGCTATGTCAGCTGCTTCATGTACAATGGATACCGGGACATGTTGGTGTTAGTGGAAACGAACACGAGAATGTTGCAGCATCTAACTCTCACCGACATACCTGTACCACACAGTCGTCTTCGCACTACACTCGCCAACCAACAGAAAAGGAATGACCTATGTGAGCGGACATGGATCGTGATACCGATGGCACGTCGTAATGGGCGATTCAACAACAGAGTCCACGCCACCCTTCAAAATATGTTCAAATGTGTGTGAAATCTTATGGGACTTAACTGCTAAGGTCATCAGTCCCTAAGCTTACACACTACTTGAACTAAATTATCCTAAGGACAAACACACACACCCATGCCCGAGGGAGGACTCGAACCTCCGCCTGGATCACCCGCACAGTCCATGACTGCAGCGCCACCCTTCAATTCGGCATTTACGAGAAAATAAACAGTTACTATTGACCGACTAAGAGCACGTCACATGAATAGTAATAGCACCAAGCTTTGATTCCTGCCTCATTGATGAGGGCACTGTACATATACTAACAATGTGATGAATGTGATCCAATGACAATTACACTGTAGATGTTTTAGAATATAAGGATTATTTTCCTCTTAGAGTAGCTCTTAGCTCCATAGATAGGTCCGTTGCCAAATGTATTTGCCCTTCCATGCGTCTTTGTTAAAGACAACTTTAAAGTTTCCTTTCTTATGTTTCATAACATACATATACATATACATATAACTGGATTCTATATTAATGTGTGACTTTTGCTGTAATGGGTGCAGTCACATGAATTTACTTTGCGACTAATTATCTCGCACAATTAAATTTATATTTTGTAATGAAGTCAGTCAAACATGTTTGTATCACTATGTGACAATTTTATCTGGTGACATGACCTTTGCCTGAAACCAACTAAATAAAATAAAATAAAAAACAAATACACTGTCTATGGCTCGTCCGCAAGAGCGTCCATACGTCTTCGGATATCCAGGAATATCTTCCATTATTTTCTCCAACACCACTACGAAAATTACTTTAAGAGGACAGTAATTTTTTCCGCCTCGTATGCACAGAAGGCGTAACCGTACTTGTCGAACGACAAAAACCACCTAAGGAACAAAGAATTCATGTTAATTATGAGAATATCGCGTATCCTACAATCATTACAGTCGCTTCGGGTTCAGCGAGACCGACTGCAATCGGTAGGTAACCGTCCCAGCATCTGTCATCAGTAGCGGTTGGATTTTCATGCGAATGCACAATTTTTTCTATTATTCGAGAGGCGTGTCCTTTGGATAAAATGTTCGAATTATTTCTTTTCTTACATTTCAGACATAGTTTTCTAGTGCATATTCACGCATATTTTGCTGTTTTCTGAATAAGCATATTTTTTTCGAAAATCTTTAATTGTGCTGCATATTTTGCGTGCTTTTTAATTAAGATACTACTTATTCTTCAAAAAATGGACATTTTCAATAATGGTGTTCACTTGTTTGGTTTTTGTGAAAGCATATTTTTATGTGTTTATTTATGATCTTCCTTTCTTTCCGATTCGCCGCTAGGAGTTACCCTTCGCGCTTGCTCACTTAGTACGTAGCCTTGTTTGCGGCACTTGCCCGCATCCTTGTAGAGTTGCACCAACACAGGTGCCCCGCAGGGGAGCCGTGGAGCCGTGCGGTCAGGGCGCCTTGCCACGATTCACACGACTCCCCCCCCCCCCCCCCCCCCCCGGCGGAGGTTCGATCCTCCCTCGGGCATGGGTATGTGTGTGTGTATGTTGACCTTAGCATAAGATAGTTTAAGTTAGATTAAGTAGTGCGTAAGCCTAGGCACCGATAACCTCAGCAGTTTGGTCCCATAGGAACTTACCACCACCAACATAGTTATTAGGGGATTAATGGGCACTTTGTCTTTTGGAGTTGCTAACAATGTAACGCCAAGCAACTGTTTTAATAGTGCTACTTAATCTGAATATGTTTTTTTAAATTTTTAATTTTATAATGCTTATAACATTTACATTAATATAACAATAAAGTGACGAATGATTCATTTTCCAAGCCTCCCTCAGATACCAGTCTTCAGTTGACTCCATGTTCTGTCGGCAGAAAATCATTTAATATTTGTGGTGAGCGGAGACACTTGGCTAGTGGCTTCGTGGTGTGTTTTAAGTTCTTTACTATTAAGCGAGTTGCCAAAAGTGAATACAAGTAATCAGTGTAGATTGCATGAGTATGAGCGGGAGTTCAAAGGGGATATGATAACGACCGATGGCAAAATACTTTATTGCCGTGCATACGTAAAATCAGTTGGTAGTGAAAAACGTTTCCAAGTCGTTCAGAGTGTGGATGCCAATAAACACAAAGAGAACATTATACGTAAATCCAAGAAAAGTATTACCGTCTAGATGAATCTTGTAACAGTACCGCCCGGCCGCGGTGGTCTAGCGGTTCTAGGGGCTCAGTCCGGAACCGCGCGACTGCTACGGTCGCAGGTTCGAATCCTGCCTCGGGCATGGATGTGTGTGATGTCCTTCACCCAAATAGAAAAATGCCTAAAAATGGGAGACAGCAACAACCATCAGCTGGAAAAGTATTTCTTCCGTTCATACATAATATCACGGATCGCATTGGAAAAGTACTAGCCAAGTTTCAGGTAGAGACCATTTTTAGGCCTACTAAGAAAATTAGTGAATGCCTAAGATCAACAAAAGATGCTCGTCACCCCCTAGCCACCCCAGGGGTATATAAAATTCCGTGTAGTTGCGGCAGGGTTTACATAGGAACTACCAAAAGAAGCATCAATACACGGTTGACGGAGCACAAAAGAAACTGTCGCTTGGGACATATCGACAAATCGGCAGTAGCGGAACATGTTTTTAAGGATGGATATCACGACATAAAATTTGGTGAAACAAGCGTGCTAGCGAGGACGTCGCACTATTATGCACGTATGTATAGAGAGGCAATTGAAATCCACAAACATCAATACAATTTTAATCGTAAAGAAGAAGGATTAAAATTGGATAAGATATGGCGGTCGACGTTGCACCAATCACGTGACAATCGATTGCCTGCAATCGAGAGAACAGACGATAGCCAGAGATAGCTGCACATCGACGCCATGTGACGTGTGGTGGCGCCCCCTACGATCTCTGTATAAGCGGCGGCCCCAGCTCCTAGCAGCCAGTCGTCGACTCACCTCGGAAGATGTTCTCCGCAGTTGAGAACGAAACGTCAGGGAGAAGAAGTTCTACAGATCGACCACGGCAACTTAGCCCGGAAGAGTTTACTGATAAAGACGCCGGCCGTGAAAGCCTACATGGAATGGTCCTTAGGTTAGTTAGGTTTAAGTAGTTCTAAGTTCTAGGGGATTGATGACCACAGATGTTAAGTCCCATAGTGCTCAGAGCCATTTGAACCATTTTTTTGTAACAGTACTCTTCCGCAGTTTTCTTTTGATTTGCGTGAAGCCTCTTTGTCGGTAGATATTCCACCTGGGAAGTTAACTAATCCTGTTCTGAGAAATTTCATTAATAAGTACACAGAATGTAAAGTCTCAGACGAATTCACTATACGTAAAAATTACGTACAGCAGTGCAACGGCGAAACCATTGAAAAAATGAGGGATCAGATTCAAAATAATTTTATACAGTTGTCAATCGAAGAAACACAAAACTGTGAGGGATGGTTTTTTTTCAAATATTGTAATTCGATCTCCTTACAAAAATGTACGGTCTACTCTGTATCTACTTGCACTAGAGCAGTTTAAAGTGAAAAATAGCTCTGCAGTTTCCTCATTTTTTATAGATTCCATGAATTGGCTAAATGGCATTCAGTACGAGAGTGTGTAGTCGTTTGTGACTGATACTGCAAGTTACGTTATCAAAGTTGGTACTGCTCTCAAAGTTATATTTCCCAGCATGAAAAATTTGACTTGTCTCTGTCATGGATTACATCGTGCTGCTGAAGCTATCCGTGCAATTTTTCATCCTCCTGACAAGCTGGTGTCTGCTGTAAAGAAGGTGTTTGCTAAAGTACATTACAGAAACAAGCCTTCAGAGCAGCAGCACCTGACTTCTCCTGCCATCGGAACGCGCTGGGGCAAGTGGTTGTTTGCAGTAATTTGTTACACCGAACATTCAGAAACTATTAAGAGCATCGTTTCTACATTTGATCCTAAAAAAATAGCAGCCCCAATGCAAACTGCCCACAACGTTATGAACACCCCACAAATATGAGATAATCTTGCGCATAAGTCTGCTCATTTTTCTCATCTTCCAGCGGCAATTGTTTCTAAGGAGACAGGAAGTTTACTCTTTGTGTTTTATTGAGTAAGTTCAAAACCTCAGTCTCTGAACTTGATTCTGCCCCTGCAAGTGTTGGTGTACTAGTGACGGAAAAAGTTCAGAGAATTCTTTTAAAAAATCCAAAATACGAATAAACTTATGAAACTGAAGAAATTTTAACGGGTAAGCGCACTGAACACGTCGCTAACAGCAGAGCAAGTAGCCGCTTTCGTACATGCACCCTTAAAGTGCCTGTGAGGTAGAGAGGAGTTTCACCCGCTACAAGCACACTGTGCGGGACAACAAAAGAAGGCTCTGAGCACTATGTGACCTAACTGCTGAGGTCATCAGTCCCCTAGAACTTAGAACTAATTAAACCTAACTAACCTAGGACATCACACACATTCATGCCCGAGGCAGGATTCGAACCTGCGACTGTAGCGATCGCGCGGTTCCAGACTGAAGCAGACTGAAGCGCCTAGAACCGGCCGGCCGCGGGACAACAGAAGAGGGCTTACTTTCGAACACCCGAAACATATAGTGATTGTGAATTGTAACAGAAGTGAGTGGAAAAATAATTCTGAGTACAATAGCTTTCGTAAATTAATATAAAATACTAGTTTTCTTGCAGGTTTCGTGAACGTTTCTTTGTGAATCATTCACAGAGTTCACCTAAATCCTTTTTGGACTAAAACAATACCAATTCAGTTTTTATATCATTTTATGTGAACAGTTTACGTGCATATTTTAAATTTTTTGGTGCATAAATGGATACATATTTAAAGGCTTATTACTGCACGAAAATCCGGTCCACAACACGGTTATCAAGAACAGTTTTGTCAGTGTCATGGGATGCTTGCGACACGTTCTCTCTCTCTCTTTTAGAAAGTGTAATTATGTAGAAAATCTGCGTTTCGTCATTTCCGACGGTATGTGAATTTTTTTTTTCATTCACCATTTAGTAATCGTCGTTGCTGTAGTCCACTGTATTCTCTGTATCTGCCCATGGGAACATTTCCTCAGTGGACAACCAAGTACTTACTGCACGTTTCATTCGCAGCAAGGTCAGCTGTATTGCACTTCAGCAATGAGCAAAACTAATTGACTTTAGCCTCCCTGTGGGCAGTTCGCAGCCAAACTTAGAGCAATATTTCCAGATGGAAGCAGAACTATCGACTCAACGAGAACAGCGAAGAAAAGTGCATAATATACCACAGGAGTCAAAGTACAGCAGACATACTCGTAGGAAGATTGTAAACTATGTGACGAATGCGATATCAAAATGATAGAAAACCGATAGGTAGCATCTCATTGCATGTATATAATGAGAACTAGTAATGAATGAGTCCTGACAGCTGAGAGCACGTGTGCCACACCAGAATTCGAACCGATATTTCCTGCTTTTGGAAACCAGTCGTCTCAACCATTAGGCAGGCTACCTGACTAGCCTCCAGTCCTGAGGCAACTTCCCGAATTTACGCATCTCCAGCTAGTGAAAGTGTAATTTGTCATGTCATACTCGATATAACGGCAGGTTCAACATCTCCCAATTATTTTCGCACGTATTTCATGTTATTACGTCTTTACTGATTTCATACCGGTCGATTAATTTACTTCATTTCAGTGCATTTCATACATTACGAATGGGTGAGGAGTTAGAATTCCACGTAGTGTACAAGACGTATGACAGACGCAAACTAATCTCAGAAGAGAAGAAGAATGTAGTACTAACTGCCATCCCAAAGAAGACAGGTGCTGATATGCGAGAAAGCTACCGAACCATCAGTCTGATAAGTCATGGTTCCAAAATATTGATCCGAATTATTTACAGAAGAATGGAAAAACTGGTAGAAGCCGCCACTGGGGAACATTAATTTGGGTTCCGAAGAAATGTAGGAGCACACGAGGAAATACTGGCCCTATGATTTTCTTGCAAGACAGGTTGGAAAAAAGCAAAGTTACGATTACAGCATTTCTGGATTAGATGAAGCTTTTGACGATGTAGACTGAAATAGAGTCTTTGAAATTCCAAACCGTAGAAGGTACACAAAACAAAGAGCGAAAGGGAATTTACAACTTGTACAAAAACGAGACTGCAGTTACGAGAGTCGAAGGAAGTGAAAGAGAACTATTGGCAGAGGAGATGCTAAGACAGGGTTGTATCCTATTCCCGATGTTATTCAAACTGTACATTGAGCAAGCAACGAAAGTGACGAAGGAGATAGTTAATAAAGGAACTTAAGTTCAGGGAGAACAAGTAAAAACTTTAAGGTTTGCTAGTGATACAGAGACAGAAAATGATTTGGAAGATCAATTTAAATTAATGGCTAGTGTGTTGAAAGGAAGATATAAGACGAATATCAGCAAACGAGAAACAAAGGTAATGGAATGTAGTCGAATTAAATGTGACGATGCTGAATGAGTTAAATTACGAAAAGAGACACGAAAACTAGTTAATGAGTTTTGCAATTCGGGCAGCAAAATGACTGATGACGGACGAAGTAAATATGATATAAAACGAAAAATGACAAAAAAAGAATCGCTGCTGAAAATGAAAAATGTTGACATCGAATACAGATTTGTTAGGAAGTCTTTAGTGAAGGAATTTGGATTACAGCTTTGCACAGAAGTGAAACGTAGACGATAAACAGTACAGACTAGAAGAGAAGCTTTTGAAACGAAGTGCAGCAGGAAAATCCAAAAGATCGCATGGGTACATCGAATAACTGGTACTGAACCGAACTAGGGAGAAGTGTGGTAGAAACCGAGTAAGACTGAGATTACAGCTGCACAGACATCAGTGGATTCCGCCAACGACGACATCGACCGAAGATGCCCGATCTTTTTTACAAGTCACTACGCCATTACGTGCGTGGTCACAATGCAACCGATCTCATCGCCCGAACGTACACATTCTGCATGACAACAGTTTTAATTCAAATCAGTTTGTTTTCTTCAGTCGAATCGGCCGACATTCTGACACAGGAAATATGGAATGTGCGGTACAGGTAAGTTTAGTCCAATGGGGATATAGCTCGTAATCTACGGACTGAAGCCCAAGCAGATAAAATCTTTATTGGAAATTTTAGGCACAAATTATAACCTCTGTGGTATGCCGTATGCTTAAAATGAATGTAATCGAGGTTTTTTGGAATTTGGCATTATCTGTCTACGAATTATTATTTCTGCTTCCTGGCGTTTTTATGCCAATGGGATGATGATTCTGTTATATGCGGTGGTTTTCAAATGTGATGTATGTGTTTCCGCTTTTCAGAGCTTTAGATATTGGAAATAGACTACTTTATACCAAATTTATACTTATCTTTCAGAGATGCTGAATCACAGTCACTGCAGGTTAAATGATGTCTGTATGTTTTGCTGAATTTACTTGAAGTTGTGCAGTGTGTTTGTAATCTGACTTTTCAGTGCCTCCTCCAATCACATGCAGAATGTAACAGAGCGTTTCGCTCTTCCTCTCGTGTATTCGTAAATATTGTCCGGTTAGGGGCCAATTCCGATAACACAGGAAGGAAAACACAGTACGCACCACGTTCTTATCAAGACAGATATAGCTCATTCGCACAGATTCCGCATATTTTTTAACGGCAAAGCCGCAATGCAGCATTTATCTCCAGGCGCAGGGGCGGCGTAGCATGTATCTCGCTGAAGGAGGTTCAAATAGATTCTAACGTAAGCTAACCTAGCCCAACCCAACTAACCTCCTGCATCCCGCGAAAAACTGACGAGAGGGAGCCAGTGACCATGCTGTCGGCCGATGTTATCGGGTGACCTTTGGCGACCGTTGCCGGTGACACTGTAAACACCACTAAGACGCGTACGCACGAGGGCAATGAACGACAGCGGCCCGATTCGTTTACCGTCTTTTGCTTGTTATGTATGAACGCCAAATCGGAGACAACGAGCAGTTGGCGTTGGTTGCGGTTCGGTCAACTGGCGGTAACATCAACGTGTTGGCGATTGGTTGGCATTGTGGTCCCTCTCCTTAGGGTGGACGCCAGGTTGAATGTTGGTTGGTTGGTTGGTTGGTTCAGTAGCGATTGGTTGTGTCCCTAAAACGCATGTCATTAGTTATTTTGCTCCCCAAATAGCAAAACTCATCTACTACTTTAAGTGTCTCATTTCGTAATCTAATTCCCTGTGCATCACCTGATTTAATTCGAGTACATTCCATTATCTTCGTTTCGCTTTTGTTGATGTTCATCTTACATCCTCCTTTCAAGACACTGACCATTCCGTTTAATTGCTCTTCCAGGTCCTTTACTGTCTCTGACAGAATTACAATGTCATCGGCATACCTAAAAGTTTTTATTTCTTCTCCATGGATTTTAATTCGTACTCCAAATTTTTCTTTTGTTACCTTTACTGCTTGCTCAATATACAGATTGAATAAGATCGGGGATAGGCTACAGACCACTTGCTTCCCTTTCATGTCCCTCGATTCTTATAACTGCCATCTGGTTTCTGTACGAATTGTAAATAGCCTTTCGCTCCCTGTATTTTACCCCTGCCACCTTTAGAATTTGAAAGAGAGCATTCCAGCCAACATTGTCAAAAACTTTCTCTAAGTCTACAAATGCTAGAAACGTAGGTTTGCCTTTCCTTAATCTTTCTTCTAAGATAAGTCGTAGGGTCAGTATTGCCTCAAGTGTTCCAACATTTCTACGGAATCGAAATTGATATTCTCTGAGGTCGGCTTCTACTAGTTTTCCCATTCGTCTGTGAAGAATTCGTGTTAGTATTTTGCAGCCCTGAGTTATTAAACTGTTAGTTCGGTAATTTTCACACCTGTCAACACCTGCTTTCTTTGGGACTGGAATTATTATATTCTTCTTGAAGTCTGAAGGTATTTAGCCTGCCTCATATACATTGCTCACCAGGTGGAAGAATTTTGCCATGGCTGGCTCTCCCAAGGCTATCAGTAGTTCTAATGGAATGTTGTCTATTCCCAAGGCCTTGTTTCGACTTAGGTCTTTCAGTGCTCTGTCAAATTCATCACGCAATATCATATCTGCCATTTCATATTCATCTCTCTTCCATTTCCACAATACTGCCGTAAAATATATCGCCCTTGTATAGACCCTCTATATACTCCTTCGATCTTTATACTTTCCCTTCTTTGTTTAGGACTGGTTTTCGATCTGAGCTCTTGATATTCATACAGGTGGTTCCCTTTTCTCCAAAGGTCTCTTAAATTCACTTGCAGGCAGTATCTATCTTACCCCCTAGTGATACATGCCTCTACATCCTTAAATCTGTCCTCTATCCATTCCTGCTTAGCCATTTTGCACTTCCTGTCGATCTCATTTTTGAGACGTTCGTACTCGTTTTTGCCTGTTTTATTTACTGCATTTTTATATTTTCTCCTTTCATCAATTAAATTCAATGTCTCTTCTGTTACCCAACGATTTCTACTAGCCCTTGTCTTTTTACGTACTAGATCCTCTGCTGCCCTCACTATTTCATCTCTCAAAACTACCCATTCTTTTTCGACTGTATTTCCTTGTCGTCAGTTGTTTCCTAAGTGGGCTTCGTGTCTATCTTGGCTAGAATAATGCGTTCACTATGCACTATGTGGTTGCACCTGCGGTACGGCTATCTGTATCGCTGAGGAAACCAAGCGTCCCCAGCAACGGCAAGGCCCATGGTTCATGGGGGTGTATTTATTGTGTTTAAAAATACTGGAGCTTAGAGTGGTATTTGGAGAGAGCATTGAGGCTGGTAGTTTTATGGTGAACGGGAATGTTTATGATCACCACAAACTGCGATTATAAAAACAAACTGAAAAGACTAGACACTCGGAGGGAGATAACTCAGCTAATAGTAAGTGATTTGCAGAATGTGAAAAAGAAAATTGTGTCTTTATTGACATCTTTTCGCCATGAACTACAAAGAGAAAGAAGCAAAACTAGACTTGATTATTAACTTTGTTGCGGGTACAGGCTCTCCTAAAAAGGGTGTTATCTTTGGAAATATTAGGACGCGCACAATTCAGTAACAATTTCAAATCTGTACCTTTAATCACGAAAAAACTATGAAATAACACATATTCGACTTCACCTTTAAGGCAGACATTAATTTTGTCCCAGCACAGTGCTCCCTACTTTTTTTAAAAGGGAGGTCGTTCACCAACGTAGTTTCTTTTTGTTCTTCTTATGATGGCGATGATGATGATGATGATGATCAGCTTCTCGTAGTAAAATAAATGCTGCACATGCGACGACTGCTAAATCCACTTCTTCCTTGATAATATCGGCCGTGAAATTGCAATTAAAACGCTACCTTATAACAATAACAAACCGGGAGCAACGTCGGTATGTTATTAGAGCCAAATGCGATTCCACATGGCCGAATCCCTCGGCCCCGAAACCCGTTTGTTTGGTGTAGGTGGGAAGCCGAACGGCAGCATTGGCGACCAACGTTTGGCTGAATCCAGTCTCTGTCGTTACTTGGACTTGGTTGGCTTAATGCGTAAGCGCCTTAAAAGAGAGAGAGAGAGAGAGAGAGAGAGAGAGAGAGAGGGAGGGAGAGAGGGAGAGAGGGAGAGAGGGAGAGAGAGAGAGAGAGAGAGAGAGAGAGAGAGAGAGAGGGAGAGAGGGAGAGAGAGAGAGAGAGAGGGAGGGAGGGAGGGAGAGAGAGAGAGAGATGGGTTGACAGACAGCACCTGAACAGGTATGGGAAGGGGAGGTTGGCAAAGCTTATAGGTGACAGCATTGGTGGGGTTGATGGGATCACTCATGGGAAAATTCCTGCAGTAGTGGGTGTTAGAGCTGCACCTTTTTTAGATTGAAGTCAGCTGATAGGTATTCCTGCTTAAGGGAAGTCTCTCTAACAAAGGAACCACTTTTGACAAAGCTTAGGTATCCGAGTGATGAGGGAATGAGTATATTTCATCAAAATATACAAGGTATTAGAGATAAAGTTAGTGAACTGCTTATAGATGTTGACTCTGATATTATTGGTATATCTGAACACTTCTTAAATAAGGACATAATTCAGAGGCTTCCTTTACCAGGATACAGGTTGGCTGGCAGCTTTTCGAAGAGCTCTTTGCGGTGTGGGGGAGTAGCCATGTATGTGAAAAACGGTATCTCATTTGAGTCAATTGATGTTTCAAAGTACTGCACTGAAAAGGTGTTTGAATGTTGTGCTGGTGTGGTTAAATTTAACGGAGCTAAACTTCTAACTGTTGTTATTTATAGATCCCCAGACTCTGATTTCACAACATTTTTGCTAAAGTTAGAGGAGGTTCTTGGTTCACTTTATAGGAAACACAAAAAGTTAGTTATATGTGGTGACTTCAATAATAATTGTATAAGTGATTGTGCAAGGAAGAGGATGCTGGTAGACCTCTTTAATTCATATAATCTTATGCAAACCGTATTCTTTCCAACGAGAGTGCAAGGGAACAGTAGAACAACCATAGACAACATTTTTGTTCATTCCTCATTACTAGAAGGGCATTCTGTTAGCAAAAAGGTGAATGGCCTTTCAGATCATGATGCACAAATTTTAACTCGAAAAGATTTTTGTGCTGCAATACATGTTAAATATAGTTATCAACTGTGAAGGAAAGCTGATCCAGTTGCTGTAGAGACCTTTGAAAACCTTATCAAGGTACAAGAGTGGCAAGATGTTTATAGTGCTGATACAGTAGACGATAAATATAATGCTTTCCTCAAGACTTTTGTCGTGCTCTTTGAAAGTTGCTTTCCGTTAGAACGTTCAAAACAGGGTACTAGCACAAACAGGCAGCCTGGGTGGCTGACTAGAGGGATAAGAATATCTTGTAGAACAAAGTGGCAATTATATCAAAACGTTAGAAACAGTCAAAATCTAAATGCAGCAGCCCATTACAAACAGTATTGTAAGGTGCTTAAAAATGTTATTAGGAAGGCAAAAAGTATGTGGTATGCAGATAGAATAGCTAAGTCTCAGGATAAAATTAAAACCATATGGTCAGTCGTAAAGGAAGTTGCTGGTCTGCAGAGACAGGTCGAGGATATAGAATCAGTGCGTAGTGGGAATGTCCGTGTTACTGATAAGTAGCATATATGTACAGTATTTAATAATCACTTTCTGAATATAGCAAGTGAACTAAACAGAAACCTAGTCCCAACAGGGATTCATATAGCGCTCTTAGAAAAAAGTGTTCCGAGACTGTTACCTGAAATGCTCCTCCATGATACTGACAAGAGGGAGATTGAGTTAATAATTAAATCACTAAAGACCAAGAACTCTCATGGATATGACGGGGTATCTAGCAGAGTACTGAAGTATTGTTATATGTATGTTAGCCCAGTACTTAGCCATATCTGTAACTTTTCCTTTAGGAGTGGTCGGTTTCCTGACCGATTAAAGTACTCGGTAGTGAAGTCACTTTATAAAAAGGGAGACAGGGATAATGTTGACAATTATAGACCTATTTCTATGCCATCGGTGTTTGCTTAAGTTATCGAGAAGGTTATATACACAAGGTTACTGGAGCATTTAAATTCACATAATTTGCTGTCAAATATTCAGTTTGGTTTTAGAAATGGTTTAACAACTGAAAATGCTATATTCTCTTTTCTCTGTGAGGTTTTGGACTGATTAAATAAAAGGTTGCGAACGCTAGGTGTTTTCTTTGATTTAACGAAGGCTTTTGACTGTGTTGACCACAAAATATTACTGCAGAAGTTGGACCATTATGGAGTAAGGGGAGTAGCTTACAATTGGTTCGCCTCTTACTTTAAGAACAGAAAGCAGAAGGTAATTCTCCGCAATATTGAGAGTGGTAGTGATGTTCAGTCCCAATGGGGCACTGTTAAGTGGGGCGTTTCCCAAGGGTCGGTGCTGGGGTCACTGCTGTTTCTTATTTATATAAATGATATGCCTTCTAGTATTACAGGTGATTCAAAAATATTTCTGTTTGCTGATGACACCAGCTTGATAGTGAAGGATCTTGTGTGTAACATTGAAACAGTAACAAATAATGTAGTTCAGGAAATAAGTTCGTGGCTTGTGGAAAATAATTTGACGCTAAATCACAGTAAGACTCAGTTTTTACAGTTTCTAACTCACAATTCAGCAAGAACCGATATTTTGATCAGACAGAATGGGCATATTATAAGCGAGACGGAACAGTTCAAGTTCCTAGGCGTTCGGATAGATAGTAAGCTGTTGTGGAAAGCCCATGTACAGGATCTTGTTCAGAAACTAAATGCTGCTTTATTTACCATAAGAACAGTATCTGAAATAAGTGACACTTCAACACGAAAAGTAGTCAACTTCGCATATTTTCATACGCTTATGTCGTATGGTATTATTTTTTGGGGAAATTCTTCTGATTCAAAAAGGATATTTTTGGCTCAAAAACGGGCTGTTCGAGCTATATGTGGTGTAAGTTCGAGAACCTCTTGTCGACCCCTATTCAATAGTCTGGGAATTCTGACATTGCCCTCACAGTACATATTTTCTTTAATGTCGTTTGTTGTTAGCAACATTAGCATATATTCCCAAGAGTTAGCAGCTTTCACTCAGTTAATACTAGGCAGAAATCAAATCTGCATGTGGAATGCACTTCCTTGACTCTTGTGCAGAAAGGAGTGCAGTATTCTGCTGCATCCATTTTCAATAAGCTACCACAAGAACTCAAAAATCTTAGCAGTAGCCCAAACTCTTTTTAAGTCTAAACTGAAGAGTTTCCTCATGGCTCACTCATCCTATTCTGTCGAGGAGCTCCTGGAAGAGCTAAAAAATTAAGCAAATTCTAGTGTTACATTGTTGATTTTCTTTATTTAAACTTACGACTTGTCACCTGAATATTTTTTTTTATATATTTCATTTTATCTGTTTCTAACATCGTGTTATAATTTCATGTATTGACTCGTTCCATGACCATGGAGACTTCTCCTTAATTTGGTCCCATGGAACAATAAATAAATAAATAAAAATAAAAGCACCCTGGTTGGCTGATTTGAAGGAGGGAACCAAAGACCGAGGTCACCGGTGTCCCACCGGATTACGGAAGGATGAGGAAGGAAGTCGACCGTGCCGTGTCAAAGGAACCATCCCGGCATTTGTCTGAAGCGATTTAGGGTAATCGCGGAAAACCTACACCAGGATGGCAGGACGCGAGATTGAACGGTCGTCCTCCCGAAAGAGAGTCCAGTGTGCTAACCACTGCGCAATCTCGCTCAGTCAACATCCTGGGGGTAAAGGCATGGGTGAAATGGTTCAAATGGCTTTGAGCACTATGGGACTTAACATCTGAGGTCATGAGTCCCCTAAGATCTACTTAAACCTAACTAACCTAAGGACATCACACACATCCATGCCCGAAGCAGGATTCGAACCTGCGACCGTAGCAGCAGCGCGGTTCCGGACTGTAGCGCCTATAACCGCTCGGCCACGGCGACCGGCGTACAGCCATGGTCAATTTGGTAATGAAGAGAGAAGGGTGTGTGTGTGTGTGTGTGTGTGTGTGTGTGTGTGTGTGTGTGTGAGAGGAGGGGTGGGGGAGGGGACGGGAGTTGCAGAGAGGAGGCAAAACTTGACTCCGTTAACAGGGTTCAAGTCGACGTAGGGTGTTGTAGTACTGCAGATATCAAGAGGCTTCTCACGGGATAGACGACTGGAGCTGATGGCAAGAAGAAATGGTACGTACAATATAGGAGGCGTCGCAGGAGACGGTGCTGAAGTAGTGTGGAAGGAAGCGGGAGGCTTGAAGACGAGGTGGCTATGGAGCGCCAGCGTGCGGAGGCGTCGGCTTGTGGCGCGCTGTGCCGTGCTGGCTGCCAGTCCATTGCTCAGCCTCCTCTCGGTGTGAGGAGGGCCGCCAAGGCCGGCCGAGACGCGAGGGCCAAGGACGGCACGGCCAGCCAGAGCCAGAGCGAGGCCCGTGGTCCTGGCGCGGCTGTCTGCCACCTGCCCCGCTGCTCGGCGGCCACCGTCGCGACGGCTGTGCAGCAGGCAGACGATAAGCCGTCGGCTCGCGAATTCTGCTGTCGAATGTCAACGTGCAAGTGAACGCTCAGAAACGACGCGACTTGTGCGTACGGTACGTGTGCCTCAACGTGCCATACGCGATCGCAGCGCGCTCCACCGGCAGTTGTCGGCTGTGTCTGGCTCGCGAATCACAGTCATTTAGGAAATGGACGGACGTAAAATTCCTACGTTAGCTCTTTTAAAAGGCACATTTACCACCTCGTCCATCCGATAGCCACGTTGTTCTGTCTGTAGTTACACATAAATAAAAACTTCAGTACCCGTGAATATTTTATAATGCGAAAAGGAAAGTACCATGTCCAGCCAACAAGGACATCGGCTTCCATTGCAAGCAGTGCCATACAAATTTACAACAGTTCTCCGCGTAAGATAAAAACTATATCATCATTCTCGCTTTTTACTAAAATCCTCAGGTCATTCTCACGATTCGAGATATTCAACGTGATTATGGGAAGTGATAGCAACGAAAGAAGAGAGTATTTCGCCATGTAGCATCCCATATTGCTGTCCGAACTAAATTTCGAGTTTTTATAAAACAACGCGTTTTGGAAATGTTGTGTTCTTTTAAACTTGGCTTTTTTAAAGTTGCTGTTTTGTGTAGCATGGGGTATCTGTCCCCCCCTTCTTACTTTACTTGGTATGAAACTCTCAACTGCCGGCCGGGGTGGCCGAGCGGTTCTAGGCGCTACTACTTTGAACCGCGCGACCGCTACGGTCGCAGGTTCGAATCCTGCCTCGGGCATGGATGTGTGTGATGTCCTTAGGTTAGTTAGGTTTAAGTAGTTCTAGGTGACTGATGACCTCAGAAGTTAAGTCCCGTAGTGCTCAGAACCATTTGAACCAAACTCTCAACTGCCGTTAATAATATCCGTTTCAAACTTCGTGGCAGATTAAAACTGTGTGCCGGACCGCGAAAGGCAAAGGTCCCGAGTTCGAGTCTCGGTCCGGCACACAGTTTTAACCTGCCACGAAGTTTCATATCAGCGCACACTCCGCTGCAGAGTGAAAATCTCATTCTGGATATTTGTTTCAGAGTAAGTCACATCTCGTGTACGCGAAAAAGTTAGTTTCCAAAGAGTCAATAATTCCACTTGGAAACGTGCCAAGCTAATTTTTATCTGCTTTTTTAAATAGTTGTATTTTGCGTTTATTTTTCGCAGATCTGGATGTTACTGTATTGTTTCGCTAAATGATCTTGAGGTTACTATGAGGGTCATTCACTAAGTAAGTGATTTTTTTCTGAAATCAGGTCCGCTTTATTCAGTCTTAAACACCATAATATTCCCCATTATTAAGGCTAAAAAACCTTATTTTTCAACATAATTTTCGGGCCATGCGACGGCCTAACGCCAAATTACTGGGAAGGCCTTCAATGGTCGACGTCGCAGCCAACGCCTTGCTGCATCAATGTCCATCATCCGAGGAGCTCATCCTTCATAGGGCTAGACAGATGGAAGTCGGAAGGTAAGAGGTCCGGGCTGTAGAATGGATGAACAGCGCAATGAAGTTCTGTCAGCTCCTCTCGGGTGCGCAAACTTGTGTGAGGGCTTGCGTTGTCATGGACAAGGAAAGGTTCTTTTGCATTTTTGTGGCGGCGAACACGCTAAAGTCGTTTCTTCAATTTCCTGAGGGTAATACAATACACTTCAGAGTCGATCGTTGCACCATGAGGGAGGACATCAAACAGAATAACCCCTTCTGAGTCCCAGAAGACCGTCACCACGACTTTACCGGGTGAGGGTGCGTCCTTGAACCTTTTCTTCTATGCACTACATGGATTGCTATTTTGTTTCCGTTTCATAGTGATAAATCTATACTAAATCGCCTGTGACGATCTTCGACGAAAATTTGTCACAATCAGCCTTCTAAGGCGCAAGCAATTCCTCACACAAGGTCCTTCGTTGCTCTTTATGAACTTCTGTTAGGCAGCGGAGCGCAACAGCCACACACATTTGAGTACACCAATTGGTGGCAGAGTGTGTCAGCACTGCCAGCAGAGATGTCGAGCTGTGCAGCGAGGTGTTCCAACATTGCTGGAGTCGCAGCTGTGCGCCGCCGGCCGGCAGGCGGCAGATCGGACAGGTTTGCGCGACCTTGTGGCGATGACGACAGACGTCTCGCTCAACGACTCACCGTGTTTTTGTTCACTGCCAGTTCTCCGTAGACATTTTGCTAGCAGCTATGAATATCTGCGATGCCTTGGTTTTCCCCCAAAAGAAACTCAATGACAGCTCTCTGCTTGGAGGGCACGGCTTCTGTAAACACCAGAAAGCTTGCTGGTCTGTATCCGGAGACGAAGGCCAACAGACAATACGTGAGCACGACCCTGGTCTACGAGGAAACTCTGCGTGTCTCTGGTTAAGGGGAGAAGTTTTGCGAACCGACTCACCCGTGTATGTGACAGAAGTGTACTATGCCTAACGCTGTGACAGTACGTCGCCAATTTCAACTGGTGAAGCCCTGTTTCTTTTCGTCCCTCAACTGCGGAATACAATAGGCGGGGCAGCAGAGGGCCCGCGTGCTGGCCGCTTTGGGGGGCTGACTAGATTGGCGGTTGACGGTAACATTAGTCCACTCTGCGGCGTCGCACTGAATTGTATTGTACTGTACTGTACTGCTTTGTTGGTGCAGTTGCCGGGAGAACGGCGGCCTGCTGGCACCGCAGCGCGGCCCCGCCCCCGCACGCACGCCAGTTGGCGCTGCGTCTGCCGCCCGCCCCCAGACCGCCCGCCCGGGGGTGGGCGCGGCTCGGCTGGGCCGGGCCGCCGCCCCCGCCGCGGCAGCCAGCCGGCGACTTGCACTATCGATGTCGCGGCCGCCGCTGCACCGCGCCTGCAGCCCCCTCCCCCCACACCCTTACACAGTGCAGCCGGCGCACACCCTGACCTCACCTCCAGGAGACGCCTCCACCAGGCACGAAATCTCTACGCCCCAAGGCTGCGCCAAGTGTTCAGCGCACATAAGCATTCAAAAAGTAACTGGAATTTTGTAATTTTGCACGTTGTATTACTCCGGTTCGCGCGATTGTTTCACTGCTGCAGTGTTGTTAAACACGCTTTTAAAGTATCTGTAGAGTGCTACCCATGATGGATATGTAGTTTGTTACCAGCTGTCGTACTGTATGTCTTGGTACTACAGACGATTATTTACTTTGTACAAAAATGATTCAGACAATTAGTACCAGAAAGGAATCGGATAACATCGAATATAAACTTAAATGTTAGGAAGTCTTTTCTGATGGTATTTGTCTGGAGTGTAAATTGTTTAAAAGTGAAGCGTGGATGATAAACATTTCAGACAAGAATAGAATAGAAGCCTCTGAAATGCTCCGTACACGGCTTTATATTGCACATGCCGTTCAGTCGTTTATCACAATTCATTTTTTCTTCAAGTCATTCCAGTAGCAGGTAACAGAGCTGTTGTCTTTGTTCGTATAGAAATTTTCAAATGGTCGAAACTGTATCTTATATTTGTGATGGAAATGATCGTATGGCGTCAGTGGCCGTGAGTTCCCAGGCGGGAAGTTCGGCCGCCAAGTGCAAGTTTTATTGAGTGCGACGCCACATTGGGCGACTTGCGCGTCGACAATGGCGATGAAATGATGATGATGATGACAGCACAACACCCAGTCCCCGAGGGGAGAAACTCTCCCTCTCCAGCCGGGAAACGAACCCGGGCCCCCCTGCGTGGCATTCGAACGCGCTGACCGTTCAGCTAAAGGGGCGGACATATTTATGATACTGAAATCACTTAGGTTAAGGAAAGGCAACCTACGTTTGTAGCACTTGTAGAATTACACAAACCTTTTGTCTACGTTGACTGGAAAACTCTCTTTGAAATTTTGAACGTAGCAGGCGTAAAATACAGTGGGCGAAAGGTTATTTACAACTTGTACACAAACTACGAGGGTTGCCAGAAAATAACGCACCGCATTTTTTTTTTCCAACAGTTCTTTATTGAACATAATGAGAACTACACACACGACAGAATGGTGTTTTATCTGCACTCCCTATTTTTCCACGTAAACTCCACCCCGTTCTATGGCCTTCCTCCAGTGCGAAACAAGGGCGTGTATGCCCTGTCGGTACCAATCCTTGTCCTGGTGGCGGAGCCAGTGCTTCACTGTGTGAATCACCTCCTCATCGTCCTCAAAATGTCTTCCGCGAATGGCATCCTTTAACGGCCCAAACAACATCAGCTCGCTGTAACATGTCAAGTGTGACAGCCATGGACGGTCTCCCCGACGGCTGCAAATCGTGGAGATCCACCGAACCGCCTTCTGATGACCTCACCCTCCTTGCACAGCGACTAACTGTACTTCTCTCAGCAGCAGATGCTCCATGTACTGTGCACAAGCATCTGTGAATATTCCCCGGTTTCTTTCTCTGCAGTGAGAAACTTAATGACAGTACGTTGCTTCTAACGTACATCACCTACAGACGCCATTTTGAAACTGTCCCGCAGCTACGCTATCTGTCGGGAGTGACGGAAACTTGGCGCGCTCACTCAGGAGACTTCAAATAATACATACGTAACGTTCCGCATTCGTAGCATTGTTTTCGGCCGAGGAAAAAATGCGGTGAATTACTTTCTGTGCAACCCTCGTAGAGGGCAGTTCTAAGAGTCGAAGGACGTGTAAGGGAAGCAGTGGTTGCGAGATAAGTGAGGCCAATCCCCGATGTTAGTCCATATTTACATGAAACAAGTTGTGAAGGAAATCAAAGAAAAATATGGCTTAGGAATTAAAGCTGAGGGAGAACAAATAAAAACTTTGAGATTTGCCGATGACATTGTAATTCTGTCTGAGACAGCAAAGGACTTGGTAGAGTAGTTGAACGGATTGGACAGGGTGTTATAGGGAGGATACACGATTAATACCAGTAAAAGCAAAACTACAGTAATGGAATGCAGTTGAATTAAATCAGGCGATACTGGGGGATTTAGATTAGGAAATGACAGACTAAAAGCAACAGATGAGTTTTGCTATTTGAGCAGCAAAATAAATTATAATCGCCGAAATGGAGAGGATATAAAATATAGACTGGCAATGCCAACAAAGGCGTTTCTGAAGAAAAGAAATTTGTTCACATCGAGTACAGATTTAAGTGTTAGGAAGTCTTTTCTGAAGGTATTTCATTTGCAGCCACGTATGGAAGTGAAACGTGGAAGCGAAACAGCTTAGAAAAGAAGACAGTAGCTTTTGAATTGTGGTGCTGCAAAACAACAGCATTCATTAACTAATGAAGAGATACAAAATATAGTTGGGGAGACAAGAAGTTTGTGACACAACTTGACTAAACCAACAGATCTGTTTATAGCCCACAATCTGAGACATCAAGGCATCATCAATTTAGTTTTGGAGGTATGTGAGGGTGGGGGTGAAGGGGGGCGGGCAATCGAAGAGGGAGAACAAGAGACGAATACAGAAAGCACATTTCGGAGGATGTAGGTTGTAATAGTTATTCACAGATGAAGAGATTTGCCAGGATAGAGCAGCTTGGAGAGCTGCGTCAAACCAGCCTTCGGACTGAAGACTAAGGCCACCACAACCACGACATTTTTAATTGTATTAACGGAAAACAGCTTGTAGATTCTACATAGGCTTGGACATTTTGTATGATATGAGTCCGCTACGCATGAAAGAAAAAAAAAGTAAAAAAATACTGACAGTAAAAGCTCACATAGGGTTGGAAATATTGAAAATTTATGATTACAAAAACATGCTACAAAAGAGGAAAGGGAAAATAAATCTTTGAAAATAGCAAATATACCATACGCTTGGAATGTTCTTGAAGCACGTGAGATTTTTCTTGTTTCTTTCATTTTCTATGAATACAGTACACTCACTACGCATCGACAGTTCCACGTCCGCACAAAGCAACAATACATTATATCCGAAGATTGTATTCAGTTTATTCTTCACTAATTAGTAAACTTGGGCCAGTGATATGACACATGAAGTACAGGGTTTGCTGTCAGTTAACTGTCTCCTACAGGTCTTCGCATCTGTCTTCTTCATTACCGTAGCTTGACAGCTAACTCCTTTAATTTTCTAACAAATGAGTCCAATATTCAGTGTTAGATCACCGGTCTTGAAACTTTCCTTTCCACTTAACGCCTGTTTACTATGTGAACGTGAAAAACACATAGTAACATTACTTAGAAGCTTCTCTTCTTCTTAGATGAGTTGTCCCTTACATCTCCATATTATACACAAAATTCGGGTTGATGAAAGACACCAGCGAAGTAACTGATACATGGCCAGTTCTTGGAGAGTTAGCCTACATGAGCTTCTGACAGTGGCACAACGCACTACGTACATAGTAAACCTCCCCCCACCCCCCTTTCACCACTAGCCTCTTTCGTTTCCTCCTATTTTCTAGCGTCACTCCCCATTTTCATAGGGTCTCCTAGAGACGGACTTTTGATGCACCTCTCGGGTATTTTTCTTTTTTAAAACATATCGACACGTGTGTCGTAAACCCTCCATGTCAATGAATGCATTTCTTCTGTCGTGTGTATGTCATTTCTGACGTACTTACTTAATGGATATCAGAGGCGTTATGTCTACAAGCAGCTTAGAATTATATGAAAGAGGCCTCTGAAACAGTGGTCCAACACCGTTCTACTATAACCGTCACGCACTTGTTTCACGTCAAGCAATCGTCTGCGTGGGTGTAACATGCAGAAGAGCACAACGGCTCAGAACAGCTACATAAGCCAGATCAAGGGGTCGCAGGAGGCGAGAGCATAGTGCCATATCTAGCAGAGCCCTGTGGTTTTGAAAACGTTCAGAAGTCAATGCGGTTGTTGTGTGCGTGTGACCGCGTCATTTGTGATAGCAAAGCTATAGACGTTGCGGCTTGTATTGTAGGTAAAGTGACGAGGATGGCAGTCTTATCTGACACGACGCGGCCACACAACAAGAAGAACGTTACTGAAACTGACTCCAGCCACAAGAGCCTACGATCTTACATACTCTTCGGCTTCATGATCACTGTACCTTTGCTTTTTTCGGTTTTCGTTTGTTGCACGAAAATCGAATTGCAAAATCTTTCACACAATGGTCTTCTCGTGGACCAGAGTGCCACCCAGCTCCATATGGGGAAAACAGAATAACCGCTGCTGTCTGGATCAGTTGCGCTGCCTACCAAAGAACGAATGGCAAGGAAAAACTGTAGATGCAAGTTATGCGGAGAGGGATTTGGGGGGGGGGGGGGGGGCAATCGTTCCACTGCTTTCTCAAGAGTTCAAAATTGCAGTGCTCCACTTACGAATAAATGAAACAGGAACGGTTCCAGCACAATGTATTTTGCTCTTTTAACTGATTTGATGAAACTTATCGAAAGCTCGGTTTCTTAACGCGAACTAACGTGTCGCTCTCATCGATGATATTTTTATGGGTTTAGAAAGTACAGTGAGTCAACACAGTTAAAATACTAGGCTTAAAGCAGGCCTAAAAGGCACTCCGGCATTCTTCCAGAGTAAAAAAGATAGCGTGACGTTTGTGGCCAAGTACGCAACCTGATTGCGCGCTTAGTGGACCTGCGGCAATCCTAGAGGCACTGGAACGACAAAAATTCACCGCTCCCACCGGGGATTGAAGCGGAGACCTCCAGGGCCGGAGCCAAGCGATCTACTTGCCACAACTCCACGGCCACTGTTCTGTAGTAAGAAGAAATTAGAGTGTGTCAGTTAAGAGCATCACTGGGATGGATGCCTTTCTGCTCTAATCCCTTAGCTAGAAAGAAAAAAGATAGACAAACCGCCTTCACGTCTTTTTATTAGAAAAAACAGAAAACTGGAGTCCTATCTCATTAGTACTTTATTTTCTCCCTTTGCGTGAACAGAGGATACACAGGAAAGCTTCCGTGAGAGATGGTGTTGGTGACGTCAAGATTTTATCAGTATTCCCAGTAGACCCACGCAAAGGGAAAACGCATTAACATCTCTCTCTCTCTCTCTCTCTCTCTCTGCCTCTCTCTCTTTGTTTGGCGCACACAGACACACACACACACACACACACACACACACACACACACACACAGACTCGCGTCAGGGCCTCTAATGGGTGGAGGACAGCCCACGTCAAAGGGCGCGCGGACATGCTTTGTGTGTGTCGACACACATCATCGCGTGATGCGAAAAGCACGTTAGCGAAACAAAACAAAGGCTTCCGTTATGCTTTCGGAAGTACGATCGTAGTCGCAGAAAGGGACTATGGAGGCAAGTATATGTAAAAACTACGAATTATCTGCAGATGGGAGGAGACGACATCGAAGAAGTAGAAAGCAACGAGTCCGATTTAGAAAATTAGGGAAGATATGCACCTCCCTTGTACAACATGCATTCCAGCTTAACTGAAACAAAACACATTGCACACGGTCTACGGTAAAAATGACATTTTACAATCACAAGATGAATAAATAGTTCAGCAAACTAAATAACTTAAATTTATAGGATACGAGGTACACGAAAGTGTATCTCGAAAGTTTCACGTTCAGGATCTAAAAACGACACCGCTTTCTCGGGTCGTCAGAATAATTTCCTCTGCCAACGAAACACGAAAGATTGTTTAGTTGGTTTGCCATGTATTCTGTTCTATGCCCTATGGTGTCATACTCTTGGGCTATTACTAGACGATGTGCTAACTTGATCGGATGACTGGCTAGCTACAGCCACGTTCCAGCTTAAACTTGTACGCTCTGTGTCACTTCGCAGTGCGAATGTGAATTACTGCTGACGTCATTAACTTTGTTGACGATAAGGAGGAGGAAGCAGTGACAGTGCAGACGGAGAACACAGCGAACGAGTAAAATGTTAAAGTGAGTCCACGATGCACAAGTTACAGAATGAGGGACATGAACCAGTGCCGAGTGGCATTAATGCCCCCCCCCCCCCCACCCGTGAAGAAAAAGCAAAGTGTACGAAAGAAATGATCCTTTGATTATGTGGATAAAACTGTTATTATACAGCACAATGTTCTGAACAACACTAGGAAACAACAATTTTGGGAATACTTCAGACCTGTTGTCGCACAGAAGTGAACTTCAAGGTCAGCATGGGAAATCTGAGAAAAACTACTTTTGCCTATGGCGTCCAGTTTTATAACGTGCAAAAAAAAATAGTGCCCTTATATACTAACGACAGGATCTAGTTGCGTTAGATATTTGCGAAAAAAAATCCACCAGAGTTAATCTGGCCGGTAGTTCGTTTCGGCATAAATGACTGTGACGAGGAATGTTTGCTGGCCATGGTTTACTTGTTGTGCACGCAGGCTGTGATAAGAGGTCGCGTTCCCCCTGACTGGTTCCGTTATGTCGACACGAGTACGGAGTGGCCAAAACAGTCCCCACATGGGACACAAGTGGAATTGTTTTGCTGAATCTTACATTTGCAAAATACGAAACAAAATGACTACCATATTTTTCTTTTCAGAATTTAAATTTTATGATTACAAAGCTCGTACTATGTCACTACCGGTAACACACGTACTGTGTTGTTCCGTCTTTTGTTGTAAGTACGTTGTAATAAATGAACTGGATAAATTAATGCACAAACAAATAAATATATATATACACCAGTACATGCCTCTGAAAGCGGTGCTAAGACTGTTAGGAACACATTACACAGAATTAGTAGTACCCTCTATTTTTTAAGTTTTTGCAACATTTGACGCGTTAGTTTCGCGTTAAGGAACAAACGTGGAAGTCGTATGTAGCTAGCAGGGTGCAGTGATACCCGTTATGCAGCAACAATCTGTGACGGTCAAAGAACCTGCGCAGCAATGAACGTGAGATTCATTGCTAAACCCAAATCTTATTTGGTAAACACAGTCTGACAAAAACAACGGCACGTTTTGGGGCCGGGTAGACAATCCCGTCAACAGCTGGAAGGACGCCAGCAAGCACGGCGCATGCATGCTGAGTGATGGGGCGCGACCGCGATCCGGCGACACGCCCCCACGCCTGCTCCACCGCGCCTACGGGAACTGCCGATTAGTACTCGTAGCAAAGACTTCGACGGACTTTTCATTCGCCCTGTCGCCTCAAGTATCGGCATCATTAAAAAAACGGCGGTAAAGAAGTTCAAGTCGTTCCCGTGTCTTCAGAGTCCCAGTGCACTGAGTTTTACGTTCCAATGTAATAAAGACGCGGGCAACCAAACCACAAACAAAACTCTTCGGATCGATTGTTTCCGACTTCTTCTGGTCTGCTGAGATAGGTAAGCACGGTCGTTCAAAGTTTCTAAACTGGTACTCGTCCAGGAGAAAGCAACTGGGATAGTTTGTCGAGTTATCACTCTGCAATCAGGTGGACAGAGTTTCGTCAAATGTGCCACAAACCGACATCAGATATCCAAAGCATAAAAGCATGGCGCAGACAATACCGTACACTAATGAACATGTAGGGGGTGTGTGCCAAATGACCCCGAATAGTCCAATGGAGTCAATCCCACAGACAGTATGGAATAGAGCTTCAGAACAGGGACGCAGCAATTTGGAAGACATACAGGACAGTATAAGCTGCTCGTCAGATTACTTCTGCCTTTGCTGGACCACGCCCACACAGTCGACCCTCCGCCCTCAGCAGTGCTGTCCACCCCATCCAACTCGTTGGCCTGCTCTTCACGAGACAGTGTGGCGCTATCGTGGCTGCCGCATCACTCGGGCACCACACTCTTCCATTTCTTTTAATGGTGCTGCCTCGAGCATCACATAATGTTCAATATCACCGAGTCTGCACGGCTGTCACCATTAACACGGGTGTTCGACCATACATCAGCACAAGTTGGGTACTGATCAAAGATCGTCCTCTCCCTGCCAAAAAAGTAGAAAACGGTTTGCTTGTTGGACAACAGTGCAAGTATATGTTTGGAGTATTGCCTTGTATGGAAGTGAAACGTGCACAATAAACAGTTCAAGTAAAGTATTTCAAGCGGGATGTTGGAGAAGAATGTTGAAGCCTAGATGGATAGATCAGATAAGTGACGAAAAGGTAACGATTGAATCAGGGTAAAAGTAAATACAACCTACAACCTGATTAAAAAGATAAATTGATACGACACATTTTGAGGCATCAAGGAACTGCCAGTTCATAACGGAGAATAGCGTGTGGTACAGTTGGTGACAGGAGTGGGTGAGAGGGAAATTTTAAAGCGAGACGAATAGCTGACTATGCAAAGGGGTCCAGAAAAATGTAGACACTCTTTGAATAAGATTTTCACCCTGCAGCGGAGTGTGCGCTGATATGCAACTTCCTGGCAGATTAAAACTGTGTGCCGGACCGAGACTCGAACTCGGGACCTTTGCCCTTCGCGGGCAAGTGCTCTACGAGTTTTACTCATACACACATCATGGTAGAGCACTTGCCCGCGGAAGGCAAAGGTCCCGAGTTCGTGTCTGCCAGGAAGTCTCGTGGACACTCCTTGTTACAAAATAACATACCGTTGCAGTTTTGTGCGGCAGAGTAGTCCATTGTTTTCTCATCAGATCTTGGAGCGCGTTTTCCAGAACATGACACTGCAGCAATGAATGAAATAAGATTGTCGTTTGAGCATTACACGCCCGCAATGAAGTGGTACTAGAAGTACAATGGCTATGGTGTAGCAACTGCGGAACTCAGCCACTAACATGTACAACAATTTATCGTGGTTCAAATGGCTCTGAGCACTATGGGACTTAACATCTATGGTCATCAGTCCCCTAGAACTTAGAACTACTTAAACCTAACTAACCTAAGGACAGCACACAACACCCAGCCATCACGAGGCAGAGAAAATCCCTGACCCCGCCGGGAATCGAACCCGGGAACCCGGGCGTGGGAAGCGAGAACGCTACCGCACGACCACGAGATGCGGGCAATTTATCGTGTTCGGGATAAATTTGAAGCCGACGGTACTGTTCATTATGTGCATAAGGAAAAGTCCCAGAAGATCCTTGCCATGACCTTTTCGGTTGAGGATGCGGTTTTGAACTTTTTCTTCGGAGGAGAGGTGGTGTGGCGCCACTCCGTGGATTGTCTCCGGTTCAAAGTGGTGAACCCAAGTTTCACCGCCTTTGACAATGTAATGTGCAAGCAACACCGCGCAGATGATCCTTCGTTGCTCTTTATCGTCTTCTGTTAGGCGGCAAGGAACCCACCGGGCAGACACCTTTGAGTACCCGGACTAATGGACGAGTGTGTCGCCACTACTAACAGAGACGTCCGGCTGAGCAACGCTGTCTTTGTGATCCGTCAATCACCTCGAATGAGAGTGGCCGCACGTTCCAACATCGCACGAGTCACAGCTGTGCGCGGCCGGCCGGCCCGCGGGATATGAGACGGGTTTGCGCGACCTTGTTGCGTTGATCACAGACGCCTCGAACATCGACTAACTGTGCTTCTGGTCACTGCCAGGTCTCCGCAGACATCCTACAAGCGCCCATGTATATCTGCGATGCTCTGCCTTTTCTGCTGAAAGAAACTCAGTGACAACCTTTGCTTGGAATGCACCATCTTTACAAACGCCATTCTGAAGGCTACGTATAGCGCTGTCACCTATAGAAACTTCACGAAATTGTAGGGGCAGAAGCGTGAATATTCCACGATGTCCCACAACGAATTCCGCATTTTTTTCAGCCGACACTGGCCGATCAAAAGTGTTTCATTAGATATTGAACGTCCCTCGTGTGTTTGACGAACTTATTGCAAAGGACTAATAAGAGCTGGAAAGGCTTCTGAAAAAAGGAGCAGTGCCGATTCGCTGGTCGACTTAATTGCCTTCTTTGACGGTAACGTCCATGACATGGCATTAAGGCCGCGGCCAAGAGGCGAATGGGCCAAGACCGTCGGGTGTGTACTGTGCAGGCCTCTCGAGACAGACAGACAGAGACAGACAGGTCCTCCCTCCCGCAGGCGCGCAGCACGCACGGCGGGAATGCCAGGTGGCTCGTCCGCCCGCCGCCCGCCGCCCACGAGTTCTGGGAACAGCGGAACGCCTGGTTGGCCCGGAATGAAAAGTAGCAGCCGGCGCGGGAGCAGCAGCGTTCCTACAACTGCTGCGCCACCTGCCGAAGCTGCATCGACACGTCTTCCCTCCCCCCTTCCCCCCATACACACATCATATTAAACCCACAGCACGCGGCATCTGAAGACATGGGCTGCAAACAATGGTAAGAGGCAAATTGGTTGTTTGGAGAAACTACGCAGTAGAGTCAGTAAAATTTCATAAATTTCAGAGTAGCCAGATAATTCATTGTTTTCAAATAAATCGACAGTAATGATATATTTTCAAAATTCCACATTCTACCCAAATTTTTACGCTTAATAATTCCTGATGGATAAGTAACATGGTTTACTTGCAAACTGAGTGCACCTACGATGGGTTAGCATTGATTTACACCTGTTTAGTTGCTGGATGAACTAACGGAACATTACCGCAAAACAACGCAACAAAATTTAAAAGGTCTGCTTTGTTTAATTATGATACTAAGATTTACATTAACAATTTTCGCAACAGTACAGCACAACAACCTCAAAAATTAGTTTATGATTCAACACAATATAAAATTAATTTTAGCAAGCACCTCACTACAGCACATGCACAAAGGATGGTCCTCAACGTGGCTACCATTGCCTTGTCACGTAAATTCACATAAACTATGGTAAGGGACACAACAGTTCAGTCGCTTAAACATGTAACCATAATTGCGCTCAAGAACATACTCAGGACCTTTGTCCCTTAAAAGCCTTTTTATGGTACGAACACAGCCATGTTTTCGGCACGTACCACTGTTTACATGCACATATCCTTACAAATTCGCCATTAGTGGGTATCTGAAATTTCACACAGAACTGCCATCTCTCGGCTTATTGTAGAGCTACCAACCAACACGATGTTTTATATGCAGTAACTCTGTATCTTATCGACTGTTTACGGTCTCTGTAGACACTGCCAGCACATTACTTTAATTGCTGTTTGAAGACTAACAGGCTCAAACTATGTGGGTTGCTAGTACAACCACAGTTCAATACAAGGTTTTCCGTGCGTAACTCTGAGGCTTAAGAAGATTACTGACCGAAAACAACAAGGCATGTAGAAAAGACAAACATATTATACACTGAAGTGCCAAGGAAACTGATATAGGCATGGATATTCAAATGCAGAGATATGTACTTGTAGACAGGCAGAATACGGCGTTGGGGTCGGCAACGCCTATATAAGACAAGTATCTGACGCAGTTGTTAGATCGGTTACTGTTGCTACAATGGCAGGTTATCAAGATTTAAGTGAGTCTGAACCTGGTGTTATAGTCGGCGCACGAGCGATGGGACACAGCATCTCCGAGGTAGCGATAAAGTGGGGATTTTCCCAAAGGAACATTTCACGAGTGTACCGAACAACAAATCTCCGATATCGTTCCGGCCGGAAAAAGATCCTGCAAGAACTGGTCCAACGACGACTGAAGAGATTTGTTCAACGTGACAAGTGGAATCCTTCGGCAAATTGCTGCAGATTTTAATGCTGGGCCATCAACAAGTGTCAACGTGGGAACCATTTAACGAAACATCATTGATATAGGCTTCCGGAACCGAAGGTTCAACTCGTGAGTCCTAGGTGACTGCACGATACAAGGCTTTACGCCTCACCTGAGCCCGTCAGCACCAACGTTGGACACTGGAAACATGTTGCCTGGTCGGATGAGTCTCGTTTCAAATTATATCGAGAGGATGGACGTGTAAGTGTATGGAGACAACCTCATGAATCCATGGACCCTACATGTCAGCAGGGGACTGTTCACTGGGACCCCTGATACGTCTAGATCCTACAGGTGACACGTACGTAAGCATCCTGTCTGATCACCTGCATCCATTCATGTCCATTGTACATTCGGACGGACTTGGGCAATTCCAGCAGGGCAATGCGACACACCAAACGCCCAGAATTGCTACAGAGTGGTTCCAGGAACACCCTTCTGAGTTTAAACACTTTCGCCGGCCATCAAACTCCCAAGACATGAAATTATTGAGGATATCTGGGATGCCTTGCAACGTACTGTTCAGAAGGGATCTCTACCCCTCGTACTCTTACGGATTTATGGACAGCCCTGCAGGATTCATCGTGTCAGTTCCCTCCAGCACTACTTCAGATATTTTTCGAGTCCATGCCACGTCGTGTTGTGGCATTTGTGCGTGCTCGCGGAAGCCCTTCACGATATTAGGCAGGTGTACCACTTTCTCTGGCTCTTCAGTGTATATGCGCCGTTGTGTAGTTGCAGAGCACATCACTAGTCAGCAGGAATGTCACACGACGGCGTGCAATACAGCTATGAGTCCGTTTTGTGCCCTTGAAATAGCTAAACGTGGTTCAGTCGTGATGGTCAGCTAGCAGTTTGTACTAGGTTTCACGAAACAGTTACACGGGCAAGGCAATTCATTTGTAGAATGAATGTAGGAATCATCCGTTAGGAGCCCATATAAACGGCCACTTGTGTAAGCTGAGAACTGCAGATACTGCAGTCAACTGTCATTCTAGACAAACACCAATGTGTAAGACCATACCGGCGGTACTTGTTACATGTGCTGACGACTCCGGGCAACGAGCTTCACTCATTGACTTCTGCAATGACTTAGCGATTGCCATAGGAAGACCCGTTTTCCCTCTGATTTATGGGGTCACATCAAAGATCGTGTGTTCATACCTCCACTGCCATTTACTTTGGGAGAACAGAACTCCCACAGAAGATCGTGGAGCACATTCGTGTTACACCTAAAGTCAAAGTGTTTCGGGCCACGTCCTTTTCAAAATTTTGCGGACCATTTTTACTACCGCAGAAAACTGTGACTGGTTTTGTGGAACTGGACATGCTGCCGTAATGGCTTAAGACATAATTACAGCCGGCCGCGGTGGCTGTGCGGTTCTAGGCGCTCCAGTCCGGAGCCGCGCTGCTGCTACGGTCGCAGGATCGAATCCTGCTTCGGGCATGGGTGTGTGTGATGTCCTTAGATTAGTTAGGTTTACGTAGTTCTAAGTTCTAGGGGACTGATGACCACCGCCGTTGAGTCCCATAGTGCTCAGAGCCATTTTTGAACATAATTACAGTAATACATTGATGTTTTCGTTTTGCAACGAGACAGTGCTCCAGAACACTTACTTTCAGATGTTCGCGATTACCTTAATGCCAAACTGTCTCAGTGTTGGACTGGACGTGTTTCCATTCAAGACTCTCCTCTTCTTCGCTGTTCCCACGGACACATGACTTTACTCCCTCTGATTTAAGGGGTTACATCAAAGATCGTGTGTTCATACCTCCACTGCCATTTACTTTGGGAGAATTGCTGGGAAGGACAATTAATGCGGTCGCCGGTATCGATCATCACAAGTTGGGGCGTTCATGGCGAGAGTTTTACTGTCAAATTGACGTTTACCGCGTCACGAACTGAGTCCATATTGACCAGCTGTAATTTGAGTTATAAGCTCGAAACTTTATCATGGAAGTCAAATGTCCACTAGAAACGCACGACAAGTCTAAAACAATCCAAACAAGCACGACAGGTCGAATCATGTTCTCAATATAGCAATGTCATCTGCAAAGTAATCTACTTTGGGGTGTAATTAAAACACTGTGCAATTTCATTTGTGGATTTTAATTAACAGCTCCTCGGCGATTTCATATGTAATGTACGTGAGAAATTACGCATGTTATGACACTACTGATGCAGACAGAGGAGGAATGATGCCGTCTGGTTTTAGTCGACAGCGTGTTCACTTAACCTGCAACTCGCATGAGGCTAGGCAACAATCCCAGCTTCCGCCGGAGGTTCGAGTCCTCCCTCCGGCATAGGTGTGTGTGTGTGTTGTTCTTAGCATAAGTTAGTTTAAGTAGTGCGTAAGTCTAGGGACCGATGACCTGAGCAGTTTGGTCCCTTTAGAATTCACGCACATTTGAACATTTTTGAACAATCCCAGCTGCTGACTTCTCAATCGAACCATCCCAACGCTGACTTCAAGTGATTCAATAACACGACACAAAAGAGGGTAAGAGGAGGATAAGTATGAACGAGTACTTGTAAGGTGACAAATTGCCAACTTATAGCTCCGGGCTCCTGCGATTTTTCTGTCACTCATCGTTTGTTTCCCCTCTGGAAATGTTTGCTGACGCGAGAAACGCCGAGTTGCGCTGCGGTTGGGAGACAATGCGTCTCCCCTGTAACTGGCAGACCAAGTCAGAAGTCTGTTTTAAGGTCGGTAAAGCCAAAGCCATACCGACTGCACGAAGACCACGCCTACGAAAGAGATGCGGTCTTCACAGCAAACGTCCGGGTTCGCGACAGGCTTACTTTGCAGACAGGTTCGTGCGAAATATGTGACGCTTGTCTGTAGTTAGCGCTCAGAACAGTATTTAGTTCATTGTTCTTGCTGTTAGTCGGTGGAATGGAGAAAGTAAAGAAGGCTGCAAGCAACGTGCACGGTAATGTAGACAGGAAAAAATATGATTAATAAGAAATGCCCTTTAAGTCGGAAGTCCTGTCCACTGCTGAAGAAGGTAGCGATGTGTGTGTAAGAAGAGCGAGACCGAAATTCACGGGAGGAATTTCTGAAGACGTTCATGGATATTTTCTGAGTGTTTTGGTATGAGGGACCTGAGGTCTCCGGTTATTCCTTACAAGGTAATTACATTTAGTTTAATCTGTCACCTTTTATCCATGTATCTGTATGGGACTGTAAATGTCTTCTCTACAACAGTGCAAAAGTCAACGATATTTGCTGTGTCTTGGCTGGAGACTAATTTATTCCCCTCGCTCACAGTACTCTTGTTTTTCAGGGAGCTTTAGTTGTACCTAAACAGCGGCGCACAGTAGTATGGGCAGGTTCACAGATGAAGTAACGTCCAATATACACCTCGTGTCTGGGTTCACTGACTGCAATGCAAGAGCGCCATACCGGTGCTATCCTGAGGTGCTCCCGTAGCTATGGCAGGCACATCACAGTACTGCACCTCTTCTACACATCTGAGGATTGTTGCATTACTCTGAGTTTCACGTTTCGGGGGACCTATTTTCACCAACACATGGGTAATTGGAATAACAAACCGGATAAATATGAGGGGCGATCGAAAAATTTTCGTTTGAGGTCATTGCTGCAGTATATGTGCAATATAGCAAGATGAAGATGGGGTATAGAAGCACCGACGTGTAGAGGAGGGATTATTGTGGCATTCGTGTCTTTACGACGTGCGTGCGGTAAATGCGGAGACCTGAACTACGGCGTCATTATTACCAAATTTCTCCAAACGGGACCAACACTCTTATTCTTTTCTTGACTGACAAAGGACGAACACCGGTGGACATCCATCGGAGAATAAGGATGTCTGTCGGAAACCACCGTTGTGCAATGGTGCACCAAGTTCTGTGCTGGTCGCGATAACGTACGTTCCCATTTCACGAATGTCGGACGCAGAAGTTGCGCCAACTTGAGAGACACTCCATGATGATGTTTGGTTTGTGGGACGCTCAACTGCGCGGTTATCAGGGCCCGTGCAATTTCCCAACCTCTGCTCACTCCAATCTCGCCACTTCCATGAATGATGATGAAATGATGAGGACAACACAAACACCCAGTCATCTCGAGGTAGGTGACCCCGTGCTCGGGAAGCGAGAACGCGACCACGAGACGACAAGCTGCGGACTGAGACACTCGAGCACCAGCCGTATAGCCCTGGTATCTTCCATTGCGATTATCCTGCCTTCGGTCCCTTAAAAACGGCCTTGAAGGGTCGATGATTCCAGTCGGACGAGGATGTGCAGCAGGCAATTAACGGACTTCTTCACGCAGCAGGACACGGTGTTTTACCAAAGGGGTATCATCAACCTGCTGCGTCGGTGGGATGATTGCCTCAACGCTCACGGCGATTTTGCCTGACTGGCATACTGATTCTGGACTGCAGGGCTCTTGAACGGAAACTTTTTGATCGCCCCTTATAATTAAATTATTATACTGTAACGAGGTGCGGGGATCACGGGACCCTTACACCAAAATAATTAAAAAATATCCCTGAGTAACCTCCGAAATTTCGTCCGTGAAGCTCAGGTTCAGAGCGGAACTGTTCCCTGAAGCTCGAGAGGCCGAGAGAGGACGTGTGGTACCGCGGCGCCTGCATACCTCGCTGTACGCAGCCCGCACAACACAGCGCGGCCCTGCCTCCATTCCATTCACAGTGCTCGCATAGCCGCGTGTGACGGCCCACCACTCGCTTCTCAGTCGCACAGCTACTCCACACTCGCAGCACGGCCTCACGTCGGTTCCCACCATTCACTGGCGCACAAAGCAGCGTAATTACATGAGCGTGCTAGCTATACATATCAGTTACGACACAGGCCTGCGGTAGCAGGATGGAACTGCCACTTCGGCGGTACTCTCCGAAAGGCAAGAACATGCAACACAGCGCGGGCGTTACGTTTCTGCAGACAGCCACGCTCTTGCAGTTTCCAGTGTCAGTGAAAGGTATTTCACTTGGTTTCTCTGCATTAGAGCGGGAGCAATACAATTAATTGTGAAAAATAAGTTCGTAGCAGTCAAGCCGAACAACACTGGTGAGTTTAGTTTATCTCACAAAGAAACTAAACCAAACAGAAACTTACTTGAAAACTGCATGTAAAAGAAATTTCATTAATACTCGTGAAGAAGCTAAAGATCAAAAGCATTAAAACAGAAGGTAAGGACAAAATTACGACGAAAATGGGAGATGTCAATATAAAGTGTAGTATGTGAGGGAATTTAGAGACCTACCATATGGCCGCGCAGGGTAGCCGCGCGGTCTTGCTACGGTCCGCGCGGCTCCCTCCGTCGGAGGTTCGAGTCCTCCCTCGTGCATGGGTTTTTGTGTTGTCCTTCGTGTAAGGTAGTTTAAGTCAGATTAAGTAGTGTGTAAGCCTAGGGACCGCTGACCCAAGCAGTTTAGTCCCATGGCAACTTACCACAAATTTCCAAAAAAATTGCCTACCGTATGTCACCACTACAACGCACTAACTACCAGGAAGCCTATTTTCTTATCATGTACAAAGTTTGTCTCCTCCGTCTCTGTTTTTCAGATATTATATCCCCTGTTTCCACAAATAACAGCAACAGCAAAGTGTATGCAGGCATTCCTCGCAGGGTCGTTTTTCCTGCTACGAACATTTCGCCTGAGAGCTTCCAACTATTATGTTCATTTAAGTATTTCAACAAAAGTCACACTTACAAAACAGAAAAAAATGTCGGATTCCGTCATTTCGCATTAATATAAACGCAGAAGCCTAATTTTCTATAATGCTGTAATAAAGAAAACGTCAAGTCACATTTTCAGTGAAGTGAAAAGAGATACTGTGCAAAAAACACTTCGCTCGCACCACGCGCTCTAGGCTGCCGTTCTCAATGGGACTGTGATAAGACTGCGACAAACTTCTCCTTTAGAGCAGATGCAAGTACTTTGGAATACTGCCCGAAGTAATGTGCGTGCCATTCTAGAATTTCCCACTACGACGATGATGGCATGTCAGAAGTTAAATATAGCGGTTTCTGTACTTAAGTTTACACTCAAAAATATACACGGTAAGTTCAGTTCTTGCCAGTGTCCAAAAATAGTGGTGCCTCGTAAAAGAGCGAATATGATGCAAATAACAGGTGTGTCTATTGTGTTCCAGGAAATCGCGGCAGTTTAGTAATTACGTGTTGCTGGTAAGTGACCGTGTTGTAAATGCGTAGTAGGTTTTCGCAGCCGGTGTCATTTCACTAAAAATATTCTCTGTGTACTGAGAGGTCATCTTAGCTGCCGTCGTCAGAGCACAGACTGATTAGCTTGGGTGTGGGTGCGGCACAATATAACCGGTTTACTGAAGATATCACTACACCATCGACGTCACATTTATTAGATTTTATTGGTGGGTATAAGGAGAAAGACAGGAGGCGAGTGTCCGACTATTTGTGGGTTGCATGGTTTGCTGACAACTGGTAGCCCGCTACGAATCAGCGACAAGCTGCCGTGTTTTCGCTCTATTAATGACCAGAAGACAACGTCAGTTGAGCTTTTGCTCTCCTTATACCGATCAATGTTATTTTAGAACCAATAAAATCTAATAAATGTAACGTCGGTGGTCTAAAGACCCTGTGTTCGAGTGTGTATGACTGTTATCAGGCTTCCAAGAGGCAAAGTGATGCGGACGGGCGCCACCCGGCCTCGTGTGGCCAGCCAGCTTCAACAATGATGCGGGTGACTTAATACCTGCACCATGGCCACACTGCTTCCGACTCGAAACGCCGGGCAGTGAACGAACACCTCGGTAACTTTGTTTCCATTAACTGACCAATTGACTTATCTAGCTGGGTACTACACATGTGAATGCACGAAACGTTTTCCGCCTACCTGAAGTAGCTGCGCACCTAAAAGTAACTTCAGGCTTCCCCCAGAAAAGTGTCCTGGGTCCTTTGCTGCTCAGTTGTAACATTTGCGTCTATAAAGTCTCTAGTATAGTCATCTTGTAGAGGATTTGTCGTCTTATTTGTGCCCTGATATCATCTGTCTGAGGGTATGTACATTCTACGCAATACTGACGCTGTTGACGAATGTGTGTGTGTGTGTGTGTGTGTGTGTGTGTGTGTGTGTGTGTGTGTCTCCACGTACGTTGGCCTCTTCTCGAATTCTTGAGATCCACTAGTTTGGCGACTTTGGCTGTTTTGTACATGTTACAGACCTTTGTACACGGTGAGAAAGTTCCATCCACCTGCTCAGAAATAGCTCTAGGCGTTTTTGTTAGACAACTCACGTGCGATCTAGTTACTCAATTTTTTTTATTTTGATAATTCTCTCAAGACGATAAGCGACAGGGTGCAGATACTGTTCAACTGCGTGTGAATTCCTAAGGGACCAAACTGCTGTGGTCATCGGTCTCTAGACTCACACGCTACTTAAACTAACTTATGGTTAGAACAAAACACACACACACACACACACACACACACACACACATGCCCGAGGGAGGACTCGAACCTCCGGCGGGAAGGGTCGCGCAATCTGTGACATGGCGCCTCAAACCGCGCGGCGAGCAGGTACTTTTGAGTCGTTATGTGGATAAACAAAACTGTCGCTCCCCTTGAACGATAAATCCATTAGAACTTCGCCAGAAACGTTCCTTTCATAGTGTCACGATGACAGTCTGGTACAACGATTTGTATGTGAAGGTCGTTTTATATGGCTGTCATGTTAACTTTTACGTAATGTTCTTTGCCTCGGGCGGTACGAAGTCCGAGTTCCAGCCCCGAAGAATGGAAGGAGCAGGGGAAGGCCGCAGCTCATACTACAAGCGTGCTGCGAGGCGAGCTAAACGGAGAAATCAGCGTGGAATCTCACATCGGGCCATCCTCTCGCTATACTGCCCACGTGTTAGCATACTCTGCGGGGAAACATTTGCAAATTTCTGCAAGTAGAAGAGATGAAAGTTGTTACTCAAGAATAAACAGCAATTATGCAAAAAAGTTTGATCGTGTAACGCAAAACTCTCTAAAGAAATACTCCCATTAACGCTACCATCGTAAGAATATCCACTGATTAACCAGTGAGGAATTTGAGGTCATTAAAACTTTCACTGACCACTGTCAAGAATTTGTTTGTTATTGTTGTAGAGGTTAAATCGTGGAACGTTTCCATGCCATCCTTCGGGTAGCAAGCGTAGCTCTTACCAATAAATGCATGAGTTTCACGCAGTCTACCGTTGAGCACTGTGTGTTCACCAGATGGATCGAGGCCTTCAAAATCTACGCATACCTTCTTATCCTTGCAACCTGCTTCCCACACACCTTGTGCAACGCCTGGCACACGAGCGTTATTTTCTGGTGGTGTAACAGCACAACAATATCTTCTAGCGGACGGTTCCGCCTGCTTCAGTGAAGATGTAAAAGATATAATTTCCGCTGGTCAGCTATATAGCTCTCACACATTGTGAGCTTGATTAAATCCGAGCGCCTCAAACTGTGGAGAATTTTCCCCTACGAGTTGAACAAATACTGGCTTTCCATAAAGAACAACTAAATTTAGCTTTTAAGAATATATTGAAGTCCCAGACTGTGTGAAATTTGTATAATTAGCACTTAAGAATGTCAGACTGCCAGACTGAATGAAATTCGTATAATTATGGCAATGTTTTAGGGGACCGCTTTCCAGGGCGAGTTATCAGGGTACCAGTGATCACATTCTGGTCGCGGTTTTCCGCTGGGAGCGGCCCTGGAAAGCAGTCATGACAGCAACAAACTACATTGTTTGTGTTAAGAGCGGTTTTGTTTTGCCCAACTAGTTGGATAGACCTCATACTAAGGTGACAAAAGTCATGGGATGCCTCCTAACATCGTGTCGGACCTCCTTTTGCCCGGCGTGGCAAGGACTCGCAAAGTCGCCGAAGTCCCCTGCAGTAATACCGAGCCATGCTCCCTTTATAGTCGTCCATAATTGCGAAAGTGTAGCCGGTGCAGGATTTTGTGGACGAACTGACCATTAGATGACGTCACATAAATGTTCAATAGGACTCATGTCGGCCGATCTGGGTGGCCAAATCATTCGCTCAGATAGTCCAGAATGTTCTTCAAACCAACTGAGAACAACAGTGGCCCGGTGACATGACGTATTGTCATCAATACAAATCCCATCGTCGTTTCGGAACATGACGTCCATGAGTGGCCCAAATTGTCTCCAAGAACTCTAACATAACCCTTTCCAGTCAATGATCGGTTCGTACCAGGGGACCCACACCATTCCAATTAAACACAGCTCACACCATTATAGAGCCACCACCAACTTGCACAGTGCCTTGTTGACAGCTTGGGTCCATGGCTTCGTGGGGTCTGCGACGCACTCGAACCCTACCATCAGCTGTTACCAACTAAAATTGGGACTCACGGTTTTCCAGTCGTCAAGGTTCAAGCGATACGGTCACGAGCCCAGGAGAGGTGCTGCAGACGATGTCGTGCTGTTAGTAAAGGCAGTTGCGTCAGTTGTCTATTGCTATAGCCCATTTACGCCATATTTCGCCGCACAGATATAAAGGATACGTTCGTGGTACGACCCACATTGATTTCTGCGGTTATCTAACGCAGTGTTGCTTGTCTTTTAGCACTAACAACTATGGAAACGCCGCTGCTCTTGGTCGTAAAGCGAAGGCCGTCAGCCACTGCGATGTCCGTGGTGAGAGGTAACAACTGAAATTTGGTACTCTCGGCACAGTCTTGACACTATGGATATCGGAACATTGAATTCCCTAACGGTTTCGGAAATGGATGACCCATGCGTCTAGTTCCAAGTATCATTCCGCGCTCAAAGACGTAATTCCCGTCGTGCATCCATAATCACGTCGGAAATGTGTTCACAAGAACCACCTGAGTACAAAAGATAGCTCCAGCTCCGTCAATGCCCTGCCCTTTCATACCCTGTGTACGTGATACTACAGCCATCTGTATATTTGTATATCACTATCTCATGACTTTTATCATCTCAGGGGAAAATAGGCATGAAATAATGTGATAACTGACACCAAAGAATAGATCGTCAATTAGGCAACAAATCTGAGGCACCAAAACCGTGATTTTTTTCCTTATACGTAAAGATTTGCTAGATGTCAGGAGCGATGCAGCGTCATGGTATTCGAAAACATTACGTTGCCTGTGAAAATATCGTCATAAATCGGTTTACAGGTCAGAGAGCCAAGGCCGGGGTAAGTTTTCGATTCTGCGACTGCTGAAAGCGACTGTAGAAATCACGCAGTTTTGAGGCGAAGATCTCGTCAAGTCACGTTCGCAGCACATTTTCATTCGGAAAGGAAGTTCTTTGAAGGGTGAACGATGTTGTTGTTGTTGTTGTTGTGGTCTTCAGTCCTGAGACTGGTTTGATGCAGCTCTCCATGCTACTATATCCTGTGCAAGCTTTTTCATCTCCCAGTACCTACTGCAACCTACATCCCTCTGAATCTGCTTAGTGTATTCATCTCTTGGTCTCCCTCTACGATTTTTACCCTCCACGCTGCCTTCCAATACCAAATTGGTGATCCCTTGAAGCCTCAGAACATGTCCTACCAACCGATCCCTTCTTCTAGTCAAGCTGTGCCACAAGCTCCTATTCTCCCCAATTCTATTCAATACCTCCTCATTAGTTATGTGATCAACCCATCTAATCTTCAGCATTCTTCTGTAGCACCACATTTGGGTGAACGATAGAGAGCGGAAAAGGTGAAAATCTCATGGCGCAGTTTGAGGTAAATAAGATGGATGCTGGATGGCTTCCCAACTCTGTGTAGTGTTTTTTGTCAGTCTAGCAGAATGCGGGTGGGCGTTATCGTGGAGTAGCACCACTTCACACAGTCTTCCTGGTCGTTGTTCTTTGACTGCCTCTGCAAGGCTTTTCAGTTGTTGACAAAACATGTCAGCAGTGATGGTGACAGCTCGGGAAAGCAATTCGTAGTACATCACATCGTCGCTGTTCCACCTTATTCACAACATATTTTGCGGTGCGCGCAAGTCTCTGTACAGGAAGTTGCTGCTTTGTTTGGGCTCAAAAATTGGTTCAAATGGCTCTGAGCACTATGGGACTCAACTTCTGAGGTCATCAGTCCCCTAGAGCTTAGAACTACTTAAACCTAACTAACCTAAGGACTTCTGAAATTTTCCCGGCGTATTTCTTCTGTGGTAGCTAATCTCTTTATGGAGGACTTTGAGGAGAAAGCACTTGAGTCTGCTGTTTTAAAGCCTACGGTCTTCTGGCGGTACGTAGATGATACTTTTGTTGTATGGCCTCATGGCAGACAGGAACTGGAGAAGTTCCTTCATCACTTAAACTCATTACATGAGAACATCTAATTCACGATGGAGATTGAAAAAGATGGCACTTTACCATTTCTAGACGTGCTAGTACGCCGTATAAATGATGGGTCATTAGGACATTCTGTGTACAGGAAACCGACTCACACAGATCTTTATCTCCAGGCGTCAAGCTGCCATCACCCAGCACAAACAGCCAGTGTTCTCAGTACCTTAATACATCGAGCGCACCTCCACGCAGAATTAGAACACTTGGAGAAGGTTTTTAAAGACAATGGCTACACTTCACGCCAAATAAGGAAGGCCATGCGCAACTGTCATAACAAGAAGCAACGCACTGAGGACGCTGATGGAGACTTTAAATCAACTGCGTTCCTTCCATACGCCGGGAATGTGTCGTCGAAAATAGGCCGATTACTGAAGAAAAATAAAATCAAGGTTATCTTCCGTCCACCAGCAAAGAACCGGGCCCTGGTTGGATTCGTTAAAGACGATTTACAACTGAAGAAAGCAGGTGTCTACAAAATTCCCTGTGAATGTGGCTCTGCATATATTGGCCGGACGACAAGAACTGTTCATGAACGATGTACAGAACATGAAAGATACACCCGTCTGCGGTAACCGTCAAAATCGGCAGTAGCAGAGCACTGTATTTCATTGGGACATTCAATGGAATATAATGGAACAGAAATTTTAGCTCCGGTTTCCGGATTTTGGGATTCCGTAATCAAGGAATCAGTGGAAATACGTCTTGCCGATAATCTTATAAATCGTGACAACGGCTTTCAGCTGGATAAAAATTGGAATCCTGTTATTAAAATTATACAATCCCAGCGGAATCGACAGCGTCATTCGATATTCAATGCCTAGATGATCTTTTATTTTCACCACCGAGGGCAGCACGTACAACTCGGCTACGCCGCGCATGTAAACACCTGACGCATGCGCTGTAGGATGCCAGTACATTTCGCATGTGCGAGATTCGGCATAAATAGCGCGACTGCACCTGGACTCTTCAGTAGTTGTGTACTCACCTGATGATGGCCGGACGTCTCTCGGCCGAAATGTCGTGGCAGAATGTCGACGGGATCTGCCTGCATACCCAGAAATTATTAGAATAACCTAAGGACATCACACACATCCATGCCCGAGGCAGGATTCGAACCTGCGACCGTAGTGGTCGCGCGGTTCCAGACTGTAGCGCCTAGAACCGCATACAGACACCATTTCTCGTCACCACTAACGATACAGGATTAGAATGGTCGGTTTTGTTCACGAGCCAGTTGTTGACGAGCAACCAGAGATGCACGTATGGCCACCCGCCGATTGATGAATCTTTCCCGTTGGATGCAAAAGTTACACGCTGGTGGAATGATCGTAGTTCATCACATTTGCCAGTTGTAGAGTACACTGACGTGGATCATTGTGAGTTAATGCATTTAAATGATCTATATCAAACCCCGAATGTCTTCCTGAACATGGACAGTCACTAAAGTCAAAACGATCCTCCTTAAAACGATATGTCCAATGGCATTGTCCCCATACACGGCGCAAGTTTTTCTGGCTGCCTCCGTTGCTGTCACCCGTCTACTGAACTGAAACAGTAGAGTACGTCGGAAATGTTTCGATTTCTCCACTTGGCACTCTATTTTCTAATGTCTACAGTTCCACTCACTACCTCCAAATGACAAAAGGCAACATGTAAAGTCAAACAGCAACAGTGAACTACAAACAAAAAATGACAATCGATAAATAAACCCATAGCAACCGGAACACCAACACGCAAAGCAAAAGCACTATGAACTTGTGCACCAACCTAATAAACGAGTAAAGCGATTTATCCGACTAGGCGACAGATTTCAATTGATCCACGGTCCAATCTCTGTCATCCCGTGCCCGTTGCAATAGGAATTGATGATGTAGATGGGTCACCATGGGAGCACATAGGGATAGTCTGCTATGTAAACCACTTTCCGCAAAATGCACTGATCGATGTGCACCTTAACAGTTGTGCCTGTGGCATGACTGTACTCTGTTGTGATACCTACTCCACACCGCGGCCTGTGCATCTTTGCAGAGCGGGCAAGCCTCGACCTCCACCTTTCTGTGATGACACGGGGACTTCCAGCACCTTGTCGGCTGCTAATAGTTTCACCTTCCTTGGGCCACTTTCCACAGACACTTACGGCAGTAGCACGACAAAAGCCGACCAGCTTGGCTGTCCCCGAAGCGTACGTGCCCAGGCTGCGGGCCATAACAAAGTGCCCTTTTGCGAGGTGGTTTGTGTCAGTGGGTTTCAAAAAATTGTTCAAATGGCTCTAAGCACTATGGGACTTGGCATCTGAGGTCATCAGTCCCCTAGACTTATACCTACTTGAACCTAACTAACCTAAGAACATCACACACATCCATGCCCGAGGCAGGATTCGAACCTGCGACCGTAGCAGCCGCGTGGTTCCGGACTGAAGCGCCTAGAACCGCTCGGCCACTGCGGCTGGATTGTGGGTTTCCCTATTTTTTGATAATATAGTCGCTAGAATGAATACCAATTTTCTCTGCTCCGGCTACAACATTTCTTTACCGCGTCACAAGCCGATAACAGCACCAGGCAGCATTCAGTGGGCAGTGGTCATAACGTCTTGGTTATGAAATTTGATTAATGTTTTGGCTACGAAATATTATTAATGTAAGAAATCTTATGGCTGTCAAATTGTAGTAATGTAGGGAAGTGCACGATACGTGTAGAACACGGTCGGCGGAAAACAGAGCGAGCATAACTCTCAACATACATAGACGAAAGTAGTGCGTCTCGGCCACGGTCATTGCTGGGGCGATAACACGTTATGTATGCAATAGCAGTAACTGCAGCCAGATGGCGGACGTAAACATGGAAATGGCAGCAAGGCTGCCGTGTTACAGACTCATTTTCTACAAAAGCTGGACGTTTCCAGAAATTAGGAAGACTTTCGTTAGCTTCAGGGGAAGCGAAGCTGCTAGAGAAACTCATCCAGAATTCGGAAAAAGAAGCAAAGGCTGTATCAAAAAGAATCGTCCGTATTTTAAAAAATCGGAACTAATACGTTATTTGAGGTATGTGCATGAACAACGTGCTGTTGGAAAGAGCAAATTATGAAGTTTTACACGGTTCCCGACAGGTAGCAGCAGTGTGCACCCACTTCAGTTCTAGTAAAAGTGGTGTCGGAACAACAGAAAGCGTTTTGTGTTGTACGTTTTGCGCAGTGCGGGTCAGTAATAACTGTTCAGCGTGACTTTTGTACTAGGTATGGTGATGATTCTCCTACAGCACAGAGCATTTGACGATGGCATGAACAATTCCGAGAAACAGGTTGTGTAAAGGCAAATCGAAGGGCCTTACCCAAGTGTCAGACACAGACGTCGAACGCATCCGCAATAGTTTCAGGAGGCGTCCGCAGAAATCCGTTCGCCGTGCAGCTCGATAGCTCAACACGCCCCCGATGTTCGTCTGGCGTGCGTTGCGTCGACGTTCAAACATGAAACCGTTCAAAGTTCAGCTACTGCAAGCTCTTCGTGAAGCTGACAAACAACAACGTGTGGAGTTCTTGAATTTCGTTCTTGGCAAGATGGAGGATGACAGTTTTCTTCCGCGCTTAGTGTTTAGTGACGAGGCAACGTTAGCTTCAATGGAAAGGTGAACCGTCATAATGTGAGATATGGGGTATGGAACAACCACATGAGGTTGTACAACTTGAGAGGGAGTCTCCAGAATTTAATGTGTTTTGTGCCGTTTCACGCAGAAAGGTGTATGGTCCATTTTTTTTTTATTTTTTTTTTTTTTGCCGAGAACACTGTTACATATCTCGATACACTTGAGAACTTTCTTTTCCCACATTTGGAGACTGATTCGAACGACTTCATTTGCCGAGAGGATGGGGCAGCGCCACACTGCCATCAGAAAGTGCGGGAATTTTTAAATCAAAGGCTTACTGAACGATGTATCGGTCGCACTGGACCAAATGATTCAGCCTTACATTATTGGTCTCCAAGGTCACCGGACTTGACTACGTGATTATTTCTTGCGTAGATTTATAAAAGACTGTTTCTGCGCCTCCGTTACCAACAACAATGAATGATCTGAGACATCGCATAACTGTAGCTGTGGAAGCTGTAACTCAAGACGTGCTCGCTGCAGTGTGGGAACAATCTGAATATTTCATCTACATACGCCGCGCATCTCAAGAGGGCATATTGAACCCCTATGAAAAGGTATGAAAAAAAAAAACTTTTTAGTTTCCCGTTCATCGAAAAAACAAAACTCATTGTATATTTTTATTAGTTTCAAAAATACTGAAGTGCCAAATCGGATGGTTCTTTTTGATACACCCTGTATATAAAGTGACTGGCGCACAAAACTTAAGTCAGTCGCAGTTAGAGTCAATGCCACGAAGTACTGATTAGCAGGAAGAGTTCGTATAAAAGATGAGTCGTCGGGAGCAGTTTGATGCTGAAGCAGTAAAACCCACGAGAAGATTGTACACACTTATTGCGAGGGAAGACAACTACGTTTCCGAGAAGTATTCAGCAACAGTTATTATTCTAAGTTTTGTGCCTGTTCGTAAAAAAAACAAGCTCAGTAGATTTCGTAGTAGTACTGAGTAATAGTTGATACATTCTGTGCGTCAGTATATAGGAACGAACAATTTCTGTCTCGCATTCGTCTCCTATTATGAACGACTGCGTATTGTCGCAGTGGGCAATATTCGACATTTTTCGTATGTGGTAGGATATAAAGAGGAATAAGTGGTGCTCTCTCGCACACCTCTCTGATTGTGAATAGTATTTGAGAGTACATTCTCGCAAGCAGGGCACTCGTCTCTTATACCGAAAGGTAGAACACAGTAACCGAAAGTTGCTGGAAACAGCTAATATATAGAGTGGTATGGTAAAGATATAAGGCCATTGTACGGTACCTCTCCGAATAAGGTTCAACTATTGGGAAATAAACTGATCAACTATATCCGTAAGTGCTTGCACCCTCTCTCTCTCTCTCTCTCTCTCTCTCTCTTTCTCTCTCTCTCTTCCTACTACGCCAACAACTTGTCCTCTAGGTTCCAAAATCACTTGAGCTAATCATCCTAGGAGACTTTCCCCCTCTCCCTCCATTGAAGCTGACTTAGTAGTGTCAACATCCTGATCGCAGTACGCAGCCCACAGTTTCGCCCATAGCTCGTGGCAGGGCCTGTATCAGGACGCGACACTGTTTTGACTCTTCATTGTGGGTGTGCTGTGCGACGAGGCCGCCATCTTTCGATATAATATTGCGAAATTTATAGAGGGCGATTCAACTGCCCCTATCGATACAAACACCACTCGACAGAACAACGGTGTTGGCCAGTTTACGCTGAAAATATGGAGCACATTGTCAAAATGTTGTAAAATAACGTACACGAAGACATCTTCGGTCTAGTGTACAAATTTTGTTTATCAAACTACTATAAAACTTAATCTGGCGACTCATACATTAATCTTTTCATTGGGTTGTACAATGGAAAGATTACTTCCACACTTCCCATTTTGATATCACCTGTAAATTTCTTTGTTTCCAATGGTGAAACATACTTTACAAGCCAACGTTTCTGGACCATTTGCGAAAGATTAAGTACTATACACGAAATAAAATTACAGAGACATCAAAAATCTGTATGACTACATCGCTAATTGGACGAACAGTGATTGGAGACATCTAGGTAAGGTATAACTTCATCCAAAAATGCCCTGTAACTCATGGACAACACTCATTAATTTTTTAAGTATGATTCCGTTTGCTAACAGTCGCCCAAGACTCTAAGAGGAAACATATATACCGATTACATGGCATGTGTGGACACCGTACCTGACACAGACGAAGTGCAGGTTGCATAAAACGACTTCGGTAGGGGCAACTGAATCAATCTATATTACACGGCCGGAAAAAGAAATACCTGGAAAGACGATGTCGATTTTGATCCGATGATGGCATACGCCACTTGAGGGATGGTAGATGTAGGCTACTTAAAATAGATTCAACGTCGTCCACCAACAGACAGCTTAGTGACATAGCAACCATAGCGCCATTAGTGTCTTTCCTTTAGTACTTAATGCTCACAGCCAGCAGGCTCAGTGTGGTGCAGACGTGTGAAGCAAGTAGGTAACCATGCAAGGGAAACGCACTGGTGCTTCCTACAGCCAGCTGAGCAAGTTTGAAAGAGGTCGTAGTGTGATCTTCAGAGAGGCAAGATGATCCTCTAGAAGAAATGCCAAATACACTCCTGGAAATGGAAAAAAGAACACATTGACACCGGTGTGTCAGACCCACCATACTTGCTCCGGACACTGCGAGAGGGCTGTACAAGCAATGATCACACGCACGGCACAGCGGACACACCAGGAACCGCGGTGTTGGCCGTCGAATGGCGCTAGCTGCGCAGCGTTTGTGCACCGCCGCCGTCAGTGTCAGCCAGTTTGCCGTGGCATACGGAGCTCCATCGCAGTCTTTAACACTGGTAGCATGCCGCGACAGCGTGGACGTGAACCGTATGTGCAGTTGACGGACTTTGAGCGAGGGCGTATAGTGGGCATGCGGGAGGCCGGGTGGACGTACCACCGAATTGCTCAACACGTGGGGCGTGAGGTCTCCACAGTACATCGATGTTGTCGCCAGTGGTCGGCGGAAGGTGCACGTGCCCGTCGACCTGGGACCCGGACCGCAGTGACGCACGGATGCACGCCAAGACCGTAGGATCCTACGCAGTGCCGTAGGGGACCGCACCGCCACTTCCCAGCAAATTAGGGACACTGTTGCTCCTGGGGTATCGGCGAGGACCATTCGCAACCGTCTCCATGAAGCTGGGCTACGGTCCCGCACACCGTTAGGCCGTCTTCCGCTCACGCCCCAACATCGTGCAGCCCGCCTCCAGTGGTGTCGCGACAGGCGTGAATGGAGGGACGAATGGAGACGTGTCGTCTTCAGCGATGAGAGTCGCTTCTGCCTTGGTGCCAATGATGGTCGTATGCGTGTTTGGCGCCGTGCAGGTGAGCGCCACAATCAGGACTGCATACGACCAAGGCACACAGGGCCAACACCCGGCATCATGGTGTGGGGAGCGATCTCCTACACTGGCCGTACACCACTGGTGATCGTCGAGGGGACACTGAATAGTGCACGGTACATCCAAACCGTCATCGAACCCATCGTTCTACCATTCCTAGACCGGCAAGGGAACTTGCTGTTCCAACAGGACAATGCACGTCCGCATGTATCCCGTGCCACCCAACGTGCTCTAGAAGGTGTAAGTCAAATACCCTGGCCAGCAAGATCTCCGGATCTGTCCCCCACTGAGCATGTTTGGGACTGGATGAAGCGTCGTCTCACGCGGTCTGCACGTCCAGCACGAACGCTGGTCCAACTGAGGCGCCAGGTGGAAATTGCATGGCAAGCCGTTCCACAGGACTACATCCAGCATCTCTACGATCGTCTCCATGGGAGAATAGCAGCCTGCATTGCTGCGAAAGGTGGATATACACTGTACTAGTGCCGACATTGTGCATGCTCTGTTGCCTGTGTCTATGTGCCTGTGGTTCTGTCAGTGTGATCATGTGATGTATCTGACCCCAGGAATGTGTCAATAAAGTTTCCCCTTCCTGGGACAATGAATTCACGGTGTTCTTATTTCAATTTCCAGGAGTGTATGTCGGACGTGTTGCGTCAGTTGTACAACGAAGTTGGTATCAGTGGTCACATAAACATTCTCACACCTGTAGACGAAGTTCTGGACGCCCACACAACACAGACGCCCACCGCGAAGTTGCATTTTAAGGGCAGCAGTGGTAGATCGAACAGCTACCACAGCACACCTGTGAGCCCACATGTGTCAACCCCAACTGTTACGAAACAGTAATTAGCATTGGGACTACGGGCACGCACGCCTCTAGCCCCTCTTCCACTCATGGCACAGCATCGACGGTCACGGCTCCACTGGTGCCATCAGAGGATCAGTTGGAAGGTGGACCGGCGCGTCGAGGACTTCTGCGGTGAAAGCAGATTCAGACTGCATGCAAGTGATGGTCGTCTGCGTGTATAACGTAGTCCTGGTGAGCGCTGTCTCGTACAGGGAATTCGTCGAGGACACGTTGGTCCCATCCCAGGCCTTATGGTCTGGGGTGCGAGAAGCTACAATTCTCGTCCATCTTTAGTATTTCTGTAGGGGACGCTAACCAGTGCACAGTATGTGCAGAATGTTAGTGGACCGTTTCTTTCGCCGTTCTTGCAACAGAAGGCGATGTGTTGTTCTAAGAGGATAATGGTCGCCCACACAATGCCAGCGAGACTCTACGTGCTCTGGAAGAGGTGCAGCAACTTCTCTGACCAGCACAATCTCCAGACACAATCTCCAATAGAGCACATATGGGACATGACGGGACGACTTGTCAGCCAACAACCCTTACAGAAATACATGAACAGGTGAGCAGTTGTGGCATAAGGTATCCCGAGACAGTATACGCCATCTACACGACCAACTGGGTTCCAGAGTCAGCGTTTGTATTGCTGCCCATGGAGGCTACACCCCGTACTGATATAGGTGTTACAGCATGGGTCGATACCTAGTACCTCAGAACCGCTTGTGCTTCTGATCTGTAACTGGAATCATTTCATGTACTCCATATGCAATGTTGCAACACTAAATCTTGAGTGAACTGGAAACCTCTAAAAGGGTGTACTAAATTTTTTCCGGCAGCGTATTACTGAAAGGCAGTACAGCTGTTTGGAACATATTGTTTTGGCTTAATACACTATTGGCCATTAAAATTGCTACACCACGAAGATGACGTGCTACAGACGCGAAATTTAATGGGACAGGAAGAAGATGCTGTGATATGCTAATGATTAGCTTTTCAGAGCATTCACACAAGGTTGGCGCTGGTGGCGACGCGTACAACGTGCTGACATGAGGAAAGTTTACAACCGATTTCTCATACACAAACAGCACTTGACCGGCGTTGCCTGGTGAAACGTTGTTGTGATGCCTCGTGTAAGTAGGAGTAATGCGTACCATCACGTTTCCAACTTTGATGACGGTCTGATTGTAGCCTATCACGATTGCGGTTTATCGTATCGCGACAATGCTGCTCGCGTTGGTCGAGATCCAATGACGGTTAGCAGAATACGGAATCGTGAGGTTCAGGAGGGTAATACGGAACGCCGTGCTGGATCCCAACGGCCTCGTATCACTAGCAGTCGAGATGACATGCATCTTATCCGTATGGCTGTAACGGATAGTGCACCCACGTCTCGATCCCTGAGTCAACAGATGGGGACGTTTGCAAGACAACAACCATCTGCACGAACAGTTGGACGACGTTTGCAGCAGCATGGACTATCAGCTCGGAGACCATGGCTGCAGTTACCCTTGATGCTGCATCACAGACAGAACCGCCTGCGATGGTGTGCTCAACGACGAACCTGGGTGCACGAATGGCACAACGTCATTTTTTCGGATGAATCCAGGTTCTGTTTACAGCATCATCGTGGTCGCATCCGTGTTTGGTGACACCGCGGTGAACGCACTTTGGAAGCGTGTATTTGTCATGGCCATAGTGGCGTATCACCCGGCGAGATGGTATGGGGTGCCATTGGTTACACGTCTCGGCCACCTCTTGTTCGCACTGACGGCACTTTGAAAAGCGGACGTTACATTTCAGATGTGTTACGACCCGTGGCTCTACCCTTCATTCGATCCCTGCGAAACCCTGCATTTTAGCATGATAACGCACGACCGCATGTTGCAGGTCCTGTACGGGCCTTTCTGGATACAGAAAATGTTTGACTGCTGCCCTGGCCAGCACATTCTCCAGATCTGTCACCAAGTGATAACGTCTGGTCAATGGTGGCCGAGAAACTGGCTCGTCACAATACGCCAGTCACTACTCTTGATGTACTGTGGTATCGTGTTGAAGCTGTACCTGTACACGCCATCCAAGCTCTGTTTGACTCAATGCCCAGGCGTATCAAGGCCGTTATTACGGCCAGAGGTGATTGTTCTGGGTACTGATTTCTCAGGATCTATGCACCCAAACTGCGTGAAAATATAATCACATGTCAGTTCTAGTATAATATATTTGTCCAATGAATACCCGTTTTCATCTGCATTTCTTCCTGGTGTAGCAATTTTAATGGCCAGTAGTGTAAATTGATTTCGCCGAGAGAACGGTCCGAACTGCGCCCTCGTCGTGCCACTCCACATACAAAGCGACGTACGGCCGCTGCAGACACTGCTGCAGCCCTGCCGTTCTCTACCAGGGGATTGGCGCGCCTACTGCAAGCGTCAGCCGGTCGTGCGTTTTAACCGCCGGGGCTGCGAGGTGCGAGGGCAGAGCGCGGCTGGCGGCCGGCCGGATATCGCAATAAACGCGGCCGCCTCCTGCCTCTGCCGTGAGGAGGAGAGCGCCAGCTGGCGGCCACGCACGCACACGCACGCACACTACGCGCAGTGCGTGGCGGCCGCCTCCTCGCCCTGCGTTTCACTCGTCTGGCGCCGCCATCTGTTTGCACAGTGAGTGTATATAGCAACCGGCGGGAGGAACCGCACCATCCAGCGAAACCCTGGCGCTGGCTTACTCTCAGCGGACTCCATCCACACACCATCTTAACGAGAACACGTCGGCACTAGGGCAGACGCAATAATGCGCGGGTTCCACTAAGTCCTCGCGGCTAACTAAACGGACACCTCAGTTACCGTCTGCACCGCGGGCGCCACGTAAAGTCAGCCACTTGAGCTCAAGTACAACTGGACTCACCTCAGTCGCAAACGACCGATTTCTACTGTTACTGACGTTCCACGAGCCGCTACGCTCTCGTGCAATAAATAGTCACGTACCCGAACAGCCCGTGGCGGACAGCTGACTGCCTCCCCCGTATATTTCTTCGGTACGAGAAACTCACAAGGCAGTTATCATGCGTACGTTCGGGAGGAACAGTATATCCTCAGTGATAACCGCACCTCCTTCAGTTTTTGCACTGTTGTTACAATAAGATCCCAGTTTTTTCTTCCACAACTGAGAATGGATACACTGACAGAAGCTCGTGGCCAGTACCCTCTTACGTCTTTAAGATATCTCTTTGGTGAGTAATGAGGTAGTTGTATTAATACATGCAAGGAACCCCTGTGAATATCAGGCTTGGGCCTGAAAGACTCTGCCACTAAATAGTGTAGCCTAGACAGTGAAAAATGGGTATGATAACCGGCTGGTTTCCAGCTGATGCCTTCTAATCACTGACTAGACTACTTCTATTACCTTGTTCTAAGAGGTACATATGTTCATCAGCTAGTCGAGAGATATGTCGACCGAAGACAGAAATTTCTTCTCACAAACGATAAAATGAAAACTTCATTGAAAAAAAACAGAATCAGAACCTTGGGTCTTGTAGTTCCCTCAACTCTGAGACTGAACCAATGTTAAAAATAAAGTTAATAATTATTAATTTAAATCAAGTACCAACAGGGAAATACCTAACGGCTGAAGTGTAGAAGAAGACAGAACATGCATTGCTACCCGTACTAGAAAAAATACACAAGTAAAGAACTGACCATATGATCTTTGTCACAAAATGGGCCACGTTAATTATTTGTGTCTTCTTAGATCTCCACCGTGTGTACGACTAGATGGAAGAACAGCTGCAGCGATGGATCTTGGATATTAAGAACGTAGTCATAATTAAAAGTTAGATGCTAGGGAAAGACAAAGTCTGTACAAAATAAAAAAACGAAATAAGTTAGTCGAATATGTCTTAAGGCAACCAGGAATAAAGTTTTAGAACTGAAAGGCGCAGAAAACGAGAAAATTTTGCAAACTCACGAAGATTAGAATATTTATCAAAATATTCAAGCCACAGACAGTGGAAATATATATATAAATGATCCAGAAAAGAAGAGATCGAGATATAATGATACTAGTTGACAGACTGCTTCTCTTTAAGGAAAACAGATTAAGACTGGGCAAAGCTCAACTGGGAAAGCATATGGGAAGATGGCCTTGACATCGCAGGCACCTATCCGCTACTTACATTTATTGGTTTATTAGAGAAATAGATACGAGTGTGACAGTATTCCTCCCTCTGGTTGTAGTGACAAGACTGAGCCGTAGCGTAGCTCGAGATCTAGGTTAGTAAGAAGATTACATCTGGTTGTGAGTTGGCTAGCACCAACAAATGTGAATAGGATACAAATTTCGATTCGAAACAAAATGATCCGTAGCGATGGCGGACATCTGCGTTGGCTCCATATGTAACACTCTTCGATATAAATAACGCACACGTCAAGGGATGATCATTTGGAAAAGCTGTACTTCTCCGATGAGTATTTCTGGGAAATAATACGTACGCATATCGTAAATCATCTGCAGAAAATGAAAGACTGGTGCGTTTGGGATACCGAGGAGGGAGGTGTAGAGTACGCAGCGGTAAAAGTAAAATATGGATATCTGAGTCAGGAACGACGAACCCGGATTTGAACCAGATCGTAATAAGTGCGTAAACGCTAATTCAGCATCACAACTACTCGCCCATCCCTCTCAGTGATCCCGAAACGTGGAACCTGACACTGCACACCAGTAAGTGGACTATCCCTCAGTATGTTTATCGATTTTCTGTTGTGCATAGTGACGGGTTATCGGACAGATATTTCGGCTGTGAGAGCACGGCCGGATGCCTGGGTAGCAGGTAGGCCTACTCACTCGGTAGTCTCGAGGTACTGAAAGACGCGGTATGCCGGCCGCCGGAACATGGGCGCTGCGAGGACCATAGCCTCCTGGCACTAGGAGAGCAGCCAGGTCCCCTGATCTCTGCGCCGAGCTGCGGGCCGCGCCCGCCTTCAGCGACGCACCGTCTCACCACGTCACAGCACAGTGCGCGCCACGCCACGCTGCACCGCGCCGCCCCTATAGCAGCAGCACTGCCTTATAGCTGGCGACCGCACCCGCCGCGAGCCGAGACTCCAGGCGCGCGCACACGTAAACACCACCCGGCACAACAGGTCGGCTTGGCGTCCCGACCGCGACTGACGTGCACGCGCTCCGGCCGCCGGCGCCGCCCGTCACAGAGAGCGCGCTAGTTGGCCGGGCGGCCGCGAAGCTGCGCTGCGAGCCGGGATTATCGATCGCTGGGTCGACGCGGCGGCGGTCGGGCCCCGGCCTGGGCGCGCGTCTGGCCGGCGCTGGCGCTGGCGCTAGCCCGCCCGCTGCCTACGTCACACGGTGGCTGGCTGGCCCTCCTCAAAACAACGACCGGCGCAGCAGCCGGCCGGCTGGATGCAGCAGAGGAGGGTGCGGCACGGCACCCAGCTAGCGACGCCGCCCGCACACAGTAGCCACACCTACAGCGCCCCGCGCTGCGGAACTGCCTTGTAGTGATTTCGAACTCGAAATCATCTGATCCGCATATAGATGCATAGTCTGAAAAACCACTGTGAAGTGCATGGCTGGCTGTACTCCCCACTGTACCACGCCTCTCATCTTTCCGTTCGTGGGGCGCGGAAACAGTAACTCATTAAACGCCCCTGTGCATGCTGTAATTACTCTAATTTTGTCTTTGCATTCCCTACGGATAGAATACGTAGCGATTTGTAATATATTTCTATGTTCTTCGCTTAATACTTGTTCTCGAAACTTTGTATGGATAACTGGCGCCTACCTTCGAGAATTTGCCAATTCAGCTTTTTTCTGCATTTCCCTGGCGCTCTCCCGTTTATAAAAATAAGTAAAAATTCCTACTGGCATTGTTTGTTTGCTGATACGAGTCCCACAGGCTTCAGCAGTATTCTAGGACGGGTCGCGCGAGTGTTTAACAGGCTCAGAGACGAAGTAGGGGACGAGGTACTGCGGAATTGAAGCTGTGAGGACGGGATGTCAGTCGCTCTTGGGTAGCTCAGTTGGTAGAGCACTTACCCGCGAAAGGCAACAGGTCCCGAGTTCTAGTCTCGGTCCGGCATACAGTTTTAATTTGACATAGCGGGCTGTCTGCCACCTGTTTTGCCTGTGATCGAGCCTAAGCGATCACTGCATTCCATATCCCCACAGACTGTTACAGCCACGTATGAGTTGACTGATTCCAGTTGTGATTAACTGACATTGTGGACATAGGGTACCATATTCTTTTCTTGTTCTAAAGTGCACAATTTTACTTTTATATACATATAGGGGAGGGGGGAGGGGTAGGAAGGATTCACACTCACAGTAGTGGAAGTTCCAAAACCTAACAGAATATTTTATTTATTTATTTTTTTTTTTTTTTGCATGTAAAGTCTCTTCATTTTTCAATAACTTTTGGATGCCCCTGTTGATGCAGGTACATTTTCTTCGTAAGTAAGAGAGATTCTTCGATGAACTGTGGAGAGCATACAAACCATTCCTGCAAATATTTGAAACTCTAGGATTTATTTAATTACATGTTAATAGATCTGGAAAATTCTAGATTAAGGAGGTTTTGTTCTATATCCATATAATGTTTGAAAGTAATAGGACTTTTACTTTGAGTGTTTATGTGCCTACGTACACAAATTTGTGTTTTGCGGAAAATGACCGTTTAAGTTTCAGCTTGTATTTGGTATTCTTTTAGAACAGTCCAGCACCATAAGCAGGTTCTTTTTCATTATCTACATCAGTCGTTCTTCCACCTCACATTCCTATGATGCACTCTTCTAGATTTTGTCAGCTCCAAAAATGATTTATCTGCTTTCACTACAGGCTCTCAGTCTATCACATCCAAAGCTTCCATGCAGTTCACTCAGGGCTAATATCCTACATTCTCTATAAAAAAAAAATTCTTGTTAAGCGCACCATCGTTAAAACATGAAACTGTATCATAAACATTAATACCAAGTGCATTTCTTTCCACAAAAGTGGTTTTTGGCAATCCTTCCCATACACATTGGTTAAAACGTCCATTTGGGTTTTGCCTATCGCCAATTAGTTTTCACTAGGTCGCTGAATGTAAGTCTGACGGCTTCTATTACAGCAATTGGTAGACAATTCCTGCGATGATTTTCTTTACCACCAGCAATTGATCTTTGGTAGCCAGACCATGATTCACTTCCCTTGAAGTATAGCATAGTTGTGGATAGGGTTATTTTCTGTGGACATTTTATGGAAGTATAAGTTCCAAACTTCTTGCTCCGTGTTTTTACCCCCCGTATTCCTTCTTATTGACAAGTCATAATATATCTGTATCTTGTCAATTTCTGTATCTGTCAGTCACCCTAACACTTTTATTCCCCTCCCATCAGATTACTTTCTTCCTGACGGTACTTGCCCCACACATTCTAATTTCTACACATGAGTGTCATTTCCATACGCAGCACATTTTTGAACATCAAGGAAAGCTTCGCTGTCACCGTCACGAAGATATTTACATACTGCAGTCTGCAGGACGCTACTGATATGGTAAACAATCTGACAACTCCTGGAACTTTCATACACTACCAGAGTCTTTATAGTTCATATTACATTCATGATCTGGAATCCCTTTCACACACACTGACAGAATTTGCTCAAAGCTCCACATCTAGTACTTTGCCAGTGTCAACAGCTGTTGACTGTAACAACTCCGTTCAACTAAGTGGGCTCTCTTTTTAGCCAGGTACCATCAAAAGCGGCCACTATGTCCCTGTTGCCATCACTTCCGGCAACAGATTTCCAGCAGCACTTTTCATTGATGACTCTGCAGCGTCTTTTATTCTACTAAGCAGTAAGCCACAATATCTCCCAAATTTTACTGGAGGAGGTAGAAGATTCATCACAGCGCAAAACGTTCTTGATGCTTTCTGTCCCCTATCAATACAGCGCATGCCATACGCTATCTTCGGATTCACATCATGTCCTTTGTTTATGGTTGTAGATGTCATGCAAGCCGTACCAAGGTTGCATTTGCTACAGAGTACAGTTAAGTGTGTAGCAAGCCCTTTCCTGGCAGCCTCATCTTCCACCACAGAATCACACTGCGCACTAAAGCAATGCTTGCACACAACATTGTCCAATATTGACTGTGACAGTGTATTAACATCAACAATAATATTGCAAGAATCAGATTCACAGCCTCCGTTTTCATTTAGCGCCAAAAACAAGTGTTCTTCTCGAAGCACGCGGCGGTAGTTCGTTTACCGGCACCAAGAGGTCTTCTGCCACTGGTGTAACATTTGTTGAAGCGCGCCTTACTCTGAATCTCTTACCCTGGTGACGTCGCTTGCGGTTCAAGCAACGAATCCTAGGCACTTTGTGCGATAATATGCCATAATCGAGCACAAAACAACGCAGGCAAAGAATATCGATTAAGAAATTCACAAAACCACATTGCAAGACTTTCAAAACAGAGAATAAACAAAAGCAGTGAACAAAACCATACACGTCGATACCAGCGGAAAAAGTATCGATATCGATACTGCTTCGATTCTGGTACGACAGACAATCCTTGCAAAATAAATAAATAAATAAATAAATAAATAAATACACGTTTGAACTCCACAGAGTGAAATACAGTGACGTATCACAGAAGAATGCTGTACGAAGAAGCGTGACGCTGCTCTTTGGTACACTTAAGATCACATAAAATGTCTTATATTTCCTCAGACATGTATGTTTTATAAAGTCTTCAGCAGGATATGAACTAAAAATGAGCAAATTTTTGAAAAATTGATTTTTTAAAATTTTTGTTAACTTCTGCACTACTTTGAAATATTTTCGAAGTCTGAGTAAATATTTGTGCAGCGTTTTTCGGACAATACTTCAGTACAGGCAACTGCGTCATCTACAAAAAGTCTCAAATTACTATCAACGACCTAGTGCCTTGTGTCATGACTTTGCTTCATACCAAAGCGACGATACTGAATGGCAGGGTGACTGTTTCTGAGCACCAATAGATGTAGGTGCATATTCTGCAAGATAAATCACTAGCTGGACGTGCAACTGTATTCGAAAATAATTTTCCTGCAAAATACGCATTATTAGGCGTTTCCGTACCTTTGTGGGCGCATGAGAGACATGAAATCAAGCGAAGTGAATCCAAATGCTTCCAAATACTACCAGAATAATTCAGTGTGAGTGGAGAATGTCTGTGACAGTTTCAAAGCCGGCAGGTGTGGCCAAGCGGTTCTAGGCGCTTCAATATGGAACCGCGCTGCTGCTACGATCGCAGATTCGAATCCTGCCTCGGGCATGGATGTGTATGATGTCCTTAGGTTAGTTAGGTTTAAGTAGTTCTAAGTCTAGGGCACTGACGACCTTAGATGTTAAGTCCCATAGTGCTCAGAGCCATTTGAACCATATTGAAGAGTTTCAAAATACTTCATGAAATTTTCTTCTAGAATTCAAATCCAGAAAAATAATCTACCATCAAAATACTAATAAAAAACTTCTACAAAATGCAGAGTTGGAAGTGTTCAGTGTCTTAAACGCCTATTGCCGCGAATATGTGGCGCACCCAATTATACCTGACAAGTGCAACGTATCTTAGATTTGACCTTATGTACTCTGTAACACATCATTACAAAAATTTTAATTATTGCAAATTATGATTTTCTATTTTTTGGAAGTGGAAATTTAGTCACGTATTAAGGGGTTAATTACTGCACTTTAACACAAAAAAGGCCCACCACGTGGGGTTATCTGAATGGGATGGAAATCGGTAAATGAGATGCACATGTACAGGCAAACAAATGATGACAATTTCAGAAACAAACGGACGACTTATTCAAGAGAAAGAGCTTCACAAATTGAGCAGGTGAGTAACTCACCAGTCGACTTCTGGCCCTTACACAAGCAGTTATTCGGCTTGGCGCTCATTGACAGAACTGTTGGAGGTTCTCCTGAGGGATGTGCCACATTCTGCTCAATGCGCGCGTTAGATAGTCAAAGTCCCGAAATGGTTTGAGGGCCCTGCCCACAATGCTCCATACGTTCTCAGTTGGAGAGAGATACGGCGATCCTATTGGCCAAGACAAGCAGTAGAAGCTCTGGCCGTGAGCGGGCGGGCATTATCTTGGAGAAATGTAAGACCAGGATGACTTTCCGTGAAGGGGGCGTAGAATATCGTCGACGAAAAATGGCTCGAATGGCTCTGAGCACTATGGGACTTAACATCTATGGTCATCAGTCCCCTAGAACTTAGAACTACTTAAACCTAACTAACCTAAGGACATCACACAACACCCAGTCATCACGAGGCAGAGAAAATCCCTGACCCCGCCGGTAATCGGACCCGGGATCCCGGGCGCGGGAAGCGAGAACGCTACTGCACGACCACGAGCTGCGGACTATCGTCGACGTCCCTCTGTCCTGTAAGGGTGCAGCGGGTGACAACCAGGGGGTCCTCATGAAATTGAGTGGAACCTCAAACCATCACTCCTGGATGTCGGACCGTATGACGTGCGACAGACGGGTTGGTACACCACTACCGTCCAGGGCGGCTCCACGCACGTCTTCGTTGCTCATGGCGGCTCATATCGAAGCGGGATTCATCACTCAAGATACTTCTACTCCAGTCTCATGATATACGGGGCCGAATGTGCGCGACATCTCTGCAAATGTGATTATTGGTGTACAGAGATCGCTGGTAGTCGGCGCAAAGAGCGACGTGAGCTCAGTCCCCTTTCTGTGAGCCTCCTATTAATGGTCCTTGTGGTCACTGAAGCACCATTTGCACATCGGATCGATGAAATGATGAATCCGAAGTTCTGAGTGCCTCTCTGACGATTGCTTGGTCCTCGCGTTCTGTCGTCCCTCTAGGTCGACCGCTTCCTTCTCAATTGTATGAAAACAATACGAAAATTCATATTTAAGAGCTCAAGTTGTCACAATTTAGTCTACCAACAACTGATTAGAACATGTTGAAAAGTAAATCAGACAGCTGTGAGTTATAAATTCACACCAATACGTAAACTGCTTTACAAGCAAATTACAAAAATGAGAAACGCATGCTAATAAAACCAATGACTTTTTCCAAATACTCTTAAGAAAATTAACAATCGGTATGCAAAGTCGAATCTGTCTGGTAAATAGAACACAAGGAATTGGTTGAGGGAAATGGCATCCCATACTCAGCAATGTTTTCAAAAAGTGAAGTCTTTCACAGTCATATTTGGGACACGAAAACAGATGTGGTTTACATGAACTTCCGATTCAGAACCACACTCATGTGCTGGAGAACTGTAAACTTTGATACGATGCAGATGGAGAGGTAAACAGACCATGACTTTGCGTCCTTCACGGCACTGTGTTCGTCCATGGTTAACCCATTCCTGCCAACATCATCTTAGAGTGGCATCGCTCCTGTTCAAATGTAGACGGATTCGCCGACTACTCCAACCGGCTTTTTTGAGCCCAGTTACTCGTTCTCTCTCAAATACTGACATCTGCGTATATTGTTCGCGCGCCTGTCTGCACGGCATAGTTACTGTCCAACTATGTACACGGAAAGAAATTCGCGAAGATTCTATGCCCTGCTATCGACATGTCCCCTGTTTACCATTCTTGCGTGTGGAACTGCGCTGCAGAGTCACAAATTGATCCTTCGGCTGCCAATGTTCCTAATTCTGCTGTTTCCGTCGATGCTTCTACGAATACCAATTTGTGACTAATTTACTAATTTGTATAGCTCCTTCGTGGTGCGACTTTTTTTTTGGTGTATTCCGTAATCTCTGAAATTAGGTAAAACAATACTTATTGCATAATAGGCTGTAAAACATATGCTTGTAAATTTGCAATTTACTGACGCAATCTGCATGTAAATCTAACCTTTGGTTTCAGTGTTATGGAATTTATAATCGAGCAGAGCAGCAGAATTAGAGAGATGCAACCCAGCCGTGTCTGTTGCCCATATTTACGCAAGGTGACGAGAAACAGCAGCGTCAGAAGTGGAGCCGTGTGCCAGAGAGAGGTGAAAGAGGCGTACCCAATGTTTTGGAAGCTGACGTATTTATTTATTTATTTACTCGTTCATGCATCACAAAGGCATAATTTACAATATTCTTATCACTATATACTAAAAAAGGAAACAATATAATTCTACACTATATTAGATATGTTTTTGTGCCACTCTATGGCGGAGTCACTGAGTCTATGTATGTCCATGAGTTCACCACGACAGCCATACACTTTGCACACGAGTAGATGGTCCATTGTCTGTATTTCACCGCACTCACATACAGCGCTGTCTGCCAGGCCCCACTTGTTCATCAGGTGTTTACATCTCCCAACACTCGTTCTGACCCGGTTTAGAACTGTCCACACTCTTCTTGGTAAGTTGAAGCCATCAATCTTCTTGTTCGGATCGTGTACTAAATTTTTGTTCTTAAATTCACTTGCCGACCATACTTCGTTCCAGGCCGTTCTCGGCTCAAACGCTTGTAGTTCTTCACCGATTTTCCAAAAGGGTGATCTGGATTTAAGCCTGTTAGTCGGTGTCAGATCTTGGTGGATAGGGAGGTCCGGGTTGTCTATAATTTTCCTGTAGGTTTTTAGGGCTAGCTGTGATCGCCTGATTTCTGAAGGCTCTATGTTCGCTAGTACAGGAAGCCATGCACAGGGGGTGGCCCTGAGTGTTCCCGAGATTATTCGCATTGTCTCCCTCAGCTGGACATCCACTTTAGATACGTGTGCACTTCTCCTCCAGACTGGTGAACAGTATTCAGCTACACTGTAGACAAGGGCTAGTGCTGAAGTTCTCAAAGTGCTCGCTCCACATCCCCATGATGTTCCAGCCAGTTTTGAAAGGATAGCATTGCGGGATTGTTGACGTAGAAATAGCTGCGGTGAAACTAAAAGTAAGACGCTGTTTGAGGAAAGAGGCACCCCTTAACAACATTTTGGACTCGTCCCCATCGCAGAAAGGGGAATGACGCGAAATAGTCCGCCAGTAAAAACACGGTCAGGGTAAGAAACGTATATCCCACACTTTTCGCAAGAGTGACTCCGAGTGAGCAAAAACGACAGTCACCGTCGGACCTAATAAGAGTGTTTTAATTACAGTTGTTACGAAAAATGACTTGTCTGACGTCACAACAAAGAAAATTTTACAAATAGGAATAGCAGCCCTTTGCTGGAGGTATTATGTGAGGGGATTGGCTGAGAAAGACCTTGTCTGGGGGTTTACTGTATAAAGTCCAGCGTGGCAGCCTTATTTCTGTAGGCGTCATTTAATATTCTGGTGTAATGTTCGCCTGTTGGGTTATCCCCAATTGGTTCCTTATATCGTAGAGTATATAACACTGCAACAGCGTATTTACGTAGCTTATGCTATGAAATACCAAGTTTGGTTTATTACGTAGTATGCCCCAACAGAAACAAAATAGACCTGTCACGGAAAAGCCACGTATAACACTCCTGTCTGCTGCTACTACTACTGCACCATAACCTCAATGCTAGAAACAGGTTGTACATAAAACTATTTTGTAAAAGCAATTATGGTACAAAGCAGCAGAGCAGTGTTACCCTCTGGGAGGAATTTTGTTAAGTTGACCGTGTTGTACCTAACAGAGGTGGCTTATCGGAAATGAAAGTCAGAATTACGTAAATGTTTGAACAGTAATAAACAAAATTTTGCCTATCTGCACTGTTTAACGTATAAAGAAAACGGTCGCCAGCCTAATTAGGCAAAAGAATGATTAACATTCTCGTTGAAGAAAATAGTTATTAGTAATTTTAACGGATAAACACAACCCATACTTGGCCACACGCGAGTGCAATGAACTCTGACACACTCATATGTTTATGGTAAGATTGAAACTAACAGTTGGGGCAGCACAAACTATTTGCAAAATTATAACAGCTACCGAAACACACTATTACTTTCAGGGCTTACACAAAGTGGATAGTCTTTATAACATTACTATTAATATGCACTTCTAATACACAAGAGAGACAAACACTTAGCAAACATGAACATATAGTTTTCTATTATTGCAGTTTCCCACTTTTTACTACAGCGAAACACAATGTTGACAAAATTGCAAGAAACTGACTCACCTTTTAGAATTTACTACAGTAAGTTTTGTTCCCTCCAAATGGGTCAAAGCATTTAAACGAGAGATATGCTACACAGCATACAATCAAATCATGATATCAAAGCTTGTACAAAGAAAGGAGTATGCAATTTTGTGTTAACTTTCAACCAAACAATATTTACAGAAGCTCTATGATGTAACATTAAATGAAACAAAGGCAAAATAAATCAGCACAGCATTAGAGCTATGGTGTTACAAGTACACAGTAGGGAGACGATTACTGAGAATTAGTGACTCCCCCCCAAGGCTCGATGAATTCTGGTGTGACGCACATAAATCTTTCATTTTGAATACCTTCGTTATGTATACCAACTTAATTGGCACAATGGCTCAACAAATAGTCTGTTTTTACCAGACGGGTTGCGCACTTATTTTTCTGGCCAACCAACATCTATACTGACCAGTCATTTCACTCAGAGTGTACGCATGCCACCAGCAAGAGCACGACGCAGAACTTGCGCAGTGAAAGAGAAACTGGTAAGTTTTGCAAGCTGCAGACTCACTGACGTGTGTCGACTTGCAGAAATAAACACGTGGGTTCACTTTAGAACGTGATTGTGCATGCCTGTAGCTCAAAATGCCGCCAACGCCTAAAGTCCTTTTTTGGTAGAGACGTTGTGTGAGGTGACTAAGTTAGAAACTGGCTGGTAATACGTTGCGGACGACTTACTGGTGAGGTCCTCTAAAGTCGCGCCGTCACCATACTCCTATTCGGCCACACAAGGAACGATTCGCAAGCTACTTGCGAGTTTCATTTCGGTTTGACACGCTTGCGGAACACGTATCAGAGCGCTACAGAGAGCTTATACGGTTTCGACGAGTGAGACGTCCTGAAGAATGTAGCCGTTTCTTATTGTAGCTGGCAGAGCCAATAGCTATTGCGAGACGACTTTGCTTAAAGAAATAGACTTGTCTAGGATTGATTAAAGCGGCAATAAGCTGCGCTGTTTCTGTGCACATCAGCGTGTCTTGCATTTGTGCGACTGTTGAGCTTTCTATTTTTTAAGCAATACCTCGACTTAACGAGCCCACGACCCAAGCATAAAAAACAGACAAGGGAAAGCATGGTTTCGGGGAGATGACGTTTCACCGCTGACTGTCACACCATTTCGTGCAACATGCAGATCATTTCAGGTGTTTGGCACACTTACAAGCTGCTTTACGCACTACAAGCACTGCAGAGGTGACTTAGAGAGCCTCAAGCGTGCTGCTGTACAGCGACGTTCGAACCCACAGGTTTCCGAATTCTTGTTCAAATGACTCTGAGCACTATGGGACTTAACTTCTGAGGTCATCAGTCCCCTAGAACGTAGAACTACTGAAACCTAACTAACCTAAGGACATCACACACATCCATGCCCGAGGCAGGATTCGAACCTGTGAACGCAGCAGTCGCGCGGTTCCAGACTGAAGCGCCTAGGACCGCTCGGCCACCCCGGCCGGCTTGTTAATCCGTAAACATGGTACGCAGAACTCTGAAGTCGGAGCCACTTCCTAAGTTGTGTTTTGCAATGTCAATTCTATCTCGACAAAGAGCGTCTTCAGATTCTTGTAAGTAGCCGTCTTGACAAAGGATAGAGTTTCGGGCCTCCTCCAACTTCATCTAGGTTTCCAATATGGAGCCGACTGCTGTTTACGTCTCCCCAATTGTATTGATATACGCACACATATAAAAAAAAAGTTTTGCATCGCCCTGGTGCCCAGAAGTCCCGAAGACAGACGTTGACCGTGGATATTGTATCACAGACACAGTCCCTTTGATTGTTCAGAGATGTTACTAAACCCGCCCAAAGATGTAAACAACCATGCATTAGACGGAGGGGGTCCGACAGTCAATCAGTTCCTGTCATTCCACGGCTCGTGTTGTCTGTATTTCAGCCATGCGACCGCATTGTTACTTTGTGCCAGAAAGGGCTCTCAACAAGGGAAGTGTCCAGGCGTCTCGGAGTAAACCAAAGCGATGTTGTTCGGACATGGCAGAGTGTTTTTGGAACTTGCATTGCTTAATTCATAAATTTCGGGGGTATTATAGTATTTGAGAGTGTAGCATCGCGTTTTAGTACCTGAATAGAGTAAAATCGCTTAGTCTCCTTCCGCCGCCGAGCAGTGTGTCAGCAGTGCGCAAGTAGCAGCATTACTGCATTTACTAGGCAATCTTGTATTTTAATAACCGATTAAATTTTGTGTCGAATTGTTTGTGCTCTCTGTAGATTAGTTCAGACGTTCTTTGCACAACAGTTTTTAGCATGGATAGGGACTGCAACTGCTGTGTTCGGAGGCAGGCTGAGTCGGCATCCCTTCGCTCCCAGCTTCAGGCACTGTTGGCTTCGGTCACACAGCTTGAGGCTGTTGCCAATGGGCATCACTGTGGGGGTCCGGATGGGGGTTTGTCGGGGACGGCCAGCTCGTTCCACGCATCCCCCGATCGGGCTACGACTGTGGCTGCCCGGGATACTGCCCGCATTGAGGCTGATCCCTCACCTGTGGTAGAGTGGGAGGTCGTCTCGAAGTGTGGCAGGGGGCGAAAGACATTCCGGAGGGCTGAACGGAAGGCCTCTCCAGTTTGTCTGACGAACCGGTTTCAGGCTCTGTCTCAGGCTGATACTGATCTTCAGCCGGACATGGCTGCTCTTCCTGTTCCAGAGGTTGCCCCTCAGTCTGCAAGATCCAGGCGGTCGCAGAGGGTGGGCTTACTGGTAGTTGGGAGCTCCAACGTCAGGCGCGTAATGGGGCCCCTTAGGGATATGGCAGCAAGAGAGGGGAAGAAAACCAATGTGAACTCCGTGTGCATACCGGGGGGAGTCATTCGAGATGTGGAAAGGGTCCTTCCTGATGCCATGAAGCGTACAGAGTGTACCCATCTGCAGGTAGTCGCTCATGTCGGCACCAATGATGTGTGTCGCTAAGGATGGAGGAAATCCTCTCTCGCTTCCGGCGGCTATCTGATTTGGTGAAGACTGCCAGTCTCGCTAGCGGGATGAAAGCAGAGCTCACCATCTGCAGCATCGTCGAAAGGACCGACGGCGGACCTTTGGTACAAAGCCGAGTGGAGGGTCTGAATCAGAGGCTGAGACGGTTCTGCGACGGTGTGGGCTGCAGATTCCTCGCCTTGCGCCATAGGGTGGTGGGGTTTCTGGTTCCGCTGGATAGGTCAGGAGTCCACTACACGCAGCAAGCGGCTACACGGGTAGCAGGGGTTGTGTGGCGTGGACTGGGCGGTTTTTTAGGTTAGATGGCCTCGGGCAAGTACAGAAAGGGCAACAGCCTCAAAGGGTGCGGGGCAAAGTCAGGAATGTGAGGACCAAGCAGCAATCGGTATTGTAACTGTAAACTGTCGAAGATGCATTGGTAAAGTTCCGGAACTTCAAGCGCTGATAGAAAGCACCGAAGCTGAAATCGTTATAGGTACAGAAAGCTGGCTGAAGCCAGAGATAAATTCTGCCGAAATTTTTACAAAGGCACAGACGGTGTTTAGAAAGGATAGATTGCATGCAACCGGTGGTGGCGTGTTTGTCGCTGTTAGTAGTAGTTTATCCTGTAGTTAAGTAGAAGTGGATAGTTCCTGTGAATTATTATGGGTGGAGGTTACAATCAACAACCGAGCTAGGTTAATAGTCGGCTCCTTTTACCGACCTCCCAACTCAGCAGCATTAGTGGCAGAACAACTGAGAGAAAATTTGGAATACATTTCACATAAATTTTCTCAGCATGTTAAAGTCTTAGGTGGAGATTTCAATTTACCAGATATAGACTGGGACACTCAGATGTTTAGGGCGGGTGGTAGGGACAGAGCATCGAGTGACATTATACTGAGTGCACTATCCGAAAATTACCTCGAGCAATTAAACAGAGAACCGACTCGTGGAGATAACATCTTGGACCTACTGATAACAAACAGACCCGAACTTTTCGACTCTGTAAGTGCAGAACAGGGAATCAGTGATCATAAGGCCGTTGCAGCATCCCTGAATATGGAAGTTAATAGGAATATAAAAAAAGGGAGGAAGGTTTATCTGTTTAGCAAGAGTAATAGAAGGCAGATTTCAGACTACCTAACAGATCGAAACGAAAATTTCTTTTCCGACTCTGACAAAGTTGAGTGTTTATGGAAAAAGTTCAAGGCAATCGTAAAATGCGTTTTAGACAGGTACGTGCCGAGTAAAACTGTAAGGGACGGGAAAAACCCACCGTGGTTCAACAACAAAGTTAGGAAACTACTGCGAAAGCAAAGAGAGCTTCACTCCAAGTTTAAACGCAGCCAAAACCTCTGAGACAAACAGAAGCTAAACGATGTCAAAGTTAGCGTAAGGAGGGCTATGCGTGAAGCGTTCAGTGAATTCGAAAGTAAAATTCTATGTACCAACTTGACAGAAAATCCTAGGAAGTTCTGGTCTTAAGTTAAATCAGTAAGTGGCTCGAAACAGCATATCCACACACTCCGGGATGATGATGGCATTGAAACAGAGGATGACACACGTAAAGCTGAAATACTTAACACCTTTCTCCAAAGCTGTTTCACAGAGGAAGACCGCACTGCAGTTCCTTCTCTAAATCCTCGCACAAACACAAAAATGGCTGACACCGAAATAAGTGTCCAAGGAACAGAAAAGCAACTGGAATCACTCAACAGAGGAAAGTCCACTGGACCTGACGGGATACTAATTCGATTCTACACAGAGTACGCGAAAGAACTTGCCCTCCTTCTAACAGCCGTGTACCGCAAGTCTCTAGAGGAACAGAAGGTTACAAATGATTGGAAAAGAGCACAGGTAGTCCCAGTCTTCAAGATGGGTCGTCGAGCAGATGCGCAAAACTATAGACCTATATCTCTGACATAGATCTGTTGTAGAATTTTAGAACATGTTTTTTGCTTGCGTATCATGTCGTTTCTGGAAACCCAGAATCTACTCTGTAGGAATCAACATGGATTCGGGAAACAGCGATCGTGTGAGACCCAACTCGCTTTATTTGTTCATGAGACCAAGAAAATATTAGATACAGGCTCCCAGGTAGATGCTATTTTCCTTGACTTCCGGAAGGCGTTCGATACAGTTCCGCACTGTCGCCTGATAAACAAAGTAAGAGCCTACGGAATATCAGACCAGCTGTGTGGCTGGATTGAAGAGTTTTTAGCAAACAGAACACAGCATGTTGTTATCAATGGAGAGACGTCTACAGACGTTGAAGTAACCTCTGGCGTGCCACAGGGGAGTGCTATGGGACCATTGCTTTTCACAGTATATATAAATGACCTAGTAGATAGTGTCGGAAGTCCCATGCGGCTTTTCGCGGATGATGCTGTAGTATACAGAGAAGTTGCAGCATTAGAAAATTGTAGCGAAATGCAGGAAGATCTGCGGCGGATAGGCACTTGGTGCAGGGAGTGGCAACTGACCCTTAACATAGATAAATGTAATGTATTGCGAATGCATAGAAAGAAGGATCCTTTATTGTCTGATTATATGATAGCGGAACAAACACTGGTAGCAGTTACTTCTGTAAAATATCTGGGAGTATGCGTGCGGAACGATTTGAAGTGGAATGATCATATAAAATTAATTGTTGGTAAGGCGGGTAACAGGATGAGATTCATTGGGAGAGTCCTTAGAAAATGTAGTCCATCAACAAAGGAGGTGGCTTACAAAACACTCGTTCGACCTATACTTGAGTATTGCTCATCAGTGTGGGATCCGTACCAGATCGGGTTGACGGAGGAGATAGAGAAGATCCAAAGAAGAGCGGCGCGTTTCGTCACAGGGTTATTTGGTAACCGTGATAGCGTTACGGAGATGTTTAGCAAACTCAAGTGGCAGACTCTGCAAGAGAGGCGCTCTGCATCGCGGTGTAGCTTGCTCGCCAGGTTTCGAGAGGGTGCGTTTCTGGATGAGGTATCGAATATATTGGTTCCCCCTACTTATACCTCCCGAGGAGATCACGAATGTAAAATTAGAGAGATTCGAGCGCGCACGGAGGCTTTCAGACAGTCGTTCTTCCCGCGAACCATACACGACTGGAACAGAAAAGGGAGGTAATGACAGTGGCACGTAAAGTGCCCTCCGCCACACACCGTTGGGTGGCTTGCGGAGTATAAATGTAGATGTAGATGTAGATACAGAGAGACAGGAACTGTCGATGACATTCCTCGCTCTGGCCGCCCAAGGGCTGCTACTGCAGTGGATGACCGCTACCTACGGATTATGGCTCGGAGGAACCCTGACAGCAACGCCACCATGTTGAATAATGCTTTTCGTGCTGCCACAGGACATCTTGTTACGACTCACACCGTGCGCAATAGGCTGCATGATGCTCAACTTCACTCCCGACGTCCATAGCGAGGTCCATCTTTGCAACCACGACACCGTGCAGCGCGGTACTGATGGGCCCAACAACATGCCGAATGGACCGCTCAGGATTGGCATCAAGTTCTCTTCACCGATGAGTGTAGCATATGCCTTCAACCAGACAATCGTCGTAGACGTGTTTGGAGGCAACCGGATCAGGCTGAACGACCTAGACACAATGTCCGGCGAGTGCAGCAAGGTGGAGGTCCCCTGCTGTTTTAAGTTGGCATTATATGGGGCCGACATACGCCACTGGTAGTCATGGAAGGCGCTCTAACGGTTGTACGATACGTGAATGCCATCCTCCGACCGATAGTGCAACCATATCAGCAGCATATTGGCGAGGCAATTCGCGACCCCATCGTGCACATCTTGTGAATGAGTTCCTTCAGAATAACGACATCGCTCGACTTGAGTGGCCAGCATGTTCTCCAGACATGAACCCTATCGAACATGCCTGGGATAGATTGAAAAGCGCTGTTTATGGACGACGTGATCCACCAATCACTCTTAGGGATCTACGCCGAATCGCCATTGAGGAGCGGGACAATCTGGACCAACAGCGCTTTGATGAACTTGTGGATAGTATGCCACGACGAATACAGGTATGCATCAATGCAGGAGGGCGTGCTACTGGGTATCAGAGATACTGGTGTGTACAGCAATCTGGACCACCGCCTCTGAAGGTCTGGCTGTATGGTGGTACAACATGCAATGTGTGGTTCTCATGAGCAATAAAAAGGGTGGAAATGATATTTATGTTGATCTCTATTCCAATTTTCTGTACAGGTTCCGGAACTCTCGGAACCGAGGTGATGCAAAAAAATTTTTGATGTGTATTTAGAAAATTACTTAGCTATTTTTGCGAATTTCCATTGCAAACTTTGAAACATAACATCACTAACTTGATTTCTAGTGAGGTTACAGAAGTATGCCGTTTCATTTAGAAAATCATGAGTAAATCTGGAGATTGTCTTGAACACGACAGTGTTCTCGAGTGCTCTCCAAGGTATGGTCCTGTTGAAGGTGGTGTTCCGTTGCCTTTCTTTGACCTATGAACTGACCGACCCCGCCAGTTTTTGGGGGACGTACACTTTAATGTGGATTCCGAAGCACGTCATTTTTAACTTTAACAAACATTGCCAGAGGTGAAAGAAGTGATGAGCAACAGATAAAGATACTAGGACTTACTGGGGATCGAAACGAAGAACTTTAGAGTCCTGGTCTGGCATTTTATCATTGATCCACTGAGCCACATACAGAAAATCATAGAAGCTTCAATATCCCAGTAAATTAAAACCCGTTTTACACGAACGACTTTCTGGGTCAAAATCGACTACTAAACGTGGCTCTGAGCACTATGGGACTTAACATCTATGGTCATCAGTCCCCTAGAACTTAGAACTACTTAAACCTAACTAACCTAAGGACAGCACACAACTCCCAGCCACCACGAGGCAGAGAAAATCCCTGACCCCGCCGGGAATCGAACCCGGGAACCCGGGCGTGGGAAGCGAGAACGCTACCGCACGACCACGAGATGCGGGCGACTACTAAACGTGCGTGCGCGTTTCGTGCCCATATGTAAATCAGCAACCAACCACGACGCGAGTTTGTGTCTGACGTCAATGATCTACAGATCATTGTGGAGTTATGAATTTCCGTGTATGCACCACACTGCGCATGGTTCAGATGGCTCTCAGCACTATGGGACTTAACATCTGAGGTCATCAGTCCCCTAGACGTAGAACTACTTAAACCTAACTAACGTAATGACATCACACACAGCCATGCCCAAGGCAGGATTTGAATCTGCGACCTGTAGCAGCAGCGCGGTTCCGGACGGAAGCGCGTAGAACCGCTCGGTCACAGCGGCCGGTCACTGCGCATTCGCAGAGACAAGGGACTATGGCGCAGTCTGTTAACATCGGATGTTACAACCTATTTTGGTCGAGCTCACTCATATTGTAGGAATGGATTTTGTGCGTTCTTAACTTTATTATGCTGTCTGCTTTGCTTTGGTGACACACCGAAAAGTTACACAAACTCCTCGTATTTTTTCCTACTAATGTTCTACAAGAAAGACAAAGCATCTGAAAACAAAGAGTATTTACGTTTCACAGAGAAAAAAGCTACACTATGTATAAATAACAACGTAAATAGATACGTCTGCTTTAATGAAAATTATAACAACAGTGAAAAGGTCAGAATTATTGGACGAGAAAAATAATTCTCGTTGTCATTTGGCACTTAGCAAGAATCAAGATACAAAGGATAAAGCAAGAAGGCGTTGAACATATTGCCTGATGTGTTTACAAGTATACATTTTCTCTTGCAAATAAATGTATATGTTCTGAAATGTTTGGATGACACTCTTCATATTCTTCAGTTCTCAGAAGTGTACAGAAATTAATTACCACGCGAGCTGTGACAAGAACTTACACAATGAATTCTGCTTTGGTCATTAATAAACACCATTGCCATAGCTTGTTCCTACACTCTGCTACTGTATTTCGATTTTTCCGTAAAAAGGATAGTCAAATGGTTCAAATGGCTCTAAGTACCATGGGACTTAACATCTGAGGTCATCAGTCCCCCAGACTTAGAACTACTTAAACCTAACTGACATAAGGACATCACACACATCGATGCCCGAGGCAGGATTCGAACCGGCGATCGTAGCAGCCGCGTGGTTTCGGACTGAAGCGCCTAGAACCGCTCGGCCACCGCGGCCGGCAAAAGGATAGTCCTCAGAACCTCACTTTCATCGTTCAAACGCCAAACTGCACGGCAGACATTTCTCACAACACCGGCTATTTTGGCGCTAAACAGGCGAGACTCGGTACGGGAAGAAAACGCCAGGGGCGCTGCAGAAGACGCACTTCTCTCGAGTAGTCAACTGAGACAAAACGTTGACCACATAAAACGGGCTTAAAATGATACAAGTGTAACCCTCATTTGTTGCAAACTTGCGTTTCGATAGCTATAACCGTTTACAAAACTGGGGGTGCCCAAATCATGTAGTTCGCCCTACACAAGCACGGCATACCACCCTGCTGTAACAACTTAAAGGGTAATGCCAACGTTAATGTGGCGATAAAGTGGTTCAGACAATGGTTCGAAAAGACCTCCTGTTAACGTTACCAAAAATCATTACAATGACACATTCTACAAACCACAACGATCCCTAGCATTCTTTTAAATGAGACCACAGATTCTTTTGAGACATAAGAGCGGATTTGTACGAGAAAAATTCAGCCTTTAACGTCTTTTGTAGATCTGACTACAGATTACGCAGTAAAAGTAAAATGAATTTGAAGATCTTTTTGTTCTTTGTTGAGGCAGTCTGAACAGTGTACTATCAAGACACGAGCATGAGGCAAAACACTCATGAGAATGTGGGAGAACACATAAACTTGTATGAGCCCTATAGTAACTGAGCGGCACTCTTCCTGTAAAAACGGTCCCAGAAGTACAGTGATTTTTTCCACAGTGGACAAACTCTAGGGACTGATCGATGAGAGGATAGGGAACAAAAAAGTTCTATCGTCCGGAAACGCATGGTTTCCACGCTAGAGACCATTTACTTAATCATACATTGTTACAGATACTGCAATCTAACACGCGCTGTACCGTGAAGCCACAGTTACAGTACGTGTTGAAAATGGTTTCCACTTGCCTCTACGCATGCGGGTACGCTCAGTAGCATGCTTTGTCTCACACGTTCATATCGGCCAGGCTGCATCCGAACAGTGTCGAAGGGAGCATGAATACGCCGCTCCAGTGCCTCCACATCTGGAATGGGTTGGTTGGTTGGTTTTGGTGAAGGAGACCAGACAGCGAGGTCATCGGTCTCATCGGATTAGGGAAGGATGGGGAAGGAAGTCGGCCGTGCCCTTTCAAAGGAACCATCCCGGCATTTGCCTGGAGCGATTTAGGGAAATCACGGAAAACCTAAATCAGGATGGCCGGACGCGGGATTGAACAGTCGTCCTCCCGAATGCGAGTCCAGTGTCTAACCACTGCGCCACCTCGCTCGGTGTATCTGGAATGGCTCTGCATGCAGGATACTTTTGAGATGGACCCATAACCAGAGATCTCATGGGTTGAGATCCGGTAAACGAGCAGGCCATGCAACTGGACCCCCTCGTCCGAACTTCTTCCAGCAGAGGAGGCAAAGTCACCCACAAGAAACGCCAATAGTTCCGGCCTGTTAGACGAAGTGGAACGAAAACTGCTCCCAAAATACGGTCGCCAATTATCCCGGCCCACACATTCCGGATGCACCAATGCTGATGATTCGCTGTCAACATACCATGGGTGTTCTGCATACTATCCCACAGATGACTTATGGAAGTTGAAGATATCACTCCACGCAAAGGTGGCCTCATCTGTGAATAGGATGGATGACACAAATCGCGCAATTATGGTTGTCTGGTGAAGAAACCAGTGAGAAAACTACTCCCGATGCGGAAAGTCTGGCGCTAGTAAGCTCTGCACACGCTGGAAGTGATAAGGGTTTTAACACTTCTGGAGAATGTTGCACAAGGTCGTCTGGCTTTACCTGTACTGGCGGCCCATCTGCAGGTAGTGATACGACGGTCGCCTTCCACAGTGTTAATCATAAGCCGGCCGGAGTGGCCGAGCGGTTCTAGGCGCTTCAGTCTGGAACCGCGCGACCGCTACGGTCGCAGGTTGGAATCCTGCCTCGAGCATGGATGTGTGTGATGTCTTTAGGTTAGTTAGGTTTAATTAGTTCTAAGTTATAGGGGACTGATGACCTCACATGTTTAATCCCATAGTGCTCAGAGCCATTTGAACCATTTGTTAATCACATTTTCCTCCAGTTCTGGTGTCCGAACACTTCGGGTTACGTCCTTCATGATTTCCTGCTTCCTGAAACGACGCTGTCTCAGACAGACGGCGAAACACTATTGCAAACATTAAATGTTGTGGGTGTTGTCGGCGGTATAGGTCTCCTGATACAACCTTGCTGCCCGTCGCCAGTAGCCATTCGCCTTTCCAGAAGTAAACACTTTGTCGCGAAGCTCTCGATTCGGGTGAGTCAGAAAGAGAAGTGAATCGAAGGCGGAAACCACGCGTACTGTAACTCTGGCTACATGGCGCAACGCATATTAGACCGCAGTCTCTGAAACAAAATATGATCAAATAAATGGTCTCTAGCAAGTAAACCATGCATTTCAGGACATGAGTTCATTAGACTTTTTTTTTGTTCCCTATCCTGTCATCGATCAAACCCTAGAGTTGGTACATCCTGGAATAAACCACCCCGTAGAATGTTAATATGTAGCTACGAGCAATGTTAGGAGCAACACAAATGCCAAGGACACCGCAAACATAGACGGTGGGGTTCCACGTCCCAACTCTCCTCCACCTCTCACGGCCTCCTCTCTGATGTGCCTGTTCCCCACCACCTCTGCCACACAGAGAACTGCGCTAGTGTTTATACTTGTTCTCTTAATTATTTATGTAAATATCATCCTTTACTCTTAGATTGATTGCTTTTAAATATTCTTTTTTTTAAATGGTATTTCTTTGTTTAAAATTTTTGGTTAAGTATTTTAACATAAATATTTTTTTTGCGGGATCAATTACATGAGGCTTTTCATCCTAGGTCGTGTATTTGATTTCTATTTCTTCATTAAGTTCTTTCTTTGATTTTATCTAAAAACATAATCTTTATTTTAGGCATTTATTATTTAATTATTGACTTCTGAGGTTTTTGTTGAGTGGGATTTTTTAATTTCATGACAATGCCTTTAATTTTGGACTGAATACATTTTATTTTTGTATCTTTTGTACCGTATTTTTCTTCTTTAGTAATTTATTGTAGAGAGTATTATATGATGGCGAAAAGAATATATTTTTTATTACTGTTGTGTTAATACATATTCTTTCAACAGAGTTTTTAAAAAAATCTTATGGGACTGAACTGCTAAGGTCATCAGTCCCTAAGCTTACACACTACTTAACCTAAATTATCCTAGGGACAAACACACACACCAGGCTAATCCCGCGCGCCACAGTTTTTAATTATTAGTCCAAATTTAATTAGAGTTTTATTAGTACGAGGTGGTTTAGGATGGGTTTCTTACTGTTTAATTATTTAATATCAAAATGTAAAATTTTATGGTGCAGGTATGTCAATCGTTATACCAACACGTATTGGTGATGTTGCTATTTTAATTTATATTGCTTGAATGTTAAATTTTGGAGGGTGAATTAACATGTACTTTATTATTTGTTTTGTAGTTATTGTGAAATAAAGCTTATTACTATAGTAATTCGTTGAACGCCTATTAATTAAGATAGCTCAACTGCACCCAGTCCGCTCCTCTTCTCCATCGTTTCGCAACCTACGTTCACGGTAATTCCAGACGGCCGCAAGCCTACCATTGTCAGTCAAATACTGGTCGTCCCTTAGAGGCTACTAAGTAATGTGTTGGGCAGCGTCGCTCCTGGCCAGTCCTACCAGACTGCCGACACTACTGTCCACATAGCTACTCCAGCAATTCTGCTCCAGCTGCACCCGTTACGGAACTATAACTTGGCATGCAGGCTTCCTGGTTCTGATAGGTAGTGAGCCGTGCATGGCTCGTGTTCGTGCCGTTATTGCTTCACATCTTGTCTTGGTTGTACTGCCGTCTCGTTTTTTATTCGATTTACTGGCCTCACTAAGTTGTTGGCTTGCCTGCCCCTGAGTGGCAGCAGCAGCGCTTATCGATAAGAGCACTGTTGTACTATCTTTGGAGCGACCGCTAGTACAGGGTTATCACAAATGATTGAAGCGATTTCACATCTCTACAATAGTTTTCTTATTTGAGATATTTTCACAATGCTTTGCACACACATACAAAAACTTAAAAAGTTTTTTTAGGCATTCACAAATGTTCGATATGTGCCCCTTTAGTGATTCGGCAGACATCAAGCCGATAATCAAGTTCCTCCCACACTCGGCGCAGCATGTCCCCATCAATGAGTTCGAAAGCATCGTTGATGCGAGCTCGCAGTTCTGGCACGTTTCTTGGTAGAGAAGGTTTAAACACTGAATCTTTCACATAACCCCACAGAAAGAAATCGCATGGGGTTAAGTCGGGAGAGTGTGGAGGCCATGACATGAATTGCTGATCATGATCTCCACCACGACCGATCCATCGGTTTTCCAATCTCCTGTTTAAGAAATGCCGAACATCATGATGGAAGTGCGGTGGAGCACCATCCTGTTGAATGATGAAGTCGGCGCTGTCGGTCTCCAGTTGTGGCATGAGCCAATTTTCCAGCATGTCCAGATACACGTGTCCTGTAACGTTTTTTTCGCAGAAGAAAAAGGGGCCTTAAACTTTAAACCGTGAGATTGTACAAAACAGGTTAACTTTTGGTGAATTGCGAATTTGCTGCACGAATGCGTGAGGATTCTCTACCGCCCAGATTCGCACATTGGGTCTGTTCACTTCACCACTATGAAAAAATGTTGCTTCATCACTGAAAACAAGTTTCGCACTGAACGCATCCTCTTCCATGAGCTGTTGCAACCGCGCCGAAAATTCAAAGCGTTTGACTTTGTCATCGGGTGTCAGGGCTTGTAGCAATTGTAAACGGTAAGGCTTCTGCTTTAGCCTTTTCCGTAAGATTTTCGATACCGTCGGCTGTGGTACGTTTAGCTCCCTGCTTGCTTTATTCGTCGACTTCCGCGGGCTACGCGTGAAACTTGCCCGCACGCGTTCAACCGTTTCTTCGCTCACTGCAGGCCGACCCGTTGATTTCCCCTTACAGAGACATCCAGAAGCTTTAAACTGCACATACCATCGCCGAATGGGGTTAGCAGTTGGTGGATCTTTGTTGAACTTCGTCCTGAAGTGTCGTTGCACTGTTATGACTGACTGATGTGAGTGCATTTCAAGCACGACATACGCTTTCTCGGTTCCTGTCGCCATTTTGTCTCACTGCGCTCTCGAGCGCTCTGGCGGCAGAAACCTGAAGTGCGGCTTCAGCCGAACAAAACTTTATGAGTTTTTCTACGTATCTGTAGTGTGTCGTGACCATATGTCAATGAATGGAGCTACAGTGAACTTATGAAATCGCTTCAATCATTTGTAATAGCCCTGTATTTCCGGGTCGTCGTGTGTCGGGAGGTGAGTGGGGAAGCAGCAGCGGTGAGGTCCGGACAGCCAGGACTCGGCCGACCGTTGCCGGCACACGTGACTTCAGTGGGGACGACCCTGGTTGGTCGTTCAGTCGGTCGCCTCATCGGACGACGTATGTTTGGTTGTCGACCGCTTCCGGGTTCTCTGTGTGTGTCGACTTGTGATTCCTCCTTGTTGTTCCGCAGTGACTGGCTTTAGTATTTTTCGAGTTGTTTGTGAAAGGGTTTTTGTGGAATCGTGTGTAGCTTGTGTGGGTTTGACTGAGCTGTTATTTTAATGCTGTCTCCGTGTTGGATTGAATGAGTCGGTCGGTTTGCACAGAGCAGCGAGGAGGTCTCTGTGGGTCAGGCCGGGACCACTGGCGGTGTGCACGCGCGGTCAGATTGCGACACGAGCTGCGAGAGCTACAAAGTTCGTTGCCACCGAACCTGGACACTGAAGTTGAGAGATCAGTTAACCTGTTATGAAACCTCAACTGCTGTCACATCTCTTTGTTCATTGCCGGTTGTTGCCTCCTGGGCCGTTCCAGCTAGCAGAAACGTATGGTGTGTTGGAGTGGGCGAAATTTTGCAGTCGTCTTCCTGTATGGTCTTTAACTATTACATTGGTTGTTACTTATCAGTGAAGTGCACCAGCGTTATTTTATGCCTTGTCGTCGTTAACGCCCCAGTTACGTGCCCTGGTCGTTAGTGTAGTTATCCGGCAGTTTGTTTTCCTTGCCGTGTTGATGCTATACGACACGGCGTGTAGTTCGACAACCTTTTAGTTGTTTGTTCATTTTTTTTTTCTTAAGAGTGGTTATAGACGCCAATTTTGAAGACGTAGTGCGGCTGGTATCTTCGTCCTCGGCTGATATTTTCTGTTGTCGTACCAATGGTTGGGCAGAAGGGAATTGATTAGGTTGTTGGTCGGTCTTTCAGCCGTCCCTGGGTCGACTTGCCAACGCATTTTTTAACCTTACTCTTCGCTGCCTGAGTCACCTCACGTTAGAGCTACCTCCTCAGGCCGACCCTTGGAACACTTCTGAGCACCACTGTTCTGTTGGTTTTAGACTGTGATTTACGTGATATATATATATTGCAAGTAAGGCCTTCAGCCGCGTGTATTCTTTAAAGTAATTTTTATAACTTGTGTTCAGGCCTTCAGCCGTTCTTGTTTTTGGTGTGGTTTTGGGCCTTCAGCCCAGGAGGTATTGCAAGTTTTCTTAACTAGGCCTTCAGCCGTATTGTTTTAATTTGATCCTTTTAAGGCAATGTGTAATTAAGTGGTTCTTAGGAAAATAAAGTTTGTGTATTTTGTGCAACTAACAGTAACTGATTACAGCCTCCTCCACAACCATAACCTGATCCGCTCTATCCTGCGAAACCAGATTTCAGGTAGCAATCGGCAGCAGTCGGGAGACTTCGTACCATAGAGTTTTGCAAATGTTCGTTGGCAACTGTAGCGTACCATTAGCCACATATAGCTGAAGGGGATTTTGTCGTCTGCACTGCGTACTTACCCGAGGACGCGGAGTATTCGCCCCCCCCCCCCCCCCCCGCCCTCGCTCCCGCCTTCGCACCCCACCGTCGCCCCCAACTCCGGCTCGCCAGATGACAAGTTACAGTTCGTGATTAGTACTTGCACAGTCGCCGTTGCGCAACACGTCAACAGTAGCAGTTCTCGGCTCAGCAACACAGCAAAGGCGCCACTATTTTCGAAAGCAAAGCTTGCCATAGTCAACAGACAATGGGCTGTAGCACAAGTCACTCAAACGCTGAACACGTCACCGGAGAAGAAAAAATTCAACACTGTGCGCTATGCAGATAAAGAGATGGCGAGTACCTTTTGCAATGTGAAAAGTGCAACATTCGTATTATCTTCCTTTTTCAGATGGAGTAGTAAACCATCGATGCCGGCCAATACACCGGAACACGGAAGAAACGTATAACACTTCTTGACAGAGGCCGTGGAACAAAATTTCCTGTGATTTTGCACAAACTGTGTGACTGAACTATGTAACTCCACATATACGATTAGTATGGATATCTCATCCGCCCTACCCAACAGTAGTTATTTACGAAGTTTATGACTACCTGCTGTAGACATTTAAACCATCTCCCCCCCCCCCCCCCCCCCAAAAAAAAAACACATCTTTCTTAGGAATTGATATCAGTGTTTCACTACAAGTGATTATAGATTTTGTAACCCATTTATAGAAGCGACACACACACACACACACACACACACACACACACACACACACACACACACAACCGAAACAGGCTGTTGCAGTAAACGACATCCTCTGAGAATTGCTGGGATCCATGAGAGAACCAGCTGTGACACAACTATTCCACCAGGTAGGCAATATATATTGCAGGCGGGCGAAATACACTCACTTTTCAAGAATAATGTAATGGTCACAATTACAAAATGGTTCAAATGGCTCTGAGCACTATAGGACTTAACTTCTGAGGTCATCAGTCCCATACACTTAGAACTACTTAAACCTAACTAACCTAAGGACATCACACACATCCATGCCCGAGGCAGGATTTGAACCTGCGACCGTAGCAGCAGCGCCGTTCCGGACTGAAGCGCCTAGAACCGCTCGGCCACAGCGGCCGGCGCGCGACACGGATGCGGTTATATAAGCACCGACGTGTAGGCACGGGATTAGGGCGGTAGTCGTGTCCTTTCGACGTGCGTGCGATAAATGCATAGATGTGGCGAAGTTATAACCAAATGCGTCCAAAAGGAGCCAATCTGAGCAGCCTTCTTAGGTTGTTTGCAGATGATGCTGTTGTTTATCGACTAGTAAAGTCATGAGAACATCAAAACAAGTAGCAAAACGATTTAGGAAAGACATGTGTAAGGTGCAAAAATTAGCAATTGACCCTACATAACGAAAAGTGTGAGGTCATCCACACGGGCGCTAGAAGGAATCCATTAAGCTTCGGTTAGACGATAAAGCATTCAAATCTAAAAGCCGTAAATTCCCCTAAATACCTAGGAGTTACATTTACGAACACGAACAACTTCAATTGGAAGGAATACACAGAAAATGTTGCGGTGAAGGCTAACCAAAGACTATGTTTTATTGGCAGGACACTTAGAAAGTGTAACAGATCTACTACAGAGACTGCCTACACTACCCTTGTCCGTCCTCTTTTAGAATACTGCTGCGCGGTGTGGGACCCTTGTCAGATAGGACTGACGGAGTAATTCGAGAAAGTTCAAAGAAGGGCAGCACGGTTTGTATTATCGCGAAATATGGGAGAGAGTGTCACAGAAATTAGTTGGAGAGTTTAAAAGAGGGGTAGGGGGGAGGGACCAAACTGCTAGGTCATCGGTCCCTCGCTCCGATTAAAATAATTCCACAAGGGTGGCAGTAGAATAATCGAGACATACAAAACATAGCTGGAAGAAACGAGAAAACGACAAGAATGACAGAAGGGCAACAAACACTAAAATGGACAAAATCGGACAAAAAAAAAAGCAGCCGTGGCTTATTAAACTCATACTTCGCTAATTTTCACATCTGCCAACACCTGCTTTCTTTGGGATTGGAATTATTATATTCTTCTCGAAGTCTGAGGGTATCTCGCCTGTCTCATACATCTTGCTCACCAGATGGTAGAGTTTTGTTAGGCTTGGCTCTCCCAAGGCTGTCATTAGTTCTAATGGAATGTTGTCTACTCCCGGGGCCTTGTTTCGACTCAGGTCTTTCAGTGATCTGTCAAACTCTTCACGCAGTATCATATCTCCTATTTGATCTTCGTCCACATTCTCTTCCATTCCTATAATATTGTCCTCAAGAACATCGCCCTTGTATAGACCCTCTATATACTCCTTCCACCTTTCTGCTTTTCCTTCTTTGCTTAGAACTGGGATTCCACCTGAGCTCTTAATATTAATGCAAGTGGTTCTCTTTTCTCCAAAGGTCTCTTTAATTTTCCTGTAGGCAGTATCTATCTTACACCTAGTGATATGCGCTTCTAAATCCTTACATTTGTCCTCTAGCCATCCCTGTTTAGCCATTTTCCACTTCCTGTCGATCTCATTTTTGAGACGTTTGTATTCATTTTTGCCTGCTTCATTTACTGCATTTTTATATTTTCTCCTTTCATCAATTAAATTCATTATCTCTTCTGTTATCCAAGGATTTCTATTAGCCCTCGTCTTTTTACCTACTTAGTCCTCTGCTGCCTTCACTAGTTCATCTCTCAAAGCTACCCATTCTTCTTCTACTGTATTTCTTTCCCCCATTCCTGTCAATCGTTCGCTAATGCTCTCCCTGAAGCTCTCTGCAACCTCTGGTTCTTTCAGTTTATCCAGCTCCCATCTCCTCAAATTCCCACCTTTTTGCAGTTTCTTCAGTTTTAATCTACAGTTCATAACCAATAGATTGTGGTCAGAGTCCACATCCGCCCCTGGAAATTTCTTACAGTTTAAAACCTGGATCTTGAATCTCTGTATTACTATTATATAATCTATCTGAGACCTTCCGGTATCTCCAGGCTTCTTCCATGTATACAAACTTCTTTCATGATTCTTGAACCAAGTGTTAGCTACGTTTAAGTTATGCTCTGTGCAAAATTATACCAGGCGGCTTCCTCTTTCATTCCTTAATCCCATTCCATATTCACCTACTACATTTCCTTCTCTTCCTTTTCCTACTATTGAGTTCCAGTCACCCATGACTATTAAATTTTCGTCTCCCTTCACTATCTGAATAAGTCCTTTTATCTCATCATACATTTCATCAATCTATTCGTCATCTGCGGAGCTAGTTAGCATATAAACTTGTACTATTGTGGTAGGCGTGGGCTTCGTATCTATCATGACCACAATAATGCGTTCACTGTGCTGTTTGTAGCAGCTTACCAGCATTCCTATTTTGCTATTCATTATTAAACTCACTCCTGCATTTTCCCTATTTGATTCTGTGTTTATAACCCTGTATTCACCTGACCAGAAGTCTTGTTCCTCCTGACACAGAACTTCACTAACTCCCACTGTATCTAACTTAAACCTATTCATTTCCCTTTTTAAATTTTCTAACCTACCTGCCCGATTAAGGGAGCTGACATTCCACGCTCCGATCCTTGGAACGCAAGTTTTCTTTCTCCTGATAACAACGTCCTCGTGAGTAGTCCCCGACCGGAGATCCGAATGTGGGACTATTTTACCTCCGGAATATTTAACCCAAGAGGACGCCATCATCATTTAACCATACAGTAAAGCTGCATGCCCTCGGGAAAAATTACGGCTGTAGTTTCCCCTTGATTTCAGCCGCTCGCAGTACCAGCACAGCAAGGCCGTTTTGGTTTGTGTCACAAGGCCAGATCAGTCAATCATCCAGACTGTTGCCCCTGTAACTACTGAAAAGGCTGCTGCCCCTCTTCAGGAACCACACGTTTGTCTGACCTCTCAATAGATACCCCTCCGTTGTTGCACCTACGGTACGGCTATCTGTATCGCTGAGGCACGCAAGCCTCCCCACCAACGGCAAGGTCCATGGTTTATGGGGGGGGATAACAAAATTAATGTTTCAATTAAATTTCTTCACCGTATGTACCTATCTACTGGTAGAAAACTAACTACACTTCAACTTTTTTGAAAAAAATCAAAAAGGTCACATTAAACAATGCTACTCCTCCGTCAATTTTATAAGTTTTTGGCTCAAACAATTTTTGTGACTACACTCCGTGACGACCAACAACCCCACGTGTGGATTAAAAAAATACCGATAATGTTGAATGGAATACACTCTTTCAAATTCTGACGGTAGCGGGGATGAAAAAGAAGGGAGCTGAGGCTTATTTACAGCTTGTACAGAAACCATACCTCAGTTACAGGAGACTAAGCATATGAAAGGGACGCGGTAGCTAAGGAGGGTTATAGCCTATCCATGATGTTATAGTGTTTGTACATTTAGAGAGCTGGAAAGGAAACCAAAGAGAAATTTGGAAAGACAATTACAGTTCATAGAGAAGATAGAAAACATGGTAATACTGTCAGAGGCGGGAATGGATATGGAAGAGCAGTTGGACGAGTTGATGTCTTGAAAAGAGGTAATAAGATGAACATCAATGAAAGTATAACAACGGTACTGCAATATAGTCGAATTAAATCAGGTGATTTTGAAGGAATTAGATTAGGATGTGAAGCACTAAAAGTGGTGGAAGAGTTTTGCTGTTTGGGCAGCGAACTTACTGACACAGGGCGAAATACAGAGGATATAAAATGCAGACTTGCTATAGCATGAAAAGCATTACTGAAAAACAGAGCATTATTTTACTAAATAGTAGAAAAGATTGTAGCAAGGAGGAAACACTAGATTTATATTTCGGTACTGTTACAACGACACTGTTGCCGTAGATCGACAAATTATGTGAGTGGAAGAAAATCTTGTTTTAAAGAGAAGCGGGTACTACATTAATTACGTTTGAAACTGAGAGCCTTATCTGGTTTCGCAGTTTTTATTGAAAGTTTGTGCATTCTTGCGGCTCACCTCGTTGCAGGATTCCGAAATCGTGTGGTATCGGTGACGTATGATACTGGTATTTGGCGACTCTGCGTTGTACAGAATGTCTCCAGACCCGTTATACATCTGGTGCAGATATTGATGGGACTCCTTTAATGCCGCAGCTGTTGTCCTGAGCTTAATGTTCCAGAGTGTCTACAATTTGAAACAAGCGGCACTGACGCATTTACGGAGATTATTCGTCTGTAGATTGTGCTACTCCGTGGCATCCGCAAAAAAGTTTCAAGTCACTGATTGCTACGACAGAGTTAAGGCTTATTCCTATCAAAACACAGTCCAAATGTACAAAACTGATAGTGTGCACACGCAGAGTTTCACCAGTGACCCACCGATCTGCGTCCATTGCGCACACCAAACCACTTAGTTGATCCAAGCACAAAGCAAAGCTCACAGTTGACAGAGCACTCAGCGTTAATCGCTGTCTTTTTGTAGTTCACACGATACGGTGCACACATGGATTTAAGCGTCTTATCCGTGCCTAAACGCACAAGAATCAACACAACAGCCACGCCAGACGTCAACAATCAACGTTCTTCTATCCACCGTGCTACCAATCGACTGTTCAGTTTCGCTAGTCGAAGACACGCTCTCTTATTGCGAAGATATATAGAAACGTTTATGTTCTTATGACATTCTAATGAAATGACATTTACTGCTAAACATAATGAGTAGAGAAAATACTACTAGGAAAAAAATTATATAGGCTACCTGTAGCTACACCTTTACAGTATGGTGCGCATTTATTCTTTGTCGTTGCTTTTCGACCCACCTTAGCGTTTTTGCGCGTCAGTTTTTGACCAAAATGATAAAAGTCGCCCCCCCCCCTTTCACCTCACATTGGCCTTTTTGTAAAAGATTTTGCCAAGCTGTTTCATATGTCTACGACAACTGATGTATTGTGTGGTTAAGGATGGGCGTTATGTTGAATATGATGTCGATGTTGGTGACGTCGTCGACGACGTCGCTGTCGTAGTCGTCGTCAGTTCGAAGGGGCTGGTATCATAAAGCTCTCCACGCTAGCGTACCCTGTGAAAGTCGTTCCATCCCTCTGCGACTACTACAGCTGACATCCACTTCAATGTGAAAGCTTTTCTATATAAAAGCCTTGGCCTCTCCCCCTATACACGTGTTATCCATCCCACAATTCCCATTATCACAAAACTCACGATTTCTTGAAGCCTCGAGTGTCCAAACCTATCCTTTTTTCAGTCTCCGATTCGATTCAATGAGTCTTCATTAATTATCAGTTCTACCCCCAATACATTGTTCAGCTGTCTCCTGTAGCATCACATTTTAAAAGCTTCTATTCTCCTATTGTTTGCACTGCTTATCGACCAAATTTCTTTTCATATCGCGGCTACACTCCAAATACTTTCATAAGCGACTTCCTAATTCTTGTATTTACATACGATGTTAACAAATTCTTCTTTTTGAAAAATGTTTTTCTTGCTCACCAGTCTGTACGTTATGCCCTCTCTAGTTCATTCACCATCAGTTACTTTCGCTGCCCAAATAGGGAAACTCCTCCACTGCTATTGGTGTGTCATTTTCTAATCCAACTCCTTCAGCATAGTACTGTTTAATTCGACCGCAACAGATAACTCTTGTGGTATACTATTGTCAACGTTCATCTTGTAACATCTTCTGAAGACACTACACATTCCGTTCAACTCCTATTCGAAGTCTGTTGCCGTCTCTGACATAATTACAGCGTCATCGGGAAATGTTTTTCCTTCTCCCTGAACTTCAACGCTCCTTCCAGATTTCTCCTTGGTCCCCTTTGACCTTATGTCGTCTATGTTGGACTGTTGTAAGGAACTGTGACTGTAAATCTCTGAGGCAAGGCATTATATCTTTACGTAGTTACGATCTGTGGTTTGTTTACGTTATTGGTTCATGTTCTATGAAAAAAAAGAGGTTAAATACGTATATTTATGTCGAACCGCAGGTTTCTGTGCACTGGAACAGATTGTAACTAATTCTACCACCGTTTAAAATTCATAATCTTAGTGTCATATATCTCTAACAAGTGCCACTTACACGTTTTTGTAGCAAAGTGAAACCACAACAAAAAATTGGCTGGTAAATATGTAACACACCATCATTGTTCCACCTGAAGATGAGAGTGTAAACTCTCGAAACGCGCCCTGAGATAAAACGAGTGACTGACACAGTATGCCGCTCCTAGCGGTATCTACTGCGGAATCTAGCACACCGGACACGTTAGCTTGTCCAGTATACGCTGTTCCCTGTCGGCAGCTTTGCAATTGCATTTGTGAGCGCCTACTTGTCTCTTCGTTCAGTGCAAGCAGGTACTGCCGAGGGGCTGCAGTGAGCGGACGCTGCAGTTACAAGGGAGAATGTGCGGCGTGCAGATGCGACAATGCGAGGCAAGCACCGCTGTGAGCGGAATGCATTGTTCCATGTGTTAGAGTAAGCGTTAACTTGGAGGCCCTGCAGCGGCAGATGGATGTCTCAACCTGATAAGTGCCGCAGTGAGCAGAATCAGTTTTTTCTTGCCGTGTGTTACAATAACAGGTAGGCTGGAAACACCGTAGCGAAAGGAAGTACGTCTCGACCAGGTCGCACCTCGCGGTCACTTTGTGCAGTTCGTAAATAGCATCTTGTTAGGTAGTACGGAATAAAGTATTTTTATATAATATTTTGTATTCCGTATATCCATTGAAGAGTGGAAATAAGAGGAGGGTAGTGAGTTCTTTCGCACTATACGCTCAAAACTTGAATGTACCAATGCTGGGCCAGAGGCCCGCAAGTGTACTGCGTACCTTCTGTCTAACTCCCTTCACAACCACTGCTGCCGTTTCATGTCCTTCGACTCAATTTGTAGATAGCCTTCCTGTCCCTCTATTTTATTCAAGCTACTTTCAGAGGCTAATAAGAGAAGAAATAGTAATATTAATACGATAAAGGTTTTATTAACACTAGCTTCATAGGACCCATTTTGCTACGTCTTTTTGCTCAATTGTTTGAGCGAAACGAAACAAGCCTCACTAGATATTACACAATGGGTTTTAGTCCGATTTTTCATAGCTAAACGAAGAGTGCGAAACGAAAAAATAGGTTATCAGATTCAGCGGCGTGAGATCTACTTTTGGGGAGAATATTAATTGCCTGAAAGTAATTTGGGTAGTTAAGAAAAAATAATTAGCTATCTGAGGCAAAATACAAATATTTCTTGAACAGCTGCTGCTAACAATGCCAACGAAGTATCAAAAAGTTCATGTTTTCATGGCTAGCTACTTATAGCATAAAAAGTTACATCGGTGTAGAAATTGTGAAATTCTTTCATTCATATTGGAAAAATAAAGTAAATATCAAATCACAGCATAAACTGAAACTTGTCTGTTTTCTCTTGATCGATATACTCTCAATAACAATATACTACCGATAAATATTTAAATGCGCTCTGAGACAACTGGCAGACGCACCACGAAGGAATTATCCAATGGGACGGAAATTGGTAGATATGATGTACCTGTAGAAACGAACAAATGATTAAAATTTCAGAAAAAATTGGATGATTTATTCCAAAGAACCAGCTCACAAATTGAGCACGTCAATAACCCATTGGTCGACATCTGTCCCTTATACAAGCAGTTATTCGGCTTGGCATTAATTGAGTGAGTTGTTGGATGTCCTTCTGAGGTATATCGTGCCACATTCTGTCCAACCGACGCATCAGATCGTCAAAATCCAGAGCTGGATCGAGGGGCCTTGCCCATAATGCTCCAAACATTCTCAATTGGGGAGAGATTCGGCGACCTTGCTGGCCAAGGTAGGGTTTGGCAAGCACGAATGCAAGTAACGTGTCTGCAGACGCCCCAGACAGTGAATGGGTACCAAACTGCAATACGGCCCGACAACCAGGCATCCTTACAGCGCAGCGGTACGTCGACGTTTTGTTGCCCTTCATGGTAAGCAATCCTGGGCTTACTTTCAGCAAGATAATGCCCGCCCGCACACGGCCAGAGTTACTACTGCTTTTCTTCGTGATTGTCAAACCCTACCTTGGTCAGCAAGGTCGCCGGATCTTTCCCCAATTGAGAACGATTGGAGCATTATGGGCATGATCTAACACAGTAACTGGGCAGAATTTGGAACGGTATCCCTCCGGAGAACATCCAGCAAATGTATCAATCAATGCCAAGCCGAATAATTGCTTGCATAAGGGTCATAGGTGGACCAACGCATTTTAACTTGCTCAATTTGTGAAGCCCTTTCTCTTTAAAAAATCGTCCAATTTTCCTGAAACTAATACTTTGTTTGTCTGTACATGTATTATCACATCTACCGATTTCCGTTCCATTCGGATTATTCCTTCGTCGCGCGTCTTTTTTTGTCTTGGAGGGTATGTAATACGTCATTCTTCCTGAACAAAATTTGAAAACAAGAAACGGTTTGATTTTTTGTGAGATCATTTGTCTAAAAGTAAGAAATAAGACAGATTTTTATGAGGTAAAAATTACCTTTGTGCCACTTGTAACGCCGGAAATGCATATCCTCCTATTTCCATTTTTGTACTGTAAATTTTTTCCTTATTTTGTGACATGAAGATATGACATTTCTGTGTCTTTAAACAGGGTGTTACAAAAAGGTACGGCCAAACTTCAGGAAACATTCCTCACACACAAATAAAGAAAAGATGTTATGTGGACATGTGTCCGGAAACGCTTAATTTCCATGTTACAGCTCATTTTAGTTTCGTCAGTACTTCCTCGATTCAATCAACATGTGTGGGCTGACGAGAATCCGCACGCAATTGTGCAATCACGTCATCAACACAGATTTTCTATGAACGTTTGGGCAGGCATTGTTGGTGATGTCTTGATTGGGCCCCATGTTCTTCCACCTACGCTCAATGGAGCACGTTAACACGATTTCATACGGGATACTCTACCTGTGCTGCTAGAACATGTGCCTTTACAAGTACGACACAACATGTGGTTCGTGCACGATGGAGCTCCTGCACATTTCAGTAGAAGTGTTCGTACGCTTCTCAACAACAGATTCGGTGACCGATGGATTGGTAGAGGCGGACCAATTCCATGGCCTCCACGCTCTCCTGACCACAACCCTCTTGACTTTCATTTATGGGGCATTTGAAAGCTCTTGTCTACGCAACCCCGGTACCAAATGTAGAGACTCTTCGTGCTCGTATTGTGGACGGCTGTGATACAATACGTCATCAGCGCATCAGGGATTCCATGCGATGGAGGGTGGATGCATGTATCCTAGCTAACGGAGGACATTTTGAACATTTCCTGTAACAAAGTGTTTGAAGTCACGCTGGTACGTTCTGTTGCTGTGTGTTTCCATTCCATGATTAATGTGATTTGAAGAGAAGTAATAAAATGAGCTCTAACATGGAAAGTAAGCATTTCCAGACACATGTCCACATAACATATTTTCTTTCTTTGCGTGCGAGGAATGTTTCCTGAAAGTTTGGCCGTACCTTTTTGTAACACCCTGTATATTGTAATTGGTTTACTATATATATATATATATATATATATATATATATATATATATATGCATTTATGTCGATGTATAATTGGTATGTTTTGTAAATATTATTTGTATTTTTACGCTGGGTCTGGCCTAGGGAAAACTATGCTATCTAACGATTACATCGATAGGTCGTGTGGAGAACCAAAGTGTTTAGGATCTTTGGTAGTGTTAACTCTGCCGCATGGAGCGCGGGCAGAGGGGTCTGGCTGGAGTAGTTGTGTTGAGTGACGCTCCCGCGAGTTGCCGCGCTTTCGGGGTTTGGCAGCATGTAATTGCGCTCGAATTGCTATGATAGTTTCTGACACGGTGTCGCGGACGGGAAGCATTAGCTGGCGCACATCAAGAGCCCGTTTCGCCTGGTGACAGTGTCGAGAAGAAGGCGCGCCAACATCCAGTTTCTGCAACAGCGACGGCCGTCAAAGAGTGACTGTCGTCACCTTCCCGATCGACGACTGCAAACCTTCAATCAACCAACAAGGAAGACTAAAAGCACGTAAAGTTTTAGAACTGCATGGCAGACCTCAGCTTTTCAAACTGTTGCATCACAAAATTACAGCAACTTAACATGAACCTTTGTTGCTCATTGTCCCAATTGCATTACCAAGCAGGGTCCCTTCCTTTTCTGGAAAGAACCCGAGTGTCGTTGAAATTCATACACCAGCATTCAAGTAATATCATTCCATTTCATTGCTTTAATTTCAAAGTTCAGTTAAAGTATTCATAGCTGGCTACAATATTAAGATTACACAAGCAGAAATTAAGAGTGCGGGTTCTGTTACCATATTTTAGCTTACCTGTGACTGCAGCTCAGCTTCGTACGTACTAAATTTTACTATTGTTAATTGTTCAGGATCGTTTAATTCAAGTTCAAAGTTAAATCTCTTATTTCTAAATTGCGTAGATTCAAGTACCTTTTGAAATGATTGCTGAGGTAGCCCAAGACTAACCTTATTTTATTGAATTTCGTAGTGCTTCAGAAACAAAGTTCACTATTAATTTCAGTCACTAAATTAATTTTCAATTTTCCGGTTTTATTAATTATATTGCTAAATTAAGTCAGAGTGTAGCGAAATTTATTACTTCTGACAAACATTCAGCTTTCACACAACACGTGTCAACCTTCAGTTGCCACGCTTTTAGTGCTAATTGTATGTGCATTAATCTTTCATTTTCAGTTATTATAGTAGTAGTCCTTAGGACTGGCGACCGTAATTTTCCCCAAATCTCAAATATCTAATTAACGCCAATTAATTGTTAACGTAACGACCGCACATTTACTTTCTTTATTAATTTTACCCTTTTCTCAAAATTAATTTCCACTAATTTCATTTGCATTTCTCCTTTCATTTAGACGTAACCCTTTCCTCCTTCTTTACCGACAAATTCACTTCGGTGACGATTGCTTTTCCCAAATTTCCATTAGGTGCACGCGGTTTAATTTTTCACTGTCATTAAGATCGATAAGTGAGGGGGAGGTTACACACTTAAGGTACATTGCAGTCATCAACCGTTAAAAGCTTAATAGACTAACATTACTGCATGAAAACATATATTTTAAGTTGTTGTGATGATTTAGAAAGTAAATAAAACATTTTTTATTAAATGTTCACTCTCTACATACATAAAAAGAAGTCGCCTTCTCTTTGTGCGTTTGGGCTAGTCTGAGGAACTTCTGTAGACATTTTGATACAGTTACGGAATTCCCGGGAAAAATATCTTGCCAGTATCGTTATGGATAACAGACAAAACATAGTTGAAATGTTCGATTCCCAGAATGGGTGAAGTACATACAGGGCGCTCTAAAATCCCCCTCAGAAACTTTTAGGACTGATAGAGAGGACTGAGTAGATAGTAGCTTGAATTGGAACCCAAGACCGTTCAAAATCATGTTTGCTAGTTAGGAATGCGATACGTTAGTCATGGTGCGTGGAGTCTACGTCGGATCGGTCGGTGTTATTTGACTTCTGTCCTACCTCTCTGACCTGGTTCGAGCCTCATTTACGTGTCTGTGAGTGGCTGAGGAGACGGATCAGGTGGCACGAGTTGTGGACGCTGCAGGTCAAACTACAGACACACCAGGTGTGATACAGCATATGTACCACAACAACATCATTTATAGGTACAATGTCATTTATAGGTAAAATGTGTGCACCGAACTTGGTGGTCGCTACATCGAATCTTACTTGTAGTGGATCAGAATGCTCGCGCGTACCAACTATAGCGCCTGCAAACCCTGCACCCGCCGTCCCTCCCCGGGGTAACACAGTTGCCTAACCGCCCCTACGATGCAGAGGTGGATAACCTGACGCACCACTGGATATGTCAGTGGTTGTGTGTGCCTGGCGTTGGATGGAACGGCATGAATGTGTGTTTGCAAGCTATGAAATGCAAGAAGAAACATTTCCGACATCTTATGCTGTTTTACTATCTTAAGTGGAAAACCGCCTCACAATGACGGCAGCAGATTTGTGCTGTTTACGGGGACGATGCAATAACGGCTCGAGCATATCAAAAGTGATTCAGTAGATTTCGAGCTGAGAATTTCTCCCTAACAGACTGGTTAGGTTAGGTTATCTCGATTTCGACGACCAACGGTTACAGACGTGGAACGTCTTGACGACATGAGAATCAGCAAACCAAGAATGACAACGTGGGTGTTGGCACTGGAGATCCCTGTCGCTCCTGCTACTGTAGCCAGGAATTTGAAGAAACTGGGTTACGTGAATATTCGCGATGTGTGGGTTCCTCATGAAGTGAGTGAAGCGAATTTGATTCGGGCTGTGTCCATCTGTGATTCCTTATTGAGAAGCCTTCAGAATGCTCCTTTTCTGGAACGGCTGGTACTTGAAGAGGAGAAGAGGATCGTGTACAACAACGCCCGGAAGAGTAAATCGTTGCGCAAGGCAGGTCAGCCACCACTACCGGTTCCTAAACTATAACAAAGTCCGAGAAAGGTTCTGCTATGAGTCTGATGGGATTGCAAAGGCGTCCTGTATTACCAGCTTCATTAGAATGAGACTATCACTTCCGAGAAATACTGTTCGCAGTTGGGCCGCCTCGTGGTAGCCACTGATGAGAAACGACCGGATTTGGAACACGATACCGTCTTTGACAAAAAAATGTTCAAATGTGTGTGAAATCTTATGGAACTTAACTGCTAAGGTCATCAGTCCCTAAGCTTACACACTACTTAACCTAAATTATCTTAAGGACAAACACACACACCCATGCCCAAGGGAGGACTCGGTCCTCCGCCGGGATCCGTCTTTCACCATGACAACGCCAGACCTCATACTTATATGATGACCGGGCAAAAGCTTTGTTCTTTTGAGTAGAATGTATTGCCCCAACCGTCGATTCGCCAGACTTTCAGCTACTCCATTCCCTGCAGAGTTTCCTGACAGGCAAACGCCTCATCTCGTAGGAGGACTGGAGACTGAACCTCGAAGACTTCATCAACCTGAAAGCCCCACACTATGCAAGAATGGCATTTATATGCTTCCAGAGAAATAGCAATACACTATCGACAATAATGGTGTTTACTGCAGGAAATAAATAGTTTACAAAACCGATCCGCCGTATTTAGTTACATTGTGCACGACCTCGTGTGTGAATGGTGTAAACATACAGGCCAGCAACCTTTCTGTCGTAGTTGTGTTGCGGGGAAATGTGTTCCCAGGCGTTCTTTGTGACTGCACTGTAACGTAAAGCGAAGGAACTTACGAGACAACCCAATATTATCCACTCAATTCCCTCTTCAAGTGCCATAAGTTTGTAAGGGGAAAAGCGAAGCAACTTACGAGACAACCCAATATTATCCACTCAGTTCCCTCTTCAAGTGCAACAAGTATGTAAGGGTAATTTTAGAGCACCCTGTATATAATACATAATTAAGTTTGTACGGAATCCTCGATGCGTATTCTCTCTTTATCTGCTGACACTATTAAGGTGATGACCGGCTGGTGGAAACGTGTGTGTGTGTGTGTGTGTGTGTGTGTGTGTGTGTGTCAGAGAGCGAGAGATGGGGGCGAGGGTAGGACGGGGATTTTGTGATAACTGTGTGACTACTGTACTGTACGCAGCGACACTGCCGCAGGGGTGTGAGGTCCCTGCCCTGTCGTGGCTGCTTCCTCAGAGTCCGAAGTGACGCAGTGAGCCGTGGTGGGGGAGGAGAAGAGGGTTTGGCTGGCAACCGGCGAGGTGGGTTGTGGGTGGTGGCTGGCAAGGGCGCGCCTCCCCCTACCCCCTACGCCGACGCCACGGTCTGGTCGTCGGCAAGACGAGCCGAGAGGCAACGTCAGTCAGCCTGCCAGGAAGGTGAACCCCAGCCAGCCCACTTGTACCAGGGGGAACGGGGAAGGGGTGGCTGTGTCTCACACTACTGCCCAGGCAAAGCGCCAACTAAACGTAAATATCAGAGAAAATTACAGCGGCCACGGAACGTGCTCCGGCAGCTCCGACTATAGGGCACAGCAATAATGGGGAGCAGAAGCTTGGCTCGCTAGTCTGCCGTTGGGAAGCAAGGTCGTACGGTCTATCCGTACATCTCACCTGTGTGGCGAAACAGCTGACGAAAGCTGAAAGGAGGAAGGAGTATATAGAAGGCCTATACAAGAGAGACGAACTTGAAGGCAATATACGAGGGCTATTCGGAAAGTAAGGTCAGATATGCCGCAAAGCAGAAACGACAGTGAAACTCCCATGAAGCTTTGCACAGGGGTGTTGAGCAGCAGTGTGTAGTACGACCGTAGATAGCGTACGTCGCTCTTCTCGGTTCTGAGGGCGCAGTTAGCGCTTAAAGACGCCAGCAAAATAGTTTCTCCCGCCATGTGTGGGTGCCTGACATGACATTTCGACTGACTGCACGCAATCTCACATAGCGTAAATGTCATGCATTTCCTTCTTCATTACAGTTCTCGGCCGTACACTAAAGGGACAAAGAGGACGCTACGGTTATGAAGACAACATTTTGGCACAGACAACCAATTGCACATCAGCACAGGGAATAGTCGGAAAGCACAGGAGGCCGCCTTCTAGGACGAGGGTATCGGAAAGTTGGTACTGCGCTACGACAGATCTCTAAGTCGGAGCGGCTAGTACGTAGAGAAGTAGCTGGAAGGTATAGCTAACTGGAGCAAATAAAACAGTTTTGATTTTCACTGCGAATTTCCATATGGCGACCGATCGTTCCTTAGTTTACGAAAAGCCTTCGTTATAGAAAAGGAAGAGAAAGTAGATAAAGATCATATGGGTAATATCTTACTGCAAGAAGAATATGACAGAGTTCTGAAAGATCAAAGTCGAAACAGGAACCCTGGAGCAGACGACATTTCGTCAAAACTAGCCTTGGGAGGGCCAGCCATGACAGAACTCTGGTGTGCAAAATGTATGAGACAAACGAAATACCTTAAGGCTTTAAGAAGAACATGGTAACTGCAATTCCAAAGAGAGCAGGTGCTGATATATGTTAACATTACTGACCTGTCAGTTTAATAAGTAATGGTTTCAAAATAGTTACACGAATTTTTTTACAGAGGAATGGATAACTGCTAGAAGCCGATTTCGGGAAAGAATAGTTTGGATTCCGGAGAAATTTAGGAACACATGAGATAATAGTAACCATACAACTTCCCTTAGGAGATAGGTTAAGGAAAAGTTAATCTACGTTTACAACCTTTGCAGACTTACACAGACCTTTTGACAATGGTGACTGGAATTCTCTCTCTGAAATTCTAAAGGTAGCACGAGTAAAATACAAGAAGCGAAATGTTGTTTGTAACTTGAACAGAAATTAGCCAGACGTTATAAGAGTCGAGCGGCATTAAAGAGAAGGGAGCGATTCCAATGTAAAAACTCATCCTCGACAAGCTGCTGTCGAGTATTCCAGTAACACAGGCGAGAGCAACACCTCGCGTTACAGAATGCTGTTAGACTCCAATCGGCAGCAGTCGGCAACAGAATGAGAACATTATTTTTGTTTTTTGTCGTTGTCTTGTGCCTTTGTCCCGGACTGGCGCTGGCTCGGAATGGTTACTAACGATGCTTATTCCTATCACCTTTGCGTTATCCTGCGGTACGGAATACGTGGAGTCCAACTGTCTGCTTGTACCACATGAAATGTATTTGCAGTTGCGAATATGGATAACTATCAACTATATAATGGAAAGAAAATGAAAATTTGTGCCTGACCGCGACTCCAACCCAGATCTCCCGCTTAACGCGAGCGATCGTCTTATCATTAGGCTATCCGAGCACGACTCATGGGCAAACCCAAACTTGCGTACGTCGTCAGCCATATGTGTACAATCTCCTCTGAATTTATTACGTATATTCCCGTATAGGAGTGACATTTTAATCGAAAGTCGCTAGCCCGGTGTCGGAGTTTAAATAAGATATCGCAGTGCCTGTGTTACTCAGAAGTACGATTCAGCGTTCCTTCGGATATGCATGCATGTCCGAAGGAACCTGTAACACCCACTAGTATCTGGGCGGGTAGAATGAGAACATTATTATTTATGCAAATATCAAATTTGTACGTGAAAATACAGGTTAATTCTAACAGTAATGTAGAAACAGCAACCGGCCACTGTTAAGAATTCTATTTATTGTGAATAAATAACGGTATTTATGCTTACTTTATTGAAATCAATAATCTTCAGGTATAAGGGGCAGTCAAATGAAAACACAGGCTACAGCATACAGTCCGTGCGACAGGTGGCCCCACTGTTGTTACATTTCGAAACTGTCACTGCTGTGGTGTGGAAATGGCATAGTGCCACATGACAGGTGCAAACAGTTGTCGGATTATGACCTTGGTTCTTGGCGGACGTGCCTAGCGTATTCATCCAGCTGTCATAGTATCGTACGGCTAGCGCCTATGATTCGACGATGCTTCAGGCAGCCGTGTAGCAGATGTGACCTGCATTTCTCGTCCGCTTGCTACACTAACTACAGCGATGATATGGAAACAAATTCCTCGGGCCTGGAACCATAATCGGACGAAGGCTACGCTTCAATGGCTTGCTTGGGAAACACTGCAAAATCCTCCGTACAAAAAAATGGTTCAAATGGCTCTGAGCACTATGGGACTTAACATCTGAGGTCATAAATCCCCTAGAGCTTAGAACTACTGAAACCTAACTAACCTAAGGACATCACACACATCCATGCCCGAGGCAGGATTCGAACCTGCGACCGTAGCGGTCGCACGGTTCCAGGCTATAGCGCCACCCTGGCCGGCTTCTCCGTACAGCCCGGATCTTTCACTGAGTGGTGTTCGCGTCTCTAGCGACCTGAAGAAGGACATGGGTGGACGTCGGATGAGAGAATGCAAGAGAAGTTGTGGATCCGTCAGCCGCTGATCGCGTTCTGTTCTCACAGTGGAATAAATGTCTTAACACGTGTGATAATTACTTCTGAATGGAACCAATCTACCGTCCTATTGTGGCGGATGTTCGGTTTTCAAATGACTGTCCCTCATAGAATGTGAATCCCAGAAACTAACTTGGGAAACGGAAGCAGCTTTGCTTAATTTACATCTTCAATAGTGTAGGAAACGACGTGAAGTCCTACACTGTAGACGGAGTCTCGGTAGTCGTGTACCCGAAGCGAGAATTTTGTACGACTGCAGCGGGATACATGGGTGAAGTGATGCCTCGAGGCAGCCAGAAACATGTCTAGGCTCTCGGAAGCATGTTCGCTCCATTTTGCTTCTCTGGAGCAGAATTGTCGATTCCAGGAAGTTCTCTGTTCCGCCTTTGAATATACGAGCGTACGGGGACGGACTTTTCGCTCGAATATGGAATGAGTACCGTTGAACTGCAACGATTGAGAGATAGGGTAAAGGTAGCCCGCCCGGTTGGCTGTGCGGTCTAACGCACGGCTTTCCGGGCGGGAAGGAGCGCCTGGTCCCCGGCACGAATCCACCCGGCGGATTTGTGTCGAGGTCCGGTGAACCGGCCATTCTGTGGATGGTTTTTAGGCGGTTTTCCATCTGGCTCGGCGAATGCGGGCTGGTTCTCCTTATTCCGCCTCAGTTACACTATGTCGACGATTGGTGCGCAAACAAGTTCTCCACGTCCGCGTATACCGCCATTACTCTAGCACGCAAACATAGGGACATAGGGGTTACACTCGTCTGGTGTGAGACGTTCCCGGGGGGAGGGGGGGGGGGTTCCACCGGGGGCCGAACCGCACAATAACCCTGGGTTCGGTATGGGGCGGCGGAGGGGTGAAGTGGACTCTGCTGTAGTCGTCCTGGGGTTGTGGACCACTCTGCGGCTGCGGCGGGGACTGAGCCCCTTTCTCGTTTCTAGGTCCTTGGTTGACATACAATACAATACAAGGCAAAGGTGCTTGTCAGTTTTGCAGTGTTAGTAGTTGACTCCGTTACTGAGGCGGGTGGCCGTACAGAAGCAATGTAGCCGACCTGCTGAAAGATCAGGGCTGGGTTCGCAGGAGCGCAATGTTGGCGGGACGGCAGGTGTGCGGTAAGCGGACGCGCAGTGACGGCGCACGGCACGGGGCGGGTCGCGAACTGCACAGTGGCCGCCTGCCAGCCGCTTCGCCCACGGCGAGGCGGAAACTGCGCGGAGACTGCTGTGTACGCGAGGGTCAGCTGGGCGGGAAGGTGACGCCGGTGTTGCGACATACGCGGCTAAGCGTTAGGCAGTCAGTAAATGTGGTGGCCAGCCAACAGCAGGCAGTGTGACGCCCTGTCCTCACACGACGTGTCCTCGAGGTACAGAGAAAATACACACTGCAATTTTTACTCGTGGGGCCGAGAAATGTGCAGGAACTGTCACCTACAACTAGGTGTCGCCACCAATCGCACACCTCCGCACGCGAAGTGAGAAAGCTTGCAGCAGTGTTGAGGGATCGGTCCTGGTGCAGCGAACGGCGGCTGTGGCGCGGGTAGGCAGCCAGGTGTGAGAGGCAGCAGCGGCAGGTGCCTGGGCTGGGCTGGGCTGGGTGCACTCAGCGCGATGAGGCCACGACCCAGACAGCCAGCGCCGGCGGCGCGGCCGCAAGGGAAATACACAGGCGAGCGCGAGCGCTATGTAGCAGGGCGAGCGTGTTTCTGATTAATGGCCGACGCGGGGTGGGAAGCCGTCTTGCTCGCACCTGGCGGCCGCTACTGCCATCACGGCTTCCCAGCCGCGGCCGATATAATGACGCCGAGGCTGGCGGAACGCGGCAGCCAGGTAGCTGCGGCGCTGTCTCGCTGTCTGGACAAGCGTCTGCCTCAAGCGGCTCTAGCGCTGCGAGGTTAGCAATATGTACATAAACACTCTGTTCATCTCAAGTTTAACACCAAAGCATGGCGCTACGTCTCTATCTAAAAATTAAAAAAAAGAAAAAAAAGTCGCCCGAACAGGTCATGAAGGCCCAACGGTGCCGACCGACCGCCGTGTCATCCTCAGACCACAGGCGTCACTGGATGCGGAGATGGAGGGATATATGGTCAGCACTTCGCTCTCCCGACTGTATATCAGTTTACGAGACCGGAGCCGCTACTTCTTAATCAAGTACCTCCTCAGCTCGCCTCACAAGGTCTCAGTGCACTCCGCTTGCAAACCGCGCTCGGCAGACCGGATGGTCACCCATCCAAGTGCTGGCCCAGCCCGACATCCTTTAACTTCGGTAGGCTGACGGAAACCGGTGTTACCACTGCGGAAGGGCCTTGGCCTACGTTCTTATCACCCATGTGGTTGTTAAGGATTGACGTATGAGAAAACAGACAGGTATCTATAAGCTAGCCCGCCCGGTTGGCCGTGTGGTCTAACGCATGGCTTTACGGGCGGGAAGGAGCGCCTGGTCCCCGGTACGAATCCGCCCGGCGGATATGTGTCGAGGTTCGGTGAGCCGGCCGGCCAGTCTGTGGATGCTTTTTAGGCGGTTTTCCATCTGCCTCGGCGAATGCGGGCTGGTTCCTCTTATTCCGCCTCAGTTACACCATGTTGGCGATTGCTGCGCAAACAAGTTCTCCACGTACGCGTACACCACCATTACTCTACCATGCAAACATAGGGGTTGTGTGAGACGTTCCCTGTGGGGGGGGGGGGGGGGGGGGGGGGTCCACCGGGGGCCGAACAGCACAATAACCCTGGGTTCGGTGTGGGGCGGCGGAGGGGTGGACTGCGGTAGTAGTCGTGGGGTTGCGGACCACTGCGGCTACGGCGGGGACGGAGCCTCTCCGTCGTTTTTAGGTCTCCGGTTAACTTAACTTTTACTGTTTGAGAGATGACTGAACTGAACTTTACCCATGCTGTTATTGTATTATTCGCCATAACTTGGTTTATTTATTCAATTTTTTTGTTAAATAATTGGATCAGGTCGTTGCTGGATACTTGAAGAACATACTGTCACATGAAGAACATTTTCTCAAAGGTTACATTATTTACAACTTTCAAAATGCAGTAGGTTTATTCTTATTAACCAAATAAACAAATATGTCCTGGTTTTTCAACTTCAGACTTGGAACTCTTCCAACATTTTTTTTAAATTTATGGCTATGATACATAGCAAGTTTTATTTCACAAAAAATATTTGACAGTAATGCTCCTTGAAAAATTTAGTACCACAGGAAATTGTGTTATAATACGTACGAAGTCTGTAGCGAATTTCACGTTTTTATCTGTAATTATTCAGGCGAAAAATGTTCCTAATGTACTGAAAAATGAAAGTGGCTAGAAAACAGAAAGAAGATTTTATTAGCATTCAGGCCAGAAACAAGTACTTTGATGTCGACCATAACGATACATGTGGTCTTTTTGTTCTTCATCTAGCTGTTTTTTTCTAGTACGATCCTTCTGGCGTGCTCTTTTAGCAATGTTCATCACTCGTATTTCAAAACTAGCAATACGCAAATCATCAGTTTTTTTGAGTAGGTTCATCACGTGAGAAATTTTAACAATAGTGGATGACCAAAATTTCTTTGCCTGTCTCTTCTAAATGAAGCCGTTAAAACTTTCTTTCGAGTATTGCGTTTCAAGATGCGTGCTTTTCTTTAGTAAATTGGTTCACAGACTTCTACACTGTACAGATGTCTTCTCTGCTAGCAGGAAGTAATAAAAGATCGCATGCAAGGACAGTGTCGTGCAAAAAAGGGGACGTTATACTGTGCACTGATTGAAAAAGAATGGCTTTTACGTCATTTGTAGCACGATTAAACTCTGAAAACTGGAGACAACATTTCTAACACGCTACAGAACTATCTGGCGACAGCAAAAGTTTCAATATTTTTGACCAATTTGACACACATCCCCCCATGACGTTAGTTCACTCTGCTTCCCGCGCATCTTAAAGCACGCCCTTCCGCCTACAATTATACCAGAGAGTACATCAATAATGCCGCACTGCAGCGCTTTGCATTTAACACACAGCTGCTCCATCCTTCCAGCCGGCTACTGAGATTCGCGCAAACCGACGATCAGCCCCGCCGCGGAAGCGCAGCGAGAACTTTTTTTTTAATAAAAAAATATTTACAGTTTGCTAAAGAATAGCGCGACCTGAGGCGCAAGGCCGCACACGACGGTATTTAGTTATTTTGTGGTTATATGTTCCATTAAGCATTTGAACGATTCTTTAATCGAAATTACGTGAAACGAGTTACGTTACAGGATATGTATACGTGATTAATGTTAATATAAATGAACATATTTTTAGTCTTACTGATGCAGCTACACTTAAAACAGTTTGAAGAACTAACATTTTCAAATGTTTAACACAGAAGCTGCTTTTTATTTACTGGCAGACTAGTTTCGGCTGTTGCCTATTTTCGCAAACTACGTATTTTTATTTAGGATGTGTTTGTTGTGGACAGTTCTTTTTATGTCATCTTAGTAATGTATCTCAGAAGTTCGTTATCCAGCATGATGTGTCACGCTGGCTTATTTATACAAAATACGTGGCTTGCGAAAATGGGCAAAACCCTAAACTACTGAGTCAGTAAATAAACAGGACCTTTGGCGTTGAACATTTAAGTATGTCTCCTCTTCAATATTTCAGAGCTGCAAGACGCGGCGCTTTGAAAACTTTCGCTGTCAAAAACTAGTTTTTTACAGCCTACCCACTTTCTAAATAAATAAATCAAAATTCGATCGTGAAATAGGAGGAGTTGTCCAGAAGAAATGATTGTACGTTGGATTTAAAACTTGTTTTGCTACCTGTCAGACATTTTTTGTTATTGGCCGAATGATCAAAAAATTTTTGTTGCTGCATACTGAACTCCTTTTTGGGCCAACGACAGCTGTAATGATGGGTAATAAAGGTCATTTACTCCTCCAGTGTTCTAGGTACGGACGTCACTTTTCTTCTCAAACTGTGATGGTTTATTTATGGCGAATTTCAGTGATGAATATCTGCACTGTAATGTTGGAGTTAACAATCGCAACCCATCGAAGACGTATGCACGCGACGACCTGACCATGCTATGGGGCTCACATTGCTCAAAGCTTTATATCAACATCTTCACACTGTTGTCACAGACCAAATTATAAGTCAAAATGCTTTCGCTGATGGATGGACAGATGCACTCAGACACCAAGTTACTAATTTCATTGTCGCCACACAAGAACCAATTTCCTTTTCGTCCTGGTGAGTGCAGAGAAACAGCACAATTAAGGATATAAAATACATATGGGGTAACACTGAACGATGTGCGACTCTGCAAGGGGCGTTCAATAAGTAATGCAACACATTGTTTTTCTCCGCCAATTTCTGTTGAAAAAATGCAGAGTTTGTTGTGGGACATCATGGAATATTCCCAATTCAGTAACTATAGAAAAAAGTAAGTAAACAGCTTATTATTTCAAAACATTCCGCCACAGCTCTTAATACGTTTATCCTAATATGAGGGAAGACGGGCAATTCCTTCATGGAGAAATGTTGGCGGTTCCTACGGAAACATGAATTTTTTTTTTTTTTTTTTTTTTTTTTTTACTTTCATTCCAATTGATCCGTAGTGAGGAGGTCCTCCAGGATGTAGAAAATGTCAGAAAAACAATACATGACAAATATTTACAACTAAAACAAATAAGCTATGTACCATTCCACAGGTCCCAAGTGGAATGATCGTCATTTTTTTAATGAGCACTATATGAAAGAATCATTTTATAAACACTAATGCACTGAATTTAAAATAAAAAAGGCTTTTTTATTTATAAGGTAATAAACATGTAATAGAACTACTATAATACTTATTTACAATGAACACATTACTGCTCTGAAATTGTGCAGAAGTTAATATACACAAATCACTTGGTTGTAATGAGAAATTCATCACTGAAGTAGAAAGAGTTGGCCACCAATAAATCCTTTAGGCTTCTAAACTGAATTTCATTGGTTGTTAAGTTTTTTATGGTCGCTGGCAAGTTATTGAAAATGTGTGTTCCTGAATAATGCACATCTTTTCGTACAAGAGCAAGTGACTTTAAATTCTTGTGAAGATTATTCTTATTTCTAGTATTGATTCCATGAATTGAGCTGTTGGTTTGAAAAAGAACCCAGACTTCGTCCGAAGCAAACTGACGGCCGCGAATGTCTTTCCTCAGGTCTCCAAAAATATGAAAATCCCATGGGGAGAGATCGGGATTGTATGAAGAACGTGTACGGGCTTCCAAGCAAAACTTCCGCAGCGTGGTCAAAACAACATTGGCATCACGTGGGCAGACACTACCCTGCAAACAGAGTGATGCTGTCCGTGAACACGCCTCGGCGTTTGGATTTGATGGTGTGCTTCAATAAACGCACAGCGGTACGTGGACACTTTGCAAAAACTGAAGCGCGCCAGAGAGTCCAAACACCCGGTAATGTTGACGGTCGGCACCATTCTGTTTCAGGATAATGCCTGCGGACAGACTGCCGAGGCTGTTTAGACTACGCTGCAAAAATTCCGCTGGGAAGCCCTTACATGCCCTCCATACAGTCCAGATCTTTCCCTATGCAAATTCCATATTTTTGGAGCTCTGAAGAAAGACAACGTGGGGGTAGGTTTGCTCCGTAGCAAGAGGAAGAGACAAGCGCAAACATTTTCCCATGAAGGCATCGACCGCCTTATCTAACAGTGGGATAAATGGACGAGTATTAACTGTTACGGCGATTAATTTTGAAATAATAAACAGTTTACTCACTTTTTGCATCTGTCTAGTTTTTACTGGCTTGCCTCTTAGATATACACCTTACCTGGCGATACCTGTCGGTGTATATCTTTTTTTCTCGCATAAGAGCCGAAAACAAATTTTGGCTGTATGTGTAATGGAAGTAATGAGCTCTTGTTTATGAGCTATTACCGAAGCTAGTCCACGGCTATACACGTAATGAATGACGTTAACGGCAACATTTATCGACAAAGTGCACAGGCTGCTAATCAGTGCGAACATGAGGGGACGCCGTTCTATAAGCTGCATCCCTTTGTCACAGCATAAGCAGGAATAACGCCGGAAAAACTCACGACCTCTCACCGCCCTCTTTAACGTGTAGACATACGCACAACACCGCCTTTCCATATTTCTTGAAATAAACGTAACTGTTCCCAGAGCGACACAAACTTCTCCGACGTTAAAAACTTTGCGTTATACAACCGTGATCACATCACAGGCGTCATAAAATAAGCAAAAGGCTCGTTGGTGGCCATAAGGCGTGCAGTCAACCCATCTTAACTCACCCGCGGGAACGCCGGCTGCAATCCTACTGCTGCTCGGGCGAAGACCGCGAAACCATCGGCAGGACACCTGCAACACACGACAGAGCTGTCAGCATTATTCCCTCCTGACACAGTCAAAACAATCACACAATAATTTCTTTTACTTCCGGTAATGATCACAAAACTTCTGGTCCGTAAGACTACCGGTTTCGGTCAGCAATAACCATCTTCAGGTGTGCAGCAAAAACATGGGAAATGAATTAAAACTTTGTGGGCAGAGTACATCTTAAAACGATAAAATATACCGTAATGAAAAATTTTTACTTTGGCGGATGTACAAACTATAACGAGGCATACCTGTTTGATAATAGGGGTTGGGTTGTTTGGAGGAGGAGACCAGACAGCGAGGTCATCGGTCTCCTCGGATTAGGGACGGACGGGGAAGGAAGTCGGCCGTACACCTTCAAAGGAACCATCCCGGCATTTGCCCAGAGCGATTTAGGGAAATCACGGAAAACCTAAATCAGGATGGCCGGACGCGGGATTGAACCGTCGTCCTCCCGAATGCGAGTCCAGTGAGCTAGCCACTGCGCCACCTCGCTCGGTTTGATAACATGTCCTAACATAATAAAGCCATGGGTATATCGTCACAAAATATACGGAAAATCAGCTTAACATCGACGCACATATTTAAAATATGATGTAAACTGGGTCACCGTGCCCCAGGAGTCATACTGCCATTAGCTTTACTGTTCCTAACAAAGTGCTTTGCAGTAGCCACAACATACTTTGTGCGGTAAGCTCGTTAGCTGTCGCTGCTGTGAGTCTACACATATCCGTCAAGTATACCGTTGTACAGAATAAATGAAGATTACAATAGGTAAAGTCTTTAGTGGGCTTGCTAAATGTGTAAGTTATTAGTGGTAAAATGTAATAATGAAAAATACAAATTAAATTTAAAAATGTTAAAAGGAAATAGTTAAGAGATAATATGTGATTCTGGGACGCTCTTGCAGTTATTTTAGATAAAAATAATAACATACACCACAACAAGCGTAATAAGTTAATAATATACAGTGATAATAATATAAAGTTCATACAATACCTAGCGAAATAAGCGAAAAGGATGAAAACATAAGGCTAAAGTCCTCTACTCTTCGTTTATTGCGTTTTGTACAATTTTATAATTGAAGAATATGTGTACACTCATAATAACGACACTTAACGAGCTTGCGGAGCAAACTTATGTTGTGAAACTTCCTGGCAGATTAAAACTGTGCCGAACCGAGACTCTAACTCGGCACCTTTGGTTTTCGCGGGCAGCGCCTGCTTCCCCAGGATGTGGCAAAGCCATGTCTCCGCAATATCCTTTCTTCCAGGAGTGCTAGTTCTGCAAGGTTCGCAGGACAGCTTCTGTGAAGTTTGGAAGATAGGAGACGAGGTACTGGCGGAATTAGAGCTGTGAGGACAGGTCGTGAGTATTGCTTGGGTAGCTCAGTTGGTTTGCCGCCACAGTAGTTCAGCGTGTTCGGTCAGAGAGCTGGTTGGCCACTAAAAAAAAAAGGACCAAACTGAGTGGAAGGATCAACAAACGAACTTTAACGGATATCATGTGACGTCCGCAACGACCAAACACAACGATAAAAAAAAGAAACAAAAGTTGGTAGAGCACTTGCCCGCGAAAGACAAAGGTCCCGAGTTCGAGTCTCGGTCCGGCACACAGTTTTAATCTGCCAGAAGTTTCATATCAGCGCACACTCCGCTGTAGAGTGAAAATTTCATTCGGGAAACGTGTGTTGTGGCTACTGTACTGCAGTCCGTTATGAACAGTAGCGCTACTGATACTATGACTCCGCCGGCACTGTGGCCCAATTTACAGCGTAATTTAAATACGTGCGACGATGCTAAGCTGATTTTGCGCATGTTTCGTGTACACATACATGAAAAAAAAGGTTCAAATGGCTCTGAGCACTATGGGACTCAACTGCTGAGGTCATTAGTCCCCTAGAACTTAGAACTAGTTAAACCTAACTAACCTAAGGACATCACAAACATCCATGCCCGAGGCAGGATTCGAACCTGCGACCGTAGCGGTCTTGCGGTTCCAGACTGCAGCGCCTTTAACCACACATACATGAAAGTAATAATTTTTTTTTCTTACGGTATACATAGTTGTAATTCGTTTCTCAAGTTTTGCTGCAGATCTGATGATCGCTTTGTGTACCGAAACCGGTAGTCAAAGGAGCAAAAGCTCTGTGATAACTGGCGGGAATAAAAAATGTTAGACACTTCCCAGATCACTGTTTTACTCCGCGACCATGTCGCAACTTGCGGAAACAATCACACATATAGGAAAATTTTAGCTGTGAGGTCTGCACGCAGCACTTCCATCATCAGGACACAACAGCCGCCCACTAATGCCAGGAGCTTTGTGTTACAGAGTGAATCGAAAATCCGCTGAAAAAGTTTCGGACGTTCATTAGGGCTACCTTCGGAGTATTTTGATACAAAAGGCCCTTGGCGCTCGGTGTGTAATATTATTGGATTTGAGCTAATTTGCATGTGAGATATTTGTCATTAAAGAAAAGGACAGCCAACGAGCTGTAGTTCGTAAAGATGCTAAGCATCACAGCGCGAGAGTAAAGAGATGAAATTTTTTTTTAATGTGCGCCTATACCAAAATGCGCGTCCAGCGTTCAAATACTCTAAATAAACTCTTTGACCCGCTGGGCGCAGATATTTAAAATCATTGCCGCAGCGCTTGATAGCAAGAGGCTTCGAAACAGAAGAAAGAACAATCTATTTTTTGTTAAGAAATATTCTAGAGACGTCATTATCAAATGGTTCAAATGGCTCTGAGCACTATGGGACTTAACTTCTGAGGTCATCAGTCCCCTAGAACTTAGAACTACCTAAACCTAACTAAAGGACATCACACACATCCATGCCCGAGGCAGGATTCGAACCTGCGACCGTAGCGGTCGCGCGGTTCCAGACTGTAGCGGTCGCGCGGTTCCAGACTGTAGCGCCTAGAACCGCTCCGCCATTCCGGCCGGCACCTCATTATCCCTTGTACTTTTGGTCGCCGACATATTAAGACGTACTGCATAGCATTGCTACAAGTTGTTTTCTTATTTTGTGTAAAAACTATCAGAAACGACGAAAAAAACATTTCGGTTGGTCGGATGTGGATACAATGTACTTACGCACATGCAAGGACATTAAATTTTAAGAAGGAACGGACTGACAAAGCAGCGATTATTGGACTGCGCCATTTTCATAAGAAATATCAGATGTAAGTCATGCATTTATGGTGTATTTGTCACTGTGTAGAAGTTTAAAGCAAATTTGTTCAAAATATATTAATATTTTACGATGCAGCAATTTTCTTCTTATTCTTTCCTTTCACTAACTAAAAATGATGTTCAAATTGTATATGAGCTTTGTTACTGGTTCGCTCTTTATCGCGGTGTGTCGATTGTATTTGGGAGACCACTAATATGTTCAACTTCCTATCTGTTAATCTTTCTCTAACGAAATTCCACTAATTTGCTTTCATTTCCATTTTTATATTCAAATAGGTCCCTTAGGTATTTTCATCGAAGATTCTGATTGCGTGAAGGCAATCCGTGTCAAAAGGTCAATTATTCGCGTAATCAATCCGTACGTCTCCTGAACACAATTGAGAACCGATGCATCGGTGATCAATTAATAATCTATCTCTTTTCAAGTCGTACTAAAAAACGGCCACACAGGATAGCAGTTAAGTACGCAATCTAGCGTTAGGTTGCATTTTGTCACTAAATATTATCAAACAACAGTTACAGCATCACTATTATTAATAAGCAAGTTCCTAACGCCAGAGGTGGATCGTTACAGAGTAGTAATGTAACAGTGATTTATTCGATTTGTTAATCCAGGTACCTTCGAATCTGTGAAAATACCTGCGTAACAAAGAAAAATCCTATTTAATAGTCAATTACCAAAATGTAGAACACAAAACAACGTAATGCTAAACCAATTCTGATGTGGTTTACCGTTACTGTAGGAATAGCGAAGCATAGAGTAGTTGCGCCGCTTTTCCACTGCAACCAGTAAATTCACAAACGAGGCGCACATCACCCAACCCTTCATCAGTAAATCTATCTATACTGCTGCGTATCGCTGTTAAAAGTACAGCCAACACCGCAGGAAGATGCAAACCCAAGACCGAAAGGAGCAATACGGCGAAGAGTCAAGTGAGCATTACCGTTATCAACAACGAGAACAGCGAGTGAACGTTTCCAAACAAGACACGCAGCGTCACCGTCGACCACGATACTATTGCACCTGGTAGTGAGGGCGCTTCGTTCGGCTTATCGATAGTTCACGTCGTGATGTTTCACGAGGACACGCTCAACCACTTGATTGTGTATGCACAGCTGTCGTGAAATCATTCAACGTGCGATGCGTTTTTCTTAGTCACCACTGCACTTGTGATTCGGACGACGGTCTCGAGAAGCCAATGGCTACAGTATCTTGGTCGGATAATACACCGTCGACACACGCACTGTTTTGCATATATTTCAGAGCAATACATTTACAAGTAGAGGTTAGAAGTCAAACTAAATGCAATTACTTTGTAACAAACGACCGGAAATGACGGGTCCCTTGTACCAAAATGGTCAGAAAATATCCTGAACAGTCTCCATAGTTTATTTGGTGCAGTTGTCGTCGAGCCCGCATGAGTTATTTGTACGTTTCACGGAGGATACTTGTGTGTGTGTGTGTGTGTGTGTGTGTGTGTGTGTGTGCGCGCGCAGGATTCTGATATGAGTTTTGTGCCAGAGGCCGGCCGCGGTGGTCTAGCGGTTCTAGGCGCGCAGTCCGGAACCGCGCGACTGCTACGGTCGCAGGTTCGAATCCTGCCTCAGGCATGGATGTGTGTGATGTCCTTAGGTTAGTTAGGTTTAAGTAGTTCTAAGTTCTAGGGGACTGATGACCAAAGTAGTTAAGTCCCATAGTGCTCAGAGCCATTTGAACCATTTTTTTTGTGCCAGAGACCGTCGGTGCAGCCAGTGGCCGCACTCGCTACTGGTCTGACAGCAATTTCTGTATAGAAGGGTACAGGCTGCTCAAAAAATGTTCAAATGTGTGTGAAATCTTATGGGACTTAACTGCTAAGGTCATTAGTCCCTAAGCTTACACACTACTTAACCTAAATTATCCTAAGGACAAACACACACACCCATCCCGAGGGAGCACTCGAACCTCCGCCGGGACCAGCCGGGTACAGGCTGCGAGTGGGAGAAAGCACAGCAGATCACTGGCCACTTTTTAAGGAATGCAGAGACTACCAAATTCGAATTCTTTATCCTGTTCAAGCTCTTCCAGACTGCAGGAGCTCTGCGCTAGTGTCGGAGATCATAAACTTGGCGGTATTTTTTTTTTTCACTGAGCAGCTAAGAACGAGATAGTAACTAATACATGATCAACCACAACATCATGACCACCGACCTACTATCGACATTAACCTGTTCAGGCGTTAGCAGCATCACCCGGCGAGGAATGACTGCTTGTCGGATACACGCACGGTGCTTGTAGTATCAGTATGCGTGATGTCTGTGGGTGTAGAACGGGGAAGGCACACGACATGTGTGAATTTGCCCGAGGACAGATTGCGACGGCCCGGAGGTTCGGCGCTAGCATTTCGAAAACTGCACGACTTATCGGGTATTCCAGGAGTGCCTTCAACACGTTGCCAAACAAAGATGAAACCACGTCCAGAAGTCGTGAGGTTGAGCGGTCACCCGTCGTTACGTATGTCGGACGTCGTAGGCACGGGAGACTGGTAAAACAGGACAGGCGGAGTACTGTGGCGGAACTAACATCAGACTTTAATGCTGGGCACAGTACACGTATGTCTGAACACACAGTACACTAAACACTCCTAACAATGGGCCTCCGCAGCGAACGACACATGCATGTGCCAATAGTAACACAACGACATCGGAAACTACGAACGAAAGGGGCACGTGACCATCGGCAATGTACGTTGTCGCAGTGGCAGAGTGTTGCATGGTCTGATGAATCCCGATACCTTCTTCATCATGCCGATGGGAGGGCGCGAATTCGGTCTTCCAAGGGAGCAGCTCCTTGACACCTGCACTGCGGGTCAGAGAAAACCTGGTAGCGGCTCCATTATGCTCTGGGGAACCTTCTCGTGGCCATCCATGGGCCCAGTGGAATTCGTGCAAGGCACCATGAAGGGCAAATAGTATCGTACATTGGTTGCAGACCACGAGCATCCCTTGACGATGATCCTGTTTCTCAACGGTATTGGCATTTTTCAACAAGATAATATGCCATGTCACAAGGCCAGGAGTGTGATGGAGTGATTCTGGGAACACAGTAGTGAGTTCCAATTGATCTGCTAACCCCCCAACTCGCCAGATCTGAACCCGACCGAATACATCTGAGATGTGATTGAACGTGGCGTCAGCGCTCATCGCCTCCCTCCACGGAATTTACGGGAATTAGGTGACTTGTGTGTGCAGATGCGGTGCCAACTCCTCCAGCGACCTACAAACATGACAAGCCACCGGGTACGCGTGCTGCTATAAAGCCTACAGCACCCGTACGGGATAACACTCAGACTCCGGACTTAGAAAATTTCTGATTTGTAGCGTCAGCCGAGAACCGCTAGTCGTACATCGCAAACTGGGGGCTCAAGGATGCAACAGCTTTGTCTATAAAAGTAATGATTGTGTTAAGAAGACGCGACGCCGCTGTTATCCGTGCCAAAGGTCGACATACCGGCTATTGCGTAGGTGCTCATAATGTTCTGGCTGATCAGTTTACGTAGTTATTTGGTCAATACGTTCTTCGCAGTAACTACGAAATTATCTGCAAGGAAGTATTGTCCTGAAAATAGCTACTAAATATAATTCCGACCTGCCGCTTTGTCATCCTCTCCCATGTGAGGTCTGCACGCTGCTCTCCTGGCCGTTGTCAGTGTGCCAGACTTTGGAAACGCTACTTCTCACTCAAGAAAAATCCCTCAAATTGCGTAACTACGCTGATCGTGAGCACCATTCCAGACTTTCCTCCAAGGAAATATCCCTGCCAGTATTGGGAATTCAACCGAGCCCAACCCCATAGCAGCCATCTATGCTCACAACTCAGCTACGGAGACTGACTGACATGTATCTATACCATGAATCTTGATGGCGATGGTAGAGAATGGAGACAATGAAAACCGGGGCCGGTACATAGCCAATTCCTCTTACACAGCAGCAATGCGACAGGCAGACTTAGGCCCACAGACGGATCACGATCAACAGTGTCATTTGCCTTCACTCCATGAAACACTGTCGACGGGTTTGGCACTAAACCTTGGACACGCAGCACAGTCTGGTGGTCTGGAGCTATGCCGCATCCCCCCTCCCCTTGCTGGCCAAGTCATGATGAAGACAATGTATTTTTCCGCCGAGATTCGAAGTGGGTATTTCCAAGTCGAGCGCTACCGGATAATACTACGTCGGCGGCATCGGCTGCGGAGGCGGGACTGCCTCATCTGAAGTATATTCGTACCGACGTGTTGATCAGACACGCTGTCGGCTTTTATTTTAATCTACATTTAGATGTATTAAGTGAGCCTATTAGGAGATTCATGAACGGAGTAAAATAGGTTGCCCAGCAAATACGATATCAGTTGTTTTAAAATTTTTTGTGTTTTCTACTAACATGTTTATTTCGTTTGGGATTCTGTAGTTCCTTGATAAGAACTTTAGTTCAATTATATGAACTACTCGGACTGATTGCAAGGAGTGACGCATAATGAGATTGAAAACCTGGAGCTGCAATTAATATGGTAGCCCGTGCCGTTAAGTTCAAGTCAGAAAACAATATGAAGTTGTTAATATGTGACTATATCCGTAATCCACAAATCCACACTCGCACTAGCTAACGCGAGCTACAGCTTCCTCGAGATCGTCGGTTAATTACATGTTTTATACAGTGTAGGCGGAAAACTATGTTTAGGTACCCACCTTTATGGGAATGATGTTCAGACTGTGCGCTGCAGTTTTTGGGTTGTTATCAATGTTAGCATAAAGACTTATTGTTAGCCCCCAGTACTGGCACAGTGACGTTGGCTTGAAACACAAGCATCGGTGTGCATTACAGTCGCAGCAATCATGGGTCTGAACAATATGAGCAGGTCTGTACTCGTAAAGCTGTTTTATCAAAACAACAGCAGTGGTGCTGGTGCTCTTCGCGAGTATCAAAAAAATGGTTCAAATGGCTCTGAGCACTATGGGACTCAACTGCTGTGGTCATAAGTCCCCTAGAACTTAGAACTACTTAAACCTAACTAACCTAAGGACAGCACACAACACCCAGCCATCACGAGGCAGAGAAAATCCCTGACCCCGCCGGGAATCGAACCCGGGAACCCGGGCGTGGGAAGCGAGAACGCTACCGCTCGCGAGTATCGACGCATTAAAGCAACACGGACAGGTTCTCTTTCGGCCCCGGGGTTGAAGAACAAGATTCGCAAGTACGGATTAACAGGCGATTTGGGAGTGGCCGACGACCAATTGCGCCACAAATTGTTGGAGAACTTACTTGTTGCTATTGGCTGAGAATGCTGGACGCGGCGTGCGATCTTCAAGCAGCGCGCGAGCTGAGTCACGACAGGTTCCATGGTCCACCGTTCTAAAAGTGCTAAGAAAAATCGTGAAATGGTATCTCTAGTGCAGTTCCAGGCTGTTGTCGATGCAGATAGTCGTCACATTGAGCAACATTTGTGACGTGGAACGTAAACATGGTAAGCAATTAATAAATATTATTCACTTATTTGGAAATTAAAATGTTTCTTTCAATTGTTTACCCGTTATTTCTCTTGCGCTTGTCATTACAAATGTTTCCACAAAGTTTCATTGTCCTACTATCACTCGTTTTTCATGGGGGTCCTCTGAACTAGCGGCAGTTTAGTTGATATTACTCTGTATAACCTATTTGAAAGATTCCTGTGTCTCCAAGGTCTTTTCCGGGAATAAACCTCCTTTTATGATTCTGAGACGAAGTTTATTGAATTTTATTATGCTGAGAAATCCAAGTGATCTGTTTTACTTGGTAAAAACTTTCTAATGCCAAGATCGCAGCCGGCCGTTGTGGCCGAGCGGTTCTAGGCGCTTTAGTCCGGAACTGCGCGACTCCTACGGTTGCAGGTTCGAATCCTGCTTCGGGTATGGATGTGTGTGATGTCCTTAGGTTAGTTAGGTTTAAGTAGTTCTAAGTTCTAGGGGACTGATGACCTCCGATGTTAAGTCCCATAGTGTTGAGAGCCATTTGAACCAAGATCGCATAAATATTTCTTTATTTACAAAGAACCCGTTTCGATATACTTTGCTGTCATTTTCAGATCATCAAAAATTTATGTTATGTGTTCATATGGCGTGGGGTCTGTGAAGACCTGAAGATGACAGCAAACTCTGAGGAAACCGGTACCTACCAAATAAAAAAAAAATTTCTGCGACCTTGGCTTTAGAAAGATTTTCTCTCAGATCAAGTGTTTGGAGTGAACGAACTATGCTCTGTGCAAAACTGTACGAGGCGAGTTTCTCTGCAGCCCGTTCCATTGTACACGTCACCAAGCTATTTCTCCTTCTCTTCCTTTTCCGACTATTGCATGATAATTTTTCATTTCTTTCACGGCTACAATACCATACATACAGTAGCTGCTCCAGCGAACCAAAATAATATATAAACAAACCATCCACGAGGTAGCCTTCTCGCTTCCTGAGCACGAGGTTCCGGGTTCGATTCCCGGCGGAGACAGGGATTTTCACCTGCCTCGAGATGACTGGATGTTGTTGTGTCGTCTTCATCATCATCATCATCATCATCATCATGCATCCCCATTACGGTCGGAGGAAAGCAATGGCAAACCACCTCCGCTAGGACCTTGCCTAGTACAGCGGTGCGGGTCTCCTGTATCGTCCCCTACGCTCTGCCACGGAGTATGGAACTTCATCATCATCATTACGCACTGTACAGTGGTTTGTGGAGCACCTAAGGAGGTGCAGAGTGTGCTTCAACAGAAATAATTATTTTGCTCTGTGGCGATAATCTTGCCGAACTGTATCATTTTCCTTAAATTTTTGTCGCTTTTTGATACGCTCCCGTTAGATAAAATCAGTAGTAATGGCTGAGAGAATTTTAACACCAATTTCTAAATGGAAAATATACGTCGAAGTCTTGCAGAGCTAGCAAAATGCGTCGCTAGTAACGGTCAACAGCAAGTGAAACAAGCCCGGTCCCTACACGGCTGGGACAAAAGCCGCTGCGCCACATACGGGTCGACGGGTGGCCGCGAATCGCTGGGAGACCGTGAGGTGCTGGGTAGTGGGGCGTGTGGCAGATGTACGGACCCCTGCCGCGACTACTGATCAAATCACCAGAGCCAGTACCATCACCCCAGGGGTCAGACGTAAAAGGGGTAAAGCGAAGGGAAGGGTTGCAGCTGACTACAGCTGCGAGCTCTACAAATCACTGTGAGAAACGTCGCCAGTGGTGCCAGATATGCGAAAGCACAGGAGCTACACCAATGCCTAGAGACCGCGCATTCTGAGATAAAAATGTCTTACAAGGGGACCCTCCATACTGTAAATCACGGATTTTGATGCACTTCAAACATGTTGTAGAGACACTTACCTTGAGTACCCGTATATCCGGTTTTTTAGCGACGGGCCTTGGTTTTTGAGAAAATCGATTTTGAAGTTCATTGCACGATTTGTATATCCGTAACGTTACATATATTTCCAGCAAGTCAGCACAGCACAGGGGTAAAGGTTCACTGCTACCGCGCTAGAGATACCGTGTTCGAATCTTACTCGTGTACTTTTTTTTTTTTTTTTTCACAATCGACCGAATTAGAGTATCAACAAACAGTGTAAGGTGCGCGAAATTATAAAGATATATTCAGTTATTAAGTTTTTCAAATATTCATTCCGTTTGTTGTTCACATCATATTCTCCCAATCCATTTTCTTCGTTGAAATCTATCAATTCATCATCAGTAAAAATCTGTCTTTCGACCAAGAGATCTTGTATTGTGATACATATCTCATCGTCTATTGCAACGGAATTGGCAGAGATCACGCTAGGCGATGTATTTGTTAAGAGACTCAAATCGCGGAGTAGATTTTCGGCGTATTTATTGGCATTTGTGATTTCGCCTTATGATTCTTCGCTCAACTCCTCTACCTGTGGATCTTCTTCTGGCTGCACTACTGCAGAAACATTTGGTTCTTCCATTTCACCGAATTTTTCTAACACAAGGCACTAGAGACGCTTTACGAGCAACAGACGCTGTAGCTAGATGCGAACGTAAAGGAATGCAACTCGCATCTTCATTGGCCGCAGCTAGGAGCTGGGGTTCCCGCCACGGCTAACGGCATTCACGGGAGAGGGGGTGATAATGGGCGGAGATCGATTTCATATAATACAAGAAGCGACCGTTGTACGAACATTTGGAACGCCAACTGCGAACCACAAACGGAATGAATAATTGAAAAATGAATAGTTGAATACATCTTTATAATTTCCCACACTTTACGCTGTTTGTTGATATTCTTTGAAATAAAATTGAAAAATTCGGTCGATTTTGAAAAAAAAATTACACAAGTAAGATTCGAACACGGTATCTCTAGCGCGGTAGCAGTGAACCTTTACCCCTGTGCTGTGCTGACTTGCTGGAAATATATGTAACGTTACGGATATACAAATCGCGCAATGAACTTCAAAATCGATTTTCTCAAAAACCAAGGCCCGTCACTAAAAAAACCGGATAGCCAGTTACTCAGGATAAGTGCCTCTACAACATGTTTGAAGCGCATCAGTCCGCAGCTCGTGGTCGTGCGGTAGCGTTCTCGCTTCCCACGCCCGGGTTCCGGGGTTCGATTCCCGGCGGGGTCAGGGATTTTCTCTGCCTCGTGATGACTGGGTGTTGTGTGATGTCCTTAGGTTAGTTAGGTTTAAGTAGTTCTAAGTTCTAGGGGACTGATGACCATAGATGTTAAGTCCCATAGTGCTCAGAGCCATTTTTGAAGCGCATCAAAATCCGTGATTTACAGTATGGAGGGTCCCCTTGTCAGATGTCGACAAATTCCACACGCCACACTCTTCATTCACGAAACAAATTCACGATGACGACGACGACGACGAATTTGTTTGTACGCACGACAGCCCTGTCTCTAGAGCCCACTGAGTATTTTTGTGTGAAGTTTGTAATAGTGCTACAACAGTACGAATTCAACAAAAACTTAATTTCTTTTTCTAATTACAAGTTTCACAGTAACACATCATTGCTTTCAATTTATGTGTTTATATTTTATTCTACAACTTCACTGTAATCACTGTGACCAGTGGAGATACCTGGTCCAGCTGCAAAGGTTGACTGTATAACAGATAGAGCGCTGGACAGTGGCGCCGCCGCACCAGCGACACTAGTGGCACGGAATGAAAAAATATTATTAATAATACATAATAATAACTGCAGTTATGTGTGCATCTGGATTTCTGTTCAAAAAGAAACACACTCTCTGATCAAACGTATTCAGTTACCTACTAGTGTCCACCGGTCGCCTTTGTGACGGATTGAACTCTACTAGGGACATTTGAAATAAGATGTCAGAATGTCTGTGGAGGGATGGCAGCCTATTCCTTCTCAAGAGCCGAAACCACAGATAACAGTGATGTTGTAAACTGAAGTCTGGAGCGAAGTGGGCATTCTAGCTCATCGCAAAGGCATCCCGTTAAGTTCATGTGTGGACTCTGGGAAGGCCAGTCCATTTCAGCAATGTTGCTGTCCACATCGCCTCACAGACGCTGGTTTATGATAGGGTACACCGTCAGGCTAATAGAATCATCCACCCTAAACCGTTCCCCTACTGTACACAGGACACAATGCTGTAGAATGTGTTCGCACTCTGAACCACTTAGCATTTTCTTAAGGGCAGTAAGCAGACCACACCCTAACCACGAAGAACATCCCCATACCGTAACACCTTCTCCTCCGTACTTCACTGCTGACATTACACACGACGGAAGGTAACGTTCTCCAGACATCCGCCAAACCCAAAACCTTACGTCGAATGAGCTCAAGGTATAGTGTGATTCATCATTCTAAATTACTCGTTTCCAGTCATCCATTGTCCAGTGACATCGCTCTATATACCTCCTCAATCACTGCTTACACCCAGACCTCCAGATGTCTGACACTCAGATCGGTACCAACGTTGTATGTCGATACCGTATCAACCAAAACACCGATTTAGTTCATTTAATAATTTTTTCACAATGTGGAGCCACAGTCATAATATACTCCTTTAAAGTCAGTAACGCCATTAGACTGTTTTTTATTTGCACTGTCACACTTACACGATCATGATTTCGGATTTAAAGTGCCATTATCAAGTGTTTTAATGTTACACAGTGCCTAAGATGGCATACTGTCGTATTTAAAATACACTATTAGACACACTATCTAAGGGTCAATATTTCTGGTAAAAGCCTACTGCTTTGTTTTATCACTGAGTATACCAGCGAAAGCAGACTGCCAAGAGGACATTCCTGTAAATCCCAAACAGCCCTTTTACATCTCATAAGCATGTTATCCCATTAACACTTTCACGCATAATGCAGTCGTTGGGATTTGAACCGAGGGGCCCTGACCTAATGTTCCAACACGTTCCCTAAGGAAGCTATACGTATTAAGTACTCACACTCATGCTTTTCTTGTGCTCCGTAGCACTGGCGTTACTTTTAATTAACGTTTACGCCCGCTCTGCTGGACTACAGCACATAGTACGAACTAAATAGGAGTTGTGGCTGATACTCTACACACATACAACGTTTGGTACCGATCTGAGTGTCTGGTATCTGGAGGTTTGGGTGTTAGCACTGATTACACAAATGTGTGACTTATGACGAACTGCTTGACCTTTGTACCCATTCTTTTTAACTCCCTATCCATGGTCACTGTGCTAGCTGCACACTGGTATCAGTGTGGCAGGGCATATCCAATTACCGGGATTAATCCTTGGTGCATACGGCTCATACTACTTGTCACAATCAGAATATGGGGCACGTGAAGAGCAAGGCAGCGCGCCGCTCGTAATACATTTCTACACCGAGCTCAACTACAATCAAGGAGAGCAACTGGTGCAGTATGACAGCACCCAATGTCATTCTGCGCGCCTTGCAATACTCAGCCACAACATGTGACACCGAAACTCAGCCAGTCCACAGACAGAAGTGCAAACGCAAGGGGAACACCACAGTGGGGCCTAGTCCGCTTACACCTCCGGATAATGAGGGCAAATGATCACTTCACCACCTCCAAAGACGTCACATCCATCTTAAATATCCCCATTACAGATTACTCAGTCTCATTGTCTGATTCTGACGGAATGACAGTCTCGCTAGTTACAGGATAATTTTGTTGGCAAACCGTGATGTGATGCCTGCTGTCTGAGCGAAGAATTCGCTTCTGAAACTGTGGCCAGCCGGCTGCAGTGAAACTTAGCCTCTGTAAGCTGCCGCTGCTGTTTAGTCACTGATAAAAGATGCGAATCAGCCTTCTCCTGGCGAAGGGCTGTACCAAGTGACTACCACCTTCAGCCTGTTGGGTACGGCACTTGTGCATTGGCTCCCTGGATGTACATAATACTTCCTCCCTGGCTTTACACTGTGCTGCTGATTACGCCTCCGTGACACCTACCATTTGTCATAAGCTGTTGGCACCTATTTAAGCACATGCCCATCTTCGAGATCACTGGAGTGGGCCGCACTAGCTGCTGGTGAGCCACGGTACGCCAGCGCCTGCAGACTGCTGTTCAGGCTACCTGCACGACATTGCTATTAGATCCCAAACTACACCAAAGCCACTGCTCACACAGCAGTTTGTCCACATTCTCAGTCGCACTCGAGCGTGCGATTCGGCGCACCTTCCGCTGCGCCAGAGAAGCAATTCTATACTGTAAACTCAAAAGCAATAAATATGTTTTCAGCTTACATTGCTTAACTGATGCTTTAGGGCTTACGACGGCCATCCACTCCAATTCCCGAATTCAGCCTCTTGCATCTGTAGCATAACCACCTCACCTGCTCTGCCCCTCAGGCTCACTCCAAATTCTGACCTGAGGACTGACCACTACACCACTCCACAACCAATAAATGATACTTTCTGCTGATTTCATGTGAATTTTTACAATAGCACTCCACATTGAACAACAGTCCCCAGCCATCAGTACATGAGGTCTGCGTGGTCTTTGCTTAGCTGACATCGTTCCTTCTTGTTTCCATTTCACAGTCATATCACCAACAGTCAACTTCCAAAGCCACAGAAGAGCTGAAATGAACCTCACGGATTTACTGTTCAATGTGGACTACTCAGTGAGTAGTCCATCCGCGGTTGCTGCTTCTGTACTGACAACACAATACTCGTCTCTTTTTATATTGGTGAATCCACATTATATAAGGATGTACAGATACTTTTGATCATATATTGTGCTTTGTTTAAACAACTTACAGCATGAAATTGCCGACGCCCTCGACAAATGCCGATGCTTCGACAGGCCAACATCCCCAGAAATGAAACGAGAGATTACAGCACATGGTATCTTACACAATTTGTAGCCCAAGGCAACAGTTTTTTTGCCTTACGCAGATACTAATTGTAACAGCATTGATCGCATTCTGTGGAAACACGATGTTAAGCATGTTTCTCAAACACCGTTTAAGATTAAGCTCCTTATAGGGTCTGCGAAGGTTGTTAATTGTTTGCACTGAAGTGGGTGTTTGCCGCGTCTCATGCAGTTGTGGCATGTCCTACACTGGTCAAGCTATCAGCACTGTGGAAGACTAGGGTACTGAGCATAAGAATTATGCATGCTTACAACAGTCGAGAAATCTGCTGCTGCAGAACATTTCCTCAGTACTGGTTCATACAATGGAATATACCAATGAAGCTTCTCGTGTGCACTCCGTTCACTGGCATAATGTATTAAGAAAGCTGTTGAATGAAACCAAAAAGGTGACCTTATAAATGGTGATGAAGATTTTAGCTTAAATTCTGCTTGAAATCCTGCTCTCTCCCTGGTTAAAACTACCCAAAGGGACAGAGTTAGGACAACATGCTCACCTGTTTTAGTTAATATTTCATTATATGAAACTCATTTCCAACGGATATGAATTCCAAATTCATTATTTATATTTTATAAGCAAATGTCGGTTTTTAATCATTTACAGAGATACATGCTATCTACTCGTTCCAACACTCTATAGCAAATGATACATAGATTCAAATTAAATTTACCAATGTGCGGTTTGCCAAACCTTAAACGAAATTTTGGAACTCGGTAATGCAAACACAGTTGAGATTTTTTTCGGTATTTTAGGCTAATCAGACACTTTATCGTACTTGGTTGCCAAGAAAGGGTGGCTCGGGAGTGGGGGCAGTTCCTCCCCTTCATTCTCCGTACCCTTCTTGGCCTTGGCACATGGCCGGATGCCATGTTTCCCGAAATGGGTTTGGAGATATGTAAGTGCTCATGCTGTTGTCAACGAAATATAAACTGCATAACTGGACGAGAATCGTAGGACTCATCTACATCATACTCCGAAAGCCACCTAATGGTGTGTGGTGGAGGGTACGTTTAGTACTACCAACGGAGCCCTCCAACCCTGTTCCACTAGCAAATAGCGTGTGAGAAGAATGATTGTCAGTAAGCCACCATATTGGCTCTAATTTCTCTAATTTTCTCCTTATGGTCATTACACGAGACGTATGTAGGGGGGGGGGGAGGTCATATGTTGTCTGACTCTTCACGAAATGAACTCTCTCGAAGTTTCAATAGTAAATCTCCTGTGATGGACAATGCCTCTCTTGTAGCGTATGCAAACTGAGTTTGTTGAACATCTCCGCAACGTTCTCGACCCGACTAAACGATTCGGGGTATTCTATGGTAGTTAAAAGTGTTGACGAATGCTACGTCAGCGTTTTTGGTCAGAATTCTCCTTGCCACATTACTCACAGCAACAGAATGGACGAGTAAAGACTTCCTAACTTAACACAAAAATACAGAACAAAAAGACAAAGAGACGCAAGAAGACTTCGCAGAAAATGGGTTATGCCGGAACAAGTAAGTTTTGGTATACACTGAAATGAAAAAGAAGAAGCAGCTAAGAGAGAGAGATGGCTACTAGAAGAAAGCATAGACAGCTTTAGGTAAGCAAAATCTCGTTCACCGAACGGGCCTCAAAATGGTTAAAATGGCTCTGAGCACTATGGGACTTCACTGCTGAGGTCATCAGTCCCCTAGAACTTACAACTACTTAAACCTAACTAACCTAAGGACATCACACACATTCATGCCCATGCCCAAGGCAGGTTTCGAACCTGCGACCGTAGCGGTCAGGCGGGTCCAAAATGTAGCGCCTAGAACCGCTCGGCCACTCCGGGCGGCAGTGGGCCTCACACTCAGGATGTGCTACAGTGGTACAGCACTTGCTGACTGCAGGTGTGTCGCCGCCTAGCCGATCCGGATCACGAGATCTGCGAGCTGCCGTGAATTAAAAAGGCCCGCGTTTACCGCCGCCACGGCTGATCCGAAAAACCGTCAAATGCCGCGATACACGCGCATGATTAAAAAAGTCTTGCATCCGCAGAAATTGGAAATGCCGGAAAAGTGTTTGTGTGTGTGTGTGTGTGTGTGTGTGTGTGTGTGTGTGTGGGTGGGTGGGTGGGTGGGTGGGGTGGGAGGAGGATCTGCGCAAGCTTTGCCAGTCAACATGGTGCTACGTCCCAATGTCACCCGATATAGAAACGACCGAATGCTACCAGCGGTATATGAAATGTAACAGCTCCCTGCACTATTTTCCATATTCAGCGAAAAGGCAGTAGTGTAGTGTCGGACACGAAAGATGATACCGAGATAGAAAAACGACAGTCGATTCGCGCCTTTCGTCACATAATACCTACGCACAAGTTGCTCGTGACTGTTTAATAGCTGGCACAAATTGGTCACACAGAAAGGAAGCTAAACAACCGCACGAAAATACTGCAACGGCCATTATTTTACCAGCGGAAAAATGCTCCTGTCGGAGCACAAAAAAGGCGGCATATGTTCCTCTAAAATAACCTGACAGAAAAGTGGGGAACCAGCTGCTTCAATCCTCATTCCGTCTTCCTCGCCAAAAATTTTGACATGCAAACATACTTGAGCTCTACTAACACATAACATTCTGAATCTTTTAACCCAGTCTCTTTTTGTAGATAAGCCTTTATAATCTGTACTTCCCTCTCAATAACCGATGTTCCCGCTTTTGGTCCCTTTCCCCAAATCTAGCAACCAACCAACAACCAACCAACCAACCAACCAACCCCTATCACTGCCAATGTCTATGTATGTCTCTCTCTCGCTGCCTTCTTCTTCTCCCACTATTTTACCGTATATCCCGCTGTAACTATCTACTCTCTGTTTCACTATCACCGTCTCTCACCTTCAGCATAAAAAAGCACGAATATATTCTCATGCCAAAATTTTTAATAAGGAAGGCGCAGTTTCGCGGAGTGTGCGGCTTATATGAAACACATTCTATCGGTCAGTAAAGTTTTGATAGTTTATCTATATATTTCGACACATTTATACACTTTCACATATATCAACAACAAATAACTACACATAATACATGGTTGACATAAAATAGTTTGTTTTATATTTTCTCTGGATACTTTACTAATCGAAAGCACTTCATCGAAAACATCCGGCTGATGATTTGTACTTTAGAGCAATAAAAATGATATTAGAAATATTTACTCAATTTGCAGTATTTCCAGTTCTACATAATTCTTTCAGTCATTTTAAGATACTTTCAGCATGTTAAGACCCTTTTCAGCCCCTATTTTTGTCACTGCAGTACCACTTTTGACATATTTCTACAGGCGCGAAGTGACCATTATAAACAGAGAGCGCGTCGAAGTTTTATTGGTGAAAAATCCTGACTAAAAACATGGTTTGGTGGCCTCAGAACATTTGCAATGACACTAGAAGCCTTACCGCGTGTTCACTACGTCAGTTAAAACTACATTTACGCCTCAGACTGGACTTACGTGCATAAGTGCGGTAAATTTGAACCTTCGATCTCGGTAACGGCTAATGACATCTGAAAAAGTTTCAAAGTTACCCGAGAACTTCATCTTAAGAACATCTGGTAAAAATGACGACTATCTGCCATGAACAAAAATTGTAGAAGTGGCCATCCTCACAACTAGTACTTCTGGTACACAAAAATCAAAGTTTTTCGGAAATGTCTTGATACCGGATACAGATTTTCTAGATGAATGTGTAAAGAATGTACAGTTAAAAATTTGAGCCAGTTACTTAGATAATTGCGGCCCATGGTGCAAGAACGTGTAAAAACCGGTTTACCGGTTTTCTGCATAGGTACGCTAAATCTGAGCCACTGGACATCGGTAACGTATAATGATATCGAGAAAAGATTGGAAGTTCCCCGAATCTTAAGACGATCTGCCACGAATATAAATTATAGACGTAGCCATCCTCACAAGTGGTATTTGTCGTACTTTGTTCTACCTACGAACAAAGGGGGTTTTTATGGGCCGCATAAGGTCCACTCTCAACCAACCAACCAACCAATTTGGCCGATTTGCGTGGGCTGGAGGAAGTGTGTACTGTTGTAATTTTGACCGTGTGCTGTACGATTGCTACAGCATGCTCAAACTCCGATGTCTACACTGAGGTGACAAAAGTCATAAGATACTTCCTAATATAGTGTCGGACCTCCTTTTGTCTGGCATAGTGCAGCGACTCGACGTGGCATGGATTCAACAAGTCGCTGGAAGTCCCCTGCACAAATACTGGGCCACGTTGCCTCTACAGCCGTCCGTAGTTCAAAATGGTTCAAATGGATGAACTTAAAAATGGCTCTGAGCAGTATGGGACTTAACATCTGACGTCATGAGTCCCCTAGACTTAGAAGCACCTTTTCCTGCTCCTGCTCACTTCCTACATTCAGCCTACCCTTCAGTTTACAAGAGCAGACCCACGCGCCACCTATCCAGGCGGGATACAAAACCATGTCGAGGCAAGATTCGAACCTGCGACCGTAGCAGCAGCGTGGTTCCGGACTGAAGCGCCTAGAACCGCTCGGCCACAGCGGCCGGCGTCCTTAGTTCCGGTGTTTCCGGAGCAGGATTTTGTGCACGAACTGACTTCTCGATGAAGTCCAATAAACATTCGATCGGATTCATGTCGGGCGATCTGGGTGCCCAAATCACTAGCTCGAATTGTTTAGAATGTTCTTCAAACCAATTAAGAACAATTTGGCCCGGTGACACGACGCACCGTTGTTTGGGAACATCAAGTCCATGAATAGCTGCAAATGTTCTCCAAGTAACAGAATATAACCGTTTCCAGTCAATAGTTGGTTCTATTATACCACACGACCCATTCCAATCCATGTAAACACAGTCCAAATCATTATGGAGCCACCACAGGCTTGCACATTGCGTTGATGACAACTTGGATCCACGGCTTTGTGGGCTCTGCGCCACATTCGAACCCTACCATCGGCTTTTACCAACTGAAAGTAGGACCTATCTGACCAGTCCATGTTTTTCCACTCGCGTAGGGTCCAATCGATACGGTCACGAGGCCAGGAGGGGGGCTGCAGGCGATGTTGTGCTGTTACAAAGGTACTCGCGTTTGTCGTCTGCTGCCATTGCCCATTAATTCTGAATTGAATACAACATACTTTGTTTTGTAATAAATATATCGTTTTAAGGATGCATAAACGCAAAACCTGAAATCAGTTTTCAGGATCAGATCTGTAACTAAATAAACGAGATCCAAAGTTTTAGACATGGCTGCTTGGTTCAGTGACCGTTTCTACGTTAAAATTGAAACAAATTATTTTTTGTCTTATTGGCCAGGTTTCAACACTTTTAAGAGTGCCTTCCTCAGGATTAAAACAATATGTCACATATTCTGGCTCGTTAATTATTTTAAATGTGGCATGCAAGTAGTGCCTCTGTCTTTTACTGTTAGTCAGTAATACAATTTTTATACAAAAAATATCTTTTCCTATAAATTTGTAACTTGTCATAGGCCATTTTCATTGTTTTAATTCTGATGAAGGCACTCTTAGAAGTGTTGAAACCTGGTCAATAAGAGTGAAAATAATAGTGACCGAGAGCTCATTTGTTTCAGTTTTAAACGAGATCCAGTAAGTAGTCTGTAACGGAGGTGCGTTCCAAGCAGAGAGCTGTCGTTGAGTTTCTTTTGGCAGAAAACGCAGAACATCGTGAACATACACAGGCTCTTACAGAACGTCTACAGAGACTGGGAAATGAACAAAAGCACGGTCAGTCCAATGGGTGAGGCGTCTGTCATTAACGCAAGAAGGTCGCGCAAACCTGTCTGATCTCCCGTGCGCCGGCTGGCCGCACACAACTGTGACTCCTGCAACGTTGGAACGTGCGGACACTTCTATTCGAGGCGACTGACAGATCACAAACAAACACCGTGTTGCTCAGCCGGACAGCTCTGTTGGTAGTGGTGACACACTCCTCCGCCAGTTGAGGTACTCAAAGGTGTGTGCCAGCTAACAGAAGACGATAAAGAGCAACGAAGGACCGTCTGTGCCAAGTTGCTTGCGCGTTACGAGACCGATCGTGACAATTTTCTGTCGAACATGATCACAGGCGATGAGACATGAGCTCATCACTTCGACCGGAAACAAAACGGCAATCGATGGTGTGGCGGCACACCACCTATCCTCCGAAGAAAATGTTCAAAGCCGCACGCTCAGTCCTTAAAGTCATGACTACGGTCTTCTGTGACTCTGAAGGGGTTATTCTGTTTGGTGTCTTCCCTCATGGAGCAACGATCACCTGTGAAGTGTAGTGTGCTACCCCCGGGAAACTGGAGAAACGACTTCAGCGTGTTCGTTGCCACAGAAATGCAAACGAACTTCTCCTTCTCCATGAGAATGCAAGGCCTCACGCAAGTCTGCGCACCCGAGAGGAACTCACAAAACATAATTCGACTGCTGTTCCTTATTCTCCCTACAGCCCAAATCTCGTACATGCCGACTACCGTCTGTTTGCCCAATGAAGGATGGATTCCGCGGGAAGCAGTACGTGGGTGATTGGGAGGTTATTGATGAAGCGAGACGTTGGCTCCGACGTCGACCACTAGAGTGGTACCATGCTAACATACAGGCCCTCCTAGTAAAATGACGTAATTCGTCACATTGAACGGAGATTATGTTGAAAAATAAGGTTTTGTAGCAAAAGAGTAGGGAATAATGTGGTGCATAGGAATCCTGAACAAAACCAGCTTGCTTTACGAAAAAAAAGTGTTGCATTACTTATTGAACGCCCTTCGTACTACAGGAGATGATCCTCACGAAACATATATCGGTCATGCTGCAACTGCCTCCTGCTGCGAACGAAACGCCCCCGAGCAAGATTTTGTGATCCCCTGGGTGGAGGGGGGGTGGGGGCGGCGACCCTCAAGTTGAAAAACACTGATCTAACAGAGCCTCAGTTTCCATTTTCATTCTTTTGTGAATGATTCTCACCACCAACTTGGCTGCGTGAACTATTAAGCTGACTGTACGGTAGTTCTCACACTTATTTGTCTTTGCTTTATTGAAGATTCTGTAGATGATAATATTCATTAAGGCACATAAGCAGAATCTACAAAGCAACTCGATTAGCCGTTTGGTTGCCACTTCCTCCAGTTATTTTACAAACTGCCAAGAAAGGTTAGCTATCAGTTCTCCCCTCTTGTTCGCAAGGCTTCCTACGCGGTTTCAGACTCTGACTCTATTACTCGGTCCCCGGTGCCGTCCTGTAGCACAAAGACTTTCAGAGACGTTTAGAGCACGCGTCGAATTCTCTGTAGCGGTCCAGCCCAACCGCTAAACAAAGAGACAGTGTAATCACAGATTCAGGTTGCTTATACAATTACGAGTTCACTGGTAGTAGGCACGGGGCTGCACACCTCTTTGCTGAAAAGACGATTAATTTAATTCGCTTGATCAGGCATTAAAAGTAATTTTGTAATGCCATCTGCAACAACAGATAGCTTGATAAGTACAGGACTATCAGATGATGGGAATGGGGAAATATCTGGGTTCACCTATCAGTTAATCAATAAATTCCTCAAAACGACATGGAACTGCAGAATATTGGCCGTTTGTTTCAGACGTCCACGCCCAGACGGCGGTTGCGCGAAGTGAAAGCATCTTCTTCATCGGCGGGCAGAAGCCTGACGCCACCCCAGTGACGCCATCCTGTGCGTGGGCGGGCGGAACGGCCTCTCGGCTGAGAGTCTGAGTGACCGTCGGCATTCCCGACGCCGCACATATTGGCAGGAAGCACACACAGTGTGGAAGGACCCGAGGTTACAAAAGTACTGAGAGTCGGTCGCTCTGTCGTCCTCAGTTCGTGACAGCACTTTGTGGAGTCAGTTCGTAGCACTACACTGAAGGCTTTATTTCGTGACCAGCAGTCGCGCGGCATCGTACGCCATTTTGCGCTGCATCTGTTGGTTTCCACCGCCGTGGAAGAAACCAAGCACCATTGCACTAACTTTTTATCAACTCGTTCGCGAAAGAACGCTCATAGCAAAGCCAATGGTCTTTATGGTGTAAATGTTCGGTTTGGGCCGCGAGATATGAGCCTTCCGGTTTTATTAATGTCAAATCTGTAGTCTCTGTCGCGCTGCCCCTGTCCGCAATGTGTTTCCATTCATGGCTCTATATCATAACTTGTGACGTTCATCTTCGTTGAACTGCATCAAAACTCTATCTAGCGACTGGAATAGTTAACGCTCTCTTTGTTCATATTTGGTGTCTTTCCAAGTATTTCTGGCTTGGCCCACAGGAAACCAGCGGTTCGCCTGCTTAGTCCGAAATTGTGGACTGGCTAGTCACTAATGTGTACATCTCATTTCGATGTGTTTACGAGGATATATCTGCTTTTCTTTCAGCTGTCCGTTACCGGTTGTGGTCTCCCCCGGTTCTCTTCATTAATCAATTAATTTCAATCAGCAATCGAAATCCCTGCAGCACATGAAGAAAAAACCGATGCCATCACGGTGCACAGAGCAGCAGATCATCTGATCTGATGGTAAGGTATGGTAAGGTAGAAGGTGGCAGGCAGAACTTATTTATTTATTTCATTTTCATCCCTGTGAAGCCAAAAGAAACGAGCAAGCTACAGGCGTTGTTACGAAGCAATAGTTAGGTACAGATGACCTCCCACACGGAGTAAATGGTTCAAATGGCTCTGAGCACTATGGGACTTAACATCTGAGGTCATCAGTCCCCTAGAACTTAGAACTACTTAAACCTAACTAACCTAAAGACATCACACACATCCATGCCAGAGGCAGGATTCGAACCTGGGACCGTAGCGGTCGCGCGGTTCCAGACTGAAGCGCCTAGACCCGCTCGGCCACAACGGCCGGCCACACGGAGTAGCAAAATGACAGCGCAGTCAACGAAAGACACTTAGGGCAACGAGGAGAGCACATCCCTCTAGCCTAGGGGCGCGCCGTGCGGACTAGTAGTGGAGATGGTGGTGGTGGGTGCGAGGCCCCACCCCGCACCCTATCGACCGCCGGCGCTGCAGCTGCCGCAGAGGACGCGGGAGCTCGGCGGCTGCCGCAGGGGTGAGGGAGACGCGCTACAACTGCTAGTGCCACCGGTACTACAGTAGTAGTACACGATACCGCCGCTGCTACTGGTCTAACCAGCAGTACCAAACAGAGCAGCGGTTAAGCAGCATCATACAGGTTGTCCACTTACCATAAAGGTTCCATAATGTACGGGGGTGCAAAATGACGGAAATCCTCATAGAAACAGACCGATGGTAAAGAAAGAGACAAGAAACAAACAATGAGTACAAGAAATTAGAAGGAACAGCAAGAACCGAAGCTCGAGGGGCAAGTGCGCGGATTAAAAGTGCGTAAAGCAACGACTGCAGTCTATCTCCGTTACTGTACGTCGCAGAAGCAATGAGGGACTAAAGCGACGTCCAGTAGTGGAACTAAAATTAAAGGTGTAAAGATATCGATGATATTGATATCCTCAGCGAAAGTGAGGAAGAAATAGGGGACCTGTTCGATGGGAATAACAGTCCAATGAGTACACGCTATGTAGTCACAGAAAACCGAAAAAAAACCGAAAGTAATTAGGAGAAGCAGAAATGTCCCTGTAAGGTTACTGATATACAGGGTGTTTCCCTAAGAGCGTGCAAAAATTTAACAGGACATAGAGGATGCTCCACTGAACAATTTGTGTTAGGGAACCTGGGGTCGGAGAAGACATGAAGGAGATGATAGGAATAAAATCACATTTGTACCGCACCTTACAAAATGTGCTGAAACTGACGGTGATCAAGCATGACATCGGCGAACAAAATTCTGACGCACCCTGACAAATATCCATAACGTTTTCCGAATCACATTAAAAGCAGCTACAAGTCTGGCAACTAATTCCATCTCCGTATCCACTGGAGTCTCATACAGAAGCGACTTTAAATATCCTCACAGGAAATAATCACGTGGATTCAGATCAGTTGATCTCGCAGGCCATGGAATAGGTCCTCCCTTTCCAATCCAGCGACCAGCATTGAGACGGTTGCGGACATCCACACTGAAGTGAGGTGGTGCACCGCCATGTTGTATCTACGTCCTGTCAATGCTCTCACATACAGCCAAGAGTACGTTCTACAACAACTCAGGTAGACCTCTTTCCATGAACCTCAACTACAGGTGGCCACTTGGACAGCCAGGTAGAAGATATGGCCCAATGAGATAGTCGCCTACAATGGTATTCACAGCAAAACGTACTTAATGGTTCAAATGGCTCTGAGCACTATGGGACTTAACATCTGAGGTCATCAGTCCCCTAGAACTTAGAACTACGTAAACATAACTAACCTAAGGACATCACACACATCCATGCCCGAGGCAGTATTCGAACCTGCGACCGTAGCGGTCGCGCGGTTCCAGTCTGAAGTGCCTAGAACCGCTCGGTCACAGCGGCCGGCCGTACTTAATGGTGTGACTACTACAGCGCAAGGGGTTTTCCTCATCCCACACATGGCTACTCCTGCAGTTCGAAACACCATCACGATCAAGTGAGGCCTCATCAGTAGGCAGTACGATTCGGAGGAAATCTACTCGACCAATCCATTGCTAGAGCACTCACTGACACAATGCGACCTTGGTGCAAAGTCAGTCACAACCATTGCATAGAGTCGTTGTGGGTGATATGGGCGTAAATGTTGTTGGTGGAGTACTCGCCACACGCTAGTATGTGCAGCGCCTATTTCACGTGCAATACAACGAGTTCTTGTAGTGGGGTCCGCTGAAACACTTCTAGCGCCTCCTCTTCCAAATCGGGTGTGCGGATGGTTCACATGTTGATAGGTCCCTCGTTTCTTCTTTTCAATGAACCAGTCTACCGCATTCCTTGATCGAGAGAAATGAACACTCGCCGTGACGGACGATGCCTGTTAGGAAATCGTTCCCTGTGCAGCCTTTCAGCAGCGAGAGCATGCAAAGTACTTCCCCATACACAAGGTACATGTCAGTGAGCTCTGTGAAATTGTACCGGTACTGCTCCATCGTATTGTACTGTACGTCTCTGAATGACAGTGAGTAATGAATGGGCCTGTCGTTGAATCGTAGCACGTTCTGTCCTTGGACAATGGAAATATGATACAACAGAGCCACCTTACGGACAAGTAAAGTAAACAAAACCTGCATCATGACTTCCTAGTAATCAGGATCGTCCTCCATGATTCCTTGCAGGAAGCAAAGAACGTACATGTAAACAAACAGCACATTACGTGTACACTTGTACGCATGTTAGTTGTAAACAAGCTGGAAAACAGTAATGCTAGACAAAGCGGTAGACAAGTTTACTTCCATATATCCTTAAGCTGGCTTCAACCACCGCAGGTTCTTACTTTTCTTTCACTTACGCTATAGTCCCGCAGCGATCGCAGGGTAGGCGTGGTTACAACGGATTTGGCAATGTTAGGTTGTAGGGATGACCGAATGCCCTTCCTGCCGCCACCCCGTACCCCCCCGGACGGAATCACTGTACCCCAACTTGTCTGCGTCTAGTGTAAAGCGTGAAATAGTGCGCACGTATGTCAAATGTCTGCGACGCGAGTAACTGAGGCGGAACGTGGGGACCAGCCCGGTATTCACCTAGCGGGATGTGGAAAACCGCCTAAAAACCACATCGAGGCTGGCCGGCACACCGGCCCTCGTCGTTAATCCGGCAGGCGGATTCGATCCGGGGCCGGTGCGCCTACCCGAGTCCATGAAGCAGCGCGTTAGCGCTCTCGGCTACCCTGGTGGGTTTCTACGACCGCGGGTTCCCTACCTCAAATTGTTCAGTGGAGCGTTCTCTATGTCCTATTACATTTTTGCACGCTCTTACAGAAACACCCTGTAGCTACTCTTTGAGTATCGATACCTCTATCTTACACATAGCGGCCTATCACAGCAGCACTGCCGCCAGGGGAACCCCAAGTGATCGAGAAGCTCGGTTTGGCGCCTGCCTTTACGGGTGATGCGGGAGGCAATGAGTGGTGGGGAGTCGTGGCTGGATATCAGACGAGGTTGGACGATACATGGCTGCATGCCGTGAGAAGTTTGATAAATCCTTTAAATGTTGCAGGGCTCGTGGATGTGATTGAGAACTCATCGGTAATAGAAGCGAGTCGTTAGCAAAGGTCGGTAGACGTAATGGTTACCTCAGAATGGCAAAAACAAAGGGCCTGTACCGGTAGGCACACGATCCCATTTTTTAGACTTCTGGTATATGTTCCTTGGGAGTAAGATGCCCACTCTAAGCTGTGCGTCATTAACACTGGTCTGAACGCTGTGGTCATATCAACACATCTGATATTACAAAGAAAATAGGCCTTGACGATACGAATAATGGAGTATGCATCTTTCATCTCACACTTGAAATGTCCTATATCGACAGTGTTAAATTTTATTGCTTCTCTTCCCTGTATTTCAGAAACAATAGTAGTAGCGTACAAGAAACTTTTACAGAACATTAAACATTATCTTATTAGTGTGATGAACTAAAATCATTGCACATCAGCCACAGATTTCGGAAATACAATTTTTTAACTATGCAGTTAAAATACTGTACAGTTTTCTGTATTTTCTTCAGAATAATTTTAATTATATTGAACTACGCGTTTTTATTCTAGTTCAGTAAACTCAGTGTGACTACGTTGCAAATCCCTCGAAATTTCAATATTCCAAGAGTTTCATAAGATTTAGAGAAAAGTGCAGCTGAAAATGTAAGCTGTCAAAACCAGATTTTAAAGTTTGAAATGACTAAAAATTTCTTACAAAACGTTTTATTTTTACTCTCTTAGAAGCACTGTGCACTAACGGTGTATCGTCCAGCTAATCATTTTCCAGGGATCTCACTTTTTTCTCGCTTCTGGATATTTTAGTGGCCATATCTGCTGTATACTGTGCTCTATCGAACCTTGTCCATCAGTTGAAGTTCTCTGATGCAGTTTACTCAGGGATAGCTCCCGTATGCTGTACCACTGTCACCCTAGCAGTTTTGCCATCATTAAAAGCAGTAACAGCATCACAGATCCCCTATTTAGTGTCTTCCAACAAAAACTTTTTTGTTACACAAGCTCCACGTGAGATTGTTGGCTCATTTGGATTCCGAATCTGTCCAAGCAGATACTTCTTCAACAGGTCGGCACGTGCCAGGTCTCTGTAAATGGGCTTTATGAACTGCACGACAGCTGCTGGAATAGAATGTTCCGGTCGTTTCAAGTGTTTGAGTAATTGGCATTGTGATACTTGCACCGTGAATCTGGTCCGCCAGGGCAAAGCTGAGGTGTTGGTTTGTCATCTGTTGACAGTGTGTGGAAGAAGGTAGCCAGTACTGCTTGCTTCATTCGGAAACAAATTATCAGTGTTATTTCTAATGGCCATGCCACAGTACTGCTGTAATTCATTAAGTCCGTAAGCCTGCTCCTTATGGTTATACCAACAGATAGTTTCTCGTCTCTCAAACATATCTTATGAAAAGCTGTGATGCTTCCAGAATGAATTTTTCACTCTACAGCAGAGTGCGAGCTTATACGGAACTAGCTTCCTGGCAGATTAAAAGTGTATGATGGACCGGTAATCGAACCTGGGACATTTGCATTTCGCGGACAAGCGCTCTACTGACAGAGCAACTCAAGCACGACACACAATTCGTCCTCTCACAGTCTTTACTTATACCACTACCTCATCTCCTAACTTCCATAAAAAAAATCATTTTTGGAAACATCCCCCATGCTATAACTAAGCCATGTCTCCACAATATCCTTTCTTCCAAGAGTGCTGGACGTTTCAAGTTTCGCAGGAGAAGTTCTGTGAACTCTGGAGTTGAGGTACTGGCGGAATTAAAACTGTGAGGACATTTCGTGAGTCATGCTCGGGTAGCTCAGTGGTAGAGCACTAAATCGTGAAAGGCAGATGTCCCAGGTTCGAGTTCTGGTTGGATACACAGTTTTAATTTGCCAGAAAGTTTCAGCTATGATACTGTTTCCGACAATGACAGAAACAAAGTAATTTCGCCTTTTTACTACCGCAATCCACAGCCCTCTATATAACACGTCTCACTTTTTAACACTTCCAAACAAGTGCAGACTATATTTTAAAAAATAATAACAACGTGAATTTAAAAGTGATTTATACACTATTATTTTAATAAAATACCAAATTTTGTAATGGGACAAAAATAAAAAAATTGAATAAGCTTTTTTTCTTTCAAATCCCCTTTAACATTAAAATATAGTGGACCATCTGAAGGAACTGTAGTACCTTCGAAGTGAAACAATGCATTTTGGTCAGGCGAAGTGCACTTTTATATGCGATAGTTTGAGGTCCCGTGATGTATATCTAGAGGACATCGTTAATGAATAGATTTTACACGTAAAAAATACCTGGATCATTTTACTGACATTATAAAATAAAAACGGTAAATCATCACGACTAACACAAAACAATAAAACATTTATTATTTACTTAAAACCACGAAATACTATCTCTAAAATTAAACGTAATCACTGACTTTCCGCGAAACATAATTTCCACTGTAAACATATAGTATCACTGTAGTCGGAGCAGTAAAAATGCTGTAAAAATAATTTTACGAAATCAGAAAAATAAAAGTACATGGAAATAATGTGATCATAACGTAACAGACTTACGCTCAAAGATGCAACGTACCGGTTAATATGTAAGCACACTGTGTAATACGTAGAAATAAACCTAACATAAACCTAAGGAACAATATTATACCTGAAGCTTTCTGGCAGAATAAAACTGCGTGCCGTATCGAGACACGAACTCTGGAGTTTTGCTCTTCACGGGCAGGAGCTCTGCTTCGCAGAACTTCCGCGAAGTTTAGAAGGCAGGAGATGAGGTACTGGCAGAAGCAAATGTGACAACGGATCGTGAATTGTGCTTGGTTATCTCAGTCTCGGTAGAGCACTTGTCCGCGAAAGGCAAAGGTCCCGATTTCGTGTCTCGATCCGGCACACATTTTTAACCTGCCAGGAAGTTTCATATCAGCATACACTCAGCTGCAAAGCGAGAATTTCATTCTCGAATAATATACCTATCATACCATCTGCACAGGTACGCTTGATAATGGAAAAATGCCGAAACGAGCTCCTCATGTAACTTTGTAATCATTACGGGTAAAGAGATGAACAGTGCAGGATAAACCTGAGCCAAAAATTAAACATGTCGTTCTTCGGCCTCATGCATGCAGTGGGCCCATTAGGAAAGAAACTGTTGCGAAAATTTTAGAAAACCAGTATATGCGACAGCATGCAGAACGATGCTACTGCCACAAACATGCTCAAGATGAGAGCTAGCATGGAAGCATAGAGCTAGTATGGAATCATACAGACAGCCTTTTCACCTCGCTCCGTTTGTGATTGGGACAGGAAAGGAAATGACAAACAGTGATACGAGATACCCTCCGCCATGCACCATACGGTAGCTTGAGGAGTATGTACGAGTATGTACATGTTTAGAAAGGAAGGAAGGGTCTGATTGGGCATATAAGGGGTGTGAACAGCATCAGATGTTGAGTGATGACTGTGGACATGAAGATGCTGCGTCATCTGTGTTTGACACGGACCTCATTGTGGGTCTCGATTTGGCTGGTTGGCAGAATCGCAAAATATGCAGATCTGTGGGACATTCGTATGTGAAAGTGCCCTGATGTTGGACTGCGTGCGAACAGGAGGGCAGGCATACATGTCAAAGTTCCCGTCGACCCCGTCTGATCGCTATAAAGCAGCATCGCCCTGATGTTCAGGGAGCGCACCGTAACCCTTCGCATCTGCGCCCGCCGTCCAAGAACAAGTAATGGACTCCCCACACCATTCTGTGTCATCCCACACCGCTGATCGCACACTAGCAGTAGCTGGACTAGGGAACTACCCTCCCATGCTTGGACTGTCGTTAACACCACAACACAAGCTTCTGTGTCTGAAATGTTATCGTGACCAGAAATTACAGGTTGCTGATGAACGGTGTCGCAATATGTTCCGCGACACCCCCGATGACCACCGTCGGCGGGTACAGCGGCGACCTAGGGAGATGTCCAGTTTTTCCAATGTTTTGGAGAAGCACACCAGTGTTACTCTTGAAGTCAGGGAGTGGGGAGCCATCGTGTACCACCTCATGTCATGACTTGTTGTGTCGAAGGGACATCCTCCGTCCTCATACGTTACTGTCGTAATGTGATACTACTTTGAACAGGATAATGCTTGTCCACACACGGCACTTGTCTCTGTTAGCTGTTTGCTTGATATTGAGGTACTACCGTGGCCAGCGTGATGCCCAGATCCGTCCCCAAAAGCGCAAGTGTGGGAACAGCTGGAACATCAAATTTCGTTCTAGTACCAGTAACCATGATATCAAGACCATCTTTTTCAAGGAGACGATAAAACGCCTTCTCAACTGAATCCACACATGCACTCAGACCACAAGCGGTAGAACATCATACTGGTAAGTGGGCTCATACTGTCGAGTTCTTTGTAAACTTGACCCGATTTCGTAATCATTGAAATAACACCACAAACCCTTTCAACCTGTGAAGTATCATTTTCGTTTCTTGCTGCCCTTCTGGGTGTTCCACCTTTTTTTTGTTAGGCGGTATACCTCCAAAAGAGTCGGCGAATTTCTGCACCCTCGTCTGATACCCTGTTCCCTACGAGTGCTAAGGAAAAGTAATTCGTCCACGAAAAAAATTGAGTTAAAAATATTCAATCGATTCTTGAGTGTTGCTCGCCACCATTGAACCCTTAGCAAGTGAAGAGTCTGGCACCCTGTCAATTCCTCATAGACATATCATGAGGTGACCACAATGAGAAAGTCAGAGACGTTAGAGGTCATAGGAAGACCTACCGACAATGGCACTTCCCGCGTGCCGACAACGACTAGAGTATGGAAAGCGGACAGCGAGAGTCCTCCGCCGCTAACCATAAAGTGAGTTACACAGTGTAGATGTACAGTGAAAAGTCAGAGAAACTGGTATAGGCATTCAAATACAGGGATATGTAAACAGGGAGAATAGGGCGCTGCAATCGGCAACGCCTATAAAAGATAAAAAGGGTCTGGCGTAGTTGTTAGATCGATTACTGCTGCTACAATGGCAGGTTATCAAGATTTAAGTGAGTTTGAACGTGGTGTTATAGTCGGCGCACGAGCAATGGGGAAGGTAGCGATGATGTAGGGATTTTCCAATGCAGCCATTTCACGAGTGTACCGTGAATATCAGGAATCCGGCAAAACATCATATTTCCGACATCGCTGTTGCCGGAAAAAGATCCTGCAAGAACGGGACCAACGACGACTGAAGCGAATCGTTCAACGTGACAGAAGTGCAACCCTTGCGGAAATTGCTGCAGATTTCAATGCTGGGCCGACAACAAGTGTCAGCTTGAGAACCATTCAACGAAACATCATCGATATAGGCTTTCGGAGCTGAAGATCCACTAGTGTACTCTTCCTCGATGACTGCACGATACAAAGCTTTACGCCTCGGCTGGGCCTGTCAACACCGACAATGGGCTGTTGATGACTGGAAACATGTTGCCTGGTCAGGAGAGTCTCGTTTCAAATTGCATCGAGCGGATGGACGTGTACGGGTATGGAGACAACGTCATGAATCCATCGATCCTGCATGTTAGCAGGGGACTGTTCAAGCTGGTGGACGCTCTGTAACGGTGTGGGGCGTGTGCAGTTGGAGTTATATGAGACAACTGATACATCTAGATACGACTCTGACGGGTGACACGTAAGCATCCTGTCTGATCACCTGCATCGATTCATGTCCATCGTGCATTCTAACGGACTTGGACAATTCCAGCAGGACAATGCGACACCCCACGAGTCCAGAACTGCTACTGATTAGCTCCAGGAACATTCTTCTGCGTTTAAACACTTCCGATGACCACCAAACTCCCCAGACATGAACATTACTGAGCACATCTGGGATGCCTTGCAACATGCTATTCAGTAGTGATCTCCACCCCCGACAGCCCTTCAGGATTTACGGTGTCAATTCCCTCCAACACAGCTTCAGACATTAGTCGAGTCCATGCCACGCAGCACTGCGGCACTTTTGCGTGCGCCTCTGGACCAGCCGCGGTTGGCCTATACCGGCCATGCATACCAGGACATTTCTGCGTCCACTGGAGTCACCTCCATCCTGGAGACGGCCTACATTGATGAGCCGAAACACTATGACGACCTGCTTAATAGCACTTTGGTCTACATTTGGAACGCAGTACAGCAGCGTAAATTAAGGGTCGGTGGTGTGCTGGCGTGGAGATAGCGCCCGATAGCGTCCCAGATGTATTCCACCGGGTTCAAATATAGGGAATGTGGTGGTCAACACACCAACGTGAGTTCGCTATCATGATGCTAAAACCAATGTAACGCGGTTCTAACCTTGTGACACGGGCAGTTATCCTATTGGAAGATGCCATCGCCGTCGGCGAAGGCATCAAGCATGAAGGCATGCAAGGTGGTCAACAGCTGTTATAGCACCTTCAATTACTGATTACTACCACGGGCGCTACCAGATGAATGTCCTCATAGCGTAATGTGATTCTTCCGACCAGGTGACGCGTTCCATCGATCCAAGGTCCACTCTCTATCCAGCTGTGTCCACGGCAATCGTAATTACTGATGACGTTGATTCATCATTGGAACACTCAGGGGTCGTCTGTGCGGATCTCTCTGTGTAACGATGTGCACTGAACGGTGTGTTCTGAAACAGTTGTGCCTGTACCAGCACTGTCATCTACGTCATCAGATCCGCCACAGAACGCCGCCTATCCTGCTGAACAGAGCACACAACTCTCTAACGCCACGTTCTTGATGTGGCATGGACGCGCAATCTTTCGTCGCCTACACATGCCCACGACACCAGCACATTAACAGCTAACCAGTTTGGTCGTTTCAGAGGTGCTCGTTCCCGGGCGACGAGCCACAAGAAGCTGCCATTTGTCAGAGTCGGTTATATAAGTGGATTTCGCCTTTCGCGGACCGCACCGTCGCTATAATGACTCCCCATTCGTCTCTGCTCCACTTATAGCCTTTCCTTACCCCGCCAGCAGGCGGTATTCACTCTCGCGGTGGGCTTCGGTTCCGCCCATCGGTACAGGGATAGCTGCCACACGATCTCGCTATGTGCCTTTGCTATGTGCATTCAGTTGGTGTGCTTCCAGGTCTCCAAGCTATGGCTATAATACACTGACAAAATAAAGATGGTATCTATTCAAATTTAGCGCCAGTCTCAAAAGAGCTTTGTATCTGTCGTGAGCACTAGCTACATTTGGCATCGGACGTGGTGAGTTGATGTTAGTGCCTTTAAGGCGACAAAGACGCCATTATCTACAACTTACTGAGTTTGAACAGCGTCGTGTAATAGCGGTACGAGAAGCTGGGTGTTTTTTCTGCGATACTGTTGAAAGAATTGGCAGAAATGTAGCCACTGTACCTGACTGCTGGCAGCGCTGGTTACGAAAACGTACGGTCGTAAGAAGACCGGGCACTGGACTACCACGTGGCATTACCGTGAAGGAAGACCATGGTGCGTGCCGTATAGCTCTGTCGCATCGTGCTGCATCTGTAGCAGGAATTTGAGCAGCAGTTGACATCACAGTGACACAGCAGACTGTTACAGACCGGTTACTTCAAGGAGAGCTCCGAGTCAGACGCCCTGTATCGTGCATTGCGCCGACCAGTGGTTTCGAGCTGGAGTTCACAGGAGGCTGGAGGGGAGGTCTGTTGAGTTTTCTGGTAAAAGATGGTTATGATCAGTGCTAGTGATGGCCGTGTGTTGGTTAGGAGGAGACCAGGTAAGCGCCTGCAACCAAACTGTTCAAATGGTTCAAATGGCTCTGAGCACTATGGGACTTAACATCTAAGGGCATCAGTCCCCTAGACTTAGAACTACTTAAACCTAACTAACCTAAGGACAGCACACACATCCACGCCCGAGGCAGGATTCGAACCTGCGACCGTAGCGGTCGCGTGGTTCCAGACTGTAGCGCCTAGAACCGCTCGGCTACTTCGGCCGGCAACCAAACTGTCTGTGGCTTAGACATACTGGACCTACACCTATATTTATAGTCTGGGGTGCAATTTCGTACGAAGCAGGAGCACTGTCGTGGTTATCCCAAGCATCCTGACTGTAAATTTGTACACCAATCTCGTGATCCGACCTGCTGTGCTGCCATTCGCGAACAGCACTCCAGGGCGTGTTTTCCAACAGGATAACGCCCGTCCACATACCGCTGTGGTAACCAAGCATGCTTTACAGAATCTCGAACGATACCTCCAGCGTCATCCACAACCCGCATTAACCACTGCCAGATCAAGTGCAGCAGGCGTCGAACTCTATCCCACAAACTGACATCCGGCGCCGGTACAGCACAGTGAATGCACGTCCGCATGCTCGCATCCAACATTCTGGTGGTTACACCGGTTATTAACGTACCAGAATTTCATACTTGCAATGCCTTATCTCGCGCTTACATTAATCTCTGATCTTCCAACGTTAATCACTTAAATATCTTACCTTGACAAATGTACTCTCGAAATTTCATTACTCTACGTTGATTAGTTCTTGGTATCGGGATTTTTCCCGTCAATGTAAACTCCTCGTCGCTCGAGGAGACACGTTGCTTTTCTACAAAAGGCACAACTGCACTTGCTCTATTGCCACACATGCGGTATCTTACAGCCAGGTGTTATTTTGTTTACATCTTTTTTAAAGTGTTCCTCTAAGAAATGCTGATTCATCAGTAATAGAGAATATCAGATCCACCAAAGAAAAGAAAAAAACTCGAGAATATGACGAAATTAATGTACAAGAGGCATACCGACATTATAATTGATGCGAGCGTGGCGGTACTATGTACCCATCAACACGTGCGCTACCATTTTAAACTGCTACTGCCTGTCCATAGTGCGGGAAGAGCGCCTCGTTAGAGCATATGCCTGGGTCGCCGTTTAGGGCCTTTCACACGGGACGTCGTGCATCTGGATGCAGTGAGCTGCTTTTTGCCGCCGGTCTTCGCCGCACAGACACGAAGTCCCGCTCACTGCAGCCTCTCTTCCGCTCTCAGAGACAAAACTCCCGCCCACAGCAGCTGTCACGTGGTAGCCAAAAAGAACTGCTGCCTGTCGTTTCTAGAACCATGCAGTTACAAAATGTTTGCTGTAGAGGCCATACTTGTTGCTGCTGCAGTTGTTATGGAATTTGGAAATTTGTGGTAAGTTGCTTTGGGACCAAACTGCTGAGGTCTTCGTACAGAAAAGAAAGCAGTGGTACCACCCAATAACAATAAATTTATAAATAATAGAGCGCAGCAATCAGTCGTCCTTTTTTTTTTGTAGGTTTTATTACGCAAATCCAGATTTCGGCTACTGCCTAGCCATTATGAATGTAACATTTTCTAAACTCGATGCATGTTAGTTCCCTGTTGACTGACGCCCGAACAGCAGGCACAACTAACATGCATCGAGATTAGAAAATGTTACATTCATAATGGTTAGGCACTAGCCGAAATCTGGATTTATGTAATAAAACCTTCAAAAAAAGGACGACTGATTGCTGCACTCTATAGTTTATAAATTACATAACAGTCACTGAGTGCACCCACTTTCCCAGAGGAAGGTAACCTGATCCAATAACTAGTTCTCGATTAAGCTTAGGAGCTTTTCACTGCCTTCGTGAGGCATTGCGAGCAGATCCTGAGAAATTTATGTCATATGTCATCAAATTTATCCGATGAACTGTGTGTAATACTGAAACCATTCTTTCGGCTGGTGGATACCAACACGAGGAAGCATATAACACTACGCGACTTTGCCCTCAAGCCGGCCTTTTATGGCCGAGCGTTTCTACGCGCTTCAGTCTTGAACCGCGCTCTTGCTACGGTCGCAGGTTCGAATCCTGCCTCGGGCATGGATTTGTGTGCCGTCCTTAAGTTAGTTAGGTTTAAGTAGTTCTAAGTGTAGGGGACTGATGCCCCCAGATGTTAAGTCCCATAGTGCTCAGAGTCATTTGAACCATTTGAATCTTTGCCCTCCTCTTTGGCAGTAAATGGTCATTTGTCTGATTGTGCGACATTAATATTTTGTACTGACTATTCCTTACACACGTGTCATTCCGGCGTGCTTGCCAGTGTATTATTTGTCCTTAAAACCGCGGCTGCAGCCGTGTTAGGCGCAGGTTAACTTTGGATACGAACCTTGAAGGTTAGAAATTTAGAAATTTGTGGTAAGGTTGGTTGGTTGGTTGGTTTGGGGAAGGAGACCAGACAGCGTGGTCATCGGTCTCATCGGATTAGGGAAGGATTGGGAAGGAAGTCGGCCGTGCCCTTTCAGAGGAACCATCCCGGCATTTGCCTGGAGTGGTTTAGGGAAATCACGGAAAACCTAAATCAGGATGGCCGGGCGCAGGATTGAACCGTCGTCCTCCCGAATGCGAGTCCAGTGTCTAACCACTGCGCCACCCCGCTCGGTGTGGTAAGGTCTTATGGGACCAAACTGCTCAAGTCATCGGTCCCTAAGCTTACACACTACTTAATCTAACGTAAACTAACTTACGCTAAGGACGACACACACACACACACACACACACACACACACACACACACACACTCATGCCCGAGGGAGGACTCGAACCACCGACGGGGGGAGCCGCGAGTACCGTGACAAGACACCTTAGACTGCGCGGCCTTGAAGGTTACTGAAACCCTAGTCGAAGCTGGAGGTTGGCCAGCACGTGCAACTTGGGTATTATTATTATTATTATTATTATTATTATTATTATTATTATTTCCTTATTGAAAGAATAAACCGCCATTTGACTGTGTATTACTGCATTTTTCTTCTGTACAGTATAGATTTCGGCTTTTACGTCATTATCCAGTAAAATGTTCTTAGACCACTAACACTTCATATCCAGTAAAGTCAGCCCGAAGGAGGTACTCTTGCGTTTACCTGCTACGGGCTAACTATACCGATATGACGCATTAATGGTCTGAAAAATACAGTAATATATGGTCAAATGACGGTGTATTCTTTCAAAAAACATAGTATGAGTGTGGATCAGCACCATCAGAAACGTGTGTAGTTTGAGAAACTTGGACGGACAGTTTGTTTATTTATTTAAAGAAATTAATTTGAGAGTGCTGTAGATGGAGCTTGACCAGACCTGCGTTACGAAAATTGGAAATTTGTTAGGCTAGTTTTCTGTTTTCATATTTGAACTTTTACAAATTATGCGAAGGTTTAATTTTGTTAAGAGGGTGTTTTGTAGAACAAATGTATGTTCATAATAGGGAACAGGGTATACATCCACTTGGAGTAGTGATTTCAGTTGTTTGGAGAAATAACTGGTTATTAAGTGTGTACACATCTCTCAACACAACACCATCTTTCCCCGAATCCCAGTTCCCGCTACAGAGAAAACTGATATTTTATGAACGAGGACTGCTTAAAATTTTTTTAAGTGCAAGACATTCGTTTTCCTCCAGCCACCTGCAGCAAATGTAACATATCTGAAAAGGCATAAAATTCAGATAATCGATCAGCTGGTCAAATGGAGAGAACAAATTGAAAGCTCTCCCGCAGAACCGCATTCACAATGTGTAAAACCTTGATGACTTTAACCAGCACAATTCACCACTATCCTCAAAATAATAACACATTAGAGCACAGCTTAAATTACACAATAAGCAACCAGACGGATCAAGTCACACAGTCAGGAATCACAATGAAAACAATGTTCTACCTGGTAGCGCAGCACTGTTCGGAAGAAATCACAGCGTTATGAGCATCATATGGCAGTTATAAGAGTCGAGGGGCATGAAAGGGAAGGAGTGGTTGGGAAGGGAGTGAGACAGGGTTGTACCCTATCCCCGATGTTATTCAGTCTGCATATTGAGGAAGCAGTAAAGGAAACAAAAGAAAAATTCGGAGTAGGAATCAAAATCCATGGAAAAGAAATAAAAACTTTGAGGTTCGCCGATGACATTGTAATTCTGTCAGACGCAGCAAAGGACCTGGAAGAGCAGCTGAACGGAATGGACAGTGTCTTGAAAGAAGGATATAAGATGAACATCAACAAAAGCAAAACGAGGATCATGGAATGTAGTCGAATTAAGTCGAGTGATGCCGAGGGAATCAGATTAGGAAATGAGACACATAAAGTAGTAAAGGCGTTTTGCTATTTGGGTAGCAAAATAATTCACGACGGTCGAAGTAGAGAGGATATAAAATGTAGACTGGCAATGGCAAGGAAAGCGTTTCTGAAGAAGAGAAATTTGTTAACATCGATTATAGATTTAAGTGTCAGAAAGTCGTTTCTGAAAGTATTTGTATGGAGTGTAGCCATGTATGGAAGTGAAACATGGAAGATAAATAGTTTAGACAAATAGAGAATAGAAGCTTTCGAAATCTGGTGCTACAGAGGAATGCTGAAGATTAGATGGGTAGATCACGTAACTAATGAGGAGGTATTGAATAGATTTGGGGAGAAGAGAAGTTTGTGGCACAACTTGACTAGAAGAAGGGATCGGTTGGTAGGACATATTCTGAGGCATTAAGGGATCAGCAATTTAGTATTTGAGGGCAGCGTGGAGGGTAAAAATTGTAGAGGGAGACCAAGAGATGAATACACTAAACAGATTCAGAAGGATGTAGGTTGCAGTAGGTACTGGGAAATGAAGAAGCTTGCACAGGATAGAGTAGCATGGAGAGCTGCATCGAACCAGTCTCTGGACTGAAGACCACAACAACAATAAGCATCATGAATTCGAGAAGCAATACAACACGTAAAAAAGAGGAAAGTCACCGACTTATCATCATACTAAGAGAGCTATAAGCTTTATACAAAATGAAATTTTGTTAGAATCACAAATATGCCTCCAGACAATGTTAATGACAAATGAGTAACGTATTTCATGTATCCGGAGAGCAATATTACTGCACTCCCGGTACATCATTCGAGACTCCATCCACCGGAAAAAGTTGAAGAAGCGACAGTGAATACGGAAGTTATTCTGACCTCAGTTTTTGACTTTACAGGAAATGAACAGAAAGCGACGAAGCGTCAGCCGGCAACAGCACTCCCGGCGCGAACGCTGTAGTTAAAGCCAACAGCGGCGCCTCATGCGATTACGAGCACATTTGCGCTCTTAATAGAGCGGTTTAATCCAGCGGCTACTGCGAGTGCGCGTAATTACGGTCGGAACCCCGCCAGTGGGTGGCTCCACATGCTTAACTAAGCGCCGGCGGAACCAGCCCCAACTGCTGCACCTCGGAAACTGCCGCGCCAACTTGTCAACAAATGGGTCATCTCACGCGGATTGAAGTTCCTAGTAACTGCGAAGCAGAAACGAACACAATTACTACACATCGAGTAGTAAAACATAAAAATAACAAGTCAGTTCGATAAATAATTTAAAAAGTAAAGCAGCCTACAACACAATAACTGGTACATACTTTCACAGCGCGATGTGCTAGTACATTGACTTCCCCGCGAAGTGAATCATTTAAACTACTCAGTCAATCAGTAATTCAGCTGTTTTTTCATCGACACATTATTTAATGTTGTATTTGACATATCATCGTAATACAACAACTAAACATAATTTATAACATCAAAATCGTGTATTTAAGAAACTCCACATTAGACAAACAACAGTGAAATTTTAAAAATAATTTTATTTGCACATGAAATCTACCTTAGTCCACTTTTCAATACAATTTCCACCAACGTTTAGGCAGTCATCATATCGATAAAATAGCGGCCGAATTCCACTTTCAGAAAAATCCGCCACCTGGTTTGTCAGTCACTAATGAGTAATCACTGTAACGTCATAGTAACTCCGAGTTCGACTCCCGGCGGAGTCAGGGATTTTCACCTACCTCGAGATGACTGGGTGTTGTCCTCATCATTTCATCATCATTCATGAAAGTGACGAGTTTGGACTGAGCAAATGTTGGGAAATTGTACGGGTGCTGATAACTGCGCAATTGAGCGCCCCACAAACCAAACATCACCTCTCGTCATAGTAGCTGTCGTGGACCTGAACGCCTAATTTTTTTTTTTACCCCCGAAAGTAGATATCTCACCACATAAAGATGAAATCATAACAACTTTTACATCAACTTTCTCCACCAAGTCTTGCTGACTGACGCCAGACGGTCGCCCGTTTCACTCTTCTTTATGGAACGTTAGTAGGGCCATCTTTAAAAACTTTAACCCACTTTCTTACAAGGGAAACTCCCCATCGCACCCCCCTCAGATTTAGTTATAAGTTGGCACAGTGGATAGGCCTTGAAAAACTGAACACAGATCAATCGAGAAAACAGGAAGAAGTTGTGTGGAACAATGAAAAAAATAAGCAAAATATACAAACTGTGTAGTCCATGCGCAAGATACGCAACATCAAGGATAAATTGAGCTCAGGAGCGCTGTGGTCCCGTGGTTAGCGTGAGCAGCTGCGGAACGAGAGGTCCTTGGTTCAAGTCTTCCCTCGAGTGAAAAGTTTACTTTCTTTATTTTCGCAAAGTTATGATCTGTCCGTTCGTTCATTGACGTCTCTGTTCACTGTAATAAGTTTAGTGTCTGTGTTTTGCGACCGCACCGCAAAACCGTGCGATTAGTAGACGAAAGGACGTGCCCCTTCAATGGGAACCGAAAACATTTGATCGCAAGGTCATAGGTCAACCGATTCCTCCACAGGATATCACGTCTGATATATTCTATACGACACTGTTGACGGCATGTGCGTCACATGACAGGAATATGTTGTCGACCTACCTAACTTGTAAACTTGGCGAATGGGTAAAAAGATTCTTCTACCTTGCCCGATTTAGGTTTTCTTGTGGATGTGATAATCACTCCCAAAAAAGTGATGAAAACGTAAGAGTTTGTCATACAAACTGAAAATAAAAAATTAAACTTTTCACTCGAGGGAAGATTTGAACCAAGGACCTCTTGGTCCGCAGCTGCTCACGCTAACCACGGGACCACGGTGCTCCTGAGATCAGGATCTCCTTGATGTTACGTATCTTCGCATGGACTACTCAGTTTTTATATTTTGCTTGATTTTTTTCCATAGTTCCACACAACTTCTTCCTGTTTTCTCGATTGTTCTGTGTTCAGTTTTTCAAGGCCTATCTACTGCGTCATAACTAAATCTGAGGGGGGTGCGATGGGGAGGTTCCCTTGTTAGCATACCGTAGCGTAGTGTTTTCTGCATAAACTTTGTTGATCTGTCACCGATTTTGACTCTATTCACGTCTTTTGAGCACAAGAGACGGATCACTGCATTTAAATTTCATGAGAATTTTCAATTAATTAAGGTACTTTGAATAGCGAGAAACACAAGCACAGACGAATGCTACCGTTATGGCAGCTGTAGGTAGCTGACACATGAAGGTGTTTGGGGGAGAGCATGCGTAGAACGCCCACCACAGCTGCCATATTTGAAAACGATTGTTTACTTTAACAACACGCTTCGTAATTACACTCTAAGACACAAAAAAAGTCTCATCACGAAAGAATTACCCAAATGGGGCAGAAAGCGGCAGATGTGATGTACAAACAAACAAATCATAATTTCAGAAAAATTGTATGATTTGATGAAGAGAAAGATCTTCACAAATTGAGCAAATCGATATCTCGTTGGTCCACCTCTGGCTCTTGTACAAGCAGTTATTCGGCTTGGCACTGATTGACAGATTTACTGGATGTCCTCCTGAAGGATATGTGAACAATTCTGTCCAATTGGGCGTTAGATCGTCAAAATCCCGAGATGGTTGGAGAGCCCAGACCAAAATGTTCCAAAAGTTCTCAGTTGGGGAGAAATTCGGCGAGCTTGCTGACTAAGGTAGGGTTCGACATGCACGAAGACAAACAGTAGAAACTCTCGCCATGTGCGTGCAGACACTGTCTTGCAGAAATGCAAGACCTGGATGGCATGCCATGAAGGGCAACAAAACGGGGCGTAGAATATCGTCAACGTACCGCTGTGCCGCAAAGGTGCCGCGGATGACAACCAAAGGGATCCTTCTACGAAATGAAATGTCACGCCAGACCATTACTCCTGTTTGTCAGGCCGTACGGCGGGCCGCAGTCAGGCTGGCACCCCACTGCTTACCGGGGCGTCTCCAGACATGTCTTCGGCGTAGAATCTCACTGACTGGAGTAGGATTGTCTTCAGTGATATGTCCCGCTTCGAACTGAGCCCCGATGACCAGCGAAGACGTCTGGAGATGTTTCGGACAGCGGTGGAATACCAACCTGACTACTGCCCGCCATGCAGCACAGTAACCAGGATGATGGATTTCATTCCATAGCAGGACCCCTTTGGTTTCATCCACGCCACCCTTACAGCACAGCAGTACCTCGAAGATATTCTATGTCCCGTTTTGTTGCCCTTCATGGCACGCTGTCCTGGGCTTTCATTTCAGCAAGACAATGCCCGCACGCACATGGAGAGAGTTATACGGCTTGTCTTCGTGCTCGCCCAACCATACCTTGGTCAGCAATGCCGCCGGTTGTCTCCCCAATTGAGAACGTTTGGAGCATTATGGGCTGGGTCCTCCAACCATCTCGGCATTTTGACGATTTAACGCGCCAATTGGACAGTATTTGGCACGATATCCCTGAGGACATCCGACAACTCTGTGAACCAACGTTTGCATAAGGGCCACAAGAGGACCAAAGCGTCACCATCTTGCTTAATTTGTGCAGCTTTTCCTCTTGAGTAAACGGCCCAATTTTTCTGTGATTGTAATCATTTGTTTGTTTTTACATGCACATCACTTCTACCGATTTCCGTCCCACTTGGATAATTCCTTCGCGGTGTGTCTTTTTTATTGTAGAATGTGTAATGAATTGGCACATAAAGACACACATTTACTTACAGGTATAGTTAGACAAGGAATTCTACATTACGAGCAACGTTCTTTACACACACATACTTGCAGCAGACAGGGCTGCTAATAACATATACCCAATGTTACGAATTATTCCTATTTCACCATTACCTACCACACACACACACACACACACACACACACACACAGTCCCTACTACGGTGCACTTAATGACTGACACGCCACAAAGAGTTACAACTGAAAGAAGTGTCATTACCTTGAAGAATTAGATCGCCAGCCGGGAAGTGAATAACGAAACTTTGTCTAGTCACTCTGACAGCAACGTTTGTCGACTTACGATGCTGCACCATAATACAGAGAGTGCGTTACAAAGAGATATTCATCGTTTTAATCTGATACAGCTTGATCACAGAAATCCTCTACTACGAGTCTGAGCACAGATAACACGCCATGGACTGGCGAGACGTGCGTTGGCACCGCAACAGATTAACACGCGCTCACTTACGGTTGAAGTGTCCATCGCAGTGTGTTTCCGAGTAAGGGGTGTGTGTAATCTCTCTCTCTCTCTCTCTCTCTCTCTCTCTCTCTCTCTCTATCTCTCTGCGCCTGTAGCAAAAGTTACGTCTGAAGGGTGTGTTATTCTTCTAATCCGCACTACTCGAGGGTCCATGGGTTGTGATGCCGTTCAGTGAGTCCAAAATTGTGCAAATGAAAAATGGCAAGTTGCGCCGTGGATCTGACGATATGCTAAACTTTAGTCCCCCACGTAGCTGACTGGAAAAGTTGCTTCAGAAGTCAGAAGAAGGCTTCGCATACCACCTCAAAGAGGGCGAGCATAGTAAAGCATTGCTCTGTTCAAAGCGACCTTCGAGTTGGCGACAGATACAGGGTTTTTTATTTTACTTTTGTTATTTTTTGTTTTGTTACTTGCAGTCAGTGAAGCACATGAAAGGAAAAATAAAACTTTGCGAGGCATCGAGGATAACACTCCAACGAATAAAAAGATATATAAGTGTATGAAGATAACTCTACACACAGAACAATGTAACAAAAGACAGTCTCTTGAAAACCATACTTTTGCTATACCCCTACTTTTATATAACTTACACGTAGTTTCAGCTACAACGAGATACTATAATGGTAAATAAGCTGAGATGTTCTAATAGGTGACCAACGCCTTGTTTACCTCACTAGTCTAGTTGCACTGTATTCCTTAGTATGCGATCGAACGTTACACAGCTCTGGGACGAATTGCACCTTGCAGTGATCTTACCGGTACGTCTGTTTACGAGCTGCATACAGCAACTTGTGTGTTTGCATTACGCAGTCTTCTTATACGTATGTTTAATACTTATATCGCTTTGATCATGTAGAGGTTAGTGGTGGTCGGTCGTGTATTTATCTGCGATGTAGATGTCGTGTGACTACGGCCTCCCGTCGGGTAGACCAGTCGCCAGGTGCAAGTCTTTCGATTCGACGCCACTTCGGTGACTTGCGCGTCTATGGGGATGAAATGATGATGAATAGGACAACACAACATCCAGTCTCTGAGCGGAGAAAATCTCCGACCCAGTCGGGAATCGAACACGGGCCCTTAGCATTGACATTCTGTCGCGCTGATCACTCAGCTAGCGGGGGCGGATGATTCACCACAGGTCAGGTGCAGAGATCGGTCTTGCCAAAAGCGTCCTCAAACACAAGGAACGTATGGTGGACTTGTTCTGCTCAACTGTCAACATTTTTCTCTGCTTCGCGAAATCAATCTCGGTGGTCATCATCATCATGTTTCATATTGCGGTGTTCAGTTGGAGGACTTGTTTCATGTCGTCCTCCGCACTGGTGTATCCTGGGCATCTCTTACTATCCCCGCATAACTACTGTAACCTGCATGCATTACAATCTGGTTACTGTGGTCAAGCCTTTGTTTACCTCCACAAGTGTTATCACATTCCTCACCCCACTACCAACTGACCATTTCTTGAATACCCCACGATGTGTCCTATCAACCGATAGAGGCTGTGCCGTAAAACTCTTTTTTTTCTCCATTTCGATATAATACTTCTTCACTAGTTAACCTACCTACCTATCTCACCTTCAGTATTCTCCGAATCTTCAGAATTCTCCATTCGAAGAGCTGTTATTCTATTCTTGCCTGAAATGTTTATCGTTCACGTTTCACGTCCATAAAAGGATACATTCCAAATACTTCCAAAAAAGACTTCTCGCACTGAAATTTATATTCGGTGTTAACAGGTTTCTCTTTTTCAGAAACGCTTTCTTGCTATTTCCAGTTAACATTTTCCATCCCCTTCTGCTGCGTATACAGTAACAGTCACCTAATACTTTCACTGTCTCATTTCCTAATCTGATTCCCTCTGCACCGCTTGGTTTAATCCCCCTGAATCCCATTAGCATTGTTTCATTTTTGTTAGTATCACATTTGTAACCTCTTTCAGTTCTTTATCCATTCAGTTCCACTAATCCTCTAAGCCCTTCGCCGTGTCTGACAGAATTCCAATGTCATCGCCATCAAAATTTCTATTTCTTCTCCTTGACACTAATTCCTTTTGTGAATTCTCCTTGGGTCAGTTTACAGCTTGGTCAACCCACAGTGGACACGCCGGAAACTTGTCTCACTCCTTTCTCAACAACTGTTCGAGTTTTGTAACGGCAGGATGTGAACGTTGTAGGTAACTTTTCGCTCCCTGTATTTTATCCCCGATCGCTTAATGGATGCCTGTATAAGAATATGAATAAGATCCTCGGTTCAGTCCTCAGCAGACCCAGGGATTTTTTCCTGTCGCATATTAAGCTTAGCAGAGATCTGTTATAGTGAAAAAAGCCGAATTACAATGTAGTTCAGAGTCCACGTTAAAACGTAGTGCGTTATACTAGACGTCGATTGTTCCACAGAAACGGAAGTAACATCGGGTGTGCCCCTAGGAAACGTAGAAGGACTTCTAATGCTCTCAATACACTTAAACAAGTTATCTTATAGGATTAGTACATCCATGGGATATCGTTTCTGGACGATTGTAATGAATAGCGGGAAGACTTGCACAAAATTTCCACGTCGTATTGTGAATGGTAGCTCTCTCTAAATGCGGGTAAACGTAATAAAATGCCTGTATAAGAAAGAGAGAGAACCTTATGCTGTCTCAAAATTAGTGGCGAACGTCGTCGTCGTCGTCGTCGTTGTTGTTGTTGTTGTTATTGTTGTTGTTGTGGTGGTGGTGGTGGTGGTGGTGGTCTTCAGTCAGAAGATTGGTTTGATGCAGCTCTGCATGCTACTCTATAGTATTCGAGCCTCTTCATCTCCGAACAACTGCAACCCATATCTTTCTCAAACTGCTAACTGTAGTCATCTCTTGGTCTCCATGTACGATTTTTATTTCTCTCTCCCCACGTTTCCCTGTAGTTGCAGTATTAAATTAGTCATCCGTTGACGTCTCAGAATGTGTCCTGTCAAACGATACCTTTCTTCGATCAAGTTGTGTCACAAATTTCTTGTCTCACCGATCTTATTCCGTTCTTCCTCAATTAGTTACATGATCGACCCATCTAATCTTCGGCATTCTTCTGTAGCAACACATTTCGAAAGCTTCTATTCTCTTCTTGTCTAAACTGTTTATCGTCCATGTTTCATTTCCATACATGGCTACACACCTAACAAATACCATCAGATAACACTTAAATCTATATTCGATGATAACAAATTCTCCTTTCCAGAAATGCTTTTCTTGACATTTTATATCCTCTCTACTTTTGACATCATCAGTTATTTTGCTGCCCAAATAGCAAAACTCATCTACGGCTTTACGTGTCTCGTTTCGTATCTAATTTCCCTAGCATCAGCTGATTTCATTCGACTACATTCCATTACCACTGTTTTGCTTGTGTTGACGTTCATCTTATATCCTCCTTTCAAGACACTGACCATTCCGTTCAACTGCTCTTCCAGGTCCTTTGCTCTGTCTGACAGAATTACAATGCCACCGACAAACATTAAAATTTTTATTTCTTCGTCCTGAACATTAATTCCTACCGCAAATTTTTCTTTGGTTTCCTTTACTGCTTGTTCAGTGTACAGATTGAATAACATCGAGAACAGGCTATAAGCCTGTCTCACTCCCTTCTCAACCACTGCCCCCTTTTCTTGCTCCTTGACTCTTATAACTGCTGTCTAATTTTGTACTAGTCGAAAATAGCCTTTCATTCCCTGTATTTGACCAATGCCACCTTTAGAATTTGAAAAACAGTATTTCACTCAACATTGTCAAAAGCTTTCTCTAAATCTGCAAATACTATAAACACAAGTTTTTCTTTTCTTATCCTATCTTCTAAGTCGTAGGTTCAGTATTGCCTCGCGTGTTCTACATTTCTCCGGAATCCAAACTGATCTCCCCCGAAGTCGGCTTCTATAAGTTTTTCCATTCTTCTGTAAAGAATTCGTGTTAGTATTTTGCAGCCGTGACATATTAAACCGGTAGTTCGATAATTTTCACACCTGTCCGCACCTGCTTGCTTTGGAACTGGAATTACTACATTCTTCTTGAAGTCTGAAGGTATTTCGACTGTCTCGTACGTCTCACACACCAGATGGAAGAGTTTTGTCATGGCTGACTCTCCGTATCAACGGACGGAATATCTATTCTGACGGAATATCTTCTACCCCCGGGCCTTCCTTCGACTTACATTTTGCAGAGCTTTGTCAAATTCTTTTCGGAGCATCGTATCTTCCATCTCATCTTCGTCAACTTCCCTTCCTATAATATTGCTTTCATCTCCCTTACAGAGACCCTCTATATTCTCTTTCAATCCTTCAGCTTTCCCTTCCTTGCTTAGGATTGGTTTACCATCTGAACTCTTGATATTCATACAAATGCTTCTCCTTTCTCCAAATGGCCTCTTTAATTTTCCTGCAGTCGGTATCTATCTTTCCCCTAGTGAAATACGCTTCTAAATATTTACATTTGTCCTCTAGCCATTCCTGCCTTTTTGCACGTCCTGCCAATCCCATTTTTTAAACGTTTTTATTGCCTTTCGCCAGTCTCATTTTCTGCATTTTTAAATTTTCTCCTTTCATCAATTAAATTCAATATCTCTTGTGTTATCCGAGGATTTCTACTATGTCTCACCTTTTTACGTATTTGATCCTCTGCACCCTTCACTATTTCATCTCTTAAGGCTACCCACATTCGTCTTCTACAGTATTCCTGTCCCCTGTTGTAGACAACAGTTGCCTAATGCTCCGGCGACAGCGTTGCCCGTGGTAAGAGGTAATACCCAAAACTCGCTATTCTCGGCACACTCTTGACACTGTGGATCCTGGAATGATGAATTCCCTAACGATCTACGAAATGGAATGTCCCATGCGTCTAACTGCAACGCCCATTCCGCGTTCAAAGTCTATTAATCCCCGTTGTGCGGCCATAATCACGTGGGACCCCTTTTCACCTGGATCACTTGAGTACAAATGATGGCTCCCCCAATACGTTGCACTTTTATAAGATTTGTACACGATACCATACCCCCCCCCCCCCCCGCCCCCATCTGTATATGTGTATACCGCTATCCCATGCTTTTGTCGCCACAGCTGAATAATTTGAACAGCAGGGAGCGACAGCCCGCATCACTTACATTGTTGTTGTTGTGGTCTTCAGTCCAGAGACTGGTTTGATGCAGCTCTCCATGCTACTCTATCCTGTGCAAGCTTCTTCATCTCCTAGTACCTACTGCAACCTACATCATTCTGAATCTGTTTAGTGTATTCATCTCTTGGTCGATATGATGGTCACCTGTGGTCCTGAGAGCATCCGAGAAGCTCACCATTTCACCAGAGAAGGCAAGGCTGGAGTTATGGAAGAAGTCGACGCCTCACCTGCAGACGCCAGAAGCTGAAGAACTACCACCTGGACACTGGCTCGTGTGGAAATCTTTAAAGAGATTACGATCAGGAGTTGGACGATCCAGAGACAACCTGAATAGATGGGGCTACATAGCAGAAGATACGTCCTGTGATTGTGGACAAGAACAAACCACAAGCCACATGCTCCAGTACCTTTTGTGCCCTACATCCTGCACGACGATTGATCTCCTGCAAGCCACTCCAAGCGCCTTGGAGGTTGCAAAGTACTGGGCACATGTAATATAAATACAATTTGTGTGTACATATTTATTGATGTGTATGGCAACTGTAAATTTGTATGTTTCTGATTCGAGAATTAAAAAAAAATCTCTTGGTCTCCCTCTACGATTTTTACCCTCCACGCTGCCCTCCAGTACCAAACTGGTGATCCCTTGATGCCTCAGAATATGCCCAACCAGCCGATCCCTTCTTCTAGTCAAGTTGTGCCACAAATTTCTCTTCTCTCCAATTCTATTCAATACCTCTTCATTAGTTATGTGATCTACCCATCTAATCTTCAGCATTCTTCTGTAGGACCACATTTCGAAACCTTCTACTCTCTTCTTGTCTAAACTATTTATCGTCACTTGCATTATGCATTCTTAAATACGAGCACTTGGTTCTCGGTCTTCTATCACTGCTATTCTACGAATGTGGGCTTGCCTATGTCGGAGTATCAGCACACGACACGTCGGATAGGGAGCCCCGGCGGGTGCCAGACCGGAGCAGACGTGACGCGTGGTATCTGGCGCCGCTTCCGGCCGCCGCCTGCCTTAAAGGAGAGCAGAGCAGAGGAGAGCCTCCGCCCGCCCGCCAGAGGACATCGATCTGCCGTGGCATCGACCGCTGCCAGCTGCGGCCCTGCGGCAGGGGCGGCAAGCGAGCGCGACGTCACCAGGGCAGGGGCAGCCCGGGGTGGCCCGTGGCGTAGCGTGGCGAGGCGCGGCGCTGCGGAGTGCCACAGGGGTCAACACCACGACCACTTTTCTTTTCCTTGGATGCCGTTATCGCCTCCTCTGTTCTGTCCACCTGTAAGTATCGTTTCCATGTCGACGACCCCAACTTGACCCATGTGGCAGCAAACCTGAACATACCAAAACTACGCCGGCCAGAGTGGTCGAGCGGTTCTAGGCGCTACAGTCTGGAACCGCGCGACCGCTACGGTCGCAGGTTCGAATCCTGCCTCGGGCACGGATGTGTTTGATGTCCTTAGGTAACTTATGTTTACGTAGTTCTAAGTTCTAGGGGACTGATGACCTGAGAAGTTAAGTCCCACAGTGCTCAGAGCTATTTGAACCATTTGAACCGAAACTACACTAATCGTCATTTAAGCTGCTACACCACGAAGATGACGTGCTACAGACGCGAAATTTAGCCGACAGGAAGAAGACGCTGTGATACGCAAATGATTAGCTCTTCAGAGCATTCACACAAGGTTGGCGCCGGTGGCGACACCTACAACGTGCTGACATGAGGAAAGTTTCCAACCGATTTCTCATACACAAACAGCAGTTGACCGCCGTTGCCTGGTGAAACGTTGTTGTGATGCCTCTTGTAAGGAGGAGAAATACGTACCATCACGTTTCCGACTTTGATAAAGGTCGGTTTGTAGCCTATCGCGATTGCGGTTTATCGTATCGCGACATTGCTGATCGCGTTGGTCGAGATCCAATGACTGTTAGCAGAATATGGAATCGATGGGTTCAGGAGACCATGGTTCAGCATGGACTGTCAGCTCGGAGACCATGGCTGCGGTTACCCCTGACGCTCCATCACAGACGGAGCGCCTGCGATGGTGTACTCAACGACGAACCTGGCTGCACTAATGGAAAACGTCATTTTTTCGGATGAATCCAGGTTCTGTTTACAGCATCGTGATGGTCGCATCCGTGTTTGGCGACATGGCGGTGAACGCACAATGGAACCGTGCATTCGTCATCGACATAATGGCGTATCATACGGCGTGATGGTATGGGGTGCCACTGGTTACACGTCTCGGTCACCTCTTGTTCACACTGACGGCACTTTGACCAGTGGACGTTACATTTCAGATGTGTTACGAACCGTGGCTCTACCCTCCATTCGATCCCTCCGAAACCCTACATTTCAGCAGGATAATGCATGACCGCATGTTGCAGGTCCTGTACGGGTCTTCCTGGATACAGAAAATGTGCGACTGCTGCCCTGGCCTGCACATTCTCCAGATCTCTCACCAATTGAAAACGTCTGGTCAATGGTGGCCGAGCAACTGGCGCGTCACAATACGCCAGTCAGTACTCTTGATGAACTGTGGTATCGTGTTGAAGCTGCATGGGCAGCTGTACCTGAACACGCCATCCAAGCTCTGTTTGACTCAATGCCCAGGCGTATCAAGGCCGTTATTACTGCCAGAGGTCGTAGTTCTGGGTACTGATTTCTCCGGATCTATCCACCCATATTGCGTGAAAATGCAATCGCATGTCATTTCCAGTATAATCTATTTTTCCAATGAATACCCATTTATCATCTGCATTTCTTCTTGGTGTAGCAATTTTAATGGTCAGTAGTGTACTATCGTCCAGTAGATGAAGATGGGCGCAAAACGTCAAGTCACAAGTAATTTCAGTATCACTTCAAAAATCAGTAAGTTCTGAATTGGGCGAACAATTGCTTCCTATTCTTCTCGACGGTACTCCAACACTGTAGCAGAAAACAGTGTTATTTTGGGTGAGTGCCTCAATTGAGCAGAAAATACTGATGCGACATACAGGAAGACTTCCGCTTACGTCTACACCCGAAAATAAAAATCAGAATATAAACTGACGGAAAAAAATCGCAACACCAAAAAAATAATTAATGCAGGATAATGAAATTTCGGAAACAGATTCGTCCAGGTAACATACGAGGGTTGGAACTTAAATAGTGGCAACTATTTATTCACAACCGATAAAAAAGAGTTACATGTCTGCACCTGTTAATGTACTTCAAAGTAGTCACCAGCGTTGTGTAGAACTCGTCGCCAGCGATGTGGAAGGCGTAGTATACCTTTAGCAGAGCCTATTCTGTTGATGGTGCGAATGGAGCGGTCTACTCCCAGTCGAATCTCTGGAACAGCTCTGAAGCGAATGCCACGAAGTTGTTCGTTCATCTTCGGAATCAAATCAAAGTTACAAGGACTTAAATTCGGGGAGTATGGTGGATCGTACAGTACTTCCCAGTCTCATCGACCGAACAGCTTCCGCTGTAAGCACCCGCGCATTGTCGTGCAAAATGATGGTTGGGTTTGCGCAGAAAGTGTCGCCGCTTCTTTCGCAAAGCTGGTCGCAGGTGATGCTCCAAAAACAGTAATACTGTGCATTGACGGTCTGCCGTGGAGGAATGTAATGCGTTAGGATAACACCATCACAGTTGTACACGATAATCACCATAACTTTCACCATACTGGGGCTCTGACGCACTTTCGACTTTCGCGGCGACCCATAACGACGCCATTCGTTGGATTGGCGTTTCAGTTTTGGCTCGTACGATGTGGCGCATGTCTCATCCAGTGTTACGATAAGGGGTAAGAAAGCCTCTCCTTCGCGGTCATAGCGCTCTAAGTGGGTCTGAGCAGCGTCGTAACGCATCCATTTCTGCATTTCCGTCAATTCATGCGGAACCCATCGTGATGCAATTTTTCGCACGCCCAGGCGTTCCTTCAGGATACGAAGCACAGTCGTATGCGCTAATCCGGTTTCGTGGGAGAGCTCACGAATCGTATGGCGTCGATCACTGTCCACTAACGCAGCAACAGCATGCACTTCTTCTTCAGAGACGTTAGGACGACCTGCCCGATGCATGTCTGCCACAGTTTGCCGACCTTCATTGAAGGCTTTTAGCCAAAGTGCCACTGTTCTGTACGGCAACGCCGATTCCCCGCACGCCTCTTAAAGACTTTGACGACACTGTCGTGCTGTACGACCTCTGGCACATCCAATCTTTATCCAACTCCGTTGTTCCTGTTTAGAAAACATAGCGACACCGTTACGTTAGACCGCTCGCTCCCAAGTGACTGTGTTTCCCCCGATTATGCGCACGCTGGTGACGTGGGACGGAGGAGTCCATTTTCTCGGAGGTAAGGTAGGTATGTCAACAACGTGTGCTATCAGCGACAATAGCAATGTTGCCACTATTTACGTTCCAACCTACGTATTTAAGTTTTTTTTAACACTGTTCCAGGCAACAGCGACCTAATGGTTGCGTAATTATTTAGTAAACGCAGTCGTGGTCGAGTATAAGTTCTTACTTTTTATTTGTGGATGACCCGTTTCGATCTGCTCCAGAGACCATAATCAGATCTACATATCTGACGCAGAGCAGACGTGTTCTCAAAGTCAGCACGGACGGGCATGCTCCACGTCAGGAATGTAGATTTGATAATGATCTCCGCAGTAGATCGAAACCGGGCATCCACAAATAAACAATAACAATGTATACGCGACCACTACTGTGGACTACTGTGGTTACTAAATAAACATATTTAAGTGATTAACACTGCAAGATCACAGATTAATGTAAGCGCGAGATAAGCCATTGCAAATAAGAAATAATGGAACGTTAACAACCAGTGTAACCGCAAAAATGTTGAATGCAACAGTATAAATCTGCATGCATTGTGTTGTTCAGGTGACGAAAGTCAGTTTGCGGGATGGAGTTCCATGCCTGTTGCATTTGGTCGGTCAATACATGGATGGTTAATGCTGGCTGTAGATGACTCTGGACCTGTCGTCCGATGATGTGTCTACCTTCTCGACTGGAGACAGATCTGGTGATCGAGAAAGCCAAGCCAACATGTCGACACTCTGTAGAGCATGTTGGGTTACAACAGCGGTATATGGGCCGTTGTTACCCTGTTATAAGACACCCACTGGAATGCTGTTCATGAATGACAGCACAGCAGGTAGAAACGCCAGCCTGACGTACAAATTTACAGTCAGCGTGTGTCAGATAACCACGCGAATGCTCCTGCCACCGAGCGAGGTGGCGGCAGTGGTTAGCATACTAGACTCGTATTCGGGAGGACGACGGTTCAATCCCGCGTCCGGCCACCCTGATTTATGTTTTCTGTAATTTCCCTAAATCCCTCCAGGCGAATGCCGGGATTGTTCCTTTGAAAGGGCACGGCCGACTTCCTTCCCCGTCCTTCCCTAATCCGATAGGGCCGATGACCTCGCTGTCTGGTCTTCTCCCCCAAAACAACCCAACCCAATCCTCCTTTTGTCATACTAAATCGCATCCCAGATTTCCAAGAGTACGTGCAATGTGTCTAGTGTCTAACAGGCAGACCGGTTGCGGGCCCTTGACTGCCCTTCTACCTAACAGAAGGCCATCACTGGCACGGCGGCAGAACAAGCTTTCATCAGAAAATACACCCTGCTCTCCAGTAAGCTCTCGTTTGACATCACTGAGCTGCACGGACTGGCTGCGCGGTTAGAGGCGCCCTGTCACGAATCGCGCGGCCCTTCCCGCCGGAAGTTCGAGTCTTCCCTCGGGCATGGGTGTGTGTGTTGTTCCCAGCGTAAGTTAGTTTAAGTTACTCTTAAGTAGTGTGTAAGTCTAGGGACCAATGACCTCAGCAGTTTGGTCCCTTAGGAATTCACACACATTTAACATTTGACATGACTGAAGTTGCAAATGGCGGTTGAAACCTGATAGTCAAGGGAAGGCAGGATTCAGTTACGATAGCGGAAGGGGCCGTAATCAGTTACTATTATTTGCCTTTTACAGTTACACACATTTATTTTTAAAACAGTACTGCCAGACTCAACAACAAATAAAAAATACCACATTTTATTAATGAAGGAATAAACAACTGTGTAAATAATAGTGTTTTCAGTGCGTTACAATTTAGCAAATCACCATAAAATACAGATACAAATAATGTTTAAAAAAACAAGCCATAGTGATCACGGCTGAAGGCCTTACAAGCCAACAATGGCAATAAATTAAGAATGTTTAAGAACTCGCTGCAATTACAACTTACAGGTATTGAAATATTAAAAGGTAAGTGGCCACAAACAAAGCAGACAGTATCAGACGCCAGGAATGGCAGTAAATAAGTTTTTAAGGCTTACTGCTAAAATACAAATACCAAATTATTTTTTCAAAGCAAATGACCACGATCACGGCTGAAGGCCTTACACGCCAGGGACGGTAATTATATAAAAAAATTTAGAAACCTGCTGTAACACAGCAAATACAAGAAAAGGTTAATTAAAAGAAACAAGCAACTGACCACCGAACCGGTGAAATAAGATGATGGTAAACCTTGTAACACAACCCTTACAATGCCAGAGTTTTTCCAGAAGGCGACCAGAACTATTAACTAGATATACATAACCTTTAATGTAGGGATTACGAGGTATGGTAATAAATAATACAATAATAAAACACAAGGATCAGTCACAGACGGTGGTCCAGGAATCGACCTCTGAGAAGGTCCGGCAACAAACACTTTCGCGAGCGATGAGATAGGCAGCCAAGAGTTGCATTCATTTCACTTGACTAGATGGTAACTCAGACTAATGGCATTCTAACGAATGACTAATGATAATCTTGCTGAACCTACCTGACGTCCAATAAACCAAATGCAAGAATGGAAAACCACGCCAAAGCCGGAACCGGCTGACTGCACTATGCCCCCAGAATACTGTGCTTAGAGCGCCTGGAACGAGAAAGGAATCACTACCACCAGAGTAGAAGAATCACAAACGGCCTACAATCAAGGAAGCTGCGTAAACTACACGCCTTACCAGACAGCAGCGGCAAGGCGAGCAAACGTACACTGGTGTTAAACACAGCAACCCCCAAGGTCGGTAACTGGGGCGTTAGCGGCCACCAGGCACGAAAATACCGCTGGTTGAACTTAACAAATTGTAACAAGCTGAACGCAGTAAACAGTAATGAGAAGTCGAGGAAAGCTAATCAGATCCGCTTTGGAGAATCGCGAGATGTCACAATGGTAGAGGTTTCCCTACTTGAATTGAAATGCACCCATCTTAAAGCCTGCAGGATCTGCACCCTCGTGTCCACAGCCCTTCCATCCGGCAGTCCGTGCGCGCCGCCAGTGGTCCCGGCACTGCGCGGACCTGGCTCCTCCTGAGTCCCCAACCGAACTAGCCCTCTCACACCATCAGGAAAACAACGACGTCGCCCCAAAGATAGGGCAACAGTTACTACATATCGATAACCGCCGCTGTTGCCACAAGCGGAGAGGCAACACTTGCGAAACCGAGTGGCGCCAATCAACACGAGAAGAAGACAAACAACCGCAACTACACGATACTGTCTGGCCTCCAAGGGAGGGCGGAAGCCTACAAACAGCACCAACACGAGCCACAGCACGGCTCAGCGATAGTTTGGGGTTAGTGAAATACACGCTACAGGGCGTCTGACTTGACGTGTCCGACTTTTAACAGTTCTTTATGTCAATGTGGTGCCAACTGCTGCTCAAATAGCTGCTGCAGATGCAGTACGATGCGACAGAGCCATACGCCGAACACGTTTGTCTTCCCTATCGGTAGTGACACGTGGCCATCCGGAGCACCGTCTACTAGCGACCGTATCGCAGAAAGAACGTCCAGCTTCTAGCAGCCCTATTACAAGACCGCGTTCAAACTCAGTGGGGTGTTGATAACGGCGTCTTTGTCACCTTAAAGAAATTCTTGACTGACGCCAACTCACCACATCCAATCCCAAAGGTACTTAATGTTCACGACCGTTACAACGTGTGTAAAAACAAACTTACTAGCTCCACTCTTGTGAGACTGGCACGAAATATGAACGGATATCATCATTCAGACGCAGAAACACGCCTACCAACTTTCGATTATGTCGCAGAACTTCTTCTTGGCACTGCGTTTTTTCCGTCAGCGTGTTTCCATATGGTGTGAAAAGTAAACTTGTGCAGTCATTTGTCCTACCGAACTGCCACTATTGCAATCTAGTCCAACACAGCATAAGCAGTATGAACATTAGAGGGCTACAAATGGCCAAGAATGCTCCTGTGCCTTACATCTGCAACATTCTATCTATAAGTGCACGTGAATTCTTCATACGCCCAGACAAGTTCACTGACTAGCATACAATAAGTCTACTTCATCGGCTCCTTATTGCACATGTAGTCCACTACCTTGCAGCAGACATTAAGTGCCAGTCAACTAACTATAATGGAAAGACAACGTCTCACTTATTTAGCATCATAGTTGTGCCCATTCATAAAACACAAACATTTGCAAACTTCTTACTGCGTCTGCCTCTGGAATAAGAAACTCGCGCTCTAGGCACAATTCAGTGCCCTGTTGTTTTCAACTAGAAGCTGAAGCAATTCCTTGTACCATTCTCATACCGTTTCCCTAGAGCTCACCTAAGTGGCCACTTTTCCTTCTATCAACAAGTAAAGCTAATGCTTCCACTTCTCCAAGTTGCATTTCTGTCTCTCTTCGTTTCTCTGTCAGTCACACCACTTCCTTTTCTCTTTTCTTCATGTACTGTGTATTGTCACGTTCTTCTTTGTCTTACACTTCCCCCATCCCCCCTTCCCCTTTCTCACATGTTCATTGCTGCTAGCGCTCGTACTTTAAACCTGCCATTCTGTAATTTCCATCTATTGTTGTACTAACCACGAAAGAATACAAGTTGGTGTTTTTATCTGCACTATCGTAATTTGTAATTTAAATAGTCTACACTCCTGGAAATGGAAAAAAGAACACATTGACACCGGTGTGTCAGACCCACCATACTTGCTCCGGACACTGCGAGAGGGCTGTACAAGCAATGATCACACGCACGGCACAGCGGACACACCAGGAACAGCGGTGTTGGCCGTCGAATGGCGCTAGCTGCGCAGCATTTGTGCACCGCCGCCGTCAGTGTCAGCCAGTTTGCCGTGGCATACGGAGCTCCATCGCAGTCTTTAACACTGGTAGCATGCCGCGACAGCGTGGACGTGAACCGTATGTGCAGTTGACGGACTTTGAGCGAGGGCGTATAGTGGGCATGCGGGAGGCCGGGTGGACGTACCGCCGAATTGCTCAACACGTGGGGTGTGAGGTCTCCACAGTACATCGATGTTTTCGCCAGTGGTCGGCGGAAGGTGCACGTGCCCGTCGACCTGGGACCGGACCGCAGCGACGCACGGATGCACGCCAAGACCGTAGGATCCTACGCAGTGCCGCAGGGGACCGCACCGCCACTTCCCAGCAAATTAGGGACACTGTTGCTCCTGGGGTATCGGCGAGGACCATTCGCAACCGTCTCCATGAAGCTGGGCTACGGTCCCGCACACCGTTAGGCCGTCTTCCGCTCACGCCCCAACATCGTGCAGCCCGCCTCCAGTGGTGTCGCGACAGGCGTGAATGGAGGGACGAATGGAGACGTGTCGTCTTCAGCGATGAGAGTCGCTTCTGCCTTGGTGCCAATGATGGTCGTATGCGTGTTTGGCGCCGTGCAGGTGAGCGCCACAATCAGGACTGCATACGACCGAGGCACACAGGGCCAACACCCGGCATCATGGTGTGGGGAGCGAACTCCTACACTGGCCGTACACCACTGGTGATCGTCGAGGGGACACTGAATAGTGCACGGTACATCCAAACCGTCATCGAACCCATCGTTCTACCATTCCTAGACCGGCAAGGGAACTTGCTGTTCCAACAGGACAATGCACGTCCGCATGTATCCCGTGCCACCCAACGTGCTCTAGAAGGTGTAAGTCAACTACCCTGGCCAGCAAGATCTCCGGATCTGTCCCCCATTGAGCATGTTTGGGACTGGATGAAGCGTCGTCTCACGCGGTCTGCACGTCCAGCACGAACGCTGGTCCAACTGAGGTGCCAGGTGGAAATGGCATGGCAAGCCGTTCCACAGGACTACATCCAGCATCTCTACGATCGTCTCCATGGGAGAATAGCAGCCTGCATTGCTGCGAAAGGTGGATATACACTGTACTAGTGCCGACATTGTGCATGCTCTGTTGCCTGTGTCTATGTGCCTGTGGTTCTGTCAGTGTGATCATGTGATGTATCTGACCCCAGGAATGTGTCAATAAAGTTTCCCCTTCCTGGGACAATGAATTCACGGTGTTCTTATTTCAATTTCCAGGAGTGTATATTACATATAAACTGTAAGATGCTTGCAGTCAGGATGTAATGTAAAATATATAGAGTACCTCATTAGATCTAAGAGAAGGCATGATGCCCCTTGTCTCGCCAGGTGAAATAATAAATAGAGAAAAAAATATTCTGTTCACAAATTGAGTGACGGTGAGCGTCTATATGCCGATTCTTATAGTACATATACAGGGCTATTACAAATGATTGAAGCGATTTCATAAATTCACTGTAGCTCCATTCATTGACATATGGTCACGACACACTACAGATACGTAGAAAAACTCATAAAGTTTTGTTCGGCTAAAGCCGCACTTCAGGTTTCTGCCGCCAGAGCGCTCGAGAGCGCAGTGAGACAAAATGGCGACAGGAGCCGAGAAAGCGTATGTCGTGCTTGAAATGCACTCACATCAGTCAGTCATAACAGTGCAACGACACTTCAGGACGAAGTTCAACAAAGATCCACCAACTGCTAACTCCATTCGGCGATGGTATGCGCAGTTTAAAGCTTCTGGATGCCTCTGTAAGAGGAAATCAACGGGTCGGCCTGCAGTGAGCGAAGAAACGGTTGAACGCGTGCGGGCAAGTTTCACGCGTAGCCCGCGGAAGTCGACGAATAAAGCAAGCAGGGTGCTAAACGTACCACAGCCGACGGTTTGGAAAAATCTTACGGAAAAGGCAAAAGCAGAAGCCTTACCGTTTACAATTGCTACAAGCCTTGACACCCGATGACAAAGTCAAACGCTTTGAATTTTCAGCGCGGTTGCAACAGCTCATGGAAGAGGATGCTTTCAGTGCGAAACTAGTTTTCAGTGATGAAGCAACATTTTTTCTTAATGGTGAAGTGTTTAAACCTCCTCTACCAAGAAACGTGCCAGAACTGTGAGCTCGCATCAACGATGCTTTCGAACTCATTGATGGGGACACGCTGCGCCGAGTGTGGGAGGAACTTGATTATCGGCTTGATGTCTGCCGAATCATTAAAGGGGCACATATCGAACATTTGTGAATGCCTAAAAAAACTTTTTGAGTTTTTGTATGTGTGTGCAAAACATTGTGAAAATATCTCAAATAATAAAGTTATTGCACAGCTGTGAAATCGCTTCAATCATTTGTAATAACCCTGCTACTTGCTTAAAGAATTAATTTGCCTTCAGGTTTTTTAAGTATCCGTAAGACGACAGTGAGATGGAAATCACATACGATGATTCCCACAGATTTTGCACCAGGTTCATATTAAGACAATTCATTTCGAACTGTAGTATTTGGTTGTGACTGGTTTGCCGAAGGACGCCAGGAGCGCTGGGATACTTCCATGGGAGATCAGGGAACATGACAGATCTAGAGAGTTCCCTCAGAACTCGTCTATAAGTTGGACGTACCTGTTTGTAGCAACACCCTTTCAAGGTTGCATTAGGAAATAGTGCCTGCACTGACAATCCACCGTTTTCTTGCTGAGACAGTTCTTAAACAGGACCCAGTAGGGTCACTCAGCCTCATTTGCGTTCGTGTTCTGGAGCAGTGAATAAGCGTCCGCGAAGTCAGTGTCAACTGTGCTCTAAGGCTTCATGCACTTACACGAGTGGTGACAAGTTTTGACAATCGAGTGTGGCGTTCGCTTTTCCTGGGACATAAATGATCCGCGTGAAGCACACGATCGGCGGGCAACCACAGGCTACCGGTTGCAAAATGACAGATATCACAGCCAACAGGCTAGATAACACGCCATCGTGCTTCACTGCTCGTACTCATTGCTAGTATTTCAGTCTCTCGCTCGCCTCAATCCTATTTTAGCTTCCTTCGTATCGTTTTGTAACTTTTATTTTTAACTGATGCTCATATGTGACCCCTGATATTCGATACTAGTACACTCTTTCCTCGTTTCAGTTCTCAATATTCGTTTTCCTGTCTGTCAATCCTGAATGCTCCCCGTGCTGTATCTATCATTTTGCCAGCAGAGTGGTCACGCAGTCTTCCAGGAATACTGTCTGCCTGATTACACGGACATCCTGCCTACGACTTTCCTTTTACCTCTGTTGTACTATGCCAACCTCTTACGATCCTAGTGGTGTAGGTCTCTGAATTCGGCCTGTGACTGATGTCATGCCTGCTTAAAGGAAGTAATGGATTCTCTTAGAATTCTTCATGCCAACTGCATAATTGCGACTAAACTGCGTGTGACCAAATTTTTGTTATTACTCGAAAGTGTGGTTCAACGTCTAACATCTTTCAGGCTGTCAGGAAGACAGAATCCACGTTTTCGTCGCACAGTCCAAAGATTCACTGAGTGGAGAGACTATTGTGTTGAAGGTCGGTGAGCACTCGCTAGAATTAATCCTCAAGATATCGTCATTAACCGAAGATTACACTATATGTATACGAGATAAGAATTCACAAAAAATGTGTTTCAGAGGTAATGAAGCCCAGGGCATCACACATCTACTGCCTCAGTTCAGATACATTTTGGAAACCTCTTCCGCGACTGAAGCGATGATGCCTTGAAACAGGCCAGACAATCTGTACTCTTGGTAACCAGGAATCATTCCAAGGCGTAGCCGACATTTTCGCAGAACAGGGAACAGAATGAAAGTCTGCTGACTGTGGCCATCACTAATACAGAAGGAGTGTGTGTTCTATCTCAAGGAGTCCATTGTTCTCTTTACGTAAACATACTAGTCACATCATCTTATCTGAACAAACCGCCCTTATTTAAATAAAATGGCCACGATGCTTTCAGCCTATCTTCATTACCATCATTTGTGACCCAAAAAATGAAGTCAGACACTACAGTGCATGTATGAAATTAAAAGGAGCGTTATCATATTGACCGAATTACTAAAAGTTAATGACACAAAGGCTGTCCAACGGCATTTTCTGCAAGCACTCAAAAATATGACCACTTTCCGTCTCTATTTACAGTTTCGGGGCAATTTTTCACAGTTCTGGGGCAATTTGTGACAATCTGTGGTATCTCTGCCGATGTCTTCCCAGTGATACAAATACCCACTTTCAATATCGTCATCCAAAGACGCACATAGATTATTGTAAATACCTGACTTTTAATGTTTAACAAATACCATAGTGTATTATTTAAATAAATATTGATATTAAATGGGTTTATATCTAGCAACTACCACACTGAATTATTTAAATGAATTAACTGGTTTGCTGTATAATGGTATTATTGTATTAAAGTTCGGATGACCTGTAGGCTTCTCCTCCAACTTGCTTTGCCAAAAGTGGACACAGATAACTAACATTTAATAAAAAAAATTCTGAGTCTTTCTCCAGAACGTCTGTGATTCCTCGACGTATCCATCGCCAAGCAACTTTCGTTCTCAGATCTCGCGTACTTTTCCCCATTCCAATGATTCACTATCGCGCCTCCGTTTGCTAACATTGTCTGCGTTGGGAAACAGCATCTCCATCGGCGCTGTTGCATTCTGCAGTGCTGTTTAATGCAGGGAATAACTTCTGCTAGCTGCAGTGTCCCTATTAAATGAAAAATTTAGAAAATAAAATACTGTCAAAAGACGAGGAACCTCACACGTGCCTCTTCAGACAGGAGTCCCGTCTCCCACCGTCATCGCACTGCGCTTCAGTGTGTGTTGTGTTCATGACAGCCACCACTTCGCTGCCTCGACCAATAGTCATCAGCAGCAGCCATGCCCGAATTAACAAAATTAAAGCACCCGCCCCCCCTCCCTCACTCGCTCCGTGCACGCACGGCGCCAGAGGGCATATAGAAAAAACAATTCACTTTACGACTGTAGCTACTAGTCTATGCACTAAGCACCGTGCAGAAAGATGAAGGCGTGCGCAGGGAACCTCTGCCACGGACAGCGTATGTAGGCAGTCTTCAACACACTTCAAGAATTTTACAACTCGCCAGTTAGTCGTTGGGAGTAGTACCAGAAATGAAGTGTCCATAACCATGACATATTTTTCCATAGCATGACCCACACAGTAACTACAAAATTCATCATTCTCAGACAGCACACAAACCACGGGTGGTTGCATGCCACACTGTGTACGCCGTCGCATTCTCTTGTGCCATAAAGAGGACATTTACGTATTGTTTAAACACAGTTGGGTCTACAGCGCGTACAGATCTCTTTTCGGCTGCAATAGGATTTTAATACCTCATGAAAACCTCAGCATTTCTATTGCTGTCACACGGTAGGTGGAATGGTATTTTTACAGTGACATTTTGTTTCGCAGAGATGAACTAGGACAATGAACCCACTTACCCTAGTTAAACAAATGACCTTGACTCTAGGTGTGCTGGCGTACGCTATACCAGGGTGAGTCAAATGAAAACCTTAATTTTTTTTAAATACTATTTATTGTGCACAAGTGGAACAAAGCTGTATCACTTTTCAACCTAATCTTCCCCACGCTCAATGCAAGTCCTCCAGCGCTTACAAAGTGCATAAATTCCTTAGGAAAAAAATTCTTTTGGTAGTCCACGCAACCAATCATGCACCGCGTGGCGTACCTCTTCATCAGACCGGAACTTCTTTCCTCCCATTGTGCCTTTGAATGGTCCAAACATATGAAAATCACTTGGGACAAGGTCTGGTGAGTATAGTGGATGAGGAAGACACTCAAAAGGCAGGTCTGTGATTGTTGCAACTGTTGCACTGGCAGTGTGGGGCCTTGCATTGTCATGTTGCAAAAGGACACCTGCTGACAGCAATCCACGTCGCTTTGATTTGATTGCAGGCCGTAGATGATTTTTTAGGAGATTTCGTATGATGCACTGGTGACAGTGGTCCAGGCATGTAATGCTCCAAAATGACGCCTTTTTCGTCCCAAAACAGAGTCAGCATAACCTTCACTGCTGATGGTTCTGTTCGAAACTTCTTCACAAGCTTCAACACGTCGTTCCCTCATTTCAGGGGTTAGCTGCCGTGGCACCCATCTTGCAGACACTTTGTGAAACTGGAGCACGTCATGCACAATGTGGTGTGCTCACCCATGACTAATCTGGAAACATGCTGCAACGTCATCCAGTGTCACTCGGCGGTTTTCCTTCACTATGGCTTCAACTGCTGCAATTTTCTGTGGAGTCACAACTCGTTGTGCCTGACCTGGACGAGGAGCATCTTCCACTGAAGTCACACCATTTGCGAACTTCCTACTCCATTCGTAGACTTGCTGCTGTGACAAACATGCATCACCGTACTGAACCTTCATTCGTCGACGAATTTCTATAGGTTTCACACCTTCACTACGCAAAAACCGAATAACAGAACGCTGTTCTTTCCTGGTGCAAGTCGCAAGTGCGGCGACCATCTTTATACTGATACTGCGACGGTTTGTGTGCATCTGCACTATACTGCCACCTACAGGCCATTCTGACACGCTGTTTGTAGCACGCTTACCAACTTACAGGATAACGGTGCGAAATTTCGATTTGTTATTACAAATTTAAGGTTTTCATTTGACTCACCCTCGTAGTTGTGATATGGAGACGGAAAAGATTCAAGAATTAGTACGTACATGTTATTTGATTGCTGTTAACCGCAGAACTTCAGATTGGACATAATTGAAGTACTCAGTAAGTACTCAATGGGTTCCTGTAATAAAGTGTATTTTGCGTTCTAGTGAGAGGACACCGGCCACACACCTACCATAGAACCCTCTCCTCGTCCAGTCAGGAACCACAAAACATTACAAGAGGGCACAGCCATAACACTAGGAACTAACGTTCCAGTTACAGCAGTGGCTTTCCCCTCGTTTTAGTTCCACTATCATAGGAATCAGAGATATAGTGTGTCCCTCCTAAGAATAGTCACATGCATTTTCTCAGGTGTTTCGGTATACAACTGCAATTTCGCTTTTGTAATTTGTACGTGGAGTCAGCTCCAAAAAACACTGCTCACTGCCTCTTTATTGCAACGCCCACTTTCGACAGAAAGCGCTGCTTTGTTTCCCGTTAATGCAGAAGTTTACGTGGTCATTCGAAAGAGCGGTCCAAAAATAATCTAGTTCAATATTCGTTCAATCGAAAAGTAATAACAGATACATTAAAACACGAAGAATAACCGGTACTCCAGCATAACAAAGTGCAACACATTGCTAGTCTATCCATATCAGCTAAATACCAAATGAGATCGGACATGCAGTACTGACACCACCCATTCCAGCAAGAGCACATCCCTAGTCATTTGCGTATTGTATAGGAAATTAATCCAGAGTAGAAGAGATACATTTTCAAATTACGAATACGACTAGATAACAGCTGTACAAATAATCAGTGACACATAAAAATTTTTGCTGGACAAGGAACTGAACGCGGGTTTTCCGCTTAATATGAGTGCAGCCTTAACAACTTCGGCTATCCGTGCATGCCTCCCGGATCGATAGAAAGCTGCGTATACCACAGTGTCCACGTTCCTTATTACTCGCAGACTTTCTGTGATTCCCGCACACAGAGACACATTGATACTATCGTCGTTGTGGTATGTCTTGGCATGTAATACAATTTCTGCTGTGCCTCTATTTTACAGTGTCTGTATAGTACTACGCAATGTCCTTCGACATCGCAGTATTGCTTCGTGGTACTCACTTTCCCTATATTGTTCCCTATTGGATGTCCATATGAGTGTGTTACGTCTACACCTATATGACTACTCTGCAACTAACACTTAAGTATACAAGGTGTTACAAAAAGGTACGGCCAAACTTTCAGGAAACATTCCTCACACACAAAGGAAGAAAATACGTTATGTGGACATGTGTCCGGAAACGCTTACTTTCCATGTTAGAGCTCATTTTATTACTTCTCTTCAAATCACATTAATCATGGAATGGAAACACATAGCAACAGAACGTACCAACGTGACTTCAAACACTTTGTTACAGGAAATGTTCAAAATGTCATCCGTTAGCGAGGATACATGCATCCACCCTCCGTCGCATGGAATCCCTGATGCGCTGATGCAGCCCTCGAGAATGGCGTATTGTATCACAGCCGTCCACAATACGACCACGAAGAGTCTCTACATTTGGTACCGGGGTTGCGTAGACAAGGGCTTTCAAATGCCCCCATAAATGAAAGTCGAGAGGGTTGAGGTCAGGAGAGCGTGGAGGCCATGGAATTGGTCCGCCTCTACCAATCCATCGGTCACCGAATCTGTTGTTAAGAAGCGTACGAACACTTCGACTGAAATGTGCAGGAGCTCCATCGTGCATGAACCACATGTTGTGTCGTACTTGTAAAGGCACATGTTCTCGCAGCACAGGTAGAGTATCCCGTATGAAATCATGATAACGTGCTCCATTGAGCGTAGGTGGAAGAACATGGGGCCCAATCAAGACATCACCAACAATGCCTGCCCAAACGTTCACAGAAAATCTGTGTTGATGACGTGATTGCACAACTGCGTGCGGATTCTCGTCAGCCCACACATGTTGATTGTGAAAATTTACAATTTGATCACGTTGGAATGAAGCCTCATCCGTAAAGAGAACATTTGCACTGAAATGAGGATTGACACATTGTTGGATGAACCATTCGCAGAAGTGTACCCGTGGAGGCCAATCAGCTGCTGATAGTGCCTGCACACGCTGTACATGGGACGGAAACAACTGGTTCTCCCGTAGCACTCTCCATACAGTGACGTGGTCAACGTTACCTTGTACAGCAGCAACTTCTCTGACGCTGACATTAGGGTTATCGTCAACTGCACGAAGAATTGCCTCGTCCATTGCAGGTGTCCTCGTCGTTCTAGGTCTTCCCCAGTCGCGAGTCATAGGCTGGAATGTTCCGTGCTTCCTAAGACGCCGATCAACTGCTTCGAACGTCTTCCTGTCGGGATACCTTCGCTCTGGAAATCTGTTTCGATACTAACGTACCGCGCCACGGTTACTGCCCCGTGCTAATCCATACATCAAATGGGCATCTGCCACCTCCGCATTTGTAAACATTGCACTGACTGCAAAACCACATTCGTGATGAACACTAACCTGTTGATGCCACGTACTGATGTGCTTGTTGCTAGTACTGTAGAGCAATGAGTCGCATGTCAACACAAGCACCGAAGTCAACATTACCTTCCTTCAATTGGGCCAACTGGCGGTGAATGGAGGAAGTACAGTACATACTGACGAAACTAAAATGAGCTCTAACATGGAAATTAAGCGTTTCCGGACACATGTCCACATAACATCTTTTCTTTATTGTGTGTGAGGAATGTTTCCTGAAAATTTGGCCGTAGCTTTTTGTAACACCCTGTATATGAAGATAGTAACTGCTCTCGAAAGAACAGATACCATTGATGACCGTGCAGCTTCTCTAGAATAAATGATAATTAATTGAAACCCTCAGCTGCTGACAGGTGTTGTTGATATACCTCGATGGGGACAGCTGAAAATGTGTGCCCCGACGGGGACTCCAACCCGGGATCTGCTACTTACATGGCAGACGCTCTACCCATCTGAGCCATCGAAGACACAGAGGAGTGCAAGAGTAAGTCCCTGCAGTCACGCTATTCAATTAATTATCATTTATGACACTTAAGTGCCTGACAGAGAGTTCGTCTAACCGCCTTCACATTATTTCTCTACCGTTCCACTAACACGGCATGAGAAAAATTAACACTTAAATATTTCTGGTCGAGCTCTGATTTCTCTTATTTTATGACGACGAACATTTTCCCTATGTCGGTTAGCGACAATAATCACATCAACAGGAGAACGTTGGTGACTGAAATTTCGTGAAAAGATCTGAAGCAGGCGGAGGTTTTGAGTACAGCGTCCCGTCGACAACGAGGTCATTAGAGACGGAGCACAAGGTGGGATTAAAAAAAGTGGAGAACGAAATCGGCAGTGCCATTTCGGAGAAATCCTCCATGCATTTGTCTTTAGCGATTTAGGGAAATCATTGTTGTTTGTTGTAGTTGTTGTGGTCTTCAGTCCTGAGACTGGTTTGATCCAGCTCTCCATGCTACTCTATCCTGTGCAAGCTTCTTCATGTCCCAGTACCTACTGCAGCATACATCCTTCTAAATCTGTTTAGTGTATTCATCTCTTGGACTCCCTCTACGATTTTTACCCTCCACGCTGCCCTCCAATGCTAAATTTGTGATCCCTTGATGCCTCAGAACATGTCCTACCAACCGATCCCTTCTTCTAGTCAAGTTGTGCCACAAACTTCTCTTCTCCCCAATCCTATTCAATACCTCCTCATTAGTTATGTGATCTACCCATCTAATCTTCAGCATTCCTCTGTAGCACCACATTTCGAAAGCTTCTATTCTCTTCTTATCTAAACTATTTATCGTCCACGTTTCACTTCCATACATGACTACACTCCATACAAATACTTTCAGAAACGACTTCCTGACATTTAAAACTATACTCGATGTTAACAAATTTTTGTTCTTCAGAAACGCTTTCCTTGCCATTGCCGGTCTACATTTTATACCCTCTCTACTTCGACCATCGTCAGTTATTTTGCTCCCCAAATAGCGAAACTCCTCGCCGAGTGCTACCGCCATGCAAGCAGTGCTGTTCAGTCACTGGTTGCTCTTTGTGTTTTGATGTCCCTGCTAATAGATACTGACAAAACAAATATCGCATTAGACTAATTTGAGACCGCTCGATCGACTGGGCACGTAAAATTTCGCTTTAAAAATCACTTTGTGTGGAACGTGAGACAAACCGACGCTTTCCGTTGGAACCGGTCGTCGCATGAAATACTTGATGAGCAGCACTTGTTTCGGCTGATTCTAGCTACACATTACAAAAACCAAATTGCAAATACCTGCCGAAACACCAGAGAAACAGCGCCTGACGACTTTTTGAAGAGACACTCTGTGTATACAGGGTGAACGTTAATAAAACCGACGAACTGCAGGGACGGATTCCTGATTGGAAATGGAGGAAAGAGGTCCTACGAACATGCGTCCGGAAATGCATCGTCGCTATGCTAGATGGCGCTGACGAATGACAGTTCGTCTAACCACATGCCGTGTTTTTCTTGTGTGTTGCAGGCTGTGTGATTGGTGCAGCGTACTGTCAGCAGCAGCAGGGTCCGGCATTCATGTCGGGAACAAGCGGAGATGGTGTGTGCGTACGGCCAAGCTGATGGTACTGGTCGAAAGTACCCTCACTGACACCAACCACGTTACACAACATTTCAAGCCATGTCTGAGCGTTTGTGTCATCATGGGTGCTTTCAGACAGACGCGAGGCGACACGACTGTGCGTATAACAGATATGGAAGACCGGATTCTACAACCTGTTGAGACGAACCCTGGTACAAGCCCCAGTCAAGTGTCCCGCTAACACGGTGTAAGCCAAAATACGATTATGTGCATGCTTCATGACAAACTCTACTATCCGTATCACCTGCGATGAATGCAAGGATTATCAGCAGCGGATTTTCCTCTACGGTATGGATTTTGTTGATGGTTTTTGCACCAGACCATAACAATTATAGGATATTTGTAATCAGAAATACAGGGTGATTCAAAAAGAATACCACAACTTTAAAAATGTGTATTTAATGAAAGAAACATAATATAACCTTCTGTTATACATCATTACAAAGAGTATTTAAAAAGGTTTTTTTTTCACTCAAAAACAAGTTCAGAGATGTTCAATATGGCCCCCTCCAGACACACGAGCAATATCAACCCGATACTCCAACTCGTTCCACACTCTGTAGCATATCAGGCGTAACAGTTTGGATAGCTGCTGTTATTTCTCGTTTCAAATCATCAATGGTGGCTGGGAGAGGTGGCCGAAACACCATATCCTTAACAAACCCCCATAAGAAAAAATCGCAGGGGGTAAGATCAGGGCTTCTTGGAGGCCAGTGATGAAGTGCTCTGTCACGGGCTGCCTGCCGGCCGATCCATCGCCTCGGGTAGTTGACGTTCAGGTAGTTACGGACAGATAAGTGCCAATGTGGTGGCGCTCCATCCTTTTTCGTAGGACTCTCCATACAGTTGATTGTGGAATTTGCAGCTCTCTGCTAGCTCTGCGAGTCGATTTTCCTGGGCTCCGAACAAATGCTTGCTGGGTGCGTGCAACATTTTCATCACTCGTTCTCGGCCGTCCAGAACTTTTCCCTTTGCACAAACACCCATTCTCTGTAAACTGTTTATACCAACGTTTAATACACCACCTATCAGGAGGTTTAACACCATACTTCGTTCGAAATGCACGCTGAACAACTGTCGTCGATTCACTTCTGCCGTACTCAATAACACAAAAAGCTTTCTGTTGAGCGGTCGCCATCTTAGCATCAACTGACGCTGACGCCTAGTCAACAGCGCCTCAAGCGAACAAATGTACAACTAAATGAAACTTTATAGCTCCCTTAATTCGGCGACAGATAGTGCTTAGCTCTGCCTTTTGTCGTTGCAGAGTTTTAAATTCCTAAAGTTGTGGTATTCTGCTAAGCCATCGGTCCCTCGCTCCGATTAAAACAATTCCACAAGGGTGGGAGTAAAATAATCGACACATACAAAACACAGCTGGAAGAAACGAGAAAACCACAATAATGACAGAAGGGCAACAAACACTTAAATGTGCAAAATCAGAAAAGAAAACCACAGAGAGACGCAAGAAACATGTAAAAGATATCAAAACAAGAGAGCAGATTAGCATGGCTTGCTGATCAAGAGAATAAAAAGGAGGAGCCAGCCACTCTGCAACACATTAAAACCTGCACCATAAAAGCACTAGGATGGAGGCCACAGAGGAAAAAAGGCGCTACAACTTAGGTCAAATGATAGAACCCACCCTCACGAATAAAACGTAAAACAAAAGCTGCTGTTGAGGCACTGTCGCCGAATTCCGAAGATAGGATGCTGGGAAAGTTAAAATTCCGCCGCAGAGCGGCTAAAAGTGGGCAGTCCAGCAATAGGTAGACGACCGTCATTTGTGAGCCACAGCGACACCGAGGTGGGTCCTCGCGACGGAGGAGGTAACCATGTGTTAGCCACGTATGGCCAATGCAGAGCCGGCAGAGGACAACTGATTCCCTGCGAGAGGACCGCATGGAAGACTTCCACACATTCGCAGTCTCCTTAATGATATACAGTTTGTTGTGCGTACTGTTATGCCACTCCGTCTCCCAAAGCCGAAAAACTCGGCGGTGTAAGATAGAACGCAGGTCAGTTTCGCCCATCTCCAGAAGCGGTTTCCGTGTAGCCTGTTTGGCCAGCCTGTCGGCAAGTTCGTTGCCTGAAATTCAGACGTGTCCTGGGGTCCACACAAACACCACTGAACGACGGGACCGTTCGAGGGCACAAATGGATTCCTGGATGGACGCTACCAAAGGACGGCGAGGGTATCACTAGCCAATAGCTTGCAGGTTGCTCAAGAAGTCAGTACGCAGGAGAAATGACTCGCCAGGGCATGAGCGGAAGTGCTCAAGAGCACGAGATATGGCCGTCAGCTCTGCAGTGAAAACACTGCAGCCATCTGGCAAGCAGTGCTGTTAAATGTGTCCTCCATGAACATGCGCAAAGCCTATGTGATCATCAGCCATCGCGCCGTCAGTATAAACCACTTCATGACCGCGGTACACGTCGAGAATCGAGAGGAAGATAGCAGAGAGCCACAGGACTAACGGAGTACTTAGGGCCATGCGAAAGGTCCAGAAGAATCTGCGACCTAGGTGTACACCATGGAGATGTGCGTGAATGGACCTCGAGGAGAGGTGTTACAGGGAAGCAGTTCAGACAGGGCAATCGTAAGCCCTGACCTGGGCTGCCGATGCGGGAAATGAACCGAAGTGGGTGGGAAAAGGAGACAGTAATTCGGATACGCAGGAGAACCACGAACGTGTGCAACGTAACTGGCCAGCAGTTGCTTACGCCTAACCCGCAATGGAGGGACTCCGGCCTCCACAGGACACTAGTCACCAGATTCGTTCTTAGAGCTCCCGTCTCTAGGCGAACGCCAAAGTGGTGCACTTAGTCGAGTACACGCAACGCTGAGGGCGCCGCCGAACCGTAAAGCAGACTCCCATAATCAAGGGAGGATTGAACAAGGGCTCTGTAGAGCTGCAGCAGCGTAGAGCCATCTGCACCCCAGTTGTGTTACTCAGGCAACGGAGGGCATTGAGGTACTGCCAGCAGTTCCGCTTAAGCTGACGAATGTGAGGAAGCCAAGTCAATCGGGCGTCGGAAACCAGTCTTAAGAATCGATATGTCTCCACCACAGTGAGTGGATCGTCATTAAAGTAAAGTTCTGGTTCCGGATGAACGGTACGGAGGCGACAAAAGTGCATAACACATGACTTTGTGGGCGAAAACAGGAAACTGTGGCTAGAGCCCATGACTGCGCCTTGTGGATGGCTCCCTGTAGGCGCCGCTCAGCAACACCAGAACTTATGGAGCGGTGCGAAATGCAGAAGTCGTCTGCATACAGAGAAGGTGGACGGACGACCCTACAGTTGCTGCTAAACCATTAATGGCCACTAAAAATAGAGATACACTCAATACAGAGCCCTGCGGGACCCCATTCTCCTGGATATGGGGGGAATTATGGGAGGCACCAACTTGGACACGGAAAGAACGAAGTGACAGGAAATTATGGATAAGAATCGAGAGTGGGCCCTGGAGACCCCACTCATATAATGTAGCAAGGATATGATGTCGCCAGATAGTGTCATACGTTTTCGTAAATCAAAACAGACGGCAACCAGGTGTTGGCGTCTGGAAAAGGCTGTTCGGATGGCAGACTCGAGGGACACAGAGAGTAGGCCATGTGACTCCAGGACCCAACCCAACTGCCGACACACCATATATTCCAGCAGATTACAAGGAACGTTGGTGAGGCGGATGGGACGATAGCTATCCACATCAAGCGGGTTTTTACCGGGTTTAATCATCTGACTGTGGATCCGATCTGGCCTAGGAGCTGTGTCAGGGCAATGTGCAAGGGTACTGAGGAGATCACATTCTATAAATGGGGCGTTATACGATTCACTGTGGCGTGAGGTGAACGAGAGGACTTTCCTTTCCAGCCGACATTTGAAAGTGCGAAAGGCTGGGGGATAATTCTCTGACGCAGAGCCTCGAGCAAAGTGTTCAGCAAAGTGCTCGGCAATCGCGTTTGCGTCGGTACATAACACACCATTTATGTGAACACCGGGAACACCTGTTGGAGTCTGGTACCCGAAAACACGTTTGATCTTTGCCCAGATTTAGTAAGGTGACGTATGGCACCCAATGGTCGAGACGTATCTCTCCCAACACTCCTGCTTCCGTCGTTTGATAAGTTGGCGAAAGCGGGCACAGAGCCGTTTAAAGGCTATGAGGTGCTCCAGGGAAGGGTGCCGTTTATGCCGCTGTAGAGCTCGCCGATGCTCCTTAATTGCTTCAGCGACTTACGGCGACCACCAAGGAACTGCCTTTCGCCGGTGGCACCCTAAAGAACGAGGAATCGCGTTTTATGCCGCAGAAACAATTGTGCTAGTCACCTGCTCAAGCATCACATCGATGGTACCGTGTGGGGGAGAATGGTTCAAATGGCTCTGAGCACTATGGGACTTAACTTCTGAGGTCATCAGTCCCCTAGAACTTAGAACTACTTAAACCTAACTAACCTAAGGACATCACACACATCCATGCCCGAGGCAGGATTCGAACCTGCGACCGTAGCGGTCGCTCGGTACCAGACTGTAGCGCCTAGAACCGCACGGCCACTCCGGCCGGCTTGTGGGGGAGATTCAACGGTGACAACAGAGGTGAAAGTTCCCAGTACACCTTGTTTAAAGCCCATCTGGGCAGGCGTTCGTGTGCCTGATGCAGGGACAGGAAGATGGGGAAGTGCTCACTACCAAACAGGTCGTCATGTGCTCTCCATTGGATACATGGGAGAAGGCTTGGGCTGCAAATTGATAAATCAAGGCCGATTAACTACCATGAGCCACACTGAAATGTGTGACGGTCCCAGTATTTAAAAGGCAGAGGTCGAACTGAGACAGTAAAGTTTCGACATCTCTGCCTCGGCCAGCAAGCACGGTGCCACCCCACAAGGGGTATGGGCGTTAAAATCTCCCAAAAGTAGGAAAGGTTTAGGGAGTTGATCAATCAGTGCAGCTAATACATTCAGGGGTAATGCACCATCTGGAGGAAGATACACAATGCAGACAGTTATTTCCTGCGTCGTCCTTATTCTGACAGCCACAGCTTCAAGAGGGGTTTGAAGGGGCACAGCTTCACTACAGACTGAGTTTAGGTCATAAAAGCGAACTCCACCTTACACTCGATTATAGTCGCTATGGTTCCTATAACATCACTAACAGCCGCACAGGGGAGAGATCCGCATTGCTGGGAAACAGGTTTCCTGTAGGGCAATGCAGAAAGCAGGCGTATAGCTTAACAGTTGCTGTAGTCCAGCCAGGCGGTGGAAAAAACCGCCGCAACTCCACTGGAGGATGACGTCATCGTGAGACTGGGAATGCATGGAACATTCAATGAGGCAGTTTACACCTCAGGGTCACCTGCTGCCTGAGCAGTCTATATCCATTGTGTCTAAAGGTCCGGCGAGGTCTAGGTCCTCAGCGGACGCCAGACTCTCCACCTCATCCTCAGACACAGAGCTTGTACGTAGTGGTGGTGTGGGTGCCACCGCAGAGCCTTGGTCCTTGGGGGTCTTTTCTTTTAATGTTTCTCTCGTTGCTCCTTAGGTTTGTCCAGCTGGGAGGGCTTCACTGATTCAGTCGGGACTGAGGCGAACTGTGAAGCCCTAAGACCAGCTACCTGTGGTTGCTTCAGCCACTGGCAGGTGTCAGCTTGAACCTGAGAAGCGGGAATTGACATCCCCGATGGTTGGTGGGGGGGGTTGTTGCTCCTGAAATAGGTTGTGCAGGAGCAACAGGGAGGGAAGTGCCCCCCACCATCAAGTGGGGGCAGCTGGAGTCTGAAGGCTCTGAGTGAAAACTGAACACGGTGAAACGGAAGATGGTAGAAACGTTGTTGTAGCGGCGGCGTATGTTGACGTCATGTGCACAGGATGTAGCCTCTCACATTTTCTTAGCCTCAGTGTAGGTCAGTCAGTCCAGGGTCTTGTATTCCATTATTTTTCTTTCATTCTGGAGAATCCTGCAATCTGGCGAGCAAGGCGAATGGTGCTCTCCACAGTTTGTAACAAGATGGGAGCTGGGGCACAGGGAGTATTGGGATGTGAAGGATGTCCACAACCCCGACAGGTGACGCTGGAAGTACAGCAGGAAGACATATGGCCGAACTTCCAGCACTTAAAGCACTGCATTCGGGCAGGGATGTATGGCTTTACGTCACAGCAGTAGACTATTACCCTGACCTTTTCGGGTAATGTGTCACCCTCAGAGGCCAAGATGAAGGCAGCAGTGGCAACCTGATTATCCCTCGGACCCCGGTGGACGCGCTGGACGAAATTGAATATTTAAGCTCTTATGGGGCGTGCTGGAAACAGAAACATCCCCCAGCTTGTCACAGGCGAGTAGTGCTCGTGCCTGGGCAGAGGATGCTGTTTTGATCAAGACTGACACTGACTGCATTTTAGACAAGTCCTCTACCTCTCCAAACGTGTCCTCTAAATGCTCCACAAAAAACTGAGTTTTCACTAACTAGTATGATTCCCCATCAACTCTCGTACATACAAGGTGCTGGGGTGAATAAGCTTTGCTGCCAACCTTAGCCTGTCATTGCTCTCATGGTGTGGACAGGGAGTGGGGGGGGGGGACGATTTGGGGTCGTATTTCTTAGCATTTAAGTTAGACCTCGAACGCCTAGAGACTGCTGGTGTTTGACTACCAGCAAGAGATGATGTACTATGTCTCATGGCATGTCATCCGCCCTGATGCCCCCACTCTGAGGAGTAGGAGCCCTCCCCCCGGGCGCCACCCAGCTGGAGCTAAGGCCACCTGGCAGGATGGCCATTGCCGGGAGTGCCGATGCCCCAGGGTGATGGATGTCTACTCCTTCGCATACATGGGGAGTCAACAGCACAGGCATCAGCAGGGTGATCCCTGTGTGGTCACGGGGCTACAACCAACAGAGTACACGGCGGCCCCACCACAACGGACTAGCTACAGTGCTGGATATCAGGTGCAAACAAGCTAACAAGTCCATTATCGTCGACAGTGCAGAAAGCGATACTGCACAGAGGATGGAGGAAAACGCACCCAGGAGGGTGACCTCCCTCAACAGCTGGAGAATGAACAGAATTGCAGATCCACTTCGATGAAGGATGCGAGATGCCTCAGGGCATGATGGACTCCATGCACCATGTAAGGCACCCTTCCCCAATTGGCTCGCTCATCGGGAAAATTTTGAAAAATGTTGGTCAAACCCTACAGGGGACCATCACGTAAAGGCTGAAGCGTGTGAGACTCCTTTTAATCACCTCTTATGACAGGCAGGAATACCTCAGGCCCATTCTAACCCCTGGACCCACAGGGGGATGTCACGTGGGATTAACAGAAGAGAGACCACACATATTGTATAGGGGACAGACCCTCTATTTGCCGGGTGGTTACAATTAAAGTGTAGCTATTCTCGGAGGTCCAGTGCGGGTTGTAATTATCGTATAGCAGCGACACTTGGTAGATATGCTGATGCTATGCGGTACCCATTTACGTTGGAAAAAAAATAGTTCCAATTTTGGTCACCTGGTGCAAATCTGGCGCTGTATAGCATCCTGGCAACGTCTCTGGTGCTCATATTGAATAAATTTTGTAAATGGTGATCAATAATAAAGTCAACATTATGCCTTTCTCAATTGTTAGGCCTTTTCTGCTCACAGTTCGTTCCCAGTTCATTACATACCAAAACACTTTTGTTCCTTTTTCTTCCGTCCACAGTGCCAGATTTGCACCTCTTGGCCAAAACTGGAAATATTTTTTTTTCCTAGAGTAAATCGATTTGGCATTAATACCATTAGAAATCTACCAAGTTTCGCTGCCACCCGATAGTTACAGCACAGTGTTGTGTGATGTCCTTAGGTTAGTTAGGTTTAAGTAGTTCAAAGTTCTAGGGGACTGATGACCATAGATCCTAAGTCCCATAGTGCTTAGAGCCATTTGAACCATTTGAATTACAGCGCACACTGGACCTATGCCAGTACCTGCACTTGGGGAACTGGCTGCCCCGTACAGCGAGTTCAGCCAGAAGAACTCTCCACCACCTTCCCTAGGGTCAGCCTGTTACAGGGGTGATGGCCCAGATTAGCCACATCTTTGAGGTGTTGGCCTCGAGACAAAGTCATGGCTGCTTGCCAGAGCTGCCTTCGCAGATTTCTGTAGCACTGCACGTCTCTTGACAGGGTCCCTCAGCACTGTGGCAGCGTGACTGAACGAGAGAACACCATCCTCCGCACATCGTAGCCCAGCGGACAATTCCACATGGGATGTTCAGGAGATATGTTGCTACGAGGCATATGAGCGCACTCCGTTTTCACAGACTCACCAACGTGGCTGGTCTGGTCTTTCGGACACGACGTGCCGGTACGGAGCCGTCCTATTCTGTTATAGACAGCAATACACTCAAGTTAGTTTGCTCTACTGCTGATGCCGGTGAAGTTATTCAGCAGTACCAAACTCGCCTCACAAACGTTCTCGATATGGAGTAACAGTAGGAGGCCGCACGCACGTTCTCTCCTGCGGACGCCGCGGCGATGGCCGATACGACCGGAACAGGAACCGGAGCCGCCGCTTCCGCCGGCGCCAGCACCAACACCGCCGCGGGCACGCACTTCCGGCGGGGAGCGCGCATGCGCCGAGCTGCTCCGCGCTACCGCAAGCTCCGCCCACACTCCTGCCGAGTCGTAGCACGGCGGGGCGCGTGGGAACTGGCCCTGCGTGCACCGGCGGACAGTACGTCCAGGAGGGACGCGGTATGCACGTGGAGTACCGCACCCCTAGGGAACAACTCTGTTACTTTTTAAGAAAATACCGGATTAAGACATCGATAGTGTGCGGGGAAGTGTGGGCGTCTGAATTCACCAGGAAGTTACTTATTTATGTTGCAATTAATAAAATATTCAGGGCTATTATGCCGTGATCGGCTCAATTTTCCTTCGTTTTAACCAGCTAGTCGTTAGTCGGACGTCGAATTCTGTTTCCTTCCATTTTTTCCTCCGGAAACATTCCGACTTGAAGTTCGCTATATCGGTTGCAGACGGTCTCATAAAAATCACGGCTTTCTTGTAGCAAGATGATGGTGTCAGGCTACAATTCATTACATTAGACACAAACAATTTATCGTCATACAAACTAGTCTACTCTATAATTTATGAGTTTCTCTTGGTATGGCTGACCGACCTCGTGCTCTGCCTAACCCGATGACACCGTATTTTGTGCGTTAAGTTATAGTTAACTTCTCACTGACAAATTGCCTGTTAGCTTCTCAATCCGGTTCTTCGGCCGACGTGTGTCTGACAATGTTTCTGAAGTCCACCACCGTCAATGGAAGGTGAATCTTTCACAGTGCCAATCACTTGTGCTGAGGAAACGTCAGAAAACAAACGTCGGCCGAAGAATCGGAGACAGAAGCCAAAAGGCAGTTCACCAACCAGTGGCCACAGAAGCCTTAAAAATTTTGTAACTTCTCATTGTTGGGTCTCAAAGTCATGTATATTTTTGTTGAAGAACATCATACTCGCCGGTGAGTGTGGACATTATTTATATCAGACTTGCAATTTCGGCCTTAATTCCATTATCAACTGGTATATTGTCAAAGCTAAGAAATACAGATTAGGTCCCAAATTATATATATGCAACTGTGCGAACATGCCATATACGCAGCAGCACATTCCAAGCACGGCAAAAATAATACATCACTTAATTTTCCTTCAACATATGTCAAATTTCAAAATCCTTCCATGTAAGTTACATGAACTATTGTCAATAATACATCGTTCTCACAAACAGCAATAAACCGTGGTTCTTACACAATGTTTACATATGAAGTGCGGCAGTTGGTGCGAAAATACATTCGGAAGTTTTATTTTCGTTACTCTTCTCTGAGATGGTACATTCCAGCGACAACCATTATACATTTGTTGACAAAATACGCCTTTACATATAATGATCCAGTCATAAGGTTAAAAAAAAGCTTCTTTAATACCTGTTGATAATGACCTAGACGCCGAAATTCCAATTATGAAATATATGGGTTGGATACAAAGTAGTGGCAACACTGTGATAAAGGATATAGGACTTCATTGACAGGCGTGCAGCGTATTACATGCCCTCATCTCCATCACCTTCCCCCACACAAATAAAAGCGTCGTATGCCGTCAGCGCGTCCATTTCTGTCGATGTCTGGCAAGGACCGCCCTGAAGCCGCGGATGATGTCTTCCCTTGTGTCGTAGCGCGTGCCACGAAGAGGTTGCTTCATTTCGGCGAACAGGTCTTAATCACACGGTTGACGTTTCAGTATGTGCCACCCCCATGTAAGCACGAGCCCCTGCACGGGGTTCGTCGCGTGGAATAGTGTACTGTCATGAAGGATGAAGGGATGCAGTGCCAGAAAGGACAGTCGCTCTCTTCTCAGAGCGGGACGAAAATAATGTCGGAAGAAACTGTTTGTAGTAGGTTGCAGTAACTGACTGTCCCTACAGTGTTTGAAAGCTTGAACTGGCCTCCCGAACTTGCATACAATACACACTGCAACCGATTCCGACACAGCCACCACCCCTCATTGCTCTACTCCAACTGACCTTCTGCTATCAGCTACAGGCAACATGCCATTTAAAACACACCCTTCATGTTACGGTACTGTTGTCACTCCTTTTTATCAAGTTCAAGTGGCTCTAAGCACTATGGGACTTACCATCTGAGGTCATCAGTCCCCTAGACTACTGAAACCTAACTAACCTAAAGACATCACACAAATCCATACGCGAGGCAGGATTCGAACCTGCGACGGTAGCAGCAGCGCGGTTCCAGACTGAAGCGCCTAGAACCGCTCGGCCACATCGGCCCGCACTCCTTTTTATCAAACCCACGAACATAAACTCTACAGTCAACGGCGAATATAATTAGCCCTCTTCTGTTACTGCGAAAGATTGTTGCTTGCTTTGTGTCTGGACTGCAACCAAATATTGTTTTTCGATCTTTTAGACCTCCAGCCATTCTAGAACCCTGTTGGCACCAATGCCCCCCCCCCCCCTCCCACACAACAGTTTCAGAGGTCGACTGGTTTCCCGCCCGCGCCGAAACCAGGCCAGCTAATTGGGAACTCTTGGGTTCTGCTTGCGCGTTTCGCAGCAGTTTCTGCACGTCTAGCCTCTCAAATAGTTTTGAGATCACCGGCAGGCGATAACCTGCTCCCCTTCTGGCAATGGCTTACTGTAGGTCACTCGAGCAATGAAGAGTATATAACGGCTCGAAAAAAGTACAAGTCATTCTCAAGAAATGTCATAGGATAGATGCTGATACGCTTATACGAGGGGCGTTTGAAAAGTCCGTGCAAAGTCCAAGAGATGGCACCAACGGCGCGTAACGAGGTCATGTTTAGTTAGTAGCATCTTTGGAAAGAACGCAAGTTTCAGCAATATTGGTCCATTTCTTTGTGTTTGGCATTCGTGTGAATCAAGGAAGTCGAGTGATTTTCAAAAAATGGACGAAAATGTATTTCGTGTGGTGATTAAACATTATTTTATGAAAGGCAAAACGCCTCAGGAGACTAAAGTGAAGCTTGATAAACATTACGGTGATTCTGCACCTTCGATTAGAACAGTTTATAAGTGGTTTCAAAATTACGGAGTAGCCATATGGGAACAAGTGATGCTGAAAATTCTGGACGCCCCGTAAAGGTTACGACTCCAGAAATCATTGATAAAATCCATTATATGGTGATGGATGACAAAAGAGTTAAGGTGCGTGATGTTGCTAGTGCTGTGGGAAGCTCGACTGAGCGGGTACATAATATTTTGCATAAACATTTAGACATGAGAAAGCTATTCGCAAGATGGGTTCCGCGATTGCTCACGCTTGACCAAAAACGGAATCGTGTGAAGTGTTGCAAGGATGGTTTGCAGCTGTTCAGGAAGAAACCGCGGGACTTTAAGCGTCGTTTCGTCACTGTGGATGAAACACGGATACATTGCTATACTCCTGAGACCAAAGAACAATCTAAACAATGGGTTACCAAGGGAGAATCTGCACCAAAAAAGTCGAAGATTATTCCTTCAGCCGGAAACGTTATGGCGAATGTCTTTCGGGATTCGCAGGGGATAATCCTCATCGATTATCTGGAAAAGGGTAAAACTATTACAGGTGCATATAATTCATCGTGGGCCGTTTGAAAACCGAGCTGCAAGACAAATGTCGGCGACGGGACCGCAAAACAGTCCTTTTTCCATCACGACAATGGACCAGCAAACACCTCACCAACTGTGGTCGCAGAATTAATGGAAAGAGGATTCCAACTCGTTTCACATCCCCCCTATTCTCCAGACTTGGCTCCCTCGGACTATTGTTTGTCCCCCAATTTGAAGAAATGGCTGGCGGGACAAAGATTTTATTCAAACAAGGAGGAGATTGCAGCAACTAATAGCTATTTTGCAGACTTGGACAATTCCTATTATTCGGAAGAGATCAACAAATTAGAACAGCGTTGGACGAAGTGTATAAGTCTAAAAGGAGACTATGTCGAAAAATAAAAAAGGGTTTACCCCAAACACGTAAATAGTTTTTATTTTTGCACGGACTTTTCAAACGCCGCTCGTACATGTGACGTCTTTTGTAGAATTAAAGAATACGTTTCACGCTCACGTACTACGACAGTTTTAGGCAAAGAAAATCTCATTGACAAAAATCAACATAGATCCTAAAAACATTCTATCTATTTCACCATGACACCCACAGCGCTCAGGTTGATGCCGTGTTCCCCGAGTTCAAGAAGGCATCTGATATAGTTTCCCACTATAGTTTGGTGAACAAAATACGAGCTTACCGAGTATCGGACCAGATTTGCGATTGCCGACAGGACTTATCTGCAGGTACGAGGGTATGCTGAAAAGTAATGCCTCTGAAAATTCTTGAAGCTTTTTATACAAAGCAAACGTTTTTTACATTCTACATCTTTATTCTTCATGTCTACATATTTATTTCACAACGCAGCTGGAGCTGAACACATTCCCCCCAACGAGAGGGCAGCGTGCTGGTACCGTCACTGTACAATGGTTGACTTTGTTGACTTAGCCACGGCCTCCCTTCTGCTTGCACCGCTTCAAATGGCTCTGAGCACTATGGGACTTAACATCTGAGGTCATCAGTCCCCTAGAACTTAGAACTACTTAAACCTAACTAACCTAAGGACATCACACACATCCATGCCCGAGGCAGGATTCGAACCTGCGACCGTAGTGGTCGCGTGCATCGCTTCATCACTATCAAAGTGAAATTCTCGAAGGTATTCTTTAGGTTTTGGTTAGATCGGATGGGGCCAAGTCGGGACTGTATGGAGGGTGATCGATGACAGTGAATCCATGGCGCCGGACTGTTGTAGACGTCGCAGCGCTTTCGTGTTGTCTGGCACTGTCATGCCGAAGGAGACAGTGTTGCAGGTGTGGACGAAGTCTTCAAACTCCTAACTCGATTACAACACGCTGTTTCTCACTCATCGACACAAACTTACGTTACGCACCACCTCGTTACACGCTATAATTCAGAGTCCTTTAACGGCACAGGGCCGCAAATATGTAGACATGAAGAACTAACGTTTGTTGTATTTAAAAAGCTTTCAGAGTTTTCCAAATTAAGAGACATTAATTTTCAGTATGCCCTCGTAGAATTCAACACGTCGTCTTCACGGAGCGGAACCGACAGATGTAAAGGTAATCTCGTGAGTACCGAAATAAGTGTAGTACTAGGACCGTTACTTTTACAGTATATGTGAATGATGTGTTCGATAACGCCGAAAGTTTGATGAGACTGTTTGCAACTGATGAGGTTGTGTGTAAGAAAGTAACGACGTCGGAAGACTGTAGTGAATTGCGTGAAGACCTGAAGGCGATCGATGTTTGGGGCAGGGGCCGTCGTTTCATCCTCCTGAATCTAAATGAATATATCACATTGCGCATACAAGACACCTACAGCTGAATGTTCACTTACAAGTTTTAGGAAAAGCAGGTACCAGACAGATTTACAGGAACGCTCTTAAGAAAATGATCCGCAAAAGAAACTGCTTACAGAACACTTGTTCAACCGATTTTTGAGTTCTAAGGTTGGATAAATATTGTTACGATGACGACGAACGAGTCGCCGCCAATGTTGACTGGTGGCCAATGCTACATAGAAACATATAAATCACAGCAGGTTTGTCAGTAACGTTGATACGGTGCTGGCTGCATGGTCTAGATCTGCAAGGACTAAAATAATCAGAAGTCGTTGGTAAAAAAAATATATACAGGGTGTTACAAAAAGGTACGGCCAAACTTTCAGGAAACATTCCTCACACACAAATAAAGAAAAGATGTTATGTGGACATGTGTCCGGAAACGCTTAATTTCCATGTTAGAGCTCATTTTATTACTTCTCTTCAAATCATATTAATAATGGAATGGAAACACGGTCCCCTAGAACTTAGAACTACTTAAACCTAACTAACCTAAGGACATCACACGCATCCATGCCCGAGGCAGGATTCGAACCTGCGACCGTAGTGGTAGCGCGGTTCCAGACTGTAGCGCCTAGAACCGCTCAGCTACCCCGGCCGGCTCTTCCTGTATCAGCCCACACTCTTATTCTCTTGCTGATTCCAAGAGTGTATTTGGAATCGTTGATCATATAAAGTGCAGTCAGTCTGAAATGACTAAAGCTGTTGATGTAGCTAAAAAAACAAGTGAGTTGGAAGAAGGCCAGTGAGCAGTTTAAAGTTCCAAAAACAATTCTCGTTAGGGTTTCCAACAAGAAGCACAGTACACCTGAGGAAGCTGCAAAAACTAAACGGGCCAGACCTACACTTTTGGTTACAAGTCATGAAGAACAACTGGTTCAATACCTCCTTGCTGTGGAAGATTCTTTCCTAATGCTTACTTGCAATGACTTTCGAAAAATGGCTGTAAAACTGGAAGAGAGAAATAACACTGGACCCTTTCATAGACGAAATTGCTGGGAAAATGTGGCTAGTTCTTAAACGACATAAAACCAAACTCTCAGATATAAATCCCAGAGGAATATCCTAAAGCAGTGCTCTTTGTTTCAGCAAAGGAAGACAGAAATTCTACAACTTTCTGGGAGGTGTTATATCTACTTTGCAGCTAGATTATGTTTTCTTCGATGTAATAACTTTTTCCAACTTTGTTTCGTGATATTCTGATTATTTGTACTTGGGATCCGATTTGGCAGCTATTTGTGGAAGTATATAAGTGTAAAGTTTTTAAAAACTTTTTCATAATAAATTTTTGTTTATTTCCTATTATTAAAATGTAAATTGTGCACAACGTTATAAATATTAAATGCCCCTAAAACATATTTTTTTAATTTTTTCTATTTAATAAATGAACTGAAATGTTTTTGCATGCAACGAACGGCGTACCAACGACCTTTGACACGCTAATACAATGCCTTTAACCACACGGCCGGCCACAACGAACGTTGAGCAGAAGTATCATTGTTCATGTTGGGATCTCCTAATGGCTTTTCCGTCGATACGTTGCTAACTGATATTTAACTATACGAAATGCTACCAAGGGTGATAGGCTTGTGATAAATCTTCAATGCGCGAAAAACAACTTTAGTAAGAACAGGAACATAAAGCTGCACGCGGGTGAAATATAACGCTTTCCGATTGGCCTTCCAGTTCTGACTTTTTATCGATCACTTGGTTAGAGCTGGGACGACGTGGTGGGGATAGTGCAACATTCTATGTCGTTTCCGTTCTCGCGAGCACAAATCGCTGCGAGGGTGAGAGTGAGGAGATGAGGATGCGGGGTGGGGGGGGGGGGGGGGGGGTGCGGGGGAGGGGGGGGGGGAGTGATGCACCCCTACAGCACCCCAGTGAGGTGAGTGGTGTGGCGTGCGCTATCTCGCCGACGCTCACGACTCGGGTCGCCAGAGCGCGCACCTCAGGTTGGCAGATTCTATCGCAAGCCTTAAAGTTGCAACTCGAGCGACAGCAAGTTGCCTCGCCATCTATTTGAATAAAAGGCTATTTAAAAGTCGAGGGGAATGAACTGACGGTTATGTAGAGAAGAACGAAAATAGCTGGCATTGGAGATAGGCAGAGGCTACAAATACAACGGCTGGCTGAAAAGTAACCTCCAATAGACTGTAAATAAAATATCTGAATAAGCAAAAAAAAAAAAAAAAAAAAAAAAAAAAAAAAAAAAAAAAAATTCAAATTACGTTTTCGTATTACTTCTCAACACAATCACTACAAGGATTTGAGCATTTATACAGGGTCTATCATAATTAATGGCGCAATTGCATACAGTTGACAGTACACGACACTAGAAGCAATAAAGTCTAGAAAATACGGGCTCTAAAATGTATACCTTAGGGGCTATGGCCGGCCGCGGTGGTCTAGCGGTTCAGGCGCTCAATCCGGAACCGCGCGACTACTACGGTCGCAGGTTCGAATCCTGCCTCGGGCATGGATGTGTGTGATGTCCTTAGGTTAGTTAGGTTTAAGCAGTTCTAAGTTCTAGGGGACTGATGACCACACATGTTAAGTCCCATAGTGCTCAGAGCCATCTGAACCATCTTAGGGGCTATGAGTATTTGTTGACCTTGGTTACTGTGTAACAAATTTATCCTACTGATCAGTGCTCATGGTTAGTACGGTGTGCATTTCAGAGCCCATGTTTACCAGACTTTTTTTGCTTCTAGTGTCGCTTAATTACAACTGTACGCGTTCAGGACATTGATTATGATACACCCTGTACAATATCTCCGAACGGTTTGACAAACTCACTCTGAATAGCATTCTACCGACAGATTCGAGGCAGCCTGTGGCAGTACAAAAAGTTTCTCGTCGTAGGCGAAGAGCTGGGAGACAGGTAACTTCCTCATGATCATAGAGAGTTGTGACTCTCTTGGAGCCAAGTCTGGGCCGTAAGGCGGATGTTCAAAAACGTCCCATTTCTACCTGGCGGAACAGTTTTTGTGTTGCCGAGCACAGCGCAGTCAAACATTATCACATGACGCCGGCAGTCCAGTCACGGAGGAGGAGGAGGAGATTAGTGTTTATCGTCCCGTCGACAACGAGGTCATTAGAGACGGAGCGCAAGCTCGGGTGAGGGACGGATGGGAAAGGAAATCGGCCGTGCCCTTTCAAAGGAACCATCCCGGCATTTGCCTGAAGCGATTTAGGGAAATCACGGAAAACCTAAATCAGGATGGCCGGAGACGGGATTGAACCGTCGTCCTCCCGAATGCGAGTCCAGTGTGCTAACCACTGCGCCACCTCGCTCGGTGCCAGTCACGGAGTCGCTTGGTCTGAACCACTCTACTTAGTTATCTTAATGTCTGACACACTAGGCTCCACATTCCTCAAAACCTTCCGACACAATCTACGCACAGCATCTGCGCATCATATTCGGTCTGTATAGGGCAAAAATTTTGCGGTGAATGTCAACACATTTGAGATTTTTTGTAACTAAATATAGCACTGCGGAGCGGATTCCTCATCGCAACGCGAAGGCGAGGAAAAAGCAGTGTGGCGGTCTCGCTATAGCACACTTGACCCACTGCGAGTATCAGTGCAGGCGATATTCTGTTGTTCCTACTAATTTCCATGCTACATGAAAATAGAGTTACTTTTCGCATAGCCCTTGTACAAATACTTCATATAATTTTGTCTTAACATTTAATAACTACCAAATTATTAAAACTCGGTTAAATAAGGCAGCAGCTTTGCTGCTGATGGAAAAAGAAAACAACACCCGAAGAAGATGAAAGAATACTGAAATACAGGAAACAACAACGATAGATTTCAGGTTGAAGCGTAGACAACGTTGATCAATGTACCTCCAATAAAATGATGCGGTGAAAATAATTTGCTGTGTAACATATATTACCGCCTTCATATTCTGAATAATAAAAAAAGAAGCGTTTACTCAACAGCATAAAACGCTGCCAGCTGCTTCGAATCAGAAGTGTCATGCAGTATGGTTGTTGCCGCGCTGCGCTAAATGGCACCACAAAACTCATCGTGTTCTTCACTAGGCATTTTTTTTTCTCGTTGACTCGTTGCAGCACGCCTTCATTCCTTACTCCAGCAATTCATCTGATCTCCAGCATCGTGTGATACCACATTTCACAGACTTTGTAGTCATTTCCTTCCTGTCCCCCCCTCCCATAAACCACGGACCTTGCCGTCGGCGGGATGGCTTGCGTGTCTCAACGATACACACAGTATTATCCTAGGTGCATCACAACGGAAGGGTCTCTGTTGAGAGGCCACGCAAATGGGTGGTCGCTGAAGAGGGGCAGCAGCCTTTTCACTAGTTGCAGGGGCAACAGTCTGGATGATTGACTCACCTGGCCTTGTAATATCAACCAAAACAGCCTTGCTGCGCTGGTACTGCGAACGGCTGAAACGAAGGGGAAACTACAGCCGTAATTCGTCCCGAGGGCATGCAGCTCTACTGTATGTTTAAATGGTGATAGCATCCTCTTGAGTAAAACATTCTGGATGTACAATAATCCCACATTCGGATCTGCGGGGGGGATTACTCAGGAGGATGTCGTCATCATCAGGAGAAACAAAACTGGCATTCTACAGATCAGAGCGTGAAATGTTAGCTCCCTTAATCGGGCATGGAGGTTAGAAAATTTTAAAATGGAAATGGATAGGCTGAAGTTAGATTCAGTGGGAATTAGTGAAGTTCGGTAACAGGAGGAACAGGACTTCTCGTCAGATGAATACAGGGTTATAAATACAAAGTCACATAAGGGTAATGCAGGAATAGGTTTAATAATGAATAAGAAGACAATAATGAGCTTAAGCTACTATGAACAGCGTAGTGAACGCATTGTAGTAGCTAAGATATAGTGTATAGCATTTGTTTTGTATCGGAAGTGCATAACGCTAAAGATTTAACGTACCTATGTTACGTCAGATGAATGAAAGTCTTGTGACATGTAAAAAGTGTGAGACGTATTAGTACTTCTTGTCACGTCTTCAAACTTTTTGCATGTCACAAGTAAACAACTGGTTACGATTTTCTTTCATGTGTATACTGAATACCTCTCGTAGATAACAAACGAAAAAGATTACAAAAATCAGGTAATGTTTAATGTAGGCTACTGTAATAATGACCAAATATAACAAGAAAACTACCACATCCCTTCTACCCCACAGTAAGTAGGCCTTACAATGGTACAAGCTTATATGCCAACCAGCTTCGCAGATGATGAAGACAAACGAAAAAGATAAAAGAAATTATTCAGATAGTTAAAGCAGACAAAAATTCAATTGTGATGGGGACTGGGACTCAGTAGTAGGAAAAGGAAGAAAAAGAAAAGTAGCACGCGGATATGGGCTGGCGGGAAGGAATGAAAGAGGAAGTCGCCTGGTAGAGTTTCGCACAGAACATTTAATCACCGCTAACGGGTTGTTTTTTTGGGAAGGAGACCAGACAGCGAGGTCATAGGTCTCATCGGATTAGGGAAGGAAGTCGGCCGTACCCTTTCAAAGGAACCATCCCGGCATTTGCCTGAAGCGATTTAGGGAAATCACGGAAAACCTAAATCAGGATGGCCGGAAGCGGGATTGAACCGTCGTCCTCCCGAATGCGAGTCCAGTGTGCTAGCCACTGTGCCACCTCGCTCGGTAATCACCGCTAACACTTGGTTACAGAATCATAAAAGAAGGTTGTACACATAGAGGAGACCTGGAGCCATGGAAGGTTTTAATTTTCTTATATAATGGTTAGACAGAGATTTAGGAACCAGATTTTAAATTTGAGGACATTTCCAGGGGCAGATGTGGACTCTGACCACAATTTACTGATTATGAACTGTACATTAAAACTGAAGAATTTGTGAAAAGGTAGGAAATTACGGAGATGAGATCCGGATCATATGAAAGAGAGTTTCAGGGGGAGCATTACGCAACAGATGACTAGAACAGGAGAAAGGAATACAGTAGAAGACGAATTGATAGCTTTAAGAGATGAAATAGTGACGTCAGCAGAGGATCAAATAGGTAAAAAGACAAGGCCTAGTAGAAATCCTTCGATAACACAAGAGACATTGAATTTAACTGATGAAAGGAGAACATTTAAAATATGCGGAAAATGAAACAGGCGACAGGGAATATAACCATTTAAAAAATGAGATTGACAGGAAATGCAAAATGGCTAACCATTAATGGCTAGAGGGCAAATGTAATGATTTAGAAGGATACTTCACTAGGGGAAAGACAGATACCGCCTACAGCAAAATTAAAGAGATTTTTGGGAAAAAGAGATCACACATGCATGGATATCAGGAGCACAGATGGAAAACCTGTCTTAGCAAAGAAGGGAAAGCTGAAACGTGGGGAGATGAACTTGAAGGCAATAATAGACAGAGGGAATTGGATGTGGATGTAGATGAAGATGAGATGGGAGATATGATACTTTGAGAAGAATTTGGCAGAGCTCTGAAGGATCTAAGTCGAAACAAGGACCCGGGGGTAGATGATATTTCGCCAGAATTACTGATAGCCTTGGGAGATGCAGCCATGACAAAACTATTCCATCTGGTGAGCAAGATGTATGTGACAGGCGAAATACCCTCAGACACCAAGAAGAATGTAATAATTCTAATCCCAAAGAAAGCAGTTGCTGACAAATGTGAACATTGCAGCACTATCATTTTAAGAAGTCACGGTTGCAAAATACTAACACGAATTCTTTACACAAGAATGGAAAATGGCAGAAACCGACATCGGGGAAGACCAGTTTGGAGTCTGAAGAAATATAGGAACATGCAAGACAGTACTGACCCAATGACTTATCATAGAAAATAGTTTAAGGAAAGGCAAACCGACATTTATATCATTTGTAGGCTAAGAGAAAACTTTCGACAATGCTAACTGGAATACTCTCACTGAAATTCTGAAGGTCGCAGTGGTAAAATATAGCGAGCGAAGCGCTATTTACAACATGTACAGAAACAAGACGGCTGTTATAAGAGTCGAGTGGCATGATAGGGAAGCAGTGGTTGAGAAGGGAGTGTGACAGGGTTGTAGCCAATCCTCGATATTATTCAATCTGTATACTAAACAAGCAGGAAAGGGAACCAAAGAAAAATTTGGAGTAGGAATTAAAGTTGAGGGAGAAGAAATAAAATCTTTGAGGTTTGCCGCTGACACTGTAATTCTGTCAGAGACGGCAAAGGAACTGAAAGAGCAGTCGAGCGGAATGCACAGTGTCTTGAAAGGAGGAAGAAGATGAACATCAACAAAAGGAAAATAGATCAGGAAACGAGACACTTAAAGTAGTAGACGAGTTTTGCAATTTGGGCAGCAAAATAACTGATGATGGCCGAAATAGAGACGACACAAAATGTAGCCTGGCAACGGCAAGAAAAGCAATTCTGAAGAAGAGATATATGTTAATATCGGATATAGATTTAAGTGTTAGTAAGTCTTTTCTAAATATATATGCCAGAGTGTAGCCATGTATGGAAGTGAAACATGGACAATAAACAGTGCAGACAAGAAAAGAATAGACTCTTTCGAAATGTGGTGCTACACAAGAATGCTGAAGATTAGAAGGCGCGATCACGTAACCAACGAGGAAGTACTGAATAGAATTGGGGAGACAAGAAATTTGTGGCACAAAGAGATCACCAGTTTAGTACTGGAGGGAAGCGGGGGAGGGGCGGGCTCAAACACAGCTTTCCAAGGATCATCTTGGTCTCAAGTTCTATGTTTTCTAACGATAGTAGCTGTTCCCTTTTACATAAAGCGCTACTGCTGGGTGGTAGTTTTTGTTACTATGTGTTTCTTGCTTGTTCCTTAACAATTCTACTGCCGATAAATCAAAATTCACTCACGCCTTGAAGAGTCCGCTATTGAAGTGTAGTTGAGCCATGGCGGGACTGGCGCCAGTTGTATCTCTGACGTGAGTACGATAGATTTCCAACTGTTGAGGTTTGTCTTTGGGCTTGGGCCGGCTCGAGATATAAGAGAGTGCCGATCGCGTGTAGGGGTGAGGACATAACGCTTGGAAACGTTAGACGGAGGTGCGCGAGTTGGTTGGTTGGCTGGTGGACAGACGCAAAGACGGCGTGCCTGAGGCCGGGCGGCGGTTCCCACGTGGCTGTACTAGAGTCGGCGGGAGTTGGCCGGCGCTGTGTATTATCTGGCAACCTCCTGAGCTGTGGATGTGCCCGCTTTTGGAGGAACACACTGTTATGGTCTTGCGAAGTGATGGTTTGACACCTTCGCAAAATTGCCCCAGTATCAAGACACCTAGTTAAGTACGCTATTTACTAAGAGCGCTTAAAAATGGTTCAAATGGCTCTGAGCGCTATGAGACTTAACATCTATGGTCATCAGTCCCCTAGAACTTAGAACTACTTAAACCTAACTAACTTAAGGACATCACACAACACCCAGTCATCACGAGGCAGAGAAAATCCCTGACCCCGCCGGGAATCGAACCCGGGAACCCGAGCGCGGGAAGCGAGAACGCTACCGCACGACAACGAGCTGCGGACTAAGAGCGCTTAGTTAACTGTCTTTGTGATCGCTCTTGGAACAGTAAGATGTTGGAAGACGTGTGACATTATGTTCATTCGATTTCATTCGAGGCGTCTTCCTAGGCGTGATTTTGCTTCCGCACTATAGTGATGTATTTGCAGATATGTGTTATTAAGTTTTAGTGAGTGTCAGTTTTCCTGAATCAGTTCATTTCTCACTCATACTGTTATCAAGTACTGTTTCTCTTAAAGGAAGTACTTATGAGTGAAATTAGTTGTTTAGCCTTGATTTTATAGGGTAATTTACTGGTCAATCTTAAATGTTAAGGTTAAGAAAAGTTTTCTGATTCCTGTAGTTTGGTGTGATCTGTGTTAGAGTGAGCTGAGGCAGTGGGCAACTGAAGCACAGGGTTCCCCTGTAGATTACAAGTTTGGCTTACGGGTGGTGGACTTCGCCTGAGCTCGTGTTCCTCTTCGGAAGCGTTTGCTTGGTTCACATTTTGGTCCACTCGACGTGGGGCTGCAAACGGAGCTGCGTCTTGGTTCGAAGTATTACTTCTCTCAGTCGGTGCTACCGTTCGTGGTTAAACTTCGGCCTTATAAGCTTGGAACTTGCTTCTGTTGTTACACACTGATCATTGTAAAAAGCTGTAACTTTCTAAGCCATAAAGGTTCATCTCACAAGTTGCTAGCTCTGGAAGATTGACAAGTTACGTTTAATATATACATGTTTTGAGTATTTCTGTAAAGTCGGGGCTCTGTGTCAACTGTTATTTTGCATGTTTAGTTTGGAAATGAAAAGGGTTTTAAATAATGTGTCTTAACTAGAGTTTTGTTAAAGTTATGGTTAAATTCAGCCTTAGTGGCTTTTGTCAATTTTGGTGGGAGATTGTGGGCTAATAACTTATTAACCTGGTTATGATCTTATGTAATGAGCTTCTTAAATATTTCGCCTGGCTGGCGGTCCTTAATGTGTATGGGAAATGTTTTATTAACTTATGATTTTATATAATGAATGTCTCTTGAGAGAAATCTTGCCCAAGTGGCGCCTGTTAAATCGTCTTGGGGAGTTAATAAACCCAATACAACTGAAATGTTCACTTTATAGGGTCAACCCTTCCACCCCCTTTAGATTTAAAGGAAAAACGAAACAGCTGTTAAGTAATAACGTGTCTACCCCCGATAGCTGAGTGGTGCCGGCACGGTAGCTCAGCGTGTTCGGTCAGAAGGCAGGTTGTCCTCTGTAATAAAAAAACTGAGTAAAGGAATCAACGATCAACTTGAACGGACGCCATGTGACGTCCGCACAGGCCAAACGCAACGAACTATACTGAACAAATGAAAAAAAAAATGGTCAGCGCGACAGAATGTCAATCCTAAGGGTCCGGGTTAGATTCCCGGCTGGGTCGGAAATTTTCTACGCTTAGGGGCTAGGTATTGTGTTGTCCTAATCATCATTATTTCATCCCCATCGACACGCAAGTCGCCGAAGTGGCGTCAAATCGAAAGACTAGCACCCGGCGAACGGTCTAGCCGACGGGAGGCCTTAATCACACGGCATTTAGTTTCAGTAATAATGTTCCAATAGTATTAAACATCCTGAGGAAAAAAAATAGCATCACAGAGGAAGTATCCGAATGGGATACATGTAAAAAGATTACAGCTTCAGGAAAACTTGATTTTTTTTATTCAAGATATAGAGTTTCATAAATTGAGCGTCAATAATGCGTTGGCCCTTGTACAAACAGTTAATCGGCTTGGAATTCACTGACAGGGCTGCTGGATGTTCTTCTGAAGGATACCGCGCCAAATGCTGTCCAATTGTTGCGTCAGATCGTCAATATCCCGAGCTCGTTGGAGGACCCTGCCCATAATGCTCGAAACGTTTTCAGTTGGGGGGAAATCCTGTGACCTTGCAGGTCAATGTAGGGTTTGGCAAGCACGAGGACAAGCAGCAGAATCTCTCACCGTTTGGGACGAAATGCAAGCCGAGGATGACCTGCCACGTAGGGCAGTGCAACAGGACACAGAATGTAGTCGACGTACTACTGTGCTGTAATGGTGCTGCGGACGACAACCAGAGGGGTCCTGCTATGAAAAAAATTGCGCCCCGGAGCATCACTGCTGGCTGAGGGACCGCAAAGCGGGTGACAGTCGGGTTGGTATCCCATCGCCGCCCGTGGCGCCTCCAGACACGTCTTCGCTGGTGATCGGGGCTCGATTCGAAGCGGACTCATCACTGAAGATAATTCAACTCCAATCAACGAGATTCCAGGCTGAAGACGTGTGTGCAAACGCCCCGGACAGCAGTGAGATTCCAGCCTCACTCTCGCCCGCCATACGGCCCGATAACCACGAATGACGCTCTGAGGTACTCTAAGACCCATTTTGTTGCCCTTCATGGCTACCCATCCTAGGCCAGCATTTCAGCAAGATAATGCCCGGCTGCACACGGTGACAGTTTCTTCTGCTTCTCTTCGAGCTTGGCAAACTCTACCTTCGCCAGCGATGTCGCCGGATCTCTCCCCAACTGAGAAAGGTTGGAGCATTCCGCGCAGGACCCGCCAATCAGCTCGGTATATTGACGATATAACGTGCCAATTGGACAGAATTTGGCATGTTACCTATCAGGAGGGCATCCAATAGTATCAATGAATGCGAAGCAGAACAACAGCTTGGATAAGTGCACGAGGTGGATCAACGCGTTATTGACTTGCTCAACTTGTGAAGCTCTTTCTCTTGAATAACTCATCCAATTTTTCTGAAATCGTAATCATTTGTTTGCCTGTACACGTGTGCAAATTCGGTTTCCCAGCAAAGGAAATAAATGAAACTTATCGAAAGAAACAAAGCAATGTTGTTAAGGTTTTAATACACAAAGTGAAACCAGAAAATCCGTACATTCTATTCACACCAGTTCAACATTTTTTTTTTTATCAGTTGAGATAAGTTAGCGGGGCTTAATTCTGTCATTGTCGTAGACTTTCGAAAATTCATCTGTCACTGAGTTAAAACTAAGAGGGCATCTATTGATCACTTGGTGTACTACGAAACTAACAGCGGCACCTACTGGTTCTTTTGTTGTTTAATCACCACGGCGTAGTATACCAAACTACTAATCTGATCAGACGATTTTAGACAAAATTTTAGATTATGACATCATTTTTTTCTGTGTTCCGATCTTTATTACGTTGCCCCTAGCTACGCTCAATTTACCTGACAAAACACCATGAAAATTCGTCTAATAGTTTGGAAAGGAGCGTTCAGACAGACAGACATGGCGATTTTACAGTTTTGTGATGTAACTTAACTAACATGAATTTTATTCACGAGCTTCCCCATTTGTTGCTCTGAACTTTGGCCTTAGACCCGTAAGAATTTCGCTGGTATTTCATCAACGACAATTATTCCTCCTGATTCGTGCGCAGCTTTTTGAAATTCATAGTTAAAGATTATGTCTCCGTATCGCCTTCTTGCACTGCGTCTTCATTTTTAATTGGTCTAATTTCTTCAGCAATTTTACGAATGCCACCTCAGGCACTGCCAAAAGGACCTCAACAAGCTGAAGGGCGTCAAATAGCACAAGAGGAGGACAGTATGCGAGACTGTGCGTTAATTTTTAGCCCAGAGAGCGACTGGGACAGAGTAAACGTCAGTTGGCTGCTCTTGTTGGGCTCCGTGATTTTGCCTCGGTATGTTGATTTGCGTCGGTTTGTGGAGCTACTGGCAAACTAAACAATTGGTGGAAAGATCGAACTTGCCAAGCTTTGTACATGTTGATATATTTCGGCGAAAACTGAAGTGTCGGATTTAGTGCGACTGTTCTAACGGTCGTACTTATGAGATGTTGTCAGCAATTACTTGTTTGTAAAATAGGACGTTCTTCTGAGGAGCCAGTTGTGGGTAAAGTGGAGACACTTGTTCTCGAGTAGTGGCCGGCCCCTGGGGAATCAGACAGCTACAAGATTCAAATGCGTAATGAAGATAACACAGGTTCGCCAATAAAATGTTTTCTTCGCCGACCTGCATGAAATTCCGTCTCTTAGAAAACGAGGATGGAGCCAGAGGATCTAGCAGCGCGGATTTCCCGGAGACGGAGTTTCACCGCTATTTTAGTCATCAGGGACACCTACTTTGGTCCGGGAGGTGCGAGGGAAGTTCAAAAGGGCGCACCGAACCGACTTCCTTCTGTTTTCGACAGGAAATTCTGATAGATTTGTATACAGCAAAAAACCTTCATTAGTCGTGGTACGTGTACGTTCGCTTCAGTGGAATTTGAAATTGAGAGAAGAAGAAAGTAGTTTAAAATTTGCAGCTGTTTTTTGAGTGCACGAGAATATGTCCAAATTCACAGTTCTAAATAATACAGTGTGGTTATTTTTAATCTTTACTTGAGCCAGCGTACAAGGAAAACTATTTACCATATGGGTACTCGACTTTATAGGAATGGTTTTCAAACTGTGCGCTGCAAGATCCACGTTGTTTGCAGTGCTAGTTCCATAAGTTGCCCTTAGTTCCCGGTGCTGGCGGAGCAACGTAGGGTTGAAACACAAGAATCAGTGTGCATCGTAGCTACGGACGGTCAGCATGGGTCTGGACAAGGTGAGCTGGGCTTTACTCGTAAAGCTGTTCTACCAAAACAACAGCAATGGTGCTGCTGCTCTATGCGAGTATTGTGTGACAGGAGGGTCCCATCCCCAAATACAGCAATCCAATGTTGTTGTTATTTTGAGGAAGGTCTGACATGATTTAAACATAACGCAATTTGGGGATTGGGCACCACAAAGTAATACGGAGACATCCTTTCTCCGCACCGAGGTTGAAGAACATGATTCGGAAGTTCTAATCAACTGACGATTTGGGAATTATCAACTGGCGATTTGGTAATTGCTTCTGAGAGACGCCGATGACCAATTTTGTAGCAGATTATTGAAGAAGTTGCTATTGACATGTCTGAGAGTGGTGGAAGCAACGAGTGATCTTGAAGCAGTACACGAGCTGTGTCACTGCAGCCGAACATTCAATGCTCCACCGTTCGAAAAGTGCTGTGAACAAGTGTGAAATGGTGGTTATCTCTAGTGTTGTTCCAGGCCGCCGTGGATGCAGATGGTCGTCAAACTGAACAGCATTGGTAGCCTGAAATGTAAACATGGACGCTACTGAGAAATGTTACCCTATCGCGTGGAAATTAAAACGCGTTTCTTTCAATGGTTTATTCGCTCTTTCTCTTCGACATGTCCTTACAAATGTTTCGACAAAGTTTCACTGTCCTACGATCACTCGTTTTACATGCGGGCCCTCACAACTAGCAGAAGTTTAATTATAACCACCCTGTATGTCAAGCTGATTTTGTGTTTAGCAGAACATACTCAGATTTTCCATTCTAAGTGGATCAAACAGTTATAAGTGTATGGGAATGTTTGACAATCGCGACAGCATTTAAAGAGAAATTTTATCAGCTTTGTCGTGCAATCAGAAGAAATTAAATGAAGAGTGATGAAATGTATGTTTTTTTTCTATGTCAAAACAAAAAAATTTTACCAGTACCAAATTATTAAAAAAAATTCTAACACGAAACTTGAGATGATTCACAAACAGTTGTTATTTTCACAGGAAAATAATAAGTTAAATTGTTCCTTTTGTTTTGACATGAAAAAAATGAAGCTTTCCTCATATTGAACACCACAACTGCTGACTAGGTGGGGTCCTGTCGGCAGTGATACGGCAGTGTTTTCTTCTGACCTTAGAGCTGACGTTGGTCTCCATACCACCGTACAACATGGCATTTTCACATTAACAAATATCTCCAGAGGTAAGGAGGGGTAAGTCACAGAAGTAAAAAAAAAACAAAAACACCACATGACTGACTGTGCATGTAATCTCATACCTTTGGATTTGACGTGTAGTACTTACTGACTGAGGCACATTGGTTGTCTCCATGCAAACAAACATTTTATGACTAGCATTCTCAGAAAATGTGCAACTCTATGTCGCTTCAGAGTGTGAAAGTCCATTTGTTCTTTTCTATGAAACGGGTGAGCCAATTTTACAAGTACTTGCCGACATGCTTTGGGACCAAACGAGTCATCAACTCCGCACCCACAAACTATACTGGGTTATTCGTAAGCACCTCCAGGGTTTCAGAAGATGACTGCACGAAAACTACAAGGCGTAAACATCAGCGAATACAGCAACTCGCGAAGTTTTTTAAATTCACGTCACACGTGCCCAATATAGGCACCGTTTGTGACGTGCCAAACGTCAATACTTGCGTGTGTTTGACTGATGTCACTGATACGATTTGTCCAGGAAGGTACAACGGCACAGCCCGCTTTGGAAATCTCTTCACTGCTTTGCCTATCTGCAAGCCCGACTAATTGGATGCGACAATATGGAACGGGTGTTTTGTCTACATGTTCTGTGACGCTCTTCCTAGTGGTATGCTCTGTAACTACTCCACAGTGCATATTCGAATCTAATGCTCTATCCGCTGATAGGTGTCATTTCTTTGCATATCTTGTAGTTCAACTTCAGTCGTCTTCTGGAACCCGGGGGGTTTTATTCACAGCCGCCTAATGGGCAGGACACGAGCGCACGTAATAGCAGACCGCCGGTGCGGTCAGATTGGAGATTTTCTGGCACACAGGACATAGCATGTCGTTCTCGGCGAACAGAAATCTTCAGACGTACAAGAAACTTCAGACGTACCCAATGGAGAGTTATTTCTCAGAAAACACAGGGTGAGGCATTTAAACCTGATTATGAAAATATCTGGGAAACTACAAAGCAGATTCAAAAAATGTTTGTGATAAAAGTTGATCGTCTCCAAGGGGGTCATTCAATGGCAGAAAACTCTCTCAAGGGGCAGTAGGGTTTCAGCTTTGAAATCTTAAATAGAAACAATTTTTTATTGCGGATTCGGATCCTCGGGAAAAAATACATAAGTTCTGTATTTAACGGATTTTCGTTGCTTGACAGCGCTGTAATAGAAAAAAATCAAAATGGGTTAAAAGCCGTTGAAAATTGATAATATCAAATTAGGATCCCAGGAAGTTTGAAAGTCAGCTATTTTAAATCTTTATAGGAAACTGGTGTTTTATGTTGGACAGCACTAGATGGGAAGATACAACTGATGACGAGGTATTAAGCGTTGAAAGCAAGTGTCGGAGATATGCATTATACTGCGATCGATTGCGGCGTACATTAGGAGTTATCTTTATGTTTACATTGTCGACTAAATAGAGACAGCGAGTCATGCAAACAGCACCGCCTCGGCAGTTGGCTGTGCTCTGTTAAGGCGGCGGTGGCTTGCCTGTAGCTCTCAAGTCCCGGCGCTGCGCACAGTCTCGCACAGTCTTGGAGATCACGGACTTCCTCGGTCCGGTGGTGACGGAGGCTAAGCAGCGATGCTGCTGTTCCTCCTTAAACTGCTCAGGTGTTGTCAGGATGGCCTCTCGATGGGGTGGGCCTCTTGCTACTTCGCAGGTTTGACTGGCGAAGTAGACGGTTTCTGGCATAATACGTGCATGAAGTCTGGATTCTGTTCAATGAATCGGTTCATTCCTTCCATAGTGAAGTTCTTCTCGAGCTCTTGGAATTGCTGGTATGCTGGATGCTGTTGTATTTCTGGGCGAACATCCCCAGCCGCCGCGCCCCAGGCTGAGACCACAAAGATGTGTTCCCAGTCCGCGGGCGTGAAGACAGGGTGTTGATTGATGATGGCCAGGTCCTTCCTCGATACCAGTCCTCTAAGACCCTTGTTGTTCCTCACTGGTCCGTAAGGCTGGTGAGGAAGGGCTGGTTTCGTCCTGTCGGGTGGAGTAAATGGGTAGGGGTTGTCAAGGTGTGGGTATGTCCCGTCACGAAGAGACGCGGCGATCTTCTGCAGCACAGGCCGAACGCTGTGCTCCGTAGGGAGCGGCAGGCATTCAGTTACCGTCGCGGCAAGTGGTGCTGTCACAGTGTGCGTCTCCTCGTCGTGTGCCCGCGGCTCGACCTCCCCGTCGGGAGGGAGAGCAGGCTGCTCCACTTCAATGTCCATGGGTGCTTCCGGTCCGCCCGTCACGTTGACTGGCGGCGCTGGTGGCTCCGTTTGAGTGGAGGCGTCAACCCCCGCTGACCGACTCGCAGTGGAGCTGGCGGTGGGAGTAGCCGTCTTCCTAAGGACCCGCAGCTCCTCACGCAGCTGTTGCAGCTGGCGGTGAACAGCCGCGAGTTCCTCCCTCATGGCGGCCCTCTCGGCCGCGAGCGCGGTGTGGAAGGCGGCTAGTGCGTCGTCCGTGGCGGCTTCGCGGCGGCACGATCGCGGCGCGGCCTCGCCCCTTTAATTGTGACGCAAATTCCGGCGCGCCGTGATTGGCTGAGCGCGCTCTCGCTCGCCCAGTTACTCTCGGCCCGGCGCCTCTGAGCGCGCCCGAGCCGCCACCAGAAACGCCAGCCACTGGAGACAGCGGGAGATCGCCTTCTGCTCTAGCGTTCCGAACTTGGGCACTTCGCGGGGAAAAAAAATAAGAGGGAAGTGGATAGACAGAAAGTCACACACAAGACACTGTAAACGGCCGGTAAGGATCCCCTACAAAGTGGAAAGAGTTCTCTATGCTTGAGTGGCATACACCCAACGTATTACAAGCAAACTGTGGTATTTGAATACAGAAACTTCAAGAGACGCACCGAACGTACCGCCAAAGATGCTGAAATACCACTATCGCGAGAGGAGGCGCGAGCCAAGGAACTGCGAACTGTCTGCCCAGCATTCGGCACACAAAAAATCAGGATAAGTAAGAGTAGAACTCGTGCACCGAGGGTTTCGTAGAAACTTTATTTTGTATACAGATGGTTCATCCATACCGTGAATCGAGAATTCGACGATTTTTGTCTGCTATCGATATAGGTACTGGCAAAATATAAAAACATGTGACATAAATGGTCTATCTTTTGACTGCATTGACTTATAAGCTTAAATGTTTTAGACCGCAAAGGGGCCATAGCCCTTACAAGGGAAACTCCCCATCACCCCCCTCAGATTTAGTGGTAAGATGGTTCAGGGGAGAGCCCGTCAAAAACTGAACACTGATAAAGCATGAAAGCAGTAAGGTGTACTAAACTGTGAAAAAAAAAAAAAAAAAAAAAGTGAACGACCGAAGAACAAGAAGTGCAATATAGAGCATCCCAAGTCAAAAACGGCGTCGTGGTTAAATATCCCAGCGCCCGTCCTTCAATTTCGCCATTTTTTCCTTGAACTGAGCTACGTCTGTACTGTGATAGCGCCGGCGCAGTTGACACCCACGAAGGCGATCTATAGTTTCCTTGAGCAGCACAGGTCACCGAAACGAGGTTGAAGGGGTGCTTCCCCACGTCGACTGGTGTTCCGTTTGGCGATCGGTGTGCACTCCTTACCTTGACACTGACGTCTAGTCTGCATGGTATCTTACTGTCAATGGGAAGCATGAGTGCCGGTCACGCCTTCACAGGATTCACCTCGCAGACACCCCGTTGTGTGTCGACTGTGATGTTATGAACACAGACGAGCACTGCCTGATGTGCATATCAGCGAGAGCTGTCTGGTTCTTGGGCCGGCCGGAGTGGCCGAGCGGTTCTAGGCGCTAGTCTGGAACCGCGCGACCGCTACGGTCGCAGGTTCGAATCCTGCCTCGGGCATGGATGTGTGTGATGTCCTTAGGTTAGTTAGGTTTAAGTAGTTCTAAGTTCTAGGGGACTGATGACCTCAGCAGTTAAGTCCCATAGTGCTTAGAGCCATTTGAACCTTTTTGTCTGGTTCTTGGTGCGACAGGTGTTGTCCCTTATTACCCGTACGACCCCTCATCAGGTACCTACTCAACTGCTCCTCTTTCCGGACGCGGGATATTTGCTGCAAACGAAAACGAACTCTGTGAGGTGGATTTGTGGACACGCAGCACAGTACTCGTTTTCTCATGACGAGAAAAGTATACTTGACTTTTGGCAGTTCCTTATGAACGCCATTGTGCAGCTGTCCGCACTCCAAAATACAGACAATTTTTCTCCTATTTCCTCTGCAGTGTCTACCTGAACCCAGCCCAGAGCTGGGGTGTTCCTGTCATGAAGAGTTGATCCCGTCTCTTCCACACTTAGAACTGATATACTCACTAGTGCTCGGAATGTTCAACTCGGAAAAACTATACGTTTGATAATCTCAATTAGTCTGGCGTCTTTCTGTGCCCTCCTCCTCCCGTGACGCCGGTTTCCTGATATTCTCGGTGGTATTAATGACAAAAATAAATAAAAATAAAAAATAATGAAAAGAAAAAAGAATAAACGATGCTAGTTGTACCACTACTCCAAGTTCTCTACGCTTTCCTTGGTTCCTGGAGGATGGGAAAGGGACATGGTGGCCAGGACTCTGGCTGCGACCCCTGCCCACTTTGCCCCCACCCCCAACTCTAAGCACCGGGAAAGTTCCTTAAAATAAAAAATATAAAAAAATAAAAAATAAAATAAAATAAAAAATAAAAACGAAAAAAGGTGGTCACGGTGTTGGACAGCCATGCGGGCGAGCCATGTTCAAACCTATCTCGAACAACTTTTTTTTCTTTTTTTTCGCTGTTTGCTGTATTCCAATTTGTGTCTGTGTCGTGGTGTAACGTCCGTTTGCAACAACGAGGTGTAGGGAACGGACCTAAAATGGCAGCTGATTCTGCACAACTACTCTATTAGCATCCGAATGGAAGTGGCTTTCGAATGGGAATCGCATACATTTGATGACAAGGCGACAAGTCAACTGAATCCTCCACCGGAAAACACGTCTCGTATGTCATACACGGCATTCGTGACAGTACGTGTTTTATATGACAGGAATCTGTTACCGATGCACCTAATTTGAACGCCTGGTAAATGAGTGAGATACGCCTGCTTGTCCGATTTAGGTGTTCGGATGAATGTGAATGTGATCGCTCTCAAGGAAATGATGACAACATAATAGTTTGTCACATAAGCTGCAACAAATGAACGTAACAGTTTCACAATCCAGCAGTTTCTCCCTGATCTGCCAAAACATGTGTTTTTAACGTTTTTGAAGTTGCGTTCCCGTCTGGGAAGTTTTGACTCTTGAATTTCTTTGTTGGAACATAGTTCACATTCGTCTATTTGTGGTTTTCATTTCTGTGAGAAGTGTATGAGGTATCTCGCCTGCTCTCACTATCCATCAGGTTTACTCACGATGGTAACGTATTCTTACCAAGTCACCTATATTCTATAGCCACTGTATAGATGACAACTGCCACGACTACAGGAAGACCGGACGGAGAGTTCATACTGTCGTGGAAAAAAATGGCAAGAGAGAGACTTGAACACGGCTCGCCCGCATGACAGTCCAACACCGTGATCAGTTAACCACGACGCCGTTGTCTTTTTATACTGCTCTATATTACATTTCTTCTCCTTCGAGCGTTCACTGATTCTGTTTTGCCTCTTTTTTCTTTAGTACCACATCTTTTTATTTTCATGCTTGATCTGTGTTCAGTTAGTGACGGGCTATCCACTGAGCCAACTTACCACTAAATCTGAGGGGGGTGCGATGGAGAGTTTTCCTTGTTAGTATATGGTATAAGTTATAATTAGATACGTCTTCCCGATCCAGATAAGAAGGGTTTTTAATAGTCGGACAGACAGACAGACAGACAGACAGGCAGGCAAACAACAAAAGTCATCCTACAGCGCTTTCTTTTTCACCAACTGAGGTACGAAGCCCTTAAAAACCAAAACATACGAAATTATGTCTCATGAACGGAAAATACACATATTTGGAAAAGAACTAAGTACCTGTAACAGTCTAGTGTAAAACCATACGCGGATGTATCCGACAAAAGAACGTTAGATACAGCTCTGCGAGAAAATACAACGCTTAGCACAGAATCGAGAGACTTCCAAAATTCAAATGTGTCTATCCTTCAAATAGCCACAGAATGAACAGATATTACATAGAGTAAGAAAGTGACTATAGCGTTGACCAAACCGGATAACTCAACCAGCTAGTAGATGAAACTGAAGAACAGAACGAAGATAAAGGGCACAGCAGATGCAGCCGGCCGGGGTGGCCGAGCGGTTCTAGGCGCTACAGTCTGGAACCGCGTGACCGCTACGGTCGCAGGTTCGAATCCTGCCTCGGGCATGGATGTGTGTGATGTCCTTAGGTTGGTTAGGTTTAAGTAGTTCTAAGTTCTAGGGGACTGATGACCTTGGCAGTTAAGTCCCATAGTGCTCAGAGCCATTTGAACAGCAGATGCAGAAACACCGTGACCCTCGCTGACGTTTTACAAAAGTTTCCCTCACCCAGGGCAAACAGCAATTGGAAGAAAACACATGGTAAGGAAATATACGGCACCCAGATGATATAAATAAAAAAAGTCAAAGAGCACGCAATAAGATAAGTTGGAAGTTAGTCCGGGAAGAGGATGGGAGAAGAAAACCGTGCATTCTCGTCCGTGCTTATCCCGATATGTTGCGGCAGTAGTGTGGTCTCCTGGTGACGCTTGCTATGTAATCGCACGCGGACGCCCCACGGACCGCTTTCTGGAGAGCAGACTCCGCAAACACATTCAACTATTATACCTCGCAGTCTACATCAAGAATCTGCAAGCAGTTTTTTCCCGTGATGCCACCACTTTAGAAATCATGTCAGCGATGCTGTTTTAAGCCTGGGTTAAGGTACGTTTGTTTTGATTTGGCACAACGTATTTGTCATTTCACAAACTGCGACACTGCAGCGAATAAAACAGTGACCCGTACATACAATAAGTTTCCTTTAATTTACGTCTCTGGTCACAAACTTTTTGTTAACAGATTACCGGTTTCGGTCTATAATGACCATCATGAGATCTGTTTTATAAAAACAAAGTCCTAATGTACTGCAGCCATAGTGGCATCGTCAAATGTTAAATGCAAAATTTGACGATGCTGGTGCTGATTTTGCATTTAACATTTGACGATGCCACTATAGCTGCAGAACATTAGGACTTTGTTTTTGTAAAACAGATCTGATGATGGTCTTTATAGAGCGAAACCGGTAATCTGTTAACAAAAAGTTTGTGGCCATAAATTAAAGGAAACTTATTGTATTTGTCAATCTTAGGACTGTCCTGCTGTTATCTCGACCTATTTCTCTTTTTGCTTTAGTATCTTCACAAAACGTTTTATTTGACATAATTCCTCATCACGCCATTTGCTGAAAACTGAGGAAAACGACCAATCGAACATCAGACTAGCTTCTTCTTCATATGGAAAATAAAAAATTTAATTTATCCACACTCCGAGAAAGAATAGAAAAAAGAAAAAAACGACGTAACACGAAACAATTAGCCGGATGGGACGGAAATCTATAGATGTGTACATGTACCGGTTTTGGCAAGTCCGAAGACAAGCAGCAGAAACTCTCGCCCTGTGCGGGCGGGCATTATCTTGCTGAAATGTTAGCCCAGAGACGCACGGCAGTGGGATACCAATCTGACTTTCGACCGCCACAAGGCCCGACATAAAGGAGTTGGCGTGCCGTTTCATTTCATAGCAGGACCCCTCTGTCATCCGCGGCACACTTACAGCACAGCGGTAGGTCGACGATATTCTATGGCCCGTTTTGCTGCCCTTCATGACAAGCCGCCCTAGACTTACATTTCAGAACCGTACCCCCCGCCCGCACAGGACGAGAGTTTCTAATGCGTGTCTTCGTGCTTGCCAAACCCTATCTCGGCAGCAATGTCAACCGATCTCTCACCAATTGAGAACGTTTGGAAGATTACGGACAGGACCCTCCAACCATCTTGGGATTTTGACGAACTAACGTGCGCACTGGACAAAATTTAGCACGATATCTCGCAGGACGACATCCAACAACTGTACGAATCAATGCCAAGCCGAATAATTGCTTACGTAATACGCTATCGACTTGTTCTGATTGTAAAACTCCTTCTTAGAGTGTGTCTAACTTTCATATACGCTGAATCTTGTTTCTTTCACTAGGCTATTCACCGTCTGTTTCGACGTGCTATTTCTATGGTACGCTAACTACACCAAGTACTCACCACTTCCGCTGCAATTCATTCCTCTATCGTCAGTGTATGTTTATCGTATTCTGTTCTACTATGCGAGAAAGTCTCGTCACTCTCATGTCACTTTCGTTTGCGTTCGGTCAGTTGCTCAACTGGTTCCTTGTTCTGGTGCCACGTGTTCTTAACAGCAAAGCCGATACAGTGTGGAGGGTACGGGTTTCGGGTTCTGTGATAATTTGTAGATCCGTGGTTACTAGTGAGTATTTCATGGGCCCTTCTTTGACTTCCTGTGGAGTCCGTTAGTCCATTTGTTCAGTATTCTGCATAAACGGAAGCCAATCCCCTGCGCTACTGAGCATCACCTGACAAGGAAGGAGAGTACGGGAGGGTCGGGCCAGTTGGTCTGTTTTGCAGACCCCCAAGCTGCATGTCTCCCGACCATCGCGGCGGTGTTCATTCAGATCTGTTTATGGTGTGAAAGAAAGCGCGAACTCTGGCTTCCGCTCATGATAATTGTGCTCTCTCGCTATGTTATGGTCACAGTACATGCTCTCACTGAAATATACGCCTGCAAGTCGACTATTTATACGGCAGCCTTTTTTGTAAATCTTAAGCTACCTTTACCTATGATTGCTTGTTAAATTCATCTCAACTTATCTTTCCTTCTTTTTAACGACGCGCTCCAGCTGAAACTGAATTATGCTAACATCCTCCAGACGGTACAGTCCTCTCGAATTGTTCTTTGCAACAAAAATAAAATACTTGATCTAGACTGCACTCCCATCATAAAATTATGAAGCGACATCACTTCCTTCTCCTGGTGAGATAGTGTCCTTTGCTGCAAATGTGCTGTCCCTTGGCTCCGAACAGCAGCTCTGTATGTGACACGCGTACTCAGCGATGTCGCTATTTCATTTATGGGACGAAACATACAGAGTAAAACTGCATTTAAAATGCAGATTCCTCCTTCATTCTGGCAAGGTGAAAGGCGCATCAAAGTGGAGTTGTAACGAAAATACAAGTCGTCCCGATGAGAAGCATTCTACTAATTTGAGAAAAGCCTTGTTAGTGAATCAGCGAGAGCTGTTGTTGGAATGAATCTCTGTTACCTTCGAGTTCCCATCAACCAACCATCAGCTAACAGTGGTTTATTCCATCGGCAGTTCCGTGTCGCCCAAACAACCACTTTTTTCACATTTTTACGAACTGTTGGACATTGTACCTATTCTACCTTATTTCCCCTAAAGTTTTTACCGTCTACACCTCCCTCAAGTGCCATGGAAGTTATTATTTCACGCCTAAACACATGTCCTATCATCCTGTCCCTCCTCCTCATCAGGGTTTTCCATATGTTCTTCTCTTTGTCGATACTGCAGAGAACCTTCTCACTGCTTATCATCAAATGTAGCGACAGCACCCAGACTTCTGCAAAGCTGTTCCTGAGAAATGGGATAGTAAACAGCCAATCAAGCTCTTCTAAAACCTCAGCGGAACCTTTCATGTCACTGGTAACCACGCATGATAACTGTGTGTTATCCTAAACCCCATTAATTGGATCATGATAAGTAACAAACCAGTTCTGGAAGCATATTACACTGATAGATAGCATGACTATAATTTAATTTAGGGCAAAAAATCATCCAGATCTCAATTATCGGAATAACTATGTCAGAACAATGCCTGAACCAGTAATCTCTAGCTCATGGATGGTATAACACCTAAATAACTACGAAACATCGATACATCTAATTTATGGAACTCAGTTGATTGGTAGGGACGTTGGAAATTATCATATTCTTTTGTAATTAACAATTAATGAAATAATGTAGTACAATGTTACTCATTTTCGTCTATTATCCACTAAAGAATCTGAAAAAAAACATACACTGTTGTTATCCATCTGTATAAGAAATTTATGCAACCAATGTCACTAATTGCAAAGTAATTAAGTCAATTTGCAGTGGTATGCCAACGAAAACATGTCAGTAAATCATCAAAAGATGCTTTCTGTGTAAAAGACAATACTGCTGCCACTACTATTAAAAAGCTCTTTCCAAATATAGGCTATAACGGAAACATGGTAGGAGAGTCGTGCTACATTTCACCTTCATGTAATTAAGAATACTAATAAGGTGATTGTTTGTTTTACATATTTAAGGTAAGTCTCTGTAATAACATTGCAATTTGTCTAAATTACAGTTCTAAAACCGATGAGAGTATTTGGAACTATAATGCACGCGAGTTAATTCAATTGGATGAATTATTTTTAATCTTAATATCGAAAATCTGTAACAGCAGTAATAAATCATTGTTAGAGATGATATGTAAGAGCGAAATCCAACTGTTGACGGTCACTGTTGATCAAGGGTTTTGTGACGCAGCACCTGTATGTCACGTTGTGCAATAAACAAGAAAAATGAAAAAGTATAAAGGCGTATCTGTATCTTAATTCATGTAGGACACTGAATGGATCCAAAATGTGGATCCAGTTCTCGGTAAGAACTCCAGGACAACAAGGAGATATTACGGTAAGCAACCTGAGATGAACCACTCATATAGACTGTTCACATTTCATGGAGTTTTAACTGCTGCAGTTTTATATAAATTCATTTTTGTTTAAAGAAGAACGACGTTACGTCTCAAACTGGTTTGGATATTACGGCTTAAAGAAAAAGAAATACTGCAATCATCAGCTTGCAAAATATTTTCTCGTTTTGTTAGCTTGTTTTAAAAGTATTTCTTTCATTTCAGGGCTTGTCTAATTACATACAGTGGACAATTCGAGAGGTACGCCGACCCAGAGGGTGTCCGCACGTCCTAACATTGCAGGAGTGGCAAGCTGTGTGCGGCTGACTGGCATGCGAGAGATCGGACAGGTTTGCGCGATTTTGTTGCGATAATAACAGAAGCCTCAATCAACGACTCACCGTGCTTTTGTTCACTGTCAGGTCTTTGTAGACATCCTGCAAGCGCTTATGTATATCTGCGATGCTCTGACTTTCCGCCGAAAGAAACTCCATGGCAGCTCTCTGTTTGGAACGCACTTTCGTTACAATTTTGAAGCTACGTATAGCGTCGCCACCTATGGGAACTTCATGAAACTGCAGGCTGAAGTGGGAATATTTCACTATGTCCCGATTACACACTTTTTCAACCGAAATTGGCCGAGAAAAAAATGTGTTGCTTTATTTACTACACGCCCCTGGTATATTACACTATTTATAACGTTGTTTCGGCTACCGCTATCATCAAATTAAAACTTTGAACATGCAAAACAACGTCCACGGTCAGTATCAACAATGCCTATGCGTGGCATTAGCTGTCAACAGCTGGAAGTGATCACTCTAGCTATTGTAACTATGGACACTGCTCGCCACAGTCGTCGTGACGTCACTTCCGCGGCAGCTAAAACAGTACTCTGAAGCAGTGGCTTCCTCGTTGCAGGTGTCTTCCTGTGCGGTCGGCGTCGCTTTTAAGTCCAAAGGTAGGCAGACTGTTGTCAGGAGGCGAATGCATTACTGCTCACTGAAGGATGTTGACAGACTGGCTGGCAGTCCCAGAGGAGAGGAAACCAACCACAATCCTGTCGTAAACAGTCATATGAGATGGAGTGTCAGCCACGTAATTGGGACAACTTAGATATTCCATAAATCGGCCAAAAAAATACGAGCAGTTACTTGGCACGTGGTGATGTACAGGATGCCCCCCCGCCGCCCCACAAAAAAACTTTAGGTACAGGTTCCTTACACCAAAACATGAGAAAAGTTCTAGTAAACAAAAATTCTATAGCGCAAACTTTTAAGAGATATGGGTACTTAATCATCTTCGATACTATGAAACACATCTCTTCTACTGCAAGCTGTTTGCGTTTCATATTTTGAGAGGAGGTGGAATGGACTAAAACAAGAAAAAAAAGTCTAGCAAACACGGGCTCCAAACTGCGAGCTATGAGCACTTGTCCAATAGACAAGACGTGTTTCACAGTTGCGAAAATGGACAAGTGCTCATGGCTCCTCCGGTATGCATTTTAGCCTCCATGTTTACTGGACTTTTTTTCCTATTTTTGTTCATTACATCCTCCTCCCAAAATGTAGAAAGCAAAGACATTTCAGTAGAAGAGACCTGTTTCACATTGTCGAAGACGAACAAGTGCTCATACCTTTTAGGACCAACGTTTACTAGCAATTTTTAACTAATTTCAGTATAAGGAATTTGTCCCTAAAGTTTGCTGGTGTGTTTTTGGGACACCCTGTACAAGGAGCAATCAAAAACTTACCGTTCGAAGGCCGTATAGTGTGGAATCGCTACGCCAATTAGAAAAAATCGTCGTGAGCATTGCGGCAATCACCCCAACGACGCACCAGGTTGAAGGTTTCGTACACCAGAGTTCCTGTTGCGTGAAGAAGAACTTAACTGTCTGCTGCACATCCTCGTCCAACAGGAATCCTCGACCCTTCAAGGGCTTTTTTTAGGACAGAAGGCGTGATGATCGCATGGGGAGCGATCAGGACTATAGGGCGGGTGCTCGAGTGTCTCCTACTTAAGTTGGCGCAACTTCTGCGTTACAACGATATGCAGTCGTGAGTTATCAAGAAGCAGCAGCACCACATGTCGCATCATCCCACAAGGGTGGTTTTCGACAGACATGCTGTCTCATACACACTCCTCATTTTCCGATGGATGCCTACCTGTGTTTGTTCTTCGACAGCCAAGAAAAGAATAACAGAACGCTGGTTCTGTTAGACGCATTTGGTAATAACGTTCCGCATTTACCGCACAAACGTTGAAAAGACATGAATGCCACACTAATCCCTTACCTTCACGTCGATGCTTACACGCTGAAGTGACTAAAGACACCGGGTACCTCCTAATACCGTGTCGCACCTCTTTTTGCCCGGCGTAGTGCAGCAACTCGACGTGGCATGGACTCAAAAATGGTTCAAATGGCTCTGAGCACTATGGGACTTAACATCGGAGGACATCAGTCCCCTAGAACTTAGAACTACTTAACCCTAACTAACCTAAGGACATCACAGACATCCATGCCCGAGGCAGGATTCGAACCTGCGACCGTAATGGTCGCGCGGTTCCAGACTGAAGCGCCTAGAACCGCTAGGCCACACCGGACGGCGGCATGGACTCATCAAGTCATTGGAAGCCCCCTGCAGAAAAACTTTGCGATGTCCTCTCTACAGCCGTGCATAATTGGGAAGGGTTAGCCGATGCAGGATTTTGTGCCCAAACTGGCCTCCCAACTACATCCCATAAATGTTCAATGGGATTCATGCCGGGCGATATGGGTGCCCAAATCATTCGCTCGCACCGTCCAGAATGCTCTCCAAACTAATCGTGAACAGTTGTGACCCAGTGACATGGCGCACAGTCATCCACAAAAATTCCATAGTTGTTTTGGAAGATCAAGTCCTAGAATGGCTGCAAATGGTCTCCAAGCAGCCGAACACAACCCAGTAGCTGATCGGTTTGGTTGGACCAGAGGACTCAATCCATTCCGCATAAACACAACCCAAATCATTACGTAGCCACCACCAGCTTGTACAGTGCCTTGTTGACAACTTGAGACCATGGCTTCGTGGGGTCTGCATCACACTCGAGCCATACCATCATACCATCAGTTTTTACCAACTGAAATCGGGACTCATCTGACCAGACCACGGTTTTCCAACTGTCAAGGGTCCAACTCGTATCGTCACGAGTCCAGGATAGGCGCTGTTGGCGATATCGTACTGTTAGCAAAAGCAATCGCAGCGGTCGTCTGCTCGCATAGCCCATGACGCCAAATTTCGCCACACTGTCCTAACGGATACATTCGTCGTACGTCATACATTGATTCCTACGGGTATTTCACGCTGCGATGCTTGTCTGTTAGCACTGACAACTCTACACAAACGCTGTTAATCCCGGTTGTTAATTAAAGGCCGTCGGCGACAGCGTTATCCGTGGTGAGAGGCAACGCTCGAAATTTGGTATTCTCGGCACACTCTTGGCACTGTGGATCTCGAAATACTGAATTCCCTAACGATTTCCGAAATGTAATGTCCCATGCGTCTAGCACCAACTACCATTCTGCGTTCAAAGTCTGTTAATGCCCATCTTGCGGCCTTCGGAAACCTTTAATGACAGTTCCGTCAAAGCACAACACTTTTATATCTTTTGTACGCGATACTACCGCCATATGTTATATGTGGATATCGCTGTCCCATGACTTTTGTCACCTCAGTGTACACATCCGTACCGGAGTCGCGCTACGTTACAGCAACGCCCTCAAACGGACATTTATACATTCACATCCATACTCTGCAAACCACTGTGATGTACTTGGCATACTTCGCATTGGACCACATATTACTGTTACTTGTCGTTCTATTCACGTGTGGAGTGCGAGAAGAAATACTGCTTAAATGTCTTTGTACGTGCTGTAAGTGAGGAGTTGATGTCTATCTTCAAGCGTCTGCCAGTCCAGGTCTTTAAGCTCCTCTGTGACACTCTCCCCAGGGGTACACAAACCTGTGACCCTGGCTCTGACATTCTTTCCACAGGTTCTGTATCCCCCGCCGTCACGGAGGAGGACGAGTAATAGTAGCAGGAGGAGGTGCTTAACATCCGGTCGACGAAGTCGTTAGAGACCAGGCACAAGCTCGGATTGGGGCAGTATAGAGAAGCAAATCGGCCGTGCCCTTTCGAAGGAACCATCTTGGCATTTGCCTTAAGCGATTTAGGGAAATCGCGGGAAAGCTTAATCAGGATTGCCGGACGCGGATTTGAACCGTCGTCCTGCCGAATGCCAGTCCATAATGTATGCTGCCTCGCTCGCTACCAGCGTCACGGAAACACGTGATGCCTACATTTCATTAGGGTTCACTCCTCGTCCGCTGTCTTCCTGTTTGTTAAAGATATTTCATCTGTGTTATATTCTTGTAATTATTTTTTAGTGATGGCGTTCAGCTGTATCCAAGAGTCAGCTCAAATAAAATTGATTCTACATCATGGAGTGATAATAATAATGACTTTCATTCAGTTTAGCGATCGACACAAAGCTTTTTTCTTAAAATCTAACAAGTCACACGTGATCCGCATATCGCACCGAAAGTTGGTCAGTGAACATTCTCGTGAAACTGTTTCTTGATGGTATCCAGTTACCCTACTAAAAATCTTGGGCAAATCTCTGAAGTGGCAAGAATAAATTGCCACAGCATGCGACTGTCCTGCTACTTTGTCTGATAATGACATTACTGTAGAATCGTGGCTTTTATGTGATACCGAATGGTAGCAGCGTGTACATCAGCAACTGACACATTTTGGTTTTGATTTAATTGATTGAAAAAAGTGACTATCCCGGTTTCTAATATATACGTTCATCTTTAGACGGCTTTTATAAAAATACGTCGACGTTTGTTTACAAGTGGGTTGCCCTAAAGATACAGAAATTTGACTCTGATGACTGCATTAAATCTCATGTTGGAATGCAAATTAGCTGCATTGACAAGCTGCAACATTTGTTTTTATCTTTTTATCCAATGAACTATACATACGTTACGTTACTCCTCGTGTTTTCGCATTCAATGACCGTGGTCTAAAGCATTATTCACGTTCGCTGGGCAACAACACAAATTATCTACATGTCCCATGTGTTTTTACTCATTATGTCAGATTAAAACAAATACGGAGTATTCAGAATGAATTTTCACTGTTCGTACTGAAAAGCTCAGTCGGCAGGCACTCGCCCGCGAAAGGCAAAGGTCCTAGGTCCGAAACCCGGTCCGGCACACAGTTTTAATCTGCCGGGAAGTTTCACACAAGTTCATACTCTGCTGGAGAGTGAAAATCCATTCTGGGGGCATTTCTCTAGAATGTGACTAAGCCGTACCTCCTCAGTACCGTATCTTTCGCAAGATCTAGTCCCGCACGGTACGCAGCAGAACTTCTGTGACGTTTGGAAGCTAGGAGTGAGGTGTTGGCGGACCTGAAGATGTGACATGGGGGGGGGAATCTGCCTGCGAAAGACCATTATTACGGATTCGAATTCCGGTCTAGCATACAGTTTTAATCCGCCGGGGAGTTTGAAATACGAGTCAGAAGGTAGAAGACGCCAAAGTTGCAATACGACGATGCAGCGACAAGATATAGCACTCCAAGAAAAGAAAGCTATATTACTCAAACTCCGTCCGAACAGGCATCGGAAGGCCTAGCGGTTCCGACCGACAACCGTATCATCCTCAGCCGATAGGCGTCACTGGATCCGGAGATGGAGGGACATGTGGTCAGTACACCGCTCTTCCAGTCGCTGTCATCTGTCGTACTTCTCAATCAGTTAGTTTCAATCAGCTAGTTCCTCAATTGGCCTCACAAGGGCTAAGTGGACCGCGCTTGCCAACAGCGCACGGCAGACCAGGACAGTCACCCATCCAAGCGTCAGCACAGCGCGACAATGCTTAAATTCTATGAAGATGGTATCTGTTCTTTCGGACATTTCCAAAAGAACAGATACCATCGGTGACAATGCAGCTCTCTTAGAATTAAAATGATAATTAAATCAAGACCCTAAGCTGTCGACAGGCGTTGATACACATCAACGGGGACAGTTGACAATGTGTGCCCCGACCGGGACTCGAGCTCGGGATCTCTTGCTTACATGGCAGACGCTCTATCCATCTGAGCCACCGAGGGTCAAATGGTTCAAATGGCTCTGAGCACTATGGGACTTAACATCTGAGGTCATCAGTCCCCGAGAACTTAGAACTACTTAAACCTAACTAACCTAAGGACATCACACACATCTATGCCCGAGGCAGGATTCGAACCTGCGACCGTAGCAGTCGCGACGTTCCGGACTGAAGCGCCTAGAACAGCTCGGCCACAACGGCCGGCGCCACCGAGGGCACAGAGGATAGTGCGATTGCAGGGATTCATCCCTTGCACGCTCCCTGTGGGAGCCACATTCCCAACTTGATGTCCACACACTACATTCGTAGTGCCCCTGCCCATTACTCGCGGCAGACAACTTACCGAGTCCCGTAAGAGTTCGGGCAATGCGTGCGCATCCAGCACAGAAGGAGGAGGTCAATGGCCGGTTAGCCTTAACTATATGAAGATCTTATCTGTTCTTTCGGACATGCGCTGGATGCACATACATTGGTCAAACTCTTACGGGACTCGGTAAGACTGTCGACCGCGAGTAATGAGTTTAATAGGCAGGGACACTACGAATATAGTGTGTGGACATTAAGTTGGGAATGTGGGTCTCACGGGGAGCGTGCAAGGGATGCACGCCCTCGGTGGCTCAGATGGATAGAGCGTCTGCCATGAATGCAGGAGATCCCGGGTCGGGGCTCACATTTTCAACTGTCCCCGTTGATGTATATCAACGCCTGTCGACATCTTAGGGTCTTGATTTAATTATCATTTCACGCTTAAATTCTGTGACCGGACGTGAACCGGCGCTACCGCTGCGGCAAAGCAAGGGCGGATTATATTACTGCTAACTTAAATTCAGACAAGTATTTTAAATTAAACACTAGGTACTGGTCGGAGAGAAATAAAACAGCAACTGGGGGTTTGCAATATTACTACCTTATTTTACAAAATATCGTAGAAATAAATGTAATTAACAAATAAAGTAAAACCACATTTGTTATCGAACGATGCAGTCAACAGTGAATTACAGATTTATTATATATTTAGTACCATAAAGCTTACTGACTACAAAAAAGATATACAATATTGAAATATTAGTAACTTGATTTGCAGACAGGTGAATAAACTTTGGTTAGTTGGTTGGTGGTTGGTTGTTTGGTTGATTCGGGGGGAGAGGACCAAACACCGAAGTCACCGGTCCCATCGGATTAGGGAAGGAAGCCGGCCATGCCCTTTCAAAGGAACCATCCCGGCATTTTCCAGAAGCGATTTAGGGAAACCACGGAAAACCTAAATAGGACGGCCGACCGCGGGTTTGAACCGACGTCCTCCCGAATGCGAGTCCAACGTGCTAACCACTGTGTTGTGGATAAACTTTATATACAGGGTGTCCCAGCTATCTTGTCCACCCAAAATATCTCTGGAACAATAACAGCTATTGGAAACCGACTTTCACCGGTATCAATGTAGGGATGGGGCCCATGAATGTACATTTTTGGAAACATTCTAAAACGAAAACATATGTGTTTTTTAACACAAACTTATGTTTTTTTTAAATGGACCTCCTATATTTTTTCTTCAGCAATCCATAGCATGACAAAGCACCGCCTGAGCCTCAGGACGTGCGCTAGCAGCGCATGTCGGGTGTTTCAAGCGTCAACTTCGCGTCTCAATATCTCGGGATGTAATGGGAATATTGCGATGCAATCAACGCCATTGTGTATGTGGTTTGTCACGCTATGGATTGCTGAAGAAAAAATATAGGAGGTCCATTTAAAAAAACATAAGTTTGTGTTAAAAAACACATATGCTTTCGTTTTAGAATGTTTCCAAATATGTACATTCATGGGCCCCAGCCCTACATTGATACCGGAGAAAGTCATTTTCCAATAGCTGTTATTGTTCCAGAGATATTTTGGGTGGACAAGATAGCTGGGACACCCTGTATAATTGAGAGTGCAAAGTATCTTCGATTTTTTATTTTATTTATTTTTTTAAGGAAAGGAGTACTAGCCAACTTTGTCAGCGCGTTGAGGATATGGTGACGGAAAATTGTGGTTGTTGTTTTTACTCTCAGAGATTTTGTCAATTATGGCAGGCTCATAGAGATCGTGGCATATATCAGACTTATGTTGTACATTATGCAATAAATTCCTATGAGTCTCACACATCAGCAGAATGAAATCAATACAACTAAAACAGTTTCTTATAATAATAGTCATGATTGTGCAATAATTGAGGAACTCTGTAACAGAATAAAACAACAACAAAAATCACAAATTCACACCACAACAACCCCCACACCATTCACTTCTACACAGTTCAACCCCCACAGAAGTCAAACCTGTATACACTGTGACCCCATAACAGGCTTCCAATTACTCCTGCAGAGAATTGATTTAAAGACAAAAATATTAAAATCAAGCATTCACGGTCCCCGTGTCGAAAAAAGTTGTGACTTCCCATGTTTTGATACAAACAGATGCGACATTTTGTGGGACCACAGTCGGTTGTATTAGGGAGGCATGGTGAGATTTTTACTGACTTTCACGAGCATGGAACGACCACTAGCAAAGAGTGATACTGATCGTCCTTGGACATGGTGCAAAGTATAACACAGGCAAAGAGGGCAAAGTTACACGAAGGTGTTGTCACTTTTGAATTATGAGGTCGTCGCTATGAAGATGTAAAATATTAATTCTGTTCTTGTTTCTCTTCCCCTTCTTAGGTGTTGCTCTACCAATCATTTCTCTTCTTGGCTTCCGTGGTCCATTTTCTCAAGCCTGTCGCCTCTATATCCCTGTTGATATCAACATTCCATCTTGTCCGTGGCCTCCCTCGCCCTCTTTTGCCTTCAACAGATCCTGATAATGGCACTCGTGGTAGTCTTTCCTTTTCGATCCTAATAAGGTGTCCAGCCCGCATCATCTTTTTTTTATCACCCTTCGCATAGTGTCAGCTTTTCAATACAGGTTTGCTAGTTCCTGACTTTTTAATATCATCCATTCCTGTGATTGGGTGTCCCTTTTGGGGTCAAATTCTGCTTAATATCTTTCTCTCCAAAACTAGTAGTTTCAGTTCATCCGTTTTGCTTAATGTTTGAGAGCCATATAGAGCTACCAGGAGAATTACACTCTGGCATGGTCTGACTTTAAAACTTCTGGAAACTGCTCTACTGCACAGCACGTCATGTAATCCAAAATATGCTCCATGTGCCGCTGCGATCCTTCCCTTAATCTCAGTTTCCATTCTATGCTGCTCGCTAGAAATGCTTCACAAATATTTAGATGTATCTATTCCTTCAAAAGCTACTTCATTAGCTGTCAATGGGGTGCCATCATTGGGTGTTTGCTCACGTCTATTTGCTCAATTTTCTCCTCATTAATTTGTAAACTTGCTTTCCTTGCAGTGTTGCTGTAATAACTCGTCATGAGCTGCGAGTCCTTTTTGTCACCACTCATTCGAACATCATCATCCGTATACGCAAGTTGCTGCCTAATTTTATTCCAGCTTGGTTTCATTTTTGGCGTCACTTTCTATCATTTATAAAATTAAATTAAAAAGTACTGGTGATAATGTGTCTCCTTGTCTAAGGCTATCTCTTGACTTCAAAATGCTCTGATACTCCTGTAGCAATTTTTACTCTGCAATAGGGTTCCCCTAAAAACATCAGTACAACAGTTATTAACTTTTGCGGAAACAAACTCTTTCAAGACATTGGTGATTGTGCACCGGTGTAGGCTGTCACAAGCCTTTTCTGAAGTCAACAAAAGCCGTGTAAAGGTCAACGTTATGTTCCCAACCATTCTGTACCACATAATATATTTTATTTCTTTGAAAATAAGGTTAAGATCTACTTTATTTGTGAGAAGGGGATGGCGATAATTTCGTCTGTGCCTGGGACCCCGGCCGAACTAAATCTGGCACTGCTTCTTCTGACCCGGCGCCTTGAGAACAAGTGATGATATAGCCGCCTATCAATAGCAACTCCAGGCTGATAATTGAGGCTGAATGACAGTAAGGATCGACAAGGCCACCACATCGACCAACGCGATAGGTCATCTGGAGCACAAGTGGTCGAAAATACATCAGGGGCTCTTGTTGTTCTGCGTACCTTTACAACAGAATTGAGGACGAGTTGCATAAGCAGTTTTTGAGGAGTCCTATTGCGGATCGAATGCCTCCGACTTACACCATATTCAAGGGCGCAGCGGTTTCATACTTCCTTTGAATCAGGTAAATTTTGGGGTGACGTAAGCAGAGTATTTCCAAACTCGGTGCGAGAGTATCGAAATGTACGCTGCACAAATCCGCGCCCTCTTTACTCTGGTGTACAATAAGAAGCGGGGGGGGGGGGGGTTTATGGGGGGGGTGTAGAAAACATTGGCTCCCTCGGGAGTGCCGCCGCTACTTCGGCACATTTGTCGTTGCTTCCAAAAACGAGCCGTGAAAATCAGTGGACAACGCGATGTGCGATCTCAGACTGGTGACGCCATCAACATGAACGAAAAATGGTTCAAATGGCTCTAAGCACTATGGGACTTAACATCTAAGGTCATTAGTCCCCTAGACTTAGAACTAATTAAACCTAACTAACCTAAGGACATTACACACATCCATGCCCGAGGCAGGAGTCGAACCTGCGACCGTAGAAGCAGCGCGGTTCCGGACTGAAGCGCAAAGATACGCTCGGCCACAGCGACCGGCAACATGAACGAGATACGACCCTCGAGATAGGCAGTATCCGTACGAAAATATTGCCAATACAAAGACCGACAAACTGACGAGACTTCCACGGAGGGTTTTGTGCAGAGATGGCCTCTTTATTAACGCCTTGAAACGTGTCTATACTTTGAAAATATCAAAGTATTATGTGCCAACAGATGTCACGAGGACGTACGGGGATTGAGAAAAAATATGGAAACACCACGAGAAATTCATGCTTGAACATAAATGCATATGTTGGCCAAGCCTGCGGCTTGCACTGTTAGTAACTGACCACGAAGGGCACCTGTGCAATGCGCTCAGTACGTTGCAAGTACCAGTCGTGGTAAGAACAGTGTTCTGTATAGCTGTGAGCGCATTATGTCGGGCCGGCCGGTGTGGCCGTGCGGTTCTAGGCGCTTCAGTCTGGAACCGCGAGACCGCTACGGGCGCAGGTTCGAATTCTGCCTCGGGCATGGATGTGTGTGATGTCCTTAGCTTAGTTAGGTTTAAGTAGTTCTAAGTTCTAGGGGACTGATGACCACAGATGTTGAGTCCCATAGTGCTCAGAGCCATTTGAGCATTATGTCGGAGGTAAGTGAATTCCGACATGGGCAAACAGCTGGTGCTCGTATGGTGGGTTCTTCCGTAGTCAAGGTAGCCGTAGTGTTTGGTGTTTCAACAGGCACCGTAGCGAAGATTTATCTCATACAGGGAAAGCGAGAAAACACTATCCGCTAATCATAACGCGGACGAAGTGTGTGTTGAGTGATCGTGACAGACGGTTATTGAAAATGTTTCCATAAGGTAAGGTTCAACATCTGTAAAGTATTTTATAAACTGCATTTTAAACAGCAGCTGTTTATTAGTGTTAATAGTCATCTACCAGGACGTAGGGTACAACAGAACGGCTAAAAGCGTCCCATATTACTCTGAAACTGAACAATATCAAAATTATCCAGTGAAACTGTACAAACACCTGACACAATTGGTCTCAGAATACTGACAGTCGAGTCTCATGTCAGACAGACATCACAGGAAAAACAAGACAAACAGTTACCGGAAGAATCTGTGGTGTCAGCGCCAGACACCACACTTGCTAGGTGGTAGTTTTAAATCGGCCGCGGTCCATTAGTACATGTCGGACCCGCGTGTCGCCACTGTGTGATCGCAGACCGAGCGCCACCACAAGGCAGGTCTCGAGATACGGAATAGCACTCGCCCCAGTTGTACGGACGACGTAGCTAGCGATGCACACTGACGAAGCCTCGCTCATTTGCAGAGCAGATAGTTAGAATAGCCTTCAGCTAAGTCAATGGCTACGACCTAGCCAGGCGCCATTAGTAACATTGCATGTATCTAAAGAGTCTCACTTGTATCGCCACAATCTCCAGATGTACCAAAAGGATGGATTAAAGTTAAGTATTCCAGAAGCTACGTACTTTTCTTTATAGCATTCATTACGTATCCTGTTTCAGACCTCACGCCATCCTGCTTTAACTTAGCGCGTGCCTTTCGGCTTCCTCTCATTGTGTCTAGACTGTCTTGTCTAGACACAACAGAATCTCTCAGCAGTCAAGTTACATCAAAGCTTTGATATGCTTTTAACCAATATATGTGGAAGAGGATTGTACGAAAAATAAGGGGACGACGGGTGCAGAACTGCATATCGCACTCGCAAACCCAGTCAGCGCCAAAACAACACTAGGGGGCTCCTAAGCTGGAAACTGCAAGATCGTCTGGATTTCTAAGACAACTCATGAAAATGGCCGTAACAGGAAAAGGTGTTCTCGAAGCTATAAAGCTTGGACTATGGAGCAATGACAGAAAGTCGTTTGGTCAGGTGTGTATTATTTCACATTCTTTCCAACTTCTAGCCGAGTCTGTTTCCCAAGAGTGAAACACCAATGGGTTCGGTGATGATGTGGGCAGGTATATCATGGTATTCTATGGATCCCATGGTTACTATACACGGTCGTATTGCTGCCACGGATTGCGTGACCATTTTGGGTGATCAGGTCCACAGTACAATGTTTATTCCCCAATGGCTATGCTGTGTCCCAAGACGACAGGACCGCTGTTCACCGAGCTAGCATCGCCCAGGACTGGTTTTGCGAGCACTCGCCTGGCCAGCAGCCACCACATATCACTGTTATTTAGTCTGTGTGGAGTCTATTTGGAGAGAAAGGTGCGCGATTGCCGCCTCCATCATCGTTACGTGAACTTGCCACTACTTTTCTGGAATGATAGTATATCATTTACTTGAAAATCATACAAGTCGTGTATGTATCCATTCCGAAACGGCTGGAAGCTGTTTTGAATGCGAACAGTTTCCCTACACCGTATTGGGCGTGGTACCACGTTGTGTTTTTCGTGTTTCCCTATTTCTGTCCACGCACTGTAAACGTAACTAACAGACCTCAAGTTACAGCATAGATTAGCTGTGACCACAATTTCAATAAAAAATTTTTTTAAAAAAAGCGATGGTGGCATCGCTGGTCGAAGCAGAAAGACAGTACTGCGATCTACCAAAGACCAGCCACCTCCACTAGATCTATATAGGTCTAATATATACAACACAACCAAAACCATGGTCCCACAAATTGCTTGCCGTCTGCACTTGATCTATAAAGGAGGCGTGATCTGTACGATTCCAGACCTTACCCAAAAGAACTACAGGACTTATTTTAAACAAAACAAACATCTATATTGAAACATAGATACATGGGCGAAATGCCACACATCATGTCGTGATATACACTACTGGCCATTAAAATTGTTACACCACGAAGATGACGCGCTACAGACGCGAAATTTAACCGACAGGAAGAAGGTGCTGTGATATGCAAATGATTAGCTTTTCAGACCATTTACACAAGGTTGGCGCCGGTGGCGACACCTACAACGTGCTGACATGAGGAAAGTTTCCAACCGATTTCTCAAACACAAACAACAGTTGACCGGCGTTGCCTGGTGAAATGTTGTTGTGATGCCTCGTGCAAGGAGGAGAAATGCGTACCATCACGTTTCCGACTTTGATAAAGGTCGATTTGTAGCCTATCGCGATTGCGGTTTATCGTATCGCGACATTGCTGCTCGCGTTGGTCGAGATCCAATGACTGTTAGCAGAATATGGAATCGGTGGGCTCAGAAGGGTAATACGGAACGCCGAGCTGGATCCCAACGGCCTCGTATCACTAGCAGTCGAGATGACAGGCATCTTATCCGCATGGCTGTAACGGATCGTGCAACCACGTCTCGATCCCTGAGTCAACAGATGGGTACGTTTGCAAGACAAACAACCATCTGCACGAACAGTTCGACGACGTTTGCAGCAGCATGGACTATCAACTCGGAGACCATGGCTGCGGTTACCCTTGACGCTGCACCACAGACAGGAGCGGCTGCGATGGTGTACTCAACGACGAACCTGGGTGCACGAATGGCAAAACGTCATTTTTTCGGGTGAATCCAGGTTCTGTTTACAGCATCATGATGGTCGCATCCGCGTTTGGCGACATTGCGATGAACGTATATTGGAAGCGTGTTTTCGTCATCGACATACTGGCGTATCACCCGGCGTGATGGTATTGGGTGCCATTTGTTACACGTCTCGATCACCTCTTGTTCGGATTGACGGCACTTTGAACAGTGGACGTTACGTTTCAGATGTGTTACGACCCGTGGCACTGCCCTTCATTCGATCCGTGCGAAACCCTACATTTCAGCAGGATAATGCACGACCGCATGTTGCAGGTCCTGTACGGGCCTTTGCGGATACAGAAAATGTTCGAGTGCAGCCCTGGCCAGCACATTCTCCAGATCTCTCACCAATTGAAAACGTCTGGTCAATGGTGGCCGAGCAACTGGCTCGTCACAATACGCCAGTCACTAATCTTGATGAACTGTGGTATCGTGTTGAAGCTGCATGGGCAGCTGTACCTGTACACGCCATCCAAGCTCTGTTTGACTCAATACCCAGGCGAATCAAGGCCGTTATTACGGCCAGAGGTGGTTGTTCTGGGTACTGATTTCTCAGGATCTATGCACCCAAACTGCGTGAAAATGTAATCACATGTCAGTTCTAGTATAATATATTTGACCAGTGAATACCCGTTTATCATCTGCATTTCTTCTTGGTGTAGCAATTTTAATGGTCAGTAGTGTATGACGCCACACTTCTAAGATGATACAGATGGCTTGTGTTGTTCACTAGACTCGAATTCTAAGTGGTTGTCACACAGACATGGTCCTGCTTAACTAATTCAAACCAGTCTCAGGACTGAAGACCAGAACAACAACAACAACAACAACTAATCGTTGTAACGCGCAAGACCGAAACACGGAATAGGTGTATGTACACAGTTTTCGCCAATGACATCTTCAAATGTCTCCCGATTTAGACCTGAGTTGCTGAGACGCTTACTACTGCAGTGCTGCCACAGAAATAACGACACAGGTCTCTGACTCGTTGCAGTAAATGGACAGCGTCATCTCAGTTGGTATTATCTCTGAAACTGATTCTCCTAGACACTCACAAGACGACCATCAGACTTATTAATCACAGATTTTGACGAGTCTGGGGTATGTCGTAGACGGACCTGTCCTGATTATCTGGCTAGCGGCTTTTCATGCGACGGTCCCTAGTTTCAGAGAAAATCTATGTTGACCTGTTATGCTTAGCTCCTGCACTTGTAACTTTAGCTCCGTTTCGACCAAGGCGGCTTAGCGCAGCGGTTAAATTTTACTCCCAGCGAGCTGTCGGTATAGGTTCAAATCCTGCCCGTGAACTTTTCGATTCCATCGTACAGAATATCATTTAGTAGTATATGTCATGCAAAATTATTCAAAAATATCCATTTTCGTCGTAGTAGGAGGAAACTGCGGACGCGCAGCATTTACATGACTCCTGCAGTCGCATTGCATACGACTTTGTTTTCTATTTCACATTTCTCGACAATGAAGATCACGGCCAAAACAAATTTTCAGTATTATATATTTTTGGCGCGCTGAAGACATTGTAAATTTTTATTTGGTACAAACTATCGGCATACAGACAGAAGCAGACAATTTCACAGATTTTCGCACTCAAGTTGCCACGTAATCGTGACTTATTTACTGTCATAATCGAAACATGGCTTTCACATAAATATGTCGATCGAAACATGGCTTTCACATAAATATGTCGATCGAAACATTGTAGCACTTTCGGAACCTCGTTACAGAGGCATGGAAACTCTACCTGAGGAAAATGATGTAGACGTCCTGGTCAGTTTTGAAGCAGAAAGATTTGTCATTAAAACTGGAATTAACTTGCAACTCAGTCAGCTACATCTGCACGTGCACAGAGGCTCTTTCAACTCAAACGGCAAACGGTTTCGAAAACAACTCGAAAAAGAAAGATGTACGATTGACAGTGTTCTCAAACTTTTTAGGAGCTATCCTTGCAATTCTTTCAAGGCCAGAACGAGTTCTTCACATTTCGGGTTTTCTTTAGTGGCAGTAAGCTTGTGAACTGGATTGTGTTTCTCAGAATGTGTTCCTTCTATAAAGCAATCTTCTTTTTAAATGTGTCCCCATCAAATCAGAAATAAATTGTTCCTCACCTTGCAGTGTCTTACTGTGGGCGGTGTGCAGTCATGTTCACCTGCAACGCGAGGGCTGCAATTCATTCCGGATGTTCTAATTTTTGTTCCTGTGCTCATCTCTCCTTCATAAAATCAACAGTGGCTAGTTTTCAATCGAAAAATCGTTCCAGGCATGTTCCTTAACCAGTATACTTTTCAGTAATATATAAAGTCTCCACACTCTTTGTTCAGTTCCACCGAAAACTATTGCAACTGGCAGTGGAATAATATGTGCGACTTCCGGAACTTTACTATTCGTACCACCAATTTCTTTACATGCTGCATGCCTGCAAATTTATCACAAAGTGTTTCTTGATGTACAGTACAATGAATTCCGTTTGTCGATCGTTGCAATTTTCTGCTCTTTCATTGTCAGTCAAATCCTTTAAATTCTTTCTGCATGGTATTGTAATATCGTTTCATGGTAAATTTGTAGTACCCGTCGCTTATGTGAGCGCATAATAGTGCACTTAAGCGCCTGGCAGAGAGTTCGACGAACCACCTTAACAATAATTATCCATTATTCCACTCTCGAACAGCGCGAGGAAAAAACGGAACACCTGTATCTTTGAGTGCGAGCTCTGATTTCCCTAATATTATTATGATGATCGTTTCTCTCTTTGTAAAGCGGCGTCAATGAAATGTTTTTGTATTCGGAGGAGAAAGCTGGCGACCGAAATTTCGTTGGAAGATTCCCCCCCCCCCCCCTACGAGAAACGCCTTTGTTTCAAGATGTCCACCCCACATCCTGTATCATGTCCGTGACTCTCTCTCCCCTATTTCTCGATAATATAAAACGTGCTGCCCTTCTTCGAAATTCCTCGATCTACTCCGTCAATCATGTCTGGTAAGGATCCCTAACCGCGCAGTGGTACTCCCCCGCCGGACGACGGACAAGCTTTAGTAGATCTGTTGCATGTTCTCAAGTGTTCTGCCAATAAAACGCAGTCTTTGGTTCGTCTTCCCCACAGCATTTTCTATGTTGTCTTTACAATTTAAGCTATTCCTAATTGTTATTCCTAGGTGTTTTGTCGAATTTACTGCCTTTGAATATGATTGATTTATCGTGTAACCAGATTTTAACGGATTCCTTTTAGCAATTGGTTTTGATCTTCCGACGACTTTACTAGATGATAAACAACAGGATCATGTGCAAACAAATTAAGACGGCTCTTCAGATTGTTTCCTAAACCGTCTATATAGATAAGGAACAACAGAGGGTCTGTAACGCTACCTTTGGAACGCCAGAAATCACTTCTGTTTTACTCGATGTCTTTCCGTCAGTTACTACTAACTGTAACCTCACTGACAGGAGATCACGAATACAGTTGCATAACTGAGACGATACTTCATAAGCACGAAATTTGATTCCAAGCCACTTGATATATGTTTCAAAATCCTTCTGCACATCGGCGTTAACGATATGGGCCTGTAATTTAGAGGATTTCTCCTACTGTCTTTCTTGAATAATGGTATGGCCTGGCCAACTTTCCAGTCTATGAGTACGATCTTTCGTCGAGCGAGCGGTTGTAGATAATTGTTACATACGGTGCTATTGCATCGGTCTATGCTGAAAGGAACGTAATTGGTATACAGTCTGGACCGGAAGACTTGCTTTCATTAATTGATTTCAGTCGCTTTACTACTCCGAAGGTATCTACTTCTACGTTACTCACGTTGGCAGCTATTTCTTATTCGAATATTTACTTCGTCTTCTTTGGTGAACGAATTTAGGAAGGCTGTGCTTAGTAGCTCTGCTTTAACAGCACTGTCACCTATATTATTTCCATTGCTATCGCGCGGAGAACCCATTGATTACGTCGTGCCGCCAGGCTGCTTTACATACGACCAGAATCTCTGGATTGTCTACCACCTTTCGAGAAAAATATTCTAGACAGAGCATCTCGCACTGAAGTCCACGCTACATTTCGAGCTTGTGTAAAAGATCGACCATCTTGGGGGTTTTGCGTTCGTTGAAATCTGGCATGCTTTTTATCGTTGTTTCTGCAACAGTGTTCTCGCCTACTTTGTACACCATGGGGGATCAGCCCCGTCGTTTGTTAATTCATTTGATACAAATCTGTCAATTGCTGTCGATAATACAGGGTGCATCAACAAAATCACCCTATTTAAAAAATCATAACAATCATGTTATTTGAGATATGTGCATGAACAAAGTACTGCTGGAAAGAGTAAACTCTCGAGTTTTACATAGGTCGCGCTAGGTAGCAGCAGTGTGCGCTCACTTCAGTTCTACTAAAATCGGGAAAACAGAGTGCGTTTTGAGATCTACGTTTTACGCAGTGCGTGTCAGTAATAACTGTTCAGTTTGACTTTCGTACTAGGTATGGCGTGGATCCTCCTACAGTATAATTTCGAGAAACAGGTTTGTGTACAGGCAAATCTCGCCGGGCCGTCCCCGAGTCTCTGACACAAACGTCGAACGCATCCGCACTGGACCAAATGATTCAGTCTTAAACTACTGCCCTCCAAGGTCACTGGACCTGATTGTATGTGATTATTTCTTGTGGAGGGTTTATAAAAGACACTGTTTATGTGCCTCCATCACTAACTACAACGAATGAACTCAGACATCGTGTAACAGCAGCTGTCGAAGCCGTAACTCAAGACATGCTCACTGCAGTGTGGGCACAACTTGAATAACGCATTGACATATACCGTGCATCTCAAGAGGGGCATCTTGAACGCCTATGAAAAGGTTTGGAAAACAACTTTGAGTTTCATTGTATATGGTTATTAGTTTCAGAAATAGAGACGTACCAAAACGGATGGTTCTTTTTGAAACACCCTGTATTTCTTTGAATTCAAGCTACATCTGACCCACACTTAAACTGTTAATTTGGAAGCAGTAGAGATTGTCTCCCAGCGTAGACAGTGCGGAACCTTGTTGTGGGTCCAAAAACACGGTATAAATATCATCTCCGCCATATAGCGGTGTAGATTTCTCCAGTCAGAGTTTCTAGGTTATGGTCCCGCGTCATGTTGTGAATTGCCTGTCACCGAGGAAACCCAGTGTTTCGGCCACGGTGGCAGTGTCTTTCGTAGTAGACGCTGAACAAGACCGCACAAACAGCCGCAGAAACGTCGGTTCTAATCGGTGACCTTCATTTTACAGTACGATGCAACACCCAGGGAAACTTTTATGCCAGTCAGCTCTGCTGTCTACTGCCTTCTGGGTCACATGAACGAACAGAGCTAGTTGGACCTCACCATGAATACTTGTTTTCACTACGCATATTCAATATTAAAACAGGTAATACAGCACCTTTGATGTTTTCGAAAACATTTGCACTGTTTTCATAGCACCCCTCCCAGCTTCTATGTCAGCCATCACACCAGTGTTTACAAGTGGCCACGTTGGCCACGTTCTTCGCGTGATACCTTCATATCCACCCTTCGCCAGTATCTTAATTTGTACAATCAGGACCACTGCGTAGCTGTTTTTCTTACGCACAAGATTTGGTATGTAGGACATCCGCAACACAGAGGCATGATAATTAATTTAGAGAGATCCGCTTCAGTAGTACTAAATATTTATCCAAACGACGACCGGTTTCGTCATTTTAAAATTCAAACTTCACGTGTATGAAACTGTAAAGCACAAAGGAGAGGAGGGAAGAAATAATAATTTAACATATCTGCAAAACCAAGAAGAGCAAACTAGTGAAACAACGCGACTACCTCACTGTAATTGAAAACACACAACATGCGGCTGGGCTGTTTAGATCCTTAAGAGGGGACGTATGAGAAAATACACGGGTACATATAACCTAATGTAATTTTTATTGTTTGAGCGATAATTGAACCAAATTCTGCACATGATGTCATTATGTTTAAAAAAGGGCTAAAATCTGGGCCAATTTATTTGGCAAATAATTTTACCATGGCGCTGCTGGATACTTTTAGAACACACACTGTCACATGTTCTAAAAGTATCCAGCAGCGCCATGGTAGAACACAAACTGTCACATGCCTCCCCCCATGAACCATGGACCTTGCCGTTGGTGGGGAGGCTTGCGTGCCTCAGCGATACAGATAGCCGTACCGTAGGTACAACCACAACGGAGGGGTATCTGTTGAGGGGCCAGACAAACGTGTGGTTCCTGAAGAGGGGCAGCAGCCTTTTCAGTAGTTGCAAGGGCAACAGTCTGGATGATTGACTAATCTGGCCTTGTAACAATAACCAAAACGGCCTTGCTGTGCTGGTACTGCGAACGGCTGAAAGCAAGGGGAAACTAAGGCCGTAATTTTTCCCGAGGGCATGCAGCTTTACTGTATGATTAAATGATGATGGCGTCCTCTTGGGTAAAATATTCCGGAGGTAAAATAGTCCCCCATTCGGATCTCCGGGCGGGGACTACTCAAGAGCATGTCGTTATCAGGAGAAAGAAAACTGGCGTTCTACGGATCGGAGCGTGGAATGTCAGGTCCCTTAATCGGGCAGGTAGGTTAGAAAATTTGAAAAGGGAAATGGATAGGTTAAAGTTAGATATAGTGGGAATTAGTGAAGTTCGGTGGCAGGAGGAACAAGACTTTTGGTCAGGTGAATACAGGGTTATAAACACAAAATCAAATAGGGGTAATGCAGGAGTAGGTTTAATAATGAATAGGAAAATAGGAATGCGGGTAAGCTACTACAAACAGCATAGTGAACGCATTATTGCGGCCAAGATAGATACGAAGCCCACACCTACTACAGTAGTACAAGTTTATATGCCAACTAACTCTGCAGATGACGAAGAAATTGAAGAAATGTATGATGAAATAAAAGAAATTATTCAGATAGTGAAGGGAGATGAAAATTTAATAGTCATGGGTGACTGGAATTCGAGTGTAGGAAAAGGGAGAGAAGGAAACGTAGTAGGTGGATATGGATTGGGGCTAAGAAATGAAAGAGGAAGCCGCCTGGTAGAATTTTGCACAGAGCACAACTTAATCATAGCCAACACTTTGTTTAAGAATCATGATAGAAGTTTGTATACATGGAAGAACCCTGGAGATACTAAAAGGTATCAGATAGATTATATAATGGTAATACAGAGATTTAGGAACCAGGTTTTAAATTGTAAAACATTTCCAGGGGCAGATGTGGACTCTGACCACAATCTATTGGTTATGACCTGTAGATTAAAACTGAAGACACTGCAAAAAGGTGGGAATTTAAGGAGATGGGACCTGGATAAACTGAAAGAACCAGAGGTTGTACAGAATTTCAGGGAGAGCGTAAGGGAACAACTGACAGGAATAGGGGAAAGAAATACAGTAGAAGAAGAATGGGTGGCTTTGAGGGATGAAGTAGTGAAGGCAGCAGAGGATCAAGTAGGTAAAAAGACGAGGGCTACTAGAAATCCTTGGGTAACAGAAGAAATATTGAATTTAATTGATGAAAGGAGAAAATATGAAATTGCAATAAATGAAGCAGGCAAAAAGGAATACAAACGTCTCAAAAATGAGATCGACAAGAAGTGCAAAATGGCTAAGCAGGGATGGCTAGAGGACAAATGTAAGGATGTAGAGGCTTATCTCACTAGGGGTAAGATAGATACTGCCTACAGGAAAATTAAAGAGACCTTTGGAGATAGGAGAACCACTTGTATGAACATCAAGAGCTCAGATGGAAACCCAGTTCTAAGCAAAGAAGGGAAAGCAGAAAGGTGGAAGGAGTATGTAGAGGGTCTATACAAGGGCGATGTACTTGAGGACAATATTATGGAAATGGAAGAGGATGTAGATAAAGATGAATTGGGAGATACGATACTGCGTGAAGAGTTTGACAGAGCACTGAAAGACCTGGGTCGAAACAAGGCCCAGGGAGTAGACAACATTCCATTAGAACTACTGACGGCCTTGGGAGAGCCAGTCCTGACAAAACTCTATACCATCTGGTGGGCAAGATGTATGAAACAGGCGAAATACCCTCAGACTTCAAGAAGAATATAATAATTCCAATCTCAAAGAAAGCAGGTGTTGACAGATGTGAAAATTACCGAACAATCAGTTTAATAAGCCACAGCTGCAAAATACTAACACGAATTCTTTATAGACGAATGGAAAAACTAGTAGAAGCCGACCTCGAGGAAGATCAGTTTGGATTCCGTAGAAATACTGGAACACGTGAGGCAATACTGACATTACGACTTATCTTAGAAGAAAGATTAAGGAAAGGCTAACCTACGTTTCTAGCATTTGTAGACTTAGAGAAAGCTTTTGACAATGTTGACTGGAATACTCTCTTTCAAATTCTAAAGGTGGCAGGGGTAAAATACAGGGAGCGAAAGGCTATTTACAATTTGTACAGAAACCAGATGGCAGTTATAAGAGTCGAGGCACATGAAAGGGAAGCAGTGATTGGGAAGGGAGTAAGACAGGGTTTTAGTCTCTCCCCGATGTTATTCAATCTGTATATTGAGCAAGCAGTAAAGGAAACAAAAGAAAAATTCGGAGTAGGTATTAAAATCCATGGAGAAGAAATAAAAACTTTGAGGTTCGCCGATGACATTGTAATTCTGTCAGAGACAGCAAAGGACTTGGAAGAGCAGCTGAATGGAATGGACAGTGTCTTGAGAGGATTATATAAGATGAACATCAACAAAAGCAAAACGAGGATAATGGAATGTAGCCGAATTAAGTCGGGTGATGGTGAGGGAATTAGATTAGGAAATGAGACACTTAAAGTAGTAAAGGAGTTTTGCTATTTGGGGAGCAAAATAACTGATGATGGTCGAAGTAGAGAGGATATAAAATATAGACTGGCAATGGCAAGGAAAGCGTTTCTGAAGAAGAGAAATTTGTTAACATCGAGTAGAGATTTAAGTGTCAGGAAGTCATTTCTGAAAGTATTTGTACGGAGTGTAGCCATGTATGGATGTGAAACATGGACGATAAATAGTTTAGACAAGAAGAGAATAGAAGCTTTCGAAATGTGGTGCTACAGAAGAATGCTGAAGATTAGATGGGTAGATCACATAACTAATGAGGAAGTATTGGCAAATGGCTCTGAGCACTATGGGACTTAACATCTATTGTCATCAGTCCCCTAGAACTTAGAACTACTTAAACCTAACTAACCTAAGGACATCACACAACACCCAGCCATCACGAGGCAGAGAAAATCCCTGACCCCGCCGGGAATCGAACCCGGGAACCCGGGCGTGGGAAGCGAGAACGCTACCGCACGACCACGAGATGCGGGCGAGGAAGTATTGAATAGGATTGGGGAGAAGAGTAGTTTGTGGCACAACTTGACCAGAAGAAGGGATCGGTTGGTAGGACATGTTCTGAGGCATCAAGGGATCACCAATTTAGTATTGGAGGGCAGCGTGGAGGGTAAAAATCGTAGAGGGAGACCAAGAGATGAATACACTAAGCAGACTCAGAAGGATGTAGGTTGCAGTAGGTACTGGGAGATGAAGAAGCTTGCACAGGATAGAGTAGCATGGAGAGCTGCATCAAACCAGTCTCAGGACTGAAGACCACAACAACAACAACTGTCACATGAGGAACATTTGCTCAAAGGTAACTTTACCCACCACTTTCAAGATGTGGTAGGTTATTTTTTGTAATTAGAGACATTTGTGCACCAGTTTTTTAATATCAGCTTTAGAAATCCGGTAATTTTTTTAAATTTATATATATGACGCACAGAATTTTTAATTCATAAAAATGTAAACAAATCTGACAGTAATGCACTTCGAAAAATTTGTAGCATAGGGAGTTGTGTTATAGCATACACAAAGTCTATTGCTAATTTCACCTTTTTATCTGCAATGCTTCAACAGAAAATGTTCCTTGTACACTGAAAAACGAAAGTTGGGGAAACCTGGAAAAGGGATGTTATTAGTATTTATGCAGAAACAAGCACCTTAATACTGGTCAGAACCATACATTTGGTCATCATGTAGCTCTTTCCTTCTAATCTGATCCTTCTGGCGTGCCTTTCTAGCAATATCCTTCACTGATATTTCAAAACTTGTAATACGCACGTCTTTCTCAACAGGTTTTCAGTGAAGCAACCTGCATCAAATACTAGGCCTGAAGCGTCACGATTCTTATCGTGTTACCATCATCGAACACCAGACAGTAGGTGAGCAAAATGTAGTCTTTGGGCGTCTCTTCTAAATGAGGGTATTAAAGCTTTCGTTCGGGTTTTGTGCTCCACCATTTCTTTAATAAATCGTAAATAATCGCATCGTAAATGGGCTCACAGCCTTCCGACTTTACAGATATCTTCTCTGATGGCAGGAAATAGTAAAATATCGCAAACAAGAACAGAGTCGTGTGGAAAAGAAAATATGGCACCGCGCTTGGGTACCAACAAGACGGCTTTTACATTATTTATAGCACGAATTAACTTCTGAAACCTGGCGATAACATTTCTAACATGCTACAGAACTATCTCGTAGAAAAAAAGGACCAATTTTATATTTCCTCAAAGCCCTTCTCACCTTGAGTTAGGCAAGCTTTCTTTCGTTTTGAAATAGTTTATTTTTTCCGTTTATGAAATATCCTACCTATAGTTTATACTTATTTCACATTAGTTTCTTCTTCTTTAGCCTACACGTATTTCCGTGCCTGGTGGAATTCCACATCCCTTTATTTACCTCACAACTGATTGTAGCTACAAACGAAAACCTCAGGAGATGGATGTCTGTTGGCTATTTATTTCCATGGTAGTTTATTTTCCTGAGCAGCTACTAAGTAAGATGTTTAAATAACTAACAAGGATCTTTGTTGTACTACCCTATGCATCCTCTGTTACGAAGATATATTATTATGCTAGATACAAGCGGCTGTTGAAGACGTGTGAGAACGGGTGGGAGCTAGATTTAATTAACTATAATAATTAATACTCACTGTCGACGCACTCCATTTCACTATCCAAACCCATGCCTATTCATCCTATTATTACGTAAAAATGGGTGGGAGGGGCGGGGGGAAGGGGAGGTTGGTAAACTTTAGGACTTGCACTTCACTTGCGGTTTCTGGTGTGGGATTTCTTGGTTCGGGGAGGAGGATTCTTTTTTAAAAAAAAAGAAAGGTAAAAGGAATGAAATCTGGGAGTGTAGGTATTTAAATTTCGCAATACTAAATTGCACCTGTGTAGGCTTCCCCGGCGGATACGTTCCACATATGGTTCTCGGGCATGCCACCGGATCACGTTTTGTTTATCCCACAATACTTCAGCGAGGCAGCTGCTTGTGTGGTGCTGTAGATTTTAGGGAACAGAATCGTCCTTAGCTTCCGCTTGAGCAACATCACGTGTGCAAGAAAATTGTAGTATTGAATTATGTATTTGGTATATGGTGTGTGTACTACAATGTTGTTTTTTTTTATTCTGTTTAATGTCGTACGGGATAGACGCTGGCAAAGTGATCCAACGGTGTTCTACCGACGCAATAATCTGCAATGCGAATCGCTAAACAAAACGGCGCCGGCGGTTCGAGGGGGTGAGAACATCGTGCCATCATTGTTAAATCTTCTCTGCGCATTCTTATTAAATGGATGTCAGAAACTAGTTTATGTATGATGGATTTGTACACATGTCTTGAACGTGAATGACCACTCACTGTATATCGACGTGTTATAAAAAAGTGTGTAAATTCAAATATGTGTTGACTACGTATGCTGAATAGCCTTATTCTTCCAAGCTAGGAAGAGATGTTTTTTTTCAATTTTAATGATTTTTGAATAACAATGAAAAGCCTATGAGTGATACATCAATTTTGGCTTTTTTCGAGACGCTCCTTTGAAAGTTATTTGTGAGAAGTCTATGATGGAAAATATTAAGCACGTCAGAACATATACCGAAAATTTCATGTATCTTAGAAAAATTGTTTGAATTATATTTCTGGAAAATTTGAAAGAGGGAAAGCTTAATTTCTTTAGCGGCTAATCTTGAACAATCTCTTGAAATAGTTTCACTTAATTCCTTGAGTTGAAATTTGACTTTGGTGGTAGCTCAAGCGTTAATATCAGTTACATGAAGAATAACGGAGCCTGCATTCCAACCGAAAGTATTAAATGATTTTTTTTTTTGTAGAAAAACATTTTGAAGTGATATATATTATGTGGCTGCAAACTCAAAATGTGCGGCTGATCGAATTCTGCAGCACGACGTCTCAATTTTTGTGGAACATCTAAAGAATTCTCTCACTGCGGCAATGATTTACATCAAGTTTTAGAAGCAGTCCCCTCTTGGCTGGACAGACTAAGCGATCCTGCTGTATATAAGAAGAGAAAGAAAACTATTTTCAGTTAATAATAATATAAAGTACATACGAAGAAATATTTGTATGGGGGGTAATGCCGCCAATTAACACGGACACTTATCTCTACGAAATAAGCTAGCTGGATGATATTAACTATTTTCTAACGCATCCGAAGGGAGAATACAGCGCTTATTTACGGCCAAGGGAAACTGGCTCACCTTATCGGCACGTATACGATGACGGGTACTCAACTGCGTGGGGGCAATGAAGACAAGATAGCATTTAAGTATCCACATTACGCCAAGTAAGAGAGCACGCATCCGATGGAGTGCATCAGCGCGATCAATGTCGGAACAGGACATCTCACTTGACGTCAGGTTTCGGCTGTTTGTTACCAACTGGTAGCTGCTACTTACCAGTAGTAATAAAAGCCGCAACTGACAGCTGCCTCGATGAATTATTTTAGCGTGTGGATATACATCACACAAAAATAATATTACAATTATCTCAAACTACAGGCTAATGTACTGGCCACGAAGATTGTCTACTGATACCTTCGTCTTCACCAGTAAGTCGATGATGATGATTAGGGTTGAGGGGGCGCTTGACATCATGGTCATTAGTGCCCTGACGAAAACTCAAATCTCATGGGTGGGGGCGAAGGCTGTCCCCACATGTGGACCAGTTTATAATCTATTAACGTCTGCCGCCCTTCCCTACCAGCTTAGGGATGAGGCCTGACAGTTCACAAAATTTCGCCACTCTGTTAACACTGGTATCGGTATCTACGAGGATGGTAGGCAGATCTTAAGCGAGACCGAGGGCTGCCCTAATATCAGTATGACACACAACACACGTAGCCACAATATGCTGAACTGAAAGTGGCACGTCACAAATTTCACAGAATGCTGGATTCTCCCGTCGCAGGAGGAAGGCGTGTGTGAAAGGGCTATAGCCGATGCGCAGTCTGGTAAGCAAAACCTCCTTCCAGCGGCGAGGCTAATACGAAGTCTGCCAAGCCTTTGTGGTCGAGTTGAGCGACCGCAGTTTGTTGTCTGTCAGCTGCAAACATTCAGTCTCCCACTGACGCATGATGCATTTGTCACAAAATGACAATGGCGTGCAACGGGATGGGATATTGACGGACAGCACCATCCCAATATGCTTCCTTGGTAACTTTATCAGCCGTGTCGTTGCCCTGTATCCCAATATGGCCAGGTAGCAAGAGGACATTCTTCAATTACAGGCGAGCAGTCTGCTTTTCAGCGCCACAGTCAAAACTTTGTGAGTGAAGATATTTTCTTCCCTTTGTGCAAAGACACGACAGACCTTCAATTCTGGTTCTTATTCGGTTAAGAAAGGACCAGATGTTGCACGGCAATTCAAAGCCAGTTGGCTTGGTCGGTATGCATAGCATCTTAAGTTATTCAGTCGTAACATTAATCTGCCACGTGTGTCTCGGGCATTAAAGCCGTTTCCAACTTTTTTGAGGTATCCAGGGGTAGGTGACGAGAATGAAACCTACCAGTGTTGATTCTCAGAATGTTTGCACGAACATTTGTATTAGGGCAGTTTCTCACTGCTGAAATGGAGGTGGTATGTGGCTAAGTACTGGTAGTCAGAAAGTAGGTATGGGTCTCATGCTATAAATTATCAGACTAATTGCCCTTAAATTAAGGCAATTCCTTGGGTATGCTTGACGCTACTTTAGCTTCAACATTAAAAACGATGTACTGAGTTCCTCTTTGCTGGGAAGTATTTAATTCACGCTATACTCGCTATGGTCATATTTATTTCGCAGACATTATTGTAAGCTGTGTTGAAGATTTGCAGCAAGTTAAGAAACAAGCCTCGACTGCGCTGTTTAATCCTTCAGGACCTCGCGAAGAATAGAGCTGGACCTCACGCGACAGGTGCCTAATCTGAAATGACAAAAGCCATGGGAAAGCAATATGCACATATGCAGATGGCGGTAGCATCGTACGTACAAGATATAAAAGGACAGTGCATTGGCGGAGCTGTCATCTGCACTCACCTGATTCATGTGAAAAGGTTTCCGACGTGATTATGGCTGCACGTCGGAAATTAAGAGACTTTGGAACGCGGAATGGTAGTTGGAGCTAGACATATGGTACATTCCATTTCGGTAATCGTCAGGGAAATCAATAAATCAATTTTCCGAGATCAACAGTGTCCACAGTGTGCCGAAAATACTAAATTTCAGACATTATCTCTCACCACGGACAATGCAGTGGCCGATGGCCTTCACTTAACTACCGAGAACAGCACTATTTGCGGAAATACGGAAGCGTCCGATCCCGCCCGTCTGCTTTGACCCATGACGTCACAAATATGGCGGAAACAAAAACAAACACACACACTTTCCACAAGAAGCCTAATGACGCGAACGGGACAAGCGCGGGAAATGGGGTGTTTTGGGTGGGGGCAAACTAAATATAAACAAATTTAGACGCCTTGCGTAGCTACAACGTGTAAGTGAAGACAGCCATGCATAAATACCCACCCACCTCCCCAGGGGTCGTAACCCCTGCAACCTATAGAAGATAAAGATGCTTCAGTAGCTAATTAGTGTTTTTTGTATTTAAAAAAAAAAATCTCACGGGATAGAACGAACAGATCAGAAAGATAAATATAATAAACTAAAACAGAAATTGGAGGAAACAGATAATTAAAATAAGTAATAAGTGTTTTTAAATTTAAAAAAAATATCTCACGAGATAGAACGATCAGATCAGAAAAGTAAATAAAATAAGATAAAACAGAACTGGAGACAGCCACACTCAAACCAAACTCCGCGCCGTCATGACGTCACACACGACAACACCCTTACGTCACGGGTCAAAGCCGACGCGTGGGATCGGACGCTTCTGTTGACCCGTATTTGCGTACAGAGGTCATTGCTATCAGACAAGCACCACCACCTGAAAGCACCGCAGAAATCGATGTGTGACGTACGACGAACGTATCCGTTAGCACAGTGTGGCGGAATCTGGCGTTCATCGGCTATGGGAGCAGACGACTGACGTAAGTACCTTTGCTAGCACCTGGGCTAGCGATCATATCAGATGAACTCTAGACGAATGGAAAACCGTGACCTGGTCAGATGAGTCTCAATTTGAGTTGGTAAGAGCTGATGGTGGGGTTCGAGTGCGATGCAGACCCCACGAAGCCATGGACCCAAGTTGTCAACCAAGCTCCGTGCAAGCTGGCGGTGGCTCCATAATGATGTGGGCTGTAATGAGATTTTCACTCTGCAGCGGAGTGTGCGCTGATATGAAACTTCCTGGCAGATTAAAACTGTGTGCCCGACCGAGAATCGAACTCGGGACCTTTGCCTTTCGCGGGCAAGTGCTCTACCATCTGAGCTAAGTTTGGAAGGTAGGAGACGAGATACTGGCATAAGTAAAGCTGTGAGTACCGGGCGTGAGTCGTGCTTCGGTAGCTCAGTTGGTAGAGCACTTGCCCGCGAAAGGCAAAGGTCCCGAGTTCGAGTCTCGGTCGAGCGCACAGTTTTAATCTGCCAGGAAGTTTCAGATGTGGGCTGTGTTTACATGGAATGGACTGGTTCTTATGGTCCAACTGAACGGATCATTGACTGGAAATGGTTATGTTCCGCTACTTGGAGACCATTTGTAGCCACTCATGGACTTCATGTTCCTAAACAACGACGGAGTTTTTATGGACGACAATGCGCCGTGTCAGCGGTTTGAAGAACATTCTGGAGAATTCGAGCTAATGATTTGGGTACCCAAATCTTCCGACATGAATCCCATCGAAAATTTATGGGACAGGTCAGTTCGTGCACAAAATCCTGCACCGTCAACACTTTCACAACTATGGACATCTATAGAGGTATGTCGCTCAATATTTCTGCAGGAAACTTCCAACGACTTCTCGAGTCGTTGCCATCTCGAGTTGCTGCACTACGACGGGGCAAAAGGAGGTCCGGAACGATATTACGAGATATCCCATGACTTTTGTCACCTCAGCGTATTAGAGTTCCACTCAACCAAAACTACGGTTTGATAGTTTTAGGTACAGTACATAAATGCCGTAGTAAATGGCTGGATTAACAGTATTACTGGTAGTATTGGCAAGGAAAGAAACATAAATGTGTAAGAGAGAAACTGGGAACCTCTGTTTGCGTCTTTGTTTGCTTTACACGTAATTAGAGCCCACACATCAAATACTTTTAGCTTACAGTGTATTTATATCCTTACAGAATATACATTGCATTTGGTAAGTAACAGAAATTAGTTGATCGCATAACTTCTGCACTTTGGTACTTCGTACTCAACAGAACGTTCTTCATAATGATGAAGTGCAGGTGTTTCCTGTTACTACCGATAAATGAGAAAGTTGTTTATGGCTAACAGAAGCACGTTTATGCAAGTTCGTTGAAGTACTGAAGCGATGTTAATATATTTTTATTTCGCGTTTTTTTTAATTTTATTTTTTTGTAAAGGAAATAGTATTATTTAGCGCCATATGATAAATCGGTATTGTTTTCTTTATTTTTACTACAATATCCCTCCGTTTCACGCTACAAATCAACGATTTTCAAATAAAACCCCGATTAAATATTGACAATTTCACTTTTGTTATAAATACTGTTTATTTTTAAGTAGTAACCAGTAGAATAAGACGTAGAACAAAAATGTTCCGTAGGCTATCGGAAACTTTATGTAGCCTCATCAGTTTCCTATTTTTAGGGGAATCTAGTAAGACACTGAGTGCGATCGTTATGAGGTACGCCCAATAGGTATGCAACACTCCTAACGTACAGATAATGCGGGTACGATCTTAACTGGCCAAAACTACTAGGAAAACTATCGTAATCTATGCTTATTTATGGTGGTCTGTGGTAGCCTATTTTAGTTTTACAACTCTAGTGCTTATGAAACTCGTGTAGATGCTAAGTAGCTCAACATTCTGGAAACGAAACCATGTTAACAACTCTGCAACAAACTGGCGTCAGCTATTAGGATCTGCAGGTCTGCTCATATGTCCTGTACGCATTCTATGAACTCTTCTAGAGGGACAATTCTCCCATACAATCGACATTCGTTCTAATAGGCACTACGTAAGAGCTGCTGCCCTTCTCCCTATCAAACTGATAAGAGTTACTTTTCGATTTCTCAGTATTGTTTCTCTAAATCCGTCATTTTTGTATGCATGGGAGGATCATACGTCACATTACTAAAAATGACTGCAACTACTGCAGGAGCCTTCTGAATCCTTAGAAACGAGAACTCAAAACTGTTCAGTATTATTTGTAGAGAAATTCTATATTCCAATAGCTACCTCACACAGGTCTTTTTATGTTTCAACATGACTATTACATGTATTTAATACCCCTCTCATGTAAAAATCTAAGGATGCATGTAGCAGTCAATGTATAGTGTTACATGTTATTTTTTCTGGTGCATCTTACAGTCATATAGGAATTGAAATACGTGACAACAATAAACTGAAACATCATCAATAATAATTTCATTTCTGCTGACACCTCTGATCGGTGTTAACTTCATACTGAATTTCACACTTTTTCTCCCTGCTGCAACGAAACACATAGCAGTTACTACCATCATTCTGGTATGCAAACGTATTCTTGTTTTGTGTTTAGCAGTTACTACCATCATTATGGTATGAAAAATAAAACAAATTAAATGTATTCTTGTTTTGTGTTTTGTAACATTTCTACCGTAGTCTGACTATTACTCAATATCCACAAATCCCTAGCATAATTTCAAAGTAACTCAACAACTTTGATTAGCATTAATTTGTCATGTGACACTCATTGTATTTCTAGTAATCCCTTACAAGGACATAATAAAATCATAAAAAAAGATAGAAAATTTTTTGCTAGCAATTTCTAACAGCAGTAATATATTGTTTGGAATGAATGGGATGAAACTGTATTAATAGTCTTTTATTATTATTGGCTTTGGTATTTTTTTCTGACATGTTCTACATCCTGGAGGATCTCATCACTGTGGAGCTATTGGACTGAAAATTACATCTGGTCTAATTTAATCTACTATCATATCAGCATAAAAAGATCAATTACTGATCATATCAAATCATTTATCAACATGGAAATCAATGTGAGTCCTATCTACACTGCAACACTTATACAGAAAACCAACTGCTGTCTTAGGACAAAATATGGCATAATCTATTAGAATTCATGGTTAAAACTGCACTTGTGATAAGAAATCAGATGGTTTTCTGTAGATGTGTAACAGCGCAGATAAGAAATGTATCATACGGACTTCCATACTGATAATTGATAGGGCATGAGATTAATAATCTTTTCATACAGATATGACGGCACACTACCAAAATGGGTAGTAATAAAGAGCCGCCCGGTCTAAGGCACTGCAGTCATGGACTGTGCAGCTGGTCCTGGCGGAGGTTCGAGTCCTCCCTCGGGCATGGGTGTGTGCGTTTGTCCTTAGGATAATTTAGGTTAAGTAGTGAGTAAGTTTAGGGACTGATGACCTTAGCAGTTAAGTCCCATACGATTTCACACACATTTGAACATGAATCCAAGTAAATTTGTGTACCATTCATAAAATAGCACAAGTTTCACCTAATTTCATATTCAGTAGTGTGTAGATCATGAGATAACTTGACTAATTTGAAACAAATTCCATTTACTGTGCTTTTATTTTGTACCGTCTGGTTAATTCAATTTCTCTAGTTCATTTCCTTTAAACCAAAGCACTTTAATCTAGCAGAATGAGTACTTCAGTATTGCTATCTTGTTACAACATCCTAATAAATGGCTTCAACTAATAGTGACGAAACAATACTTCAGCAGAATATTTCACGTTAAATTATAACTTGATATTCTGCACATAATGTCAAAAGAAAAAGTCAGCTGAAATGTGGTATATCTCGAGAAATATCACAAGTAGAACCCCTAAAGTTGTTGTTGGTACACTTCATGGAAGGAACCAGCCATGGCTGTCACTGCCTGCTAATGTAAAACTTGACTCACTCAGCATCCTCGAAGGCCCTCCTTCAACATGGGACTGACAGAACATGATGTGAGAATGGGTTGATGTTACGTCATGATCCACAAGACACTCACCTCACAATGTAGCAGCAGTGCCAAAGAGCTGGTTGAGCTTGAGTGAACCTGTAAATATTACATCTTCCATCAGACCATAACATGTTTTCAGTTTTTCATGTCACTCAATAACAGATCATATCCCATATTTTTATTATATTGGAAATTGTTTATTTGGCAACAAGTTGCTGTAAAATTTCCCACAAACCTACTCAAGTATAAAAATAAACATAAATGATTACATGATATTTTCAAGATAAGAGAAGACTTTGTAAAACACGTCATATAGACAATGGGCAGTAAAATGTATAAATACTGATGCTGCATATTATTTTGAACATTGATACTTGAGAATTAAGTGTACTGTTATCGGAGATCAGATTATTAGGGCTGCTTTTCTCAATTAACATTGGATGAAAACGCTATACATACCGGAAAGACAACAAAAATATTTTATAGGGAGTCATTCTTAACAGATATTGTAAAAGGTGGATTCTTTTTTGCAAATTTGGTATAATTCTTATAAGTCATTGTTGACTTGTAATACTGTAGGAGTTTATAATTATTGGAGTTCTAGGCTATATTAAGTTCGTCAGTAGCTTAAAGTATTAAAAAGATAATTAGCAATGTTTCGGCAATAAACAGTTTCAGTTTACCTCAGCACCGACTAGTAGTTGTACTATCAGATCTCTAAGGCAGAATCGCTTGCACTGTTAACAGGGGACAATGTGAAGATACAAAAGTGAAATTACATATACATGCGTACAGACACCGAGAAAATCCATATCATTGTCTTCTGATCCAGAGTCGTTTATCTAGTAAAAATAAACAGAAACTGTGAGATGTCACCAAATAATGGCTATTCATAAAGAATAGAAAAGCAGGCATTTGAACATAATGCAGAAGTAGGGACAGGGCTGTGAGCATACATGTATAGCTTTGTTTTAGATATTAGCTCTTTGACATCCAGTTTACCGTGCTCACTTAAGGATTGTTGTATATTCATGGTTTTCTGCTACCTGACAATCAGGCTTGAATCTATAACATCAATTACAAGCTCACTGGAGAAAAACTATTAAGTTGTAATAACCCTTTTCTAACAGTCAACCTCATCAAAAAATTCGTTTCTTTTCACAGTGCACATGGTTTTGTTACGACGCTCATTAAAACTCACTTTACCTAAGATGTAGGGAAATATCAAATTCGTCCCTATAAATCAAAGTGTTTATGAAAACGACTTGCCGGACTTCAAAATCTGCATGCAGCGGATTCTGATATTATAAGGTTTAATCAGCAATTACTTCGTGAAAGCTAGAGCGCCTGGAGTGAGGCGAAATTTAATATTATTTCCGTGTTGGGTATCATGCATCAGGTAGGTAACGCACCTGCAGGCAACCTCGGCGAGCACTGGGGATTCCAACCTAAAACATTAATGTCATAAACAGATAGCCCGGGGGTACGCTCTTGAGCACCAAGCAGAAACACACATGTAATTAGTCTTGCACAAGCAATGTTAGTACAGTAATCACGATCGGACGTGTAAACAAAACAAGAGCCGTCGATATCCGCAATGCAGTTATTGTAACAACTAACTAACAGTACCGAATAGCGGAACAATCACACAAAATGTCGAACACAGGTGTAAACATTCACCGCCATTGACTTTTAATTCAAAACACAGAGCATATCGCCATCTACCGCTACTGGTGCGTACTAGAGCCAATCCTTAATGTCTCGATCCTTCCTCCATCTAGCGATTACATTTGAAAGCATTTGTCAGTACCATGATATGGGATTATATGCGACAACCACACACATACAGTATTAAGACAACAATAATAATAGTAATGCATCGCATGTGCGTATTTAGCTGCGAAAACAGCGGTTCCGTAGATATTAACATACACGTCTCTGCAAAGTCTCGTAGCCTCCCATTGTTATAACTGGGTCCTTTCGATTATATAAATGCATTTCTCCTATGAACTAAATGCGTTTTGTAGCCCTAAAAACAGTAGTGTACTTTTGCAAGAGCATTGTCAGATGGGCCTACATCAGTTGTGTGAACCGCGGATGCGCTGTTGATCTGAAATCGGAATGTACGCAAAAACACACTAATAAATTGATTATACATGGAAGATACTCTTACAGTAGCTCAGGGTAACTTTTGAGAATCACAATACTGAATACTGCTATGACAATATATTACATTTGCCCCTTATTATGAATTTGCAGTACACATAGTCCTTAGTTATGAAGTCATTTGTTAGTATGACATTTATTTATTTGTTCGTCCATAGACCATTTAGTACAGTAGTATTGGACATGACAGAAAGATGACAGATGATATACACGCATATAACATTAACATCGTACGCTGTGGATAATGTGAGGATAGGGGCAGGAAATCGAAGGAACCATCCCAGCATTCACGTTAGCAACAAGAAGAAACCCTTGGAAAAACCAAGTCAGGATGGCCAAACGGGGAATAGACCCCAGGTCTTCCAAATGCGACTCCAGTACGTTTATTAAGAATGGGTCAGCCCATTGTCTGCATTGTGAGTGCAACATGCACAATAGAGAGATTACTGAACAAGATATTTTGAAAATAAAATACTACAAAAAAGTGAAAACATACGAACACATTACATAACACTGCAGAAAAGTAGCCTACAAGTAAATCAAAGATGTAGGTAAATCAAGAAATTTTCATATAAAATACTAATCAAAACACATGATCCCATTAGCACAATAGCTCAATATGTAGCACTGCTAAAAAGTATGAAACAGGAACACACAAAATCCTACCGGCACTGTAACCATCACAAATAGACCAGCATCAGATGTCTTCTCGGCTGTGGTGTATTACACTGTATTTGAAACAGAGGAAACGGAAAACCAACAGTACTAGACATGGGCACACTTTTCAAGCTATACAAAAGGACTACAATATTACTGTTATAACGAAAATAGAAACTGAACTAATATAATTTCCTTGGGTTTTCCGTGTTAACTCAGTCGGATGGAAAGCCAAAAGTATAGTTGTTCAATGCGCTACAGACCAATTTCTATCATTCCTATTCTAGCTGAAGTTATGGAGACTGTTATGAAACTCCAGTTACAGAATTATTTTGAAGTAAATAAGCTCTTCCAGGACACACAGCATGGTTTTCGCAAGGGAAAGTCAACATTTACGGCAGCACTGGACTTAACCAGAAAAATAAGGCAAGGATTCGAAGACAGAGAAAGGGTAGCACTGACACTCTGTGATCTTAGCAAGGCATTTGTCTGCATTTCCCACAAGATACTGCACAATAAATTGAAGTGTTATGGTGTCCGAGGTGTTGTTCTGGCAACTTTTCAGTCTTATCTGGAAAACCGGAGTCAAGTGGTATCAATTCATGGAGCAACATCATAAGAACAAAAGCTGGAATATGGAGTACCCCAAGGGCCTCTCCTGTTCCTTATTTATGTCAATGATATGGGTTATAACAACAATATGTTAAAGTTTGCTGATGACACCACCCTTTTTGCCAAAGGAAGAACTGCTGCAGAATCACTCCAAGAAACAGATGTACTCTTCCAAAACACTAAAGAATGGTTCATAAAAATAAAATGAAAATGAATGAAGAAAATACACAACATCTGATATGCACCCTTAACAACATCGGATGCCATGATAATATGGAGGCTGTCAAACTGTTGGGCTTCATGATAGACAGGAAACTAGCAATGAACGAACGCACAGTGTACGTGTGCTCCAAGCTCTCCCGTGTAATATACCTTCTGAGGAGGTTAAAAGGTGTATTGAGTGACCAATATCTCATAACAGTATATTATACCCTATTCCGTAGCCATATCAATTATGGCCTACTGTTATGGGGACATTCATTTAATTCTCATTATGTTTGGGGTTTTGTTTGCTTTTATGTCTGTTGGGAGGTGGCTGTATATTTTAATGCCCATACACCTAATCCCATTCGTATATTATTTTGTGTTGTGAACTATAATTTGCAATTGGGTTTTGTTTCTGGTGCCATGTGTGTGGCAGTCTGCATTTCTATGGAGGGATTGCGAGTGTTGTACGGTAAAACAGGCTAGTTCCACTCTATAGAGGCATGGCAGTGACAGGAGTTTTAACTGTTGAAACAGTGGTTTACAGTGTTCAGTTCTTTCCTACATTTCATTATTCTTACCACTTGTTTTTGTAACTTGAAAATTGTGAGAGAATCAGAGTTATTTCCCCTGAAGATTAGGCCACAGCACAAGACAGACTCAAACAGCTTCAAGGCATCTACACTGGCTGTGTCTTATAATGATCTTAATAGATAACATATTTTATTAAGCTTTTGTGACAGTGCCTCAAGATGTGGTTTTCAATTTAGGGTGTTACTGATAGTAAGCCCAAGAAATTTGGTGTTCTGCCTGTCTATAATGTCATCTTTGTCTATAACTATAACTGATTTTGGCTAGTTTGGATGTTCATACTTACAGTTTTTTGAGTGTTTATGAGTAGACTATTTGCTTCAAACCAAGATTGTAACTGACAAGTAGTTTCATTGACTGCATCTTGCAGTGTGTCACCTCTACTGGTTACCAGGATATTTGTGTCATCGGCATACAGAACGGAGCTGGCATTTGGTATGTGTTCTGGGAGATCATTTATGAACAATATGAAAAGTACAGGGCCAAGAACAGATCCCTGAGGGACACCATTTGTTGTATGTAGTGTATCTGACCTGCAGTGCCTGGAGTGTCTTTGGTTTTCTTATTTCTACATATTGCTTTCTTTCACTAAGGTAGCTACAGAACCAATTGTGGGCTGCACCTCTAATCCCATACTTCTGGAGTTTCATAAGAAGCAGCTTGTTGTCGATCATGTCAAATGCCTTGGACTGATCAAGAAATATACCGACAGCAGGTTGTTTATGGTCAATGAAACTTGAGCACCTTTCTAGAAATGCATACAAAGCACATGTGGTGGACCTATTTTTCCAAAATCCATATTGGGTAAATGTGATTATGTTGTTAGAATTTAAAAATGTTTCTAATCTAATTGACATACAGTATTCAAATATTTTTGAGAAGGCAGATAGTATAGCAATTGGCCTATAGTTTGCCATATCTGTTTTCTCTCCCTTCTTGTAGAGAAGTATAATTTTAGCAAGTTTGAGCTGGTTTGGAAATGTTTCCTCTAGAAATGAGGTATTTATGATCTTTGACAGGCGTCTACTGATGTAATTTGAACGCTTATGAAGTAAGAAGCAGGGTATCATATCATGCCCTGCAGAATAAATCACTTTAGTTCTTTTTAAAATAATGTCTTCAATTTGATATGGTGTTGTAGGAGATAGGAAAAAGGAGTTCAGAGGAGTATTATTTTTGAGAAGAGAGTGTGCAGTGCTTGGAGAGTTAGTCAGGAGATTTGTAGGAAGAGAGTTTACAGTATTTGAAGAGTTGGTTAGGAGGTTTTTGGAAATTACTGAAAAATAGCTGTTGAATTTGTTGGCAATTTTATGTGCATTTTCAGTCTTTTGTCCTTCTATATTTAGTGTGATTTTATCCTCTATCCTTAAGTTTCTACCAGTCTGTTCATTTACTATTCCCCGACTGTCTTACATTTGATGGAAGAGCACCTAATTGTTTTATCATTATGAGCTTTTTTAGCCCATTTGATAATTCTCCTGTATGCGGTTTTGTAATTTTTATAGTATACCTTGAACTCTTTGGATTTGCCACTGTCCAATTTGCTAAGTCTGTGCAGCATTCGTATCTTTTCTGATGAAGTTTTAATACCTTTTGTGACCCACGCATTCTGTTTTTTGTTAGTGATAGTCTTTGTTTTCTCTGGGAAATGGCAATTAAAGTAATATTCAAATATCTGCAGAAAATTGTCATATTTTTCATTTGTAGTCAAAGAAGTGAATACACCTTGCCAGTCTTCTTTCTTTAAGCTGAGTACAAAGTTATTTATGTTACTGTCACTATTACTTCTACACTTAATAACTGTTTTTCCTGTTGGGAGTACATTGAGTGGTGGATTAAAATATATTGTTAGTGCACTGTGATCTGAAAAACCAACATATATAATTTTTACAGTGCAATCTGTGTTAGTGGTATCCTGATCAAGACAGCTGTTTAATCTCGTTGGACATATAACTTTCATATTTAAGTTGAATGACACCATTAAATATACTAATTGCGATGTTCAATGTTGAGATCACCACATATTATTATATTTTTTGAATTATTGTGACATTCTTTTTCTAGCAATAGTGCAATGTTTCTGAGGAAGACATAAAAGTTACCACTAGGTGATCTATACACACACATTAAATACATATTTATGTTGGCAAGTACTACCCCAGCTATTTCAGTGTGTTTGTCTAAGGAATATAGTTCACAGGGATGGAAAGGTTCACAGCTAATGCTATTTCTTATGTAGACACAAGTACCACCACCTTTGTAATTTTTCCTAGAATAGTGGTGAACTAATCTGAAATTTTGAATATACTGATAAGGTAATTCTGACTCTTTTAGCCAGTGTTCACCAATACACAGTAAGTGCATGTCTGACAAAATGTTAGTATCACTCATAAGAATTTCAAGTTCACTTATGTTATTTCTCAATCCTTGCACATTGTGACAGTATATGTTAAGGTTGTCACATTCTTCTACGTGAGGAAGGTTTCTGTTGGGTAGGATGAGTAAAGGGAAGAGAGGCAGGAGGCTGTTAGAGGAGTTGGGGATGAGTATCTAGTGGCTCAGAGGTTTTGCTGGCTACAAATCCAGGAGGGAGGGGTAGCAGGTGCACAGACTAGACATGTCGTGGCTGGGTGCTGGAGCTTATGAGGAACAGCACGTAATGAACATGACATGCAGGCAAGAATTGGGAGGGGGTGATAGGACAGAGAAAAGGGAGTCTGTTGGGTGGAGGGTGGAAGAACAGTAGGTTGATAAGGATTAAGGCCAGGAGGAGTATGAAAGTGAAGGATGTATTGCAATGATAACTCTGATCTGCATATTTCAATAAAGCTGGTGGTAGGGGGAAGGATCCAGATGGTCCAGGTTGTGAAACAGCTATTGAAATTGAGAATTTTTTGCTCAGCTACATATTGTCCCAGTGGGTGGACAAATTTGATCATGGCCACAGTGTGAAAGTGAACATTCATTCTGGTGGACAGCTGGTTGGTTGTCATACCAATGTGAGAAGCTGTGCACTGATTGCAGCAGAGTTGGTGTATGACATAGGTGCTTTCACACATGGTCCTGCTGCTGATGGGATAGCATAAACCATTGACAGGACTGGAGCAGGAAGTGCTAGGTGGGTGGACTGGGCAGGTCTTGCATCTAGGTCTTTCACATGGATATGATGTCTGCAGCAAGAGACTGAGAGAGGGAGTGGTGTAGGGATGGATTAGGATGACAATGGAAGACTACTTTAGGAGGTGTGGAAGGAGCTTGAGTAGGATGTCCCTCATTTCAGGGCACGATGATAGACAATCAAACCCCAGGCAAAGGGTGTGGTTCGGTTGTTCTAGTGCAGTGTGGTACTGGGTGATGATGATGCTCGTTTGTAACTCATTTTTGGTGCTTTTGGGATGATTAGGTTCTGTGAGAATATGGCACAAGAAATCTGTTGGTGGACTATGTTTGAGGCCTAGTGCCTGTCTGTGAAGGTCCTCATGAGATCTTCAGCAGACTGGACAAGGGAGTTCTCATCGCTACAGATGTGCGTTCCACAGATGACCAGGCTGTATTGGAGTGAATTTTTGGTGTGGAGGGATGACTCCTATTGAATTGCGGGTATTGTTGGTGGTTAGTGGGTTATACATGGACAGTGCCATCAGAGAAGTGATGGTAAATGTCCAGAAAGGTAGCACATTGATTCAAGCAAAACAAGGTGAAGTTGATTGGAGTGGAGATGCTGAGGTGGAGGAGGAACAAGGATAGGGTGTCTTGGCCCTGAGTCCAGCTCATGAAGATATCATCAATGAACTTGAATCAGATGAGAGGCTTGGGATTTTGAGTGGTTAGGAAGGTTTCCTCTTGATGGCCCACAAAAAAGTTGGCAAAGGGGTGTCCTTAGCTGTGTATTTAGGTTTCTTTATGTACCTTCTTCCCAAAGGAGAAGTAGTTAATTGTTGGTAAAGGGTGTGAGGAATGAGGTACTGGGTTTGGAGTCTGAAGGACATTGGGAGAGTTTGTGTTCAGTAGCAAGAAGGCAATGGGCATGAGGGGTGTTGGTGTGTAGGTAGGTGGCATGAAGAATGATGACTAGGCAGATGATGGAGAGTCTATGAAGGAAGTGGTTACTATCTTTGATGTGAGAGACAAGGTTTTGTCATTTGGTTGGAGGTGTTAGTGAACAAGAGTGGAAATTCTTTCAACAGGAGCACAAGAACCAGCTACCATGGGGTGGACAGGATTGTTGGATTTATGAATTTTGGGGAGCATGTAGAATGTGACTGTGTGGGGCATTGTTGGTATGAGGAGGATAATGCACTCTGGAGAGAGTTTGTGGGATGGGCCTTTGAATTCAGTAGGAACTGGTGGTTATGTTGGACTTCTGGGATGGGATCCCTACAGCAGAGCTTAGAGGTAGGCAAATCAGACAGTTTGCACAGTGATGGAGCATTTATCTCCAGGGAAGACGATAGAGTTAGGATTTGTTTTGAGGCTGCCATGGAGAGGAAACTCTCTGGCTAGTGACAGGTGTGCATAACCACCTACAGTGTGTCTGGCCGCTAATGCAGAGACACATGTGAACCATTTCTCATCATGATGGGCAGAGAGAGCATGTGTGATTGGCGGAAGCCAAAAAGATGGTAATCCACAAAGTGAGGTGGTAGATGATGAGGTTGTCCAAAATAAGAGCGAAGTCTGGGGTTGGCTAGTTGTGGTGGTTGAAGTAAGAGAGGTAATGGTGTCAAAGCAGAGTCTGTGTCTTGCTCCAGTGGTGGAAGCTGGGGGGTGAGCTTGCTTTTCAGAAGCTTCAATCAAGAGAAATCCATCTGCTGAAAATGTGGTAGTGATTGACTCCAGACCAACATCCAACAACCGTCTATATTGATTGGAGAACACTTCTGGGGGTGTGTCATAGTGGATGCATTGCTCATCTTGTTGTCCTTCCATGAGAAGAAAGTCAGCAATTAGTTTCATTTAGAACTTCCAGGTTGGAACTTTTGCAGGTTCATTTGCAATATAATTTCATTGTCATCCGATTTATAATGAATCTGTACCAATAGAGTATGATACATATTCTGATTGGCAAAATTTCCGATTCCATTCATTTTTTTCAAAAACTGCAAATCTAGTGTTCAAAAAGGAAGCCTGTAGGATAGATATTTTGTTTGTAAAAATTTATTTGAAATTTCTTTCCCTTTCATATTATCTGTAATATGAATTTTAAGAACATTAATTGTCCAATAAATTTCATTTCTTTATTTTGATTGTAAATGGTACGTATTCCACATTTTGAAATATTTGACTATGGAAATTCATCATAGCATTCACTATCCATAAAAATAAAATCTGCTTCAATTTTTCATAAATGCCAGAAAAGATCATGATGTTAATATCGTGAAAATGTATCTTTAATGCTTTGTGCCAACAAGTTTTGATATTTTAGTTCACTTTTTCTCAGTATGTGTCACTGAATAATGGAGAGAGACAGTGGTGTAAATTCAACTGTTGGACTCACTTCCATATGACATGGAATGGAGTTTTACCTGTTTAACTGATGACTGTGAACACAATGTTTAATGAGAATGTTATTTTTTATAATTCTACAACTGTGAAAAGCAATGCAATCTTATAATTTGTGGAATCATTATCTGTCTTTAGCCAGTAACCAAAGGTTTAAATACAAGAAATTAATCATTGGAGAGTTGGACTTGGAAATAATCTACAATGCTTTTGCATCTGCAAATGAATATTTTCACTGAAACTCTAAAAACCTGGGCCTCCTAATGAATCATATCTCAAAATATAGTTGAATAATGAGGTGAGCCACAAATTACTCCAAATAGATGAATATTGTATTATTATTGTTTTCTAGTTTATGCTACAAGCATCACTGGAACTGTTGTTCTACACTGCTATTTTCTATCACATAATGGTATAGCCTTGATGAAGAATAGTTAATACTTAAATTACACCATTTCAATAATTTCTTGTTGTCAGAATTTCAAATTGTTTATTACCTATTCAGTAAACAATATGGCTAAGACAATTTGAAATTTTGTGTGCAATATGGCTGCTATGTCTCATACTGCATTTTTACAGATTGTTAGTAATATCTTGCTGATTGGACTGTGGGGATGAGACTGTTAGATTCGAGGTCTCATGCTAGTATCCTGTATTGTTGAGAAGACATTAATTTTGCTTATTAGTATTCCAGATAATGAAGAATAACTTATTCTGAAATATTGTTTAAAAAAGGTATTCTGCAGCAAAAAAGGTATAAAAATTTTGGACCTGGACATTATTAAATTTGTGGACCATGTTTGTTTCAAGAATAACCAAAACAATGAATGAAAGTTAAAAAGAACAACAGTGAACTTGAAAACAATGTACAGGAGCTGAAACTGAGATATGTGACTCTTTAGTTCAAAACTTTTTATTTTTGGGCAACATAGTTTTTCAATATGACAGTAAGAATGATGGAAATTGAAGAAAATGTATTTGTGAAGGAAGTTTTAGCTAGATTAGACGACTTGAGATACACATTAAAATCAGAATATGATTGCTTAATGTCTGTTCTATACTAAAATCCAGCTGTAACTATTTAAAACTGGAAGTACAAGGTAAGTTAAAATTAACAATTACGCTAACAGTGACCTTCTGAAATTTGAACTTGTATCTAACATAAGTGTCCAATTAAAATTTTTAAGGATGAATTTAGTCAGAAAAAATTAAACAATTTACAGAAGCAAATATCTCGTTGGATAACACAATAAAAGAAATCAATTCTAAAATCAGTCCTGTTGTTGAAGAGGAACATTTCATTGGGACAGACAATAGTATTCTTGCTGTGCAGGAAACCTCTGATGACACAAATCTATCATCCATGACCTTATCTGTAGTTGATGGTAGTGAAATTTCAAACTATATTTTCAGGGCAGATAGAAATGTTCTTGTTGTGCAGGAAACTTGTGTAGACACAACTTCACCATCTATAAACTTACCTGTAGTGGTATGTAATGACATTTTGGACCATACTTGCTATAGAACAGAATAAAATAGAGTCTTTATTGTCAATGACATGTTATATACAATCATTTGATTGAAACATTGGTGACTCGTCAATGAATAATTCTATGCCTACCTTAGTATAGCTAAAACAAGATACATTAAAATAACGCATGTGAATGCTCCTGGAAGCATATTACAACATAAAAAGATAATTACATGTTGGATTTCTTCCTTTTTCTTAAAATTTTCACAGTGGTTTGAAATCATTCTTTTAAAGTATTTTTGTTTCTGTAGTTTATAAATATAGACATACGTGAAAGACCACATACTTTAATAAAAGTAGTATATATGTTTAGATCCAGATATTTAGATACATAGTTCACATGATACATAGTTTATAAGTATGAACACATATAAAAACAACATATACCTCCATTAAAAGGAAACATAAGCATACGCATAAAACGTAATGTCAAAAAAACAGGAAAATGAAACAAATGTAATATCTTCTACTTGTCTTCCTCGTTTATATCATCATCCACACTGTAGTAGCATTTGCTTTTTAAATATTTTCCAAAGTTTGCACAGGTGGATTCTAGCTTGCAGTCCTTCAACTTTCAATGGATTTTATTGCTAAGCTTCAAAGCCATGTAATATGGAGTATTGTCAAGTAATGTTAGTCTGTGAAAAGGTAGCATGTAATATTGTTTGTGCCTCATTTCCTAAGTATGTGTAAATGAATTTCCCTCAAAAACATGTGGGTTTTTTAATTCAAAGAGAAGTGTTTCATTTATAAACATGGAAGGAATTGCCAGTAAGTCAAGGCTTGCAAATAAATGTTTGCATGATTTCCTATTGTTTGTCCCAGTCATAGCTCTGATAACTTTTTTCTGTAGCTTGAACACTCTGAGGATGCTTCTTTTTTCAACTCCACAAAAAATTATACCATATCTTACAACTGATATAAAATATGCATGATACACAATTTTCCTAACAGCTAAGTCAGTTACTTTATTCAGAACCCTCATTGCATAAACAAAACTGTTTAACTGCAACAGTAAGCAATCCACATGATCAGTTCATGACTAGTTTTTGTTTATGGTCACTCCGAGAAATTTGACAGAATGTGCAGTTATCAGTTCTCTGCCTTCATAACTTAACTATGTTACATATTCAACAGTTTTATTTATTTATTTATTTATCCATCTTTAAGCATTTACATGCAATCGATGTTGTCATGAGTGTACAATTTTTGTTTTTGTTAAGTTTAGTTTTATAGCACTATTATCTATCCAATTTTCTAGTTCTTGAAGAGACTGTTTTGTTTTCTGTGCTAATACTTCAGTGTTTTTACAGCATACTACTGCTGTTGAGTCATCTGCATACAGAATCGTATCTGAAGTTACTGTACGTGGCATGTCATTTACATAATATAGAAATAGTAATGGGCCTAGTATGGACTCCTGGTGTACACCTGCTTGTATTTACTTCCAACTAGAGCAAGGTTTCTCACCCTTATGTTGTATAACTACCCTGTGCTTCCTATTTTTGAGATATGACTTTAACCAATTTAAATATTTTTCATGGAAGCCATAAGAAGCTAATTTGAGGAGCAGCTGCTTATGGTTTATGATATCAAACGCCTTACTGAGGTCACAGAAGATACTGGATACACTCTCTTTGTTATCAAGGTATTTGCTTATTTTAGTGATTAGTTCATTAACAGCATGCACAGTGCTTCGGCTCTTCCTAAATCCATACTGATTATTAAGAATAATGTTATGTTTTTTGTTATATTTTTCTAGTTGGTTACACACTACATGCTCAAATATTTTAGAAGTAATTGTTAGTACTGATACAGTGTGAAAATTTCCTATCCCCTCTTGTCTGCTCTTTTTGTGGATAGGTCGAACTTCTGCATACTTCAGCCTATCCGGAAGGCAGCCCTCATCAAACGATTGATTTATTATGTGACAGAGTTGGGGTGCAATACTATCACATCCTGCCTTTATTATTTTTGTTGGGACTTCATCTCAGCCCACTATTTGAGATTTTTTTAGGGATTTTATAATGTTAGCCACCTCATAGCAGGATACATGAGTGGATTTGAATTCTACTGAGCTGCGCTGCATTATATTGGGACTTACGTGTGGAGGAGGGAGTTTGTCAATATTGTTAGAAATTATGAAATACCTGTTGAATTCTTCTCAAATTTGTCTGGATTTTGTAATCATTCCCCATCTATTTCTAATTTATGATTTAAACTTTTTGTTTTTTCTGCACCTATTTCACTCCTGACAATTTTTCATATAGCTTTTGATTTATTTGTGACATCTGATATGTATTTACTGTTTGCCATTTGTTTTGCTTGTTTAACTACTCTACCAAATATTCTTTTGTATTTGTTTACATATGTGGCAAACTCTGCATCGTGGTTGTTCTTTGCTTGCATGTGCAGTTTCCTCTTTTTCATACTAGAGATTCTGATGCCTTCAGTTATCCATGAGTTCTTTTTACAGTTTTTGTCACGTGCTGTTATGAAGGGGAAGCATTCATTGAAAACACTCATGAATTCTGGCATGAAAACATTGTAGTTTGTGTTTACGGAGGCCTGCTTGCTGAAAGACCAGGATGTTTCATTTATTCTTGAGACAAATGTATTTACATTGAGTTGGCTGAAGTTCCTGACTTGTTTCACTGTTACAGTTTTATCTAAATTTGGCAATGAGATAAAAAGGACTGAATGGTCAGATATACTTAATTCTAAGATGAACTTTTCTGTAGCATCATAGTTGATGCTGCTCACAATATTATCTATACATGTTGCAGAAGATGCTGTTATTTTAGTGTACTCACTAAAGTTTAATGTTAAGCCGTTTGTAGGTAACATGTCCTTCAGAGAAATGGCAAACCTGTCATCAGCTCTTACATTTATGTTGAAGTCAGCGCAAATTATGACCTTTGTACATAACTTTTCTACCTGTAATCTATACAATCAGGTTTCACTTTTGTCTAAAAATGCACATGTAGCAGAATAGTCAGGGATATTATATATATTAATAATTAATATGCCATATTCCAAAAATTTCAATGCAGCAGCTTTCAAATAATAGTTCCTTGTTCAAGCAATTAAAAGTCCACTTGACATCAAAGTTTGGTGATTCTTCTAGTAGAATGTACGATCCTCCAAAACCATTTTTTCTACAAAAACTCGCTGCTAAATTGTAACCTGAAAGTGAGTTCATCAAGTTTATATGTTCACTTTTAAGCCAGTGCTCATTTAAGCATATAAATTTTACAGAACTTGTGCTCTCCAGAAATACTTCTAGTTCATACACTTTGTTTCATCATTTCTACTGATAGACTGCCTATGTTAAGATGTATTATGAAATTATTACATTTTAAATCAAACAGAGAAACATTTAATTGGTCATCAAATGTGGCACCTGAGTGGGTCTTTAATTCTATATTGCATTCCATTATTTTGTACTAATTTATCAAAAGGAGAGTAATTAGAAGTAAATGTAAATTACAGGCAGAACTGTATATGGAGAATGTTTAGAGGACAATTGATGACTGTACCTTTATGCTGTTGAACTGACTAACTTAGTTGAGATGTGGATAGATGTGTGTGTTACTAGTGCTGCTAATAACATGACTTGGTTCAAATTTACAAAAAAAAAAAAAACATAACAGGAAGAACACGTATTTCCTGTTATGTGTAACGTGCTATAGAAGTACTGAACAGAGAAGTGATAAAACAAGGGCTTACTATTAAAACAGTGACAGTATTGGAAGCAAGTAGGGACCAGGCTAGTGATATGGAGACACTGCAATGGAGGTACCATCAGAGGATCACAAGCTCTTTTTGTGATGTGAGCTTAGCGAACCCAGGGGTTCAATGCTTGTGCAGTGTTATTGCATGTTTTCTGCAACTCATCTGCTCATCTTTTCACAATTATCGTCTACTGTCTGCTTCTATTTTGTGTAAAAACAATGGACATCTTTTCACAATACTATCTTCTACACCTTTCTTCTATGTTGTATGTAAATTGAGGAGCACTTTTTCAAAAGTCTATTAATGCACTTTCTCAAATGTCAGTAAATGCTCAGTTGTTCAAAATTTAGATTTTTGTAGTTACAAATCTAGCTTTTTGCCATGCATGTCCTATTGAAATGATATTGTCAAAAGTTACCTTCATTGTTGAAAACTACGAGTTTTTGCGAAAATCAGTATTTTCTCGCAGGCAGTTAAAGCAAAAGTCAATAAATGCGACCTGTGCATTGCTTGTGAGAGACCTGAATGGAGGATAACAACATAGGATGTCATTGTCAGTGATACTGTCAGGGATAATGCAAGAGACTTTTCTGTGGGGAGGGGGGGACACTGTAGGCAAGCATCTGCTGCCAGAACCAACAATGGCAATAAACAATGTTAACTCCTGCTTATTGCTCAGTTTGAGCTAGCTTTGTCATGGAGAAGGACTATCAAGAAAGAAACCTGAAGGAAGACTACTAATCAATAAAGTACAGCATAAAGGAAAAAGATACGCAGACAGTACCTGTACATGTTACTACATTGCAAGAAACTTTCAAAAATGTCCAAAGACAAACCCTCAAAAGGGACAAGATCTGGAGAAAAAGAATCAATTAATAACAAATCTACAGGTTGTACAAACTTTATGCAAATAAGTTCTACACGTTAATGGAGGAGGAAAATCCAAATGTCCTTAAAGTATGTTCTGATGTACAACAGAATCAGCCTATACCAAATCTCTCCATAGGTGAAGCATTGTATTCAAGATGGGTTTGGCTATACAATTTGTGCATTATGATTCATTCCTGAATACAGACAAAGGAAAGGACGCTTTTTATATTACTCAGAAACCAGAGGACTGGAATGATGAAACCAAATAACCTCTGCTCTTTTGAATTTTCTCAGAAACCTTGAGGCCTCCCAGCCAGAAAAAGGTTGAAACAAAATTCATTTACTTTCTAAATCCTCTATCACTCAAAATAAAAAATACAGCAATTGACTGATTTTTATTTGGTCCCATTTGATTACATTTTGTATAAAGTGTGTACTTGTAATATAGGACAAGTCAACTTAAACCTATTTGCTTACAGTATTTAATCTGTTTGTTACAATTTAATACATCAAAGTGGCAATACTTATAATAATGTTGCATACATTTTCGCCCATTTTTTGTGTCCTGAAAATAATTTACATACTACATTATACTCATAATTACATTTTTCTCTCAGTATTCATGTTTGCAAGTTACAGTATTTACATATCATAATATGTTCAATTACTTACAGTACATCTATAACAGTAATAGTAGCATTTTTCATTCATTGATACATATACTCTTCTACACTATAAAGTTCTTTTTCTATTAAATAATCCTTTAAAAGTTTTTGGAATGTCTTTTTGCTCAAGTTGTCCAGTAAATTCTTTGGAAGGCACTTTATGAGTTTGACACCTGTGTATCAAGGACCTTTTTCAGCAACTGTCAGTCAGTGTTGTATACTTCTCAGATGGACATTATTTCTTGTTTCACATGTATGAACATTTACATTTATTTCTAGTAGTGTGTTTCCTTTTATAAATGATATTACTGTTTTGTAAATGTTTAAAAATGGAAATGTCAGTATTTTTAGGCTATGGAAAACAGTTCTGCATGAGTCTCTTTGTTTCTTGTTCAAGATGGTCCCAACAGCCTTCTTTTACAATATAAATATTCTTTTTGCATTTTTGCTGCTGGAATTTCCCCAAACAGTAATTCCATATTGTAGGTATGACTCAAATAGAGCATGGTACACTCTCCTTGTTGGCATAATGTGCAAGCTGTTTCATAAAAAATATTTCAGTGCTTAATTGACAGCAAACATTAGCCATATGTTGACTCCATTGGAGCTGATTGTCAACTGTAGCCCCAAAAATTTAATAGTGGTAACTTCTTCCAGTCTTGTTTCATGTATGAATATACCTATGTGCTCTTTCTTCTCTCTACGTGTGAACACCATGAACATTGCCTTTTTTAGATTTAAAATTGAGTCATTTTGTATAAGCCACTGTACTGTGTTATTTATTGACATAAATGCATTTCTTTCCAGTGTTTCCATTTTTTCTGCATTCATTAGTGTCATGTCATCTGCATATAGGGTGTCCGAAAAGTCTTTCCCTGATTACACAAATTGATAACTCAGGCTAGAAGTAAGATACAAATATGAAACTGGTGTCTAATTGTTTACAAACTATCAAAGTTTTTTTCACACATCAGTAAACTTCCACATGAGCACCCTTGGTAGCACGTAGCACATCTAGGCTCTATTCAACATCACTAGAGGGATCAATTCAACGACTGTGGTTAACCTTTGCCACAGGGTTTCAATATCTGCTACACGTGTTTGGTAGACCTCGTCCTTGACATAACCCCATAAAAATAAGTCTAATTGGGTTATTTCAGGAGAGTGTGGAGGCCAAACCGTTAGCCCATCACGACCAATCCATTGCCCAGGAAAGGTCATAACGAGATAGGCACAGACGTTCAAACCCCAATGAGGCAGTGCACCGTCTTGCTGAAACAAGACATCGGCATGATACTGAAGCAGCTGAGGAACAGTATACAGTTGTAACATGTCCAGATACACTGCAGATGTGATGGTAGCCTCAGTGAAGAAGAATGGCCCGATAAGTCGATCGTGCAATAGTGCGAACCAAACATTCACCTTTGGACTGCCTCTGGTGCACTCCATGACCTCACCAGGGGGTTGTGAACCCCAAATGTGCACATTATGGCGATTCACTACTCCACTTGCAAAAAAGGTCACTTCGTCGGAAAAGGCAATTCGTCTGAGATAACCATCATCATGCTCAATACGTGATAGCATTCTGACCGCAAAGTCATATCGACGTGTACTGTCATTGGGCAACAAGGCCTGAACGATTTGCACTTTGTATGCACAAAACAATAAACGTTTGTGTAAAATGTCATGGAGAGAGCTTTTTGTCATCTGTAATTCACGTGAGGCCCTGCGCACTGATTTCTTTGGACTTCGCAGAAAAGACTGCCTTACAGCTTCCACCCTGTCTGCTGAGGTTCTTGGTCGACCAGATCTCAGAAGGTCAGAACTGATTCTGTGTTCTTGAATCTCTCATACCAGGCTTTAATGCTCTTGACATCAGGTGGATTCCTTCCAAATGTTGTCTGGAAGTGTCTCTGCACTGTGGTTGGTGATCGTGTCTCATGGTACCATGGGACACACTGTGCCTTCTCCTGATTGGTTAACATGGCTTCTTGGGCACTGCACCTCATCCACTGCTTACGTACTGCGAACCTAAAACAGAAAAAAAACTTTGATAGTTGTAAACAATTCAACACAAGTTTCATATTTGTATCTTACTTCTAGCCTGAGTTATCAATTTATGTAATCAGGGAAAGACTTTTCGGACACCCTGTACTTTTTTATCTTACTCACTGACATCAATGGTGTTTACAAATGGGTTGAACAAAAGTGGGCCAAGTACAGATCCTTGAGTCACTCTGTACTTAATATTTCTGATTTCAGATCTGCATCCAGTTTCTGTTTCCACATACTACTTTCTGTTGCTGATGTATGATTTTGTCCACTTGGTTGCATGTTCGCGAATACCATAGCTTTCAACTTTTTCAATAAGGGTAGTGTGGGTGGTTGTGCTAAACACTTTAGACAACTCCAGAAACATAGCAGACACAGAGTTTCTTCTGCCTAATGCATCTATAATGAATTCTGTGAGGCTTGAGATGGCAGTTTCTGTAGATTTCTTTTTTGGAAACCATGTTGTGCAGGAATCAGGATACTGTGTTTCTCCAGGAATGTGGTCAACTTACTGTGCATTAGCATCTCTAGTATTTTTGAGAAACCAGAAATTAAAGACACTGGTCTGTAGTTATTTGGATCACTTTTGTCTCCTTTCTGAAATATTGGTGCTACTTTGTTTACTTTTAATTTTTCTGTGAATACTCCTTCTCTAAATGAGCAGTTTGTAATATCCAAAAGAGACTTGATTATTTCTTCATTCGTATGTTTTATTAAATAATTTGATACTTCATCATCTCCTGCAAACTTTTTGGGTTTTAATTTTAGGATTATTTTTATGAGTTCTTTTTTTGTCACTGGTTGCAGGAACATTGAATGGGATGGTTGGCCAAGTGTTTTAGCATGTTTCAACCACTGATGATTTGTTTCCCCTATTAACTTTTGTACGGCATCTATAAAGTTGTTGTTTAGTATATTAGCAATTTTTGTTCCATCTGTAACTATGTTGTCATCAATTCTCACTGACTTAATAAAACTGCAGTTTTTTACACTTTTTTGGCTATGTCTTACGCTGTTGATTATATCCCAAGTCGTTTTACTTTTTTGATTTGAATTTGCCATGGCACTGTTTATTGCAATGGCTGTATTTCTTCTGATACTATTCATATGTCTCCATATTCCCTGCTTGTCTGAGTTCTTTCACTCTAGTTCTAAGTTCAATTATTTCTTTCGTAATCCATTCCTGATTGTGACCCTGCTTTTTTTGATAGGCTTCTTTGGGGAAGACTACATGAAATTAATGCCTTAGTGTGTTAAGAAATGCATCATACTTCTCATTTGTACCTTGTTCTTGCATTGTTTTGACACATTTTTCTTTTTTCAGTGTTGTTTTGAAAATGTTCATGTTCTGTACGTTGATAATCCTGTTTTTTTTCTTGCCTTCCATTTCTTCTGTTTCTGAGCTCCTGCTTACACTATGGGATGAAAAGTATCTGGACACCCCTAAAAACATATGTTTTTCATATTAGGTGCATTGTACTGCCACCTACTGCCAGACACTCCATACCAGTGTACTCAGTAGTCATTACACATTGTGAGAGAGCAGAACGGGGTGCTCTGTGGAACTGATGGACTTCAAATGTGGCCAGGTGATTAAGTCCCACCTGTGTCATACTGTACATTTGTGTACGAGATCTCCGCACTTCTAAACATCCCTAGGTCCACTGTTTCTGGTGTGATAGTGAAGTGGAAATGTGAAGGGACACGTACAGCACAAAAGCATACAGGCCGACCTCATCTCTTGACTGACAGAGACCGCCAACACTTGAAGAGGATCATAATGTGTAATAGACAGACATCTATACAGACCATCACACAGAAATTCCAAACTACATCAGGATCCACTGCAAGTACTTTGACAGTTAGGAGGGAGGTGAGAAAACTTGGATTTCATGGTCAAACAGCTGCTCATAAACCATACATCATGCCGGTAAATGTCAAATGATGCCTTGTTTGGTGTAAAGTGCATAAACATTGGATGATTGAACAGTGGAAAAAGTTGTTTGGAGTGACAAATCATGGTACACAATGAGGCAATCTGATGGCAGGGTGTGGATATGGCGAATGCCCAGTAAACATCATCTGCCAGCATGTGTAGTGCCAACAGTAAAATTCGGAGGTGGTGGTGTTGTGGTGTGGTCATGTTTTTCATAGAGGGGGCGTGCACCCCTTGTGGTTTTGCATGGCACTATCACAGTACGGACCTACATTAATGTTTTAAGCACCTTCTTACTTCCCACTATTGAAGAACAATTCGGGGGTGGTGATTGCATCTTTCAACACAATTGAGCACCTGTTCACAATGCACAGCATGTGATGGAGTGGTTAGACAACAATAACATCCCTGTAATTGACTGTCCTGCACAGAGTCCTGACCTAAATCCTACAGAACACCTTTGGGATGTTTAGGAACACCGACTTCATGCCAGGCCTCACCGACCAACATCAATACCTCTCCTCAGTGCAGCACTCCCTGAAGAATGGGCTGCCATTCCCCAAGAGACCTTCCAGCACCTGACTGGACATATCCCTGTGAGAGCGGAGGCTGTCATCAAGGCTAAGAGTGGGCCAACACCATATTGAATTCCAGGAGTACCAATGGAGGGAGCCACAATCTTGTATGTCATTTTCAGTCAGGTGTCTGGATACTTTTGATCACATAGTGTATGTGGATGTGAATTATTAACCCATGATGATCAGAGATTGCTGTCGGTAGAACTTTTGCTTCACATTTACTATTTTCAATATTTGTGATTATGTTGTCAATGATGGTCTGACTATAATCACTCACTCTTGTACGTACATCTATTATTGTTTTCATGTTACGCTGTAATAATGTCTCTTTCAATTTCTGTTTTGGTTTTGTTTCTTTACCCATAGCCATGTTATAGTCTCCACATGTTACAACAGCTTTCATTTTAATCTTCAGTAGTAGTTTTTCTAGTTTTTTTTTTTTAGAAATGTTGTAATATTACCACTTGGGGACCTGTTTAAACAGATAATTCTGAGTTCTTCACTCAGTATGCCAGTAATTTCAAAACCTTTTTTAATGCAAGCTGGAAGGTTTACATACTTACAAAATTCAGTATCTTGTAGGCTTCCGATTTTCTTCTTGTATATAACAACACCTCCACCTTAATGTTTTTATCTACAAAAATAATTAATCAAATCATAGTCTTTTATTATTAGGCTGTTAAGTACTGCTTCATTTAGCCCATGCCCACTGCTGCATAATATATCTAGTTGTGTTTCATACAGAACCACTTCCACTTAAAGTTTTTTGTTGCCTAAATACTGAATATTTTGGTACAAGATTTTAATGCTTTTTTATGAGTCCTGGGTTGCTGAATATCTATTGTAGTTGGAGCTTGATATGTGACTATGCTGTATTCATTATTATTCATCTTGCCCTTATTCTCTTTCATTGGCTGTGGAATAAAAAATCATTTGCTAAATAGTAGGGAACTGCTCGTACTCTCTGTGAAGTCCGCTTTGGTTTCCTTTCCATTTGTCCAACCTTGGAAGTTGTTGATGTATTTCACAATCTTTTTATGGTGCTGTGTGTGGTGGTTCCTTTATTATGTTTAATCCACAATCAGTTGTTTCTGTTGGAAATGGAAATGCTGTGTGGCTAGGGACTTCTGTCGGGTAGACCGGTTGCCTGGAGCCAGTCTTTTGAGTTGATGCCACTTCGGAGACTTGCATGTCAATGAGGATGAAATGATGATAAGGACAACACAACACCCAGTCCCTGAGCAGAGAAAATCTCTGACCCAGCCGGGAATCGAACCTGGGCCGTTAGCTATGACATTCCGTCACACTGACCACCCAGCTACCAGGGGTGGACAGTTGTTTCTATTGACACATTGTGATCTTCCTGTTTTTTACAGTGTATTTGATCCAATACTGCTGTTATTGCTGCATCTGCTTCTATTTTTGTTGATTCAGTATGGTCTATGTCATTGTTGGAATGTGATGGTGCAGTTTTTCCACCTTCCTGGTTTTTTGATTCTGTAGAAGATTTTTCTACTTCTGGCATGATGGTTACTGCTATGTTTTTTCCATGACTATAGTCTGCTTGTTATTGCATACTTTAATTATCTGCATAGTTTCTTTCTTCCTCATTTGTTTATATCAATTCCTTCTTAGGAACCTATTTACATCAAGTACTGTGGCATGATTGTATTGTTCACCTGCTTTTACAGTGTACTTGTTCATCCGATACATGACATAATTTATCTGTACTCTGCCTTACTGGTATAGAATTGTACACAGTATCACCCTTGTGTGTAACATATTCCTGATTAACTCTTGTACAACATTTCTGATATTATGGGTCTTCTTCCAGTTTATGCTGTAATTTGATCCAGCACAGACTATTAGTGTGTCTTCTTTTACTAGGTGTTTGATTTTGCTATGAATGTCCATAGAAACTTCATAAAATAATGCGCTTGGTTTAACAAAGTACAATACAGAGAGCATTTCTTGTGATAGTTCATTTAACAGGCTTGCACAGTTTCTGCCATTTTTGTCAGTCAACATAAGAACTTTAGTTTCTGGCATAGCTGTATTACATTGATTCCTGGTTCATTTTGCTGGTAATTCCATTACTGTTTGTGAAATATTTACTTTTACTGGGACGTGTGCTGTAACACAATTATCAGAACATTCACAATGATGTGCACTCTAATGGCTGTGCTCACGGGCTCTTCCTCCTGTAGTGGCACATTGGAGTGTGAATGTATAGTGCGAGAGGACTTACTGTCCTCCCCTTGTTTCCACTCCCAATAACTAGATGGAACAAGGTGTCTGGTATAAGTGTTTATTACATTAAACTTTACAACTTGCACAGGCAGCGCGCCAACTGCGGCTCCTGGCTTAGCTGGAAGACATACACGCCCGTCCGCTACGGGTTCTCGCAGCTACCTGCTCGGCCGTTACAACGGCTAATCCTACTTGCACGCACAAAGGACCTGGGAGATCCACTTCTGCACGTAGGTTGCAAATTCTTCCAACAGGGAGCAGACTATACTGGACAGTCTGACCTGCCCAGTTTGAAGCTGCCACTAGATGGCAGTTGGAGTGAGTAGCAGAGTCTAAACATACTCCCACTCTAAAATGAGTTTTCTCATTTTACAAATAACCAAAATTTTAACAAACAAAAAAACCGAAATAAGTAAACAATAAAAATATAACTAGGCACAATATCAATGCACATAAAATGTGAATACACTAACATTTGGGATGCCCATATCACCAAACCACCACTGTCATGCTGCATGTGAAACATGATGGGTACTAACATGCAAGACACAAAACAATAAAGTATTAATATTATACTGCATGAAAACATGAAATCAATACTAACAGCAGTTAGTCCACAAGAAACATCCACAGCTTCCCAAGCTGATCTTATGAATTATGAGGTTATTCCAGTAAATGGCAATTTGGCAGTGGCCTTGTATCATATACCACTACACAGATATGAGGGAACACTTAACTGATTCACTGCTTAGGTAGGGGTCACAGTTTTGCTATAGGCCTCTTAATCTGCCCATTATCAGATTTACCATCACCACACGCACACACTTATCAGGACCGGGAAACAGCTGGTTAATGACACCCAGCCTCCACACCAAGGGAGGCAAATTATCCTCCTTGACCGGCACATGATCGCCGATCTGGGGTTGCCATGCTCCTTCCGATGTCCATTTTTTGTGTTGCTGCAGATCATGTATGTATTCTGTGGACCACCTCTTCCAAAAGGACTGATGCAACTGCTGCACAAGTTGCCATCTGTGCAACCTGTTGGCGGGAACCTCAAGGACAGAGGGTTCAGTATGACCACAAAGGGGCTGTCCGATTAGGAAATGACCAGGAGTGAGAGCAGCAGGAGAATCTAGGTCATCAGAGAGAAGACACAATGGTCTTGAATTCAAGCATGCTTCTATCTGAATTAACACAGTAGTCAGTTCTTCAAATGTCAGTACTGCATTGCCAATGAGGCGTTTGAGATGCGACTTCATGCATTTTATTCCTGCCTCCCAGAGTCCACCAAAGTGAAGGGCAAGAGGTGGAGTGAACCTCCAACTGATTCCCTCTGAGGTCAAAAAATTCATGACACCTTCAACAGTAGCATAATTAGAGAAAAAACGTTGAAGCTCATTGTCTGGACCTACAAATGTGGTGCCATTGTCACTGTACATGTGAGAAGGTTTCGCTCTTGCAATGAATCTCCTGAGGGCGGCCAAAAATGAACTTGTTACCAAGTCACTAACTAATTCTAAGTGGATGGCCTTGGTTGCCATGCAAATGAATCAAGCAATATAAGCCTTGGTGGTAACTTTACTCTGTTTTCCACCATGCTTTACAGCAATAGGGCCTGCATAATCTACTCCACAGTGCTGGAATGGATGAGACTGGTTTACTCTAGCTGCAGGTAGCTGACCCATGAGCTGAACTGCTGTCTTGGACTTAAGCCTAAAGCATTTTAAACATTTCCTGATGACTCCTTTGACTGTGTTATGCCTATTGGGGATCCAAAACCTCCTACGCAACGTAGCCAACAAAAGCTGTGACCTAGTGTGCAACAGATTTTCATGTTCATCTATTATGAGAATTTTTGTCAAATGATGCTTAGGCAGTACGATAATAGGATGGCGCTCATCATATGGTACATCAGCATTCATTAATCTCCCTCCCACTCATAAAATACCTTCGGCATCAACAAATGGGTGCAAATCCCTTAATTTGCTATTATGTGGAATAGGGGAGCTGGCCTTCAAAAAAGCGATCTCATTACCATATTCACTATGTTGAGCTGTGCCAAATGCCCTTTTGATAGCGTTGTGGCATTCCTGTGGAGTGAGTGGCCCAATTATCCTGTCTAATTGCTGAAGCCTAGTGTTATTAGCAAACCTCAGTGCATAGCCAAAACTCTGTAAGTTTTCTTGAATGATGAATATTTACACAGCAGTTCATCATCAAGATTAATGACTGACACCAAGGATACTTGTGTACGCCTTCTGTTGGGTACATCTTCTACACTAAGTGGAGTGCAAGTGTTGCAGTCAAGGTCGTAAGTGGATAGCCACGACGGGCCAGACCACCACTGAAGAAGTGAACTCAATGCAGCTGGATTATTACCACGTTATAAGTGGTCAGCAGGATTATTTTTGACATGTCTCCAGTTGGCAACTGAACTCAGTTCCTGGATTTCAGAGACTCTGTTAGCAACAAAAGTTTTCCAGTGACAAGGACTACACTGCAGCCAACACAGAACTATTGTGGAGTCTGCCCACAAATGAATGTCACCACTATCTATGATGCCTAAGGCATTGGACACCTTGTGAATGAGTCAGGCAAGAAGCAGTGCACCACATAATTCTAGGCGTGGAAGAGACTGTTGTTTTACAGATGCAACCCAAGATTTGGCTGCATGCAATGGGACCAACACTCTGTTATTGGGAAGAACCATCTGACATATACACACGCACCATATGCCAACTGTGAAGCATCACAAAAACCATGAATTTCTAATTTAACATGCTGGGGCAAGGAATGATCTTCCAGTTAATCAAAATACCATTTAGGGAAGGCAGTTGCACACTAACAGCATTCCATTCATCAGTGAGGTTGGATGGAAGAATTTCATCCCAATCAAGGCTTAGTTGCCACAAGCGCTGCAAGAACAATTTACATCTTATGACTGCTGGACCTAGAAGCCCCAGTGGGTCATAGATGGATGCTATTGTAGACAGGACATTGCATTTGTAACCTTCGAGAGTCGATGACTCTTCAGCTGCACATGGCATTGGGATGTGTCGGAGCCAGGGTGCCATAATATCCCTAACATTTTTGTGGCTTGTTCACCAGAAAGATGACAAGGCAAAGACATTTCTCTGTCCTGCACAGGAATTTTTTTCGTGACCTTGTGACTATTGGAACACCATTTTATCAGTGGAAACCCCCCAAAAGCAAGTAGTTGAGTCAGCTGGATTTGAAGTTCCTGAGCTTCAGCTTCCGTAGCTGAGCCTCCTAAGAAGTCATCCACATAAAAGCTAGACATCAAGGCTTGTGATGTAATTGGAAACCTGTTTTGATTTTCCAAAGCCATCTGTTGAAGACATTTGGTAGAAAGATGGGCAGCAGGAGCGGTTCCATGAGTGAGTGTACACAATCTATATTCTTGTATCGGTTCAGACGGTGATTCCCGCCACAGAATTCTCTGGAAGTTCCTATCATCAGGATGGAGAGACACCTGGTGATACATTTTTGCTATGTCAGCTGACAGAGCCACATTAATGGAGTGAAATTTTATAATAATGGAAAATAAATCTGGCTGGACAGTGGGACCAACCATCAAGATATCATTGAGAGATACTCCATTAGAAGTTGCAGCAGAGCCATCAAATACTACCCTCAACTTAGTCGTTGAGCTGCATGCTTTGAAGACAGCATGATGTGGAAGGTAACACCTTGGACCAATAATACCTTGAGGATTAGAGATCTCCATGTGCCCCAGTTCGACATATTCATGCATGAATGCAGCATATTCCTTCTGCAGATTCGGTTGCCTTTTAAAGATCCTCTCAAGATGCGCCAGTCTCTGAGAGGCTTGCCTAATGACTTACAGTCAGGTTTCACTGGTAGTCAAACCACAAATCTCCCTTCTTCATCTCGTGCTGTGTGGCGCTGAAAGTGAGCCTCACATATTTTATCCTGCCCACTCATCGTTTTCATAGACTGTTCCTCTAACTCCCAAAACCTTTGCAGTTTGGCATCTAAATTGTCACATCTAACAAAGCACGAGGTCACTGTAGAATGAGGCATGTTGCATGCAGCTGAAGGCATCCTACCAGACAAAATCCAGCCAAATCTTGTTTCGACCAATGACGGATGACTTTGTTTCACCAGCCTTTCCTCACAAACAACGTCAAAGAAAACCTCAGCACCAAGAATTAAATCTACTGTGGCAGGCTTGTTGAATTCTGGATCAGCGAGCGAAAGATTACATGGGACACTCCAGGACTTTGTGTCTGTCTTGCTCGCTTGTAGGTCACTGGTGACATGATCTACAATAGCATAAATGGTTCTGACATGAAAGTCGTTGACCCTAGATGACAGTTCAACATCACAAGTGTAATACACTGAGGCTGCAAAGGCATTGTTTATACCATTCACAGGAAATGAATGTTTACTTTGTTTCAGTTTTAATTTCTCTGCCATACCTTTAGATATAAAGGATAGCTGACTCGCACTATCTAGCAGCACTCTGCAAACCTGCTGTCTACCCATGCTGTCTCTAATGTTGACAACAGCTGTTGCTAACAAAACATTACAATGGATGTTTGATTCCCGTTCGTAGCTTGATGGGCCAAGGAATGGCCTCCTAGTTCACTATTCTGCCCATTCCTTGGTTCAGCAGGCTTGTGAAGCAGTATGTTGTGCCTTCCTTTACAAGAAGAAATCCTGCATTTAGTCGAGAAATGACCAGAGTGGATGCATAAAAAACAAAGCTTATTTTTTGTCACACATGTCCACCGCTCATTGACATTTAGTGACTGAAACCCTTTGCATTTAGTGATACTATGAGGTTCACTACAAAAATTACATGATTCCTCAGTATCAGCATCAGCAGATCAGCAGTATGAGCCCTCCTCACATGTCTCATTTGATTTAAATTATTTAAATTTCCTTGCAAATCCCTTGAGGTGTTATTCCTGAACCCGATCAACTCAAGGGCCTGGCATTTTGTTTCCAAAAAATCTATTAATTGATTTAATGTGGTGAATCGACAGGGGATCTCAAGTTGATTCCATATTTCTAGATTTCCGGAAAGCTTTTGACACCGTTCCTCACAAGTGACTTCTAATCAAGCTGCAGGCCTGTGGGGTATCATCTTAGTTGTGTGACTGGATTCGTGATTTCCCTTCAGGAAGGTCGCAGTTCATAGTAATAAACGGCAAATCATCGAGTAAAACTGAAGTGATACGAGGTGTTCCCCAGGGAAGCGTCCTGGGACCTCTGCTGTTCCTGATCTATATAAATGACCTGGGTGACAATCTGAGCAGTTCTCTTAGGTTGTTCGCAGATGATGCTGTATTTTACCATCTAGTAAGGTCATCTGAAGACCAGTATCAGTTACAAAGCGATTTAGAAAAGATTGCTGTATGGTGTGGCAGGTGGCAGTTGACACTAAATAACGAAAAGTGTGAGGTGATCCACATGAGTTCCAAAAGAAATCTGTTGGAATTCGATTACTCAATAAATAGTACAATTCTCAAGGCTGTCAATTCTACTAAGTACCTGGGTGTTAAAATTATGAACAACTTCATTTGGAAAGACCACATAGATAATATTGTGGGGAAGGCGAGTGAAAGGTTGTGTTTCATTGGCAGGACACTTAGAAGATGCAACAAGCCCACTAAAGAGACAGCTTACACTACACTCATTCATCCTCTGTTAGAATATTGCTGCGTGGTGTGGAATCCTTACCAGGTGGGATTGACGGAGGACATCGAAAGGGTGCAAAAAAGGGCAGCTCATTTTGTATTATCACGTAATAGGGGAGAGAGTGTGGCAGATATGATACACGAATTGGGATGGAAGTCATTAAAGCAAAGACATTTTTCGTCGCAGCAAGACCTATTTACGAAATTTCAGTCACCAACTTTCTCTTCCGAATGCAAAAATATTTTGTTGAGCCCAACCTACATAGGTAGGAATGATCATCAAAATAAAATAAGAGAAATCAGAGCTCGAACAGAAAGGGTTAGGTGTTCATTTTTCCCGCGCGCTGTTCGGGAGTGGAATGGTAGAGAGATAGTATGATTGTGGTACGATGAACCCTCTGCCAAACACTTAAATGTGAATTGCAGAGTAGTCATGTAGATGTAGATGTTGACCCAGACATCTTTACCTCCCACTCATGATGATCTGTGGGTCGCATACTAGACAGAATCTCTTCCAAAAGAATAACTTCATGAAGTAGAACATCAGGTTTGAGAACTTCTAAGGCCTTCAAATGGCTGCATATGTGATTAATTAGTTGCCTATAATCGCTCGCTGTGCCATGGCCGACTGTAGGCAAGGCCAACAAAGCCTTAGCATGTCTGGCTGCAATTATTTTTGGGTTATTATACCTCTGAGTACTAAGTCCCCAGGCTATCGATAGATTTCCAGCTGTGGCAGGTATATGTTTCAAAAGCTCTTTAGCTTCACCTCGCAAAGATGAATTAAGGTAATGAAGTTTATGAACATCATCAATTGAATTGTTATTCATAATGAGACTCAAAAACGTATCCTTGTATGATGACCACTTAAGGTAGTCACCTTCAAAATTTGGCAAGTTAATAGCGGGTAGTTTCAAAGAACTGACACTGCTGATGGATTCGAGCCCAAAGGCTGCGGAAGCTGGGTGTACCTCTTCATTGAACCCTTGATAGTGGATTCAACAAAGTCCCACGAATCCTCGAATTCTGCCCTGTCCTTACTATGATCTGCTGATTCGTCTTCAATTTCCAGCTGTGTTTGAGATGACTCAAAATCAGTCTGAATCCAAGTCAGTCGATTTAATTTTGATTCCAACATTTCGATGCTGGCACTGTCTGCAGACTGCACAAAGCTTGCTAAGCGCGTGAGAGTGGCCTTTGGTACACCTCTCTGCTTGACTAATTTTGTTTTCTCTGAGGGCTCCATTTTAGGACCAGGAAGATGATAGCAGGAATCCAACAGTTGCACTTACCAGGTTGCAGCGGCAGTAGGAGGCAGTACGGACTGGAACAGTAGCAGCGTCACGGGCACTGGCAGCTGGCGTGGCAGGCGCTGCAGTCTCCGACGGTGCGAAGTTTTGGCGGGAGCAGGACGTGACATCACTGATGATGCTGGCACCGACGCGTTCCTGTGCCTCTCGTGTTTGAATTAGAGACACATTAAATGTTCGCAAATATGTCCCCGATCGCCGTTGTTAAGGCTGTTATTGTCGAAGTCCCGAACAGGCCTTGGGACACTCAATAACAGTCAACAATGAAACAGATAACGTGCGCAGCTCACACGTGGTTTTTTAGAAGTTCACAAATACCGGAAAATAAGTCTGCGTGAACGTAAATTGCGCGTGGTCACTGTATCCGGCCTGGAGGACCAAAAAATGTGCGCGAGGGCTCTTCCTCCCATGATGGCCTTGTTTCCACTCACAATAACTAGACGGAACAAGTTGTCTGGCAAAAGTGTTTATTACATTAAACTTTACAACTTGCACAGGCAGCGCGCCAACTGCGGCTCCTGGCTTAGCTGTAAGACATACATGCCCGTCCGCTACGGGGTCTCGCAGCTACCTGCTCGGCCGTTCCAACGGCTAATCCTACCTGCGTGCACAAAAGACCTGGGAGATCCGCTTCTGCACGTAGGTTGCAAATTCTTCTGACAGGGAGCAGACTACACTGGACAGTCTGACCTGCCCAGTTTGAAGCTGCCACTAGATGGCAGTTGGAGTGAGTAGCAGAGTCCAAACAATGGCCTTCATGGATGAAAGCAAAAATTTAGTAATCTGGTACATTACTTCCATATTCGAGGTCTCAGATATAGTCATGACAGAGTGTTTAGTGCAGTTGATAATGGCTGCCAGAACAAGGAAGATATTCTTTCACTAACTGAATCCTGTAAAGTGCTGAAACAACATGGCATCCTCGAGATACTAAATACAGGTTGTAAAGCAAAGAATCTCAAGCCGAGTGGACTAAAAGCCATCCAATCTAAGATATCTTTCAAAATAACTGCTCAGAGAGTGACAGCTCATGAAAATTTTAAGACGGAAGTATTGTTTTCAGTATTGAACACTTACAATGGAACTGTTGTGCAGGCTAAGATATGGGAATTGAGAAACTGAGGCCAGGAAGTGTGGAAGGCAGCTACCCTGTAAAAGAACACAGTCAGCAAGGAAAAGAAAAAGTATGTCTTGAAACTTATGAGGCAGGAGGCATTTTAACATACCAGAAAGAGCACAGCAATTGTATAAGGACATTTCTGAAAGTTATCCATAGGTTTCCAGTTTAGTATTGTTTCTAGCCAGTATTTTGTATTGTATTTCAATAGCGTTTGTTGCATTTTACACTTCTGCTTCCAAATATTAATGGAAAAGTGTGATACTTAAGTGTGAAATTCTAGTACATCATTGTATTTCTATACAAAATGAGCAATATATTAGATTTATTTGCAATTAATGTTGAAGATAAAAAAGAAATGAAAAAATCAATTTGAATTTGCATATTAACAAACTTTTTTAACTTCCATCCCGGTAGTTTTCGACTTTTAAAAAATCTTGCAGACTTTGTACCTCTATTCTGAAATAAACAAAGAACATTTTAGAAAAGATAAACACACAGTTAAAATCCTGATTACAAGAGCTGTGTAAATGTTAAATTATCTTATTTATGTAATTAATATTTTATCATGATATTAAAAAAAGTGTCACCTTAATTTTTTTTTTTCATTTATGAAGTTTTGAAAAAACACTCTTCACTTATAACATAGATGTATAGATGTCTTTAGATAAAGAAATAATCTCACCGAGTCAGGAAAAATTTACTGATTAATTACATATGCTTTTCTGGGATATTGAAAGGAAGAATATTTATTACTGTTTATATTGAGAAGCTTTTTAAGAGAACATTTGCAGTATTTTGAATTTATACTCTTCCTGAATTTTATGAAATCAATACGAACAAAAGTTAGTCATGGGAAGATTTCCATGCTCTTTTCAAACATAACTTACTTTTGATCAGTATTATTAAAACAAATTTATTGTGTGTTGTGTATTTGCTATGTTGAAATAGGTGAAGGTATATAGTTATGAAATACCAATGTCCTGGGAACTAATGTGCAATTTGGAAAAGAAATTTAGATTTACGTAATGGGAAATTAGACTGAAAATATTTTTACTATTTTATTGTAACTATAATCAGCTACTGTTATTAGTAATATGAAATATATAAAATTTTAGTGAATGAAAAATGATAATAGGAAATAAAAATGTTAGATCTACTTTTGCAGACTACATCAACTTCTTGTCGTTGCAAGAGAAAGAGCTTACTAGAGAAGAAGGTTAGCTCAGATCATAATAGCAAATATGAATTTTTAAGTATGAAGATTATATGAATATGAGGAGGATTACCGGGTTGGTTGCATCAATAATCACACCCATTTAGCAATCGTTCATTTATTAACCTTAACACATACAAGGATCACAAAGAACTGAACTGAACACGGCAGAACAGCCAAAGATAATGCTTAGAGTCCAAAGATGAATGCATATTGATGTTGGTGTCAATTTCATCGGGGCCACATAGCCCCCCTCCCCACCCGCAGTACGGAGTACTCTTGAACTCTTGAGAGGCTGGGGGTGGGGTGACTATGGCATCGGCAGGAGTAGTCCGTGAGAGCCGGACCACGATCAGCTCGACAGCATCATCGGGGACCTGTGTGGGTAGATGTCGTGAAGGAAGGTTCGGCCACTGAACCTGGAAGTCGTTGAAGCGAGTCGGGCGTCTTACTGGGCATGCTGGTCATGCGGCGACAGGTAGGCCGGCAGTTTGCAGGTGGAACGGAGTGACGACGACAATGTCTCCAGTGGGCGTGGCGAACACACGAAGCATGTGCAGGTCGACATCGGGCAGGAGGGGAACACATTTCACCATGTGGCAGGGAGTGGCGGAGGTTGTGTCATGAGCACTGGATGAAGAGAAACACACGACGAACAGTGTATAATCGCTCAGTATTATTGAGATGTCGTGGATTATGTCCAAGGGGACAGGCACAAACGGCTCAAGCGAGGGCACGTTCAAGACAGAGGGGTGTGAGAAACCTCGACAGGGCAAGGCAGGCGACGGTGGAGAGGTGGAAGGGACTGGCGAAGGGCCCAGCGGTGAGGGAGTGATTGTAGGTAAGCTCGACGTGGGGAGCATGTGGTCACTCGACAGATTGTGTGAGACCGGAGAAGAGGGCGAGGTCGGAGGAGAGCTCGACGATTTGAGCTGGAAGAAGTCACTCGATCAAGTGTGTAAGTCCGACGTGGAGGGAGTGGTCAGAGCGTCATGAGCCAGGTCAGAGAGTGGCGTGGTCGAAGGGGGAGGGGGGGAGAAGAAGGCTCGACATGAGCAGGCATGAGTCTGTTGAGAGAGACTGTAACAGCTGAATCTTTTATCTGGATGTCATAGGTGTTGGCTGAGCGCCGGAGAACTCGGTATGGGCCGGTATATGGAGGTTGGAGGGGATCACGGACAGTGTCATCTGAGAGCATGATGTACTCGCAATTGTCCAGAGATTTCGGGACGTGAACCTTAGGGTGGGAATGGCTGGAGGGTGGCGGGATATGGAGGTTGATGAAGTGGTGTCTGATGCAGTCCACGAAGGAAGGTAAGTCAGACTGAGGGAGAGAAGTGGAAGGACTCACAAGTTCGCCAGGGAGAACAATGTTCTGCCTGTCTACGAACTCAGCTATTGTGCCTTTGAGGTCTTCCTTATAGATCGCACGAATGCCAAGTAGCACAAGGGGAAGGACCTCCATCCATAGGGAGTCGTGGCATCGAAGAGCAGCTTTGAAAGTGCGGTGCCAGTGCTCGACTAGCCCATTACTTTGCGGGTGATATGCTGTGGTACGGATGCGCCGGATGCCGCAAATGTTACAAATCCCATTGAACAGGGCCAACTCAAATTGTCTGCCCTGATCATTCGTGATGATAGCTGGACATCCAAAACGTGATACCCATGACTCGACGAAAGCTCGAGCATTAGTTTCTGCCATAATATTGGGGAGGGGGACAGCCTCGACCCAGCAAGTTGTTCGGTCAATAGATGAGAGAACATAACGAAAGCCGTTAGAGGGGGAGAGAAGGCTGACAACGTCAATGTGAATATGCTGGAAACGCCCAGGAGGGATCGAAAAGGCTCCCAGGGGAGGTGAAGTCTGCTTGTGTACTTTGCAGTGTTGGCACGTGACGCAGGAGCATACCCATTGCTGGCAGTCCCTGTTGACATTTCTCCACACAAAGCACTCCGTTACGACGCAGGCGGACGCACGAACACCGGGGGAGGGGGGGGGGGGCTAAATTGTGCAATGCATTGAAGACAGCTCGACGGAGCACGGAGCATGGTTGGGATGAGGGGTGCCCGTATTGTCGTTGCACCAGTTCTCACCTGAAATGCCAGGGAAGGTGGTGCGGACGAAGTGTAGTGAAGAAGTAGAGTCTGAAATCAGGTTTTGTGTTTCCTTGTCGGCGGGTTGAAGTTTAGGCAGTTCAAAGAGGTCTAACAATGAATGGATGGCGTCGACTCGTGAAAGGAAATCAGCAACTATGTTGTCAGCACCCTTTATGTGTCTGACATCGGTGGTGAACTGAGATATGAAGTCCATGTATCTGAAGCGGCGAGGAGGCGGGTCAGTTGGCAGGTTTGTAATGGCCGCAGCAAGAGGTTTGTGGTCTGTTAAAACGTAGAAAGGGCGTCCCTCAATGTCAGTCTTAAAATGCTTAATCGCTTCATAGACCGCAAGCAATTCCCTGTCAAATGCGGAATATTTCCGTTGTGCATTGGTGAGCTTGCATGAGGAGAACTGCAGAGGCAAAGTTTGGCCATCGATTGTCTGGCTAAGGACAGCGCCGATGGCAGTATTGCTTGCATCTGTGTAATGAGAAGCTGCGCATTGGGACGAGGATGTGCAATGGTGCAGGCCTCGGCAAGAAGATTTTTGAGGGCAATGAAAGAGTCAGTCATAGCAGGGGTCCATGGAACGGACCGAGATCCGGAAGTGTTGGTGCCTGCCAAGGCATCCGTCAGTGGAGCCTGAATCTCCACAGCCCGAGGTAGATGTCGGCGATAATAAGTCCAGAAAGTGCTAGAGCTCTTGGAATGATGAAGGTCTGGGTAGGTTTAGTATTGTTTGTACTTTCTCATGGGGTGGTGAAATGCCGTCGACAGAGAACTGAAAACCAAGAAAAGTGACAGTGGGTTGATGTAGCTGCAATTTGTCCTGGGTGGTCTTGATGCCTGCTGCCATGAGAGTGTTCCTAACAGTTTGAAGAGTCGAATGTTGTCCTCGACGGAGGAGCTGTACACGAGAATGTCATCAAGATATGCAAAGCAGAATTTTAGGTTGAATAGCACTTCGTTGATGAAGCGTTGCCAGGTCTGGGTTGCGTTTTTCAGACCGAAGGACATGAATCAAAACTGAAATAACCTGATTGGGGTGGTGATTGCTGTCTTCTCGATGTCTTCAGGTGCCATGGGGATCTGGTGGTATGCCCGTTTGCAATCAATGACAGAGAACGTCGTTGCATCTGCGAGGGAACTGGTAAAGTCGGCAATGTTGGGTATGGGGTAGATGTCCATAATTGTTCGTGCGTTTAGTCGACGGTAGTCTCCGCACATGCACCAGGACCCGTCTTTCTTGGGTGTCATATGCATGGGAGTAGACCAGCTACTGGCAGAGAGTTCAATTACGCCAGAGCTTAGTAGTTCAGAAATCTGATTTTTAAGGTTGGAGAGGGGCTCGGGACAAAGTCGACGCGGTTTACTGGAGATCGGGGGACCTGGCGTGAGGCAAAGCTTGTGCTTGACGGAGCACAGGGGAAGTGAGTCTTGGACGGCTGATGATACACAATGTTTCACACTAGGTCGGGTGAAAGTTTGTGGTCAATTTCACACACTGAAAAGTCCATTCGAGTTTGCAGTTTGCAGAGAGTGAGACGACGTAGGAAGTTGAACCCGAGCATTGTAGTTTAGTTGAATTCATGGCTTGCAGTGAAGTATGATGAGGGCGGATGTTCACCGATGCTAAGGACGTAGGCAGCAGTGAAATATCGGCGCCTGTGTCCACTAGGAAAAGGTATCCCAATGAAATGTCTTTAATGTAAGGTCGTTCGCAATTATCTGGTCATTCCCAGACAGAATGGAGCACTGGGAGGTGCCTGTCATGTTGTGCGCAGCAGGCACACCTGGACCTACCTGTGATTGCCATTTGGGAAGTAGCAGGGTGGTCTGCAGTTCCATGCCGCCTCACCAAACCGTGCATGGAAGTAACAGTACGGGTAGTGCGGTTGCATTTCCTGCTGTAGATTTGTTGTTAGTTGCCAGTGGCGGTGGCTGAGGTTCGGTGGCCACAGCAGGTTCAGTTGCAGGAGCGGGCATGACCCTGGGCAGAGCTGGTGATGTCCCAATTGCTTGTTTACTGCTTCCCAGAGTGTGCGGAACGATCGGCACAGTACGGCCCCGGCCGTGTCCGGACGCAGGGCAATGAGCCTGAACCTGAGACTTGTCAGGTAGGCAGTGGCTGGCGAAATAGAGCAGTGATGCATCATGCAGCTTGTCAGCAATTGTCATTCTTTGCTCGACAGGTTCAGGAGACCTTTGAGCCAGAGCAAAGTGGATGTGAGGAGATAGTTTATCTGGCCAGATGGCGAGGAGAGCTATGTCAGAGAGTAGATCGGCGCTGACCAGCGCACGTAGCCGTCTCCAGAAATGGGAAAGGTTTGTCATTGCCTAGTTGCTTGACGTGGAGCACTTGCCGTATTGCTGCCTCAGTTGAGCATGCAAGCCGACGTAGAACTGTCTTTTTGGCTAGAGTGTACCGGGTAGATGAGTCCAGGGCGTCGACCAGGTCAGCAATCAAGTCCTCCTGGTCCTGCAGGTGGGTGTTGTAGCACAGAAACCTGGCTGACTCATCGAGTTTATAATGGTCGAACACTTCATCCACAATTTTGAACCACGTTGTTGCTCTGTCAGGATTAAATGGTGGTAGTGTCGGTAAGCATTGTAAAATGTTCGGAAGAACAGGTTGAGTTGAGTTCGTCGGGGCACTGCCTGAATTGAGTTGTTGTTGCTGTAGTTTCCAAGAGAGTGTGCCTCCAGGGGATGTGGCAATGACGGCTGTTTGGGTGGCAGCGTGAAGGTGACATGTTGTGGTTGAGTACGATCCATCGCGACGTGGAAGGCCGACGCGGGTGAGACACCGTGGTTTGTCAATTGCGGTTGCGGAAGCTCAACACATTGTGTGTTTGGATTGACACATTGCGGAAGACCAACACAGATGAGGCACTGAGATGTGCCAAGAACGGTAGTGGAAGCTCAACTGGAGCCGGCATGGGGGCGACAGGTGAGAAAAAGTTCAAAGTTCGAGAACGCGTGTTAGTCCACGAAAAGCTCGACATATGATCATAGCCGGGGCCACCTGTGTTGCAGGGAGGCTGCGGAGTTGCGGGATGTCCAGAAGCACAGTGTGGGAAATGATGTCGAACGTGGGATGGAATGTGTGAATGTTCACTGTTCATAGTCACTCCACTCAAAACGGTGTGCAGATATGGTCAATGTCGTGGCACAAAACACTGAAGCATAGCAGTGGGACGGAGGTGGAGGTCAGGTACAGATAACAAGTTATTGTTCCTGTTGCAATCAGAGGTATCAAAGTAGGAAGGCATGTGCTGATGCTGAACTGAGGCAGGTGCAGGTGTGGTCAGATGCTGAGGAGGTAGACCTGCGAATGAAGCAGTTCTGGCCACGTGGCAAGTATCCATGTGGCACTGCACTGATCCTGGCAAATCGTTGTCCTGGGGGTAGCAGGTTGTCCGACAAAGCATTTGCAGAAATCGGCATTGGTTCCACGCTGCATGGAGATTGGTAAGACGTAACTGCACAGTCAATGAGGGAGGGCACATGTGGTGGTAACAAAGGCATTTGATAGCCGGAGTTATGCGCACTCCTAACCTCACTTATTGTTGCAGGCTCGAAAACGTCCAGCGAAATCGGTGGAATCATCAAGTGAGAGGCATCGTGTTGCAGTCCTGGCGGGTGTCCATCGCCCGCAACATGATGCATGTCGATCACAAAATCTGGCGTTAGGCGCTGGGCCGATGTCATTGTTTGAATGCTGTGTCGATGTAATACACGCGAAAATAACTGACACTGAGGTCACGGACACAGTAAAACAGTGAAAACAGAAGACGTTACAACTCGGGGTCACCAGTGAGGAGGATTACTGGGTTGGTTGCACCAATAATCACAACCATTTAGCAATTTTTCATTTATTAACCTTAACACATACAAGGATCACAAAGAACTGAACTGAACATGGCGGAACAGCCAAAGATAATGCTTAAAGTCCAAAGATGAATGCATATCGATATTGGTGTCAATTTCATCGGCGCCACAAATATAATAAGATGCTTGAAAGTTCAGTTACTTTTTAACATGTTACTTTGTTTAGAGTATATGCTGCATTTACATGGGTGAGTTGTATAAATTATATCCAGAGCACTTTTCTGGTTAGGGTATTTTAAAGTTTTGTGGAAGCTATGAAGAGGTGTTTTGTGAGGTCTGTGGTATTGTGATGAAGCTAATGAAGTTTACTTCAGATGTTAATATCAAGTTTTGTAGTTATTCTGTAACATTTCTGATGATGTTAGGATGATGATGTTTTAGGTACTTACAAGTGTGTTCTCATTTGTAATTTATTTTATTCTTGTATCTCACAGTATACTATGTATGGTTTTGGGGAATGACTAAGGAGAATTAATGCTATCTGTTAATGTAAAGTTTTAGTCTATGATTATGTTGTTGAATTTCTGAGATGATTGCAGTGGGTCCGACATATTTGTGGTATGTGAATGTCATTTGGTAACTTTATTGTGATACGTAGTATTGGCGTGACAGAAATTACTAGGATGATTCATATGCAGTGCTGAATATAATGTTATAGTTGACTATAAATAGATGATACTTAAGCATAAACTTTGGTAACTGTCTGGCTTACTGATTGCATTTTTGGAAATAAACAAAAATGGAGGATTATCACTGTTGGAAAAATACTGAAAATGAAGTTAGTTACTTTGAATTTGGCATGGTTGTGAGCATTTGACTAGGACTATTATTGTAAAACTTATGTATTATTCTCACTGTCATATAAAAGCCCAAAATCTCATTTTTCAGAATTCTTGGGAGAGAAATGTGAAGCAGATCTCTAGACTTGAACTGAAAGAAGGGAAGAAAGAAGGTTAACCTCACATCATACTTTTTACTGATATTCAAAAAGAACTTCCTAACTCATTTGTTAGAGTCATGAAGTTGTAGGTTTGTGAAGGTGATTATGTAACTGTTGTTGATGAAGTGAGAAGTAGAAGGGACGTATGTACATATATTATTGATTTTCTGTATGTCCGATATACATCTACTTTGCAACCCTGAAGTGTGTCATTACAAAATACATTTAGTAATTATAATTCTTTGGCGCTTACTTATTTTTAAGTATTGTATGTTATTCAGTAAAATGAATATGTTGAAATTTATTGTGGGGTTTTGCAGAAATGTACTTTAGAATACTATTGTAAATTTTAAAATTTGTTCAAAATGTAATTTACCATGAGAATAAAGTGTTGGTATTAACAGTTTGGCTGTAAGGAAAATGATGCTGATTTGATGGTTCAGTTGAGATGAAACAAATTGTATTAAAAAACTAAAAACCCGACTCGATTGCGAAAAAAGCACCTAGTGTTAACCCAGGTTTCGGCATAGATAACTACACCTTCTTCAGAACCAGAATAAAACCCACAAGTGCCTAAGAAGACCTTTGTCAATGATTAAAAGAACACCATAGCTATACATTTATAAACGAAAAAGAAAAGGAAACACAAACAGTCCATATGTACAAAGTCAAAACCACTACTTAACTTAATAGTGTACGCTCCACCTCACACTGGCCTATGTTTGATGGGCCATGACCCGCCATAAGTTGCAGTGTGAGGTGGAGCATACACTATTAAGTTAAGTAGTGGTTTTGACTTTATACATATGTACTGTTTGTGTTTTCTTTTCTTTTTCATTTATAAATGTATAGCTATGGTGTTCTTTTAATCATTGACAAAGGTCTTCTTAGGCACTTGTGGGTTTTATTGTTGTTCTGAAGAGGGTGTAGTTATCTATGCCAAAACCTGGGTTAACACTAGGTGCTTTTCTTGCAATCGAGGTGGGTTTTTAGTTTTTTAATATATTAACCAATGATTGCTGACGCGCTGCAATATTGAAGGTTCTGAAGCAAATTAGTTTCACTAAGTATGCTATTTTACTTATAATTAAGAGATCAAATAATGGAAAATCCAGGATGGAATGTAACAATATTATGAGAAGGAAAGTTGTTACTCACCATATATGGGAGATGGTGAGTCACAGATAGGCACAACAAAAAGACTCTCACAACTATAGCTTTCAGCTGTTAAGGCCTTTGTCAACAACAGACAGACATAAGTGCGCATGCACGCACACACACACACACACACACACACACACACACACACACACACACACACACAAACAAATGCAGCTCACACACACGACTGCAGTCTCAGGAAACTGAAATCACACTGCAAGCAGCAGCACCAGTGCGTGATGGGGGTGGCGACTGGGTGGGGCTAAGGAGGAAGCTGGAGTGGGGAGGGGGAGGGATAGTATGGTGAGGTTGTCAGATAGCGAAGGGTTACAGGTTAGACTGAGGGCTGGGGGGAGATGGGAAGGAGGGGGAAAGAAGTGGAAAAGGGGAGAAATAAAAAGACTGGGCATGGTGGTGGAATGATGGCTATGTAATACTGGACTGGGAATGGGGAAGGGGCTGGATGGGCGAGGACAGTGAGTAATGAAGGTTGAGGGCAGCATCAATGATGCAGGTGATTTGAAAATAATGTTTGCGTAATCTGCAGCTGTCATGGTGATATGTTCCCATGTAATTCACAGCTGTCACATGATATGCGAGCAGTGTGCTGGCAGTATTATGCTTTGGGAGACATTCACATGGTCTTCCATGGGACATGTTCTAGTAATCTAAGGCACTATGACAGCTGAGAATTACATGAACATTATTTTCATACCGCCTGCATTGGTTGATGCTTGATATCTTCCCCAGTAGAGATGACACTGTCCAAAAGGGTAACTGTTCATGCCACAATGCCAGAATCATGCTACAATGGTTTGAGGAGCATGATAGTGAACTCATTTTGATATCTTGGTCATCAAATTCACCTGATCTTAAATGTGCATCTGGGGTGCTATAGGGTGTGGAGCTCCACACCCAAAACTGCCATTCCAAAATTTACAGGAGTTTCATGGCCTGTCCACACATCTTTCATGCTACATGTCCCTGGAATCCTACCAAGAACTTGTTGAATCCATACCATGGTATGGAGAATTACTGCCTGTATCTTGTTCTAAAGGTGAACCAGCACACTATGAGGAAGATGGTCATAATGTTTTGCAATGCAGTAAGCAGAATAGTTTTGTGTGTGTACTAGAATGTTTAATAATAACATGATATAATATAATGTTAACAGGGGAAGACAAACTTAGGTTACAGATAATTACCTGCAGCACATAGCAACATGTTGTAAAACTCTCATACTCATATGATACTCATCTAAGATATAATTCACACCATGACAGAAGTAAATTTTGTTATAAAATAGTTTGTCTGCTAATGTTTACTCAAAATGATATGAAAGGTGAGAATAAGGAGCCAGCCTGGTGGGCATGGAGGTTGCAAGCTGATCTTGTATACATAAGATTGACGTTTTGCATGCATCTGTATGAAATAGTTTGTCTGCTAATGTTTACTCAAAACGAAATGAAAGGGGAGAATAAGGAGCCAGCCTGGTGGGCATGGAGGTTGCAAGCTGATCGTGTATACATAAGATTGACATTTTGCATGCATCTGTATGAAATAGTTTGTCTGCTAATGTTTACTCAAAACGAAATGAAAGGGGAGAATAAGGAGCCAGCCTGGTGGGCATGGAGGTTGCAAGCTGATCGTGTATACATAAGATTGACGTTTTGCATGCATCTGTATGAAATAGTTTGTCTGCTAATGTTTACTCAAAACGAAATGAAAGGGGAGAATAAGGAGCCAGCCTGGTGGGCATGGAGGTTGCAAGCTGATCGTGTATACATAAGATTGACATTTTGCGTGCATCTGTATGTACAGCCCCCATCTTCAGGACAGCAGTACCCACAGGATGGATAATCAAAGCACTTTACAGGAGTATATTAACAGGTTTCTTAATTATATGCAGAAAAGTGGAATGAGACCCCACAACAAAAAATAATAGGAGTAACTGAATTTGTCAACAAAGAAATTTCATTTTTGTGCTACACAATTAATGAGAAAGAGATATAACCTGATCCAGGAAACAGAAATCAACCAAGGAGACATTGCCAGGTGAAGAGGGTGAGCAGCTCAGTGTCTTGGGGGGTAATGAAGGTAAGTAACAGTGAGATGTGGCATCCCGTGATTTTGACTAATGTTCAGGATATGTCTGTTTAAATGTTTACTGGACAGTGGAAGTTAATTAATGGAATTTCTCACATGTTTTTTAAGTCAACCAAAGACAAATAAGGGGTGATAATAATGCATGTTTCAGGATTATAGTTGCTTCTGGAAAAATATCCAAAAGCATTAAACACGAAATACTGCCAACTGTTGAATTAGCAGGTCACTTATTTGAATGTAAATTTTTAGTGATGCCTAATGTTAGCATAGATGTGATTTTAGGTACAGAGGTTTTGTTTAAATGGAATTTCAACATTGATTTTGTTGTTGGAAGAAATTTGTATGAAATGACGTTCCCAGAAAAAAAATGGGTGCAGAAATACACAGTGAGTTTGATTTTCCCTTTAGATACTTATCAACTGAAAATGACAAAGATAAATCAGAAGAAGACAAAGTACTATTAGAAATAAAAGGGAAAATTGAGATTATTCTGAGTATAACAGCTAGCCAAAAGAGTGTCTGGAGGCAATGTCAGTGCAAAATAGTAAGGTTTCTTCATGTAGAACTGGCATAGTGAAAGATTTTGAGTGAAGATTAAAATTTAAAGAACATGGGCATTTTTTTCATTAAGCCTTAAGCTACCTCATTTCCTAAAAAGGAAGCTGTACGAAAGGACACTGATAAAATGCTTGTTTGGGGAATAATTGAGAAATTGGGCAGCAGGTACAACAACCCACTGATAGTAGTTGGAAAAAAAATGGGTATGTTAGAGTTGTTTCAGATGCTAGTAAATTAAATGAAATGATGTCGAGGGAAAATAACAGACCAGATAATAGTAATAAAATGCTGCAAAAATTACATGGCCCCAAAGTCACTTATTTTGGTGTGATGGATGGTTACTGGAACATTAGGTCAGCTTTTATGATTTGCTGGTTGGAATTTTTCAATTAGCAGAAACATATAAAGGGGTTGAACACAGAATAGTAGCATTTGCCAGCAGGGTTATCCATATCTGGGGGAAATTTTCAGCATTTCTGACTTGGAAGCTTTAGCAATGGTTCTTGTATTTCAGAAATTTGAGGAATGTCTATTGGGCCACAAGACAATAGTTATGAAATGGGAAATCATGAGTATCAGTGCTTAAACATGAAAGTGTAAAGTGTGATGGCAATGAAGTTTGTAAACAATGCAGTTGTGGACCGAATGAAACAATGACACACAGTGACAACAGAACCAAGAATGAGTCACAAAAAAGGTACAATGATCTTTTCTTAACAAACAACCACAGCAGAATCCTGGTGAATATTTTACAAGACAGTAACAAAGAGTGAAGGAATGTGTGGCGAGAAGAGGAGAGAACTGGACGAAGGTGGAAGAGGGGGAATGGTGGAAAGACAGAACACGATGGAGAGGCTTGTGTTCCCGACAGACCCAGTCAGTGGCTGGAAACTGTCCAAGATGATGAGGATGATGACAGTAACAAGGACTTCCAAACAATGGGAAGAGTAAAATCGGTGCAAGTATGAAAAATGTTACTGATGTTGACCTGCATGAAAAAATGAAATGTGAAACTGAATATGTCATATGCATAACTGGTTCCAAGGATGTCACAAAAAATGAGACACAAAATTGCCTAGCAAGCCTGGAAAAGTTCTTAGATGCCAACAAATCTCAAAACACAATAGTTACAATGCTATCTCACAGGCATGACTTAATATACAATTCGTGTGTCAGCAAGGAGATATGAAGAACAAACATCTAAACCAAACAGATATGTGCTTCATTCAGAAAATGTAGAATAGTGGATATAGGTAAAGTGAACAAATGTTTACATACCAAATGCGGGGTGCATCTAAATTTTGAAGGCAAGAAACTATTATGTGAGAAAATAAGCAAAAATTATCTCAGAAAAAGATGACTTAAACAAAATTATCAATAACAAAGATGATAGGGATACTTTTTTAGAGTAAAAATTAGCAATTTAATGTATACCTAAATGAATCAAAACCACATTTCTTCATAGCAAGTGAATTAGCTTGCAAGAAAGAGGAAGCATATGGGTACAGACTAAGAAATTATGAACTCATAAACTTGTACTGTGGAAGGACACATAAAGGTTGAGGGGTAGGCATTTACAGCAGCAATGATATACCATGTGAAAAAGACAAATGGGTTGATTATCTGAGTAAAGAAATGGTTCTTGAGGTTGCAGCAATAAATTTAAAACTAGGGAACAACAGTCTGATTATAGTAGCTCTATATAGGTCACCTGGAGGCAATACTGAAGAACTTTCGAGTTACTTGGAGGACCTGCTGAAGAAGACATCAGTGTATAAAAAAGATGTGCTGTTTGTTGGAGACATCAACATAGACTTTAAATAATAGCAATAATTATTTGCATTATGTTGATTTACTTCGGTGCTATAACTATTATAACATAAACTCAGAATCTTCTAGAATTACTGTAGAAACACAGAGAGCCTGGAAAATAATGTATAAAGAATGTAGGAAACAGCAATCTCATGAACACACTAATGTAACATTAAAAGAAAATTGCAGTGTAACAAATGACCCAAATGAAGTGTTTGAGAAATTCATACAGATGTTTAATACAATTGGCACAAATGAAACACATGACTGGGCACCCAATTTAAATGTTACAAAAACCAGACAATCTTTTTTTATCCATGGCATTACTTAGAGGGACCTTCTAGCAATGATTTCAAAACTTCAAGCTAGTGTCTTGAGGCTGGGATGACATTTCTCCTAAGTAACTAAAGGAATGCAGAGGAAATGAAATCAGATCACAAATCCATTAATCAGTTCCAATCAAACACTGATCCTGGATGGTGTACACTCCATGGTGATGAACATGTCATCTGATCATGTGAAAGCAGGAGAACATGTGTGCAGAACAAATTGAACCTTTTTCTCATAATTGTGGAACACCATGTATTTTGTGGGATTGATGAAGCAATGGCAGAAAGGAATGGAGAGCACTAAATAAACTTCCATACTTGTCTGTGGGGAGATGACGTTAAGCTCGACCGAGCGAGGTGGTGCAGTGGTTATAAACTGGACTCGCATTCGGGAGGACGACGGTTCAATCCCACGTCCGGCCATCCTGATTTAGGTTTTCTGTGATTTCCCTAAATCGCTCCAGGCAAATGCCGGGATGGTTCCTTTCAAAGGGCACGGCCGACTTCCTTCCCCGCCCTTCCCTAATCTGATGAGACCGATGACCTCGCTGTCTGGTCTCCTTCCCCAAACAACCAACCAACCAATCATTTAGCTCGACCCGCTTGATCCACTGATTGAAGTTATAAACTCTCAAAAAATGTATCTGTGGCTCAGTTCGCACTGTCATTGCTTTTTTTACTAACTCATGCCATTGTGTGCCACACACTGCTAGAATTCTGCCTATCAGTAGATATGCATGCCGACAGATATCAGACACAACTAACTTCAGCCGTTCATGCATTTTTGTGGGATGGTTGTCACAGTTACACAAATCACAAAGCATTTAGGTTTTTACAACAACATAGGCTGAAGCATCCTAGATTGACTAGATGGGCTTTGTATTTACAACAGTTTGACCAAGCAATTAGGTACATCAAAGGAAAGGATGGCATAATAGTTGATGCCAATAGTAAGAAACAGTAATGATGTCATGAAGCAAATGGGAGGCAGATAAGATTATTTTATTTACAGCAACTCAAGGATGAAAAACTGATTAGGCATATTAGCTGAAACACAAGAAGGGAACAAAATTAAGATCCAAATTTGAGAGTAGCTAAGCAATGTCACAATTCAGATGGTGACATCAAGGTTGGACAGTATTACGCAGTATACAAGGATCTATTATCCAGGATGAAGTCTTTGGATAAACAAGAGGGAAAACTGTGTTTCCCTGACCAACATGTGAACACATTTGTGGGGCTCTTTGGCAGCAAGTTTAGCCTTCCACAGGGAGGATATCTTTGACTAATACAGTTAGTTGTTTACAATTATATTGTGCACATGTTTCTTTGCATATCCATGTTTATCAATAAAATGTGCATTAATTGTATTTACTGGTGCTCTGCTTCTTCCTGTGAGTGTTCCCAGCTGGAATTCCCATGCATTAATTAATTACATACAGGACAGTTATGGCATTTATGGTACCAGCAAAACTGTAGCTAAAAATTCAGGAAACAGCATATTTCAATAAATTACGGAGAAGGGTACAGTAGAGAATGGCTGGATGTGGTAAGTGCCAAAGAGTTAAGACCACTACTGTTCCATCTAAAGTTTTAATGCAATCAGTAGTTCCTAATGCTCCATGAGAATTAATTGCTGTCGATCCACAGGGACCACCGCCAACAAAGACTGGAGGTTGTAGATATATTTTTGTAGTTCTGAATACTTCTTTTTCACAAAATGTAAAATTTTAGCCTATAAAGGAGGCCAGTACTGAAAATATAGGAAAAAAACTGGAAACTGATTATTTTTACAATATAGGAGTAGCAAAATCACTTTTTTCAAGCACTGGGCCTCAGCTTGCATATGAAAGATTTATACACTGTGTTGGCATGCACAAAATTAATCTCATAAAAATTTCCATCTACTTTGAGAGAAAGCATATGAAATAAATCAAAATTATGCATGACATACTGTAATAAGAAAAATTTTGCTTGAGTCAATCATATACACAACTTTGAAACCTTTATTAACAATCTATGGAATAAGTCTAATGGATCAGCTCCTTGTGAACTAATGTTTTGGGAGAAATTTATTAACAGTGTTGGGGAGGAGACTGATTTTCCGTCTTACATGAAACAGCTGAAGATGAAAAGAAATTGTCTTAGCTAAAGAGATGAAAAAGGAAAAGGCTTTGGAAAGGAAGAGGAGACATGATAATAATGTTAAAACTAGCAGCTTCAACGTAGAGGTGTTAATAGTAGTGAAGACTAAGGAAAAATCCAGTGAGATAAATGAGGAGATACAAAAAGTTTTGCATGTCCATTCAACATAGGCAGAACTGTTCATGATAATACCTATGAACTTGCCTATCCTAAATCTGATAAAATATTTTGCCTGAAAAGGTAATCAATTTGAAACCATATACTCTATCTATGAAATGTTTGAAATTTAATTCATCTAACTTTTAAGATTTTTTAAATCTGGGAGATATCCAGTTTGTAAACAGAATTTGAAACACTTTTGACAATGACTAAAGTAACTGGGTAGGGGGGAAGGGGTTCACAGCTCTTTGGTGAATACATTACATGGTAAGTAATGCCTTCCCTAGCTCAGTGTAACCACTCTTTCCATCTTTTCTGTTCCACTTGGTCATCTCTTTTCTATGCATAGGATTCTGTCTCAGTTTAGTTATTTGGTATCTCCTCGTTCTTCATCATTGTATTAATACAGTGCGCAACTGTACCATTATATGAGTTCTGTCTAGAAGGGTACTTAATTATTTAGTGAATAATCTGTCACTACCTTCACCATGTAATAGGACTTAGTGAGAGACATTTTATGAACTGTTCGATATCACCCAAGATGCTTTTTGGCATACTACCTGATCCATCATTACACAGAACACAGTATTTAACAAAGCTTTTTCTGCTTAATAATTTCTGATGAGATGCTAATACATATGTTAGGTGTATGATGTAGTGTAGATAATTAGCTTACCAGCTTGGAAGGTAAAAGTAATTAGTCATTCATTCCACTTGTCCACAATTACTTACTTAATTTACATGGGGTAACTATATAAATATTTCAAAATATTATCTAGGCTGAATTTCACTTAGATGTACTGTTCAGGTTATTAACTGTAAAGTGCTTATTCTTCTAGTGTAGTTTTCGTGTGTTGCTAATGGAAGGATATGATTACAAAACTCATTACTGCAGTACAACTTAACAAAAATTGTGTGATCTAATGTTTATTTATGGGCTTAGTGACACTACTCATTGTAAAGGATGGCACTCTCTTTTGCCAGTCTTTAAACAGTCGGATGTCACCAAACAAGTAACACACCTGTTAAGTCTGTTCATGGTAATCTCTCACATAACAGCTATGTGCAACCTGCCCATGAAAATACATCTATCAGTATGTGCAAAAACTCTGTAATGTCAGTGCCTAAGAACTTACAAGTGACTTCTTTTAATTCAAGTTTGTGAATATTTTAACTAAATTGTGCTGTGGCTCATAGGAGGGTCAAATCACTATTGTCACAATTGATTGCTACATGTGGAGACATTCATTAAGCACTGAACTAATTGAAATATTGCTCTGTGTTCTTCTTGGATGGATTAATGCAAGGTTGTATGTATGCTGTGATGAGTGTTATAAATATGAACTCTGTTATGTGCTGGACTTAATCATTTTGTCTTAATGGCTTGTTAGAACTACTACTGATGCTTGGACAGTATTTCCAAAAACAGTGCTTCAACAACCTTATAACTAATCTGATAAATTCTGCCACTGGACTCTTGTTTGTTAGTTTGTGAGAGCTAACTTGATTTATACATTGTTTATCTAAGAAAGTTAAGTAACTGGCCATTGTTCCACCAATAGGACATTAAGGATAACAAATGTGTGAAAATGTGGAAACGAAGTTGTGATGTTGCATATGTTATTAAGCAAGCACTATTCAGTATTTATTAAGACTTTCAGTTTCCCAGCTACAGACTGACATGTTTCCAAATAGGCAGAAAAGAAGAAACAACAAACATCAGTTTAGTCATCTTACACTTTGACTTCCCTTATTAACAGGAACATATATATGTACATATATATTGCTTGGATTACCCTACATTACAACCATGTGTTATGTAAGTGACTACATATGAGGTATGTTCAGAAAATTGTGGAGCATTCATAATTTCGTGCCAATGAAGTGTTGGAGCAAAATGCAATTGCCATCCCTGCATACAACTGTGTTTTATATGTTACTGCCAGAAGTTTCATTGTTGTATGTCTATTAGTTACTGCTCAGTGCTGTATGGCGTAGAATATTGTGACGCACAGTTTGTTAATTTTGAGATGGCAGAATTAGAGGAACAAAACGTCTGCATTAAATTTTGTGTGAAACTGAAGAAAACTTTTACACAGACACACCAAATGATGCCGGAAGCCATCAGTGATGAGTACTTAAGCCAGATTTAGTGTTATGAATGGTTTAAAAATGGCCAGTCAGAAGGTAAAGGTGACCCACATTCAGGATGCCCTTCAAAGTCTACTGATAATGCTCATGTCAGGAACGTCAACAAAATTGTGTATGGCAATCAAATACTGACAGTGCAAGAGATTGCAGAAGAACGTAACATTTCAATTGGCTCGTGTCATGAAATCCTGACACAGCATGTTGGAATGCACCGCATTGCTGCCAAGTTTGTCTCAAGGCTCATGAGGTAAGACCAGAAATACCTCTGCCTCACAATCTGTGAAGAATTTTTCGAGCATGTAAATGAGAACAAGAAGTTCCTTATGAGAATCCTAGCTGATGATAAGACGTGGATCTGTGGTTATGACTCTGAGACTAAGGTTCAGTCTTCACAATGGGTTGGGAAAGGTTCTCCAAGACCAAAAAAGGCTTGTCAGGTCATGTCTAATGTCAAAGCCACGCTGATAGGTTTCTTTGACTTTGAAGGATTAGTTCATCAGGATTTCATATGGTGGGGCAAATTGTTAATCAATGGAACTATCAGGGATGTGTTGAAATGCCTGCAAGAAAATGTAACAAGGAAATGGCCTGAAATGTGACAAGGCTATTCATGACTCTTGTACCATGATAACACACCTGTACATTCATCCCTATTGGTGCACGACTATTGCACAAAAACTGAAATCACTGTGTTGCCTCATCCTCTGTCTCTCAAGACCTGGCCTCTGTGAAGTTTTTTATTTCCAAAGTTGACAACCCCATTGGAAGGATGAAGATTTGCAATGATAGATGAGATAACAGAAAATTTGCAGGCGATCCAGCAAGAGGTGTACCAAGACAGCTTCTGGAAGGAGAAACAGCATTGGGAGCAGTTTATCAATTGTGGAGGAGAGTATTTTAGGAGACCATTGACAGTAAGTAAAAGATAAGCACAGAAAAATTTTATGGACATAGTTACAGAATTTTTTGAACAGGCCTCATGTAGTGATAATTAACTCCAAATGCCGGCTGTTGTGGCCGAGCGGTTCTAGGCGCTTCAGTTCGGAACCGCTCTGCTGCTTTGGTCGCAGGTTCAAATACTGCCTCGGGCATATATGTGTGTGGTGTCCTTAGGTTAGTTAGGTTTAAGTAGTTCTAAGTCTAGGGGGCTGATGACCTCAGATGTTAAGTCCCATAGTGCTCAGAGCCATTTCAACCATTAACTCCAAATAAAAGGGACTTCACAGACTGAAGTTTTTCATATGTCTGTTGTCAGAAGCATTTCTCTCTTGGTTATCATTTCACTATACACCTACAATAGTTTTGGCTTAGGTGCTTTTAACATGTCCATATTCTCCATTAATGAAAAAATTCACTTGGTTTCCACTGAGCTGCTATTTTGAGATGGCAATGAACTGTGCACTAAGATTTTCCATCCTTTTTTCCTGGGCTATGCTATGGAAATGACTTACAGGTTCTGATCCATGTGGATGAAATTGATGTTCCCCATTTTTTCTGAGCCTGCCTAATACCTCACAGTCTGTACGGTGGAGTCAAGGTGGATTTGGACCAGTTACTGGAATTAAGTGCCATCACAGGCATTTCATTTAGCTGCTGGGCTTCTTCAGTAGTTGTTGTTAGGAAGACAAATGGCTCATTTAGGCTGTATGGGGACATCAGAGCAGCAAATATGCTAGTTGTTGTGGATATGTTCCCTTTTCTTTGAGCAGAAGAATTTGTATCTCAATACGCCCCGTGAAAGAAGGGAGCTAAATTTATTTGGTCTTCTGATTGTGATACAAAATTCTACACCATTAAAATGGCAATTCACTCAGTATCTTGTTAGCCCAGCACTCCCCAGGAAAACCATTAATACTAGCCATGGATCATGGATGCCCAGTGGTACAGTACTGCAGCAGTTTTATCCCACTGTGTGCAGGATGGCTCCATTGAATTAACTGTATTTGAGAATGCAAAAACTTATGCAAAATTTCTGTTTGGTGCTATGAATGGCAGCTTGGCAGCTTGCTCTAAACGTAATATATATATATATATATATATATATATATATATATATATATATATATATAAAAAAACAAAGATGAGGTGACTTACCGAACGAAAGCGCTGGCAGGTCGATAGACACACAAACAAACACAAACATGCACACAAAATTCAAGCTTTCGCAACAAACTGTTGCCTCATCAGGAAAGAGGGAAGGAGAGGGAAAGACGAAAGGATGTGGGTTTTAAGGGAGAGGGTAAGGAGTCATTCCAATCCCGGGAGCAGAAAGACTTACCTTAGGGGGAAAAAAGGACGGGTATACACTCGCACACACACACACACACGTGGATGGATATGTGTGTGTGTGTGTGTGTGTGTGTGTGCGAGTGTATACCCGTCCTTTTTTCCCCCTAAGGGGATATATATATATATATATATATATATATATATATATATATATATATGGTTATAATAGAGGGAAACATTCCACGTAGGAAATATATATCTAAAAACAAAGATGATGTGACTTACCAAATGAAGGTGCTGGCAGGTCGACAGACACACAAACAAACACAAACATACACACAAAATTCAAGCTTTCGCAACAAACTGTTGCCTCATCAGGAAAGAGGGAAGGAGAGGGAAAGACGAAAGGAAGTGGGTTTTAAGGAAGAGGGTAAGGAGTCATTCCAATCCCGGGAGCGGAAAGACTTACCTTAGGGGGAAAAAAGGACGGGTATACACTCGCACACACACACATATCCATCCACACATATACAGACACAAGCAGACATATTTAAAGACAAAGAGTTTGAAACTTTAAATATGTCTGCTTGTGTCTGTATATGTGTGGATGGATATGTGTGTGTGTGCGAGTGTATACCCGTCCTTTTTTCCCCCTAAGGTAAGTCTTTCCGCTCCCGGGATTGGAATGACTCCTTATCCTCTCCCTTAAAACCCACTTCCTTTCGTCTTTCCCTCTCCTTCCCTCTTTCCTGATGAGGCAACAGTTTGTTGCGAAAGCTTGAATTTTGTGTGTATGTTTGTGTTTGTTTGTGTGTCTGTCGACCTGCCAGCACCTTCATTTGGTAAGTCACATCATCTTTGTTTTTAGATATATATATATATATATATATATATATATATATATATATATATATATATATATATATATATATATATATATTTAAAAAATTAGTTAATGCAGAATAATTGAAAAAACAATCCTGTAATGTTCAGATACAGTATTGGTGATGTGCTGCTGCTGCTTGGCATAGTCACATCTCCTAAATATCTAGGTGTAATGCTGCAAAGCGATATGAAATGGAACGAACAAGTAAGATCGATAGTAGGGAATAGTAGGTAGGCGAATGGTTGACCTTGATTTATTGGAAGATGTTTAGGAAAGTTTAGCTACTCTATAAAGGACAAAACATGTAGAACATTAGTGTAACCTTTACTGAGTACTACTCAAACGTTCGGGATCTTCACTAGATCAGATCAAAGGAAGATATTGAAGTAATTCAGAGGCATGCTGCTAGATTTTTTGCTGGTATGCAAATATTATGGAGATGCTTTGTGAACTCAAATGGGGATCAGTAGAAGAAAGATGACAATCTTTTCATGACACTCTACTGAGAAAATTTAGAGAACTGTCATTTGCACCTGAGTGTAAAACAATTTTACTGCTGCCAACATACATTTCATATAAGGAATACAAGGGCAAGATAAGAAAAATCAGGGTTCATACATAAGCATATACAGACAGCCATTTCTCCCTCTGCTCCATCTGTGAGTGTAACTGGAAAGGGAATGACTAGTAACAGTACAAGATGCACACTATTATGCACTGTATGATGGCTTGCAGAGTTTGCATGTAGATGTATACCATTTTCCTCTCATATCAAGAATAAAGCTCTGGCTATTATCTACAGTGTTGGTAGGTTCCATGCATTTCTATGGGTGACAGACCACAAGCCCCTGCTGGTTTTGTTCAGTTCCTGATCTCCATTACCAGTTAAAACAACACAGCGTGTACAGAAGTGGGCCCTGTTCCTGTCAGCAAGAAATTATCACATTGTGTACAAACATACCAATATTGTCATGCCAACACAGATGCATAATTAGGCTCCTGGCTGGATCAAACCGGAAGTTCAACCAACCAGAGGTTATTCATTTCAAGACAAATGCTGAGACATACCATACTGTGGAAGATATCCCAGTCACAACATTAATGATCATAGCAGGATCGGAGAAGGAGTATACACTTTGGCAGATCCTAAAACGGGTGAGATTAGGCTGGGCTTATCACCTACTATAATGGTGTGCACCTAAGACTGTGGGTGGTGGGACAATGTACAGTGGCAAGGAGCAGTGTACCCTGTGTTGATCCAGCCAATAGTGTTGTTTTGCTTCATCTGACTGTAACGTGCATCAGGATGCATGTGCAACATTTACCTTTGATCTTCATAGCAGTTTAGGTGTGGTGAGGTGCTTAGACGTGACAGTGTTCACTGTGGGTGGCAACACAACAAGTATTCTACATCTACATACACACTGAAGTTACCATATGGTGCATGGTGGAGGGCACTATCACTACTAGACATTTTCTTTGATGTTCCACTCGCAAATAGAGTGAGGGAAAAAACGACTATCTATAAGCCTCCATACAAGCCCTAATTGCTCTCATCTTGTCTTTGTGGTCCTTACGGAAAATGTACTTTGGCAGCAGTAGAACTGGTCTGCAGTTGGCTTGAAATGCCAGTTCTCCAAATTTCTGCAAAAGTGCCTCGCAAAAAGAGGGCTGTCCTCTCTACGGGGATTCCCATTTGAGATCACAAAGTATTTCCACAATACACCCTACTTCAACATTAATTTCATTCAACATAAGTAATCAATACCAAAAATGTTTTCGAATCTTATACAGGTTAATATTAGCTAAGCTGTTTAACTGAAAGAATTTCATATGATTTTGTATATGATGTTGTATAATTCAGGCTAAAATGGATAAAAAGAAAATGCTTTACTTTTTTTTTGTTACAATCGATATGAACTGAGCTCCTCCCAAACAGGCCATGAAGGCCCAATGGTACCGCCCGCCCGCCGTGTTATCCTCAGCTCATAGGTACCACTGGATGTGGATATGGAGGGGTATAGGGTCAGCACACCACTCTCGCAGCTGTATGTCAGTTTCCGAGACCAGAACTAGCTCCATACGTACAGTTAAAATTACTGTTTTTTTAGAAACATTTGAAATTACAAAATATTTGGCAGACGTAAAATTCCTATTATTAATTGCACAATCTGATGATATTTATTACTTTTACTTTTGGATTCATTTATAAAATAATGGTATAACTTGGTGAAGATTCTTCTTTTGTCAAGAAAGTTTGTAAACTCTTTTGTTTTGTAGACTCTTTGGAATATTGTTAGTACCACGGAATGAGTTAGTAGTGGGCATGCATCTGATGTGATCGTAAGTGTCTTTATGTTTGGCAATAACAATATAACTTTTAATAATGAAGTGGTAATTGTAAAGACAATGTGATATTGAAAAAATGTGACAAAAAATATAATTCAAGAGAAAAGCAGGCAAATCTTTAATAGTTATCATGTCATTTGGAACCTTCAAAGTGAAAAATTTGAGCCTCAAGAATCAACCCTAGACATGATGAACTGGAGCCAAAACAAAGAAAAGAAGATAAGTAAAAAGTTTATTTGAAATCTTACTCCTCTTGAAGCTTATTAAAGAGTTAGTTATTTTGAAGAATGATAATCAACAGGTGATGTGACGGAAGGGAAGATTACAACTGCTAAATTGCTTCAGTGTCTTCCTGTAATTTTACCTGGTGAGATCTCAAATACTTGAGCAGTACTCAAGAATGGGTCACACTAGTATTCTACATGCCATCTCCTTTATAGGTGAGCTACACTTTTGCAAATTTCTTGCAATAAAATAAAGTTGAGTATTCATCTTCCTGACTACCAACCTGATGTGCTCATTCTATTTGATATTGTTTTGCAATGTTATGACTAGATATTTAATTGATGACAATCAAGCAACACATTATTAATGCTCTGTTTGAATGTTACAGGATTATTTTTCCTTCTCATCCACATTAACTTAAATTTTTCTACATTTAGAGCAAGCTGCCATTCATCACACCAATTAGAACAAGCCATTAATGGTTCTTCATACTGTCCATTTATCTATAGATCAGTCCTATTATACTTACCTGTGGCACTTCTGATGTTACCCTTGCCTCTGGTGAACACTCGCCATTGAAAACAACATACTGGGTTCTGTTACTTACAAAGTCTTTGAACCACTCACATATCTGGGAACCCAATTTGCATGCTTGGACCTTCATCAACAGTCTGCAGATGGGCACCATTTCCAATTATTTCCAGGAATCTAGGTATATGAAATCTGCCTGTTGCTCTCCATCCATGGCTTGTAGGGTATCATGTGAGAAAAGAGCAGGCTGAGTTTCACATGAGTGACTCTTTCTAAATCTGTGTTGATTTGTCTCAAGGAAATTTATTATATTCAAACTCAGAATGTGTTCAAGAGCTCTGCAGCATACTGATGTTAAGGATACTGGTCTGTGATTATGTTGGTCTGTTATTTTGCCTTTACATTATACAGGTGTCAATTGCACTTATTTCCATTCACTTGTACTTTGGCCTCGGTGAGAGATTACATTAAGAAGAGACAAAGGTTGTTTTCCGAGCATAGAAATTCTGTTAGTAAGAATTAGAAGCAGAAACAATAATCAGGTGTTGTGTTCACCACTGCATTGCTAGCTACTAGGGTAGCCAATGGCTGAAGCATCAGGTGTGGGACAGAGACAGAGGGCACACTGGTAATGCCGCAAAGAATAGTCTCAGTCTCTCTCTCTCTCTCTCTCTCTCTCTCTCTCTCTCTCTCTCTCTCTCTTTCTCTTTCTCGGCATGGAATACATCATACTGCCACCTTCTTATGGGCACCCCTGTGTAGCATAGGTGGACTCAACAACAAAATTATTTTTACATGAGGTAATGTCTAATATCTCAGGATGGTGTGCTACTTCTTGGTATGGAAGACTAGTCCTCCTGCAAATTTTTTCCACAAAGCAAATTCATTACACCATGCAAAAAAGATATTGGTCCATCTTAACGTTTATTGGCCAGCAGTGTACAAGGAAATTGAGCAACTGGTCCATGCGTGTTTGGAGTGTGCATTTCACCAGGCTGCTGCCCCCATGGTTTCTTCCCCGTTGCCTCAACCATTCAACACTTTTGGGACTGTGTGTACAAGGGAGTACCCAAAAGAAACAGAAATAATTTTTTGGTGGGCAGAGCTTAAGTAGCACCATGTTTCACTGCTAGGAGCACATAGAGCAAACATTCTAGAGTCAGTAACAAGGTCACAACTAGTTTTTCCAGAGTTTACAATAATTATTTTCTATGAGTGTCATTTTTGCAATGGCTGATTTTTGTGAACAGCATGCAGTGTTGAAATTCAGAGTTCTGCTTGTAAAAAGTGAAACAGACACTCTTTAAATGTTAAAAACAGCTTATGAAGATGATGCTATAGGGAAACATCAAGTGTTTCAGTGGTTTTCCTGTTTCAAAAATGGTGAAATGTCAGCTTCTGACAAACTTCATTCTGGTCATCCTTCCACAGCCTGAATACATTAAAATGTTGAAAACATTCATGCAGCCATCAATGAAGATCAATAAAGGACTACTGAAGAAATTGTGGAGCTGTTGGGAGTGAAATGGAGTGCAGCACAGTGAGTTGTGACAGAAGATTTGGGAATCAAAGGGGTAGCTGTGAAATTTGTGCCACAACTGCTGGCTGTGTATCTGACAAGAAGATGACAAATAAAGCACTAGTCAGGTAATCAGTCTCGAAATACAAATGGAAGACAGTAAATTATAGTAAAAAGAAAAAAAAAAGATTGATACTGAAGCGAAAAAAAATGTGTGATGAAAACATACAACCTAAAAAATATCTGATAATAGGCGATTCACTGTTAAAAAATATAGTAATACCAGACTGCAAAATCGATGTTCGTCCTGGAATTAGAACTTACGAACTCAGTAAACATATTACAAACATTTTGACAGCGAAACAGGGTGTGGGAACCAATGCAGTGGAAGCCAGACATCACAAAGGCATTTTCGTCCATGTTGGGATGAATTCTATTCAAATTAGCAGTGAAGAAGAACTTATCAATGAAGCCAGAAACCTGATTCATGCTTATCCATCCTCGAAAACAATAATTAGTGGCATTGTAAATAGGAGGTCGGTAAGTGAAAAGTACATTTTCAAAATAAACAGTGGTGTGAGAGAGCAGTGCAACAGACTTGGAGCAATATTCATTGATCCTAATAAATTTTTAAATGATAAATGTCTAGGGAGGGTTGGTTTTCATTTGAACATTTTAAGTAAAATGTATACAGATGTCTGCAAAATCATAAATGAGGGAAACTGATATATCCTGATGGGGTTAGTAAACTATTTAAACAGAAAAATGTCCACATTTCTGCACCTAAGACATCACAAAGTTGTGAAATGGCAGTTTTTCGGGAGGAACGTCCTGAAGAAACAAAAAATAAAGCAGGTGTCAAAGTGTTGCATCAAAACGTTCAGTACCTAAGCAAAAAGTGCATACAATTACAGGAAGCACTAAGTGAGGAAAATGCAGATGTAGTTATTATTACAGGATATTGATTGTCTATTACTTTAATTACAATGACTAAATTTGACAACTATACTCTGAGTAGCGAACAGAACATAAAAGTGGGGTAGTTGCCATGTATTGTAAAGACCATCTAAATGTTGCAAAACTGGATTTTATAACAGAACTTAGTGTGGAAATGACATTTGAAATTTCAGCAATAAAGCTGTTGGTAAACAAAGTGCCCCTGATTGTTATAGGTCTGTACAGATCTCCTAGTAGTATTGTGGACAATTTCTTACAAAACATGGAAAAATGATAGAAATTGGATGTAATAAGTATAATAACATAGGTATTGTTATAGCTGGTGATTTTAATATAGATTACTTAAAGATTATTAAAAAGTAAATGATATTCTGTGTAGCTGTAATTTGTCAGGCGGGGTTAATGGGCCAAGCAGACTAACTAAAGACTCCTCTAGCTGATCATCTTTGCCAAACAATGGAAATATTGAATATGTATGATTCACAAAATACATATGAGACAATTGAAATGTTTAGAGAACTTGGGGTCCTCACTGCAGTCTGAGACATGGAATGACATATATTGTGCAGAAAATGTTGCAGACAAATGGAATAACTTTCATAACAATTTCTTTGCCCGTTTCAATGTAACATGCCCAGTTACTTTCAAAAAGAATTATACCCAAAACCATATAATACTTCCTTCAGAAGTAAACCAGCTGAAGAAGAAAATGTTTATTACTTGGAAAATATATAAAGAGTTTCAGGACACATCAACTAGAGACAACTACCAAACATGTCGAAAAGCCTATAAACAAGCACTGAATGTATACACAAAGGAAACTGTACAGCAAAAAATTGCTATCTCAAATAACATAAGGAAATCAGTATGGAAGTGTGTAAATGAGAGAATCAGCAGAAAACCAAAGCCTAGTGTCAACAATATCCAACTAATGACTGATAATGCAAATATTTCAGATCCATATATGATCAGCACTGTTTTCAATACTCACTTTATAAATTCAGGTAACGTGTGTGATGTCTGACACTGATGACTACAGAACTTCTTACCAGGTACAAAAATCAGTGTCTATGTATGAAACAGATGCAACTGAAGTAGAAGGAATCATAAATAAAATGTAAAACAAATTCTCTATGGGATGGGATGAAATCTCCTCCATTATATTAAAACGATGCAAACATTTACTCATACCTGTTCTGGTCCACCTTTTCAATGAAAGTTTGAATTAAAATATACAATAGTCAAGCCATTGCACAAAAAAGGTAGTACTGACAAAGTAAAAAACTACTGACCCATTAGCTTAATTCCAATCCTAAGCAAAGTATTAGAAAAAATTATTTCGATACAGTTAGAAAACTTTCTTGTCGAAGAAAAAGTGCTACGAGAAACCCAACATGGTTTTAGGAAAGGCTATTCAACATCATCTGCCATATGTGATGTAGTACATATGATACATATGAAATTAGATGAAAAAGAAAGCATAGCATGTTTGTTCCTAGATTTATCGCATGCACTTGACACAGTATCTCATGAGCTGCTACTTGAGAAACTGGAAACTTATGGTATCAGAGGAATAGCCAAAAGTCTCATACAGTCATACAGTCTACAAGACAGATATCAGGTCACACAAGTCACACACAAAGTGGGCACCGTCATTAAGAAGTACAGCTCCAGTCCAGCTATAGTAAAGTATGGTGTGCCCCAAGGATCAGTTCTGGGTCCTTTATTGTTCATACTATATGTTAATGATCTGCCCACAGAACACAACAGCAAGATACTTAACTATGTGGGAACCAACGAGAATGATCTGGCCTAAAATTGTTCTGATGTCTTATTTGGATTGAAGAATTACTTCCACTTAAGCTTAAACATCAATAAAACAAATCTAATGGAATTTCAAATACAGCACAAACAAGATGAAATACTATGGAGCGTTGGGTCTGATGAAGGTTCAGAAATAAAAATGAAAGATAAAACTTCCTTCCTTGGCATAATGTTAGATCAGCATCTCTCTTGGGAACATCATATCGATTTCTTACACCAAAAACTTAGCAAATCAATTTATGCAATGTGTACAATGTCACAATTTCTTAAATATGAGCAAATGGGTACAATCTACTATGCTTTAGTGTATCCATACCTCACATATGGAATTGAAGTCTGGGGGTGTGCTGCTGCCAAGCATGTAAATAGGGTATTCATCCTGCAAAAAAGGCAGTTAGGAGCATGTGTAAGCTTGGATATAATGAGTCCTGCAAAGCAATTTTCAAAATTTGAAACTACTAACACTCCCATCACTATATATTTATAAAACTGTTCAGCTGATGCTTAAATACAGGCAGTAGAGATGTGTACATGTACAATACTAGAAGGAACGATGATTATCACCTGGAAAGAAATAATACAAAAAGTGCAGACAAGAGTCCCTATTACATGGGGATCAAATTTTATAACAAACTTCCAAAAAAATTAAAAAGCTTAAGTGGAAGCTGCCTTGAAATTGCCTTGAAGGAGTTCCTCAGCAATAAGTGTTTTTGTAGTATTAAGGAATTCCTCTCAGAGGAGTAGAATACTTTCATTTGTATAAATAGTATTAAATGTGCAAAAAAAAGCAATATAATTCTTTATCTGTTAGACCTATTGTATATAATTGTTTCCCACAACATTATAAGGGGAAATGATCAATATGTGAACTATCTGAAACAAATCCTTGTATTTGTCCATGGAGAATAAATAAATAAATTGATGAACAAAAACAAGGCCACAAGGAAGCATGTTGTGCTTCGAAATAAGATTACTGAAATGATTGAAATTTATTTTTCAAAAAATTTTAATAAGTGATGAAACTTGGTGCTATACTTACGATCCTGAATCAAAACAACAATCAAATCACTGTAAGACTTCAAGTTCACCTCATCACAAGAAAATTCATCACGTGGAATCAAACATTAGGACAATGCTGATTTGTTTTTTTTGATGTGAGAGGAGTTTGTTCCACAGGATCAAACAGTTAACCAGGCTTTTTACTTGGAAGTTTTGAAAACATTGTGCAGCAGTGTGCAGTGGAAGTGGCCTCATTTGTGGCAATCAGGTGCTGGTCTTTTCATCATGACAAGGCCCCTGCTCACATAGCCCTGTCTGTACGACAGTTCTTGACCAAAACTAGTATGACTCCTGTTTCTCACCCCTCACACTCACCTGGCCTTGCCCCATGTGACCCCCAACCTGTCCCCCTCTCCCCTTTTCTCTCTTTTTTTTTTTTTTTTTTTTTTTAAGGATGAAAAGAGACATGGACAGAAAGTGTTTTGCTGATATTGCTAAGGTGAAGAAAAAACTAATGGAGATGCTGTCAAGCATCACAAAATATGAATTTAAACAAAGGTTAGAAAAATGGAAAAAAGATTAGACAAGTGTATTAGCGCAAGTGGAGAGTGCTCTGAAGGGGATTTAAGATTTGTGCTTAAAATTTGAATAAATAAGTTAAAGAAAAGGGGTTTCAACTCATATATCGACTTCAAATGACCTTTTTTAAATGTTGTGTAACTCATAGTGGTGTATGCTTTTGCTAAGTTCCCATATGTCAGGCAAATGTGAACAATGGTAGCAGGAACCACACTCGAGGGATTACCACAAGTTTTCACCTTTGAGGTCATCTAAGGGTAGGGGTCAAATACAATAGCAACCAATTTCATCCATCTTTAAGACTTTTTGCAATCATAGCAGAACCCAGCATCACTGCATTGCTCTATTCCATCCTCAATCAGAGACAGGAGCAAATGGTTCACACTTCCAAAGAAAACCACAAGGTAGCATTTCAGCCAACAACTGCAGAAGATGCATCAAAGATTTTCTTGAGAACTTACAAGGCTATGTGAGTTGCTGGAAGGAGTCCTCCAGCCCTCATGCATGACAAACAGCCTCAGGCCCTCCTCCACCTACTCTGTTAACAGCACATTAGTAAACGTCAGTGTGTCAGAGGTTTTGCACAAACCCCACAATGTGGGTGCAAGTGTTGGGCAAGTGGCAAGGTTGGGTCCCTGCAACTATCATCGGCACCAGTGGCAACTTCATCAGAATCTGTTGCATTCTAGGCTGCCCACAGCAGCACCAAACCTTCCCCATCATACCTGCTGCAACCTGAGCCTTCCATGCCTCAGCCTCCACACCATTTCCTATCCAGCTATAGCACTGAGGACTGTGCAGGTGTTCTTTCTCTGTGGGTTCTGTGGAGTGACTCGTGGCTCCCTGCCCACAGCAAGAAGTGGCAGCCAACACTGATGCTGTGGAGACATTGCTGACATGACAATACTCTCAGTAGTACCATGACCAAGCAGCATGCCAAATTCATCAACAGTCCTTCAGTGCCCAGTATCACTGGACAGATGAATTTGAGTTCGAGGAAGTGCATCCCTGGGTGTCCAAGGTGGCCCCTCTCCCTCCACATGAGAGGTGTCATAAGTTAGACCAGTACTGCTGCTGTATGAGGTCTGTTCAAAAAATTCCAGAACTTCGTCCACAAAATTTTTCTACACTTACTTTTACTTATTGTCCATGGTCTCCTTCAAAATGCCCTCCTCCACAATTGATACACCACTCCCAATGCTGTTTCCACTTCTGGCAGCTGTCGTGGTATGCCTCCTGCTGGATCATATGAAGCACCATCATCAATTTTTCTTTTATCTCATCTATCATTGCAAATCTTTGTCCTCACAATGGTGTTTTCACTGGAAATAAAAAATGTCCATAGGGGCCAGGTCTGAAGAGTATGGAGAATGAGGCAACACCGTGATTTCGTTTTTTGTGTACTAGTCATGTGTCAACAGGGATAAATGTGTGGGTGTGTTATCATGATGCAAGAGCCATGAATTGTCGTGTCACATTTCAAGCTGTCCTTCTCACATTTCCGCAGGTGTTGCAACACATACTGATAGTACCATTGATTAACAGTTTGTCCCCATGGCATGAATTCCTGATTAACTAAACTTTCAAAGCCAAAGAAAACTATAGCATGGCTTTGAGATTAAATCTGACTTGATGAGGTTTTTTAGGTCTTGGAGAACTTTCCCAACACATTGTGAAGACTGAACTTTGCTCTCAATATCATAACTGTAGACCCACGCCTCATCACCAGTTATGATTCTCTTAAGGAACATTTTGTCATTTTGGCCTCATTTGCACGATCCAAAAGCTCTCCACAGATTGTGAAGCGAAGGTCTTTCTGGCCTTGACTCATGAGTCTTGGGACAAATTTGGTGGCAACACAATCCATTCAAAGATGCTGTGTCAGGATTTCATGACATGATCCAACTGAAATGTCACATTCTTCTGCAATCTATTGGACGGTCAGTCTCCAATTGGCATGCACAGTTTCACTGACGTTGTTGACATGAGCCTCATCAGTGTAGTCAAAGGGTGTCCTGTATGAGGGTCATCTTTAACTTCTGTCCAGCCATTTTTAAACCATGTGAACCATTCATAACACCAATTATGACGTAAGCACTCATCACTGTAGGCTTCCTGCATCATTTGGTGTGTGTAAAGGATTTCTTGAGTTTCATGCAAAATGTAATGTAGATGTGTTTCTCCAAATTTGCAAAATGTTTAACACAACATTCTACTCAACACAGCACTGAGCAATAACTAACAGACATAAATCAATAAAACCTCTGGCAGTTACACATTAAACACATACATGTGCAGGGGTGTGAACCACATTTTTCTCAAACCCATCATTGGTGCAAAATTATGAATTTTCCAGAATTTTTTGAACAGACCTCATATGCTGTCTCATTGGGGGAAGGATGCTGTATCCAGCAATTTGGAAATTGAAATGTGCTATTGGGTTTGTGGTGTTCCATCACCAACAGTGTGCAAATCTCTGCAGTTATGCCATGAGGGGGTACTACGGGCTATGTAAGATCATGTGGTGCCAATCAGTTTCTGCTGGTTCAGACTGAAGGTGCTAACCTGCTTAGAGGAAGAGCACTTGCATTCTGTTCTCCCTTGATGATCAGATGCTGCAATCTGGCTTTTATTTCTCTTCTGTGAAACCACTGTGACAGAATTGGACTTCATGAGGTTTAGTATGTCAGCCAGATTCTCACCTACAGCTCATCCCAGCATTTGTTTTCTAGCATAGTACTTGTGTTCTGCGTAACCAGTGTGTTACGCTAATATCAACGTGGGTGCTACAACTCAATAGGGGTCACCATGTTTTGGCCCATCTGTATCTACAGTACTCTGATCGCGATGTTCATCTAAAATGTTATGTGGAGGCCTAAGAATTTGGTGCAGTATACCCTTTGTGTTTACCATCTGTCTTGTACTACAGGTATCTCATGTAAGAATTTGTGATCAGAGCTGAACTGGACATACTTAGTTTTCCTCAGGTTTACTGACACTGAATTTACTTTGAACCATGTTAGTAATTCTGAAAGTAACTTCCGGGCAGATTAAAACTGCATGCGCCGACCGAGACTCGAACTCGGGACCTTTGCCTTTCGTGGGCAAGTGCTCTACCTTTCTTTCAGGAGTGCTAGTTCTGCAAGGTTCGCAGAAGAGCTTCTGTAAAGTTTGGAAGGTAGGAGACGAGATGCTGGCAGAAGTAAAGCTGTGAGGGCCGGGCGTGAGTCGTGCTTCGGTAGCTCAGATGGTAGAGCACTTGCCCGCGAAAGGCAAAGGTCCCGAGTTCGAGTATCGGTCGGCACACGCAGTTTTAATCTGCCAGGAAGTTTCATATCAGCGCACACTCCACTGCAGAGTGAAAATCTCATTCTGGAAACATCCCCCAGGCTGTGGCTAAGCCATGTCTCCACAGTATCCTTTCTTTCAGGAGTGCTAGTTCTGCAAGGTTCGCAGAAGAGCTTCTGTAAAGTTTGGAAGGTAGGAGACGAGATGCTGGCAGAAGTAAAGCTGTGAGGGCCGGGCGTGAGTCGTGCTTCGGTAGCTCAGATGGTAGAGCACTTGCCCGCGAAAGGCAAAGGTCCTGAGTTCGAGTCTTGGTCGGCGCACGCAGTTTTAATCTGCCAGGAAGTTTCATATCAGCGCACACTCCGCTGCAGAGTGAAAATCTCATTCTGGAATTCTGAAAGTAATTTGTTAGGGTCAGCCTCTAGCTCAGGGAACTGTTTTACTGTTTTACTCAGGTTTACTGACACTGAATTTACTTTGAACCAGGTTAGAAGTTCTAAAAGTAATTTGATAGCATCAGCCTCAAGGTTAGGGGACTGTTTAGCTGTTTATCAGAATGCTGTTGTCATCAGAAAACGTAAGTAACTTGCATGTTTGTATGACAAAGTAGGTTATTAAACAATGGAAAATCCAGCATGGAATGTAACAATATTATGAGAAGGAAACTTTCAGCCAATGACCTTTGTCAACAATAGGCAAACATACGCACACACGCACACGCACACGCACACGCACACACACACACACACACACACACACACACACACACACACACACACACACACACACACTCATGCAAATGCAACTCACACACATGACTACAGTCTCAGGCAACTGCAGTTTCACTTGCCTGAAACTGCAGTCATGTGTGTGTGTGTGTGTGTGTGTGTGTGTGTGTGTGTGTGTGTGTGTGCTTGTGTGCGGGCACATGTGTATGTCTATTGTTGACAAAAGCCATTGCCGAAAGCTTTAAGTGTGAAAATATATTTGCTATGCATATCTTTGACTCAGCATTTCTGCTATAATTTGATTAGCAACTTTCCTTCTCGTAATATTATTAGAGGCAGGTTATTTGTATATGTGAGAAATGGTAACAGACCAAGGACAGGTCCCTGGGGGCCTCGGTGGAGTACAGTGTCCCAGTCAATCTCTGTTCCCTCACCTGCTTTTCTGCTCTCATCCAAAACTACCTTCTGCTCCCTGTCTTGGAGATAGGGCTTTAGCCAGTGCTGTCATACTAAGCATCCTCTGTTGAGAAGTACGAGGGCTGTTCAGAAAGTAATGTCTGATCAGTCAGAAAATGAAAACCACAGTGAAAATAAAAAAAATTTTATTCACAACAGTTAACTACACCTTCCAGCTATCTCTCTAAATACTCATCGCTCTGACTTAGACATTTGTCATGGTATTGTACAAACTTTCCAGTGACCTTGTCACAGAAAGCAGCTGCCCGTGTTTTCTGCCAATTCTCTATACTGGTCTGCCTTGGTGTTTGTGCCAAAATGTTGTCTTCACAGGCGGTGGTTCATGAGGGCAGAGATGAACAGTGGAGGGCACCAGTTACGGGCTATATTGTGGGTGGTTAAACACTTCCCATTGAAAATGCTGCAGGAGCATTTTCATTGCCCCTGCAGAATTTGGCTGAAAATTGTCTTGAAGAAAGAAATACATGTCATTTATGTTACATGGACTGCATAGCTTCAGGTGAAATCTCTCATCAGATCCACATACTTGGCAGGAGACACTGTTGTTTTAAGCATTTGTATATGATCACTTTGCACTCTGAACTGAAAAAAGTGATGTGAAGCAATCTACAGGCACAGTAAAGACATTGCCCAACACATCTGTGCAAAGTTCCATTGGATGTTCACAGTAGTTTCCATTTCACACCTGATCGGTCCTTACTTTCCGAATAAAGTTCATATTTTGTGAGCTACATAGTTGGAAGCCTGAGAAAGAACACAAAATATTCCAACTGGCCTCATTTTTTCATCTAGGGATTCCAGTACGTAGTTTGTGAAAGGAAACAGAGAGCCTCAGTTTTGGACATACCTTTTCAGAAAAGAAACTGCCCTTCACTGATGAAGCCAAAGTTCTTGAGGTGCCAATCAATATTCTAGACTGCAATATTTTCTTGAGGACTTTTGCAAATGTGGTCAAGAGTGTCATGGGATCATAGATTGTAACTTTTACTGTGTTCCCATTTTGTGGGGAGGCTTCACCATAGCATGCTTGATTCCATTTGGATCACACTCTGATACATAACAGCATTAAATATGTAGGACAAAACTTAACATAATTGATCTGAACGGGCTTTTAAAAGTTTACTGGAAATATTATCTACACCCGATGATCCTTTGTTTTTTAAAGAGGCAGTGATTTTTTTTTTTTTTTTGCTTTGTTTCTATTTATGTGGAATACACTTATCTCATTTATAATATTAGGAAAATAGTGTTTAAGTATATCCACAACAGCATCTAAGGAGCCACCACCGTTTATTTGTTCAGCAGCACTTAAGAAATCATCATTGAAAATGTTTGCAATTATCTCTTGATTGCTTATGTGCTTATTGTCAATATTTGAGACAATATCTTTGGTTTTAGTGGCACAGCTGTCACTTCTCTTGCTCCTTATTAGGTCCCAGACTGTTTTGATTTAATTGCAAGAATTTGGTGTTACTCTGGCAAGAAAATTGACCACTTGGAGGTTGTAACTTCAAACAATCTCCTCTATAATGTTGAATAACCAAATAAAAAGGTTTAAGTTCAAAGCAAGTGCATTTGTTTAGCTTACATCACTAAATATGTGCAGCTAATTATTAGGAAGGAAGGATAAGTGCTCAATACCCATTCCTTGCTGCTCCTTGAAGAATTTCTTGGTCATAAAGTATTGTAGCTCATTGTAAGTAAAAATACTCATGTTTACTGAATATTGTATCATTTTTATATGTTAGCTCAATTTACAAGAAGTATGAGGATAATTCTGGTTGTTAGATTTACAGTCTTGATTCCTCTGGATTGTGTCATAAATTTTATGTTACTATAATATTCTTTGATATGAGAGGGAGATAGGAGCACTGACCAGTTCCATGACACAGAGTATGTCAAATTTTCTAGGTCTGTCTTCCCCCTGCTGTGCATTATGAAATTGATACTGAGATCTCCAAGTACTATGACATCTGTGTTGCATTTAAATAGGTGCAGTAGTAGCAAGTGAGCTGTTTGAAGAAAAGATGAAGATTCCCAGAAGATGCCCTGTGTCTTGCTACAATATCTTGAAATAAAAAATTAAATAGTGTGTCAGTATACATTTTTTTATAATGTGCTTTAATGACATTTTCTGTGAAAATTCAGTAAAATACATGTATACATAATAGATTTATGTAAACATGAAGTGTCCAATATTGTTGTAAGAAATGACCCATGGACAAATAAAGAATAAAGAAGAACAATTAACAAGGCAAAATTATTTACAGGCAGTTCAATGACACATGCTTTAAAATGTTGCTCTGAACAAAAATCGTGTACCGTACATCAGTTGAATCACTCTTGATGCAGCTATTAACAAAGAGAGCAACATCTCCTTTTCCTCTTTGCTTTTTGCAGTATGGAGACACTAGCATGTAATCAGGCAGCCAGAGTTGATGGGCCAACTAGACTGACTAAAGACACCATTACCTGTATAGATAATTACTCACATTAATAAATATTCACTTCTCTTATAACCTTTGCCAGACAACTGAAATGTCAAATATATATGATTTGCATAGCATGCATGAAATTGAGGAACTTAGATATGCAAGTGAAAAATCTTTAGAGAAATTAAAATCCCCATTGTAGTCAGAGAGAGAATGATGTATATTGTGCAGAAAAATTTGCAGACAAGTGGAATAACTTTTATAACACAGCCCTTAGGTATTTCAGTGCAACATATCCAATTACTTTCAAAAGAAAAAAAAAAAGTCCAAAACTGCGTAAGACTGTCATAAGTAAAACAACTGAAGAAGAAAATGTTTGCTTCTCAGAAACCATGTAAAGAGCTCACAGGGACATTAGCTACAGATAAGTATCAAGAATATTCAGCAGCATCTAAATAAGGCTTGATATATATTAGTTAAATTGATTTTTTTACTGAGCCAACTTCATTACATGGCACAAATTGCACAGTTAGTATTGAACAGGTCAAAATGAAGATACAGTTATTTTTAGTATCAGCAGAAAAGAAGTGAAAGTAAATAGGTAGGTAATCTTATAAGCTACATTTACTAGTAATTGTTTAAGGACAGGTCAAAAGAAAGATGCAGTAATGCATAGTATCAGTGAAATAGTTGCCAAATTAAGTTGCCAAATTTTTTAAGTAATATTTATATTACATGTTGAGAAATTCTTCTACAGAACAGAAACAGTGCTTTGTTAGAGACGCTTTTACTTTCATTTTAAACATTGGATGAGTTGCCATTTTTATTTCTTCTAGTATCTTATAGTGTAGTATGACACCAAGGTTAATTATTCTCCTCTGATAGGCTGCTGTACTGGAATATGTTTGGTGTATATTTGATTTCCTTCTAGTACAGGTAGTTGTGTAACATTCTTGGTCTGTAGCCGTTTACCTGTTTTCAAGAGGTAGTCCATAGCAAACAAGATAGCCTCATAAATTAATAAGCATGGAACACTCCAAACACCAAGCTCAGTAAAATGAACTTTAGTCGCAATGTTCCAATCAGTTTTAGTAGTAAAAATCTGTAGGTTCTGGCTCATTTTTTTCAAATCCCTCAAAAATCATAAAATTTCTTTTAAGAAAAAGTGACCCAAACCCAACAGATTTTTACTACTATAAACTACTTTTTTACGATTTTTAAATATTTTTTTAATTTTTTAAATGATTTTGCTATTTTTAATAATTTTATTTTTGCTTATGTGCCCCTTTCCCCAAAGAAAATTAAGTTTCCCCAATAATGAAGACAAAAAAACAATTTTCAGAAACTAAGGGAAACAAATTCTTCTATTACTTAATGTTTACTTATAATTTTCCTAATTTTTTTTTCTTTAGCAGACATAAGATTGTTATGAACTGTAAATTTTTCATGTTGTTTGAGTTCACACTTGACCACAATTCTACCAAATTCACATATAACTTTAACTGTCTGGTAAATCGTATCACATTCTGTGCAAATATTATAATACCTATCTTTTTTATGTTTATCATTATATTTCAGTACACTGACTACGCTGCTTGGAGTTGGTCATTTAAAGATTCTAAATATTAAGAATAAAAAATAAAATTTTGAATCTAGAAATACTAGATCAGGAAAGTCATTATTATTATTTTTAAGCTTCTTCATTCTTTTATATCTCAACTTAATCTGTCCTCCAAAAATTTGAAACTCCCATTCAGGTATTAATTTGAAAATCTTCCTGATAAAGTAATCTTAGACTCATTATTAAGCTCCATACAAATTTTTCCCCATGTCTAGTACTCATGTATTCACACCTACTAATGTTATACAAAAATTTTACCTGTACCTCACTAATTATTTTGAACACTGTTGAGCTTATTGAATAGAGCCACCATTTATACACAAAATTTTTTGTTAGTATTTTTATTTTTTAGAGAGGATGATGACTGTACTGTTGATGATAATCATGAATAATGTCCATATGGCACTGTACCTGTCTTATTCTCCAAAAACATTTCTTTGTTCATCACAGGGGCTCAAAAGGAGCTACCGGAAGGCAATGTAAAACACTAAAGTTTCAAGTAACGGTATAGTTTGAAATTGATGGTGTACACTTTGTACAAGGTTGTCTTATCATTCCTGAGATTAATGAGGACTTAATTTTGGGAACTGATTGGGTTGTTAAAGCAAAGATATGATATAGTTGAGGAACTGAGGAACTCATTTTTACAGAGCCAAATAGTGGGATTGCTGGGAAAATGAAATTGTTAATGTTAAATTGCAGTGGTGCAACAAGTCAGATGAAAGGGAACATTTGTAATGAGGACAGGGGTTACATAATTGATGAAGAATACAGTAGTGATGAGGAACAAGAAGAGGGTGAGTATTGTGTGCTGGCAAAATTTAAAAGTTAATGAGACTACTGAGCTTACCAGAAATACCAGAAAAAGGAATTCAATGAATGTTTATTTGTATATCAACGAAAGTAGGAAAAGACAGATTGCTACTTATTGTAAAGAAGACATGTGAAACTGCAGACAGCACAGTTAAAAGATACTCACATAAAGCTTTCGAACACAGCCTTCATCAGTTAAAGAGGGACACACGCCATTCACACATACAAGCAGGCACAGCTCACACACACAAGACTACTAAGTCCAGCATCTCTATCACTATCACATGCAAGCAGCGATCTGGAGGGGGTGGGGAAGGCAAACGGATAGTAGTGTACGGACAGGGAGAGAGATACGGATGCTATCTGCTTGGACTAGACTGCCAACAGGTGCAACGTCAGTAGAGCAAAAAAGGAGAGGAGTGAGGAAAGACGTGCTGATGCATTGGCAGATGGCCAAAAATAAACAGGGTCAAAAATGAGAATGGAGAGGAGATTATAGGACAGAGGGGATGGAAACTGTTGGGTGGAGGGTGCGGGGACAGTATGTTACCTTAGGTTGAGGCTTGGATTATTACAGGAGCAGAGTTTGCACATCTGCACAGTTCAGGAAAGCTGGTGGTGGAGGGAAGGATCCAGATGACTTGGTTAGTGAAGCAGCCACTGAAATAAATTGTGCTATGTTCAGCTTGGCCACAGTTTGGCGGTGGCCAATAGCCTGGTGGACAGCTGGTTGATAGTCATACCAATATAAAAAGTTGTGCAATTAATCCAGCAGAGCTGGTAAATGGCATAGGTGCTTTCATAGGTAGCCTGGCCCTTGATGGGGTAGAATAAATCTGTGACAAGACTGGAAGAGAAGTGCTGGATGGGTGGATTGGTCAGGTTTTGCACCTGGGTCTTCCACAGGGATATGATTCTTGTTACAAGGGGTTGGGAATGATAGTGGCATAGGGATGGTCTAGGACATTGTGGAGGTTGGGTGGGTGACAGTACACCACTTTAGTAGGGGTGGGAAATATCTCAGATAGGATGTTTCTTGATGATAAAATCTTCTCAGGTTAACAGCGAGTCAATGCACCACTCTCCGGCAACATTTCAGAAAATTTTTTACTTGCCATCTTCAGGCAAAGTGTTGGTTTTACATCTCATCTGGATCCTTATAGCCACTGGGCCATGGGTTTTTCTGCATTCTCGGCACTGGCCGAACCAATCAGGCATGAGCAGACATGGTGCGGCGGTGTGTGGTGGAGGGGAGCCAAGGGCTGGGGGTCCCGAAGTCTCATCTCGGTGCAGCTTGTTTATTCCATCTACTGCCACCTACCTGCCCCCTTCCATGCACTCTCATCATATTCTTGCTAACGTTGTGTTCCATGTGGTGTTGAGTTGAAAGCCACTACCCTGGTTGACCAGGTTACCACAAACTCATATCTCCACTGCGTGCTTTGTTCAAATTGAAACATGTGTTCTTCACCAAGTCTGTGCTCTGCTACCATAGATTTTTCCTTTTGTCCAAAGTGAATGCATCTCACATGTTCAGACATGCACTGTGTGATGCAATGCTGTCTCTGTCTGATATACTGTTTTCCACATTCACAGGAAATGCTGTAGTCACCTGGTGTTCTTAGACACAATGTGTCCTTCATTGAGCCCAGGATATTCCTGATTTTTGCTGGGGGATGGAAGATGGTTTTCATGTTGTGCTTCTGCAATATCCTGGCAATCTTCGCCATGGGTGGCCATGTGTACAGGAGGAACACCAGGCCTTCATTGTTTTCTTCCTCCTGAAGGTCCTCCTTTTATTCTTGCTCATCTTGGGAGTGCATCTAATCTGCATTTCAGTGTATGTATTCTTCTGGATAGTTTTCTTCATGTGCTGAATCTCAGTAGATAAACTGTCCTTGTCGCATATGTCATGAGCTCTGCAGGCAAGGGTAGTGAGCACAGATTTCCATTGTGATGGGTGATGGCAACTGTTGGCATTGAGGTACAGGTCTGTATGTGTTTTCTTTTGATTGACCAAGTGTCCCAGTGTGCCATCCATTTTCTTCTTTATTAGGATATAGAGGAAGGGTAGGCGCCCATTTTCTTCTGATTCCATTGTGAATTTGATGTTTCCATGTATGCTGTTCAGATGGTTGAGAAGTTCCATTAGAGTGTCCTCACCATGTGACCAGACTGTGAAAGTATCGTCCACATACCACCATGCACACACAACCATGTACATCCAGTGTGGGGGCAAGTTTTACCAACAGGTGGATGAAGGCACTATGGGGTCCACACCGGCACCATGTATCACCAACCTGTACATGGAATACTTAGAGGTATCACCTTGGAAGCAGCATGCCTTAAAATCAAGTTCTTTTATTGGTATGTGGACAATACTTTCGCAGTCTGGCTGCACAGTGGGGACACTCTAATGGAATTTCTCAACCATCTGAACAGCATAGATGAGAACATCAAGTTCACAATGGAATTAAAAGAAAATGGGTGTCTATCTTTCCTCAATATCCTAATAAAGAAGAAAACGGATGGCACACACAGACCCGTACCTCAACGCCAACAGTTGCCATCACCTAGCACAATGGAAATCTGTGCTCACTACCCCTGTCTTCTGAACTCATGACATATGCGACAAGAACAGTTTATCTACTGAGATGCAGCACATGAAGAAAACCTTCCAGACGAATGGCTACGCCAAAATGCATCCAAAATTCTGGTGAAGGATGTGGCTCAGTTGTTCCAATCTGAGTTGGTACTGGGTGATTCTTGGGGATGGTGGGAAGATTGGGGGGTGTGAGGGGAAATGTCACAGGAGACCTGTTTGCTGACTAGGTCTGGAGGCTAATGCCTGTCTGTGAAGGCCTTCATGAATACCTCAGCATATTGAGCAAGGGAGATTTTGTCACTGCTGATATGCCATCATCCTTATGGCCATGGTGTATGGGAGGGATTTTTTGCTGTGAAATAGATGACAGCTCTCAATATGCAGATACTGTTGCTGGTTGCCAGGTTTAATGTGGACAGAGGTGGTGATGAAGCCATCCAAGAGGAGGTGGTCAACATGTAGGAAGATAGCACACTGTGTTGAGGAGGACCACGTGAAGTGGATGAGGGATAAGGTGTTGTGGTTATGAAGAACAAAGATAGGGTGTCTTGGACATGAGTCCAGATCATGAAGATATCATCAATGAACCTGCACCAGACTAGAGATTGGTGTTTTGGGAGGATAGGAAGATCTCTAGATGGCCCATAAAAAGGTTGACATAGGAGGGTGCCATGCGGATGCTCATGGCTGTGCCACAGATTCGCTTGTATACCTCCAATTCAGATGAGAAGTAGTTGTGGGTTAGGATAAAGTTAGTAAGGTGTATGAGGAATGAGGTACTGGTTTGGAGTCTGAAGGGTGTTGGGAAAGGTAGTGTTCAATAACAGTAAGACCATGGGCATTAGGGAAGTTGGTGTATAGGGAGGGGGCATCAACAGTGATGAGTAGGGATCCAGGAGGTATAAGGTTAGTGATGGTGGAGGGTCAGTGAAGGAATCAGTTGGTCTCTTTGACGTGGGAGGCTAAATTATGGGCAATTGGTTGGAGATGTTGGTCAATGAGGGCCAAAATTTTTTCATTTAGGGGCACAATAACCAGCCACCGTGGGCTGTCCAGGATTTTTGGGCTTATAGATTTTGGATAGCATGTATAAGGTGGGTGCTTAGGGTGTTGTAGGAGTGAGGAGGCATATGGATTGAGGAGAAGTGTTCTGGGAAGGGCCTAAGGCTTTAAGCAGGGACTGGAGTTTGCGTTGGACTTCTGGACTGAATTCAGTCTGGCAGAGTTTACATGTGGAGGAGTCAGATAATTAGCAGAGGCCTTCTGCCAGGTGGTCACTGCGATTTATAACAACAGGGGTAGAAAATTTGTCTGCAGGTAGGACAATTGGGTCGGGATTTGTTTTGAGGTTATGTATGGCTTTTTTATACTATAGGGTAGGTGTACTGAGGTAGGGACCTGAGGATGGATGGTGAGGAATTCCGGTAAGGTGACCTATGGGTGGTTAGGTGGGGGGGCAGAGGGGGGGGGGGGGGAGGGTGGAAGGGTTACAGTTGAATGGTGGTATGAACTGGAAGAGGCAGGGTTCAGTATTAGAATTAGGGTGGTTTTGGTTGGAGGGATTGTTGGCAAAGAAGTGCTTCCATTGCAGGAATCAGGAGAAGGAGAGTAAGTCTTTGACAAGTCATACTTGGTTAAATTTAGGTCGAGGACTAAAGGTGAGGCATTTGGATAGGACAGAAACTTCTGTGGAGCTGAGGGTTAAGGTGTAAATGATAACAACAGTTTTGATTCTGGATTTGGTGGAGAGTTGCTAGAGAGTTTTGGGGAATGGGGCAAGTTGAAAAGGTCAGTTAGGCATGGTTTAGCTGCTATGAGGGGTGGATGAGGAGGAAAAATTTGGGTACAATAAGGGCTGAGTAGTGGTGCCCAAATGTGGCAGTAGGTTGTCAGCAGGTTGAATAACTTATGGAGGTGGTGTGTGGAATGTTCCTCCAGATGCTAGAGAGCAAGGGATTCAATTTCAGAGATGTGATGCATGGAGTAGGGTTGCAGAGTAGTACTGTCTCACAGAGGAAGTAGAGGTTGTTCTGGGATGCCTGTGCCATGGAGTTGTGGTTTTGCAGTACCAGGTTTGGTAGGGCCAGGGGTTGGAGGAATATGAAAAGGTGTAGGTCACTGGGAAAAGAGAGGTGGGATTCAGAGAAAGGATCTTTAGAGTTAAGCCATTTGGGGTGATTCCATGGTTTTGGCAGCATTTGAGAAACAGGATGTGGGACCTGTTTTTAGCCAGGGAAAGTGATACTTTTTTGAACTGGTACAGAAAGAGGGGGCAAGGGTCCATTGTGGGAAGAATGGTGTAAAAGTAATAGGAATGAGGCAGAAATGGGCAAAATTGGTGTTGATGGTTGTGAGAGGAGCAAGATAAGCGTAAAGATGTGTAAAGATAAAAAAAATGCATAAAGACATACAGAAATGCACACAGACATATAAAAATACACGCAAATACATAAAAATATGCAAAATTGAGTTAAAATGTACAGATACATGGGCGAAAAGAAACGATGAGATATGGGAGTGTTGTGTGTTCCTATAAGCGCAGAGAGAGGGAGAGAGGATGGACTATGTTGAAGATCAAAGATTCGTGTGGCACAGGCAGATGTGGAAAACAAAATGCTGAAGTACATCATGATGAGGGATGAATTTGGATCAGTAGGAATAAATGTAATTTTTACAATGTGAGAAAAAAATCTGAGGCACTAGGAGCTGCATTAACAATCTGTGTGGTCACAAAGTCTGTGTTGTGCACAGATTACTATATTTATTTATTTATCTTTTGTTCCAGTGATCCATGTTGTGACACTATCACAGGATATGGAAGTGTCAATTTTACAAGCTTTTGGACAGAATTTATGGTAGTACATAAAACAAAACAAAAACAGTAACTTAGGTTCCACTACATAAAATACATTTTAGAGATAGTTAGCGACAAAAAAAAAAAAAAAAAAAAACAGTAAACAGTAACTTAGGTCCCACTACAAAAAATACATTTTAGAGATAGCTAAAGATTACAAAATAATAAGTGTTACAGAGAAATAAATATTGCAAAATATATGTTTACAATAAAAATATTCGGTATTACAAATACAAATTTGGGCATACATTTGCAATTTACAATGCAAGAAATGTTAAACACTGTAGTTTAGGAACTCTTCTATTGTATAAAATGATCCTTGAAATAGGAACTGCCTTAAGGTTTTTTTTAAACAAGAGATCATCATCTACCAAACACTTAATTCTTGAAGGGAGGGCATTAAAAATCTTACAGCCACTGAAATGGACACCTTTCTGCACCATACTTAGATTTGGCTGTTCATAGTGGATATCATGTTTCCTTCTAGTATTATGACTGTGATATGCACTATTCAGCTTAAAGATGGATTTTTCTTTCCTTATGAAGCACATCAAAGAGAATATAATTGCGTGGTGGATGTAAGTATTTCAAGCTTCTTAAAAAGATTCCTGCATGTGGCTCTAGGATGGACTCCACACATGATCCTTATGGCTCTTTTTTGTACACACAGTACTTTTTTAGCCAGTGGCTGATTTCCCCAAAATATGATTCCAAATGCCATAATTGCATGAAAGTAACCATAATATGCTGACTTCATGGTTTCGATATTTCTATAAGAAGAAACAATGTGCAATGCATATGTTGCTGAACTTAGTCTTTTGCATAGATCCAGGATGTGGTTTGACGAATTCAGTTTGCTGTCAATATGCAAGCCTAGGTATTTTGAGGAATCTACCTTGGTTATTGTCTGCTCACCTATTTTTACTACTATTTCCTCATCTTTGGATGTTGTGTGGAACTGAATGTAGTTTGTTTTAGAGTAATTTAAAGAAAGACCATTAGTGTTAAATCAGTTCACCATTTCATTTAAAATGTTATTTGCTGTTAGCTCACGTTTATCTACTGAATTATCAATAAGTAGTGTAGTGTCATCAGTGAAAATGGTGAATCTACAATATTCCGTACAGAGAGGGAGATCATTTATAAATACAATAAAAAGTAGGGGGCCCAGAACTGAGCCCTGCGGCACACCACATGTGATGGTACCCATTCTGAAGATAATGGGACACCATCTTAATTATCTACTGCAACTTTTTGTTTCCTGTTTGACAGATATGAGTCAAGCCATTTCCCTGCTGCACCACTTATACCGAGATGTGCAGCTTTTTGTAAAAGAATTTGGTGATTTACACAGTCGAATGCTTTTGTTAGGTCACAAAATATGCCAATCACTTTCAGTTTTTTGTTGATAGATTCCAAGAGATTGCCAGTAAATGCAAATATTGCATCTTCTGTTGACAAACCTTTCTGAAATCCAAACTGACTTTTGCTGAAGATATTGTGTTCACTGAGATGCTTAACTATCCTGGCATGCATTAGTTTCTCTAAAACCTTTGAAAAGCTTGTCAGTAGTGATATTGGCATATAGTTAGCAGAATCCATCTTATCCCCCTTCTTATACAGCAGTTTTATAACTGCATACTTAAGCCTCTCAGGAACTATTCCTTGCTTAAGCGACGCATCAAAAATGTGGTAAAGGACTTTACTTACACGGCTGGAGCAGTATTTTGATAATTTGTTAGAAATGTTGTCAATTCCAGCAGAGTTTTTACTTTTCAGGGATTTAATAACTCTTTCAATTTCTTGAACAGTGACTGTTTTTACCTTCATGTGTTGTACTGAACCAGGTACTCTAGCTTTCAAAAGATTGATGGCTTGCTTCATGGACCCTTGTAAACCTATTTTTTCTGTTACTGTTAAAAAATTATTGTTGAATGTGTCTGGAACTGTTTTTGGATCGCTAACAATATTACCCTCACTTTTGATTTGGATATTTTCGCTACAAACTGCATTTTTCCCCATTTCCTTCTTTACAAATTTCCAAATAGTTTTTACTTTATTGCTCGAGTTGTCAATTTCTGCCTTCAAGAACATGTTCTTTGCTGCCCGAATGGTCTTATTCGGGACTTTATTGTAGATTTTATAGTGTGTAATCCTATCGTTATCATTTGAACTCCTGGTTGCAGCATATAGTTCTCTTCTTGTTTTACAAGAGATTTTGATGACTTTAGTAATCCAAGGCTTGTTTCCAGATTTGAACAGGTTTTCTCTCACTGATTTTTTAGGAAATGCTTCTTTAAAAAGCCTTGTAACTTCATTGATAAATATATTAAATTTTGAATTAACATCAACTGTAGCATGTACAGGAGACCAGTCCACAAACTGTAATTGCTGATTGAAGGTTTCAGTGGTGTGTCTGTTTATAATCCTAAATGTTTTCCAAATGAAATTTTCTTTTCTTTGTACATTCATTTGGTTTAGAGTGAGGAATTGCCCTTCATGATCAGAGAGACCATTTATAATATTTTCATGGTTAAATTATTGCAAATATCCTTATTTACAAATACATTATCTATTAAAGTGCTAAAGCTGGCAGTTACTCTAGTTGGAGTGTCCACGACTGGTACTAAATTGTAACAGTACATTAAATGTAGTATACATTAAATGTCCCCCCCCCATGAACCATGGACCTTGCCGTTGGTGGGGAGGCTTGCGTGCCTCAGCGATACAGATAGCCGTACCGTAGGTGCAACCACATCAGAGGGGTATCTGTTGAGAGGCCAGACAAACGTGGGGATCCTGAAGAGGGGCAGCAGCCTTTTCAGTAGTTGCAAGGGCAACAGTCTGGATGATTGACTGATCTGGCCTTGTAACAATAACCAAAACGGCCTTGCTGTGCTGGTACTGCGAACGGCTGAAAGCAAGGGGAAACTACAGCCGTAATTTTTCCCGAGGGCAAGCAGCTTTACTGCATGATTAAATAATGATGGCGTCCCCCTGGGTAAAATATTCCAGAGGTAAAATAGTCCCCCATTCTGATCTCCGGGTGGGGACTACTCAAGAGGATGTCATTATCAGGAGGAAGAAAACTGGCGTTCTACGGATTGGAGCGTGGAATGTCAGATCCCTTAACCGGGCAGGTAGGTTAGAAAATTTAAAAAGGGAAATGGATAGGTTAAAGTTAGATATAGTGGGAATTAGTGAAGTTCGGTGGCAGGAGGAACAAGACTTCTGGTCAGGTGACTACAGGGTTATAAAAACAAAATCCAATAGGGGTAATGCAGGAGTAGGTTTAATAATGAATAGGAAAATAGGAATGCGGGTAAGCCACTACAAACAGCATAGTGAACACATTATTGTGGCCAAGGTAGATACGAAGCCCACACCTACTACAGTAGTACAAGTTTATATGCCAACTAGCTCTGCAGATGACAAAAAAATAGAAGAAATGTATGATGAAATAAAAGAAATTATTCAGATAGTGAAGGGTGATGAAAATTTAATAGTCATGGGTGACTGGAATTTGGTAGTAGGAAAAGGGAGAGAAGGAAACGTAGTAGATGAATATGGATTGGGGCTAAGAAATGAAAGAGGAAGCCGCCTGGTAGAATTTTGCACAGAGCACAACTTAATCATAGCTAACACTTGGTTCAAGAATCATAAAAGAAGGCTGTATACATGGAAGAAGCCTGGAGATACTGACAGGTTTCAGATAGATTATATAATGGTAAGACAGAGATTTAGGAACCAGGATTTAAATTTAAGACATTTCCAGGGTCAGATGTGGACTCTGACCACAATCTATTGTGACCAGTAGGTTAAAACTGAAGAAACTGCAAAAAGGTGGGAATTTAAGGAGATGGGACCTGGATAAACTGAAAGAACCAGAGATTGTACAGAGTTTCAGGGAGAGCATAAGGGAACAATTGACAGGAATGGGGGAAAGAAATACAGCAGAAGAAGAATGGGTAGCTTTGAGGGATGAAGTAGTGAAGGCAGCAGAGGATCATGTAGGTAAAAAGACGAGGGCTAGTAGAAGTCCTTGGGTAACAGAAGAAATTATGAATTTAATTGATGAAAGGAGGAAATATAAAAATGCAGTAAATAAAGCAGGCAAAAAGGAATACAAACATCTCAAAAATGAGATCGACAGGAAGTGCAAAATGGCTAAGCAGGGATGGCTAGAGGACAAATGTAAGGATGTAGAGGCTTATCTCACTAGGGGTAAGACAGATACTGCCTACAGGAAAATTAGACAGACCTTTGGAGATAAGAGAACCACTTGTATGAACATCAAGAGCTCAGATGGAAACCCAGTTCTAAGCAAAGAAGGGAAAGCAGAAAGGTGGAAGGAGTATATAGAGGGTCTACACAAGGGCGATGTACTTGAGGACAATATTATGGAAATGGAAGAGGATGTAGATGAAGATGAAATGGGAGATACGATACTGCGGGAAGAGTTTGACAGAGCACTGAAAGACCTGAGTCGAAACAAGGCCCCCGGAGTAGGCAACATTCCATTGGAACTACTGACGGCCTTGGGAGAGCCAGTCCTGACAAAACTCTACCATCTGGTGACCAAGATGTGTGAAATAGGCGAAATACCCTCAGACTTCAAGAAGAATATAATAATTCCAATCCTAAAGAAAGTGGGTGTTGACAGATGTGAAAATTACCGAACTATCAGTTTAATAAGTCACAGCTGCAAAATACTAATGCGAATTCTTTATAGATGAATGGAAAAACTAGTAGAAGCCGACCTCGGGGAAGATCAGTTTGGATTCCATAGAAATGTTGGAACATGTGAGGCAATACTGACCCTACGACTTATCTTAGAAGCTAGATTAAGGAAGGGCAAACCAACGTTTCTAGCATTTGTAGTCTTAGAGAAAGCTTTTGACAATGTTGACTGGAATACTCTCTTTCAAATTCTAAAGGTGGCAGGGGTAAAATACAGGGAGAGAAAAGCTATTTACAATTTGTACAGAAACCAGATGGCAGTTATAAGAGTCGAGGGGTATGAAAGGGAAGCAGCGGTTGGGAAGGTAGTGAGACAGCCTATCCCCGATGTTATTCAATCTGTATATTGAGCAAGCAATAAAGGAATCAAAAGAAAAGTTCGGAGTAGGAATTAAAATGCATGGAGAAGAAATAAAAACTTTGAGGTTCGCCGATGACATCGTAATTCTGTCAGAGACAGCAAAGGACTTGGAAGAGCAGTTGAACGGAATGGATAGTGTCTTGAAAGGAGGATATAAGATGAACATCAACAAAAGCAAAACAAGGATAATGGAATGTAGTCGAATTAAGTCGGGTGATGCTGAGGGAATTAGATTACGAAATGAGACACTTAAAGAGGTAAAGGAGTTTTGCTATTTGGAGAGCAAAATAACTGATGATGGTCGAAGTAGAGAGGATATAAAATGTAGACTGGCAATGGCAAGGAAAGCGTTTCTGAAGAAGAGAAATTTGTTAACATCGAGTATAGATTTAAGTGTCAGGAAGTCATTTCTGAAAGTATTTGTATGGAGTGTAGCCATGTATGGGAGTGAAACATGGACGATAAATAGTTTGGACAAGAAGAGAATAGAAGCTTTCGAAATGTGGTGCTACAGAAGAATGCTGAAGATTAGATGGGTAGATCACATAACTAATGAGGAAGTATTGAATAGGATTGGGGAGAATAGAAGTTTGTGGCCCAACTTGACCAGAAGAAGGGATTGGTTGGTAGGACATGTTCTGAGGCACCAAGGGATCACCAATTTAGTATTGGAGGGCAGCGCGGAGGGTAAAAATCGTAGAGGGAGATCAAGAGATGAATACACTAAGCAGATTCAGAAGGGTGTAGGTTGCAGTAGGTACTGGGAGATGAAAAAGCTTGCACAGGATAGAGTAGCATGGAGAGCTGCATCAAACCAGTCTCAGGACTGAAGACAACAACAACAACAACAACAACAATAACAACACATTAAATGTTCGAAGTCTGTTTCGTTTCTATTTTCTGTTAAAAGGTCCACATTGAAGTCACCCATAACAATGATAGATTTAGTTTACCTACATAGGTGGGACAGAAGTGATTCTGTTTGTCTTAGAAATACATTTAGATTCCCAGCAGGTGGCATGTAAACAGCCGGAACAATAACAGTTGCACTGTCTGCTGTTAACTCGATGCCACACACCTCAAAATGTTGTTCATCACAGTATTTGCTTAAATCTAGGGATTTATACACTATATTATTTTTTATAAATATTGCAACACCACCTGTTTTCATAACAGATCTACAGTAATGCGTAGCTAAACTAAAGTTCTCAATATGTAGCATGTGGATTCCACCTATAACGTGAAAAACGGTGTGGCTTGAAAATAGATGTGGTTTGAAAGGTGGTGAATAAATACGAGAAAGAATGGACAATGAGAAGAGTAATGCTATAGAGAAGAGTAACAAAGGAAAAAATGACAGTGTTGTGAGATGATAGAAGACCGTTCAGCAAAAATCAGACAGTGGAGACTCCAGGAATATCAACAGCGTAGGAAAAGACAGATTGTTACTTACCATAAGAAAGACATGTCATGTTGCAGACAGGCACAATTGAAAGACACTTACATAAAGCTTTTGGCCACAGCCTTCATCAGTAAAAGAGAGTCACACACCTTTCACACACACAAGCAAGCATATCCCATGCCCACATGACTGTCAATTCCAGCATCTCAGCTGGAATGCAGTTATCATATGAGATGCAAGCAGCAGTCTCAAGGGGGCAGGGGTGAAGAAGGGATAGTAGTGTATGGATGGGGAGAGAGACAAATGCTTTCCGGTGGAGTGCGCAGGGACAAGACTGCCAACAGGTGCAGCGTCAGGAGGTTGTGGGGCAGGGGAGGGGAGAAGAAAGGAGCAAAAAAGGAGAGGAGCTGGGAAAGACAGGCAGATGCATTGCAAAGGACTGCAAATAAATAGGGTGGGAGATGAGTTAGGGGAGGAGATGATAGGACAGAAGGGGTGGGAACTGTCGAGTGGAGGTTGTGGGGACACTATATTACTATAGGTTAAGCAGGGATAATTACAGGAGTGGAGAATGTGTTGTAAGGCTAATCTGCATCTGCACAGTTCAGAAAAGCTGGTGGTGGAGGGAAGGATCCAGATGGCTCAGGTAGTGAAGCAGCCATTGAAATCAAGCATCTTACGTTCAGCTGCATGTTGTGTTACTGGGTGTTATACTTTGTTTTTGGCCACAGCTTGATGGTGGCCATTCATCCTCATGGACAGCTGGTTGGTAGTCATACCAATATACACTCCTGGAAATTGAAATAAGAACACTGTGAATTCATTGTCCCAGGAAGGGGAAACTTTATTGACACATTCCTGGGGTCGGATACATCACATGATCACACTGACAGAACCACAGGCACATAGACACAGGCAACAGAGCATGCACAATGTCGGCACTAGTACAGTGTATATCCACCTTTCGCAGCAATGCAGGCTGCTATTCTCCCATGGAGACGATCGTAGAGATGCTGGATGTAGTCCTGTGGAACGACTTGCCATGCCATTTCCACCTGGCGCCTCAGTTGGACCAGCGTTCGTGCTGGACGTGCAGACCGCGTGAGACGACGCTTCATCCAGTCCCAAACATGCTCAATGGGGGACAGATCCAGAGATCTTGCTGGCCAGGGTAGTTGACTTACACCTTCTAGAGCACGTTGGGTGGCACGGGATACATGCGGACGTGCATTGTCCTGTTGGAACAGCAAGTTCCCTTGCCGGTCTAGGAATGGTAGAACGATGGGTTCGATGACGGTTTGGATGTACCGTGCACCATTCAGTGTCCCCTCGACGATCACCAGTGGTGTACGGCCAGTGTAGGAGATCGCTCCCCACACCATGATGCCGGGTGTTGGCCCTGTGTGCCTCGGTCGTATGCAGTCCTGATTGTGGCGCTCACCTGCACGGCGCCAAACACGCATTCAACCATCATTGGCACCAAGGCAGAAGCGACTCTCATCGCTGAAGACGACACGTCTCCATTCGTCCCTCCATTCACGCCTGTCGCGACACCACTGGAGGCGGGCTGCATGATGTTGGGGCGTGAGCGGAAGACGGCCTAACGGTGTGCGGGACCGTAGCCCAGCTTCATGGAGACGGTTGCGAATGGTCCTCGCCGATACCCCAGGAGCAACAGTGTCCCTAATTTGCTGGGAAGTGGCGGTGCGGTCCCCTACGGCACTGCGTAGGATCCTACGGTCTTGGCGTGCATCCGTGCGTCGCTGCGGTCCGGTCCCAGGTCGACGGGCACGTGCACCTTCCGCCGACCATTGGCGACAACATCGATGTACTGTGGAGACCTCACGCCCCACGTGTTGAGCAATTCGGCGGTACATCCACCCGGCCTCCCGCATGCCCACTATATGCCCTCGCTCAAAGTCCGTCAACTGCACACACGGTTCACGTCCACGCTGTCGCGGCATGCTACCAGTGTTAAAGACTGCGATGGAGCTCCGTATGCCACGGCAAACTGGTTGACACTGACGGCGGCGGTGCACAGATGCTGCGCAGCTAGCGCCATTCGACGGCCAACACCGCGGTTCCTGGTGTGTCCGCTGTGCCGTGCGTGTGATCATTGCTTGTACAGCCCTCTCGCAGTGTCCGGAGCAAGTATGGTGGGTCTGACACACCGGTGTCAATGTGTTCTTTTTTCCATTTCCAGGAGTGTAAAAAGCTATGCAATTATTGCAGCAGAGCTGGTGTATGACATGGCTGCTTTCACAGGTGGCCCAGCCCCTGATGAGCTAGGATAAATCTGTGACAGGACTGGAGTAGGAAGTGCTGGGTGGGTGGAATGATCAGATTTTGCACCTGGGTCTTCCACAGGGATATGATCCTTGTGGCAAGGGACTGAGATAGGGAGTGGCATAGGGATGGATTGGGATGTTCTGGATGTTGGGTGGGTGACAGAATACCACTTTAGGAGGGGTGGGAAGTATCTCAGGTAGGATGTTCCTCATTTCAGGGCATTATTACAGGTATTAAAAGAATTTGTGAAGGATGTGGTTCAGTTGTTCCAGTCTGGGATGGTACTGGGTGATGAAGGGGACATTCCTTTGTGGCTAGTTCTTGGAGATGGTGGGAGGATTGGGGGGCGAGCAGTGGCGGATACAGAAAAACCTCAAGGAGGGGGTACTAAAGGTATCTTGAGCTACATTTACTTTTACCATAATAAAAAATAATCAGATCACACGCAAAGTTTACAAAAGTTTTATTTAAACTGATTATATACATATACAAGCCATTGAATTACTATTATTAATACCTCACAATGCACTGACTACTTTCACTGTTGACTAATCTTCACACTTGCAGTTGCTACAACTAGGGCTTTTTACTTATTCATTCTTCAGTCTTAATAATTCTGCTTCTGAATGTAAACAGCTTCCTATTCAGCAAATGGTCCATATTTATAATGCTATGTATCTAAGGTTCTCTGTACAAGAAAACAGTAGAACATTTGTGACTTTTCTCAAACACATGCCAGACAGAATAATGTATTGAGGTCGCTAGAATGGCTGTGACTTTTCTTGAAAGTATGTGTTAGCTATCTATGTGCAAGACAGAAATGTATAAAATATGATGACATGGACACACGTGCTACATAGGAAAGTACAACTACTCGATAACTCGATTCACTCATGTCGATTGACAAAAGAAGCAAACAAACAGTGTGCAGGCTGACTGGCTGGGGGAGTGCAGGTGGCAATGCAAGCAGCCCCGCAAGGGGAGGAGGGGGGCACACTCCACGTGCCCCCCATACGTATTTGCCACTGGGTGTGAGGGGAAATGGCACAAGAGATCTGTTTGTGGACTAGGTCTGGGAGATAGTGTCCATCTGTGAAGGCCTTGGTAAGACCCTCAGCATACTGAGCAAGGGAGTTTTTATCTCTGCAGAAACAGTGTGCCTGGGTGGCAGGCGGATTTTTTGCTGTGAAAGGGATGACAGCTGTAAAAATACAGGTACTGTTGGTGTTGGTGCATTTAATATGGATAGAGGTGTGGATGGGGCCATCAGAGAGGAGGAAGTCAACATCTAGGAAGGTAGTATGCTGGACTGAGGAGGATGATGTGAAGGATGTGAAGTGCATAGGAGAGAAGGTGTTTATTTTTTGTATGTTCATCCTTGTGACTGCAGTTCTGTGGGATTTGGCTGTTCATTTATGTAAGGAAATGAGACATCTACAGCCGTCCTTATGATGTCATTTATTGTATGGCTACCAGTTTCAGTGCTTCATTGCACCATCTTCAGGACCATATGCATACACAGTAATGATGGCATCATCAACTTACCAATCACACAATATAAAAACAGATTATAAATAGAAAAAGAATCAAGAACAAGACTCTAGAAGTGAATTTACAGCAATCATTTGATAGAAATAAACAGATACATCCATTGTCACATACCTAAAGTATAGCATAACGAATGTCTATTCTGCACATTGTACTACTATACTATGTATTAATAACTTTATTCATTAAATATTCCATGATTTTTCTTGAGCAGATGGATGATACATTATCTGCACAATCCTGAAATAAACTTCTAACTGACCAAAATAACTGCAGAAAAGAACTGTAGAAATGTATGAAAGAACTACAGCTTCAGAGATAAGTAAAGTGGAGAAACATTCATCTATGCACAACTAGTCCTTGCACAAGGACAGCACCACTTCAAAGTTGCAAATGCTAAGCTGAAAGCTGAATATAGTTATATTTATGTCATATGTATAAAATGAAGGTCAAAAACATGTCAAGAGACCAAATGTAGAGAATCACCTATGTCATGCCATGTACTGAATATACAGAACTCAAGAAAAAGTTCAGAATGAACAAGATCCAGCCATCTGTGAGAAAGTTACCCTCTCTGAAAGACAATCTCAACAAAATCTAAATGTCAGTATGATAAGCTGTCAAAATGACAATATAAATACATCTTAATGTCAAGCCAAAGTGTAAAATGCAGAGTTGTAAACTTTTGAGGGCCATACTTATGTCATATATGTAAAATGAATGTCCAAGATGTGTCAGAGGACCAAATGTAGGGCACCACATACAATCATAATATATGAAGAACATATGAAAAAACCCCACAAGAAATTATTCATGATGAACAACATTCTTGTCCGAAAGCATCCATATATCACTTACTGCCATGAAACAATAATACACAAGGACACTATCTAACTAGCCTACGAAAATGCAGTGTACCATAAAAGATAACAGTATCTACTCATCAAGTATCAGAAAAGATATCTGACTAACAAAACCACCCAGAAAGTACTCATATGTATTAAACACAAGTAAACACAAAAAATAAAAATTACATATACTTATGAATAAGTGTACAGTAATCAGCACACACCTTGGTCTTTTAACCACATTTGAACCAAAGGCCATTGCATCCATGCAATCAAAATTTAAAAAGCAATATACTAGCCATACATATCATCTAAAAGACAAATCACATTATTAACTGACCAATGAATAGGCCACACAGCATGCCAGCAATTTAATCATAAGTAATACCAATACATCTGTTTAATGTAAGACTATAAGCATGCTACAGTAATCTATGAATTGACAATACATACACTATTATGACAAAAACACTGGCACTGCCACAAGTTATGTCCAGTGGAACCCAAGTGAGGATAAATGCAAACCCATGTAAAACTGAAGATGGGTGTATAACCACTAAATGTGTCACATTCAACTTCAATAATTGCATGTTAATAAGAGAAGAAGACATTCAAAGATATTTAGTTATTATTCTAGAGCCAACACACACACAGTTCTACCACCAAGCACCTAACTAGAGGCCAATGACTGCAACGTACATGTCAGCATAGATTATTACACGAAAAATCCTGTACACTGCAAACTATTTACATGTACGAAACCTCAGGTGTTGAGGATGTGAAGGAATGAAGATGGGATGTCTTTGTCCTGAGTCCAGATCATGAAGATATCGCCAATGAAACAGAACCAAACTAGGGTTTGGTCTTTTGGAAGTCTACAAAGATCTCCTCTAGATGGCCCATAAAAAGGTTGACATAGGAGGGTGCCACGTTGGTGCCCATGGCTGTGCTGCATATTTGTTTAAATACCTCCCCATCAAATGAGAAGCAATTATGGGTTAGGATAAAGTTAGTAAGGTGTATGAGGAATGAGGTAGTGTGTCTGGAGTCTGAAGGACATTGGGAAATGTAGTGTTCAATAGCAGTGAGACCATGGGCATGAGGGATGTTGGTGTATAGAGAGGTGGCATCAACAGTGATGAGTAGGGATCCAGGAGGTAAAGAGGTAGTGATGGTGGAAAGTCGGTGAAGGAAGTGGTTGGTATCTTTGGAATGGGAGGCTAAATTACGGACAATTGTTTGGAGGTTTTTGCCAATGAGAGCCATCCAGGATTGTTGGGTTTGTGGATTTTGGAGAGCACGTAGAAGGTAAGTGGGTGGGATGTTGTTGGAGTGAGGAGACAAATTGATTCAGGGGAGATGTTCTGGGAAGGGCTTAAGACTTTAAGCAAGGACTGGAGTTTGTGTTGAACTTCTGGACAGATCAGTCGGGCAGAGTGCAGAGCTGGAGGAGTCAGATAATTGGTGGAGGCCTTCTGCCAGGTAGTCACTGTGATTTATAACAACAGTGGTGGCAAATTTGTCTGTAGGTAGGGCAGTTAGGTCAGGATTTGTTTCAAGGTTGTGTATGGCTGTTCTTTCTTCTTCTGAAAGGTAGGTGATCTGAGGAAGGGACCTGGGGATGGATGGTGAAGCTAAGTTGGAGGTTAAGAATTCCTGTAAGGTGACCTGCAAGTGATTAGGTGGGAGGGGGTGGGGGGATCACAATTGGATGGTGGTATGAACTGGAAGAGGCAAGATTCAGTGTCAGAATAAGGGTGGTTTTGGTTGGAGGGATTGATGGCAAAGAAGTGCTTTCATTGCAGGAATCAGGAGAAGGAGAGTAGGTCTTTGACAAGTCATGCATGGTTAAATTTGGGTGTAGGACTAAAGGTGAGGCCTTTGGATAGGATAGAACTTCTGTGGAGTTGAGGGTTTTGGTGGAAAAGTTAACAACAGTGTTACAGGAATGTTTCAACTCTGGATTTGGTGGAGAGTTGCTAGAGAGTTTTGGGGAATGTGGCAAGTTGAAAAGATCAGCTAAATAGGGTTTAGCTGCTATAAGGGGTGGATGAGGAATGGAGTGTTGTGACTGAGTGCTGACACCACACCGCTGAAATACCTGGGATGGTGGCAAAAAATCCCTCCCATACACCCTGGCCACACGGGTGATGGCATATCGGCAGTGACAAAATCTCGCTTGCTCAATATGCTGAATGTCCCACCAGGGCCTTCACAGACAGGTACTATCCCCCAGACCTAGTCAGCAAACAGGTCTTGTGTGCCATTTCCCCTCACACCCCCAATTTCTCACCATCCCCAAGACCACTAGAGCCCTGTAGCAAGCCAGTGGCTGCAGGCAAGCATTTGGCTAAGTTCAATGTATGGTTCCAGATGGCCCTTTGGCACGGAGGTCATGTGGTGAGGATGTGCATGCATCACCAGCTTCATTGGCGGAAAATGTTCCACCACACTATGCTTCTGCTAATACATTGTGCTTCCAATAGGAGTCCTGTATGCATACACTGCCAGCATATTTAGGACTGTGCTGGCAGCCCTGCTAGCAGCTCCATTGCAGTCAGCTTCCTGATGCCCACCGATCATACAGCTAATCACAGCCAGATGCTGACAATCACTCCACTCTGCCAGGGCATTGTTCTGCTGGAAGCGCAGTTTGAGTTTGGCTGAATCGATCGGCAGACTTGTCTCAGGCTATCAAAGTGAACTTTATGTTTACAGAGGCACTTTAAGTGCAGACTTAAGTTTTTTCCAGTGTAAGTCAGTCTTTTCCTTATACACCAAGGAAGACAATATTTCATTGAACAGACTTAAGTTTTTCCCAGGCTGTCTTTACTGATAGACTGCCCACCAGACAGTGACATGCATTCAAAGAAGTGAGCCAAGAATTAATTAATTGCAATAATTGGAAGAGACTATTTGTTTAGTTTACAAATTACCAGAAGAGGAACTTTGTCAACTCTGTTTTCAACTTGTTTGGTTTTGTGGCAGTGATAAAACTTTACAAACCAATTTGTGCCTCAAACATTCAGAACTTAAACTTATGAATAAAATGTGTTTTGTTTCAGATATTCATGTGTTCCTGCTGGAGTGTGCCCACTGCAGGACACATCAAGGATGAATTGCCACATCTCTTCCCACCATCACAGTCACCAGATGTCAATATTATTGAGCTTTTGTGGTCCACTGTGGAGAGAAAGTTGTGTGATTGCTAGTCATCTCCATCATCTTACCTGAATTTGCAATCATTTTGCAAAAAAAAAAAAAATGGTATAAGATTACATCGAAAGCTATACATCCCCTGCATTTATCCATTCTGAGATGCTGTTTCTGCGACCATTTTGCAGAAAAAATGGTATAAGATTGCATTGAAAACTATACAGCACCCGCATTTATCCATTCTAAAGGTGTTTTGAATGCCAACCATTTTTCTACAATGTATTAGGCAGGGCAATGTGTTGTGTTTTCAGTGTTTCTATTTTTTGTCGGCCTCCTGTATCACTGCCTGTACACTCAGGAAAACCTACGATGCACAAACTTTCCTTTAATACACATTATTATGAGACAGAATTGCTGGCCAATACTTACATTTAAGGGAAGTGTCAGTTCAGTCAATAGACACATAGACAAGTATCTTACTTTTCTGAGTTAATAGTTCCATCCTTGGGAAGGAGAGAGGGATAGATTGGGAAAGGTTAAAAAGGAAAGATAAGTCATCAGACTCCGGGACCCACATGTTGTGAGAAAGAGGGGAGGCCCTCTGCGGTGGCAAAGGTGTTGGGTATAGTGATTTCTGATTGCTTGTTGTGTCTATGTGGCACATACTATTCATGTTGTAGGGAAAGGAGGAGGCACAGCAAACACATCTGAATGAATGCAATTTCTGTATCTTTAAAAAAAAGTTTTTAATCATATTTTATTTGTTCCTTTATCAGCTTTACATTGTTGATACATTCTTTAATTTATGTGGTAGTTATAATACTGAAGGTTCATTCATAAGATGAAGTTACAATACACACAACTTAGGTGTGACGTCTGTTGACATAGAGTGAGTATACTGAACTCACACTGATAATGCATTTTGCACATTCTACCTTATTTTTTCATATGCATTGTTTAGTTAAGTTTCACACTATCGTACATTTTCTACATCTGCATCTACATCTACACTCTGCAAATCACCTTGAAGTGCAAGGCAGAGACCACATTCCACTGTACCAGTTGTTAGGATTTCTCCTCATTCCATTTACATATGGAGTGTGGGAAGAATGATAGTTTGAATATCTCTGTGCATGCAGTAATTATTCTGATCTTGTCCTTGGAGTCTTTGGCTGATGACTGCTGTATATAGCTAGTGTGACGATGTTTCGACTACTTGAGCAACGTCTGCTCTAGACCTGTTACTCCATCCAGATACACGTAACACCACCACCATAACACTCCCTTATTAGGTTGGTGTACATATTCAACCTACAACTCTTATGATTTACCTCAGGGTTCAGCTATGCTGTGCCCTGTTCTTCCTCAGCATCAAATTTCTTTTTTCTGTACGTAAGTGAAATGGCTATAAAACAAAACATTGCTTCTCTACTTAAATAAAGCGTATACTGGTTCCAATGAACTCTGTCTATTGTTGTAAACTTTCACAAACTGTTACATATTACATTGGAACCAACTAATATTACTGTTTCAAAGACCTCACATTAGCATGTCTGTGAATAGTATATATTAACAATTGCTTATATACATCATATTTGTCTTCCTTGATGCTGGATATCTTTCATGGTATCAGAGCTGCTCCATTCCTCCTTGCTTCATGGTAATTACAAAAGCTCTCCAGCAGGAAGACTCCATAACTATTGAGTAATACTTTCCCAAAGCATGTGGCCTTATGTTTACAAACTAGTTAAGATCATGCACATCTTTACTCTGAGCTCTGAATTTGATGTGTATGATTGCTGCATCCTCACAACCCCTATGTCAGAAAAATGTAGTGTGTTGTAGTACACTGAGATGACAAAAGTCATGGGATACCCCTAATATTGTGTTGGACCTTCTTTTGCCCAGCCTAGTGCAGAAACTTGATGTGGGATTGACCCAACAAGTCGTTGGAAGCCTCTGCAGAAATACTAACCCATGCTGCCTCTATAGCCGTCCATAAATGCGAAAGTGTTGCTGGTGCAGAATTTTGTGTGTGACTTGACCTCTTGATTACATCGCATAAATGTTTGATGGGACTGATATTGGGTGATCTGGTTGGCCAAATCGTTTGCTCATATTGTCCAGAATGTTCTTTAAACCAATTGTGAATAATTGTGGCCCAATGACATGGTGCATTGTCATCCACAAAAATTCCATAGTTGTTTGGGACCATAAATGGCTTCGAATGGTCTCCATGTAGCCAAACTTAACCTTTGCCAGTCAGTGACCCAGTCCATTCCATGTAAACACAGCCCACACCGTAATGGATCCACTACCACCAGACTGCACAGTGGCTTGTTGACAATCTGGGTCTGTAGCTTCATGAGGTGTGCGCCTCTCTCAAGCCCTACTATCAGCTCTTAGCAACTATAACTGAGACTCATCTCATCAGATGGTGGTTTTCCAGCTGTCTATGGTCCAACTAATATGATCACGAGCCCAGGAGAGGTGCTGCACACAATGAAGTGCTGTTAGCAAAGGCATTTGCATCAGTCATCTGCTGTCATAGCCCACTGCAGCACAGATTTCACCACACTGTCCTCATGGGTACAGTCATCATACATCCCACATTGATTTCTGCTATTATTTCACACAGTATTGCTTGTCTGTTAGGACTCACAACCCAGCGCAAACATGGCTGCACTCGGTCGTTAAGTGAAGGCCATTGGCCACTGCTTTGTCTTAAAATTTGGTGCTCTCTCCACACTCTTGACACTATGGATGTTGGAATGTTGAATTGCCTAGGAATTTCCAAAATGGAATGTCCCATGTGTCTAGCCCCAACTACAATTCCACGTTCAATGACTGTTAATTCCTGTTGTGTGGCCATAATCACATCAGAAACCTTTTTACATGAATCACCTGAGTAGAAACGACATCTCTGCCAATGCAATGCCCTTTTATACCTTGTCTGTGTAATACTTCCACCATCTGTATTTGTGTGTATCACCATCCCATGAGTTTCGTCATCTCTGTGTATATCGCTAGAGTCACCACTTAAAGCCAGTTCTTGAAACTTTGTTAGTAGACTTTCTCAGGATAGTTCATGTTTATCTTTGAGAGTCTGGCGGTTCAGTTTTTTCATCATCTCTGTGACACTCTCTCATGTGTCAAAAATCGTGTGACCATTTGTGCTGCCCTTCTCTGTATACAGGCAATATCCTCTGTTAGTCCTATTTAGTGTGGGTCCCACAGACTTGAGCAATTTTCTAGAATGGGTCGCACGGGTGGTTTGTAGGCAACCTCTTTTATATACTGATCATGCTTCCCCAATATTCTACTAATAAACTGAAGTATGCTTTTCCTACGACTGAGCCTACACGATCAATACATTTTATATCCCTATAAAGTGTCACATTTAGGTATCTGTATGTGGGTTGTGTTTCACACGATCAATATTTTTGGAATCCCTGCTGGTTGGCATGGAAGAGGTCATTCAGTTTGAGATAGCTCATTATGTTGGATTCTACAACAAATTGATGTTAAAGATTTTGGACAGTAGTTCTGTGGAAAACTTCTACTACCCATCTTGTAGATAGGTGTGACCTGTGCTTTCTTCCACCTACTGGGAACGGTTTTTTGTTCAAAGGATCTATGACAGATTATAGTTAAAAGAGGAGCTATCTCAGCTGCAAATTCAGTACAGAATCCGACAGGGATTCCACTAGACCCTAGAACTTTGTCCAGTCTTGATGATTTCAGCTAGTTCTCAATACCACTGACACTAATACTTATTTCACTCATATTTTCAGTAGTACGGGGATTAAACCGGAGCAAGTCTCCTGGGTTTTCCTTTGTAAAGGAACATTTGAAAACAGGCTTAAGTATTTCAGCTTTTGCTTCGCATTCTTCAGTTTCAGTTCCTGTCTCATTTGCTAGGGACTGGGCACTAACCTTTGTGCCACTAACAGCTTTACACAATACCAGGTTTTCTTTCGATATTGTGAAAGATCATTTGACAACACTCTGCTGCGATAGTCATTGAAGGCTTCGTGCACTGCTCTCTTGGTAGCCATATGCGTTTCATTCAGTACCTTTCTATCTCTAGTACTAAGCTTTGTTTTTACCTATTATGGAGTAGTCTGTTTCTTTAGAAGTTTCTTTACAGTGACTATATACCATGGAGGAACCATCCCATTATGAACTGTTCTACTTGGTACATATCTTTTCAGTGTTTTGTCAACTATTCTTTTAAACTTGAGCCATAATTTATCCTGCCCTATGCTGAAAGTTTCAAGTTCCTCATTGAGATCTGACACTACTAATTTACTGAACATACATATCTTCCTGGTTGTTTTAGTTGTTCTTTGTACCTTGGTAATCATTGTTGCCACAACTGCTTACTGGTTGCTGATACCAGTTACGATGTGGAAATCCTCAAAGAGGACAGGCCTGTTTGTTGCCATTAGGTCCAATGAGAATGCTTCCAAATTATCTGTTCTAGAAAGTACTCAGAGAAGGCATTTAGCAACATTTAACAAAACTGTAATTTTCTCAATTAATTGTTTGATTATTAAAGTCTCCACTGATGATTACAGTATGATTGGGGGACTTATGTAAAAGTGAACTAAGGTTTTTTCTAAAGTTTTTGGTTACATCAGGTGATGACTCTTGGGGTGATAGATGGATCCGATTACCATTTTATGACCATTGCCAATACTGAATCTCGTCCAAACAATTTCAGACACAGCTTCAATTTCCGTCTCAATGGACATGATTTTCTTGTCTACTGTGACAAATACACCATCTCCATTTCCCCATTAGCCTATCTTTTCGATATACAGGGTTATTACAAATGATTGAAGCGATTTCACAGCTCTACAATAACTTTATTATTTGAGATATTTTCACAATGCTTTGCACACACATACAAAAACTCAAAAAGTTTTTTTAGACATTCACAAATGTTGGATATGTGCCTCTTTAGTGATTCGGCAGACATCAAGCTGATAATCAAGTTTCTCCCACACTCGGCGCAGCATGTCCCCATCAATGAGTTCGAAAGCATCGTTGATGCGAGCTCGCAGTTCTGGCACGTTTCTTGGTAGAGAAGGTTTAAATACTGAATCTTTCACATAACCCCACAGAAAGAAATCACATGGGGTTAAGTCGGGAGAGCGTGGAGGCCATGACATGAATTGCTGATCATGATCTTCACCACGACCGATCCATCGGTTTTCCAATCTCCTGTTTAAGAAATGCCGAACATCATGATGGAAGTGCGGTGGAGCACCATCCTGTTGAAAGATGAAGTCGGCACTGTCGGTCTCCAGTTGTGGCATGAGCCAATTTTCCAGCATGTCCAGATACACGTGTCCTGTAACGTTTTTTTCGCAGAAGAAAAAGGGGCCGTAAACTTTAAACCGTGAGATTGCACAAAGCACGTTAACTTTTGGTGAATTGCGAATTTGCTGCACAAATTCGTGAGGATTCTCTACCGCCCAGATTTGCACATTGTGTCTGTTCACTTCACCATTAAGAAAAAATGTTGCTTCATCACTGAAAACAAGTTTTGCACTGAACACATCCTCTTCCATGAGCTGTTGCAACCGCGCCGAAAATTCAAAGCGTTTGACTTTGTCATCGGGTGTCAGGGCTTGTAGCAATTGTAAATGGTAAGGCTTCTGCTTTAGCCTTTCCCGTAAGATTTTCCAAACCATCGGCTGTGGTACGTTTAGCTCCCTGCTTGCTTTATTCGTCGACTTCTGCGGGCTACGCGAGAAACTTGCCCGCACGCGTTCAATCGTTTCTTCGCTCACTGCAGGCCAACCCGTTGATTTCCCCTTACAGAGGCATCCAGAAGCTTTAAACTGCGCATACCATCGCCAAATGGAGTTAGCAGTTGGTGGATCTTTGTTGAACTTCGTCCTGAAGTGTCGTTGCACTGTTATGACTGACTGATGTGAGTTCATTTCAAGCACGACATACGCTTTCTCGGCTCCTGTCGCCATTTTGTCTCACTGCGCTCTCGAGCGCTATGGCGGCAGAAACCTGAAGTGCAGCTTCAGCCGAACAAAACTTTATGAGTTTTTCTACGTATCTGTAGTGTGTCGTGACCATATGTCAATGAATGGAGCTACAGTGAATTTATGAAATCGCTTCAATCATTTGTAATAGCCCTGTACACTTAAATTTTCCCCAAAAATCTCACTGCTGTCAATTTCTGGGTGCTATGTGAGCTTCACTGCTTTTCAGGGGCACCTTGAACTCTGGGACTTCGTTTGCTGAGCTTGCTTCAGCACTTATCTACTTGGAGTTTAGTATACCCTACTGTGGGAGGCATGTCTTTCCATCTTAACTGATATTTCTGGTTTTTCTACACCTATTGTCACATAGACTGAATGGAGAGTCACCTAATCTACAAAACCCTTTTGTGCACCCTAAAAAAAGTCTACTAGAAGAGTAGCAACCTCTGTTGTACACCTGATACATTTAGGGGGACCCTACAGTTCTCAACCTTATGGTGCAAGTCCTGAAAGTCCCAGCACAGCTTGTTACAGATCCTTCAAAGTCCTTCCACTTGACTCAGAACCAAGGGGCCATGATCAGTTCTGTGGACAATGCTGCAAATTGTGACCTTCATTGAAACTACGTGCACAAAGCCGGTCTTCTCAAACTTTTCTGCCAGTCACTGGAATAATCCATGTATGACCTCAGAGCCTAGACAACAAGCATAATTTGTTCCAACATGGGCTGCAGTCTGCAGTTTGTTGCACCCTGTTCCCTCAATGGCTGCTAGAATAGTCTATCCACCATGTTGAATGAAGCCACCAGCCATACACACTGAGAGCACCTGGTGTACTTTATTGTCCTTTGCTGTAGGAGGTCCATTCAAAGAATTCAGGAATTTTGTCCAAAAAATTTTTCTACACTTGTGTTTTACTTACTGTGCTTGGTCTCCTTCAAAATACTCACCTCCACAGTTATACAGCCCTCTCAACACCATTTCCACTTCCAGGTGCAGTCTTGATATGCCTCTTGCTGGATTGTGCGAAGCGCCATCTGTAAATTTTCTTTTATCTCGGTTATTGATGCAAATCTGTCGTTTCAATGGGCTTTTCAACTTTGCAAATAAAATAGGTCCACAGGGGCCAGGTCAGGAGAGTACAGAGGATGAGGCAGGACTGTGATTTCGTTTTTTATGCAATAGTTATGCACCAACAGGGATGAATTTGGGGGTGCCTTATTGTGACGCAAAAACCATGAATTGTCTTGTCACATTTCAGGCCATTTCCCTCTCAGTGTTTCATGACATGATCCAACTGAAATGTTACATTCTTCTGTAATCTCTCAGACAGTCAGTCTTCTATTGACATGCGCGATTTCATTGATGTTCCTGACATGAGCATTGTTGGTATACAATGAATGGCATCCTGAATGAGGGCCACCTTTAAATTCCATATGAAGTATTTGTAACACCATGTATTGCTTAAATACTCATAACCAAAGGCTTCCTGTGTCATTTAGTGTGTCTCTGTAAAGGTTTTCTAGAGTTTCATTTAAAATTTCATGCAGACGCGTTGCTCCTCTAACTCTGCCATCTCGAAATTTGCAAACTGTGCAACGATCTGCTCAATACAGCACTGAATGTTTCTGAAATGAGGACATGAGCATTGTTGGTATACAATGAAGGGCATCCTGAACGAGGGTCATCTTTAATTTCCCTCTGGCCATTTTTAAACCGTGTGAAGCATTCGTAACACCGAGTATGGCTTATACACTCATCACTGCAAGCTTCCTGCACCATTTGGTGTGTATCTGTAATGGTTTTCTAGAGTTTCATTTAAAATTTCATGAAAACGCGTTGCTCCTCTTGCAAACTGCGCACCACAACGTTCTACTCAATACAGCACTGAACAATAACTAACAGGTAATATTCTTCTCGGGTATGCAGCCGGATCATAACGTCTTCATGACACAATATTTCCGCGGTCCATCTGGCCGCCATCTTCAGGTGAGAGTGCTGGTGCACGAACTCGCCGGAACTGACTTCCTAGCGCAAGCTGCGGCCCCTATATAGGCCAGCAGAAGACCCACAACGCGTGCGCAAGAAGGTGCCGTAACTGCCTTCTAGCACAGTAAACATACCGCGCTGCCAGTGGTGGAAATAGGCAAAATCGAGATATCGCTGTCAAAAATTAAAAAAATTTTTTTTTATTCCGACGTTCGAAACACAGACCGTTGTTTTTTGATGTCAGATAACACCGGGTCCCAAGTCTTACTTAAAAGATAGCCCTTGTCTCTATTAAGAAGATTGTCAGATAAACGAATCTCTATGGATTCTTTTAAAAAACAGTCCCAATAGTGAGATGCAGGGGCAACCATTTGTGTCTTGTCATAGAGCATTCTGTGTCCTTTGGTGAGACAGTGCTCTGCCACTGCAGACTTCTCAGGTTGAAGCAGCCGTGTGTGCCACTGATGCTCAACACATCGGTCCTGAATGGTCCGGATTGTCTGCCCAATATAAGCCTTCCCACAGTGGCAAGGGATCTTGTACACACCGGGCTTCCTCAAACCCAAGTCATCCTTTACAGAGCCAAGGAGCGCTCTAATCTTGGCTGGCGGACGAAAAATACTTTTTATATGGTATCTTTTCAGAATTCTTCCTATCTTCGAGGAAATGCTCCCAGCAAAAGGCAGAAAGGCCTCCGATTTGCAGGTATCTTCTGGTGGTTCAGGCGAAGGTCCATACTGGAAAGCACGACGGATCTGTTTATCTGTATAGCCATTCTGCTTGAACACAACCTTAAGATGGTCCAATTCTTGTGTCAAGCTTTCTCCATCTGAAATGGCATAAGCTCTTCTCGCCAACGTCCGCAGGACCTGGTGCTGCCGTGCCACCGAGATTATACGGTCTACCCAAGATTCATAAGAAAGGGGTCCCGCTTCGTCTGATCGTGAGTAATTTGGGTTCTCCTACCTACAATCTAGCCAAGTATTTAGCATCTGTTCTTGGCCCTCATGTCGGTAAATGCGAACATCACATTTCCAATTATATGGTGTTTATTCAGAGATTGAAGTCCTTGTCTCTTAGTCCCTCGGATTTACTTGTGAGCTTTGATGTCGTGTCGCTTTTTACCCGGGTTCCTCTGGAAGAATCCTTGCAATTAATTGGTGAGAAACTGGATGAGGAAACAACCAGGCTTTGTCGCCATGTGCTGACATCGACATACTTTTTATTTAATGACAAATATTTTGAACAGACTGACGGAGTGGCTATGGGGAGCCCATTGTCCCCAATAGTTGCCAATCTTTTTAGGGAAGATTTTGAGGACATGGCGCTGAAGACGGCGTCCTTAAAACCAACTTGTTTTTGGAGGTACGTTGACGATACGTTTATGGTGTGGCCTCATGGGAGAGAAGCTCTTGACCGCCTCCTAGATCATTTTAATTCCCTGCATCCTAGCATCAAGTTTACCATGGAGGTGGAAAGAGATGGGAAGCTTCCGTTTCTGGATGTTCTGGTGTACAGAAACGATGATGGGACACTGGGACACAGTGTTTATCGAAAGCCTACGCACACGGACCGTTACCTGCATGCTTCTAGCTGTCATCCATCGTTCCAGCGTACGGGGGTCCTGCGGACGTTGGCGAGAAGAGCTTATGCCATTTCAGATGGAGAAAGCTTGACACAAGAATTGGACCATCTTAAGGTTGTGTTCAAGCAGAATGGCTATACAGATAAACAGATCCGTCGTGCTTTCCAGTATGGACCTTCGCCTGAACCACCAGAAGATACCTGCAAATCGGTGGCCTTTCTGCCTTTTGCTGGGAGCATTTCCTCGAAGATAGGAAGAATTCTGAAAAGATACCATATAATAAGTATTTTTCGTCCGCCAGCCAAGATTAGAGCACTCCTTGGCTCTGTAAAGGATGACTTGGGTTTGAGGAAGCCCGGTGTGTACAAGATCCCTTGCCACTGTGGGAAGGCTTATATTGGGCAGACAATCCGGACCATTCAGGACCGATGTGTTGAGCATCAGCGGCACACACGGCTGCTTCAACCTGAGAAGTCTGCAGTGGCAGAGCACTGTCTCACCGAAGGACACAGAATGCTCTATGACAAGACACAAATGGTTGCCCCTGCATCTCACTATTGGGACTGTGTTTTGAAAGAATCCATAGAGATTCGTTTATCTGACAATCTTCTTAATAGAGACAAGGGCTATCTTTTAAGTAAGACTTGGGACCCGGTGTTATCTGACATCAAAAAACAACGGTCTGTGTTTCGATCGTCAGATTAAAAAAAATTTTTTTTAAATTTTTGACAGCGATATCTCGATTTTGCCTATTTCCACCACTGGCGGCGTGGTATGTTTACTGCGCTAGAAGGCAGTTATGGCACCTTCTTGCGCACGCGTTGTGGGTCTTCTGCTGGCCTATATAGGGGCCGCAGCTTGCGCTAGGAAGTCAGTTCCGGCGAGTTCGTGCACCAGCACTCTCACCTGAAGATGGCGGCCAGATGGACCGCGGAAATATTGTGTCATGAAGACGTTATGATCCGGCTGCATACCCGAGAAGAATATTATCAATTATTACGCTGGGAAAGCCTTCGTAGCCACATCAATAACTAACAGACATACAGTACTGAAACTTCTGGCAGTTACACATTAAATACAGGTGTGTGCAGGGACGCCAGCCACATTTCACACCAAAACACCACTGGTACGAAATTAGAAATGTTCCAGAATTTTTTGAACAGACCTCGTATGTCTGAATTGCTGATGATTAATAGACCCCCTACCCTTTTGCATTTGCTTCCTTGTGATGATGGACACAAAAGATTTCCACAAAACAAGTGAAGTGAGTCTCACTGGCTCAATTTCAGTTCAGTGTAACATAGTACCTCAGGATGTTGTACCAGTTCCCCAACTAACAAGTTTGAGGCACTGTCTTGTATTGAAGGATGGATGGAGACCACTAAGGACTCATCCTCAGTGGTCCCCATCCATCCTGCACAGGGCAGTTAGATCTAGCATTGAAATGCCACTCACAGTCAAGAGGACAAGTAATGACCGATCCCATACTTCCTGCAGAAAAGACATGGTCCACAGGAGAGGGTAGTATTTGAGGTACTTTTGGTACTGGTACCATAGGTACATGACTCTCAGGAGCTGCTCCAACGTACTGATTCACAGCAGCTGCCAATCATTTGACAGCACTCAGGGCGATTTCAGTTACTTACGAATGTAAACCAACTCATCCTGTGTTTGACAACAGCATTCACAGTGGGCCTGCATTTTGGCTTGTGTAATGTATTACAGGACAGTGAACAAATAACATTAAACTAAGCCTGCTGATTATCTTAATCTGCTGAATTAAAAAATGCTAATTCCCTATACGAATTGGAGCAAATACACAGAGTGTGCTATTAACAATCAGAAAACCTGTGATAAAAATTACAAGTTTCCTTAAACTTTTTGAGGCTGGTTCTAGTTTTTAGCAAACTTGAAAATAGAGTTAATTTATGATAAATGTAAGTAGTATGCATGCCTCTTTAAGGGAAAACTAGAAATAAAACAATATGTTTGTTACAATATCTGTTACAGTGACTGGAGTAAAGATTTGACATTCTGCAGTGCGTTTTACAAAATATCTCATGTTTTCTGAATTTCAGTTAGGAGTAACCATAAAATTTCATTTAAGTACATACGGGTGACATTACTGAACTTACACTGATAATGAAATCAATTTAGTGCATTCTCATAAGTTGACACATTTTTATTGTGAATAAATATAACCAAGTCAGAATATTCATTTGTAGTGGGTTTCTGACCATTAGTAAAAATTGTGGTAACAGTCTTAAGAAAGTGAGCTGTGGGATTCACTGTGAAGCTTATGACAAATGGTTTCACTGGGGTGAATGTAGTGGGGACAACAACGAAGACTCACAGAAGCCCACTCTTGGAGCTCCATGATGTGTGGTAGGGATGGAGAAGCATGAAGTAAGATAGTTGTAATGAGTATGAAGAACGGCAGTGGGGAGGGAGATGGTTGGGAACTGGCAGCTGGTAGGCTGGTAGGAGGAAGACATTGTCTCATAGTTTTATTGTAAGTACAAGAAACAGATTCCAGCTGCCAGAGGAGCTTTAAGCCAGAGCAGAAGTACAAAATTTTCAGAACACTTTGCTCATAATAAAGAAAATGAGAAACATCAATACTGCTAGTTAGAAGAAAGTACTGCTGCAGGACCACAATATCGGGTCAACAGCTTTCTCAAGTCACATGCAGAGCTCAGTTAAGTAACAGAGGACTTAAGGCTTATGCATAAGGATTTAACTGAAGGTGATCAGGTAGTAATAGTTGGTGGGACAGGGAAGGGCTTGGGCAGAGTGAGGGTGTGTGTCATAGGTTGTGATATGAACAAGACAGCCTCCTTAACTGGCATCACAAATGCGCACCTTTTTAAGCTGTTTCGGAACCATGATCAACCCCATCTCGGAGCACTGTATGACAAGTCAATATAGTATTGGTAATGGTGTCCATGACTGCCCGTCAGATAAATATTGCACTGATGCTGGCTGAGAGCATTGGGAGATCGGGCTCACTAGGTGTCTCCTGTACCTCAGTAGGGCTGGGAAGGGAAGGCTGGTAGAGTCAATTAGTAGGAACAGAGCAGATGGGGGATGGGGCTAAGCATGGTCAAATCCCTGTTGTCGTGGGTGGGAGAGCTAGGATTTTTTAAAAAGGGTCACAACAACACATCTCTCACTGTAAAAACGATCTCAATCAGTTTCAAGATTTCTGCAACAGCTACACAGCAGACAGAATGTACCACACTGGAAGTTGCACAAATATTACTTGAAGTTGGATTATAATCTTTGAACAGTGCAATGGTATGCCTTACAGAGCACAGACATAGAGAATTGAACTACAGAGTGAAGCGCTATCATCATGTAAAGGGCAAGTTGCTAAGTAGAATTCCCTTAAAGGGTGAGGGATCATGCATTTATATCAGAAATGAGAAACATTTTAAGGATAGGCAAGATTTGATCATGATAAGTGTAGATAAACATTTCGGAATGTCAGCTATTGAATTGACAAAGCTTCATATCTGTATGATCTTATAAACCCTGTTTTTCATGAAGGCAGGTCATTTACCCTTTAAAATGAAGAAAAATCTGCTTAGTGTCTGTGGGACATAGAAAAACTCAGAGAAATCCTATTCCTTCAGATTGTTACTTATCCTACTAGAAATTTTATCCATAAAAAGCAAAATGCGCCATTTCGTTTTTGGTCTGTGCTGTTCCCTGGGTACAGCAGGGATCTCACTTGCTTCTTCAGTGTTTTTTAAATTTAAATTACTATCAGTAATGTTGGACTTAAGTTCATTGTTTGTAGCTATTTTTTTGATTGTGTTAAATTCCCAGTCGTCTTCTTGAGAAGTGGGGATGGAAGGCAGACTGTGGGTCAATGCGTCAATGCTGCATGTTTGTAAGTTATTGGGTGTAGAGATGAAGCTAGGATGAATGTGGTGGTAAATGAATCTTTCTAATAAATTTAAAATTTATAGCTGCTATTTTCCGCATGTAAGTTGAAGATAGAATAGTAATGGCAGAACTCCTTAACTTCATACTAGCTTTTATGGTAATATAACATAAATGGATAGATAAAAAGACTACTAACTAAAATGGCAGCAGGAGAAAACACATACAAAAGTTAGAAAACGTGCAAGCTCTTGAAGCCAGTGGCACATTCTTCTGGCAGAAGGGTCAAAGGGGAAGGAAGAGGAATGAAGGATAAGAACTGGTGAGATTTAGGAAATGGGCACAGTTATGGAAAAAGACACCAGAACCCCAGATCAAGGGTGGTGTACAGGACGGGTTCAGAAGAAAAGACGGAACCATAAATTTAAAATTTTTCGTAAAGATTCCTTTACCAAGATGTTCGTCCCAGCTTCCTCTCTACACCCAATACCATATGAACATGCAGCGTTCCACCACATGATCCACCATCTCCTTTCCCTTCCCACATCTCAAGAAGACTTCATGTTGGTCTGCCACTGACTTGTATTTCCTAATAGCTTCTGGGGTTGTGTAGTGGAAATTTCCTGCATACAAAGAATATTATCAACATGTCTGTGTCAATACACTAAACGTTTTTCCAGTGGTTCTCTTCTAAGAAATTCAGATCGTATGCCAAAATTGTCAGTCGTTTCATAGGACGGATTGGGCTGTCTCTTCAGAGAACACCACAGAAACTGGAGACTAAAGAAGCCAGATTCATCCTCTGCTGAACACATTGATTGGATAAAAAAAGGAGGAGATTGTGTATCTCCATATTCACTACAACTATTCATTCCTACTAGATTTGTTGTAACTTTGACGATGGGTTAAGCTGTTAATGGTTTTGAACCTTGGGGCGACCATTCATAAAAAGGTAACAACACAAAATCCATTAGGCCTAATGTAACCAATGTCGTGGTTCCTATGTACGTGGCTCTTCACCGGTTTGTGTTACACTAAATTTTGTTATGAGTTTGTACAATACAGATGTAAGTGTTCCACAATTGAAATAATCAGCCGAGGCATCTTTTAGTTTAACTTGAGAAGCAATAGATTGAGGGAGCTGATATATTCATCTTTGCTTGGATACTGTATCTGGAATCAGTTGTGAGGCTTCCACAAAACAAATACACATCATATGATGTGAAATTAGACAGAAATGTGTTTTGATTACATTATTCATTATACAATGTTTCACCAGGAACCCATAGTTGTATCGGTTAAAATGTTTGTTTATTTTTACATGTCGCAGCAGTACCCCATGTGAGGAGGTGGTAGATGGACTGTTTTCAAAATTCATTTTCCCACTAATATACATGCATAAAGTAATCTGGAAATCATTACCATAATTATCAGTATGAGTGGATTACAAATATGCAAATTTATTGTCAGTATACTTTACAGAAGTAGCCAGCAGTGGTGTATAACCTGACAAACACAATATAGGAGTTAATGTACTTATATTTGTGGTATGATCTTCACCAAGATTAATATGACACCCTTGTCATTGTAAATTTTCTTATTAGTATCCATGTGCCTTTTTCTTAAATCCTTCAAAAATCGACTGCTTTTAAATTTATATTGAGCGATATCATAGAACCACGCACTCATTTCTATTGGAAGTTTCGAGCATTCATAAGGGAAAATCATCCATACTAAAAATAACATAAAACTGTACATATCGTATCTCCTGGTTTTGCTAATCCATATCATTCTTGCAAAATTTTGATAACTGCAACAATACGAAATTATCTATAAGGTAGATAATTGTATTTCGTTACAACTTAATGTTACTAAACTCAGCTCACAAGGGACTGTGGGATTTGTATTTATGCGTTGCCTTACTTTGATACTGTGTTCGAAGGCATAATTTCGTTACCAGTACTTATTGCAATAATTAATATTTCTCTAAATGATATTTTTGAAATACGGCAAGTAACTTTTCACGGTACTCTAGTCGTTAGCCCACTTTCGACAACGTTTATAAGGTCGCCAAGTTGTTATTAATTTATTTCCAGGAGGCACAGTGCTCGAGTGCTGTATGTGCCTGATTCGAATATCGCACTGCAACAATTGCGATTTCCAACTATCGAACTTTATAACGAAGCGACAATCGATAATTAACATTTAGAAACAGTTGACACACGTAATGGGTCGACGAAACAACACAGCCGCCGAGTCTACCGTGTGAGGAATAGCAGTTTTATGAATATTTGTTGTTCTACGGGTGAAAGAAACGTTGAGGTGATTTAACTAGCAGTACCAAGATGTAATAAGTAACACTTGATACGCAAATTCATAAACCCGTTGTACTTTTTTTGTAATCAATTGCAACAGTGGAGCCACCAAATGTTACAAGCTGTATTTCCGAAAGCAGTCGGTACAAAATCGAATGATCAATTACATGGACAATCAGGTGTCTTCATTTGTGTATATCGAATTTTCATTTTCTTTCCTAGGACAAGAACACATCTGAAAATCGATCTCGATTAAATTAAGTTTGAGGTGGTATACAGAGGTGGCGTTGATCAGCTGCTGCGAAACGGCTGAAAGTCGAATATGGGAGAGACAGGATGAAGTGTAGTTTGTTTTCTGTTGCCAGTTTGGTAAAAATGCTCTCCATTGCCTGTAATAAGCAATGAAGTAACTACAGAGGTGAGTGTTATTTTTACGAAAACCGTTGCTTTCGATGTTGACGTACGGAAAGTTTCTATTTTGGGAATGTAGACATGTCTGACATAAGACGCAAAATATATTATTTCATCCTATTTTTTTTATTTCATTGTTTTGTGCCGGTGCAGCTTTTCCATTTATATTTTCTTTAGTAAGTCTTGTAAAGCACGAATATCATCTCATTTCCGATGACAACCACTGCAAACCATTTGTTCCTATCCTTAAAAAATAGGTTTTAATTCGGCAATTTTCGTTTCATTGTAGGTAGTCAGGTAACTGGTTGGACTACCTTTAATTTCGATAACGACGAATGATGGACCCCCATACTTCACAGGAAGGTATGGAAGTCGATGATAAAGATGCTGAACGTGAAATCACTACAAATTCCCCAGGAGACAGTCCTGAAAGCCCTCCACCCGCAGGCTCTGAATCAAATGAAACTTCGGCTAAAGCGAGAAGACACATGGAAAAAGATGATAGCGGAATTTCAGTCGAAAAATCCGAAAACAGTTCCGATGACAATGCATCTAATAAAGTGGAAGTGCAAAACAAAGAAGAAAATGAAGGTAATGGAGAAAAGAACGGCAATGGTGACGAAGACGACGATTCATCTGGCTTCCGTGGCTTTCCAGATTTTGACTATCCAGAGTTTCCAAAATTAAAGCCGAAATCAAAAACTCGATGCTACCGAAAGAGAAGTTCTCCGTTGAGTTCTGATGAAGAAACTTCCAACAATGCAACAGAAGAGGCTGTGAATGAAACCCCTGCTCGACCTAACGATGAGGAACAAGAACGAGAACGACCATTACCAGATGAAATTGATATAATTGATTTGGGAGCAGATGATTCTGTCCATTCTGAACCTCGAGAAGAACTGAGGCCACGCCGCCGCCGCTCAAGAAGCAGAAGTAACAGTGCAGGCTCTGTGCCAACTGATGGGCCTGATACTGATTCTAGTGAAGAGGAGGATGGTAAAGTGACACCGCCAGTACTCCACAAAACAAAACCAAAACACAGATGGTGTGTTACCAAGGAAGTTGTTGAAAGGTTAGTGTTTTAATTTGGAACTACTTTGTCCTATCTTAAATAAAGACATGTTTTAGTACAAATTTATTATATGAAGTAAGAGATATGTGCTACACACATACGTATTGTAAACATTGTCTGCATACAATTGCAATTAAACATTTGTGTAGGAAAAGACACTTACAACCTTAGTGAGATGTAAAGTAGCTTATCGATAGTATGAGATGCAGTGTGATTTTTGAAATGTATTCAAATAGGAAGTGAGCTTGTACTCAGTGCTTCAAAACGAGCAAAGCCACTGTCACTGATGCTGTTGATTACAAGTATCCTCCTCTTAAGTTGTAGGCTTGTTATCATATTTTTGATAATTCAGTCTCCAAAATATGAACGCTAAAATCATAAATAGAAATATTTACCAAAAAAGTTAGAGAAAATGGGTGCTAGGTATACAAGGTGCCACAGGAGAAATTCAGTAATCAGCGACATGGCAGGACCGATCACTTTAAGCAAAAACACCTAGTAAATATGGATCTCAAATGTGTACCTTAACGAGTTATGAGCATTTGTTCATCAAAAGAGAGATATTTCTCAGCAATGATGATGGTCAAGTGCTCATAGCTCTGTAAGGTGTGTGTGTGTGTGTGTGTGTGTGTGTGTGTGTGTGTGTGTGTGTGTGTGTGTGTGTGTGTCGTGCCCCTGAATATTGACCATTTCTCCTGGGACACCATGTGCAATGAAGAGTAAAACTGGAAAGTTAAATCCTACCCCAGTGTTGGTAGGTATTGACACATACTGCTTGGTCATAGGTTTCCAGAAGTTTGTAGTGAAAACACTTGCAAATGTTTCTGAATGTTCTGTGCATGCAGAGAAAAGTGAAGCATTTCTGCTGACACAAAGGCATGGGAGGAAATCCACATAATATGAGATTTTTAAAGAGAGAAACATATTTGTTAGAAATTCAATTTTATTTGCATGCTGAACGGAAATACGGAAGCGTCCGATCCCTCCCGTCTGCTTTGACCCATGACATCACAAATATGGCGGAAACAAAAACAAACACACACACTTTCCACAAGAAGCCTAATGACACCAACAGGACAAGCGCGGAAAATGGGGTGTTTTGGGTGGGGGGTAAACTAAATATAAACAAATTTACACACCTTGCGTAGCTACAACGTGTAAGTGAAGACAGCCATGCATGAATACCCACCCACCTCCCCAGGGGCCGTAACACCTGCAACCCATAGAAGATAAAGATGCTTCAGTAGCTGATTAGTGTTTTTTGTCTTTTAAAAAAAAAAATCTCACGGGATAGAACGAACAGATCAGAAATATAAATATAATAAACTAAAACAGAAATTGGAGGAAACAGATAATTAAAATAAGTAATAAGTGTTTTTAAATTAAAAAAATAAATCTCACGAGATAGAACGAACAGATCAGAGAAGTAAATAAAATAAGATAAAACAGAACTGGAGACAGCTACACTCAAACCAAACTCCGCGCCGTCGTGACGTCACACACAACACCCGTACATCACGGGTCAAAGCCGATGCGTGGGATGGGACGCTTCTGTCGACCCTGCTGAACATGTACAGGGGCCTCACCAGGATTTTGTTTGAGTTGTTGAAATTATTGCAGTATGTTGATAACTGGTAAAGTGTTCTCAACATGGAGCAAGCATTAGGAGATAAAGAGCAGCTACTTAACAAAATTTGGAAAACAGCTTCTTCTAATTTAACAGCTTGTCTGTTATATTATTATGTTCATTTATAAGTACTAAGGTGATTATTAATCAGGGTACAGTATGTAGTAGTTTCTGGCAGTTGGGACTCTGTTGCCTCACTACGCATTTCTTGCATTCTTGGCCACATCATTGGTGAAGTACCTTAATTCGAGAGTCCTAAGACACTGATTAAATGTACATAATTTTAGGATTTTAATGTAATCTCGTAGAGCCCTCACTATATTTGGGTTAGATTGTGGGTAGATTATTTGCAGTTCTGCAAGATTTTCTTATCGCAAAACGTTGGAGTAAGACTCAAACAATAGTGCAATTTTGTCTGTGTTTGTTGTGGAATCTAATGGGAATGCAAGAGAGCACATCAACAACTGATTGTAAATATCCAATAAGGTAGTAACAGGTCAATAACATATTTCATAGCAAAGAGCTGAAGCAATTGTATCAAGTGCTGATGCAAACAGTAGTTTTAAGTGCAAAAGTTCAAGTAACAACACAAATCCTATTTTGGTAAGTATAAAGCAGAAATTAGAATGCCAAGTGGTGAGACACAGTGGTCATTGGAAGCATCTGATTCTACCTGTCTGCTTTGACCAGTGACTTAAATGTGGTGTTTTGTGTGGTGCATTGTTTTTGAGTTGGTTCATGTTTGTAGATGTCATGTTGATGTGTAGAGTTTAACGTATGGTATTGGGTTAATTTGAGTTTTGGTTATTACTATGGTAGCATGGGTTCATTTGAGTCTGGGTAGTCTGTGCTGTAACATGGATTTCGAAGTGTTTACTTTGTTTTCAGTGAGTTACAATGGGTGTTTTCCTCCTCCTCCCTCCTCTTTTTTGTGTGTGTGTGTGTGTGTGTGTGTGTGTGTGTGTGTGTGTGTGTGTGTGTGTGTGTGTGTTGAACCTAGATGGTTTTGTCAGAAGCTTTTGTTGGTGAGTAATTCTTGTTTTGGGTTTTTGGTAATTTGGTTCCAGTGAGTTATGTAGGTGTGAATTTTTTTTCCTTTCTTTTTTACCAGTAAGCATCAGGAGCCGTGTTGGAGCTATATAGGTCAAGGGAAGTGTCGGGTCCCACTTTACAGAGTTTTAGGTGTTGGTTTTTTCATATTGTAGACTTTGGTTGAGGTATATATGTCAAAGGGAAATGTCCGATTCTGCTTTTCGGAATTGCGGATGTCAGTTTTTTGGTAATGTGGGCTTTGTTTGAGCGAGCAACCATGAGCGGCACGGCCACCAAAACAAAAAGTGATTAAGTTTTTTTAATTAAAAAAAAATCTCACGGGAGATAAGGAAAGGAGAGAACGAACTTATTGTCTATAGTAAATCATACAATCACCGTTGATCTTTATTTTACAATTGCCATTGCCGACTTTGGCCCATATAAACAGGTACTCATCAGCATTTAACTTCTTCTTCCTTCTCGCTGTCAAATCAAATGGCATGCTTATTTATTTAGTTTGTACCCACCCGAAGCCCCCTAGTTTTCACTGTTCTAGCGCTAGTTTCATTTCATTGTTGGAATGAAACATTCTTGTGTCATTTTTGTATGTTTTTGCATTTACTGGCATGTGTATGTAGTGATGACATTGTTACCACTTTTTATACACTGGAGTTAGGTGTTTCCACCATATTGGTGACATGGGTCAAAGCAGACAGATGGAATCCGACACTTCCCTAATGCCAGATGAAGGTAATCTCTGATGACTGACACTTCTGAATCATTGCTTGAACAGTTCAGTGAATTTTCTCATGATTTTACATTTGTTGGCCTTAAGACCTCAGGCTGCTAGAGATTTGTCTGTCACTATAGCCTTTCCAAGAAAACGGCAAAACAAATATCAAAGGGGTGGGGACGAGAGTGTAAAGTAACGTGTCGTGACAAAATACAACCACTGATAATCTGTGAAGAATGTAAAGTGGTCAATATCTTCACTCAAAATAGTTTGCCTCTTTTTTACTTCCATTGGCTATCTGAAACAATGCTCACAGTGTCTGTGTGAAACTGACGTGTTCATGTTATGAGGGCATTAGATGTGATGCAGATGAGTACAAAATATACACACATGAGAATTGCAACATCATTTATTCTGCATGTGACCAAAATCACTAATTAGATAATATTAGGCACATGACAAATCACAAGGATTAGGTAATTTACAGAGTTGAAAATGATCCCTGTCTGGAGAATGCAGAGTGGTATTTTGCCCACATATGCTGCAATCAAAGGGTCTAAATGTTGTGGCGTGGAATCAGAGAACCTGGATGTTATATTGGGCAATCTGCGTACCTTTGTTTTGTACTCAAATCCACAGAGCATTAATAGTAGTTACTTGAAGGCTGCATAAAACAAGTTCACATATTTTCAGTGGATGTGTTGGGTGTACTTGCAGGCCTGGTAAGAAGCGGCACCTGTGGTTCTTCAAATGGAGCTCACATAAAACCAATTCAAGAACATTTTTCCACAAAAGTGACTTATAATTTGGTGTCCCCTTATTGCCGGCCGCGGTGGTCTCGCGGTTCTAGGCGCGCAGTCCGGAACCGTGCGGCTGCTACGGTCGCAGGTTCGAATCCTGCCTCGGGCATGGATGTGTGTGATGTCCTTAGGTTAGTTAGGTTTAAGTAGTTCTAAGTTCTAGGGGACTGATGACCACAGCAGTTGAGTCCCATAGTGCTCAGAGCCATTTGAACCATTTTGTCCCCTTATTCTCTCATGCTCTTGGAAGAGCAGTTGAATGGAATGGACAGTGTCTTGAAAGGAGGATATAAGATGAACATTAACAAAAGCAAAACAAGGATAATGGAATGTAGTCTAATTAAGTCGGGTGATGCTGAGGGAATTAGATTAGGAAATGAGGCACTTAAAGTAGTAAAGGAGTTTTGCTATTTGGGGAGCAAAATAACTGATGATGGTCGAAGTACAGAGGATATAAAATGTAGGCTGGCAATGGCAAGGAAAGCGTTTCTGAAGAAGAGAAATTTGTTAACATCCAGTATTGATTTAAGTGTCAGGAAGTCATTTCTGAAAGTATTCGTTTGGAGTGTAGCCATGTATGGAAGTGAAACATGGACGATAAATAGTTTGGACAAGGAGAGAATAGAAGCTTTCGAGGTGTGGTGCTACAGAAGAATGCTGAAGATTAGATGGGTAGATCACATAACTAATGAGGAAGTATTGAATAGGATTGAGGAGAAGAGAAGTTTGTGGCACAACTTGATCAGAAGAAGGGATCGGTTGATAGGACATGTTTTGAGGCATCAAGGGATCACCAATTTAGTATTGGAGGGCAGCGTGGAGGGTAAAAATCGTAGAGGGAGGCCAAGAGATGAATACACTAAGCAGATTCAGAAGGATGTAGGTTGCAGTAGGTACTGGGAGATGAAGAAGCTTGCACAGGATAGAGTAGCATGGAGAGCTGCATCAAACCAGTCTCAGGACTGAAGACCACAACAACAACAACAACAACAACATTCTCTCATCCATTTTCACCTGTGTCAGTTTTTGCCACTAGTTGTGATATGTACTGCATACAGATCTTGCACTTGGGTGCTTCTCTCAGCATAGTGCCCCAAGTGGCTGCTTCTAGTTGTGATGCATCCTGTGTAGAATTCTTAGTTGTGGTGCTCCTCTCAGCTTGGTGCCACAAGAGCCCTGGGCATAAACATTTCTCACTATTGTATATGATCTTGTTTGTGTAATATGTAAGACCTGTTATCATGTATTCAAGAATCATATATAGTTTTCTGTGCTGGTGATGCAAGAATTATAATCAAACCTAGTGGAGAGACTTCAACACTTAAAAATGAGAATAAAATTTTCTGTAAAATTAATAACTAGTTTTCGGCTAATACACTGTAACTGAACTTGTTAAAACAATTATGTGGAGTAGTTTAGTGCTGTGCAAGACTTGATCACACCATTAGAAATAATGTATGGAAAATTCTAAATTCTCAGGTGTTTATATTAATAAGAACCTGAACTACTCACATTTTACAAATAGTCTTAAATGTTTACACTGTCAAACTTTTTTATGATGGATACCAATAGACTGTGGAGATGAAAATGTGAAAAAGTTGGCTTACTTTTGCCAATTTCATTCATTTATAGCTTATGTCATACTCTGGGCAACTCCTCATTGAGGAAGAAAGAGCTTGCTGGACAGAAGCATGTAATAAGTATAATATGTGATATCCAATCCAGAACCTCTTGTAGTAGTTCTTTAAACTGTAGAAAAGACTGTGATACTCACATAGTATGTGTACTCCCTTAAGAGGTTTGTTGTCAACAATTAGTCACAATTTGAAAACAATAGTAACATTTATAATTACGAGACTGGAAGGAGAAAGACACTATCCATTCCCTCTCTCTCATCCAAAATGTACTGGTTGCTGTTCACATTATGTTCAATACAAAAGATTCAAGGTGGTATCCTATATTAGTGGACCTAACTTGGCTCTTTTAATTATGTTCTGTATAATCAGGCTGTCAAATCGTAACAACTCCTAACAATAAGTGACTCTCAGTATGACAGGCTAAAACAAGACTCCTCTGAAAATGCTAAATTTTGCAGCTCAGCATATGAGTGTGTTGCATGGTATTTCAGTATGAGGCATTTTTATATATATATATAGAGGCAGTATTAACCCACATAATGGAATGTGTGCTTGTCAAAAGTTCATTGTGCACCAGTGGATTTCAAAACATTAGTGCACAGAAGTTGATTGCTATTGCAGTGCTCCATCATTAAGCTAACACTATGGACATTGCAGTACTGTGTATTACACCACTGCAGAGGAGATGGCAGTCATTTTATGTTGTGGTCACATTTTGTGATACAGCATACTATATTTTGACTGAGTCAGTTTCATACGGATTGTGAGAACATTGATTCAGCAAGGTATACTGACACTGGCTTGTTTCAATTTTCATGAAACTTGACTGAGTGAATTTAATGTAGCTAATTTTTCCAATTAAGAGCTGTAATGTTGCTCTCAAGTCTTAAAAACTACTTGCTGGAGCAGTTTCATTACATATTTTGAGAGTTATATTCATAATTTTACAGTTTTTCTTTATATTACAATTGCCACAAACGTGTGTAATTTTGCAACACCATAGCTTGCTCACATACAGAATGAGGACATTTGAAGTCTGAATAGAACTGCACCTGACATATGGCTCATATAATGGTGTCAACAAAAGGATGAAATTTCTGCATTCTCCAATTGCTTATAAAGCTTGATTTTAATTTTGATTTAATCGAGTATCCGGAATAGCGCCAACAGATCAAAGTAGTGGCTCCCTTGACTCTGAAGCTACTTTGATAGATCTTTTCTGTAGGCACATATTGCATGAAATCAAAAGAGAAAGAAAGATGAAATGCTCGCTGTGTCTGTCAGACTTAATGGACCACACATGTGTTTTGGTACATGCCTAATGGCAGTCACCTCATGGAACATATCCATTTGTGTATTGGTGCAGGTTTGGCAAATGTGGGTTCCTTGTCTGCATGCTAGCGAGTGGAGTCATCTTTAACCATAATCTGTGCACATTGTACAGCAATCATTGTGCAGGAGATGGTGGAATATAATGTATCACTGGAAATGGGGTTAACTGCCCAGATTTTGCAGCATGTTCTAATGTTAAAAAAATCCAACACGAGGTATGCCAAAGGCTGTTGGGATGGATCTTAGTTACTTTCCTTGCAACCTCTGGGGCACGTATCACAGCTCAATTCCGTACCTGCATCTGAGACTCGCATAGAGTGCACTAGGTCTAGTCATTTGCAAAGATATTAGTGGGTCACTGAGTAGTACTAACATCCAGTCTAACAACAAGTCTTCAGTTCAGACAAGAACACATGCCAACAAAAATCAGACAGGATAAGATTAATAGAATGCACATAAATTAAAAACACTTTTTAGTTAAAAGGAGAAAATACTCTAAAAAACTGTCAGTTCTCTCCCTGCAGAAAGCATTGTATGGGATACCAAAAATGCTTTAAGATGGCGAAACTCCTTTGACATGGGACTCAGTTATAGGAACAGTCGCATCACAGCAGGCTATTGCTGCAGAATGCATAATGACTGGGGACAAGAAGCACCCAACATCCTAGGTTTTAGCAAAGGGGTTACTGACTTATTGCATGTTAGTGGATTTACATTAAATGAAGTGTTGTAGGCTGATGGTGTGACTGATGTACTTCAAATTAGAAAAGGTCAGCGGCTAACAGCAGAAGACAGTGGCATTTGTGTTGACTTTCAGCAGTCATGCTCTTCTGAAATACATTGAATGTATTTAACTTTGAATTTTGATTTTTCCACTACAAATTGTTGGCGAAATATTTTGTTTCTGTAGGTTTCTTGCTTTCATTGGCTACTGTGGACTGAAAGTTTGGAATGATGTTTAATATTTGTGATTTTCTGTGTAAATGGACTGCAAGAACGGAGCTACACACACACACACACACACACACACACACACACACACACACACACACACACACACACAACCACGAATAAATGGCGTAACACGGGGGGGAAACCCATGCTTGAAAATGGGAATCATTTCCTGAAATGTGTGCAAAATATAAATAAAAAGAAAAGTTACTGGTAGCAGAAAGTTATTTTATGAATAAACTCAAAAGTATTTTAAATGGCAGTTTTTGGGCACACTAGGCTAACATGCAAGGGCCAAGCAACACTTTCGTGATAGATACCTGTTAACCTGACAGACTACATACATCTGTGTCATTGTGTGTTAATTGTGTTACAACCATGCTGTCCAGTCATAAATGTCCCATTTGCTTGGAGGAAAGGATGATCCTGGAGATTAAAGTGACCAAATGGATACTACATAGTGAAGAGAAAAAGACACACAAAGCACATGAGCTACCACTATTTCAACATCATTTTCATCTACATTGAAGAAACAAATGTAAAAAAACCATGATAACACAGACAGATACAAGAAAACAGTGGATTGAATATTAAAATTTTGTATCTTCATGCGTGTGGGTGACATCTGAGTAATACATGCTGAAAGGGTTATGCACACAATGAGTTATACCTGCCTTTGATAATACAGACATTATCTGGTTTAGAGCTTATCATAGCTACTCAATACTGCTCTGCTGATGCTTGTATCCAACCTAGATCGACATTTCACTGCTGACGTCTGCACTGTGCTGCATAATTGATAATCTATGGTCCTAGCTAGGTTTTCGGTGAATTGTTTGTGGATCAGCAAGGCTTGTGTACCTAAAGACCAGCAACATTATGCACAATGGATGGACTAAGCTTTTTGCACATGTCCTCAGGACCCACCCCCATTTCCAGACTGTGTGCAGTGGCTGGAGAGCTGTCACTTGCCATTTGGCAACATCTCCTCAAGGTGTTTGAGGCAAGTAGATGCTATGCTGTTCCAAAGCTGTTGGTAAACCAAATCATTACAGTCCCTGTAATAGAACAGATTTTAATGAATTGCTCACATGCAACAAGTCTTCCTGGGGTCTGTTGTAAACTCAACCAAGTGGCAACTGGTCTAGGGTAAATGCATACCCAAACCTGAAGTTGAAGGCAAATTCTGGTCATTTTGTAGAGTGCTCTTTGTGTAGGGGTATTGCAATCTTGGATATGTTTTTAAGTCGGTGCTTTATAAAACTTTTAATGAGCACCACAACTGTATGGCAGTATTTGTATATGGGGATGGCAGAAAGAAGGGGGACCCTTGATGGTATTTGATTGGTGTGTCAAAGATCCTATAATGAGTTTGCTGTATATTACGCAGAGCTAAATGTGGCTTGAAAGCAGCTGAGCTGGATACAGATTTATGATGAGAAATGTTTCATTTGCTTAGACTTCCTTGAGTGCTCATAAATTAATAAACAACATGCAACTAGCAGTTAAAATAGTCTAAAACCTCCCAGACAATGTACTTGGCAAACAAAGTTTATGGAAGGTGTCATTTTTGTTATTGCCAGAGTACACAAAAATATGGCAATGAATTGATAGATCTGACAGCCAGGAAGCATGTACCAAAAATCCGACGGCTGTGCGTGTCGTCATCCTACATACCATCACTTCGCTGTTGAGGTATAGTGTTTTGTGTTGGTGGGATGGAACGTGGCCAGGAGTGACGGGCAAGAAGCTGCAGCTGGTGAAGCAAACTGGTCGGCTGCAGTGTTACTCCTCTTGGGGTGGTGGTGGTAGTGGTGGTGGTCATCTTCTCAGTCATCTATGGCAAGGATACTGTCAGAGGATGCTTGCTTTGACAAGAGGACCCTCCAGTGTGTGATGCTTGTGATGTTATGGATTTCACCACATTGTGTTTAATATTCAGAGACGAAAACAGAAGCTTGTTTGCAGATCTGAATTGTTTTTCAGCAGATGATGTGATGATAAGAATGTGGTAAATCTTTTATGATATTTTGGTATGTCACACTTGTCTTCTAAACAGTAAGGATGACGGTTTTAATGTGTCAGGGTGGTTGGCTGATCCAGTCTTCTTGTAAGTAATCCACTTACTTCATATTTATTCTGTCCATGTTTTAAGAAGCTTTTATGACAGTGACAGTTTCACAGTTTGAGTGATAGTGTGGAAGTAAATGAGATTGAGGAGTGGGTAGAAATTTTTCAGTAGAGTTTGACTTTTACAATCTTTTAAATTTTTGTATAACAAACTTCAACAACTTTTGTTTTAAACTGTTGTACAAAGGCCACTAATAATCTTGCAATTGAATGCCTAAAGTTCTCAAACATGCACAAAAGTCGTGTACAGTATTACAGTCGCTTCACACGAATTGACATGTGAGTGGATGGGAACAGGTTGACCAGTATAATCTTACACTTTTGTGCTCCAAACCCAAAAACCACAATGCCTTGATTTAGAAACACCAAAGAAGACCTGCAACCACTAAAAAATCATATCCAAAGCCGTGTATGATAGGGATCTCTTCTGCAAGAAGATAGTGACAAACGGGTTACACTGAGGCAAACAACAAAAAGAAGGCATGGTGCTCCTTGGATGGAAGTGTGTAAGAAAGCCCTCTCACGAAGAATGAAGGAAATCTTGACTTCAAAGAAGGCACAGTTCCTACCAAATGTAACTAGAGTTAACATTCCCAGAATGAGATTTTCACTCTGCATCAGCACACACTCCGCTGCAATATCCTTTCTTTCAGGAGGGCTAGTTCTGCAAGGTTCGCAGGAGAGCTTCTGTAAAGTTTGGAAGGTAGGAGTCGAGGTACTGGCAGAAGTAAAGCTGTGAAGATGGGGCACGAGTTGTGCATGGGTAGCTCAATTGGTAGAGCACTTGCCTGCGAAAGGCAAAGGTCCGGAGTTTGAGTCTCGGTCCAGCACATAGTTTTAATCTGCCAGGAAACTAGAATTAACACTGTTGTACAAGGAGACAATAGAATAAAAATTATAATTGTGGCAGTTGCAGTGTCCATGTATCAGCTGTTGTTATTTGGCAGTGTAATTTCTCTCTGCACCTAGAGTGTCCATTGATTTGAAACTTTCTGGCAGACTAAATCCGTGCACTGGACTGGAACCTGAACCTGGGACCTTTGCCTTTTGCAGGTAAGTGCTCCACCAACTGAGCTATCCAAGCATGACTTGTGACCTACGCTCACAGCTCTGACCCCAACAAAGTATGCGTGAGAACTTATTTGAACTTTGGAAGCCAGTAGACGAGGTGCTGGTAGAAGTGATTCTGTGAGGGTGAGTTGTTCTTGGAGAGCTGAGTTGATATAGCATTTGCCCGCAAAAGGCAGAGGTCCCAGTGTAGAGTCCTGGTCTGGCAATCAGTTTGAATGTACAGGAAATTTGTCATTATCATTCACATATTTGATGTTAATTCATAAAGTATTTGCATGTTCTATGGATCACATTTACATGAACACTTTGAGATATAATGTTGCAATAAAAGAAAATATACAAGCATCTGTAGAAATAAATAATGGTAGTTGCAACTCTGAAATGACTTTTTCGTGAAGGTTACTGCATTCATGCGGTCTCTATGCTCAGTTGTTTCATTGCAATGAGATTCTTTTGGAAAGCCCATATTCAAAGCCATATCAGATTGGAAAGTGTTTATAGAGAAGATGCTTGCCAAATTAGAGCTTCACTCAAATTTAAATAGACGGAAAGATAATAATAAAGTTGGGATAGGATCAAACAGTGCCACAAACAAAGCAACGTTTTAGATTCAGTAAGAGGAAAATGTTGGAAGGATGATGTTTATTAAGTAGGAAATGTCACTTGTGATACGTGGTCGCAGGGGAATTTGTGTCTGATGGAGTCCTATTCTTATAAGCATCATGTTGAAATGAGATAGACATTCGAATCTCATAGTGATGCTATGAAGCACCGCTGTTTTCCATTCATGGAAACCTACAAGAAGTCTTAATTTAGGGATCTGTATAGATTACTACTGGAGTAGAATCTTGTTGAGATCTTTTACAAAACCCATATGAATACTGGTCATGCGTAAAGGCTGTCAGTGGCACAAATTTTAGTGTCCAGATGCCCATGGAGGACACAGAAACTGAAGTTGAGGGTACTAAAGCAAAAGCAGACAAGCTGAAATTGGTTTTAAAATACCTTTACCGAGGAAGGAACAGAAGTAATGGCCCCACTTTATTTCTCCCACAACTGCAAAAGTGTGAGTGGTATTGAGAATCAGCTAAAAATCACGAAGATTTACAAGACTCCATTGCTGATGGAATCTCTTTCAGGTTCTGTTTAGCGTTTGCAGCTGATTTAGTCCCTATTTTAACCATAACATATCACGGATTGTTTGAACAGAAAACTTTGCCCAGTGGTAGGATTAAAGTTCACAACTGTCTACAGGAGGGGTAGCAGAAGTGATTCACCAAGCCACTGTCCAGTGTCCATTGATGTTCATCTTTTGTAGAATTCCAGAACATATTTTGAGATCAAACATAATGAAATATCTAACAAAGGAAAATCCAGGATGGAATGGAACAATATTATGAAAAGGATATTTGCTACTCACCTTGTAGTGGAGATGCTGAGTTGCAGGTAGGCACCACAAAAAGACTGTAGGTAAGTGAGCTTTTGGCCAACAAGGCCTTTGTCGAAAATAGATCCCCCTCCACACAATGTCCTGTAGCTGACAGCTCACTTTCTGACAGTCTTTTTGTTGTGCCTCTCTGCGACTCAGCATCTCCGCTATTTGGTGAGTAGCAACTATCCTTTTCATAATAATGAAATATCTCAAATAGAAGGTATATCCTTCATGCCTACCAGCATAGTTTCTGAAAACATCGATCATATGAAACCCAACTCATTTTCTCCCGGGACATTCTAAAAGCCATGGACCAAGCCAGTTACACAGATGCAGTATTACTTGACTTCTCAAAAGCTTTTGACTCAGTACCACACCAATATTTATTTTAAAAAAATATCAATGTAAGGAGTATTGAATGAAATTTGTGACTGGATTGAGGATTTATTGGTAGAGAGAGCATAGCATGTTATCTTGTATGGAGACAGTTTGTAGGAGTATGAAATGGAATAATCACGTAGGAAAAGCAAATGGCAGACATCGGTTTGTTGGCAGGATTCTGGGGAAAGTGTCAGTCTACGATGAAGACTGCTCACAAAACTTGTGTGTTTTGCTCAAATGTGATGGGCCCATTACAAGACAAACAGGGAATGTTGAACATAAGGAAAGAGGGATACCACTAATGGCTACAGGTTTATTCGACTCATAGGAAATGTCATGGAAGTGTTGAAAGATGAGAATTGGCAGCCTTTTGAAGATAGATTTCATTTATCCTCTGAAGTCCTACTTACAAATTTTCAAGAACCATTACTAAGTGAAGAATCTAGAAATATTATTTAGTTCACTATGTGTAACTGTCACATGGACTATGAAGACAAAATTTAAGCAGTCATTATTCCTCCCTTCATGTTTGATTTGAATGAGAATACCTAATATGCGGTACTGTGCTAAATATCCTCTGCTGTGCATCTAACTGTGGTTTGCCAACTATCTATAAAGATATAGAGGGAGGTTGTTCTCAGATTTTGAATCCATTTGCTATGGCTCATAGCTGTCAACCAATTGTGAAAACATTTCCATGACATCAGAGGTATATTCGTGTGATCAGTTTTTTGAGAAAACGTGAATGGAATAATTTGATTTTAGCCTGCTCTTCTTGTGAATGCCTTAAAATTTAGCTGTGAACTTGCTTCAGAGTTATCAGTTTAAGATAGCAGCTGTGGTCAGTAGAACTCCTGGTAGACAGGCAACTATTTGTATTCTGTGTTACCTAGCATGCAGTCAGATGACGTCCATATCCGTGTGTTGTGTTCCTAAGCTGTCAATCTGTACGAAATTGACACTATTGGTCAAGTTTTGTACCTCGATGTCCCAGATTTCTGGTTTCTTATTAGTGTAGTTAACAAGTAGTATAAATTCTAAGCGACTTTGACCATGCTAGTTCTTGATTTTGAGTTTCAAAATTTGAAAAACTGTCCAATTTTCAATATGTTTTGAGGAATGTATTTGCTTATAACACTGAAACAATTGAAGCTGTGGAGTTGACTCGTGTGATTTTATAGCTCTTGAACTATACTTTAATTTGATATACAACACACTATTACTGAGGGATTGAATAAATAGTGCAAAATGTTAAAAAAAATGATTTTTTGACATCTGAAAACTGCCCCTTTTATTTTTTACTTGAAAAGTTTGGATCATACATATTATATCAGAGGAAAACTCAACGAGAAAACCAAAAACTTATAATTGCAATTTCTGGCCAGTACTAGCCTTTAGGAGATAAAATATGTGGTACTGCTGATTAGACACATGTAACTTCCTAGCTTCTAGAACTAATCATTTCTTCCTTGGGAAGGAAAAGGGATTTGTTGGGATGGGTATAAGGCAGGACAGCTCATTCTGTCTTCTTTAATCTTCCCCAACCTATCCCTATCTCATCTCCGATGAAGGAAATGTTAGTACTGAAAATTAGATAGTGTTTTGCTTTCGCTATTGTGTGTGCCTATTGGCAGTACTACAGAATGTAACTACTGCCTGGCTTTTCTGCTTCTTATGTATTCCTATTTGCCCTTGATAAAATTTGAAGATTGAGAACAGATGAGTTGTGTTTCTTACTTATTTTTTAGCAGTTGATAAAATTTTGAGGATGGGGAATGGATGGATTGGAAGGAAAATCAACTTTTGAATATAGTACTGAACCACCCTAATTTTCCTTAATAGTTCATATCGCAAAAAATTTTCAACAATTAAAAAGTTTGGAATTTTCTGTAGCTTTTATTCTACTGTTAAATGATGGTTTATCCATTGTAGTGTTTACAGATTTTTTGCATGTACTATGTTTGAGAGTTACTTATAACCTCTCAATTATGAGTTAATTTGTTTAGGTTGTTGATGACAACATCAAATTAAACATCACTGAAGATGCTTTCAAAAATAGTTAGCCTTAGGTTGTGTTGCTAGTTCGTGGTTGGTGTACAAAGTGAGGCAAATCACTTTTGTGGTAATTCAAGTTTCCATAATCCACTGTTTAGTTGAAAATTACTAGTTTGTTCATAAAAATGCAATTAAGTCGTACTCCTGGACTATTAGGTGATCCACATTACATCCCTTTGTTGAGTATGACAGTGGGAATTATACTGAACTCAAAACATCTGAATTATATCTTTGTTTCTGACTGCTTAGAACTCAATACAGTGGCATTTAATGTTTCCCAGTCAAAGCTGACTTCAATATCAAACGAAAAGTATCCTAATGTAGAACTGTTCTGATGACAATGCAGCACATTATTAGAAAATAAAACAAAAACAGTGACATAGGCCTGCACAAGACTGAGTACAATATTGATGCTATAGGGCTCTGTTTCACCATAGCCAATGTTATAAGTGCTTGTGGTGGGCTTGTGTACAGAGTCAATATACTTGCTGCTAAAGCAAATGTAAAAAATCAATTTGAAAATGAAGTCATCACACCCAAACAACTGTAAAATTTTGCTCCAGAAATCATGTTCAGCATCCATGTCCAACTGAGGAACAATGACAACTTGTGTTCCTCCTATATAACAATTGTAGCTGAAGGTGGCCATTTGAGATGGTCAGAACAGTTCATCTGTAAAGAGGTTGTAATTGTCAGAAAATACGACACTTTAACTATTTTAGCACTATGGCAGTCTCCAAATGAGGCAACATTATTTTATTTTGTTGTACAGAAAAAAACTAGCAAAATGAAATAAGGCTATTTTGATGATTTGGTAATTCAGTTATGGAATTGTGATTTATACAGTGCAATTGTGGTTTATCCATCCTGTGGAGCACATTTGCAATCCATTTGGTTTGTGTACAGGAGACTGGTCAAAAAATTATAATGCACAGCTATAACTAAGTGCCATATGCAAACCTTTTTCAAACAACATACTACTGCAGCAGATTTGAGTCTCTCACAGTTGGATTAGTTAACTGCCGTAACCAATAGTGCCAGTTCCCAGATATGGTAGCATGCTGTTTAACTTTATCCTTACCTAAACCCCTACATATTAAACATGCTAGCTGTATTATTATGAAAAGTATAGATTGCTAATCACCATATAGATGAGATGTTGAGTTGCAGACAGGCACAAAAAAGACTGCTATGCATTTAAGGTTTCAGCCAAAGGGCTTTATTTTAAAGTAGTAAACATAAACACATCCGTGCAAGTCTCTCTCTCTCTCTCTCTCTCTCTCTCTCTCTCTCTCTCTCTCTCTCTCTCTCTGACACACACACACACACACACACACACACACACACACACACACACACACACACACACACAGTCACTGGGGCAAGACTGTGAGCACCTGCATCCTGTGCCTGATGGGTGAAGCAATCGCGTGGATTGTGGTGGTAAGGAGGAGGCTGGGATGGGGAGGGAGAGAAATACTAGGGTAGGGGATGGTAAGGAGGGTGTAGTGCTGCTTGTTGGAGCGTGCAGTGACAACTTGGGGACAGGGTAGGGCTGCTAAATGCAATTTTATTGGGGAGGGGGGGGGGGTGAATGAGAGAGCAGTAGAGGAGGGGAAAAGATTAGTGGCTATGTGGGTGAAATATGAGGGTGTTTAGTCCAGGAGTGGAAGCAGGGAAGGGAATAAGTGGGTGATGGACAGGAACTAGCAAAGGTTGAGGCCAGGAGGGTCATGGGAACGTAGGAAATATTGCAGGGAGAGTTACCACCTGGACAGTTTAGAAAATCTGGTGTTGGTAGGAAGGACCCAGATGGCACAGGCTGTGGAACAATTACTGAAGTGAAGCACAGTGTGTTGGACAGCATGTTCAGCTGTAGGTAGTCAAGCCGTCTCTCAGCCACAGTTTATTGGTGGCCATTCTTGCAGATAGACAGCTTATTGTTATGCACATGTTAGAAAGCAGCACAGTGGTTGCAGCTTAGTTTGTATATCACATGACTGCTTTAACTGGTAGCCCTAACTTCAGTGGGATAGGTGACGCCTGTGACTGGACTGGGGTAGGTGGTGGTGGTAGTACGTTTGGAATAGGCTTTGCACCTAGGTCCAATGCAAGGATATGAGCCATGAGGCAGTGCTTTGGTAGCAGGTGTGGAGCAGGGATGGACAAAGATATTGCACAGGTTAGGTGGGCAGCAGGATACCACTGCGGGAGGCAGTAGGTTACTGGAGAGTCTATGCATGGGAGGTCTGTTTCTGTACAAGGTTGAGAGGGTAATTTCAGTCTGTGAAGGCCACAGCGAGACCCTTCATGTATTTAGACAGGGGCTGATCATCACTACAGATGTGGCAGCAATGGGTGGCTAGGCTTTATGGAAGGGATTTGTTGGTATTGAATGGGTGGCAGCTATCAAAGTTGAGTTACTGGTGGTGGTTGGTATGGTTGCTATGGATGGAGGTTCTGATGTAGCCATATTTGAGATTGAGGTGAACAGTGAAGAAGGTGGCTTGTTGAGTTGAGGAGGACCAGGTGAAGCGAATAGAGCAGAAGGTGTTGACGTTCTGGAGAAATGTGGACAGGGTTGTCGTCAGTGAATCTGAACCAAGTGAGGGGTTAGGGATTTTGGGTGGTTAGGCAGGATTCTTCTAGAAGGTCCATGAATAGGTTGGTATAGGATGGTGTCATGCAAGTGCTCATTGCTATACCACTGTTTGTAGATGATGCCTTCAGGGGTGAAGTAATTGTGGGTGAGGATATATTTAGACATGGTGATCAGGAAGGAGATTGTTGGTTTGGAGTCAGTCAGAAGTTGGGGAAGGTAGTGTTCAACTTTAAGGTCATGAGCATTGGGGATGTTTTTGTAGAGGGACACAGTATCAGTAGTGAAGGGGGTGCTGTGTGATAAAGGAATAAGAACTGTGGAGAGTTGGTGGAGGAAATGGCAGGTGTCTTTTACTTCTGTGTAGTAGGGTAGGTTATGGGCAACATTTACATGTACATACATACTCTGCAACCCACATTATTGTACTGGCAGTGGGCACTGTGTAGGCACACTAGCATCCTATATGCAGTCTCCTCTATAGGTGAGCTACACTTTCCCAAAAGTCTCCCAATAAAACAAAGTCAAGCATTCACCTTCCTGACGACCAGCCTGATGTGCTCATTCCATTTCATATTTAATTGATAACTGTATCAAGCAGCAGGTTACTAATACTGTATCCAGACATTACAGATTTGTTTTTCCTACTTGCCTTTATTAGCTTACATTTTTCTGCATTTAGAGCCAGCTGCCATTCATCGCAACAGCTAGAAATACTCTTGTCCCTGATGAACGTTCGCCATCAAGGGCAACATACTTGGTTCTATTACTTAAAAAGTTTTTGAGCCACTCATGAATCTGCAAACCTATTTCACAACTTTGTACCTTCATTAACAGTCTGCAGTGGGGCTCTGTGTCGTATGCATTTAGGAAATATAGAAATTTGGGATGTGTGTGTAGTTCTTCTTCCATAGATTACAGTATATCGTGAGAAAAAGGCAAGCTGAGTTTTGCATGAGTGGATATAAGCTTCTCAGTCTCAAGGAAATTTATTACATTCAAAGGCAGAATATGTTCAAGAATGCTGCAGCAAACCTATGTTAAGGATATTGATTTGTAATTTAGCAGTCCATTCTTTTATCCTTCTTACATTCATGAGTAACCTGTGCCTTTTTACATTTGTTTGGGGCTTTGCACTGGGTGAGAGATTCCTGATAAATGCAAGCTAAGTAAGGAGCTAGTGCCAAGGTGTACTCTTTGTAAGACCGAAAGGGGATTTCATCCGGACCTGGTGGCGTATTTGTATTCATCTCAGTCAGTTGTTTCTCTATGCCAGGGGTACTTATTAGTATGTCGTCCATATAGGAGTCTGTTCAGTGGTTGAACGATGGTATGTTTGTACAATTCTCCTGCGTAAGTGATTTCTTAAATGTGGAATCTAAAACTTCAGCCTCCTTTGTGTTATCTTCCATTGACACACCAGACTGTTCAAGGAATGATTGGATGAAAGCCTTAGACCCAGATTCGATGTCTGTCTGTTTCTTGGGTTTTCGGACAGATCTCTTGCTAAGGTATGACGGTGGTATGCTTTGCATATACACTCTTTCACAGGTGCACGAATCTCTACTAATCTTTGCCAGTCATTTTTGCATTCCCTTTTGAACCAAGAATGCAACAACCTTTGCTTGTTCAGCATTTTCCAAATTTTGTTATGACAGTGGTTCTTTTCCATCCTTAATCCACTTACTAGGCACATACTTTCCCAGACCATGATTTAAAATCTGTTTACACTTTACACGCAATTCTGCAGTGCCCATCATAATAGGATTAAGTGATGTAAGTTTACTGTCTAAGTGAGATGCTAAGAACTGCTTATCTGCTCTTTAACACTCTCCTTGCCTTCTTGACTGATTCATTAACTTTTGTAACAAAGTCGCTATGATATATTGATCAGTAATACCAGTCTCGATACTGACACCGTCAATAAGCTCCTGCAGGGTCCAGGATATCACCATTGTGTGTGGACTGCCAAACTAGCTGCTGAAGACATGTTTTTGGGAAACATGATCAAAAGTACTTTGCAAGATTGTCTGTCTGTTCCACTGCAATGAATCCATAGACATCCCATTTATATTTAGTAGCTTAGTCGCCTCCAACTATTATTGCATGATCTGGTTATTTATGCTGTGCTGACCGTAGATTTTCTTTGAATGACTTGAGAATTCTTGCAGCGAAATCAAGTGGCTGGTGAAAACATCCAAAATTAGCTTAGTTTCATCGACACTTCTTGTACGCGACCAGGTAACTTCACTGTCACACTCAACTTCGACCTCAATAGACACAGTTTCTGTCAACAACGTGAACACTCCACCTTCCATGGCACCTAATCTGTTCTGGATTCCATGGCATCTAATCTGTTCTGGATTCTGTATATTGGTGGGAGGGAGTTCTGACGGTGTGTAAATGTAGTAGGTCAGCAAGGCTATGAGGGGATGTGTGGAAGATTTTTAAGCTGTTGTAGGTGCGATGGATGTTGGTAGTCAAAGGTGGGAGTAGGAAGTAAATAGTTTGGGGATATGGTTGAGGAGGCAGGAAACAGAACTTCAGCTGATGGAAAGCTCCTGCCTGCACTCAGACATTCATCTTGCGAATGGCTGGAAACATTGCCCAGGGATGGAGAATCTTCTATTGGCAGGGGCACATCAGAGACTGGAGTGTCCACAGCCCGGGATCCGAGGGAGGCAAAAGTGGCTGAGGCTGCAGGATCCTCCTGGCCACTGATACTGTGAGTGGAAAAACTCATGGGAGAATCATGCAGCCCACACAAAGCTGTGCCAAAGTGCAAAATAACTGTGTATGTTAAGACTGGATTGCTAGTTTACTTAATTTTGAATGTGACCAGTGTGGAGGTACTGCAACAGAATCTTGAGTTTTGGGTCTGCAGCCATTGCTTGAGCATGCTCTTGCTGGCTGGTGGGAAAACTATCAAGTGTTTCATTGTCTTGGACATCATTGTGAAAACAAGAATCATCAGAGGTGTCGATGCCGAATCCATGCCTACTGGGAGGTTAGAAAGAATGTTTAGTTGTTGGCCAGTATACAGTTCCGTGCTGATAACCGGAGAGGAGCAGAGACCATTGCTGCAGCTTTTGCAGTGTGCATGGAGGGATTTTATGTAAAGGGCCGAACAAGGTGGTGTGAGGCTTGTGGTCCTTTACAAAGTAGAATTTTCTGCTGTACAAGTGTTGATGGAATTTGGTCACCCCATATACAATAGAAAGAGCTTCCTCCCCAATCTATGAATAGTTGTATTGTGCGTTGTTTAAAGAGTTTGAATGTGAAGTCATTTGGCCTGTCCAATGATCCAACCCTGTGAGAGAGAACAGCTCCTATCCCATAAGAGAATGTGTCAACCGTCAGCACAACCGGCGTAGTGGGATCAAAATGTACCGAATACCAATCGCTCGATGAAATGTCCTTTATTTTCTGAAGTGCAACAAGACACAACCCAGCCCACACAAACGGAATTTTCTTTCGTCGAAGACGATGCACTGGAGCCGCAATCTGTGCAGCATTTGGAATGAATGAAATGTAGTGAGTTAGTTTACCCATTACAGCTTGGAGCTCACTGACATTCCTAGGAGGGGAGGGGGTCCCCAGATGGTGGTTAAATGTGACTGCAAAAGGTGGATACCATAACTATTGATAATGTGTCCCAAATATTCAGTCTCACTCTGGAAAGAGGAGCACTTTAGCCCAGTGTTTGAGAGCTCTTGAAATAATTTCCTGAGAATGGAAAGGTGTTTATTGTGAGAATGACACGAAGCTATTATATCATCCAAATACGAAAAAGAAGGAAGTGTATCAGTCAGCTGTGATAACCAGTGCTGAAAAGTTGCAGCCTTAAAAACTTGAATAACCCCTTGTAGGGGTTTGGACTGTTTATCCAAGAGAAGCAGCAAATAAGCATCACAATGATCAGTCTTGGAAAAGAAACAGTCTGCGCCAAGCTTGTGCCTGAGTTCCTCAGGCTGTGCTAAAGGCAAAGTCAGTAACATCTGTGGGTTTACCGTTGCCTTGAAATTTGTGTATAATGTAATTTGTCTGAATGTTTCTTTTATAAGTGCTGACTGCAATGGGGAAAATGAGACAATTTTCCTACCAAGATAAGAGTACCTATGCCACCTGATCTGATAGCATGAGGGACAACCCCTGCTAGGCAGAACCATTGGTGGGCATTGTCTTTCGTGTGAATCTCAGAATTATTAGCTTTGCGTAGGCCACCTTGAAAAAGTCACTAAGTTAATCACAAAGTTCAGCTACCCTGTCTGCAGGCACAGAAGAGTTCACAGAGAGAACATTGTCTTGAATGTGTACATCAGACAGATCAAAGGAGTACATACCAAAACTATTTTCACTTTCATGGCGGCACAAAACTGTGAACAATAGTTTTTTTAATATTATGAAATGTGGCAACTAGGCTGTAAATGCCTAGCAACGGAATGTCATGTCCACCATAACCAGAAAAAGTTTCCTGCAGTTCATATAAAGAGTGGTCCATTGATAGTGACCAGGCAAAATATCTCACGAAATAAGCATCAAACAAAAAAACTACAAAGAACGAAACTCGTCCAGCTTGAAGGGGGGAAACCGGATGGCACTATGGTTGGCCTGCTAGATGGCACTGCCACAGGTCAAACAGATGTTGTTGTTGTTGTGGTCTTCAGTCCTGAGACTGGTTTGATGCAGCTCTCCATGCTACTCTATCCTGTGCAAGCTTTTTCATCTCCCAGTACCTACTGCAACCTACATCCTTCTGAATCTGCTTAGTGTATTCATCTCTTGGTCTCCCTCTACGATTTTTACCCTCCACGCTGCCCTCCAATACTAAATTGGTGATCCCTTGATGCCTCAGAACATGTCCTACCAACCGATCCCTTCTTCTGGTCAAGTTGTGCCACAAACTTCTCTTCTCCCCAATCCTATTCAATACTTCCTCATTAGTTATGTGATCTACCCATCTAATCTTCAGCATTCTTCTGTAGCACCACATTTCGAAAGCTTCTATTCTCTTCTTGTCCAAACTATTTATCGTCCATGTTTCACTTCCATACATGGCTACACTCCATACGAATACTTCCAGAAATGACTTCCTGACACTTAAATCAATACTGGATGTTAACAAATTTCTCTTCTTCAGAAACGCTTTCCTTGCCATTGCCAGTCTACATTTTATATCCTCTCTACTTCGACCATCATCAGTTATTTTGCTCCCCAAATAGCAAAACTCCTTTACTACTTTAAGTGCCTCATTTCCTAATCTAATTCCCTCAGCATCACCCGACTTAATTAGACTACATTCCATTATCCTTGTTTTGCTTTTGTTGATGTTCATCTTATATCCTCCTTTCAAGACACTGTCCATTCCATTCAACTGCTCTTCCAAGTCCTTTGCTGTCTCTGACAGAATTACAATGTCAAACAGATATCAACTGCATTTTTTAAAATAGGAACCCCCATTTTTTATTACATATTCGTGTAGTACGTAAAGAAATATGAATGTTTTAGTTGGACCACATTTTTCACTTTGTGATAGGTGGCACTGTAATAGTCACAAACATAAAAGTACGTGGTATCGCATAATATTCCGCCAGTGCGGACGGTATTTGCTTCGTGATACATTACCCGTGTTTTTATCGTGCTGATGTGTGGCTATTGTGATCAAAATTCCCAATGGGCGTGTGCTATGTATTCTGCTCGGTATCCTGGACGACATCAGCCAAGTGTCTGGACCATTCGCCGGGTAGTTAAGTTATTTAAGGAAACAGGAAGTGTTCAGCCACATGTGAAACGTCAGCCACGACCTGCAACTAATGATGATGCCCAAGTAGGTGTTTTAGCTGCAGTCGCAGCTAATCTGTACATCAGTAGCAGACAAATTGCGCGGGGATTGGGAATCTCAAAAACGTCTGTGTTGAGAATGCTACATCAACATCATTCGCACCCGTAACATATTTCTATGCACCAGGAATTGTATAGCGATGACTTTGCATGTCATGTACAGTTCTGCCACTGGGCACAAGAGAAATTATGGGACGATGACAGATTTTTTGCACGTGTTCTATTTAGCGATGAAGTATCATTCACCAACAGCGGTAACGTAAACCGGCATAATATGCACTATTGGGCAACGGAAAATCCATGATGGCTGCAACAAGTGGAACATCAGCAATCTTGGTGGGTTAATGTATGATGTGGCATTATGGGAGGAAGGATAATTGGCCCCCATTTTATCGATGGCAATCTAAATGGTGCAATGTATGCTGATTTTCTACGTAATGTTCTACCTATGTTACTACAAGATGTTTCACTGCATGACAGAATGGCGATATACTTCCAACATGATGGATGTCCGGCACATAGCTCGCACGCGGTTGAAGCGGTATTGAATAGCATATTTCATGACAGGTGGATTGGTCGTGGAAGCACCATACCATGGCCCGCACGTTCACCGGATCTGACGTCCCCGGATTTCTTCCTGTGGGGAAAGTTGAAGGATATTTGCTATCGTGATCCACCGACAACGCCTGACAACATGCGTCAGCGCATTGTCAATGTGTGTGCGAACATTACGGAAGGCGAACTACTCGCTGTTGAGAGTATCGTTACACGTATTGCCAAATGCATTGAGTTTGGCGGACATCATTTTGAGCATTTATTGCATTAATGTGGTATTTACAGGTAATCACGCTGTAACACCATGTGTTCTCAGAAATGATAAGTTCACAAAGGTACATGTATCACATTGGAACAACTGAAATAAAATGTTCAAATGTACCTACGTTCTGTATTTTAATTTAAAAAAACCTACCTGTTACCAACTGTTTGTCTAAAATTGTGAGCTATGTGTTTGTGACTATTACAGCACCATCTATCACAAAGCAAAAAAAGTGGTCCAACTAAAACATTCATATTTATTTACATACTACATGAATATGTAATAAAAAACGGGATTCCTATTTTTAAAAATGCAGTTGATATCCATTTGACCTATGGCAGCTCCATCTAGCAGGCCAACCATAGCGCCATCTGGTTTCCCCCTTCAAGCTAGACAAGTTTCGTTCTTTGTATTTTTTTCGTTATTTTGACACTTATTTCATGAGTTATTTTGGCCTGGTCATGATCAATGGACCACCCTGTATGCTTCTGTTCAGCAACAGAGTCACTGATGCACCAGTGTCTAATTGCATGCATATTTTGTGTTTGGCAGTCTGCAGATTGAAAATCAATTTATTAGCCTGACACTGGATGAAAGAATTATGTGACATTTTTGCTGTTGCACTTGACTTGTACCATGTAACTCAAGAATCACTACTGGGCTTGAAGAGATTGTGCATTGACTGATAGCTTGGTTAATGTGCAGAGTGCTTGTTGTGTCTTAGTTTCCACAGATAGACCATCCTTGCCACAGTGACAAAATTTAGTGTCACAACTGGCACATCTGTGGCATTGTGCTGTGAAACATTGAGGGCAGTATTTAACACTGCTAGGCTGTTTCCTAGCACACTGGTTTTGTGTAAATCATGGCCCAAAACCCTGGCTGAGACTCCGCACCCCGCGGCATGTGACCTATGGGCACAATGTGCATTACTCTCAACTGCACAAATAGGAGCAGAATCAAAGTCTGTGATTCACTAATGGTTAAACCTGTTGCTAGGTTAGGATCAGGATCAAGGTTGCCACAAGTTCAGGAAATAAGCGAATATCAGGGAATTTCAAATGTCAGGAAAATCATGGGAATATCAGAGAAATTTGAAGAAAAAAGAAAAAAAAAGAAAAACACTGGAAAAATCTTGTTTTTTGTCTCAGTAGATGGAATGGCTTGTTTACTTAGATGAAATGGCTTGTTTATTGAGGTGTCGTGCATCGTCACTGGCTGGGCACAGTTGAGTGTGTGCGCCGCTTCCCTACTCCCTCATTCTTACTGCTTCTCCCATTTCTACAACTCCCCACTTCTTGCCACTAGTCTAGCAGCTGCCAGTGAGAGGCAGAGAGGTGTGAGAAGTGGTTTGTTTGCATCTGATTCTCAGAGACTTTTGACACAGTGGCCGGAGACAGTGGTCACGTGTGCACAAGGTGTGTGTGAGTGATTGTGTGAATGTGTGTGCGCTCTCGTTCTCTGACAAAGGCAATGGCCAAAAATTTAGTTATGAGAGAGTGTTTGTCTTTTCTATGTGCTTGTCTGCTGCTCAGCAATCATCTTTATGGTGATTTACTACCTATCATCATTAGTATTAGTTCTCAAGAGTATTTGTGCAAGTTATCTGTTGCGTGGGTTGATCTCCGTCGTGTCATTTCAACAACATGGTGTCTGTGGCAAGTGAATAGCTGGCTGCATGAGTGGACTTCCATGATGGGCCAAAACCGCAAACCATTTCTGTGGGTATCTCTAATGGATCGGGCCTGCCGATCTGAAGTCCATCGTTTCTCCCTAATGTGAAGGTCTTGACCATCAGATCTAGTCTCACCAAACTGCCAGCAGGCCAGGTCTGTTTGTGTGTGCCATAATGCAGCATATTTTTGTGCTTTATCCATGGACCCAGGACTGCAGTGCTCCTCAGCAGGCCAGAGGCCATGGGCAATGGATTTTAGGAAGTGAAACTGTCTCGCCACAAGTACATTGTACAGTGTGGCGTTTTATAAACATTTTATTTATTCTAGTACATTTTGGGGCTCCAAAAGTAGTTTATATATTGGAAAGTATGGATGATAAGAAGAAGAAAATTGTGGCAGTCACTGGCAGTTTGTAGGCTATGTACTCGTGTATTTGTTGAAAGAAAAACCACACAATACCTGTAAAATAATAGACATAACACAGTGGTTAATAACAAACGATAATGAACATAGTAGAAGCAACATTTTATAGTGGTCACCTAAAGTGTTGTTTTACACAACTCTTTTTTGCCATACATACTTCTGTCAAGAGGCTACTTTTTCTGAGGTTATTTCTGAAATCAGTGAAGGTATTTTAAATCTGCCTTCTGACTCTAATGAAATGCATATTTTTGTCACTAAATGTTTTTTGTTTTGTTGGAATGAAATAATATCCATGGTCTTAATGAAACCTAGAGGGTGTTTTCAGAAAGGATTTTACAACTTTAAGCATTCATATAAATTTATGGAAAGAAGATAGAGCTGGCTTTAGTGTTATTTTGTAGGGCAGCACACAGTTTTTTTAACCTTAAACTAAAGATGTTGTAAGTGGCTTTCGTAGGTTATGCTGAACACATCCCATCGGAAGTCATTTTCTTCCCAAACTTGCTGTAGCTTTGCAGGTGTCACTTGATCAGTGACAGCATAAATTCTTGCTCTAAGTTCAGGTAGAGAAGCCAGCACACCCATAAAAAAATTCAAGTGGTGTCAGGTCTGGGGAACGTGGGGGCCATGCAATTGGTGCATCACGGCCAATCCATTGACCACGAAATCAGTCACTGAGAAAATCCCAGATGTCAGCTAGGTAGTGGGGTGGTGCACCATCTTGTATGATGTAAACATTTCATTTTTGGTCATCCTCATCAATCTGTGGTATCAAAAATTGTTGTAACATATCCAGGTACACTATCCCGTTGATGGTTCTCGTGCGGAAGAGAAGGTGCCATACACTTTGTTCTTGCTCAGTGCACAAAAAAGTCCAGTTTAGGGCTATCACAAACATGTTGCAATGTTTGATGTGGATTTTCACTGCCCCAAATCCTACAATTGTGTGTGTTAACCTTCTCACTTAAGTGAAAGGTCGACTGTCCAAGAAATGTTCATCCCCATGTAATCGATTTAACATATCCACACACAAGTTCTTTTGAGCAATTTTATCAGTGTCTTTTATTGGTTGTATGATCATCATCAATCTGTATGGTTTCAAATGCAAATGATTTCTCAAAACGTGCCAAAGAGCCATATTTTGGATTTGCAGTTCATGAGATGTACACTGGGTCGATTTTTGTAGGCTGTTGACAGAAATGTTGTCTCACTCGCTCAGTGACGTCGTCAGATGTGCTTGGACGACCTGATTATTTCCCATGTCTTTCTGAGCACCCTGCTTCTACAAAACATTTGTCACTCATAAATTGTAGGCCTACTAGGAGGTATTAGTGTTCTTGGTACAGGAATTATGCTGAACTGTTCTCGCCAACTTTGATTCTTCAAACCTAAACATGCAGCTAGCACTCTCGGGTTCAGTGAAGGCAGCCATCTTTAACAGAACTGCTGCTAGTGCTCTTTACGGTGAGATTTGGCTCTAGCAATCTACGCGAGACAAAACTTGATGTATTTCCTTACAAATTGACACTACAATCACCTCTGTAGGTACTACAAATTAATTTATATGAATTTTCAAAGTTGTAAAATTCATTTGGAACACCCTGGCTTTCTTTCTCTATAAAAAAACAGTTCATTACAAGAGATGTTGATTTAGATCTTCGCTCACATGTTTAGAAATACAGAGGCCCTTACATTTTTTTGTCAACTTATGTCTGTACTTACCCTTTAGATCTCAAAATTTGTCAAGGAAAAATGCTAAAACTTGTCTGGAAAACAGGGAACTATCAGGAAATTTTGCTTTGGGGACCTTGCTGGCAACCTTGAGGATACTTAACGCTTTGAAGACCAGCCACTTAGAAGGATTTCAGACATAAAGATCAGCCATTTATGCCATTAATTAAAACATTACCAACACATATGTAATTGATATATCTTAGAGTAATACATTCTAAAAAAAGACCACACTTAAAAATTTATTTTCCATATTTACTTCAGTTTTTCACTACATTACAAATTTTAAAATAACGACAGAAAACATAATTATCCATCCAAGAGTGCGAGGCGAGTTATCGAGCGCTTTTTTCCTCTTGGGCTCCCAAAACTACTTGTTCACTCAACAAACATCACGTATTGGTAGCAGAATTGCAGCAAACTGCGAAATCTCCACCAGCTGCTGCATCTGCTGTGTCAGAAACTGAAGTACCTGAGTTAGTGACAGTTCTTGTGGGGGTCTAGCCATGATCAAACACACAAAAAGACACTTGAAAATAGAGCGCAACTGCTAAAGAAAGTACAGATTAATATCGCTAGGAAGATCAGGCTCTGAAAAGAACAAGAAGACACAATCAGTTACAGGGCAAATGTTCTGAAACACAATCATAAACACCGAAGCAAAGAAGCAGACAAGTATGGCAAAGCACCATGTTCTGCAAGAAAGATTCACAGTTAATATCATTGCCAATTGTTTGTATGATGATAAGTAGAAAATGCAGTGGAACACATGTGAGAACTGCCTTGTCACCAGATGTTGGGCCGTTCCGATGTGGATACCAAGGAGTGGGTGGGTTCTGTGATACAGAACAAAATAACTTCCTGTACTTAACTTAAAATAACAGCAAGTCCAGAGCATATTGCGGTGTGAGTTCTTGAGATAGGCTGGTTCGACATCCACAGTAACAAGAGACTAATGTACAAAGCTTAGATTACACAGGCAGATCTGAATGAACAGACTGACTGGAGTTCGGTACAGTCCTTTAAAGTCAGCTTCGTGGCAGAGCTGGCACCGTGTGCTGAGGAAGGTGTGTCAAAGCTGGCTGCAGATTGGCAGTGCAGTCACATGGGTTACTGCCAACTTCTAAGCATGGACTGGCATGGTGTGGTATTAATTGTGCACAGTACCACACTTGGAGTTAATAGTTGTAAAGTTATGGGCTGTTTTGTTTCATGGTACTCTCAGAAAATAAGCAGTGTTCACTTTATGAAATTTGAATGCATAGAAAGTGTGTGAAATTTTGTATTTTTTGTTTGCTCTATAGGTACACTGTAAGGTTTGATTTGATACAGACTGAGCTTTTTAATGAGAAGGACCCAGTGTTTGTCATGTACTGAAATACAGCTTTAGAAAATGTTTATTGTAAAATACTTCTGTAAACATACAATAAATGTCACACATTTGAAGCAAATTACTTTGCATTTGAAGTACTTATTTCACAACCTCACTCTTTATTTTGAAGGAAGGTATATGTTTTTGTTGCTTGTTCCAGGCAGCGCGGCTTCCCCGGCCGATGCCAAGGTCCTTCCCTCTTTCATCAACGTTGTTATGGCTCGCTGCATGCCGTCCAGCGTCTTGAGTTGATGTACAAGTTGGATGCCCATCAAGGATGTGTGAATGCTCTCCACTTCAATGCAGCTGGAAATAAGCTTGCTAGTGGTTCAGATGACCTTGGTGTTGTGATATGGGACTGGGCTGTTGGAAAGACATTAGTTTCCTACGACAGTGGTCACAAGAGCAATGTCTTCCAGGTATGTGTCACATAATATGTTAGACCATGTGTGTTAACATCATTACATTTATTATACTGTAGTTCTGTGCTTGGGTTTTTTTTTCCCTTGATATAATATTTGATTTTGCTCTGTTTGAAAGCAGGATGTTGGTATTGTGCTAGGTTCAATGTTTGTAGCTTTGATGTTATCAGAATCTTAAACTAAGTGTATGTGCATTATGAAGAATTAGTGAAGGTAGATCAGTTGCTATGATGCTTGTTGTTTGAAACTCTTTATTAATATAGATGAACTTGTTAGATAATTGAAAAATACTTTTAGAAGCTCTCAGTTTCATAAAATTACCTATGACATCATTAACTCGCCATTTTTGTCTCACCATTTACTCATCTCCCCCCCCCCCCCCCCCCCCCCCCCTCCTCCTCCTCCTTTGACCATTGGGCAGTTTCCTACTTTTGACTGCATCATCTTGTTGAAGATAGTGAAAGTTCTTCGAATTTTTGCCGCATTTACATATTGTATACTGTTCATTCACAATTTTTGTTAGATTGTGTCTCAAGGTTTCAGTAACAAATTGAATTTAAATCTCATGGCAAATTTTGTGAAAGGAAATTTGCTAAACCATTTTTTGGATGATTTGCACATTTAAGAACTGTTTTACCATCTGATGAGAGTACTGTGTTTCGATTTACACTAATGAATTTAAACATAGACAGACCCTTGACTGCTCCAGTTGTATCTTTAAACTGAAATCCGATGGTATTACAAAGAGGTATCTGCATTGTTGAGGGCATTAAAGCAGACGAGGCACATAAGAAATATGAAATTCCTCACGTGCCCCGATTTCATGACTTTAAAGCAAGTTATGTGGTACATTACTCAGTACTCCGGGGCACATACAAATCAGTGCAACGAATTGGTGGAAGCAGCACCTGAGAGGCTTGTGTAATAGGTACTGTAGCACACTATGTGCAGTGACCACAGTGTTTGGGGTGTAGTGCCGTAAGTCATTGCAAGAAATTTTTTGGACAGTGAAACATATGTCTAAAAAATCTTTTTAAACCTCTCAACTTTCTCATTGTGTTGGTAGGGATAATACAACTTGGTTAATAAGCCTATATTGACTGACCAGTCTTTCTCATTTGGAGCTCTTCACTATTTACGAGTATATTTTGTGCAAACTTCTCAGTGTTGCCCCTAATTAAAATTATTATTATTATTATTATCGTTATCTTTCCCTTCTCAGACGTTATTTCTGGTTAAAAATGGAAAGTGACGCGGACCTTGATCGAGCGTGACTTTCTTTTAACTGTACGGTATATGTTACATTTTACTATTATTATTATTATTATTATTATTATTATTATTTCTCTTTCACTGTATTAAATTCATATAACAGTTTTAGTTTTGCTAGTGTGCTACAATAATGTTATGCCTCAAAATCTCAGACAACAAAGTTAAATTGGAAATCTACTTCTCAGTATCCAGGCATTTTTATTCTGCTTGTCTAAGTACTAAGCAGATAAGTGAAATACATATGTCAGTTGCTTGTGGTTTGAACTCAACCGAGCTTTTCAGTTTGCCCATGAAAATGATACTTCATGGAAATTATAGCTATACTCATACTTGGCAACATTTGTAAAAGGGAAATGAAATGCAAGTGACTAAATAATTGAAATCATTAAGTAATCTGTGGCTAACAAGTGTTTTTACAACATTAAAAAAATGAAGACAGCTTCTATATCAGTATTGTTAGAATCTTGTTACCATGTGGGGTGAGTGTTGGTCAGTTAAAGCTGTTCTCAGCCAACAAGGTAGGATATATATGCAAATGTTTCATATGGTTTTACAAGTACTGTACACAGAAATATTTTCATCATTTGGAACTTTCCAAATTTGGGAACCGGTCCAAAGTGCTTTCACTTGGTTTAGGGTCCTCAGAACACCATCAGATGCTGAAAGTGGGCACTCCTTAACAATATCGTCTACTGTTTGGTCCTGTGTTACACAGTCAGCAGATGAATGGAAACCCCACTTCTTCAAGGTGTGTGACCTGCCCTAATGCTGTTCTTCAGCTTTGCCCAGATTTGGCGGAGTTGTGGAATCCCTCACTCAACCTTCTTTGTTGGATCTTGAACCAAATGAGCATTGTTGGATGGCTGTTCATCACAGCACTGTTGCCACTTGATCACGTTGAAAGGACTCTTAGTTCCTTAATTGACCCAGGGTTCTTTGCAAGATTTCAGACGAGTTGTTGCTGGATCTTGTCGGGCATTATACAAGGGATAGTTGTTACGAGAAATTATTTTGAGCAAGTTTACCTCATCTGCTTTTCTCTGTAGATCTTGCGGAGCGGTTTTAGTTAGGACAGGTATCCAGTGAATCGGAGTAATGTCACAATACCAGTGATAACTCTGAGGACCCCCTTTAAACTTTGCATCAATCTTTGTTGTGTGGGCACTATTTTTCAACACCGGAATGTAATATTCACTTGAAGAATACATAAGCAACTGGACGATCCCTGGGCAATGGTTTAATACTGGCTAATTCTTCTTCAAGGCACTGCTATGCAGCAACTAGTATTCAGGAGAACTTGTCTAACAATAGTCCTGTTCAAGAAGTTGGCTGTACACCCGCGTGGCTTTGCTATAGCCCGCATCTTGTAGGACGGCGCTTCCGCGCATAGAGGTGGAGCAATAGGCAACCATGGAGGGGATGAAGCCTGTGCATGCATGGCAGTAGAGTGCGGACAAACAAAAGACTGCCTCGCTGAATTGTGTTGCTGCAGTCAACAGTCAGGTTCATTTCTCTATGGTACATCGTATTACATCTTCAAATGTATGAGGGGGTAATACCTTTTAAAACTGATTTCGATCAGCCATCTATATTGGAGAAATCTTGCTTCACATCTTGACATTGTGTCCACTGCTCCTCAGCATTAGTCTGCATGACATTGGAAGGGAAGAACAGGTGACACGTCATTTTTTTCCAAAACGACGATTGTCTAAAGACGAGATAATCGAAACTGGTTGCATCAATTGTCGTTTATTGCAGTGTGAATTGTATTATGAGTAAAAGTGTAATACATAAGAAAATTAAGTTCAAACTCAAATCGAAATCATTATACATACTTGACAATCGTTTCTACTGCATATATTTTTAATATAATGTGTGTGTGAGTGTGAGTGTGTGTGTGAGAGAGAGAGAGAGAGAGAGAGAGAGAGTGTGAGTGAGTGAGTGTATTACTAGTAGCAAAGACTAGTGCAAAAGACTTTCATGAAACCTGCCAGTATGTTATATTTTTCACTGTCAATGTGTGTTATGAGTCTAAACTAACTCATTTGACATTGCAATGAAAGACCACATTTATGATCCACTGAATAGGCAAATAATTAAATCATCTTCTATGAATAACTCTAGGGAATGCTGATAGATAACGTCGAAAACCACCGATTTCTTTATAGGTAACTCTTCTTGTCATTTTAAAACATTTTTCAGTTGTTGCCTTGAAAATGATAGGGGTTTACTCATTGTAATACCAGAGTTTTCAACAAATTTATCCAGCTACATTCTTGCGAGTAGTTACATCTTACAACGCACTTGGCAAATTTTAAATTCTCCTCGGGTAATATGCGAAACAATGTAGCCTACATTCTTCATCAGATACAAATTCCTAGTCAATAAAGGCTAGGAAGTTCTCATATACCAAGTATGCAATTGACATATTGACAAACATGATTTTTTAAACAATGAGTTCTCAAAACCAAGAAATATTATGATGATACTTTTTTCCAAAGTCTACTTTGATTAACTATCGTCACTGCTGTCTGAGTTAGTCTGAACCACCTGATTGTAAATATAGGATAAGAGGTTCAAGGCTTATATCTACCTTCATCTCCCTATTAAAGTCTTCTTTCTGAAGCTATTCAGCTTGCAGCACACGGCGTGCCCACGCTGAAGGGGAATGTTGTCTGTTGTTCATGTGCAAACAATTCAGTGTCTGTTATGTTGAATTTTTATTTTTCCCTCCACACATCTCGTAATCTGTGCCAAAATTAATTCTATTGGACTTTACTGATAGTGATATGCAGGTAAATGTAAAATTTTGTGACCACATTTATGTGCATGAATTCAAATTTGTACGTTCTGTTGCATAACTTGAGTAAATTAACAAGCTACAGAAGTTTGACAAGAGTGTGGCCTATACGTGTAATGTGCAGAATATATTTATTTAAACCAGAACACTATATCCACTTTCCAAAATGAGAGTATGATATCCCTGCAATAAAAAATGTAGTTTAAAAATATGTGGCAGTTTTATATATTTAGAGACAAGAAACACTGGATGAACAGCTTTTGATCCAACTGAAAATGGATAGCTTTCTAACTGAAATTCTGGTATGTCATCCTCATCGTTGCCGTCGCTGTCATTGTCTTGAGTCGTAAAATTGAGCTGATGCGGGTCTCCATGGTAGTCTGTTGTGCACAAGCTCTGTTCAACTCCTAAAACATCTTTTTGAACTTAGTTACTGTTGTCTAGCCTTGGTTTCCCTCTGCAATTGTCATCACTCACACTTGCCTCCAGTACACATTTAATGATTGCTTGATGCCTCAGGATATTTTCTATCAACCTATTCCTCCTTTTAATAAAGTTGTGCCATAACATTATTTTCTCCCCAATATGAGCCGGTACCACATAGTTATTTTATGTAGTCATTTAGTCTTCGGCATTCTTTTGTAGCACAAAGTTTCAAGAGCTTCTATTCCCTTCTTTCTGAAATGATTATTGTCTATGTTTCACTTCTATACAAAGTTTCACTCCAAACAAATACCCTCCAGAAAGGTTTCCCAACATTAAAATTTAGACTCAATATTATCAAATTCATCTATTTCAGAAACTTTTTTCTTACTATTGCCAGTACACATCCATATCCTTTCTACAAAGATGTTCTGAAAAGTAATGTTTCTGAATTTTTTAATCTGTTTTCAGTATCAGTGGAGGTATTATATGCCAAGCATACTTCTCACTCAACTTTCCTACTTCGATGGCACAAATTGCAACACTTTGCGACTAGGGGGCTCCAAATTACAGCGTGTAACATGATAGGGTGTGTAACATAACTATGTTGGAACATGTGAAACAGTGACTGTGACCGAGCTTCTAATTGCACACATGTGTGGCACATTGCCAGATCACACGGGTGCACTGTGACATCTGCAACAGTCGGATGCCCTGAGTTCACTGTCATTCATTATCCTACATACCATCCTAACTTGACCCCATCCAATTTTTGTCTACTTCAAAAATGTAAAGAACACCTTTGAGGATTTCACTTTGATAGTGATGAAGTACTGCAGGCAGAGGTGACGTTATGGCTCTGTTAACAGAATAAAACATTCTACAGTGATGGTATCAACAAACTGGTCTCTCATTGGAAGAAATGTGTTTCTCGCCAGGGTTACTACGTTGAAATGTATAGATGTGAAGAATAAAGATGTAGAACATTAATAAAGTTTTTTTATTTAAAAAATGTTTAGAGTTTCCACAAAAAATTACTAATACATTACTTTTGAGCACACCATGGTACTCTGGTCACTGTCAGTTATTTTTTTGCCAAAATAGCAAAACTTGTGGACTAAAATTTACAATTTTTAAATTTATCTTTAATGGTGGTCCATCACATAGCTGATGAAATGGATTCTTTCTTGTTTGTAGTATATTTTATTTACAAGTTGTACAAAAGATGTTTTTGTTGTAGCCTAATATATACTTGCGATTTTATAGTTGAATAAAAACTTGAAAAATTAGATTAGATCAAGAAAGTACAGAAATTTAACTTAAGAATCTTTATTAGGAAGGGAAAAAAGAAGCTAGGATATAATTGTTACATTGAGCATTGTTAACACTTGGTTTAAGAATCATGGAAAAAAGGGTGGATATGTGGTGGAGACCTTGGTACACTGGAAAGTTTCAGATTGATTATGTAGTGGTAAGACCTAGATTCGAGAACCAGATTTTAAACTGCAAGACATTTCCATGGCCACACATGGACTCTGGCCATAGTTTATTGCTCGTGACTGTAGGTTAAAAATGAAGAGAATGCAAAAGGACGGGATATTAAGGAGATGGGACCAGGATAAGTTGAGAGAACCAGAGGTTGTTGAGAGAACCAGAGGTTGTTGAGAGAACCAGAGGTTGTTGAGAGGTTAAGAAGGAGCATTGGGCAATGATTGCCTGAAACAGGGGAAGGGAATACAGTAGAAGTCGATTGGATGGCTTTTGGTGATAAGTAATGAAGGCAGCAGAGAATCAGGTAGGTAAAAAGTCAGGCATGGTAGAAATCCATAGATATCACAAGATGTACTGGGTGCAGTTGATGAAAGGAGAAAATATAAAAATGCAGCAAATGAAACAGATGAAAGGGAATAAAAAGTGTAAAAAATGAGGTGACATAACCTGAAATGGCTAAGCAGGAGTGGCTAGAGGACAAATGTAAGTGTGTAGAAGCATTTACAACTAGGTGAAAGATAGATACTGCACACAGGAAAATTAAAGAGGCCCTTGGAGAACAGAAGACTACCAACAGCTCAGATGGAAAACCAGTACCAAGTAAAGAAGAGAAAGATGGAAGGCTTTCACAACCTGATGAAATTGGTACTGGTAAACCTTTCGGAGTATAAGGTCATTGTCCACTCAGTGGAAGTGCAATGCCTCTGAAGATGTCCAGAACAGTTCTGGATGATAAGTTATTAACAGAAGAGTTTTGTGGACCACGACCTTATACCCCAAAAGGTTTACCAGCAGCAAAGAAGAGAAATTTGAAAAGTTTTAGGAATATATAGAGGGGCTATAAAAGGTAAATGAATTTAAAGGCAATATTATTGGAAATTATTTGTAGACATTTAGAAAAGCTGGTAGAAGCCAACCTCGGGGAAGATCAGTTAGGGTTCTGGAGAAATGTGGGAACTTGAGAGGCAATACTGACCCTACGACTTATCTTAGAAGATAGGTTAAGGGAAGGCAAACCTATGTTTATAGCATTTTTTTTGGCTTAGAGAAATCATTTGACAGTGTTGGCTGTAATACTCTCTTTGAAATTCTGAAGGTAGCAGGGGTAAAATACAGGGAGGCAAATGCTATTTACAACTTGTACAGAAACCAGACAGCAGTTATAAAAGCCAAGGTGCTTGAATGGAAATGAGTGGTTGAGAAGGGACTGAGACAGGGTTGTAGCCTATCCCCAAAGTTATTCAATATGTACACTGAGCAAGCTGTAAAGGAAACTAAAGAAAAATCTGGAGTGGGGATTAAAGAATTAAAAAATTTAAGGTTACTTTGACATTGTAATTCTGTCGGAGACAGCAAAAGATTTGGAGAAGTGGTTAAACAGAGCAGACAGTGTTTTGAAAGGAGGATATAAGAGGAACACAAACAAAAGCAAAATAAGGGTAATATATTGTTACGGCGTAAAGTGAAGTGCCGGCATGCCAGTCGGGAACAATAAAGAAGGGGTGGTTTTGAGAAGTAGTCAGCCAATCACATGCTGACCTGACCTCCCTCCAGGACAATGCAAGACCAGCAGCGCCTATGTGAAGAGGACATAAGTGCTGCGACAGACTGGTGACGGCCCAGTTCAATTGCAGTTTCAAGACTAGTGACTTGGATGGCACCATCAGTGCTAGACCACTTCGCTTGTACTCTCTCTATGTAGCACAGACTTGTGATTGTCTATACTGAAGTAGATTGGTTGTTTTGTATGTTGCCCTTTGCTTGCGACACATCTGTGTAATTGCAAAAGTTAAGTATTGTAATTTTCTTTTTGTAATAAAACTCGTTAATACGAGTATGTAGGCTTCCAGGACACTACATTTATAGTTGAATTAATTCAGATGATGCTGAGAGAATTAGATTAGGAAATAAGACACTAAAAGTATTAATGAGTTTTGCTATTTGGGCAATAAAATAAATAATGATGGCCAAAGTAGGAGAGGATATAAACTGTAGAATAACAATGGAGAGAAAAATGTTCCTTAAGGAAAGTTTGTTAAAACAGAATATAAATTTAAGTGTTAGAAAGTATTTTCTGAAGGCATTTGTCTGTTGTGTAGCCATGTATGAACATGAGACATGTGCAATAAGCACTTCAGACAAGAAGAGAATAGAAGCTTTTGAAATGTGATGTTACAAAAGAACGCTGAAGGTTAGGTTGGTAGATTGCATAACTAGTGATAATGTACTGAATAGGATCAGGGAGAAACAGAATTTGAGGCATAACATGACTAAAAGAAGGGATGGATTGATAGATTTGACACATTCTGAGATATAAAAGAATTGCGAGTTTAGTATTCAAGGGATTTGTAGAGGGAAAAATTGCAGAGAGACAGTCAAGTACAATAAGCTGGTTCAAATGGATGCAGATTGCAGCAGTTATTTGGAGATGAAGAGGTTTACACAGGATATAGTAGCGTGGAGATCTTCTTCAGTCCAAAGATTGATGATGATGATGATGATGATGATGAAGAAATTATAAGATCCCACCACCAGTGCCATTCAAAATGTGAGGACCTCAGTAGAACACTTCGACCCAATCACCCCTGTGTGGCTTAATTTCTAATCTTAGTTATTGACTGACTGTAGAAAAGCGTCTCTGAATGAAATTAGTAACTACCCTAAGTCTACCTTCTGTGCTATTCTATTCTGATTTAATCTAAGTCCTCGTATAGTTCTAACTGTGTGGTTAATGTATTTCATTTATCTATGATGCAGTGGTCCAGTGCTACTACTTGCACACTGTAGCTATTATAGGTTTAAAGTGTCTGTTTAAGAAGTAACTTGGCACAGTTATAGCTATTAGTTATAGTCTATAGATGTTACTTCTTGATTTGGGAGCTGTTAGCCACCTGTCTGGCAGTATTTTGTGCTCCATTATACTTCCACTGCATCACCCTTTAATTATAAATTGGCATTGTCAGATCACTGTTTTTATTCTTTTAAGTGTCAGATACTTAACATGGGTCAGATTAATCTTAGGTAATGCGTGTTGTGCAGTTCTCTATTTTCTGTTTGGATTAATCTCATCTGAAAACTGTGCATAAATGACAAAATTACCCATACATAATTTCCGTTACATATTTGTACCGTCACAACATGATCAGAGTATATTTGTGACATCTTTGTAGCAGTCCGTTGCCTGTTGACTAATATGATAACAGCTTTCGGTTCGCTGCCCCCGTGTGGTCACTGTTGCGTTCTTTGCAAGACCAGTCAGTCATCTGTTCCTTGTGTATGGTTCTTGTAAGCACACCATGTTAGTACACACCTCGTCTGACATTTTGCAGCTTCACATTCACAGTACCTGCGTAGCATTTAATTGGAACAGCATCATGGATGCTTGGTGAAAACAAGCATTTTATGTCTATCCTACTTGAATCAAAGAATATGTGACCATGTGCCATCACAAAGTCTCTATACACCTTCCAATCTCTGTACTCATGCTTTCTCGAAGAGTTCAAGCTGTATGTGGGTATCATTCGGGATAGTTTCAACCTTTAAGATCATTTGGTTTAATTGTTCACTAGAGGAAAAGCATAATGTGCTCCCATTTGGGTGCATTTTGCATGTTATGAAACATTAGGAATTTTGAAAGATATCTCATTGTTCCAGTTTGTTAATGTGCAAGCTATTCTCTGGGGTCCTGTAGTCATAGAAGTAGTTTTGTTGGATTCTGTGAGTGCTTGTTCTGTTTCCACATTTTATTTTTTTAGTCAGTTTCTTCTTTGTCTGGTGTTCTTTCTATGTACGCAGCATACAGTTTGTCTGTATTTGCTGGATGTTTGGCTCGTGTGTCGTCATCTGTGGTCTGCTGTGTCTGGCTCAGTATGTCTGTCAGGGTGTATACGACCCGGGAGATCCGGGAAAACCCGGGAATTTTTTCATCCGGGGGAAAACCGGGAAAAACCCGGGAATTTTTTAGAATTCCGGGAATTTTTCATTGTTCTAGTTCTCTGTTAAATTTTTGTAATTTTGACTGGTAAGAACTGATACTCTAACAATGGATATTACTGTATCCCACTACTGCAGAATAATACTTCAACAATAAAATATAAATGAGAGAAAAAAACGAAAATAACTTAAATTACAAAGGAAATGTGCCATATACAACGACGACACACAGTGCTCATGCAAGCATGTGCCAACAGCAAAATGTGTCAAAGGCTTTAGGAAGACTAAGCAATGCTTCATAACAACAAATTACCTCCGATGAGCGTGAAGTCATAACTGTTTACATTAGATTTGTTTTAGCAGTTACGAACGGGCTCATGCGCATGCGCAGTTGAGTTGCGTTTGAGTAGTAGATTCTCCTGCTTCCGGCTACAGGAATGTGGCTGTTGGCTGTGCAAGCAGTCGCAGCAAGCTGCTAGATGCTACCGGGAAAAGGGGGCTCCAAATTCATATTCTTGAGGGGAAAAAAAACTTGTTTCACAAAGCGCCTAGCATCCAGCGCATGTTGGTCTATGAATTATTCATATGATTTTGAAACGCATCCCTGTTCGTTTTTGAACACACTTTAAGTTGATTTCTGAATGAATCATAAGTTGATTTTTGATTGTGTGCATAGTGTACGTGATGCCTCTGTCAGGAGAATCCTCGTCACATCTAGAAATAAACGTTCCACAGGCAAAAGGGGACGGGGCTACACGAGCTGAGCGGAGTTAAGCCGAACGGATGAATGAATGCCAATCGCTATCTGATTATGTGGTTGATTGGATTTGCAAATGATCAGTGTTGTTATAATTACTAGTGAAATCCATAGATTCATACTGCCAGAATGGAAATAAACGACTAACAGAAATAACAGGTGAGAAAGATTACGTATTACATCTCGGTGCATCCAAGAAAATGAAATTTTGACAGAAAATTTTTGGCCAGATCGCTACGTTAGTAAGAACCAGTTGTCAGCCGCTTAAGTTATATTCTGGAAGTAACGCGGAAAACCTGTTGTACGAACATGTAACAACGCCTAACCGGAGAATAATCGCGGGATAACTAAACCTGTGATTCTGCCAGGGTTTGTGAAGTTAATCGGCGAACAAATTTTGGCAATGGCAGGAATAACTACAGGATTGGTGATGACAAGATTGTTTGTTAGAATGAGGAAGGAGGAGAAACGGGGACATCACACAAATTATGGAAGAATAAGACAATTCCAAATTTATATAAAAATTTTGTAATACTACTTTTTGATCTCATGCTTGAGACACTGGTGCGTATGAATGAAATGTGAAACTATTTCCTAACATAAAGCTTTTTGCTTGTAGTAGGCCTAATAGGCATTTGACATTGGTGCTTTGTGAATTATATTCTGTCATGTTATAAAAATAACCATTTGTGCCAAAACAGTCTCGTTTATTAGATGTGTGTTACAAAATTTCTGCAATATTAGAAAGACCTATTTTGTTTTATCTAGCAGACAGTGACGAAATAGACATAATCAGATCGAGAAACCACACCAGTCTTGCGTATTATTTGTATTGACAGTTTTTTTCAGTTTTAGATTATGACATTTCGATTTTTCATGTAGCAAAATGTTTGATGAAAGTTGATGAGGAAATAGATTCTCTCGCAGAAAGGAAACCACGCCATGTAAAGCTGTAACCAGATTAGATAGGAAAAAAAAAAAGTGCTGGGAGCTAATTGAAGAAATGTGTAGTTTATTGCTTGGCTCGTGTCTTTATTGGTTTTATGTGTCCTATATTTAATTTTATTACACACAAAAGAGCAAGTTGTTAGCTAATAGGCAATAAAGAGTGCAAATTTTCTGAAGAGTTCTTGTTCTCCCGATTACAAATAATCCCATTCACTATTAATTGAGAGATATAATTTTTTTTTTTTTAGTGGGGCAGGCTGTCCAACAGGCTGACTGGGAACAGGAGAGGCATTACAGAACATTTCAATTTCCACTGCCCTGAATATAGTTTGTTGGCATTTATTACAAGATATACACGTTTAAATTCCACAGAGCGAAATACAGTGACGTGCGATAAAAGAATGCTGCACTTTGGCACACTTACGACCTAACAACATGTCTTACATTTCCTCGAACACATATGTTTTGTGTAATACAATGCTGTTGCTCCAAGAAAATTTAAATCCTGAAAACCACACTGAAAAACTTAATATCAGATGAGGTCTACTTCATTGGGAATCTGGACATATGAATGTGCACTTTAAGTATGCATTTTAAATGTGCTCATTTAAGTATGCAGTTTAAATGTGCACATTTAAGTATGGTTCGAGAAATTCCGATGCTCTTGGAGTATCCTTTGATGTCTTGTTTCTTTTATGACATAATGTATTATCTTTCAATGTTTTACATGTACGTACATACGGGCTTCCAGTGTCATGGTAGCTGCATAAGCGCGGTGTCGCCTGTTACCTGCGCTCTCTGGCAACTGCTGAAACGAACCTATTTCTAAGAGGTTGTGAGGAAATATTGTGTATGGTGGTTTGAAAGGCGTTACTTTCAAAGTAAATATCCTTTTACGCAAGTTGAACTATGTGCGACAATGTACCATGAATTTCATAAATCACAGAGCGTTTGACTCTCATTTAAAAATCAACTCTTTGATGGCGGGCCATTTAGAAGAATTTCGAACCATGAAGATCAGACATTTATGTCACTATTAAAAATTTTACTGGCACATTTGTCTGATATATCTTAAAGTGTAACACACGCAAAAAATATCAACATTATATGCAAAAGCTTAACTTCTCTTGCAGCTTATTAACCTTAGAGACTGATATTATATGTGAACGCTTTGTTTTTCTTGCAGCAACGCTATGCATACTAATTTAAACTATTAACTTTCCCTGTTTGTGTGTTCGTGCTACGTAACAGTGATGTTGCTGTTGGCTGACTACATCACGTGTCCCATGCTCTGAATATCCGCCGTCATCGGCTGTCGAGATCACGTGACATGAGCTATGACTGGCTTACAGAAGTGCATCTCAATCTCGATTCCAATAATTCGGAAAGTAACATGCGGTGTTTGGTGGAATTCCAATGTATACTTGTGTAATACGAAAATATGCAGCATACACGTTGTTGCACATCAAAGATAATTCCAAAATGTGTGTTTTTCCCTGAGTTTCGTTTTCAAAAGTGCCGGGAAATTCAAAGCCCTTGTATAAAATCATAACCATTCAAAGGATTGATAAGTTTCGTAGGGAAAATGTCATGTAACACGGAAAAAGTTGTTTTTTTCACCCGGGAGAATGTGTATTTTTAACCGGGAAATCTGGGAAAAATCCGGGAATTTTTTTTTTCCTTGTCCACGTATACACCCTGCGAACATGCTGTCAGTGTTGTCAAGAAGTCAGTTACCATTTCTGTCATTGCCAATGCAGTCAGTGTTCTGTAATGGAAATTTGTGTTCTGGATGTAGTATTTGCTGTGAGCACCTGTGTAGCCCCCATGATAATGAAGTGTACTGTCTTGACATATTGACTATTTTTTGTTGAGTCATATTCTTTTTATCCAATGTTTCTGTCATAGTTTTTGCATTCTGCCTGATCTCTCGAGTCACTCATTTTCTGCTGTGTGATGTTTTGATGGTTTACATGTTCATCTCTGTGCCTGGTCTTACTTTTTGTGTGAATGATTTGTGTGATGGGTGTGTCAGATAAATGGGGATTTTTACGTCAATCTGTTGGTGCTCTTCTGGATCTGATACTGTGATGTAGGATATGTTTGATTGTGCACTTTGTGCTTTTTGTTTCCTTAAGATACACCCACACATTTCCTTTTCACTTATACGTACCCCATTGATGACCTCATACTCCTAACTCAGTACCTAAAGCTAATCCCATTTGAGTAAATGTACATTTGTATAGTTCATGCTTGAGTTGCCTAGAAATCTTGCAGTCGACTATGCCTTGCATTACTTTGTTGCCTATTGTTCTAATGTACCTGTTAAGCACTTCATTCAACAGTGAGTTATGAAGCCTATTTGTCGTTGCCATGCAACTGCATGAGACCAGTCATGTGTTCTGGTTGATGGTGATTTGCACTTCTTCCACACTGTGTTGGAAATGGAGTTTACATGTAGCCAGTGCAGATATTTTATCCTGCAGTATGTGTTTGCTCACTGTCACACTCGTGTGGCATGTGAGTGAACATATATGTGGTCGTATTCCATGTGTGTGTGATCTGTCTGTCGTATAACTGTCTGTATGCCACACACTCTGGTCCCCTGCCTTGTCGCAGTTCTTTCTTCGCCACGTACTTGACGTGCACCCTATGCTTTTGGTTCACTACAATGGTTTGCTACATTTGACGCTAGTTACTTCCCGTTTTGTACACTTCTTTGTTGTGTGATCTAGCTCCTTAGTCCTATTTTGCTTCATAACTTGACCTATCTCTTGAACTACTCTTTATATAGGTCGTCATTAGATTGGTGTTGTACAATTCATTGAGAAAGTCCTCATCAGTAAGTGTCTGCGATTGATAAGAATGGCCACCTCTTTTTTTGGCCCTTCGAACCTAATGTCCTTCATCAGTGCAGTGTTTTCCTGCAATCTTTTGCTGTCTGTCTGTGACAAAGTGCCTTGTCGGAGATTGATTTTATTCGTCAGTATTTCCCCAACAGTGTGCATATCTGGTTGTTGATTGTTGGTAGTTTTGAAAAAACAGAATATTTATTTACTTCGCCCACATATGTTGTATCCTAGCTTCTACAATATTTTTTGGCCCGCTAGCAGTGCCAGCTGCAATCTAGCCTTACTTCACTTGTATGTTGTATTTTTTCTTGCTTTAGTTTCTCCCTTTCTGCTTAGTCTTTGTCTTGTCCTCACTTCCAGCCTACTTGCACCTGCCAAGTCACAGCATAGGTGTTTGTTTTCTACACATAACTCTTCATTCTGTCACCAAGTTTTGCCTATGTTAGTGCAGATGCCCGAATTGTTTTTCTGATTTGAGCTGTAATTATTGTTGATGATCTTGTTTGTTTCAGTGCAGTTTGTAAATCACTAAGAATTTAATCAACTGCCACAATTTTCTCTGCAGTAAGTGTGCTCGAAACTGCATCTTTACTAACAATGTCACTTGAATTAGTTGTCTTAGTAGCACCAGTCTTCCTACTCACTGGTGTCCCATTTCTTCTCGCCTTCGATGCCACAGTTATCGCGTCATGTGACCTCCCTTGCTACTTAGTCTAAAGGCAGCTGTCACCAGCAAAAACCACATAGTTTGCTCCAGTGTCTGCACTTATGGCTCAGACCTGGAACCCTGTAGGACAAAAAGCTGAATGTTGGTGTTACAGACACATCACTGAAGTGGGATGGTGGGAGCCTCTGTCAACTACAAAAGCCACATGACAGCCAATCACTAATTTGACAGTAAAGTACTGAGATGTTAAGACACAAGTTGTGGGTTTTAATCGGGACACCACACAATTCTCGCCCTTGAGAATACCTGCAAAACAGCTTTTCGTAAGCTATGCCACAGCATAGTGCTGAAACCGGTTCCATAATAGTGCCTGCTGAGTTGCCAGCAGCTGTCATTGATGGGTGATGGCTGGGTGGCTGGCATGTGGGAACTCTTGATGCAGCACTGAAGTTGGCTTGCTGCTCTCTAAGCTTAGCTGATGATGTGCAACATGCAGATGCAGCACGAGTACTGGCTCAAGCTAAGCACCATGGGAGGAGTGCTCGTGATGATGGTCCCTTCATGCTCGTGGTGACCAATTGCACTTCAAAACTTTGAGCACTTGAACAGCCTTATTTGCACCATAACTCTCTTTCAGATATTGTGCCTCAAGACAAATGTCACTTTTGACACTGCTGAGTATAAACACCAGCTGATATGTACTACTTTTATCACACAAAAATGTCATCCTGATGGCTGATACCACCCACAGCCTTGCTAGTGGCCGTCTTGGACTATTTTGTGTCTAATTTTCAAACATAATTCAATCGGCATCACCATATTTAATTCTTCATCTGCAGCCACCATATGGTATATGGCAAATGGTACCTAGTTTACTCTGCAGCCACTATATGGTGTACGGCAGAGGGTACCTAGTCGTAGTAGTAGTAGTAGTAGTACACTAGACTCTAGCTAAACCCACCACTCCTCACACGTAGGGGTGCCGGATTAGCGAAAGTGGTGGATTTTGTTGAGAGAGTCTAAAATTTAGAATAAATACATAGGGATTGTACTTTATCAAATCATTCATTTTTACAGAAAACTTAGTCCTTGTGTGTACACACATATTAGTATCACTCGACATTCACCATGAAACATGTCCCAAAGTTTTGGTTGTCACCATGATGATACGCGACAGTAGTATGCTTTATCACACAAGGGCTTTACAAGCATTTCATAGGTCCTGCCATGTTTCTGTTGGCCAATGAGGACGAATGTGTTATGTGCCTCACAAGCAGATAGCTGACACCATGATGATCACCGCAGGCTACGGCCAATATAGGCTAACCACACATTTCAACGTTCCATTCTTCAATAATACTCCTTATAAAATCAGTATTACATTGTACGGTCACACTAGCTGCTGTTTATCATAACCATAAAAGAAAGCTTAAAAAGTGATCCAACCTTTCTGTTATAAGTTTATTCTGTGCTGAGAAAAAATTATTTGAGAAAAATGCTAAAAAAATTGTGTTTGGAAAATACTGTAACTTGAGACTTACTCTGCTTTATATAGGTGCCTACAACACATTAAAATTACATTAATACGGGACAAATAAGTTTCAAGATACATAGTCTTAAAATCAGCAGTTCCAAGTGTAGCCATTCAAAACTCAGACTGTCTTCTTTTCTGCATGGTGGCGAGTATTACTGAGAAAGTGTATGTATCTGCTGTACTGTTTGCCTTTTGAAACACCAGTTCTGTAGACCAGCTGATGCCCTTTCAAACTATATATTTTTGCATCGTATACATTGTACATTAGGAAATGAAATTGCATTTGTTTGCCAGTGTGTGGCGTTTCTGTTCCCTGCGACAGTGAATTTTGCTGAGAAACTGTACATATTTTCTTGCATTGTTTGCCTTTGGAAATGTGTACATACATCCTGTAGAATCTTTCAGTTTGTGTGTGTTTATATCGTATATACTTTGTAGATTAAGAAAGCAAATTGCTGTTGTTGCCCATGGTGTGTCATTTGCTGTTCCGTGTGGCAGTGAGCGTTACTGAGAAAATGCACTTGTTTTCTGCATGGTTTCGCTTTTGCCACATCTATATGTCAGTTCATTAGAATAATTCATGGCCTTCAGAATATATATGTTGTCGTCTTTTGTATTGAGTAGGTTACAAAATTAATTGTATCTAAGATCGACTTGTAAGCTGAAAGGAACAGGAAGCAGGTGAAAGCTTAAGTGCTTTCAGACCAGAGAAACAGATAATGATTGCGTTGTTAGGAATGCTGAAATGTGGACAACAGTGAGCCACCATTCTATAGTGCACATTTACTCACTTCCTCACCCTGGCCCTTAGCTATCATGCCTTCCCACCTACCAGGTGTAAATGAAAGCCTGTGGCTGTCTTGCCTTTCTAACTGCTGGGTGTACATGTACACCTGTAGCCATCTGGATCTCTGCCTGCAAGACATTCATGTATGCCTGCTAGCCGCGAAAGGACTATTTTTCCTATAGTTGGTACCTATCTTCTTCCAAGTGCATATTTCTACAGTCTTGCATTTCTCGTCGTGTATTTCTTGTCTAGCCATTCCTGCTTTGCGATTTTGCTCTTCCTGTCAGTCTTATTTTTGAACACCTGTATTCCTTTTTTGCTTTTTTATTTGCTGCATGTTTACACTTCTTCTTTTGTTAATTAAATTCAGTATATCTTGTGTTAACCACTCAGGTTCTCTAAATTTGTCCAGGTGCCACTGCCATAATTTTCTACTTTTCACAAATTTCTTCAGTTTTAATCTGCAGGTCATAACCATTATGGTCAGAGTCCACATCTGCCGCTAGAAATGTTGATGGAGCCACTGTAAAGCCTGATCATTTTTCTGACCAAAAGTAAACCTTTAACTTCATTTAATAAGTGGCCTTTCCAACACACACATTGAATACCGATAAAAAATTTCACAAGTTTGTTACCATCGGCGTTAATAGTAGTTATTTTTGACAGGTAAAATTCCTTCCCCTGCGGGGTGACACACACGTTGTATCTTGTGGACGAGATGGCCAGGTGCGTCTGGCGGAGCTTTCCTCCACAGGACAATGTCGTGCAACTCGACGCCTTGCACAGCACCGTGGACCAGCCCACAAGCTGTCCATACTGCCAGACAGCCCACACGTCTTCTTAAGCTCTGGTGAAGATGCAGTTGTAATGTCTGTGGATGTGCGTGCACCAAAGCCTGACAAGTAAGTAGGTTGTGTCTTCTGTTATGAAATGAGTTCGTAATGGAGCAAATACTACAAATTTTAGTAAAATATACCAAAATATTCAGTGTGACTTCTAAGTGGAATATCTACTAATACATTGTGTTCGAAAGAAAAAAAAATAATAGTCAGAATAGTGTATCTAAATAAATAAAGTTGCAATTGCATGTATCCAAATGCACCGTGGTGTCAAAATTTCAAAGCATGCAATGAAGAACTTTTGGAGTTTTAAAATTTCGTACAAATGAACATTTCCATCTATGAAGATGGAAAAAATATTTAGATTGTAAGTTCATTGGCTATATCTCCATTAAAGTGTACAGTGAAAGGTGCTTAGTGAATAAAAATGTAAGTGAGAATGAAGCTTTCATTCTGCAGCAGAGTGTGTGTTGATATGGAACTTCCTGGCAGATCAAAACTGAGATTCGAACTTGGGACCTTCGCCTTTCGTGAGAAAGTGCTTTGCCGATTGAGTTACCCAAGCATGAATCATGAAACATCCTCACAGTTTTACATTTGCCATTATAGTCTTGGAGTGGCACGCAGCTTTAGTGTGCCAAGAAGTTTAATATCAGTATACACTCCGCTGCAGAGTGAAAGTTTCATTCAGGAAACATCAGCCAGGCTGTGGCAAGTCATATCTCTGCAGTATCCTTTCTTCCGGGAATGTTAGCCCTGCAAGATTCGCTGGAGAGCAGCTATGGAATTTGGAGATATGAGATGTGATACTGGCGAAAGTAAAGATGTGAGGATGGTTCATGATTCATGCTTGGGTAATTCAGTCAGTAGAGCACTTGCCCGCAAAAGGCAAAGGTCCTGATTTTGAGTCTGTTTTAATCTGCTCACCAATTGCTTTGAAATTTTGACACAGCATTGCATTTGAATAAGTGCGTATTTTTATATACCTATTTTTAATATGTATAATATATAAATAAATGTGTAATATATAAACAGGAAATGGTATTACCAAAAATCTTGAGAAATTTCTTAACTGAGATACTTTAAATTTTTACACAGTACTCTTAATGAACATTCTGATGGATATAAGATATATAAATAACAGTGAAAACTTGTTAGCAGGCAGGAAAACTGTATTTACGGATTACCGGCTTGTGAGTATAATACTACTACAATGTGGCTCAAGGTCAGAGAGAGATGGATAGGGGTGGGAGGAAATGGATATAGACAGTTCAAAGGAGGGGATGAGCAGAGATAGGGGGAGGAGATTAGGATGTATATCCAATTCCCATACATATTAGAAATATATGCTTTGTCTTTCCTTCCTTTTCCATTTAACCAGACTGAGCCATAGCAATGAATGGCTGAGCACATCTAGTAGTTAATAAAAATATTGGAAGGTGGATAAAATATGTGTGTCAGATAAGGAGAGGTAAGGGAAACAGAGAGAGAGGGAGCACGCAGTTATGGATAATTAAATGAGGTCATGACAGTAAATTACACTAGAGTTCAAAAATTAAAGGATCAAACACTGATTTTTTTAGAGTGTAGAATGCAGATGCTTTTTGGGGCCAGGTATACCGGTATACTGAAAGTGAAATATCAGTGTAGACATAGTTAGACAAGTGGAACAGCATTGTGGACAGGGCCAGGTTGTTGTGCACCCCAGCCTGCAGTCATAATCCACCATAAAAATGTAGGCCTCCGGGGTGAAGAAAAGTAAGTAGTGAAATGAGATTAAAGCTTCTTGAGAAACGAGTATACTAGTTTCACTACTTGTGTGTATACAATTTCATTATTAATATTAATTAGCACCGTATTACTCCAGAGAGATGTATTATTTACTTAGATAGGCCATACAAGGTACAGATTGCCGTATGTATGCTCATTGTAAAATTCAAAATCGTTTTCTCTATGAGAATATAGTTCACAAAATTGAACTAGGTAATTAAAACTCCTATGTGTCACTCAGAAAATAGCAATTTCTCAACTGAGATAATATAACAAGCATGGAAATTATGTGGTACATGTCAGCAGCAGTAGCAGACAATTAGGCAGCTGGGAGACTGATATGGTCAAATGCTCAACAGTGTTATTTAGTTTTCTGTGCGAGTTTCTTCATTAGAATAAAAAATAACTATATTTTTTTCTTTCTGTGCCTACTATTTTGTATTTAATTCATATTGTAAAATTTAACAGTTATTCATTTCCAATGGACTCATAATAAAGCTTTAACAAGAAGTCATTGGAATTACGGCAGTGATGAACAAGACATTTTTAATATCAGAAATGTGATGTTGGCATATAAAGTTAACTTACACACTGTATACCTTCTGTAAAATTGTGGTTAAGATTTGCCTTAATACTTCTATAGATAAAAATATTTAGATTGTCAGTTCATTGGCTACATCTCCATTAAAGTGTACAGTGAAAGGTACCGAGTGAAACTTTTTCGCCAGTGCTGTCGTATCTTTGTGTGAAGTGCTCCATTTGTCTACCAACTTGCAGAAATAGAATTATTGTTGTGGACTAGGATCAATTGGAGTGAGTGCAGTTAAAGTTCAGAAAACAAACATCTTAGTGTAGCAGAAATGTTTCTGGAATTTTTGAAGATTCACTGTCTTTATTACAACTACAACAATATATTGCACCAGGCAGAACACACCAGTGATATTAACCAACCCATCTCTTGAAAGTAAATATTTAACTGATGATGACAGAGCAATTTTCCATTGTCTCCCCTTGTGATTCATATTTTTACTACTTTTTCTTCATTAATTCAGCTGGGACTGCTGAGACATGCACGTTTTATCTCGCATTACTGTGATATATTTCCTTTCCCTGCCTGTGCTTTACACTCCTGTCACTCAAGCTAAATGTGACCTAGCTGACAATTATTCAGTGGGGAATAATTAACTGAAACATATAAAACTTCGAAAACCTCAATCAGTTACTTGATTTCCATTTTATTATATTTGCACACTGAAAAAAGAAATGGGTAGTTGGATTTCTTTAAGTAATTATGCTTGTATGGATAAGTTGAACTGTGAGACAGCTAGGAAAGACACCAGTATCTTGTACCCACACTTTCAAATAAAAACACTTTCAAATCAGTGGGATTTTACTCTAAAACCAAACTTTATGGTTTATTGATGTGAAATGATAAATGTTGAAACAGTGCCAGGGAGATAAAATAGAAAATAATATTGGTATTTTAACACTTGATGGAATATCAGGTGTGTGTGTGTGTGTGTGTGTGTGTGTGTGTGTGTGTGTGTGTGTGTGTGTGTTTGTGTTTGTGTTTGTGTGTTTGTTTGTTTGTTTGTGTTTAGAAGTATAACCTATTGCCCCACACATTTCTAAGCACTTCCTTTCTCTAATTGTAATGACTTGGGCCTGTTGCGATGTACAAAGTAAGATAGTAGTTACTCTGTAATTTATTTCCTTACATGTAGGCTGCTGGTGGCGAAGGAACGTGATAAGAAGATTGCTTTGTATAGCATCCATACCAATCCATTAGACAGCAACCTCTTCTGTGTCAGTGGCCGTAACTGTGCTGTACGAATCTACGATCGTCGCCATTGTTCTGAAAGTAATGCGCAGCCTGTTACAAAGTTCTGTCCCAGCCATCTGGTGAGCTTAATGCAAGTTTTTTTGATCAGTTTTGTTATAATTTTGCTGTGGTGGCTTGGAAGGTGATATCTGAACAGTAAGCCTGGTGTAAGTATTTATATATAAATTGAAGGTTTGATGATACTCATAACAGAAGAAGTGATTCTGTTAGGTGGCACAATAAAGAAGTTCCATAGGGAATCCTCACTGGTTTTCCTCCATCGTAATAATGTGCTCATTTCTTATTTTGTTTGTGTTCTAGGTGGGCTTTTTGTATGTTTGGATTCCTGAGTTTGGCTAACCATGCAAGCTGAAACTCTACTTCATTTGTAGAAAATTTCATTACTGTAGTTGGCAGTTTCAAATTAATGGTAATAGAATTTTGCTGTTCATCTTCAAGAAAACAGAAATAGTTGTCTAGTCTCTCTCAATTTGAAAACACATACGGTGGTACACAGTGTCTCTTTCTTCCTTCTTCATTCAGTTGGTCTCAACTTGATACAGTTCTGTTTATTTTGTCCACTTCTCACACTTATTTCTTGGTGTCATTCCCAAATATGTAGGTCTACATCTCTTCTTGATAATACGTTAACCCATCAAAAAATTTGTGCACTTCAGAAAAAAGTGTTAGAATGTTGAGGCACCAAGAAATAGTACTGTTGTGCAGTGCAGTTCTGTGTTGAATACAGACAAAATTTGGTCATTAGTGGAGATCAGCTGGTGATTTAATACAGTTTAGTAGATTTGATGTAAACCAAAAACCTCGTTCAAAACAGTTTTATAGTGGGCTTTAAGTGGTACAATTGGATTGCTTGGAGAAAGTTTATCATTATAAGAAAAGCATTATTTATAGAGTTTGGATTCCATACTTAAGGCTTAGAATTTGGAATTATTGAATAAATGATTATTTTAAATTAAAAAGTATTACTTATGTGGTTTCTTTCCATGATTCCAGATAGTTTTACACTTGGACTAGGAGAGACAACTAGTATTTCGGCAGAGCTTGAACAGAGGAATCAGTTATTTCATAAATACCCAAGGTTATCCATATTACTAAATCCCAATCCTGGAACCTAGTACCACTTGCAGGTTGCATATTCAACAGCTCCCCAGGGGCAAAAAAATTTGATTTTTTTATACACTCCTGGAAATTGAAATAAGAACACCGTGAATTCATTGTCCCAGGAAGGGGAAACTTTATTGACACATTCCTGGGGTCAGATACATCACATGATCACACTGACAGAACCACAGGCACATAGACACAGGCAACAGAGCATGCTCAATGTCGGCACTAGTACAGTGTATATCCACCTTTCGCAGCAATGCAGGCTGCTATTCTCCCATGGAGACGATCGTAGAGATGCTGGATGTAGTCCTGTGGAACAGCTTGCCATGCCATTTCCACCTGGCGCCTCAGTTGGACCAGTGTTCGTGCTGGACGTGCAGACCGCGTGAGACGAAGCTTCATCCAGTCCCAAACATGCTCAATGGGGGACAGATCCGGAGATCTTGCTGGCCAGGGTAGTTGACTTACACCTTCTAGAGCACGTTGGGCGGCACGGGATACATGCGGACGTGCATTGTCCTGTTGGAACAGCAAGTTCCCTTGCCGGTCTAGGAATGGTAGAACGATGGGTTCGATGACGGTTTGGATGTACCGTGCACTATTCAGTGTCCCCTCGACGATCACCAGTGGTGTACGGCCGGTGTAGGAGATCGCTCCCCACACCATGATGCCGGGTGTTGGCCCTGTGTGCCTCGGTCGTATGCAGTCCTGATTGTGGCGCTCACCTGCACGGCGCCAAACACACATACGACCATCATTGGCACCAAGGCAGAAGCGACTCTCATCGCTGAAGACGACACGTCTCCATTCGTCCCTCCATTCACGCCTGTCGCGACACCACTGGAGGCGGGCTGCACGATGTTGGGGCGTGAGCGGAAGACGGCCTAACGGTGTGCGGGACCATAGCCCAGCTTCATGGAGACGGTTGCGAATGGTCCTCGCCGATACCCCAGGAGCAACAGTGTCCCTAATTTGCTGGGAAGTGGCGGTGCGGTCCCCTACGGCACTGCGTAGGATCCTACGGTCTTGGCGTGCATCCGTGCGTCGCTGCGGTCCGGTCCCAGGTCGACGGGCACGTGCACCTTCCGCCGACCACTGGCGACAACGTTGATGTACTGTGGAGACCTCACGCCCCACGTGTTGAGCAATTCGGCGGTACGTCCACCCGGCCTCCCGCATGCCCACTATACGCCCTCGCTCAAAGTCCGTCAACTGCACATACGGTTCACGTCCACGCTGTCGCGGCATGCTACCAGTGTTAAAGACTGCGATGGAGCTCCGTATGCCACGGCAAACTGGCTGACACTGACGGCGGCGGTGCACAAATGCTGCGCAGCTAGCGCCATTCGACGGCCAACACCGCGGTTCCTGGTGTGTCTGCTGTGCCGTGTGTGTGATCATTGCTTGTACAGCCCTCTCGCAGTGTCCGGAGCAAGTATGGTGGGTCTGACACACCGGTGTCAATGTGTTCTTTTTTCCATTTCCAGGAGTGTATTTTGTGTAATTATTGACAGAATTGAAAAATACATAAAGTGCAGTAACAATCCACTCATTAACAGGTATTGTCCTACATTAAAAGTTTAACACAATAAGACAAGCTGCTTGAAGGTCTCTCGGGCATGCAGCCAGGTTGACTGGTCATTGTAGAACGAATTTTCGACTGTGTAACATGCCATCATCATCTACGAACACACAATAAGACAAGTATTACAGTTAGAAACTGTGTGTGTCTTGAGGCACGTAACTGACGGGGCACACACAACATTGACTAAATTAGTCCAAAATTTTAGAATACGAGAACAGTTAACTCCCATTATCTGAATAAAGTTTATCCGTAATCCATTTTATTTGAGCAGATTTTTCAGATTTTTGCGGCTCGCATTGGTATTGTCCGACGAATTGCGCAGCTACACTTTTGGCTAGCTAGACTGACATTTGACAAGTTTAAATGTCTGCATCTGGAGCCACGCATTTGCTGGTGTTTTTTGACAATCTACTGCTAATCAGTGCACTGGCGCGTGTCAGAAGTCAGAGTGTCATCAATTCGTGCATGTGTAGGTTGAAGTTTTAGCGTGTTTATTGTTCGTATTATGTAGTTTTATGTCATTGCTATCTATTGAAACTCCTTGTTAGTGCAGTATGTTCAGTATTGCTCTATGCAGCGTGACTTAGCCCTGTTGAAATCGACAATGAGAGTGTGGCGCCGAACACTTTCCACCTGTTGTCGGTACATCAGAGAAAGCTGAGCACTTAACAATTTAACAGTGAACATACAACCCACTGTTGTGTTATGACATGGGCTTGTTTAGTAGAGGGGATAGATGTATCGAATGTTTTCATTCGAAGGCTGCCACAGCCAGGTTTCAAAAGTCAAAAGCTTTGTCTAGTGCATCTCAAGTGTTGTCCAGTCGTGCATTTGTGTGTTTTCGATTTAACATTTTGTGCTTGCTCTACATGCTTTAAAATGTCCTGAGATAAAAGTGACCAAAAACCAAAAAAGAATTAGTCAAATGTCAGTAAAAAAACGCTGAACGTGACTATAGGCGCGTAACGAAAAAAGAATGTGATCTCATTGGAACAAAAGCTTCGTGTTTTGCAGAGAATAGGTGCTGCTGAGCCACTCGCAAAAGTTGCTGTGGGTTTGAACATTGGTAGGTGTATGGCTACTGATTGGAAGACAAATCGATCAGAAAAAAAATTTTGTTTCATACAAGCATCAGGCAATGCAATGAAATCTCAGAAAACAATGAGAAAAGGTGCACATCCTCAGTTAGAAGAGGTCCTACTTTTGTGGCAAGAACAACCAAGAGCCAAAGGTGTGCCAGTTTCAGGTTCTCTACTTCATGAAAAAGTGAAGACTTTATGAGCTGATTGAAGGAAAGGAGCAAGACTTCCTCCGAAGTCATGGCTAGCTGGATCAGTTCAAGAAGCGGCATGACATTCATGAAATTGCCATCAGGGGTGAATCATTATCTGGGGATGAAACCGCTATCACTGATTTTAAGAAGAAACTGCACACAATCATCGACAAAGGAGATTATACTGGCGATCAGCTTTACAACTGTGATGAAACTGGGTTGAATTACAAAATGTTGCCAACAAAAAGCAGCATCCGGATGTAAAAAAAAAAGCCAAGAAAGAGTTACTGTCCTTGCATGCAGTAATGCCACTGGCAGTCATAAACTGCACCATACTTTAATTGGTAAATCCAAAAACCCAATGCATTTAGACGGTGACCAGCTGATAAACCTTTGCCAGTGTGGTACACGAATCATTCTAAGGCATGGATAAATGGTGCCATCTTCAAACAGTGCTTCCAGGCAGAGTTTGTTCCAGCTGTAGAAAAATACGTAGAGGAAAATGGACTTCCTCAAAAAGTGCTACTTCTTGTGGACAACGCTCCTTCTCACCCAGATGATCTACAAGAAGGGGATATCAAAGTTGTGTTTTGTCCCATGAAATGTCACGTCTCCATGTCAACTGATGGACCAAGGTGTTCTTGAGGCAATGAAAAAACATTACAGACGCGAACTGCTGGAATACTTAATCAGTGCGATTGATGCTGAAGATCATCTTTTGCAAAGCTCTTAAAAAAATCAATGTTTAAGTGTCATTCATTGGATTGCTGAAGCTTGGAATCTAATTTCTCCAATTTCTCTTGTGAGGTCTTGGAAAAAACACTTAGATCATAAGGCAATTCATCAGTGGTTGGAAGGAGGAGGCAACACCGGAACTCAAGCTGACATGCCAGAAACAGATGAATATGACATAATTTTGATGAATTTACTGGAAATCTGCTGGGTTGTGAAGACGCGAACTTCGAAGACATTGAAGAGTGGATGGAAAAGGACTTTTTTGATTTGACTGAGGAAGAAATCATCCAAATTGTGATCAATCAGAAAGCATTGGAAGAATATGTATGATGACAAAGCAGAGAAAAAAGATTCCTCAGACAGTTGATTATGAAGTGATCCAAACCGCCCTGGAGTACATCAGCCAACAGAAGGCGGCAACTTATCACGAAATTGTTTGTTTCCAACATTGGAGATATATAGGTGCAACAAAAGTTTCTCAAGCCAAAAAACCTTACAGACTTTTTTACGAAACAATAAATTATAATGAAGCGTCCTAGAATGTCAACATCCATAAGTTAAGTGTTTTTTTACTTTAGAGTTTCTCTAGACGAACTTTTCATTCCTGGGAGTACTCTATAGATTTGTTTCATAATTTTGTCCAGTAGTTTATTTTCTATTCAAAAGAGTAGGTAATAAAATAAAAATTCCTGTTTTTTCCTGCTGCCAAATAAGGCTCATTTTTTCCTGTAAGAATGCAAAATAAACAGGCTTTGTTATTCAGCATTTAAAAACTTGAAGTTTTCAATCATAGTTTGGCACCTTTTTAACACAAGTCAATTTTTTCAGTCAAGAACATGCAGGCTTATTCACAACCATATCAATAATGTGCTACATACTGTACATAAGTTTTAATATCCTATTTTGCGATATTGACACTATTTGGGGTGTTTCATGCGTGGGAACAGGGGGCTTCAGTTAACCCGAAACTTCTATTATCGGAACCGCCCCGCCACCCCAATCATTTAGGATAAATGGAAGTTTACTGTACTGTACTTTACACATAATTTCATACCTTTGCAAAACTCTCACCCGCCAACACACACACACACACACACACACACACACACACACAGAGAGAGAGAGAGAGAGAGAGAGAGAGAGAGAGAGAGAGGAGGGGGGGGGGGGGTGGTAGCTTACTGCATCTTCACTGTTCACACAGTCAAATTTCAGTGGCTGGCAAGATATTTCAATTTAGTGTTTATTAACTACTGACTCTATTCACAACACAATTTGCAGGTAGTATCTGCAGATAACACAGATTGAACCTGCAAAATTATATCATTGTATGACCCATATTTCAGGAGGTATGATGTCATAAACAGTTGAGATGCATGAAAAACTAGCTTTTGCATAAAATGGGGTGCAAATTTCCCAGATTATATTCATCCAGTGCTTCATAATGGGAGCACTTTAGTGACTTCCAGTAAGCTTTATGCGTAATTTGAAAGCATTCCTAAACTTTTTCTTGCTTATATGCTTAAAGTCCACTATTTAACACATTAACTCATTTGTAAAGTAGACAGACATTTGAAACTCTTTTATATACGAGAGTTCAATTCTTTAAAGAATCAGGAATTTAGTGGTGGGCTTTGTTTGTGATATACTGGTAGCTGTTACCTTAAATCCTCGTCTGATGAAAGAATGCTACGGACCTCATGTGCCTGCTTGGGTATAAATGTATTCATGGTTACACTGCACTGACAATAGTTTCTTTGTCCAGCTTGAAGCCAATCTCTTTGTGCTTTTGTGTGGATTTGACATAGAGTGTACTTGTATGAAAAAGTGCACAAATATTGCTTAACGAACAGTCCTTAACACCAGTTTTGTGGAGACACTGATTAACAGAAGCTCAGAGACAAGGAGCACCATCAACTTGAAATTCCTCTACATAAAGAAAAATAATTTTGAAGTAAAGCTGAAGAAAATTTCTTATTTTTGATTTGAAGTTCATTGCTTAATTTCTTCATTTACACTGAGAGCTGCTCCATTATGCTATGGGCCCAGCCGGTTTACTACAGTATGGACTGTTTCCTACGTTTCATGCAATTTTTGTAGCTGATTAGTGTTCTCCATAAAGTACCTAATTTTCCTTCATCTCAGTCTGAAAGCACAAAAGCAATCTCTTCTGTTACATATGTATTGTTAATCACTGCTAGCTTCATAGATATCTGCAACTAAACTCGACACATGACCATACATTATGTGGCGGAGGGAACTTGGGGTGCTCCCCACTTTCCTGTCCAAGACTTTAGTGCCATTCAGGAACTAAGATTGTTGGAGAGCCTCAATGGGAGCTCAAATCTCACTAATTTTACTCTTGTGGTGCATTTGCAAGATACATATAGGAGTAAGCAAAATGTTAGTTAACTCTTCACATAATTTTAACTTAAACCAGAACTCAATGCACATTGCTTTTCTTGTATCATTCACCCCTGGAGACGAACGGACATATCTGTGGTGCTTCCACACTTATTAAATGAAGCCGTGACAAAATGCACTACTGTTCTATGGACTGCAAAATATATTACAGCAGCCCGTCACATCTGAGATTGAGTGTCACAGAAAATGCACTTTTCTCTTTATTCTTCACTTCCAGTATTGCATTGAGAACATGGTTGGAATATTTATCTTTTTGGCAACTATGGTAAGATCATGAATTCCATCAGGATTCGTTACATCTCTGATCAGTTAATTGATGCTGTGTGGTGTGCAGATCTTGCTCGCAGTATGCAACTACTTGCTACTAGCACATTTCACATGTTACTCATTATTACAGCAATTAACTTTTTACTACAGGCTGGATTCTGTTCCATAATAGGGTACCTGTTCCGGTTATTATGAAATTAATTGCATGTGGTCTGTAAGTTGCCAGCCATTCACAATCAACGCTATCGTGATCCAAAGCTGTACTGAGGTGATCCTGTACCATTGTCAGGACAGCCTAATCTGTGCTGCAGCCCCCCCCCCCCTCCCCCCATGCCCGTAAAACTGCATTTCTGAATTTTTCTATTTAGATTAAACTATTTTTATAATTGAAAAATATTATTTAATTGAACTGTATTTAGGTAACATATTGCATAAATAAATTGGTTTTTGAGATCAGAAAGCAGGTGGCAGCATTAATCAGACAGACAAAGAGTAGACACATGAGAGATCAATATTAAATTATTGAAAATAACTTAAGGAAACATGACATGCATGTCTTTTACACAGTGTGCATCACATCACAGAATCGGTTTCAGAAATCATGACAGTAAACTCACTCCCTACTACTGTAGGGAGCAACTTCGATACTCCTCTGAGCTTCATAATTGCCAGAACCACTTTCCAAAATATCACAAGAAGACACCTGAGTGCACACACACACACACACACACACACACACAGACACAGACACAGACACAGACACACACACACACACACACACACACACACACACACACACACACACAGAGAGAGAGAGAGAGAGAGAGAGAGAGAGAGAGAGAGAGAGACTTCCAGCAGAGATGAAAGCTGCAAACAAATCTTGAGACTCAAAAACAGCAGCACATCTATGGAAGAGGCATCATTGCACCTAGAGATAAACACATGTGAGGAGCTAACACAAATCACCACAGATACTTGGCACACACAAAAACTGCCAGAAGATTGGAAGTACACATTCATCAACTTTCTACACAAGCAAGGAACAGGACAGACCTAAATAACTACAGAGGGATCCCTGTTCAAGTCACATGAGATTCTCAGCATGTTTAATTCAAAGAAGACAAGCACAGTGTGAACGTAATATCAGTGAATATGAAGTTAGGTTTTTACTAGGCTGCTCATGTGTAGAACACATCTTTCACCTAAAAACAATACTGAAATAATCAGGTGACCTGTAACAAAACACAAATTGTTGGGTAGAATGAGGTTCCAAAAAAATGATTTACCAAGTGACCTGAAGAAAGAAAAATAGACTATGGAGAGAGAATGAGAACCATATTGGAGATAAGGAAAACTGGTCTGAATGTACTGTGTGATCCAAGAGGGTCCACATACACTATTAATAATAATAATAATAATAATAATAATAGACAGATTGTGTTTGTTCTTCATTATCAGTAGTGAATACATTACTAATTAAAAGTGGAAGAAAAAGGGCCTAATTAAGAGCTGAGACAATATTCCTTTCAAGAATTATGTTTGCATTCTTCATTGAATTTCTTTGTTTTAAGCATAGAAAGCTCACTGCCATTGTGTGGTGTCCTATGGAGAAGGTGTTACTTCAATAGTTGGCTTCACGCAAGTTACTGTAGGTCCTGGCAAAATCTATTTCTCTCTGCTATATTTGCCATGAAAATCAGCTGCACATTTTTCAAGATAAGGCAAAGAGCTTTTCTGTAATGTGTTTGCTGATGGGAAATTAGTCAGATGAAATGTTTTGATATATGTAAGTGGTTTCCCATAGCATTTCTTATTCTGTTGAATACTTTAAAGCTCTATAGCTGAAACAGTCTCGCTCAGTGCTCAATTGGCAAAAATTGTATTCCCTCAGTCAAGTAGCACATTAGCTTCAGCATCACCTTACCAACACAACTTGCGCCATAGGGTGGTGGGGTTTCGGGTTCCGCTGGATAGGTCATGAGTCCACTACATGCAGCAAGCGGCTACACGGGCAGCAGGGGTTGTGTGGCGTGGACTGGGCGGTTTTTTAGGTTAGATGGCCTCGGGCAAGTACAGAAAGGGCAACAGCCTCAAAGGGTGCGGGGCAAAGTCAGGACCTGCGGGGACCAAGCAGCAATCGGTACTGTAATTGTAAACTGTCGAAGCTGCATTGGTAAAGTACCGGAACTTCAAGCGCTGATAGAAAGCACCAAAGCTGAAATCGTTATAGGTACAGAAAGCTGGCTGAAGCCAGAGATAAATTCTGCTGAAATTTTTACAAAGGCACAGACTGTGTTTAGAAAGGATAGATTGCATGCAACCGGTGGTGGCGTGTTTGTCGCTGTTAGTAGTAGTTTATCCTGTAGTGAAGTAGAAGTGGATAGTTCCTGAGAATTAGTATGGGTGGAGGTTACACTCGACAACCGGGCTAGGTTAATAGTTGGCTCCTTTTACCGACCTCCCGACTCAGCAGCATTAGTGGCAGAACAACTGAGAGAAAATTTGGAATACATTTCACATAAATTTTCTCAGCGTGTTATAGTCTTAGGTGGAGATTTCAATTTACCAGATATAGACTGGGACACTCAGATGTTTAGGGCGGGTGGTAGGGACAGAGCATCGAGTGACATTATACTGAGTGCACTATCTGAAAATTACCTCGAGCAATTAAACGGAGAACCGACTCGTGGAGATAACATCTTGGACCTACTGATAACAAACAGACCCGAACTTTTCGACTCTGTTAGTGCAGAACAGGGAATCAGTGATCATAAGGCCGTTGCAGCATCCCTGAATATGGAAGTTAATAGGAATATAAAAAAAGGGAGGAAGTTTTATCTGTTTAGCAAGAGTAATAGAAGGCAGATTTCAGACTACCTAACAGATCAAAACGAAAATTTCTGTTCCGACACTGACAATGTTGAGTGTTTATGGAAAAAGTTCAAGGCAATTGTAAAATACGTTTTAGACAGGTACGTGCTGAGTAAAACTGTGAGGGACGGGAAAAACCCACCGTGGTTCAACAACAAAGTTAGGAAACTACTGCGAAAGCAAAGAGAGCTTCACTCCAAGTTTAAACGCAGCCAAAACCTCTCAGACAAACAGAAGCTACACAATGTCAAAGTTAGCGTAAGGAGGGCTATGCGTGAAGCGTTCAGTGAATTCGAAAGTAAAATTCTATGTACCGACTTGACAGAAAATCCTAGGAAGTTCTGGTCTTACGTTAAATCAGTAAGTGGCTCGAAACAGCATATCCAGACACTCTGGGATGATGATGGCATTGAAACAGAGGATGACACACGTAAAGCTGAAATACTAAACACCTTTTTCCAAAGCTGTTTCACAGAGGAAGACCGCACTGCAGTTCCTTCTCTAAATCCTCGCACAAACGAAAAAATGGCTGACATCGAAATAAGTGTCCAAGGAATAGAAAAGCAACTGGAATCACTCAGCAAAGGAAAGTCCACTGGACCTGATGGGATACCAATTCGATTCTACACAGAGTACGCAAAAGAACTTGCCCCCCCTCTAACAGTAGTGTACCACAAGTCTCTAGAGGAGTGGAAGGTTGCAAATGATTGGAAAAGAGCACAGGTAGTCCCAGTCTTTAAGAAGGGTCGTCGAGCAGATGCGCAAAACTATAGACCTATATCTCTGACGTCGATCTGTTGTAGAATTTTAGAACATGTTTTTTGCCCACGTATCATGTCATTTTTGGAAACCCAGAATCTACTCTGTAGGAATCAACATGGATTCCGGAAACAGCGATCGTGTGAGACCCAACTCGCTTTATTTGCTCATGAGACCCAGAAAATATTAGATACAGGCTCCCAGGTAGATGCTATTTTCCTTGACTTCCGGAAGGCGTTCGATACAGTTCCGCACTGTCGCCTGATAAACAAAGTAAGAACCTACGGAATATCAGACCGGCTGTGTGGCTGGATTGAAGAGTTTTTAGCAAACAGAACACAGCATGTTGTTATCAATGGAGAGACGTCTACAGACGTTAAGGTAACCTCTGGCGTGCCACAGGGGAGTGTTATGGGACCATTACTTTTCACAATATATATAAATGACCTAGTAGATAGTGTCGGAAGTCCCATGCGGCTTTTCGCGGATGATGCTGTAGTATACAGACAAGTTGCAGCATTAGAAAATTGTAGTGAAATGCAGCAAGATCTGCAGCGGATAGGCACTTGGTGCAGGGAGTGGCAACTGATCCTTAACATAGATAAATGTAATGTATTGCGAATACATAGAAAGAAGGATCCTTTATTGTATGATTATATGATAGCGGAACAAACCCTGGTAGCAGTTACTTCTGTAAAATATCTGGGAGTATGCGTGCGGAACGATTTGAAGTGGAATGATCAGATAAAATTAATTGTTGGTAAGGCGGGTACCAGGTTGAGATTCATTGGGAGAGTCCTTAGAAAATGTAGTCAATCAACAAAGGAGGTGGCTTACAAAACACTTGTTCGACCTATACTTGAGTATTGCTCATCAGTGTGGGATCCGTACCAGATCGGGTTGACAGAGGAGATAGAGAAGATCCAAAGAAGAGTGGCGCGTTTCGTCACAGGGTTATTTGGTAACCGTGATAGCGTTACGGAGATGTTTAGCAAACTCAAGTGGCAGACTCTGCAAGAGAGGCGCTTTGCATCGCGGTGTAGCTTGCTCGCCAGGTTTCGAGAGGGTGCGTTTCTGGATGAGGTATCGAATATATTGCTTCCCCCTACTTATACCTCCCGAGGAGATCACAAATGTAAAATTAGAGAGATTCGAGCACACACGGAGGCTTTCAGACAGTCGTTCTTCCCGCGAACCATACGCGACTGGAACAGAAAAGGGAGGTAATGACAGTGGCACGTAAAGTGCCCTCCGCCACACACCGTTGGGTGGCTTGCGGAGTATAAATGTAGATGTAGATGTAGGCAATGCTGCAGCGAATTATCAGCAAGAACTTTCATTTTTGAATGTGAACATGCTGTGTAGGCAGCAGCTGTGTGAACCAGTCACACTGTTGCCACATAAGCGTAATTACCGACAGACAGCTGTTCGGTAGTAGTCGTTTCTACATCGTGCTACATGGATGAAATGACATTGTAGAAATGACACTGACGGTAGCATGCAGATACAGTTGTCGTCTGAGGGAAAGGGTTCTTCTCGCAGGCAGAATACAGGAACACGAGGGATTGTAGAACTCGTGTACTTCTCCTTCCCGTGCCTTCATCCTTTGGGGCCTATCTCGCTATGCTCATGCCCTGTCTGGAAATTTTGCATAACAACTTCATATAAGTGTTGGTACTCAATATCCAAAAGGCCTGCTCAAAGTGCGTGACCCATAGGTTTGGTTTATAATGTTGCATATGTAGTTGCAGTTGCTCCACTGGCAATAAATTATCAGTTTCTTCGTGCGTATCACATACAGATGGAATGGACAGACAATGATGCTCACTGATGCAAAAGGTCTAGCTTCAACACTACTCCTTCCAGATTCTATTTTCAATTGTGTCTCTTTCTTTCTTGTTGTATGCTGTGACGAAGTGTGTGTGCATAATAGATTGAGGATGTATGTGACACTCAGAGATGCTGACGTCGCAGTGTTAGTGTATAATGGTTCTGGTTGTCGAAATATGTATGACTGTTTTCTGTTTCTCCGTGCACATTTTGTGATTAATACGGATTCCTTACACTATCACAAAGTCGCATCACTCTAGAAGCCTAAGAGGGACACATGCTGAGGGAGATTTATAATTTGGTTACTTCATCCCACTGGTGTGGTGGAGTCTAAACCGTGATGGCAACACACAGTGTGGCAGGTTTATATCCCTGCACAATGAGCTAGCAAATTGATTTAATGCTCTACCTCTTGCTCCGAGTAGCACAAGCATTAGCTCTAATGAGCATTTCTTTCGGCGGCGGGTTGTGGGGGGGGGGGGGGGGGGGGGCTTCGTTCCATCATCCCAGGACACATCGGGCTTCTGGATTGCAGCAAGTAAACCTATTATAAAAACATTAAAAATTGTGCCCATTCCAGTTAAACAGTTTAATATGGTGTTTTTTTATGTCTCTAGTCATTAGCTGCCAACTTTCTAAACCTCCATTTCGAGAATTTTAGATCAGAACTTCATATTGCTTATATTAGATATGATGGGTGGGAGGCAGTCCCCACCCCCTGGGCTGTGTAAATTGCCACAAGCACCTCTCTTTAATTGTTTTAGGCTATCGCTTGGAGTCCAGTGACTCATCTTCATAGTCCGTTCAGCTTCAAATATCTAGTTTCGTCCAAGATTATTCTGAGATGCCACTGAGGTGTTTCCATGAGCAGTTGTTACACTGTTCCCCTGTATTAAGAACAACCGTCCTCATTTGCTTATTGTTTCGTGGGTGCATTTTCCTTTCTTCTACTTAGTTACTGCATTACAAAAGACAATTTTAATGTTCACTCTGGATAACAACATCGGTTGCCCATTGCTTTGGACCCTGTGTCTGCAAGTACTGAAATAGACATGACAGCAGCAGTATTAAACAGGTAATAAAATGCACACGTGTTACTTTAGTACATTTGGCAGTATGATTTTTGCATGTCACATTTCATACAATTTCTAATGTAGTGTTTGATGTTTTTCTTAACAGAAGACTACTTCTCAACAGGTTGGCAAGTGTAGCTGCAAAAGATGTTCTTGCCGGTTTAAGTTTCTTGTGTGAAATTAATTTTTGGAAATTAAACTATGATCATATTTTATTGCAGTATATTTTAAAGAAGGAATATGAATTTTTTCTGCAAGTCATTGTCATTTGGCATCTGTGACTAAATCAGTTGATGAGCAGAATATAAAATGAAGCCTGTGGGGATTATTTTGGTTGGACTTCATTTGAATTGGAGAAATGTTAAATGTGCAGATTTTTGAAGCCCGAGAGTATGTTCAGAAATATCTGTCTGATAATGAAGCAGCGAGATTAATTGGAATAATGTAGAACTGAAGCAAAAATTCAATCAGATGGCTGTGAAGTGAATGTGAAGAATTTGTATGCTTCTCAGACAGTTTCAATTTATCATTTTCATCCAGTATTTTATTTATGTTGGGTGAAACATCGGCATCTGTTACTAATGATTTGAATAAATCACAGCTCCAATTGCAGAAATACATTTATGCAGAGTTTACAGTTTTAATTTTGTATTGTCTTCTACATGCACTTGCAGATACTCACTCCACTATGATCTTTTTTTTATATATATATATATATATATATATATATATATATATATATATATATAACTTGTGTCATGCAAGAACAGCAGTTACATAAATATACAATTTTTATTTGGTGTTTACATGTCATTCACTATCATTGCAAGCGAGTTGAAAGTCTTCCTTGCTCTAAAGAACTCTGTTCGTGACTATTGCTGCTGACATTGGTTAGATTGGAGGGTTGGCTCCAGGTAATTTAAGGTTTTTTTTTTTATATATGTATTAAAATCATACATAATAATCTTGTTTGTTTTCGTTGTGTATAATCACAGGCAGAACGTAGTACAACAGGTTCCGGTATGCATGTTACGTGTGCCACTTTCAATCATGATGGTACTGAGCTGTTGGCTTCGTACAATGATGAAGATATCTATCTTTTTGACACTCGTTCTACGACAGGAACAGAATTTATCCATAAGTATGAAGGTCACAGGAACAATGCTACTGGTGAGTACTCCAAGCATAATAAAAAAAGGTAAAGTAGTTCAATCAATTATATCATATTTACCCAATTATAAGGCGAGGTTTTCTCCCAAATTCCCCAATTTAAAAATATGGGGTCATCTTATATTTGCAGATTGAACTACTGCTTCTGATGTCAACATTTTTACATCATTTAACATTTTATTTACAAATGAAGCTTTGGCTACTGAGACTTTGTACAGATTTATTTTGAAGAATTCCCAAGGGTTGGGCTTAGCAAACAGCGATTTTGTTCAAATAGGCTAGAGATTTCCTGATAAGCATGCAGTGCTTGATACGGTATTGACTTTGCTCGAACAGTCACGCGATATTTGACTGGCAGTGCTAGTGTAAGGGCGAGTCACCCTGAACTAGCCACTTCAACTATTTAATACTCGGATTTAAAATTGAAAGTTTTGTAAAACACAGGAAGAAATAGCATTAAATTCTATCAACTTACAAACTTAAGTTGTATTCAAACAGATTTGCAATAAAAGTTGTCATGGTATCCAGTACCACATATGTAGTCCATTTGTACTGTTTTGTAAGTAAGGGTGACATTCAAAGGCGAAAATCTTGTCCTTCAAAAATCATTACTTGATTCTGAACCCAAGTCAAAATTTTATTTAGTTATGAGAAATTAATGATTTTCCAAGTGGGTTGCAAATGAGAAATTCGGTCACTTTTTGTGTATTAGAATACTGGGGAAAATGTCACCAGCTTTTAATCACCTTTAGAACAAGATGGTGACTTTCAGATGAAACAAGAAAGAAAATTAATCCAGAATTAAATACCTAACAAATGAAATAAACCACTTTAAGCTGACTGCACCTGTTATTGCAAGAATAAATTAAAATGGAAAACCTGTTGTGAAGATAGTACCACCAGATGTCACGAGATCACAGAAGGAGTGAAAGTTTGAGAATTGGACTGAATCATGTTTGTCATCTTTAAATTATGTGTTAGTAGCTGTTGGTGCATATGACCTGCATCGTAGAAGGTATTACAGTCTGTGTTCTCTATTGCTCAAGTGCAGCAGTACAGAAGGGTCGGAGGGGGCAACAGTTACACTGCCTTGGCTGAGAACTACACTCAGTGCTTGAAGGGGAGTGCTGAGCAGGCAGCAAATTTCATCCTGCTACCAGCCGCAGGAATTTATATTGGGTTCTATGGCTTTTTATGGACATCTATCGTGTTCAAACTGCAGTATGCCCAATTCTATTTGTACTCGGAATCAAACTGACTTTAAAATTCGACAAATACTCAACAATTGCATGCATTTCTGTGGGAGATGCTAAAGTCTAGATTGGGGCCAGTGACGTACTTAATTACTTCATACAGCAATGTTGTCTATGCTCACCATGAGGTATGACGAGAATGATAGGGGGTATGTCAAGTGATTGTTCTACGCAGCCAATGAGTGTGTGGCAGGTAGACAATATGTTTGGAAGCAAGATATTTCACAACACTCTCAAGTCAGTGTAGAAGCAAAATCGTCGTGTGTTCAGAAAAAAAGCTGTGTTCCCAGGTCCCACCTTAGCCACAACCTCAGAAATCATGACATATTTGAAAGAAATACTAAATATTTGTGACAATATAGATATATGTTTCACAGCTGTCCTTTAGGATGATAAGTGATGATTAAAAATAGTGATACTACATACGACAGTAAACAAAAAGGCAGTGATGATAAAAATTAATGTAGACCATTTCTTTTTGCCTGTTTTATTTCCCCTTGTAGTATCAAAATGTAGACAGTGAATAAATGGCCTAGGTTTAGAATAGATGCATTGTTAACTTTGTAGGCAGATACTTTACATTAACAAAAGTTTGTAATTTTAATAAGTCAGAATATACTAAAAATTAACAAAAGGGGGCCTTTCTATACTTGGGCATGTCTTATATTCGGGTAAATACAGTACTTTTTCTATAGCGTGTTTAGAAAGTAAGGGTTGCTCATTCATTAAAACTTATATATTTTAGAAAAAGCTTTTATTTGCAGCTTTTATTTCCTATAAACCTACTTCAGTTTTCAAGATAATCACTGTTCACTTCTCAGTGCTATCCTTTGTCTTGCCTACCTGGAACTTCTCTGCCCGAGAATTGAACCAGTTGACAGTGGTGGTCTAGAGTTCTTAGTTGTCTCCCAAAAGTTCTCCACTCAGTTGTCGTTTCAAGTGCAGGAAGACTTAATAGTTGCTCGCTGCAAACTCAGGACTATAGGGCAGGTGCTTAAAACGTTCTCCGTGGAAATGCAGGATCCTTTGTATGGGCAACAGTGTGTAGATGTACATTGTAACAGCGGAGGATTATCTTGGAAGTTTGTTTCCAGTATCGTCAGTTTTCGATGACACACCTCAGTTTGGCGAGTGTTATTCCACTACACTTCAGCTGTAGTCATTGGGCCATATTCTTTGAAATCAACCGAAATAATACCCTTTTGTCCCTAAAAATGGTAGCCATCAATTTTGACTCTAGTGAGGAGACGGCTTGAATTTTATTTTGGTATTTGTGAAGCTGAAATGTGCTACAGTTGAACTGACTGTTATGATTCTGCATTGGTGTACATAATATCTGTGGCTTGAGGCTCTCAACAATATGGAAAACAAATCATCTCTCCAGCTCGTCAGTAGCGATCCAAAAGTGCTTGTCTGAATAACATTCTTTGCTGTTTGAGTGGTCAGTATGTATTTTCAGTATACACGTCGCACACATTTTGCAATAACTGAGCTTTCCTGTAACAGTATTGAAAACAATGGTGTGTCAAAGATAACTAAATTCATTGACTAATCTTCGGTTATTGCGAAGATCGTGGGTTCTGGTTTGTGTAGGATTCGAAAGTCTGGATACAGCGCCTCACATTCTATTCTTCATCATGCACATTTGTACAAGCATTTTAGAATCTAGAGACCTGTCCTTCACTCATTACTGTACCCCCACAAGCTGGCTCCTGACGAGTTTGTAGCTGTAGATCTCTCACGTACAAAAGTCAAACAACAGCAAGCAGTTATCAACCAGGAGGAACAACGATTCTCAAAGCCATTGTTGTTTGTTTAGTTTCTCACAGTGATTCGGATTTTCCCTCCCAGTCCACATATCAATATGGGAGACACGTCAGAGATACTTGGGCTTCATATTCCAGCCACAGCTTGCTCTCACGATGAGCACTACTGTAGCTATGACATCGCTTGGAGCTGTCTGCTGATGTGAGATTGCCTGTAAATAAAGCAGCCCATACTTACCGCCCTGTCTTGCACTAGTCATTGAAGCCCTTAGCATGAGCCATTGACTAATAAAGTTTTGAGCTTGCCCATGCTAAGTTTTTGAGTGCTCCCTGGACTGTTTATATATGCTTAAGACCACTTTGCCTTGCTCTGGTCTTGGTTTTAGTTAGCTACCTCGCTTCGTGGACACCGCCATCATTGACCTTGGGAAGTGCCCGTTTGTTCTATCGGTATCTGCTTTACTGCCAGTGGGAGTGATCATATTACCAACACAAAATCAGCAGCAGTTGGCAGCTGCAGCTGCCTTGCCTCCTTTTCCACCATTAGCTTGCTTTGATGAGGCAAATACTAGTTGGGAGGTCTATTTACATTCTTTTGTTCTTCATTGCCAGACTAGTCAAATAACTGACACAGAGTGTTAGAGTATGCTCTTAGTGTCTTCTAGTAATAAATTGTACAAAGTGGTGCAGAAACTACACCCATTCTTGAACCTCCAGTAGTTTGAGCTTTCCTGATGATTGTGATTTGCTGACTGACTACACGGTCACCAGACACATGCAGCTGCAACTAGGCACAGGTTTAATCAATGTGTTAAGCTAAATAAGCAATCCTACACAGCATCGGCTGTCAAGTTGCAAGGACTAGCGTGCAAGTGTAATTTTTCCTGTAAATAGTGTGACACTTCATATGTGAACTCATTAATTCATTTCTCCTTGTAGAGTAGTTGATGCTAAGCCTTTAGATTCACCAGATTCAAGCCTGAGTGATGTGCTTAAATTGCCAAAACACAGCGAAGTAATTGCATCAGTGCAAGCCATGTTTCACAATACTTACGGTGTTGACATTGTTAGTATAATAGTAGTTGCCATTGTGCTCTACGATAAATTGATGACTTCAGATCAGTGCTGTCATTACATTTACTGAGCGTCTATTCATCCGGTACTCCAGCAACAGAGGATGTGGTCGTTAGTTCACTAGTTAAAAATCCTGTGCCCTCATCATTGGTAGACATTCGAAACAGAAGCACTTTGTTTGCAGTCAGTGTGTCTGTGAGAGAACAGAGGCTGATGCAACAATTTTCTTTTCTTCATTGTTGAATTGTCTCGAAAAAGTTCATGCCATCAAATTGTGGCCTACAGAATCAGTGAGCTTGCTGCCCTTTCCATGACATCTGCTTTGCCTGCCACAAACAGGGGCATCTCACAAGTGTATGCCTTGACTGTCGTGCGATGATGATGACGACAGTGAATGTCAGCGCACTGCACGCATTCTTGCCAGTGCTTGTAACAGCAGCAGATGGGGTGCAGCTGCTCATGTTGCGGCTGGACATAGCTGGAACAGTGGCAGATTGCATGTGGTACGCTGGTGTGGATGTGTGTCTGATTTATGTGGACATGTACCGGCGTATTGTGTGCGTGCAGAGGTATCACCCTAAGCACTAATGGTGTTGTACAGTGGCCAGTTGAGCTCATTGCAGTGCCAGATCATAGTCCAACCCATGAATAAAAATGTAGACCATTCCTGGATGACGGGTAACATTTTTTGGCTTATAGTTTTTAGTTTCCAAATTCAGGACCAAGTTAATCTCATTTCAACTGTGATATCATTACAGAACTTAATATTCCATGCATGCAGTGTAAGCAATTGTTTGAACGTACTTTAGGTGTGCACCATGTTTCCATACCCACGTATCCTTAAAGCAATCGGCAGTGCCTAAAGCCATCAGCACATCGACTGTGCAATCAAGTGTGTGAGTAAGAGCATGGAAAAAGCACATTGGGGAGTCTTTCCAAATGTGTAGAGCAATATCAAGCATGACAAATATTCTGGACATCTACTTCAATGTAGAACAGTGAGATGGAAGAATGCAACCAGCATCACATGCACATCATCCGTTTTCATACAGTGTCTTGAGATGCCATATTGGCTTTCGGTTGATGTCCTTATTTTGAGTTTTGTTATAACTTACATCCTGTGAATACATGCTGTTTCAGAGCACTAGCAAATTTATCTTTTTAAAACTCGTCATTTATTGGTATAATTTGCTGTGATAAAATGTCGGGGAACTTCATATTGGTGGTTAACATATCAACAAAAATAATAAATTCATGGAAACACATTATAATTAAATAGACAAATCCACTCGCCATGCAGTGGCAGGAAAACACACATAAAAAGGCAGTATGTTTGCAAGCTTTTAAAGCCAGTGGCTTCTTTTCTGGCAGAAGGGTTGAAGGGGAAGGAAGAGGGGTGAAGGAAAAGGGTGGGTGAGGTTTAGAAAAGGGGATGGAGCTCAGAAAAGTCGCCCAGAACCCCGGGTCAGGGGAGACTTACTGGATGGGATGAGAAGGAAAGACTGATTGTTAGAGACTGCAACAGGGATATGGAAACCTGAGAGCTTACTGCTAAAACATTGTGCACGAGTTAATAAGAGAAAGAAGCTAAGTGCATTGTATGCAATAAAGATTGGAGTGGGATGGCGAAAAATACACAGTCAGAAAATGAAAGATGTAGAGAACTAAAATGGAGTGAAGAAAGGAATAGTTACTATGAAGAAATGCTGAGGCAAAATAAGTTAATGTAAATTAAACCAGGTAGATGGCAAAGATATCATCAGTGTGCCATATGGACTGGTGGTGAGGCCAACCTTTTAAAATTCCTTGGATTGCTAAATCCATTCTCATAATTAAATTTCACAGGGTTCTATTCCAAATTCCATGCCACTTACCTTACATCTCATCCTCACTGAAGGCCAGCTACACATTTCTTTCCATATTAAACCTACTAACGAACAAACAACAGTGCCTACATTTTGACAGTTGCAATCTTTTCCATGTCAAATGTTCCCTCCCATACAACCTTGGTATTTGAGGCAAACTTATTTATTCAGATCCAGACTCCTTACAGTACTACACCATCATTCTCACTTCAGTCTTCAATGGACATAATTACCTCTCCCGCCTAGTTCAAAAGCAGATTTCCTGGACCATCTCCCCCTTGTGGGTCCAAGGGTTAGAATAGACCCGAGGTATCCCTGCCTGTCGTAAGAGGCGACTAAAAGGAGTCTCACACTTTTTGGTCTTGTAAGTTCAGGCCCCATTTTATGGTTTGACCTGCCACATTCCAAATTCTACGGAAGTGCAGGCCATATGGGGAAGGACACCTTACATGGTGCATTAGTTATCCATAGTGCTCCTAGATTCGAACTCCTGAACCTCGTATCATGGCTTTGCATCTCCACCTGCAATTCAACTATTGAGGCGAGGACACTTTCCGGGGTAAGTCATCTTCTTCCGTCGCCTCCTTTCCTCTTTCACCCCCATGACAGTATTGGATTTCTCTGTGCCCAATATTCAGTATGGTAGCCAGTCCGTTGTTGTGGGTTCGTCATGTACCCATTTAGTGGTAGCCCCCTGACAACACAGGGATCGTACTGCTGATGCCTGAGCTGTAAACTCCCCACGTATACCAAGGAGTAGATGCCTGCCTTCTTGGGGCATCAGGACTCCCAGCATCGGCCATCGTGCCAGGTGGCCTTTGCTGTGGCTGGGTGGCATCTGTCGGGGTGCTTTAAGTGCTGGAAGTTTAGGCACATGTCTTCCTGTGCACTTCCAGCACCACATGTCGAAACTGCGGACGTCCACTGCATCCATATACTCCATGTGCGCCTCCTCCCACTTGTATCAACTGCAGAGAGCAGCACTCCCCCTGCTTGCTAGACTGCACAATACTCCAAAATGAGTAGAAAATCATGGAGTAAAAGACCCTGGACCGGTTGACTTACCAAGAGTCTAAATGTAAATTTGAACGATTACACCTGTTCGGTTGACATACACATACGCAGCAGCTATGTTACCATCGCCGTCTCAATTACCAGTCGTACCACACACTATGCCACAAACAGTAGGGCCTCCAGGATACATCCACCGCCATGGTGGTAGGGGGAAAAAATATCTCCTTCTGTTGCTCCCAAGGTACCTACTTTGGGAGCAAGCCCACCCACCCACCCACCCACCCACCTGCCCAGAGCAGGGACATCGGTCCCGATCCCCAGCTGGAGAAGAAACTGCCTCCTCCAGATCCTCTCATGCAGAAGGGATCCCTTGGGATCCTCTCTCCCAAGGTCTCTACTAATGCCACAGTGTAGCCAAAAGCTGCTGGATGAAGAGCTTCACGGTCTTCCTCCGTGCCTGAAGCTACTTCAGAGAAGTTCTCCCAGTAAGCCCCTAAAGAGAATTGAGAGGGCAAGCAAACAAAGTAGTCCGCTAAGAAAAAGGATCCTCCGGTGGCCCCAACACCACCACTCCCTATCAATTCTGCACCTGCGGATGAGGTGGAGATCTCAGGGTCAGCTGAGGACCTGGATCTCACTGATGCCTCATTCACAATAGGAATGGATACTGGGAAGCTTTCACCTCTGCTATCATAGTTGAACCTTCCCCACATGATACCATCGATGTGGTTGTTGAGTAGGTCACTATAATTATCATTTCTGCAGTGGGAAACACGATCCCTTGTTCATTATGGTGCTCCCGGCGAAAGTAAGTGCCTTGGTGGTCACTGGAAATCACTTAGGTCATTAAAGAGTGTTGGCTCTGTGCCTGTTTTCACGAGCTTATTAAAAGATGGAAACAGGAATGTTGGGAGCGGTACGTCTCGACCATTGGGTGCCATACGTCACTTTTCAAGTCTGGATGAAGATCAGACATATTTGTGGGTACCACACTCTGACAGTCTGACAGATGTTACTGGCATTAACATCAATGGCATGTTATCTACCGATGCAAATGCAATTGCCAAGCACTTTGCTGAGCACTATGCTTGAGCCTCTGTGTCAGAGAATTATCCCCCAGCATTTCGCACCCTCAAATGGCGGATGGAAAGGAAAGCCCTGTCGTTCACTGAAGTCACATTGAGCCCTATAATGCTCCATTTACAGAGTGGAAGCTTCTCAGTATCCTTGCACATTGCCCCACTACAGCTCCTGGGGCAGATTGGATCCACAGTCTGATGATCAAACATCTCTTGTCCAACTACAAGCGACATCTCCTCGTCATCTTCAACCGGATCTGGTGCGATGGCGTCTTTCCATCGCAGTGGCAGGAGAGCACCATCATTCCAGTGCTCAAACCCAGTAAAAACCCGCTTGATGTGGATAGCTGTTAGCCCATCAGCCTCAATAATGTTCTTTGTAAGCTGTTAGAACGTATGGTAAGTCGGCGGTTGGGTAGGCTCCTGGAGTCATGTGGCTTACTGGCTCCATGCCAGGGTGGTATCCGCCAGAGTCACTCTGCCACTGATAATCTAGGTTCCTTCGAGTCTGCCATCTGAACAGACTTCTCCAGACTTCAACACCTGGTTGCCGTCTTTTTTGATTTACTAAAAGCTTGTGACACGACCTGGCGGCATCATGTCCTTGTCACATTATACGAGTGGGGTGTCCGGGGCCCACTCTCGATTTTTATCCAGAATTTGCTGTCACTTCGTTCTTTCCATGTCCAAGTTGGTGCCTCCCATAGCTCCACACCTCCCCCCCCCCCCCCCCCCCCCCCCATATCCAGAAGAATGGGATCCCACAGGGCTGTGTGTTGAGTGTGTGTCTATTTTCAGTGGCCATTAACAGCCTAGCAGCAGCTGTTGGGCCATCCGTCTCACCTTCTCTGTATGCAGACGACTTCTGCATTTTGTACTGCTCCACCTGTGCTGGTGTTGCTGAATGGCACCTACAGGGAGCCATCCACAAGGCACAGTCATGGGCTCTATCCCACGGCTTCCAGTTTTCATCCGCGAAGTCATGTGTTGTGCACTTCTGTCGGCATCGTACCATTCATCCAGAACCAGAACTTTACCTTAATGACGATTGACTCACTGTAGTTGAGACATATCAATTCTTAGGACTGGTTTTTGATGCCCGATTGACTTGGCTTCCTCATCTGTCTCAGCTGAAGTGGAAGTGCTGGCAGCTCAGTGCCCTCCGCTGCCTGAGCAATATCAACTAGGGTGCAGATCGCTCTACGCTGCTGCAGCTCTGCAGAGCCCTTGTTCAATCCCACCTTGGCTATGGGAGTCTGGTTTATGGTTTGGCGGCACCTTCTGTGTTGCATTTACTTGACCCAGTGCACCACTATGGCGATCAACTGGTAACGAGAGCTTTTAGGAGAAGTCTGGTTACCAGCATCCTGGTGGAGTTCAGAGTTCCTCCATTGAAAGTTAGGTGTGCACAACTGCACACATTTGTAGTTCTCGTGTGCATCCGAATTACCGTCTCCTTTTCCCATCCATGGCAGTTGATCTCCCGCATGGGAGGCCCAGGTCAGGTCTTACGCTTACGATCACTTCTGTCTAAAGTGGAGTCATTTCCTTTACCACCTCTCCTCGAGGTCCATTCACATACACCTCCATGGTGTACACCTAGGCCAAAGCTTTGCCTGGACCTTTTATATGGTCCTAAGGACTCAGTTAACCCTGCGGCTCTCCGCCGCCACTTCCTCTTGATTCTTGACGTGTACCGGGACCATGAAGTGGCTTACACCAACAGCTCGATGGCTGATGGTCACATTGGCTTCGCGTGTGTTCATGGAGGACATATTGAACAGCACTCCTTGCCAGATGGCTGCAGTGTTTTCACTGCAGAGCTGGCGGCCATTGCTCATGCTTTTGAGCGCATCCCCTCGTGCCCTGGCGAGTCGTTTCTTCTCTGTACTGACTCCTCGAGCAGCCTACAAGCTATTAACCAGTGCTACCCCAGCTGTCCTTTGGTACAGACCAACCAGGAGTCAATTTATGCCCTGGAACAGTCCAGTCATTCCGTGGTGTTTGTGTGGACTCCAGGGCATGTCAGAATCCCAAAGAATGAACTTGCCGGACAGGCTACACGGAAACTGGTACTGGAGATCGGCATCCCTGTGACTGACCTGCAGTCATTATTATGTGGCATAATCTCAGTACGCACAACAAACTGCGTGCCATTAAGGAGACTACGAATGTGTTGAAGACCTCCATATGGGCCTCTCGCAGGGGCTCTGTGGTTCTCTGTTGGCTCCGCAATGGCCATACGTGGCTAACACATGGCTACCTCCTCCGTCGCTTGGACCTCGGTGTCACTGTGGCTCACATATGACTGTCATCCACATCTTGCTGGACTGCCCACTTTCAGCTGCTCTGCGGCGGACTTGTAACATTCCCAGCACTCTACCTTCGGTGTTCGGTGACAATGCTACAAAAGCAGATTTAGTTTTATGTTTTATTCATGGGGGGGGGGGGGGGGGGGTATTGTACCATCTGAGGGTGGGCATTTAGTATTCTCTCACAGGCCGCCATTTCCCTCCGTTTTAACTCTGTCGTACTTTCTTTGCATTTGTTTGTCTTGGTGGTCATCTTTTCCCTACATATGTTCATCTCACCTTGTCTTTTTGGGGTGGACATTTTAATGTGTTGCAAAGTGGCTGGCTCATCCTCTTTTATTATTGTGATCAGCCAGCCCAGACCATGTGCTCTTTGGTTTTAGTACCTTCTACTTTTCCTTGTGGTGTATAGTTTCCCCGTTTTTTGCTCATTCCATTAGTTTTCTTTTTAGGTGTGGTGTTGGGTGTTTCTGTACCTTGAGCCTTGCTTGCTTCAGGAAAAGGGACCGATGACCCTGTAGTTTGGTCCCTTTACACCCCAAACCAACCAACCAATCCTGGACCCTCACATCTAGTTGTGGTACTGCTGATCCCACCAAAAAACAACTTCGGAGCCCACCACTTGTCACTCAGTATTATCCTCATCTTGAATGTATAAATTAGCTACTTTGTCAAGGCCATGACTTCCTAAAACCATGCCCTAAAATGAGATCTATTCTGTCTGGGATTTTGCCCACGACACCTAGAAAAGCTTTTCATCGCTCCCCCATCGCTCTGCAATACCCTTGCCATACCCTGTGTTCCTTCTGCATCCATCTCCCTACCCGATGGCTCTTATACCTGTGACCATTGCTGCTGAAAGATTTGCCCTATATGCCTTCATACCACCACCTATACCAGCCGTGTAACTAGCAAAATATGTACTATCAAAGGGAGAGCCACCTGTGAAAAAGTCATACCAGCTGTTATGTAAACATTATTCGACCTTTTACATCGGCAAGTTATTAGTTAGGATGAAGGGGCACAGGCAGAGTGTATATATTGGCAACACACAATACCCTCCTGCAGAGCATGTAGAACAACATGACAGTCATGTGACCTTGGTGCACGATTCACCATAAGTGCAATCTGGGTTCTTCCCCCAGAAAACAGTTTCTTGGAAGTCTGCAGGTGGGAACTGGTGCCACATGTCCTTGGTTTTCACAACCCACCTGGTGTTAATTTATGTTAATTTCTTTGGTCTCTGCAATTCTTCGCAGTAATTATTACTTTCTTCACTCCAGTTTTGTTTTCTACGGCTTTTATTTTCTGACCTGCCTTTTTCCTCATCCCCTCCAACCTCTGTCACATACAATGCACTTAGCTTTTCGGTGTTATTAACTCATGCAAGATGTTTTAGCAGTAATTTCTTTATTGCATATTACCCTATTTTCCACCTCTAAGTTCTCAGGTTTTCAAATCTCACCTGGTGCAATCCTCAACAATCAGCCTTTCCTTCTCATTCTGTCTGGTAAGTCTCCCCTGACCCAGGTTCTGGGTGACTTTTCCGAACTCTACCTCTTTTCCTAAACCTCACCAGTCCCTACCTTCACAACTCGTACTTCTCCTTCAACTCTTCTGCCAGAAGAAGGGACCACTGGCTCTGAAAGTTTGCATATGTAATGTCTTTTACATGTGTTTTCCTGCTACCACTTGCTCGGTGGATTTTTTGATTATCCTTACATTGGTGGTTAAATAATTTTCACATTGTAACTTCTGTGATATGAAAGTGTACCATTTCAAGGTCATGAAGAGCCATCAAAAACATATTTTTCTTGGTTCACTTTGTTGTAATTAAATGTTAGTGAATAACATATCTGTGATTAAAGCCTTCAGAAGACAGTAACATACAAGATAAGGTCACATGTTACGGGAGCTCAGTGTAGCATAATGAATATACACAGAGATACAAAGCGATGTGTGATGTGCTGCAGGCTTGCGTTTGATTACAGCCATATTTTTTTTAACTCACTTTTGCATTTTTAGTGTGGTGTGTAGAATCTGACACTGGTAATGTACTGTCTGACTTCCAGAAAAATGTCATCCAAACAATTCTGAAGATAGCAAGGGCAAATTCTTGCAGAACTATTGCACAATCGACTTAAAATCTTGTTCGTGCAGCTGCTGGCAAGAATAATTAATATAAAGAAGAACGGAAAAGAAAATTAAGGAATCTTTAGATGATGACCAGTTTGGCTATAGTAAAGATAAAGAAAACAGAGAGGGTTTCTGACATTGTGTTTTTATAATGGAAGCAAGACTGAAGAAAAATAACACACTTTTATAGGATTTGTTGACCTAGAAAGAGCATTTGACAGTGTAAAATGGAGCAAGATGTTTGAAATTCTGAGAAAAATAGGAAGAAGCTTTAGAGGAAGATGGCTGATACACAATATGTAAAAGAACGTAGAGTGAACAAGAAGAGTGATGTGCCTGGATTGTAAAGGGTGGAAGAAAGGGATGCAGTCTTTCAAAACCCCTACTGTTTAATCTATACAACGAAGAAGCAGTGACAAATAAAAGAAAGGTTAAGTGTGGAATTAAAATTGAAGGTGAAAGGATAGCAATGGTAAGATTCGCTGAGGACATTTACTATTCTCAGTGAAAGCGAACAAGAACTAAATGATCTGCTGACTGGAATGAACAGTCTAATGAGTACAGAATATGGATTGAGATGAAATCAAAGAAAGATGAAAAGCCGGCCGCGGTGGCCATGCGGTTCTAGGCGCTGCAGTCCGGAACCGTGGGACTGCTACGGTCGCAGGTTCGATTCCTGCCTCGGGCATGGATGTGTGTGATGTCCTTAGGTTAGTTAGGTTTAAGTAGTTCTAAGTTCTAGGGGACTGATGACCTAAGATGTTAAGTCCCATAGTGCTCAGAGCCAAAGGTGAAAATAATGAGTAATAGCAGAAATTAGAACAGCAAAAACTTAACATCAGGCTTTGGTGATCACAAATTACATAAAGTTAAGGAATTCTGTTGCCTAGGCAGTGAAATATCCCATGACAGACGGACCAAGGAGGGCATAAAAAGCAAACTAGTAATGATACAAAGGGCATTCCTGGCTAAGAGAAGTCTAGTAGTGTCAAATATAGGTCCTCATACGAGGAAGAAATTTCTGAGGACATACATTTGGGGCACACTGCATTGTATGGTAGTGAAACATGCACTGCGGGAAAACCAGAACGAGAGAGAATCAAAGTATTTGAGATGCAGTGCTACAGACGAATGTTGAAAATTAGGTGGCTGCTAAGGAACAGAGAGGTTCTCTGCACAATCAATGAAGAAAGGAGCATATGGAAGATACTGACAAGAAGAGAGAGGATGATAGGACACTTGTTGCATCATTAGGACATAATCTCCATGGTTCCAGAGAGAGATGTAGAGTGTAAAAACTGTGGGGGAAGACAGAGATTGGAATACATCCAACAAGTAGTTGAGGACATAGGGTGCAAGAACTGAGATAAAGAGGTTAGTACAGGAGAGGAATTTCTGATGGGTGGATGAAATCAGTCAGAAGACTGATAATAAAAAAGCGGTTCAGACTTCAAAATAGATAATCAGCATATCATAATCACTGTTTGTATGTTACATTAAATAGACTGCCTGCTGTGCCTTTTTACAGTTTATACAGCTGATGTTGGGGAGAAACGTGATCCAGATTTATTACAGTTTCTGTAGAGTGCATGCGTTTATATAAAGTGAGGAAATATCATTTGAATGTTATATCCTGTTTAAAAATGCGTAACATTTTGGTACTGATGTGTTAAATATAAGTAAAACTGTCTTTAACTATCAGTGATTCACTATGCATCACCTTATTGGATATGGTACAATCCTTCCCTTCCTCAGATCCCTTGAAATGATGTATTGGGCAAGTTACTGGGTAACCTACAATTTAATGTGAACTCTGAACTGCTGAAAGCATGATTAACTAGAAATAGATATCCTCGGTACTCGAGTCACATCATGTACAACTACGAGGATACTCTGCAAATCACATTTAAGTACCTGGCAGAGGTTCATCGAACCACCTTCACAATAATTCCGTTATTCCAATCTTGTATAGTTCGCGGAAAATTGAACACCTATGTCTTTCTGTTTGAGCTCTGATTTCCCTTATTTTATTATGATGGTCATTTCTCTCTATGTAGACAGGCATCAACCAAGTATTTTCGCATTCGGAGGAGAAAATTGGTGATAGAAATTTCATGGAAAGATTCTGCCACAGCAAGAAATGCCTTTGTTTCCTGCCAATAAAATGCAGTCTTTGGTTAGCCTTCCACACAACATTTTCTGTGTGTTCTTTCCAATTTAAGTTGCTCGCAATTGTAATTCCTAGGTATGTAGTTGCATTTACGTCCTTTAGATTTGACTGATTTATCGTGTAACCTAAGTTTAACGGATTCCTTTTAGCACTTACATGGATGACCTCACATTTTACATTATTTAGGATCAATTGCCAATTTTCACACCATTCAAATTTCTTTTATAAATCATTTTGCAATTTGTTTTGATCTTCTGATGACTTTACTAGTTGATAAACAACAGCATAATCTGCAAACAACCTAAGGCGGCTGCTCAGATTGTCTCCTAAATCATTTGTACAGATATGGAACAGCAAAGGGTTTATAACACTTCCTTGGGGAATGCCAGAAATCACATCTGTTTTCTCAATGACTTTCTGTCAGTTACTACGAACTGTGACCCCTCTGACAGTAAATCACAAATCCAGTCACATAACTGAGACAGTATTCCACAAGCACACAGTTTCACTACAAGCTGCTTGTGTGGTACAGTGTCAGAAGACTTCCAGAAATCCAGAAATGTGGATTCAATTTGAAATCCCTTGTCAATAGGGCTCAGCACTTTGTGCAAATAAAGATCTAGTTATGTTTCACAAGAATGATGTTTCTAAATTCATGTGACTGTGTCAATAGACTGTTCTCTTCAAGGTAATTCATAATGTTCCAAATTCCTGCTGCATATCAACATTAATGGTATGAGCCTGTAATTTGGTGGTTAACTCCTACCTTTTTTGAATATTGGTGTGACCTGTGCAACTTTCAAGTCTCTGGGTGTGGATATTTTGTTGAGTGTGCTTGTGAAGTTTGGAGCTATTGTATCAGCATACTCTGATGAGAGGAACCTAGCTGGTATATACAGTTTGGATTGGAAGACTTGCTTTTGTTAAGTGATTGAAGTTGCTTCACTACTCTGTGGATATCTACCTCCACATTACTCATGTTTGGAAGGAGTGGACATTCTCTCTCAGGAAGGTATCAAATGAATTGTTATCTGCTTTTATGAATAGGTATATTTTTCATTTATTTTTGGAGGATTTGGGGGTTACAGTATTCAGTCTCGTTAAGACAACCCTGTGGTCATTAAACCCTGATCTGCTTTGTTGCTAAGAGGTCAAGTGTGTTTTCACAACTGTTTACTGTTCGTGTGGGCTCATGAACTAACTGCTTGAAATAATTTTCAGAAAACACATTTAGCATAATTTCGGATGATGTTTTATGCATACCTCCAGGTTTTAACATGTATTTTCGCCAACATATGGAGGGTAAATTAATGTTACCACTAACGATAATTGAATGAGTTGGATACGTGTTTGAAATTAAACTCAAGTTTTTTTTTTAACCTTTCAGCAACTGTGTCATCTGAATTGGGAAGTCTGTAAAAGGAGCCAGTTATTATTTTATTCCGGTTGCCAAGAATGACCTCTGCCTATACTGACTCACAGGAACTATCTACTTCAATTTTGCGACAAGATAATCTACTTTTAACAGCAACAAACACGCCACCGCCTGCTGTGTTTAGCCTATCCTTTCGGAACACTGTTAGATTTTTGCAAAAATTTTCGCTGAACTTATCTCCGGCTTTAGCGAGATTTCAGTGTCTATTACGATTTGAGCATCGCTACTTTCTATTAGTGCTTGGAGCTCTGGTACTTTCCCAACACACCTATGACAGTTTAAAACTGTTATACTGATAGTTCCTGTATGTTCTTTCTATATTTGGCATGCACTCTCTGAGACTGAAGCCCTTTTTGTGTTTTCCTGAGATCCCCTAACGTAAAAGACTGCCCAGGCCACGCCACACAGCCCCTGCTACCCGTGTAGCTACTTCTGAGTGTAGTGGACTCCTGTCCTCTTCAGTGGAACTTGAAACCCAACCACACCAAGAGAAAGTTTTTTGGTCCAGATAATATATCACTTAGGCTCCTTTCAGTGTATGGTGATATGATAGCTCCATACTTAGTAGTCATAAGCAACTGCTCACTCAATGAAACATACATACCTAAAGACTGGAAAGTTGGAGAGGTCACACAAATGCTCAAGAAAGGGAATTGGATTAATCCACCAAATTACAGACCCCTAGCATTGATATCAATTTGCAGTAGGATTTTGGAACATGTATTGCATTCAAGCATTATGAATTACCTCAAGAAAAACAATCTATTGACACACAGTTGGCACAGATTCGGAAAATATTGTTGTTTTGCAACACAACTAGCTCTTTATTTTCTTGAAGTAATGATTGCTATCGACAGGGGTTCTCAAATTGATTCCATAAATGTACAAGGCTTTTAATACTATTCCTCACTACTGACTTTTAATCAAATTATATGCCTGTGGAGTATTGTTTCAGGTGTGGAGGTGGCTTCATGACTTCAAGCCAGAAAGGTGATGTTTCACAGTAATTGACAGGAAGTCAGAGTAAAACAGAAGTAATATCTGACATTCCCTGAGGGAGAGTTATAGGCCCTCTGCTGTTCCTAATCCATATTAACAATTTAGGAGATAATGTGAGCAGTTCTCCTAGATTGTTTGCAGATGATGCTGTCATTTACCATATAGTAAAGTCATCAGAAGATCAAAACCAATTGCTAACTGATTTAGACAAAATATCTGCATAGTGCCAAAAGTGGCAATTGACTCTAAATAATCAAAAGTGTGAATTTAGCCATCTACAAGAGTGATAAGAAGAATTGGTTAAATTTTGGTTATGTGGTAAGTCACACCAATCTAAAGGCTGACAAATTGAGTCAAAACACCTAAGAATTACAATTATGAACAACTTGCATGGGAACTGTCATGTAGAAAATGTTGTGGGCAAAGCTAACCAAAGACAGTGTTTTTATTGGCAGAATATTCAGAAGACGCAACAGCTCTACTACATAGACTGCCTATGCTACCCTTGGCCATCCTCTTGTGGAGTATTGTTATGCAGTACGAGATCCTTAGCAGACAGGCTTGGCAAAGGGCATCGAAATAGTTCGAAGGAGGACAGCTCCTTTTGTATTATCTTGAAATAGGGGAGAGTTGGAGTGGCAATCATTAAAACAAAGTTCTTTTTCATTGCAGATTGATCTTTTCACAAAATTTTGGTTACCAGCTTTCTCCTCCAAATCAAAAAATATTATGTTGACCTCTGCCTATGTAGAGAGTAATGTTCATCATAAGAGAAACCAGAGCTTTCATGGATAGATTTAAGTGTTTGCTATTCCCGCATGATGTTAGTGTGGAATGGTAGAGAAATAGTGTGCAAGTGGTTCAGTGAACCCTCTGCTGGGCACTGAAGTGTGAATTAGGGAGTGGTCATGTACATGTAGATGATGCAAGGTGAGTATTTTTCATAAGTAAATCCCATATTTTCAGAAGGGCAGCAGTCTTTAATTTGGAGATCATGAGTTTGCTGTTGCTTTGGATACTACGTTTGTAACTGCACGAACTGACATTAAAGGAGTATCAGTCTATTAGTTAGTGTACGTTCTGTACGATTCGGAAAAACAATGTTATTTTTATTGAAGCATCAGTCAATGACTCAAGTCCTCTTCAAAGTAATGAGCCATCAGTTGTGAACCAAGCCCCTTTGAAAATAAAGCTTAAATAGTAGCACTTTCACTTACTGCACATCATTTAAAATTTTCTGCTCAGACCTTCAGACAGCATTACATGTAATTTTCACAAAAAAAATAGTCCAATTGTTTTGACTGTTGTACATTGTTGTCTTTGTCATCAGCACAGTTTATATGCGTTGTGTTATAGGTTGGCAGTAGTGTTTACTGATTGTTTGTACTTCTAAGAGTGCCACAAGAATTCACTGAGCCTTATATTTTCTCAGGCAACTGCTCAGTTCAGAATAAGAATCATGCTTTCAGCAGATTTCTGTTGTACCTAACTGATTCTGTGAAATTCACCAAATTCAAACAGTAATTTTCAATAAAAGTCCACAGTTTTTTTATACTCCAATTCCCAGTGTTATAAAAAGGAAGCTAAGGAAATAGGGCAGATTTTTACTGTGCATGATGTTGGAAATGATTCTTTTTGTTTCAAAGCAGGTAAATTTCTCATTAGTGGGTTGCTACTAAAACAGTTAATATATTGGAAGCAGTAAGGTACTTGAGAGTTAACACCTTTGTTGTGTTGCATGAGTAGGGCAAATAAGATTAAGTTCACATGAATGTAATGTCGTGGATTTTGATTGTATATGTGCCCAAAGTAAAAACTGGGGATTAGAAATATAACAAATTAGAAACATGCTTCTCTAGACAATAATGATGTTTGTTCCAGTGAAAGGTGTTGGTTTCTTTGGACCTCGAAGCGAATTTGTGGTCTCTGGATCGGACTGTGGAAATATTTATTTCTGGGAGAAGCATACAGAGGCAATTGTACAATGGATGCGTGGAGATGAAAATGGTGTGGTGAGTGCTGCCTCTTTACAATAACCAGGAAGAAATGTAATAAAAGTTTGCTTTTAATTAATGTTGTGCCTGAATAGTTTCTAAAAGTGAAATAAAAATGTAGAAAATATTTACAATCCAATTGACAAATTGATATTTGGTTCACAGATAATCATATAGATGGCACCAGTAATTCATCATTATTATTTCTGGAAAATTGGGTGGGCACTTGCTTCCCTTTTGCACCATACAGTAACAGTCAGTCAACCTGCCTCTGTGTCATAGTTCAGTAAACTGTTAGTGATATGATCACTTTAGTTGCACATAAGTACATTCAAATCACCCTCAGAAAAAAAGTCTGCTGGAATTTGGAGGGCAAAAAAGTTAATGGCAATTCTTAGATATTAAGCAGATTGAGAGTCTGATCAATGGATTTAAATGGTGAAAGTACACCTGCATTTAAACTAATTAACTGAGATAAAACTGCTAGTTAGTGCTTACCATCAAGAAGCAAAATGAGACTTTCACTCTGCAGCAGAGTGTGCGCTGATATGAAACTTCCTGTCAGATTAAAACTGTGTGCCGGACCGAGACTCTACCACTTGCCCGCGAAAGGCAAAGGCCTTGAGTTCGAGTCTTGGTCCAGCACACAGTTTTAATCTGACAGGAAGTTTCAAGAATCAAAATGTTTGGTATTACTGATAAACACACATAGAAGTACACTTGACAATGCAGTCATAGTTTCTGTAACTATTAGGTCATTGTCTACAGGGAGGAGAGAGGGAGAGATCAGGGAAAGTTAAAAAGGAATGGCAGCTCAGTCAGGCACCAGCAGCAGGAGGGGGGGGGGGGCAGATGCACAAGTAGACCATCTTATGGGACTGTTAATGCACTGTACCATGCCAGTATTAGTAGTAGCACTCCTCGTGCTTTTGGTTCCATTGACAAATAGTGTGTAAGATGGAAGATTGCTTCATAAGTCTGTATGAACTCAACAGAAATTTAGACTTTTGCTTATCAAGTGATGCATATGTGACACGGAGTAATATCTTCCTTGAGTTCCACTGGAAGATGGTTTCTTAGAATTTTAAGAACAGTCATTTTGCTCTCTCTCTGAAAATAAATCTGTATCCAGTTGCACAGATTTATTACTATTATTATTATTATTATTATTATTATTATTATTATTATTATTTTGTGTTGGTGAACTTTTTCTGTACCATCAGTCAATCCTGAACAGCAAAGCTCCCACACAGCGGAACAGTAGCTGCACAATATCTGTCAGATAAAGGTTTCAGAAGTATGAGTTTCTTTGGTGGAATTATTAGAAGTGTCTACTTTCCAGGAAACATGTACGTGGTCATTTTTTCAGATTATTTTAGGTAAGTTAAAATTAGACCTGTGGTACACTGGACTATTTTTAAACAATATTACTTTATTGTAGGAAATGTTTTGTGTGATATAAACACCTTAGAATTGGGCAAAAGTATTGTTGCTGCTAAAGCCAACGTGTTCTGCATTTGGAGGCATAATGCCTTGGCACCTTTTTTTATTGCTTTTTGGGAAGAGTAACTTATGCATTGTGACTTATTTGATGTGCACTTTCTTAAATTCTCCATTTCATATAACTCCTTTTATCTTTTAACACTTCAGTCACAAATTTGTTTCGCCAGATATCTCTCGTAGAGGTAAGGGCAAACTACTACTATCAGTTGAGCATTCATTTCACCAAAGTTGGATGCCTAAATTTTTACCTAACATGTAGAGTAGAGGCTGTTGGTCAGCTGTGGGTTGCAAAATCTCCTGCATTGTAAACAGCATTCAAATCTTATGATGTGTAGATAAAATGTCAGGTTAGGTCCAGTCTGACAACCTGGAACCATATTCATTTATGACAACTACTTGTAATCTGAGTCCAAGATTTATTGAAATATATGTATTTACTTCCAATTTTACATTGTAGTTGTATTTTTTAAGTAATCTTTCTGTCTCCTTCGTCTGTTTTATATATTTACTGTTTCCTTCAATCCCAGAAGTCTTATATATCTGCCAAGGTTCTAGGTTTCTAATCGTTGTCTTGATCTAAGTGAATGTGCTCTGCATTTACAAACTTGTCTTTGTTGTGTTCACCTTTGCTCATGGATCACAATGCAAAAATTTAGTGTATTGCAACAGCAACCAGTACTATGTTGAAGTGGATTTATATAAAATTAGTTGCAGCATCTGCTATCCCTTTGTTATATGCAAAATCTTATTTTCTGTAATACTCCAACATTCTATAAAATTAGCTGTATGATGACATTTGACATAATGAAGGTCCTAGACGTGTGTAAATGTAGTTGAGCTAGTTTAAATGTATTTCATCAAACAAATTTTGAATTAATAATACTTTTATTTCTTCACATAGGTGAATTGTCTTGAGCCACATCCTCAGATTCCAGTTATTGCTACAAGTGGGTTAGATGATGATGTGAAGATTTGGGTTCCATCTTGTGAGCAAGAGCCTGCCATGACAGGTCTTAAGTCTGTAAGTATGAACTGCAGCAGTTGTTTGAGTGAAAAGGTGAAAGGACAAAAATGCTCTTTATGGTAAATTATGTATCCAGTAAAAGTTTGCTCTTTAACCACAGTGTTTTCAGTGAACCAGCCTTGCAGTTTGCACAAACTATGACATTCATACTTTCATAAAATTTCTCGCATGCAGAACACTCATTTTGTATGTCACTTATTAAACTGTCTTAACATAGTCACTTCTTTGAAAAATTTGCACTTACTGTTTGTGTAACAGGTTTTATATTTTTATACTAGCATTTGATACCTTGCAGCACATTTTTCATTAAATATGCTACAATTTTTTGTTGATTTTGTGATTGAAGAAAGGATATTCGAACCATCTGGGAATGGGTACCTCCTGTCGCCTCTATTACTTCATCTGGTTCTAGAAAATGTCATAAGAGGATGATGCACAGAGCCGTTCAAGAAATTGACAGTTTGGCAATCCCTGATGACTTAGCCATTTTATTTGATTTGCCCAGGAAAGCAAATACCAGTTCTATTAAGCCCACTATTGCTGTTACCAAAACGAACTTTATAGTGTGGTATCAGTCCCTGTGGTTCTAATAAAGCTAACTGGTACCTGTAAAGAGTAATAGGAAACCTTTCACTGGTTTATTAGACTCAATTTCTTCAGGACTGAATATTCTATGCCTTTTGCCCTCTTAATGCTTTCCATTGGACAATTACGTGTTCCATCCTCCTCACCTTAAAGTCTGCACTTACAGGCTTCTTCCACTATAACCATTGTGTGTAGCTGTTTCTTAAAGTTCCCATGGCCAGTCATAAGTCTACTATGATTATAAGGTGTTTGCTGCTCTAGCTGAGGATCACATAAGTTGTCTTGAAACATGGCTTTGGCATAATCAACTTCCCATGTTTTTGTTTTTGAATCATAACCCAGTATTCTCCATGCTGCCTCCTGATTCAATTATGCGGTTTTGATTATACCATATTCTTAGCGATGGTTAGGACAATCTCCAGTCCAATACCCCCCCCCCCCTCCCCCCTCCCTGTGGGTCCAGAGGTTAGAATAGGCTCGAGGTATTCCTACCTGTAGTAAGAGGCGGCTAAAAGTAGTCTCAAACCTTTCAGCCTTTGTGATGCTCCCCTGTAGGGTTTGACCTCCATTTTTCAAAATTTTCCTGAAGAGCGAGCCAATTGGGGAATGGCGTGTTACATGATGCATAGTATCAATCGTGTGCTGAGACCTCTTGCATCCTTTATCGACTTGGATCTGCACTTCCGATCATTCTCGAGTTGTTGAGTGAAGTCACCCTTCTGGGTGCATTTTCCTCCATCCTCTGTGCAGTATTGCTTTCTGCATTGTCGACGATAATGGACTTCTTAGCTCGTTTACGCCTGATATCGAGCACGGTAGCCAGTCTGTTGCGGTGGGGCCACCATGTACCCTGTTGGTTGTAGCCCCCTGACCACACAGGGATTGCTCTGCAGATGCCTGCACCGTTAACTCCCCATGCGTGCCAAGGAGTAGATGCCCGTGTCACCATGGGGCAACGGGGACTCCCGACAATGGTCATCCTTCCAGGTTGCCTTTGCTGCAGCTGGGTGGCGCCTGTGGTTAGGTCCCCTGGTCGGACTGTGTGGCATCAAGGCGGATGACACGCCATGAAGCGTAGTACATCTCTTGCTGGTGGTCAAACACCAGCAGTCTCTAAGCGATCAAGGTCTAACTTCAATGCTATAAGAAATACGGATCTAAATTCCCCACTCCCCATCTGTTGAAAAACTTACCTTTGGACTAATGGTCACCATCACCCTCGAAGTAGTTCCCATCTGCATGTACACGTCGGTCCCAGTGCTTCTGCCACTGGTCAAACATTTTCTGGAAGTCCTGCTCTTTGAGGATGTTTATCACTGCCAGCGATGCTTCTTGAATCCTCTCTAAGAGTGTTAAACCGACGGCCTTTCAACTTTAGTTTCAGTTTTGGATATAGCGCGAAGTCGCAAGGTGCCAAATCTGGCAAGTATGGTGGGTGGGGTACAACCGCCATGTTGTTTTTTGCCAAAAAGGTCCTGGTGAGCAAGGAGGTGTGACAGGGCACGTTGTCGTGGTGCAGCAGCCAGTTCAGTTCCCTTGATGCCAAAGTTTGGGCCGTTGTCGCTGCACGTTTTCATGGAGCCATCGCAGAATGTCACAGTAGTATGTGGAATTCACTGTTTGGTTGGGTGGGATGAATTCTTTGTACACAATTCCCTTGATATAACTTTGCCTTTCACCTTTCTAGCTTTTTTGGGTCTTGGGGAGCCCGGGCTCTTCCACTGGGACAATTGTTGCTTTGTCTCTGGGTCATAACTGTAAATCCAGCTCTCGTCACGAGTGCTAACCCGTGACAAGAAGGTTGGATCATTGGTGCTGTCTGACGAAGGCCCATGCACACTTCAACATGCTGTGCCTTCTGATCGGCAGTCAAGATCCTTGGCACAAATTTTGCGGTGACACAATGCATGCCCAATTCATCAGTCAACATTCGTTGACATGTCCCATAACCAATACCTGCTTCATCCGCGAGGTCTAGAATGGTTCGATGTCGGTCTGCATGAACCAGTTGTTGACATTTGGCAACAATGCCGGTATTGTGCGGCTAACAGGTCTTCCAATGTAAGCATCATCTTCGACGTCTGTACGGCCGGTCCTGAACCGAGCATGCCACTCAAACACACGCGTACGGCTCATGCTCTGTCCCCCAAACACTTGTTGAATCTTTGCAAGGGTCTCCGTAGCACTTTTCCCAAGATTCGCACAGAACTTGATATGCATGTGCTGTTTTGTTTGCGGATCCATCGTAGCATCGCCACACATCAAACACAGAGTATTACGAAAATCTCTGTGGACATGCAACATGTCTTCCCAGCTGAATGCCACTTCGCACACCGACCTAGCTGTGCAAAGATATACTACTCCTACTTTCCAGATGGCAGTGCCAGTCCCGAAAATTTTGGATTCCACCTTGTATATCATCTGAGAAAAGAAGAAGCTGAGTTTCACACGAGCAATGCTTTCTAAAATGATGCTGATTCAAGGACGTAAGCTTCTTAACCTCAAGAAAGTTTATTATGCTTGAACTGAGAATGTGTGTTCAAGGATTCTGCAACAAACAGAAGTCGGGGATATTGGTCTGTAATTTTGCGTGTGCATTCTTTTGCCATTCTTACATACTGAAGTCACCTGCACTTTTTTCCCAGTCGCATGGTACTTTGTGCTGGCGAGAGGATAAATGCAAGCTAAGTAAGGGGCCATTGCCATAGAGTACTCTTTGTAAATTCAAACTGGGATTCCATCTGGACCTCGTGATTTATTTGTTTCCAAATCTTTATGTTGCTTCTCTAGGCTATGTATGCTTATTTCTGTCGCCCATACAGGAGTCTGTCTGACAGTTAAATGATGGTATATTTGTACCGTTCTCCTGTGTGAACAGTTTCTTGAATGTGTAATTTAAAACTTTGGCTTTCGTTTCGCTATCTTTAAGTGCCTCACCAGAGCAGTCAACAAGGGACTAAATGGAAGCCTTAGACCCACTTAGCGATTTTACATATGGCCAGAATTTTCTCACATTTTCTGCCAAATATTTTTCTAAGCTGTGATGGTGGTAGTTATCATGTGCTTCACACACAGGTCTTTTCACATACAATCTCTAATAATCTTTGCTTGTCGCCGTTTGTGCATCCCTTTTTGAACCTAGAGTGCAATAGCCTCAGCTTCCTCAGCATCTTACAGATTTTGTTATTAAGCCATGGTAGGTCTTTTCATCCTTTATCCACTTACCGGGCATGTAACTCTCCAGACCACGATTTAAAATCTGCTTAAACTTTGCATATAATTCCTCTACATCCATGTCAGTTCACTATCTAAGTAAGATATTAAAAACTACTTATCTGGCCTATCTAGCAGAAACCCTCTCCTAGCCTTCTTGACTGATTTATTAACTTTTATAATCATAGTTGCTATAGTATCATGATCACAAATTCCCATTTTTATACTGACATTGTCGATAATGTCCGGCCTATTTGTAGCTACAAGGTTTAAGACATTTCCATTGCATGTGGGCTGCCGAGCTAGCTGCTCAAGACAATTATCAGAAAACGTGTTCAAAAGTATTTTGCATGACTGTCCTCCCACAGTGAATCCATAGACATCCAATTTATACTCGGCAGGTTAAATTGCCTCCAACTAGTATTGCATCTGAGTATTTATGTGCTGTTGACCTTATGCTGGTTAAGTTTCATTAAGGAGCTTGAGATTCCAGAACTAGTGGTATATGACACTGATGGCAACCTGTGGGAACCCTAAGTACAATTTTGGATCCTGTTTTCACAGTGCCATTGGGGATTTTTCAGATTTCCTCCAGAAAGGTTTGGCCATCTGATAAAACCTTTCAATTGATTACCCTCCAGTCCTCTATCAAGACCTGGTTCTGTGCCCGTAATTTCTCAGTGTCTTGCGAGGACTATCCTTCCAAGAAGTGTCACTATACAAGTCAATATCTTTGTGGGTTTGAAGAGCTCAGCCACTGCCTTGACCAGCCGCTTCACCTCTTTCACAGAAGTTTCTTTGATACTGTTTCCTTAAGCCAGTCCACTGTTACCGTCACCTCATGGACAAAGATTAGAGCACCCTTGGCCAGATAGACTGTAGACTGTCCTAAATTTGGGGTCTGGACTTTAATCCTCCCCCTCTTCCTCCCCCCCCCCCCTTTCTGAAATCTTCTCAAAGAGAGCTATCTAAACAAACTCCACCTCTTGATCAGTGACTATCCCTGTTGGATAATTGCCATCCTAAATACTAAGACTGCAGTAGTGTTTCTTGCGTCTGCCTTTTCTGGATCTTTTTATCCAGAGAAGGGGAGTATCAGACTCCTCCCTTGTTTTCCTGTTCCCTATCTTAAGAGATACAAGGGGTCTGATTACTCTCTTCACTGTGAGACTGTCTTCTTTGGAGGTCTTGGGTTCAAGACCTTTTAGGTCCCTTCATTTATAGTTAGAAAGCCATTCTTTGCCTTCCTTTCCTTTTTGTTCTTTGCGAAGTTTCCTCCTTTGAACCCCAGGCAAGGATTTGATCTTGACCTGGTCCAACATCTCAGTGACAATTTACACTTCTTGGACTGATTTATATCCAATGCAATTGTGGAAATATCTTCAATCAGTTCCACCCCTTTTGTTTGGATGTTCGAGGTTTCATAAGTCCTTCCGTTTTTGTTTTGTTTTGTTAGTATTCTCCAGTTTGGCCCCAGGAGAATTAGAGATTTATTCAGTCGACACCACGGAACTGCACGTTGTGCCAGGTTAATTACTCATTGTGGTCATGCAATGTTCCTGGGGCTCAGTTAAAAGTATATCTTAACACAGTTGGTTTTCTGGGAGATTTGGGAAGGGCTATGGGAGAGATGGGGTGTTTTGGAACATTGTTCATCTGCTAAGACACGGCTGGCATGGGAGACCCTCCCAGCAGCTGCACTGCAGCTGGCATACCTACAGCTTCATGCGAACTTGCAAGACTCTCCACTTGCATGGTCAGTATTTCGACAAGATGGTGTCCCATGGACAGAATGACTCGGCCACTCTCTCCATGGACATTGACACAGCACGCACCCAGATCAAAACCTTGAAGAAATGTGCAGTAAAGACCAGATTGCAAGTTTTCTTCAAAAAGACAGAATGCATGACCGACACAAATGCTACTACCGCTACAGTTTGACTGCATCAAATGGGTTCCAAAATTTAAGTAGTCTGTAAAATCATTTTAGAGAACATGACAGAAGAGAAACAACTAAGGTTCGCACTGTTAAATTGGAAACAACGTATAGGACTATCGCTAAACTGTATAATAAGAGAAATATTAGTGTCACTACACTACAGTTATTAGGCCACTGGTTCTTTATGCTGCAGGTGCAGTCTCACTAGATCAGAAAGACCTGGAGCTCAGATAGCCGTTTTGTCATAAAGATATTAGAACCTAGAAAGAACCAAGATGATGAGTGAAGATCATGAGCAATGTGCAAGTGTAACGATGGCTGAAATTCTGTGGTCATATAAAACACCCACAGTCAAGTAGATTGACAAAGAAGGTGCTGATGTACTGTGAGAAACTGCATCCCAGCCATGAATATACCTGATACATTGACAAAATCAGAGAAGACCTAATGCATTCTGGCAATACTCAGGACACTTACACGAGACAGGACCACATAAAGAAATAACAACTCAGAAATGTGTAATAGATAGAGAGAACAGAAGAAGAAATTCTCTGAAGAACAGACAGCATATAAGTCGATGCTTGAAAAATGTATGACAAGACTGCAGAGATGGAAAGGGGATCCAGAATAGGTAGAGTATGATTAAGAAGAGAGAGGAAAACACACACACACACACACACACACACACACACACACACACACACACACACACACACACTCTCACTCACACTATGTATTCAAATTTTAGAGTATTTAGAGGAGATACAAAGAAACACTTTATGTGACAGAAGTGTCGCAGGTGCCCTGTTTCCCCACTAGGAGCCCATCAAGGTTTTGTTTGGCAGACGCTGGAGCCATTATTTGTGAAACACCGTGTTGTTTTGGGTGTGTTAGACAATCACCAGTTTTCTGTGATTCTCCACATTACGTTAAATGTGTACCTTAACATGTTTGTTGAGAAGTGCTATTCGGCTCACATCTGTTCTATTGATCTGTAATTACAATCATTTTTATGTTCTTCTCTGCATTGAATTTCCTGTAAACTTGATTGGTTTTGCATATTTTCTGTATAGTGCTAGAAAATAAACTGTGATGTTGTAGAGTTGAAATAATAGAGAGCTCTGAATACAAGTGCCTCACAAGTTTGTTCTGTTTTTGTACAGCATACCTTCCATAGTTCTAGAAATTCCCACACACTATTTATTTTGTTGTTAATCTTTAATTTTTTCTCCTTCTTGCTCTATATTATCCACTTTTTTGCTATTCATTCCATAGAATTTGTTCACTCCTCTGCCTCTTTCATTTTATTAGTGTATCTATGAGAAAAAATGCAGAACAGGAAGGAAACAATGGCTAACAAACTTGAAGACAAGGAATGCCTAGGCTTAACAGTACTGTAAAATTATGGTGAGGAGGAGGAGGAGAACTATTTTAGATATAAGGACTGTGAGCTTACACCTTTTGTAAAAATGTTGTGTGTGGCCTCTTTATTTTATGTCTCTGGCTACAGTATCTATCTGCAAGTTCATGTAACAGTGATACAGCAATATTTAAATGAAGCATTGGAATGTGTTATATACAATTCATTCAGTAGTTCATTTCCCGAAATGTTAACATTGGGTTTCACAAATTGTAAACTTCTCGCCACCTGTATACCATAGTAAAGATTGTATCACAATGTTTTGCTGTATCCCCCTTAATGTTAATAATAAAATCTCCAGAATGCTAAATCAAGACATTAAGTTAAACTACAAGTTGTGTCATTCAAAGCAACAATGCGAGACTGCACTCACACCTGTGCATTAGCTGATGACTGCGCAGTCTCTTTAGGTTTTGCTACACAGAAAATATTGTAACCTTAGCAGTGTTGTGCACCACCATCCAGAATTGGAGTTCAGATTGTGGAACAAAGGAGCTTTTTAGTAATGCCCACAATTTAAATTACATTTGACACACAGTTAACATAAATATTTATTAGTTTATCCATATTAAGGGAGATCATTCATAAATATGGTAATACCCATGCAAAACTATTAAGGCTTTCGTGGCCACTTATTGACAAAGAGCCAGTTGGCTTCTGTCTCCGGTTCTTTAGCTGATGTTGGTTTCACTATTTTTTTCTGACTTTTCTCTAACTAGAGTGACTGGCTTTGTTGAAGCTACCAGCTATGGAGAGTGCAGCTTTGGCAGTGTCAGTCACTCATACTGACAAAACATAAGAAAAATCATCAAACAAATGTCAGCCAAAGAACCCAAGACAGAAGCCAAAGGAAGTTTGATCAATACTAATACATTTGAATAATAACATTGATCTGAATTGCACAACAGAAACACACTCTTAAATTATGCTTCCAATGTAAGTAGGATATGAACTAGCATCATGTATGTACAAACAAGTTAACTAGTGGTACCATTCATTTGCTTGTCTCTTGCACCCTTTTGTATCAGTTGTTAATTATGTGTATGTGTAATAAAATAGCAATTCTACATAACTAAACTATACAGTGTGTACTGGTTGCCAAGTGTGTGTTAGTGTTGATTTTGTGTCACTGGTGTATTGCCACCATTCTTCATACTACTACGGTTTTCATGGCTAAACTGTGGTAGCTCTCAATGAGATCTTAAATTTAAGATATTGCATAGTCTGTGGTTTGAAGCATTTAGCGGTTTGTTGGCCTTAATAACGTATTGGCCTGTTTGTCTGCTTTCATATGCTGTAAATTCTATATTTTTTAAAATTTTCTGGCATATTAAAACTGTATGCCAGACCTTGACTTAAACATGAGACCATTGTCTCACAGTTACTCATACAATTCAGTGGGTGATATAACTGGACTTGTCTCAGAGATGCATCTTTTGATATATGTAGATTGAATGTAATGTAAATAGTTGACGAGATGGTATTTTTAGTATATGACTACTGACTGCTTGCTTTGTGTGACTGAGGTACTAGACACTCATGCTAGCCATTGTCTACCTTATTGTAAGGTGAAACCCATCAATAACACAGTTCCTCACTACCTTCTGACATTTCATGACATTTTGCTCCATCGACTAATTATGGTGAACTCCCCCCTGATGCCACTCGCCCACTCAGGCGAATGCAGCCTTTCATGTGTAGCCTTACAATCCTTGCATTTCGTACCAACATTTATGAGCATGATGCTTGTGCCCATTTTTGTGTAGTTACAGGATGTGTGTGAGCTAAGAAGGAATCAGTGGGTAATTTGAGCAATACAAAGATAGAAAGGTCACTCTAGACATGATGAGTTTGGACCTATCTTTTTATGTATTTGTTACCTCATAGCAGTATAAAAGCCTGGTAGCAAAAGAGTGCTGTTGTTCTCACATTATATTATATTTGTGAAAATGAAGGAGACAGCTCTGATGTGCTTTATTATGGAGGCAAGCCATCGGGAAAATCAAGACAGCTTTATTGGATGTCTCTACCTAAGAAAAGCATTTTACAATGTAAAATGGTGCAAGATCTGTGAAATTCTTGGACAAAACAGGAATAAACTCAAAGGAAAGACGGGCAGTTTGAAATATTTGCAAGAACTAAGAGGGAAAACTGACAATGGAAGACCAATCGAATATAAAACTGCTCCGATTAAAAAGGTGTAAGGCAGAGATGCAGTTTTTCTCTGTTACTGTTCAGTTTGTACATCAAAGAAGCAATGACAGAAATAAAAGAAAGGTTCAGTTGTGGGAGTAAAATTAAAGGTGAAAGGGTATCAGTTACAAAATTTGCTAATGACATTGAGATCCTCAGTGATAGTGAAGAATTATCCCAGGATATTCGACCTAATGAGCACAGAATATGGGCTGAGAGCAAACGAAGAAAGACAAGTTATATCTTGTAGATCTGCATTAAAACATACAATGAGTGTAAGTTAAAATTGGAGATTGTCTTTTGCACAATCAAAAAATTCCTGTAAGACATAGAAAGCTTCACTTTTAAGCCAGTTTTGTAGAACATTTCTGATGGATTTTAATGAGATTGTTTAGTGCACTGCCACCTAAAACATAATCTGTGTTACTCAAAGGTATGTATAGCTATTGCGAGTCTTGCTTAGTCTTGTAAAGGGTTGGTCACTCTTTTTTTTTTGTGACGTACATTGTGGCATTGAAATGATTGCCTTAATTTGTAGCTATCTAATTTTCCCTTTTGTGTACACGAGGCAACTCAGTATAAATATTGATGGGACTACCATGACACCCAGTTTCTTGAAGAGTGGCTACAGTGTTTCTGCAGACACCTGCTACACATCTGTTAACCTTTTTCTGCCACATAAAAACACTCTTTGCCTCAGTGGAGTTGCCCCAAAGCAGTATGCAGTATGCTATGTGGCTATTAAAAAATGCAAAACTGGAAATGAGCATCATGTTTTCACTCAAACATCCTCGAAGTTCATAGTTATATTACTCTTGATAATTTAGCGCATATAGAATCTGTGTAGAGGTTCTATGTTAATTTGGAATTGAAGTGTACACCCAGGAGTTTAACAAACATACAATCCTTATTGGTATTGCATAAACTAAAAATCACATTTTCAGTTTCATTTTGGTGTACAGTTAATTCACTGTCTTTATATCGGATAATATAAATTCTTAGGTTGCCTTTGCTTTGTTCCTTTAGGTCCTGTATCTCATTTCCAGTTGCAGTGAAAGTGCTAGCCTCAGCAGGTAGAACAGATTTACACGGCATAATACTAGGTAGGTCATTAATATAGATGCAAACAATAAGGATCACAGTATGGAGCCTTGAGGCCTGCCTCTTGAATCATCTAGGAATCCAGAGCTTATACCATTAAAATGTACCTTCTGCTTCCTGCTTTCAAAATATCATCCCATAAGAATGAGTTTATATCTTCAATGCCACAGCACCTCAGTTTATTAGAATCTGATTGACCCACAGAGTCAAATGCCTTCCTCAATTTCAGTCAATAGGGCATCAACAGATGATTTTGCTTCAAAGACACCAAGTATTGTTGAAACATTATTTTCAACAGCTTTCGGTGAAGATGAATTTTCACTTAAGCCAAACTGAGTGTTTGTCAGTGTTCCATTGCAGATGAAGTGTTCGCAGATTTGTTGGCGCATGCAATGTTCTACTATTTCTGAAAGTATTGGTACAAGAGAAATAGAACATTAGTTGTAAGCACTTGACTTGTCTCCCTTTTTATGTAGAGAGACAACTTCAGTTATCTTCAAGCAGGTTGGAAAAGAACAACACACACAAATTCAATTTATTAACATACATTGTGATTATGAAGGAAGGAATTCTGCCACTTTTTAAGCAAAATTAGGCATATCGGATGAAACAAGGAAGATATAGGAGGTAGATTAGTATAACCAAAGACGGATTCCTTGCTAAAAGAATTCTACTTTTATCAAACAGGCCTTAATTTGAAGAAGAAATTTCTGAGAATGTACATTTGGAACACAGCATTGTATGTAAGTGGATCATGATCTGTGGGGGGAACCACAACGGATGAAATAAAAACATTTGAAAGGTTGTGTTACAGCAGGGTATTCAAAATGAAGTGGACATATTAGAAGTTAGAAGCTCTTCTGCAGAGTCAACAAGTATAGGAATATGTGTAGAACACTAACAATAAGAATGAAAATAATCGTTTTTTTTTTTAATATTATGTGATCGTATGGATAAGAAATCTATTTGCCAAGTGGCAGCAGGAGAAGACACATATAAAAGTATTGAAGTTTGCAAGATTTCAGAGCCATTGGATCCTCCTCATAGCAGGAGTGTTGAAGGGAGAGGAAAAAAGGGGTGGAGTTCGGAAAAGTCGGAGTCCCAGGCACACACGCCTGCACAATGAGTGATTGTCTTTATTAGTACAAGTGCTTGCACTCAGCCCAAAATTTTGATGATTGTACAAATGGTTCTTATTGTAAATGATGATAATTTTTATAAAATGTATTATGTGTACTGGAGATTAATTTTTTCTGTGGCAGGTTCTGCAGCGCAACCGCCGAGCAAGAGAAGAAGAAAGTGGTCGCGATCCAGACAGTTTTGACGGCCAGATGTTGTGGATTCTGTGGCGACACATTCGTCGAACTGAGAGGCGTAGAGTAAGTAGATTTGCCCACCTTGTATTTTTCTGTAGGTAAATGTTTCCTTACATTGGATGTTAATTGCATTTTGACTGTTATGGTAAAAGACAGTGGCAATAAAGGTGAGTAGGACAGTCACACTTTGTATCATCATACTGGAAGGAGAGAGGGTTGAGTGTGTAAAAAATTTCAGTTATCTGGGGCAGGGTCATATCAAATGATAGAAGTGCCAAACTAGAAGTTTTAAACAGTAACAAAAGGATCCAGCTTCTTCTAGCAAGTGTGAAACCTAATGTGGGATGAGGGAATCCCTCTAAGAGCTAAATAGATCGTGTATAAAACCTGTCTCTTGCTAATCGTGATGTATAGTTGGAGACCTGTGTCATAAATGAAACAGTGGAAGCTCCAGATTGGAATATCAACAATATATAAGAAAGTGTCATAAATACGAGAGAAGAGAGTGAAATACAAGCATGTGAAATGAAGTTCCTTAGGCTAGCTCTACAGAAAAACTGGGGGGGGGGGTAAGAGAGAGAGAGAGAGAGAGAGAGAGAGAGAGAGAGTTACAAACAAATATCTGAAGAGGCACCTGCAGGTGACCTTGACCATGGAGGAAAGAATGAGCAGTATGAGACTGAAGTGGGTTGTCATGTGAAGTGAATGCACACAACTGGAACTCCATGTCAGTATTAGAGATGGAGGTACCAGGAAGAATACCTATTGGGCAGCCTTGGAAGAGATGAGCAGACCAGGTTAATGAAGACCTCAAGAGGGGAGGAGTAACATGGAAGCAGTGGAGACAGGAGAGCTGTACAAGGACAGAAACCAGTGGAGGCATATCGTTCACAAAATTCCTACACGAGTTGCTATAAGGAAAACATGATGATGATGGTTAAAATTTTAGTTTGTCTTTTAAAATTATGTTATCCTGAGTAAATGTGAAAAATACTTTCCAAGAAAAAAGCACTTGGATTGTGACGGTAAGCATGACTGTAAGCAGGATTTAGAATTCTGAAAATCTTGAGTGTCATATGTTGTTATCAGCAGAGACATCACTGGTGTTCTACGAATCATAGTGTGGAATGTCAGATCTCTTAATTGGACTGGTAGGTAAGAAAATTTAAAAAGGGAAATGGATAGGTTACAAGTAGATGTAGTGTGAAGTTAAGTGGCAGGAGGAACAGGACTTTTGGTCAGGTGAATAAAGGGTTATAAATATAAAATCAAATAAGGGTAATGCAGGAGTAGGTGTAATAATGAATAAAAAAAATATAAATGCGGATAAGCTACTACAAACATCATAGTGAACACACGACCTGAGACGGTAAACATCTTAACTTTGCAGTCAGCACATCTACTATTGTCACAAGCAGTACTGTTTTGCTCAAATTTAACGCATTACTTCTTTCTAGTTAAATGTGGTACAGTGATCAAGGAAAGACAGTGAAACTGATTTGTGAAGTGTAACGGAGACTCTTCATTTAGCACTTAAATACAATGAATTTCACAAGATGATTCAAAATGAAAAATCTGTGTTCTCCACATCCCTCATTGTCGAGCCAGTGAAAGTTTTTAAGTTTTGATTTCTTGTAGTTAACAATGCTAAACTTTATATTTATCTTATAAATAAACTGTAAAAAACAGAACTCGTGTGCCTGTAAAGACATTTCAATAATATTGCTAAACTCAACAGTTGGAGTGCTGAGTCCCACTGAAGAATGACGCAAATTCCCTGTTACGTATTTTTTGTGGAGAATAAATAATTCCCTCTTCTCTTGAAGCTCACTGCTACAAGTAAATGTCTCCTTACATTTCAAACAACCATACCTTTCGAAACGTGTTTGCTAAGTAGCCAGAAAAATATACTTCTGAACACTGTTCAGAGGAAAGGTCTTGCTGTGAGTCAGAAAAATACTCGTCAGCCTCGATGGTTCTCCCTTCTTCATCCTTAGGGGAACCAGGGGTGTTTGGGATTTTGACGTTTCTAGAGCTCTTCAACAGCTGAGGTTCTTCACCTTCCGTTTGCAACACACAGTTGTTCAGTAACAGCATGTTGTCAGTGTCATTCCCACAATTTGAAGCACAGAAGGCTTCATTAGTGAGTTAATAGCACTTGTTTGAAACAAGCACCTTGTGTTATAACTGTTGGATTATGGTTGTTGCCTATTTCTGAGGGTACACAGAAAATAAATTCTGAAGAGCACCTTGATTCAATCTACTGGTCATTAAAAATTTAATGCTGACAGTTTGTTCCTCAAGAAAAAACTGAGCAGTAGCATTAACAGTCTGGATTAAACCCTTAATGCACAGTGGTGTCGTTATTTTAGCTGTCTTTTTGTCGGTTTTATTTATAGTACTTAAGACATCCTTTGCATTCTGTAGCATTTCCATTACTACTCGGTGTTGTTTTGATAGTGCACACCTGTGTGGATTAGAGGAAAATGCTGTCCTGCTATTCAAAAATCAAACAAATTGTTCATAAATTCTATAAAAGTAGCTGTGTTCTCTGCTGTATCACTCTGCATTCTTTAGTCGCTACCCAAGTTCTGATAGCTGCAGCAACAGAGTGGCTTAGGACCTGAACTGCCATTTTCACATTCATTTTCTGGAATGAATCAGGTTGCAAATGACTGTCAATGAGTTTTAACATAATCCTGATTCTTTTTTTCCTTCTTTTTTTCTTATCATTGTGGTACATTTTCCTGGTGTCTTCGAATAAAACAACAGCATTGTTGGAAATGAAGTCACCACTAAGGAGATGGTTTTGTATGCTTTTCAATAAATGTGGGACATCATAAATATAAAACAGTCTATGTCCATTCACAATGAAGTAAAGTCCTTCAGGCGTAACCTGTAAATGCTTCACAACACTTAAGAGCACTAGCTCCCTGATCACAAACGACTAATTTTGGTTCTAGGTTTGTATTTTGCAATAAAATAATTAGTTCCTGTAAGAGTCCCAATAAATTTGCATGTTTTACTCCTGAATTAGACAAAAAATATGAAACAAGCTGTTTTGTTTCTAGTTACTGTAGATGCCTCTAATCGTAAAAACAAATGCATAATTTGCACTTTCCCTGTCACCCAAATCTTGTAGACCTTCTACTAAATCGAAATCTTTTGCATATTCCAGATAACACATTGTCGACATCTCATCAAAAGATACGAGGCTTGAATGAAAAGTAATGCCTCCACCTTCGTTAATTGGGTTTAGATGGGAATATTTTAATAAATCAAGTACGGAAATAATCCTTAGAATGTGATCTTTAATTAACAATATTCACTTTTCCACATAATCACCAGCCAATGGATACATTTCTGAAGCCGTCACGGAAGAAGTAGACACTCTGTTCCCACAACCACAGTCTCACAGTTCTCTCAATGTCTTCATCAGAAGCATAATGATGGCCTCGCAGATCGTCTTTCATTATTGGGAACAGATGGAAGTCAGACCATGCTAAATCTGGACCGTATTGAGGATGCCGACGGTGGTGAGATTTTCTCTGAAGTTCTGCTTTGGTGGCTTGTGAAGTGTGTGGTTTGGCATTGTCATGCTGCAGGAAAACATTTCCCTTTTCCTTTCGGACCCTTGTTACTTGTCGATTGTGCTTGAAATTTCTCTCTGAGCGATGCAATGATCGTCCTGAATCAGTCTGTCAACATTTTGCTTATGAAACTCGGTGGTCGTTGTCACAGGATATCTAACTCTTTGTCATGCAGGGCAGTTGTTCCTGCCTCAACATCTTTAAACTTACTTGTCCAGCGACGCACAGTATTCGCATCAACACAATCGCCATAAACTGCTTTCATTCTCTGATGAGTCTCGTTTGGGGTGACACCTTTGGCTGTTAAGAATTTAATGACTGCATGTTGCATAAACCACATTGACTGACCATCTGCGCAGGGTTCCATACATTACACTGTAACAATACAACTGTTAAGTGCTAAGGCTTCCCGCCAACTGAATCTGTAGAGAAGAGGCTACAGAACAAGCCAGTACCTGCCGCATACCAATACTGCCAACTGTTAAAGAGTTACGAAGGTGGAGGCATTCAGTCAACCCTCGTACTACACATGCCTTTTCTAAATAGGTTTGTGCCTCAAATTTCTTGCTAAGTTGACTAAAACGGTGTTTGTTAAACCCTGTAGACACCTGTGACACCGATCCATCGTCTAATTGTGGACAGTCCAGGTAATACGATACCCAATTTTCACAAAAATTTTTATTCTGCAGGAGGTAGGAGATTTGTAAAACAATATTAGGGAGAGATTTTTCTCAATAGAAGACCACGGACATTTTTTGCTCTTGCACTGCATTGCAGCCAGTGCCCTGCAGTAATCAGATGGGAAGTAGAAACTGCTGAACACATGGGCAATATTATTTGAGCCCCTACAATGCAACAATCTACCCTTAACTTTTGACAAGTAGGAAGTTTTGTTTTTCAATGATCTGTTTATATTATGCATTTCCTGTTTCACTTTTCGCTTTCTAGGAGTATCATCATCATCATCATCATGTAGCATACATAGTTTCCTTTTAACTTGTCTCACTGGCATTTCTATGATTTCTTTCAGATCTGGTAATGGTTCACACTTTTGTGGTGTTGCATTTGTTTCTGCCAGAAGGTGACTAGCTGCACTGTATGTTCTCCTTGAAATATTCATGTTCAGATCAGGTGATGACAGATCAGTCCTATCACTAGTTCTCTCACATACTGCTGAAGAACCAGTATCAGATGTAAATTTTACAGGAACTGCTGTGTGAATACGTCATTGTTTCGTGCTGTTCATGAATGACTTTTCATCAAAATGGGCATCACACAGCAGTCTTGTGCAATTTTTCTGGGTCCATATCCAGCAGTTTGAAATTGCGTGTAACAATAACTATCTATCAGAAAAAATGCAATATGTTTATATACCATTAACACATTTAGTAGCTCATTTTACATTAACTTGATAGAAAGGAATATTTCATTAAGTATTTGCTAAGAGAGCTCTTTGTTTGCAACCTTTTTTGAACTTCAAACACTATGATTAATTCTAGGGATGTGGTCCTACAGCAAGGATGTTTTAAGCCTGGTCAACACTGAGCGAGCTAAATCAGGAAAAACTGGATTCTCATATGTATAGACGAATTTGAGCAGACGACATTGTCGTGTTTTGTTAGTAAACTTTACTCGCTTTTCACCGTGCGTCTGAAGTTTCTGCAAAAGTTAAGAAACATGATTTGTAAATTCAGTGTTAAGTGCACTGGCACTACTATGCATTTCACATCTAAGTACAAATTATTTTCCTACACAACTTTGCTTTCTTTTTCAAAACCAGTGGGCAAAATGATCCTATCTCAATATCAACGATTTACATCGTAGCTGTAATTAGAGGTCTGCGCGGACAAGAAAAAAAATGTTACCCATACGTGCTTTGCATCCACTAAATCATTATCCACATCTGCCAAGTTGCATATCTGCATTCTCAGATATTAATGTTTTGTAAAGCAGTGTAACCTGCCGCTGCTCTGTCAAGACTTGTGCCTGGCCTGAATTTTTGTCTGCTGATGTCCGCACTTGGTTATGATGCGAATTAAGGCTGGTCATATTTCAGTGACAGTCATTTCAAATTTAAATTCTTTCACTTTGCATGTAACTTACTGTAAATGATATAACAGTGGAAAAAATATTTGTTCCTTCTTTTTAAGTAGAAAGGCAGTTGATGAGAAGACATTTTGTACGTGATGAATTTTTAATTGTTGTTGGAAGGGGGCTACAAACACGGTAACATACAAGTGAAAGTGTGGTTTTTGAGCATATTTTGGCGATGTCAACTTTGAAGAGTCACAGACGGCAAACCATAAGTATTTTAAAAATTTACTTTGTACAATTTAAAGATAACCCACTGATATCCGCAATAGAGGAACATTTTTTTTCTTCAACACAATTATTACTGGGGATATCCGCATCCGCACAGACATTTGCTGTAAGTAGTGTTGTTTCCAAGTAAAAGCTGTATGAGGATTATTACCGCATGGATAAAAAAAAATTAAAATAGGCCGCGTCTATAGTTTGCATGCTATGCTCGTTCTCTTCTATTCTCCTCCCTTGTAATTCCAGTGTAAATGCTTGTTCACAGGTATAAACGAATGGCAGTGAATTATAGCGAATTACCTATGAATACTTGTTTGCAGAAGTGTAAACAAGATTTTACACTCGTTCACTTCGTTCGCTTTAGTGTACACCAGGATTTAGATGATGGGTATTATTCATTTATTTCACTGTGGTGATTTCAGCTCTAGAGCCATTTTCAAGTACCAAGACAAAGGTTTTGTAAAGTAATGCTTCTTAAATTGTGTTTACCAAATGTTATCACACTACACTTTGCATTTTGTTATACATACCTTATATTGGTTTCAGTTATCACATTGCACAGAAAAAAAGCCTCTACAGCCAAAATTATGATAGTGAAGTGAGTAAACAGTTACAAAAAAAGTCAAATCGCAGCAATGATTTAATTTAAAAACAGGATCGAATGCTTAGGGCTCGCTATTAATTCATACTCGCAACTAACTTATTAATTTACGTGAATTTAAAATCCACTTCTGTAACCCTTCTTTATCTTTGATGGGAAATCTGAACATTTTTAGTTCAGGATTTGTCTGTCTACTCCTTCCACAGTTGATGTACTCACAGGCACTTGGCATGACGACTCGATCCTCAAGCAACGGTATGTCAGAAACAGCTGTACTTCAGATGCCAGATGGTGGAAAGAGACTAGTGGCTGCATGCGTTTGGACGAGGTTGCCACATATTTCACAGAACGGAGTGCCATCTGGTGGTTGGTGCCACAAGTACGGGTGTGACACTGTTGCCGCCTGGTGGCCATTCCCTGATAAGGGTTGCCAACTAGACCAAGCAATCGGGCAATCTGTTTCTTACATGATTTTGGGAATGCAAATGTGCAATATGGCTAAACAGAGATGGCTAGAGGACAGATGCAAGGATGTAGAAGAATGTATCACTAGGGGTAAGATAGATACTGCCTACAGGAAAATTAGAGAGACCTTTGGAGAAAAGAGAACCACCTGTATGAATATCAAGAGTTCAGATGGAAAACCAGTCTTAAGCAAAGAAGGGAAAGCAGAAAGGTGGAAGGAGTATATAGTGGATCTATACAATTCTATGGAAATGGAGGAGGATGTAGATGGAGATGAAATGGGAGGTATGGTACTATGTGAAGAATTTGACAGAGCACTGAAAGACCTAAATCGGAACAAGGCCCCAGGTGTAGATAAAATTCCATTATAGTTACTGATAGCGTTGGGAGAGCCAGCAATGACAAAACTCTTCAGTCTGGTGAGCATAATGTATGAGGAATACCCTCAGACTTCAAGAAGAATATAATAATCCCAATTCCAAAGAAAGCAAATGCTGTCAGGTGTGAAAGTTACCGAACTGTCAGTTTAATAAGTCATGGCTGCAAGATACTAATATGAATCCCTTACAGAAGAATGGAAGAGCTGGTAGAAACTGACCTTGGGGAAGACCAGTTTGGATTCTGGAGAAATGTAGGAATGCGTGAGGAAATACTGATCCTATGATTTATCTTAGAAGATAGGTTAAGGAAAGGCAAACCTACATTTCTAGCATTTGTAGACTTAGAGAAAGCTTTTGACAATGTTGACGGAATACTCTCTTTCAAATTCTAAAGGTGGCAGGGGTAAAATACTGGGAGCGAAAGGCTGTTTACAATTTGCAAAGAAATCAGATACCAGTTATATGAGTCGAGGGGGCATGAAAGGAAGCAGTGGTTGAGAAGTGAATGAGACAAGGCTGTAGCCTATCTCGGATGTTATTCAATCTGTATATTAAGCAAGCAGTAAAGGAAACAAAAGAAAAATTTGCAGTAGGAATTAAAATCGACAAAGAAAAAATAAAAACTTCGAGGTTTGTCAACGACATTGTAATTCTGTCAGAGACAATGAAGGACCTGGAACAGCAGCTGAACAGAATGGACAGTGCCTTGAAAGGAGGATGTAAGATGAACATCAGCAAAAGCAAAACAAGGATAATGGAATGTAGATGAATTAAATCAGGTGATGCTGAGGGAATTAGTTTAGAAAATGAGACAGTTATAGTAGTAAATGAGTTTTGCACTTTGGGAAGCAAAGCAACTGATGACTGTCAAAGTAGGGAAGATATAAAATGTAGATTGGCTATGGCAAGGAAAGTGTTTCCGAAGAAGAGAAATTTGTTAACATTGAGTATACATATAAGTTTCAGGAAGTCTTTTCTGAAAGCATTTGTATGGAGTGTAGCCATGTATGGAAATGAAACATGGATGATAACTAGTTTAAACAAGAAGAGAATAGAAGCTTTTGAAATGTGGTGCTACAGAAGAATGCTGAAGATTAGATGGGTAGATCACATAACTAATGAGGAGGTATTAAATAGGATTGGGGAGAAGAGAAGTTTGTGACACAATTTGACTAGAAGAAGGGATCGGTTGGTAGGACATGTTCTGAGGCATCAAGATCACAAATTTAGTATTGGAGGGCAGTATGGAGGGTAAAAATCGTAGAGGGAGACAAAGAGCTGAGTACACTAAGCAGATTCAGGAGGATGTAGGTTGCGATAGTTATTCGGAGATGGACGCTTGCGCAAGATAGGGTAGCATGGAGAACTGCATCAAACCATACTCTGGACTGAAGACAACAACAACAACAACATTAACGTTAACATTGTATGAGGAAGAAGTTGAGGACTGAGAGATAACATGACAAGCTACCTAATTGTGCAAAAGCAGAAGTATCAAACAGTGGAAGGTCGTGGATATGATAACAGTAATGTGAAAAGGATACATTGCTTCTCACCACGTAGAGGAGGCCCTGAGTGGCAGAATGGCACAATGAGAAAGACTGCTTAAGCATTAAAGTTTCATACAAATTCCTCCTTCCAACACATAAAATACAAACACCTTCACAAAAGCACAATGCTCACAGTGGTCACTGTCTCAAGTCGCTGGAGATGATGCGAGCAGCAATCTGCTGTGGTGGGTAGTGAAGGTAAGGTTGCAGTATGCAAGAGAGAGGGATAGCAGGATAGCATTGGGGGAAGGATGTTGTGTTGCTAGTTGGAGCGTGTTGGAGACAGGATAGACTGTTAGGTGCAGTGGTGTGGTCTGTACTGGGGGGGGGGGGGCGAGGGGGTCAAGGGAAAAGACTAGTAGCAGTGTTGTTGGGACAGAAGGAATATGTAGTGCTGAGCTGGTAGCAGGGAAGACGATAGGCAGGTGGAGGACAAGGACTAGTGAAGGCTGAGGCCAGGGGGTTACAGGTATGAAGGATATGTTGTAAGTAGAGTTCCCATCAGCGCATTTAAAAAAAAACTGATGTTGGTAGGAATAATCTAGAAGGTACAGGCTGTGAAGCAGTCATTAAAGTGAATACATTCTGTTGGGTAGCATGTTCACCATCTGGATGGTCCAACTGTTTCTTGGCCACAGTATGGAGATGGCCATTCATGTGGATAGACAGCTTGTTTGTTGTAATGCCCATATAAAGTAGCTCTGTCGTTGACCTGGTAGGAGATGCCTGTGACCAGACCGTAGTGGTGGTAGGTGGTGGTAGGAGGAGGATTTATGAGGCAGGACTTACATCTAGGTCTATTCCAGGGATATGAACCAAGAATCAAGTGGGGTTGAATATTGTGTAGGTTCAGTGGGTGGCAAAATACCATTGTGGGAGTGATGGGGAGGATATTTCTCATTTCAGGGCATGACAGGAGGTAATCAAAACTCTGGCAGAGAATGTGAGTTTTGTTCCAGTCCTTTATGGTAATGAATAATGAGAGGATGGGCAGAGGGTATGTGGGAAGTAGTGACTGGAGTGACAAAGTGCAGAATTTCTCTTTATTGACAAGGTTCAGAGAGTAATTTTGGTCTGTGAAGGCTGAGTGAGACACTCGGCATATTTGGAGAGGGGCTGCTCATCTCTACAGATCTGGCAGCCACAGGTGGCTAGACTGTATGGAAGGGACTGGTATGGAAAGGGTGGCAGCTATCGAAGTGGAGGTACTGTTGGTCATTTCTAGGTTTGATGGGGGTGGAGGTACTGATGTGGCCATCCTTGAGGTGGAGATAAACATGAAGGAAAGTGGCTTATTGGGTTGAGAAGGACTGTGTGAACGGAATGTTAAATTTACAGCCAGTATCAATCAGAAAAAGGTAAAGGAGGGTGGAAAATTGATTTGAGAAAGTTGAGAGACAAAATTTATGGTGAGTATTTAGGACACACAATATTTAGTGTTGAAAATATATTTATATAGCATGTGTTTTGGATTCTTAAAGTATATGTATGGAGTGTAGCCATGTATGGAAGTGAAACATGGACGATAAATAGTTTGTACAAGAATAGAATAGAAGCTTTTGAAATGTGGTGCTACAGAAGAATGCTGAAGAGTAGATGGGTAGATCACATAACGAATGAGGTGGTACTGAATAGGATTGGGGAGAAGAGGAGTTTGTGGCACAACTTGACTAGAAGAAGGGATCGGTTGGTAGGACATGTTCTGAGGCATCAAGGGATCACAAATTTAGTATTGGAGGGCAGCGTGGAGGGTAAAAATCGTAGAGGGAGACAAAGAGATGAATACACTAAGCAGATTCAGAAGGATGTAGGTTGCAGTAGGTACTGGGAGATGAAGAGGCTTGCACAGGATAGAGTAGCGTGGAGAGCTGCATCAAACCAGTCTCAGGACTGAAGACCACAACAACAACAGCAACATATGTTTTAGATGTAGAATGGGGATGAATTGCCTATTCTGACTCAGACATGCTGTTTTCCATGTTGAAAAGTTTTGAGAGTTACTCCTGTGGTTACATACTTAGTGGTGAGGTGGCAGGTAGCAAATTGTGCACTACAAAATACAACAGAGGAAGGCAATATTTTAAGAGAGTGTGGTGGGGGGGGGGGGGGGGGGGGAGAGGAATGAGACAGAGGAATAAATTCAAAAGTATCAGTGTGAAAGGAGAAAACGAAGGTCAAAGAAGAGATTTTCTTGGGCCAGCATTTTTGATGTTTTCATTTGTGTTTGCAGTTTTGGAACATCCTTCACATGAATAGTCTTAAGGAGAAAATTAGGCCACATTTTAATTTTAGTGTTCTTGTTTTCAACTGGCGATAGGAGATGGCTGTCAGTAAAGAATGATTTCATGTGATACAGTTTTCTGTGAAGAAAAAGAAAAGCCATGCAGAGAACACTGTTCTGCTGATAGTTTGGGCAACCTGTAGCAGCACAAGAAAAGAAAAAAAATTCAATGATTTTGATGCAATCTCTGTGGCACAGAGTTAAAAATTTGTGTGCTATTTTGCAGCATAACTCAAGTTGTATCATTTTGGGGGAATAGACAGTAAATCCTGGACAAAATAGATGTTTCGCACTCTTCACACAACTGGAATTTTGTTTTACTTTTGTCACACTTTCATGAAAGTTTTAATTTACACAACTTGGATAAATACAGTTCTTGACTATCACACTGACCCAGATTATTTTAATAAATTAGAAACAAACAGTTATTGGGTGCGAGGTTTTAGTGCCGTAGTGTTTAACATCAGCATTAACTTGGTCCACACCAGGCAATCAATTCACATTTTCTAGCTCCAAGGGCTATCACCTGGGCCTCCAAGGGCTTTCACCTGGCAGTGGTATTGGCCTGCAGACTGAACCAAGTGAGGGAGACCAGCTGCCTTGCAGGTTTGGTGGGGGACTGTAAGCTACAGGAATAAACTCAGATAGAAAATCTCCAGCTATGTTAGGCCTAATGAGCCAATAGTGGGATGCAATTAAATTACTTTTAATGTAGAAACAAGTATTGTAATGTTTTAAGACAACTATATTTCTCAGAGTTCTTCCCCAGTATTTGTGCTTGTTTTCCTCAGTTACCTTGTTCTTTACAAAGGCTCAAAGAAGTACAACATTGTCAAGTTTGTAATATGCCACAGGCAACCACAGAAGTTCAATTTCTTGTTCAGTGAGTGTTGTACACTTTCCAAAAGGTATTCTTACGACCTGAAATGTCGTCACACATGTCGTTGTAGGCCTGTTGCAGTAATTTCCTCATATGACTTGGCATAGGTGTAAGCTCTGTGTTGTTGCTTTCCATCCATTCAGTAATAGAACCCCTCCTCCATTTCCCAGTGATATTGCATTTATCATCATGTGATATGGAGCTTGACCTATAAAAATTGGAGACTGTTTGGTAATTTTTTGAGAACTCCTCAAAGCCACTCTTCGTAGTGTCTAGCACTTGTCTCAGAATGAAAATCTGCACCTTCTTTTTGTCCAGCAAAATATGACATTTTGCAAGAACCCATCTTCTTTCTCAATGTGGCACATTAGAACCAATTTTCAAGAGTTGAGTGGTGCTAGAACTTCTCTTTTCCAACCATTCCACTTTTAAATACTTTCTTTGTGACAATTGTATATGATACCTGCTGAACAAGGCATTTTTTGTTCCAAATGATTTGCACCACACTGACTGTCATAAGTGTAATAAGTGGGCATCTCGTGTGTTGCAAGTGTCTCATTTCCTGTTAGAACTCCTCTCTTTTTTTTTCCTGCTAATCACTTATTTTTCATTAGCACAGGTTTTTGTTTTACTTTTTGTATTTGGAGTCCAAAGGTTGTTTCACTCATATCAGGAAAATATTCTGCTTCAATCTTCAACATTTAAAATACGGCTGCTACTGTTAGAAACTGATTTTCCATGTGGAAGTTGTTGATTTTCCATGTGGAAGTTGTTGATTTTCCATGTGGAAGTTGTTGATTTTCCATGTGGAAGTTGTTGATTTTCCATGTGGAAGTTGTTGATTTTCCATGTGGAATTGTTGATTTTCCATGTGGAAGTTGTTGATTTTGTTCCCTCCTCCCCCAACTGGCCTCGAAGTAAATGCATGCACTGATCACAATGGACTTCTTCACAGCTCTATAAACAATGTGTGGTGTCAAACAAGTAGAAGGCAGCTGATTATATGTGAGGATTGTGTCTCACACACATGCAATGAGTAGCTGTTGATTGGGAACCCTGATGTAAACACTGCAATAATGAAATACTTTTCAGAAGTCTGGCGACATAAGCATCGGACGGGTAAGGATGCAAAAACAAATGGAATTAAACAAGAGCTATTTGTGCTTTATGTAAATTTCTGTGTATAAAAACTTGACAGCTGTGAAAGGCAACAACAGAGCTTGCATTTACACTTTTTATCTTGTTCACACGTATCGCCACTAAGGAATTGCAGCAGTCTACATCTACCATTACTACAACAAAACTCTAATCAGAAAACAATGAAAATCCACCTGTGACTAGAGAATGGTTACATCTTCACACTGCACAAAGGAAATTATTAATTTAATTGTGGCCCTGCTTCTGTGACTCTTTGAAGCTGATACCCCAAAAATTCTCAAAAAAGGTCTCTCTTCTCTTAAATGTTACCACAAATTTGGCCCCCATTTAAACTAAAGTGAGATATTTGTATGTCAATTAAAATTTTTCCACAATTAACTGTTATGAAATGGTATTAGACAAAGTCCTAATGGAAGTGGTATGTCCTTGTGTTTCTCCCACCCTTTGAACAGGCTTACCCAGCCTGCCCAGCCTACACATTAACATGGGCACTGAACCACATTGCAACTCGCCATTTTTCACATTAAGAAACACTGGCAGAGGTGAAATAAGTGAGAAGTGACAAATACAGATCCCAGGACTCACTATATATAAAACCTGACACTTTCTGATATGTAGATTGGCACTTGATCAGTCACTGTAATGCCGTAGTTTAAGTCCACTGGCTATTAGAAATTCAGAGACATGATTATTTTTATGTAATAATTTGCACTGTAGCCTAAGGAATAAAATTTATCTGGGCCATTTACTTTGTTTGTATAAAAATGTAGATATCATTTTGCCTCTTTGTCATGAGATAATTAAAAGAAACTAGGATTACATTTCCTGCGGTAGCACAGATGCCATGCTAAATATTGCTTCTGCCTGCAGGGCCGTGCCCGAGGCACACGAGAGCAGCAGCAGGACGAGATGGGAGATAGCTACTCTTCAGACGACTCGAGCAACAGCTCAGATGGCGACCGTGATCGCCGCTTACAGTGTTCTCCTTCGTAGTTGGCACCAGCAGCAGTTGACTGCCCCCCATCCCTATGTCGTGCCATCTGAACCCAGCAAAATTAATTTCCTCTTCCTTATAAATGGACATGGAGTGCCTGGCTTCTCAACTCCCATCTTGTTAGCTCTGTAATCCTTCAATAGGATTCCTGTAATATACATTCATTCTTTGTGGCATGTTTGAGAGGAGTTTGTGTACCATCAATTCACTTACATGTCAGCTCAATGGATCATATCCATTGCCTGTCCATTAATACCAAATAATATTAATAGAACATATTCTTCTCTTAAAATATTTGTTAGAATTATTTGTGCTAATTATTTGTTCATTTGATGTTTGTGTTTACTAAAAACCAAAAATTTGGAGAACAGATTTTTTTTCTTCTATATACATGCCACAACTCATCATGAAGTTAAAGTTTATCATTTGGGTGGTTTGATATGTGGGCATTCTGATCCTTGTAAGTGCCACTCTCTTCTACAAAGGTATGTTTGGGATCAGAAAATGTGCTTTTCAGCTCCAGCAGAAACAAAGACTGAAACAAGATTTGAGGTTTGGCATCACATGCATGAATAAATAACATATAACTGAATGTGATATTTGTCAGTCCTCACCATTAAGATTGACTGTTTTATAATACGGATTGTTAATTCTTTGCTTTTCCTTCTCTCTCTCTCTCTCTCTCTCTCTCTCTCTCTGTTCCCCCCACCCCACCCCTCTTTTCCCCCCCTCCTCCTCCTCCTCCTCCTCCTCCTCCTCTTACTCTGCCTCTTCCTCCTCTCTTCTTACATTTTCAGTTATTTTCTTCAAAATTTCATTGGTTTATTGTTGCTCTGTATAGATGTTAGCTCTGGCATTGTAAGTTATATTTTGATGTTTCACATACACTGTTTGAAATGAGATATATTTTTGTTGTATGTGAGCGTCTTGAACCACTGTTACAGAAACTTTCATAATGTAAAATGTTGTAAATTTGTCTAGTTATAATGTAAAAGAGAAAGTGTAAACAATAATGTAAATTTTCAATAAATCACACACAGAAATTCCACACCGTTATTCAGTTTAGTCATGGTAACACACACACACACACACACACACACACACACACACACACACACACACACACACACAGACTTCCATTGCAAATAATGACTGGGGTGCTGATTCCTGTGAGTTACATAAAGCTTTTTTTTTTTTTTTTTTTTTTTTTTTTTTTTTTTTTTTTTTTTTTTTTTTTTTTTTTTTTGTCATGCCTTGTGTCCTGTTTAGCACGTTATATAGGCTACAGTAGTTTCTTGTCACTCGAAAATTTAAATTTTATTATAATATCTGGTGAGGAGATATGTAACCATATCCCAGGCATGAGAGAAACTGTCACACAAAATTTAAACAGTTCCTTTTCAAATGATTCTAACTATTTTAAACCCTTGGCAATACCTTTATGCATTTCAAGTGTTATACTTGTGTGATTATCACACACTCCCTATTCCACAAGCAGTGGGGTTTGTGGCTTTGTAATAATCAGAATATAGGTCACTGAATGGACTGGCTTTGTGTGTGGAGACAATTGATACTAGACTGGTACTTGTACCCTTACACTGTTGATATGTGCAGCTGCTGAATTATCAACACCCCCACAAATCTGTCAGTTTTTGTGACACAATCACTTAGCAGATCAGGAGCCTCACCAACAGATGCTGTAAATTTACAAAAGGCTGTAATCTGTATGCATTTAGTCTCCTCCCCTTGCCTAACCTATCCCCCCCCCCCTCCCCTTCCTCCATGCTTTATCAGCCTCTTATTTTCTAGTGATTTCCTTGCACTACTTGCTATTTCTGTACAGTCCTTTCCACTGAGACATTCCACTGTGTATTTTGTTTAATGGAATATTTGTTATTGTACAATTCCTTTAATGTGCCACACAATGCAGTACATTGCAAGGAGAAGGCGAGAAAGTCACAGCCGGTCAGAGATTATACTGCTATCTGTCAAAGTTTTCCACCGTTGATGGTTTATTGCCAATAGAAATTGTACATGGTTGTTATAACAGGGTTGCCACAATCGGGGAATATCAGAGAACTTCAAATGTATGTGGAAAGTATCTGGGAAATTTGAAAAAAAAAAAAAAAAAAAAAAAAAAAAAAAAAAAAAAAAAAAAAAAAGCCCTGGAAAAATGTCATTTTTGTCTCAGTAGATGTAATGGTTTGTTTATTGAGATGTCTTACATCATCTCTGGCTGGGTGCAGCTTAGTACGTGCACCACTTCCTTACTCCCCCATTCGTACTGCTTCTCCTGTTTCTACAATTCCCCTCAGCTTGCAGTCAGTGCTGTGACCACTTCTTGCCACTAGCCTACCAGCTGCTGACGAGAGGTAGGGAGGCGTGAGGAGTGGTTTGTTTGGATCTGATCCTCAGAGACTGTTGACACAGCATCTGGAGACGGCGGCCATGTATGCGTGAGTTGTATTTGAGTGATTGCATGAATGTGTTATGCTGTCATTTTCTGACAAAGGCTATGGCCAAAAATTTAGTTGTGAGAGTGTGATTGTCTTTTCTATGTGCCTGTCTGCAGCTCAGCGATCATCTTTACGGTGAGTAGCTACATCATATCATTCGTACTGATTCTCAGAGTATTTGTGCAACTTACCTGTTGCATGGATTGATCACCACGGTCTCATTTCAACAACATCGTGTCTGTGACATGCGAAGAGATGGCCACACGAATGGACTTCCATGACAGGCCATTTCTGCAGTTATCTCTAACGGATCGGGCCTCCTGATCTGAAGCCATTTGGTTCCCACGAATGTGCTGGCCTGACAATGGATCTTGTTTCACCAATCTGTCTGCAGTCCGGGCCTGACTGTGTATGGCATAATGCAGTGGATTTACACAGTTTATCTATGGCCCCAGGACTGTGGTGCTCCTGGGCAGGCCAGAAGCCATCGGCGATGGATTCCAGGAATTGCGACTGTCTCACTACAAGTACATTGTACAGTGTGGGGTTTTATAGACATTTTACTCATTCAAGTACATTCTGGCACTCCGAAAGTAGTTTATATATTAGAAAGTACGGACAATAAGAAGAAGAAAAGTGTGCCAGTTGCTGGGAGTTTGTATGCTATGTACTCAAGTATTTCTTGAAAGAAAAACCGCAGAATACCTGTAAAATAACATTGGGTAATAACTGACAATAACTAACATAGTAGAACAACATTTTATTGGCAGTCACTAATAGTGTTGGTTTAAACAACTCTTCCCTGGCTTATACACTACTTCCAAAAGGTCTACTTTTTTCTGAGGTTATTTCTAAAATCAGTGAAGGTATCTTAAATCTGCCTTACAATTCCAAAGAAATGCGTATTTTTGTCACCAAATGTGTTTCATTTTATTGAAGTAAAATAACGTCAGTGGTCTTAATAAAATAATATATACCATTTCACTTGCTTTCTCCATCTAAAAACAGTTCATTACAAAAGTTGTTTATTTTAGTACTTAAGATTTTTGTTCACACATTTAGAAATAAAGGTATTCCTTGTATTTTTTGTCACCTTACATCTTCAGTTACCCTTGAGAGGGAAAAATGCTAAAACTCATCTGGAAATCAGGGAATTCCACTTGGGAAACCTGTGAAAACCCTATAAGAAATCTGCTCCTTCATTGTCTGTGGATGAATCCAAGCACAACAGTAAGGTGGTACATAGGTGATATATTCCATAGCCGAAACATCAAGAAAGTGAGCAATGTGTAATGAGCAACTGACAAAGATATATGAAGCAGCTGACAAAGTGGGCACATCTGAAAGAAGGGTAAGATATAGTTTACATGAGGAGTTAATTACAAGAATGCTTAATGGGGGCAAAAGTAAATGTGAAAACAAATGTCAGGATCATTTTAAAAAGAATCATGCAAATTTTGTGTGAAAATTTCTTTTGATAGACAATATTTGTATCTGTAATTTCATCCGAGAAATGAAATGGCTAACAAAGCAGTGGGCATAACCCATTGGTATTGCACCAAAAATCCATCAAATGGAGAAGCTATTGGCAGCATTTTCTGGAATGCAAAAGTGAATAGCCATCTGTTACTTCCACTTAGTTAACTTTAATTGGCAAATGTGCTGGAAGTCTTCTGGATCGATTGGGTGCGGAACTGTCTACAAGTCCTAGACTGGCCAGAGATGCTTTGGTACAAATTGTTGGAATGTCTGTTCCATTTGTCATATTTAGCCTCCTTTGACTTTCATGACTTCCCACATACAAAGAAGTTTGTGACTTTAAAGTTTATAGTCCAATGGAGGGGCTATGAAGAATTGCTTTAGATTGTGTTCTCTATAGGAAATGAAACTATTTTAACACTTCAGTCTTGTATAAATTTTTGTGTGTGCAAATTCTTTCAGCTCATAGAAAATAAAATCTAGTATCTTAGACATTAAATATTTAAAGCTGTTGTTTATAAGAAAGAGTGGGTACATGTAATATTGCTGCAGAATAAAAATGGTATATTCTGATCTCATGATAAACAGTTTGGTTTTCACAAATTCAGCACAGCAGCTTGAATTTCACGTCTTGTAGGTTGCAGCAAGATAGTGGAGTTACAAAAAATAATTACTGAGCTCTTGTAACATAACTGTGTTAAAAATCATATCCACAAGCTTCTCAAGAAAGTGGATGGTGATTTTGACTTCCAGGGAAAGCATATCGGCCCTTTTCCAGAAATGGGCATGTTGAAAGTTAGAGCTAAATATGTTGTCCGGTAATTCTGTCAGTAGAAATAAAAAACCTCTGAATCAGTGTTTGTAATATATAATAACAGAGTTCATTACACACAAAGGCTGCATGGGGTAGCCATGCAGTCTGAGGCGCCTTGTCACGGTCTGTGCGGCTCCCCCTGTTGGAGGTTCGAGTCCTCCCTTGGGCATGGGTGTGTGTGTGTGTGTGTGTGTGTGTGTGTGTGTGTGTGTTGTCCATAGCGTAAGTTGAAGTAGTTTGTCCCATAAGACCTTACCACAAATTTCCAAATTTTACACACACATCTGCTCACATTATGGTGAAAACCCAGGCATCATGCCAGCTTAAGGTACGAGTAATGGAGACAAGAAAACACCAGTAATACACTACAGATGGTGTGGAATGTACACTGGATTGGCCAGTCTGTTCAGAAGTCAGTAATACAGTAGTATGTGTTTACAATCTGAACTATACAGTGGATAAACCTGAATGAAACGGTACTATTTTGGTTACAGAATTAAGAGTGTGACTTTTTGTGTATAGAGAAGCAAGTGGTAATGGTATAGAAGCTGTATCAGGCCAAATACCTTTGTTTGAAAACATCTGTCACAGGAGTTGGACGAGCACACCTTGTGGCACATGGTCTTTAATATTTTAATTTATCGCTTGATGATATGCCCCCCCTGTTTTCTGTTGTTGAGAAATGACTCCATGTGTGTGAGGGGTAGACCTTTAATGCCATATTATTTTAGTTTCACCTAGCAGAATTTTATGGTCATTCCACATGATCAAAGATCTCGGCAAAATCCACAAAACATGCCTATAGGGTGTTTTGTATTTAGTTTGGTAGAACTGAGTTTGAGGTCGTATATTGCCTTCTCAATAGAAGATCCTAGAGGGAATCTAAACTGAAGTGTTGTTGAGAGGTTATTCCCAGAAAGGTGGTTCGGTTTTTTGTTGTGAGCTACCTTGTTGAGAAATTTTGAGTATGTAGTAAGGAAAGAAATCTGTCAACAATTAGTCAGTTGCTCATCTCAACTTTTATATGTTGGTGTTACTACTGCATACTTAAGACATTCAGGGAAGACTCTGTGAATCATTGATTGTTTACAAGGGTAACTCGAGTGTAGCACTGCAGAGTCATACAGGATTTTAGTTCTTTGACTGGGAAATCATCAGAGCCAGAAAAGGTAATGAATTACTTGGAGATGCAATTTTGAACTGCTGTTGTGAATGCTGCACCTTGGGCATGTTGTACAAATAAATATTATTATATGAAAAAGTGTCTCCTTTTATTTTTGTCATTGTCGCCATACCAAAGGTACATGTGAATTTTTCTCATTTTCACTTGAGTATTTGATTCAGGAGAGACTGAAAATTTTAAGGTGTACACTGGACTGAGACAAGGGGATGCCATCTCACCTATTCTATTTAATATTCTCTTAGAGAAGATTGATAGAGAATTCACCAAAACTAATCCACAAGGGATCCAACTGCAGGGACAGAACATTACTAGACTTGCTTATGCAGATGATGTAGCCTTAATAAGCACTTCAAAAGCTGAATTAATCAGGATGATGCAAAATTATTACAAAATAGCTGAGAAAGCTGGACTTCATGTGAATGAAGAAAAGACAGAATATCTAGTCATAAGTAAAAAACTCCAAAAAAATACACCACTGACCGTAAATGGTCTCACTTTCAAGGCAGTTGACCACTTCAAGTACTTAGGGAGTCTTTTTAGCAGAGACAATAGAGCAGAAATAGAAATAGATGCCCGTCTAGCAGCAGCTAATAAAACTTTTTACAGCTGTATCAAAATTTTAAGGATGAGATCACTTAGTACTGAATTCAAAATCCGTTTTTATCAGTCAACTATTGTACCAGTAGCATTATATGGATGTGAAGCTATTACATTCAGGAAAAAAGATGAAGAAAAACTGTTGGTATTTGAAAGAAAAATACTAAGAAAAATATTTGGACCAATCTTCGATGAAAATGTCATGGAGTGGAGGATAAGGAAAAATGAAGAACTACGGGAGCTGTACAAACATAGTACCATTGTGGAAATGTTAAAGAAGAGAAGACTGAACTGGGCTGGTCATGTAGCAAGGATGCCGAAGAACAGACTACCCAAAATAGCATCCACTAAGAAATTAGAAGGAAAGAGAAGAAGAGGAAGACCTCGAATTAGGTGGATGGAGAATATCCGGGAAGATGCAGCTAGGATGGGCATCAACTCTGATTGGACAACAATTTCCCTGGATAGAAATAATTGGAAGAGGCTCGTAGAGCAGGTGTATGGTCGATAAGGCCTTAGCCACGTGTAAAGTAAGTAAAGTAAAGTAATTTGATTCATTCATTTCAGGACAGTTAGCCCATTAAATGAAGGCAAAAAAAGGGTTGATTAAGGGGGGAAAAAAAACTGTGCAGTCACAAAGTTTTGCGCAACATAGGAGGGAGTGTCATGCGTAACATACTAAAAAGCATGAGTGATTGGCTATGAGCTTTGGGGTAGGGTATTTAAAGGTCAGTTTTGTATGTTTTTGTCAAGTAACTCGAATGCAGCAGTTCCTAGCGAAAATATTTCACCATACAAATTTAAATTACATTAAATTTCCTATAAAAGAGGTTACATCCATATTTCTGTGTTGCAGGAGATGGAAAAATTACAGATCAGTAAAAATATTGTTCTAAATGAAGAAATTACTGTTTATCTTTCAATGAAATTTATTAATAACAAATATTAAAAGTGTGTTCTATGCCTAAGTGCAGTAGAGCCATATTAAGAGAGAGACTGTGTCCTAGTGGTGTAGCAGGTTGCAAAAAGGGGGGGGGGGGGGATGCACGAGGTACAAGTGCGAGGGAAGCTATGTCACTGGGTTGCTCTCATGCACTTCCCTTCTACATAGATCTGCTAACTGAAAGATAAGCAGGTGATTCCCCACTCTATCTGCCCCATTATGTCGTAAGAAGCAATGACAGAGTGATTCACAAAGTTAAATGGTCCCTCCACAGCACACCTTCTGAATCACTGGTGACAGAGTGCGCAAGCATGCCCGGGAAGGCTTATTTTGCACAAAATACTTTAATGCTACATGGAATGCTGACCATCATCATCTTGAACAGTTTCCATACTGGGGCTGTTTGGAACATAAGCTTTGGCATCTAGTCCAGTTTTCCCAGCTCTTGGTCACTTCCTTCACATCTCCATTTTGTGTATCTTCTTGGGAATCCTGTTTTTTCCCATTCTCTTTATTTATCTATACCATTTAGCCTCAATGTTTCTATTATTCTTTGCAAGGGTTACTCTCTCAGTGTTTCCATTATCTTTTCATTCCTTCTCTCTCCTTGTTACTCCTGACCTACTTCTGAGAAACTTCACTTTGTAAGCTTGTAATCTGCTTATATCTCTTTTCTTCATTATTCATGTTTCAGATGCATAGGTCAGTATTGGGATGTAGAAGCTTACATCTTACATATATTACTACTTTGCTTTTTTGTGGGCCGTCTTTGTTCTGAAACAAGCTCCTAAGGATTCGTGGGAATGCTTCTGCCTGTCTACCAGGTTCACTGATCTTTCTCAATACTTTCATTTTCCTCCTTCACATTTCCCAAGTACTTGACACTTTCCACCTACTTCTATTGTTCACCTCTATTTCCGCTAGTTGGTCTGTCTTCCTTTCTAATTGTAACCAGGATATCACATTTGTTGACATAAATTTCATTCAGTACTGTTCCTCAATTTCTGTCCAAGCATCCAGCTGTTCCTGAATCTCCTCCTCCCTATTTTTCCAGATCATGAAGTCATCCATGAACCCCATTGCTTTCATTTTGTCTTCCCCAGTTTTTCTGTCATCTTAATCATTATCTCATCTAAGACCACAATGGAGAAGAGAAGCGATAATGCACATCTCTGTTTCACATCACTTGTTTACTAGAACCAATCTGTCCTTTCAATTCTCACTTTCACACAACCCAGACTTCCACAGTACATCTATTCCATTGTGTTTGTTGTCTCTCTTTTCCATTCCCTTCTTTTCTAGTACTTCCCAGACCTTCCTAATAACATGAATGCAAGTAATTCATATGGATTTCTATGTAAATTTTTGCAGATTGTTGTACACTACTAGAGGGGAAATTGATTATTAGTCATTCTTTATGTATTGTTTTTATGGGAAAGCCAACTTCCCCCACCATGAGTGCTGCTCAGTTTTTGGTTTACAGACAAATTATACCTTCCCAGCACTTTCATTGTGTTCCAGCACTTTCATTGTGTTCTCTTATGGTAACAGACAAAACAACTTCATTCAGAATGTGTTTTATTTTACAGTGAGTGACTTTTCCACAAGAAATAAAATTAAGAAAATAAGATGCAAGACTTATACTTTACTCATACAACACTCTTTTCATTCCTGTACAGAATGGCTGGAAGCTGGTAATTTTTCATATTTCATAACAATTTGTTGTTAAATTTTTTCCTAGAATATTCCATTGTAGTGCCATATTTTCACAGTCTGTACTACTTTATTAAAATGTGTTTAGGTATGTACAAACTAAGCATAATGTAAATAAGTGATTGTTCCCATTTTTTAACCACTAATTCAACTGAAGCTGCTTGAATTCTGCTAAAACAAATCATGGTTCCATATTCTGTCTCAATATGGATTGATATATTTCACAAAACTGATTTATGAAATTATATTTCATGACCACCAAATCGCCCATCATTTCTTCATTATATTGATGTGTCCCATATAAATATTTACAAACTTTGCAGAGCCTGGTCTAAGCAACAAACAAAGATGAAATGATGCTAATCACATAGAGGAAGTTGTAGAATGGAACAATCCTCCAACAAAATGAGATTAAGAAATGTGGACAATTCAATGTTTCACATGTCTACTTTTGTCGTGACAAGAAGGCACATTCCCATCATTGATGGGCTCATGTATAAAGCTAACAAACATTGTTTACATCTTTCATAATCAACTATTGGTGAACTGAAATGAATAAGAAATAGCATTTCTTATACTAATCACTAATCCAAAAAGCGTTCATTTCAGGCCAACATGTTTTGGTTGTCGGCTGTCATTGTTCAGTGGCCTTTAACCATGAAATTTTTGTCAGGTTCTTACACAGATAAATGTGAAAAAAATTAATAAAATCTGACTTTGACACTCATGGAGACAAGTTCTTTCTACATTATGAGAATGAGTTAGGAGAGAGCCAACATGGAGTTAAAATTGTTTGTTCATTGAACAGTGAGGTTCCAACCCTTTTTAAAATTACAAATGGTTCAAATGGCTCTGAGCACTATGGGACTCAACTTCTGAGGTCATTAGTCCCCTAGAACTTAGAACTAGTTAAACCTACCTAACCTAAAGACATCACAAATTACAGCCTCTAAAACCAATTACAGATTTGGTAAGTAGTAATTTTTTGCATTGGAATTAAGGTATTTAAGACATTATGAAAGAAAAGTTTCACAAATTAATACGTAATTATTCAATAAGCAGACCACAGATCATAACCTACATCTTGCTTCCTGAACCGAGGAATCAGTCTCGAAAAGACAAGCGAAGAAAGGAACATTTTCTTGTTACAAAAAATGATAAATCACGTATGCAGCTTCTCATGCTGTTTATACAAATCTTTGATTCCTCTACTACTTAAATCTGTCATACAATATTTTATTACATTTATATTAGCTTGTGATCTAAAAAGTAATGTTATGAGTGATATGATTAGTACTGTGATATTTCATGGATATTAAGTTATTTATAACTCATGACTAACTCCTTGAGCTACCTAAAAGTTTAGGCTTTGGCTTAAACCATATCATTAAGCTTGATAAAGCTGGTGATGGAAGCTAGTATAGGGTGGACCAAGAGGATGATGAATGAGGTACAGTTTGTTATAAAAAAGTAGGTTTATATCCAGATTGGAGAATTAGATCAGGTGCATTAAAATGCTAGAAATACAGAGGAATGGACAGTGAAGTGTGTAAATAAATGGCCAACTCGTGTTTTTCCATGCAATGTGGTAACAGTAAATATGTGAGAAAATGGAAAATGCACAAGGGTGTTCCTTGCATATTATTCGATAGCTACAATAGCGTTTAAAGAAACAGAAGAAATAACTGCTGAGAAATACAGACTTCACTCTGCCTGAAGGGGAAATATATAGTACAAATTGAATAGATTAAAAATTCTAGTAAACAGCATAACTTAAACTAATAGGCAACAGATAATCAGAGCTGGAGAAAACAGAGTTAACGAAATGGATTCCATAATTACTGGAATTAGCGAAGAAATAAACCTCTCAAGAGCTTTTAAAATAATTATATAAATCATAATACATGCTCTAACTAGTAACTTATACTGTGTTGGCACACAGGAGAAATTACTTAAAAATATTTTCAGCGAATTACACAACGGAGAAACAATATACGGACGATTTTAAAAACATAATTACATTTCGAGCGACGTCTCTATCGAATGCCACGTTTTATAAATACGAAGTTAAATATTGTTTGATGGGACCTGTCGGGTAAGGGGGTTTCAAATCAATAATGAAAGTCAGAGTGTCCTGGGATTTATAAGCATATTTGGCAGGAGGAACGGTAGGGTTGTATATCAAAAGATTTATGGCCAAGTTGACTGCGCCTAGACATAAGGACTCGCGCTACATAGATTCAAACATTAAAGCACTTTACGAGGAGGGAGAGGTATCACCTGTAATAAACGTAACACGGCCTCAAGACGAGGTTCTTCAAGATGCTAGTAGGTAGCAGCACGGTCGTATGGTAGAGTAGGAACGACGTGCCTGCCGCGGAGATCGACGTATCAGTTCCGATGTTCTCCAACAGAAGTCGTCTTGGTCAACGCGATCCACTGTTGTTTCTGCGCACGCGTAGGCGGTGCAGGACGTTCGGCGAAAATCGGTACTGCTGACCGAAGCGGTACAAAATTGTGCGAATCGTTGTGGATACACCTACCAAGTGCGCGGAAGAAGAAGAAGCTGTACTTTATGAAGCGGCAGGAGGAAGAATTACATTCGGGCAGCGAACCGTTCGAAAACCGGCCTTAGGTAAGTGAAGAAAGCACAGGTGAAAGAAGTAACGCGGCGGCATCATCTGTGCACTGGCTCCGGAGTCCTCTTACCGCAGCAGACGACGCGCGTATCCACATGCTGTTTGTCTCGAGCCTAGCCAGTGACATCAATCGGGTGCCCTGTTGTTGAGCAGCACGAGTAATTGCTGCTTAAGTCTGTGCGTTATTAGTGAAGTTCAACAGTGCTCACTGTTGCAGGCACAACAGAGGCGTTCCTGAAAGCAGTCTAGGTCACACTCTGTCAAACGCGTTTTCTCTGCTGTTCAGGCTGAAACTATTTTTCCATTGGGTAATTTGCTGATGTATGTTTATTTTTTAGAAGAAGCCACAAGTACGTCTGTGCTGCGATAAACAGTTCTTAGCTGACTGCACGAGTAGTTAATTCTACCAACCACTGAGATGTGTGTATTTTATCCTCGCACGTCTGTCTCCTATGTTTAGTAGCGATTTACGTCTCTGTTAGTTTCTTTCGATTTGTCTGACAGCTACGGATCGCCCTAGTAGATGTTTCGTGACAATTGGTCTCTTTGCTGTCGCTTCAGCCTGACGGCGCGTTCTAGGTCCGTATCTGGCCCGTCAGCTGTTAATACCTTCATCTCAGTCTCAGATAAGAGAGATGCTGAAGACTGCGATGCAGTTTCGTTAGGTTCCGGCTTCCCGGCATGACTGTTTGCTACTAGAAAGGTCTTCATAATACGCGAGCCGACACAGTTGCTTTATTTTCTTCTGCGCGTAAGTATAGTTTCATCCTAAGAACTTATTATCACAAACTGCTGTTTTTAAGAAACACTATTAATTTTATGAAAATTTTTACCGACGAAAACTGTCGGGTTTTATCATTATTGACCGTAAAAAGTTTTTATCAGAAGGAATCGTTAGGATGAAATTAGTACTACCATTATTAAATGAGTATCAGAATTCTAGGAAGTTTCTGTCAATAACGAAAAACGCCGACAATGGTCCTAGGAAACAATAGTGCAATGTAATTAGTTATTGTGCAGAGCCTTTAGTTTTTGTTTCAATGTCTTGTCACGATTTCGGCTCTAGTATTGTATCATCCCGATGCGGGAAATACGTAGCAGAAAACCCACCCATACACAAACAAGTGTTTACGGTTACACAGGGAATCTATACATTATCGGAAGTGTGTTTTTAATTTTGGGAAAATAAGTGAAGGTCTTAATTGCTACTGTTTCCGTCATTCCATCATCTGGAGTTCCCGAACTTTTCAACTATTATTCTGGGCAGATATTTGACGTCAAAAAGAAACGATGTTGTTTGAAAGCAAACGAAAGGCAGTTCCTCGCTGTTGTGTAAATATACATCTGTTCTTTCATTGGCATTGATGAGACCTGGGAACGTAATTTTCTGATAGCTTTATTGTGTTCAATATTATTATGTAATAATATTCTTCTGAAACATATGATTCAACATCATAAAAATTGTTTTGTTTGGCTCTGATGGCCATGTTCAAAAATGAACATCTCATCTTCAGATAATAGTGTGATTTATTGTGGCGTTTTTTCTTAATAAAATGAACAATTTATTTTAAGCCTTCTGTGATGTTTTAACAAATTTTGTACTGGTGATTGACACAACCAAGTGAGAAGTCCACGGACAACGTTCTCTTAACTTAATTTTACAAGAATTCGATGTCTAATTTCTGGGAAGTCACGGAAGATATGCAGACAAAGAACATTTCAAAATTAAGGGAGTTAAAAACACGAACATTGAAATATCCCCATAGTGCAACGTAATCTATTTGGGACGCATTGGACGCCTTTTATATAGGTTCAGCAGTTTTGTGTCCTCTCCGAAATCTTGTGCATGAGTTCCACTAGAGTAATAGTGTTCACTGCTACATGAGTTAGACATCAGATGAAAGTATGTGACATCACATATGCTAAAATCCACCATCAGAACGTGATTATAGCCTTATTCACTCTTGTTAACAGATACAGAGAAATAAACATTAAAACATTGAAAGCTGCTGATACCTAAGTTTATTCTCTAATACGATTTCAGCACTTTTCGTGTTTTAATATATCAACTTCTCAACTTGCCTGTTTCTTCTTGATCACTCTACTGTAAAGCTTTATATAATTTTCTGTCTTTGGTTCCTTTTAGTTCCTTCGATGCTTCCCTTGTTATTGCAGTCTTTACTTTGTATGTTTTGAGACTATAGTTTTATTCAACTTCTGCTCATTCCTCAGTATTCCTTGTGCATTCGACACTGCTCTGATTAGTTTATGAAACATCTGCAAGAAACGTCAAAAGTAAAGTTATGAGATTTTATAAAGTAATGTTAGTATCCACCTTGTTCTACGGACCAGACAGTCGGGCTCCAAGAAAGAAAGCTCTTAGTCGATATGAAAGACAAGAAATGATTTTCGTCAGATCAGTAAAATATTGCAGCAGAGAAGGTAAGACCAGGTACTTCTGCATAAGGTAGAATTAGGGTGTGAAATCTGCAATAGAGAAAGCTCCACAGAACGGAAACGAATGGAAGGAACATCTTTTGCTTATGTTGGATACGGGATCCCAAAGTTAGCTTAACATAATAAACCTCTGGGGAGAAGACCAGATCAGTGGGCTGACACAGGACAAGATAGGGAATCCAGAACAGGCTTACCCCAACCTAAACCAGGAAAGCCAGCAGAACAACAAAATGAAAACTAATGTATATTATTATTATTATTATTATTATTTATTATTATTATTATTATCACCCTTAAATTACCTTGTCAAACCGTTGCAGCGATTGTAATCTTAATTTAGGGATCGAGACACCCAAACAAACAAACAGATTTTTATAGTTTGCAAACACACCGAAACTTAAAAGAAAATTATTAATGGGAAACAGGTGCAAATTCACTGACAGTGACAGTTACAGGCAAAGATGTTACTGAGGAATCAGAGGTACCAGTAATACTAGCAAAAAAAGCATTTCTAGCAGTAAAAGAAGACATGAAGGACTACCAGGCAGTGTTGTACAGCTTCTTTGTAGAATTTTATTTATTTGCTGTCCATCTCTAATCATATTAGAACCAAAGATGTTATCAGTTTGAGTACATACACAGATACATGTACCAATGCATATACACATTGTGAAAAAAATATTTTGAGATATAACTGGCCATTGCTGTTACTGATCAAAATACAAATTTGACCGCCTAACAATACATGGCCTGCCGGTATCCATTATAAATACACATAAATGTACAACGTAAATGAGACTACACCTATGGAAGCGAAATAATTGCAAGATCGTGTCAATGCAAGTTACGTAACCCGTTGCCCTTGGTAGTTAAAATCGGAAATAGATGGTCTGTGTAACGAACAAAGAGTTATACAACCTGACATCTGTTTTATTTCTTTTGCCCTTGTTGACAGTTGCTGTGTTCCAGCTCGTAAACAACTCAATAATGGCTTATAGCTGAAATTGCAACTGTGCGATTAACAATAAATGCCGTCTTTTTAGAAAAAATCAATGAGACTAAGAAACTCAAACAGAATTACGTACAGTTACGTAGGATCATCTTTAGGACACTACCTGAATGTGTCTTATGAATAAAATGCCTTTTCTCTAAGCCATTTTCGTGTGGTGCTTCTGAACGCTGCAAGTAAAGAATCTAGGACTCTACTACAGTAGGGACCGCGAAGGTAAGATTATACAGTGTACACAGAGGCATACGCAGTCATTCTTCCCACGTCCCGTATGAGAATAGAATGAGAAGAAACTTTAACATGTGACACAACGCTAATTACCCTATGCCATGCACTTCGCAGTGGTTCACAGGGTGTGTTTGTAGATGTAGGTGTGACATACCAGATGCCTGAGCCGGCGACATGTTAAGGAACTGTGAGCTACTGTGTGTGTATAACTATTTCTTTTTTCACGTCTGGCAGCAGGGACGTCGATATGGTGTTTTTTGCGTGTGTGCGTTAAGCAGTTTTTTTTTAAGTACAGCTTGCAAGACTGGTTACTTTTGACTTTACAGATACATCTAAATTTCTCCATAACAGAAGTCCATATGTTTTGATAAAAGGCATAGTACTCACTGAGCAACAGTTTATCACTAGCACAACCTAAGCTTACTGTACTTTAGTTTTTTGCATGTTCCGTCGATCATATTCGAGACCATTCGCAATGATGTTGGACGGGTATATGCAAGTAAGATATATTTTCTCCGCGTAAACATGGCAATATGCTGACCATTTACACTACTGGCCATTAAAATTGCTACACCAAGAAGAAATGCAGATGATAAACGGGTATTCATTGGACAAATATATTATACTAGAACTGACATGTGATTACATTTTCACGCAATTTGGGTGCATAGATCCTGAGAAATCAGTACCCAGAACAACCACCACTGGCCGTAATAACGGCCTTGATACGCCTGGGCATTGAGTCAAACAGAGCTTGGATGGCGTGTACAGGTACAGCTAGCTACCCTTACAGCTTCAACACGATACCACAGTTCATCAAGAGTAGTGGCTGGCGTATTGTGACGAGCCAGTTGCTCGGCCACCAATAACCAGACGTTTTGAATTGGTGAGAGATCTGGAGAATATGTTGGCCAGGGCAGTAGTCGAACATTTTCTGTATCCAGAAAGGCCCGTACAGGACCTGCAACATGCGATCGTGCATTATCCCGCAGAAATGTAGGGTTTCGCAGGGATCGAATGAAGGGTAGAGCCACGGGTCGTAACACATCTGAAATGTAACGTCCACTGTTCAAAGTGCCGTCAATGCGAACAAGATGTGACCGAGACGTATAACCGATGACATCCCATACCATCACGCCAGGTGATACGCCAGTATGGCGATGACGAATACACGCTACCAATGTGCGTTCACCGCGATGTCGCCAAACACGGATGCGACCATCACGATGCTGTAAACAGAACCTGGATTCATCCGAAAAAATGACGTTTTGCCATTCGTGCACCCAGATTCGTCGTTGAGTACACCATCGCAGGCGCTCCTGTCTGTGATGCAGCGTCAAGGGTAACCGCAGCCGTGGCCTCCGAGCTGATAGTCCATGCTGCTGCAAACATCGTCGAACTGTCCGTGCAGATGGTTGTTGTCTTGCAAACGTCCTCATCTGTTGACTCAGGGATCGTGACGTGGCTGCACGATCCGTTACAGCGGACAAGATGCCTGTCATCTCAACTGCTAGTGATACGTGGCAGTTGGAATCCAGCACGGCGTTCCGTATTACCCTCCTGAACCCACCGATTCCATATTCTGCTAACAGTCATTGGATCTCGAACAACGCGAGTAGCAATGTCGCGATACGATAAACCGCAATCGCGATAAGCTACAATCCGACATTTATCAAAGTCGGAAACGTGATGGTACGCATTTCTCCTCCTTACACGAGGCACCGCAACAACGTTTCACCAGGCAACGCCGGTCAACTGCTGTTTGTGTATGAGAAATCGGTTGGAAAATTTCCTCATGTCAGCACGTTGTAGGTGTCGCCACCGGCGCCAACCTTGTGTGAATGCTCTGAAAAGCTAATCATTTGTATATCACAGCATATTCTTCCTGTCGGTTAAATTTTGCGTCTGTAGCACATCTTCGTGGTGTAGCAATTTTAATGGCCAGTAATGTACATAAATGGAAATTAAAAATCTCAGTCTCCGATAGATGTAACCTAATGACATGCATACATTGAGGTGACAAAAGTCAGGGGGTAGCGGTATGTACACATACAGATGGCGATAGTATCGCTTACATGAAGTATAAAAGGGCAGTGCATTGACGGAGCTGCCATTTGTATTCGGGCGATTCATGTGAAAAGGTTTCCGAAGTGAGTATGTCTGCACGACGGCCTTCACTTAACCATCGAGTGCAATGGCGTTTGCGTAGAGTTGTCAGTGACAAGGTACAAGCAACACTGCGTGAAATGACCGCAAGAATCAACGTGAGATGTGCGACGAACGCATCCGTTTAGACAGTACGGCAAAATTTGGCGTTAATGGGCGATGGCAGCAGAAGACTGAAAAACCGTGACCTGGTCGTATGAGTCCCCATTTCAGTTGGTGAGAGCTGATGTGTGGTGCATATACCAAGAAGCCATGGACCCAAGTTGTCAACAACGCACTGTGCAAGCTGGTGGTGGCTCCATAATGGTGTGGGCTGTGTTTACATGGAATGGACTGGGTCCTCTGGTCCAACCGAACCGATCATTGACTGGAAATGGTTTTGTTCAGTTGCTTGAAGACCATTTACAGCCATTCATGGACTTCATGTTCTCAGTCGACGGTGGAATTATTATCGATGCAATGTGCCATGTTAGAACATTGTGGACAACACGAGCGTTTGATTTAGCCATGTAGATCGCCCGTCATGAATCCCATCGAACATGTACGGTACATAACTGAAAGATCAGTTCGTTCACAAAATCCTGCACCTTGAAAACTTTCGGAGTTATAGAAGGCTACAGAGGCAGCATGGGTCAGTATTTGTGCAGGGGACTTCCAACGGCTTGCTGAGTAGTCCCACCATGCCACGTGGAGCTGCTGCACTACTCCAGGCAGGAGGAGGTCCGACACGATGCTGGCAGGTGTCACACGGCTTTTGTCACCCCAGTGTGTGTCGCCACGTTGATCAACGTTTGTAACCTGAAACGTAAACATGTCTCCCCAGTAACATGGAAATTACAGTGTGTTTCATTCAGTGGCTTGTCGTCATTTCTCTTATGGGTTTCCTTGCAGATTTTCCGCAATGTTTCACTATCCTGAGTCCGCCCATTTTTCATGGGGGACCTCTCAAGCAACGGAAATTTTATTTTAACCATCCTGTGTATTTGTGGCTGCTTATTTTGCTCCTTTTCCATGAGTAAGTTAGGTGTGGATAGTACACTAAAGGATATTTTTGTTTCTAGTTTTATGTTTATCCATGCTACTGTTATTTTCAAATAGTGCCTGATTCTTCGCTACTAACTAAATAAGAGAGTAACTGTACTGTGAAGCCATTGTTAACTGCCTAATTTTTTAAACAGTTGGCCCGAAAAAAAGCATGTTCTTTGAGAATTTTTTTCTCGGGATGTGTTATAGGTATTAATGTCAAATTTGGTCAAAAAGTTTATTGATATTTCCTCAACAAACTGGGAATTTTTTCGATCGGAAATGTCGAAGAGCAAAGGCGGAAGTGGCGTAGGAACGAAACAAAATTTCGACGTAGACCTCCACGCGTGGTATGTCACAGGTTAGCCGGCTCGTCTGAAATCAATATTGAGTTGACATTAGCGAAGTATGTAAGATTCTTTAGGAGTCGTACCTCTCTTAAGTTATTTGGATCATAGGAAACAAAATAGGTTTTTTTTCATCGATTTTTCGACTTCGTCGGCCAAGTAAAATATTTACAGTTGATGACTCCGAATAAAAGTGGTACTACTCATAGACAGTTTAGTTAGCTTCGTCGGAAACAAAGAATCGTGCCAATCGGTTCAGTAGATTTGAAGTTACCATACCGTGCCATAAAAGAAGTCAGGCGCTCAGTCCGGAACCGCGCGACTACTACGGTCGCAGGTTCGAATCCTGCCTCGGGCATGGATGTGTGTGATGTCCTTAGGTTAGTTAGGTTTAAGTAGTTCTAAGTTCTAGGGGACTGATGACCACAGATGTTAAGTCCCATAGTGCTCAGAGCCATTTGAACCAAAGAAGTCATTTCGAGAAAAACTCGTTTGAAGTTTTGACTGCATATAAATGAAATATTATGCAGCTTATGTTCAATCTGCTATTCCGGGTCCATAAACTAGTCCTTCCTTTTCCTCATAGAGGGCGTTCTGCTCGATCTGGGTCATCCTGCGCTGCTGCAGAGCCGCTCGTACGGCCGGTGACAAGCGGTTTTCGGCCGCTTGAATCCGGTGGTCGTCCGAATGTTTGGCGAACTGCGTCGAATAGTGTTCCAGGGTGACGTCCATCGTTGTCATGGTCTTCAGAATTGCTGAATAGCCTTCGTTGAAGCTGCTCACTGCCAGGAAAGTCACAATCTCCACAATCTTCGCACCAGAATGCAAATGCTTGGGGGCTAACTTCCAAACACACGCATTCAAACTTTCATTTGAGTTTAGTGTGCTTCCTCTCAAGCGCCGGTACAATAACTCGTCCTCCGAAAGGGCCTCGTATATCGGATGAACCACTTTTTGAACTTCTTTGAAGAGCGGCTGGTCGTGTTGATATTCGACCAGATGTCCGGTAGCCTCTGCAATGCGCCACTTACACCAACTAATTTCCCCAGCCGGACAATTTTGGTGTTGTGGGTGGTCATCCGTCGAACACTTGCGGAAATACGTTGTCCAATTTGCCTTCTACATCTGTTCCACCAAAGGAATGCCGTCGGATTGCCAAGCCGTAGTACGTCGTAAGCTCCTCGATCACTTTATCAGTAAGCTTCCCTTGTCCTTTTCCTCCGATGCCTTTGTTTTGTTTCTTCGCATTTCTAAGCCGCGTGCCCATTCTTTTCTCTGCGTGTCCTACGCATTCCTTCTTCTCGACGATCACACCTGGGTACGGGTTCAAATCAACGAGGCCTTTGAAAGTTTTTGTATCGCCGCCCCAATATACTACTTGTACTTCAAGCCGAATAACTCTTCCGAACTACAGAACATCTCCTTCACGGCGTCGACCTCCATTTTGCCCGCGCTTCCGGAATGATTCGCGCTGCATTGTTCTTCATGAGACCTTTATAGTTTTTCGTACTGCGCGGGATCTAGTGACGTAGTCTTGTGCTTGCCATGTGCTGGTTCCCTTTGAACTTCCTCGCCCTCTCAATCGAGCGACGGTCTCTCCCGGGTTTTCTCGGCATTTTCGTCGCACTTGTCACACGTGTGCTTGTTTACACGCCGTAAACACAGACTAAACTGATCCAAGAAGTGAATCTTACACAGGAATCTATATCGCAATATTTACCGACGGTCGGTAAATGAAGTAGACACGCAGCGCCATATAGCGATCGCTCGAGTCAGTTTTAGTCATGGGCAGGTACATAGAATAATTTTTCGCGGCTAAAAAGTCGAAATTCCCGAAAGAAACTGGTGCGTGAAAAAGGCCTATTCCAGGCAGGTGCATTTTTTTTGTTCAACCGCCAATAACAAACATTTCCGTTCCGTATTCGGAAAAACCGTTTCAGGGGTGGATTCTAAACACTTTTATGGATCCAAAAAGGCAATTTAAAAAAAATCAGTTTTTTGAACCAAAAAATAGTAAACCAAAGTTTATGATTTTGCATTTTCCGTCGATATCTGTATGAATAGAAATTTATGACCAATTTGCATAACTCCTTCGTGTTGAGTTTTAATACTCGAATGATTCGAAGACGATAGGCCGTATATCGTTGTAGTGGTGATCAAAAAACAGGAAACTGCCTTCCCTATCGAGGTAGCTATTGCAGTAAACAAAGAAGTATTCTTCCTTCCTTCCTTCCTTGCTTTAGCGTTCTATCCGAGGATTGGCTGGCAGACTGGATAGCAACAGGTAGGTTTAGTCTTAAAGCAGTAAAAAAAAAAAAAGAAAAAAGAAAAAAAGCAGTTACCACATCTGTACATAAATGATTCACAGCTGATTTACAAATGATTGGAAATCTGGTGGTGACAAATAAAAAAATTGGATGCAGAGGAAGCAAGCTAAGTAATGTTAAGAAACAAATACAGGGCGTTTTCGTGATGAAAATGTGAAATTTCAAGAGTGAAGGAGAAGAGTAAATGTACTAAGTTGAGGTCAGGGACCACGGTTCGCACGCGTCCAAGTCGAAAGTTATTAGAGAAAATCGTTCTGATATCTCAGACAATGGATTGCACGTAGCGGTACTGTTGTTACTACCCAGATTCCTGGAACATATCCCACTTGTTATTCGTTAACGGATGTGGTTCGAACATGATGGAGCCCCCTCCTCGCTTTGGACTGTTATTTCGTGAACACCTGGATCGGACGTCCCTGAAAAGTGGACAGGCAAAGGAAGTCCTGTTTCGTGGCCAGCACGTTCACCTGATCTCAACCCACTTGATAGCTTCTTGTGGGGCCATATGGAAGGTCTTGTGTAGAAGACACCTGTCGATAATGAAGAATTCCCTCTGCCAGCGACACTATTAAAACGACACCCGGGATTTTAGAACAGGCACGACAAACTTTTGTACGTTTTGACGCCGGGGGACGCCATTTTGAACAGTTGTAAATGTAGCAGCTCGTGAAACTTGCGCACGCACATGGCTTTCATTGTTACTCTTAGCGTTCTTTGGTCTCTCTGACTTCAAGTAACGTGTACCGTTGCTAGTCCATCAACAGGGGAAATTATCTGAGAGTATTGGGGATATTTCAGCAGGAATTCTGTATGTCGCGATCAGTGTTTGGAATCTGCGGCCCCTAGTTTGAAAGCTGCGTGAGGCTAAGGCGGAACTTGAGTACATTTTCGCTTATACCTTTCGATATTGGTCATTTCTGGGCCAGGATTACTTACCTCAAATTGATACATTTACCCTTCTCCATCATTCTTGAATCTTTGTAACCTCATCTCGGAATCACCGTACACATGGGGAAAATCAGAATAGCCAGACGCAAGGCGAATCATGATTACATCAGTAGCTTGCTTTCTCTGCATCCAATTTTTTTATTTGCCACCACCAGATTTCCAATCATTTGTAAATCAGGGGTGAATCATTTATGTACAGGTGTGGTAACTGCTTTTTTCTTGTTTTTCTTTTCTTTCCCTTTTTTTACTGCTTTAGGACTATACCTACCTCCATGGCTCTGACAGCCGATCCTCGAACTGAACGCTAAAGCAAGGAAGGAAGAATACTTCTTGTAAGAGTCTGTTTACTGCAATAGCTACCTCGATGGGGAAGGCAGTTTCCCGTTTTTTTTATCATGATCACCACTACATCGATATACGGCCTGTTGTTGTTGTTGTTGTGGTCCTCAGTGCTGAGACTGGTTTGATGCAGCTCTCCATGCTACTCTATCCTGTGCAAGCTGCTTCATCTCCCAGTAACTACTGCAACCTAAATCCTTCTGAATCTGCTTAGTGTATTCATCTCTTGGTCTCCTCTACGATTTTTACCCTCCACGCTGCCCTCCAATACTAAATTGGTGATCCCTTGATGCCTCAGAACATGTGCTACCAACCGATCCCTTCTACTAGTCAAGTTGTGCCACAAATTTCTCTTCTCCCCAATCCTATTCAATACCTCCTCATTAGTTATGTGATCTACCCATCTAATCTTCAGCATTCTTCTGTAGCACCACATTTTGAAAGCTTCTATTCTCGTCTTCTCTAAACTATTAATCGTCCATGTTTCACTTCCATACATGGCTACACTCCATACAAATACTTTCAGAAACGACTTCCTGACATTTAAATCTATACTCGATGTTAACAAATTTCTCTTCATCAGAAACGATTTCCTTCCCATTTCCAGTCTACATTTTATATCCTCTCTACTTCGACCATCATCAGTTATTTTGCTCCCCAAATAGCAAAACTCCTTTACTACTTTAAGTGTCTCATTTCCTAATCTAATTCCCTCAGCATCACCCGCCATAATTCGACTTCATTCCATTATCCTCGTTTTACTTTTGTTGATGTTCATCTTATATCCTCCTTTCAAAACACTATCCATTCCGTTCAACTGCTCTTCCAAGTCCTTTGCTGTCTCTGACAGAATTACAATGTCATCGGCGAACCTCAGAGTTTTTATTTCTTCTCCATGGATTTTAATACCTACTCCGAACTTTTCTTTTGTTTCCTTTATTGCTTGCTCAATATACAGATTGAATAACATCAGGGATACGCTACAACCCTGTCTCACTCCCTTCCCAATCACTGCTTCCCTTTCATGTCCCTCGACTCTTATAACTGCCATCTGGTTTCTGTACAAGTTGTAAATAGCCTTTCGCTCCCTATATTTTACCCCTGCCACCTTCAGAATTTGAAAGAGAGTATTCCAGTCAACATTGTCAAAAGTTTTTCTCTAAGTCTACAAATGCTAGAAACGTAGGTTTGCCTTTCCTTAATCTAGCTTCTAAGGTAAGTCGTAGGGTCAATATTGGCTCATGTGTTCCTATATTTCTACGGAATCCAAACTGATCTTCCCCGAGGTCGGCTTCTACTAGTTTTTCCATTCGTCTGTAAAAGAATTCGTGTTAGTATTTTGCAGCCGTGACTTATTAAACTGATAGTTCGGTAATTTTCACATCTTTCAACACCTGCTTTCTTTGGGATTGGAATTGTTATATTCTTCTTGAAGTCTGAGGGTATTTCGCCTGTCTCATATATCTTGCTCACCAGATGGTAGAGTTTTGTCAGGACTGGCTCTCCCAAGGCTGTCAGTAGTTCTAATGGAATGTTGTCTACTCCCGGGGCCTTGTTTCGACTCAGGTCTCTCAGTGCTCTGTCAAACTCTTCACGCAGTATCATATCTCCCATTTCATCTTCATCTACATCCTCTTCCATTTCCATAATATTGTCCTCAAGTACATCGCCCTTGTATAGACCCTCTATATACTCCTTCCACCTTTCTGCTTTCCCTTCTTTGCTTAGAACTGGGTTTCCATCTGAGCTCTTGATATTCATACAAGTGGTTCTCTTTTCTCCAAAGGTCTCTTTAATTTTCCTGTAGGCAGTATCTATCTTACCCCTGGTGAGGCAAGCCTCTACATCCTTACATTTGTCCTCTAGCCATCCCTGGTTAGCCATTTTGCAGTTCCTGTCGATCTCATTTTTGAGACGTTTGTATTCCTTTTTGCCTGCTTCATTTACTGAATTTTTGTATTTTCCCCCTTCATGAATTAAGTTCAATGTTTCTTCTGTTACCCAATGATTTCTACTAGCCCTCGTCTTTTTACCTACTTTATCCTCTGCTGCCTTCACTACTTCATCCCTCAAAGCTACCCATTCTTCTTCTACTGTATTTCTTTCCCCATTCCTGTCAATTGTTCCCTTATGCTCTCCTTGAAACTCTGTACAACCTCTGGTTCTTTCAGTTTATCCAGGTCCCATCTCCTTAAATTCCCACCTTTTTGCAGTTTCTTCAATTTTAATCTACAGTTCATAACTAATAGATTGTGGTCAGAGTCCACATCTGCCCCTGGAAATGTCTTACAATTTAAAACCTGATTCCTAAATCTCTGTCTTACCATTATATAATCTATCTGAAACCTGTCAGTATCTCCAGGCCTCTTCCATGTATACAACCTTCTTTTACGATTCTTGAACCAAGTGTTAGCTATCATTAAGTTGTGCTCTGTGCAAAATTCTACCAGACGGCTTCCTCTTTCATTTCTTCCATCCAATCCGTATTCACCTACTACGTTTCCTTCTCTTCCTTTTCCTATTACCGAATTCCAGTCACCCATGACTATTAAATTTTCGTCTCCCTTCACTATCTGAATAATTTCTTTTATTTCATCATATATTTCTTCAATTTCTTCGTCATCTGCAGAGCTAGTTGGCACATAAACTTGTACTACTGTGGTAGGCGTGGGCTTCGTGTCTATCTTGGCCACAATAATGCGTTCACTATACTGTTTGTAGTAGCTTACCCGCACTCCTATTTTTTTTATTCGTTATTAAACCTACTCCTGCATTCCCCCGTTTTGATTTTGTATTTATAACCCTGTATTCGCCTGACCAAAAGTCTTGTTCCTCCTGCCACAGAACTTCACTAATTTCCTCTATATCTAACTTCAACCTATCCATTTCCCTTTTTAAATTTTCTAACCTATCTGCCCGATTAAGGGATCTGACATTCCACGCTTTGATCCGTAGAACGCCAGTTTTCTTTCTCCTGATAACGACGTCCTCCTGAGTAGTCCACGCCCGTAGATCCGAATGGGGGACTATTTTACCTCCGGAATATTTTACCCAAGAGGACGCCATCATCATTTAACCATACAGTAAAGCTGCATGCCCTCGGGAAAAATTACGGCTGTAGTTTCCCCTTGCTTTCAGCCGTTCGCAGTACCAACAGAGCAAGGCCGTTTTGGTTAATGTTACAAGGCCAGATCAGTCAATCATCCAGACTGTTGCCCCTGCAACTACTGAAAAGGCTGCTGCCCCTCTTCAGGAACCACACGTTTGTCTGGCCTCTCAACAGATACCCCTCCGTTGTGGTTGCACCTACGGTACGGCTATCTGTATCGCTGAGGCACGCAAGCCTCCCCACCAACGGCAAGGTCCATGGTTCATGGGGGGGGGGGATATACGGCCTATCGTCTTCGAATCATTCGTGCGTTAAAACGGTGTTAGGTCCATACTCTCTGAGACTCACCACGAAGGAGTTATGCAAAGTGGTCATAAATTACTATTCATACAGTTATCGACGGAAAATGCAAGATTATAAACTTTGGTGGTCGATGGATGAATGTGGGACTCTGCAGCGCGATTTCACGCGCGCAAGAATGGTAAACAGAGGACGTGTCGATACCAGGGCATAAACTCTTTGCAAATTTAATTCCGTGTACTCAGTTTGACAGCAACTATGCCTTGCAGACAGGCGCGTGAACAATATCCGCAGACGTCAGCATTCGAGAGAGGACGTGTAGTTGCGCTCAAAGGAGGTGGTTGGAGTAATCGGCGAATCGATCGACATTCGAATAGGAGCGATGCAACTATTGACGATGTTGGCAGGAGTGGGTGAACCATGGCCGAACACAGCATCAGAAGGTAAGCAGTCACCCAGAGAAATGACAGAGCGAGAGGACCGAGCAATCGGCAGAGAGGCACTCAGAGCCACGGATTCGTTCATTATCATCGATCCGGCGGACAACTGGTGCTTCAGTGACCACAAGAAACATTAATAGGCGGCTCATAGAAAGGGAGCTCAGCTCACGACGCCCCGTGTACCGACTACCACTGATCTATGCACGTCAGCAAGTCCGTTTGGAGTGGTGTCTGGCACATTCGGCCTGGAGTCTCATTGACTGGAGTAGAATTGTCTAAAGTGACGAATCCCGCTTCGAACTGAGCCCCGATGACCAGCGAAGACGTGTACGTGTCTGGAGACTCCCCGGACAGAGGGGAGGGGGGGGGGGGGGAGAATACCATCGTGGACTTACATTTCAGCAAGATAATGCCCGCCCGAAGACAGCTTGTCTTCACATTTGACTGACCCTACTTTGGCCAGCAAGGTCGTCGGATCTCTCCCCAGTTGAGAACGTTTGAAGCATAATGGACAGTGCTCTCCAACCAGCTCGGGATGTTGCGCTAATTGGACAGAATTTGGCACGATATCCCTCATGAGGACATCCAACAACTCTACCGATCAATGCCAAGCCCAATAACTGCTTGATAAGGGCCAGAGGTGGACCAACGCGTTATTAATTTCCTGAATTTGTGAAGCTTTTTCTCTTGAATAAGTCATCCATTTTTTCTGAAATTGTAATTATCTGTTTGTCTTTACATATACGTCTCATGTACCCATTTCCATCACATTCATGATACTTCCTTGTGGTGCGTTGTTATTTTCGTCATAGAGTGTATTTAGAAATACGTGTTTTCTTTTACATTCCTGGAAATTGAAATAAGAACACCGTGAATTCATTGTCCCAGGAAGGGGAAACTTTATTGACACATTCCTGGGGTCAGATACATCACATGATCACACTGACAGAACCACAGGCACATAGACACAGGCAACAGAGCATGCACAATGTCGGCACTAGTACAGTGTATATCCACCTTTCGCAGCAATGCAGGCTGCTATTCTCCCATGGAGACGATCGTAGAGATGCTGGATGTAGTCCTGTGGAACGGCTTGCCATGCCATTTCCACCTGGCGCCTCAGTTGGACCAGCGTTCGTGCTGGACGTGCAGACCGCGTGAGACGACGCTTCATCCAGTCCCAAACATGCTCAATGGGGGACAGATCCGGAGATCTTGCTGGCCAGGGTAGTTGACTTACACCTTCTAGAGCACGTTGGGTGGCACGGGATACATGCGGACGTGCATTGTCCTGTTGGAACAGCAAGTTCCCTTGCCGGTCTAGGAATGGTAGAACGATGGGTTCGATGACGGTTTGGATGTACCGTGCACTATTCAGTGTCCCCTCGACGATCACCAGTGGTGTACGGCCAGTGTCGGAGATCGCTCTCCACACCATGATGCCGGGTGTTGGCCCTGTGTGCCTCGGTCGTATGCAGTCCTGATTGTGGCGCTCACCTGCACGGCGCCAAACACGCATACGACCATCATTGGCACCAAGGCAGAAGCGACTCTCATCGCTGAAGACGACACGTCTCCATTCGTCCCTCCATTCACGCCTGTCGCGACACCACTGGAGGCGGGCTGCACGATGTTGGGCCGTGAGCGGAAGACGGCCTAACGGTGTGCGGGACCGTAGCCCAGCTTCATGGAGACGGTTGCGAATGGTCCTCGCCGATACCCCAGGAGCAACAGTGTCCCTAATTTGCTGGGAAGTGGCGGTGCGGTCCCCTACGGCACTGCGTAGGATCCTACGGTCTTGGCGTGCATCCGTGCGTCGCTGCGGTCCGGTCCCAGGTCGACGGGCACGTGCACCTTCCGCCGACCACTGGCGACAACATCGATGTACTGTGGAGACCTCACGGCCCACGTGTTGAGCAATTCGGCGGTACGTCCACCCGGCCTCCCGCATGCCCACTATACGCCCTCGCTCAAAGTCCGTCAACTGCACATACGGTTCACGTCCACGCTGTCGCGGCATGCTACCAGTGTTAAAGACTGCGATGGAGCTCCGTATGCCACGGCAAACTGGCTGACACTGACGGTGGCGGTGCACAAATGCTGCGCAGCTAGCGTCATTCGACGGCCAACACCGCGGTTCCTGGTGTGTCCGCTGTGCCGTGCGTGTGATCATTGCTTGTACAGCCCTCTCGCAGTGTCCGGAGCAAGTATGGTGGGTCTGACACACCGGTGTCAATGTGTTCTTTTTTCCATTTCCAGGAGTGTATTTCGTCTGGAGGGAGTGAAACAACTTAATGGACCGAGTGCTTCCGGTGTGTCTGAAATGGAAAGTTTACAGTCAATTATGGCAATGCAACATGATCTTTTAATGCGACAAAAATTCAGAAAGTACGGGCTGCTCAGTGTACAGGTGAGAGATACATATTGCAAACTACTAGGAGGGGTCAGGGTAGCAAACAATTGGGTCAGGGAAGAGACGTTACTGTGGGGCGTAATTAGGTTAGTAATGTCAATAACGGAAATGAAATATGGGTGTCCGGGCAAATGGATGGCAGATGAACTAAGGAGATCCTTACTGGATTCCAGTAGGTAAGGGAAGACCGAGGGATGGTGGCTAAGCGAGATTAGGGAATGCACAACAGAAATGTGGATGTGAATGGCTAAATATCGGAGAAGTAGACGAAGCCTTTATCTAGCTGCAGACGTCATACGAACAATGATGATGACGATGTTTTTTCTAGGCTATGGTATGCTTCATAATTGTATTCCAGCTTTCTATTAGTTTTTCTTCCACAGTAGTTCCACAGTCTTCTAATGTAGATAGTTTATTGTTGAGTGTTCAAAAAATGGTTCAAATGGCTCTGAGCACTCTGGAACTCAACTTCTGAGGTCATCAGTCCCCCAGAACTTAGAACTACTTAAACCTACCTAACATAAGGACATCACACACATCCGTGCCCGACGCAGGATTCGAACCTGCGACCGTAGCGGTCTCGCGGTTCCAGTCTGTAGCATCTAGAACCGTACGGCCACTCCGGCCGGCTATTGTTGAGTGTGTCCGAAGGGAATGTTCTTGGGCAAGTCAGTTACAGACAGAAGTGATATGAAGTAGTATGATCAATTTCCTCCGTTTCAAAACCATATCTTTTGCAATGCTCACTTTTTAGTTTGAGACCTGCATAATTCTTCTTCTTCTACTCCATTTTACTGGAGAAAACGTTTTCTCCCGAATCGCCTGACTGAATTCTTGGTTTAGGTGTCCTTTCGATAGTATCTGTATGATAATTTCAACTCCAAGTACCGGTGATGGAGAAGAGTGCAATGATTTTGGAGCTGATCATTTCGTGAAGAAGAGTGCAATGATTTTGGAGCCCATCATTTCCTCAGTCGCAGCTGATTCGGTTTGACAAATTTCTGAACGAGTTTGGTGTATTCTCTCGTCTTCATTGGAAACCATTGCAATAATGCCATAGTTGGGTCTTAATACTGAAATTCTCCTGAATGGAATAATTCTGCTTCGAATACCATCACTTCATGTCAGCCAGTCCTCTGGTAACTTTTCCCTTGGAAGAACCATTCTTTCCATGATGTAGTGACTGTTTTGTCATAATGGTTCCTTCGAGGCGTTGCATTCTACCAGCGAATAATTTCGATTACAGTCCTCTGGTTTCAAGCTGAGTGGAAGGCTCAGGCGATTTTGTGACGATCTTGTATGTGGATTTCTCGAACTCCGCTATAGGGTGGAGAATAGGGATCAGAAACGGAGTGAGTATGCGTCCAATGTTGAGGTTTGCGTGCATTACAAATCAGCCTTATTTAATATTACTGACGGCTGCCTCAAGCAGAAGGAGTCCTTTGTTGGTATTCCACAATTTTCAAAATTTTGATTGTGATAAATTGCAGTGTTCATCTTTGGCAACTGAGTGTAGAAGGTATCATAAATTTAGCTAAGTGGAAATTCCGTGCAATTCGCATGTTTATTTACATGTATATGTCGAATTCCCATTTTTTCTTTGCCTGAGACGACGTGTGCCAGATTATTGTGCCGATTGGCAATTCTAGATTCGCATATTTTGTTGTTAGAGTTGCTTCTGCATAATCTTTAATTGTTTGCTTCAGTATTCGTGTGCATTGTGATATATTGTGAAGTTTCGAACATTAGCGAGTGCCACGAAAAACTCATACTGTTTCGTCAGTTGTAGGCCTAAACTTAAACTGTGCTTTTTAGAAACTTTTAACAACAGTACCCTCGTTCAAGAATAATCGTCCCCTGATATCGTTGTATTGAAAAATAACATATTTTTGAGAATTTTCGGACGCTCACACATGTATGTTTTTGAGAATATTCCTAAGATATCAGTGTAGCCGAAGCATTCGCAGCGACAGATTTTTAAGTGCTCCTAAAAAGTTGCGGAGCTCATATTATTCTAGGCATAGAAAGTTGGTTCAAACCCGAAATTGGTAGCAGTGAAATATCTGGGGAAAATTTAAGTGCATGTCGAAAGGACAGGCTAATGGGAAAATGAGGTGGTGGATTTTTTGCAGTAGACAGAAAATTTAAATCCACTAAAATAGAAACTGCAGCTGTATGCGAGATTGTCTGTGTAAGAATCGGTATGAAGGGTGGGCATAAACGTATAATCAGACCCTTTTATCGATCATCAGACTCACCTGCAAATGTAATAAAAACTTCAGAAAAAGCTAAGTTCACTAGTGCTGCGGCAGCGTAAGATTCTACAGCGTATTTTTAGATTCGCAGAAGCAGCAACCGGATTGGCCAGGCCGCATCCGTGACGTCATTTCACCGAATGATTTGTACGCGTTGCTGCAGTTTATGGAAAGTGTTCGGAGTAAGTGGCTCGTAGTTACACGCTATTCTGTCTGGTGCCGTATTCCGTGCTGTGCGGTTGCTGTTTCATCAACGGAGACGTGTTCGATGTCCAGCGAAAGGTAAGCCTTCCTACAGCCTAACGAATTCCTACCGTACAGCGCAGTTCGAATAGAATACCTTAAAAGTGTAGTTCGAATAGGGCGTCCTGTAACGGAACTGGTCATTCTTTCATTGTTATTGATCTGTATCTAGAGCTCTCGAATTATTAAGTCGAGTGACGACATATGAAAAGCTCTTTGCCCGAACGTGTTTCGAATATTATGAGAAAGTTGTTGGCTTATTGTCAGTTAGTAGTCTTATCGGACCCCAACGCATATCGCACTACCACTGAAGACTTGTATCTTACAAAAGTATCCTACAGTCGGAAAATTTAAACTCGAGAAAAGAAATTCACCCTGTCGTTAATAATTCTTGCTTGGGACTGTATGGAACTGTCCTACACGTGTGACTTTGCAACTCTCCTTGCATATCTAGTGGAGATCACATAAAATGGCAATTTGTCCCGGTAATTAAGTGAGCTAGTAACAGTATTAAGTCCGGTTAAATTAATAATATGGTATTAATACCCAAATTTGCTCTCAATAACGTCAGTTAACTTGAATAACAGTATAGTCAAGCAGAAAAATTCCATTTGTATTACACGCAAGTTCTTGAAAGAGAATATAGTCGAAAAGTACCAAGCAGGAAAAAATATCTGTTGCGCATTATCTGTATGACCTTGGAGAAGATTATTTATGTCGCTGGTATTTTAGAGAACGGTTACTAGATTACGCAGTGGAGGAACCTTCTGGATTGTCAGTTAGACTATGGCAAAAGTGTTACTTCTTTTCATGCTCACTTCTAGAAGTTTTAATCCATAGCATTAGGTGTTATTCGCATTTTACGAGTAAATTTATGCACTTGCCCATAAAATTTTTGGCCAGTTATCTCACCGCTCCTTTAATGCTTTAGAAGTCATGATTTGTAATTGGTTGTTAAAAAAACTGATTTGTATATCGAGCTCGATAACTGTGTCGCAGATATAACGACTGCTTGTAGCAGCGCGGTATTTAGTGGAATATTATTTATTTATAATTTGTTATTTTTACCATGTAACTCAGGCGAGATGTGTACCTCGCTATAGCGTTTGAGACTTGCCGTCTGTGCATTGGTACACACACCGATTATTTTGCCTGTATGTTTCAATTAGCTACGTTATAATCTGTAATATTTCTAAAACGCTATCCCGGTACCAGTTGCAACATAGGTCAAGATAACTTCGATCTCAATATTTCGGCTAATTATTAACCGAATTTAAAATGCTGCCATAATCTACTCTATATGAGCTACAATCTTTTGTTTACGAGGATAACACAATAATACAAGTACAGTATTACAATCAGAAACTTTGTGTTTGTCTTGAGGCAGCGTTAACTGAAGGAGCGCGAAGACCCGGATTTCTTGCATCCAGTATTTGAGAATGAGACGACTTAGCGACTTGCAGCAAACTTTACACCTAATTTCAAACCTGTTCGAAACTTTTCTCTCTGACACCACCCTCTCCCGCACAGACACACAAATTGAAGAAGGGAAAAGAGTTTATCGCTATGACATTTTCGCTTTTCATGCAGTCGAATTTCAACATCAGGGATGATGTTTTAATTTATTACTTCTTTACTACTGTCTCTATTCTCAGCACAGGTTTCAGACAGTACCCACAATACCACTGAATGTGCCCGCAAAATTATATCACTGTACGACCCACAGTTCAGGAGATTTGACGGCATAAACAGTGAAATACTCGAAAAAGTGCTTTTTTGCTTAAGATGGAGCGCAAATTCTCAGACAATAATCGTCTAGTGTTTCACAGTGAGGGAACTTAGCGACTCCTAACAACCTTTAAGAATAATTTCAAACCATTTCTAAGCTTTTCCTCGCTTACATGCTTGAAATCAGATATTTAATACAGTAACTAATTTGTAAAGTAATCAGTTGGTTGAATCTGTTTTATGTATGGGTTTATTGGTTCAAATGGCTCTGAGCACTATGGGACTTAACTTCTGAGGTCATCAGTCCCCTAGAACTTAGAACTACTTAAACCTAACTAACGTAAGGACATCACACACATCCATGCCCGAGGCAGGATTCGAACCTGCGACCGTAGCAGTCGCGCGGTTCCAGACTGTAGCACCTAGAACCGCTCGCCCACTCCGGCCGGCTATGGGTTTATTGGTTTCGGTCTGAATCGCAGTCCTATAGGACGGTCTAGTGTAACTGTAACTTCCGAACGTGCAAGAGTTTTGCTGCGTCTGCACGCGTCTTTCGAATGGGGCAGTCAGCATGTCGAATAGATGCTGCGGAGACGAGGTGGCGTGACGTCACGTGCGCAAAGAGAATTTCCTCACGGTCAGCCCAGCCATGTAGGTGAAAAAAAGAAGGGAGATGGCGCTATAGACTTGTACGTTGTTTTGAAGCCAGAGTGGGCGGGGCCTGCCGTCATTGTAAACACCTCAAAACATTAGCAGACTACTATTTACAACTGCTTCTTGTCTATTATTTCTGTCGTTTGCACGCAACAACGGTCATAAAAACTGAAAATTACGGTGCTTACGTGAGTAACATAGCGTCAGGATGCTACGTTTTTCTGTTCTTGAATGCGTAGACACATGTGGCCTCGTTAAATGCAACTTGTTTTTCGTTGATATATTTCGAATAACGAAGAAGAGAAGGATGTGAAGTGAAAAGGATGCTTTTGTAGCACATTTAACTGCACTTCTGCTGTATTTGTATCGATAGCAAATGAAGTTGAACTCCGAAACCAATGATAGTTTGCTTCCTGGTATTGCTTCTTGTTCGTCACGTTTTCAGCTTTCAACTTATATGCACAACATTTTTAATGTTCACGTTTGTAAAAAAGCTTACGTATGCGTTCTTTGTTAGTTTATAAACATGTTCAATGACGAAAGAAGCAAGGCATGCTACCCTATCTTTTGCTTTGCTACATGTCAACAAAGTGTAAGATTATTGAAATGTCAACGGAGCAGAACTGCATAGGGGTTGATGATCTAACGTCAAGTGCCAGAAATAAAACCACTGCAATAAAAGTGAACGGCTCCAATTGCGAATGAAATGTGATTAAACTTTACGATCGGATCGATTAGTATATAGTAAACGACGCAAGCTGGCATTTTTGATGAAACACTTAGGTCTCCACGTAATCAAAGAAACATTTGCTATTTGGGATACGATCACGAAAGTCAATAGCTGTCCCCAGGCACGGACACAGGCACATCAGAGTGACGTCACGGGAAAGTATCGCCGCGGTGAACCATGGAGTTATAAATGCGATGAATCCAACGTTTTTGACTACCCAAGATGGCGGATGTGGGCTCCAAGTTTGTGACGTAATGGCATCTCCCTTCTTTTCTTACCTCCATGGGCCCAGCTCATGTTGCAGCATAGCGCGAGTTGCGACTATGGAGTTCACCCAGGTTCCGACGTTGACCGTTGCATACATTAGAAACCAAGGCGCCGCCTGTCGTGCTTATACAGGAGTCCTTCCTTCGCGCTACATTTCGCCGTGTATGAGTACGGTGGCGCTGGGGTCGTTTCCAACTCGTCTACTCGTCCTCTTATTGAAACGTGATGGGAGTGTAAGGCTAGTCCTGACTTATGACGGAAGTCAATTGTACAATATTGTTGCTGTAAAGTAGCGCTGACAGGGTGAAAATGACCAATTGTCGCAATCAGATGGCCTCCAAGGACGCTGTCTTTTGTGAGATGCGCTCCGTTAATAGGACGAGTGATAGCTGAAAGTTGGATGCCATGGTTAGCGCTTCAGACGGAAAACTTACAAAGCTCCATTGCAGACAGAATGATTATATTCTTGTTTATTCCACCTCCACCAGGACAGCACATAGATGCCAAACAAACAAAATCGGGGAATCATAGCGTGTAGGCTTTCACGACCGGCGTCTTCAGTAATTAAAACTTCCGGGCTAAGAGGCCGTGGTCCAATAATAGAAATACTTCTCCCTGACGTTTCGTTGCCAGCTGCGGGCAACATCATCTGAGGTGAGTCTACGACTGGCTGCTAGGCGTGGAGGTCCTGTTTATATAGAGCGCGTAGAGGGCGCCACCACTCGTCACGTGTTGTCAACAGTAAAACTATCTCTGGCTGGCGTCGTTACTCTCGATCGAAGGTAATCGATTGTCACATCTTTGGTGCAGAATCGATCGCCATATCTTATCTAGCTTCAAGCCTTCTTCTTTCCTGTTAAAATTATTGTGATGTTTAAAAATCTCTACAGACCGTATCGGGAAAGTGCTGGCCAAGTTCAGAGTTGAAACAATCTTCAGACCCACCAAGAAGATTAGTGAATGCTTAAGATCGGTGAAAGATGCACGACACCCTCTAGCTACTCCTGGTGTCTATAAGATTCCGTGTAGTTGTGGGAAGGTTTACATTGGAACCACAAAAAGAAGTATCAGTACTCGCCTAACTGAACATAAAAGGAACTGTCGACTGGGACACACGGACAAATCGGCTGTAGCAGAACATGTTTTTGAAACGGGTGACCATGAAATAAAATTTAGTGAGACGAGCATGCTAGCTAAGACATCGCATTATTATACACGTATGTATAGAGAGGCTGTAGAGATTTTTAAACACCACAATAATTTTAACAGGAAAGAAGAAGGCTTGAAGCTAGATAAGATATGGCGATCGACTCTGCACCAAAGATGTGACAATCGATTACCTTCGATCGAGAGTAATGACGCCAGCCAGAGATAGTTTTACTGTTGACAACACGTGACGAGTGGTGGCGCCCTCTACGCGCTCTATATAAACAGGATCTCCACGGCCTAGCAGCCAGTCGTAGACTCACCTCAGATGATGTTGCCCGCAGCTGGCAACGAAACGTCAGGGAGAAGTACTTCTACTATTGGACCACGGCCTCTTAGCCCGGAAGTTTTAATTACTGAAAATCAGGGAACATAGGAACGTCACTGTTACGTCTGAGCAACCAAAAAGCTGGCCGTTTGCCTATTCTTTTGGTCTTAGCAACTTGTGTTTGTGGCCTAATAGCGAGTTGCTTAGCTTATCACTAATTTCGTTAACTTTTTCGAAGACTTCTGTAAGTTTATTTTAATAATCAGTCACCATTTAGAGACCATACTTCATCCTTATTTCCTGTTTTTCCGTATGTTCATCACTGATTCGGTAACGTGTCGAAAGTAATTGTTAGACTTTCCACGAATAGATATTAAATATTGAAATAAGTTTACGGGAGACATCGAAAAAATTGTATACAAAGGAACATTGAAAATGACGCACCCAGAGGGAAGGAAGGTACAAACGCGAAGCCTTGCAAATAAATAAAGTGATACCCGATATGGAAATGAACCAGTTTGATGCCAATGCGCATGTCCACAGACGTACAGTGGCGCTGCAGTCGGGCAACGGACCCTATTTAAACGAGTCATACAAGTGACAATCACATCTCGACTCGAGGAGGACATTAGTGGGCGCAGAGTACCAGGTACATCTACATCTAAATCTACATGGATACTCTGCAAATCGCATTTAAGTGCCTGGCAGAGGGTTCATCGATCCACCTTCACAATTCCCTATTATTCCAATCTCGTATAGCGCGCGGAAAGAATGAACACCTATATCTTTCCGTACGAGCTCTGATTTCTCTTATTTTATCTTGGTGATCGTTTCTCCCTATGTAAGTCGGTGTCAAGAAAATATTTTCGCATTCGGAGGAGAAGGTTGGTGATTGGAATTTCGTGAGAAGATTCCGTCGCATCGAAAAACGCCTTTCTTTTAATGATGTCCACCCCAAATCCTGAATCATTTCTGTGACACTCTCTCCCATATTTCGCGACAATACAAAACGTGCTACCTTTCTTCGAACTTTTTCGATGTACTCTGTCAGTCCTATCTGGTAAGGATCCCACACCGCGCAGAAGTATTCTAAAAGAGGACGGACAAGCGTAGCGTAGGCAGTCTCCTTAGTAGGCCTGTTACATTTTCTAAGTGTGCTGCCAATAAAACACAGTCTTCGGTTAGCCTCTCCCATTTTCTATGCGTTCTTTCCAATTTAAGTTGTTCGTAATTGTAATACCTAGGTATTTAGTTGAATTTACGGCTTTTAGATTAGACTGATTTATCGTGTAACCGAAGTTTAACGAGTTCCTTTTAGCACTCATGTGGATGACCTCACACTTTTCGTTATTTAAGGTCAACTGCCACTTTTCACACCATTCCGATATTTCTTCTAAATCGTTTTGCAGTTTGTTTTGATCTTCTGATGACTTTATTAGTCGATAAACGACAGCGTCATCTGAAAACAAGCGAAGACGGCTGCTCAGATTTATATAGATAAGGAACAGGAAAGGGCCTATAACAGTACCTTGGAGAACGCCAGAAATCACTTCTGTTTTACTCGATGACTTTCCGTCAGTTACATCGAACTGTGAGCTCTTTGACAGGAAATCACATATCCAGTCACATAACTGAGACGATATTCTATAAGCACGCAATTTCACTACGAGCCGCTTGTGTGATACATTGTCAAAAGCCTTCCGGAAATCCACAAATACGGAATCTGAAATCCCTTGTCAATAGCACTCAGCACTTCATGTGAGTAAAGAGCTAGTTGTGTTTCACAAGAACGATGTTTTCTGAACACATGTTAACTGTGTGTCAATAGACCGTTTTCTTTGAGGTAATTCATTATGTTCGAACACAATACATGTTCTAAAATCCTGCTGCTGCATCGTTCTTGTGAAAGGTAGACGTGTTAGACGACTTTTCTCACAGTTAAGCCAATTTCAGGGTAGACTGGTCGACGTGCCGTGTACCTCGCCGGGTCGATTAGTCGGAGTGTTCCGTCAGAGCCGGCCGGTGTGGCCGTGCGGTTAAAGGCGCTTCAGTCTGGAACCGTGTGACCGCTATGGTCGCAGGTTCGAATCCTGCCTCGGGCGTGGATGTGTGTGATGTCCTTAGGTTAGTTAGGTTTAATTAGTTCTAAGTTCTAGGCGACTGATGACCTCAGAAGTTAAGTCGCATAGTGCTCAGAGCCATTTGTTCCGTCAGACGATCTCGGCAGCAGTGGACACGAGATGGCACGCACCTGTGGCGTGCCGGGTCTGGAGCGACCAGGCAGACGACAAGGCGAGAGCAGCGAAGGAGCATGCGGCAAGCGATCAGCGGTCCTGCAGTGACTCGCTCCACTATACGAGCAGACGTACAGGTGCCAGTTGTTCCACAAGCCATTTCCACGCGCCTTGCGGATGCGAATTTGCAATCCAGGCGCCTGCCGTTCACATAGAGAGATTGGCGACTCCGTCTACAGTGATGCCAAGCCAGAACGACGTGGTGTACCACAGACTGGCAAAAAGTGGTGTTCAACCGATGAATCCTGATTCATTTTGGGTCGGTTGATGGAAATGATCGTATGGCATTGTTTGCCGGGAGGTCCTATTCGGGGGAGCTCGGGCGCTGTATTGCAAGTCTTTTTTAGTTGACGCCACTTTTTTTTTGTAGCGTAATAAACTTTTATTTACAAGTTAACAAATACATTGCTTGATCAAAGGTACGTTTAGGTTTTATACATACAGTAATCGTATCTTTTTTTTCTATAGTCTTTCTTGTATTTCTTTTTATGATTTGGTTCTTTCTGAAAAGCAAATTTTGTTTCTAATTATGTACTTGGTTATATTTGTCTGTTTTCTAGTCTGATTTTTCTGCGCTGTGGTCTTTTTTTATTTCTAGTTCTGTGTGCACTTTTTAGTGCTGTACTTTTTTTAAAAAGAATATCTGATGACATTTAATGAGATTAATTTGATTGGTGCCAAATGATGGCGTTCTGTAAATTGGTTTGAACCTAGTGACTATGGCATACTTCTATGGGTACACTCAACAAACAATGTATATACATATATATGGATAGTGATTTCAGTGAGAGGTATTATTGATTGTGTTTGGGAGAGAGAGAAAGAGAGAGAGAGAGAGAGAGAGAGAGAGAGAGAGAGAGAGAGAGAGTGGGAGAGAGAGAGAAAGTGAGAGGGAATCATTGATATATGATGATAAATCATTGCGAATCGTCATTTTCTGTTGAGTCAAAACTGTTTATGGTTTTCACGATTATTAAAATGAATGTTAGTTGTTATGGTTCAGTACTTACATAAACACCTTTTGGACACGCAGGAGATCGCCAATATTTAAGCACTTTCCCTAGTTGTGTGACGATATGATTGCTGTATCGCACTCTTTCACATGTGAGAACGCAGATGATGCACTGCCACTTGTCACACAAGCACAATCAACACTCATTTAATACGCACTTTGAGGATGTTGGAGGGTGGGAGGGTGTCTACGTCAGCAAACGGTGGGGACTTGAGGGACTATGGGGACTATGGGAGGGCGTTGTGTGTCGGCGTGGTGGCGGCGTCGGCGGCGGTCGCGGAGTGTGGGAACGCAGGGCGTCTTTGAAGGTGGCGTCCAGCGCGATCTGCCACTTCGGTGACTTGCGAGTCAATGATGATGATGAAAATGATGATGAAGGACACATAACACCCAGTCCCCTGCCGGGAATCGAACCTTTTTTTTTTTTTTTTTTTAAAGACATTTTATTCTATTAACCTATTATATTCCTAGTGTTGGTTAATATTACTATCATTTTATAGGTTTTCGTTTTTATATTATTTCCTTTTTCGTTTTTCTCTTTTTGTTGTTCCTTGAACCCTTTTACATCCCGCGTCCGGCCATCCTGATCTAGGTTTTCCGTGATTTCCCTAAATCGCTCCAGGCAAATGCTGGGATGGTTCCTTTGAAAGGGCCGACTTCCTTCCCCCTCCTTCCCTAATCCGATGAGACCGATGACCTCGCTGTTTGGTCTCTTCCCTCCAAAAACAAGAACAAGAACCCTTTTACATGGCCATTCGTCATCTTTTTTTTGGGGTAGACATTGCAGGTGAGGCATAATAATTTATATGTAGCATCGACACATTGATTTTGAGTTCATGTTTCTGTATGTCATGCGCTTGTGATGCCACAGGCACATTGTGCATTCTGGTTTGATCTCTTCCTCTAGTTTGCACTGTTAGGTGGATCAGTATGAGGGAAACATCAGCATGATAGATGGAGCAGAAGTGGAAGAAGCTTTTTTACATATACTACAGATTATACATAAATTGAAGAAGAGAGAAAATTTTGTCACATTATATAAGAGAAGCAGAAAGGAGAGTGTGAGTAAACAATATAATTTTATAGGGAACATAGTAAAGGAGATCATTTAAAATAATATGACTTGTTGGCACTTTCCACTAAGTAATGCTTGTCTCCTAGACAATATAGTACAAATAATGAAAAAAAATTAATTAAAAAAACTAGTAGTACTACTGGGCATACTCGGGTCCCCTGCGTGGTAGATAGCAACGCTACCGCTACGCTACGGAGACGGACGGGGACGGTTAATAACAGCATGCGAGTATGGAGATAGCCTGGTGACCAGTACAGTCCCACCCATGCTGTCCCGTGCGCCACACTCTCTCATAGCCGGCCTAACGGTCTTCGGAGACGTGGAGACGGGGAGGGCGGAAGGGGGGGGGGGGCTAGCTAGTTCCGTCTACGTGTGGCCTGTGGTAGGTGGAACCTTTCGTGCATGGCCTACTAGGGGGACTTTTCCAGCACACAGCTCGAGTCGATCAAGACTTCCTACGTCACGTTCCGACTTCCATGGTCGACCTGCTCCCTGGACTCGTCACCTGTAGAGCATGTGTGGGGCCAGCTGAAGTGCCAGATGCCACCGTGTCACTCTGGACATGATCTGGAGGTCAAGATTTGTGGGCCGATCGGCCTCAGGAAAATATCGGACGTGTAATCAATTCGGTACCGGACTGTGTCGCGGCATGTACTGCAGCAGAAGGTCGTCCAACGCGTTTTGATGCTGCACTGTATTTGTCTACTTGTACTCTCTGTATTTGTTTACTTGTCTGGATTTTGGGATCAAGTGAATCTCTCATCTGAATTATTATGTCTAATAAATTTCGTTTCGATCTGATACTCCATTCTCGGTGTGCTGTTTACAATGTTCCGGACTGTATGAGTCGTGGGTGTCTCTCTTACCAGTCATCAGGCGCGTTTCCCGTGGTGTTTCGGCTGGGATTGCAATTTCCTTTTTGCAATGTGTAGCTGGTGTCGTGCTGATTACGTCTTTCACGCGACGCCTAATGTCGACGAATAGTATCGGTTCGTTTCCCATTACGAAAAAAATTATTTTTGAAACAGAATTTTGCGTGCCCAGTCAATAGAGCGGTCCCATATTATTCTAGGTCGATATTTGTTTTATCGATATGTATTGACAGGGACAGTAAAACACGAAGAAGAACCAGTACTCCAGCACGGCGATAGCAGACAGCGCGGGGTAGGGTGGTGCTGTCGCCGCCGGAGTTATCGTTATTCTTTATGTTTTAATGTTTCTGTCAATGCATTTCGATAAAACGAAAATCGCACTAGTCGAATTCGGAACCGCTCTATTGTATGGGCATGTAAAATTCCGCTTTAAAAATAATTTTGTTTGTAACGTGAAACAAACCGACGCTTTCCGTCGTCACTGGCGTCGCATGAAAGGCGTGATGAGCAAGACTTGTTTGGGCTGACTCCAGCTGCACATTGCAGAAACGAAATTGCATATTTCTTTAAAGTCAGTACCGCCATTAGACTGTTTTTTATTTGCAGTGTTACATTTACACGTTCATGGTTCAAATGGCTCTGAGCACTATGGGACTTAACATCTGAGGTCATCAGTCCCCTAGAACTTAGAACTACTTAGACCTAACTAACCTAAGGACATCACACACATCCATGCCCGAGACAGGATTCGAACCTGCGACCGTAGCGGTCGCGCGGTTCCAGACTGTAGCGCCTAGAACCGCTCGGCCACTCCGGCCGGCTACACGATCATGATTTCGGCTTTAATGTGCCATTATCAAGTGTTTTAATGTTATATGTTGCCTAAGATGGCATACTGTCGTATTTAAAATACACTATTAGACACATTGTCTAAGGGTCAATATTTCTGGTAAAAGCAGAAATGTAACACTGCAAATAAAAAACATTCTAATGGTGGTACTGACGTTAAAGAAATATATTATGACTTTGGCCCCACATTAAGAAAAAATTATGAAATTGCAAATATCTGCCGAAACACCAGAGAAAGAGCGCCTGACGACTCTTTGGAAGGACACCACATTTTCAGGATGATTCAAAAGTCATGTCCGATAAGACAAACAGGGTGAAGAGAACTACGCCGACAGACTTGCACATGTATGGACCAAAACAAGAAAACCAAGTCTAGAAAATACTGTTTCTAAAATGCATGACTTAGGAGCTATGAGGACGTCTTTGTCTTCGATAATGTGAAACCAGTCTCTTCTGCTGCAAGCTCTTTGTTTTCAATATTTTGAGAAATGGTAGTGTGGATCGTCGGGTAGACCCTTCGCCAGGTGCAGGTCTTTCGAGTTGTCGGCGACCTGCTCGTCGATGGGGATGAAATGGTGATGACTAGAACAACACAACTCCCAATCCCTGAGCGGAGAAAATCTCCGACCCAGCCGGGAATCGAACCCGGGCCCTTACGACTAACATTCTGCCGCGCTGACCAATCAGCTACCGGGGGTGGACTTCCACGTGAGTGTGGCAGGACCATTACTTTTCACAATACATGTAAATGAAATGAATGAACTAGTAGACAGAGTCGAAAGTTCCAGGTTTTCGCGGATGATAGTGTTATATACAGAGACGCTAGAAAATTGTCGCGAAATGCCGGAAGAGCTCAGAGGATCGACGCGTGGTACAGGGATTGGCAGTTGACCCTAAACATAAACAAATGTAACGTTTACGAACAAATAGACGGAAAGACCACTGTGTGACCATGCGACTGTAGACCAGTCACTGGAAGCAGTTGCTTCCATAAAATGTCAGGAAGTAAGCACACGGAGCGATTCGAAGTGGAACGACCACACAAAATTAATGGTAGATCCCAGACTGAGATTCATTGGAAGAATCCTCAGGAAATGAAGTCCATCAACAAAGAAGGTAGTTCACAAAACACTCGTCCGACCAGTATATGAATATTGCTGGTCTGTCTGGGATCCATATCAGATAGACTTGGTACAGGAAATACAGAAGATTCTAAGAAGAGCAGCACTTTCGAGAGAGCTTTATTCAGTAAGCGCGAAAGCTTCACGGAGATACAAATACAATTCCAGCGGCAGACGCAACACGAGAAGCGTTCTGCATCACCGAATGGTTAACTGTTGAAGTTCCGAGAGCGTGCGTTCCTGTAGGAGCCTGCCTATATACTGCTTTCTCCTGCGTATATCTCTCGAAGAGACCGTGAAAGTAAAATTAGATTCGAGCCCACACGGACGCTTACCAGCAATTGTTCTTCCAACGAACCATTTGCGACTGGAACAGGAAAGGGAAGAAATGACCGTGCTACACAAACCATGTAGATGCAGATAATTCCGAAACCTTACGTCACTGCTGTCCAGCGTATCCATGCGAGTTATGAGATGTTTTCCTTTGATGTGTGACTTGCACAAAACGTGAAGTGCCGCTTTGAATTCTTTTTGGATTTGATTTTTTACCAGCTCACTTTCCTAGTTAACTGTCTTACCCCCAGGTACCTGTGTTACTCAATTTCATTCATTTTGGTAATATTCTCAATGCTGTGTATGTCGTGCCCTATTCTCAATTTCTCCTTGTGTTCTACCAAGAGTGTTGCTCTTTTTGTAGCCATACGTCATGCAGTCGCTATCTGAGAAGTGTTAGACAGGGAAAGATCAATGAAATGTTGTCTTGAGGGCGCACATAATATCAAGTCGTCCACGTAGAAGAGGTGAAATAGTATGCACTATTTGGATCTACCTGATGTGACGGAGAACTCTCTTCCAGATATTCTGAGTGAAGCGGTGAGAGCTTTGATAGTAGGGCACTCGAAACCATCTGCTTGGAACGTTCATCGCCTGACTGGAATTATCTGGTTGCAGTAGCTGTTTCTTTTGCCTATGCATGTATTCGTGTTCTCCTTGCTGCCTACTCCATGCCCCTGCACGGATTTTATGATCCCCGGTTGAACTTTCTTTGGTGTTATCTAATATTTTACCTAGTCATGAGTTTGGTACGCTATCAAAAGTCTTTTTGTAACCAACATAGGAGATATGGAGATTTGTACCATTCCTGTCGGAACACAGTCGATGTTAAATAAATTTCCTTTACCTCACGTCTGTGGTCACAATTTTTTTTGTCATTAGACTACCGGTTTCGGACTATAATGACCATCTTCAGATCTGTGTTATAAAAACATGTCCTAATATACTGCAGTCATAGTGGCATCGTCAAATGCGAAACGCAAAATCAGCGCAAGCATCGGCAAATGTATATAAATAATGGGATATACAAGGTTTATCTTCAAAATAAACTACCCCAGTAACCATAGACCTGAAGTAAAGGAAATTTATTTTGTGTTCGGGTCACTGTTCAATTCGCTACTATGTCGCAGCTTGTGAAAAGAGTCGATATTCCTCGGCAGGTATATTGCACACTGTTAAGAGCTGGTCAGTTTTATCCTTTATATATTTTGTCAGCCGTGTTTAGAGAGGAGGAAGGCTGGTGATTGGCCTGTATTTTCCTCAAGATTGAGATTTATGAGGAAGTGTGGTGGCTTCTTCGGGTTATATATCACGTAAACGAATAAATATCTTCTTTACAGAGCGGCAACATGTAAACTTTTTATTTTATATTCTCCTGGAGATTTCCAATTTTGGCTCCGGAGTATGATTTGTCGAATATCCCTTGTAATAAAGGCGTTTCCTTCTCTCATCAAACCAACAAACGTCCATGCTATAGAGTGTACGGGAAGTCCCCGTACGCCTACTTATAAACAGTGTAATGTATATTGAGGTTCTTACATCTAAATCTAGACAACTGTTCTGCAGTTCACACCCAAGTACCTTGCAGAGGTTTCATACAACCACTTTCACACTATTTTTTACCGGTCTACTCTCGAACAGCGACCGGGAAGAGCGGACACATAAATCTTTCCGCGTGAGCTCTGATTCTCTCATTTTATTGCGATGATCATTCTCACGATGTAAGTGGGCGTCGACTAAATTTGATCACTGAAATTTCGTGAAAAATCTCCCTGCATCGAAAACGTATTTGTTTTAATTATTGCCATCCCAACTCGCGCATCATATCCATTACACTTTCTCCTCTATTTCACGATAATACAAAACGAACTGTCCTTCTCTGAACTTTTCCGATGTCCTCCGTCAATCCTATCCGGTAAAGATCTCTTACTGCACAGCAGTACTCTAGCAGAGAATGGTAAAACGTAGTGCAGGCAGTTTTCTGCCAATAAAACGCAGTCTTTGGTTCGCCTTGCCCACATTATCTACGTGATCACTCCGGTTTAACTTGTTCGTAATTTTGACTCGTAGGTATTTAGTTGAACTGACAGCCTTTACGTTTGTGTGATTTATGGTGTAATCGAAACTTAACGGATTCGTTTTAGTACTCATGTGCATGACCTCACACTAACATAATTTAGGGCCATTTGCTACTTTTCGCACCATACAGATATTTTGCCTAAATCGTTCTGCAATTGGTCTACATCTTCGGATGGCGTCAGTAGACGACAAATGATAGCTTCATCTGCAAATAATCTAAGAGGACGGCTCAGATTGTCTCCTAAATAGTTTATATAGATTAGGAACAGATGAGGGTCTATGAACACATCCTTCGGGGGTGTCAAATATCACTTCTGTTTTACTCGATGACTTTCCGTCAATTATTGCAAACAGTGGCCTTTCTGCTAGGAAATCACGCATCCATCATTACTTCATGAGAAAAAAAGAGTTACATGTGTTGCACAAGAACAATATTTTGTGAAACTGTGCTGACTCTGTGGCAATAGATTGTTTTGTTCGAGGTAATTCATAATGTTCGAACACAATACATGTCCAAAAATCCTACTGCAAATCGGTGTCAGTGACATGAGCCTGTAATTCGGCGGATTACTTCTGTTTCTTCTCTTGATTACTGGTGCGACATGTGCAACTTTCCAGTCTTTACGTAATGATCTTTCGTTGAGCGATCGGTTTTATGTGATTGCTAAGTATGGAACTATTACATCAGCATACTCCAAAAGGAACCTAACTGGTACACAGTGTAGACCGGAAGACATGCCTTTGTTAAGTCATTTGACTTGCTGCGCTACACTGGCGCTAAGTTATTGACGTTCTGAGCTGTTCTTGATTCGAATTATGGAATATTTTCTTCGTCTTCTTTGGTGAAGGAATTTCGGAAATAGCAGCACTGTCGTCAGTAACATTACCATCTCTATCGCGCAGTGAGGGTATTGATTGTGTCTTCCCGCTGGCTTTCTGAAATACGATTAGAATCTCTTTGGAATTTCTGCCAAATATTGAGACAGAATTTCGTCGTGGAAAGTAGTAAAAGCACCTATTGAAGCCCGTGCATCATTTCGAGTTTCTAAAAGACTTCGCCTAATTCGGGATTTTACATCTTCTTTTATTTTTAACTTGGCAGGCTTTTTTGTTGCTTCTGCAACAGTTTTCTGACCAGGTTTGTGTGCCGTGGGGGATCAGTTCCGTCTCTTATTAATTTATTTTGTACATGTCCCTCAATGACTGTCGATACTATTTCTTTGGATTCAAGCCATATCTTGTCTACGCTAGCATAGATAGTCTGGAAGGAATGGAGAATCTCTTAGGAACGAGGCAAGTGAATTTTTATCTGTTTTTTAAGTAGATATATTTTGCGTTTATTTGTGGTGGGTTTGGATGTTACAGTATTCAGCCTCGCTACAACGACTTAAGATCACAAATCCCTGTATCCGTTATATTAGATAGTTGCTCAGGATTCAAGAGAGACAAGTTTTTCTGAACTAACTGTGCAAAATAATACTTGGGGAAAGCATTTAGTACAGTTTCGGACGATGTTTTATGCGTACCATCGGCTTTGAACTTGTATTTTTGCCAACATATTGAAGCTAGATTGAAGTCATCACTAACTATAATTTTATGAGTGTGGTATCTGTTTGTGATGAGACACAAGTTTTTTTCTTTAACTGTTCAGCATCTGCATCATTTGAATTGGGTTGGTAAAAGGAACCATTTATTAATTTATTCCGGTTGTCAAGTGTAACTTGTACCTACTTCAATTTTACTACAAGGTAAACTATTTCCAATAGCAACAAAAGAAGTCATCACCAACTGTATTTAATCTATCCTTTCTGAATATAGGTAGGTCCTTTGCAAAAATTTCGGATAAATTTATCTCCGGCGTTAGTGCTTCGTATTAGCACTTGGAGCTCTGGTTCTTTTCCAACACAGCTACCTCTATTTACTCCTATAATACCTGTTGTTCCTCGGTCTACGCTTGTCCTTTGTTCGACTTGCACCGTTTGAGACTGAAGCCCTTTTCGTCCTTTCCAGAGACCCTTTAACGTAAAAAGCCACCCAGTCCGCTCCACACAGGCACACATGTGCCGCTAGGCATGAAGTCGCCTCATTTGTGGAGTGGACGCCTTACCTATTAAGCGGGACCCGATACCCTACGGCCAAAAAGCGCAAGTCAAGGAATCTACAGCCTACACGGTTACAGAACCGTGTGAGTCTCTTATTCAGACCCTCCTCTCAGTTCTGTACCAAAAGCCCGCAATCGGTCCTGTCGACGATACTACAGATGCTGAGCCTTGCCTTCATCTCCCAAGCAAGACTGGCAGTCTTTACCATTTCAGGCAGCCACCAGAAGTCAGATAGAATCTCTTCCAACCCAAAGTGGCATACGTCATACTTTTGAACCAAAACATTATGACGGGTTTCCATCATGAGATTGAATGCCTCCTGGTAGCGCTGCGAGGATGTTATGGTCACAGGTTTGTTTGATGCGCAGGAGCATGTCACAGAGATGCTGAAAGAACTGAACTGTTCGACTCTTCAAGAAAGACAGGAACTAGCCCGAGAAAGTCTATTAAGAAAGTTTTTTCCAGTACTGGCTTTAAATGATCACTAGAAATATACTATAACCCCCTAATATTGCTCCCATAGGGATCGTGGGGATAAGGTTAGATTAATTATAACACACACAGAGGCATTTAAACAATCATCCTTTCCGCACTCCCTATGGAACGGGAAGAAACCCTAATAGCTGGTACAATGGGACGCACCCTTTTCTATACACTTCACTGTGGGTCGCAGAGTATAGATGTAGAATAGTTCGCACATGCGACCACACTCAGACCCGGGTCACAGGCTATGTAACTATCTGTCAGAGCCATAACCAAAGCGATCGTGCAGCTCGACCCTCACTACCCAGTTTCTTAGTAAACAATACCTCTCATCCAGTACCGAGAGTCCTAATCGACGCGACCTCACACGGTGCCCACCGCCAGTAAACTGGCGCTACCAGCAATGATGTCGAAGTTTCTGCGAATACGAGAGAGCGTTTGTCTCTGGTGTTTTAGTCAATGACAGCAAAGGAAATTTCGTGCTGCCTTATACGGTGGAGCTTTGCTTAGCCAGTAGCAAGCTGGGACGCTGTTACCAGGTGAGCGACGGCGCCGTGATACGTCAGCAAAACGCCACGCGGAGAACTCCATGCTGTCATTCTGCTCTCTTGTGGCGGATTGCACCATATTACGAATATTCGAAATCCGTTTTAACGTAGGTTAAGTGCTAAGACTGACCTACACGACTCTGACAAATGTAATACTCTGTATTTTAAGGATGTGAGGTAGCGGTTGTTCCAGCGTATTTTAACGGTAATAATTGGTGGCATTTAACTGGTTTATGTCTTCTTGTGACTCTCAACTCATAAGAGCACGAGGGTTGTTTGATAAGACTGGTAAATTTCCATGAAAGAATGGAACATTTTTGTTTCGCCATCGTGGTTGGTAACCTTGATTATTCCGAGGATCGTATAAAGAATTTCAACAATGTACATCGTATAATTCATTGTTGACAGCCGTCTGAATTGATCAGTGTGCCAACTGCTACTGAAAATGGAGGAAACAGTTTCGTGCTGTTGTTAAAACATTTTGATTTGTAGTGTTGGACTGCCGCACAAATCTAAATAGCACTGGATAAAGTTCACGCGGACTCTGCGCCATCATTGAAGACCATTTACTTTTGGATCAATGAATTTAAACGTGGTCGGACAAACACCGAAGACGGAGCGTTCTCTGGCTGTCCAACCGAGGTCACCACAAAGGAAAACCATTGACAAAATCCATGATATGGTAATACAAGATCACCGAACAAAAATTCTTGAGATTTCTGAGACAGTAGGCATCTTAACTGAGCGGGTGCATAATTTCCTGTATGGAGAATTGGCTACGAAGAAAAAAAATGGTTCAAATGGCTCTGAGCACTATGGGACTTAACATCTGTGGTCATCAGTCCCCTAGAACTTAGAACTACTTAAACCTAACTAACCTAAGGACATCACACATCACCCAGTCATCACGAGGCAGAAAAAAATCCCTGACCCCGCCGGGAATCGAACCCGGGAACCCGGGCGCGGGAATGAGAACGGCTACGAATACGCCGTGTACGAGGTGTGTGCAGCGATTGCTCACAGTCGATCAAAAGTGGGTCCGGCACAGTTCAACACAATGTTTAATCACAATCCACACGACTTTTTGCGCCGACTTGTGACTATTGAAGCAGTCTGGATCCATTATTACACACCGGAGTCAAAACGGCAGTCAAAACAATGGACAGAGGCTTGTGAAAGTGCACTGAAGGAGGCAAAGACCATTTTGTCAGCTGGAAAGGTGATGACCACTATTTCTTGGGATTCTCAGGGAATATTCCACATAGATTAATCGCAAAAAGGCAGAATCTTAACTGAACCGTATTACCCTTCATTGTTGGATCGATTGAAACTTGCGTTGTCTGAAAAAGACCAAGGTTGGCACGGAAAAAAATGCTCTTTACTACGATAATGCACCATCCCGTACATCAGCTACAGCAATGGCGAATGTACACGAATTGAGCTTTGAATTGGTCCCTCATCCACTCCATTCACCATACTTAGCGATAAGTGACTTCTTCTTATTTCCTACCTTGAATCTTTGGCTTGCTGGGAAAAAGTTTTCATCAAATGAAGAAGTGATAGTTGTAGTCAACCAGGATTTTGCGGAGTTTGGCAGAACCTATTTTTCCTATTCGTTCGCTGGACCAAGTGTGTATTCCTCAAAGGATAATATGTGGAGAAGTAAGCCGAGTTTTTACAAAACAAACATTCTTTCCTGCCTTTTTTATCAGACGTATCAAGCCTCCCTCGCAAAACATTAAAAAGTCAACAGCACATTTGCGGCTTTAATAAAGTGACATAGATTTAAGAAAGCGTTGGGTTATCGGTCCTCGTCTTCCACTGAAATTGTCTTCGTGTGTCGGTAGTCGTCCCAGCTCAGACTGTATTGTGCCGCAGGCCGCGTTTCTCCGCATCAGCTGAGGGCTCCAAGAGTGTCAAGTTGGTTGTTGTCCAGGTGTGTGGGAGTTGTAAGCTGAGATGTCCTAGGTATTACTGTGTGAGCGCAGCTATTAGCTCAACCATATTTGCCACTCTGTTGGTCATCTGCTTTTTCGCGTTTCGAATATACTACTTGCATGCTATCTGTGATAGTCAGACTCTAGCTATTTCGTCAAAGATGTGGTGCAGATATATAATTATACTTCACCTCCAAAATAATTCTACGAAATCTTTAAGAAATCTCATTCTGCTGTCTTTCACTTGCGTGTTAAGAATATTGTCATATTTCTTTCGTGAGTGGCTATCTCCAATTCGTTTTCGACGTTTTCGTCTCTTCTTGTCTATACTCAGAATTTCTAAGTCATGTTCTTATCCTTTATAAAGAATTTTTTTTCTTTGCACACATGATACGCAACAACTGATTTGTCGTAGTTCCTTAATAATATGAAAGCATAATTATGTTACTTATATCTGATCGAAAATGTTCTTCTCGTCTGTCCAATGTACTTTCCATCACAGGACGGGCAGTGTATTTTGAAAATATCTCAGTGGATAAGAGCATTGCCACAAGAAACTAAGGTTATGAGTTTGAGTCCGAGTCCAGCACACAGTGTGAATCTACCAGGAAGTTTCACCTGTGACGTAACCGATGGAGGAAACTACCCATCCCGCTGGGTGCCGTCGCTTTCCGAGTACTATGCTGGTGCATGTCGAAACCTGCAGACTTCTTATTATGCGTCACGGTGTTTTTCAGGTCTTAGTCGTACTGAGTCCATGGTCTATGCGCTGCCGACAACGTGCTGTGTTAAAATTTGGCTGCCTGCTGGCAGGATGTTTACTTCTGATTGGAAATTCATATTTTTACATTCAGATGTTAAGCTATTTTCTCAAGGAAACTATTTTGTGCAGCCTTGAAAGCGGTATTAACAATCATTAAGCCGTGATGAGGAAGGAATACTCATGGATGGATAATACCTGAAGCACGTTTGCTTTGCCACCGACGTAATTTAGATTGTTTTGAATCCAGATGAACTTCGGAAAGGATGAAAGAGGTGAACAGATCAAGTATGGCAATAGGTCTCAAGATTAATTACAGCAAGACCATAATAATGTCCTGTCATTAGCTTCTCGTAGTCGAGATTCACAGTCAGGCAAAATTTCCTAAAGTCAACAGCGAATATGATGCTCTTTAAAAGAACTGCGGTAAGTATGTCTATAGCAAGATAAACTAAACTACGTCCGAACAGGCCTCGTCAGGCTCAACGGTATCGACCGACCGCCATGTCATCCTCTCCCTATCGATGTCACTGGATGCGGATATGGAGGCGCATGTAGTCAGCACACCACTCTCCCAGGCATTGTCAGTTTTCGTGACCAGAGTCGCTACTTCTCATTCAAGTAACTCCTCAATTGGCCTCACAAGGGCTGTGTGCATCCCCGCTTGCCAACAGCGCTCGGTAGACCCGAATGGTCACCCTTCCAAGTTCTAGCCAAGCCCTACAGCGCTTAACTTCGGTGATCTTACGGGAACCGGTGTTACCACTGCGGCAAGGTCGGTAGCAAGATAGTAAAGATTAATGATGAAGTTTTAAAAACAGTTGACGAATTTATACACTTAGGACAACTGAAATGAACGAGCGGATAGACAAAGAAAGAAACGGGAGGATAAAAACATTTCAGGGGTCATTTAGAAAAGTGGATACTGCATACAAAAGTAGATCCCCAGTGTGATTGAACAAGGAAGTTTGTAAGAAGTCGTGTACTGCCAGTACTAGTCCACGGAAGTAAAACATGGACGTTAAACGAGCAGTCAGAAAATTGGCGGTTGCGGAACGAGTAACGCAAAGGTGGTTGTTTTACGTAACAAGAACGGTCAGAAAAACAAAGATATGGATAAGAGGAAATACATGAGTTGAGAAAGTTATAGCGGCTGTTAAGACACTGAAATGCAGCTGGTGCAGGCGTGTAGCGCGATGAAACTGGTTGAGGTGGACTGGGGACGGCCAGCGGCGAGGAAAGACATAGAATAAGACCTATACGAGGTCTAAATTAGAATTAATTTAATACTTTCAGCTGCTGACGGGCGTTGATATATATCAACGCGAGATAGTCCCTGCAGTCACACTATCCTCTGTGCCCTCGATGGCTCAGATCCAGAGCGTCTGCCATGTAACCAGGAGATTCCGGGTTCGAGTCCTGGTCGGGGCACAAATTTTCACCTGTCCCCGTTGATATATATCAACGCCCGTCAGCAGCTGAAGGTATTAAATTAACTCTAATTTCGTTCTAGACGGCTGCAGGTCATCAATGGTGTTTGTTCTTTCGGACATGTCCTAAAGAACAGACACCATATCCATGTAAGTATACACGAGGTCTTGTCCAACAGTTCCGAAACCTGAATTCTCGCGAAAATGATGACGAGCGCTCTGAAATAGCGACAGGCGTCCCCTAGGGAAGGCGGATACTGCTGAAACAATCGGTTTTCCGTTATACCAGTTTCTTTTCATTTCCAGTTTAACCTGCTTGTTAAAATCGCGCAGAATGACCGGTTCCTGAAGTTACTGAGTTTCGGTTATTTATTGCTGTTTCCAGCAATAAACGTAAAAGTCGAATGAAGACTGAAAAATTCTGAGACTCCCTCACACGTTCACGTTATACGTTTCAAAACGCATGGAATCAAAATATCAAATAAAATAGGCAAATAAAAGAAAACTTAGTCCATCCACATTCGCTGCTTTTCTCGAAAAGTAATGAGGGGTTGAATACTACTAAAAATTCACTACTGTTCTACTCCTGATTCTATTTTTTTTAATATCTGCTCAAAAATCATTTTGTAATAGAGGATCATATCACTATCTGTGCAGGTAGAAACAAAAGTTGGGCAGCTCTGTTTTCCTGTTAAGTTGTCCGTTACCAAGGACTAGAAGCAGGTACAGCATATTAAGTAGACACCGACAGCAAATCAACTACTTTCTGTTTGTGTTGTGAAATATGAATTAATTGTTGAGTTCTTAATTTATTAACGTTACCATAACTTCCTTTCTGTTTTATTACTTCATAGAAATGACAGACAAATAATAAGTTTTGTGTAAAATTTGTTGCGTTCTTTTTATTTAAGTATCTCGAATGAAAACCCCGTTTATAGTCAAATATATATCTTTACTTTTTAACGGGAATTTGAATCCAATTGAGTTTTTGCTGACAAAAACAAAAATGCTCTTTCAAAAAATTCGAATACACAGATCAGATAGTAGGCAAAATATAGCATTTAGCAGGAACAATTACACGCCAATAGTTAAATTTCAGTACTGAAATAATCCATTCGCCAATATTTCTTGACCAGTCTGTTCATAAATACTCTTCATAATGTGTTGATCTGTAAGCTGACTCCTTCCATCAGAAACAATATCGTTCAAAGTCGATACCGATCTTTCAGAAGCCACGGAACTTCCTACAAAATAAAAATACCTGTTATAACCGAGACCAAATAGATACCAAAAAATGCCGGTTATTCAGAACTGAAATACCGGCATCGGTTACAACCGGTCGCTTTTTCCATCCCTAATGCCTTCCCACACATCCAGCAACTGGCTGCGAGCTTACTGACTGGTCCGGTTAGCTGTTGGCGAGCGTATCTCCAATGTTGTGTTTCCGTCTGTTTGCGGTTTCGCGATAGCTGCTCTGAGAGCCGCTACAGAGACGGATATTTCCAACGTTTGGAGAGAACGCTTTAGGACAGACACAGACTCACGATTGGTACGAGCGTTTCCAAAAGGGGCGAACATCGATTGGCGGTGACGACCGTTGCGGTCGGCCATCGGTTTGCATCACGCCATAAAATTCTTAGAAAGCTACGGATCTGATTGTGCAAGATAGTACACAGACATGCACGACCCCAGAAACACTTTGAGAATAAGTTTGGTACATTATCCTTATCAGTCCGCCAGTGTTGATGTACTGTATGGGATCCTTGCCAGACAAGATTGCCAGAGGACGTCGAAGAAGTCCAAAAAAGAACAACTCGTTTTGTATTATCGCGAAATAGGGGAGAGAGTGTCACGGAAATAATACGCGAGTTGGGGTGGCAATCACTAAAAGCAAAGGCGTTTTTCGTTGCGGGAGATCTTCTCGCGAAATTTCGACCACCTACTTCCTCCTCCGAATGCAAAAGTATTTTGCTGGTGCCCATCTACATAGGGAGAAACAATCATAGTAACAATATAAGAGAAATCAGAGCTGATACGGAAAGATTTAAGTGTTAGTTTTTCCCGTGCGCTGAGAATGGAACGGCAGAAAAGTAGTCTGAACGTTGTTCAGTCAATCCTCTGCCAGGTATTAGAGTACGAATTGCAGAGTAGTCATGTAGATAAAGATGTAAGAAGATTGCGGCGAAGTTTGAACAACGACTGCTTAAGACTATCAACAGCAAAAGGAACGCCACGTGCAAATCTGCAGTGTTCTTAAAAATTCTTCAAAATTATTCAAATTTTCTTTAAATGGTTACGATACTTGAGTTTTGTCTTATAGCATTCGCCGCAATGACAGAGATGTTCTTCACGTCGACGGAAAAAAGCTCCACGCTTGAAGAGTACCATTATTTTCTTGTTGGTGAAACGGGATCATTCGTAAAGAGTCCGTCCCTCTCGATCATACAGTCAATGAGGATGTCTATTCCGATGTTATGACAAGTCTGAGAGAGGACACGAGAAGAAAATGTCTACAGAAGTGGCGTACGAGCGACTGGGTACACCGCCATGACGATGCAACGCCGTAGATGACCTACATTGTTCAGGAATTTCCGGCTAAACAAAGTGACAGTTGTTTCGTACCTTCCATACTCACCAGATAATTAGCTCCATATAACTTCTTCCTCTTCTCCAAAATGAAAATCAATTGAAGAGGTGAGGATCTGATACAGTGGAGGAGATTCAAGCGGAGTCGCAAGGGGTACTGAACACCATAACAAAGGAAGACACCCAGGATGTATGTCAAAAGTGGCAGGGACGTAGGGGCTGGTGTATTGGCTCTTAAGGGGAATACTGTCAAGGCGATGGTGCAGCACGAGATCTAAGTAAGACGTTGTTGTTGTTGTCGTCTTTAGTCCGAAGTTGGGTTTGGTGTAGCTCTCCATGCTAGTCTATCCTGTGCTAGCCTCTTCATCTCCGAATAACTACTGCAACGCACATCCTTATATACCTGCTTAGCCTTGATCTCCCTCTACGACTTTTACCCCCAAACTTCATTCCAGTACGAAATTTATTGTTCCCTGATGTCTAAGAATGTGTCGTATCGACCGACACTAAAAAGTGATGTTATGCTGTAAATTTCTTTTTCGTCCATTTCACTTCAGTATCTGCTCATTTGTTATTCAATGTACCCATTTAATCTTCTGCATTCTTCTACAGCACCACATTTCAAAAGTTTCTATTATCTTGTCTGAAGTCCTGATCGTCCACGTTTAACTCCCATAGAGGGCTAAATTACAGACAAATACCTTAAAAAAAAAGACTCTTTGACAAATTTATATTCGATGTTAAGAAATTCCTGATTTTCAGAAACACTTTTCTTGGCAGAGTCAGTCTGCATTGTATATCCTCTCCAATTCGGCTATCATCAGTTATTGTACTGCTCAAATAACAAAACTCATCTAGTACTTCTAGGTTCTCATTTCATTATCTACACTACTGGCCATTAAAAGTCCTACACCAGGAAGAAATGCAGATGATAAATGGGTATTCATAGGACAAATATATTATACTAGAACTGACATGTGATTACATTTTCACGCAATTTAGCTACATAGATCCTGAGAAATCAGTACCCAGAACAACCACCTCAGGCCATAATAACGACCTTGATACGCCTGGGCACTGAGTCAAACAGAGCTTGGATGGCGTGTACAGGAACAGCTGCCCATGCAACTTCAACACGACACCACAGTTCATCAAGAGTAGTGACTGGCGTATTGTGACGAACCAGTTGCTCGGCCACCACTGACCAGACGTTTTCAATTGGTGAGAGATCTGGAGAATGTGACGGCCAGGGCAGTAGTCGAACATTTTCTGTATCCAGAAAGGCCCGTACAGGACCTGCAACATGCGGTCGTACATTATCCTGCTGAAATGTAGGGTTTCGCAGGGATCGAATGAAGGGTAGAGCCACGGGTCGTAACACATGTGAAATGCAACGTCCACTGTTCAAAGTGCCGTCAATGCGAACAAGAGGTGACCGAGACGTGTAACCAATGGCACCCCATACCATCACGCCGGGTGATACGCCAGTATGGCGATGACGAATGCACGCTTCCAATGTGCTTTCACCGCGATGCCGCCAAACACGAATGCGACAATCATGATGCTGTAAACAGAAACTGGATACATCAGAAAAAAGGACGTTTTGCCATTCGTGCACCCAGGTTCGTCGTTGAGTACACCATCGCTGGCGCTCCTGTCTGTGATGCAGCGTCAAGGGTAACCGCAGCCATGGTCTCCGAGCTGATAGTCCATGCTGCTGCGAACGTCGTCGGACTGTTCGTGCAGATGGTTGTTGTCTTGCAAACGTCCCCATCTGTTGACTCAGGGATCGAGACGTGGCTGCACGATCCGTTACAGCCATGCGGATAAGATGCCTGTCATCTCGACTGCTAGTGATACGAGGCAGTTGCGATCCAGCACGGTGTTCCGTATTACCCTTCTGAACCCACCGATTCCATATTCTGCTAACAGTCATTGGATCTCGAACAACGCGAGCAGCAATGTCGCGATACGATAAACCGCAATCGCGATAGGCTACATTCCGACCTTGATCAAAGTCGGAAACGTGATGGTACGCATTTTTCCTCGTTACTCGAGGCATCACAACAACGTTTGACCAGGCAACGCCGGTCAACTGCTGTTTGTGTATGAGAAATCGGCTGAAGACTTTCCTCATGTCAGCAAGTTGTAGGTGTCGCCACCGGCGCCAGGCTTGTGTGAATGCTCTGAAAAGCTAATCATTTGCATATCACAGCATATTCTTGCAGTAGGTTAAATTTCGCGCCTGTAGCTCGTCATCTTCGTGGTGCAGCAATTTTAATGGCCAGTAGTGTAATTACCGGAGCATGACCTGATTTAATTCGATTGCACTTCGTTTGGGTTTTTCTAATTTTGTTAATGATCACGTTATAACCTCTTTCGAAGACCCTATCCATTCTGTTCAACTGCTCTTCCATGTCTTTTGCCTTCTTTGACGGAGTTACGAAGTCATCTGCAAACCGCAGAGCTTTTATTTATTTATTTGTGCTAAACTTTAATCGCCTTTACAAATATGTCGTCGGTTTCCTTGCCAGCTCGCTAATTTTACAGACTGAATAACGTCGGGGATAGCCTACAACCCTGTCTCACTCCTTTCCATACTACGGATTCCCTTTCAAGTCGTCCGACTTATAACTGCAGTTTGTTTCTGGACAAGTTGTATGTAACCTTCCGATCCCTGATTATTATTTCTGTTATCTCCAGAGTTTAAAAAAGTTAATCAGCATTGTGAAAAGCTTAATTAAAATAATTTTTTGGGGACTTCTAGATACCGCCACAAAGAAACGAGGAGGAGGAAATTGGGCGCGCAGAAGTGAAGGTGGTAACGTATGGGGAAGCGTGTGAGAGGCCTTTGTGCTGTGCAGCAGTGGACGAGGAGACGCCCGGACTGCGACGCTGCAGCGAGGCCCGGCTCTGGCCGCGGCTGGCTGGCCCGTATTTGGAAACCCGTCAGGACAGGCGCGACGCGGCGCGGCGCCCACGGCCGGATCTGCGGCACAGCAGGGCGGAGTGGAGAACAGCCAGCGGCTGCCCGTCTGTCTGCCTGTCTGCCGAGGCCTCTGGCAACTCGGAGCAGTCGCTTCCGAGCCAGCGGCGCCACTGAGGAGGGGCAGTGCCAGCCTCCACCTTGTGAAACACTGCAGGGACACACTACGTAGACTATTTTTACGTTAGTCTCAAAATCGCACTGCTTCCTTTAACTGTGTTCTGATCTGACGTCCGGACATAACTGTGACTTCCTTGATTGTTCTGTGAGGAGGCACGCACGAGGGACGCTCGATAAGTTTTGAAACATATTTTTTTCTTACCAGAATGAGATTTTCACGCTGCAGCGGAGTGTGCGCTGATATGAAACTTCCTGGCAGATTAAAACTGTTCCGGACCGAGACTCGAATTCGGGACCTTTGCCTTTCGCGGGCAAGTGCTCTACCAACTGAACTACCCAAGCAGGACTCACGCCCCGTCCTCATACCTTTACTTCTGCCAGTACCTCGCCTCCTACCTTCCAAACTTAACAGAAGCTCTCCTCGAAAGGCAAAGGTCCCGAGTTCGAGTCTCGGTCCGGAACAGTTTTAATCTGCCAGGAAGTTTCACATCAGCGCACACTCCGCTGCAGAGTGAAAATCTCATTCTGGAAACATCCGCCAGGCTGAGGCTAAGCCATGTCACCGCAATATCCTTTCTTTCAGGAGTGCTAGTTCTGAAAGTTTTGCAGGAGAGCTTCTGTAAAGTTTGGAAGGTAGGAGACGAGGTATTGGCAGAAGCAAAGGTGTGAGGACGGGGCGTGAGTCGCGCTTGGGTAGCTCAGTTGGTAGAGCACTTGCCTGCGAAAGGCAAAGGTCCCGAGTTCGAGTCTCGGTCCGGCACACGGTTTTAATCTGCCAGGACGTTTCATATTTTTTTCTTAGCCAGTTTCGGTTCTCGGACGTCGTGGAATAGTCTCGCTTCAGCCCATATAGTTTCTTGAAGTTCTGATAGGTGGCAGCGCTGTACGAAGGCTTCAAAATAGCGTCTGTAACAGAGATGCGTCCCAAGAAGCGAGCTGTCATTGAGTCTCTCTTGGCGGAAAACCGGAGCATCGCAGATATTCGTAGGTGCTTGCAGAATGTCAAAGGAGACCTGGCAGTGAACAAAAGCACACTGAGTCGCTGGACGAGGCGTCTGTCACCATCGCAGTAAGGTCGCGCAAATCTGTCCCGTCTCTCGCGTGCCGGCCGGCCGCACACTGTTGTGATGCCTGCAAAGTTGGAACGTGCGGACACCCTCATTTGATGTGGTCGACTGGTCACAATAAACCAGCTCGCTGCATAACTGGACGCGTCTGTTGGTAGTGCTGACACACCTGTGCACCAGTTGGAGTACTGAAAGGTGTGTGCACCCTGGATTTCTCGCCGCCTGACACAAGACCATGAAGAGCAACGAAGGATCATCTGTGCTAAACTGCTTGTCTGTTACGAGACTAATCGTGGCAGGTTTTTGTCGAACAATGTCACAGGCGATGAAACGTGGGTTCATCACTTCTAACCGGAAATAAAACGACAATCCATGGAGTGACGCCACACCATCTCTCCTCTGACGAAAAAGCTCAAATTTGCACCCTCAGTCGGTAAAATCATGGCGACGGTCTTCTGTGACTCTGAAGAGTTCTTCTATTTGATGTCCTCCCTCATGATGCAACGAACAATTCAGAAGTGTATTATGCTACTCTCAGGAAATTGAAGAAACGACTTCAGCGTGTTCGTCGCCACAAAAAACAAACGAGCTTCCCCTTCTCTGTGACTACGCAAGGCCTCACACAAGTCCGCTCACCCCAGCGAAGCTCACAAAACTTCATTGGACTTTTCTTCCTCATCCATCCTACAGCTCAAATCTCGCACCTTCGGACTTCCATCTGTTCGGCCCAATGATGGATGCACGCAGGAAGAAGTTCATGGATTATGAGGAGGTTATTCGTAGATAAGACGCTGCATACACGACCTCCCAGTAAGGTACCGTAAGGCTGTCGCATTGAACGGAGATTATGTTGAAAAATTAGGTTTTGTAGCCAAAAGAGTGGGAAGTAATAGGGTGTTTTGGAATCCTGGATAAAACCAACGTGCTTTGAGAAAAATGTATGTTTCGTTACTTACTGAACGCCCCTTGTACGAAACATTAGTTCACTTTATTAAGACAATGATGAAAAGATTTACCTAACTTTACACAATCCATTGCCACAGGAATGACCGAATATTTGCAACTTTCTTTGAACAGTAGGCCTATAGCATCACGTGATGCACACAATTGCAATCTTTTGTCTTGAAGTACAATTTCGACATTTACAAACGTACAGTTCCATCTGAGAGCTGAATAGCACTCGTGTCCTGACTAGACGATGTTCACTGCTTCTTCGGAAGTCACGAATTGGGCAGAGCGAGTCCGTGCTCGCCTCTGTATCGACGCGACGGTTGTATTGTGCTGAGAAAGAGGAGCACTTCCCATTCATTCTTCCGGATTGCAGCAAGGTATCGCTAATATGGTATCGATGCGCGCTGCCGACTTTGGTGTGCACCGCGATCTTTGGACGATACCACGACCGGGTTGCTAATATTCTCAGAATTAAAGGACTTGTTTCAAAAAGCAGTAGATCGATCCTGGCCGGGTTCTGCATCGCGTAATCCCGACTCTTTGGAGTGGTCAACTGCGTGTTGTGATCAGTTTTTGAGTCACTGCTGAATTTTCCTTTCATTTTCAGAGACCTAGGACTCTCTGTGATTCCTGAACTAGACCACTCATTGGTACGGTTAAAAATGCTCGATAAAACTTTCTGCTGAAAGGCACACGATATGAATGTGGTGGATGAGAAGGATATTTTCTTTTTTTACACTTTAAATAGACATTTCCTAAGAAACGATTCAAGCTTTATTTAATGCTTTCGGTAATGGCGGCAAAATAGACTTTCTGGTCCGATAAATAACTTCTTTAATGTTAGTAATATCTTCGCTAATATTGGAGGCAACTTCTTTACGAATTAACTTTAAAGGACTTTCCCATAATAGAGTAACATCCTTCCGGTTTACATTGTTGGAAGTCATTTGTCTGTTTAAGTTATCAATGGCTTCTTGGTTATGACTAACTTCATTAGTAAAAAGAATTAAATAAAAGGACATTTTAAAGCTCTTGATGTCGGCTGTTCTTCGTAATATTCAACTTCTCGAAACGAAACAGAAGCGAGCACATACAGTGCGCTACAACGCGGCATTAGATATAAAGATGGCCATTACTGCAGGCAGTAAGCTTTGTAGTTTTCATTCTGATGCTTACACATTATGTACTCTCTTTCAGATCGGCTATATCACTGTTTATTAACAAGAATGATTATACAGTACATTTACACCTACTGCGCTCGAAATTGACCTGTAAGGGCGAAATTGGCCTATCGTGCTATGTACAATCCACTGAAGCGGCAAAGAAACACGTGTAGGCAAGCGTATTCAAACACAGAGATCTGCAGACAGGCAGTATACCACGCTGCGGTCGGCAACGCCTGTGTACCGGTGAGACAACAAGTGTCTGGCGCAGGTTTTAGATCTGTTACTGCCGCTACATTGGCAGGTTATCAAGATTTAAGTAAGTTTGAATGTGGTGTTATAGTCGGCGCACGAACGATGGGACAGAGCATTTCCGAGGTACCGATGAAGTGGGGATCTTCACGTATGATCATGTCACCAGTGTACCGTGAATATCAGGAATCCTGTAAAACATCAAATCTCCGACATCGCTGCGGCGTGAAAAAGATCCTGCAAGAACAGGACCAATAACGACTGAAGAGGATCATTCGACGTGACAGAAGTGCAACCCTTCCGCAAAGTGCTGAAGATTTCAGTGCTGAGCCATCAACAATGTCAGCGTACGAATCATTCAACGAAGCATCGTCGATGTGGGCTTTAGGAACCGAAGACCCTCTCGACTACCCTTGACGACTGAACGACACAAAGCTTTGCACCTTGTCTGGGCCCGTCAATACTGACATTGGACTGTTGATGACAGGAAACATATTGCCGGATCGGACGAGTCTCGTTTCTAATTGTATCGAGCGGATGGACCTGTACGGTTATGGAGACAACCTCCATGAATCCATGGACCCTGCATGTCAGTAGGGGACTGTTGAAGCTGGAGGAGGCTCTGTAATGATGTGGAGTGATGTGAGTCCCCTGATACGTCTAGATAAGAGTGTGACAGGTGACACGTACGTCAGCATCCTATCTGATCACATGCAGCGGTTCTGTCCATTGTGTATTATGACGGACGTGGGCAATTCCAGCAGGACAATGCGACAGCCCACACGTCCAGAGTTGCTACAGAGTAGCTCCAGGAACACTCTTCTGAGTTTAAACACTTCCGCTGGCTACCAAACTCCTCAGACATGTACATCAGTGAGCATATCTGGGACACCCTGAAACGTGCTGTTCAAAAGAGATCTCCAAATCATCGTACTCTTACGGATTTATGGACAGGCCTGCAGGGTTCATGGTGTCTGTTCCCTACAGCGCTACTTGAGACATTAGTCGAGTCCATGCCACGTCGTTTTGCGGCACTTCTGCATGCTCGCGGAGGCTTTATACGATATTAGGCAGGTGTACCAGTTTCTTTCGCTCTTCAGTGTATATTGAATAATTTACTTGCAAAAAACAGCCGAGGCAGAAAAATTCAAAATGTCCTATAAAAAATTATCGCTATGGTGCTCCACATGAAGAAAATAATCGTTTAAGAAAGTACGTCTCTTACACTTTTTAATGTGCATCTCCAAGCTACTGCACTTTGTGTTTCTCCGTCTTTCCGAAATTTATTTCTTCCAAGAACGATCAACTTATGGTCCCTTGCACTTTTCATATGCTAGTCACATACGAGGAGTAGGAAGTGGCATGGAGAGCACGACACTCGGAGAACGTAATGGTGACAATGCTACCAACAGTTGAGTGCAAACATTACCAAGTAGCAAATGAAACGCACGCACGCGCTGTTCATAGCATACCTCGTCGCGCAGTCGTCCCGCTTACTGAGATGACGCTGAACCTGCTACCTCTACATCTACATGGTATTCTTCAGGCCATCTAATGGTGTGCGGCGGAGGGCATTTTTGTACCCCCAACTGAGCACTCCAGCCCCGTTCCACTCGCGAATAGCGCGTGGGAAGAATGATTGTCGGTCAGGCTCTGTATCGGCTCTAATTTCTCGAATTTTCTCCCCGTGGTCATTACGCGAGACGTGTGCGGGTGGAGGTGATATGGTGACCAACTTTTCCCGGAAAGTGCTCTCTCAAAACTTCAATAGTGAATCTCTCCATGATGAGCTACGCCTCTCTTGTAACGTCTGCCAATGGAGGTTTTGTTGAGCATATCTGTAACGCTCTCGCGCCGGCTGAACGATTTCGTGACGAAACGCGCCGCTCTTCGTTGGATCTTCTCTCTCTCTTCTCTCGGTCCTATCTGGCAGGGGTCCCAGATAGATGAACAATACTCAAGAATCGGTCGAACAAGCGCCTTATAAGCCACTTTCTTCGTGGATGAGATCATCCTATGAATCTGGGTCTTGCCTCTGCTTTTCCCATATTTGTTTTACTTGGTCATTCCACTTAATGTCGCTCTGGAAAGTTGCTCATAGATATTTTACGGCAGATACTGTTTCCAGCAGTTTATCGTCAATATTGTAGCTGTACGGTAGTGGATTTCTTTTCCTGTGTATGCGCAATATGCTACATTCATTTACGTTCAGGGTCAACTGCCAAAGCTTGCACGATTCATCAATTCTCTGCAAATCGTTACTATCTTCTGGCGTTGCTACTTTGTTGTAGACAACCGCATCATCTGGGAACAGGCGCATAGAGCATCCGACGCTTGCTACTAGATCAGTTATATATATTGTAAATAGTAACACGCAGTTGGACAAATAGTAAACCTTTTCGCGCGCAATCTGTATCCACCATTCAGAACTGGACGTACCCAGAGGTAGTCACAAAACTTAATCACCTCTGAAAAAAAGAAGTGGCGACTATGAAACGTGGTGTCGGTGTCAGCCCTTCTCTACTTCTCTACGTATTCACCGTTCAACGCGACACGTTTTTCCCAACAATGCATGACTTCGCGCCGACTGGTTCTGGAAGTGTACATTTTGGCTGTTCAGGGAACGTTGCACCTCGAAAATCAGCTCGTCGTCTTTCTGGTAGTGCCTGCCGCTCAGTGGTTTCTTCGTCCGACGGAAGACTAAGACGCTAGTGGGTGGCATGTCAGTAGAACACGCAACTGAGGCAGAATCTGACAGCCCAAATAAGCAGCACGCTCAGAGTGGTCTGGGGCGTTGTCGTGAAGTACAGTCGTTCCCTCGGACAGTTTCCTGCGACGCCTCGTCTTGGCAGCGCTCGGCGACCTCGTCAGGAGGTTTCGGTAGTTTGCTGCTGTGATGCTTTGCCCCTTATGAGCATAATGTGTTATAACAACGCCGTGGCAGTCCCAAAAAACACTTGGCATTATCTTCGGCTTTTTCGGCAGGGAGAAACCACGTGAAACGATAGGTTGTGCTGCTCCCTTGTCTGTGTATCACAGTGATACGCGCACCACTTGTCCACTGTGATGGTGCATCTACAGAAGTCATTTGGATTTGCCTGTCACAGACAGCTGCAATATTTCCGCTGCTGTCTCGTGTCTGCGGTTCTTTTAAGTGACTATGAGCAGTCAAGAAATCCAGCAGGCAGGGACCTATGTCGTGTTTCAAATGCCGCGCAAGATGTGAAAACTGATGGATGACCGATGTTCACTTTTACGCCTCGATCATGATAGCCCTTCATGGAACGGCAGGGCCTCCACTATCTCCCAGATTCCCAGTTGCTCACAGATGCTCTGTCACATCGTTCTTCGGTATTAGTCTTATTCGCCACACGTTCTACATTATTTTTTTGGAATGTGGTTTGCGGTGACAGACTGATCTGTAGCGTAGCCCGTGGCCGAGGTTAAGTTGGGAGGTGGCTGCTCGGGTGTAAGTTTTCGAAGCGAACGAATGTGGTGCCACGAGAATCCCTATAATTCTTGTAACGGCGCGTATTTTACGCGGACTGATTTCCAAACATGCTTTATGTTCGCCATTTTGATGACATCGAGGCAAACGGAAGGTATCAGTAGATTCAGTATATCCAGCTCGCTAAAATCTAGGCGTATATGCCCTCCATTCCACCAAACCATCTCCATGATTCACTGTGTGTAGCACCTTTTTCTCGCCATAATCGGAATTTGGCTTTATTCATACAAAAAAAATCATAATCGGAATTTGGCTTTATTCATACAAAAAAATCATAATTCAGTGCACCTTATTTACACTGTTTCGCAAAGCTCTGAGGAATGTAGTACTGCAGCCTCGCTTCTGTTTTACATTCTTTCCGGCTGACTTGGAACTGTAGCCTGCACGCTTGCGTTCCCCCGCGACTCCCGAGTCGTGCTAATCTTCCAGTCTCAAGCAGTTTCGCGGCGCTTGTTAACAAGGTTTGCCACTTATCTCTGCCCCCTAGGGCTCAGCCACGGCGGCCAAGCGTGTCAGTCCGTCTTTGTCCAGGAGGCAACTTTTGACTTCTCTGTGGATTCGCGATGTTCTCTTCTGTTGCGCACCACTTTTCCACAACTTTGTTAATCTCCGAAAGAAGTTTTCCCCCTTCCTTTTCTCCTTTTGTCGTCGTCGCCATTTTTCGTGACGCATCTGCTCATCCACGTGCAGTTCCGTAAACTTACGGATGCCCGGCCCTGAGCGTCTAGTAGATGACCAACGCTGATGAAACAGACGGCATTATTTTCCTCGTTTGCGTATAATATATGAATACATTAGTCCGAGGTAAGGGAATGCTTGAAGATACGTAAAGACATACAAGGTTTTCACTTTTTTGTCTGGGAAAAAACATGTCAACCAACAATGAAAATAGAAATCGCAAATCCTCGTTTTGACCAAGGTTTTCGGGAAATTTCCCTTTGATGCAGGGCAGAAGAAGGAACGGAGAATCTTCTCACCAATATTTTCAGCTGCAGATCTTTTACTCCACTGTCTATTTTCTGGTACGTGGCTGAAAGGGAATAGGTTCTGATTCAGGACAATCTGCTCTCATTAGTAGGGACTCAAATATGAAAAAAAGAAAGAAAATCTGAACAGAGGTGCACTTGGAAACATGCAGAACGAATTTCATCACTAACGGGTTGACATACACTCACTACAGGTTCATACTACTATTAAAAGTGGATGTCGCTAAGCTCGTGAGGATATGACTACGGCCAGTCTAATCTCATCGCATCGTAAGGTGTACAAGTTGAGGCAGTTAATTCTTGAGCCACATTGCAGGCAGGTTTACCAATTATGCTATTTCATTCTCATTGGAGCATCGTTTTCTGTGTCCTCGTAGACGGACCACGTATCCTGGACCACCGTCAGGCGAGGCTGATTTGGCCCCTGATGTGGAGTCTGGATGCTGTTCGCCACTGGACAGTGCTAGAGAACAGCAATGTACGGTATTGTTCTCAGTGTGTTTCGCAGCTGGACACCAAACAGTAGAATGTGCCGGCTCTTGAGCCGTACAGCAGAGTAGTATTCAGTTGTTTTTGTGGCGTACTCGCATCCGCTCCCCATGAAGTTGTAGCAAGCAAGTATTCTCATGACTTATTGAAGCTAACAGCAACTTGAGGCCAGTGCAGCCGTCGTAAAGCGAGGTGTAAAAGACGGGATGCTGAACAATTCTCTTCGTCGAATTATCTCGTCCTCTAAATTAATTTTTAAAAGTTAGTTCCAGGTTCGCTTTTTCAGTACGAGAAAGAAAAAAATCTGGTAGGAGCAGTGCAGAGATGAAAACAGTAATTACCTTCTTCCACATATCGTAGTGTGAATGGACTTTAATATTTGCCTCTGATTGGCACAGACTGTACATATGTAAAAGTGTTGTGAGAATTCTCAATAGTATAATGTTGATTTCACGCAGTGATGTGAATAACTTCTGCCCTAAATCATTTTTCCTTTCCTGTCAAAATTCGCTATGCTGGATGTTATAGCTTTAAAGCGGGCAAAACTAATTAAATCGCTCGTCGAAATTATTCTGCATAATATTTAACTACACAGAAATAAACACTTACCTATCGACTCTTACTTTTATCAAAATCGACGTAAATCGGCACGTCTTGCAACACCCTCTGCAGAATAATAACTGATAACATTACTACTTCTGAGAACAATAGACTGTGTAACGTCGTTGCTTGGAAATAATATATTTTTAAGTCTTCTACAGTGCAAAAAAATCTTCGCGTGCGTTGTCCCGAGAGTGATGGCCGTCGGCGGTCACGGAGTTACCGACCAGCTACACAGCGCGGCCAAGTTTGCGGAGGCATCTCATATTCCGCTGGTAATCGGCAGTAATATGAAAAAACTGCAGAACACAATATTTTTATAGTTACAGCGTACTCCTGCTGAGAAACGTAGTAAATAATGTTAAAATAGAATGAAATTTTCACTCTACAGCTATTCCAACTGAGCTACCCAAGCACGACTCACGCCCCGTCCTCACAAGTTTAATTCCGCCAGTACCTCGTCTCCTACCTTCCAAACTTTACAGAAGCTCTCCTGCGAACCTTGGTAGAGCACTTGCCCGCGAAAGGCAAAGGTCCCGAGTTCGAGTCTCCGTCCGGTACACAGTTTTAATCTGCCAGGAAGTTTCAATGTTAAAATACTTAGCACACAAACGGGTCGGTGACCACAGAAACCCGAGCTTCGGAAATGGGTTAGTGACGCTACAGAGCGTTCATGTCACCCTGCAGAAGTCGGCTGCTGACGTGGAGCGCAGAGTGGCAGGCGGGCAGCAGGGGATGACCACGGGCCTCGCTCGTGCGCGCCGTGGCGGGGTTCATCCCCAGGTTCACCGCCACGCAGCGCGGCGCCAGGCGTCCCTCTTATTGTTCCCCAGATCCAGTTTGCAAAAAAACCGGCAGAACAAGGACCTACAAGTAGGGACAAGAAAGACGTGAATTTTGAATCATTAGATAAGTATTTCCATAACATATATTGTGAACGAAGTAACTACAGTGGTACAACTCTATAGAGCAGTGCTGTTCTGTTCAAAGAAAGCAATGAATAATGCTTCGCAAAAAATGAACTTCGATTTTTCATTAGTTTTCCTGACATGTATGACTCAAAGCTCGTGTACAATAAATCATAAATGGTGAAAGAAAAGAAGACGCACGTTTGCGGGTAGAATACGAATACGATCTCGTTTATATGCAGGAGCACAGCCATCAAATATTTCGTGAAAGAAAACACCGTCCATTGTAACCTGTGTATTTCTATCAATTATTTGCTGTGCTGTTGGCCAATTTAGACTACCATGTCATTATCAAACACCTTTAAAATCACATACCAAATAGAAAAATACAAAACTTGTATACAGTCTAGAGAAAACGAAATATACGAAGAAACCCACGCACAATGGAGAATGGTATGCTGTACTTTTCTCAAAAACACATCAACGAGGAACACGGGTCGATGATTACATCATTAGTGTAGGTACCTCACCTACCTTACTGGCACGTAGATTCATTAATATTATTTGTATGCACCGCATTTCGAATTAGATGCACATTCTAAAAAAAGTTCCACTGAGTGAATCCACTGACAAAGGAAGGCCGCCAACAGATTCGTCTCGTACTTGGCAGATCACCTATGTACAGCCTGAAATGAAAGATAAGGTATTTTGGCTGAATACTCTGTTTTTTTTTTCAGAAAAATTACCCATAAAGTCCATGACGCGCAAACGACTCAGAATTGAAGGAGTCTATAGGTAACTGAAAAGTTCATCACAATTTACAAACGCACATTTTCCTAGATATCGAGGAAAGAAACTTTTTCGACAGCTACGTATGTACGCGTGAGGTAAACGCTGCTCATAGAAAGCACTGGTGGTATAATGACTTATTTTTCCGTGTCGAAATTGGTAGAAATGGAAGGGTTAATGAGGTACATAAATCAGTAAGGAATAATAATAAGGTAGCCAAATAAAGTTCTCAATGTTAATCCTGCTCACTTCATAATGGCTCTTTCACTCACTCTGTGTTACATGTCTTCCGAACAACTAGATGCATACTGCTGATTTACATATATAATTTCGATACAGAAAAAAAATGCAGAGTGCATTTGGGAATCAAACTCCCCAGTCAGAGGCTCTTTTTTTCTTTTTGTCTGTTGGTTTCTTCGTCGTTTTTTTCTTCTAAAGTTCACTGTGATAGTTATGACGAGTCAAAAAGTAATGATAAAATTTTGTCGTCACAGGAGTTAAGTCGTTTTAACTTCTTGTACTAGCAACTGAGTTAGTCCATAGAGAGAACTTGGAGAACTAAAATGTATGTTAGTATAACTTTTTTTATTTTTATTATTTTTTTAATGTTGTAGTCTGGGTGCTGCGAGATTTTCCTCCAGTACAAAGCAGAGCGAGCGGTCTAAGAAGGTTCGAGTTGTGCTCGTCGCCAGCTGTTGCTGTCTGCTGCAATGATTACATCTAGACAAACAGGAACTGGCCAAAGAAGCAAGAGTCGATGGTTGCAGGATATAATAACCGATTGCTAATAGTAACGGTAGCGATGAACACTTGTTTGCTGAATGGTTCCTAGATGCTTTTAGCATGGGATGGTGGTCAGTGAAGTACCAGATTTAAGCAACTCAATTGAATGCTAGGACTTGTACAGGGCAGTGGAGTTATAGCAGCGAAGAGTTTGGTGAGCTGTCGTATCGGGGGTCACAGTTTAACTACTCGATTTGGTCTATTCAGAGAAACAGTTTCTGAATAAGTTCAAGGAGGTATTTGGAGGATTTTAGTATGTCGAAGGTTAATACTGACTACCAGTGTTTGTTATACGGTGCACTGACTTCTGGTCGAAGATGTTAAATCACTCCCGACGGAAAATCTCTATAGGTGACTGAAGGTTTCACAGACTGTAAGAATTGATTGATAGTTTACTACGATTTGTTGTAAATGCTGTACCTAGACCAGACATTGATAACTCGTGTTCAGGTTTCGCTACAATCAGTCGTCGTACTGATTGGTTCTGTGCATATTAAATAGTGCTGCGGTTTGTGCACTCCAAGGAATTTGGGTGGTCTTGATTACAGGGCACACAATCAGCAAATAAGTACTTGCTGTACAAGCAAGGTAACTTTGCCAAAGGTGCTTCTAATGATAGTCTCTGATTTCAGAGCACAGTAGTAACACGACAACAATAGTATACTATTGCTGCACAGTGAAATGTCACTTGACGGCTCTCAGTTTGTTTATTACAGATGGTGGCCAGTCCCTGGGTTACCGCAACGGCATGACCTTGTCACTGCGCCGCGGCGCTTTCCACGAACAGCGTTAATGTTATGGGCACATCAGTGGTAGTCGTGAGAGTTTCTTTCCTCGATTTCTAGGAAACTACGCGTTTACGGACCCCATATATGATGATGTAAAACGGTCAGTTTTCAAATATCTGTCGATCCCGTCCATTCTGAGTCGACTGCGAGTCATAAATATATTATTTTCTAGTATCAGTCGCTGATTGGTTTTATGCGGCCCGTCACGAATTCCTCTTCATCTCAGAGTCACTTGCAGCTTACATACTCAGTTATTTGCTGGACGTATTCCAATCTCATTCTTCCTCTACAGTTATTACCTTCTACAGTTTCCTCTAGTACCGTTGAAGTTATTCCCTGGTGTCTTTTAACGGATGTCCTACCACCTGTCACTTCTTCTTGACAATGTTTTCTATATAATCCTTTCCCCGCCGATTCTGCGGAGAACCTTTTCGTTCGTTACCTTATCAGTCCTCCTAATTTTCAACATTCTTCTGTAGCATCACATCTCAGATGCTTCGATTCTCTTCTGTTCCGGTTTCCCCACAGTCCATGTTCCACTAACATACAATGCTGTGCTCCAAAGTTACTTTCTCAGAAATTTCTTCCTCAAATTAAGGCCTATTTTTGATACTAATAGACTTCTTTTGGCCAGAAATGCGCATTTTGCCATTGCTAGTCTGCTTATGATGTCCTCCTTGCTCCGTCCGTCATGGGTTATTTTGCCGCGTGGGTAGCTGAATTCCTTAACTCAACCACTTGGTGACTATGAATCCCAATGTTAAGTTTCTCGCTGTTCTCATTTCTCCTACTTCTAGTTACTTTCGCCTTTCTTCGATTACTCTCAATCAACATTTTTAGTTATTAGACTGTTCATTCCATTCAGCAGGTCATATAATTCTTGTTCACTTTCACTGAGGATAGCAATGTCATCAGCGAATCGTATCGTTGATATCCTTTTATCTTAAATTTTATTTCCACTCTTGAACCTTTCATTTATTTCCGTCATTGCTTCTTCGATGTACTGGTTGACCAGTGGGGGCGAAAGACTACATCCCCGCCTAACATCGTTTTTAATCCGAGCACTTCGTTCTCGGTGTTCCACTCTTATTACTCCTCTCGGTTGTTGTACATATTGCATATTACCCGTCTTTCCTTATAGTTTACCCCTATTTTTCTCGACATTTCGATAATTTTGAACCATTTGACATTGTCGAACGCTTCTTCCAAGTCGAAAAATTCCAAGTGCATGACTTGATTTTTCGTTAGTCTTGTTTCCGTCATCAAACGCAACGTCACAACTGCGTCTCTGGCACCTTTACCTTTCCTAAAGGCAAACTGATCGTCATCTAACTCATCCTCCATTTTCTTTTCCATGCGTTTGTATATTATCCTTGTCAGCAACTTGGATGCATAAGCTGTTAAGTTGAATATGCGATAATACTTAGCTCTTTCAATATTGGGATTTGTGTGGATGATGTTTTTTCCGAAAGTCAGGTGGTATACCGCTAGGCTCATTTTCTACAAACCAACGTGAATAGTCGTTTTGTTGACACTTCTCCCAATGATTTTAGAAATTCCATTAGACTTCTGTCTATCCCTTCTACCTTATTTGATCTTAAATTTTTCACAGCTCTTTTAAATTCTACTTCTAATACTGGGTCCCCTATCTCTTCTATACCTACTTCCGACTCGTCTTATCACGTCATTAGACGAGTCTTCCGCGTCATAGAGGCCTTCAATGTACTGTTTCCACCTATCCGCTCTCTCCTCTGCATTTGACAGTGGAATTCTCATTTCACGCTGTATGTTACCATCCTTGCTTTTAATTTCACCGGCGGTTGTTTTGACTTTTCGGTATGCTGAGTCATTCTTTCCGACAATCATATCTTTTTTCCATTTCTTGCCTTTTCAAGCAGAAGTTTCGCCTTAGCTTCCCCGCACTTCCTATTTATTTCATTGCAAATTGACTTGTATCTCTGTATTCCTGAATTTTCCTGAACATTTTTATTCTTTCTTCTTTCATCGATAATCTGAAGTATTTCTTCCGTTACCCGTGTTTTTTTTTCGCAGTTACGTTTCTTGTACGTATCTTTTTGTTTCCAGCGTCTGTGCTTGCCCTTTCAGAGATGTACATTCCTCACCAACTGATCTGCTTACTAAGCTCCTCCTTATGGCAGTATCTACAGTGTTGGAGAACTTCGAGCTTATCTCGTCATTCTTTAGTACTTCCGTATCCCACTTCCTTGTGCATTGATTTTTCCTGACTAGTCTCTTAAACTTGATCCTACTCTTCATCAGTACTAAAGTGCGATCAGAGTCTATATGTGCTCCTGAGAATGGCTTACAATCCAGTATCTGATTTCGGAAACTGACTGACCATGATGTTATGGAACTGGAATCTTCCTGTATTTCCTGACCTTTTCCAAGTATACCTTCTCCTCTTGTGATTCTTGAACAGAGTAGTCGCTATTACTAGCTGAAATTTGTTGCAAAACTCAATTAGTCTATCGCATCTCTCATTTCTAGTTCCAAGCTCATAATCTTCTGTAACCCTTTCTTCTAGTCTTTCCCCTACAACCGCATTCCAATCTCCCATTACCATTAGATTTTCGTCTCCCTTTATGTAGTGAATTACCCGTTCAATATTCTCATATACTTCCTCTATCTCTTCGTCTTCTGCTTGTGACGTCGGCGTATATACCTGAACTATCGTTATCGGTGTTGGTTTGCTGTCGATTCTGATGAGAACAATCATATCACTGAGCTGTTCACAGTAATTCACTCTCTGCCCAACCACCCCTTTAAGCCGGCCGCTGTGGCCGAGCGGTTCTACGCGCTTCAGTCCGGAACCGCGCGCTTGCTACGGTCGCAGGCTCGAATCCTGGTTCGGACATGGATGTGTGTGATATCCTTGGGGTAATTAGGTTTAAGTAGTTTTAAGTCTAGGGGACTGATGACCTCAGATGTTAAGTGCCATAGTGCTTAGAGCCATTTGAGCCTTCCTATTGATAATTAATCCTACTCCGTTATACCATTTTTTGCTGCTGCTGATATTACTCTGAGCCAAAATATCTCACTTTCATTTTCAGTTGTACTCAACAACCTACCATATTCGACCCGGATTTGTTGGCGGTGTCTGAGGTCTTCCCTAATGAGAACGTGGATGGACATTTTGCACATGGACAGACATTTTGCACACACCTAAAAGTCAGCTGCCTCTCGGTTTTGTTTCTCTGTAAAAACGAAATCACGAAACAAGCAAGAGGGTTGTGACGACGTTGGACTGACAGTACAGAATTAAACTGGAGCGCGAAGAGAAGTCTCGGCCAGTCGGTGGGCGATAGGAGAGAACTTGAAACGCTGTTTAGAAAACAGCAGTGTGGAGGTAACAATACAACGTTGGAAGCCACGCCGCTGCCGTCTTTTGGCAGCGTACAGTCGGCGCACGCGCTGAGACATTGGTTCGTCGTCCGATCGCAACTTCCCAGCGCACCGTACTCTGACTTTCCCAATTACCGCCAACGATGCAATGAGGAACTCTTTTCGGAATTTCCAAGTACACAACCACTGTTGAAGTGAACACTCATTATATTTTCAACTGTTAGCAGAGCCCAAAAGTCGTGACATTAGGCGTCGCTGGAAAGGTTTACGCGAAATAGGTCATGACACTCCTTAAAATCGGGACTTCCCGCAAAAATCGCGACACTTGGCAACACTAGTCGACGCCTGTGAATGATTCGCGCCAGAACTCTTACTAGATAGGATCACAGCGCACAGAAAATGCTGGCTCGTGACCCGTTTCCTGGCGAAAAACCAGTTCAGTGCGAGGCAGGAGTTAACGCGAACATCAGTGTAGATGCGCCCCTGGGCGCAGTCGGTGCAAGTCTGTACGGGACAGCATGCACAACTGGAGCAGAGCTTATAGAGCTGCCTGCACGCTACGGCAGCTCTAAGTAACCGGTATTTTTCGGTATTTGTTTGGTCTCGGTTGTATAGTTTTCTTTTTCATTTTTGTTAATGACTGGGTAAAAATCCGGCATATCAATATGCCATGGCATCAGTACTAAAATTTTTGCTTTAAATGAAATTTTTTTTAAAAATAAAACGAGCAACGTTTATTCCTAAAATTTCCTTTCGTTTGAAATATTGGTTTATTACAGAAATTAGGAAAAGCGATCAGCACTATTTTAATAACAAAGCCTACAGTTAGAAACTTGCAACAAACACGTAAGAATCGGTGCAGCAATGCATAGACAGTAATGTAATTCTTGCCGTATGGCGTGGCATATTACACGGTAAACATGTGCATGCCGTGTGCAAGACTTGTCCCCACATGGTCTATAGGGTATTTTCTCGCTGTCGTCCTCAGACCCCAGTTGTATTGGAGCTTGGTGTGATGCCTAGTTTGCAATTATTTTACGAAGTGCAAAATTAGAAATTTGTCGTATGTTCCTGTGGGACCAAACTGCTGAGGTCATCAGTCCCTAGGCTTACCTACTATTTAATGTAACTTAAACTAACGACAACACAGACACCCATGCCCGAGGGAGGACTCGAAGCTCCGACGGGGGGAGCCGCGCGAACCGTGGCAAGGCGCCTAGGACCGGGCGGCTACCCAGCGCGGCTATGAAGTGCGGTAGGAATGGAATACAACGCTGTGTTTGCTATAAAAGATTAAAAACTGGATGAGGGAGAACGAACTTGTGACGTCGTATGATGAGAAAACGTCCGCAATGTTCCTTGGAAGAGAAAAGTATATTTGATTGATGTTCTTATAATATTATTGACGTACATTGAACTTGAGATAATTCACAATAAAGGATGGCAGCCAAAAACAGTTGCAGGATAGAATTTTTTTATTAAAATTCTTGACCAAGGTTTCGGTACATATAAATATACCTTCATCAGAAGTACATTTCCTGAATAGAAAGACACATTCATTAGAAAAGCCATATCAACGAAAGTGAGAAACAGAAGCTTAAATAACGGTGAAATTGCTAAAGTAATACAGGCACACAATCTTTAGTACTTACTAAAATTACATCATGCACTGGAGAATAATGAAACAATTATGCCAAAAGGCGTCGTCAGTAATTAAAATATCATCTCCATTTGTACAACATGTGTAATGGGTACAGGATCAAAGCGAACAGTTTAACAATGTTACTTCGCCTATGAACTGTTGAGACACGAGTGTGAAGGCACTAAGGTAGATTGTTTCGCCGAGAGAGGGCACTTGCATGTGCCAGACTCGCGCATATTACAATCCATAAATACATACATAAGCGCATCAAAATTATTAAAGGTTGTGTTAATTCAAACTTTGTCTTAATAAATAAAGCGTATCACGCCAATTAAAGACATTTATGTAAACTAGAAATATAGAACCAAATTTACCTGTGTCCTAGTGTCAAACGGATAAAGCTTGCGCTTGGAACATCTAACGAGAGAGGGCACTACTGTAATGCGCGAGAGTCTCGCGTAACGTAGGCAGTGAAATACATACTAGCGAAACAACCAAAATGTTAAAAGTATAGTATGTATTCCACTGCCTACGTTACGCGAGACTCTCGCGCATTACAGTAGTGCCCTCTCTCGTTAGATGTTCCAAGCGCAAGCTTTATCCGTTTGACACTAGGACACAGGTAAATTTGGTTCTAAGCGAACAGTTTAACAATGTTACTTCGCCTATGAACTGTTGAGACACGAGTGTGAAGGCACTAAGGTAGATTGTTTCGCCGAGAGAGGGCACTTGCATGTGCCAGACTCGCGCATATTACAATCCATAAATACATACATAAGCGCATCAAAATTATTAAAGGTTGTGTTAATTCAAACTTTGTCTTAATAAATAAAGCGTATCACGCCAATTAAAGACATTTATGTAAACTAGAAATATAGAACCAAATTTACCTGTGTCCTAGTGTCAAACGGATAAAGCTTGCGCTTGGAACATCTAACGAGAGAGGGCACTACTGTAATGCGCGAGAGTCTCGCGTAACGTAGGCAGTGAAATACATACTAGCGAAACAACCAAAATGTTATAGTATAGTATGTATTTCACTGCCTACGTTACGCGAGACTCTCGCGCATTACAGTAGTGCCCTCTCTCGTTAGATGTTCCAAGCGCAAGCTTTATCCGTTTGACACTAGGACACAGGTAAATTTGGTTCTATATTTCTAGTTTACATAAATGTCTTTAATTGGCGTGATACGCTTTATTTATTAAGACAAAGTTTGAATTAACACAACCTTTAATAATTTTGATGCGCTTATGTATGTATTTATGGATTGTAATATGCGCGAGTCTGGCACATGCAAGTGCCCTCTCTCGGCGAAACAATCTACCTTAGTGCCTTCACACTCGTGTCTCAACAGTTCATAGGCGAAGTAACATTGTTAAACTGTTCGCTTTGATCCTGTACCCATTACACATGTTGTACAAATGGAGATGATATTTTAATTACTGACGACGCCTTTTGGCATAATTGTTTCATTATTCTCCAGTGCATGATGTAATTTTAGTAAGTACTAAAGATTGTGTGCCTGTATTACTTTAGCAATTTCACCGTTATTTAAGCTTCTGTTTCTCACTTTCGTTGATATGGCTTTTCTAATGAATGTGTCTTTCTATTCAGGAAATGTACTTCTGATGAAGGTATATTTATATGTACCGAAACCTTGGTCAAGAATTTTAATAAAAAAATTCTATCCTGCAACTGTTTTTGGCTGCCATCCTTTATTGTGAAGAATTTTAACAGTTGCTGCTGCAGCCATGTTTAAAATCTTGACTTGAGATAATAGCTAAACTCTTAACTTTGGTGCACCTTCATAATGAAGAACTGATACCGTCTAGAAGTGACAACACAGGGAGATCATCAACCTGTGACCTTTTGCTTCCGCCGTGGGCGCACCCGTCTCCTTCACCTTTCGAATCTTTGCTGGAGACGACGAGACCGATTTCTGTCACGCCGTATTGATCGCGACATTCTGCTCCTTCACCTTCATTAGAATTTTTTCGATCTTTCTTCGAAGTCTACGTTTATTAGTGGAAGGAATAGCATTAAAAAAACAAAAATCGGTTATTTCAATATCCGGTTTTTTAGGGGTTTTAACATTCAGGTTAAACTGGAGACGAAAAGAACCGGTGCAACCGAAAACCGGTCCTTTCAGCAATAACCGCCATCGCTTGAGTGGACGCATGGGTCCTCGCAGACTCGTGGCCAAAAATGCGTTCAAGTACAAAGCTTGACACAAACCGAGAACCTCGCAGGGCTGCAGACTCGTGTCCGGTCTAAGGAACCACCTGTCTATTATCTGTGATGCGGTTAGTGCATGGCGCTGCGTTCGGGGTAGGCTTCGATGTGGCTTCCGGCAGAAACGAGTGCAAGGGGCTGTGCAAGCAGCAGAAGGTTCGGTGACGTTGTATCAAGATTTTTGTTAGGCAGATGTAGGCCTTTCCATTGAAATACCTTAAACCGTGACGGCCATGTGAAGGTACTGGTCAGATATGTTGCTTAATGAGATCGTAGTGCTGTGTCCGCCACTGTATAGCCCGACAGCACCTACAGTCGTCAAGTTACACGGAACCTTGTTGTGCCCTCCTGCGTATTAAGTTACCTGTCCTCGCTGCCCGCCGCCATCGACACCAGGGCGAGCAGAAACTGCCCCATCTCAGGTGGCGGAGCCCCACACGTCGCCTGATTACTGCGGCGCCACGTCGACGCAGAGCCAGCCCTGCTCCTGCAGTGTGTTTAAGCCGTCATCACGCGGGACGTGTTTCTCTCCATTTAGCGCTACAGATGTGCTTTACATAGCGCGATATTGCAGTGCCTATGTTAAGAAGAACGACACATAATTCCTTCGAACTTCTTAACAACACACGCACTGCAATATCGTATTTATTCGCCGATATCGGGCAGCGACGTTCAATTAAAAACTCTCCCTCCCCCCGTACTGAAATTACATAATACACTACTGCCCATTAAAATTGCTACACCACGAAGATGACGTGCTACAGACGCGAAATTTAACCGATAGGAAGAAGACGCTGTGATATGAAAATGATTAGCTTTTCAGAGCTTTCACACAAGGTTGGCGCCGGTGGCGACACCTACAACGTGCTGACATGAGGAAAATTTCCAACCGATTTCTCATACACAAACAGCAGTTGACCGGCGTTGCCTGGTGAAACGTTGTTGTGATGCCTCGTGTAAGGAGGAGAAATGCGTACCATCACGTTTCCGACTTTGATAAAGATCGGTTTGTAGCCTATCGCGATTGCGGTTTATCGTATTGCGACATTGATGCTCGCGGTGGTCGAGATCCAATGACTGTTAGCAGAATATGGAATCGGTGGGTTCAGAAGGGTAATACGGAACGCCGTGCTGGATCTCAACTGCCACGTATCACTAGCAGTCGAGATGACAGGCATCTTATCCGCATGGCTGCAATGATCGTGCAGCCACGTCTCGATCCCTGAGTCAACAGATGGGGACGCTTACAAGACAACAACCATCGGCACGAACAGTTCGACGACGTTTGCAGCAGCACGGACTATCAGCTCGGAGACCATGGCTGCGGTTACCCTTGACGCTGCATCACAGCCAGGAGCGCCTGCGGTGGTGTACTCAACGACGAACCTGGGTGCACGAATGGCAAAACGTCATTTTTTAGGATGAATCCAGGTTCTGTTTACAGCATAATGATGGTCGCATCCGTGTTTGGCGACATCGCGTTGAACGCACAATGGAAGCGTGTATTCGTCATCGCCATACTGGCGTATCACCCGGCGTGATGGTATGGGGTGCCATTGGTTACACGTCTCTGTCACCTCTTGTTCGCACTGACGGCACTTTGAACAGTGGATGTTACATTTCAGATGTGGCTCTACCCTTCATTCGATCCCTGCGAAACCCTACATTTCAGCAGGATAATGCACGACCGCTTGTTGCAGGTCCTGTACGGGCCTTTCTGGATACAGAAAATGTTCGACTGCTGCCCTGGCCAGCTCATTCTCCAGATCTCTCACCAATTGAAAACATCTGGTCAATGGTGGCGGAGCAACTAGCTTGTCACAATACGCCAGTCACTACTCTTGATGAACTGTGGTGGGCAGCTGTACCTGTAGACGCCATCCAAGCTCTATTTGACCCAATGCCCAGGCGTATCAAGGCCGTTATTACGGCCAGAGGTGGTTGTTGTGGGTACCGATTTCTCAGGATCTATGCACCCAAATTGCGTGAAAATGTAATCACATGTCAGTTCTAGTATAATATATTTGTCCTATGAATACCCGTTTATCATCTGCATTTCTCCTTGGTGTAGCAATTTTAATGGCCAGTAGAGTATGTGCACGAGTACAGGTTGTTAAGCAGGAACGAAGACATTTGAAACTTTCGGTTTGGCGGTGAGTCGTGCACTGGTAGCCAAAGCGATTAAGGCGACCACTCGCGTAAAGCGGGAAATCCGAGCTCGAGGATTCCCAGTCCGGAACAAATTTTCGTTGTCGTCATTCCCTTACGCAGCTGATGATTGTTCGTATTCGCAACTGCGAATACATTTCATGTAATTCACCGAGCGAGGTGGCGCAGTGGTTAGCACATTGGACTCGCATTCGGAAGGACGACGGTTCAAACCCGCGTCCGGCCATCATGATTTAGGTTTTCCGTGATTTCCCTAAATCGCTTCAGGCAAATGTCGCTATGGTTTCTTTGAAAGTGTACGGTCGACGCCATTCCCAATCTTTCCCTAATCCGATGGGACCGATGACCTCGCTGTTTGGTCCGCTCCCCCAAATCAACCAACCAACCAAACATGTAATTCAGAAACGAGTCGGTGCATCGCACGGAACATAACTTGCTCGTCATCATGATTTGCGCCTGAAGCGCTTTCCAGCGCCAGGTGCCGACTGTATCTGGCTCGCAAACCACACAGTTTGCTTACGAAAGGGACGGGCGTGAAAATTCGTACGTTAGCTGTATTAGAACGGCTATTTACTCCTTGTCCTTATGCTAGTCATGTTGTTGTGTCTCTAGTATTCGCAAATAAAAACTTCAATATCGATGAACATGTGTAAAACAGAAATGAAAGTTTCATGTCGAGTCAGTAAGGACATTAGTTTGTAAAAGTTCCATCACAAACAGTGCGATACAAATTTAGCATCGTCTTCCACATAAGATAAAAATTATTTCATCATTTTCACTCTTTAGTAAAACGTGTGGTGCACGGCACTTCTCGCGAGTTTTTCTTTCGCCTCCGGCCAGGGTGAGCTATAACACCTATTTCGACCTATTTTGTATCCGTATCGATATTTCTGTGCAATTTGTAGTATTTAGTATGTATAAAATTGTATCAGTCGTGGAAATTCTTTGACTTTGTGTTTAATTTCAGTTATGTGAACTTTTGAACGATGTTGCTTAAATTATGCTTGAGAATTTAAGTAACTACTGAAATGATGATTACATAATGTACTGTACATGATTTGGTGCATAGGTAGGGAACGTAGTGTTGAATGTAAAAGATGTGAGGAAGCCCATCAACTACGGAAGTAGCCTGGCGAAGTGGAAAAGGTGTGATTGGCACGCAAGTGGCAACTCGTCCTTTGTGACGGGTCAGGAGTCTGGGTGAGCAGTGCTGTGGTTAACACCTAGCTAGCTGTAGCGGATCATCGTGGCTCATATTTCTGTACATATATGTTATTTCAGTGTTGAAAGGGAAGTAACTTAATTCAGTTTCTGGTGTTTTGACTCTTATTTACATTTTCAAGTGTAGTGAAATAGAAGAAAATAAAGAGAAGAGGGTCATTTACTTTATATTTTTTACGCTATGTCGTCTTCAGAATCCATTAAAAATAAAAACACAACTAATAACGGATGATATATTTAGTGTCAGTTTACACAAACAGGTGACAGACTTCAAATTCGAAGTTCGAAACAGCGTCGTTGCTAGGAATTTGCCTGTCGTCTATCGTTTCTGTGATCTCTAGTGGCGACTTGTTATTGTGAGAAATGATAACTTGTACCGTGTTTTCAGTTGACGATGGGCCTACAAATGACTTGGAAGGTCTGTTCTAAAGTCGGAAGCCACAACATCTCCTAAAGGGCCAAGCCTCGTAACGCAGTGTGGTGTTTAAACGTCCGAGTTGAGAACTGGCGCTTTATCTTATTTTGACTTAGGGTAAGATTGGTGAAGTCTTTTTCCGACATCTAAAAAACTTGTAGATAGTTTATGGGAAGTGTTTGACGTTTCTTCCTGAATACAGTGATACTCACTTCCTGTTGCGGCATCGAATTATGAAATATTTCCAACATTTGTGATGAGTATTGAATCAGTTCAAAAGCAAAGGCAGGTGTGATCAAACAACGCAGGCTTTCACGGCCGGTGTCTAGTTTCGTTAAAACTTGCGGGAAGAGGGCCGCGATCCACATTTATATTACTAAGCGACTAGCCCTCAGAACGGTTCCAATTCCATGTTGCCTCTCTAAGGGCTTCCAAGGTCAACATAAAGTTGATTTTCAGTATTTCATATAATTATTGGCCGAATTTAAAAATTTAAAATCTACTCATTAAGAGCTACAAGAGGTTTAACACAGAACGACAAGTGCTATTGTTAGAAACTGTATGTGCTGAGGCTACAATACTCATAGACGCACAACTCACGCATAATGCATTCATCCAGTATTTGAGTGTGAGAGCGCTTGGCGACTTCAGACAAACTTTACACATAATTTCAACACCTTTCGAAAGGTTATGTCGCTGACACCTCCCGCAAAATAATGAAAGGAAAAAAATATCGCTTGCTATATTTTTACTGGTCATGCAGTAAAACGTGAGCAATGGGCATGAAGTTTTAATTTATTACTTCTTTAAACTAACTCTCCTCTCGATTCATTTTTCGGACAGTATCTACCTGCATAAAATCACTGTACGACGCGTACTCCAGGCCATATGACTTCATAAACACTGAGATACCTGAAACGGATGTTTTACAGATGTGAGTTCGACTCTACAAAGAATCAGGGGTGGGGGGTTACTGGTGTAAAACTATTTTCGTCCTCGACTTATCTTCGGAGCCAAAACAGCAACTGCCTCTTTGCCCGGAAGTTTTAACTAAAGAGTCCCAGGTTTAACTCCCCTCCTGTGTCGCGTGGTGCGTTGCTCACCGTGTCAGACGCGCAGGGACTTGAGTCAGGTGATCGTGCTGTCTGGCTAAGTCGCGCTCTCTCTGTGTTTGCTCCGAGTAAATTCTGTCCGTATCTCTAAGGCATGCCGGGTCACAGGGAGGGAGTCAAACATGGACACACACACACACACACACACACACACTGCATTAGAGAAGGAAGACGTAACAGTGTGACAGAAGATAGAAGAGCAAGGAGGATTAGAGTGTTAAGTCGCGTCGGCAACGAGGTGGATAGGGCCGGAGCACAAGAGGTAGGAAATCGGTAGTATACTTGTCGAAGGAATCGCTACTACGTTTCCTTTTACTGATTTAGAGGAACTAAGGAAAGTAGAAATCTGATCCGCGTTACTCCCGCTTGCGGGTCCCACGAGGTAACTGCTGCGCCAGGTCTGCAGATGCTGTTTGTCAGACGCGGGACTGAGAAGGATTGCTGCTGCACGCAAGGTCAACGTCCCATCACGTGACGGAAAATCGCCTTAGAGCGCTCTCCCCTATAATTTTAATAACGACTTTCACAATGACTCTAGCCCAGCGGGACGTCACCGTAACCAGAACTCCTTGGCGGATTTAGAATGTAGGAAAGAGGTAGTGGCGGAAGAAGAGCTGTGAATGCGGATCTTGATTCGTGTCTGGGTAGGATAGTCTGTAGAGCACTACCTGCGATAGGTGAAGTTCTGGGTTCGAGTCCCGGTCCGACACACCTTTTCGTCAACGTAGCGCCACGTCACGTCAAAGCGTTTTCTCTGAGGTCGTGGCGCTTCTGTGGCTTTAAGGGGTGGCCTCATCCTACAAATGCAGCCCAGTTTTTTTTATCACTGTCTGATTTTAAAGTGTATCTCTGTAGCTATTTACAGTGAATATTTTTTTGTACTTTCGTTGTTTGTGAAGGATTTGTTTACTTTATTAGTGCCAAATCCGCCATGTTTCCATGAGATCTCGTTAGCTAATGGAGAAAAAAGAGCAGTTTTCGAGCCTGCTTCGTAATTAGGAAGAGAAAATTGCCAGAGAAAAATCCTCTTAAATATTGCGTCTCCTCCATAGTACTAAATATTCTCTGTTGTCTTACGATATGATGAGTTCATATATCTTAAAATGTCTGTTTGGCTGTTTCGTCTTCTTCCAGTTCTCTGTATATTCTGGAACTTGCATTAGAACCTTCGGTTGGTTGGTTGGTCTGGGGGAGGGGACCAGACAGCAAGGTCATCGGACCCATCGGATTAAAGAAGGATCGGGAAGGAAGGTGGCCGTTCCCTTTCAAAGGAACCATCCCGGCATTTGCCTGAAATGATTTAGAGAAATCACGGAAAACCTAAATCAGGATGGACGGACGCGGGTTTGAACCGTCGTTCTCCCGAATGTATGCTAACCACTGCGCCAACTCGCTCGGTTTTAGGACCTTTGAGAAAAATACTGCCGTGATTAGCTCTTTAAATCAGGTATTGAATCTGGACATTTTACTGTAAGATCTGCCCCTTACAGACTGGCGGTGAATGTTCATGGGATGGCTTAGGTGGATAAAGAGGACACTACGCCGGCAAAATCTCTAGCTTGTCTTCCCTGCCTTGCCAATATTTCGTTCAACATATCCAGAATTCTCCGTAAATTTCAGATGAAGGGAATTCTCTTATCACCATCTAAGATTGTAGACCTTCCGGGATCAGTGAAGGACGATCTGTTTTTGAGGAAGTTGCTATTTAATAAATACATTGCCAGTATGGTAACACTTACATTGATCACACAGCGTTCACCATGGAAGAAAGCTGCACCGAACATAAACGCTACACTTACCTTCTGCTACCAAGCAGGTCTGCTATTGCCGAGCGTTGTCTCTGCATCGTACATTAAATGGAGTATGATGAAACAATAATGTCGACCACAGCAGTCTTTTAAGGACGCCCTAGTATCAGTACCAGGGACTGCGCATAGCGGAAAATCAGATGACCCGTCAAAGCGGTCATTGGCACCCATCGATAGTTGTGGCGGGGGAGGGGAGGTTGGGGTTGGATCTTGGGGTATGGAGTATTTTTAATATTTTGGAAGACGAATTGCGACTTATAAGTGTCCATAAAAAATTTCCGTTTCCGACTCTGCTAAAAACCTACGTAATAACGACTTTTAAATAATTTTCATGAAAGAGAAGCACCCCTTTGCTCCCGAGTATGGGCTCACTTGATAGCGAATACCAATTGGGTAATGAGTGGAAGCCCATTATTTCTGCAATTTGCTCTAGCCGAAGAACACCGAGCGATGTGGTGCAGTTTTTAGCACACTGGACTTGCATTTGGGAGGACGACGGTTCATATCTGCGTCCAGCCATCCAGATTTAGGTTTTCCGTGATTTCCCTAGACAAGTGCCAGGATTGTTTCTTCGAAAGGGTACACCTTATTACATTACCCATCCTTGAAACATTCCGAGCATGTGCTTCATCTCTGATGACCTCGATGTCGACCGGACGCGAGACCTTAATCTTCCTTGCTTTTATTCGAAGACGTGAGAGTACGCCGATGGTCGGGGCGAGCGGCAGCCCCAAGGAGAGAACATCTGAGCTCCGCGGTTCCAGTGGCGAGGATACTGCCCGCCGGGCAGTGTGGTCAAACTGTCACCGCGATCTTGACTCCTTGAAGATCGGGCATCATTGTAACCCACTAGGTACACAGACGCTTTGAAGGGGCGGTGGTCACTGTGGCTATCACAGGGCAGTACTTTTGCCGCGTATTTACAACACGAACTGATATTTCATGCATTGTTGGTAATGTTCGTGGAAGTGTCGTAGCTCTTCTTTGTACGGCTGTTTTTATTAGTAATTGTTTATATTTATGTGTTGACTTTCCATAAATCTACATGTAATATTACTTTTTATTTGAATAGAATTTTCTATACTTAACAAATGGATTTCTGCGTGGTTAGTGGTACTAACCACCGGCCTTCTTCTCCATCCGTATGTCTCACCAAAGAATAATAACAGAGGAAGAATGTTACCGAATATTATTTGATGAAATTCCTTCTGCTGGCAACAGTGTTGACAGTGACCGGACGTTTACTTTCGTCGAGAGCTGTAAAAAAAGTTTGTTGGCTGCAAAAATAGTTTCAATGGCTGCTGCTTCATCTTCTGTATATAATTAACCATCTCAGGTCCAGTCACACAAGTCATACGTAGACGAAGGTTGTTGTTGTTGTGGTCTTCAGTCCTGAGACTGGTTTGATGCAGCTCTTCATGCTACTCTATCCTGTGCAAGCTTCTTCATCTCCCAGTACCTACTGCAACCTACATCCTTCTGAATCTGCTTAGTGTATTCATCTTTTGGTCTCCCTCTACGATTTTTACCCTCCACGCTGCCCTCCAATGCTAAATTTGTGATCCCTTGATGCCTCAAAACATGTCCTACCAACCGATCCCTTCTTCTAGTCAAGTTGTGCCACAAACTTCTCTTTTCCCCAATCCTATTCAATACCTCCTCATTAGTTACGTGATCTACCCACCTTATCTTCAGCATTCTTCTGTAGCACCACATTTCGAAAGCTTCTATTCTCTTCTTGTCCATACTAGTTATCGTCCATGTTTCACTTCCATACATGGCTACACTCCATACAAATACTTTCAGAAACGACTTCCTGACACTTAAATCTATACTCGATGTTAACAAATTTCTCTTCATCAGAAACGATTTCCTTGCCATTGCCAGTCTACATTTTATATCCTCTCTACTTCCACCATCATCAGTTATTTTGCTCCCCAAATAGCAAAACTCCTTTACTACTTTAAGTGTCTCATTTCCTAATCTAATTCCCTCAGCATCACCCGATTTAATTTGACTACATTCCATTATCCTCGTTTTGCTTTTGTTGATGTTCATCTTATATCCTCCTTTCAAGACACTGTCCATTCCGTTCAACTGCTCTTCAAGTCCTTTGCTGTCTCTGACAGAATTACAATGTCATCGGCAAACCTCAAAGTTTTTACTTCTTCTCCATGAATTTTAATACCTACTCCGAATTTTTCTTTTGTTTCCTTTACTGCTTGCTCAATATACAGATTGAATAACATCGGGGAGAGGCTACAACCCTGTCTCACTCCTTTCCCAACCACTGCTTCCCTTTCATGCCCCTCGACTCTTATAACTGCCATCTGGTTTCTGTACAAATTGTAAATAGCCTTTCGCTCCCTGTATTTTACCCCTGCCACCTTTAGAATGTGAAAGAGAGTATTCCAGTCAACATTGTCAAAAGCTTTCTCTAAGTCTACAAATTCTAGAAACGTAGGTTTGCCTTTTCTTAATCTTTCTTCTAATATAAGTCGTAAGGTTAGTATTGCCTCACGTGTACCAACATTTCTACGGAATCCAAACTGATCTTCCCCGAGGTCCGCTTCTACTAGTTTTTCCATTCGTCTGTAAAGAATTCGCGTTAGTATTTTGCAGCTGTGACTTATTAAACTGATAGTTCGGTAATTTTCACATCTGTCAACACCTGCTTTCTTTGGGATTGGAATTATTATATTCTTCTTGAAGTCTGACGGTATTTCACCTGTCTCATACATCTTGCTCACCAGATGGTAGAGTTTTGTCAGGACTGGCTCTCCCAAGGCCGTCAGTAGTTCTAATGGAATGTTGTCTACTCCCGGGGCCTTGTTTCGACTCAGGTCTTTCAGTGCTCTGTCAAACTCTTCACGCAGTATCGTATCTCCCATTTCATCTACATCCACATCCTCTTCCATTTCCATAATATTGTCCTCAAGTACATCGCCTTTGTATAAACCTCTATATATTCCTTCCACCTTTCTGCCTTCCCTTCTTTGCTTAGAACTGGGCTGCCATATGAGCTCTTGATATTCATACAAGTGGTTCTCTTCTCTCCAAAGGTCTCTTTAATTTTCCTGTAGGCAGTATCTATCTTACCCCTAGTGAGACAAGCCTCTACATCCTTACATTTGTCCTCTAGCCATCCCTGGTTAGCCATTTTGCACTTACTGTCGATCTCATTTTTGAGACGTTTGTATTCCTTTTTGCCTGCTTCATTTACTGCATAGACGAAGGTATTCGCCATGAAAGCAGTAAACATCAGAGTACATCATCTAGAAGATGTCCAGTTTGCAATTCAAGAAAAGCTCTAGTCCGAACCGTGTGGATGCGTTCAATGTGAAAAGAACATTTCTGCCTGAGAGCAAGCAAGAAGTGTTTCAAGAGATGCTACGAAAATTAAAAGGAAATGATACCAATGTCGAAGCACCAGATATGAAATTTATATACTGCAATGGAGTGATGGCTTGCTGCGGTAACCACATTTAATGGTAATATTTTGTTGTTATGGTGAATTTTTACAAACCTATGCTTCAATAATAAAATTTAAGTATTACCTCTAGGGTAAATTTTTGTGGCGTTTATCTGCGCCTCAAAGACTTAACGCATGCGGGGAATACCGATAGCGCGTTGGTAAATTGCTGGACGGGGTAAGTCTCAGTCAGTCTTCTATAGTTCACCTGACGATGACTGTCAGGCACCCAGTCGAAATACAGTTCAGTGTAGTAAACTGCGGCCTGCTACGAGCCCGAAATTTCTTCAAACATTCAGCACGCCGGGAAAATTTTAGAATTCACAATTTGATTGTGTTTCAGACCCAAACTCACTATCTGTCGAGGCGAATATAACTTTATTTTTAATGATATCATGCACCCAAGTTTTCACATGTAACCTACTGTTCTGTTGACTATGAGGAGAGTCTGTCCTTGTCCACATTTTAAACATTTATGTTTTCGTCGCTCTTCTAATAAAATTTTAGTTTTTGCATGATTTGCGTCAATATTGTTTTTGAAAGTAGTGAACGACGACAGACTTGCGCCGGGAATTTACATTTCAACAGGTCATTCAACTGTGCAAATAAATTCCAAAGATTTCTTAATCTTCTGTCTGTTTCCTTCGGTGTCTGTCCACACATTATACACAGTTTCGTCACCTGGTTCACAAACGTAATTAATTATGAATGTTCTCCGTTCTTTTAGCACTCTAGTTACCTAAAATTTTAGTCTTGCTGTAGTTAATATCTAATCCTCCTCTTGAGTTTACGAATTTTTTGCTGCAAATATCTGTTGCGAGGAACCGACCAAGGCGCCCTCTCCTGCGAAGGAATGGGTGTGAAATATCTGATGCGACTTGAAACCGGTGTGCAGGGTTTGGCCGGAAGTCATTGCGAAGCAACTGGAGATAAAGGCCTCCATATTTATGTGACTGTATGTGTTGTCGACATCTTATCGCGCGTGGCTGCTTGTCTGGTAGCACAAACCTCAATGTTTACCGTTTACCGCGAATAAAAGCCAGAAAGCATTGGTGCTTGCTTTCGTCTCGCGTGAAGTAACGTACTGAACTAAACAAAATTTTTCTTTTTTTTTTAACGACGCGAGCATGTATTGCCGTGTGTTCAGCATACCGGCTGGGTGAATGTGTAACGAGAATCCGAGGGCACTTGCCAGAGCTTCAGAGACGTTCAAGTTAAAGAGTAATAGGAAACTACGATATTATTTCGTTGTTTTTAATGTTACCTGAGAATAACCTATTAGCTCTTCCTACGGTGTCTGTGCTGACGGAAAGTTTCGCTCTCTGTTCGTGGAAATTAAATGCAATATCGTTTAAGACCCAGTCTTTGATACGGTGGTGGAATATGTTCTAGACTGTGTGGTCCATTTGCGGTGTTATCCGATTGGCTTGAAAGTTTCTGCAGCGTTTCCACTCAGCTGTTCTAGCTTATACTGTTAGAAATGCAGCGAAAAAGCCTCTAGAATATACGGAAAGAAGTGATCTTCCTGCACGAGGCTATTTATTATTTTATTTTATGAACTTTTTATTTAATTTGTGTTTAGTAAATTTCGTCCTCTTCGACATGATCGAGCGACATCACTCAAAAATTACGTGCGTGATCGTGTGGAAAGACATACATTAAACGGCGTTGCTAGTATGAATGCAATACGCTGCCGTATGGACCGTGATACGCTAGAAGCGTAGATCTTAACGTAATTTGTGACTAGTGTCGCTTGATCATTCCCGTGGAACGAAAGTAGCCAACCGTAGGTTCAGTAAAGTAGTAAAACAGTAACAAGCATCCTAAGGCAACAAAATAACTTTTTCAAGCAATTTTTCTGTAGAGCATGACATAAAAATATTACTAAAATGTAGATCAGGTCTACATTAGAGCGAGCTGTTTTCTGTTGGGGAATTTATAGGACAGTCAGATCCTTTGTATTTTGTTGAGGAATTTAGAGCACAGTTAGATCCATTACATTTTTTAAATTTTTTGTACTTTGCTGCCTTTGTTTACTGTTATTCATACTGTAACTATCATAGGATCATATTAAGCAAGGCATTTACAGATGTTTAATATAATAATCCTGTTAAAGAATCAAGTTTGATCGAAACTTCAACCCTTTGTTTCATCCAAATGCATCTGTGTGAGTATATTATCACGCTGAAATAAAATAACTTAATACAGACAAAGCATTAAAACGTATGTGCGTCGAGCTGCGCCCTGGCTAATAAACGTGTTTTGAAACGCACGTGCCAAGAGCTGTTGTAACTTGTCACAAGACGAATCTCTTTCGTGGGCTTTGTTTTGTGTTTTAATAATAAAGTTCACGGTAACCAAATATTCGCGTAAAAGCTTCAATGGACAAATCTATTTCAGCTGATTAGTAATTTTCGGCTGCCTACGGTTAATTCTTCGCCAAAGTCTGGGTCAAAACACGCGGGGAATCATCGTTTATGCGAGTCTCCCACGTAAGGCAGAATCATTTCTTGGACTACAAGAAGTTTCTGACTTTTTATTTTCATTTATTGTAGACATTTCGATCTTTTTAACAACTTTCTTAATTTAATTCCAGTAAGTTTCCCAAACTGATTTCTTTTCTTTATTAGATCAGAGCATGAACTGTTGGTGTACTTACCGTCTTCCTCAACAATTTCTCCATTTGTATCCACCGACGTTAATTTTTTTTTTTTTCGAGGATACTTTCAATATCTTTTCTTCAGCGTGTGCTGTAAGCTTTGTGCCATCAGTGCATCTCAGGCTGTCGATTGAATCCTGCTTCTCTCCCTCCCTCCCTCCCCCACTCCCTCCCCCTCTCACCCTTCCTCTCCCTCTCTCTCAACCACCCCGCCTCATCCCACCAGCCCAGTTCTAATTCCAGTTTCCATCATGTATTTCAGGCATGCCGTTTTCATCATGTATTTCTGACAAAAACTGAAAGAAAAAGAGTGTTCACATCTGTCTAATACCTCACAGAATACGGTATTTTGTTGTATTAATATCGCTGCCTCTTCATTTTTGTACAGACATGTAATTAACTGTATCTGATGTTCCTATATTTGCATAGCGCTAAGTAATAGCCACGTTTATGAATGACTCATACAACCAAATGTTTTGCTGTTGTCTGAATCACATTTGTTTTTGTTGATACTCTCGTGCTTTGTCTATTATCCGTCCATGTCTGGTATTTGGTAGCGGGTACCCTTCCCTTTCTATTCTTGTACGATAGTTCAGCGTTCTCCGGCCATCTGTTGCTGTAGACGGTCTGAATTATTTTTAAGAGCATCTTCGTAACATATGGAGTTAGTAGTTTTTGTAGCTTACACATTTTCTTGTACATTCTTTCTGCACGATCGATATGCACTCGGTACTAAAATGTGTTATTTATTTAGAAAAAAAAACATGAGCTTCAGTTGATCCTAAATATTGAAAACAAAAGTGGGTCAGCAAGCAGCGTATAATTTTCTGTTAGTGGTTGCAGTGGTGCCCAACAAAAGAGAGATTTGGCGGGCGGCGTCTTGGATCCTGGGAATTTAGTTAGATATAAGAGTGAGTTGAAATGCACAACGTTTGTCCTTAGTTCCTGGCTGTGTAGCACGTCAGTGGAGATCGGCACCTTCACCACTTTCGAGCCAATGTGCTTCTGGACTGACATTTTTGTATGCAGTGTTTCACAATTCCTATTACAGGCTTGTAGGGGTTGTAGAGGGGACTTAGTAGATGATTAGACGGGGAAACCATGTGCGGAAACCTACAATTTCGATGTAAAATGACTCTGAAGATCGGATCAATTTCAAATCTACCGCTGGACGCTACGCGCTCAGCACAGCCAGTGAGCTCTGACCTGCGTGCTCTGCAGGAGCTAGTCCACGTGGCGACTCTGCTGTTCGTTCCACAAGGTGTATCTGCGACGCATGCTTTCATACACACGGTCCACGTACCCTGGTGCGCATCCGTGGAGCACCCAATCAGCCGTCCTACTTGGTAACGTATCAGTTTCTCGCAGTCGTTGTTGTTAATTGGATGAAAATGGTAAGCGATGCACTGAGACGACCCGGAAAATGCTCTATGTATGCGTTGAGCGGGTCTACCATTGCGTACCATACCGTGACATTTGAAAGTGGTCCGATCTTCGCACTTACTTTACATCGAAACGTAGATTTACGAACGTGGATACCTCACCAGAACTTTATCTATCAAGTCCTCCCAACAACCCTTAGAAGCCTGTAAGAGGCATTGTGAAACACGCTGTACACCATCAAAAAGCTGCAACAGACTTTTTACTGCAAGTGGTTTTGCTTGTTAATGAAGTGCATCAAGATCATACACTTCAACAAGTTATATTGGAAGAAAAAGCAATATCAGTTTATAATCGCGTCAACATGGCAGTCTGCCAGATCACCAGGAAATAGTCAAAACCAACTGTTGGAAGATGGAGTTAAATAGCAGGTTTCTGGTGATTTAAATACAAATACGTTATATCCTAACTGTGAAGCAGGACATAAAGCACCTTCTTGATTGTCAAAGTCTATCCGACGGGAATGGTCATTGAAACGTCAAGATGAACATGCATTCTGTGTTGTAGGGTAAGGACCGCACGTTGTTCGCAGCGCTCAAGTCAGCTCTTATCAGTTTTTGCCGCGCCCTCTCGCCTGTGTGGCGACGTCCTGGTGCACTCCGGAGTCTTCTGCTGGAACCGAGGCCTCTCGGCGCTCTGGCCACGTTTCCCTTCGCTTTAGATAGCCTTTCGAGGCACAACACTACTCCTTGTTGAACCTCTCGCTAGCCCTGAAGTCTGTAGATTACTCTCTCCCTCCTATCTCCCCATCATCGATTCCAAAGAAATACTGTTGGAAATCCGCGGTTTGTTGTTACTCGAAGGTCTTTGATGCCACCGTCTCTTCTACTTTTGCTCTGCAAATCGAAGTGAAACAGTTCAGTACCCACACCAGAGACCAATGTCGACGCTCGTGTTCCTCTTTCCTGCTCTCATCAGTTCACCTAGGAATTGTCTCGGAACTCAACAGGTAGCTCTAGACAGGATGAGGCTCCGGGCCAGTAATCGCCTTCAGTGAGGTACTATAGTCCCTAAAACAGATCACACCGAACCATTACATACTTATGACAAGTTAAATACGAAAAAATACAACACTATCTGGAATTCCTTGAGCAGCATTTTTCGATTACGTAGGCAGTTCGTGTCCAAGCGAGTCTGTGACTCTCTACCACAAGCAACCTCAGACAATTCACACATTTTTTCGTTCATTAATATCGTGTTGAATTATATTGTACAGAGATTCAAAGTTTATTTATTTCATTAACAGTACAGTGTAACCCACCACCTTGAAATGTAAAGTGGGTCGGATGCTTCTAAATCTAACAGCAAAGACTTCTCACGATTACTATGTTGTTGGTATATGGTTGTTAACGATTTTTTAAATAATATAAAGAACATAATATATAAAAATTTCTCTAACATTACAACGAATTGAATGCTTAGCAATTGCTTAAGTGGTTATATATCAGGCGATCAAAAAGTCAGTATAAATTTGAGAACTGAATAAATCACGGAATAATGTTGATAGAGAGGTAGAAATTGACACACATGCTTAGAATGACATGGGGTTTTATTAGATCCAAAAAAATACAAACCTTCAAAAAATGTCCGACATATGGCGCTTCATCTGAGCGGAATAGCAATAATTAGCATAACAAAGTAAGACAAAGCAAAGATGATGGTCTTTACAGGAAATGCTCAATATGCCCACCATCATTCCTCAACAATAGCTGTAGTCGAGGAATAATGTTGTGAACAGCATTGTAAAGTATGTCCGGAGTTATGGTGAGGGATTGGCGTCGGATGTTGTCTTTCAGCATCCCTAGAGATGTCGGTCGATCACGATACACTTGCGACTTCAGGTAACGCCGAAGCCAATAATCGCACGGACTGAGGTCTGGGGACCTGGGAGGCCAAGCATGACGAAAGTGGCGGCTGAGCACACGATCGTCACCAAACGACGCGCGCAAGAGATCTTTCACGCGTCTAGCAATATGGGGTTATTTTTTTGGTTCTAATAAAACCCCATGTCATTCCAGACATGTGTGTCAATTTTTACCTCTCTATCTACATTATTCCGTGGTTTATTAAGTTTTCAAATTGATACTGACTTTTTGATCACCCAGTATAATTTGTTTCTGCCTAGTTTATGAGAATATAATTTATATAATGCAAATGTCAAAGAAAAATAAAAGAATAATAAAAACAAATTGGGCTCGTGCGTTGAGGGTTACATACAAACTCAACTACGTACATTAGCGACGGCCAAGATTTCGGCCCGCGGGCCATGCCCTGACACTAATGTTATAGCGCTCAGCATCGCTGCACATTTCCCTACGTGCCACAATGCTCTGTCTGAGCGGTAGGAGGGCGATTGCGAACCAGCCGCATTTAAATGACTTGGATACATATTTCATATTTCTCAACAACATAGATCACAAACAAAACACATCAGTATTATTTAATTATTTTTTGCGCCCTGAAGACAATTTTTATTTGATACAAACTGTCGGCATACGTACAGACGAAGACAGTTTCACAGATTTTCGCACTCAGGTTGCCACATAATCGTGACTCTTTTAGTTTCATAATCGAAACAAGGTCTTTTACAGAAATATGCGGATCACGATAGTGTAGGGCTTTTGCAACCTCATTATGGAGACGTGGTAACTACCTAAGGGCAGTAAGGTAGACTCCCTGTACAGTCTCGACGTAAATACATTTGACATTAAAACGGGAATTACCTAGCAGATTATTCAGTTACATCTGCACATGTACAGGGGCACTTTCACCTGAAACAGCAAACGCTCTCGAAAACTGTTGCAGTATCGACAGTGACAGCAAAACGTTTAAGAACTATCTTTGTAATTCTTCAAACCTCGCATTTTCTTTGATGGCATTGAGCTTAGGGGACTGGACTATGTTTGTTGAAGTGTTCCCCTTCTGTAACGCTCCTTTGTTTTTAAATGCTTCCCCTTCAATTCAGGAAGTAGTAGTTCGTCACATTGCAGTGTCGTACTGTGGACAGTGTACACTCAAGTCTACTCAGAAAGTGAGGTCTGCAATCCATTCTGGATGTTTTAATTTTCGTTTCTGCTCTCCTTTTGCCTCCATAAATTCAACAATGACGAGTTTTAAATCGAAAGATCGTTCCAGGCTTTTCCCTTGACTTGACCAAAGTACTTTGCAGTATTATGTACGTATGGTGTTTCCATACTCGTCGCTCAGTTCCGTAGAAAACTGTTGCAACTAACAGTGGTATAATCCGTGCGACTCCAGAAATTTTAGTATTCGTTCCACCAGTTTCTTCGTGTGCTCTGTGCCTGCAAATTTAGCACGAAGTGTTTCTTGGTGTATAGAACAACGACTCCTGTGTACCGATCGTTATAATTTTTTGCACTTTCGTTGTCAACTAAATCTTTAATTTTTGTCTGCATGGTATTGTAATTTTGTTCCATAGCAAATTTGCAGTACACGCCCCTTATGCGACTGCATGATAGCTATTGAAAGTTCTCATCGCTTTCTTCTGTCATTCCCGTTTATTCTTAGAGGCACCAGACTGCCTCTTTTTGTACAAACTTCCACTGGACCTGTGAACGTCATTCACTCTACTAGAAGATAGCGAAGGGTAAACAGCGCTGACGCCACGATTCTTCCGAGGTGAAGAGAGCTGTGCCGACCGAAAAATGCCACGCCGCAATGCCGAATGTTGCGCTTTACGGAGTACTTCTCGGAAGGAAGGAGCGAAGGCATACAGGCGGAACCTGGACCCGCCGCTGGTCCGCGCACTCGGCCTGCGTGAAGCCTGGCACGTCGTGGCCCGCTCTGATGTATACTAACAGTTCATCCATTCCGGGAATGAACAATCTATATGATTTTTGCCTGTTATCGACATTGATACTGGCAAGGTGTAGGCTTCAGGGATGCCAAGACTCTCGAGAATCTTTTAATTTTAAGTTTGTTGAAGTCAGATAACAACTGACAAAAAAATGTTTTTCCATGTCATATGATCACAAATTAACAATCTTCTGATTTCTTTTTCCTTTACTTGCTCTGTGAAACCCTCCCTGCCAAATTTCGTAACTCTAAACCAACGGCAACCACCCTGTAGGTTTTTATGAGTGAGGTTGCGAGTGTCAAAATATGTCACATGAATGGCCGTATCTTTTGACTGCATTGGCTTAGAAACTAACCTTTATTATACCTGGAAGAGGGCAGGAGACCTTAATATGTGACATCTGCTCCTCAGAAAAAGGGTTTTGACCAGACAGACAGTCAGTCAGACAGACGAGGTGATTCTATAAGCGTTCCGCTTTTACCGACTGATGTATGGAACACTTGAAAAAAAGTTTCAAAAGTTAAGTGTTTTAACTATAGCACAATAATACATACAATTCTATCAGAATCAGATAACAGTCGGTGCAGTATAAAGAAGTTTTTGATGTCCGAATTCTCTAGTTTATTTCCCTGAAAAGCAGTTAAACACGACAACTTTAAAAAGCCATGTAATAAATTCCGTTCCACAGTGAAGGTGATGGCGCCGTTTGTATGCTATTAAACTAGAAATAGACTCACTTTTTCCTCGGTACACTTAGTTTTTACGATCAGTCAGTCTCAACGCAATTGCAACTCTTCGCCTATTTGCTTCGACTTTTTTTTCCCTTAACTGCATATGACTTCTGTACACGATTATGTTCCTTTTTTTGTGTCGTCATTCTTCTGACTGGTTTGATGCGGCCCGCCTTGAACTCCTGTCCTGTGGCAACTTTTTCATTTCAGAATAGCACTTGCAACCTACGTCCTGAATTATTTGCTGGACGTATTCCACTCTGTCTTCCTCTATAGTTTCTACCCTATACAGTTCCCTCTAGTACCATGGAAGTATCCTGTTCCTTCTTCTTGCCAATGTTTTCCGTATATTCCTTTCATCGCCGATTCTGCGAAAAACCAAACCATTCCTTACCTTATCAGTACTCTTAATTTTCAGCATTCTTCTGTAGCATCACATCTCAAATGCTTCGATTCTCTTCTGTTCGGGTTTCGCCACAGTCCATGTTTCACTACCACAAATACTGTGCTCCAAACGTACATTTTCAGAAATTTCTTCTTCAAATTAAGGTCCGTTATTGATACTAGTAGACTTCTCTTGGACAGGAATGCCCTTTCACCTGTGCTAGTCTGCTTTTTATGTCCTCCTTGCTCCGTTTGTCAAGGGTTATTTTGCTGCCTAAGTAGTGGAATTCCTTAACTTCATCTATTTCATGACGATCAATGCTTATGTTAAGTTTCCCCATATTTTCATTTCTGCTGCTTGTCAATTACTTTTAATCCATGTTCTATACTCAGTGGACAGTTCATCCATTCAATACATCCTGAAATTCTTCTTCACTTTCACTGAGGATAGGAATATCATCACCGAATCTTATCATTGATATCCTTTTACGTTGAATTTTAACTCCACTCTTGAAGCTTTATTTTATTTCCGTCATTGCTGCTTCGCTGCATAGATTGACCAGTAGGGGCGAAAGACCACATCCCTATCTTACATACTTTTTAAACAGAGCACTTCGTTCATGGTCTTCTACTCGAACTGTTCTCTCTTGCCTCTTGTACGTATTGTATATTACCCGTCTCTCCCTATAGCATACCCCTATTTTTCTCAGAACTTTGAAAATTTTGCGCCATTTGACATTGTCTAACGCTTTTTCCAGGTCGACAAATCCCATGTACGTGACTTGATTTTTCTTTGGTCTTGCTTCCATCATCAATCGCAACGTCAGAACTGTGTCTCTGGTCCCTTTACCTTTCCTAAAGCCAGACTGATCGCCATGTAACATATCCTCAACTTTCTTTCCCATTCTTCTGTATATTATCCTTGTCAGTAAATTGGATGCATGAGGTGTTAAGCTGTTTGTGTGATAAGTATCAGCTCTTGCAATTTTGGGAATTGTATGGATGATGTTTTCCCGAAAGTCTGATGGTATATCGACAGCCTCACATTCTACACACCAACGTAAATAGTCATTTGGTTGCCACTTCTTATAATGATTTTGGAAATTCTGGTGGAATGTTATCTATCCCGTCTCTTCTCTTAACGTCTGATTCTAATACTGGAACCCCTATCTCTTCGAAATCGACACTTATTTGTTCTTCTACCACATCAGACAATGATTCCCCCTCATTGTGACTTTCAATATACTATTTCCACCCATCCGCTGTTCGCCCCCAGTAGCTGCGTGGTCAGCGCGATAGAATGTCAGTCCTCAGGGCCCGGGTTCGATTCCCGGCTGGCTAAAAAATGGTTCAAATGGCTCTGAGCACTATGCGACTTAACTTCTGAGGTCATCAGTCGACTAGAACTAATTAAACGTAACCAACCTAAGGACAGCACACACATCCATGCCCGAGGCAGGATTCGAACCTACGACCGTAGCAGTCGCTCGGCTCCAGACTGTAGCGCCTAGAACCGCACGGCCACTCCGGCCAGCGATTCCCGGCTGGGCCGGAGATTTTCTCCGCTCAGGGGCTGGATGTTGTGTTGTCCTTATCATCATCATTTCATCCCTATCGACGCGCAAGTCGCAGAAGTGGCGTCAAATCGAAAGACTTGCACCCGTCGAACGGTCTACCCCGACGGGAGGCCCAAGTCACACGACATTTACATTTACCTATCCGCTCTCTCCTCTGCATTTAACAGTGGAATTCCCATTGCACTTTTAATATTCCAAACCTACAGATTATAATTTCAAAAAAAAATGGTTCAAATGGCTCTGAGCACTATGGGACTCAACTGCTGAGGTCATTAGTCCCCTAGAACTTAGAACTAGTTAAACCTAACTAACCTAAGGACATCACACACATCCATGCCCGAGGCAGGATTCGAACCTGCGACCGTAGCGGTCTTGCGGTTCCAGACTGCAGCGCCTTTAACCGCACGGCCACTTCGGCCGGCCGATTATAATTTCATAAATTGTTTATTAGGTTTTACTTGCCCGGAAGGCCGCGCGTGTTACTACACCGCTTCCGGGATTCGGGCAGGCGTGCCGGCTGCGGATCGAATCCTCCCTGCAGATTAAGACGAGGGCCGGTGCGCCAGCCAGCCTGGATGTGGTTTTTACGCGGTTTCCCACATCCCACTAGGCGAATACTGGTCTGGTACCCAAGTCTCGCCTGAGTCACACGACTGGCACACTTTCACATGCATGACACTCCATGCAGACAGTTGGGGTACATCGTATTTCCTCCCAAGGAGTAGAGGGGTTGACGCCCATCATCAGGTGTTATGACTTTTTACTGCGACCCCAAGCGCTGCTGTGGACGAGTACGGGATATGGTGTATTGCCAGCCAACGCAGAGCACTTGACTCACGAATTTTTCGCTGAGTTCGTAGAGCTGTACCAAAGTTTTCATTGCATCTTGGAAGCAAAACCTAAGAATTACTGCAAGTGGGACAGGAAAAAAACAGGCATATGCCTCCAGAATGAGATTTTCACTCTGCAGCGGAGTGTGCGCTGATATGAAACTTCCTGGCAGATTAAAACTGTGTGCCCGACCGAGACTCGAACTCGGGACCTTTGCCTTTCGCGGGCAAGTGATCTACCAACTGAGCTACCGAAGAACGACTCACGCCCGGTACTCACGGCTTTACTTCTGCCAGTACCTCGTCTCCTACCTTCCAAACTTTACAGAAGCTCTCCTGCGAACCTTGCAGAACTTTGTTTTGGAAGGTAGGAGACGAGGTACTGGCAGAAGTAAAGCTGTGAGTACCGGGCGTGAGTCGTGCTTCGGTAGCTCAGTTGGTAGAGCACTTGCCCGCGAAAGGCAAAGGTCCCGAGTTCGAGTCTCGGTCGGGCACACAGTTTTAATCTGCCAGGAAGTTTCAGGCATATGCCTCTTTGGTAAAGTACAGGTGGTGGATCATGATGCAACATGGAGTTAGTGGAGCTGCACCAAAGTTTTGCTTTCATGTAGGAAGTAAAATCTAAGGATTACAGCAAGTAAATCCAGGCATGCCGTGCTCTGCGCTCGCTGGTAATACACCGTGTCCGGTATTCGCCCACCGCGGCGCTCGGGGACACAGCACGAAGTCATAACACCTGATGATGGGTGTACAACAGCACGAAACCTGTCGTCTTCTATATAACAGAACAGTACAACTGTAGCGGTATTTTCAACCTCTGGTGTAATGTGACGTCGTTTGACCTCTACTGTCATTTATTTTTGAGACTTCATTCATAGATGTGGTATTTCGGACGTACATCATCCAGCCTATGATATAGCTGGATCATTACTGAGTAATTGCACGGGAAATGATCGGAAACAGCTAACGTGGTGACCACAGGACAGAGCGGACAGGCTGAGTAAGGCAGCAGGCTGCTCGGCAATATAGTCGGAGCCAGCGGCGCCCCACACCTGCGTGCCGGACTCAGCCGCCTGGCACGGTGGTCCCTGTGCCACGTTCGCGACGCAGTGGGGCAGAAAGCAGGCGAGTGGAACCAGTTGCGCCCTCCTTTCGCCAGACGCGATGGCCTGGATTTTGGAACCAGTAACTGCTGAGGTCCGCCGTGCCCACGTTATGAGCTGTATTGTCTTTAAAACGTGTTCCACTGCTGCACGCATTTCTGAACAACTGCCCGCCGCGAATCAGAAGCTGAAATGCGCCTCTCAGGATGGGCTAGCACCTAGTAACCATCGACAATATCGTAATTGAGAGGTAAGCCACGGGGAGAACTTTTTATTGCGTTATGGCACTGAAGTTTTGTAGCCTCCACCTTGACGGTATGAACGTGGAAAGGACGACCACATGTTTTTCTCCATGCGGACTGTAACTCGATAATGCCACACGTTGAGGATACGTGTAGCAGACCGAGAGGCACTTCTAAGTCGCAGATGAGAAATAAGCTCTTGAAACTACGGAAATATCTTTTTACTAGATAGTGGGCGTCTTACTTGGAAAATTTTGCAATTGTGACAATTCGGTATTTCCATGGCCTGTTCCGATCGCACCTATTCGGTCACGTGCTCTTCAAATACTTTCAAGGTCTTCTGCTATTCTGATCTTTTATGTTCGTGAACCCTAAAGTATGCCAAAGCCACGCGAGCAAGTGTTGTTTAAGTATGGCGTTAAGCAGAAATTCACATATTATTTTCGTCACTTAACAATTTTTCATGTTTAACTGGACGGCGTACTAAAGAAACACTTAATACTTATCAATAATAATACCAGCTCAGTGTTGAATTTTGTGTAACGCAAACGACACCACTGTATCTGTTGAGCGTCTTCATTTCTAATACAGCGTGAAATAACAGCGAAGAGATTTTCGGTGCACGCAGAAATCTGGCTATCACCCATGATGTTCGGTAGGAATTTGTGCACTACGAAGCAGATCCCACCTCACTATGATCTACAACGCACACTGCCGGTGACAGTGAGCTTTGAAATACTCTAAAATAATGCACCAAGTACAGTGGCCACTGAGATTCGACGTCTAGCGATCTATGCGACGGAGGTGCGATGGTTCTGTGACGGTTGCGACGGTCAGAAACGTGGTTTGGGGAGCGCAGCGCTCAGTTGTTTGCGACTGACAGTGGTTGGGCCGACGTTTATTTTTTTTCATTTCTTAATTTTTCAAACTTAATTTTCATTAAAACAAAATGTTCAGATCCGACGCCAATACGAACGCCAGACATCCTCTGAGTGTGGTGGGTGCCAGACGCGAGAACCCGCCCACCTCGACCGTCGCGGCGCTGGAGCAACTACGGCGCGTTGGCGTGGTTGCCCACTTTCTCCAGCGGCTGTCTCCTGATCTCCCACGTGCATAGTCCTGCATCCAGAACTGCTCTAATTCTTTAGTGATAAATTAGTCTAATGCGCTAGATACTATTTAGGCTACCCTGGTATGCCAAGTTGTACCGTTAGTGTTGATCAGGCTAATGCCTTTTTAGCTATAAAGCGGTTAAGTTCTGGCTCTAAACTGAATATCTAGCTTAGGTAGGCTAGTGCTGATTAATTAAATCGTCTTTTATAAGTGCCTACTGGCATAGTTTTAAGTGATGTTAAGGCCGGCCGGAGTGGCCGAGCGGTTCTAGGCGCTACAGTCTGGAACCGCGCGACCGCTACGGTCGCAAGTTCGAATCCTGCCTCGGGCATGGATGTGTGTGATGTCCTTAGGTTAGTTAGGTTTAAGTAGTTCTAAGTTCTAGGGGACTCATGACCTCAGCAGTTAAGTCCCATAGCGCTCAGAGCCATTAAGTGATGTTAAGCCAGTAAAGTTGATAAGTGGGCGCTCTAGCTTATATAACTGTAGGTGTAGTTTAGAGAGCGGCCGCTACTCTGTTTACTAACTGATTATAGAGTATACGATGAACGGAAACGCCATTACTCTGAAACAGATCTGGGTAAGCAACTTTAGGTCATTTCAAGGAACGCCACTACTCGCTGACGACACTTAAAATCACATCGAAACATTCAGTTGAGCATTGTCCTAAAACTCAATCAGAACTGCATTAAATAAATAAAGGTCTGGTCTCAAATATTAAACGTGATAAGAGCCTACGCAATGGTTGAAAAACTAATACAGTCAAGAAGTTACGAAGTTCAGATTTTCCCACGTCCCCAGTTAGTAATAAACGTTACTACATGTTAGTAAACAGTGTAGCACCCGCTGCCTAAACTACACCTACAGCTGTTTAAGCTAGAGCGTTCACATATACCTTTACAGAGCATAAAGTCACTTAAAATTATGCCAGTAGGCACTTGTAAAATATGATTTAATTAAGCTGCACTAGCCTAGCCTAAGCTAAGTTTTCAGTTTAGAGCCAGATCTTAACCTCATTATAGCAAGTTTGATCAACACTAACAGCACAACTCGGCATACAACGGTAGCCTAAATAGTATCTAGCGCATTAAACTAATTTCTCACAGTTCTCGCTGTAGGACTATGCAGATGGGAGCTCAGGAGACAGCTTCTGGAGAAAGTGAAAACCACGCCAACGAAAGCACGTCCATTGTTCCTTACGAAACATTTGATACATGATAGACCACGACAACATACGCCAACCAAACACACAAAAACCGACTGAGAACAGGTAGTCGGTGTCTGACGCAGGAAAAGGAAGCTAACCTGGTGCCGATAGAACAAGACCGACGCTAGCGAGTACTTTCACACTTTACAATAAGTTCCCAAGTACTGTAACAATTGAGAGAAATAACTGAATAATTCTTCCACTTGCAGGCGAATACTGTATAGGATCTAACACTGCGCCGATTTCGTTACACATGACCGAACTCCCTACGTGAATGCTGCAACCACAATTACGAGAACTGAATACAGGATATCAACCACAATGCGCAACTTTTATATCAATGTGCAGATAAACCTTAGAGGGTTAAACCTCCAAACGTTTCGCACGTATGGCAAACTTATTCCTCTAGGAACGGCACGTAACGTTGGATACCTCTCCAGGCGATCAGAACGATTTCACCAGACTTGGTACCAAAACCAGCCGACAACACACATGCTAACTGGAGTAAAACAAGAGACCGACACAAAATTAAAAGCCGTACCTACCCCCGGTTCGCACACCAAACGAACAACACGTACACTCCTGGAAATGGAAAAAAGAACACATTGACACCGGTGTGTCAGACCCACCATACTTGCTCCGGACACTGCGAGAGGGCTGTACAAGCAATGATCACACGCACGGCACAGCGGACACACCAGGAACCGCGGTGTTGGCCGTCGAATGGCGCTAGCTGCGCAGCATTTGTGCACCGCCGCCGTCAGTGTCAGCCAGATTGCCGTGGCATACGGAGCTCCATCGCAGTCCTTAACACTGGTAGCATGCCGCGACAGCGTGGACGTGAACCGTATGTGCAGTTGACGGACTTTGAGCGAGGGCGTATAGTGGGCATGCGGGAGGCCGAGTGGACGAACCGCCGAATTGCTCAACACATGGGGCGTGAGGTCTCCACAGTACATCGATGTTGTCGCCAGTGGTCGGCGGAAGGTGCACGTGCCCGTCGACCTGGGACCGGACCGCAGCGACGCACGGATGCACGCCAAGACCGTAGGATCCTACGCAGTGCCGTAGGGGACCGCACCGCCACTTCCCAGCAAATTATGGACACTGTTGCTCCTGGGGTATCGGCGAGGACCATTCGCAACCGTCTCCATGAAGCTGGGCTACGGTCCCGCACACCGTTAGGCCGTCTTCCGCTCACGCCCCAACATCGCGCAGCCCGCCTCCAGTGGTGTCGCGACAGGCGTGAATGGAGGGACGAATGGAGACGTGTCGTCTTCAGCGATGAGAGTCGCTTCTGCCTTGGTGCCAATGATGGTCGTATGCGTGTTTGGCGCCGTGCAGGTGAGCGCCACAATCAGGACTGCATACGACCGAGGCACACAGGGCCAACACCCGGCATCATGGTGTGGGGAGCGATCTCCTACACTGGCCGTACACCACTGGTGATCGTCGAGGGGACACTGAATAGTGCACGGTACGTCCAAATCGTCATCGAACCCATCGTTCTACCATTCCTAGACCGGCAAGGGAACTTGCTGTTCCAACAGGACAATGCACGTCCGCATGTATCCCGTGCCACCCAACGTGCTCTAGAAGGTGTAAGTCAACTACCCTGGCCAGCAAGATCTCCGGATCTGTCCCCCATTGAGCATGTTTGGGACTGGATGAAGCGTTGTCTCACGCGGTCTGCACGTCCAGCACGAACGCTGGTCCAACTGAGGCGCCAGGTGGAAATGGCATGGCAAGCCTTTCCACAGGACTACATCCAGCATCTCTACGATCGTCTCCATGGGAGAATAGCAGCCTGCATTGCTGCGAAAGGTGGATATACACTGTACTAGTGCCGACATTGTGCATGCTCTGTTGCCTGTGTCTATGTGCCTGTGGTTCTGTCAGTGTGATCATGTGATGTATCTGACTCCAGGAATGTGTCAATAAAGTTTCCCCTTCCTGGGACAATGAATTCACGGTGTTCTTATTTCAATTTCCAGGAGTGTATTTCTAATAACTAACCACAAATCGTTTGCTAAACAACGCCCAGTGGAGCCAACGCACTTCAGAACACGTAAATCATGAAAGATTAGCAACACAAACGCACACTACATTCACCACAAACCACAGGGACGTCAGCTTACCGGTCTCCACAAGAAACACCTTTTACTACAGATACCAGAACATGCGAATTGAATCTGAAGCTTCCAACATTCGACGAACGCGTAACTACGATCAAACAACATGACGAATCACGCCAAGGTCTTCAGCAACGCGGAAGAATAGCAAACAGTACGGAGGTACATTGTACTGCCCACGACTGTACGACGGGATGCCAGTCCCAACAACCTCTAACTGCACTACTGGCCATTACAAATGCTACACCAAGAAGAAATGCAGATGATAAACGGGTATTCATTGGAGAAATATATTATACTAGAACTGACATGTGATTATATTTTCACGCAATTTGGGTGCATAGGTCCTGCGAAATCAATACCCAGAAAAACCACCTCTGGCCGTAATAACGGCGTTGATACGCCTGAGCATTGAGTCAAACAGAGCTTGGATGGCGTGTACCGGTACAGCTGCCAATGCAACTTCAACACGATGCCACAGTTAATCAAGAGTAGGGACTGGCGTATTTTGACGAGCCAGTTGCTCGGCCACCATTTACCAAATGTTGTCAGTTGGTGATAGATCTGGAGAATGTGCAGGCCAGGACAGCAGTCGAACATTTTCTGTATTCAGGAAGGCCCGTACGGGACCTGCAACATGCGGTCGTGCATTATCCTGCTGAAATGTAGGGTTTCGCAGGGATCGAATGAAGGGTAGAGCCACGGGTCGTAACACATCTGAAATGTAACGTCCACTGTTCAAAGTGCCGTCAATGCGAACAAGAGGTGACCGAGACGTGTAACCAATGGCACCCCATACCATCACGCCGGGTGATACGCCAGTATGGCGATGACGAATACTCGCTTCCAATGTGCGTTCACCGCGATGTCGCCAAACACGGATGCGACCATCATGATGCTGTAAACAGAACCTGGATTCATCCGAAAAAATGACGTTTTGCCATTCGTGCACCCAGGTTCGTCGTTGAGTACACCATCGGAGGCGCTCCTATCTGTGATGCAGCGTCAAGGGTAACCGCAGCCATGTTCTCCGAGCTGATAGTCCGTGCTGCTGCAAACGTCGTCGAACTGTTCGTGCAGATGGTTGTTGTCTTGCAAATGTCCCCATCTGTTGACTCAGGGATCGAGACGTGGCTGCACGATCCGTTACAGCCATGCGGATAAGGTGCCTATCATCTCGACTGCTAGTTATACGAGGCCGTTGGGATCCAGCAAGGCATTTCGTATTACCCTCCTGAACCCACCGATTCCATATTCTGCTAACAGTGATTGTATCTCGACCACCGCGAGCATCAATGTCGCAATACGATAAACCGCAATCGCAATAGGTTACAATCCGACCTTTATCAAAGTCAGAAACGTGGTGGTACGCATTTCTCCTCGTTACACGAGGCATCACAACAACGTTTCACCAGGCAACGCCGGTCAACTGCTGTTTGTGTATTTGAAATCGGTTGGAAACTTTCGTCATGTCAGCACGTTGTAGGTGTCGCCACCGGCGCCATCCTTGTGTGAATGCTCTGAAAAGCTAATCATTTGCATATCACAGCATCTTCTTCCTGTCGGTTAAATTTCGCGTTTGTAGGACGTCATCTTCGTGGTGTAGCAATTTTAATGGCCAGTAGTGTACATGACTTTACGCCCCGGCGATACAACGAGGAAAAGCTATCAACCACAATCGTGAGAAGCAGCTCATACTGCTAGCTAGTTTAGCACTTCCCCATATCGCTCGAGAGAAGACCAGATCTCTGGCCGCTGCACGCCCCAGGTCGCGAAAAACAGCCACTAGAGGGCGTAGCTTTAACAGCAGCGCTGTACACGACAGGTGGCGGTATTTCAGAAGCAGTGGAGGGGAGAACTACACGGCAGAACGGTGCTGATCCATTTATAGAAAGTTGCCTTCCGTTACGGGTCACACACAGACATCGCCTGCTGAAGGCATCTACGATAAATTTAAATTAAATGTGGAGTTGTTGAGTCCGCTGGCTCAGTGGGAATACGAACACTATCCCAACGACCATTTTTGCTGAACTACTAATCGACTAAATTCGTATTCGGGAACAATGTCTGAGAAAATATTATTGAACTAGATAAATATATTGTTATAAAAGTACGTCCAAAGTAATGAACTCAAACACCGCCGTTGAAATGAAATAGGTAACAGTATTAAAAAATTACGTTGTCGATTAATCACATACAGTGTGAATATAAAAAACTGTGTTTTACTGAAGGCTGGAAAATACACTGGATGTGAGTGCTTGCTCTGACACAGTAGCTCCAAGAAGTGCGGTTTAGTGCCCGCACTGCTGGGCTCATGGCACTATCCATGTTCTGAAGGCTCGAGCGATATTTCCATTTCATATACAGCAATGTTGAAATTGACGATTCACGCAAATAAATGGTAGCAAATTACAGAAGAACTGTCATTGCTAAATCCGACAGTACCGGAAATTCTGCCCTAATTCCAAACCATACACCGTTCCAGTTTTTTTAATTGTCGAGTCTGTTAGCCTGGTGGCAAAGACCGTAACTGGAAACAGAGAGGTCGCGCGTTCGAACCCCGTCAGACCATGTAATCTGCAGTCTGCCTTTAACCTAGCATTCATGTCTCGACCATGTGAGGAGTCGCCATGTTCCACGTTCAACTGTAGGTCGCCTTTCCCCGTTTGGAGCTCCAATCCGGAACCGCGCTGCTGCTACGGTCGCAGGTTCGAATCCTGCCTCGGGCATGGATGTGTGTGATGTCCTTAGGTTAGGTAGGTTTAAATAGTTCTAAGTTCTAGGGGACTGATGACCTCAGATGTTAAGTCCCATAGTGAGTAGAGCCATTTGAACCATTCCCCGTTTGGATAACTGGGAAAGGTTAGGGACACGCAAGTCGCCGAAGTGGGGTCCAAATGAAAGACTTGCGCCAGACCACTGAACCATGCGAAATTATAATTGATTCTGGAAAATTCAAATTTGTAGTTTGAGTCATCGGACAGTTCTGTAAATACGAGATGATTCTTGTAAAGAAGAAAACAACAACCAGCCACTATTAATAACGCTATTTATTTACACATATAGCGTCGTAACCAGTTTAGAACCGACAGTTTCATCTTCAGACTACTATTTACGTGTAGATTACATTTGTTGTTGTTTATTCGACCTTGTGGTTAATGTTCATGGGATGGTGGTGCACTACAGCAGAAAACGATGTTAGTAACGGCCTGTGACTGTAACTGTACCTAATAACGAATGAAAACAATACAAACAAATCTCTATGGTAGAACTGTTCTAACTTTAGGTTACTCACATCGAAATTCCCGCATTTTATGTTGCACTGTTGACTGCTTGTGTGCACGAAATAGTAAAAAATATATAACATGTTTGAACATACACATATGTAGAGCAGCACACACGCACACACACACACACACACACACACACACACACCGAATACGAATAGAATTTTCCGCATGGAAGACTGTATACAAACATGGCGATATCACAAATGAAACAGTGCCAAAAGAAATTCTTTCTCAGAGAGATGTTACGATATGTACATTGATGTGACAGTAGAAAATATACAGTGTATAAACGTTCCATTACGCACAGTTTAAGTTGTATGAGCACTGGTTCCAACTAAAACCAACAAAGAAAGTAACCACTTTGCTAGGTGTTATGTAAGTACTGTGTTCTACAGAAAAAGAAAGAAACAAGTGATGAGAAAGAGTTGTACATAAATAAATGTTACGCTAGTGGACATTACATTAACATTTGACAGGTAACTGAAAGCTTAATTGATGTGACATTTGTATTAATTAACGGTACGCTCGAAGATATGTATATTTCTGTATTTCAGTTTTTTAGTTGGTTTAAAAGAAGGGGGCAAGGGACCAAACTGCGAGGTCATCGGTCCCTTTTATTAATGTTACAAAGATTTAACTAGTGTGTGCTACAGATACGTACAACGGGAAGACTGTGTAAAGAAAGCAAATTTCCACTTTTTAAGGGAGTAAGGAACGTAGTTTAGGGCTCTACATCCCGCTGACATCGAAGTCATTAAGAAGCAAATTTCGACTTTTTAAGGGAGAAAGGAACATAGTTTAGGGCTTAACATCCCGCTGACATCGAAGTCATTAAAGACGGAACATCGCTCGGAATGTTTCAAGAGTGGAAAAGGAAAACGTCCGTGTCCTTTCAGGAGTCATCCCGGCAACTGCCTGAGCGATTTAGAGAAATCACGGAAAACCTAAATCAGGATGGCCAGACGCGGATTTGAACCGTCGTCCTCTCGAAAGCGAGTCCAGTCTCCTAACCATTGCGCCACCTCATTCGATCTGCTTTTTAAACTCCACATTTTTCGATTTTTAACGCAGACACACGTACAAATCTTCCGACAGCTATTTATCGCCTTCGAACAGGCATTCATTCACGGAAAACCTGATTTGCAACTTTGTAGTAGTGTAGCAGATGACGCTATGTCGTTCAGTACTGTATTTTACACATTTCAAAGGAGGATGGGGGAAGGCTGGAACGGTAGGCAGCTGTTGTTTCGTGCGTTAGAGATGCAAATATACGTCGCTTTGTCGATGAATGGAATTACCATCAGTGCGCTTCTAGTACTGCACAGGGGGCTATTAAATACCTACCCTCAATTTGCAACTAAATTAGCTCCGCGCTCCAGAAGTCAAGTTACCAGACTGAGGGCTGAGGTTCGCAGGGCAGCAGGGCGGAGTGGGAACTCCGCGGCGAGCTTCAAGGGCAGGCGGTTTTCCGCTCTGAGCCCTCTCAACTGTCAGTCGAGTGTCAAGTGTTCGCGTGAGCGTAGCCAAGCATCTGCCCGTCTCTGGCAGCTCCACTGAGACTGCTCCAGTTTTGGAACGAACGAGATGGAGCTATTCCTGCAGCCACGGCAACTGGAAACTAAAACGTTAATCATAAACTTCCCAATATATATAGTATTAATATCCTCTCCGATGTGACGTGTGATTAACACTCTTTGTTAACCGTTAACTCCGTCTTCAGTCCACAAGTGGCCCATCGGGACCATCCGACCGCCGAGTCATCCTCAGTGAGGATGCGGATAGGAGGGGCTTGTGGTCAGCACACCGCTCTCCCGGTCGTTATGATGGTTTTCTTTGACCGGAGCCGAGTAGCTCCTCAATTGGCATCACGAGGCTGAGTGCACCCCGAAAAATGGCTGGATGGTCACCCATCCAAGTGCCAGCCACGCCCGACAGCGCTTAACTTCGGTGATATCACGGGAACCGGTGTATCCACTGCGGCAAGGCCGTTGCCAACACTCTTTGTGATATAATTATATTCAATAGCTAATTACGCATTGCTCATCCACTCCTGTTATTACTCTGCATTAAAAGTAAGTCGCGCTGATAGACTACATTCAGTCGCAACTACCACAGGTAATTTCGCGTAATTTGCTGAATCATTGGAAACTAACACAATATGTACATTTACTGGATTTCAGTGCAGACATCCAATTTTCTTTTTGTTATTATTTTATTTCAATAAAAATCAGTCCAGAGGGCAGTAGTGTTTTTTTTTTTAAGTTCAGGTTACCGGTTTCGGTCCACCCCCAGACCATGATCAGCAATATACAGAATGAGGTAGCTAAGACAGGCCACCCCAACTATATCCCGAATGAATAAATATATTGAGGTGCGGCTTTTGCCAAATTATAGCGGACTGTATGGTGAATTTCCTGGCTTTCGCAAGTAATTTTTGTCAAGTACGACACACACCTTGTTTTCTAATGGAACTATATACTTTTTCTGTAGCATTTGAAAGAAGCTCCTAAGAGAAATTGAACAACGTAACATGTATGGGATTTGGTCAAATAGTCATGGACTGTGCGGCTGGTCCCGGCGGAGGTTCGAGTCCTCCGTCGGGTATGGGTGTGTGTGTTTGTCATTAGGATAATTTAGGTTAAGTAGTGTGTAAGCTTCGGGACTGATGACCTTAGCAGTTAAGTCCCATAAGATTTCACACACATTTGAACATTTGAACATTTTGATCAAATAGTATCAACATGAAAATTTGAGTCTCGTAACAAATAAATACCCCACTCATACGGTTATAATTGGTGGGGACTTCAACCTTCCCTCGATATGTTGGCAAAAATACTTGCTCAAAACCGGTGGTAGGTAGAAAACATCTTCCGAGATTGTCCTAAATGCTTTCTCCGAAAATTATTTCGAGCAGTTAGTCCACGAACCCCCGCGAATTGTAAATGGTTGCGAAAACACACTTGACCTCTTAGCCACAAACAGTCCAGAGCTAATAGAGAGCATCATGACTGATACAGGGATTAGTGATCACAAGGTCGTTGTAGCTAGGCTCAATACCGTTTCTTCCAAATCCACCAGAAACAAACGCAAAATAATTTTATTTAAAAAAGGGGATAAAGTGTCACTAGAAGCCTTCCTAAGAGAAAATACCATTCCTTCCGAACTGACTATGCAAATGTAGACGAGATGTGGCTCAAATTCAAAAATATAGTAGCAACAGCAATTGAGAGATTCATACCTCATAAATTGGTAAGAGATGGAACTGATCCCCCATGGTACACAAAACAGGTCCGAACGCTGTTGCAGAGACAACGGAAAAAGCATGCGAAGTTCAGAAGAACGCGAAATCCAGAAGATTGGCTAAAATTTACAGACGCGCGAAATTTGGCAAGGACTTCAATGCGAGATGCCTTTAATAGGTTCCACAACGAAACATTGTCTCGAAATTTGGTAGAAAATCCGAAGAAATTCTGGTCGTATGTGAAGTACACAAGTGGCAAGACGCAGTCAATACCTTCGCTGCTCAGTGCCAATGGTACTGTTACCGACGACTGTGCCGCTAAAGCGGAGTTATTGAACGCAATTTTCCGAAATTCCTTCACCAGGGAAGACGAATGGAATATTCCAGAATTTGAAACACTAACAGCTGCTAGCATGAGTTTCTTAGAAGTAGATACCTTAGGGGTTGCGAAGCAACTCAAATCGCTTGATACGGGTAAGTCTTCAGGTCCAGATTGTATACCGATTAGGTTCCTTTCAGATTACGCTGATACAATAGCTCCCTACTTAGCTATCATATACAACCGCTCGCTCACCGATAGATCTGTACCTACAGATTGGAAAATTGCGCAGGTGGCGCCAGTGTTTAAGAAGGACAGTAGGAGTAATCCATCGAACTACAGACCTATATCATTGACGTCGGTTTGCAGTAGGGTTTTGGAGCATATATTGTATTCAAACACTATGAATCACCTCGACGGGAACGATCTATTGATACGTAATCAGCATGGTTTCAGAAAACATCGTTCTTGTGTAACGCAGCTAGCTCTTTATTCGCACGAAGTAATGGCCGCTATCGACAGGGGATCTCAAGTTGATTCCGTATTTATAGAATTCCGGAAAGCTTTTGACACCGTTCCTCACAAGCGACTTCTAATCAAGCTGCGGGCCTGTGGGGTATCGTCTCAGTTGTGCGACTGGATTCGTGATTTCCTGTCAGGAAGGTCGCAGTTCGTAGTAATAGACGGCAAATCATCGAGTAAAACTGAAGTGATATCAGGTGTTCCCCAGGAAAGCGTCCTGGGACCTCTGCTGTTCCTGATCTATATAAATGACCTGGGTGACAATCTGAGCAGTTCTCTTAGGTTGTTCGCAGATGATGCTGTAATTTACCGTCGAGTAAGGTCATCCGAAGACCAGTATCAGTTGCAAAGCGATTTAGAAAAGATTGCTGTATGGTGTGGCAGGTGGCAGTTGACGCTAAATAACAAAAAGTGTGAGGTGATCCATATGAGTTCCAAAAGAAATCTGTTGGAATTCGATTACTCGATAAATAGTACAATTCTCAAGGCTGTCATTTCAACTATGTACCTGGGTGTAAAAATTACGAACAACTTCAGTTGGAAAGACCACATAGATAATATTGTGGGTAAGGCGAGCCAAAGGTTGCGTTTCATTGGCAGGAGGCTTAGAAGATGCAACAAGTCCACTAAAGAGACAGCTTACACTATACTCGTTCGTCTTCTGTTGGAATATTGCTGGGCGGTGTGGGATCCTTACCAGATGGGATTGACGGAGGAAATCGAAAGGGTGCAAAAAAGGGCAGCTCGTTTTGTATTATCACGTAATAGGGGAGAAAGTGTGGCAGATATGATACGCGAGTTGGGATGGAAGTCATTAAAGCAAAGACGATTTTCATCGCGGCGAAATTTCAGTCACCAACTTTCTCTTCCAATGCGAACATAATTTGTTGAGCCCAACCTACATGGGTAGGAATGACCATCAAAGTAAAATAAGAGAAATCAGAGCTCGAACAGAAAGGTTTAGGTGTTCGTTTTTCCCTCGCGCTGTTCGGGAGTGGAATGGTAGAGAGGTAGTATGATTGTGGTTCGATGAACCCTCTGCCAAGCACTTAAATGTGAATTGCAGAGTAATCATGTAGATTTAGATGTAGATGTAGATGAAAGCGTCGCAAAGCATAGTCCAGCCGTCGGGCGAGAGGTTCCACAAACGTCTGCCTGTTACGCGAAAAGTAAGCAGACTTGTAATTCACGTATGGTTCTTTTGTTTACCTGTGCGCTTGAAGCCCATCGGTCTGTCTTCTGCTCCTAAATGTATTGAGACATTTGCATTGCATACCACAGTCGAAAAAGTGAACATTGTTGATGGCGACTATCGCCAAACTATTAGAGCAGCGGTGAGCTTGTGTGCTGACGAGTATCCAGATCGCTCCCAGCACTCACGATCTGTCTTTGCAGACATTATATAAAAAAGATTTAGAAACTGAAAGAGTGGAGAGTAAAATATACAAAGGAAAAAGAAGAGCAGCTGGTGAAAGAAATAGAAACTAACATTTTAACAGAAGTAACACACAATAGAAACGTCGCCAAGAGGCATCTCGAAAGTGCGAGAGGAATGAATCAAACGAGTTCTGCGAACGTCACATCCCATCGTGTTTCATCCTCTTCACATTTCGCTGCATCTACAGCTTCATGCCAGTGACTTCCAAAATTGGTCACAGTTCTCCGAATGTTATCTACGAAAAGTGCAAAGTGAGGCGGTATACAGGATGTTAGTAAATTCCCGTTTACAAACTTCTAGGATGTGTAGAGGAGACTGAGAAGATAATATTTTTAATTGGAACCCACGTCCCTAAACGTACCGTTTTCGTGGTACAACCATTTGAAAACATGTTGGTAACGCGACCACTTTTGCAAGTAATTTATTAGGCGTGACCCAGTACATCACTTGTTTTACAGTTCCACTCATTAATAACCAAAGAAACAAAAAGGAAGCTTAATCGGTTTTGACAATCACTGTTGTATACGGTACGGCCTGTTCCAATTCGGATATGGAGCGTCTCCTTGGAGCCCCAGAGTCACACCTGCTGACGGTGAATGTACCCCTTTTCGAAGTCGTTGCGTAATTGTGGCGAAAAGGGTATGCGATAAAGTTGGACGTTGTGGAGAACGAGCTTGCTAAAGGCGACGAATAGCTCTTCCTCTACCGTGAGTTTCGCCATACACAAGGATCATATCGGTGTGTTCTGCAAACAGCTACTCAATCATATTGCTGTAATACTCACAGACACATGAATGAAGCTCGAACCAGGTCAGAGAGGCAGGATGGGCGTCAAATGACATCCGCTGACCTCTCCTGCCCCATCCATGACTACTGCGTTGCGTACCTGCATAGCAAACATTTTTTCAGACGGCATGGTACGTTTCCCGGCATGGGTTCCAGTTCAAAATATTGTCTGTTCACTTTCCTCCAAAGATCCTAGAGGTCTATAACGGGAATTTGCGAACCTTCTGTATCTATGGGAAAAAACATTTAAGGAAGATGATCTTTTGCAAACAATGAACAAGTCAATCTTCGCAATATGCGCTAATTGTCAGTTGAAAATCCACGTTGAGTCACTCGTGGCCTATCAAAGTTTGGAGCGTATTTTTCAAGGTCCGTATCATTGGTTCCCGTTTTATAGATGGGAATCTAAATACGCTCAAGTATCTGGAGTTCCTAAGATCTGGTGCTGCCGCAGTTGCTGGAAGACGTTACGAGGGCAGTTCAATAAGTAATGCAACACATTTTTTTACTCGGCCAATTTTGGTTGAAAAAACCGGAAATTTCTTGTGGAATATTTTCAAACATTCCCGCTTCGTCTCGTATAGTTTCATTGACTTCCGACAGGTGGCAGCGCTGTACGGAGCTGTTAAAATGGCGTCTGTAACGGATGTGCGTTGCAAACAACGGGCAGTGATCGAGTTTCTTTTGGCGGAAAACCAGGACATCTCAGATATTCATAGGCGCTTGCAGAATGTCTACGGTGATCTGGCAGTGGACAAAAGCACGGTGAGTCGTTGGGCAAAGCGTGTGTCATCATCGCCGCAAGGTCAAGCAAGACTGTCTGATCTCCCGCGTGCGGGCCGGCCGTGCACAGCTGTGACTCCTGCAATGGCGGAGCGTGCGAACACACTCGTTCGAGATGATCGACGGATCACCATCAAACAACTCAGTGCTCAACTTGACATCTCTGTTGGTAGTGCTGTCACAATTGTTCACCAGTTGGGATATTCAAAGGTTTGTTCCCGCTGGGTCCCTCGTTGTCTAACCGAACACCATAAAGAGCAAAGGAGAACCATCTGTGCGGAATTGCTTGCTCGTCATGTGGCTGAGGGTGACAATTTCTTGTCAAAGATTGTTACAGGCGATGAAACATGGGTTCATCACTTCGAACCTGAAACAAAACGGCAATCAATGGAGTGGCGCCACACCCACTCCCCTACCAAGAAAAAGTTTAAAGCTATACCCTCAGCCGGTAAAGTCATGGTTACAGTCTTCTGGGACGCTGAAAGGGTTATTCTGTTCGATGTCCTTCCCCATGGTCAAACGATCAACTCTGAAGTGTATTGTGCTACTCTTCAGAAATTGAAGAAACGACTTCAGCGTGTTCGTAGGCACAAAAATCTGAACGAACTTCTCCTTCTTCATGACAAGGCAAGACCTCACACAAGTCTTTGCACCCGAGAGGAGCTCACAAAACTTCAGTGGACTGTTCTTCCTCATGCACCCTACAGCCCCGATCTCGCACCGTCGGATTTCCATATGTTTGGCCCAATGAAGGACGCAATCCGTGGGAGGCACTACGCGGATGATGAAGAAGTTATTGATGCAGTACGACGTTGGCTCCGACATCGACCAGTGGAATGGTACCGTGCAGGCATACAGGCCCTCATTTCAAGGTGGCGTAAGGCAGTAGCATTGAATGGAGATTACGTTGAAAAATAGTGTTGTGTAGCTAAGAGATTGGGGAATAACCTGGTGTATTTCAATGCTGAATAAAACAACCCCTGTTTCAGAAAAAATGTGTTGCATTACTTATTGAACTGCCCTCGTATATTGGACATGAGGCAATTAGTGTTGTACCAACGTGACGGTTGTTCTTCCTATTGCGCACCTGTAACGGCAGACCCTCTTACGGGGATATTTCGAGAGCGTTGGAACGGTCGTTCAGGTAAAGCAAAACAGTCAAGAGTTAAAGCAGGAAGTCTGTTAGGAAACACCGACGACCTCCGGTGTCGCGAAATGCATTACAGCACGGGCCTGTGCTGCCGTTAGGCCTCCCGAAGTGGCCGCGCAGTTCTAGGCGCTACAGTCTGGAACCGCGCAACCGCTACGGTCGCAGGTTGGAATCCTGCCTCGGGCATGGATGTGTGTGATGTCCTTAGGTTAGTTAGGTTTAAGCAGTTCTAAGTTCCAGGGGACTGATGACCTCAGAAGTTAAGTACCATAGTGCTCAGAGCCATTTGATTTTTTTTTTTTTTTGTTTGTTCTGCCGTTATCTGCAGATGAAATTCAACGTGCAGTATTGTTTCTCCAAAATCGCTTTAGAGATGTAGCAATGCTCGAGGTCAACATTTAATATGACAATCGTGATCGTAAATACACTTATATGCTTGCTCACATTTGACACAATAGGACAAGCGTTTCTAGATCCTCTTCTCCTGATTGCAGGACAGTGGTTTGTGGTACTGTTAGCTTGATACCTTCTGATCAAGTCCCATATAGGTTATGTCGTTGAATTTCTGTTAGAAAATTCATCCACATGCCACAGAAAAAAGTACATAGTTCCAGTAGAAAAAAAAAAAGTTATTCTAGTAATTCGGCAACTTCAAACGATAAAAATTACTTGCGAACGTCAGGAAATTCGCCATATTGTACGCTATAACTTGGCGAAAACCGCATTTCGCTAGCAATTCATTGTGGTTATACTTGGGGTGTCTGTCTTAGCTGCCTCACCTTGTACAGCATTCATGACGGAATTGTATGACACTTAGCCACGTTAAAAACTAACATAACAGTAACACTAGTTACGATACGAGATGATGCGTTACCCATATGACACGAGGAGCGGTGTACGGAACATCTGTGTAGTAGCGGCTGGTACCTGTGACCAGCTGCTGACTAGCTAACAGAGGCTGGGTCTTTCAAAAGGAAAACTCCACCCAACGTTCATGCGATCAGTAATGAAAACGATTAAACTTCACGTATAGCTTGTGTATAAACAGAAAAATCTTCTTACTGTACACAAGAAAGTAATACAATATTGCTCACAGTCTACTAATATTATTGTCAAAAATTTATAAGTCCGCTAGCCGGCCGAAGTGGCCGTGCGGTTAAAGGCGCTGCAGTCTGGAACCGCAAGACCGCTACGGTCGCAGGTTCGAATCCTGCCTCGGGCATGGATGTTTGTGATGTCCTTAGGTTAGTTAGGTTTAACTAGTTCTAAGTTCTAGGGGACTAATGACCTCAGCAGTTGAGTCCCATAGTGCTCAGAGCCATTTGAACCATTTATAAGTCCGCTAACAACGACCAGAATATTAAAAACTGACCACTGCCGTGTATTTGACCGAGCTATTCGTATACGTTGCCACCATGTAGTAAGGGGGATAATTATGAAATCGTAGACTTGAAACAGAAATTTGTTAACATCGAGTATAGATTTAAGTGTCAGGAAGTCATTTTTGAAAGTTTTGTATGGAGTGTAGCCATGTATGGAAGTGAAACATGGACGATAAATAGTTTGGACAAGAAGAGAATAGAAGCTTTTGAAATGTGGTGCTACAGAAGAATGCTGAAGATTAGATGGGTAGATCACATAACTAATGAGGAAGTATTGAATAGGAGTGAGGAGAAGAGAAGTTTGTGGCACAACTTGACTAGAAGAAGGGATCGGTTCGTAGGACATGTTCTGAGGCATCAAGGGATCACCAATTTAGTATTGGAGGGCAGCGTGGAGGGAAAAAATCATAGAGGGAGACAAGAGATGAATACCCTAAGCAGGTTCAGAAGAATGTAGGTTGCGGTAGGTACTGGGAGATGAAGAAGCTTGCACGGAATAGGGTAGCATGGGGAGCTCCATCAAACCAATCTCAGGACTGAAGACCACAACAACAACAACAAACTTGAAGACGACGTCCGCCATGTTAGTTGCCCCAAAACTAAAGTTTCTGATGGAAGTATTTTGATAAAAAATGCTACCTTATGTCATATACAGGTGTACTAATAATTCTGACTGTAGTATAAGTGTAAAAGGATGACGTTTCATTTGTAAGAGGACTCGTTCAAACGGTATTTTCTTTTATATACTGGTACATGAGTTTTGATTTCTCTACTTTTACTATAGTGATTTTATTTCTGACATTTTCTATCAGTCCAACTCGAAAAGCTGTCTGAGTGAACGTTGTGAAAGGGAATCACTGAAAACGACCAATCATAGGAATATATGTTTTCAGCATTTTCGGGAAATAGCTGTAGATAGAACGTCCGTTTCGTCAGTCCGTACAAAGGAAAATGCTGGGTTACGAAATCAATCTTTTCATATCACGTATTTCTTTCCTCAGTTATTCTAGACGCATATCGAAAGGAAAGTTACATTAACGAGACGAGATGCATCGTATTAGTGGATCATATAATACCAGAAAGTCGTCTTACAATGTCTTCCTGCAGCTGTGTTATCTACGAAAGCACAGTAACATTTGCTATTTATACAACTGTTGCGTGCACACAAAAGAAATTAAGAACGAGAAGTAATCGTAAACAGCTTTCTTCTAATATTTCGATGCATTTAACATGGCGGCGCCGGTTTCAAAACAACGTACAGCGCAAGTCTGCAACGTCATCGCCCATTATACAATAATACCTTCCTGGTGGCCACAGTGACTAGCACAGAAGATCCGTTCTGCTTGTCAGAGATTATGTTGCGCAGGACGCCAGAGACAAGTCAGCTGGCACTGCGTAACTTTCTCCCGCTGGCGGGCCAGTGTACCGATGTCTCCAGGCCAATATTCGGCATTACGCAGTGTCTAGTCACAACCCGTCCACTCGCATAACTAGAAAGTCTGCTAATTAAAATTGCCGTAACAACGTTAAAAACATATTACAATAAAACCTAGCGGCAGCAACAAAGTATTGCCATCTGTCATGTAACTGAACGAACTATTCGGTTGTACTTAACTTGTTATGGTACCTGGCCCCGAAAGTTCCTTCTGTTGAGCAACGAAAATGTTAAGCGGGGCAGCGCCACGGAGACGCAAATACATTGGAGTGACAAAAGTCATGGGATAGCGATATGCAAATATACAGATGGCGATAGTGTCGCGTACACAAGGTATAAAAGAGCAGTGCGTTGGCGGGACTGTCGTTCGTACTCCGGTGATTCATGTGAAAAGATTTCCATTATGATTATGGCCGCACGACTGGAGTTAAAAGACTTTGAATGCGAAATGGCAGTTGGAACTAGACGCTTGGGAAATTCCATTTCGGACATCGTTTGAGAATTCAAATTCCGAGATCCACGGTGTCAAGAGTGTGCCGAAAATACCGAATTTCAGGCGTTACCTCTCACTTCGGACAACACAGTGGCCGACAGCCTGCGCCTAACGACCGAGACCAGCGCCATTTGTGTAGAATTGTCAGTGCTAATAGACAAGCAACAGTGTGTGAAATGACCGCAGAAATCGATATGGGACGTACGACTAACGTATACATTAGTCCAGTGCGGCGAAATTTGGCGCTAATGAGCTATGGCAGCACGTGCCTTTCCTACCTGCACGATATCCCCTCCAGTGCCTCTCCTGGTCTCGTGACCATGTTTGTTGAATCCTAGACGACTGGAAATCCGTGACCTCATCAGATGAGTCCTGATTTCAATTGATAAGTGTTGATGGTAGGGTTCGAGTGTGGCGTAGACCCCACGAAGCCATGGACCCAAGTTGTCAAAAAGGCACTGTGCGAGACAGTGTTGGCTCCATAATTGTGTGGGCTGTGTTTACATGGAATGGACTGCGTCCCCTGGTCCAACTCTGGAAATGTCATGTCCGGCTTCTTGGACACCAACTGGAGCCATTCATGGACTTCATATTCCCAAACAACGATTGAATTTTTATGGATGACAATGCGCCATGTCACAGGGCCGCAATTGTTCGCGACTGGTTTGAAGAAAATTCTGGACAATTCGAGAGAATGATTTGGCCACCAGATCACCTGACATGAATCCCATCGCAGATTTGTAGACACAATCGAGAGGTCCGCTTGTCCACAAAATCCTGCACCGACAACACTTTCACAATTGTAGACGGCTATAGAGTCAGCATGGCTCAACATTTCTGCAGGAGACTTCCAACGACTTGTTATGTCCATGCCGCATCGAGTTGCTGCACTGCGCCAGGCTAGAGGAGGTCCGAAATGATATTAAGAGGTATCCCCAAAATTTTTGTCACCTCAGTGTAAGCTAGCGTTGTCGTCGTAGGTGTAACTTCTCTCACTGGCGAGCCATTGTAGCGTTTTGCCACGCCCAGCACTTGGCATTCGGGGATATTGTGCCACTGGGACGTCTAATCACAGCCTCCGTCTTTGTTCTCATAGACACCAGCTTCGTCAGCACTACCTATACTCATTTCAGACATACTATGGATACTACTGCATTGAATCTAAAATCAGAGAGATATAAAAGCTTAAAGAATTTTTAAATAGACAAATATAAAGATTGCATTTTCGCAGCTGTCACTATATGATATTTTCGATGGTACATAATTCGATAGATTTAATAATAAACGACATAGTGGATTGCATAAAAGACAAGCACCATACAAAAATTAGTTCATTGATTAAAAACGATAAAATCCACAACCTGTCATGAACAATATACATAACTTCTATCCAAGAATAACGAACCCGACCGGAATCAAGTTTAATAAGGAATAAACTCACTTAATTCATAAAATAAACTAAAACCTGATAATTATTTAAAAACTCTGAAAAGCATTAACAATAAATTGTAGTACTGTACAAGAAAAATTCCTTTTGCTTCCTGTATTAATAATAAACTCACAACTGGAAGGGCTATGGTCACTAAAGTGGACAAAGGGAACATACTTATTGTTGTCAGAGAGGATGCTTATATTAATAAAACTGTACACTTTTGTACAAAAAATGAGATTTCGCAAACAAACGTTAGAAAGCTAATATATGAAAGGTAACTTTTTCTTAATGTCAAAAGAGAAAGAATATCTAAAAGTTGGGAACCCACAAATGACTCAACCGAAACTGCATAAGGTGGATGTTAGACCTATTGTAAATAACGTCAGTTGACCGTCTTACAAACTAATTAAAAAGTTAAAAAATATATTAAGATTGTGGTGTCACCGCCAGACACCACACTTGCTAGGTGGTAGCCTTTAAATCGGCCGCGGTCCGTTAGTATACGTCGGACGCGCGTGTCGCCACTATCAGTGATTGCAGACCGAGCATCGCCGCACGGCAGGTCTAGTCTAGAAAGACTCCCTAGCACTCGTCCCAGTTGTACAGCCGACTTTGCTAGCGATGGTTCACTGACTACATACGCTCTCATTTGCAGAGACGAAAGTTTAGCATAGCCTTCAGCTACGTCATTTGCTGCGACCTAGCAAGGCGCCATATTCTTCAAGAATGTATTCTGAACTGATAAAACTGTGAATCCTGTACCGTAAAGAGCGACGTTCATCATTAATGGATTAAAGTTAAGTGTCAAATTAATTACGTCCGCTTTCTGAATTCTAATTCCTTGTCATGTTCCAGACCTCACGTCAATATAGTCCTTCCCTCCTCACGCCAGCCTGCGTGAGCTAAAACGCGTGCATTTCGGCCTCCACTAGTAACACGGTGTTGGCTCTTCAGCCAACACAACAAAGATCGTATACATTTCCAAACAAACATTCAGTATCAAAAAGTGTTACAGACTGGCCCACAAAATTTATACTGCAAAAATTCTGGATGATGCTAAGATCTCAGTTTTATAAGTCAAAAACCTTTATACAAACATTCCCACTAAAATAACAATTGATATAATTATCGTCAATTTACTGAAACACACAAAGATGAGTACTGGTGAACTAGTGGAATTTATAGCGTTGCTTGAAACTGTGTAAGATTCTAACTATTTTCCCTTTAATAATAAGAGATACCATCAAACAGATGGACCAGCTGTGGGCATTTACTTCACTGGGACAGTGGCAGATATATTTGTCAACTATATCCAATATAAATTTTTGAAGAAAACCCTGAAATTACTGCCAAAACTACACTACCTGCAAAAAAAAATGTAGCACCCAGAATACATGGTCAGAACCTTCATGCTAACATCCATGAGCATGGCAGAGCTCTATGAGTTCACTGAGTTATTTACATTGATAATCTCATACAGTTACTTTAGTTTTAATAACAAATTGTACAAACTGAAAGATGGTTTGGCAATGGGTAGCTGCCTAGAAGGGATGTTGGGAAATATTTACATGAACCACTTAGAGCAAATATTTTTCAAAGCTACTAGTCACATCAACAGAAAAGTCAATCTACTATAAAAGGTATATGGATGATACAATAACTCTTTTTGATAGCACCAGTGAGGAAATTGGCACATTAGGAAGAAATCTGAGCAGTTTGCTCAGAAATATTAAATTCGCCGATGGGCATGAGACCAATAACAGTAGCCAATTCCTAGACTTAAAAAATTTCCAAAAAAACGATAAACATCATTTTGAAATTTACAGAAAACCAACAGCAACTCATATGTGCGTCAGCGGGTCATCATGCCATTCAAACTAGCATAAGACGGCATATTTTATGTCCACATTGAATCAGTTGAAAACATAAATAAACTACCATCACTAAATCGATAGTTTCAGATAAAAGATATAGTCCTGTCACAATAACTAAACTGCCACAAAAATCAAGAAAACAATAAAGCTTCATACCAGACACCCATGTTGTTAACACCAAAGACAGTAGAAAGCAACATAAAAAACATTCCACAACTGTGTTTTTAAGGAGAATATCCTACAAAATAAGCCACCTCCTTAAAAATGTAAACCTAAAGATAAGCCGCCACACCAACAACAAACTTCAGCAGCTAGCCAATCATGACTTAAGGAATAACAACCCCCATACCAAAGAACTTGGATATAGAAAATCAGTCACCAAAGTTGCCTATCCTGCTATATAAAAGATGCTGGGAGGATCTTCAAAAAGCAAGTAGACGACATACATTTGAACAATATATCACAATCCACGTTTACAGTGCACACAACTCTCAACAGACATGGGATAAAATGCATTGAAGATCACGTCCAGATTTTACGTCATATTGTGAAAGGTAACGTCATAAATCGACTCGAAGAGATAGAAATATGTGTACATAAAAGACAACCATCACTTCATCTACACAATGAACAGACTGAGTTAGCCAATGCAGCCCTTTCTGCAAAATTTCATTCGCGTGCTTTTCAGTTTGAAATGCAAATAAACTCCACTCCCTTTGCCAGTAACATCATACAGACACTAACGCAACGTGAAATAGTGCACCAAAAATACAACAGCCTGCGAATATCATAGGACCATCACTGTGCATACGCGAATGAGCCAAATCGTTATAATCACCTCCTTAACACCGCAATACAGCAAAGATTCTGCGTGGCATGAGTTCGACAAGTCGTTGCTAGGTTTCCAGAAGTCTAGTCATAGGTCACTAGTTTTCCATTAACGACGGGCCTGCGGTTTGTGGGTGCAGAGTTGGAAGTTGGTAGCGTCCCAGATGTGCTCAATCGGTTTCGGACATGGTGAATTTGAAGGCCAAGACGTCAATGTCGGTTTATTGTTATGGTTCTCAAACCACTGTAGCACGATTGTGATCTTGCGACACGGACAATTATTCTTCTGAAAGATGCCACCGCCGCTAGAGAAGGCATCACGCATGAAAGGATGCAAGAGGTTCCCTGTAGCATAGCACTGCCTCCATCAGCCTAAGTCAGTGACGCAGTGCCTGTTTCGCGGAGCCTTTCGCCTGCCTGCATGGCGACGTATCCTGACACGACCATCGACCTAGTGTTACAAGGAACGTGATTCATCGGGTGAGTTGACATGTTTCCACTGATCCACTGTCCAGTCTCGACGAAGCTGTGTCCATTTCGACTGCAACTGACTACATTGAAGGAAAAAAATCGCGACACAAAAAATTGATTACTATTGCAAGATCAAAAGTTAACACAAGCGTGAGACAAGCCATTGCAAATATGAAATGCTGGTACCTTAACAACCAGTGTAACTGGCAGAATGTTGAATGTAAGCACACAAACGCGCATGCATTGTATTGTACAAATATCGGATGTCAGTTTGTGGCATGGAGTTCCATGCCTGTTGCACTTGGTCGGTCGATACACCCACGGTTAATGCTATTTGTGGATGACGCTGGAGTTGTCGTCCGGTGATGTCCCATATACGCCCGATTGGGGACAGATCTGGTGAACAAGAAGGCCAAGGTAACATGTCGACACTCTGTAGAGCATGTAGGGTCACAACAGCGGTATGAGGGCGAGCGTTATCCTGTTGGAAAACACCCCATGGAATGCTGTTCATGAATGGCAGCACAACAGATCATGTTACCAGGTAGACGTACAAATTTACAATCAGGGTGCTTGGGATGACGCTTGCTGTCATACGAAATCGGATCATACCTCCGGGTGTAGGTTCAGTGTGTCTAGAACGCAGACATGTTGATTACAGACCCTCAACTGTCCTCCTCTCAATCAACGCATGGCCATCACTGGCACCGAGGTAAATCCAGCTTACACCAGAAAACACAACAGACTTCCACCCTGCAGTCCAATCGGCTCTCGCTTGATACACTGAATTCGCAAATGGCAGTGGTTTTGGACCAGTGGAATACACGCTACAGGCGTCTTGTTCAGAGCTGTCCTTGAAGTAACCGATTTGTAACAGTTTGTTGTACCACTGTCCTGCCAACTGCTGCTCAATTTGCTGCTGCAGATGCAGTACAATGCGCTGGAGCCATACGCCGAACACGATGGTCTTCCCTGTCGGTAGTGCCACATGGCCATACGGAGCCCGGTCGTGGTTCAAATGGCTCTGAGCACTATGGGACTTAACTTCTGAGGTCAGAACTTAAACCTAACTAACTTAAGGACAACACAAACATCCATGCCCGAGGCAGGATTCGAACCTGCGACCGTAGCGGTCGCGCGGTTCCAGACTGTAGCGCCTAGAACCGCTCGGCCACACCGGTCGGCAGCCCGGTCTTCTTCGACCGCACATTCCCGTGACCACCCCCGCCAGCAATCGTATACAGTGGCTACATTCCTACCAGCTTCCTGCAGCATCACAGAAGGGATATCCAACTCCTCGTAGGCCTATTACACCACCTCGTTCAAACTCAGTGAGATGCTGATAATGGCGGCTTTGTCGTCTTAAAGGCATTCTTGACTAACACCAACTCACCACGTCCAGTCTAAAAGGTAACTAATGCTTACGACCATTACAGCGTGTATTGGAAGCGAAACTGATTTGCACCTTCATAGTGGCACTACTAGCGTCACTCTTATGCGACTGGTGCCACATTTGGATAGACATCATCTTTCAGATGTATAAACTCTCCTACCAACACACAACTCCTTCTTGGTGCTGTGATTTTTCTTCCATCAGTGTATTTAGTTGGCTCAACAGGTAGGGGTCGTCTGTTGCGGAGCCCCATGTTCAACAACGATGTGCTCCAAAACACTTGTGTGTGTGACAGCACTACACGATGTCGTGAGATCTGCTGCGGATCGCTGCCGATCCTGCTCTACAGAGCGGACAAGCCTCCGACCTCCGCCGGCCGGGTGACCGAGCGGGTCTAGGCGCTACAGTCTGGAACTGCGCGACCGCTACGGTCGCAGGTTAGAATCCTGCCTCGGGCATGTGGGTGTGTGATGTCCTTAGGTTAGTTAGGTTTAAGTAGTTCTAAGTTCTAGGGGACTGATGACCTTAGAAGTTAAGTCCCATAGTGCTCAGAGCCATTTGAACCATTTTTGAACCTCCGACCTCCGCGCCCTATGATGAGTCGCAGACGTCCAAAACATTGTCTCCTACTCGTGGTTTCACTGTCCCTCGACCACTTTCCATAGATGCTCACGAGAGCAGCACGCGAACAGCTGCTCAGCTTCGTCGTTTCCATGACGCTCGTTTCCAGACGCCAGGCCATAACGATGTGCCCTTTCTCAAAGTCCCTGTAATGATACGCCATTAGTCTCCGCTCCGCTCTTACGCTCCCCTTACCGCGCCAAGTATTCTCAACGCATTCACGCGGCGCTCAGTCTCGCTGTGGACAGTGGTCATAACGTTTTGTCCCGTCAGTGTCCACTGTACAGCGTGATGCAGCTGAGGCGTTCACCTTAGGTATTTCCTGGGCCGTTTAACATGTCATAAGTCCGTTTTCAACTAAATAAACTGTGGTAAAGCACTCATATATGTTTGGCATTGCGTCAATCGATGGACACAATCTGAAGGCTACATTACTCTTGAACTATCAAGTTTGACAAGATCGCTGTTTTTGTTTTTATTACTGTCACCGGCTTCGACAGATCTCCGCTATAACGTTACAAGATCCGATAATGACAACGTAAATCTGTCGAAACCGGTAAAAAATGGAAATGCCGTGTGGCTAGGGCCCGTCGAGTAGACCGTTCGATTGGTGTAAGTTTTTCGAGTTGACGCCACTTCGGCGACTTGCGTGTCGATGGAGATGAAATGATGATGATTAGGACAACACAACACCCAGTCTCTGAGCGGAGAAAATCTCCAACCTGGCCGGGAATCGAAACCGGACCCTTAGGATTGACAGTCTACCGTGCTGACCACTCAGCTAGCAGGGGCGGACGTAGAAACCGGTAATAGTAACAACAAGAATTAGTAGCGATCTTGGCAAAGTTGGTTCTTTAAGAATAATATAAAGTCCTCACTAAATGGCGTAATCTCTTTTCGTAGCTGTATGAATTCTGGAGAGATTGGTGTTAACTTCACTTTTTTTGCTGTTAAAATCGCATTTTTAAAAGAATCGAATGCGACGGCGTTTCACTCTGCAAAATCCGATTAGTAGTTTCGGAGAAATTACAGTGTTTACAACTTAGTACTTATCCATTCTGAACACGACATTAACTGCTGTTTTTTTCGGAAGTTGGTGTTATACGGAACATTCTAGTCAGGCTGATGGGTCGCTCCAACATGACGCAGCTAGAGAGACTACTTTCAAAAAAGGAATAATGGACAAAAATTTACTTTAAACATACTAATCACACTTGGCTACGTGGGGTTGGACAGACACACTCTGTGGAAGACAAAGGACTTGGTCTCTAAGGATGATTCATCAGTTAAGTTGTTCCTCGTAGAGCCTTGAAAGAAAGCTGCACGTCAAAACTCGAATGGATTTATAAAAAAGCGGAATTTAGGTATAAAGAATGTTAACTAATAACTTTATGCTGTGTATTTAATGTGAATCTGCGTTCTTATGTTGCAAAATTACACCAGCAACAGCACAAAAAAAAACTTACGAAAGAATGAGGTCGTTAACAATTCCTTAAAATTCCATTTAGGTCATCAAGTCGCACTGTGTACTGTAACACACGCGTGCGGACGTTGGTGCAAGGACTTTTGGAGAGAGTGAAGAAATTCCTTCGATATAATTGCACATGCAGCAACAATGCAATATTGTAAAAGGCTCTGGGGTCGTCAGAACTTGTGTGTAGACTTCACCTTTGAGAGTACCAGAGAGAAAAATGTCCAGTGACGTCAAATTAGTCGAACGTAAAGGCCAGCTGATTACGCCTTCACATCTTATCCAGCGACAAGGAGGGAACCCGGTACGCGCTTTCCTATCCGCAAGGAAGTAGTGTGTCGTGCACCTACAATGGTGGTACCACGTACTTCTACGCATTTGAAGTGGATACCCTCTAAAAGAACCGGTCGCACTTCGGTAAGAAATCGTGCGTCTCTTGTACTCGTTAAGGTTTCGTCAACGAGGAAAGGACCAGTTATCTATTCTCCAATAATTCCACACTAGATGTTGGCACTCCGTGTTCCAGATCTTCGACCTACCTCAGCCAGTGCATATTCTCAGCGGTCCAAAAACGCACATTCCTTACATTCAGCATTCCCTGCTTTGTAAAAGTAGCTTTAATGGCAGAGAGAGAATTCCTTGTAGAAAGAACTTAATGTTCTAACGTCGCTCAGAACCGAGCGGCAGAACACCATGTATCTCCTCTAATGCCGCTGGTTAATCCGCTAGTGACGTCTCACGAGATACGCATAGAGCCGCTTGCGCGAAATGTGAGTGGCACAGAGCTGCCATATTCCAGAAGCACTGGCAGCTTCCCTGGAGCTGATATGTGGGCTATGAGCAGAGAGTGGCAGAAAATTTATTTAGTTCGCTCCGTTCATTGCAGCCTTGTAACTTTCCGGTACTCTTCCTATAAATCTTTGTTACACGTCTGGTGGTTTGTCGGCCTTGTTGAATACCGTCTATCGGGATACCTTTGCATGTGCAGCTCAGTTACTCTACGAAATATCTCACATATATCCAGGGTGAAGGAAAAATGCCGCACTGATCGGCATGCGATTCCTCATCCCAGTTCGAGACAAAAGTGTATGAAGCAAAACCTAGACTCACGAGTAAGTTTAAAAGAAATGGGATCTGAAAAACGAGACTCTGTCAACGCTGTTATTGCGTGGAGTGTGGTCAAGAAAAGGCAGCATGAACTCTGCCCTGTGCCAGACCGATGCCGTGGGGAATGAAACGCACACTCGCCAATGTTGGCGTCGCGTTTGCGCCAAATATATTTTTTTTCTTTTGCAGTTAAAGCACCAAATTATATCCAATTTAGACCACCACAATGCGATATCTTGTGTATTTCTTTCTGTTACTGTTACCTTTATCTAAACATTAAGACTGGCGTAAACGACCATTTAGTTTCGTCCATGATACAAATTAAGCCAAGACAAAATAATAGTGGATACATATGGACGCATACAATACTTCAACAACGAGTCTTTGATATATCTGGAACCGCGTTCTAATATCATAGGCACTTCGCCGAGCTGATGTGTGAACGGTTTCTAGAATCGCCGTCTTTGGACAACCTCTCTCCATTACTTGTGGACGAAGGTTACCAGTTTCTCAAATCGTTGCTCTAGGCGACAAAAAATATTCTTATCAGGCTTCCGCCTTTGAGGTTACGTGCAGAATACACACGAGCAGGAACAGCAGCAGCAGTAGCTTGGTTATCGGATGCACCCAGCACCAAATGCATATCGACGTATTCATCGTCTGTGTACTCCATCGAGAAGCCGCCCTACATAAACTTGACAGGTCTAGTTACGGTTGTGCACTGTGGGGTTAGTAGAGACATGCATGCAGTATAATGGATCCCACTGTCTTGTGATAGGCTTTTTTCATGTGACAAAATAATGTTCTACTTATAAATGACGATAACTCGGAAACGGATGTCAAACGTGGTTTGAAGAGCACCAAGATGAGTTACAGAGCTCGCCTGGTCACTAAACTGCGCGGATCTAAACCCAAATGAGAAACTGTGGGCCCACCCCGATCGTTCTGTTCGCACCATGGATCCTCCACCGCCAAACCTGGCGCAGCTTGCCATGTCACTGTGAGTCGGCATGGCTCCACACCCGTGTCGCTACCTTCCAGAACTTCAGTGATTCTCTCTTCCTGCACGTCTTGCAGACGTCTGCGCTACAAAATATGGTTATTCAGATGTGACTGGAGATACTGTGTTTCTCCTATTATTTTTGAAGTACACTGCTGGCCACCGTAAATGCAACACCCTGAAGGAAGCATCCGAATCAAGTGAAATTTACACCATGGGTTTGCAACGATGAGATATGCAACTGATTAGAATTTCAGCGCAGACCCACATCACGCGCGCCTGTGGCGCCACCTCATAGCGCCATTTAAGGCTTGGCGATTTCGACGAGTGTACGTTCGGCACGTGTGTTTACCTTGTGGTTGTTTCACAAGACGATCAGTTACGCCTCGTAGACAACAGCGAACATCTTTTGATCAAGTATCCGAGTTCGACAGAGGAAGGATAGTGGCTTACCGAGATTGTGGATTATCATACAGAGAAATCGCTAATCGTGTTGGACGAAACCAAACAACTGTAATGCGGATATGTGACCGTTGGATGCAGGAGGGTACGGCGGACCGACGTGGTCGATCGCATTCACCTCGGTGCACCACTGCACGTGCTGATAGGCAAATTGTGCGCATGGCAGTGACGGATCGCTCAGTGACATCCCGAACCATAGCACAGCACATTGCGTCTGTAACGCATCATCCAGTGTCTGCGCGTACCATTCGACGCCGTTAACAGCAGAGTGGTCTGTCCGCAAGACGTCCATTGCTTCGTCTACCATTGACGCAGAACCACAGACGTCTCCGTCGCCAATGGTGTGATGACAGACGGATGTGGACGGCAGAATGGAATGACGTTGTCTTTACTGACGAGGCACGCTTCTGTCTGCAGCACCACGATGGTCGGATTCGAGTGTGGAGACACCGTGGAGAGAGGATGCTGGACAGCTGCATTATGCACCGCCACACTGGTCTTGCACCGGGTATTATGGTATGGGGCGGTATTGGATATTACTCTCGCACACCTCTAGTACGCATTGCCGGTACTTTAAATAGCCGGCGCTACATATCCGAGGTGCTGGAGCCAGTTGTCCTTCCTTACCTTCAGGGCTCGGCCACAGCCATATTTCAACAGGATAATGCGCGACCACACGTGGCACGCATTGTCCAAAGGTTCTTCGTCAATAACCAGATTGAATTGCTTCCCTGGCCGGCTCGCTCTCCGGATCTTTCGCCGATAGAAAACATGTGGTCCATGGTTGCTCAACGAGTGACCCAGATTACATCCCCAGCTGCCACACCAGATGATCTTTGGCAACGTGTGGAAGCTGCTTGGGCTGCTGTACCCCAGGAACACATCCAACGTCTCTTTGACTCAATGCCGAGATGTGTGGCAGCGGTGATCTCCAACATTGGCGGCTACTCTGGCTACTGATTCTGGCAGGAACCACATGTCACAGACGTCTGTAAACGTAATCATTTGATACTTGGTCAACATGTTATCTACAAAATAAATCTTGTTGTGCTACCTCTTGTCTTTTTTGGTGTTGCATTTATGGTGGCCAGCAGTGTAGTATGTTACGGAGTTGGATACATTTGAAGAAAAACAACTTAAAAAATAACTATGAGACAGGTTTAAAGTTAAATGTTAAACTCTTCGATTATGTGTCCTTTGCTCAAACGGCGGGCTAAATGTTGAGACTGAGGTTCAGTACGTTTTTATCCCATCCCATTAGTGAAGGACACACTTTCAGTACAGCCGACGGTAACCTTCATCCTGGAATGGAAAGTACGCTGTGCGCATCGAGAGAGGGAGAGAGACGAACGGCCGTGGTTGAGTTCATCGGTGTTGTTTGGTAATGAAAATCGTATTCAGACTCCAGCATTTCTCCTCTCTCACTCCTAGACATCTTAGAGAACTGGTTTTAATATTTCTGCGACTGGATTACTCGTTAGTACTGTTGGCCGTGATCGGAAAATGATGTGCACCAGTTGGGCTGCACGCGTTCTCATCTAGATTTTCCACCGCTTCATTGAATCGTTCTTAATCAGAGGCAGACTGGTTCTCAAAAACTTGCTGCCGCCCGCGTCCTTTCTATATTTGTAACGGTAAGGTTCTGCTGCTCGGCTCCTGCGAATATTGATCACGCTGTCCACAGGCCGTACGCAGCACGAAAATAGGGAGCATGGCGCCGAGTGGCACACCGCTATTCACATCGTAAAGTCTAGAGCGTAGTGAAAGTCTTGTGCGCGCGTAAATCCTTAGAATTGCAGCTGTGTGAATTCAGTCCGAGATAATCGTATCGATGAGCATCAGAACACGCTGCAACGGACTATACCGCTCGTTATGGTCGCAGTTCATCTACTCCTTAGATAGTCAGAGGAAACGATAACTACGTGAGGTTGGTCACGAGACGATGACCGAGGCTGTGAATTCTGAAGCACACCCGCTGTGAGAAAATACAGTATGTTAGGAACTAGCTGAGTGGGGCTGCAGGCTGCGACGCAACTCGAACCTGGGAGGCTCACGTGGTGGTAACCGTAAGAGCACTGCCTGCCAGGCACTGTTCCGAGTTCTATTGCTGGTGTGACATAGTTTTAAAAAGGTGTGTAAATAGCGACAGCATTTAATCCTTGTATCGCTATCGATAATCGCTAAAACATTTAATAGCCAGTTTGTTTAAACCGCGACGGTATAATCTGAATGTGGCGTGCGGTTCTGCATGCTAGTAAGACACATTTCTCTGCTGTGAAAATTGACGTACGTATATCTTGTCTGACTTGCAGATAAACTGAGAGTAATTAACATCGCCAGCAATTCAGCGTCCACAGCTGCATGAAGCCACCCACCAGAATTTTCCACCCATTTCGGTGTTCAGCCTTAGCAACTTGCTGCGCCTGTGTATACTTTTTCTACACTGCTTGACAATTGCTAAGGTACAGCGACATTGTTGGACAGGTACAGCCGGCCCGAGTGGCCGTGCGGTTCTAGGCGCTACAGTCTGGAACCGCGCAACCTCTACGGTCGCAGGCTCCAATCCTGCCTCGGTTATGAATGTGTGTGATGTCCTTAGGTTAGTTAGGTTTAAGTAGTTCTAAGTTCCAGGGGCTGATGACCTCAGAAATTCAGTCCCATAGTGCTCAGAGCCATTTGAATAATTTTTTTTTATTATTATTATTTTTTTTTTTTTTTGACAGGGGTAATCACAGGCGATTATGGATGATACGAAAAACAGTACATACATAATAGTGGTAGTGTACTACATTTATAATCATAAATTGTTCAGACTTCACAACATGGGATAGCAGGATAACAGACATAAATAACGTTCATGTTTGACACAAGTGAGACTCCCATCACAATGGTTGATATCGGACTGTCAGTAAGCAATTTGCCCTCCTCGGGCAGTAATGCATATTTTGCATCTGTTTTTCATGCTGGCTGCCAAACGTTTGAGGAGTTCGTGGAGGATATTGTCCCACTTCTCTCTCAAGGCGATATTGAGTTGCTGCGCGCTTCGAGAAGGGGGTGTTCGTTGAGAAACACGTCTGCCAAGAGCATCCCAGACATGCTCTATAATGATTAGGACCGGGGTGTAAGCAGATCATTCCATACGTTCAATATCTTCACTCATCGGTCCTATGTGGGCGGACAGTAACTTCCATAAACAGAAAATCGGGATCTACCGCGCTCCTAAACAGATGGACATGATCCAGAATAATCTCCCTGCTGTTTCGCAATGCTGTAACGGTACCTCGAGCTAAGATATGCAGCGGTATTCGGCCATTGTACATAATGCCTGCCCACACCATAACACCTAGGCCATACCGATGACGTTCATCAACGTTCTGTGGTGTCTAACGTGTTCCACTCTGACTCCACACTAACTGGTGTCCTGAATCACTTGCCACAGTGAAGTGGGATTCCTCGGAGAACATCACTCTGGACCACTGTCGCTGTTCTCAACCAGCATGCTCCTTACACCAATGAACTCTTTCTCCAGGATGGCGTGGTTGACGTGGACTACACTTAACAGGCATCCGAGCATACAAACCAACCTAATTTAATTGCCAAGGAATTGTTCTGGCAGAGGCATGTGTACTGGTAGCGACTGCAAGGTTTGCAGCTATCAGCCAACGCGGCTACGTATCGATCCTCTTTCGGTGTAGTGGTCCATCTACGACCACCGCAATACTTTCGCATAGCATTTCCACCTTCAGCGTCGTTTTTTAATCTCAAGATGACACTTTCGAATACACGCATTACTGTGGCCACAGCAGTGACACGTTAACCGGCTTCGAGCCGCCCAGCTGCTCGTCCACGATCGTAAGCACTCGAATGTTATTCTGTAGAAATGTTGCCACACCACACGGAATGTCGCAGTGATCGGTTCTACAAGAACATCGCACCGCACGAAGTGTCGAATACACACAGGGCGTTCGTCCAAAGGCTTCGCTGTAGTTAACACGTCCCGCCCACTATATTTCCTTTAACTATCATTGGTCGCGTGTTCTGTAGCTATTGCTTTTTGCTTTTCGTAGTAACTAGCAGTTGTTCCTTAGGAAGCATCAGTTGTTCCTTAGCGACTGTCTAGCAGTGTAATATCACCTGCCCACCTTCCATCAGATCCCCGTCTCAGACTTTATGCTCAGTTCTTAGAATCCACCAGAGCACTTCGGTACACACCTGGCCCCCATCCGGCCAGCGAAACGTCCTAGCCACCTCCATGTCACCATCATGACTGCCATAACTACGCCTTCCGCTCCACTCCATTCCCTGCTTCACTTTTTCACTGCCCCATCTCTGGCACTAAAGTCCAGCACTCATCTCTCGATTTCTCACTGAGCAGTCGTCAGTTCCTGGAAGATAGTCGCGGTAAAGTCTTTGTCCCGCTGCCGTTCAGTCAGTACTGCTAAACGCCTCGATCGTAAACATTACGTTTTAGTCACGTTGGAAGCGTAATTAAAGTCGACACGTAACGTGTTATTGGTCACCTTGCCTGCTGTTGCTGGCAAGGGAAACTCCCCATCGCAGCCCCCCTCAGATTCAATAGTAAAATGATTCAGTGGATAGCACGTCAAAAACTGAACACGAATCAAGCGTGAAAACAGGAAGAACGTGTACTGATCTTTGGAAAAAGAAGCAAAATACAAACAGTGAACGGTCTAAGCATAAGATATGCTACATCGAACAAACTGCAAGAACCACGGTGTTGGAATGCAAAACATGGATCTGTCATCCGTGTTCAAATCTCACTCCTGCCCTATTTTTTTTTCACTAAATTATGTACTTTCCGTCCCGTCATTAATGTGTCTGTTCTCCTTCTGTACTCTTGGCAATTGTCATACTACACGTCGATTATAGTTTATATTTTATTATATATTTATTTATATTTTATTATTATTGTTATTATTATTATTATTGTCATGTGATAAGAATACATTACCGTCACAAGTAAATATGATGAGTAGTGAGGGCAGGCGAGACGCCGTATAGACATCTCACAGAAATGAAAACAACAAATAAACGTGTGTGAACTACATTACAACATGGGAATTCAAGAGTCAGTATGTCCAAAACAGCTGCATGCCGCTTCCTTACACCTCCCGTATTAAGAAAGGAAAAGCCGACATACCGTAGTGTAACTGGGGCTGAATAAGGGAAACCAGCCCGCATTCTCCGAGGCAGATGGAAAACCGCCTTAAAAACTATCCACAGATTAGTCTGCACAGCGGACCTCGACACAAATCCGCCGGACGGATTCGTACCGGGGACCGGCACGCCGCTGGCCGGAGGGGCCGTGCGGTTCTAGGCGCTACAGTCTGGAGCCGAGCGACCGCTACGGTCGCAGGTTCGAATCCTGTCTTGGGCATGGATGTGTGTGATGTCCTTAGGTTAGTTAGGTTTAAGTAGTTCTAAGTTCTAGGTGACTGATGACTTCAGAAGTTAAGTCGCATAGTGCTCAGAGCACGGCCGCCTGTATTAGAGGCCGGAGGACTGAAATGTGGCAACGTTACGTTAAGGCCTACCGTATGGCTGTGGCTATAAGGTAGCAAACGGAAGCAGTTGTTTACGTACTTTCGCGGTGTCTGTTTTATAGCAAGTAGTCGTGACTACAGTCGAAGATATAACACAATTAAGTATACAATTCTGTGAAGTTTGTAGCGTTTTTACATGTATATGTGCAAGTGTGCTACGTGATCGACTTTCGTCTATACATCTGCAACAAAAGTTCTACTATATTCTAGATATAATTTGAAAATAAAGTTTTGAATTCATAAGTTTAGTATCAGAATCTTCTCCTAAGTGATTTTGTGTTAATATTATGAATATTTCTACACATTTGATTCTATTTGTAGACTTGTGTTTCGTGATGTCCAAGCAGTAGAAAAAACCAGTCCATCCAAATTCTCATTTGCTATTTTTACATAATAGTATGTTGATTTAAGATGTTTGCAATTATGCATCATTCTATTTGCAGATGCCAGAAAAATGTGTTCCTGGTTGCAACAGCAACTACAAATCCAGCAAGGAAGAGGGTTACATCTCAGTGTTCAGATTCCCTACTGATTCCCTAACAGATTCATGTCTCTGTGGAAGGCCACTTACTGATATCTACAAAAAGCTGGTTTCCATTATGTGTAACATATTGTTAAATAATTACACCAAACTCCAAAATGATCATTTAATATGTTCCAAGAAGGAGGAAGTTAATAGAAAATTAAAAACATTACATAACTTTTGACACAAAATTATGAAACTTTTTTCTTACCCATAACTTCAGTCCTTAAATGCTCTGATTAGTACTGGCAAGGAGGAGGTGGCCACTATGAAATAAACTTTAATGCACTGATATATTTCAGTCATGCTTCTTATGCAAATCCTACAGCAAGGTCCCCAGTTCATTCTGACTCAGAAAGATGTGTAGATTGTGTATGACCTGTGATTAAAAAAAAAAATCTAACCTACTAATGAACAATACACAAAAAAACGCTCGTTAAAAATATTGTTATTATGCCACCCTCGTATATAAAGGTGTGAAAGATATGTTGCAGCTGTCAGAAACTCTTATATTAGTTTGTCATTTATATAGGAAGGAACATGATAATATATTTCAAATAACAGACTGAAATAATTGCAAGTCTGCAAATAATGTTAGTAGGCATCTCACAAAATTGTTTGCTGAACTTGTATCTCCAAATCTCGGGTACGAAACGCCATAATATACTGCTATGAAGCACATGTGAGTTATTGTAAAGTTCATCGCTGCAAGGAAACGAGAATAAAATGCGGAATTCCGACATAAAGTCGGCGTAATACTGCGAGAAATTAGCTTTTCTAGGTTACTGTATTACTTATAGGGACCAAATCTACAAAAAAAAGAAAGTGATTGCGTATTTATATCTGACACGTCGTCTGCAATCGACGAAATCTAAACTTCAGTCTCGGCGTAGCTGCTCACGCTAGCCGGCCTACTGACGTCACAGGCTACGACGTTGTCAGCTTGACGACTACGGCCTCTAATACAGGCGGCCGTGCTCAGAGCCATTTGAACCAACCGGCGCGCCTTCCTGCCCGGAAAGCAGTGCGTTAGACCGCACGCTAACCGGGCGGGCTGCAGAAAGGATAGTAGATGGACCCCACGTCAGTTTCTTAATTGTTTGCGACCTACGTAGATTTGAATCACGGAGCGTCATTTAATGTGTCTCTGTTAATACCAATTATGGCAATCTGCATAATATGAGCTTTCGTGAGCCTAGTAAACCTAATTGTTTGTCCGAGCCATTTTTAAGCCGGACTTGACGTTGCTTTCGCTTCATGTGATGGGGTTTGTTTGTCTTCGGTTTCCCAATCATCAGTAAGTATCAACAGGATACTAAAACGGTATGTACGAATCCATAGATGGGTCGTCAGTTCCACTAATTGTGTGTATATTTATGTAGGAACCATCATAAACCGATAGTGATGATTACTTTTTACAATCATGAAAACAATAAACTATGAGTCAAAATCTAATTATTTCCATACCCCTTTTTGCTTACGATGGAAAAATCACGTGTACAGAAATATCGCTTAAACATTATTGACTACCACAAATGAAATATATATCTCTGTGTTAAGGCAGTTCAAGAGTAGCAAATATAATCCACATTGTTAACCGAGTTTCAGCATAAAGATGACACTTCGGCAGTGGACTTGTGAAGTTTACGACAACTGTGGTCTTTGCCTTATTTTGTAAATGGCAGAACTGATTAACAAACATCTCTGTGATTTGTGCTGCAGAAGACATTCCTTATTGCACCACGTGTTTCCTGTTCCTCCCCCAACTCTAACTCCTTTTGATAGAAGGGAGGCACTGCCTCTCGGGCTATGCCCCTTTGCGAGTTGCTGGAAGTTTAATTTTATCTTCGCGGTCGATACGGAAGAAGTATGTAGGGAGCTGGAGGATATTCTTGGCTCATACGCTGTAACCGATTCACAGATTCTTCTAAGCAGGTTTTTAGCCTTCGTTACACTGCCCTCCTTGAATACATCCCAAGTTCAGTGTCAGACCAACCGGGCATGCGATCCACACTGTGAAGTGCTATTGCAGCGTAAAAGCGTTAGCAGTGTCTTTCGTAACCAAATTCCAGTTTGACAGCAACCTACCAATGAACCACCGAACCATGCCTCCCACTTGCATCACCCGCGAGTGGACCTTCGCGATCGTCCCATTCCGCATATTCATACAGTTACAGTTAGATCAAGTTTTTTGTTGCGGTCAGGAATTGTATAAATATTCGTTTTATTAACTCAAACGTTCGAATATAATATTTATTAATGTCTCATTAGCGTTTCGCCTTTTATATTAAAGGCATGTTCAGTGGATTTCACTTTGAATAATACGGTTTTGGTTTTCATGTGATATATAATCGAAACAGTTCACTCTGTAATTTTTACATGAACAAAATGTTATTTACGGTTTCTCGTTGGTCCAACCGATAGGTGCGTTGCCCTTGCTCTGGTCATACGATGAATGTAGATTGTATCCAGAAAAATGGGCCTGAATTTATGAAACAAATACACTGAAGCGCCAAAGAAACTGGTATGAGGATGCGTATTATAATACAGAGATATGTAAACGGGCAGAATATGGCGCTGTGTTAGGCAACGCCTGTATAGAACAACAAGCATCTGATGCAGTTATTAGATCGGTTACTGCTGCTACAATGGCAGGTTATCAAGATTTAAGTGAAAGTGGTGTTATAGTCGGCGCACGAGCGATGGAACACAGCATCTCCGATGTAGAGATGAAGTGGGAATTTTCTCGTACTACCATTTCACAAGCGTACCGTAAATGGCAAGATTTCGGTAAAATATCAAATCTCCGACATCGCTGCGGCCGGAAAAAGAGCCTGCAAGAACGGGACTAAGGACGACTGAAGAGAATCGTTCAACGTCACAGAGGTGCAAGCCTTCTGCAGATTGCTGCAGATTTCAATGCTGGGCCATAAAGAAGTGTCAGGATGCGAAGCATTCAAGGAAACATCATAGATATGGGCTTTCGGAGCCGAAGGCCCATTCGTGTACCCTTGATGACTGCACGACACAAAGCTTCATGCCTCGCCTGGGCCCGTCAACAGTGACATTGGACTGTTGATGACTGGAAACATGTTGCCTGGGCGGATGAGTTTCGTTTCAAATTGTATCGAGCGGATGGACATGTACGGATATGGAGAGAACCTCATGAATCCATGGACCCTGCGTGTCAGCAGGGGAGTGTTCAAGCTGGTGGAGGCTCTTTAATGGTATGGGGCCTGTGCAGTTGGAGTGATATGGACCCCCTGATAGTTCTAGATATGAGTGTGACAGGTAACACGTACGTAAGCGTCCTGTCTGATCACCTGCATCCATTCATGTCCATTGTGCATTTGACGTACTTGGGCAATTACAGCAGGAGAACGTGACACCCAACACCTCCAGAGTTGCTACAGAGTGGATCCAGGAACACTCTTCTGAGTTTGAACAATTCCGCTGGCCACCACACACCCCAGGCATGAACATTACTGAGCATATCTGGGATGCCTTGTAACCTGCTGTTCAGAAAAGATCTCCACCCCCTCGTACTCTTACGGATTTATGGATAGCCCTGCAGGATTCGTGGTGTCAGATCCCTCCAGCACTTACAGACATTAGTTAAGTCCATGTCACGTCGTATTGCGGCACTTCTGCGTGCTCGCGGGGGCCTTACACGATATTAGTCAGATGTACCAGTTCCTATGGCTCTTCAGTGTATTGGCTCTTAAGTATTAGTATGACATGGTTGGGTGACTTCTAACGTTGCATTATATTACATTTAGGACCAATGTGCCAGTGTTCACAACGATTTAATATCTTGTCAGTATCTGACTTGATATTTCTGCAGATTCTACTTTCTTTGATATTTCTATGAAAGTCATTCCGAAATAATGTGAACAGTAGTGGTCCGTTCGCACGTCCTGAGAATACACACTAAATTACTCATGAGCCATTGAATTGCCTCGCGCATGGGATAAAGTAACGTCTCCTCTCTTTGACGCAGACCGCATTGAAATTTATAAATCCAACCAGATACTCGGTAGAGACGTATTTTCTTTAGTTTCTTTCACACTTCCTCAGAGCACAACGAAATTACTCATGAACCAGTGAACTGCACTCTGGATAGAATAAAGTACCGTGTTCTCTCTTTGATGGAGTCCGCATTCCATTTATAAATCCGTCCTGATACTCAATATAGATGTTGGTAGAATCGGTGTGGAACATTTCGAAATTAACAAACAATGGATTCATTTAATACCAACAAGACGTGGATTCTAGAATCCTATTTACGAATATCACGATTTGGATTTCGCATGGTCTGTGCCGACAGAATCCATGCCGGTTATTCTGGAGATTTTTTCTGACTCATGCCAACTACAGCATTGTGTGGGAAAGGCTTTATTGCCAGAAAGTAGGTACCACTTATTAAATGAATCTATGACTGGTAAACGACGTTTCTGTAGGTGCACTAAAAGTTCCCTTTCGATGCATAAAGTACTGTCGCGAGCAAATGTAAGCGGCTGGAGTGTCGTCCGGTGAGCGGTCACTCGCCGAGTAGCGAAGGGCCAACCAGCTAGCCGTGTCCGACTCACTGGCTGCCATGTCGCCTCCGTTCTGCCTCGCCTGCTGCCTTTGTGAACGAGAAGAGCACCAGTTTCACTTACACGCCTGTAGCTGAAACACGGCCTTTCTGTTTTGCCCTCAAAGATAAGTTAAATTGCCTGCGAACTACACCAATTAGTTACTAATCAGCCGACACTAACAGTTTCCTCCACAACCTAAAAGACGCACGAGGATTTATCAAGCACCGCGTGTCCCAGATCACTTTTGCGCAGTGACGGTCGTGACTGCAGTTCTCAGCCAGACGACGGAAACCTACTTGCACTGGAAGTGAAGCTTGCCTGCGCGTAGTGAGGCGACTTTTGCTGTGCGGTACAGCGTAATGCGTTGGGGGTACGCCTCGCGAGACAGGTGATCCAGACACGAAGTACGAGGGACGTTCCGAATGTAAGTTTCCTCATTGTTTTTGAAAGACAAGATGGTACACTAAGTGACAAAAAAAAAAAAGAAACATGTGAATCAACACCCGTTGCTGGTTCAGCGAGAGAAGGGTGGTAAGCGGAGGTGGAATGATGATGCATGCGCAGGGCACTTAGTGGGGACATGAAGTGGAACGATAAAGTTGACTCAGCCGTGCGTAAAGCGGGTGGTAGACTTCGGTTTATTGGTAGAATACTAGGAAAATGCAATCAGTCTACAAAGCGGGTTGTTTACAAATCACTCGTGCGACTCATCCTAGAAAACTGCTCAGCTGTGTGGGACCCATACCGAATAGCACTAGCAGGGCATAATTAACGTATACAGAGAAGGGCAGTACGAATGGTAAGAGGCTTGTCTGATCTGTGGGAGAGTGTCACTGAGATGTTGAAAAAACTGAACTGGTAGACTCTTGAGGGTAGACGAAACTACTTCTAGAAAGTCTACAAACAAAGTTTCAAGAAGTGGCTTTAAATGATGACTCTAGAAATATACTTCAACCCGCTACACATCGCTCCCGTAGGGGTCGTAAAGACAAGACTAATTTATTTACAACACGCGCGGAGGCATTTGAACAGTCATTGTTCCCGCGCTCCATAAGTGAATGGAACGGGAAAAATCCCTGATAACTAGTACATTGAAACGCAGCATCTGCTATGCACTTCACAGCGGTTTACAGGGTATAGATGTAGATGTAGATGTTCAGAGTAGCAGCAGACCGGCGTGTCCGAGGTTACTCGATTACACGTCACGTTGGCAGATGGACGTGTAATGACAACGTGGTCGCCAACGGAAGTGCGTGCTGTTATCCGGTATGAATGGGCTCTTGGGACTAGTGTGTTCGTCATCTACGAATGCCTGTAGACCGTATATGGTGAAGAGGTCAAGTCACGTTAAATGATGGATCGCTGGTGTTGCATGTTCAGCGAAGGAAAGCAGAGTGTTGGGGATGAAGGCGAGGTGGCCGATCCTCCTCATCAACGAATGGAAACAACTTTGCTAGAGTACAGGACACGGTATTAGCAGACATGCGCATAACTGTGTCAGACGTGGCGTTCACAGTAAGTACTGGACAAGCTGAGGCCGATCACATGCTCCAAGATGTGTCTGCAAAATGGGGACCGAGAAACCTGATCCCGGTTCACAAACGTACAAGAATGGGTATGAGCCACGATGACTTGATGCGGTATGCGCAATAAGCAAACGAGTTTCTGTTCAGAATCATCACGTATTGACACTACAATGAAAAGTCTTGCTATGTCATTGGAGCAGATACCTCCTCGCGATGTTCTTCGTTTTCGTACGTTTATGATCACTCTGTCTCAAGTTCGTGGTGTTGGAGAAACATCGACAATTTTTTTTATTGATGAACCATTGTGTGTTAGAACTCGTAGGTCTTGTAAATTTGGTCATGATAATAATGTTTGTGTTTTTGTGCGTGGTAAGGGTGGTGGTATGAAATGTAAAATAGTCGGCGATATGAATGTATACAATAGTATGTAATAAAGTATAGTACATACTGCACATGGGTACACCTCTTTACCCCAGAATCCAAGACCACCTCAGTGACGAGGAGGCATCCAAACCAAAGCTGAATTGGTGCAGGCTGTGCGACAATTCTTCGCATCTCAGGGCACCGAGTTTTACAGAGTGGTTTCTTCAAACTGATCGCACGCCATGGCAAATGCCTCAATGTCGGTGGTGACTGTGTCGTAAAATAGTGTGAGGTGTATAGTTTATGATGCCATGTTGTATTTGTTTTTGCCAATAAAGCTTCCGTGTGAAATGACGAAACTTTCTTTCGGAAGGACACTCGTAAGTTTGTCTACTATACAAGAAAAGACCATTGATCTAAAAACCTGAATTACTTTTAAATGGTTTTCTGCGCCTCTCTGCGCCAATACTACTGATTCCTCGTGCCCACTTTGGGCACGCAACACGTAATTACCTTCCTTGTACGTATATTTGTCTGTCCATCTTCTGTGTTACCCTTTTTGGAGATGTCCATATCTCTTCAACTGAACTACCTGTTATGGCACTCATTAATGCAATATCTACAGTCGTAGGAAACTTCAAACGCAACTCATCATTCTTCAATAGTTCAGTATCCCACTTCTTTGCACATTGATTCTTGCAGATGAATCGCTTAAACTTCAGTCCACTTTTCATCATTACTAAATTTCGATCTGAGTCTACATTTGCTCCGGCATTTTGGAATTGTAGTGACGGACGAAAAAAACCTGGTTTGCACTGTAGTGTGTCGTAGCAAGACTAAATTTACTTCTGATGGAGATCGAGTGCATACTACAACATAGATAGTATTAGATCACTTTATTATTGATTGAACAATATAAAATATTTCACGTGGAAACAATTAATGTCCACATCAATGACAATCTGTGGCTGTTATTGTCGCAGAACACTATGAATTATCACTTGATACAAAGCAGAATGATGGTCTTATCTCGGCATACAATTGACTACAAACTTTTGTTCACACTTCTGGCCAATAGTTTCGTTATGTCGCAGCCGGATCTGAAGTAAGACCATGCTGTCGTCGTAGACAGTAATTACTGAGTGGGACTGAGCGACGCTGCGCTCTCACTTAAGTAATCTTCTGGCAGCGGCGGCGTATAAACTTCTTCTACGCGACTCTCATTACTTGTCATTCCGTCGTGAGGTACCAGCTTTGGCAAGGGACCTCGTTCTTCAGACGACACCACGGGGCTCTGTGTCTGAAGATGATTTAATCCAGCTGGAATCTTTCCTTGTCTCGAGGCGTTTTCCGTGTCTACGTCTTCCTCTTGTGACTTTTGTGCAGTGTGTTCGCTATAACTAGCTAAAATTTATTTTATAACGCTACTAGTTTTGCTGCTCCCTCATTCTTACTACCGATACCATATTCACCCTTAACTCTGTCCTTTATTCCTTCCCTTAATGCAGAACCCAATAATCCACGATTATTAGAGTTCCGCTTCTCTTTACATACTGAATTGCACTTTGAATATCCTCATACTAATTCTTGATCTCTTCATCTGTGATGGCGGCATGTATAGCTTAACTATTGCTGTTGGTGACGGTATGGCGTCGATTCTGATAAGAATAATCATATCACTTAAATCTTCATAATAATTCACTCTCTGCGCTACTTTCGTATTCATGACGAATGCTACTCTTGTTACATCATTTTCTGCTGTTCTTCATGTGACCTTGTATTAGTGTGGCCAGAGATTCTTATATTCTTTCCATTTCATTTCACTGTCCGCCACTATACCTAGACTGAGCATATGCATTTCCATTTTCAAATTTTCTACCTTACTTAACATTCAACTTCTACGAGTAACATTCGACGCCCTGACTTGTGGAACGTTTCCGTTTCGCTGGTTATTCAATCTTGTTCTCATGGTCTCCACCTCCTTTGGCAGTCCACTCCCGGAGGTCCGAATGGGGAAGTAAGGGAACCTTTACCAGTGGAGAGACCATTACGACAAATATTCAGTAATTTTATACATTTTTGATTGGAGAACACCGCAGCTATTTTCGCAAATTACACTGTGGGAAATACTGCAACTAGCCACAACTCTTATTGAAATGATTTTATTATACTGTTATTAGTTTCGGGCTTGAGCCCGTCGTCAGATGGTACCGTTGACTTCTAGCGAGTTTTAAATTTGTATCCTAAAATATAACTAAGTTTTTGTGATGCATAATTCACAAAAGATTTTTCATCAATGTATGGAACATATACAGCGCTATGTAATCACAAAAAGTTTGTTAAAATTTAGGGTGCAAATGTAACATGAAAATTCTTTTGTAAACTATACATCACAAAACTTCGTTATATTTTAGGATACAAATGTAAAACTTGCAGGAAGTCGAAGCTACCAACTGGCGGCAGGCTCAGACCCGAAATAAGTAACGGTGTAATAAAATCATTTCAAGAAGACTTTGGCTGGTTGTAGTGTAATTTTAAAATATTCAGTTACAGATCACACGTCCTGTGGATACACGTTACGTGTCGATAACGCACTAATTTCCGCTTCTGAACCCTTGTATTTACTCTTCCGCCTTTTAGGGGCAGTTTTCGAAGTGAAGGGCAAGAGGGCGCCTCGAACGTCTTCTCGCTCACCGCCCTCTTTGACAAGGCCGCTGGCAGAATTAGTATGACTCCTCACATCGCAAGTCTTCGACCGGCCTTTTCACTGAGCATCTAAACCGAGGCTGGGATCGGACTCGTGTCCAAGGACTTTCCGATTACCAATAAAAGACGCCACCACTAGACTATGGTGTCTCGACCCGCTGAAACATCAGTATAAGGAACCGCTATAGCGAGGATACCCAGCACCGCAACGGCCTCGGAGCGTTGTCTCGCCTGCCCATAGCTTTTTAACTTCACACCGCGGAGGAGTTCTGGGTGTGGGCGTACTGTGGAGGCGGCCAGACGTCTGACTGCGGCAGCCGTCGTCACAGGCAGGTCATTGTTGAGGCCCACGTAACTTTCGACCGCTGTGAGTACCTGTTGTCCTGGGTGAGTCACAGCACTGCATGCACCTCACACGCTGGAGGTGGAGATTCGGCATGCGGACGCTCTGTACTGTATACGAAAAATTTCGAAAGCGGTATTGCAACTTCACATCGACTGCTTTACTGGAAGTATCATGTATACTATTTATGCATGGAAATATATAACATGGATTTATCATAAATTCATAATTATTATTTCACGTCGTTAGGTTTATTTTTAAAGATGTTGTCTCTTAATTTCCACAACTACTCTTTTTCTGTACCCATCAGGCTGTTCATTCTATTCGACAGATCCTGTAATTCTTCATCACTTTCAAAAATGGTTCAAATGGCTCTGACCACTATGGGACTTAACTTCTAAGGTCATCAGTCCCATAGAACTTAAAACTCCTTAAACCTAACTAACCTAAAGACATCACACACATCCATGCCCGAGGCAGGATTCGAACCTGCGACCGTAGCGGTCGCGCGGTTCCAGACTGTAGCACCTAGAACCGCTCGCCCACTCCGGCCGGTTCATCACTTTCACTGAGGGTAGCAATGTCATCAGGGAATCTTAACATTGATATTCTTTCACCTTCTTTTACATCAGTCATTGTTTCTTTGATGTGTAGATTGAAGAGTAGGAACGAAAGGCTACACCATTTTTTCTTTAAAGGATACAAAAATTTTAGTTGATTTAGTTACCTTTGAAAAGACTATATATAATTGTCCGTGGGTAAAGACGGGATTTGGTATATACAAACCTGCTCTTTGAAGCGCTTGTCTCTGCGAGATGTTTATAGTGATCGCAAATGTGATTTTAACCGGTCTTCTTGTCAGTGGAAAAGGAATGCTTGGATAAAATGGTGTTAGGTTTATCCATGGTACTACAACAGTTTTCCCGGTGTCTATCAGTTGAGCATTAATTGTAAACAGGGGACCTGCGTGAAACTTGCCCTCCTTTGTAGTTGAAATTAATGACAGTATGTGGAATTTCGAACATCTTGCACCATTTGACATTGTCGAATGCTTCACCGAGGTCGACAAAATCCTATAAACGTGTCTTGATTATTCCTCAATCTTGCTTTCATTATCAACTGCAACGTCAGAATTTCTCTTTGGTGCCTTTACCTTTCCTAAAGCCAAACTGATCGTCATCTTCCACATCCTCAATATTCTTGTCCATTGATCTGTATATTATTATTGTCAGCAACTTGGGTGCATGATACGTTACACTGATTGTGCGATAAATTTCGCGCTTGACAGCTTTTGCAATCTTCGGAATTGTGTGGTTGATGTTTTTCCGAAAATTAGATAGTATATCGCCAGCTTCATATATTCTGCACACCAGATCTCCCCAATGCTTTTACAAATTATAGTGGAATATTATCTATCCCTACTGCCTTATTCGACCGTTAGTCTTTGGAAGGTCTTTTAAATTGTGATTCTAATACTGGATCCCCTATCTCTTCTATATCGACTCCTTTTTCTTCTCCTATCTCGTCATAAGACATGTCTTCCCCGTCATAGAGGCCTTCAAAGTAAGCTTTTCCACCCATCCGCTCTCCCCTATGCATTTAACAGTGAATTTCCCATTGGACTCTTACTGTTACAAACCATGCTTATGATTTCAACGAAGGTTGTTTGGACTTTTCTGTTTGCTGAATCAGTCCTTCCTACAGTCAATTCTTTTTTTATTTCTTCACATTTTTCTTGTAGTCATTTCGCCTTGGCTTCTCTGCACTTCCTATTTCTTTGATTTCTAAGTAACTTGTATTTCTGTATTCCTGAATTTCACAGAACATTTGTATGCTTCCTTCCTGATTCTTAACAAAGAATTCGCTATTACCAGTTGAAATTTGTTGCAGAACTCAATTACTCTTTCTTCTGTCTCGTTCCTACTATCAAACCCATATTCTCCGTTCTTCTACTCCTTCCCCTACAACCACATTCCAATCCCTCATGACTTTCAAATTCCCGTCTCCCTTTACCCGTTCAATATCCTCATACACTTTGACCCTCTGTTAATCTTCTGCTTGCGATGTCGACACGTATACTTGAACTATTGTTGTTGGTGTTGCTTTGCTGTCGATTCTGATGAGACCAACCCTATCATTGAATTGTTCACAGGAACTCGCTCTCTGCCCCACTTTCCTGTTCATAACGAATCCTACTCCAGTTATACTACTTTCTGCTGCTGTTTATATTACCCTATACTCATCTGCCTAGAAATCCTTGTCTTCTTTCAATTTCACTTTACTGACCCCTACTATATCTAGGTCGAGCCTTTGCATTCCGCTTTCCCCATTATCTAGCTTCCCTACCACGTTCAAACTTCTTTCATGTCCCAAATCGCGGGACGTTGCCCTTTTGTTGGTTATACAATGATTTTCTCATGGGCATGTTCGCGTCGACAGTCCCCTTCCGGATGTACGAATAGTAGATTAGTCCGGAATATTTTGCCAATGGAGAGCTCATCATGACATCTTTTCATTCACAGTCCACATGTCCTCTGGATACACATTATGTGCCTTTAATGTATGGATTCTGTTGCCGTCTGCATTCGCGTGTCGTTGATCACTGTTGATTTTTCCGCCTTTCGTGGCAGTTTCCCACTCCAAGGGCAAGAGAGTGCCTAGCACCTCTGTCCGCTCCTCTACCCTCTTTGAAAAAGCCGTTGGCTGAATGAATGTGATTTCTTATATCGGAAGTCTTTGGCCGCCATTGCTCATCTGGTATAATTGCGTAAAAGGAAACCTATTTACGGAAATGAGCTAGTGGAATTTCACCGTCGTATCTGTACAAAATATTTCGGAAATCGAAAAGGAAGTTTCAGTACGTGAACAGCGTCTGAAACTGTCAATAAAAGACAAAGATTTATATTTCAGATGTTTTTTGTGTTCTTGTTCTCTCAACGTAAGATGTGTATCGGTGAAAGAGACGCGAACGAACAGTGACAAGTAAAGTTTCATTGATTGGTGTAAAGAACTGTTTTTTTTTCTTTTTTAAAAAGGATTTTGAGGGATGTATCACAATTAATATCTGAAACTAACACGAGTGAAAATATACGATAATGGAAACAAATGCTCTCCAATAAACATGAATACAAACGAATAGTTTGTGAAGTAATTATGACCGTGTTGTTGCTTGCCGGCGTTGACTCCTGTATGAAATATTTCCCTAGTCAGTAGAAATGTATTTGAGGTGTAAGCTTTTCGATCACGTTCCCATCTAATTCGGCTCAAAATTCACCCGTGGCCTACGTTAACAAAGTATACACTACTGCTTCAGAATGTTGCGTGTTATAACACTGTTCACCCGAACCTGTTGATGGAGGCGCTCCACGCGCGGGACAGGCCAGAGTGGCCGAGCGGTTCAACGCGCTTCAGTCGGGAACCGCGCGACCGCTACGGTCGCAGGTTCGAATCCTGCCTCGGGCGTGGATGTGCGTGATGTCTTTAGGTTGATTAGGTTTAAGTAGTTCTAAGTTCTAGGGGACTGATGACCTCAGAAGTTAAGTATCATAGTGCTCACAGCCATTTGAACCATTTTGTTTTCCACCCGCGGTTCTGCCCTCCCGGATCATCTGGTAAATCTTGACACGATTGAAAAACTCGCTGCTGCAGTCCTTCAACCGTATCAGCTGGAATGCTGTAGACTTCACATCTGAGATGCCCCCAGACAGATAGGACTGAGGTCAAGTGATCTTGGAGACAAAGGTACAAGCCGCGCTCGACCTATCTACTGCTTATAGTGGTTACTACTGCAACGTATTAACTTTTGTATCTATGTGCAACGTGATGTTCCAGTATGGATGGCGGTCATGTCCGAAACGCGTAATACTGGAATAATAAAGTAACTTTTGTTTTAGCGATCTATTCAACATTTTGCAGATTGCACGTCTGGCAACATCATCTGTGGCGGGTCGTTTGAATTTGCACCCGCAACCTCCTGATTGGCTAACTTTAACGCTAATTAACTCGGAAAAGCCGCAATGTATTGAATTTTTTTTTGTAAACAGTTATATCTGAGCACAACTTCTCCTGCAACACTGTCACAAGTTTTTCAGACTGTTTCTGACCCGCCTGCATACACAGTTTGATTCAGCTACCCCTACCACTGTCGTTTACGCAATGTTATAACTTGCCTTCATAAACCATGTGCGCGATTTTCATATTATTTCGCTCGCTACGGGCAAACTGTTACTGCTAATAAAAACATGAGCAGGACCTTTCTGTAGAAAATTTAATGCAGTAAAATTTTATGCTGGGATAATTTTTCGTTGGAGGCCATGGTTTCCAACTTATTCAAGAAAAAGATACAAAAGTGACCTTCAAACGCACCTCCACCCCAACACTCATCCCTCACCAATCAAGATTTCTAGTATTTTTTGCGTGCCACTCCCTCCTACCATTGTATAAAAATTTACGACTACACGAACTATTCCTGATATTCGTCCTTATTGGTCTCTATTGATTGAGCTAGCGCCGCCAGCATAGTCGGATACCTCGTTAATATTATTGATTTGAACGTGGCCGTGAGGGTAATGAACGAGAAAGGACTTTTCTAAACATTACGTCAAAACTAATTATGTTGACACTTCACTCCAAACCTAACACCTACAAACACAAGACCTGACGAATACGATGTAATTGTTTACATGCTGTTAAAATTCACAAAATTATAAGTAAAATTTTCTCAACCATCAGTAATAGAATTTGTAAGCTGGTGGCGTAAGAAGACCAAAAAGGTCGAATGTGGGAAGTAATTCGTGCAGTCGTAAATATTTATACAGTGACAGGATGGAGTGCCATGAACAACATACTAGAAATCCTGACCGATGGGGGTGAGTGTGGGAGTGGAGGTGCGTTTGATGTTCACTTTTGTAAGTTTTTCTTTAATAAATCGAAAACCGTGGCCTCCAGCGAAAACGTATCCCAGTACAAAATGTAGCTACATTAAATTACCAAAAAAAAGTCTCGTTAAATTTTTCTGTAGGAGTAATAATTCGCGAGTAGCGAGCGGAGGAATATCAAAATCTCACGCGTGCGTTATGAAGACCAGATATAACATTGCGGTAAGGGCAGCTGAATCATCCTGTATTAAAAATATACAACGTACATCCATCCCATTGTTTATTAGTGCATGGTGTAAAAATTTTAAGTAAATTGATCTAGAATTTTTCAAAATTTTTGGTAATAACGTTTACAGCGCCTCGTCTTTATACAGTGGAATAGATACGGTCCGCCCGTTACGCAAAACACTGTTTTTCTCATCAAACCCAAACACCTCTGTGCCATCATCAGTAGGTTTTATTTATTCAGATGTGTGAAGCATTATCGTAATTTAATTGATAACTACTGTAGGAACGTTTGCACATTATCATGTCCTGATAGGCGACAGACGGCAGATGGCCAGCTACCAGTACATGATAATGTACAAACGTTGCTGGCAAATGTGATGACGTAAAATTGTAAATACGCTTAATTTACCTAGATTAGTTACCATTCAAAATACGTTCACATTTCACACATTTGAACAAAGAAGATCTGCTGATGACGGCATAGATATGGAAAAAACGGTATTTTGGATAACAGGCAATGAAACGTACAACAGTCGTTTTTCCTGCGCCCCATACGGGAATGAAACGGCACAGTAGGAACTACTCTCTGTCATACACGCTGAGGTGAGAAAAGTCGTGGGATACCTCCCTCTATCGTGCTTGACCTCCTTTTGCCCGACGTAGTGCAACAACTCGACGTAGCATGGACTCAACCAGTCGTTGGAGATCTTCTGCAGAAATACTGAACCGCGCTACATCTGTAGACGTCCATAATTGCGAAAGTGTTCCCGGTGCAGAATTTTGTGCACATGTTCGATGGGATTCATGTCAGGCGATCTGGGTGGAAAAATCATTCTCTCGAATTGTACAGAATTTTCTTCAAACTAGTCGCGAACAATTGCGGCCCTGTGACGTGGCGAATTGTCATCCATAAAAATTCCATCGTTGTTTGCGAACATGAAGTTTATGAATGGGTGCAAATGCTCTCCAAGTAGCCGAACATAACCTTTTCCAGTCAATGATCGGTTCTGTTGGACCATTCAATGTAAACACAGATAACACCATTATGCAGCCGCCACCAGCTTGCACAGTGCCTTGTTGACTACTTAGGGCCCATGGCTTCGCGGAGTCTGTACCACACTCGAACCCTACCATCAGCTCTTACTATAGGGCCTCATTTGACCACGTCACGGTGTTCCAATCGTCTGGGGTCCAACTGATGAGGTCACGAGCCCAGGAGAAGCGCTGCAGGCGATGTCGCGCTGTTAGTAAAGGCACTCGCGTCGGTCATCTGCCTGAATTTGGTGTTCTCGGCACACATTTGGCACTGTGGATCTCGGAATATTGAATTCCCTAACGATTTCCGAAATGAAATGTCCCATGCGTCTAGCACCAACTACCATTCCTCGTTCAGTCTGTTACTTCCAGTCGTGCGGCCGTAATGACATAGGAAGTCTTTTAACATCAGTCACATGAGTACAAATGACAACTCCTTTTATGCCTTGTGTAAGCGATACTACTGCCTTCTGTGTATGTGGACATCGCTGTCCCACGACTTTTGTCAACTCAGTGTACTTTACTGTGGTTAGCAGAGTATGGATGTTGTTGTTGTCGTGGTCTTCAGTCCTGAGACTGGTTTGATGCAGCTCTCCATGCTACTCTATCCTGTGCAAGCTTCTTCATCTCCCAGTACCTACTGCAACCTACATCCTTCTGAATCTGTTTGGTGTATTTATCTCTTAGTCTCCCTCTACAATTTTTACCCTCCACGCTACCCTCCAATATTAAATTGGTGATCCCTTGATGCCTCAGAATATGTCCTACCAAACGATCCCTTCTTCTAGTCAAGTTGTGCCACTAATTTCTCTTCTCCTCAATCCTATTCAATAACTCCTCATTAGTTATGTGATCTACCCATCTAATCTTCAGCATTCTTCTGTAGTACCACATTTCGAAAGCTTTTATTCTCTTCTTGTCCAAACTATTTATCGTCCATGTTTCACTTCCATACATGGCTACACTCCATACAAATACTTTCAGAAATGACTTCCTGACACTTAAATCTATACTCGAGGTTAACAAATTTCTCTTCTTCAGAAACGCTTTCCTTGCCGTTGCCAGTCTACATTTTATATCCTCTCTACTTCGACCACCATCAGTTATTTTGCTCCCCAAATAGCAAAACTCCTTTACTACTTTAAGTGTCTCATTTCCTAATCTAAAACCCTCAGCATCTCCCGACTTAATCGACTACATTCCATTATCCTCGTTTTGCTTTTGTTGATGTTCATCTTATATCCTCCTTTCAAGACGCTATCCATTCCGTTCAACTGCTCTTCCAAGTCCTTTGCTATTTCTGACAGAATTACAATGTCATCGGCGAACCTCAACATTTTTATTTGTTCTCCATGGGTTTTGATACCTACTCCGAATTTTTCTTTTGTTTCCTTCCCTGCTTGCTCAATATACAGATTGAATAACATCGGGGAAAGGCTACAACCCTGTCTCACTCCCTTCCCAACCACTGCTTCCCTTTCATGCCCCTCGACTCTTATAACTGCCATTTGGTTTCTGTACAAATTGTAAATAGCCTTTCGTTCCCTGTATTTTACCTCTGCCACCTTCAGAATCTGAGAGAGATTATTCCAGTCAACATTGTCAAAAGCTTTCTCTAAGTCTACAAATGCTAGAAACGTAGGTTTGCCTTTCCTTAATCTAGCTTCCAAGATAAGTCGTAGGGTCAGTATTGCCTCACGTGTTCCAATATTTCTACGGAATCCAAACTGATCTTCCCCGAGGTCGGCTTTTACTAGTTTTTCCATTCGTCTGTAAAAGGGATTGGAATTATTATATTCTTCTTGAAGTCTGACGGTATTTCGCCTGTCTCATACGTCTTGCTCACCAGATGGTAGAGTTTTGTCAGGACTGGCTCTCCCAAGGCTGTCAGTAGTTCTAATGGAATGTTATCTACTCCAGGGGGCCTTGTTTCGACTCAGGTCTTTCAGTGCTCTGTCAAACTCTTCACGCAGTATCATATCTCCCATTTCATCTTCATCTACATCCTCTTCCATTTCCATAATATTGTCCTCAAATACATCGCCCTTGTATACACCTTTCTGCTCTCCGTTCTTTGCTTAGAACTGGGTTTCCATCTGAGCTCTTGATATTCATACAAGTGGTTCCCTTTTCTCCAAAGGTCTCTTTAATTTTCCTGTAGGCAGTATCTATCTTACCCCTAGTGAGATAAGACTCTACATCCTTACATTTGTTCTCTAGCCATCCCTGGTTAGCCATTTTGCACTTCCTGTCGATCTCATTTTTGAGACGTTTGTATTCCTTTTTGCCTGCTTCATCTACTGCATTTTTATGTTTTCTCCTTTCATCAATTAAATTCAATATTTCTTCTGTTACCCAAGGATTTCTACTAGCCCTCGTCTTTTTACCTACTTGATCGTCTGCTGCCTTCACTACTTCATTCCTCAAAGCTACCCATTCTTCTTCTACTGTATTTCTTTCCCCCATTCCTGTCAATTGTTCCCTTATGCTCTCCCTGAAACTCTGTACAACCTCTGGTTTAGCCAGTTTATCCAGGTCCCATGACCGAGCGAGGTGGCGCAGTGGTTAGCACACTGGACTCTCATTCGGGAGGACGACGGTTCAATCCCGTCTCCAGCCATCCTGATTTAGGTTTTCCGTGATTTCCCTAAATCGTTTCAGGCAAATGCCGGGATGGTTCCTTTGAAAGGGCACGGCCGATTTCCTTCCCTAACCCCGAGCTTGCGCTCCGTCTCTAATGACCTCGTTGTCGACGGGACGTTAAAAAACACTAACCTAATCTAACCAGGTCCCATGTCCTCAAATTCCCACCTTATTGCAATTTCTTCAGTTTTAATCTACAGTTCATAACCAATATATTAAATCTCTGTCTTACCATTATATAATCTATCTGAAACCTGTCAGTATCTTCCGGCTTCTTCCATGTATACAACCTTCTTTTATGATTCTTGAACCAAGTGTTAGCTATGATTAAGTTGTGTTCTGTGCAAAATTCTACCAGGCGGCTTCCTCTTTCATTTCTTACCTCCAATCCATATTCACCTACTACGTTTCCTTCTCTCCCTTTTCCTACTACCGAATTCCAGTCACCCATGACTATTAAATTTTCGTCTCCTTTCACTATTTGAATAATTTCTTTTATTTCATCATACATTTCTTCAATCTCAACTTATGGATGTAAATGTGCCAAAACATTATGACCATTGGTCACAGCGAATACCGACCTGGCACGCGGTAAGGTGAGTATATAAGCAGTGCAGAGACGATTGGGGAATCATTCTAGCGACATCACGTATGCTGAAATCTACTGACAAAAACCACTTTGGCAAAGGCCAGATTGTTATGACCCAACGCCAGGGAACGATCATCTCGGAAGCGAGGAAACTGGTCGGCTGTTGGCGTGATACTATTGTGAGCAACTATAGGTAGCGCTTCAGTGAACGTGAAACCACGAATAGGCGGCAGAATGGCGGACCTTCACGCCACATCAGGGAATGTGGAGACTGTATGACCTGTGTGTTCTGCTAAGAAGGGTAGGTGCCCATGTGTGGCTGATCTGATGACAGGGTACAATGCATGGTGTCCATATCACGTTCCTCTCCCTGTAGCATGTGGCGTTCCGCCATGACCAATCCAGTTGTCTGCTGTCTTCGGACAAGGAGCAGCGTATGGCAGGGCCATTGGTTCTGTTGGCGAGAGTTACTGCCGCACTCCTACAATGGCAACGTAGTCAGATTTAGTGGCAGATGCTTTGTTTTACGAATGTGTACTTGGTAAGCTAACTTTCGGTGTGTGGTGAAGGGTACTTGTGCTAGCGCTGTTAATGACAAATATTTCATCCGGGATTTGCGTGAGGGATGAACTACTTTCGGTAAGGTTTTGTACGAGTTAGAGCTTGTCTGATTCCGTGGGATTTATATATCGGGAGTATGTTGCCTGATTTCTTTCGGCGCCGGCCTTAGTGGCCGAGCGGTTCTAGGCACTACAGTCTGGAACCGCGCGACCGCTACGGTCGCAGGTGCGAATCCTGCCTGGGGCGTGGACGTGTGTGATGTTCTTAGGTTAGTTAGGTTTAAGTAGTCCTAAGTTCTAGGGGACTGATGACCTCAGAAGTTAAGTCCCATAGTGCTCAGAGCCAGCCACTTCTTTTGGAACATACTCTCGTAGCTCTAAAGGTAAACCCTTCCACATCAGGCAACGTCTGTCTTGTAGCATCTGTCATCGGAGTTTGTTGACCATCTCCGTAAAGCTTATTGAATGAAATAGTGGTAGAATCACAGCCATCGTTCCTGACATCTTCTGCATATCCCCTTTTAATCATTGCTGGTTAGGGAGCTATGCTCAAAATCGGAATCCTTGTCTGCTATATTTCGTGAGTTACGTTTAGTTAGGGTTGTTCTACTGAATACCAGTCTCGTACTTGACTTTCTTACGAATTTTTCTATGTAATCGTTCCACTTGAGGTTGCTCCAGACGCAAAGGTGAAAAGCTATTGTACAGTTGTGGCTGTTTCCAGCCATTTATAGCCAATAGTGTAATGGAATAATAGTGCGTCCCTCCGTCTACTTTATTACGATAGACTACATTTATTTATATTGATAAACGATCTACAATTCCTCCACCGATCGCCAGTTCTCCGCAGAACTTCCTCATTTTGCCCACGTTTCTTGTACTTTTTTTGAGTTGTTTTCGACAGTGTACAAAAAATAAATGTCGTGTGGCTACTGGCTACAAACCTTTGTGCCCGACCACACTTGGGCTGCTTGCGTGTCAGTTTCGGAGCTGCTTGAATGAGGGGAATAGGATTCAAGATCAAGAAAGCCGAGAATGGCTGAGAGAGTGGTGTGATGACCACATGCCCCTCCATACGGCATCCAATGGAGCCAGTGGCAGAGAATGACATGATGGTCAGTCGGTCCTGATTATCCTATCAGGACCAGAACCGGGAGCCGTGTTTCGTACCTTACGCTACTTTTCAACGCTCCCAACTGATCACAGAAACTAATGGTGATAGATCGTCTGAACTCGAAGAGGCTGCTGGTGGATACATGCACGCCTGTCGTATCTCGCTGTAGGTACCTGAAATACACTAACCTGCGTCTTTCAGACGATGGTGTCCCCTCTGCACAGTAGAAGCGCTGGTCGTGGATTCACCGGACTGAGAATCTGGATGAATGGATGTAACGCTGTGAAATGAGATGAAGTCTGACAGGAGTTAGTGGTCGAATAATAGCGCGCAGTTTTTTTGAGGGGATGCCATTTTTAAATTCTAGTAATTTCTTTTGTGATGGTTTACAAAACACGTTTATATCAGCACTTATCATTCATCTGCACCGTGCACTGATTACAACGCTCTTACATGCGCGTATCGTGACAAAACACAGTCAGTTACATTTAACAAACTCTAAACATTGTGACAGTTTAAGTGATAAGGCATGTTCTACCGTGATCAACGGGATCTGCGCCCGATACGCAAACGCTAACCTCTGCCGTCCCTTCCCGACTGACTTTGTTACCTCGACACAGGGTAGGAAAGTGCTTCCTTGTGTTTTGGGCCAATGAGAGCCCTCATTTTGCCTTCTGGGGTCGACCTGTGGCATTCTTCTTACATGGCTAATTAACACCACATCACCAGGGGACACACTTTCTGCCCCATTTTATTTACCCTCTCTGTCTCTGACAATCCAGTGGCAACATATTGCCCAACATTGCATTGTCTTGGATATCACTCATTGAGTACCCGCTATTAACGTAATCATTATAGATTGACTTTAAATTTCCGTTTATCCGCCTGTTTTTGTGGTACAAGGGTACCACCATAACTATGGATCTGTATTCTATGATAAGGTAAAGTGCATGAAAAGGACTCTTCTATATGCTTACTGCTGCCAACATGTGTAGGTAGTTGTCTGTGTTAACTGTGCCACTCACTACGTGTGCTGTCGTTAATGTTGCCGCTGTTTTGTGCCTGCAGGTGAGTTGGCGGTGCTGCCGCCATGTGGCGCTTCCCGCGGCCCCCTCCCATCGGCTCAGCCCTGCGCCACTATGGCCCCCCAGACGACGACTGCCGCGGACACAGGGTAAGGCGGACAACTTGGCCCTCAGCTGTCACTGGAGCCCGCCCTGTTTCTGGTAGACGTGCTTGCCGCTGCCACCTCCCTGCGTCCTAAGACGGCAGCGCAGCGTGGCGCCGTCATGTAGTGTAGCCGTATCATGCCCCCAACCACGCTACTGCACTCTGCATCGCGTGTAGCGCGCCCAGGAGTAGCGAGCGCTTCCAGAACGGTACACGGCAACACAGTCTGTCTCTGGACAGCTCCAACCACCGCCATCCTAAGCTTTTGGACTGCACTAAGTGCTTTTATCTGAGATCAGTAACGTGGCAGGTTCTCCGAGACCAAAAAAGCTCGTCAGGTCAGGTCAAATGTCAAAACCACACTAATAGTTTTCTTTGACTATGAAGGATTAGTTCATCATGAATTCGTACCCACAGGGACAAACTGTTAATCGATGGTACTTCCGGGACGTGCTGCAGCGCCTGCGAGAAAATGGAAGACGGAAACGGCCTGAAATGTGGCGAGACAATTCATGGGCTTTGCACCACGATAACGCACATTCATCGCTGTTTGTGCGTGACTATTGCATAAAAAAGCGAAATCACTGTGTTGTATCATTTTCCGTACTCTCCAGACCGGCCCCGGCGGTCTTTTTTTTTTATTTCCAAAGTTGAAAACCTCGTAGGAAGGACGAAGATTTGCAACGATAGACTAGATAAAAGAAAATTCGCAGATAGCACTTCGCGCGATCCAGCAAGAGGCGCACCAAGACTGCTTCCGGAAGTGGAAACGGTGTTGGGAGCGGTGTATCAATAAGTAAAAGGTAAACGTAAAAAATTTTTGTGGACAAAGTTCCTCAATTTTTTAAACAGATCTCGTATACTTGATGTTCTCGCGTGGCTGCTACGGATCGAGCGAGCGTCGCCTACTTTGAACCGCGCATCGTAACTGTCGCGAGGGTTGCGGCTGGCGCCCCTGCTCACCTCCTTGAATGAGTACGATAAGTGACCAGAAGCTGAGTCGTTCAATTTCGTGTTGGTGAGCATATCAAACGTTGAAGCAATCTCTTAGAGACGGCGCTTTAGGTGAAGCATAGACTTATGACCGATATAGGTATTTCAAAAGCAGACGAAGAACTATTGTAACACTTCTGTCACTAAATGTAACAGTTCTGCCACTCAATGTAACTGGGTGTTCTCTCTTTTGATGCTAGTCAGTTGTCAGGATGAGTATTACTGCAATGGGCATTTAATTCTAAAGCATTATGTCAGGGTGAAAATACTAAATAAATTAATTTTTCTCTCTTGACAACATGTGGACAGGGTGGGTTCTTCCTTGGCTCGGGTATGAGGTAGAATGAAACAGCATTTTTACATAAGATAACTTTTATTGCAAGTTTCGTACAACTGTTTCCTTACTCGATGTTCTGGCTCGGAGAGCGGCAGCTGTGTCGTTTGCGAAGCCTCCTGCTGCGGCAGCGGCGGCGTCTGATTACGCCTGGCGGTGTGTATCTCGTGTCGCCGTCTCGCCCAGTCGACTGGAGGCGCGCATCGTGCTGTGGCCCGTTTAATTATTGAGAGCGAAGTCGTGCATCGGACGGTGATACCTTGGATGTGGCGTCCCAGTGTTTCTCTTCTCTAAGCGGCCGCGTGTGTTGTGCGTCGGTCAGCGGAGCGGCGCGGCGGGGGAAGGCCAGTGTCCCGGACTCGAACAACGGACTCCCGCTTGCCAGTCTTCGGCTGTCAGATCTTCATCCCAGCTCACAGGTGACTGCTGATGTGAGGCCGTCTCCTTCCCGTCCTCACGAGTCACCCGGGTACGTAAAAATCAGACTTCAAATACCTTTTAACTTCTGTCTTCTGGCGCCGAGGCTGCTGCTTGCTATTCCATTACAGCGGCGGACTTGGTGCGTCTGTGTATGATGTAGTCTCTTCTTGCATGACGGTCTTCAGCACCGAAACTGACTGAAAACTACTGCTACTCTCCTTCTTTCTTTTCTTTTTGGGCCCACTGCGTCTCGTGTATTTATTCACTTCAGTTCACTGGAGGTGAACGACTTCACGGTCATTGCCTCTTCTGTCACGTTGAAAAGCTCTCGAAGAATCTTCTTAACGTCGGTCACTGGCTCTTGGAATGTAGGCGAGGGCCTTTGCTCACAGGTGACAACTGAGTAAAACGTTAGCCGGTCGGGCGATGCCCTGACGGCTGAAGCGACAGTGCCTGCTTATGTGGGGAGGGCGATGGCTTCTTCTGTCACGTGAAAAGCTTCTCGAAGAATCTTCTTGACGTGATCCGGTCGGGCGATGCCCTGACGGCTGAATCGACAGCTTCTCTTGAACGTGCTATGCTGAATTGCAAGTGCCGGCCGTTCCAACTGCTCCTTTGTCCGTTGTTTGCCAGTGTGTAATTCTTCTAAACTAAGTTTTTCATTTATTTTCTAATTTCTCTAATTTATTTACTTATCTTAAGTACCACTCAACACTATTGATGTTGACGTCCGTTCCCATGAACGTCAACTTGCATCACACCAGTGAGGGATCTGATTCTGCAAGCTCATAGATAGACCCTCCAAGACGATGGCAACATCCTGGAAATAAAGTATTATACATCTTAACGCATTCTGACAGAAAAACTGAACACGAGAAGGAGTGCGGCGAAGTTGGTCATGGTTGCTAAGAGACGCTATAAGCAAAGGAGTTGCGGAACTGCATCAAGACCATACAACTCCTCTCTCAAATATTGACTGGTCACAAAAACTGGGTTTGTGGCTGTGACTTTGAACCAAGCAGCAAGCGGCACAATGGGAGGTTCCTTCTAAACCTCGGCGAAAAAAAAAAAACCACACATGCCAAGAGTAATACTGTTGATGTATTTTTGATAGTAGTGCCGGGACTGTCCCAAAAGTGTTCGTTTGTCGTCAGACGGTCAATGAGAAGGTCTCCCGTGATGTTATAAGAAGTCTGCGCGAGGACAAGATGAGAAAACGTACACAGAGGTGTCGTAAGAACGATTGGATACTCCACCACCACATCGCACGGACGATGTTATTCACGATTTTTTGACTAAAAACAGGATGACGGCTATTTCCCACCCGCCATACGCATCAAACTTGGCTGTGTGTGACTTCTTCCTCTTCCCCGAGATGAAAATCAAGATGAAATGCCGAACATTTGATGTAATGGAGGACATTCCAGCGGAATCACGGACACCATAACAAAGAAAGACTCTCAGGATGCATTTAAAAAGTTTCATACTACTCTGAAGGCGACGGTGTAGGCCAGGCTCTAGGTAATACGTAATAATGTAATAAATAGTTTTCGGGAACGTCTGAATGCCACCACCACGTCACGGCAGCCTCCTGGCCAGCTGCCAGATAGCAGCGTCGGTGGGCGCGCCCTCCCGCCTGTCACGTCGTGACGTCACAATCCAGAGCAGAGCGCGGCATGCGGGCGGTGTGTGGGCGGCTGGCTCGCGGCGACGGCCATACCGCACCTGCCTCAACGACCGAGGCGCTGCGTGCCACAGCGTCAGGCACGTCACGCCGGCACCTCCGGACGGCGCCGCCAGGCTGAAAACACCCCCCCCCCCCTCCCCTCTTTATCTGTGGATTAGACTGTCACGAATTCAGTCATTCGCTAACACACAGAGAGATAGAAAGTGTATTTCATGTATGGCTTTTGCCTGCACACGCATACGCCGCAATTGAGTCAATAATTAAATGACTGAAGAGTAAGGACTCTCATGGTTATGATGGAGTGCGTAGCAGAATTTTAAAGTACTGCGCTGCACATGTTAGCCCTGTATTTAGCCATATTTGTAATTTTTCCTTTAGGAATGGTCAGTTTCTTGAGCGATTAAAGTACTCAGTAGTAAAGCCACTTTATAAAAAGGGAGAAAGGGATAATGTAGATAATTTTAGACCTATTTTTATACCACCCGTATTTGAAAAAGTTATTGAAAAGGCTATGTATGTAAGGATAATTGATCATTTTATATCACACGATTTGCTATCAAATGTACAGTTCGGTTTTAGAAGTAGTTTAACAACTGAAAATGCTATATTCTCTTTTCTCTGTGAGGTACTGAATGGGCTAAAGAAAAAGCTTCGAACACTTGGCGTATTTTTTGATGTAACTAAGGCATTTGATTGTGTTGATCACAAAATATTGCTCCAGATGTTGGACCATTACGGAATACGGGGAGTAGCTCACAATTGGTTCACCTCTTGCTTTAACAACAGGCAGCAGAAGATCATTATTCACAATGTTCATAACGGCTGTGATGTGGGATCTGAGTGGGGTACTGTCAAGTGGGGGTGCCCCAGGGATCAGTGTTGGGGCCACTCCTGTTCCTTATTTATATAAATGATATGCCCTCTAGTATTATGGGCAACTCTAAAATATTTCTGTTTGCTGATGACACTAGCTTGGTAGTAAAGGATGTTGTGTGCAACACTGGCTCGGTTTCAAATAGTGCAGTATATGACCTCAGTTCGGGGCTTGTAGAAAATAAACTAACGTTAAATCACAGTAAGACTAAGTTTTTACAGTTTGTAACACACAATTCAACAAAACCTGACGTTTTAATTTTACAGAACGGGCATATGATTACTGAAACTGAACAGTTCAAATTTCTAGGTGTTCAGATAGATAGTAAGCTGTGGTGGAAAGCCCACGTTCAGGATCTTGTGCAAAGACTTAATACTGCCATTTTTACTATTCGAACGGTTTCAGAAGTGAGTGATACTTCGACACGAAAATTAGTCTACTTTTCTTATTTTCATTCGCTTATGTCGTGTGGTATCATATTTTGGGGTAACTCTTCCCATTCTACAAGCATATTTTTGGCTCAGATACGGGCAGTTCGGGCTATAAGTGGTGTAAGTTCACGAACCTCTTGTCGACCTTTGTTCAAGAGTCAGGGTATTTTGACATTGGCCTCTCAATACGTATATTCCTTATTGTCGTTTCTTGTTACCAATATTAGTTTATTCCCAAGAATAAGCAGCTTTCACTCGGTTAATACTCGGCAGAAATCAAACCTGCAGTTGGATCGGACTTCCTTAACTCTTGTGCAAAATGGTGTGCAGTATACTGCTGCATCCATTTTCAATAAGCTGCCACTCGAATTCAAAAATCTTAGCAGTAATCCACGCGCTTTCGAATCGAAACTGAAGAGTTTCCTCTTGTGTCACTCCTTCTATTCTGTCGAGGAGTGCCTTGAAAAATTAAGCTGATTCATATTATATTGTTGATAGCGTTTACTTAAACTTATGGACTGACTTTTTTCAGGTTCATGAATATTAATTTTTGTCTGTTATTACGTTTATGTTGTAATTTGATGTACTGACACGTTCCATGACCTTGGAGATTTGCTCCTCAGTTTGGTCCCACGGAACTTGAGGTGTAAATAAAAATAAATAAACACTGTAAGAGCACAATGTCTTTGACAGTTGTACTATATGGATTAAAATGCGCTAGCCGGTGAGCTTCGTCTTCTAGTATCTTTTGTTGTTAGGAGCGAGCATGCGAAATCAGTAGTGGTTTTGGAGTTGGAAGTTGACGTCGACTGAGATAACATATGGCATTAGAGTCACGTGGAAAGGACACGTGAAAGCTAAAGTGGGAAGCAGTTATAACGAGGATTATATTACGATGGCGTGCTGGAAAGTAATGCCTCCGAATTTTTGTGTGAAAACTCTTAAAGCTTTATAAATGAAACAAACGTTGTTTACATTCTTCATCTTCATCCTTCATATCTACATATTTAATCGTATTTCTCAATCTGGTCACCCTTCCGACGAACACATTTTTCGCATCGAGAGACCTGTTTGTTGATACCGTCCCTGTAGAATGTTCAGCTCTGCTGACAGAGCCACAACCGCAACTCTGCTTGCGCCGCTTCATGACTTTCGAAGTGAAGTCCTCGAAGATGTTTTTTAAATTCTGGTTCAAATGGTTCAAATGGCTCTGAGCACTACGGACTTAACTTCTGAGGTCATCAGTCCCCTAGAACTTAGAACTACTTAAACGTAACTAACCTAAGGACATCACACACACCCATGTCCGAGGCAGGATTCGAACCTGCGATCGTAGCGGTCGCGCGGTTCCAGACTGTAGCTCCTAGAACCGTTCGGCCAATCCGGCCGGCTTTAAATTCTGGAAACAGATGAAAATCGGATGGAGCCAAGACAGGACTGTATGGAGGATGATCGATGACAGTGAACCCAAGGCGTCGGACCGTTGCAGATGTCACAGCACTCGTTTGTGATCCGGCATTGTCATGTTGAAGGAGAAGGAATTCTATGTGTGGGCAAACTCTTCGAATAGGAAACCCGATTACAGCTTGCTGCTTCTCACTCGCCAACGTAGTTAAGTTACACGGTACCATGTTACGCGCTACGATACGGTGCTCTCTAGCGGCAGAGGGTTGCAAGTACAGTACAAAGACATGAAGAATAAAGACGTAGAATACTTCGATGAAACACTCGATCGTTCGAGAGGTGTCTCCGCCAGTGAGTTAAAATAACTAACTGCCGGGGAAGACACGGCATTGTGTTTATATGAATGTAATGGAAGCGTCTGGAACCTACGAGAGAGGGCCGGAGAGATGCATCCGCGGAAGGCAAGCTGGGCAGCTCCTAATAGCACCGTCGAGCAGCGGGACCGAGGCCTACGAGAAAGACAGGCCGCGGCGCGTACGTCACGAAGGTAGTCCTAAACTCGCTCAGCTCAGCAGACAAAATGCGTTTCTAAACCTGTTAACTCGCAGTTGGGCGTGTAAATACGAACGAGAATTGCATCTTGCGTCTTCCACTGGAATCTGCTATTATGAAGTCTTACTCATTAATTTAATTTAAGATCAATACTCGATATAAATGGTATAACGGCTTGACATCTTGGATATTCGGGAATCCAGCCGGATGTTCGCGTCGTTCTCGCACGATATTTCAACAGCGTGCCTCGCTGTCTTCTTCAGGTGCGACCTGAGACTGGTCTTTGAGTCGATCGAGTCCAGTATTTATTCCTGGAAGGAGCTGGGCGTTCCGTAATCGCTCCGCGCCGAGTCGAGTGTTCCGCCTGTGGTCCGCGCCCGCCGGACTCGGCTTTTTTTTAGGTATGTGGATGATACCTTTGTCATCCGGCGCCATGGTAGGGAGAAGTTAGATGAATTCCTGCTACATCTGAACTCTTGCCATCCGAATATTCAGTTTACAATGGAACGGAGAAGGATGGACTGCTTCCATTCTTGGATGTTCTAGTGAAGAGAAAGGCAGGATGGCACATTTGGACACAGTGTGTACCGCAAACCTACGCACACTGACTTATACCTACAAGCCAGCAGTTGCCACCATCCAGCACAGAAGAATGGAGTGCTCAAAACACTGGTCCACAGAGCACAAACTCTGTCAGATCCTGATAGTTTTGCCACAGAAACAGAACACTTACGACCAGTGTTCATCAGGAATGGGTACTCCTCTAGAGACATCCAGAAGGCACTTCAACCTGCCAATCAGCCAAAGGATCCAGAAGAAGAAACAGAAGAGGCAAAGAAGATGGCATACGTGCCATACGCCTGACCTATCTCTGACAAAATCAGCAGGATTCTCCAGAAATATGACATCAAGAGCATATTTTGCCCACCCACCAAAATTGGGGCTATGCTGGTAAATGTAAAAGACAACCTGGGGCTACGCAAGCCAGGTATTTACAACATACCATGCCAGTGTGGGATGTCATACATTGGCCAGACCACCAGAACTGTGGACATCAGGTGTAAAGAACACCATAGACATACCTGACTCAGACAGGCAACTAAATCAACCATAGCAGAGCATTTTCTGGAACTGGTCATTCAGTGGATTACAATGACACCAAGATTGTGACACAGACCTCAAGATGTTGGGACAGTGTCATTAAAGAAGCCATTGAGATTGAGGTCACAGATAATCTAATCAACCGTGACTCGGGATACCAAATCAGCACTGCCTGGAATCCAGCGTTTGAGCTTGTGAAAACTCAATGCAGGACACTCCGGGATTCTACAAGAAATAGAAGTGGAGACCGAGAGAACAGCCGTGAGAGATGGTGTCGGACATTAGAGACCAGATTGGACACACCCCAGATCATGAACTCGACTTCAGAAGACGGCCAGGCCGGCGCGGACGGCGGTCAGAACACCTGGCGACCAGAGAGGGCCAATGTAGCCGTGTCTGGCGTGCGCGGACCGCGGACGGGACACACGACGCGGCGCGGACCGATTATGGAGCGTCCAGCACGAAACAGAAGTGGAAATCATAGTAAAAGTCATGAGACAGAGTACCCAACATCTCAAATCGGGTCTGACACACCTTAGATGACGACCACAATCGGTGAGGACGGCCAAAACGGGCGCGGACGGCAGTCGGAAGATCCGCGACTGGAGGGGTCCATTGAAGCCGAGTCTGGCGGGCGCGAACCACAGAGGGAACACTCGACTCGGCGCGGACCGAAGATGGAACGCCCAACTCCTTCCAGGCATACATACTGGACTCTATCGACCCAAGGGCCAGTCTCAGGTAGCACCTGAAGAAGAGAGCGAGGCACGCTGTTGAAATATCGTGCGAGAACGACGCGAACATCTAGCTGGATTCCCGAATACCCAAGATGGCAACAGATCGCCCACACCAGAAGACTCTACGGTATAATGACTTGGTAGCCGAGCGGTTCTAGGCGCTTCAGTCTGGAACCGCGCGACTGCTACGGTCGCAGGTTCGAATCCTGCCTCGCACATGGATGTGTGTGTGTCCTTAGGTTAGTTAGGTATAAGTAGTTCTAAATTCTAGGGGACGTATGACCTGAGATGTTAAGTCCCATAATGCTCAGAGCCATTTGAACCATATAACGGCTTGTTTATAGCATTTAGTCTCTTCCGCTTAATAGTACTCATTACATGCTGGATGCGGTGCCTTATGCAACTGATAATCATTTTGGCATGATTTTATTTTATTGTACGCCAGTACAGCCGAAACAAATTATAAGTAGGCCCGTGGACTCCTCATCATTATAGGACTAATAACACTAAGATTCCATAATGTCGGATTCCAGTAGAAGATTCAGTTTTCGTTTGTACGGACACGCCTAGTTACGAGTTAACAGGTGTAAAAACGTAGTTTGTCTGCTGATCTGAATGAGCGAGCAAGCGCAGGACTACCTTCGTGACGTACGCGCCGCGGCATGTCTTTCTCGTAGGCATCGAGCGGGACCGAATGACGTCACATGGCGCGATGGCCTGTCGGCACGTTTGAAACTGCTGCTCCTGCGTCCCTACAAACATGAAGCCTAGTCTTTGCTGTCGCTCAACGTCCAATTTCCGCGCCCTTACCCTACTAAGTGCGTACGCCTGGTCTCTGTTAAGCCTTGTTGCTGTTTATTGTAATTTCGGCCACTTCTTTGATAATAAAGTACCGGTACGGAGGTGTTTGAGCCGAAACCCTCGTCTTTTCAAACTGTATTTTATGCCCGTTTTCTAAGTAATGTTCAGCCGAATTCTCAAGTTCCCGTTGTCTGATGCGTCATGAACACTCTGCACAACGCTCAGCGACAGTGCACTTGGTTTGACCTATATAAATTCTATCACATTCACAGGGGACACCATACACGCCAGGAACTCGAAGGCCTATGTTGTCTTTAATGGCGCTCAACATACCCCTTACCTTGAAGGTGGTGCGAAACACTGGTCTCAGTCCATATCTCTTCAGCAAGCGCCCTATTTTGCTAGTAGTTGCTCTACAGTATGGAAGTAATGCAGCTGTCTTTACCTCTTCCGCCAACTCACGAGGCCTCTTTCGTCGGTGGCATTTGAAAACTTTTGCAATTTCTCCCTTGCTGCAACCATTTTCTCTGTACACGTGCTTCAAATGCTGAAATTCAGACTCTGGATGGTCGTTAGGCTGTGATTTTAACTCCTGTCGACGTTGGTGGAGACAGCTGTCGAAAGCTCTAGAGTTTTATTCTAAACGACGCGGCTTGTAAACCTTAAGATTTTATTGAAGCATGCCACCGCGAAAGACACAGAGTACAAGGGAGTAGAATGTTAATAACATTTGTGTTATTTAAAAAGCTTTAAGATTTTCATATAAAAACTGGGCGGCTTTACTCTTCGGTATGCCCTCGTATCTGATATACAAAGGTTATTTAGAAGAAATGAATTCGATAACCTTCAACGTTGAGCAGAAGGAAATTTACGAGAACAGATGTCAACTCTGGGCGTGTATGTATGTATGTGTGTGTGTGTGTGTGTGTGTGTGTGTGTGTGTGTGTGTGTGTGTGTGTGTTTATGTGCACGAGCTATTCGTGTGAATACCAACAGCTAATGCGGACACCGTTACGTGGTATGACTTGCAGGCGACCTTTTTTTATATTTACTAGCAGATTCGTACTGAACCAACACGAACAAATTGCCGTTTCTCTGGAATAAACGGATGTGGATATTTTGTGAACGAGATCAGTGTGAATGAGAAGCGCATTTGAGGTGTGTTTTGCTATTTGAAGGTTAACGCATCAAGTCAGCGGACATCGTCTTTATTGGAGAGGATCCTCGTCATCGCTATTTATTAATTTTTGTGTGGCAGTTAATTACAGTCACGTCACGGGCAGTGGTCACACTGTTTAATCCTTTGCCAGTCGTGTTTCGAAATATACGACGCCTTCGAATTAAATGAACTGTAGTATTTAGAGTCAGGAGGGGGAACTTACATGCCATGCACACACGTAAAACGATTGCTTCAGAACATCAAATCTAGAGTTAAAAACTTTAATTATTGTACTATTACTTGCCCAGTGCCAGAAAAATTTCCATCGAGATTGGCGTAAACACCACGTATTGTTGGTCTCGGCAGGTTAGGATCACACGCAGCACGCCGTCCAAACTGCCGCAACAACACCACAAGAATTATAATATTGAATGTACTTTTACTCCATAATTTCTTATCATATCTGCAAAACAGTTATGTCGCTATATTTGTCTCATAAAAATGTATTTCCATGGCTAAAATAAACATTGTACAATTTTAAAAAACCCTTGCCGCATGTATAGGGTGTAACGGGTGTTAAGTGTAGATATTTTTATATGTGGTACCTTAATATGCACACATATCAGTGTGTTGGATGTTTTTCCCATGCGTCTTCCCACAAACACATTACAAACTTTTACGAGCTGTTGCTTTCTGCACGGTCGTAACTCTACCATTAATGGGGCGTTCATTAAATTGACAGAAATCGTCAGTTATCGATTTATTTTTTGTTTATTAGTAGAGCTCAAGGACAATAAGTTTACAAATATTTCAGTGATGAAATCGCATCCGAAGTGCCTGAAAAATAATTAAATGTGGGACGCAGCCTACATTTCAATACTAGTTCGGTGAGCAATGATTACGTGGGTTACTTTCAAGCAAACTTGCTCAGCATACATCTAGAAGACTGTGATATAGAATCTTTGGTTTCATAGATCATCTGTGACGCTTTTCCATATATTAGAAACAATAACAAAACAGCTGCTTTGTTTATGAAGAAGCAGTTCTTGTTTTTCGTCTGCTGCAGTTGTCGGAATTGAAACTTACGACACAGTTCTCGTATTTAATGATGGAATGTAGGGAAGATGAAGATATTAGAGAGAAAGGGCTTTAAGATAAGAAATTTCACACAAGATGGCTTCAGAGAAATAAATTTACGGCGGTTCTCCGCAGCTGAAAAGTCGACTGAAGAAGGAAAGAAGGCAGGAAACAAGAAACCACAAGAGAAGCTTTGAAGGGAAAGAGGATCCTGAGTACAAATTTGGGGCCTTCTGAAGGGGTGACACAAGAATAAACGTTATGTTGAACTTTAAATTGTATTTCCAGAAAATTATGTTTTTTAAAGTTTATGTACCGATTCCTCAGAACCTATGAAGGCTAGAATTATGGAAATTTTGTGCACTTATTTCTATAAATCCAATAAATGTTTTCTGAAGAGCAAATTTTGAAATTTTGAGTGTAAGCTGAGATATGACACAAATGCTTGGATGTTGGCATGAATTTTATATTATACTTATAGAATTAAAAATTATTAAAATTCTTCTATTCGATATGTTCAAAAAACCTCATGAGAGAGGCTTACTATAAGCAAAGAGATTATACAGAGAAAATTTTGTAGAAATCTCTTGAATAGTTTTTGAAAAAAAGGTACATACATTATTTTTAAAATAAAATTTTTAAATTCCCTATAAAGGTTAATATATATATAAATGTGTTAATTTCATGAGAAGCATGGTTTTGGCGCCTCTTTGAAATAGTGGGTGTTTTTCATGAACGTTCCCTGTTAAGTGGACTAGCCTATCATTTTGCATCCACGCGATCACACTTCAACACCTGACCTGCTGCCCAGGGTAAAAGAAGCATTAGTGGCTTGCTCATGCCACACACACTTGCAGATACCAACCAACCTAAGAATATACGACTTGTAATACCTGTAATTATTAGACTGCAAATGACGCAAATAATGAATGTAATTTTTTTTCAGTAGACCGTCCTGAGTCACCAACAGAAATGTCTGCTCGCTTACCGGTTACCCCTGTATACCGCTTGAGATTCACTGCAACGATGATGCCATATTATTCAGCCACTCTTAGACAATGATTTTAAAATTAAAGAGCCGTCGAGATGATTGAAAGCTTGTAATCGACCAACTAATTGGTCCTAGCAAATTAACACACGGTAGTAGAATAAAGACATCGTCACCAGTGACGTGTCGCAAAAGGAGCACGCGAACGCCGGAGGCATTAAACTAGTGTGGCGGGAAATGAACCCATTTTTGTGCTGCTTTTACGGAGCCATCGCTTTGATCGTTGAGCTGTGTGAATAACGCCTGGCTCCCCTAGCAGCACAAAGCCCTGCCGCGCTTTTTTTTCCAGCCACGCAATTTCGTAACGAAGACATCGAGACGGCACACGGCAACTAAAATCCCTATTTTGACAATTCTTTCCTCGTTATGATTCCAATATTTCACACCATGGAGAATTCTGGGCACTGCGAAAACAACAAATGCTAGGTTTAATTTCATTTTTTGCACGCTACCTTTCTAGTGATTCTACTTAGTTGTTTTACATACCACTCTCTTCGATTGTCTCTACTGTCAAATAACGTATGCCAAATTACTTTAGCAAATACTCCACCGACATATTCCTTCTTTTCCATTGACTTCTTCTCAGTCTCATTTTCATTTTTCATTTCCTCGCCCCACTTAATTTTCATCGGTTGCTGCGCCACATATTAAAAGTACTCCGTGTCTCTTGTTTTACAGTTGTGTACGTCACAGTTTAGCACAACACTTCACTTCGTATGTGCAGCTGAAACAAAAGTCTTAGTCAGATTTCAGTTTTTGAGATTAGTGGTCTCGGTTCACATGGTTCACGTAGAATCTGTCTTCATTTGCTCTGGTGTATCATCACAGATTTTTTTCAGGAGCTTCACGATGACTGAAATGTGGACATTAGTCGTGCTACTAGGTAGATATTTTAGTCACCATGAAGTTCCAGAAATTCCGGCGAGGTATACAGCACCATGTGTCTTCTTTTCCCTGGCAGTCTTGCAGATTTTACGTTCCAGAGGCATGCGACTATATTATATAATTTCGACAGTACTGCACAAAGGTCACTTAGTAAAACGTCATCAGCTGGTGAATGATTGATAATATTACGCGTTTCTGGATAACCCATCATCAGATATCTGTGAATATTTGTAGTCATGCCAAAAAAGCGACAACAGCGTGATGATGCATCACAAAAATAACCCTAAGTTACAAGTAAAAGACACACACCAGACAGATCCAGTTTAACAGATGAACTGAAGATATATGTTACATACGTAACTGTCGAAGGCAGACAGGCCATTCCACAAGGATAATAGCAACACGAAACAAAATTCTAGCGGAGGTGGCGATAGTGTTACCTTAGTGGCGCTACACAGCATCTTGTAACAGACTAATACTTACGTGCTACAATTTTTAAAAGTACATGATGTCGTATAACCAGAAAGATCCAAACGACAGAAAAAAGGAGATAAGTAATTATTGGCTAATAAGCAACATAGCAGAAATAAAGATCTTGAGACAATTTTACATAAGTAAAATAAGAAATTTTTTAAAAATTTACAGGCATTTACGATGTCCTCGCCGTAGAATTTTGTTCCGTGTCATTGCTGCTGCTTTTATTACTTGATTATGTATCCTCTGTCTCACAGATATCTGATGATGATTAATCCAGAAACGCGTAATATTAAACTGATCATTTGCCAGCTGATGACGTTTTGCTAAACGACCTATTCAGCATTCGTGCAGTACTGTTCCGATCAAACTTATTCTACTGTATCTTCTTTTTTTACTGTTATTATCGTTGTTTGCCTCTCCTTGCTCTTGTGTTTCATGTATGTGCGATTCAGCCAACCTTCAACTAACCTCTTTAATAATACTTCTAAATGTTCATGATTTCGAGGTAGATGGGCAACATCACCTGCGGTCAGTGAAGCTACTCCCATGTCTCATACGTTTGTTATTTTGTTCAGAAATTTTATTTCGATATTTTCGTTCTTATTAACAAAAAGACCGAGAAGTACATGTGATAAACTGCATCTTATAATTTTTGTAACATGTCTCCGTCGTTTCTTGCCTTTGCACACTCATTCATGCCGTTTCGTTTTTGTAGACATCACAATGTATTTTTCCCTGCTCGATGGAAAATTATAATTTATTTTTGTATATATTTATCATTTCTGACATTGCTCAGAACTTTCGATGTCCCATAATGTCTTATTCTGAAAATCTACGTAGAGGAGTGTTTGGTGCTGCAGGACCTGTCGTTCTTGTATGCTGCTTAAACATTCTGGACGCGAAGTTTAGTGATCGTGTAGTAGCTATACATACAGGGTGACTATTATTGAACTGTATGAAATAAATTCGTCATAACTTCTGAACGGTTTGCGTTAGGACGTTGAAACTGCACGGTTGGCGGCGGGGCATGATGGGGATTATATGGTTTCGCTTAGCGACGAAGCCGACTTTCATTTCTACAGGTTATTCTATAAGCAAAATTGGCGCATTTGGGGGACTGTGAATCCGCATTTCGCAATCGAGACGTCTGTTCACCTTGAACGGGTGACTGTGTGGTGTGCAGAGTCCAGTCACGGAATAATCGGAGCGATATTCATTGATGGCACGGTGACTACCGAACGGTACATGGAGATTTTGGAAGATGATTTCATTCCCATTATCCAAAGTGACCCTGATTTCGACAAGATGGATGTGGTTCATGCAAGACGAAACTCGACCCCATCAAAGCAGGAAAGTTTGATACCCTGGAGGAACACTTGTGGGGACCGCATTCTTGCTCAGGAATACCCAGAGGCCACTGACATGGGCCTCGATTGGCCGCCACATTCTCCGCATCTGAACACATGCGACTCCTTTTTGTGGGGCTATGTTAAAGACAAGGTATACAGCAATAACCCCAAAACCATACCTGAGATGAAAACAGCCATTCAGGAGGTCGGCGACAGCATCGATGTTCCTACATTTCAGCAGGTCATGAAGAATTTCGCTATTCGCCTGCGCCACATCATCGCCAATTTTGGCAGGCTTATCGAACATGTCATAACCTAAATCCGAATATCTGTAGTGATTTTTACATGTTGAATAAAGTGTGTGTACGTCATAGTTTGTAACTAATTTACCGTTTTTCGTACAGTTCAATAATTGTCACCCTGTATCTACAGTTGGTTTTGCTGGCATAGACTCTATTTGACGTTTATATGTTGCTTTTGATTCTGTAATATGTGCAAAGGATGTTAGCAATGAAACATTCAAATTTACTTAAATTTAAAATCATTTTAGTGGAAAAATGAGCATTTACTGTACGCCACGTGCACCAAGCCAGCACGCGTTTCGATACTCAACCCATCGACAGGCCACTCCTCAGAAGATGTATTATGCTACTGTGCGAAGCTTTGCTTTTGTCTTAACACTGAGACTATAGGCGGTTTGCTACTGATCTTATGCACCTGGTGTCGAGGTTTCGTAATGAAAATGATGAAGAACGAGGAACTACCGTCTATTACAAATTTCAGTCTGTAAAAATTTGCGTGCTGGCTATGTATGAAAAAGCGAGGAAGGTTACTTTTTAATGTCATGTTGTCGTAAGCTGTATTATAGGGGTGACGTGAGGAGTGCTCTTTCCGAACTTCAAAGTGTGTGAATGAAAGTGAAAGATTTAGGTTTTGCTTGGTTTCTTTAAACCGAATTCGGCAAATACCACGGCTGTACCTTTGAAAGTGAAAGTAGGACGGGTTATAGCAAGATGGACCAAGCTCAAGTCGCGCTTGAAGTAGGAGCAACTAGTACATTTACCTGGGTCTAATAATTTTTGGTAATGCTTTGGACTCCGTTTCGACTATGAAGGGCAGTCAAATGAAAGTCGAACTCCCACCACACGGGGGCCATGGAATGGTTCCAATCAAAAGTAATCAGTACACGGGTTAAGATGTTTATCCCACATGGAGACGAGACCATCAATTCCTGTACCGTAGGACGCGGTCGGCCGCTGACAGATCCACAACCGCGCGCGCTCTTGCACTTCCTCATCCGACTGTAATGACGCACACGCGTGTGTTTCTTCAAGTCGTCAAAGATGTGAAAATTACATGGTGAAAGATCCAGGTTGTATGGAGGATGTTGCAGTGTTTCCCTGGCAAATCGCTGAAGAGTAGCCTTTGTCCGATTAGCAGTGCGGGGGTGTGCGTTATCGTGCAACGGGATTGTTCCGTTCGATAGCCTGCGGACGGTCTGAGGGCAAACGGCAAATCCAGTAGTAGGAACACCCCACATTTCCCGGCCAAAAAAAATCCAAAGCTGTCCACACGAATTCCGATAAGCTGCTGTATAACGACTGCCTTCATACTGCCAATCGAACGAAAACTACGCTGCAGCGATCTAGTTAGGAAACACTGGAACATTGTTCTTATAGTCCTCATCTTTCACCGTGTGATTTTCAAATCTTTGGCGATCTGAAGAAAGACGTGCGTGGACATCTATTTCAGTCGGAAGAGGAAGCGAAGACTGGGTGTGGTTGTGAATCCGTCAGTGGCCGAGCGCGTTCTGCGAAATAGTATTTGATTGTCTCGTTTCCCAGTGAGATAAATGGCTTTAACGCGTTTAGTGATTACCTCTGAATAGAATCATTGGCGGGTGTCCGGTTTTCATTTGACTGCCCCTTGAAAATATGTAGTGACAGCCCCGCGGAAATCAGTCGTCGCTTCATTCAGCCCAACGTCCGAACGTGCGCGTCAATGGTACACCTCGCATTGTGAGTCACCAAAATAACGAGAAACATAACTGAAAAAAACTAAAACAAGGAGATTTCATATCGCCAAAACTATTCCCTACGGTCCTGCAGGAAGTTACCCTATTCCTGAACTTCTAAACAAAAGGGAATATGTGTTGACGGATGACATTCTGCTGCTCACCTCCAGTTGGCCAACAAATTGAGGAACTTAATACATCAAGTTTGAAAGTAGGCTTGGAACGCATTTTCAATAGCGTCAAAATGATGTGTAACTAACAATCTATAACATATTTGAAACAAGGTAGAACTAGTTGAGGTTTTGAATTTTGTATTTTTCTTTATTCATTTATTTTTAATGTATTGCCCTTTATATTTACCATTTAGCTACAGAAATGAGTAACTACGGATTTGGTATATAATATCATACACTGAAGAGCCAAAGAAACTGGTACACCTGTCTAATGTCGTGTAGAGCCCCCGCGAGCACGCAGAAGTGCCGCAACTCGACGTGGCATGGACTCGACAAATGTCTGAAGTAGTGCTGGAGAGAACTGACACTATGAATGGTGCAGGCTGTCCATAAATCCGCAAGAGTACGTGGGGGGGGGGGGGGAGGTGTGTGTGTGGGGGGGAGATCTTTTCTGAACGGCACGTTGCCAAAGCATCCCAGATACGTTCAATAATGTTCATGTCTGGGGCTTTTGGTTGCCATCGAAAATGTTTAAACTCAGAAGAGTGTTTCTGGAGCCATTCTGTAGCAATTCTGGACGTGTGGATTGTCGCATTGTCCTGCTGGAATTGCCCAAGTCCGTCAGAATGCACAGTGGATATGAGTGGATGCAATTGGTAAGGCAGGATGCTTACGTACATATCACCTGTCAGAGTCGTATGTAGACGCATCATGGGTCCCATATCACTTCAACTGCACACGCTCCACACTATTTCAGAGTCTCCACCAGCTTGAACAATTCCCTGTTGATATGCAGGGGCCATGGATTCATGAGGATGTCTCCACACTCGTCCATGTCCATCCGCTGGATACAATTTGAAACGAGACTCGTTCGACCAGGCAAGAAGTTTCCAGTCATCAACAGTACAATGTCGGTGCTGACGTACCCAGGCGAGGCGTAAAGCTTTATGTCGTGTAGTCATCAAGAGTACACGAGTGTGTCTTCGGCTCCGAAAGCCAATATCGATGATGTTTCATTGAACGGTTCGGATGCCGTCACTTGTTGATGGCCCAGCATTGAAATCTGCAGAAATTTGCGGAAGGGTTGCAATTCTGTCACGTTGAACGATCCACTTCAGTTTTCGTTGGTCCCGTTCTTGCAGGATCTTTTTTCAGCCGGAGTGATGTCGGAGATTTTATGTTTTACCGGATATTCAGGTTACTCGTGGAATGGTCGTGCGGAAAAATCCACACTTCATCGCTACCTCGGAGATGCTGTGTGTCCCATCGATCGTGCGCCGACTATAACACCACTGTCAAACTCATTTAAATCTTGACAACCTGCCATTGTTGCAGTCGTAACCGATATAACAACTGCGCCACATACTTGTCATCTTTTATAGGCGTTGCCGACCGCATCGCCGTATTCTGCTTGTTTACAAATCTCTGTATTTGAATACGCATGCCTATACCAGTTTCTTTGGCACTTCAGTGTATATACAGCGTAGGCATTAGAAATTAAATTATATTCAGGTAAACTTCATGGTGCCTTTTGTACATTCACAGATTCTTAAGCTGGAACGTCTGTGTCTGACTTATAACTGGATATCCGCTTCTTGCAGGAATCGGGCAATCATGACATAGTGCGTTATGGTAAGCTATCGAAACGGGACCGTTACAGATGTAGGTTGGAAAATTCCTGCTCTGATCAAAGCTTTAAGAAACTTGGGACGGAATCTGTCATTGCGTGAACATCAGAGTATCTCATGGTTGAGGTCTGCAATCTCAACTGGATGGACTTCGCAGTTTGGAGATGGCTGAATTTTAATCCTGTGAAGATGCGAAGAATGACAGCCGTGACCCAGGTTTTTCGCGGAGTACGCAGCTGTACTGCGGCATAATGTCTTACTTTGGACTGCTGTGGGATCTCTCACGCCTGTGACCATTTTTGATGAACCTTTTCCTTTACTGCAGCAACAAAATCTGTATGTGGAAGGCAAGTGTAGGTTTTGTATTCAGGACAGTTGAAGCAGTGACTGGATGGAGGGTAAAACGTATAAACAGGAGGGGAAAAATGTCACGTGGGCTGCTTCGGGTAAGCTATACGGGGTTTGCTAAACTGTGCTCTGGGCAGGGCTGAAAAGTAAAGCTTAGAATCATCTGTGTGCGTACTACACCCCTGACTTAGTCAGTGACGCATATAAAGGACGTTGTTCAGCGACTCAATGGAGAGATGAACGATGGAATTTTCTAGGGGAGACAAGAAAATAAACAGCTGGATCTGGAAGCAGACTGCAGTGGAGGACGTAGTTATGACCGTTCTAACAGTGGAACCGAGGTGGGCGAGACATGTACCAGGCGAATGGACGCTAGGCGGGCCCAGCAAGTACTTCAGTGGACAGAGATGACGGCGTGGTGGAAGGGGGGAGTCCTACATCTATATGGACATGACTACTCTGCAGTTCACACTTAAGTGCATGGCAGAGGGTTCATACAGTAGAACCACTTTCAGACTATTGCTCGACTGCTCTGCCCTAGATTATCGCGTGGGAAAAATGAACTAAATCTTTCCTTGCCACCTCTGATTTCTCTTATTTTATCATGGTGCTCGTTTCTCTCCATGTAGGTAGGAGTCTGCAAAATATAGTCGCATCGGAGTAGAAAATCCGTCGCAACGGAAAACGCTTTTGTTTTAATGATTGCCACCTCAATTCGCTTACCATATCCGTGATACTCTCTCCTCTAGTTTGCGATAATACAAAACGAGCCGTCCGTCTTTCAGTTTTTTCGATGCTCTCTGTCAATCTGATCTGGCAAGAATCCCTTAACAAACAGCATTACTCCAGAAGAGGACGGAAGAGCTTGGTCTAGGCGTGTTCTTAGTAGATTTGTTGCATCTTCTAATTGTTTTGCGAACGAAACACAGCCTTTGGTTCGACAGTTTCCGTGCGATACTTGCTGCTTGAGTTGTTCGTACTTAGAATACCTAGATATTTACTTTGATCGATAAGCTTTAAATTTTTGTGATATATCGTACTCCCAAATATAACGTACTTCCTTTAGTGGACATCATACTATTTATTGTTTAGAGTCAATTGCCATTTTTCGCACCTTTCAGTTATCTTCTGTAAATCATTTTGAAATTAATTTTGTACTTCTGATGAGTTTACTGGATGGTAAACGACAGTATCACCTGAAAACAGTCTACCGGGGCTGGATAGCCGGCCGGGGTGGCTGAGCGGATCTAGGCGCTACAATTTGGAACCGCTACGGTCGCAGGTTCTAATCCTACCTCGGGCATGGATGTGTGTGATGTCCGTAGGTTAGTTAGGTTTAAGTAGTTCTAAGTTCTAGAGGACTGATGACCACCGCAGTTAAGTCCCATAGTGCTCAGAGCCATTTGAACCGGGGCTGGATAAAAATATAGAAACACCGCGACAAATGCATACTTGAATATAAAGTGCAGATGATAGCCAAGCCTGCAATTTGCTCTTTTGCATTTGACACGGACGGCACCTGTGCAATGTTCTCAATTCGTTACAAGTGTCAGTGGTCAGCACAGTGTTCTGTGCAGTTGTGACTGCATTATGTCGGAGGTAAGTGAATTCTGAGGTGGGCAAATTGTTTGTGCTCGTATGGTGAGTGTTTCCGTAACCAAGTTAGCCGAAGTGTTTGGTGTTTCAGGAGACACCGTATCGTATATCTACACCGCATGCAGGGATAACAGGAAAACATCATCCGCTGATTCACAGCGTGTTGAGTGATCGTGGCGGACGGTCATTGGAGAGCATTATGACGAAAATTGAGGGGGACTTCTGCAGAAGTCACTGTCGCACTCACGAACACAGCAGCACCAAAACAACACAGGGGATTACAGGGAGAGCTAAAATTACAAACCATTCATCAGTGATGCAAATGCTCGTAACAGGGTGTGCTGAAGACGTAAGGAGCAACGGAAAAATGTCATTTGTTCGGATGCGTCTTGTTTCACACTGTCTCCAACTTATGGCTGTATTTGCGTCGCAAGAGTGAAACATGACGGGGTTTCGGCGATTGTTTGGGCAGCCGTTATCCTGGCATTCCATGGACCCTATGGTTACTCTGCAAGATCGCTTTACTACCAAGAATGATGTGGCCATTTTGGTTGATCAAATCCATTTCATAATACAATGTTTGTTCCCCAATGGTTATGCTGCGTTCCAAGCTTGCACCGTCAGCTACTGGTTTTAAGAGCACGAAGATGAATATTGCGCATCTCCTCTGGCCAGAACAGTCACCAGATCTCACCATTTTTCCATTATCGTTAGCACGCTGGACTCGCATTCCCTAGGACGACGGTTCAAACCCGCGTCCTGCCATCCACATTTAGGTTTCCCTTGATTTCCCAAAATCGCTCCAGGCAAGCGCAGGATGGATCCTTTGAAAGGGCACGGCGGATTTCCCCTCTCGTCCTTGACACAATCTGAGCCTTTAGTCCGTCTCTAATGACCTCGACGGGACGTCAAACTCAATTTTCCTTCCTTTTTCTTCCACCATCGTTATCTGAACATGCCACTGTTTTGCAAGGTTCCTGTGAAAACCGTACAGGACCTGCATTTATAGACGACTGGAAGCTGTTTTGAACGCCAGCAGTTTTCCTATACCGTATTATACGTGGTGATGTGTTTGTGGTGTTTCCACATTTTGGCTCACCTGCTATAAGAAGACTGGTTAGATCGTCTTCTAAATCGTTTGTATAGATAAAGAAACATCAGAAGAGTTAACATCATCGTTCCCTTGCTAAACCTCAGACATCATTTGTGTTTCACTCGACGACTTTCTGTCAGTTTCTATGGACTCTGACCTGTTACTGCGCAGATGGTATTAGAAAAAGTAGACGAGCCACAAGAATCTAACAGCTGAAGGCCGTGATGTGAGAAAAAGTCTATAGTAATTTATTGACCAGCAATTTGCACATCAAAAGGCTGTTCGTTATCCTAGTGATGGTAATGATTATTGTGGTAATGATGATGTATTTCCGTAAAAACTGCTTAAAGCATGGGGTTAATTTCTTTTTGTTTTGAATATGATGTGTTTAAAACTTACTTACTATACTTTTGCGTGTTTTAAAGCTACTGCAAGCTGTCATGTGCCTCTAATCCCCTAAAAGATGAGCAGAAAAATAATTCCTGCTATGTTTAATGAATCAAATTGCCTCGCGTACAATTTTCCGATGAAAAGGTTCGCTTCAAACAATCTCTGTCGTTTACATCGATAGGATAGTTCTTGTTTCTCAAACATCCAAAGCCCAGCAGGCCCCGTATTTTACTTGCACGTTTCCATTAGCACAATGGAGACTTATTCTGTAGTTCTTGGAGTTTTTTTCGGTATTTTTACTCATATATTGCGCCTTTGTGCGAAGTTCGAACTTCAAGCAGGTGTCAGACAAGAAAGGTTCAGAGTGGCAAAGTTTCACTTTTCCCCCTTAACAATGGGTTTCGAGTCAAAATTCTTCAGTTTCACAGCTACTTTCTTTGTGCATTTCTCTACAATCTGGGCCATCCTGTGAAATTTTCCCGTCGACGATGCCCACTCTCTCCGTGTTACCTGCTCTCATCGTCCGTCTTCCGGCGAGAAAATTAACTGCGTCTTCTGCGTTCTCGCGGATGATGCTACGTGTGAAGCCCTAAAGTACTCCGCTGGAGCGAGCGGCCAAATGGTGTAAATTGCCCTGAAGATGGCCCTATCGTGGGTTGAAACCGGTTGGCGGCAAAATAAAGAATGCAATTTTGAATAATTGATCGTAGAAGCAATGACAGAAACAAGTGAAAGGTTTAGGGGTGAGATTTAAATTCAGGGTGAAGGATGTCAGTACTGAGATTCGGTGATGACTTCGCAAGCTTGAGGTGTTGATGAAAGATTATGGAACCCTTTGAATGGAATTAAGTCTAATGGGCAGAGAATAGAACTAAGACTATACCACTGAAAGATGAAAATAATGAGGAGTAACAGAGCTGAGATTACCAATAAACCTAAGATTAGATTTGTGTACCAGGCAGACAAAGCGAAGGAATTCTGTTAGCTTGAAGCAAGATATCACGTGATGGAAGAAGCAACAAAGACATAAAAAGCAGAGTAGCACAGGAAAAGAGAGAACTCCAATTCAAAAGAATTCTATTAGTATTAAACATAGGCTGTTAAGTGAGGAATAAATTTCTGAAAATGTGCGTCTGAAGAACGTCGTTGTATTGTAGTCAATCATAGACTGAGGGAAAACCGGAAAATAAGAGAATCGAAGCGCTTGACATGTGGCGCTGTCGGTGGATTTATAAGATAAAAAATGAGTCTCCGCAGAAATGGTGAGGAAATGACTATGTGGAGAACGATGACTGCACGTAGGGACAGGATGATAGGTCGTGTGGTAACACACCAGGGAATAATAGAGGAGAGTAGAAGATAAAAACTATAGAGGGGAACCACACAAATATTCGAGTATGTTGGGTAGGAGTGGTACCCTGACGTGAGGAGGTATGAGCGGACTGGCAGGCCGCATCAGACCAGTCAGACACTGATTAAAAAAAAAAAAACAAATCGTAAAGTATGAGCAATGTTAATCGATACAAAAAACGTCGCAGAGGGTCGATTTCATTACAAGTCGATAAAATTACACGTTTAAAGGCGTTTAGTTGTATTGAATGAAAGCATTGTCATTGGTCTCGTAAGAATGGTACTGCGTACATTATTGTTTTGTGGGAATAAAAGACAATGTTTCGTTTATTATACTGTTGAAATAGGACTGTTGTGCTCAATGGAAGAGCTATATGTTTCGTGAGAAGAACCCCCATCGGAGCTCAGCAAGGTTGAAGAGTTAGAAAATCCGGTCACAACTAGTAAACGAGCACCTTTAGAGGCGCCTGCTTGCGACAGGAACTACACCTCTGGCCATTAAAATTGCTACACCAAGAAGAAATGCAGATGATAAACGGTTATTCACTGGACAAATATATTATACTAGAACTGACATGTGATCACATTTTCACGCAATTTCGGTGCATAGATCCTGAGAAATCAATCCAGAACAACCACCTCTGGGCGTAATAACGGCCTTGATACGCCTGGACATTGAGTCAAACAGAGCTTGGATGGCGTGTACAGGTACAGCTGCCCATGCAGCTTCAACACGATACCACAGCTCATCAAGAGTAGTGACTGGCGTATTGTGACGAGCCAGTTGCTCTGCCGTCATTGGCCAGACGTTTTCAGTTGGCAAGAGATCTGGAGAATGTGCTGGCCAGGGTAGCAGTCGAACATTTTCTGTATCCAGAAAGGCCCGTACAGGACCTGCAACATGCGGTCGTGCTTTATCCTGCTGAATTGTAGGGTTTCGCAGGGATCGAATGAAGGGTAGAGCCACGGGTCGCAACACATCTGAAATGTAACGTCCACTGTTCAAAGTGCCGTCAATGCGAACAAGAAGTAACCGAGACGTGTAACCAATGGCACCACATACCATCACGCCGGGTGATATGCCAGTATGACGATGACGAATACACGCTTTCAATGTGCGTTCACCGCGATGTCGCCAAACACGTATCCGACCATCTTGATGCTACCTGGATTCATCCGAAAAAATGACGTTTTGCCATTCGTGCACCCAGGTTCGTCGTTGAGTAGATCATCGCAGGCGCTACTGTGTGTGATGCAGCGTCAGGGGTAACCGCAGCCACGATCTCCGAGCTGATAGTCCATACTGCTGCAAACGTCGTCGAACTGTTCGTGCAGACGGTTGTTGTCTTTGTAACGTCCCCATCTGTTGACTCAGGGATCGAGATGTGGCTGCACGATCCGTTACAGCCATGCGGATAAGATGCCTGTCATCTCGACTGCTACAAATGTAATGTATTGCGAATACATAGAAAGAAGGATCCTTTATTGTATGATTATATGATAGCGGAACAAACACTGGTAACAGTTACTTCTGTAAAATATCTGGGAGTATGCGTGCGGAACGATTTGAAGTGAAATGATCATATAAAATTAATTGTTGGTAAGGCGGGTACCAGGTTGAGATTCATTGGGAGAATCCTTGGAAAACGTAGTCCATCAACAGAGGAGGTGGCTTACAAAACACTCGTTCTACCTATACTTGAGTATTGCTCATCAGTGTGGGATCCGTACCAGGTCGGGTTGACGGAGGAGATAGAGAAGATCCAAAGAAGAGCGGCGCGCTTTGTCACAGGGTTATTTGCTAAGCGTGACAGCGTTACGGAGATGTTTAGCAAACTCAAGTGGCAGACTCTGCAAGAGAGGCGCTCTGCATCGCGGTGTAGCTTGCTGTCCAGGTTTCGAGAGGGTGCGTTTCTGGATGAGGTGTCGAATAAATTGCTTCCCCTTACTTATACCTTTCGAGGAGATCACGAATGTAAAATTAGAGGGATTCGAACGCGTACGGAGGCTTTCCGGCAGTCGTTCTTCCCGCGAACCATACGCGACTGGAACAGGAAAGGGAGGTAATGACAGTGGCACGTAAAGTGCCCTCCGCCACACACCGTTGGGTGGCTTGCGGATTATAAATGTAGATGTAGATGTAGATACGAGGTCGTTGGGATCCAGCACGGCGTTCCGTATTACCCTCCTGAACCCACCGATTCCATATTCTGCTAACAGTCATTGTATCTCGACCAACGCGAGCAGCAGCAATGTCGCGATACGATAAACCGCAATCGCGATAGGCTACAATCCGACCTTTATCAAAGTCGGAAACGTGATGGTACGCATTTCTTCTCCTTACACGAGACATCACATCAACGTTTCACCAGGCAACGCCGGTCAACTGCTGTTTATGTATGAGAAATCGGTTGGAAACTTTGCTCATGTCAGCACGTTGTAGGTGTCGCCACGGGCGCCAACCTTGTGTGAGTGCTTTGAAAAGCTAATCATTTGCATATCGCAGCATCTTGTTCCTGTCGGTTAAATTTCGCGTCTGTAGCACGTCATCTTCGTGGTGTAGCAATTTTAATGGCCAGTAGTGTACATTTATGTCGCATCACCAGCGGCGACGTTCAGTTGGTGTTCAGTTGACGTCCTGAACACGGTCAGGGCAGAGGAGCCCATTTGGCGGCCGGGATCTAAATTTAGTTTGCGGCTGCTGCAGGGGCGGCCCTCATTAGCGAGTTGTCGCCCTCATCCTGGGAGCTGTGGCCGTGTGAACAGCCGAGGAGTACGCCCGTCTTGTGACAGGAACGTGCTCGCTGGCCCAAAGAGTCCTCTCCGGACTCCAGTGTGCTTCCCGGTTCCGTCCTGGTCATTGCAGTCTGCTTTTTTTCGGTTAGTTGTAATACTCTACTGCCGGGAGAGTAGGAAGGAGGTGTCCGAGATGGACTGCTGTGCAGTTGCCTCCGAAGAACGGGTGTTTACTCGGGGCTCTTACACTAAACAGCGACGCTGAGAGTGAGGTTCGACTACCCATCAACTGCGCGGTTTTTCGGTACACAAAGTGTGTCGAACAACTGCGTTTTTTTCCGTGCCAGAAAGCTTAGCGACTCTCATTAAAAATAATGTCCGCGATGAGAAGCTGATATGCCACTGCGGCCGCTCGTCTTCTGTCAACGGCGTCACTTGGACGCCGCATGGAGGGGCTGTTGCAACCGATGTCAGCTCTCCGAAACAAAAGCCACTGCTTCTCTGCCGAATCGTTTCATTCAAACACACTACCTGCTACTGATGGCAGTGAAGCCGTCCTCTCACGGGACGTGGAAATGCACGTGAACGAGGATCGTGACGTGACACCGTGGAATTCCACATTCTACTACACTATGGGACGTGAAATAAACAATCTGGCGTGTTAGAGTTTTGTCTATTGGTAGAGGCATGTGGACAACGTGACAAGCAGAACATAGCAACTGCCATATTGTGTGGCGTTAAACGTATTTGGGGAGTTTTCTTTCTTATAGATCACGTGCTACGAATAAAAGATGTTTCAAAGCATCAACAAATTGAGGATCTCTCGAAAACGAGTCGTTTTACCTACGATTTGTTATGACAGGAAGGTACATATCGGTAGGCCAAGGCTTCCCGTAGTTGACGTTCTTAGTGTTATAACTTGTGTGCTTCAGAAGTATACCGTTTCAGTCCTAGCAGTACAACGATCTATCATAAGCTCGTCTTTTTGGTACGGTTTTTATATTGAATATCAAATATGACATTTGTAGATGAAGTCTTTACGTTCCATTTCGTCGCCTGTAGTAACTGCAGCACAGTCGGTAGCTTCAGGACCTGTGAAAAAGTGAAGTGTAGCAGGTTTGCGTCCACCTCCACTCAATTTTTTTTTCATCTTTTGATTTCTAAAATATTCTGGTTGTTCGTTATTTATTTAATACAAATGTTACCTCAAAAGTCAATATTATTTATTATAAATAATATTTTCTGCAATTCTTGTTGCAAAGGCTAACGACTGGAATGTTCACCAAGTGACCAGGCATGATAACGTGACTGCCAATCTATGTCAGAAAATAAACAATAGCTATATGAAACTTTCTGGGTTTATAGACTGGCTCATGTTTATATATTGCGGCTAAATATTTTTTTCAATGATGATGAGCGGTTTCCAAAGACTCTTATGTTCCAATAGAATGAAATTACGAAACGAATCTTGATCTTGAAATTTACGTGACGAAGAACGTTATTTCAGGGTGTTGGTAGTTACAGCAACGTCGAGAATATGGATATTATGGATGTTCAAACAGGAATTATATACTGTGTCCCAAGAATATTCAATCTAAAGCCGAAAGAGGGATGAAACTGCAATAGAGTTAACGAATAAAGTCTACTAGCATGTATCTGAGGTCGTTGTACAGCATTATGTGGTGTACCTTTACCAGAAATTCACTGTTCAAGCCGTCGACGCGTCCAGAAATTTCTTCGTGATTTTCTCCTTCTTCTTCGACAGTCGCTGTCAGGGTTAACGCAGCTATTTTAAGCGCGTCCACTTTCGTAAAGAAACTGTGTGGTTTGCGAGCCAAATAAAGCCGACAACGGCCGCTGGAGAGCGCTGAGATCGCAAACCACTTCAACCAGCTCGTCCCGTGTGCCGACGGCCCTGTCTCTCGTCAGGTCGGATGTTCCGCTCGCATCCGCGTCCACGTCAACGTTAGCTGCCCCGTCCCGTGGGGGACGGCTTTCTCACTGCTGTCTTTCCTCCCAGTGCTGCATTCAGCGCTGCTCCATTCTGTCTCCGGTCTGTTATTCCAGCAGTGTTAGCTGTACGTTAACAGCGGTACACAGCACTGTGGACAGGTTTATTGATGAAAAGTTGGTCGATATGAACCTCGTGCATGGGTTCACTGAATGCAACCAATAACGATGTTAAGGTGAGCTGTTCCCGCAGCGACGGAAACGACACCGCCTTTTCATCACCGAGTTTCTGTGTGTACCTTATGGTGACTGCATATTACAACCTTTTTCGTGTCGGGAAGATATTTCCATAGAAAAAATTGTAAATGGGGTGAATGGGGTAAAGAACCGCTTAAACTAGTTAACTGAAAACTGAGTGCGACAAAATCTCTAGCTAGCAATGTGAAAGCAAGTACTTTTAAATTCCATTTACAGTGTAGATTATGTCTTCTGGGCTACAGGGTGGGCGAGAAGTCCTCGCACACCTGTTTAGCATCGAATGTTATTATGTATGTTGGTAGCTTACTTCTTATCAGTTGTTAGAATCCATTGTTGGGATTCATGTTTACATGTTTTCGCAGTCGCAGTCACAGTCGAGTTTTAATTTGTAGCGATGACAGACGTGAGCGGTCATGGTTACACTACTGAGGAGCGGTCAGTGACAAGTGTGTGGGTGTGCGAACAGCAACATACAGGGCAGACCAGGGCAGACAATGAGACAGATTATGGGTGCATTCCAGTAAAGATTCAATAAGGCTCCAAAGCGAAAGACAATACCTCTGGATTGCGAAAGGCGTCCTTTTGCTTTTGGCGGAGTGGGAGAAAGAAGACGCGAGAAGAAACATGAGCCGGAGTCTCTGCTTCGATTGAACAACCGTCTATGAATTCGACGCGTGAACCTGCTCCGGAACTCGGTACACCGAGGACAACAGTGCGAGATAACACGGAAAAAGACCTTGCAGTCAGACCTTTTCGATCGACATTCGTAAACGAGTTATCGGATACAGATCGGAATGAGCGCGTGAACCGTGGCAATGTTAAATTTTCAGATGAAAGTGCCATTTATCGCAACTCATGTGCTATAAATTGTTGTGTACATAGTTCCGCGTAGTCAGTGCGCACACAACTTTCCCACTAGAGAGCGCCCCGCTAAGCACAACAGCGCAGGCGCAGCGCTCGTCCGTCTCCGCACTACGAGATGGCGCTGCCTTAGAGACGGACCAAATTCTGCTTCCGCCGATCCGCGTATTAATATGTAACGCAGCCAATGAGATTGCTGCTAACGTAGAACCTTTTCTCCTTGCGGATCACACTCGCACAGTGATACCTGAACGCGCGAGGTATTATAACGAGTGTACAGACCTCCGATTAGTCAATCTGTATTTGTCTGCACCAGTCTGTACCAGTCTGCACCAATTTGTACCAGTCTGCATTAGTCTGCACCAGTCTATAGTCAAGTTTCAGTCTGCACCTAAGAAGATTGTCATATTCCTGTACATAGCCATGAAGATATAGACACTTTGTCAAGTATCAGAGATATGTTAGAATAAGATTAACGTACCAAGACCAAAGGAACTTCAGATTGTCAATTGTAAATAGCATCCAGAATCAAGTTACGTAATGTTTATGCTTGTTATTACTTTAATAAATGTGTGTGAAAATTAATCAAGTTCTGTTTAAAGTTGGTCACCGTCAATCTGCTACTCTAAGCATGCAAGTGGCATTTCTATCGTCTGACCTAACGGCAGAAGATAAACACGCCACGGTAAGACCACAAGACATAATGCTGACACTCGCCTACTTCGTTAGAGTGACGAGTCAAATAATCTGATGGTGTGTGTACCAAAGGTCTTACAGTATGCACACCACAGAAATATTGACGTTTGAGCCAAAGACTATCATTACACAGCCAAGTTAGGAAGGAACTCGCCTTACTTAGTGATATGGGCACCGATGACTTCAGATTTGCTTTTTGAAGGGACTGTGAATGGCGCAAATTATTTACATATCTTACAAGCATGGTTAATACCTCAGCTTGAGGAAAGGGGCCTCACAGAACGCATGTGGGTGCAGCGTGACGGAGTGCCTCCTCGCTACTCGCAAATTCTAAATGAACACTTCCCAAGACGGCGGACGGGTTGTTTTTTGATCAGCAACACCAGCCCCCTTGAAATGAGATTCTTGTCACGGCAACGGACAACTCGTCTCTGCTCTGCTGCACACTGCAAGAATGTAAAGTGCTTAACTGCATGTACCAGAAACAAATCTCTGCGCGGCAAACTGCATTATTATATTTTATTTTACTTATAAGGCTGTTTGACTAAATTAAACATTTGCTCTTCTTTTTTTTTTTTTTAATACGATTCGCTGGCCAGGCAGTAGAGCAAGGCGTGACAGTGCAGATTTTATCAAATCTATCTTTCACTTACTAGTGGGGATGATTTTCATGAAATATTTATAAATTAATAGGAAAGTATTCTGCAGTTTTGCAGTTTTAAACATAGCTGTTACTCAACAACCGTATACAAGTTTCAACGAAGAATTATACGGCCAATCGGTTGCTCATAACTATTAGGTACATTGACCTACGTTTCGAAACCCACTAATGGTGTCTTCATCAGAATGAAAGTTTGATAAATCGTAAAATTACGTTGTTAAAAAGCAGTGGTCAAAATGTAGAGCAGGTATGCTCAAGTCAAAAGTGAAATAAAACATTCCAACCTTTGCCAAGTGTGCCCAGCTGTGACAACATCAGACTATTCTGCAATTATATCGAATGCTTTTAATGAGACAGAAAATAAACTCAAACTAACATAAATTACGGCTTTTCCTTAGCATTGTCACACACCATAAATATCTGTACACTACCTTTAAATTACATAATATTAACTCTTTGCCTTTGTTAATGAAATATGTTAACTAACAGTGAAAGGAGAAAGCTAATTAAAATACTCAACACATGACTGTTAATTGACTTTGTATATCATCACGAGGATATTGTTAGATACATTGAAATCTTCACACTACCATAATTGTTCAGCTTCCCCTTTCGTCTATCCTCAATTACTCACCAGGGAGCACCTCAACTGTGTGTGAGGTACGTCCGCCATCCAAGTTCCTCACTCTGGCATGACACGAGACTCTCTCTCTTCTCTGGCCGTCAACTGCTTCCGATTCCTTCCCTCTCTCTAGCTCTACTTAAATAATACTATAACCTCTGGTAGCCAAACAGCGAGTATGTATTCGGTCATACAAAGATAGTCGTAGTGGTACATATTCAAAATACATTGAAGGGACAAGTCATGGGATACCTCCTAATACCGTTTCAGACCTCCTTTTTCCCGGCGTAGTGCTACTGCTCGACGTGACATGGACTTAACAAGTCGTTGGAAGCCCCTTGCAGAAATTCTGAGCTATGCTGCCCCTAAAGCCATACATAATTGTGATAGTGTTGCTGGTGCAGGATTTTTTGCACGAACTGGCTTCTCTATAGTGTCCCGTAAAGGATTCGATGGAATCCACGTCGGACGATCTGGTTGGCCAAATCATTCGCTCGAATTGCCCAGAATCTCCTGACATGGAGCATTGTAATCCAGTCTGATATGGCGCACTGTAATCCATAAAAATGCCATCGCTGTTTGGGAACATAAAACCCATCAATGGCTGTTAATGGTCTGTAAGTAGTCGAACATAACCATTTCCAGTAATGATCCGTTCAGGTGGACCAGAGGACTCAGTCAATTCGATGTGAACACAGCCCTCACCATTATGGAGTGACCACCAGCTTGCACAGTGCCTTGTTGACAACTTGGGGTCTAAGGCGCTCCAGTCACGGACTGTGCGGCTGGCCCCGGCTGGGGTTCGAGTCCTCCCTCGGGCATGGGTGTGTGTGTTTGTCCTTAGGATAATTTAGGTTAAGTAGTGTGTAAGCTTAGGGACTGATGACCTTAGCCGTTAAGTCCCATAAGATTTCACACACATTTGAACAGCTTGGGTCCATGGCTTCGTGGTGTCTGCGCCACACTCGAATCCTACCATCAGCTCTTACCAACCGAATTGGGAGCTCATCTGACCAGCCTACGGTTTTCCAGTCGTCTAAGGTCCAACCAATATGGTCACGAGTCCAAGAGAGAAGCTGCGGGTGATGTGCTGTTAGCAAAGGCACTCGCGTCTTTCAACTGTTGCCAAATCATATTAACTCCAAATCTGACCGTACTGCCCTTAGAGATACCTTCGCCGTACGCCCCAAATTGATTTCTATGATTATTTCACAAAGTACTGCATGTCCGTTAGCACTGACAACTCTACGCAAATATCGCTGCTTTTGGTCCTTAAGCGAAGGCCGTCTGCCACTGCGTTGTCCTTAGGGATAATGCCTGAAAATTGGCATTCTCAGCACACCATTGACACTGTGGATCTCGCAATGCTGCATTCCCCAATGATTTCCGAAATGGAATCTACCGTGCTTCTAGCTGCAACTACCGTTCCGCGTTGAAAGTCTGTGAATTTCCGTTGTGCATGATGATAATCAGAGTGAAGTCACAAAATGGAAGGAATTAATTACGGAAGAGCACATTCTTACATATACAAAAAACATCGAATACTCCAGAAGATTATACTGTTACATGAATAAGAAACTCCCAGAATGTGTTACAAACGCGAAAATGAAAAAGAAATATTGGCGAGTACCTAGTTTCGAACCTACTTTCAACCCCCCAGCACATTACATCTCTAAAACACACGACTACAGGCACTGGCTTCGAGAAGTTAAGGCCGTAGTACAGCTTTGATGATGTCACGCTGTGAGGCGGCAGATTATTACGCAGACGTAAATCGAATTCGTCTCGTGGGATTGTATTTTCTCATATAAAGTTAAGCATGACTTACATGATTTGCACTCCCTGCGTTTTAAAATACTGTTACATGATATCCAGTATTGATGCATTCGAAATTAACTACGTGATCATGTAATGACAGACATTGTATCGCACACTTATTGTCGTAACATAGGACGCATGTATAATTACATTAAGCCTCTTCGTAATTACTTTTTGCGTTAGTATACCATTTAATAATGCATGTATGCATACACACATACATAGAAAAGAAAGGGTAAAATGAACTTGTCAAAATATGGTATATTGGATTTCATTAGTAAGTTGCATCTCAAATTAATGTTGGTACCCATATAATCATGCAAACAAGCACTTATTACTGTCCTTAAACAGTGCAGTTTTGACTTGTTTGTCTTTTACTTATCACACTAGTATTTAAAGGGAACAATTTTTAATGATCAAGTGCGTAATATCCTACATCACTATAGTTATAGAAATATCGAAGCTTTCCTAGGCCTTTTTATAGCTGCATTACATTCAGCTCTTTTTGTGGTTTTGTGGGCTTTCTTTTCAATAAAACAATGGTTTTTGGTCTTGGAATAGTTAATTAGCAGCACATTCACCCAAATGTCTATACTACTGCCAGAAATTTCCATTACACATTTACAACATCCACAAGTTATTTGAGAGTACTGTATGTCCACAATATCTCAAATTAATGCCTTCAAAAACCCTTGCGGATTTCACAATTTACAAACATTGTCTCATATTTATGTGAAACAAGAACCATAAATATTTGGCACACACAGATTCCAATTTCAATCTAACAAAGTTGTAACTTTTAATTTTCTTTCAGATTCTACCATTTTCTGAACTGACACATTGTAATTACAACCACTCATTCTTCTATATTTCCCAAATCTCTGTTTCAAATCATCTTCCTGGAATGTCTCTAACATTAAATATTGCAGACCTAATTCACTGAGCAGATATTCACACAACTTAGTCTGTCAGTAGTGTGTAATAAATCTGTGAATATTTCTCTGCTGATTTTCCCACAGTTCTTGGGAGAATCGATTACAAGCATGTCATCCCAGTTTTGCAACCAAGTACAGAATGAGTGCAAGTACATGATATTTTCGTGATCCATGGTACTAATGGGATCAGCATACTGATCTCTTAAATGAATCCCCGTTTTAGAATGCTAAACATTAACTGTCATCCACCAAATTTTTTGTTATTTGTAACCACTCTTTAGTGCCATCATCATCGATCCCTACGGATGTTGATACAGCAACTGTAGTTTTCTCATCAGACAGAGGTACAAAAAGACTGACATTTTGCCTTTCTACATTATTCGGATAACAAACCCTGACTGAAAGTACAGGAGCATGGTTTACAGTGTCACGTTTTTGTTTTGTGCTTGAAGTTACACTGTTCTATGCTATTTACGTTAGGCATAGGTGGATTAAGAAGTGTCTTATTCTTATCATTCAACCAGTTATTTCTAAGATGTTTGAGTAAGTGAACTGTATAAAAAAAAAAGATTTTTACAGCTGTCACATGGATGGTTTATATATACATGATTTATTGTGTAACTGTCTTATATTGTTTGATACTGACCTTATTATTATCAGTAATGATACATAATTACAACCAAGTTCATGAAGTATTCTTAGGATGTTCACTGTTATGATGTCTAAAAATTCAGCATCTAAATTTTTTACAGGAACTACATCTTTATTCTAAGGCAAAATTGAGTTAAACATTAACATCTTGACAGTAAAAGCTGCTTTCATATCTAGTAAATTATTGGCCATCCCTACCAGTCTATTTCCCTTATATGTAATTTTTGGCTGAACAAAAATTTCAGCCAGTAAAATGAACATTAAATTTTCGTGTGGTTTAAGGGCATAATGCCTGCATAATGTCTGCAAACGCTTTTTAAGAGACTTGCTTTTTACGCTGTTAATACCTGATAAATTAAACTTTTTCAAATGATGTGGATCTGACAAAAACAATAATTTTCAACTCCTGCAAGAATTTATGAGCTGTTGGGAATGAAAAGTAAAAACTGCAAGCACTGAGAAGCAGTACTGAGGGATACCTCAACTGCTTGAATGTGAGGACTTGCAGATGCTCACTTATGAACTTAAGACCTGATATTGTATCATCATCTTCGGCTTCAATTTTTTCCCATGCATTCAGTTAACAGTGCCTGAATTCTACATACGTTTTCCTTATTGATAATTTCTCTGCGCTCAGTATTTCTAATTGCAGTTAACAAACTGTGCAGTTTAGCATATGTATTACAAATAAATTGCGGTCCTAAAATCTTGCTAAACCTTCTGTGTTTGTTATCTCACAGTATGTGAGTTTCAAAATTACTTTTCAATGTCTAAATGAAGGGCATTCGTTAAGTTCTAAAATCATAAAGTATAAACGATCATTGTGCTTTTCAATTAGCCAGTCGTTATAGTTAAATCTGCCTTGATCATATGTAATGTCATCTAAAGTGCTGATGTTGTCTTCTAAGAGCCAATCAGTGTATTTGTCCATTTCGTGTCTTCTATAAACTTTTCGTCGAACTTCTGGATCACTGCGCTGAGACACATCAGGAGACAACAAATACGTCGGTAAATTTGGAAATATGTATCGAACGGCATCACTTTCCAAATCCATCTTTTAACGAGAAACTGCTAGCACAGAATCTAAAAAAGAATAAGCCTTTCTTTAGTACAAATATCTATATTTTTTGCACCCTATCAAATATTTTGAGAGTTATTAACAATTACTTACCGTCAGATCGAGTTGCTCTGATTTCGCGAATAATTTGATCTTCATAAAAGTGTTGGATTCAAACGCCTGTGTTCTTCGTAGCCGTCAGGTTTTTCCTCGGATTTCTTTTCATCCACATTTTCCTCTTTCCTTCATCAGAAGGAAAAGGAAATACTGACACACACTCTCCTTTATAATGCAAGTAATCATACTTGCAGCCAGGGCCACAACAGCTTCTAGGCGTTGTACAAATAGAAAATAACACGTGACTTCATATAAATACAAGCTCGCCCGCATAGTCCACCGACTGTGCGCTAAGGCCTGTATTTATCACGAAGGCAGTGCCACAGGAAACTGTTCGTAGTGAATTGTCTTGTGAATTTTACAGACGACGTGTCATTAACTGACATTTAATCATAATAATGACACCTAGAGTGACGCATAATTGCGCCTTTGCCTTAAGACGTCATGCTGTCATAATGCGCAAGTTGTAATACAGAAACAACCGAAATGTGATGAAACCAATATGGTGGCTCGACTTTTGGTCACTCGTTAGGGAAGGTGCTTGAGCTACTGCCTTGCAACTGGATCTGGTGCCTTAGTGCAAAGTACAGTGCTGTCGGCGCTCGCTTGGTTAGTGAATAAGGCACCATCAAGTGGAGTACCTGGCCGTAGTGTGGAGCATCCTCCCGGCGTGAGGTCGGTGCTGGGAAGCACGAGTAGGAGCGACTACTCGCTACTCGCTACGGCGCCTGCGCGCCCACCGGAAGTGCGCGGGCTCTGCACGGCCACGCTGCCTGCGCCAGCTCGCCGGAGCGTGCGGGGCGCATCTCGTAGGTACCAGGCAAGCGGCCACCAGACAGACACTGCTGCTGCTCCATCTGGCAAGCGTGCATCACACACGTCACTTTAGTTCTCATGTACAAAATGTTGCATCACGCCCACATTTTTTGGAGGTGTGTTGCTATTGTCACTGCTCCCGTACGGATAAGAAGGTCACCCGCTAATGTTATTAGCAATACATACAGTTACTATGAATCTTACCTAAAGGTAGGACGCCGCACTCGAATGGACTGCAGCATTTCAGTTGCAAGTAGAGCACCAGTAGGGACATATTAGAGGCGTCTATGGGAAAGTAGAATCCATCATGCCACGGAGGACAATCAAGACCAAAGACCTCGTCATCATGTTAAGCGCATAAATCTTGTCAACAAGGGAAGTTTCAAATGGTTCAAATGGCTCTAAGCACTATGGGACTTAACTTCTGAGGTCATCAGTCCCCTAGAACCTAGAACTACTTAAACCTAACTAGCCTAAGGACATCACACACACCCATACCCGAGGCAGGATTCGAACCTGCGACCGTAGTGGTCACGCGGTTCCAGACTGTAGCGCCTAGAAGCGCTCGGCCACTTCGGCCGGCAGGGAAGTTTATCGACATGTGCACCGGCGTCAAAGTTATGTGGTGCGGACTTGGAATCGATCCCAATTGACAGGTTGTGTTGAGGACTTACACCGCACAGGCCGTCCACCTTAGACAGGAGCACAGGATGATCGATTATTCGTATACGAACTACACCATAAAACATATAGCAGCTGAAAAAGCCAAATGCATAACTTGAAATCCAAAATAGGTATTTTTATATAAAAATACACCAGTCAAATTCATAAATATATAATCATCAATATAAGCTATATCATATTTCGATCATACAGAATACAGTGTAAGCTATAACTGTCTCGTTAAACACTACTGGCCATTAAAATTGCTACACCACGAAGATGACGTGCTACAGACTCGAAATTTAACCGACAGGAAGAAATGCTGTCATATGCAATATTAGCTTTTCAGAGCATTCACACAAGGTTGGCGCCGGTGGCGACATCTACAACGTGCTGACATAAGGAAAGTTTCCAACCGATTTCGCATACACCAACAGCGGTTGACCGGCGTTGCCTGGTGAAACGTTGTTGTGATGCCTCGTGCAAGGAGGAGAGAAGCGTACCAATACGTTTCCGACATTGATAAAGGTCGGATTGTAGCCTATCGCGATTGCGGTTTATCGTATCACGACATTGCTGCTCGCGGTCGTCGAGATCCAATGACTGTTAGCAGAATATGGAATCGGTGGGTTCAGGAGGGTAATACGGAACGCCGTGCTGGATCCCCACTGCCACGTATCACTAGCAGTCGAGATGACAGGCATCTTATCCGCATGGCTGTAACGGATATGCTGGTCCCGGTGGAGGTTCGAGTCCTCCCTCGGGCATGGGTGTGTGTGTTTGTCCTTAGGATAATTTAGGTTAAGTAATGTGTAAGCGTAGGGACTGATGACCTTAGCGTTTAAGTCCCATAAGATTTCACACACATTTTTTTGTAACGGATCGTGCAGCCACGTCACGATCCCTGAGTCAACGGATGGGGACGTTTGCAAGACGACGTTTGCTGTAACATGGACTATCAGCTCGGAGACCATGGCTGCGGTTACCCTTGACGCTGCATCACAGACAGGAGCGCCTGCGATGGTGTACTCAACGACGAACCTGGGTGAACGAATGGCAAAACGTCATTTTTCGGATGAATCCAGGTTCTGTGTACAGCATCACGATGGTCGCATCCATGTTTGGCGACATCGCGGTGAACGCACATTGAAAGCATTTATTCGTCATCGCCATACTGGCGTATCACCCGGCGTGATGGTATGGGGCGCCATTGGTTACACGTAACAGTGTACGTTACATTTCAGATGTGTTACGACCCGTGGCTCTACCCTTCATTCGGTCCCTGCGAAACCCTTCATTTCAGCAAGATAATGCACGACCGCATGTTGCAGGTGCTGTACGGGCCTTTCTGGATATACAAAATGTTCGACTGCTGCCCTGGCCAGCGCGCTCTCCAGATCTTTCACCAACTGAAAACGTCTGGTCAATGGTGGCCGAGCAACTGGCTCGTCACAATACGCCAGTCACTACTCTTGATGAACTGTGGCATCGTGTTGAAGCTGCATGGGCAGCTGTACCTGTACACGCCATCCAAGCTCATTTTGACTCAGTGCCCATTCGTATCAAGGCCGTTATTACGGCCAGAGGTGGTTGTTCTGGGTACTGATTTTTCAGGATCTATGCACCCAAATTGCGTGAAAATGTAATCACATGTCAGTTCTAGTATAATATATTTGTCCAATGAATACCCGTTTATCATCCGCATTTCTTCTTGGTGTAGCAATTTTAATGGCCAGTAGTGTAATTCAGGAGGCCCTCTTGAGTGCACTCTCTTGGTGCAGTCACTAACGGGAATTTCAGAAGGTGTTCCCATGTCTGTGTTTCACCGCACTCGCATTTGTACTGTCTGTGTAGCCTCACCTTGTCATAATGATGGCCCGTGCGCTTACGAAGTCGGTTCAACATTTCCCAGTGTCGCCAGTCTAGGTGGGACGCCTGCGATAGGGTTTCCTCTGTAATAAGGGCTTCTGGATATTCTTCTTGCCGTAATGATTTCATGTAAGTTCAAGTTGGTTGTACAGAGTATAAGAAACTTCTTCTAGATTCAAGCTTTTAGGGATCGGTTGATGGTTGTAAAGCGGGAGACGCTGGTCGTTCATTCGTTTCTGCCTTTCTTTCAAGCTCAGGAATGATCTCCTGACATTTGGTGGGGCAGTACCCGATAATGAATATAAATGGTCCACTGTAGTAGATCTCAGGCAGCCAATTATTTTCCAACCGGTATCGTTTAGGACCACGTCTATTTTTCTAATGTGATGAGATCTTTCCCAAACTAGACATCCATACTCAACAACCGAAAAGCAGGAGGCGAGTGCTGTGGAACAGAGTACGTTCGCTTTGGCGCCACGCTTTGTAGATGCCAGTTTGTTGCCTTGCCATCTTTGTATTTTAGCTTTTGTTTTCTCTATATGTTTCTTATATGTTAAGTTTCTGTCGAGAGTGATCCCCAGATAGGTTGAATGGGAACAGTTGTTCAAGCACGTACCATTCCAGATGACATATGACATTAAGTCCATTTCTGTCTCCCAGTTGTTAAGGTGAAGAAGACACGCTTGCATTTTCCTGGGATTCGGTTTTAGATGATTAAGTCTGTAGTAGTTTGTGAGCGTTGTGAGGTCTTCGCTCAAGCCATTTCCAATTTCACTGAAATATTTTGCTTGGTTATCAGTTGCCGTATCATTTGCGTAAATAAAAAACTTTTGAGTCTTTTCGCCGACAGGTTAGTCACTAGTACGTATGTCGAACAGCAGTGGCCTGCTGAGGTGGCCGAGCGGTTCTAGGCGCTTCAGTCTGGAACCGCGCGACAGCTACGGTCTCAGGTTCGAATCCTGCCTCGGGCATGGATGTGTGTGACGTCCTTAGGTTAGTTAGGTTTAAGTAGTTCTAAGTTCTAGGGCACTGATGACCTCAGATGTGAAGTCCCGTAGTGCTCAGAGCCATTTGAACCATTTTTGAACAGCAGTGTCGACAGCACACTACCTTGTGGCAACCGATTGTTCTGATATCTCCAACTGCTTCTCTTTTGTTGGAATTCGACGAAGAATCTTCTATTAAACAGCAGTGTCCTAACAATTTCTAATGATCTGTCATTGTTTGTCATCCGATGCACTTTAGAAATGAGAGTTCTCAGGTTTGCAGTGTGATATGCTGCAGTTACGTCAATGAACTCTACTCCTGACGGAAGCCACTCTAAAAACAGTCTTCAATAAATTGATTCAGGTGGAGAGCCTGACATGTGCAGAATTTCCCTTGTCCGAAACCTACCTGTTCTTCAGTCAGACAGCTGCCAATATATCCACCTATTCTGTTCATAAGTTCAAAAAGTTTCAGAAGCGAACGCAGCAACGATATTGATCGACAGTTCTTGGAGTTATTTGAGTTCTTTCCAGGCTCAAGAACTGCGATGGCCTTTGGGTGCCTCCATATTCTGGAAATTTTCTCTCTCGTCCATCAGCAACTGAAAAGGCTTCATAACCACTTTTTGGCATTTCGGACAGATTTTTAATTATTTCATTCCTGATGTCGTCAAGTCCATAGCTTTTCCTGTTTTCGAACATTTATGGCTTATGATCGATATCTACGACTTTTGAGTCAAAGAAACCGTGGACTGAGTGCCACAACCGAATTCGGCGTTCGAAGAAGCCACAGGACGTCATGTGTCTGTTAGGAGACGATTGCATGGTGGCGAATCTCCATTCCCGACAACCATGGCGAGCATCGCACCGTACACCACAGCACCATGGGCTGAGTTACAGATGGGCAAGAAATCATGCAGAATGGACGCTACCAGGCCTGGCGTTGGTGTTATTTGCTGACGAATTTCTAATCTGTTCGTACTCTGATAATCGGAGACAACGAGTTTGGTGAGAAACCGCTAATATCGGACGCCTGCAACACTGTGTCCCATATGTGCAACAAGGTAGTGGTGGAGTGATTTTCTGCCACGGCATTACAACGTTCCGCTGTTCACCACTCGTGGTTGTTGACTGTAATCTAACTAGTCTGCTGTACAGGGACGACATTCTGCAACCAGTAGTGGGACCGTATGGCCAAGATGACAATTTCATCTTGGCGGATGATAACCTGCATGCTCATCGTGCTGTTCTCGTTAACAAGTTCCTTCAAGCACGCCAGGATCACCACCATGGAGTGGCCTACCTCTTTCCCTAACATGAATCCAACACAACATGTGTGGGAGCGATTAAAACGAGGTGTTTGTGGACGTCGAGAACGACCACGTACTGTGCGCGACTTGCGCAGAATAGCCATTGGAGAATGAGACTGTTTGGACCAGGACTGGCTTGATGATCTCGTCGATGGTGTGCTTCGACTGACTCAAGCCAGCATCCGAGAAAGTGTAAGTCGTGCGTACTGACGTCGCTCAACAGTGCTGTGAGATACCCTCCGCGGGAAACAGGTGATTTTGTCACTACACAAATTTTGGGTTTCGTGATTGTTTTTTGTTTTCCGTGTCGTGAATTTCGAAATAAAGAAGTGATGCAAAACTTTTGCTGATGTGTGTATTTACTTTGTTTCAAATGACCAAGTAAGCTCGCCAGTCCCTTTAAAGAGCGCACTGGTCACTCTGCAACGGTGTAAATTCTGTAGATCTGGTACCAAGCGGCCATACAACCGGACCGAGCGAGGTGGCGCAGTGGTTAGCACACTGGACTCGCATTCGGGAGGACGACGGTTCAATCCCGTCTCCAGCCATCCTGATTTAGGTTTTCCGTGATTTCCCTAAATCGTTTCAGGCAAATGCCGGGATGGCTCCTTTGAAAGGGCACGGCCGATTTCCTTCCCAATCCTTCCCTAACCCGAGCTTGCGCTCCGTCTCTAATGACCTCGTTGTCGACGGGACGTTAAACACTAACCACCACCACCACCACCACCATACAACCCTCCTATCTGACGTGCGACATGGCAAAGTCTGGTGTGTTTGGGGCATCGCTTGTGTGGGATCAGCGCATTAAGGTGGGTCGACCTTCAGACTTCATGGCAGAAAGGAGCTATTGCATCTGGATTTACCCGTAACTACACCATAGGTGAAGACGCTCAAATTATTGATGCACCAACGCGCACTCTCTAGACCGTCTCGAAGGATTACCGCACTGTTAGCAGCCCTGTAATACGACGTACGATCAGTGCTCGTAAAAAGGTACTAAACGACAGGAATCCGAGAGCAGTGTCAAGCCTTGCAAATAGTAGTTGGATTCAAACATGACAAAAAATGGTTGAAATGTGAAATGGCTCTGAGCACTATGGGACTTAACATCTGAGGTCACCAGTCCCCTAGAACTTAGAACTGCTTAGATCTTAGTAATACTAAGGACATCACACATATCCATGCCCGAGGCAGGGTTCAACCCTGCGACTGTAGCGGTCGCGCGGCTCCAGACTCAAGCTCCCAGAACCACTCGGCTACACCGGCAGGCCTCAAACATGAGAGATAGTGGTGCTGGCAGTTGAGAGAGAATACATAGCATTTAATTTACGTTAGCATTAAGTAAAGTGTAGGGAGGGGGGGGGGGGCGGACGACGAAGTGGTGAAACGGGAATGGTACTCACAAAGCGCTAGCGAGCTCTTAGGTCCCAGAAGGTTTGGTGTCCCGGACAATTTATCATCTTTAATTAGTTGTCAGGAGAAAAAGTCCGCAATCCTGAATTTATGGCTGCAGGGTGGTGAAACGACATAGACTGGATGGAAACGGCCAATCCTGTTTTGGCGCCAACTGACTGCTTCCTTCAACGAGCCTCCCGAGGTAGGGCAAATGGCTGCCTAGCAGTACATAGCACAGCCCTGCATGACACTAACCTTCAGTGCGCTCAAAATCCCGTGTTAATCAGATCTCACCATTTTGAAAGCTTAAACGACTGCCAGACAGCTAGTGGGCAGAAAACCTTCCTTCACCTTCTCCCGAAGTTAAAGGAGCGTCCGAACTGCGAGCCTTACATGGCGTAGTAGGACACATGGGTAATGTATGTCGTTGGTGATATGTGGAGCAGGAAACTGTTTATAACATTATGCATACTTGCCTCTGATGCAGTGGCGCTTCCTAAGCGTAGAACAGTAAATATAAGGTCATTTATTTATTGTTATGTTGCTACTTGTTAAACTAGCACGTCTAGTATACTATCGACAGAATAAAGAATTGATTACAGTCATATTCCACTTGTAATTAAAAATCAAGCCTAACAACGTTAATGTTGTTTGATGACATTTCCACAAAAAGTTTGGTGCTAATTAGCGAGTATTACCGTATCGTAAAGTGTTTGGTTTTACGGATCATCCTAATGCGAACCATAGGCCAAAAAGAGAGATGCAGGAAAACCGTATGGCGGCGCCTAAAGCGGCGCACCTGGGGCCAACAGCATCTCACACAGTAGCTTAACAAACGCAGATACAAGAGACGCTGCACACTGAACGCAGGTCCAGTTTGCGAGCGGATATTGCGAACGGAACTGCATGCAATGGACGTTTCCGATAACTCGCGGAAGTCCATCCCTTGCAGCGGCACATTACAACACAGAAACAGGGATGCAGCTGACTGGAAGGGCGCCGTGTGCTCCAACGGTCGCGCTTCGCTTCTTTTTCAAGTTATGCAAGGCGTCGAGTGTATCGACGACCGATTGTGAAGTTGAACCTACTGTGTACGTAGAGTGTAGTTCAAGCCGGAGCTGCTTTCCTGCTGTTTTTTGGTAATGCTTTTCGTATGATGACTTCTGCCGTCTCATTCGTTCCACCTTGCCCATGGGCCCCGGGATATTTATTTCAACGTTCTCGGCGGTCAGGTGTTGCCCAAGTCCTGTATCATCACGATGAGTATCCTGCAGATACTGTTGTGTTCCAAGATGACAACAATGGTGTTCACAGGGCTCCATGTGTACTTGCCTGGTTTGGTGAACACATTTTAGGCAGCTGTATTATCATGGTAAATAACCCGCTCTCAATCCCAAAGAAAGTGTCTGGTACTATCTGGAAGCCGCGCGGGATTAGCCGAGCGGTCTAAAGCGCTGCAGTCATGGACAGTGCGGCTGGTCCCGGCGGAGGTTCGAGTCCTCCCTCGGGCATGGGTGTGTGTGTTTGTCCTTAGGATAATTTAGGTTAAGTAGTGTGTAGGCTTAGGGACTGATGACCCTAGCAGTTAAGTCCCATAAGATTTCACACACATTTGAACATTTTTTGAACTATCTGGAAGACAGCAATGAAGGTAACCAGCAATTAGTTACTCACTGTTAGCGGCGAGAAGGAGATCCCGTTGGCGTTCCATCCGTTTGTTAATAATATTTACCACGCCAGATATAGACGAAAAAATCCCACTGGTGCGGTTACCTTACGTCAAGGGCGTCAGTGATGGAGCAGGTAAGGTGAAGTGATCAAACCAGTCTTCTGGAGTAGTCTGCCGGCCGAGGTGGCCGAGCGGTTCTAGGCGCTACAGTCTGCAACCGCGCGACCGCTGCGGTCGCAGGTTCGAATCCTGCCTCGGGAATGGATGTGTGTGATGTCAGTAGGTTAGTTAGGTTTAAGTAGTCCAAGTTCTAGGGAACTGGTGACCTCAGAAGTTAAGTCCCATAGCACTCAGAACCATTTGAACCATTTTTTGGAGTAGTCTGCAGGATCGAGGATTTGGTGGGGCGAAGTGAGGGCACAGAAAAAGCCGTGAATACCGCAGGTGTATATGACACTCAGTGTGAGTGTGGTGGCGCCTACTCTGCGAAAACCGGATAGCCTCTTGGCACCCACTGTAGGGCAGCTGAACAGATCGGCATCAATGGTGCACTGTCGCAGTTAGGGCAGCCTGTCAAGATCCAAGAAGCACGAGTACTGGCAAGACACCCGTGGATAAACACGCGAAAAATCTGAAAGGCATCTGGAATCGTGAAGCAGCACGACAGCATCAGCAGAGAGGACTGCTACAGGCTCCCGGCGTCGTGGCTGCCATCGATCCCGGTGCGGTGGGTCGCGTGTCGTGGCACGTGGGACAGCGGTCTTATCGGACATCATCCTGCCGCCACAGTCTGAACTAAACGTCCAGCGCAGGCTCAACGGACGTCGTTTGTCCTCATCTAATGATAGGGAAACAGACGTTTGTCGCTCATTTCTAGCGGATCACCAATCGCCAGCGAGCCGTGCATGCCATGTGTATGAAAGTCATGACAACTGTGGTAAACCTTGTAGTAATGCAACAGCATGAGAATCCCACGATGTGCACTGAACCGATACGACAGTCTGTACCTGAATGGCAACATAAAACAGGGTTCCAGCACGGGAGGTTACGATAAAAGTTCAAATGAAACACAAGCACTGAAATTCTGTGTGAATTTATTGTGCATGAGTACAAATGGAACAAAAATGAATCAAAACCAACTATTGTGATTCTGAATAGTACCCCAGTGCATACAGACGGCGTTGCCAACGATGGGGAAGGCGCGGAAAGTCATTGGCATTGGCATCAATGTGTCCCACCTGCCGCCGAAATGCTGTGAGGACATTCGCCCTATTCCTAAAGCGAAGTGCCTCCCACGCAACGGTTTCCTCAGTTTTGGAGTGAGCTCGAAGTCGCACGGATTGAGATCTGCTGAGTAGGGTGGGTGGGGGAGAATCCATCTTTTAGCACGACCAACCTCACACTGAATGTTTCAGACGTTGGTACCGAGCCATGCTCGCACGTGGTTGCAATCTATCTGTTGACTTCGGAGATATTTGCCGTTGGCTTTCGAATGTATTTACTGCGATTACGGTGATGCCAACACGTTAGCACGATATACCATAGTTGCCATGAGCTATGGAATAACCTTCGTAAACGGTGAGCCAGGAGGAAAGGTACGTGCTTTAAGAGATCATAGTATTGCTGACTTTGAAAAAAAACTTCAAATGAATGTATGCCATTTCCTTACATGTATTCGATATTCAGCTGTATCAACATCACGATTGTACGTTGCATGTCCTCCTTCACCAGCACTCACATGCGATTACAACCAAAGCGACATTAGGCTACGCAGTGTTGTGTTTTCTGACCATTTCAGCACGTCGGAGCTCCTACACAGTCCATACGGTCAGTGGCAACACAGTACCTCACGGAAATGTATGCTGGACGTTGTATTAGTTACCGTGGAGTCATTTCTAGGCACCCGAGATCACCCTATCTTACTCCATTAGATTATTGATTCAGGGTTGGTTGAGGATCAAAGTCTACAAGCGCAGAGTGGACACAGAGGAGGAACTTGTTGCTCGTGTTTTACACTGAAGAGCCAAAGAAATTGGTACACCTGCCAAATTTCGTGTAACGCCCACGCGAGCACGCAGAAGTGCCACAACACGACGTGGCATGGACTCAACTTAAGTCTGAAGTAATGCTGGAGGGAACTGACACCATGAATCCTGTAGGGCTGTCCATAAATCTGTAAGAGTACGAAGGGGTGGAGATCTCTTCTGAACAGCACCTTGCGAAGCATCTCAGATACGCTCAATAATGTTCATGTCTGGTCAGTTTGGTGTCCAACGGAAGTGTTTAAACTCAGAGGAGTGTTCCTGGAGCCACTCTGTAGCAATTCCGGACATGTGGGGTGTGGCATTTTCCTGATGGAAAAGCCCAAGTCCGTCGGAATGCACATTGGATATGAATGGATGCAGGTGATCATGTAAGGTGCTTACGTACATGTCACCTGTCAGAGTCGTATGGAGACGTATCAGGGGTCCCATATCACTACAACTGCACACGCCCAACACCATTATAGAGCCTCCACCAACTTGAACAGTCCCCTATCGAAATGCAAGGACCATGGTTTCATGAGGTTGTCTCCATACCCTTCCACGTCCATCCACTTGATACAGTTTGGAACGAGACTCGTCCGACCAGGCAACATGTTTCCAGTCATCAACAGTGCAATGTCGGTGTTGACGGACCCAGGTGAGGCGTAAAGCTTTGTGTCGTGCTGTCTTGAAGGGTACACGAGTGGGTCTTCGGCTCTGAAAGCCCATATTGATGATGTTTCGTTAAATGTTTGCAAGCTGACACTTGTTGGTGACCCAGCACTGAAATCTTCAGCAATTTGCGGAAGGGCTGCAATTCTGTCTTCGTTGGTCCCGTTCTTGCAGGATCTTTTTTCAGCCGGAGCGATGTCGGAGATTTTATGTTTTACCGGATATTCAGCCGTAACCGATCTAACAACTGCGCCACGTACTTGTCGTCTTTTATAGGCGTTTCCTAGAAAACTTTTAAGAGCAGGACAAACATTCATACGACGTTTTTTGTTCAGAATCACTAATACTGTCCCCCCTCAAAGCATGTACCGCTCATTCTGACTCATCTGTATTCCGCCTCTCTCTGTTCTAACACCGACCAGTGGTATTTTAGGGCGAATGAATATTCTAAGAGATGTGATGTCGATAGCCTTTTTTCGATATCCTTAGAAATAAAATACAGTGGAGTACCCACTTCCCAGCTAATTAGTCTATGCATCGAGGAAGTGTGCTGAAACACGGGGCGAAATATTGGTTGTTTTAGTATTTTAGCATCTGAAGTATTTTTAAGACGACGCGGCAATTTACCCAGAAGGATTGTAATGATATAGAGATACTGAGTCCGTTTCAGTCTCCGGATTCAGAGGCCGTTTAACGTCTAACTCAGAGTATTTCGCTTTATCCGATTACTTCATTCATGTTTGGATATCAAGCAGTTCTCTTGCTCCAGCCAGCCACGTCGCACCCTCCTGTTCTGAGCAGGGGCACATACTGCTGCGTTGAATCATCTGATCCCGACCGGCAGCACTGATCACTTGCGTTATGTCAGTGAGGCGCGTGACGTCATGAGTGCGCAGAGACAGGGCGTGTGGCTCTACAGTGCTAAGACCCATTTTGGGTAGAGGCTTGGTATATAAATGGCGGTGGAGCAGGCAGCGTGCTGGGTTCGGGTCCTTGTGTGGCCGGCGTTCGGGATGGCCGCGGGGGTCCAAACTGAAACTTTTAAAGCTATCCAGTGTCGGTGGAAGGTGTCGCTGAAACTGTTACGCCAGGACTTTGAGAATTTGTTATTGCACAGCGCCTCCACCACTGTTGAGCGGTATTCAATATCTTCTGACTGCCAAAAATTTAGAACAGATTTGGAGTTTGGAATAATCGATGGTTTTAACCCTGAGACGTGTCCGCTAACAGCATTTGCTAGCTGTGCCCGCCGGTAACTATTTCGCCTGTGGTATATTTTGTAGACTGTGGAAGACGAGAGTGACGGGATCGATGCGAAGTCGCCGGTGTGGCCGAGCGGTTCAAGGCGCTTCAGTCTGGAACCGCGCGACCGCTACGGTCGCAGGTTCGAATCCTGCCTCTGGCATGGATGCGTGTGATGTACTTAGGTTAGTTAGGTTTAAGTAGTTCTAACTCAGATGTTAAGTCCCATAGTGCTCAGAGCCATTTCTGAGCTTGATGCGACGATCCGTCTTAAGCCCTAGACGGCGAGATTCTCTCAGACGAACGCTGTCAGTATTTACTCTGGTTTTGTGCTAGTTTCTGAAATGTAGATTGTGGCTATGGTTCAAATGGCTCTGACCACTATGCGGCGTAACTTCTGAGGTCATCAGTCCCCTAGAACTTAGAACTAATTAAACCTAACTAACCTAAGGACATCACACACATCCATGCCCGAGGCAGGATTCGAACCTGCGACCGTAGCGGTCGCGCGGTTCCAGATTGAAGCGCCTGGAACCGCACGGCCACACCGGCCGGCAATTGTGGCTATAAACTGACCTCTAGCGTAGTCAGAGACCTAGACTGAGTTCAGAGCTCATACTTTGGTTCGGACTTAACGAAGTCAAATAATGTAACGACGCGATAATAAATATTATTATTATTGTCATGGAACGTATTTTGCACATATTAAATTTCAATAAGCGGTTTACGTCTCTCATTTTGATGACATCATGGATAAAAAGAGCTGAGTGGCATCCGTAGGTTGAGTAATTCCCTCGGTATGAAAAGCTGGCCACCATGCTCTCTTCTGGCTGTGCAAAAATAGCGGCTACTGCATTCAGAAAATTCTGTTTCGTTGAATCACACAGTACTCATTAGAGAGGACTCCGTACTGCAGTTTTGTAACTTCTGAAAAAAAAATGGCTCAAGGCACTATGGGACTTAACATCTGAGGTCATCAGTCCCGTAGACTTAGAACTACTTAAACCTAACTAACCTAAGGATATCACACACATCCATGCCCGAGACAGGATTCGAACCTGCGACCGTAGCAGCAGCGTGGTTCCGGACTGAAGCGCCTAGAACCGCTCGGCCAGAGAGGCCGGCCTTTTCTTCTGACATCAACGTTTAATAAATTAGACATCCTTGTTGTATGTGATCAGGTGTTCCTGATGTACTTCGTTCAAAGCCGGGTAGCTCCGTGCAGTAATTCAATACAGACATTCCAAGTAGAGACCATGCACTGTCCAAAAGCGGAGAATACCAGCGGTTAGTCCAGTAATGGTCTGACAGAGACACACACTGGAGAAGTGTATGGCTGAAACACATAGGCCAACGAAAACACCTTACTATGAAGATAAACTTTTAGCCTACAGACGGCACGCATGTGTGTAGGCCAGCCATTTGACGACGAGACCGAACAGGAGCGGCACTGCCGACGTTGAGTTGATTGGCACGGCGACGCCGGCGGGCGAGTGTGCGAGCCACAAGCCCGCCCCCTGGTGGCAGCGACGGAACTGCTCTGCCCTCCGACGCGACTCCTCGCCACGATCGTATCGTGCGCGCTGTTTCCCACCTCCATGCCTATTTCACTTCCGCTCTCATTTCTCACACAGCTGTAAACGAACATGGATATGGATGAGGCTGACAATAAGGGCGTAGTGACTGAATGCTGCGAAAAATTCAAGTGCCTCTGGGGACAAGATTTTTCCATTTAATTATTACATTTTTATTTCTGCTTGTCTATGTGCTATAATTCGCTGTATACGTTATTAAACATTGCTGCTATTATACTATGGCGGTTCCTGCTGTGCTTTACAAGCTTTATACACAAGTTACACTACTACGCCACTTCAGTTGTCCCTGGAAAAGCGACTTTCAGTTCCCATCACGAGGAGATGGCCACTACGTATGAATGCCAAGCCTGAGTACCACAGAGACCTGAAAAGCTCTGTTTGAGGTGTATACGAAAACGACGCCTACAGTGACTTTATCGTATCTGAAAGAGACATTAGAAAACGTGAAGTGTCAATAGAAGGAATACAACACACAATTTACTATTCTAGAAACCTGTCTAACTCACTTCAAAGAGCACACATAGTCTGAAATTTGGTGCTCTCGACACCCTCTTGACACTGTGGATCTCCGAATACTGATTTCCCTCACCATTTCCGAAATGAGATGTCCCATATGTCTAGCTCCAACTACCATACCGCGTTCAAGTCTCTTAAATTCCGCCCGCATCTCGTGGTCGTGCGGTAGCGTTCTCGCTTCCCACGCCCGGGTTCCCGGGTTAGATTCCCGGCGGGGTCGGGGATTTTCCCTGCCTCGTGATGGCTGGGTGTTGTGTGCTGTCCTTAGGTTAGTTAGGTTTAAGTAGTTCTAAGTTCTAGGGGACTGATGACCATAGATGTTAAGTCCCATAGTGCTCAGAGCCATTTGAACCATTTTTTTTCTTCTTAAATTCCGTCGCGCGGCCACAATCACGTCGGAAACCTTTTCACATGAATCACATGAGCACAAATGACAGTTTCACCAAAGCACTGCTCTTTTATACTCTGTGTACGCGATGCTACCGCCAATGTGCATGTGAATATCGCTGTCCCATGAGTTTTGTCGCCTCAGTTAGTTTTCGTTGATACTCCCAAAGAAATTAACCTTTCCACTTATTCGCTACGTTTTCGGCGCCAAAGTAAAGTTGAAGACGACACAACATCATCGTCAAGTCAGGAACAAAAATCATAGTTTTGTATAGACCGTATCAGTTTGTGCGCAGAAAGCGAGGAGAGAATACGACTTTGATGAAAGACTAAAGCGTGGACGATAAATCGTATTGTCATTACGGGTGCTAAGTGACGTCTCAGTGTCAACACAGAGTGTAGGGTCTGTAGACGACAGTGGAGTAGCTTTTTTATTGCATCACAGTCGTAACAGAGGGCTGATAACGGCTTTCAATAAGACGCTGATACAGCCACGGGCTATGCGCTCGCATGTGCCAGAGGCGAGATCAGCAAGTACTGTAGGCTCTACGGTACATACCGTAGTGTAGGCTAGTGTGGGCCAGGACGGAGCAGGCAAGGTAACACGAGACGACACGAAACTTGCCACGCCACTATAAAGGCGCGGCCTGGGCCGGACATCCGCATTGGCGGCGTTTAATTCGCGCCGCCGCCGCTGACGTTCCAGCAGACGGGTGGCCTCTGCCGCACACACATACATGCAGCTGCCTTCTGCTGGAGTCACAGGCGCACGGTGGCGACACACACACAGCGGCTCTCGGCAGGTAAGAGCCGCAGCCACAGGCGCTGTGCGCGTCCTCGACCGCCACCGGCTGTGCGGACCGTGTGCTCGGGAGCCATCGGTAACTGTTCAGCAGCCGCGGGCTGCACTGTCGTACTCTGAATATCTTGTAGAGATCTTCTCGATGCCCAGAGCGCGTCAAATCTACAGCTGCATCAATACACTTCAAGGACCTGACGGTGTGTGGCGGTGTGTACTTCTGGTACCACTAACTGTCCCCACACCTCCCCTGTTCTTCTCGCGAATGGGGCATGGGACGAGTGATTGTCAGTCAGCCTCTGTATTAGCTATAATTTCTCGAATGTTCTCGTCGGTGTCATTTTATGACCTGTATGTGGGAGGAAGTGATATTTTGTCCGGGTCCTAATATCGTCCCCGCGCCTAATTTTGTCCCCTTAGGAATTTTTGGTTTCCACAGTTGGTAACAAATGTTTAGTTTTCCATAGCATTGTTGAGAGTTTGTTGAGTGGAGCGCGTGTATCTTGCGTGTCTGAAGAAATTAATTTTTTAATGCTGAGGTGAGTTGGTGTAGCCGGCCGCAGTGCCCGAGCGGTTCTAGGCGCTTCAGTCCGGCACCGCGCCACTGCTACGGTCGCAGGTTCGAATCCTGCCTCGGGCATGTATGTGTGTGATGTCCTTAGGTTGGATAGGTTTAAGTAGTTCTAAGTTCTAGGGGACTGATGACCTCAGGTGTTAAGTCCCATAGTGCTCAGAGGCATTTGAATTTGAGTTAGTGTAGCAGTCAAATTAACAGCCTGCAATTCCTAGAGTGAGCACTGATTTGTGTTCAAATACAGAGCTGTATTTCAGTACTGTGTTGTAGTTTATGGTCTGTAATCATTACAATCAAGGGTTCGGTCTATGTTGCTGTAGCCGCAAATACAATCAATCTGAGGACGTTCGTAATTTCGTCCCCCGTGCAGTTCCTATTTACATTACGGGGACAAAATTTGGAACCTTTGTTCATCCATTATGGACTGTGGGACAACGGCTGGCATGCATTTATTGGTGCAATAATTTACCAACAGCCGTATGTATTGTAGAAATTTATTTTATGAACTTCTTATGTACTACCAGTTTCGGCCTGAAGATGGCAGCAATGTAATGCCGAAACTGGTAGCACATAATAAGTTCATAAAACAAATTTCTACAATACATACGGCTGTTGGCAAATTATTGCATCAAGAAAATTTGGAACTGTTATTAAACACTGGTATTATTTGCTGTTTGTAAAGATTACATTACTTTTTTGATATGGGAAAAAGCAAGGGGAGAGAAATGCATTCGTTGCACGAAATGCTTAGTTTGTTATCACGAAACACGCTGTTTATCTACACAGACATACAAGTTCTATTGGAAAACATCTTTAGATAATGAAGAAACTCGCAACGATTGTTCATTCAACATTCAAGTGACCGACAGTAGTGAAACTCACAGGCAATGTTAGAAAGGGAAAATACATTTGAATTAGTTGTACTTTAGAGAATTGTTGTGGTGGACGAAATTACGAACACTTTTTTGTATTTTTGTTTTTGCAGTGTTAGTGTATATATCAAATACTGGATTTAGTGTGTTACTGCAATTTAATTGTAACTTTCCTTCAAGTGGAGCATAAATTCGGGAATATATACGACAATCTGTAGACTTTTCCGTGGCCTTTCATGACTCATACAGGTTGTGACGTACCAATGTGATGAAATTTAGGCCCCCTAACCTACTCTCCCGAAATTTCAAAAAATCAGTCTCCGTGAGACACAACGCTCTCTTGAAGCGACTGCCATTGCAGTTGAGCATCTTGGTAGCGCTCTCGCGGTCACTAAAAGATCCTGTAGCGAAACGCGCCGCTCTTCGTTCGATCAGAGAATCGGTCTATCAAGTGCCTTATGAGCCACTTTCCTCGTGGATAACTTACATTTACTTAAGACTCTTCCTATGAATCTAAGTTTGGCGACTGCTTTTTCTACTATTTGTATCATGTGGTCATCGCACTAAATGTCTCTCTGGATACTTATTCCTAGATACTTCACGGTAGATACTGTCTTATCAGTAGTGTAGTTGAAACAGTAGTGGATCTAATTTCCTATGCATGCGGAATAAGTTACATTTAACTACGTTCAGGGTCAACTGCCAGAGACTGCACCATTGATCAAACTCCTGTTGATCAGTTTCCTCTCGGGCGTTACTACTTTCTTACAGACAACCACATCATCTGCGAACAGAGTTAAGGAGAATTTCCGACGTTTTATACTATATCATTTACATACATTGTAAACAGTAATAGTCCTATCACACTTCATTCGGGTACTCCGGAAATTACCTCTACGTCTGGCGAATTTTTTCCGTTAAGAGCGACGTGCGGAGTTCTGTTTACAAGGAAGTCCTGAATCTAGTAACAAATCTGGTCCTAAACTCGATAAGTTAGTATTTTTTCTTAGACTGCAGTGCGGCACTGTGTAAAATGCCTTCCTCAATTCAAGGAACACGACGTCATCCTGAGCGCCGTTGTCCACAGTGCTACGAATCTCATGGAGGAACAACCGATCTGAGTTTCGCAACATCTCTGTTTGTGGAATACGTGTTGATTTTTATAGAAGAGATTTTCGTTCTCCAGAAACGTCATAATTTTTTAAGGTAAAACGTTTTCCATAATTCTGCAACAGATTGACGTCAACGATACAGGCCTACAATTGTGTGCATCGATCCTAAAATAGTTCTTGAAAACGGGAATGACCTGCGCTTTTTTCCAGTTGCTAGGTATCCTTCGTTGCTCCAGTAATCTGTGATAAACTTTTGCTAGAAGTGGAGCAAGTTCTTTCGCATAGTCTTTGTAGAATCTGGCAAGTATCTCATCTGGTCCTGATGCCTTTCCCCTGCTAACCGATTGTAATTCCACGATCGAAGTTCAAACTCGAGCTTTCCGAGATTAACATTCCTTCGCCCAGAAATGGCTATATGCAAGGAACAAATCTGCTTCCTTTATAGTGGCGCCGGCCAGAGTGGCCGAGCGGTTCTAGGCGCTACAGTCTGGAGCCGTGCGACCGCTACGGTCGCAGGTTCGAATCCTGCCTCAGGCATGGATGTGTGTGGTGTCCTTAGGTTAGTTAGGTTTAAGTAGTTCTAAGTTCTAGGTCACTGATGACCTCAGAAGTTAAGTCACATAGTGCTCAGAGCCATTTGAACCAATTGTAGGAGATGTATCCATGTACCTCCTGGAAATCAAGAATGTAAATTTTTTGCACCATCAGTATATCCACATCCGACGCGTATAATCATGTCTCTAAACAATTTCTGTTTCACGGGCGATCTAATGGTATTTACGTTCACTGTCCCTATTCTGTATGCCTGGGTTAGAGTAACTGTCATCTCCGCATGATGTTAAAATGACGAGAATTCACCGTGTCAATAGTCCCTTTGCACATCCGTAGAGGGTCGCCCGACGGACGTGTCCCTGCGGCATTAGGTTTCTTGAGATGCGGACGGATGCGAGTCCCCACCAATAGAAGGGTGCGCATTGGTGAATTCCTCGTCCTGCTCATCCCAGCTGATATTATTGGGGTGCTCCAAATTGCCCTGTGCGGCATTGATGTGTGGCATCTGTGGATCATTCGCAGCTTTAGACTCTGCCGCAGAAGGGTTATCGGGCCCCTGAGCGGATGCGTCGTCTGAACGACATGACATATTTTCACTGTCCGAATTCATATGGTCAGCGACGTCCGAAGCTTGTGGTTCCAAGTCAGACAGGTCCATAGTGTTAGACTCATCTGGGCTCCCAAGAAGAGAAGGGAGCGTCAACGCAAAGTCGGCGCTTCTTGCGGCGCTTGGGCGAGCGTTGTTTGCGGGCCCTAACCTCGGCCTCTGGTGTTGGCGAATCTTATATCTCCTGCTGTCTCGCCGCCGCCACAACGCCCTGGGGCCGTTCCACTTCACCTTCCATGCCTAGCGTGGTGCTGTCATCCTCTTTGTGCACCGCCTGTAGTGTCTGGGATTGGAGGTTGGTCGGAGTCATTCCTTCTTCTGTGGGGCCCGAAGGCGCCTCAATCAACGGCATCGTTGGCTCGATAGTGCTCTCCGACCTCGACGTCAGCTCCCCGCGAAGCGCCGTCAGGTAAGTCAGCGGCAGTGACGTTGGTATAGCCGGATTCCGGAAGTCTCCGCTGGGGAGTTGCACGAGTCTCCTCTGCATACACGCAGATCGAATATGTCCTTCACCACCACACCCGGAGCATGTCTGGAGTTGTCCATCATAGATGACAACAGATCTACAGCCGCCGATGTTTATGTAAGATGGCACATGTTTCGTAAGGGAAATATGCACCTGTCGGACACCATTGAGACTGGATACGTGCTAAAACTTGCCCAAAGTTCGGCCATATGACTAATAACTCTGCCGTATGGCTGGAGTGATTCAGTGACAAATGATTCGGGTACCTCGAAAGGCAACTCGGAGACTCGAATCGTACGCACGCCCAGGCCCGAATGAGCTACTAATGATCATCGGAGTGTCGGCACTGGAATCCTCGTTTGGCGGCTTCAGTGATTCTATCGCATGCTGCATCGTCAATCATCTTTACGTAAAGAGTGCTGCTCACGATTGATAAGTGAATTCCAATAATCTCCGTGTAATTAAGATGCACTTCGTCCCTCAAGAAACGTTCGATTTGGAAAGCCTTCGGTCTTGCATGCCCCTTACAGAACGTGAACTGTATCGTGGTTTTTCGGAAATTGTGTGCCATTGCGTTCGATTCAAACAGTAACACACGCAAGTAACGACGGTGTAAACACCGCTTCTTCCGCGAACGTTCGCAGCCAGGACGTAAACAAGTCCGAGCTGCTCTGCCGCCAAAGGCGGACTGCTAAACCAACAACACATTCCTGATAATAAATCATGGCATGTTACCACTTGCTGAAAACTTTAATCGTAGGTATGTTATTGACTGAAATTTAATTACAACAAATTGTTCCAAGAACAATGGGTTTTGGGTGGATCTTCGGTGTGTCGCTGCCTTCAAATAGCATATTCTCATAATACGCAAGTTACTATAATTCTTTTTCCACGAATATGATGTTTCTCATTATTTTATTGGAACGAATCACACAGTTAACAACGAGTTTTCCAGTGATTCTCAATTTGCTGGTGCTCAGAAACGGCATATATACGTATAGGCTCGAAATGAATGCTAATATGGCGCCTCACAACTCTGTGTTGAAGGGAGATGGCGTGCATGTGACGTAGGTGGCGTTGTGCCATCTCATTGGTCAATGCTCAGACGCACGTTCAGAATATCTGACATGCTAGATATTGCTCTGCACGTTCGGAAAGACTCCCGAACGTGCTATTCCACGCTACGACGTCAGAAACTCGGCACGCTCAACGCTCAGCGTTCTGATGCACTGCCCGTGTGCCGACGGCTTTACGCTCGGTGACGAGCAGTTGTACGGCCACAGTAATGCGTGTATTCAAAAGTGTCATCTCGCAATGTGAAAAGGCCGCTAAGGGTGGAAACATACCCGTGGTCATAGACAGACCACCACACCGCAAGGGGATTGATACGTGGCGCTAGTAGCGAAAAGGAACAGTCATCTCACTCCTAGGCAGATCGCTGCAGAGCTTGCAACCGGTACTTATATACGCCCCTCTGCCAGAACCACTTTGCGGTGATTAAACCAGGCTCGTCTGTATGCTTGAAAGCATGTTAAATACATACCATTTCAACCACATTATCGTCGAAGAGTTTATTAGTGTAGACAGCATGCTGGTTAGAGTCAGCACTCTGAATTTGTCCAGAGTGTTTTTCTTTCTCCGACGAATGTACTAAGTGATTCTGGCCACAAGTTAATGTGGTGAGAGAGCGACATAGGGAGAGAAAGAGGGGGGGGGGGGGAGGAACACGTTACATAGCAAAGAATGTTGATGAAAGTCGTTGGTATGCCTAGGGGCTATGGTGTGGGCAGGCATTATGCACAATGGCCGATCACCGACTGCGTATCTTTACGCGAGGTACAGTTACAGAACAGCGGCATTGCAGGGAGATTATTCTCGATCATGTCTGTCTGTTCAGGGGTGTGAGAGGTCCCGACTTTCTGTTTACGGACGACAATGCCCGCCCATACAGAATCGCTGAAGTGTTGAACACACTAGAAAGCGGACCTAAAGCCCTAAAAGGCAGGCGTGTTTCTCAACGAACATCCCCTGTCCGAACCGTGCAAGAAGTGAAAACTGCCTTGAGAGAGGAGTGGGACAGTATACTCAAGAGCTCCTCAATAGTTTCGTAGCAAGCATGAACAAAAGGTGCAAACTGTGTATTAGTGGCCGATGAGGGCGTATTCCTATATCGACCTTTATGTTGGGAGTTTGACTTGCGTCAACATGACCGATATTTACGTGTTATCCTCCTTTACGGATTTCATATTAGGTGCGATGTGCTGTCACCTACTGCCAGGTACTCCATATCAGCTACCTCAGTGGTCATTAATCATCGTGAGAGAGCAGAATGGGTGCTCCGCGGAACTTACGGACTTCGAACGTGGTCAGACGATTGGGTGTCACTTGTGTCATACGTCTGTACGCGAGATTTCCACTCTCCTAAACATCCCTAGGTCCACTGTTTCCGATGTGATAGTGAGGTGGAAACGTGAAGGGACACGTACAGCACAAAAGCGTCCAGGCCGACCTCGTCTGTTGACTACCAGAGACCGCCGACCGTTGAAAAGGGTCGTAATGTGATAGGCAGACATCTATCCAGACTATCACACAGGAATTTCCGAACTGCATTAGGAACCACTGCAAGCACTATGACAGTTAGGCGGGAGGTGAGAAACTTCATAGTCGAGCGGCTGCTCATGAGCCACACATCACGCAGATAAATGCCAAAAGACACCTCGCTTGGTGTAAGGAGGGTAAACATTGGACGATGGAACAGTGGAAAAACGGTGTGTGGAGTGCCGAATCACGATAGACAATGTGGCGACCCGATGGCTGGGTGTGGTTATGGCGAATGCCCGGCGGACGTCATCTGCTAGGGTGTGTAGTGGCAACAGTACAATTCGGAGGCGGTGGTGTTAAGGTGTGGTCATGTTTTTCATGGAGAGGGCTTGAACCCCTTGCTGTTTTGCGTGCCACTATCACAGCACAGGCCTACATTGATGTTTTAAGCACCTTCTTGCTTCCCACTGTTGAAGAGAAATTCGAGGCTGGCATCTTTCAACAAGATCGAGCACCTGTTCATAATGCACGGCCTGTGGCGGAGCGGTTACCCGACAATAACATCACTGTAATGGACTGGCCTGCACAGAGTCCTGATCTGAATCCAATAGAACACCTTTGGGGTGTTTTGTAACGCCGGCTTGGTGCCAGACCTCACTGACCGACATCGATACCTCTCCTCAGTGTAGCAATCCGTGAAGAATGGGCTGTCCTTCTCCAAGAAACCTTCCAGCGCCTGATTGATCGTATGCTTGCGAGAGTGGAAGCTGTCATCAAGTTTAAGGGTGGGCCAACACCATATTGAATTCCAACATTACCGCCGGAGGGCGCCACGAGCTTGTAAGTCATTTTCAGCCACGTGTAGGGATACTTTTGATCACATAGTGTGTGTCCTATGTTTCATGGTGTCTATCATTGCCTGTGATTATTCCTATCCAACAACTTCACTGTTCCTTAGCAATTGTCAGACGGTATAATAAGGGCAGCATGAGCTCGCTTAGGGAAGCCTGGAGGCGTAAGAGACTGGAGGCTGTTTCAGAGCCTGGACAGGTGTGGAGGACGTGCGGGGCGTTGCAGGACGTGGTTTTTTCCAGCGGAAGCCGCGCCCGGCGCTCGACCAGTATATATATATACATACACACACACACACACACACACACACACAGGCTCAATATACACACATGGCTGGCTATCAGGGAGGAAACGGCGGCAAGCGTGGCGAGGCAGGGCGCGATACGACACGATGAACGAGACACGGTGCGATAGCACAGGCGGAGGCGGACTTCAACTGTGTCGCGCACAGGCCGGGGCAATTAGAGGACAGGAGGACAGGTCAGGTTAGGCTGGGGTACTGCTGCATGAAATGGGCCTGCTGTCTCTCTCTCTCTCTCTCTCTCTCTCTCTCACACACACACACACACACACACACACACAAGTGGAAACTGGTCACAGAAGCAGTAAGCGTACAGTGATTGATGTGCTGTTACGCCCGTTTTTTTATGTACCTATCCCAAGATGGCTTCTTCTTGTATGGCCATGTGCGGAATAGCGATCGTGTGTAGTTGTTACCCCAGGCGTAAAACACAAATATTCCTCGCGATTTTTAAGTGGTAATGATATTTTCAGTAGTAAATTGATGATATTAATAGTAGACACGTTTTTCCCGTTTCTAGAACAAACTTGAAAACGAAAATGTTTAATTACTAAAACCGACGTCACCTTTCGTGGTATTGGAAATCAATAATACCTCACTGCATGTTATGTCAGTCGCCACCGAAGTTACTATTCGAAGTTCTTGTACCTCTTATTAAGCTGTTGTATTAGAGTCTTAAGCTGTTGCATTAGAATCCCCTTCCTTTTGTTGCAATCTCAGCCACTTGAGAAATTGGTGTAATAATTTATAACTGCTTTAGATGAGAATAAATCATCTTCTACTTCAATAAATAATGTCGAAGACGATGACAAGACAATGCCTTTCAATTCACAAGTTCACAATAGTAAACGGAATTAATTATTTTCTGCTAATACATGCCACATAGCTACTGTAAATGTACTCTCATGAGTTATTTACGCCTAAAAGACTATTTTCAAACAGGCATACTTTACGTTACATAATTTCACACTCGGTTATTAATTTATTTTTTATTTATTTATTTTCTTCGTTACACTTGGAGATGAGAGAAATGCAGCTGCGATCGTCTATACTAATAATAAAAATGTAAAAATGTCACGTCTGTGCACTGAAAATATTTGTCAAAAATTGATTGCGGATGATGTACGGAGTGTAACAGACTATCTTAAAATGTTTGTCTGTTTGTTTGTGTAATTGAACAGGCTAACTTCCAAAACTACGAGAGAAATTTACCTGGAGTTTTCACAGGTAATTGGGGTGCAGCGTGGGCCAACGTATTACATTCTTTCATCAAAGTCCGATGACGAGAAAAAAGATATCACACTTTAAAATTTTAGGAGTCTGCTCAGCTTAGTAGTTTGGATGTTCATCTCAGCAGCACAATCAACACAGCGAAATATACCACAGAACCGCCGGCCGAAGTGGCCGTGCGGTTAAAGGCGCTGCAGTCTGGAACCGCAAGACCGCTATGGGTCGCAGGTTCGAATCCTGCCTCGGGCATGGATGTTTGTGATGTCCTTAGGTTAGTTAGGTTTAACTAGTTCTAAGTTCTAGGGGACTAATGACCTCAGCAGTTAAGTCCCATAGTGCGATTTGAACCATTTTTTTTATACCACAGAACCAATAAACGGCGTTGTTTTTATTATTATTTATCTAAGTTAACAGTACTATCGTCAGGAGGTAACGTCAGTGACAGAATTTAGCGATGCAATCTTATCTTTACAAATACAAACTAATATTCAATTTACTTGGCAGCATAGACGTATTTGGTGTTTTAGCTTCTTATATTAAAAATTTAGCGGTATTGCTTTGCTACTTTCGATACAATGAATTGATCATAAATAACTTTTCCGCTACCAGTCACGAGTTTCTTTGCTCATATTTTACACGACGCGTCAAGGGAAACAATTCCCCTTTTCAAGTGTGTATTTCTTTGTACTACGTCATTTTTACGTAATGTTTTCAATGTGTGAAGTTCTGCTTCATTTTGTTGAACCTCAACTTCGAAAACATTGCGTAAAACTGACACTGTACAAAGAAATACACACTTGAAAATGGAAATCATTTTCCGAAAAATGAAAAAAGTAAAAGGAAAGCGTGACTTGTAGCAGAAAAGTTATTTGTAAACAATCCCATTGTTTTCACAGTCGCAAGCTTAAAAAAAATTATAATGGACAAAATCGGATTCTTTCGACATATTTCATTCATATTTAACTTACTGACCAGGAAATACGAATTTATTGAGTTTCCTTTGTAGTTTGGGCGCCTACCTATTACATTTTGATTTCCTTTCCTTTACGAATAAAAAATCTACAAAACGGTCGAGTCTTTTCAAGACACTAGAACGGCTAAAGGACTGACGACTATGCGATCCCAGAATCGAATTAAGGCCATGAAGTGAGACTTGGTGTGGCTTGTCAACTTCAGGCTTTTTAATTCACTCTTTGGAAACTCCTTTCGAATGCGAGGCGCGACGCAACTCTGACCGAGAGCGTCGTGGATTATTTCGGTCCTCCCTTCGTGATGCACACTGAAGTGACAAAAGTCATGGGATACCTCCTAACATCGCGTCGCATCTCGTTTTGCCCGTCGTGGCGTGTACTCAACAAGTCGGTGGAAGTCCTCTGCAGAAATACTGTCATGCTGGCCTTATAGCCGTCCGTAATTGCGAAAGTGTTGCCGATGCAGGATTTTTTGCACGAACTGACCTCTCCATTATGTCCCAAAGTGTTTGATGGGATTCAAGTCGGACGATCTGGATGGCCAAATCATTCTCTCGAATTGTGCAGAATGTTCTTCAGACCACTCACGAATATTTTTGGCCCAATGACGTGGCACATTGTCACCCATAAAATTTCCATCGTTGTTTCATAACATGAAGTCCATGGATGGCTGCAAATTGTCTCCAAGTTACCGAACAGAACCATCTCAAATCAACGATCGGTTCAGTTCCAGTCCACGTAAACGCCGCCCGCACCATTATCGAGACACCACCACCTTGCACAGCGTCTTGTTGACAACTTGACTGCACGGCTTCGAGGAGACTGCGTCACACTGGAACCGTACCATCAGCTCTTAGCAACTTAAATCTGGACTCATCTCAGTAGACAACGGTTTTCCAGTTGTCTAGAATACAAGCTATATGGTTACGAGCCCAGGAGAGGCACTGAAGGCGATGTCGTGCTGTTAGCAAAGGTATTCAGGTGGGTCGTTTGTTGCCATAGCCCATTAAAGCCAAATTTCATCGCACTGTCCTAGCAGATACGTTCAACGTACGTTCTACTGTTATTTCACGCAGTGTTGCTTCTCTGTTACCACTGACGCAAACGCCGCTGCTCCCGAGCGTCATGTGAAGACCGTCGGCCACTGCGTTTCCGCGGTGAGAGGTGATGCCTGAAATTCGGTATTCTCGGTACACTCTTGACACTGTGCACTTCGGAATACTGATTTCCCTAACGATTTGCGCAATGGTATGCTCCATGCGTCTAGCTCCAACTACCATTCCACGTTAAAGTCTGTTAATTCCCTCATGCAGCCATAATGACGTCGTAAACCCTTTCATGTGAATCACCTGAGTACAGACAACAGTTCCACCGATGCACTACCCTTTTATATCTTGCGTACGCGATACTGCCGCCGTCTTTATTTGTGCATATCGCTATTCCATGACTTTTGTTACCACAGTGTACACACCTCAGATAGTCAGTCGCACCTGGCCGGCCCAGTGAGTAGAAAATCAAATGGCTCTGAGCGCTATGCGACTTAACTTCTGAGGTCATCAGTCGCCTAGAACTTAGAACTAATTAAACCTAACTAACCTAAGGACATCACACACATCCATGCCCGAGGCAGGATTCGAACCTGCGACCGTAGCGGTCACGCGGTTCCAGACTGAAGCGCCTTTAACCGCACGGCCACACCGGCCGGCCCAGTGAGTAGAGACCGGATTGTATGTAACATAAAAAGATCAAAACATATATGCAAATATGTATGAAAAATGCTTACTGTAAGCATGAAAAGTGTCGAAACGTGCAAGGCCAAATAATAAAAAACGTAGTAGTTACTGTATGCGATATATATCGAAGTTGGACATGTGCTTATCGATTGCGAGGAAGAGCGCCAGCCACGCAGAGAATCGGGACGATTAGAATGCTGATCTCATGATCTGTATATTTTGTTGAAGAGGTTAGGGAGAGTCCGTTCTGAGACACGGTTTTAAAAAAATTCAGAAAGAAGACGCACACCGTGTTCCAAATATTGTTCCTTCTTTGGTATTGTTGTCTGTATTAAGAGAATGCGATGCGAGTTAGTCCCCGCGCAACAATCGATATGTATAGGTCCAACCAAGTTAGAGATATGATATGCAGAGTCGCACGCACAAGAACTCCGTAATATTTTATTTAAAAAACAACATACAATGAAGAATTTTTTGAACAATATTAACGTTTAATTAATATTATCACAGTAAAGTATCGTTTACAAATTCTTTTAGAATGCCGGCCGGTGTGGCCGAGCGGTTCTAGGCGCTGCAATCTGGAACCGCGCGACCGCTACGGTCGCAGGTTCGAACCTTGCCTCAGGCATGGATGTGTGTGATGTCCTTAGGTTTAAGTAGTTCTAAGCTCTAGGGGACTGATGACCTCAGAAGTTAAGTCCCATAGTGCTCAGAGCCGTTTGAACCATCTTTTGCATTTCTTTGTTGTTGTAAACATAATCGACCAGGTATTACTACTTTTTGAGTCCTTAAAACATTTTTATAACCATAAAAGAACCGTCCTACATCACCTGAGGTAACTGGGGTGTCTGAATTGGGTTGTAACACTGAAGAGCCAAAGAAACTGGTACACCTGCCTGTAGAGCCCCTGCGAGCACGCATAAGTGCCGCAACACGACGTGTCACGGACGCGACTAACGTCTGAAGTAGTGCTGAAGGGGACTGACACCATGAATTCTGCAGGGCTGTCCATAAATCCGTAAGAGTATGAGGGGCTGGAGATCTCTTATGAACAGCACGTAGCAAGGGATCCCAAATATGCTCAATAATGATCATGTCTGGGGAGTTTGGTGCCAGCGGAAGTGTTTAAACTCAGAAGGCTGTTCCTGGAGCCACTCTATAGCAATTCTGGATGTGTGGGGTGTCGCATTGTCCTGCTGGAATTGCCCAAGTGCATCGAAATGCACAATGGACATGAATGGACGCAGGTGATCATGTAGGATGCTTACATACGTGTCACCTGTCACAGTCGTATCTAGACGTATCAGGGATCCCATATCAATCCAACTGCACACGCCCTACACCATTACAGAGCCTCCACCTGCTTGAACAATTCTTAGCTCACATGCAGGGTCCATGGATTCATGAAGTTGCCTTCATACCTGAAAAGTCTATCCGCTCGATACAATTTGAAACGTGACTCGTCCGACCAGGCAACATGTTTCCAGTCTTCAACAGTCCAACGTCGGTGTTGACGGGCGCAGGCGAGGCGTAAAGCTTTGTGTTTTGCAGTCATCAAGAGTACACGAGTGGACCTTCGGCTCCGAAAGCCCATATAGATAATGTTTCGTTGAATGGTTCGCAATCTGACACTTGTTGATGACCCAGCATTGAAATCTGCAGCAATTTGCGGAAGGGTTGCACTTCTGTCACGTTGAACGATTCTCTTCAGTCATCGTTGGTCCCAGTCTGCAGGATCTTTTTCCGGCCGCAGCGATGTCAGAGATTTGATGTTTTACCGGATTTCTGATATATACGGTACACTCGTGAAATGGTCGTACGGGAAAATCCCCACTTCATCGCTACCTCGGAGATACCGTGTCCCATCGTTCGTGCGCCGACTATAACACCACGTTCAAACTCACTTAAATCTCGATAACCTGCCAGCAGTAACCGGTCTAACAACTGCGATAGACTCTTGTCGCCTTATATAGGCGTTGCCGATCGCAGCGCCGTATTCTGCCTGTTTACATATCTCTGCATTTGAATACCAGTTTCTTTGGCGCTTGAGTGTATGTTGGCACTTATTGTTTCTGGCAAAAGTGCACCCATCCCATTAATAATTTTTTAAAAGTTTTCTCGGGAATATCTCCGACAATGAGGACTTCACTAGACTAATTCGTTAACTGAATAGATTCGTTGAGCGCCAAACCTTGAGTTTCAGGCTTTTTAACACTCGCAGGTGCATGGGAAAAATGATTACCAATCACAGCAACGTTTCTTTAATGCTATAATTATTAAATGCTTCCTTGCACTGGCAAACTGCCTAAGCCTCTACACTATTGAAGTCGTTTACTACGCCACTGGTGGCCTCCAAACGTTCATTGTGAAACGAAACAACTTCGACACGTGTGGCCCAACGAGTTATAACTTGTTCAGGAAGTAAAGGCACACCTGGTTGTTCTTCTTTGTAGGTCTTGATGCCTTAAGGAACACTTCCTTCGTTTTTTTTGTAAATGAAATCAGCTTATTTACATTCTGAAACGTGGATCGTAGTTCACCAAAGCGATGTGATCCGTGAGCAAAGCACGTCACACGAATCAAACTGGGATAAAATACTTGGAGGGCTTTTTCTGCCTTGCTCATATAGGGAGCAGCATCTGAGAGAAATACAAACACACTTTCATCTGCAGGAGATTCTGGGAATATTTTTCTAATGCACTCATTCACAATTCTGCAGATCGTAGAATGATTTGTCTTTTCAAGTTCTTTGCAAGCAACCAAATGGGAAGAAGAAGGCTCTTGCTTTACATTACATTACATTATATTATATTTATCGTTTTCCATGGATTCCTTGGAGAGGAGTCTCTGGGATGTGGAGAGAGTTGTTTTAACGCGACAACAATTAAGTTTGCAATGCGACTGCCACAAGTGTCGGTAGTTTCGTCAACTCAAATCCAAATAATCTTGTCCTTGAGATCATTGCGTATTTCTTCCAGAAGCTGTAGTGAAATTGTCGGTGTGCAGTTTTTACGCAATTATCGGTATGTAATTTTGATTTAAGCAGTATTTACACAGGAAACCTTTTGAGGATACGGTTTGTAAGTTTGTGAAGAGGAATATTATTTGCAATGAATACTTCACATAGATCCATGCTAAAGCGATTTTTTGGTTACCTTTGGATGTTAAATCCCTGCTCCGCGACTTACGGCTATCAAAAGTTGTTGTCGTGGGCCTTTCTTTTGCATTCCTGCGACATGAGAACTTATCTTGGCGTGCTGGTTTATTTGAAATATTTTTTTCACGAAACGTTTTTCTAGTGGACTCAACAATATAAAACATTTCCGTCATATGTAAATAAATGTTCCAGGGTGGCCTGCTATCCATGAAACGACAATTCTTTTTTCGGTCAACAAGGTGCACAACGTGTTCCACACTACACGTAAACACGTTAGACTCTGTACAAATAAAAAGGAAACAATGGACATGCTAGTAACAACTTGCTTAATTTAATTTAATTGACGCTTGCGGTATGACAGGGGAGGGGATTCAGCGGGAGCGGGGCCTGCCTGTTCCTGCTCGCCAGGCAGTGGGCTCTCCGTTAGCGACTGCACGCAGTTCTGCTCGCGGTCACTCTGTGAGACATCAAGACGAGGTCGAGGTAGAGGTCGGCCGTCTAGATATTTAAATTATTATACACACTGAGTGAAAATATGCATCGTCACCAGTTTTTAGATAAAATATGCAATAACCGGTGAAAAGCGGCCAAACGTGCAAATACACATATACAATGCAAATGCATATAATCCGGTCTCTACTAACAACGGTTGAGGCGGCTGCTCGCGGTAAGCTGCAAACCGAAGTTCAGTTCCCGGTCCCTCTCAAATTTACAGCCGTCACCACTTTATATCCATTACTCTGGATATTTACCATAGCTGAACGATTTCCACTGGTTTTATTTCACGTCGATATTTCCCCGGCTAACAAAATGGATTCCATACACGGTCTCCGTAATTCGATTTCTGTCCCCGGCACAGAGTGCTGAGCCGGCCGGCCACACACGGCGGGGCTTCTCGTGCTCTGCTGTCTGCTCGGCGCTTGACCCCAGTTGACCCCGTGTTGGCGACGCCGGACAGTCAGACACCTGACCAGCTGTTGGTGACCTCTGCACGCTACAGCGCCGCCACTCTGGTGGCTACCAACGCACTGACACTGTGTTCTGTATGCATACATTTGCGTGCGTGCGAGCGTGTGTGTGTGTGTGTGTGTGTGTGTGTGTGTGTGTGTGTGTGTGTAGATTAAGGTCACTCAGCGGTGGGGTCGATGAAGCTGATCGCGGACGATGCTTAGGTATATCGAGAATTCACAACTCCAGAAAATTGTAGCGAACTGCAGGAAGACCTCAAGAGAATCAGCTCTTGGCCCAGGATATAGAAGTTCGTCCTCAATGTTACGTTTCAGATAGGATTTCATGATTGCCGAACAATCACTAGGAGTTGAACGGAATGGACAGGCTCTTGAAAGGAGGATATAAGATGAACGTCAACAAAAGCAAAACAAGGATAAAGGAATGAAGCCGAATTAAGGTGATGCTTAAGGAACTGAATTAGGGTACCAGACACTTAAAGTAGTAGAAGAGTTTTGTTATTTGGGCAGCAAAATAAATGATGACGACCGAAGTCGAGAGGATATAAAGAAGCTTTTTGAGGAAGAGAAATTTGTCAACATCGAATACACATTTAAGTGTCAAGAAGTCTTTTTCTGAAGATATTTGTCTGGATTGTTGCCATGTATGCCATGAAATATGGGCGATACAGAGTTTAGGCAAGAAGAGAATAGAAGTTTTTGAAATGTGATGCTACAGAAGAATGCTGACAATTAGATGGTTAGATCACGTAACTAATCATGAGGTACCGAACAGAACTGACGAAAAAAGAAATTTGTGGCACAAGCTGACGAGAAGAAGGGATGGGTTGATAGGAAATATTCTGAGACATCAAGGGATTTCCAACTTGGTACTGGAGGAAAGCCGGCCGAAGTGGCCGTGCGGTTAAAGGCGCTGCAGTCTGGAACCATAAGACCGCTACGGTCGCAGGTTCGAATCCTGCCTCGGGCATGGCTGTTTGTGACGTCCTTAGGTTAGTTAGGTTTAACTACGTCTAAGTTCTAGGGGACTAATGACCTCAGCAGTTGAGTCCCATAGTGCTCAGAGCCATTTGAACCATTTGAACTGGAGGAAAGCTTGCGGGGTAAAAATCGTAGAGTGAGAATGGTTCAAATGGCTCCAAGCTCTACGGGACTTAACATCTGAGGTTATTAGTCCCCTAGACTTAGAACTACTTAAACGTAAATAACCTAAGGACATCACACACATCCACGCCCGAGGCAGGATTCGAACCTGTGACCGTAGCAGCAGAGCGGTTCCCGACTCACGCGCCTAGAACCGCTCGGCCACAGCGACCGGCGTAGAGGGAGACCAAGAGATGAATACAGTAAGCAGATTCGGAGGGATGTAGGTTACAGTAGTTATTCGGAGATGAAGAGATTTGCACAGGATAGAGTAGCATGGAGAGCTGCATCAAACAAGTCTTCGGTCTGAAAATCACAACGCGCAACACTAGGAGTAGTAACAGCCGTTTACTATCTGGGGGTATGTGTAAACGGGGAACGTCACATAAAACTAATCGCAGGTTAGTAAAGTATCAGAAAGAGATGCATAGGAAGAATCATCAGAAATTGTAGGCCATCACAAAGGTGTCAGAAGCCCCGTTCTACCAATACTTCAATGCTGCTCGTCAGTCTGCGATCCGTGTCAGTGCGGTATAGAATTGAAATTCCGAGTGACTACGGCCCGGGAAGAGTCGGACAACATATTACTTCCTCTCACATACGTCTTTCGAAATGACTACAACGAGAAAATTCAAGAAATTACAGATAATAGGGAGGTTCACCCTTCAATCATTCTTCACACGTGCCGTTCTCGAAAGCAACAGGGAAGGGAGAATCAGGTAGTTTTACCAGAAGTATTCTCTGCCACACAGCGTCAGGTGGCTTGTGCAGAACTGATCTTCACTGATGACGATATGGTTCACAGAGGAGACAGAGAAAGTCTAAAAAACAGCAGCGCCTTCCGGTACAGGTTCCTTTAGTTCGTAAGGGACACGGAGATGTTTATCGAACCTCGGTGGTAGACGCTGCAAAAGAGGCGTTCTTGTTTATCGTTAAAATTCCAAGAACGTACGTTCATAGAACCAGTATATTGCTTCCTCTCAAAAATATCTCACGAAAAGGCTACGAAGGTAAATTAGAGATATTCGAACTCACGTGGAGGTTTGCGAACCTATAATTCTGCCCGCAGGTTCGAATCCTGCCTCGGGCATGGATGTGTGTGATGTCCTTAGGTTAGTTAGGTTTAATTAGTTCTAACTTCTAGGCGACTGATGACCTCAGAAGTTAAGTCGCATAGTGCTCAGAGCCATTTGAATCATTTTTTCTGCCCGCATACTATTCGCGACTGGGACAGGAAGAGGCGTGAGGGACGGGGTGCAGCGTGTCAAGTGAGGCTGACACACGAAGTGACGCCGACACGCGTACACTGAAGTGGCTTGCGGAGTGTAGATGTGGAAGTAGATGAATGTGTCCCAAACGGCTGTTAGGTAAAATGGAAAAAAAGAAATTAAAAAAAAAAAAAATGGTTCAAATGGCTCTGAGCACTATGGGACTCAACTGCTGAGGTCATTAGTCCCCTAGAACTTAGAACTAGTTAAACCTAACTAACCTAAGGACATCACAAACATCCATGCCCGAGGCAGGATTCGAACCTGCGACCGTAGCGGTCTTGCGGTTCCAGACTGCGGCGCCTTTAACCGCACGGCCACTTCGGCCGGCCAAAAAGAAATTCAACTTTCCCACATTCTCATACTCACTTACTCAATCAAATCCAATAACTGTGCTCGTATAATTTCAGCTATGTATTTTATAAGAAGCCCTGTTAAAATCTATTTGATATTTTAAATAAAGGGTGGCAAAGTTCTGGGATAAGCCTTCTATTATTTTAGCGAGCAAGTCAGAGAACACAGAAAATTTGTTGTGCCTCGTTCTTGTCTCTGCGTGCTATCATTGAACACAGACCAGTTGGTAAACTGGCCACTGCCCCCGCACCTGATTGTAAAATAAATTTAATTAAGACTTGGTGTCGTGAAATCTGCATTTCGCGAGCACCACACACTGGAGGGTCGTCTCACCAGACCTGGAAGCCGCGTGACATCGGACTGCGCTCTTGCCCATAGCTGAGCGAGAAGCACCACAGCTCTCGTTTAGTGGCGTGTATAGAATTACATATTTTAATCCAAATCAGTCACTATAATAATTAACTTAACAATATGATTTATTATTATTATTATTTTAAACATAGCTGCACAATAGCAACGGTTTCACGTAATAAAATTATAAACAGCCGACCAGTTGCAATGGATAAAGAAATTCTTTACCTAGGTTTCGACAAATATGCAACGCTAGAAAATGCGTTGCCTTTTACAGGAAGATAAAACTTAAAAAAAGACTGCACAACAAAAATATATCAAACATCGCTTCAGTATTTCATGGAACTCATATATAATGTGTTTCTGTTATTGTGCCGGCCGGTGTGGCCGTGCGGTTCTAAGCGATTCAGTTTGGAACCGCGTGACCGCTACAGTCGCAGGTTCGAATCCTGCCTCGGGCGTGGATGTGTGTGATGTCCTTAGGTTAGTTAGGTTTAAGTAGTTCTAAGCTCTAGGGGACTGATGACCTCAGATGTTAAGTCCCATAGTGCTCAGAGCCATTTCAACCATTTTTTTTTGTTTCTGTTATTCATAAACAAAACAACTTCCGCGTTGATCAATAATAACAGGAAATTCTTGCCTTCGATCATAATGTAGAATGTTCTAGTGAGTACAAAATAACTATATATATCCTTAAGTGCCCTGAACCTGTAACAATATTTCCAGTACAGAACTGTACCTCCACCCATCCAGAATCACTCCCACCGACATGTGAAGAGATCAACAAACATGTACCTAAACTAGAAAACAACAGGACATCTGCTGAAGACGGCATCATTGCAGAATTACTAGAGAACCTTGGGTCAAAGTCACTACAGGAGCTTAAGCAAATAATCTCTACCATTTGGTAAACAGAAAAACTTCCTGACTATTGGAAATGTGCACTTATCCATCCACTGCACTAGAGAGGAGGTAGAACGAATATGAACTGTGGTGTCACCGCCAGACACCACACTTGCTAGGTGGTAGCTTTAAATCGGCCGCGGTCCATTAGTACATGTCGGACCCGCGTGTCGCCACTGTCAGTGATCGCAGGCCGAGCGCCACCACACGGCAGGTCTCGAGAGACTTACTAGCACTCGCCCCAGTTGTACGGATGACTTAGCTAGCGATGCAACACTGACGAAGCCTCGTTTATTTGCAGAGAAGATAGAATAGCCTTCAGCTAAGTCAATGGCTACGACCTAGCAAGGCGCCATAGCAATTGATAGTTATCGTATGAAGCATGTCTCATCAAGAACGATGTATACAAATCATGGATTAAAGTTAAGTATTCCAGCAGCTACGTACTTTTCTTTATAGCATTCATTACGTATCCTGTTTCAGTCCTCACGCCATCCTGTATGAGCTTATAGCGTGCATTTCGGCCTTCCCTAGTATATAACATGAACTACTACAGAGGAATCTCGCTGCTACAAGTCACCTACAAAATTTTCTAAGTATGCCTACTCCAGAGAAAACAAGAACAGTTAGAACACAAAACTGGTGAATACCAGGAAGGTATGCACAGAACAAATGCTCAATCTAAAAACAATTCGAAAATACAAGGCCATCAGAAATGCGCCAATCATTTGATCCTTCATAGATTTCAAGAAAGCGTTTGATTCTGGTGACCGACAATCCTTGTTCAACGTCTTAGAAGGACAGGGACTCGACCCAAAAACACTACGATTAATCAGACAGACAGTAGCCGACACAACATCAAAAGCTAAATTCATGGGTGAAATCTCTGATCCCTTCATGATCAAAACTGGAGAGGGCCAAGTTGACGGATTATACGCACTATTATTCAACCTAGTGCTGGGCAGAGTAATGAGGGAATGGGATAAAGAACTGAAAACTCAAGGACAGTGGAAACCAACACGACAAGGAAAATTCCGGGACAAAATACAAGTAACAAACCTAGCTTTCACAGACGACCTGGCCATACTACCAGACAGCGAAGCAACAGCAACCATACAAATAGAGGTACTAAAACAATGCGCGGAAAAAAGTTGGGATGCAGTTCTCTTTCGAGAAGTCTGAATATTTCTGCTCAAAATTAAATATAACAAAATTAGACACAAATTACTTCAAAATAAACACAGTTGCACACTTCAAGTATCTAGGTGAAATCCTGGAACCTACAGGAGGAGAAAATATCGCACAGAAGACTCGACTACAAAAAATTAAGAGAGCGTTTGGCAAGACACAGCACGTAATAATAAAAGATGCATGTCTATTCACACAAAAGTTAGACACTGCAACACAGTAATCAAGCTTGAAATGCTGTAAACAAATGAGACGCAAACACTCCATACGAAAAGTGACATGGAAAGCTTACTGCAGGAAGAAAGGAAAATCATGAGGAAAATTCTCGGCCCAAAGCTGACAGAAGAGGGATACAGATTAAACTCTAGGAAAACTACAGAGAAGATGTCAAACATAGCAGCAGATGTCAAAAAAAGAAGGTTGAAGTTATATGGGTCCATCATCCGGCTATCACCAAAACGACTCACGGAGAGAATTGTAACATACTTACAAGAGGTCATATCAACAGGGTCAAATCAACAATACCATGGATCACACAAGTGAAAGTGGACCTCGAAGCAGCAAAATCGATCCAATAGGAACTGAAGACAGAAATGTATAGAAGGATAAGATGCACAAGTGGAATATGCGGCCAGAGAATGAAGTCCCAAAGAAACCAGGGGCAAAGTAAGACTGAAGACAGAAAGAGACTCCATTAAGAAAAAAAATGAGAGACTCGTGGAAGATCAGAAAGAACGCTGAAATGAGGCAGAATGCTTTGCGTGATGCTGCAGGATCTCGACGCAAATTATATATAGGGTGGTCCATTGATCGTGACCGGGCCAAATATCTCACGAAATAAGAGTCAAACGAAAAAACTACACAGAACGAAACTTGTCTAGCTTGAAGGGGGAAACCAGATAGTTGGCCCGCTAGATGGCGCTGCCATAGGTTAAACGGCTATCAACTGCGTTTTTTCAAATACGTCCATGGTTCATGGGGGGAAGTCCAGGATGTATCCGAAGTGAAAGTCTTAGCTGAAATCATGCTGTACACAGCTTGTAACAGATATAACTGAAGATATTTCTGTTGGTGAGTGCCGACGGTGTACTGAACAACATTACGTCAGTATCTACGTCATTTTCAGACTAATAATTACAGCCAGTATAAATCGTATGGTTTTAGGTTGGCTAGTACCTCCAAGTACGTGTGTCAAGAGCAACCCATTAATGCTTATTTTCCCCTGGAGATCAGGTCAGGTGCTCAAGTGTGGACGTGTGATGCAAAGCCGTTAATCTATACTGACAGGTGTGGTCCACTTAGTACAGCAGTAAACATCAGCTAATAAAGTTTGTGACGTGTTTGTGGAAAGACTTTTGGACACAGAGAAAAAAACAACCAACAGACTGGTGCGTGTACATATTAAGGTAACAAATATAAAAATATCTTAGCTTATATCCATCACATGTCTGTCAGAGGGTACAAAGGGCAGAAGACCGTAGCGAAATGCATGAAGACTTGATTAATGCGGGGACTGGTAGTTGACGTTGAACGTAAACAAATGTATCGCACTGCGCATAAATAGGCGAAGGAATCCACTGTTGCCCATTACTATATTGGCGGCAAATCACTGGGAACAGCAATCACCGTAATATACCTTGGAGTAACCATCCAGAACTACCTGAAGTGGAATGACCACATTAAACGAATAGTAGGAAAAGCAGGTGCCAGGCAGAAGTGCATACGAAAAACCGAAGGGAAATATAATTCGTTGATGGAATAAGCGCCTTTCAAAATACCTGTTAAACCGATTCTTGACTTTAGCTCATCATTCTGTGACACTTACCACGATTAATGGAAGAGATAGAGAAGATTCAACGATGAGCGGCGTGTTTCGTAACGGCATCTTTAGTCTGCGCGAAAGCGCTATAAAGATGCTCAACAAACCCGAGTGGCAAACGCTGAAAAAGTGGCGTTGTGCATCACGGAAAGGTCCTGTTTCCGTTTTAGTGTCCGGCGACGTAATGATGGGCTGGGTGGCTCCAAAGCGACGCCAGCTCCCTGCTGGGGTCACGCTGACCTTTGCCTGGTCTGGCTGGCGCCCGGACCTCGGCAATGGAGTCACAAGTGCTGACGTCGCCTTACTGGCGAGGCCCTCTGCCTGTGCCTGGCAGTTCTGCAGTCGTGTCTCTCCAAGCAATCTCTTCTCTTATCAAGCAGTACACACCTCGCAAGGCGCTCCCATGTAGGGATGCGCAAAAAATATCAGTATGTCAAAATCCCGATATTGCTTCAAAATAATATCGACGTATGTAGTCGATATTTTAATTACCGATTAATCGATTTTCGGTATTGAATATCGAAAGTGACATTATTATAGTTTTCTTGATTCATAGGCATTAAAGGTCTCATCGGCAGATTTCTTGTCCATTCTACTACCAGTCTTTTCAAACTGACAGTAAATGCCTCACAATGGGCTTAATTTAATTTCATATTCAGTATTACAGATGAGCATCAGATTTTAACGTGAAAGTATCTATACTGCATATTCACGAAAGCCTGTTACTTCTATGTGTCATTTATACTATAGAGAGTGATAGGTACAAGTTGCAAAAGCCACAGTTTGATGACAGCGCTGTATGAGAACGGTGGAAATTATTACTCCGTACTCAAGACTATGAGACAGAATGTGCGCTCCTCTTACCCCCTGACTGCCGACCTCAAGAAAAGGTAGACGCACTATAAAAGTAACGTACGCTCTGCACAGAAATAGCACACATCACTGCACTCGTATTTAATGGAAAATGGGCACCGTTGTCTGTTGTGTTGGTCGTCGTTTCATATCTGTTTTGTCAGAATTTGCTCAAAAACACTTAATATGCCAGCCTCTTCTGTTCCGTCCGACAGAGTGGCTTCCTTAATAAACTTGGTTGTGCCAGATAACAGAAGCACACTGATAGGGGAGCATATTAAACAAAGAGTTAAACATATTAAAAAAAAGAGTTCTGTTAATGTCTATCGGTGATAATCATTGGTTACATTAATTATTTTTTTGTAAATAAGTGATTTTGTAGTACATTGTGCATCTTTTATTAGTTAATGTTGGATATAATAAAGTATTTGTCAGTTTTTAAATGTCTGTTAATAGTTTCTGTCACTTCGATCAGTTTTTGAAATTCTTGTAAATATGAATATATCGACCAATACATGGAAACATCGATATTTATATCTCGATATTACAAATTTGTCGATATTTTTAAAAAATCTGCCCATCCCTACTTCCATGATCTAACCCTCGGTCCACCACTCGTATATTTTAGTACAAACCACGAGTCTATTTTAATGAGAAGTTACCGCCTTAGGCCCCATTTAAGCCACTGAAGTACCCTTTCTCGTAAGAAATTCCTTAGGTTCAGGCCTCTACGTTATTCCCTAAATTCTAAGTTCCTTAGTTTGTGCATTTCGCGTAACAGCAAGCTTTGGGATTCAAAATTTTAAAACTCGAGGAACGTTTCTTATTCTCATTCACTAATGTCTTATGGCATTCTATTCTAATGCAACTCGTCGTCGAGGAAGAAACTGTTTGTTGCAAAGATGAGTGTCGTAAGCACAATATACCGTGTCCATTCTACAACTTGACCTGCTCGTGTAATGTAAACGCACAGCGCACTAGCTTGCGGTTTGAACCCGTGCGGCGGAGTGACAACGTGGCTGGTGCACAGCCCAGTATAATTGTCATTTTTAGGCAGTTCATCACGCTCGTTTGGGCAACTGCTCTTCTGGTCCCTAATTTCCACCTCAGAATATAGGCTAAGATATACGAACACTTAAAATACTACCACACACAGAACAAAATTAACACATTAGACACTATGTGATCAAAAGAATTCGTACACCCCCAAAAACATACGTTATTCATATTAGGTGGATTATGCTGCCACCTGCTGCCAGGTACCCCATATCAACAACCTCAGCAGTCATTAGACATCCTGAGAGAGCGGAATGGGGCGCTCCGCGGAACTCGCGGACATCGAACGTCGTCAGATGATTGGGTGTCACTTGTGACATACGCCTGTACGCGAGATTTCCAGCCTCCTAAACATCCCTAGGTCCACTGTTTCCGATGTGATAGTGAAGCGGAAACGTGAAGGGACACTTACACCACAAAAGCGTACAGTTTTCGGTAAATCGCAAAAGAAGATTTACAGGTTTATTAACTTAGCACTATGCTCGTTTAGCACATTCCATCTGCATACTCCAGTTGTCCTCCTGTTTCTCTTCGTTCTTTTCTATATCCTTGATTCCTTGGTAGCAGCTTCTGCAGCTGTCTTTGCTTCGGTTACCTGCCGCTTATCAATAGCAGTTAGGGCTAAAGCCATATTCATTCACGTCTGGATGTTCAATTTCTCATAAAATTGCTCCTTGAAATTGCACCAACATTGAATGTTATTATTGCATCCATTACACAAATCTTCAGCACTGTCAGCCCAACAAATACAGTTTTGGGTGTTCTCTTCCATATACAGCTGTTGAATCTTTCATTTGCATTCTGAGAGAGACCATGCATACATTTCCTAAGTAGATTTTTATTTGCCGGATCCCTATATATAGACCTAATTGCACCATTACAGCAAGTGGTGAGGAATGCTTATGGGTATGTTATATGCCTTCAGCATTGCTCAACCAGTACTTGCACCACGAATCTTCCCCTTTTGGACACAAACCATGCTGTGGTGTTTCATCTGTTGACACTCTGTGAAACCATGTTGCCCAGACAGCTCTTCTCATGTTCTCCAAATCTACATTTCTCCTTATTTGTAGTCCATAATATTGAGCCAAAGAATCAATTTCACTTTTTGTTAGACGACCTTTACCATCTATGTGTTTTCCGTCTGACAGATTTTTTCCACTGAAGGCTTTACATAATTTTCTCAGCCGAGCTCTCATTCTTTTTTTGTACATGTGCAACACATTCAAGCTTTTCTATCAGTGTGTCCCCATATGGTCTGTCATTAACAATAGTAATGTGTCCTTTACAGTCTCCATCCCCAAGATATCCCACATACATCACACCACGACTGACCTCTGATCATCTAAAAACGTTTAGAACTCTTTTCGTTTCCATGTTTCCACTTGGACCATCAAAGTTCTTTACACAAACATGGGTGCCAATAAATTTAATTGAACAACCCTGGTAGTGCTTCGTTAGACATTCATAATCTAGTATCTTACCAGTTTCAATAAATGTGGCAGTTACAACCCCATTCAGAGAAGTATGACCTCTCTTCTGCCAAGATCCATGAAATGCTGTATTCTCAGACAAGTCTACTGCTTCTTCTGCTGCTCTTTTCATTGAATGTTCACTTACACCACATAAAGCATTATGTATTAATTTATTGTATCTGTCAAACCTCAGTGGAGGTTGAGGCAAAGCCATCACTGCACAGAAAGCCTGGGCAGCTCTCCTCCCCCTTCCAATACATCGCATTGTATAAGCAAGCTTAATATTTACACTGTAATGTCGACTGTCAGTTACTGGCGATGTCATAGTACCACTGTACATCTTACACGAGTCACATGCAATCACTAACCGACTTGAAAGACTCTTCCTTGCTGAAATGTCTTCAGAAACGTCAATACTATTTTCACAATTGCAGTGCTTATATTTCATAGCATTCTTCAAACGTCTTGACACCAAATTTAGGTTCACAATAATATTCTCGTTGTTATTGCTGCTCACAATACTACTAGGCTTGTTCTCATTACATTCAGAAAGCGAAAGTTTACGTCTAGAAGCACTACCTGTAGACACAGTTTCCGCGGGCGACTTTTGAAACAACTGATGTATATTATTCGGCTGTGTTTGGAACTGGTTGCCGCGAAACTTTCGTTTGGGGCTAAATTTCTTTACTCTCGGAATTTGTAGCACAGTAAACAGACACACAGATACAAAACAACACACAATAACTACAAAACCACATGCGTATGAAATTCCGAAATAATATATTCTCAGATCTTTGTTTACATTCGAAACATACCCTTCTAGACATGCCTGTACTTTGGTTCCGGAAGAACACCTGTGTTAACGATCCGCAACTAACGACAGAAAAAACGAAAGAACAAAATAATGCATCACGTCTTCTGACGCACTTCAAAGTGACAGATGGGCGTGGCCCCTGTGCAACATTACGTTCAACCTCAATTTTAGAACCAACGGAAAATGATAATGCCCATAAACTATACATTTTTGGAATCACCATGAAATGCTCTTTTCTATAGATCAAGAAAAATTTTTCAAATTTTTGGACATTTTCACGAGCATGCCCCCTTACCAGGTTGCTGTGATTTACGCTGTCAAATGTCTTTACCAGATGGCACAGTAAATCAGTAGCTTGTAATTTGTTTTAAGATGAATTAAGTACATTATCATTGTATCTATAAATAGCCTTTTGAATTTTGGAACCCATTAGAAATCTAAACTTTAGCTTTGACAAAATATTACTTGCAGTTAGATTATTAAGAATCCATTTGTGTATTATCTTTTGGAAAATTTTCGAAAGTTGTGGCGAGGTTTTGTGAACTGAAGTTTGATGGTGTTTTTTTACCTTCTGTCTTATACAGACGCTTAGCACCAGAGTACTTCAGCCAATTGCGAAATATTTGTAGCTTTACCTATTCTTGGGGTCAGTAAACATAAAATATAAGCCACCATTTAAGCATGACATAAATCCAGCTCGTGAATTTCCTCAGTGTAATGTAGTGAACGTAATGGCTGCGCTCGATTCCGCAAGTCTCTGGTGTCAAATTTCACTTGTGGTGTTCGGTTTTTCTGTATATGTGCAATGTAATACGCGCAATTGAGAACTCAAAACATGTTTTCATCCCACTGTATTTATTTCGTGCACAACTCAAAAAAGACGCAACAATTACAAATTGGGACATGTTCTTGCACTATTACCAAACTAAATTTGTTTGGTATGCACAAAAATAAAACGTTTTGCAGGCCTACATACATGACGTACCAGAACATCAACTCACTCTGAAATGACTCTTGGCGTATATGTAAAAGACGTCCTTCTCCCAACCGGATTAATGTATGGGATGCCACGAAACGAAGTAGAAACATGTTTTTATTGATAGAATTTAGCTGCCTGAAGGCTACTTATATTTATATTAGTACTAACTTAAAAGAATTTTTCTGTTGCATATTTAACACAACTGAACTCTTATATTAATGCGGTAGCAACCATACCATCGACCTCACGTGCTCTTTCCATTCTATATCGCTTTGCAACGTTACGCATAGATGCTTAATTGACGTGACTGTGTCAGGTAGCACACAATTAATGCTGTATTCGAATATTACGGGATTGTTTATCCTACTCATCCGCATTAACTTACATTTTTCTACGTTTAGAGACAGCTGTCATTCGTCACATCAAGTAGAAATTTTATAAGTCATTTTGTATATTCTTACAGTTACTCATCGACGATACTTTCCGGTATACTACAACATCATCAGCAAACAGTCGCAGACTGATGTTCGCCCTGTCCGACAGACCGTCATGTACACAGAGAACAAGAGCGGCCCAATCCCACTTCCCTGTGGCACTCCTGACGATAACCTGGTCTCCCATGAGCACTATCCGTCGAGGACGACGTACTGTGTTTGAGCCACTCATATATCTGAGAACCTACTCCGTATGCTCGGACCTTCAGTGCGGTGGGATACCTTGTCAAAGGGTGCAGTGGGGCACCGTGTCTAAAGACTTTTTTAAAATCTAGGAATATGGAATATACCTGTTGCCGTTCATCAATGGCTCGTAGGATATCGTGCGATAAAAGAACAAGCTGTGTTTCGCACTATTTCCACAAACATGTCTGTCATCTAATCAAAATATAGTAAGTAAAAATTTTGCGAAATTTAAAACGACTGACAACTTATCTGCAAAGTGTCTCATCTCAAAGGTATTTTTGGGCTGATTTCGGAACTACTGTTAGATAGTACAAGTATGTAATATTTACGAACTAACAGAGAATTTCATGTTATGATTTATATTTTGGTAAATTAATTCAATTAATCCTTTTGACGTGCAACAGTATGTGTAAAATATGTTCTTCTGTACTTCAGCATCTGCTGAATAAACGTTACCTTTCAAAACTGTCGTTTATTTGAATTGCAATATTTCACAAGAGCTCCCTTTGTTTAAATATGTTATCACATGGAATACGGATTTCTTACAGGAATCCTAAAATACAATTTCAGAAAGATTTTAGGGTATTAATGGAATGACGAAGCAATTAGCAGTGTTGGGATGTTATCATAAATATTTCTTATATATAAGGAAAGAATAATATACAGTTGCTATAAATTGGTTAGGTATCGGTTCAATAATTTATTATGAAATTATGTTACGTCTTATGGTGATAAATAACTGATTATAAGAATAACTTAATATGTTAGTAAACTCAAAAGAACGCCCTTTAATTAAGTTTTTTCATATTTTATCATAAGCAATATTCTTTACTTCTAAAGTTTATATATTGGACATTATTTCTCCTTTTGTAGTGGCAATGGTATTCATATTACTCAAGTTACTTGTATTCGCCGGTGTGAGATGTTGCATGGCAGCATTCATTGCAGTTGACAAACCCACCTTTTCAGCAACAGACCTGAAATGTTTGTTAAAAATTTGTGCAACACTAGACGCATTTGTTACCAATGTTGCACCAGTCTCCCCCTCACTACATCACATTTTCTTTTTATTTAATTGCCTGACGTCGCTGTCTATTTCTCGTAACGCATTTACTTCGATATAGGCATTACTGTCGCAAATATATAGTGGTACGTCTTGTAACCACAGCTGGTTTCGACAGATACAGTTTCCTTTTTGCCTTACAAAATACCTTTATTCGTTGACTAATCCATGGCTTTATTTGCGGATTTTGGTTAGATCGTAAACAGTTTTCAAATAAGGAAAATACTTTATTAATAATTTTTTTTGTTCGTGTCGCAAGAGTGTATAAGAGTGTTCGTTAAGTATCGGGAATTCTGTAATTTCGCGGGCTGTATTTGTCCGATTCGAGTAATTTTTCGTTGTTGTGTTGGTGAACATGAGGGAAACCCATTTGTATACTGGTAGCCATATTGAATGTTTACTCTGTCGTTAGTTGTTAGGGAGGTTACATGTGTTTTCTTACGAGTGGCGATTATTGATTTATTCCAAAAATTGATGAGAGAATCCGCGCTAAATTTTACTATAAATACGGAATAAAATGTAACAAAATTTTAGTAACGGTGAATATTACTTTCCGTGAGTATGGTATGAGTAGCCTAAATCAAGGGTTTATGAATGGCGTAAGCGTTTCCAAGATAGCCGTGAATAAGTTGAAGAACACGAGCATTCTGGACACCCTAGCACATCTTCAACAGATAAAGTGTGGAAAAAGTGAAAGAAATTATTCTGAATAATCGCTGAATCATTCTCAGAGAAGCTGCGTCCTTTCGGATGTTTTGGATATCAAACGTGTGACAGAAAACATTTGTGCCGAAGGTTTTGAGAGAAGCAGCCAATGTAGGTTGATCACAGGTCGCTAAATGAAGTCAACAACGATACAGAACTACTGAAAAGTATCATTAACAGGTGACGAAACATGCGTATACGGGTATGACGTCAAAAATACGGCTCAGTCGTGCCAGTGGAGGCGTTCTGGATCACCAAAACCGAAAAAAACTCGGCAAGTGCGGTTGAATGTGAAGGTTCTGCTCACTGCTTATGTCCGTTTTAACGGCATAGTGCATCATGAGTTCTCGCCAAAAGGGCAGACGATCAACAAGGAGTACTACCTACAAGTACCACAACATTTTCGGGAAGCAATCCGAGAACAACGCCCGGATTTGTGGCGAAACCAATTCGTCACTTTTGCATCATGTTAACTCATCTGTTCAAACATCATTGCTTGTTCGTGAATGTTTGGCGAAAACAAACTCTGTTATGATGCCCCAGCTTCCATGTCCGCCAGATTTGGTCAGAGAACTTTAAAAGGCTGTCGTTTTATAAGCTTAGACGAGATTAAAAGTGCATCGCTGAAAGAGTTAAGTGCTAATCCAAGGATCTAGTTCCACATTTTTTTGAGGTCACCTCGTACATGAGCCCAGCTCATATCTTTGAGGAGTTTCCCAAAAAGTAAGTCTTTAGTTTGCTGACTACCGTCCTGAAATATGATTTAGCAGGTTTTGTAGCCTTATCATCAGTATTAGCACTTAACAGAAAAAACTGTATATCAAAGCCTTGCAGGTTCTGCAATGTACGGCAGTCTGCATCCAGTGGCAGCTGCTGCGCACCAAGCTCGAAGTCCTGAGGTCAGACCTTCCCGTGCAACTAAAGACACAAAAAACATCCTCCCGCGTACACCTTACGTAACAGGTAACAGGCGTGACGATACGTTTAGAGTAGCTACGGCGCCCGCGCAGTTGTACTGATAACTGCTTTTCTGCCATCCATCTTGGAATAAAAGAGCGTCGCTGATCGCCATGCTGTGATCTGCGGTATACAAACGTCGATAATCGCAAAGACGTTACGATCGACTAAAAGCCACCAGATAGCGTTGATTTGTGGATGAGACGTACTGTCTCTGGAAGTGGGGCAATAAAAGCTGCTGAGCGGGCGAAAGCGGTCGGACAAATGATTGCCGAGCAGCGTTCCGTGGTCTGAAGGTCCCGCCTGCTTCGATGCCGCGGAAATTACGTAGCGGGGGGCGGTAATCCGGTGTAATAAACTGCCTTGTCACTACGCTGGCGCTATCTGCGCAGATAAGATTGCAGTGCGGCGTCTTCGAGCAGGCGACTGCAGTAGGGCAGCGAAGGGCGCCGAAGACCATCGCGTGTGGCCTTCACGGTTACGTTACGTTATGTTGCGTTAGCACGCGGTACCGGTGGGTACTTGCATATCACCTCTTACCAGACGCGGTAGAAAATTTCTCGGCTCCTCTGCGTTTCAAGTGATTCCAACTACAAATTCTGTTACTAAACCAGTTTTCGGGTCAGGTGTATTCTATTGATGAAAGATAATGTTTATCTTTTAAAATCCAGGCCTAGCATTACGTACTTCTTTCACAAAAATGGTACAGAATAGCGGCACAGTATGCGACAGGAATGTTCCTCTACAGGTATTGAAGAGTAGCGAAAATGCGTTGAGAGACAAACTTGTCGACCGAATTGAGAGAACGAAAGAAAAAAAAAAATTCAGATAAATGTGACCAGGACTCGCGCACCGAAGGTTTCGTACAAACTTCATTATGAATACAGATTGTGCATCCATCCCGGGAATCGAGAATCTCGACGATTTTTACCTGCAATATCGGTACTCGCAAGATATCGGTCCGAGAATTCCAAGATTTTCGAGAATCACAAAATAATTTTCGTTTGATATAATCACGAGCTAACAATTTTCGGATTTTTTCCTGTACTTGTACTGTGAAACCTTTCTTGTTGCCAAAGTTCATGAATTTAGATCAACGGGAAGTATGCCGTAGGTTTTGATGATTGAGTTTGCGAATATCAAAATATTTGACATAAATAGCTGTATCTTTTGATTGCATTGACCTAGAAGCTTACATTTACTACATTAATATGTAGTATATGACATATATTTAACCTTGATACGTCTACCCGCCCTTGTCTTAACAGACAGACAAACAATCAGAAAAAAATTACAAAAAAATATTTTTTCGTTTGAGATGTTTATAGATTAACAATTTTTCAACTTTTTCCTTCCAACGGGAAGAACCCAATAGGTTTTAATGAGTGAGTCTGCGAGTATCACAATATATGAACCAAATGGCTGTATCTTTTGGTTGCATTGACTTAGATCCTTACATTTATTAAACCTGCAACGGACCATAGGCCTTAGTATGTGAGACAAATTTCAACTTGATACGTCTACCCATTCACGAGAAAAAGGATTCTGAACAGTCGGACTGACAGACACACAGACAAAGTGATCCTATAAGGATTCTGGTTAGCAGACTGAGGTACGGAACAGTAAAAAAGGAGTCAATTCTGCTACTTTGATGGTAAAATAATGAATGACGGCGAACAAAGGATGACTTAAAGGGAGAGACTAGCACGAGCGAAAGACGTCTACTAGCTTCAGACACAGGTATTAACTTGTGAAAGAAATTACTGACACTTTACGTATGGAACACGTACTGAAGTGGCCTGCGGGAAAAGTGGAAAAGAGGAATGAAGCGTCTGAAGCGTGGTACGCAGGCGTGCTGAAACATAAGTGGACTGATTAGGTAAGAAATGAGGAGTCGAGCAAATGAACACTAACTGTAAGGAGGGACGGGGTGACAGGTAGAAAGGGAAAGTTCCACGCTCTGGCCACAGGTGGACCAGGCAGGCCTGACCGACCGCCTTGTCACCCTCCGGCAGTGGCGTCATCGGCTGCGGTATACAGGCGTTTGTAGCCAGTACACCTTTTTCCCGGTCGTTGACAGGACGATAGCACTCGCGCTAGTACGGCAGGAAATGACTTACGCTTTACTAGAGAGAATCTTAGAGGGCAAGAACTGCAGGGGAACACAGAGATTGCAAAACATCCAACAAATAGTCCCTGAGATGAAGAGCTTGCCTCAGGATAGGAAGTTGTGGACGGCCGCATCAAACCAGTCAGTAGACTGGTGATCCTTAAAAACCTACATCAACAGACACTTGGGACATGGCCAGCGGCCTCCTGCCATCGTTGGAATTGTCTTCATTCTGGCGTGTACTCGTGGAGAGACAGTAAGAAACTGGCGAAGAGAATAATTTGCGTCATCTGTAAAGTGGTCCATTCTTAGCGTTTTCGCAAGCGATTTTGTTTGGCAGTCAACAACTGCGCCACATAGTCTAGACACAGTTCTTTGACGTTTCTTCTATGCTAAGCGTACTGCATCAGCTGATTCGTACATCTTTAACGCTCGGCAGTCCAATACTGCACGTTTTCTCAATATTTAACGTGTGGCTGCGTCCTCCACACGGTTCAGCCTCGAGAGAAGCGTTGCGAAGCTTTGATTCAGCCATACATTTTGTAAGTCAATTTGTGGCCTGCAAGCACACTTTGACCAACTTTTCTACGACTATCCTGCAATGATAGTACTAAGATTTCTATGAAGGTGCGATATTTGAGATTACCTACTGACGCAGAGATCAATTCACAAATTCATCTATGGAGTAGTTGTCAAACAAAAATTAGATGCATACTTTGTGTGTATCTGCGCGGGACTATCGTTAAGTTGCTTAAAGGCGAAGCCACGTTTGCTCCCATTGTCACGTTTGTAGATGTTTGTATTATTTCCACATCGTGAATACTTCTAAAATATAAACTTCGTACGAGTTACAGTGTATTGTGCGGATGCTTTTAGTATGCCTATATTTGTAAACGACTGATTACACAAAGTTCTAAAATAGACACTAGGTATTATCCTTAGACACATTTCTGTGCAATGATTACTTTTGTTCCAGAAAATAAGTCCGTTACTTGCACACCGAAGCTGGCAGCAAGGTTTTGGAACACACACTGCCTGACAAAAAAAGTGAAGCAACCAGAAGGGGAAAGGGGAAAATAACCGAAATTTCATGGGGTGACAGGTTGTCTGGTGTTATTTCAGTGACCACAACATCGAGTCAAATATGCAAGGAACTTGACAGAATAACACAGCTTGTCAGTATGGTGCTGCACCCCCTTGGCCAGAATGCACACACTAATTCCATCGTAAAGGTTGTCATGTAGCCGTTGCATCCTGTCCTGAGGCAACCTGGCCCTCAACTGCTGTAAGTGGTCTGCGTTATGCTGGAAATTGGCACTAAAACAGTGCTGACGTCTACGCCTGGTTCCCACATATGTTATATCGGGAACAGTTCTGGGGATCCTGCTGGCTACAGGAGTACTTCAACATCACGCACGCAGTTCATTGAGAAACTTCCCCTGCGTGGACGAGCATTGTCCTGCTGAAATACGGCACCACAATACGCTCGAATGAGAGGTAACACAAGAGCACGCAGGACGTCTGTGGTGTATAGTTGTGCCGCCAGAGTTCCCTCAATCACTACCAGCCGTATTCTGAAGTCACAGGTGATGGATCCCTACACCATAAAGCAAGGAGTAACACCGCTGTGCCTCTATAAAACGCTGGAAGAGTGAGACCTCTTCCCAGGTCGCTGCCGTACTCACCGATGATGGTTATGCGGGGTAGCGCAGTAACGCGATTCATTGCTGAGCACCTATGGATTGGGTTGACACAGAATGTTGCTTGGAGTCCATTACCTGTTCTCGGATGGTAGGCGCAGATGTAATGTGGTTACGATGCGCTTCCTACACAGTATACCGTGACGTCGTTATGTTGTATTGTAAGGCGCCACATATGCAGTTTGTATATGTATATGTGTATGTCGTCGTTGTCGTCTCTTCTTTGCCTCGTCGATATCACAACATGAGAAATGTTTATGTTTGTGTTTACCTATTTGTTGTTGACAACACACAACTGCACGGCCACGATACCATCTGATTCCAGAATAGCTAGCTTACTATAGTATAAAGATAGTTTCGATGCAGCGTTATTTAAGTGTGATTTTATTCTTCACTTAATCTTTGAGACTCTAAGAACCAGATACTCTTAATCAGGCCCAAAACTCGACCTGTAACCAGAGCACTTACGATCAGTCTGTCACGATATTAATATTACGTAAGGCTCTATACCACCATAAGGAAATATCACTGTTCATGAAATAACAAAATATACGAATAAACTTCTTTATATCTTTCCTTTTATTCAATCAAACGCTTTCAAATGTTTATTTTGCACCCACAAATCATCCACACCTCGATGTAGAGTGTAAACGTGTGCATGAAAATTAGTACACTGTTTCTGCTGATAACCACGTATGAGGTTTTGGGTTGCTAGGCTACTTCGATCAACATGATTTATATTGGATTTTGAAAATGATTTTTCTATCCAAACCTACGTCCTCCACAATGGCCCATCAACAGTGGGATAACCATAAAATATTCTACCCTTTCGCGATAATTAAGAATTCGCGTAAATTGTATTTTCGCGAGGTTAAAGTAAACCATCGGCGGCGCGAAAGCACTCTTGATACCACGACACACTCGCGACGCTTTCTAGTCTGTCACGAAATTGACATCTACATTGCAATTCCAGGGTCATAAATCGCATCGCGCGATTTTGTGCAATTGAACTTCGTCATATCAATTATTTCTCGAGTCGTAATCACTGATCCCGACATTGACCATTCATAAACGCACAATTAACACTCTTTTTTTTCTAAGAGTAAAAGAATGACGTCACGTCATCTACATAGTTATTAAAATATTATTCCAAATGACCTCAAACATTTATCGTCATTATACGGTAGTCAGAAAAAATATGATTTATTATCAGAAAATAAAACATAACAAATCGCAAATCGCACGTAACTAAATGACAGCTTTGCATAGCATCGGGACTTAATCACGCAAAACTATATAAAGAAATGCCCGGAATCTCAATTTCTCCATATCAGCTGACAGATAGAAATAAGATATTCAAGACCTCATAGATCAGTCCCGACCTGTAATGTTATAACAGTACGGCACTCTTATCTTGTGGCAGTGAGATGTGATCGACCAGCATGTTAACTATGCGTGCCCTATTCAACCAGCTGGTCAAGAGGAAACCCATAATGAGGCCCCTTCCAGACTCTGAGCTGCGCGGGGTAGCTGCGGGGTCTGGGGGGGCCTAGTCATTATTCGCGCGGCTCCCCCGTCGGAGGTTCGAGTCCTCCCTCGGCATGGGTGTGTGTGTTGTCCTTAGCGTAAGTTAGTTTAAGTTAGATTACGTAGTGTGTAAGTCTAGGGACCGATGACCTCAGCAGTTTGGTCGCATCTTACCTTACCACAAATTTCCAGTTTCCAAATTTTCAGACTCTGAAAGGTCCTGATAATGTCTCACCCGATAACCCAGAATATCCTTGTCTTTCACAGTGATCACTCAACATTAGACGCTGTTCAAGCCCCTTATATACCTTACCAAGCCTAGGAGCAATATTAATGCGCTCTCATAGCCGTTCTATCACAGAACATTGGGAATTTAATCATGAGTATACCGGCCGATGGTGTGTTACTTTGACATCCAACAATGTCTTTCCGGTGCTTCACTTTTTTGTCAGGCATTGTATAATCTAAGGTTTGTTCAATATTGTGGCTGAGTGATGTGTTAAAGCCATTTCACAGAGAATTGTAGACAAAGACATAGATATGAACACTGAGAAATTCATATCACACAAACGTAGAACGCGGATGGATTTACAGGTATAAAAATGATTTGCAAATACGGGAAATGTTAATAAATATGTTGTTAATAGGATGTGGAATGGGGGACATTAGAGTTGACAGTGTAAGGGTGGGCTCTTACTGAACCATGCATTTACATATGTGATGCAACAGTTTATCGGATTTCTCGTAATATGGGTCTACAGCTTCTATAAATTTTCCAGATGATATCATCTTGATTTCAGCTGTTAGTGTTTCATTTTACGATTGCGATTCGGCGTTATGCCATTTAAAACATAAGATTTTGATATATAGGTTTACGTTAGGCAGAGCGCTCATTTCCACTTCCCCCTGATTTCACCTTGATTAGTCAAATTTTCGTGAAATCCAACTCTCAAGTATTCAAACTTCAAATTGTGTACGTCTATATCACTGCGACCCAAAGTCAATCGGATTGATTTCGAAGGTAATTAAAGAAAAAAAAATTAGCGAGAAGCCCCTACGATCTTTCGTTGAGAACTTGGAAATGAGTTGTCCAAAAGAAGTCACCGTATGACAACGGGCTAAGGCATTAGATATATTGAAAAGCAGCACTGGCATCACGGAGCTTAATATAGCATCAATTTGAAAAGATCGCAATATGTGTTGTACCAAAACAAACTCGTTCCACTCAGTCACGGTACATGCTGCTGACAACAGTAGCATTCATTTTACTCTCCGACCTGAGGATTGCGTTCTGTACCGCTCGATTCTGTCGCTGCTCTGTTTTCTGAGCAGTGTTATTTGCTCGTTAGCGGTGGATAGGTTTACTGGTGAACAGTTGGTCGACGTATACGTCCAGCGGAAAAGCGGCAAAACGACGCAATACTGAATTGTTCACGCAAACGGCAAGCACATCTCAGTACCTGTACATGTATCTGAGATTTGTTGCATTATTCTTTGATTTGTGTTGTACGTTTTGGTGATTGCGTATTGCAGGCTTATAAACTGTTATGCAGCTATCTTCACAGAATCAGAAGTAACTGGGTAACAAACTGAATATATCTTCTTCTTCTTCTTCTTGCGTTACGGCCTAGGAGAACCACGGGTAGCCCCTTTGTGGACTGCACTTTCCTCTTCTTCTCCCAGAACCTCTTCATTCTTCCTCTTCTTCTTTCCCGCTCTTCTTCCGAGATCTTCAGTGTCCATTTCTCCTGTCGGCTCCACTGGTGACACTATAATCTTTTCCTGTATTCTTCTCTGTCGTTGATCTCCGGCATATTGGTCGGTGTATATTTGTTCCTCCAATTTTCCATTCCCTCGAGCGTGATTCCCAATTTCAACCAGTCCTCCCGAAGTTCAACAAACCACTTGGTTCCTGTCTTTCCCCTTGTCCTTCGTGTTGTTTCCCATACTCTCTTCGTCATTCTGTCCATACTCATCCTAAGAACATGTCCAGCAAACCTTGCTCTTTTGAGTCTGATTTCTCCGGATATTGTTCTCATGTTCCGGTACAATTCTTCCCTGAATATATCATAATCATATTATTACTCTGTAACGAGCCACCGAAGACCACTTGTCCCTTGCAGCAAAATATCCCTGAATAACTTTTCGGAATTTTACCGATGAAGTTCGTGTTGGTTCAGTATGTTAGTAAAGTGCAAGGGATATTTGGAATACGGTAAAAAGAGCATATTGAGGATTCTAAGCCAGAAAAATCTACTGGTACCTCACTCACAAAGCTTGGCCAGTCTAGTGAAGGTGGTCAGAATAGTTTAAAAGTTACGTTCAAGATAGGAAAAGGGAAATTACTTGATGCGGCATTTTTCGGAGTCTATGCAGTGAGGAACAGCGAGTAGACCTCGAAGTTGAGAACGAAAACAAGAGCCACGAAAGGAACGCGACGTGAGCAAGTGGCGAAGCGTGCGTGTGCTGCACCTCCGGTCAACATGTGGACGCAGCAGCAGAATCAGCGGGTCGCCGGGCGCCACTCTCCTTACCGCTGTGCACTGCACAACGGGGAATGCCTTTGACGGCTGAAGCCGACGCAAAGGAGGAAGTCATCAGTTTGTTTCTGGCTAACCGAATAAGATGGCTTTTTATTGTACTATCTCCTATTTTGACCACACACATTTATGTTCTGAGTATTAATTTAAATACAATTTCGCACTCTAAACTCTTTATAAATTTTATAGAAACACTGTGTTAACTCTCTACCGAGAAGTGATGGCTTGTGTGTATCGTACCAGTTTCTTTATTACAACAAGATTTCTTGTAGAGTTTCGTGCATTAGTATCAGTAACGCTAGGTCTTGTCTTGTAGAAATCTTGAGAATGAACCCTTCAAACCCGAAGCAGGTCGTGCCTACCTGGTGGTTATAAATTAAGTGCATCTACTCACAGACGTCCAGAATGGTCTGTAACTATCGTGTGACAGTGAAACTTGGTAAATACGCTAATGCGTTAATGCGGAACAGGTTTACGCTGGAAGACAAATTATGTATTTCCAGTTGTGGCCACCAGATGCAGATATGGCACTGTACACTGTTTTTTATGACGGTATGGCATCCACGCTGTCATTTACAAGCCATAAAGTGTTTAGACAGTATGTCTACGGAGAAGAGAGATCGTATGCTGTTAGTGAAACTATTTTCTGTGAACAGCGGCAATTATGCTGCTACACTGACATGAGAGAGTATCGCCGACTAAAAGGTTTGAGCAGAGGCGCGATGTCCTTCAATGGTTTAAAGAAGATGATAATGAAATTCGAAAACGCGGCCTTGCTTGGCACTGCATCTGGAAGAGGAAGGCGCCATATCCCGGTGGACTGACGTGGTTGCTGTTGTTGTAACTGATCACGTGGTACGTGCCCCTGGTAGTGCTTGTGCTTGTGCTCGTGCAGTGTCACGAGAATTGTGCATCTCATGATCGACAGCACGGAACGTTTTGCGGTCTATTTTACGATGGTAGCCGTACAAGCTCCAGACGGTGCAGCAACTGAAACCCCATGATCTGCAGCGAGGTTCTGAATTTCCTCTGTGGTGTCTGACACTGATCGAAGTCGAGGACATGCGGCCGACCAGTATTCTATAGAATGACGAGACGATTTTGCAGTACAGCGTACGGTGCCGAATTTGGGATACTGTTAAGCCGCATGTTGCGCACGAAGAACCACTGCATTTTCCATGTGTGACTGTTGGGTGTGGATTCAGAATCACCTTTATTTTCGGTCCGTTCTTGTTTGAAGAGAATACACACAGAGGGCGTGTCAGGTGTAACGTGACGTCTGCAAGTTATCGAGATCTCCTTGTACAGCATGTGATTCCTGCTGTGCTGCAGCTGTGTTGAAACCACTTCATGTCGCTCGCCCAGTGAAAAATCTGCTTAATACAACCTTCCAAGAAAGTCTTATCTCCATTGGTTTTTCAGACACATGGCGTGCAAGGTCACCTGGTCTGAAACCAAGTAACTTTTGGCTCTAAGGACATCCAAAAGGACGCTATTACCAGAGACACGTTCGGTTTCTGCCGATCTAAGGCCAGTATACAGGAACACGTTGCTCAGATTCCACCGCAGCTGCTGCGAGAAACTGTTGATCACGTCGTTTTATGGACGCGACATGTCGTCTACATCTACATCTACATGGATACTCTGCAAATCACATTTAAGTGCCTGCTAAACGAACAGTGTAAGCGGCAGTAACAATAAAATCAACATTATGCCTTTCTCATTCGTTTGACCTCTTGTGCCCACGTCCCATTCCTAACCTATCACGTGTGGAAATTTTTCTGTACGACTTTCTTGCGTTCAAAGCGCTAAATCTGCACCTGGTACCTAAAATTAGAACCATTTTTTCCAGCGTAGATCGATTCCCCATTATCGCATTAGAATATTTACCAAGTTTCACTGCCATACAATAGTTACAAACTTCACCGAACCTGATCGTTCAAAAAGATTTAAGTGTTCGTTTTACCCGCCTGCTGCTCGAGAGTGGAATTGTAAAGATATAGTTTGAGGGTGGTTCGAAGAACCCTCTGCTAGACTATTAAGTGTGGACTGTAGATTTATCATAAATGTGTAGATGCAAACAGAAGATGTATGTGGAGAACATCAGAGGTCTAGTTACAGTTCCTTGGCGCACGCTAGGTGTTAACTTTAATCTGACCTGAACATTCGCCGTGCAGTAGCAAGTAGTGAACTGACTCTGTCAATAATACTCTTGGACAATAACATATCGCAGAAGATCCAATGTATCATGGTGTGTAATTGTCAGTCCACCATATAGTACAGTGTTGAACGCACTCCGAAAATACAGGCACAGTCTATCTACTCAGTTGCAAGATAGTGTGCCAAAAAGAAGCGTGATGAATTTAACGACCTTATGTTTACTATACTAGAAGGCGCTGTCACATAGCAACAGGATATACTTCCGGGTGTATTTAGTTTCGATAACTGTGCCTAAGTACCCGCAAAACGAAGCCATAAAAGGCTCCAAAATCGATTGCAAACAAGGAAATAGCTGACTGGGCATTAGTGTGACAAATAGCCTGTGTCAAAAAAAAAAAAAAAAAAAAAAAAAAAAAAAAAAAAAAAAAAAAAATCCCGGAACACGTGGTCTCACCTACACATTTTAGCCAGTTAAGGTTGCTCCGTGTATCGACGCTGCGACTGAGTCCATTGGTAAACTGCGCTTGAACGTTACGTAATTATTTCTCGACTTCGTGTAAAATACACTCCTGGAAATTGAAATAAGAACACCGTGAATTCATTGTCCCAGGAAGGGGAAACTTTATTGACACATTCCTGGGGTCAGAAACATCACATGATCACACTGACAGAACCACAGGCACATAGACACAGGCAACAGAGCATGCACAATGTCGGCACTAGTACAGTGTATATCCACCTTTCGCAGCAATGCAGGCTGCTATTCTCCCATGGAGACGATCGTAGAGATGCTGGATGTAGTCCTGTGGAACGGCTTGCCATGCCATTTCCACCTGGCGCCTCAGTTGGACCAGCGTTCGTGCTGGACGTGCAGACCGCGTGAGACGACGCTTCATCTAGTCCCAAACATGCTCAATGGGGGACAGATCCAGAGATCTTGCTGGCCAGGGTAGTTGACTTACACCTTCTAGAGCACGTTGGGTGGCACGGGATACATGCGGACGTGCATTGTCCTGTTGGAACAGCAAGTTCCCTTGCCGGTCTAGGAATGGTAGAACGATGGGTTCGATGACGGTTTGGATGTACCGTGCACTATTCAGTGTCCCCTCGACGATCACCAGTGGTGTACGGCCAGTGTAGGAGATCGCTCCCCACACCATGATGCCGGGTGTTGGCCCTGTGTGCCTCGGTCGTATGCAGTCCTGATTGTGGCGCTCACCTGCACGGCTCCAAACACGCATACGACCATCATTGGCACCAAGGCAGAAGCGACTCTCATCGCTGAAGACGACACGTCTCCATTCGTCCCTCCATTCACCACTGGAGGTGGGCTGCACGATGTTGGGGCGTGAACGGAAGACGGCCTAACGGTGTGCGGGACCGTAGCCCAGCTTCATGGATACGGTTGCGAATGGTCCTCGCCGATACCCCAGGAGCAACAGTGTCCCTAATTTGCTGGGAAGTGGCGGTGCGGTCCCCTACGGTACTGCGTAGGATCCTGCGGTCTTGGCGTGCATCCGTGCGTCGCTGCGGTCCGGTCCCAGGTCGACGGGCACGTGCACCTTCCGCCGACCACTGGCGACAACATCGATGTACTGTGGAGACCTCACGCCCCACGTGTTGAGCAATTCGGCGGTACGTCCACCCGGCCTCCCGCATGCCCACTATACGCCCTCGCTCAAAGTCCGTCAACTGCACATACGGTTCACGTCCACGCTGTCGCGGCATGCTACCAGTGTTAAAGACTGCGATGGAGCTCCGTATGCCACGGCAAACTGGCTGACACTGACGGCGGCGGTGCACAAATGCTGCGCAGCTAGCGCCATTCGACGGCCAACACCGCGGTTCCTGGTGTGTCCGCTGTGCCGTGCGTGTGACCATTGCTTGCACAGCCCTCTCGCAGTGTCCGGAGCAAGTATGGTGGGTCTGACACACCGGTGTCAATGTGTTCTTTTTTCCATTTCCAGGAGTGTAATTCGAATGTATCCCCATTTACGCTTGCCAGCTACCGCTACAGTAAATTTCTTCTAAATCATTTTGCGTCGTTCTCCAGTTATCCCACGGTTATATATTCCTATGTATTTAAACATCATGAATACTACTTATGACTATGACTACTTTACTTATGACTTCAATTCCGATAGTTGGTCATTTTCAAGTAGTAGGATCTCCTCTCAGCCGTATTGGTTTGACTCCGAATTGTAGTGCCTGGGGGAGTGTATTGAGGACAGGAGTACACGTCGACAAATCTCGTTCGACGACAGTTAACAATTCGATATTACGGACACCAAAGTCTACTGGTATGCCTCCGAACCAGGATGTATGGTAGCCGTCTTCGACACTGGACTTTGCTGTAACCTTAAAATACATGTTTGATAATTTTTCTCCATTTTCTATGATGTCAGTGAATTGAAAAACGAGCAAATTTGAAGATGCAGGAAAAATTCTTCCCGGTACCGCTCAAAACGAGAAACCAAATGATAGAAGTGTCCCTAGTGGCTGCGTACAGTGTCAACAGAACTCTTGACGCCTACGTACCAGCGACTGACGCAATCGCTTAAATCTTCTTCACAGGCCGCACCCGTCTTGCCACGAAGTCCTCGCCTAAGATCTCCGGAGACTCACCAACCAAACCTTTCAACCGTCTCAGGGATGTGGAACAAGTACGATTCCGTTGTTGAAGCTATGATGCTGTTGGATATGTGTTCCTTTCCTATAACCTCACTTTATTTCTCTGAGAGCTTTATTAATTTTTATTAATTTTCGATATTTTCTCTAATACGCAATAGCATACGTTGAAATATTTGCGGGGGGAGGGGGGGGGGGATAACCGTATACAGTCGTGCATAAATCGGGCTGTAAAATGAGGATATGAATATTTTAGATTGCATTTCATTTCTCTCGATTTGGAGCCAGACGTATCGACGAGTGCGGCCGCGCAATTTATCAGGCATTATAGGGACCTTTCGCCCAGGCTGTTAACTGGAGCTTCATACTATTTTCTACCGGGGTAACATAGATGAATTTGTGCAAACACACCTAACCATTCGAGACTATTTTGTCTGTTTGTGGTTAACGCAGGGCGTATCACCAAGACTTGCTGCCCTTCTATTTTGTGAACGGTTCGAGACATCTAAACGACGTTTTCGACAAACGATAATAAGCAGAGGGGCTTAATGATGTTGCTTGGGTAATGCGCTTAGCTCTTGCATGAATCGAATACTCCTTTCTTCGCCGATGCTGTGGAAAACCTTCTCATTCCTTACGTTATCAGTCCATCTGATTTTCAAAGCTCTACTGTGGCGCCACATGTCAAATGCTTCCATTTTCTTCTGGTCCGCTTTTCCCACAGTCCATGTTTCACAACCATACAATCCTGTGCTCCAGAACTGCATACCTTCCTCAAATTAAGACCTATGTTTGATACCAGTAGACTTCTCTTGGGCAGGAATACCCCTTTTGCCAGTAAGAGTCTGCTTTTTATGTCCTTCATTGTCCGTCCATCGCTGGTTATTTTGCTAACTCCGTAGCAGAATTCCATTACTTCTTTTACTTCGTGATTCCCAATTCTGAAGTTTCTCGCTGTTCTTATTTCTGCTGCTTCTCATTACTTTCGCCTTTCTTCGGTGTACTCTCAATCTATATTCTGTACTCATTAGACACTTCATTCCATTCGATACATACTGTAATTCTTCTTCACTTTGACTGAGGATAGCAATATCATCAGCGAAACTTATCGTTGATATCCTTTCACCTTGAACTTTAATCCCACTCTTGAACATTTCATTTATTTCCGTCATTGCTTCTTCGATGTACAGATTGAATAGTAGAGGCGAAAAACTACATCCCTGTCTTACACCACTTGTAATCTGAGCACTTCTTTCTTGTACATACTGTATATTACCCGCCTTTCCGTATCGCATACCCTCATGTTTCTTGGAATATCGAACATCTTGCGCTATTTTATATTGCCGGACGCATTTTCTACGACGTCAGGTCCTATGAACGTGTCTTGATTTTCCTTTAATTTTGCTTCCACTGTCAGCCGCAACTTCAGAGGCGCGTCGCTGGTGCCTTTACCTTTCCTAAAGTAGAACTGATCATCATCTAACAGATTCCCAGTTTTCTTTTCCATTTTTCTGTATATTATTCATGCAAGCAACTTGGATACCTGAGCTGTCAAGTTGATTGTGCGATAGGTCGCGCCTTGTCGTTGCTATCTTCATAATTTTGTGGATAATATTCTTCCGTAAGTCTGACGGTACGTCGCTCGTATCATAGATTCTACACACCGACGTGAATACTCGTTTCTTGCCACTTCGCCCAATGATTTCAAAAATTCGAGGGAGTGTTATCTGCCCCTTCTGCATAATTTTATCTTAAGTGGTTCAAAGCACTTTTAAATTCTTAATATAATACTGGATGACCTATGTCTTCGCTATCGACTCCTGTTTCATCTTCCATCACATCATCAAACAAGTCCTGCTGTTCACAGAGGCTTTCAGTGTATTCTTTCCACCTAACCGCTCTCTTCTCTGCGTTTAACAGTGGAACTACAGTTCCACGCGGTGATAAAACGTTTGTTAATGCCGGCATTAGAATATTGCGCAAAAATATTTGAGGAACATGCTAAAATTGAAAGGTAAGGCTGCTGGAATCGACTAAATGCGGTGTAGTTCACTGCCAGGTGGGACACTCAGCCTTCCGATTGCTTACAGTTCCACAGAAGCTGGTCACTTGCACATGAGTATTTACACACATCTGAAAATTCAAATGGCTCCAAGCACTATGGGACTTAACATCTGAGGTCATCAGTCCCTAGACTTAGAACTACTTAAGCCTAACTAACCTAAGGACATCATACACATCCATGCCCGAGGCAGCATTCGAACCTGCGACCGTAGCAGCGGCGCGGTTCCGGACTGAATCGCCTAGAACCGCTCGGCCACAGCGACCGGCACACACACCTGAAGTAGCTTCCGTATGTCTTTCTAAATGCTACTCGTTAGCACATAGTTACATTTTAAGAAATCGTAACTGACCTTGTATTTATACCATGCTTAGAACAGCCAATAGGAATTACATTTAATCTTAGTAGCAATGGATCCTGCCATGAGTGCATATTTTTTGGGTCTTTACGCCCCAAGTGCCCACTCCAGTTGCATCTCCTTTCAACTTTAGCACATTTCTCGGACACTTTGGCAAAAAATTTCATCAGCGTGAAAGAGATGGAACACCATATAGAGGGAACATCACGACCGGAGCGAACACAACACCCTGCCATGCTTTTGGAAGTTAAAACAAAGAAGCATGGTCATTATAGTGCGTAAGGAAATTATGAAACCTTGGATAAAATAATAAATTCACATATTCAAGAAAAATCAAACCCGTGAAAGTTCTTTCCGTGCTGGTGTATATGGTGTACAACATAATGACGAAAACCACTAACTGACAATGTTTTTAAAGAGTATTTTGAAACAGTACTCACTTGAAATAAGATATATTCGCAGTTTTATTGCTTTTGTGCTTGCAGTTATACGCTGCGTAAACGTTAATCGCGATTTCGAAAACAAGTTCGGCAATAGATTATCTGAGAGGTCTGAGCACGGACTATTTAGCTTTCAAAACAACCGCACAATTACTTCTGAAAATATGGCACATAGGAGCACAGGTTGGCAGCGCAAGGAGCGCCCTGGTTTGGTGAACTTTTCATCATACAAACTAGAAAATTTAAGACACCTGATATTACTATGGTGATAAATTATAATGCGAAGTGGAAAATAATTTACGAGAAAATATAAGACAGCTGAAATTACTAAGGTGATAAATTATAATGCGAAGCGGAAAATAATTTACGGATGCTGTAATGTACCACAATTTTGACGCTGTGGTCATTGACCTGGCTAACTGTATACGTTGCAGTTTACAGAGAGGAGGATGAGTACATAAATTAAAGAAGCACCACTTTGCAGCTAAATATACTTGACTAGTTAACACTTAGAGACCTCTTGTTCATTCTCGCCTGAATCTTTTTTGCAGTGCTTGACGCACAGATAGCTGTAAATTTTGTCTGTCCTTTCGTGCGCATTGTCTTTAAAACCGAGACTGAAACAATATCTGCTTTCTCATAGTTTTTAAATTCTTTCTATTAAACCGAGGTAGATTCCTGCTTCCTTTCACCACTTAACTGGGGACATCTTTGTGCACAGTGGGGCGAACAACAAATTTAGTCTTGGACTCGTTTCGAATGTGGGTACTTGGCATCATTTCTTGTGGTAGATAGTTCCAAACAACGCTACCGAAAAAAATGCAGTGGCACGAGGATATAATACAATCTCTGACAATAAAGTTCGGTGCATAGTCCTTTAACATTAACGTTGATGAACTATGAACTACAGTTACGTTACTGTCCTTCGAAATAGTCACTTCCGATAACTATGCACCGCTGAGCTCTGCGATACATGCTTTGCATGAAGTCTTCCTTTGCGATGGTGTTCAAAAGCCGTGTCACCTTTCGTTCGATGTCAGAAATATCGTCAAATGTCTTTCCCTTCAAACGAGTTTGAGTCAAAGGAATAGGAAGAAGTCTGGAGGACTGAGATCCGGCGAGTATGGTGGATATTCAAGTTGCACCACCCCCTTTTTTGTCAGGAACTGTTTTACGATATTGGCTGTGTGTGGGCGATCGTTGTCGTGAACAAAGAACCGGAAACCTTGTTGTGTGTACTGGGGCTGTACCCTGCGCAGACTTTGCATGAAACGGGCCAAAATTCAACGTACCGTGCAGTGTTCAATGTCGTTCCCTCATGTTCCTTGTGGATAATGCCTTGACTATCCAAAAAGGTGATGAGCAACGTTTTTTATGCGTTATTTTTCGGCTCTGACTTTTTCTGACGAGGTGTTGTCGGAGAACACCATTCCATGCTTTGCCGTTTCGTTTCAGGGTTGTACGGGAGACATCAGGTTTCATCCACAGTGACAAAACGGTTCAAAAAATTGGGTGTCGCATCCACCGTTTCGACAAAATTCTGTGAAGCCTCTAAACGTAGCTGCTTCTGCTCGTCAGTCAAGTGACGCGGCACAAGATAACAATTCGTTTTCTTCTTCCCTAACTCCTGGGTAAGGATTTGTCGCGTTCATTCATGGTTCATCTGCAGTTCATCCGCTGTCATGCGCACAGTTAATCAACGATCATTCGTGGCTAATGTCCTCACTTTCTCGATGTTTTCGTCACTGACGGCGGTCGCCGATCGTCCGCTACGGGTATTGTCAGAAACACTTTCTCGGGCTTCCTCGAAAACGGGCGAACCACTCTTACACACACTTGCATGCGTTTCTTTCGGTTTCTTGCCAAGCTTAAAAATATAAATTGATCCTTTGCTAGTTCATTGTCCTGTTCTCAGTTCAATCAACGCACTAAACAAGAACTTCGTCAACAGAAATAACACAGAACACACACGATGCTCAGTGCAGCGTTGTGGGTCGCCAGTGCTGCCCGATCGACCGTTCTGACTTCATTCACCGAACTTCATTGTCAGAGGTTGTATATGTACACTGAGGAGCTGTAGTATTAGCGATTTATTTGTCACGGTGATCGGCGATCAGATGGCGTTCGGTGGAGTAGGGGGGATGGGGGGAGGGGGGACTTTCCGTGCGCCCTCTGTTTTGTCTCAGCAGGCAGTGGCTGTGCTGAGTTTAGAGGTTAACGGCGTGTGCAACATTCATTCTGGAATACAACCATAACACCCCCCCCCCCCCCCCCCCACGATGAGTACGTACTCCTGTTGAAAAACTTCAACCATTTGAACAGGGTCGCATTAGGGCCTGCAATAAGCTGGATGGACGCATCGCGGGCTACTGCATTTGTTGGGCTCAATGTATCGGTGGCATGTCGCTCCTTTCAGTTCAGCAGTGGTCCGTGGAACATTCCCACACCAGTACATCAGGTTCTGGACCTCCACGCAGTACAGACGCACATCAAGACCGACGTTTTGTGAGAGCAGCAGTGGCCTACCGAACGTCACCCACAGAAAAATTTGGGCACATGTTGCACCTGATTTTTCACCAAGGACAATTGGGAACCGTCTGCTTGCAGAAGAACGAAGGTCACTTGTGCCTCTGGCCAGGCTGTCACTAGCACCACGACAGCGTCAGCCATGTTATCGTGAAACTGTCGACTGAAAAGTGAAATGGCGGTCCTTTGTCGTCACTGATGAGAGTAGGTTCTGCGTGTAAGCGGGTAATGGAGGTATGCGTGTACAGTTATGGCGTAGGAGTAATGAGTGGCCTGTTCTGGAGTGCATTCGCCCATGACGAACAGGTCCACCCCAGCCCATCAGTTACAACTCGCGGTCAAGTTTGGTGTTTCTGCAGAGGATAGTAACCAATGTTGTTATTCTCGAGTTACTGCCATTTCTTCGACAGGAAGGTGATGTGATTTTTCAGCAGGACAACGCACGTCCGCATACAACTGCTGTGACACAACGTGGTCTTCGTGATGTACAACTACTCTGGCTAGCAACATCACTATATTTCTCGCCAACTGAACACGTATGGTGAAACGGGGAATTACTCATTTTCCAGAGCCTACGATAACCATTGCCGACTTGTAATAACAGGTCCATGCTGCTTGGGACAATCTATCGCAGGATGCCGTTCGGTACCGTTATGATTGTTTGTTAGTGAGAATACACGTCATCATTGCCCTCCCCCCCCCCCCCCCCCTCCAGGTGAGGTACCCTGAATAATGATGCGACTGTTTGGGAATCCTTTACTGTGACGTGTGTTACATTTGGTCCGAATTCGATATCATAAACTCCTACAGTTATTAACTCTCTGTCACATCGCTTGTCAATGAAATCTCCTTGTCCTTGAGGGTGTTGCATTTTTTTCCGGCAGTATTCTCAAACCCTTTACACATACTGATGATGCGTGCAGCATTAGGAGACGACGCGTTAACTGCAGAGACGTGCGTTGGAACGCGACCTGATACCCACATGATAAAAACCACCGAGAGTGAAAGTTAGCCCGTGGCTGCTTGTGGGTGTCCCCTAACTATCATCCAAATTACAACGAGAGTGAAGCCCTGATGCATACCACACTCATGAGGGTGCGTATCACTTATACACAATCAAAGATGCTTAATTGATTTGGACTCAGTGTAATCCATCTTGAGCCAGCTAAACTTCACATAAATTTAGTTAAGAGATTGATTATTATTTCCCGTTCAAAATAGTGATAGGTAGGAACGCAGGAGAATTATGTAACTCAACAGAGAAAATCTGACCAAGAGTATTACGATGAGATTTATTGACTCAAAGACAAACATTAACACGAAACTGAAGTATGAGTAACATGAGAATCATAAGCGCTTTGAGTTACTGTCAAATTTTGTAACAAAAATAGGTAGAAGCGCTGGTAAAATTCAATAGAGGACCTATCTGAGCAAACTGCTGTGAGGGCCGCAATGAGATGCAAATTAATTGTAATCGCAACTAAAGTGTCAGTGATCGAACATTTTGCCACCCTATTGCCAATGAAAGGAAAGTCGTGTTAAGTCCAATTGCTGTGAAGACAAGGCTACTGCGTTGGAGCGTGAAATCGACTGACGAATTCCCGATTAGCCGGAGCAGCGTATACTGCTACAAACAGCAAATTTCGGCGTGTAGACGACGGCTGCGGTGAGGCTGAGGGCGTCCGAGGTAGAGGGCTGCAAACTCGACCGCGAAAACTCTATTTGTCCGGGTGACCGGACAGGTAGGACTCTAACAAACTACTCTCTGACAAAGTGAAGAAGAGCAAGTATCGTCCGACTCCTGCGACGATCTGGACGACTCTGTTTGTGTTTTCTTCGCTACTGCTGCGCCAGAGCTTCTGCTCCGTTGCCCTAGTGACCAGCCAATCGCGACCCAACATTTTCCGCCAATCATAGCTATTAAACAAAAACAGCAAATCTCTCACTATAAAATTTCGTCACTGTAGCCGCCAGTGATAGCTTTTCCCACCTATCTCCACGGGGGCCGTAATGATGAGCTAACGCAAGAGTCAACTTCCACTCACAGCCTCCGCAAGATCTTTGCGCGAGAAGCTCTCGGTCGTGGGACACCGACGGTCTATGCTGAGTACATGGTCCACGGGCGACGCTGCCGTGGCGCACCATACATCGAGGCGGACGAAGCCCCAGCAGACAGTATCATAAGCCATAGCGTCTGTCCTCTGTCCCAAAACACACTACTTTGGACAACGCCGTTCGCCCTCGTAAAACGGTGTCGGAAGCGTCCGCTAGCCGCCAATTGCCAACATTAGAAGGCGAGCCGCGGGCGACTTCTTAGGCGTCTGCCCTGCGGCTGGTATCTTTCCCGCCTGCAGTCTATTCACCAATGGGCCGGCGCGGCTATTGTGGATGTACCGGCCACATTTCTGGAAGTCCGTCAGCTTCCTCCCCTCACCAGCCATACTCAAAGCTGGCAGCTGTCACCTCCACAGCGGTCGCAAGGCGGAAGGAGAAATGATTTAAAAAATTATATCCGTCACCAATGCAAATTGTTCTCTTACATGTCGGTACAGAGAATCCGATCACTGATTTGCGTAACTAAGTATGTCTATCGCATATTACTGGTGGTTTGCATATACAGGGTGTTTCCGTAAGAGGATACAAAAATGTAACAGGACATAAAGAAAGCTCCACTGAACAATTTGAGGTAGGGGACCTGGGTACGGAGAAGCCAGCTTAAGGACATATGAAAGTGAACTTATCTACCGCTTTGTGTACCATTACTGTTTTCGAGCTTATTTGCAACTAACATGCGTACACGTTTACACGTACTGTCCTGTGTATTTACAGGTACATTCTTTATTTCCTGGAAGGAAACAAGAAGGACGAGCTTGATTACTAGGTCATGATGCAGGCTTTGTCTACTTTACTTGTCCATAAGGTGGCTCTGTTGTATCGTATACGCGTTGTCCCTTGACAGAGCGTGCTTTGAATCAACAACGTGACAGTGCGCCGCCTCACTTCAGGGTGTATGTCCGCAACCATCTCAATGCTGTTTTTCCCTAGTCGCTGGATTGGAAGGGCAGATCCTACTGCATGGCCTGTGAGGTCACCTGATCTGAATCTCCTTGATTATTTCCTATGGGGATATCTAACGTCACTTGTGCGTGAGACCCCAGTGGATACGGAGATGGAATTGGTTGCCAGAGTTGTAGCTGCATGTGATGTGATTCGACATGCACCAGAAATGTTTGTCAGGATGCGTCAGAACCTTGTTCGTCTATGCCATACTTGCATTGAGGTTGATGGCCGTCAGTTCAAAATGGCTCTGAGCACTATGGGACTTAACATCTGAGGTCATCAGTCCCCTAGACTTAGAACTACTTAAACCTAACTAACCTAAGGACATCGCACAGCCGGCCGAAGTGGCCGAGAGGTGCTAGGCGCTACAGTCTGGAACCGCGCGACCGCTACGGTCGCAGGTTCGAATCCTGCCTCGGGCATGGATGTGTGTGATGTTCTTAGGTTAGTTAGGTTTAAGTAGTTCTAAGTTCTAGGGGACTGATGACCTCAGAAGTTAAGTCCCATAAGGCTCAGAGCCATTTGAATCATTTTTTTGACATCGCACACATCCATGCCCGAAGCAGGATTCGAACCTGCGACCGTAGCAGTCGCGCGGTTCCGGACTGAAGCGCGTAGAACCGCTCGGCCACCGAGGCCGGCGATGGCCGTCAGTTTCAGCACATTTTGGAAGACACGGTACAAATGGTACGTTCACTGTGTCAGTGATGTATTTGCAGTTAACTATAACTAATGTAAATATAAAAGTACACAGTAATGTGATTTTATTCCTATTACCTCCTTAAACTGAGTTCTCTGACCCCGGGTTCCCTACCTCAAATAGATCGCTGGAGCGTCCGCTACGTTCTCTTAAATTTTTACACGCTCATACGGAAACATCTTGTAAACAGTATCAAACATAATTATGGAAGACAGACTGCCGTGATGGGTCAACTACCATGTGTGGGAGTGCTGAAGACCTGTCATCTTACAAGGGTACTGGTTTGTGTGGGTGAAGTCGCTCGGTACAGGGTCCTTGTGTCTACCCTGATTAGACGGCGGGACGGCGTCCAGCGGCCGAATGCAGCGCCCCTTCCTCCTTACCTCGCGATATGGAAACGTCGCTGCTTGGCGCCACCCTGACGACACGCCCTTCTTCACGTAATTAGGCCCTTTCAGGACCGCGCAGCAGACGGTGCAGCGAGCAGCTCGTCGTAATTGGTCCCTTTGAAGGGAGCCGGCAAACCGTGGACGCTCGTTCCCTTAGCCCGCATGAAGAGCTCTCAGTAAGCAGGTAATGCCAGTTGCTCGCTGCTGATCTCAATCTGTGACGTCAGCTGCGGGCGGTAGGATGGGACTCGCTCGCTCTGGAGAGGAAATGGGCCGCCGATGCCGGCCTTGCAGCTCACTGCAGATGGCTGCTTCGTGCACGGCCTGCGCAAAAATCTGGGGTAGATTGTGTTCCTCAGAAAGTGGAAAAGTGGAAAGCACAGTTACAAAGTTAAAAATGATGAACTTGGAACGTTCCTTTCGTCCACGCCTCGGCGCTTCCCTGGCGGCTGCTGCCTGTATCCACGCACTCCTTGCGACGCACGCGTCGCAAATTACGCGACGCACTGCGCCGCCGATGTAGTCGGAAACTTTTACTGGCAAACCAGTGTTAATTTGCTGCACCGACAAACATTAAAAGTCAGTCTAAATAAGCCCCGTCATTTTGGCCCGTGAGACACGGTTCCATTTCCCATCACTGCAATGTCAGTAATTAAGAGGTCTGTAGCCAACTAACTACTCCCAGGGAAATTCCGAGGTCCGACCGATGGACTGCCATATGTACACCGCTAACAGTTTACAGAGCGTCTGCAACTGGCCACTACCAACTTCTGCCCATGATCTGCGCAAATAATTTGTGGTTTCAAGTAACCCCTTGGCTTGTACAGCCGTCTCACAACCGGCCGCATGTTTCAAGTGCGTAATTACGGGCCCGAGCAGCCACAGCTTCCTCTTTGTGTTTCTTCTTCTCTGTCAATAGGTGGCATGACATGTTATATACCACTGTAAAGCTGAGAAATTGTTCTATTTAATGGTATATAACGCACTCGATTTCTTTCTATATTCTGCTAGTTGTGAATGATCTTTTCAGGATTTGTTAGTTTTAGCTGCTGAGAATTTTTCCGGGTTGTATGGCCGTGGTCCATGGATCTCTTCAATCACTGACGCGTCATCCAAAGCTACGTTGGACGTCTTCGGAGGTACTCCTGGTTGTGCTGAATCTTGTTGAAGATGTCCAACGTAGCTTTGGACGAAACGTCAGAGATTGAAGAGTTCTATGGACCACGGCCATACAACCCGGAAAAATTCTCAGCAGCTGAAACATCCGGTCGTGAAAGCCTTCATTGTATGATTTGTTCGTTTTATCCCCCAATACTACCAAGAAAGCACCCTCCAGAAATTGTGTAGTGTGCAAAGCAACGAAGAAGAAAAGTACTTCGCGGTATGAGTATGAGAAATGTCTAGTGGCGCTTGGATATGCCTATATTTTTTTCGGAAAAACCACACCAACAAAAACTTTTAAAACAACATTATCTTCACTCCTCATCACTTCAATAAATAGTACGGATGGATTTATAAAGAATCCTTATCAAAAAATTATATAACTTTGTGAAAAGTGTCTAAAACGAAATAAGCAGAGTTTCCTAAATTTAAATAGTAGATATAAGGTCGACTATGAGGAAGAATATTAGTAAGCCAATGGGTTAAGCGTCGCAAATCCGCCTCGTTCCTTGAACGCCACCTGCCTCTAGCTCTCACATCAGGCCTCTGTCTCCACTGAGGACGCCCTCGCTCACAAAACCACAGCACTCGCCCAGATGCCCGGAAACGACTCAGTCAGGATCCTACGTCTGTGCGCGAGGACACAGTGACGAACTCTTTAAGGGTTTTCGGTACATCACGTTCACAGATCGCTGAGGACCACTCATTCCGATTACAGCCTCCACTCCGCTCACATGCACCACTGCACGCCGTCGACCGACTCCTCGATTCGCGATCCCCAAATGGCTCCACGAAAATAATTCAGCATCCTGACCTTTGTGACAGACAGCGTCATCAGCTGGCTACAGGCATTTCAGTTGGCTTTTTCGTGCTCACGCTCTTCCGCAAAGAGCTGCTTCCTGTCACGGCTACTCCCAAGTTTCTTTCTAAGAGGTGCTGGGTAACGCCTACCGCCACAGAAAGTCAGGAGTCCTTCAGCCAGCCCATTAGGCTGGGACCCCAAACCATTTAGACGGATCAGCAACTGCAGTCCTGTGATCTAAACACCAGAACGTGGCTCTGCCAGTTGAAATGGCGAACGGGGCGAGTCGACAACTGCAACCAGAAAGTGAAATGTTTCAATTTTTGTAGTCGATAAGTGAGCGGAAGAGATTTACAGTCTTGAGAGGGAACTTTCCGAATGTGTGGTGTCTGAAACGTGCTTCTGATTGAAACTGTACACCGGACCGGAACTCGAAACGGGACCTTGCTTGCCACGTGCTAGTGCTCTTATCCACTGAGCTATCCTAGACACGACTCATGACCCGCGCTCAAACCTTCAACTGCCCCGGTACATCCCATCCTGCTGTATACCGTGTTGAAATAGCACTCCTGAAAGAAAGGATATTCAGGAGAAATGTCCTAGGCACAACCTACTGCGTTCTTTCCAGAACGAGTTTCACTCAGTGCTGTTTTCAAACTTCCTGGCAGACCAACATTGTGTGCTGAACACTCCGCTAGTGAAAGAGTAGTTACTAGTTTTAAGCATCAGTCTCAAATAATAAGGGGAATCCAGTATCCACAGAGTACAACACTGGAAGTAGAAATTAGTCTACCATATTTAATCTGCCGAAGTAGAGAGGATATAAAATGTAACTGGCAATGGCAATGAAAGCGTTTCTGAAGACAAGAAACTTGTTAACATCGAATATTGACTTAAATGCTATGTTTTTTAAAGGTATTTGTCTGGAGTGTAGCCATGTATGGGAGTGAAAAATGGACGATAAACTTTTCAGACAATAGAAGCCTTTGAAATATAATGCTACAGAACAATGCTGAAGATTAGATGGATAGGTCACGTAATTAATGAGGAGGTACTGAATAGAATTGGGAAGAAAAGGAATTTGTGGCACAGAAGAAGGGATCGGTTGATAGGACACGTCCTACGACATCAAGACATCTCCAATTTAGTTCTGGAGAGAAGTGGTGGGAGGGGGGTGAAAATAGTAGAAGGAGACCAAGAGATGAATACAGTAAGCAGATTCAGAAGGATGTAGTCACAGTAGTTACTCGGTGATGAAGAGGCTTGCAGAGGGTAGGGTAGCGTGGAGAGCTGCATCAAACCTGTCTTCAGACTGAAGATCACCACAACAGCATACTTAATCTTGGAATCTAAACGCATATTTAGTCGTTTTGTAAAATTTCGATCTATATAATCCGCATGAGTTTTTCACACGCGGATTATGTAAAAGACGTTTTAAAGTAGGTGCTCAAGGTAGTGTGTCGCGTGTTATTTTTATAAACACATCATTAACCAACAATTTAACAGTTTAGGGCAGAGCGCAGAAAGTGCCACGGCACGCGTCAGAGGAAAACTACCCCTGCTTCACTCTGGGCGGTTTTGAAAGTTTATGGCGGATTATAATTGCCCGCACTGACAGTGCGTGTGTGGCTACGGCCATTGTGTCAGCAGTTAGTGTGGAAGCTACCATTGTCGCTGGGTAACGACGCCTCCTGGGCCAACCACAGCAGTCTCAACCCTATGGAATGCCAGAATAGTCCGCAGAGCGGTCAGTTTTGTTACAGAATCGGTCGCTCAGAGTAGATTGGTGTGTGTGTGTTTCGTCTGCGGTTTACGTGTTATCAACGTTCCGTTCCTGTCGTAGACAGCCTCCACAACCAGTCGAATTTACTGGTGTACAGGGGCTCGCCGACATCATGTTGACTGCGTTACTAGGGCTGAGCTCGCCATAGACGTTTAAGTTGCTCTACATAACGGATAAGCTGAAATCCACCCGGCTCGTTACTGTAAATCGGTGGCTAATCGTCACCGGGCGCCTGAAATGCGGGCAACCAGCAGAACCGTTCTGTGATGCGGGCTGCCCATCATGCAGGGGCGCCCACCTGCTGATTCCGGCACTGTGCGCCACGGTTCACCGCCGTCTGGTCGCATTAGATCTCTCGAGGAAAGTTTTTTGGGAACAGGCTGCATTTCTTCGTCCATATTAGCCACTAACTGGTCGATGTAAACGTACAGCAAACTCAGGCAAGGAGAAAATAGGAAGAAACTGCCGGGAAGGATCGACACATTCGTTGGACGTGATGAGCTGATGTCGAATTAAACCACAGCCTGTTATAATTTATCTGATTCAAACGGATCGCACAGTAGTGCCTGTAGTGGACGCGGCATAAATGACACGCTCTGAGCCTGTGAAGGTTGTATCCTCCAGGAGGACGCGAACAGAGCTGCGAGGAAGAAGACGTGCGTTCTTACTAAGTCTAGCAACGTCATTTCGCCTTCATTACAGGACATAATCACAATGAAAGCCTGCAATACATAAACCCCAAAATACTACGGAACTATCAGGCCGAAAATAGGTGTTGCTGTTTTTAATAAGAAATAAACGTAAGGGTTGTGTTATTTTTCTTGTGCCACTGCAAATTACTTGACGAACCTGTTACTTTTTCCCCCAAATGGCACTTGCAGCATCCTGAGGCTACGTGATACTTAAAAAGCGTCTGCTTATGAATACTCTATACGCACGCGCGCGTGCACTCACACGTATACAATTACAACCTATTTTAGTTCCTGAACGGTTCGAGATATGGAAAGGAGATTTCTTATGAATGGTAGTTGGCAGAAGAACACGTAATTGTGTTGCATGGGTAGTAATCCTAACCTTTTTATCTGCCGGGAAACTGAAACAAGTATTTTTTTAAATACAACAATGTATGTATTTTAACGGTATTCGAAGGCTCTTGAAAGGACTACTACAGTGACATAACACTTGTTAATCTTGGCGCTGAAACTTTTCGCAGCCATATTCGAGAAATGTTGTAAAACTGAAAGACAAGGCGGCTGGGATTGGCTGTTTCTGTGTGAACGTCACGTGATGCTCCCTCGCCAAGTCCCGTCGTTATATGCAGCAACGGTGTAGGGCAAAGGTATTGACGTAAAAAGAACCTTCTGTTGAGCATGCGGTGTGCAGCATAGGTAAAGATCAGCTACAATTTCTTTAAATGGATCTATGTTCTTATTTCTAGCACATATAAAGCAGCTCAGGAAAATTACGTCAAATGTGTGCACGTAGTCATATTCAAGTGAACAGTTTCTGTGGAAACAAGTGAATAGTCGAAATGCTGAGACTTCCATGAGAACGGCACTTGGTTCGAAGGCCATAAGAGTTACTTCGTCCCGTTTAAAGAAAATATGCTGGGTGCAGTACCTCGACTGATACGAGGGTTGATTTTCAACCGTGCAAGTGACAGTGATGGTGCTGAAAAAATCAACCAGTTGTAAAAGAGTGACAGCAGACGCCCGAACAGGTGAGGAGCTCGTGAAGATCTGTAGTGCTGTTTTTGCGCTGCACTTGAGAGACAGCAGAACGCCTTTCGAGCTGCCGGACTGTGCTGACGGGGCGGTTTGTCCTAGGAATGGTGGTTATATCGTTTTTTTCCACGCCAGTTTAACCTGACTGTTAAAACCGGTCAAAATAATCAGTTTATAAAACAAACGATTTTCAGTTTTTATCCCGTTATTTCTTGTAATGAAGTAGAAATAGAATGAAGTTTGAAAATTTTTGACTCTCTCAGCTTCAAGATACATAGAACCAAAAATATTAAATTAAATATGGAAATAAAAGAAAACTTAGACTATCCGTCTTTCGCTGCTTTCCTCGAAAAGTGATAGGGGATTGAATACAACAAAAAGTGCTAGTATTTTCCTATTAACTCTAATTTTTTGAAACTCTGCTCAAAAATCATGTTACAATAGCGAATCTCCACGCTATTTGGGAACTACAAATAGTCAGTGCTATAGGATGAAAACTGAGGTTGAAGAACTCTACTTTTCGTGATAATTCGACCGTATTCAAGGGCTAAAAGCAGATAAAGGGACATTATGGAGACACAGGCAGAACACCAGGTACTTTCTATTTCTACTGCATACTATTTACTAGTAGTTGTGAAATATTTTTCCAAAATTTCCTTCCTGTTTTATTATTTCATAGAAGTGGCAGACAAATATTTATTATTTTGAAGCAAAGGAGATATTGTAATTCATTGCTACATCACTTTCCAGACTAGGAATAGTGCCAGTCCGCAAAACAACTGCTGTCCGGCAATGACAGCGAGAAACTAACGTATAGACCAGCTGGAAGTAGGTCTTACGCATTGCGCGTACACGCGTACCTTAAGCCTAGACGCATAGGAACAGGTACAGTGCTAAGAGACTTCGTGGCAGATTAAAACTGTATTCCGGACCGAGACTCGAACACGGGACCTTGCCTTTCGTGGGTAGGTGCTCTATCACCTTTTTTTCCCAGTGAGTGTTCGTTTTATTTGGTCGTAGCGGACATCACGTGACGGCCATTGAGGTTCGTTGCTGATCCCTTCACTCAGTTCTTTTTATTTTTTTTTATGACAGAGAGCAGCCAGCTCTCTGAGCGAACACGCGGAGCTACCGTGCCGCCACATCTGAGATATCCATGTACGACTGACGATCCGTCGTCACAGCTTTATGTCCGCCAGTACCTCCTCTTCTACCTTCCAAACTTCACAGGAGTTCTCCTGCGAACCTTGCAAGACTAGCACTCCTGGAAGAAAGGATAGTGCGGAAACATGGCTTAGCAACAGCCTGGGGGATGTTTCCAGAATGAAATTCTCACTCACGGAGTGTGCGCTGATATGAAACTTCCTGGCAGGTTAAACTGTGTGTCGAGGCGAGATTCGAACTGGTAAACTTTGCCTTTCGCAGGGAAGTGCTCTGATGACTGAACTACCCAAACACGACTCACTATCCGTCCTCACAGCTTTAGGTCCGCCGGTACGTCGTCTGCTACCTTCCAAACTTCACAGAAGCTTTCCTACGAACCTTGTAAGACTAGCACACGAGGAAGAAAGGATATTAGCAGGTACCTTATTGTCTCAGGAATGCTGTACCAATTCTTGGCCCACGTGCTTGTTTCTTGTTTCTGTCGACATTGTTATTAAAATAGCACTAATCGCTTTTCCTATTTTTTTACTAACGCAATGTTTCAGATCAGTGTAAATTTTACGAATAAAAATTACTCTTTTTTTAAAAAGGTTCATTTCAAAACGAAAAATTTTAGCACTGCTGCTGTAGTTAATTGATATTTCGGTTTTTTATTCGATTATTAATAAAAAATAGAAACATTTGTTATAGCTGAGACCAAATACCGAAAAATACTGGCTATTGGGAAGCAAAATACCGGTATCGGTTTTAACCGGTCAGTTTTCGCTATCCATTTTGCCTGCAGCCGTTCTAACTGAGCTATGACGTGTCAGTCCGTGCGTGATGCCGCAGGGGCGGCAACTGGCGGGCCACGCGCCCTACACGTGCCACAGCGCGCCATGGCGTCCCGTAGGAGGGTGGGAAGGTAGGGACCGCGCGGTCGTGTTGTGTCAGCTGCAAGAGGGGGCCGGCCGCCTGGCGCATGGCTGTCTGTGTCACTGCTGCCGCCAAATGTGCTCGCAGCTCTGTTATTGTTGCTACCGTATCGACTTCCACGAGCTACACAGTCCATCTTGTGTTGAATGAACAACATTGAACAACGTTGTCCTGTCCTCACAAATAATTTTCCAGTCTCTTCTGCCTTGGTGTTTCCAAGTCAGTCTGATATCTTTTACTCGGGTGTGCAAGCCACTCTCTTGGTGATCATCCTTGTTGGTCCTCTAATAACATGCCCCAGAGGTTGCAATCCGTTGGCTGTAACTTTCGTTACAGTGTCTCGCTCTTTGTTTCTTTCCCATCGATCTGTAACCACTTTCGGCTGTCTGTATATCGATACTATTTTGACAGGATATTCCACTGCGTTGCCTGCACCCATACATGGCGGATTACGACATAAAATGTGCATCGTGCAGTTGTATTTTCGTTACTGTCCAGTCACAGTATGGCAGCATCTTTCAGTGGTACACAGGCTGCAATCGTTCATTGTCCTCACTGCGGCAGGTCGCACCATGAAGCGTTACCTATGTTGGTAGCAAGATGGGAGTCGAATAACACCCCACAACCTACGCAGTACATTCACGTATATTCTAACAGTCCTTCAGTGATGTAACCTAAAGCATCTATAATGAGTCTGGTCAAAGATATTCTCATTCTCTATTGAAAAACATTATATATTTCTTTAATACAGAACATCGCCCAACGAAGTTTCAAATACATTTCTATCTATAACTTAAATGACATTAAAAGGAAGGACAGACAGCATGTAATCGCTATTTTTCTTCATGTAACTTCTTTCGATAAAATATTAATTGCAAAAGAATATGTTAAACAAAAGTGAGGAGGAAGAATTATAATTTTTTGACGAGAGTAACTCAAAATCGGCGAAACCTGTAGTAGCGGCCCGTCTTTAACATGACGATGCGTGACCGTGTCTTTGTTGACTTTGTGGAAGAATGACGTTTCTAAATAATACCGGACTTCGTGGGGATAAAATCTAAGTGATTGCAGATTCTAACTTTGATAGTGCAATTTTCGCTTAGAGCCACGACAATGGCCGATCAGTTGCATCATCGTATTAAGACGACCAACATAGAACAGTTAATTCTGTGAAAAATATTTAAAAAAAACAGATTAGGCAAGAAATGAACCAAATGACAAACGAGTGAAGTAAACATTCGCAATATTGTAATTTAAGTCAAATTTTGCGTCATAAAATTATACAACCTTTTACGACTTATTTATTAAGAAGGAACCATGCCAGGCAAGACAAGAGAAGACGATGCTGAGGCACCAACATCTGTCTTTAATATGAGCCACTACTGAAGACACAGTCAGATGACATAATATAAGTCATGCTGCCTTTGAGATCGTGGAGCTGTGGAGATGATAATAAAATGTGGAATTACAAGTATCCGTATGAAATAGATATGTAGACTACAACTGCATTCTAACGAGGTTGGTTCAACAATATTCCACACATTGTGTCATTTTAATTAATTAATTATGATATTTTCGATATTGAAATTACATTTGAAAATACTGTTTTATTATTGTTATTATTGATTACTGGAACATTCGAAAAATTACGTAAAGAACGTACTATATTAGAGAACCACTTTTGTTGAAATTGTGGCTACTATCTTTGATATGTGATCTTTGAAGTCAGTATATTGCCGGGAATACTAGTACTGCGTAGAGCATTTTTGAGTTTGACCTTCTATCAACTAGACGTATCGATTGGACATATTTTGAGCAGAATAACATTGAAAGTGTTGATCAAAATGTGTAAGATGCAAAGTGAAAGCGTGTTACATTTCATTTAATATATATATGGACAATGAACACAAGTTAAATGAAAAGCAAACTCATAAACATTCAGCTTCCTAAATAGGAAAGTTCTAAGCTCCATCTCTTTTCGCTACTCAAGATGTTGAGAAATATTCAACCCAACGAGATCACTGTCGCAGCCAGTAAGGTTTACTAAGCATTACTATTATTTTCATTATTTCCATGTAGTGGTAATAAGAGATTGGCTTAGACACTGTACATACGAAAACGGTAAATCACATGTGTGTGGCCAGGATTAATTCTTGATCCTTCGTTACTAGACGTATTAATTTAGAACATTTTTGCGACCTAGTTCCACAATAATGTTGAAAAATACCGTTGTCGTACTGTCAGTTAACACTTTTGGAAACGAGAGGCAGAGTTCAGCTTGGTAGTGTTGCTGAAGTTTCTTAGTGATACAGCCACAAAAATCTCCATAATAATAAACACTGGAGGCGAGAACAGGTTTTATACATCACTGGACACAGCTGGCTTCTATAAAAATACCACTTTCCGATTCTTCACAACATCTAAGCTACATTCCAACCAAACGCATAACATTAGCAGCAGCACTGCGACGTTCCGCGTAACGCAGCAGGCAGTGTCTCGTCAATGACGCGGGTGGGCCGCTACCTAAGCGTTGAGATACACTGGCAAAAAAATATCGCGACACCAAAAAATAATTAATGTAGAGTAAGTAAACTGTCAAGGTAACATATGTAAGTCATTAACACTGCAGGATCACAAGTTAATGTAGGAGCAAGATAAACAATTGCAAATATGAAATGCTGGTACATTAATAACAGGTGTAACCACCAGAATGTTAGATGCAAGCATGCAAACGTGCATGTATTGTGTCGTACAGGGGCCGGATGTCGGTTTGTGGGATGGGGTTGCGCGTCTGTTGCAATTGGTCGATCAGTACAAGGACGATTAATACTGTTTGTGGGTGACGCAGGAGTTGTCGTCCAATGATGGCCCATATGTGCTCGATTGGAGACAGATCTGGTGATCTGTCGGGCCAAGGCAAAATGTCGACAACCTGAAGAGCACGTTGGGTTGCTACAGCGGTATGTGGGCGATCGTTATCCGGTTGAAAAAAAAATCCTGGTATGCTGTTCACGAAAGGCAGCACAACGGCTCAAATCACCGGACAGACGTGCAGATTTGTAGTCAGGATGCGTTAGATAACCACGAGAGTGCTCCTACTGTCATACGAAATCGCATCCCAAACTGTAAGTAATGGCCATGGTTTGTAATCACTGGAAAGCACGCAACAGGGCGTATGGCTCGTAGCTGTCCTTGACGTTACCGGTTTGTAACAGTTCATTGTGTCACCGTGGTGCCAACTGCCGCTCAGATTGCTGCCGCAATTGTCCTACTCTGGACATGATGGTCGTCCCTCTCGGTAGTACCACATGACCGTCCTGAGCCCGGTCTTCTTGCGACCCTACATTCTCGTGACCATTGCTAGCAATCAGGTACAGTGGCTACACTCCTTCCTAGTCTTTCTGCATCGTAGAAGGAACATCCAGCTTCTCGTAAACCTTTTACGCGACCTCGTTTAAACTTACTGAAGTGTTAATGTTTGTCGCCTTGTGTTCTTGACTAACATCAACTCACCACGCGGAATGGTAAAGGTAACTAACGGTCATGACAGTTACACGTTATATTTAAAAGCAAACCTGAATGAGATTTTCACTCTGCAGCGGAGTGTGCACTGATATGAAACTTCCTGGCAAATTAAAACTGTGTGCGCCGACCGAGACTCAAACTCGGGACCTATGCCTTTTGCGGGCAAGTGCTCTACCATCTGAGCTACCGAAGCACGACTCACGCCCGGCCCTCATAGCCTTACTTCTGCCAGTATCTCGCTTCCTACCTTCCAAACTTTACAGAAGCTCTTCTGCGAACCTTGCAAAACTAGCACTCCTGAAAGAAAGGATAATGCGGAGACATGGCTTCGCCACAGCCTGGGGGATGTTTCCAGAATGAGATTTTCACTCTGAAGCGGAGTGTGCGCTGATATGAAACTTCCTGGCAGATTAAAACTGTGTGCGCCGACCGAGACTCGAACTCGGGACCTTTGCCTTTCGCGGGCAAGTGCTCTACCATTTGAGCTACCGAAGCACGACTCACGCCCGGCCCTCACAGCCTTACTTCTGCCAGTATCTCGTCTCCTACCTTCCAATCTTTACAGAAGCTCTCCTGCGAACCTTGCAGAACTAGCAATCCTGAAAGAAAGGATACAGCCTGGGCGACAGTGACACAACGAATTGTTACAAACCGGTAGAGCACTTGCCCGCGAAATGTCTAATGTACTGCGGAGACATGGCTTAGCCACAGCCTGGGGGGCAGTGACACAACGAACTGTTACAAACCGGTAGAGCACTTCCCCGCGAAATGTCCAATGTCGAGCACTTGCCCGCGAAAGGCAAAGGTCCCGAGTTCGAATCTCGGTCGGCGCACTCAGTTTTAATCTGCCAGGAAGTTTTAAAAGCAAACCTGATTAGCATCTTTATACAACGGCGTTACTAGCGCCACTCAGATGCGAATGGCGCGAAATCTGAACAGACGTCATCTTTCTAATGTAGAAGCACGCCTACCAACTTTTGTTTATGTCGCACAACTTCTTCTTGCTGCTGCGATGTTTTTTTTTCGTCCAGTCTTCTGACGGATACGTTGCAGGTCGGTACTATTTCCTCCCCTGTGGTAGCCTCTTCGTCTCAGGGCAGCTCATATTGGTCTCCGCACCCACCTGGAGTATGTGGCCTATGCGGGTCGCTCTATTCCCTGATGTCTTAACACGCGTGCAGTCATCTTATCGCATATTATAACCAGCGTTTACCACATACATCTACGTCTTCGTTTACATGTATGTTTCACAAGCCACTTCAGGATTTGCAGCGGAGATGCTTCTGGTATCACGTATTCCTTTCTTCGCCATTTCAGCTGAGAACCGTCTAGTCTGCCATCTGTCCTCTTGGTTTTCAGCGCCCTTCTGCCCTGCAATATCACGTCTCAAACGCTTCGATTCTCTCCTTTTCACCTTTTCCCAGACTCCATAATTCGCTTGTATACAATGTTGCACTCAAGACTTACATATTCAGAACTTCGTTATTCAAGTTCATCGCATAAATTACAATATTAATCAATGTGTACTGGTATGGGCCATTATTATAGCCGTCTATCATGGGTGCAAATTTTTCCTTAACATTTACTATTCAAAAGTCCTTACTTCTTTTTGTAAAATTCCAGGTTTCAGATCTCTAGATTAAAACTGGTGTGATTAATAATTTATAAATGTGCAATTTAGATCGCCTACAAAGTATCTTGCACACGAAAGTCCTAGTAACACTCTCGTAACAAACATCAGCGTTTCGAATTCGTAACTTGATTTCACCTTTTATGGAGTTCTCAGAGGCTAGCAGGCAACAAACAGATGTGAGGATTTTCATTGTGTCTGCAATAACGGCACATGTTTTGTATTTGTTATTCAGTATCCGATTTCGGTCTATATTGCACGATCTCCAGACTAAGTAAAATATGGTCAGCTGGGTATCACAAAAAACTTATCCTTACAATATTACCACTTCATGGCGTACAAATTTGCCACGAGTCACACGTAAAATACCACATGTATTTATGATTATTGTACAGCATTTCACGACATTATCAGGATGTTGCATCAATGAAAAGAGATGCATGTAGAATAGGAAAGACTTCAATGTAATTTAATGGCTTGTTGGACCATATTGTCTACAGTTTCGCTTCCGTGTGTCCCGCAGCGATCCTTGATCCAGCACATGGCGACTTGGCGTTTGTGGTTTAAGATTCGTCTTAAAACGTGCAATATCTGTGTGCTGCAGGGCGACTCGCTTTTCCAGCGTTGATGTTCTTTGTCAGGGCAATTGCCGATTTCGAATCTGAAGGAATGATACTGGTGCTGTCGGTGTTATATCGAATCTAAAAAAGAAGGACGTGAATAACGATAAACTCCTAACGTATATATACTCTCTGCGTATAAAAGGTTTTGTGACGCGTGTACCTAATGCTCCGCAATTAATGGAAGCAAGACATCATTTACGAAGAACAGTGTTTCCCGAAACAATACAGGTAGCTACATCCTGGTCGTTACAGCACGGGGTTTTATCAATTTCAACAACAATCGAAATATAAAAATAATACCAAGTTAATGATTCACTCGAGATAGCAACAATTTTGAATAATCAAATAGTCGAATAACTCGTTTGTTTGTGTGGCCATCTTCCGCAGCAAGCATATAAATACTTGTTTTGCACATCCAACTGCCTTTTCCTGCTGCTGTTTATTTTATTTAATCCATACGCGTTTCGCCTTCTACTGTTTTAAGGCCTTGAGCAATTAAAACAGTAGAAGGCGAAACGCGTAGGTATTAAATAAAATAAACAGCAGCAGGAAAAGGCAGTTTGATTTGCAAAACAAGTAAATAGTCGAATAAATTCGGATTGGAGAATTGTTAGTTCAAAAACGAGCAGCAGTTAAATTTAGCTAATGACTGACGTGACTCACGTAATAACTGTGAGTGAATAATAATGAAACAATTGAACAAAATACACTCGCGCGAGCTTAGATGTTAAAGACACGTGTAACTTGAACAGGATGATGTTAATTTGGAATACCGTAATTATTTACAGTCACAAACACCGGTAACAGTACTGACCAGCAAAACCTGATGGAAACTTTACTGAATTTACATCACTCACAGTCATGCTGTCTGTTTGAAGATATGCAAAATCAGGACCAAAATTAATTACTGTTTCTTAATGGTTATTTCTTAAATTAAGGTCATGAGTGGTTTCATTTATAGCAACAACCATTTGTCAAGTGTTACAGGACATAAACAAAGGAAAGTATTTGTAAAAGACAACATGAAATCATAAAATCACTTTGGTCGCAATAGCATCAACATACTTTTGTCACTGAAATATAAATTGCTTTTAAATGACTTTTGGATACGCCGTTGTAGTGGTACAATACTTTGTGAAGAACTATAATTACTACTGCCTCTGATCTCAATGATTATTTGAATGAAAGTTAACTGTACAATTAATTCGATTTCTCTTCTTTTAATTATTTCTTTCACTTGTGTCTTTTTCGGAAGTTTGTGTGGCAGGATGGTTAATTTCACTTGCTAAGTTTGTGATTTGACTGAACAACACTATAATGTTCAAAAAACTTAGCTACTACGCTAGCAAGCCTTGTACACAAACCACAAAATAAATGGTTCGACCTTGTTTGCGAAGAGTTGCTTGTGGTGCGACGTAACGCTTTACATGGTATCCATTATTGGTAACAGGCTCTTCATGGTTAGAGCTTGAATAACTCCTTAATTACGAGATCTTTTTATAACCATGTGCTGTGCCCATAAACGCCCTCGCTCACTTACATAGTTTGCCTTGCCACAGATTACAAAATTAATTACGGAACAATTTCCATTTGGCAGTAGTGCGCCAACACTTCACGTCGGTATCCCATCACAGATGATTCGCAGCTCTCCACTTTGCCTCCACTACTATGACTGCATGCGGTAGCACCAACGATGTTGTTGTTACATTAAAAGATATTGTTTGAGCTACGTACAGTATGAATTTCTTTGACTGTCAGCTTGTTTACTAGAAAGCATTAAGATAATGATTTCTTACTTTTTCTTCTAACATCATATTACAGTTTCATAAATGCTAATTACTGACAAAACTAATAAATCATGTAATTACAAAAAAAAGTTTTAAATCAAGTGGCGTTAAAATAAATAAGGCACTGTGATGTAGTGTTAGAAGCTGCCATAATATGGAAGGATTAATCGCCGGTATGTGTTACAGACCGTTGAGCTTTTATCATCGGATGTATTAATTATTAGCACTTGGGAGGTCTTCTAGATCTCAGGAAATCTTCCCAGTTTTAGTGAGGAATTTGTAGCGATCTGGTGTGTGACGTGGGGACTGTCAGCTGACGACGCAGCTCTGACAGACACGGTGGGTCGTGGAAAGTGTTTACAGTAGATGCCTCCTTATACGCCTGCCCACACTCACGTGCCCACATGTCACCACTCCCCCCCCCCCCCCCCCCCCCCCCCCGGCACGGCGCCGGTTGACAAGCCGAGGACTCGTGGACCCCTGCAAGCTCTGACGATGTCCAGTGACACAGTCTTTTCCATTCGCAGTCGTAACGGTGTCATTCGCATCCTTTCTCCCTCTGTCTCCCTTTCTGCAGCACAACGTCCACGTCTGAATTCAGTCGCGTGGATAAGAACAATTATTATCCGTCCGAATTTCTATTACTGTTGTTAGAAAATATGTGTAATATTTGTTTTTATCTTCTTGTTGACATCGTTGAAGGAGCTGACGAAGAAGAACGGTTCCTTATATTAAGTATCTAATTCATGGTGAAAACTTTCTAAAGAAAAGATCCTATAAATATTTCTTTATTTGCAACAACCGGTTTCGACAGACTTTGCTGTTGTCTTCAGGTCTTCAAAAATTTTTGTTATAAAACGCGTTTATTGTGAGTTGGAAGCTCACGCCAAGTTGTCATGTTAGTGGAGAAAATGTAGCACATTATACAAAGATTTGTCAAAAATAAAACGTTTAAAATCAAAAAGTATCTTGTGCACATGGCCATGTCCATAGATGTAACGCTCACGGATGATTGTTACGTCATAAAAATCGCAGTACGCAGTGAAATGCGTAGCAGTACATCAGTTTACGTTAGCTGGACATATTCTAATCATTGAAGGTCCACCTTAGACGGCGTATAAGATACCTTCTTATGCACAGTAGCACATCTGTTTACGTTAGCTAGACAAGTACTAATCATTGAAGATCCACCTTAGACGGCGTGTAAGTGACCTTCTTATACGACGTTTATGGTGGATATTCAACGATTAGAACATCCAGGTAACGTAAATGGATGTGCTACTGTGCATTTTATTGTGTACTGTGATTTTTATGACGTAACAATCATTGTGAGCGTTACAAATATGGTCATGGTCATATGTAAGAGGTACTTTTTGATTTTAAATGTTTTATTTAGGACAAACCTTTGTAAAATGTGCTACATTTTATCCACTAACATGCCAACTTGACGTGAGTCTCCAACTCAGGATGAGCACATTTTATAACAAAAATTTTTGAAGACCTGAAGATAACAGCAAAGTCTGTCGAAACAGGTTGTAAATAAAGAAGTAAGTAAAACAGATCGCGCCTTCTGATTTCTCAACATGAGAAAGTTCAATCAATCTAATTCGATTGGTCATGAGTGTAAGTATGACGTGTAAGTGACCGTAAATAATCAATGCGCGAAATGAAATTAAATAAGAGTAAGAAAGATTGATGGCCCAGAATTCGCGGTGCAGATCGAATCTCCTTAACCCTGTTTCGAATACATTATATTGTCTTTCGTTTTCGTAGAATGGTCAGTTGAGCAGGATGTACAATTTCGAGTTCAATTTCGTCAAACATTCTCAAAATTGCATTGCGTAGACGGGAACGTTAGTCATAAATTAAATTTGTATGTCCAACTTCAAGGTACTGGCTCCATTCTGTGCACAACGTCACTGAGAAACTGCAGCTACAACTTTGTGAAGTTTACATCGGGTGGCTGTTACACAAGATGTTTCATACGGTCATAATGTTGGAAATACACGGTTACTCGCCTCAAAAAAGAAAATAAATGAAAGCGAGTTCCTGTGCGTTGCGTTACTGCTGCTCGAAGGAACCGTTACGCCGGCTGAAGCGTACGTCGTGGTAGCCGTAATGTTGGAAACACACGGTTACTCGCCTGAAAAAAGGAAATAAGTGAAAGCGAGCGCCTATGCGTAGTGCTGCTGCTGCGCGAACGAACCGTTACGCCGGGTAAATCGTACGTCGTGGTGGTGCTGTTGCGAGAAACACCGCCGGCGCCGTTCCTCCGACATCTAACGGAAACAACGATCCCCAAATGCGGCCGGGTGCCGTCTCGATTAGAGATTCGGAAAAGGAAGATGGATTGCGGCGGAAAGGTCAATTGCACGACTCTAGCAATCGCCGAATTTATCTCCGTTACTCTTTTTTTCTGTGGAGCGATGTAAAGGATATGATTTATGACACTCCATTGCAGTAGGAGCAAGTTTTGCCTGTGCAAAAAACCATGTCGCTGCGGAACAGGCACTCGAGATACATTATCTTTCTCTCTCTCTCTCTCTCTCTCTGTCCCACTCTCCCTCTCATACACACACACACACACACACACACACACACACACAAACACACACACACACACACACACACGCTACTGCCGTCACACGAATTTGCCACAAGTGTATTAAAACATGAGTGCCAGATACGATTACAATACGAAACCGCTTTATGCTGTCCCGAACCACTGTCAAAAGTCAGCCAGAGAGTAACTGAACAAACAACAAGAAGAGAACAAAATGTCAGCAGCAGCGGGGATGGGATAAAAGACCTTCCAGAACACAAAAAGTGCAAAAAAAGTGGGAGTATAATTATCTTGCAGCCAGAGAAACACGCCTAAACACCGCACTTAGTTTGGCTCGGTTGACTGTCTGTCACAGCGTATTCGAAATGTACACTTTGTCGCGTTCAGTGACCCGGCCCCCGGATAGCCGTGCGCGTTGGTACTCCGCTTCCGGGATTCGGGGAAAAACACTGGCTGCAGATCGAATCCGCCCGGGGGATTAACGATAGGGGCTGATGTGCCGGCCAGCCTGGATCTGACTTTAGGGTTCAAATGGTTCAAATGGCTCTGAGCACTATGGGACTTAACATCTATGACCATCAGTCCCCTAGAACTTAGAACTACTTAAACCTAACTAACCTAAGGACAACACACAACACCCAGTCATCACGAGGCAGAGAAAATCTCTAACCCCGCCGGGAATCGAACCCGGGAAACCGGGCGCGGGAAGCGACAACGCTACCGCACGACCACGAGCTGTGAACTGACTTTTAGGCAGTTGCCTATATCCGACTACGCAGCTGATGGTTAAGGTATCCTTTCTCGAAGCCGTTGCGTTATTGTGGCACACAGGGCCAGACCGGCAACAGTTATATATTAGAAATGTCCCAAAACTAGGTTCTTTTTGCGATGCACTCATTATTAATGAGTAAAAGAATTCCATCATTTTTCTTGTTGGTTTTACCTTTCTCATTTTCACTATGTTCCAAATAGTTCTTATCTCAGTACTAAAGATGGTTTTTTTTTTTTTACAAATCATTAATCTGATGACTGATTAGTATTTTACAAGAGATTTTATAATGATAATATTTAATTTTGTCTTCTCTTAGTTTTACACGATATTCTGATGGAATTTGCAGCCCAATTCTTGTAAGTGGATGGGCCGAAATTTTATACATAGAATCATACATGGCATCTTGTTCTGTATTTTATAGTTTTTATGAGGGTGAGGATGGGTATGAGAAACTGCAACATCATACCTGAGTCAGTACCCTGACGTAGACGGAATCTCTCCTATTTTTAATTTCCTACGCTTGTTGACTATAAGCAAAAATTCATTTCGTGATGAATTTGTGCGAAATGAAATCCAAAGTTTTTGGTTTTATTGTGGGGAGTGTGCCAGTAAGGTCGCTTGACCTTTAGTTTGGAGAACACTGCAGAGTGATGGGTGATTTAAACGACGCTACTCGTGCACCATCTGATGCGTGGAGTCGTACTGTGGATCACTGCTGCTAATGCGACGCCGGCGATGTGGGATTCGAGCCAGCTCAAGTCAGAGCTACAACAGTTCGCCTACTCTGTCTGTACTTTCTGTTGTACTACCCATTGAATTCTGAACTGAAGGAGACTCTGACATCAGAATCGAATGTTGTCGCATAATTTAACCGATGTAGTAGGACCTGGAAGAGCAGTTGAACGGAATGGACAGTGTCTTGAAAGGAGGGTATAAGATGAACATCAACAAAAGCAAAACGAGGATAATGGAATGTAGTGAAATTAAATCAGGTGATGCCTAGGGAATTAGATTGGGAAATGAGACACTTAAGGCAGTAGATGAGTTTTGCTATTTGGGGAGCAAAATAACTTATGATGATCGAAGTAGAGAGGATATCAAATGTAGACTGGCAATGGCAAGAAAAGCGTTTCTGAAGAGGATAAATTTGTTAACATCGAGTATAGATTTAAGTGTCAGGAAGTCTTTTCTAAAAGTATTTGTGTGGAGTGTAGCCATGTATGGATGTGAAACATGGACGATAAATGGTTTAGACAAGAAGAGAATTAAAAGATTTCGAAATGTGGTGCTACAGAAGAATGCTGAAGATTAGATGGGTAGATCACGTAACTGATAGGAGGTACTTAATAGAATTGGGGAGAAGAGAAGTTTGTGGCACAACTTGACTAGTCTACAGGAAAATATTATCATGCGAAAGTTGTGAACAAATCAATGAGGATTTGCAGAAAATAAATGCGTGGTGTAATGACTGGCAGTTATCTCTCAATATTAGTAAGTGTAACCTACTGCGTATAACAAGGCGAAAATACCTATTAATGATCGAGTACAAAACAAATGCCCAGTCTTTGGAAGCGGTAACATCCGTCAAGTATCTGGGTGTGACTAATCGAAATGATCTCAAATGGAATGATCAGATTACACAAGTAACGGGCAAGGCGAACTTTAGATTGCGGTTTATTGGTAGAATCCTGAAGCGATGCAGTCCTTCAACAAGGGAAATATCTTACAATACGTTATTTCGTCCAGTCTTAGAGTATTATTCGTCTGTATGGGACCCTTACCAGTGGGGTCTGATTCAAGAGATCGAAAAGGTCCGAAGAAGAGCGGCAAGATTCGTGACTGGTACATTTAACCATAGCGAGAGCGTTGCATATCTCATAGAAAGTTTGAAGTGGGACACATTTGAAGATAGACGGCGCGCTAAGCGGAAGGGGCTGCTCACTATATTCCGAAAGCCGATCTTCGCGGAGGATGTAGAGCATATATTATTACCACCAACTTTCAAATAGCGCAATGATCACCATTCAAAGATATGGGAAATTGGAGCTTGTACTGGGGCGTTCAGACGGTCATTTCTTCCTCGCGCGGTCCGCGAGTGGAACAAACATGGGGAAATATGACTTTGGCGCCAATTGTGCCCTCCGCCACACACCGCTTGGTGGCTAGCGGAGTATATATGTAGATGTAGATGTAGAAGAAGGGATCGGTTGGTAGGACACGTTCTGAGGCATCAAGGGATCACCAGTTTAGTATTGGAGGGCAGCGTGGAGAGTAAAAATCGTAGAGGGAGACTAAGAGACGAATACACTAAGCAGATTAAGAAGTATGTAGGGTGCAGTAGTTACTTGGCGACGAAGGAGCATGCCCAGGATAGAGTAGCATGGCGAACTGCATCAAACCAGTCTCTGGTCTGAAGACCACAACAACAATAACAACAACAACAGCGACGTAGAACACACTACTAAAGTGAGCACATTGGCTACTGCCCAAAGTAGCGCTATTTGCGATTAGCTGCTCGAGCGGCGAACGTGTGGTCGATTGGTAATATCAGCCGCACTTGTAGCAGTGCTCTCTACGATTAATGAAAGTGTACATTCGATGAATCTTTTCCTATTGATGTCATCAGCTCGTGGTCTTGTGATTACATTGCTGACTCTCGATTATGGGACCCTGGGTTCGATTGCCTGCCGGGATAGGGGTTTTTCTCCGCTTGGGACTAGGTGCGCGTGTGTGTATCGTCCTCATCATTTTTTCCTACCCAAAGACTGGAAAGTTTCACAGCTAACACCACTATTCAAGATAGGCAGTAGGAGTAATCCACTAAATTACAGGTTCATGTCATTAGCGTCGATATCCAACAGGATTTTGGAACATATAATGTGTTCGAACATTATGAATTACCTCGGAGGAAACGATCTATTGACACACAGTCAACCCGGATTTAGAAGACATCTTTCTTGTGAAACACAACTAGATCTTTACTCGCACTAAGTGCTGAGCGCTGACTACAATGGATTTCAAGTTGATTCCGTAATTCTAGATTTCCAGAAGGTTTTTGACACCGTACCTCATAGCGGCTTGCTATGAAATTGTGTGGTTATGGAATATCGTCTTCATTCCCGATTTTCTATCAGAGAGGTCACAGTTCGTAGTAACTGACGAAAAGTTATCGAGAAAAACAGAAGTGATTTCTGGCGTTCCCCAAGGTAGTCGTATAGGTCCTCTGCTGCTCCTTATTTATACAAACGATTTAGGAGACAATGTGAGCAGCCGTCTTAGGTTTTTTGCAGAAGTTGCTGTAGTTTATTGCCTAGCAAACTCAACATAACACTAAAACCAACTGCAAAACGATTTGGACATTTGTATGGTGCGAAAATTGGCAAATGACTCAACATTATTAAAAGTATGAGGTCATCTACGTGAGTGCTAAAAGAAATCCGTTAAATTTCGGTTACACGATAAATCAGTCAAGTCTAAAGGCCGTAAATTCAACAAAATGCCGAGAAATTACAGTCATGAACAATTTAAATTGGAAAGAACACTTAGAAGATGTTGTAGGGAAGGCGAACGAAAGGCTGCGATTTATTGGCAGAACACTTAGAAGATGCAACAGATCTACTAAAGAGACTGTCAACACTACGCGCGTCCGTCCTCTGTTGGAGTACTGCTGCGCGGTGTGGGGTTCTAATCAGATAGGATTAACGGAGTACATCGAGAAAGTTCAAAGAAGGGCAGCACGTTTTGTATTATCGAGAAACAGGGGAGAGAGTGTCACGGACATAGTAAAAGTTGTGGGATCGACGTCATTAGAACAAAGGCGTTTCTCGTTGCGGTGGGATCTTCTCACGAAAGTTCAGTCACCATCTGTCTCCTCCGAATGTGAAAATGTTTTGTTGACGCCGACCTACATGGGGAGAAAAATCATTATAATAAATAAGGAATACAGTTGTTCGTTTTTTCTGAGTGCCATTCGGGACTGAAATAACAGAGAATTGTTGTGAATGTGGTTCGATGAACCCTCTGCCGTCCACTTACGAGTGATTTGCGGAGTAACCATGTAGATGTCGATGTAGATCGTCATCGATGCGTAAGTCACCAAAGCCCACGGGCTCTATCAGTGCACGCTAGAGACATCTGGTACCAAATTGTACACCAGGTATTACTGACCAACGAGAGATGGGCACGCATTAACATGAGGGAATCACCAGACTGCGGACTCTGCAATCAGACTGACAGGATAGAACGCCGGTTCCAGTGCAGAGGGACTATACGAGCGATAGGTAGAAAAATTACTCCCCAGATCAGTAGAAGACATGAGACATCAGTAGAAGTCACGTCAGTTTCCGTCCCTGAGGCAAAACCATTTCCAAACTGAAAACACTTGGCCGCGATGTGAATTCTTGACACGACGCACACGCAAAAGCCAACAAATGGCATGCAGACAAGGTGGGGTTCCTCACGGGCCTGTGGGAGTAATACAAGAGGGTAAACATCGCGAGACTTCCCTGAGCTTCCTGCTGGTTCTGCTGGACTCTGTCTTCAGACACGCTTCCTACATTCCATGACTGCCGGTCTCCCCAAACACCCACGCCCACCGTCGCCGCCGACGTCATCCTCCCATCTCTCCATCTCCCCAACGTCAAGACCAGTGTTGTGTGTCAAAGTGTATGCTCAAAGCATGCAAAAATACCAGGTGAAAGTGTGCTAGTGCCACAGTCCCGAAGTGTATCCCACATAGGCAATCCTGCTTCAACAGCAGTGGGAAAATAATTCAGGTAGCAAAACGATCTGCCATAATTCTCTCTCTCTCTCTCTCTTTTCTCTCTCTCTCTCTCTCTCTCTCTCTCTCTCTCTCTCTCTCTCTCCCACACACACACACACACACACTCACACACTCATACTCTACACCAGTGATCGTCAAAGCTTTTTGCTCGAGAGCCAGTATTAACACTGAGGGACGACACCTCGGGCCGCATATGTACCAATGTTATTATTAATTGGTAATCTATACAAATCGGTAAGTTGCAACCATCAAGTGATAAGGGGGGGATACGTTGGCAGTGATCGTCAAAAATCGGTACCATTCACACCACTTCGTGTCACTGTTCTGTATTTCAGATTGTTGCACCCTCAGCGACCCCAAAGTCGTAGCACAGCTTTGCCTAACTAAGTCTTGTCTGTCTGAACGGATGGTTAATTAGTTAATAAAAGTAACTGTACTTATGTTTCAAAGCATTATTCAGTATGAGACAGAGTGACATATGATTTTAATGTCAGTTTTCTTCCACTCATTGCACTGTATTATAAGATCTTTCATGTAATGTTCCTCGCTGCAAGTAAGTACCACATACACTACTGGCCATTAACATTGCTACACCATGAAGATGGCGTGCTACACACGCGAAATTTAACCGACAGGAAGAAGATGCTGTGATATGCAAATGATTAGCTTTTCAGAGCATTCACACAAGGTTGGCGCCAGTGGCGACACCTACAACGTGCTGACATGAGGAAAGTTTCCAACCGATTTCTCATACACAAACAGCAGTTCACCGGCGTTTCCTGGTGAAACGTTGTTCTGATGCCTCCTGTAAGGAGGAGAAATGCGTACCATCACGTTTCCGACTTTGATAAAGGTCGGATTGTAGCCTATCGCGATTGCGGTTTATCGTATCGCGACGTTGTTGCTCGCGTTGGTCGAGATCCAAGGACTGTTACCAGGATATGGAATCGGTCGGTTCAGGATGGTAATAGGAAACGCCGTGCTAGATCCCATCGGCCTCGTACCACTAGCAGTCGAGATGACAGGCATCTTATCCGCATGGCTGTAACGGATCGTGCAACCACGTCACGATCCCTGAGTCAACAGATGGGGACGTTTGCAAGACAACAGCCATCTGCACGAACAGTTCGACTACGTTTGCAGCAGCACTGACTATCAGTTCGGAGACCATGGCTGCGGTTACCCTTGACGCTTCATCACAGACAGGAGCGCCTGCGATGGTGTACTCAACGACGAACGTGGGTGCACGAATGGCAAAACGTCATTTTTTTGGATGAATCCAGGTTCTGTTTACAGCATCATGATGGTCGCATCCGCGTTTGGCGACATCGCGGTGAACGCACATTGGAAGCGTGTATTTGTCATCGCCATACTGGCGTGACACCCTGAGTCATGGTATGCGGTGCCATTGGTTACACGTCTCGGTCACCTCTTGTTCGGATTGATGGGATGTTACATTTCAGCGGAATAATGCACGACCGCATGTTGCAGGTCCTGTAAGGGCCTTTCAGGATACAGAAAATGTTCGACTGCTGCCCTGGTCAGCACATTCTCCAGATCTCTTACCAATTGAAAACGTCTGGACAATGGTGGCCGAGCAACTGGCTCGACACAATACGCCAGACGCTACTCTTGATGAACTGTGGTATCGTGTTGAAGCTGCATGGGCAGCTGTACCTGTACACCCGATCCAAGCTCTGTTTGACTCAATGCCCAGGCGTATCAAGGTCGTTGTTACGACAAAAGGTGGTTGTTCTGCGTACTGATTTCTCAGGTTCTATACTCCCAAATTTCGTTAAAATGTAATCACATCTTCATTCTAGTATAATATATTTTTCCAGTGAATACCCGTTTATCATCTGCATTTCTTCTTGATGTAGCAATTTTAATGGCCACTAGTGTATGAAGATGATCGTCTCTGTAACACGCTTTCACAAATCCATGTTACTTCTATCTCAAAAGTCATACCGTAACAGCTGATCGCTACGAGACCCTTGCACACTAGAGTTATCGGTACTGGAAGAAACATCAATAAACGATTCCCGCTGTAACACAGCAGTGGCCGCGCTACTTGACCCCTATACCTTGGGTTAAGCGGCCAACTTTACTTTGCTCATGGACAAATTCATCAACATCGATTACAATTAAGCAAATCTTAAAATCCTAACTGGCTGTGTAAGTATTTTTTTGTTACTAAGCAGTAAAACTACAGTTCTTAACTTTAGTTGACGTTTTGGATTCGGTTGTTAGTTGTCAGATGCATATTGTTATAAAATACGGCTGAGAATCGCGGGCCACACGAATACTTGTTTCGGGCCGCATGCGGCTCGCGGTGACAGTTTGACGACCACTGCGCCGGCCGCTGTGGATGAGCGGTTCTAGGCGCTTTCGTTTGGAACCGCGGGACTGCTACGGTCGCAGGTTCGAATCCTGCCTCTGGCATGGACGTGTGTGATGTCATTAGGTTAATTAGGTTTAAGTAGTTCTAAGTTCTAGTGGACTGATGACCTCTGATGTTAAGTCCCATAGTGCTCAGAGCCATTTGAACCATTTTTGACGACCACTGCTCTACACTCACACTTTCACTTTCTCCACCCTCTCTCTTAATTGCACACATCTTCCCATTGCTCAAAATAGAGGGTTACTTTGTCATTGTTTTATTGATGTACAGGGTGAACTTTAATAAAACCGACAAACTGCAGGGACGATTTCCTGACTGGAAATGGGGGAAGAAAGGTCATGTTAATATGTGTCAGGAAAAAGACGGTGTTCGTGCAACGACAACAAATCGTCCCGGAACACAGTACAGAGCTGCATCGCATCCACGTCACAGCAGATGCTCAAAGTGGCCTCCATGTGATGCAATGCACGCGTTCACACGTTGCATCACTCTTTCGCAGGTTTTGGCCTCTCTGCGAATAGCGTATAGGCGTCGTGAACACGTTGTTGAAGTGTTTGCATGTCACAGACTTGTTCAGCATACACAACGCTTTTCGGATGCCCCCAGAGGTAAAAGTCCAGGGGGTTTAAATCCGGTGACCTAGCAGGCTATGCTACAGGGCCTTCATACCTTGCCCATCTTCCCTGGATCTTGTACTAGGGTTCGTCTCAATATCCTGTAGAAGGTGGTCCTCCAGATCCGGTGGCCGCGTGGTTAGAGGAGCCATATCACGGATGGCGCGACCCCTCCCGCCGGAGGTTCGAGTCCTCCCTCGGGCATGGATTTGTGTGTTGTTCTTAGAATAAGTTTCATTCAAGTAGTGTGTAAGTCTAGGGACCGATGGCCTCATCAGTTTGGTCCCTTAGGAATTCACACACATTTGAACATTTTTCCAGATCTGGTGTACGCACAGTCCGCCACCTCCCTGCACGTTCGTCTGTTTGAAAGAACACATGATCACACAAATGCCCAAAAGGGGCTCGAAATTTTGTATGATGTGGCTGGTGTCTATGAGGGCACTTGTTCTGATACGGCCGTGCTGCCTCTTGACCGTTTCCCTCTGGTTAGCAACACACTATCTCGGCTTGTTCCCGACATGAATACCGGTCAATTCTGCTGCGTCAATCTCACCGCCTGCAACACACAAAGAACACACGGTACGTGATCAGAGGAACTTTCATGTATCGTGGCAACGATGCATTTCCAGTCAGGAAGCTGTCCCTGTAGTTCGTCAGTTTTATTAATGTTCACCCTGTGCATATAAAGTTCTGCTCCTCATGTGCCTAAATGTGGTATGTTTCTTTGTCTGTTTAGTAATCGTAAGTGTATTTCACCTTATACGTCCTTTGCCTCATCAATATGAACCCGAAATGTGTTCGTCCACCTAAATGTAGTATATCAAAGTTATTTATATTTTTAATCACATGTATGTTTTTGTCATCTATATCGCCAACATGCCTCTCTCTGTGCATTTTCCGTAATCCTGCAGCGTATATGCAAAATCTAAAACACAGATTAATTCAAACTACAACAAACCAAGTAATACAACTGTTTCAACGAAATGCATGAACATCTGCTTCTTTCTTCTTTCACTTGCGCGTTTGTCCCGCAATGTTCGCAGGGTCGGCGTGGTTGCAACGGATTTGGCAAGGTTAATTGAAAGGGGTGGCCGGATGCCCTTCCTGCCGCCACCCCATACCCCCCAGGACGGAATCAGTGTACCCCAGCTGTCTGCGTCCAGTGTAAACCATGAAATAGTGCGGAAATGTTACAAATGCCTGCGTGTCGTGTAACTGAGGCGGGATGTGGGGACAAGCCCGGTATTCACCTAGCGGGATTTGGAAAACCGCCTAAAAACCACATCCAGGCTGGCCGACACACCGGCCCACGTCGTTAATCCGCCGGGCGGATTCGATCCGGGTCGGCGCGCCCACCCGAGTCCAGGAAGCAGCGCATTAGCGCTCGCGGCTAACCTGGCGGGTTAACGAAATGCATGAACATATTATACGAAAACCGTCTGAATAAAAGTTTTCTTACTTAACAAAAGACAATACAATAACACAAACAAAAGAAAAACTAGAAAAATATCTGTTTCCTATTAAAAAGTAGCAGAAAATGTCATGCAAAAATCTGTATTTGTTAAAAATCTGTAAATAAGAATTTATATTTTTTACAAAAAAAGGCGTCATGTAGTAACGCTTGCACAAGGTGCCATAACGCTCCAGGAGAGGACACATGGCCAAGAGTACCACACGTACATTTCTTCTGCTGATAGTTAAAAAATAATCTGGTGTTCTTTCTGTAGAAATATTTCTGTTCACTGTTTGTTTACACGACCATTTTCTGTTATTTGCAGGTGAGTGCGCCAAAGAAAGGACGTAGGGGCGGTGTCGCCTCGCGCCACCGCGATGTGGTTCTCTACGCGCTCGCTGTGTGGTGCTGGTTGAGAGCTGTGGTAAGGTGAGGTCATCTTGTGGGGACTGACTGGCGCTGGCGCGGCGCACGACTTTTTAGTCGACCATAATTGATCTCCGTTGGTAAAATAAACGAAGACATCCTATGTACTCGTATCATATCTTTTTATTAATGGCGATCGAAATCGATCTCACTGGCAGGCATCTTCAGATCGAATTTGGAATAAGCGAGAATGAGGCCCGATAATATAAAAAGTACGTAAGTGTAAACACTATAAAGTATACTGACAATGATACTACAATTAACATTTTAACATAATGGACCTATTCCTACCCAATGCAGCAAGGATCCGTTTATTAGTAGAGGAAAGAATGTAATATCAAACTACGTAGAGAAAAGTACAGACGATGGAACAGCTAAGGTTGCATAGTCAGTCATGTGACATGTTAACAAGTCATCGTTCGCACATAAGTCAGCAGTACACTGGTACAATGTAAGGAAGATTCTTCCATATAAAAGAAAGAGAGTTATCAAAATAAAAAGTACGTTATCCTAATATAATTTAGTATGCATAATGCTTTAAAATACGAAAGTAAAATTGTAAATGTACGAAATGACCTCACAGTAAATACGCATTCCACATTTTTGTAAGTGTATACGCATTTCGTAAGACAGAAAATGCGTAAGAGAGAAAGTGCATATCTATTGTGGAGGTTGGATACTGGAAGCTAAACCGCACCGGCACTGTTTGCATTAGGGCTCCACCTGCTTCATTTTATCGTCGGGTGTCGCAGAAAACGCCCCCACACTCTGAACGTGAAAACACGTGGCAACGGGAAGAGGCACACCGAGCGACTTACCTTAAACAGTGTATCGCAGAACCTGCGGTCTGATCAGAACGACGACACAAGCGTAGGAATCTGAACAAAGTACGCTGGCTGGGAAACTATATTTTTTAGACAGTTCGAGGTTGAGAGTATGGCACACTTTCTGAGGTGGTTTTTGGTCGCCTTTGACGTTTCGACCTCGGTGCTGAGGCTCCTGCGATCGCGCGGCGAAGTTGACCGCTGTGCTGACGTCAGAGTGCGGCCCACGGGAAATACGGGTCCCCGCAGTGAACTTGTGACGTCACACTAGTGCCTTGCCTGACATACATCGAGAATATGCGGCTACGTCCGGGTATAGGAGGGAAATCAGTAAATGAATGAAACGGTACACACTAAAACACCGAACTTCGTCGTGTGTTATCGAGAACTTTGCTTTATTTAAGCGCGCAGCTACGAAGTATTAAATTATGTGAAATATTTAAGTCGCTCCCCGCTGGAGTCAGCAGCTACAACTCATAAACCTGTAGTGTCATGTGGTATGACGTGCGCTATAGGACCCGTATATCTCTTTGGAGTGGGGAAGAGTTCGAAGTCATGACCGCAGCGTTAGGAGGTACTGAGGTGGTCCGCTGGACATTGTAACATTTAATATAGTTTCTTCGTTACGTTTTTATATGCTTTACCCTGACCTCCTGAAAAGCTGTCCTGGACACCAGCTGCGTTGTTATTGCTGTTAATAAATTAAAGACTCATTTCTAACGTCTTTTAAATGACGCTACCAATCCATTCCTATGTTGACATTAAACATGTGCGTCATTCAACTGAAAACATCAGTACCTTATATCGGCCTCGACGTCCCAACACTGCATCAGCAGCAGCACAGGCGTCCAAACACTGGCATTGGTTGGACATTGCTAGCTCTTGTGCTACCTTACCCTACCCTACCTGGTGTCCCCTGTTTTGGGCCGGAACTGACGTTAAGATCCAAAAGATTTTCGTGCTTTTCATAAACTATTTGCAGGTGAACAGGTGAATGCTGGGATCGTTCCTTTGACAGGTCGGTAGCAGACTGACTTAGCATACCGTGTCCTCAAAAGCACTTCGTCTCGGAGAGTAAAAACCAATAACTTTCCTTTTTGTTGTCCTCTTGTGCGATTTGTGAGGTTTACGTAATTCACGCATTGCCTGATATGCTTTTATTAAAGCCGGCCGGTGTGGCCGAGAGGTTCTAGGTGCTTCAGTCTGGAACCGCGCGACCGCTACGGTCGCAGGTTCGAATCCTGCCTCGGGCATGGATGTGTGTGATGTCCTTAGGTTAGTTAGTTTTAAGTAGTTCTAAGTTCCAGGGGACTGATGATCTCAGATGTTGAGTCCCATAATGCTCAGAGCCAGAGCTTTTATTAAAGCTTAGTTTCGAATTAATTGTGCCAACGGCCTTGTCGCAGTGGTAACACCGATTCCCGTCATATCACTGTAGTTAAGCGCTGTCTGGTTGGGCTAGCACTTGGATGGGTGACCCATCCGGTCTACCGAGCACTGTTGGCAAGCGGGGTGCACTCAGCACTTGTGAGGCAAACTGAGGAACTACTTGATTGTGATGAAGCGGCTCCGGTCTCGTAAACTGACATACGGCCTGGAAAACGGTGTGCTGACCGCATGCCCCTCCATATCCGCATCCAGTGACGCCTGTGGTCTGAGGATGACACGGCGGCCGGTCGGTACCGTTCGGTCTTCCAAGGCCTGTTCGGACGGAGTTTAGTTCAGTTTGAATTAACTGTATTTAAGGTTAAAATTTTCCAAGAGGATCGTTGTATTAATGTAACAACACGGTCTTTTACGCGGTCATGTGGCTCTTTGGTACACTTAAATATCGAATGCTATCGCACTGGTGAACAGTTATTTAATTGATATTTAGTAACATACAGGGATTACATTTTCCTTGTGTTTATTGCAGACAAGGCATCGTGAATAGAATTCTCCTGTTAAAGTATGCATGGACTTGATAATTTCGAAGCTTGAAAGTCCGGCCTCTCTAGCAATAGTCAATAATCCTTACCACGTGACGTATGCAATAGCCGTAAATAGTGCTGTCGCCTCACATACTGTTCTAGACATCGCTAAGGTAAGGTCGGACTGCCTGGATCTCATACAAGAACATGAAACCTGTCATTCTTCTCATGACTCTGTTAGAATAATTGATAGTGTTTTCTTCTTTCCTGTTCATAGCGGTTGCTTACTAAAGAAGTAGACGTAAGGCAGATCGAAAATTTTGCATATATAAGGGGAGGGGTCGGTCACAGAAGCACACGTGACATGGCTTCATAATCTGCAATGAAAGTCGGTGGTGAATGCGTCGTATAACGGCAAGCTGCAGACCACTTGGACAGATTGCTCCCAGGCACAGTATAGCCTTGAGAAAATTTCCTATCGGCGTTGCGTCTATGAATCAGACAGTGAACGCGGAGACAAAAACCTCCGTTAGATCCTGTTTCGTCACGTCTATATTGCCAGCGCAATTCAAGTGCACAGACGGCGTAGCAAGCTCGCCAGACAGACAAGGCTGAAAAACCGTCCTCCGTTATTCCATTATCTGTGTCCATCAAAGTAATAATAAACGAAGAAAATATTGTTACGTTTAGTCCAAGTACCTGTAGTTTTCTCACGTAAAGGTTCGCGCAATAGGAATAAAATAACGCAAAAGACAGCAAGGTCTAAGAATGTGCCTTTTAGCCCTGTGGAAACTCTCTACTCTCATTAACAATAACTGTTTTGTGTATTTTCTCTTGACTCTACTTTACATGAAATAAATGGAAAATCGATACGATTGTTGTAAATGGAACTGGAATGCTAACGTCTAGCGTCGCAGAAAGGGCTTAGGAAAACTATGTCAAATGTGTGCGCGTACAGCTTTTGTGGAAACACGCAGACAGTCGAAAGCTTTTATGCAACGGCGGAGACAGGGCAGCTGCCGCCTTGCTTTTCAAACTTAGCACATTCTTTCGGATATTTTTTGCGAACAGTAAAGGCCTACTATAAGCGATTGATTTGTTTTCAGAGCTCTGCATTTTCCAAAGTATTGCATTTGCAAATATGATTGATGCTTGAATAGAGCCGTAAACTCACCATATATGCATTTTGTATTCCACAGCCGGCCGCTGTGGCCGAACGGTTCTAGGCGCTTCAGTTCGGAACCACGCTGCTGCTACGATCGCAGGTTCCATTCCTGCCTCGGGCAGGGATGTGTGTGATGTCCTTAGGTTAGTTAGGTTTAAGTAGTTCTAAGTCTAGGGGACTGATGACCTCATATGTCTCATAGTGCTCAAGGCCATTTGAACCATTTTTTTGCATTCCACAAGTGTTGTACGGGTGCCCCTTTGGTCATACGACACACATCCAAGCGACAGTCATGTTCGTCCCATACCTGATGTTGCAACATCCTGTCCGTGGTCATTTCGGAGCTGTTGTAGTGTCATTGGCAGGGAGGGGGGGGGGGGGGCGGGGGGTTAGTAAACAAGGCCCTCAGTGTGCCCCCACCAGAGGAAAAAGTCACAAGGAGTTAGGTCAGCCGACGTGGGAGGCTAAGGCAACAAAGCCACATCGTCTTCACCACTAGGTTGAGAACCTCTGTTGCAGAGGGATCTGCCACGAGTAGCTAGCTAGTGGGTTTTCATGCGACGGCCCCTAGTTCCCGATAAAATCGATGTTGCAATTTTATATGTATCTCCTACATCCGTAACGTTAAATATGTTCCGGCCGAGTTAACGTAGTGCAGGGGCTAAGGTTCATGGCTAACACGCTTGCAGTACGAGTCCGAACCCTCCCATCTACTTTTCTTTTTCGATTTCATCGTACAGAATATCATTAAATAGCATACGTCGTGCAAAATTATTCAAAAATAGTCGTTATCGCTATAGTTGTTTCATTAGTAAATCAATCATAAGAGCAAACGTCCTTCAAATGTGTATTCCTTTTGTGGTTCGTAGTTAAAAATCCCAAACATTTGGATAAGGTTCGCTTGATTCGTGGGGAGGGCAGACTGAACAACAATGCGCTAAAATATTTGTAGATGAAAGAAAACCAGCCACCTGTTCCGTAAAAATTATCTCACTCAAACGTACTCCAATTTTCCAGCCTTGTGATGTTATTTTTACAGCAGGCTAAAATTTTCACAAAAAATTCCAAATGCTTCCAAATTGCTAAAGACTAATAGAGAAATTGCTTCGAGGGAAGGTTCTATAAAAGTATGTTCTATTAATGCTTCCTCAGTTTAGTGCTTTCACAAAATTGATCAAATACGTGTGGTTCCCATCGATGTTGATCGAAGAAATAACAATTTTTTTTTAACTTAAACGAGCTGTGTTTTCCGGTTCACTACTGAAAAATACTTGCGTCTGTAAGGCAATAGTTGTCATTAAATGTGCATGGTGCCCTACGAGTTTGCGTTTCGGTTGCTTCTACTACATATACCTTGCGGAATTCTTTTCTAGCACAGCAGGCAGCACAAACGATAGCGAATACTATGGTACGGTAATCTATTCTGTGAGAAACGGAATACAGATATAAGCAGAAGTTTTGTTGTAATGAATGATTTGTTAATGAAATTACTATGGCCAGAATGACCGTTTTAGAATAATTTTGTGTGGCATATACTATTCAGTGATATTCTGTACGATGAAATTGGAAAAATAGAACACGCGGGCAGGATTTGATCATGTAACACAGGCGTGCTAGCCGTGAACCTTAGCTGCTGCGCTACTTCCGGCTGGTCGAAGCTAAAGTTTCGGTGCAGGAGGTAAGCATAAAACTTCAACTTCGGTTTTCTCTTGAACTAAGGGTCGTCGCATGAAAAACCGCTAGCCAGGTACACAGGATAGGTATCTTTACATAACGCCTAAGACTCATCAGAATCTGTGATTAATAGCTCCGATGGGCCCTTGTGAGATTAAACGAAACTACTCTTGGCCCCACACTTTATGCAAGAGCGATACCGAGTCAGCTACGATTTTTTAAAATCGAATTGTATACGAACTATATGGGTATAAGAAGGGGACAGCTACAACTATTTAAGACATGGGTATATCTTCATGTCAGTATATGCTGCACAGAACGAGGCGGAACCGTTTGGCAGTTCTTGCACCGCAGTAGAGGCCTCTGGCCGCCTCGCGTCTTAGTTTCTTGCTCTTTTTTCAGGTTATTTTGGGTAAATTGTCAACGCCAACACCAACATACGTTAATGAATTGTATTCGTATTTACCATAGATTATGAAAGCAGTTAAAAAAGGTATACCGTTCCATTTAGAAAAGCCACACCGACTCCCATATGAAGAAGTTAATAACATTAACAAAAGCAAACGAACGAGCACCTCCGAACAGGCCTTGAAGGCCCAACGGTATTGACTGGCCGCCGAGTCATCCTCAGCCCTTCGGCGTCATCGGATGGGGAGGGTCACGTGGGCAGCACACTGCTCTCCCGGCCGTTGTCAATTATCGTGACAGGTGTCTCTATATCCCAATCAATTTGCTCCTCAATTGGTCTCACCTTGCATGGCAACAGCACTCGGCAGACTCAGACGGTAACCCATCCAAGCAACAGCGCTTAACTCCGGTGATCTGAAGGGAACCGATGTTACCACCATGTATCAAAATTACGCGGCCCTCTGCCTATTATAATTTGCCGAAAACATCTTTTCAATTTATTGGACCATTTACGAAATACACTGCTGACCATTAAAAAGGCTACACCAAGAAGAAATGCAAATGGTAAACGGGTATTCATTGGACAAATATATTGTACTAGAACTGACATGTGATTACATTTTCACGCAAGTTGGGTGCATAGATCCTGAGAAATCAGTACCCAGAACAACCACCTCTGGCCGTAATAACGGCCTTGAGCTTGGATGGCGTGTACAGGTACAGCTGCCCATGCAGCTACAACACGATACCACTGTTCATCAAGAGTACTGACTGGTGTATTGTGACGAGCCAATTGCTCGGCCACCATTAACCAGACGTTTTCAGTTGGTACGAGATCTGGAGAATGTGCTGGCCATGGCAGCAGTCGAACATTTTCTGTATCCAGAAAGGCCCGTACAGGACCTGCAACATGTGGTCGTGCATTATCCTGCTGAAATGTAGAGTTTCGCAGGGATCGAATGAAGGGTAGAGCCACGGGTCGTAACACATCTGAAATGTAACGTCCACTGTTCAAAGTGCCGTCAATGCCAACAAGAGGTGACCGAGACGTGTAGCCTATGGCACCCCATACCATCACGCCGGGTGATACGCCAGTATGGCGATGACGAATACACGCTTCCAATGTGCGTTCACCGCGATGTCGCCAAACACGGATGCGACCATCAAGATGCTGTGAACAGAACCTGGATTCATCCGAAAAAATGACGTTTTGCCATTCGTACACCCAGGTTCGTCGTTGAGTAGACCATCGCAGGAGCTCCTGTCTATGATGCAGCGTCAAGGGTAACCGCAGCCATGGTATCCGAGCTGATAGTCCATGTTGCTGCAAACGTCATCGAACTGTTCGTGCAGATGGTTGTTGTCTTGCAAACGTCCCCATCTGTTGACTCAGGGATCGTGACGTGGCTGCACGATCCGTTACAGCCATGCGGATAAGATGCCTGTCATCTCGACTGCTAGTGATACGAGGCCGTTGGGATCCAGCACGGCGTTCCGTATTACCCTCCTAAACCCACCGATTCCACATTCTGCTAATAGTCACCACAACCAACGCGAGCAGCAATGTCGCGATACGATAAACCGCAATCGCGATAGGCTACAATCCGACCTTTATCAAATTCGGAAACGTGATGGTACGCATTTCTCCTCCTTACAGGAGGCATCACAACAACGTTTCACCAGGGAACGCCGATCAACTGCTGTTTGTGTATGAGAAATACGTTGGAAGCTTTCCTCATATCAACACGTTGTAGGTGTCGCCACCGGCGCCAACCTTGTGTGAATGCTCTGAAAAGCTAATCAGTTGCATATCATAGCATTTTCTTCCTGTCGGTTAAAATTCGCGTCTGTAGCACGTCATCTTAATGGTGTATGAATTTTAATGGCCAGTAGTGTAAAAAGAGTTTTTCGCCTAACGTCAGTTATAAAAAGTTGTCTGTCTCGATTTCTAATCACCAGTTGCTTCAAATTCTGTTTACACTCCACTCCGTTTCTGCTTTCTCCATGCTGATAACTTTCTTTAACATATAGTAGCGTCAAGTTTTAAATATTTGAAATACTGTAGGCAGGCAATAGAAAATTTTTTGTCTACTCACCGCTGTACTGAGCTAAATCAGGTACGAAACACGAGCGCGCTTCAAGTTGACATCGTCTCACCGAGACTGTTACCAGAACAAGGACGAGCGATTATCGTCTTTTTCTTGTTTCGTTCTTTCGTCGGTGACAAGTGAAAGTGAGTCGGTAGCAGAGATATACTTGCTCGGGAAAGAGCCTCATCGTTTTGAAAAGAAACGTGAATGAAAAACCGATGAAGAGAACGCTGAGTTAAAAACGCTGATGTAAACAGGGTGCTCATATGTCACAGCCGTGTGATGCGCTACAAAGCCACCCTGTCTACAGTATACAGGCCGTTTCAGCCAAGTTCTCCGCCTCAGATTTTTTTTCCAGAACCGTTTAGGACGCCATAATAAAGTTTTCAGCCAGGCGATTTGTTATGACGTTCTCTGTAAACCAGGCTTAGACTGTAGCCGTAGCTATCTGTATTGCTGGAACGCTATTCTGGGACCCGGTGTTCCGGAGCCTTTCTAATGGCTTCCAGCGCCAACAAAAGTTTGATTGTCAATATTTCGTAGAGTTATTGGCTGAATTTAGAAATTCAAAATGCTGTCGTAATCTACTTATTAAGGCATATAATCTTACGTTGAAAGTTTAACGCAGAATGTTAACATTGCAGTTAGGAACGGTGCAATGTCTTGTTGCAGCATTACCGATCATGCGCAAATATGATGAGAACACTTAGCGACTTTCAACAAACTTTACACATAATTTCAAACCTTTACAAAATCTGTAGTCCCAGAACCCCCCCCCCCCCCCCCCTCTCGAATGATGAAGGTAAAAAGTGTGTCGCCTATACATTTTCGCTGTTCATGCATTCAAAATTCATCACAGCCATACCGTTTTAATTTACTATTTCTATACTACCGATTCTATTCGCACCATAGTTTGCAGACAGTATTCACGTATACCGCTGACATTATCTGCAAAATTATGTCATTGTACGACAGATAGTTCACGAGATATGACGTCATAAACGTTGAGACGCGGGGAAAAATAGCTTTTGCGTAAAACGGCGCGCAGTAAAACGCCAACATGACGCATAATGTGTGAATTTATTTCTTCTTTACTACAAACTCTCTTCGCAACACAATTTGCAAATAGTATTTGCATACATTACGGAATGTACCGCCCGCCCCTAGTAGCTGAGTGCTGCCGGCACGGTAGCTCAGTGTGTTCGGTCAGAGGGTTTAGCTACCCTCTATAATTAAAAAAAAAAAAAAAAAACTGTGTGAACGGATCAACGAACAACCTGAACGGGTGTCATCGGTCGCCACGAACAAATTCAACGAACAATATAGAACAAAATGAGATAAAGAGAAGTGGTCAGCGCGATAGAATGTCAATCCTAAGGGCCCGGGCTCGATTCTCGGTTGGATCGGAGATTTTCTCCGCTCGGGGACTGGGTGTTGTGTTGTCCTAATCATCATCATTTTCATCCCCATCGACGCGCTAGTCGGTGATGTGTCGTCAATGTACCACACTTTTTCAGGAGATATGACGTCATAAACATGGAGATGCGTCAAATATTAGCTTTCGCTTAGAGCGCAAATTACCCAGACTTAAACATAATAAACTGTAAGTCACAAAGTAATTACAGAATTTGGTTGCCAGCGAGCATTGATTGAAATCAATGGAGAAATCTCGCACAATTTTTTTAAAAATTTTTTTTATGAAATTGCCAAGGTAAAATGATTATCTTTTGAATAAATTTGCATCAAAAAGACTACTTAATAATATTCTGTACGATGAAATTGAAAAAAAAGAGAAAAACGAAAAGGTGTACGGGTTTGGTTTGAACCCGTACTGCTAGTGTTCTAACCGTGACCGTTTTTTGACAACCTTTTTTATTTTTTTGAAGTATTGTTATTAAGAGCAGGAAGTTGTGTTACATAATGGTGTAACAAATAATAAACATAAACAGCTTCTTTCAGTAAAAAAAAAATAATGGACTGATCTCATGTTGTAGCTGGAAACGTGTTCTCATTTTTTATTTTGTTTCATTTTTTTTTAATTTTTACAACTCAAAAGCAGGAGAGGAATTAAAACAGTTTGAAAAAGGGACATCTGAAAATAAACAAAATACACCTTCTTTTTGAGTTTACAGTATCATTCACAGGGCGCTCTTCATTAAGAAAATGATACGTGTCCTCGAATAACTAAGGAGAAGAGAGAAAGAAAAGAAAATCTCCGATGGTGGGTGAGCATAAGAGCGGTCCTCGCTTGCCTCCGGGCACGTCGTCTCGTACAAGTGAAGGAGATAACCTGTCACTGTGTGCCTCTTCATCGTGTTCAAACTCAGCTTCTCATACCCCAAAAAATAAGAAAAAAAACATTGTTTGGTATTTCGAGTTGAGCATAATCGCCGTATGTCGTTCACGCAGGTGATTCCAGAGGTCCAGCATATTCTTCGGGCCATCGCGAAGCAGATAATGCATCGCTTGCGCTCGTAACCGTGTTACTGCTATCATATTAGCTAGTGGGTAGTTCGTTCTGTCCGGAAAAAGAATAGTCATAGTGTCAATGGCTCAGAGAAGGAAGGAAACGTCTTCGTGATTAGCTGCCACATTTCCGTAGAGGGGACGCACGTAAACTGGTGGGCATAACGGAGAGTTCAGTGTATTGATGGCGTGGAGGCGGAGTGCAGTACCTTGTTTACCGTTAACTAGCAGGTACTACGTTGTTCGTGTTTTTGTGTCAAGGGTATTAGGGTGAAGTGTCCGCTATACCATCGGCCGGTGGGTTGTGGGGTGCTGTGCTTCCACAGGGTTGGCGGAACGCCTGTTCTTGAGTATTCGATCGGTGTCGCACGCCATCGCCGGTCTATTGAGCGGTAGATCTGTCATAACGTAGCTATATTCAAGAAAAAAATCTCTGATATGATGAAATGGTTAGGAAATGTTCTTCACCATCACCAGCGCAATTTGAGAAGCTGGTGCCAGTTTGTCTACCAAGATCCCGGCAGTTGTCTACACCACGTTTTCAACATCGCGCTGCGATAAAGCGCCACCATACGATCGTGAACGTGTACGAGCCCGGGGCCTCCTCTACAGGTGGGTAGGATCAAGGCATCGTATCGGATCTTGAACAGTAAACCTGCGCTGACGAAATATCCAAATGCTGCCAATATGCGTCGAGCGATCGTCTTCGACATCGGAAGAGTCTGTGCATAGTGGGGGATACGTGAAGCTAAGTTGGTATTTATGTAGGCGACCCGTGGAGCAACCTCATGAAATTGATTGCCGCCGTGCCTCTAACGTCATTTGTGAAGACGATCCCCTGAAATTTTATGCTTTCTCCTATCTGGAAGGGTACAACGCAGTCATCAGGTAGTCTAGTCGCAATATTCAGTGTGACCGATTTGTCTACGTTCAAACGGCTATTTTTAGCGGAGCCGTATCTGTTGATCCAAATCAACGCCGCGTTTCTGCCGTTGCCAATCCACACCACCAATAATAGTGTAAGTCCCGTCAAGTCCCATCAAGCGTTGGCGAATGCCGCTGAGAAGTGGTTCAAGGACCAGTGCATATATGATCGTGGATAAGGGACATCCTTGTTGGATTGATCTCGTAATAGTAAGGGGCCCAACCAATCATCCATTAGCAAACACTTAAGACGTGGCTCCGAGTAGCAACCCCATCAGCGTGGTGATGAAGGGCTGTGGAAATTTCATCGGTTCAACACTTTCTTAATGCAGGTGTGGCTGACCCCGCCGAAGGATCGATCGAAGTTTATGAATATCAGACCTCCATGTAGTTGACATACTTTCGCCAATGCGATCGAATCGCGGTATTCACTGAGTGCCATCTGGATGGTGCTATTGCTGCCTAAGGATGTCTGGTTCAACCACTGAACCATCAGGAAACAGTGGTTAGAGCAGATGCACTAACTACCCTAGCACCCTTCCCGTCAGAACCAAATTCTCAACTTATCCACACATTATCCCCACTACTCGCGGCATTTCACCGACTCCCGTAAGAGTTTCAGCCTGGTGTGTATCTGCTCTGAAGAGATCATTGGCCGTTTCCCCTTAGTTACACAGGGAGTTCGGATATTTTCGTTACGCACTTCAAGGACTAACAAAAGGGAGCGAATACATAACATTTTGAATAGGAACCCATGTCCGGAAGCATCATCCAACAGTTTTTCTTTGTTTGGTTCATACTGCTGCCTCAGAAACTTGCCTACCGTACAATCTTAGAACAACAGTACCAGTACGTACACTATGTGATCCAAGGTATCCGGACACGTGGCTCAAAATGAATTAAAAGTTCGTGGCTCCCTCCATCGGTAATGCTGAAATTCAATATGGTGTTGACCCACCCTTAGCCTTCATGACAGCTTCCACTCTCGCACGCATACTTTCAATTAGGTTTGGCAGGTTTCTTGGGGAATGGCAGCCCTTTCTCCACGAAGTGCTGCACTGAGGAGAGCTATCGATGTCAGTCGGTGAAGCCTGGCACGAAGTCGGCATTCCAAAACACCTCAAAGGTGCAAGAACAAGATTTTTCACTCTGCAGTAGAGTGTGTACTGATATGAAACATACTGGCAGATTAAAACGGTGTGCCGGACCGAGACTCTAACTGGGGACCCGAGTTCGAGTCTCGGTCCGGCGTACAGATTTAATCTGCCAGGAAGTTTCATATCCTAAAGGTGTTCTGTAGGATTCAGGTCAGGGCACTGTGCAGGCCAGTCCATTACAGGGATGTTATTGTCGTGTAATTACGAATAACACGACCACACCATAACACTACCGCCTTCGAATTGTACTGCTGGCACTACACAAACTCTCAAATTATGTTCATCGGGCATTCGCCATACCCACACCCTGCCATCGGATCGCCACATTGTGTACCGTGATTCGACACTCCACACAACGTTTTTCCACTGTTCAATCGTCCAATGTTTATGTCCTTACACCAAGTGAGGCGTCGGTTGGCATTTACCGAAGTGATGCGTGGCCTATGAGCAGCCGTTCGACCATGAAATCCAAGTTTTCTCACCTCTCGCCTAACTGTCACAGTACGTGTAGTGGATCCTGATGCAGTTTGGAATTCCTGTGTGATGGTCTGGATAGATGTCTGCCTATTACACATTACGACCCTCTTCAACTGTTGGCGGTCTCTCTCAGTCAACAGACGAGGTCGGCCTGTACGCTTTTGTGCTGTACGTGTCCCTTCACGTTTCCACTTCACTATCACATCGGAAACATTGGACCTAGGGGTTTTATGAGAGTGGAAATCTCGCGTGCAGACGTATGACACAAGTAACACCCAGTCACCTGACCACGTTCGAAGTCAGTGAGTTCCGCGGAGCACCCCATTCTGCTCACTCACGATGTCTAATGACTACTGAGGTCGTTGATAAGGAGTACCTGGCAGTAGATGGTTGCATAATGCGCCTAATATGAAAAACGTATGTTTTTGGGGTGTCCGAATACTTTTAATCACATAGTACATGTTATCCTTGCTTTTGTCCGGACACATTGGCTATACACTATCCATTTGTTCTGTGTTCTCGGCGAGGAAGAAGATGGCCTTAACTCTCCTCCTTTCTAAAAGGCAGCTATTTTCTCAGAATAACCAGCACCCGATACACATGAACTACGCCAACAGAAGAGAATGAAATAGAATGGCAGTTGAAGATAGCAAAACGAAAGTTGAAGTCTTAAATTTCACTTTCAAGAAATCGTTCGCGCAGGAGAATCGCACAAAGATATCATTGTTTGATCACCGAACAGACTACCGCATGGGCGACATAGTAATAAGCATCCCTGACGTACAGAAACAACAGAAGGGTTTGAGAAAAATAATTCTCCAGTTCCGGGGGTGGAATCCCAAGTCGGTTTTTCAAAGAATACTCCCTTTACCTAGCTTGCATTTATCGCTAATCTTTCGCCCAGTGCAAAGTCCCAAACGATTAGGAGAAAAAGTGCAGGTGACTCCTGTATGTAAGAAGGGTAAAAGAACAGACTCACAAAATTAGCGACCATTATCACTAACATCAGTTTGCTGCAGAAACCTTGAATACGATCTTAATTCGAATTTAATAAATTTTCTTAAGATCGAAAATATGATGTCCACGAATCAGCATAGTTTTAGAAAGCATCGCTCGTGCGAAACTGAACCTGTCCTTTTCTTGCGGGATATACTGCAAATCACGGATGAAGGACAACAGGCAGCTTCCATATTTCTAAATTCCCGGTATGAGTTTGACACGGTACCCCAATGCAGGCTGTTAAAGAAGCTACGAGCATATGGACTACGTTTACAGACATGTGAGTGACTCGAAGACTCCTTAATTTGTAGAACCCAGTATGTTGTCCTAGACGGCGAGTGTTCGTCAGAGAGAAGGGTACCGTCAGAAAAGGATATAAGATTGGCTATAACGTCCTGTCGACATCGCGGTCATTAGAGACGGAGCATAAGCTTGAATTGGGTGAAGGACGAGGAAGGAAATCGGCCGTGCCCTGTTAAACAGAAACCGTCCTGGCATATGCCTGGAGCGATTGAGTGAAATTTGGATGCCCGGATACGGGTTTGAACCGTCGTCTTTCCAAGCGGGTGTCCAGCGTACTAACCACTGAGCCATCTTGCTCGGTTTATCGTCAGGAGTGCCGCAGGGAAGAGTGAGAGTATCCGTGTTATCCTCCATATACATAAATGATTTGGCGGACAGGGTGGGCAACAGTTTGCGGTTGTTTGCTGATTGTGCTGTGTTGTATGGTAAGATGACGAAGTTGGGTGACCGTAGGAGGATACAAGATGACTTAGACAAAATTTCTAGTTGGTGTTATAAATGGCAGCTAGCTCTGAATGTAGAAAAATGTAAATTAAAACTGATGAGTTGAAAAAACAAACCCGTAATTTTCGGATACAGCATTAGTAGTGTGCTGCTGGATACAGTTACGTCGTCCAAACATCTGGGCGTAACGTTGCAAAATCATATGAAATGGAACGAGCATGCGAGGGTGTGGTAGAGAAGGCGAAAGATCGACGTCGGTTTGTTGGGAGAGTTCTAGAAAAGTAGTGTTCAGCTGTATAGGAGAGCGCATATAGGACACTATTGCGCCACATTCTTGAGTACTGCTTGAGTGTTTGGGATTCGTACTAGGTCGGATTAAAGGAAGTTTTCGAAAAAATTCAGAGGCAGGCTGCTAGATTTGTTGCTGATAGGTTCGAACAACACGCAAGTGTTACGGACATTCTTCAGAAACTCAAATGGGACTCTCTGCATGGAAGGCGACATTCTTTTCGAGGAACACCATTGAGAAAATTTGGAGAACCGACATTTGAAGGTGACTGCCGAACGGTTTTACTGCCGCCGACATAAATTTCGAGGAAGGGCCACGAAGATAAGTTACGAGAAAATAGGGCTCATACGGAGACATATAAACAGTTGATTTTTCCCTCGCTCTGTTCGCGAGTGGAACAGGAAAGGAAATGACTCTGCCACGCGCCGTACGGTGTATTGCAGAGTATCTATGTAGATGTAGACGTAGAAAGCTCCGGTACGTAGACATCTTCTGTGTTCGTTTTATACTGTTTACTTCATACACGACTTGGAGTAAAAAAATGGTTCAAATGGCTCTGGGCACTATGGGACTTAACATCAGAGGTCATCAGTCCCCTAGAACTTAGAACTACTTAAACCTAACTAATCTAAGGACACCACACATATCCATGCCCGAGGCAGGATTCGAACCTGCGATCGTAGCGGTCGCGCAGTTCCAGACTGAAGCGCCTAGAACCACTCGGCCACTACTGCCGGCGACTTGGAGTATTTCCTTACTTGGGTACGAAAGCACTAAGTTATGCATAACTCTGCGGTTCTATTCTCAAATAAATCTGATATTTTAAAGATTACATTGTTTTTCCAAACTACTTATCGGATTTTGGAGAGTGATACAAAGCCTGAATTTGCCTCTCTTAGATCTGCGATACCGACAGCAGAAATCACTAGTGTTCCATTCGCAAAATCGAAGCTTACGCCAACTACCTGTTTGTCGCTTAGGCCTATCGTACAATTAATCTGAACGAAAATATAATTACGATATCTTAAAACGGATCCGGGAGTGTTTATCCACGACTCAGCCGAATCACCATATTTCAGACCAAATATAGGGGCAATTTTTCTCAGAAACTGTGTGTCCGACAATGTTCGGGTCAAATACGTTTTTGGCAAACCGATAAGGGCAAATAGAATCGTAAACCTTACATTGCCTGGAAACTGATGGAAAATTAAGAATACAAACTAGTTTCAGGATCCCAAATGCGAACTTGGAAAAAAGTTAGCATCGTTGACAATATCTCAAAAGATGAATATATTTGTCTAAAATCATTTGTCTTATGATAAGCCCCTTTTCAATGATATCATCAGAAAACTCTTTCTGGAGCTGAAACTTTGAACAACGCTTAAGGAAAGAAAAAAGGAAAGCTGTAGGATAAGAAATGTGTTTTTTTAATGTCGCACGGAGGGAGAAACTTTTTCTTTCACTTTCAACTTTGTGTAAACTATATTTGAAGTTTTAACACTTATAATTGAAGAAAGCACTTTAAGGTGCAACACCTTGCCAAAAAATATGTGCATATGGGGACATGAAATGAAGTAAAACAAGCACAGATTGTTGCACCTTTTCGTGAGAGTACTACATTTTGCACCTTTCCTCTTCTGTTTCTTGCTTAAGCATCTTTCTCCCGATTTTTATCTCCGTTTTAATAGCTTAGACTTTTTTCTCTCTTCTTGACTAGGATAGTCAATAAATAATAAAATGTAATGTATGGAATGCACTAGTACTTGTTCATACCCCCAGCAAAAATAGTCAACCTCAGTAACAATGGTCTACCTGTTGCTGTGAAATAAAATATATAAAATGATTCTGCAACTGTCGAAACATGAATTTAGTCAGTGCTGGCATTAATTTAAAGGTTCCTGTCTATAGACTCTGTATTGTCTTCTTGGCAACATCAGTGGTTTGCCAGTGGTTTGTCACAGCAATATCATGCCGAAGGTTAAGAAAGAGAAGAAGTGTGCTCTTTCAAAAGAATTCAAGATTCAGTTTATGTATTCTTATGGCATCGTTCACCGATGTGTCGTCTGCGAATGAATATTGCAGTCGATGGCAAGCATCAGAGAAACAATAAACCAGCACATCCAGAACAACAAAGGTTAAAGAACATTGAACTTCAAAGTCGAAACCTAAGCAAACTATTCTGATACACGCCTTCACTTCATTATCTGAAAAACATTGACTGAATTTAATGCGGATCTTGCCATGACATTAATCCACTCAGGATCCCAATTCACAGGGTAAACAATCCTGCATTCAAATCATTTTTTGAGAAGTAAACACAAAGGTCAATACCGGATGAGAGCACTCTAAGAAAAATTTACATAAAGCCAATTTATGAGAACGTTTTAGAGAAAATAAAAGAGGTGGTCGGCAAACATAAAGTGGGATTTGTTTTAGAAGAAACTGTTAATGAGCTGCAGAGATATATATTGAATGTAACATCCTGGCAGATTAAAACTGTGTCCCCTACCGAGACTCGAACTCGGGACCTTTGCCTTTCGCGGGCAAGGGCTCTACCATCTGAGCTACCGAAGCACGACTCACGCCCGCTACTCACAGCTTTACTTCTGCCAGTACCTCGTCTCCTACCTTCCAAACTTTACAGAAGCTCTCCTGCGAACCATGCTGCCAGGAAGTTACATATCAGACACACTCCGCTGCAGAGTGAAAATCTCATTCTGGAAACATCCCCCAGGCTGTGGCTAAGCCATGTCTCCGCAATATCCTTTGCCTTTCGCGGGCAAGGGCTCTACCATCTGAGCTACCGAAGCACGACTCACGCCCGCTACTCACAGCTTTACTTCTGCCAGTACCTCGTCTCCTACCTTCCAAACTTTACAGAAGCTCTCCTGCGAACCATGCTGCCAGGAAGTTACATATCAGACACACTCCGCTGCAGAGTGAAAATCTCATTCTGGAAACATCCCCCAGGCTGTGGCTAAGCCATGTCTCCGCAATATCCTTTCTTTCAGGAGTGCTAGTTCTGCATGGTTCGCAGGAGAGCTTCTGTAAAGTTTGGAAGGTAGGAGACGAGGTACTGGCAGAAGTAAAGCTGTGAGTACCAGGCGTGAGTCGTGCTTCGGTAGCTCAGATGGTAGAGCACTTGCCCACGAAATGCAAAGGTCCCGAGTTCGAGTCTCGGTCGGGCACACAGTTTTAATCTGCCAGGTAGTTCATATTAGCGCACACTCCGCTGCAGAGTGAAAATCTCATTCTGGAAACATCCTCCAGGCTGTGGCTAAGCCATGTCTCCGCAATATCCTTTCTTTCAGGAGTGCTAGTTCTGCATGGTTCGCAGGAGAGCTTCTGTAAAGTTTGGAAGTTAGGAGACGAGGTACTGGCAGAAGTAAAGCTGTGAGTACCGGGCGTGAGTCGTGCTTCGGTAGCTCAGATGGTAGAGCACTTGCCCGCGAAAGGCAAAAGTCCCGATTTAGAGTCTCGGTCGCGCACACAGTTTTAATCTGCCAGGAAGTTCATATTAGCGCACACTCCGCTGCAGAGTGAAAATATCATTCTGGAAACATCCTCCAGGCTGTGGCTAAGCCATGTCTCCGCAATATCCTTTCTTTCAGGAGTGCTAGTTCTGCATGGTTCGCAGGAGAGCTTCTGTAAAGTTTGAAAGGTAGGAGACGAGGTACTGGCAGAAGTAAAGCTGTGAGTACCGGGCGTGAGTCGTGCTTCAGTAGCTCAGATGGTAGAGCACTTGCCCACGAAAGGCAAAGGTCCCGATTTAGAGTCTCGGTCGGGCACACAGTTTTAACCTGCCAGGAAGTTCATATTAGCGCACACTCCGCTGCAGAGTGAAAATCTCATTCTGGAAACATCCTCCAGGCTGTGGCTAAGCCATGTCTCCGCAATATCCTTTCTTTCAGGAGTGCTAGTTCTGCATGGTTCGCAGGAGAGCTTCTGTAAAGTTTGGAAGTTAGGAGACGAGGTACTGGCAGAAGTAAAGCTGTGAGTACCGGGCGTGAGTCGTGCTTCGGTAGCTCAGATGGTAACTCCCGCACTTTTACGGTTACGCCACACATGTGACGCCCGGTAGCCCTGCAGACACCAGAGTGGCAATATTAGTGCGTGAAGGTATTGAAGTTACAGACGTCACGTTTCTTCGCTCCGCGCGAGGAATAGCATTTACGGCACTCAACACCCGATTCATTAATGTTTACACGCCGTCGGGTACCACAAGACGTCACGACCGCGCCAGATTCTACTCCACAGATGTCGCTCCCCTTTTCCTTGGACGATACGACCACAGCGTCTTCCCCGGCGATTTTAATTGCGTACTTCACCCCAAGGACCAAATCCCACATTACATGCCTTGTCCGGAACTGGGTGCGATGATCCAAGAACTTCACTTGCGCGACACGTGGGAAAAAGTCCACGGTAACCGCTCTGGCCACACTCATCTTACCAGTCATTCGGCCAGCCGACTTGACCGCATATATGTGTCACAAGATCTCACACAAGGTGTGGTGGACGCCGAACTATGACCTCAAGCTTATTCTGATCACAGTGCCTATATCTGCACTATTCACCTACGCCCCCAAAAAGTCTGGCGCAGCAATGGCTTTTGGAAGCTCAACATAAGTCATCTCCAGGACCTGGATTGCCGTCGGCAAGTCGCAGCAACGTGGACTGACTGTGAACGCCGCCACCCACGATACACCTCGACCCTGGAGTGGTGGCTCCTCTGTACCAAACCAGCAATCCGTAGGACACTTATGCAATATGGCAAGTACGTGACTGCGTGGCATCGACAGACCCTCGATTTTTACTACGTGGCACTCAGGGACGTCGACGCCTTACCCCCTTCCCTGGGGAGACAACATGACCAAAGCAGAATCAAGGCTCACATACTATCATTGACGAAGCGCCGACTAGAAGGTGCAGTAGTCCGCTCGCGACGGCACGACCGAACGGTTGCAGAGGAACCCACTATGCACCACGTTGTGGCGGATAAGCGCCGACAATGCAACATTTAATCACACAACTCAGGACACACGACGGTCGCTTACGTACGACCCAAGCAACCATAGTAAAGGCGGTGGAGGATCATTTTCGCCATCTTTACAAGGAAAGAACCGTCGATGACGAGGCCACTACTGAAGTGTTACAGCAGGTAACACGTACTATCGACGAGGCTACCGTGAATGCACTAATAGAGGAAATCTCACTCGAAGAAGTCGAAGACGCCGTGGACAAAGGTGCGGCCAATAAGTCTCCTGGACCTGATGGATTGCCCATCGAATTCTACCGGACTTTCCGTGACATCATGATGCCTCGCTGGGTTATAATGTTCCGCGAACTTATGTCTCCAGACTGTGTTGTGCCGCCAGCGTTTGTAGAAGGTCTTCTCATACCGGTACACAAGCCAAGTGGAGGGCTATCGATTAACGACTATCGGCCGCTTACAATGCTGAATGCCGATTACAAGATTTTCACCAGGATTATGGCGAGCCGTATTAAGACGATTACACATGGCCACCGGTGACTGCAGGGACGTAATAGCGATCGCTTCTGCGTGCCGTCTGAGAGCGGCGATCGTCTCCGTCGATTTCAACCGCGCCTTTGATAGAGTGCACCACAACTTCCTCCTACGAGTGATGGACTGTATGGGATTCCCCCCGGGCCTCATCGACACCCTACGACGTCTGTGGACCGCAGCCAGCTCACACGTCCAGGTCAATGGAAGGACGGTAGGACCAGTACCCATTAAGAGGTCTCTACGACAGGGTTGTCCCCTTTCTACCTACCTTTATGCAATCGCACTCGAGCCACTCCTAGGGGGCCTTAACCACCGCCTATCTGACATCACGCTGCGGGACGTCACCTTTCGCTACAGGACATACGCTGACGACCTGCTACTGCTGGTTCGTTCCAATGACGAAGTTCAAAGCGTACTAACCTGGATTGAGCGTTACGGACAGGCCGCAGGCAGTCTTCTGAACATCAACAAGTCGGCGGCGTTGGATATTGGGCGTGGTCTCGGACCGGAAGCCCTCGCTCCCCTCCCACCAGTTTCTGATCTGCGATATTTGGGAATCACGTTCAAGAAAGATGTACGTAAAACAGCTGCAGCAAACTACCGACGGTTATTACAGATCATACGCGCAATGGTGCGACAGATCCTGCTCCGGGACTTGAATCAGCTACAACGTGTTGAATACCTGAACCTCTACGTAGCATCAAAACTCAACCACGTGGTACAGGTCCTCCCACTACCGCTGGAGATAGGTCGCCGGCTTCAGGCGGCCTTCAGTTACTACGTTTCCGCAGGTCATATCTTTAAAGCACGGTACGACACTCTTACCCTCCCAGTGCACAAAGGAGGGCTGGGATTGGTCAACGTCAGGGCGAGAGCAGCTGCCCTTTACATGAGCAACATGAATAAACGATGGAAAAGTCAATATACCTCTCTCACGGGTGGTTTACTACAGGTTCTGATGCCAGTCTCTAACGTCCCGCCGGTGTCGGTTGCGCACGTCGCACCACAGCTCTCCCATGTGTCGACCTTCATTCTTGATTACAGCTATGTCAGCTCGAACCTCTCCGCCACACGTCCACCAAAGGCGAAAGATTTTTATACCAACCTTCTGCGGGCTGTTCCCCATAACGTGGTGGAAAACAAGTACCCTACAATTCACTGGCCAAGAGTGTGGAAAACGATACACACAACTTTCTGTCATCCACGGTGCGTTCGAAGTGGTATCAGATCGCCAACAAAAAATACGCCACAAGACAACGACTTCACACTATTGGACTGGCAGAATCCCCTTATTGCCCAGATTGTCACCTTTCGGATACCGATGAACATGGTTTTACTTGCGCATCATCGTCCGGAGTTTGGCGACTAACACAGAAGATATTGGCTTGTTACCTTCGGGTCACACCTGATATGATTGACCCTCAGACCCTACTCTGTCCCGATGAAACTTACTTTCCGGCTGCAAAATATCATGCGCTTACATGGTTCAAAGGACTTACCGTCGCCTACATCTTTAGCGACGGAGAGAAAGAGCAGCTTGATTATTGGTGGTTCCTACAAAATGCTCACAATGCCCTCGAACGCACACCGAAATACCGTACGCTCTTCGCAAATTATTTAAGCAGCGTTTTCGTTAACCCCCCCACTCAGCTGGGGAGTGCCAAGCTGCGGTTAATGTTCTGCGCCGCATCACACTAACGGCTGAACGTTCTGCCTTGTCAGCCATGAGCGAACGAAGAGACAAGCTGCTGCAAGGATGCTGTTTTCCTTGAGGCACTAGCGAAGCAGAATGCCTCCGTTGCAGATGCCCTTCAAAGGCGCTATTGGAGATATCAGATAACGATGGTGAGGCTCCAAGTGGAACCAAATACATTATTGAAGAACCTTTTAGTTGGAATTACATCAGTGATTTATATTTTTATTTTTTGATTACTCTTTTATGCCACCTTTGTTGTTGTAACATTTACTTGTAACACTTAGTTACTAGAATTCTCATTTCTACAAGTTCCCTAAACGTAATCATGTAAAAAAAAAAAAAAAAAAAAAAAAAAAAAAAGGACGTGGCAAAGGATAGCCCTAACCTTGATTTCCCATATTTCCCCTGGTATATAGGCAGCTCTCTGGGGTGGGTTTACTCGGGAGCCAACGCCTGAAGTGGATCAGATTTTTGTTATAGGATGAAAAGTTTTTTTAGTTCCATTTTCCTAAGGGGCTTTTTAAAGGAAAAAAATGATGGTAGAGCACTTGCCCGCGAAAGGCAAAGGTTCCGAGTTCGAGTCTCGGTCGGGCACACAGTTTTAATCTGCAAGGAAGTTTCATATAAGCGCACACTCCGCTGCAGAGTGAAAATCTCTTTCTGTATATATTGAATGTTTTTGTTTTTTCATTTTCTGGTGAACGAGTAAAATCCATGCTTTTTAAAATGTACCAACTCGAGAAGACAAATTCCTGCACGATAACGCAATCATTCAACGACTCATGTATGACCTTGGCCGGGCAGTATACAGTACGAAAATGTCAGGCTTGTAGTAACTGATCAAGCACGCTACATGCTTTCGGCTTTCCAGCAATTGTGGGTCACATACCCCAACCTCAACCACGTGGCATTTGTCGCACAGGGTCTACACCATGTTTGCGAAAGTATCTGGGAGAATTACTGCAGGATAAATGACTTCACTGCTGCTGTGAAGAAGATTCTGGTAAAGGCTTCCAGTCGTCAAGTTTTGTTTCGAGAAATGACAGAGCTCCACCTTCCAGTTTCTTGTCATCCCAAGGTGGTGTACTTGAATAAGATGCGCAGTTTTCTTATGCGAAAAATTTGATAAAAACAGGCCCTTCATGTGTGCCCTAGAGTCAATGGATGCAGCTGCTATCAAGCAGGCCCAACTACTAGTCAATAACGAGTTGGAACTTTTTGCATTGTATGGCTACAAGTATTTTTCTGGTGTGATTCAGAGTTTGGAAGAAGAAGGTATGGAGAAGGTGGAACAGTGGAAGAAGCTGATGGGTATTAGGGCATACTTGATGATTTTGCTCGAGACTAATTCGAATTAAATTTGAAGAACAATCCAGATGTGTAAATCTTTGCAACTGGCTGAATTTCCTTCATAGGTGCTTACAAGATACGCTCCATTGGTTTCTGTAAATGTCGAGCGAAATTTCTTCGTATGTAAGAAACTATTGAGCTTAAACGCCAGGTACTTAATGTCAAAAACATTGAAACCATGTGTGTAATCCAGTTTAACAAAACCATGTAAATGAGACAAAGAAAGTTAATGTAGGTGGCTTCAACGCAAATAAAGTAATTTCATCAGCACATTTTTAGACCTTTTCGTATATATTTTCAGAACCTTTTACCCCCTTTCCTGACCATAATTGGCACCTTAAACTTTTTTCACTACTGACGCAAATAATTAGAAAATGTCACATATTACGGTTTACAGTAGTAGATGTTCAAAATGTTTTCTGCCTCTTTGAAACTGTGTGTGACAGGGAGGCATATCTTTCGTATCGTCTCGCATTGTAGGACAGAACTGATGGGACAACGTCTTTGACGAGACCTCGAAATGAACAGTCAAGGAGAGCTGCATCTGGCGACCCTCGTGGCAAAGTGACTCGCTCCTCCTCTATCGATCCACTGATCAGCAAAAAGTCGGTTTATGGTTCGCTTGCACACCGAAGAAAAGTATGCTGGACTCCCGTCTTCCTGCAGTTACATACCAGCCGTGACGCTTGTGGAACATCCAGTAGCGACTTTGTCAGTGCATCTTTGAGGAGTTAAGTGTAGTTCTCACATTTAATTGTTCATCAAAACATTACGTCCGACAACTTTATTATGGATTAGCCCACACCAGGTCTTTACGCTTCAGGCGTGGTGGTCGTTGTGTTACTGACATTTACAATACATTTATGTGCATTACATTGTTTTGAAATTTGTATAAAAGATATTTTATTGTATCCTAGTATATACTTGTGATTTTACAATTAAATGAAAACTTTAAAAAAAGTTAGATTGAGAAGTTAGAAGACTTTAACTTAAGATTATTTGATTAGGAAGAAAAAAGTAGAACATAAGATAGACAGTGCCATTCCAAATGCGTGGACTTCGGCAGTAAACTTCGAGCCACTTGCCTCTGCATGGTATAATGATTTCTAATCCTAGTGATCTCGGGTATCTGCTAATGTGGAGTCGCTGCCTCAAGTCTGTCTACTATGAGATTCTGTTCCAGTTTAATCAAAGTCCTTGTATCGTTCTGTGTGTTTGGTTAGACTGTTTCGTTTATCTCCGATGTACTGATCTAGTGCTACTACTTCTACATTACAGCTAGTTACAGGTTTAATGTGCCTATTTAGGAAATAGTCCGGAACGATATTAGCTACTAGTTATGGTCTACATATGTTACTTCTTGGCGTCTCCTGATTTGGGAGTTATTAACCGTCAATATGTCAGTGTTGTGCGCCGCGTTTTGCTTCCACTGCATCGCTCATTAATTGTAAATTGTCATTGTCAGAGTCAGTGTTTTCGTTCCTTCCTGTGTCAGATATTTCCCATTTGTTATGTTCATCTCAGGTAACTGCATGTTAGGTTCGTCTGTACGGTCTTGCTTCTATGTATTCGCCATGAAATATTGTATACATGATGTAGTGTCAGCGGCTCTGTCTATGTCATGCTCTACGTTTGGATCTCTTATGAATTCATAGATGTCGTCATGTATGAAATATGGTAAAGTAAAGTTGCGGTAAGATCTTATGGGACCAAGCTGTTTAGGTCACCGGTCCTAAGGTTACACACTACTTAATTTAGCCCAAACTAACATACGCTATGGACAACACACACACCTATGTCCGAGGGAGGACTGGAACCTCCTACGGGGGGATATGAAATTTAAGTGTCGGGTCGACATGCAGTGTGCAGTGTAAAAGTACATAATCAGGAGCTCCTGGTTCACCACAAGAGCTCTCCATACACTGACTGAGGTGCATTCGCTGAAGGTGCATCGGCTGTGGCTCCTGTTCTCTTAAAAAATGCTCCATGTGTCGGCTGTGGTTTGCATGCCACCTTTTTAACCGCTCCCGTATGATGGAGAAATAAGAGTAAACTTTACGGCCTTCAGCACTGGTTGCCCATTGTTGCTGCCATGCATTCACTCGCCACTGTTTAATTGGCTTCCCCCGTGTTTTCCATTAGCTTCTATAGTCTTGCCTCTTCAGCCAGTTTTTCTCAGCTTCCACTGACGTTGGGCTGAAACCCCCTGGTAGTCTGAGCAGACACTTCTTTGAACATGCCTAACGACAGTTCTGGTCGTTGTGAGACAACGTGTACGCCCATCTGCTCGCCGCGAAGCGTACTGCTGATTCAGACAAGGAACAGCTTCGTATGGCTTGCAGTAAGAAGCTGTAGGGGTTCTGGTGATACGTCCGAATTTGTGAACAATTTTTCCCATTTATCAGTCGACTGTTTCACGTGTTGGTTAAACGTCAGTTGATCATCAGCCTGTACCCTACGTTTGTAATTACGTGTTTTCTGCAAATATTTGCGTTGTGCAGTTTTGTAATCGGGTCTCTTTCTAGTTTTCCTTTCAGTAATACGTAGACCGTCTTGTCCAGAGCCACATTGAGCTTGGCTTCCAGGTACCGTCTGCTCATCCTATGTACAAAGCCACTGGTTTTGGTTGCCAGTTCTCTTCTTGAGTTGGCTGCCAACGCAACCAACAGATGATCAACGTACGTGAGTTTCGTTGTCAGTGAAGAGCGATGGTTTGTTTCTCACTGAAAAAAAATTAATGAAAATTTTATGAGCTCATTCGTTACAATAATTCCACATTAGAATAGTGTGATGTTTAGTTTAACGACATGTGTTAACAAGCACAGAGGACCAAGAAGGATGTCTGACAGCCGACCGGAGTGGCCGAGCGGTTCTAGACGCTACATTCTATAACCGTGCAACCGCTATGGTCGCAGGTTCGAATCCTGCCTCGGGCATGAATATGTGTGATTCCCTTGGGTTAGTTAGGTTTAAGTAGTTTTAAGTTCTAGGGGACTGATGACCTCAGCAGTTAAGTCCCATAGTGCTCAGAGCCATTTGAACCATTTGATGTCTAACACCCCAGCCAGTGTAGTAACGCTATTGCATGGCAGTGTATATAATAGACAGGCAGACTGCGTGGCACTTGTAACGACAACTAAAGGAAAAAAGTAGGGCAAGGAAGAAGTGGCGAACAAGTGTTCCTTGATTTTATGTCTCTTCTCTTGTTATTGATTGCATCAGGGCAGACTGTCCGATATAACCTCCTCAGTTCCATTAGTAGAAAAATACGTTTGTCTCTTTTCTGTTACATGCATCTGACCACACAGAGTGCTGAAAGCTGCTGCTGCAGGTAATGACTGCTAGTGGAAACCAAGCGAAGTTCAAATGGTTCAAATGGCTCTGAGCACTATGGGACCTAACATCTGAGGTCATCAGTCCCCTAGAACTTAGAACTACTTAAACCTATCTAACCTAAGGACATCACACACACCGTAGCGGACGCGCGATTCCAGACTGAAGCGCCTAGAACCGCTCAGCCATACCGCCCGGCGCAAGCGAAGTATTGGCGCGTGTACCTTTGGTGTTAAACCAAATTTGTATGCAGATAAAAGTCACCAGTGGAAGCTAAGAGGATAAAGCACAGTGCTGGTACGTTCCGGTTAAATCTCAGATCATCGCGTTTTATGCAAAATGGCCTGATGTTTCATTTCGATATCCCTAACACGATAATGTCTTCTGCACTGAATGTAATGCGCTTTGGGATTAAAAGTACAGCCAGTTCCATAGTCCGCCAGTGCTCAGGGTGTCTGTGAATAATTGTGCACAGTGCCTCGCTCCTTAGTCAGTCGGTGCTGGGGATACTGCTCACTATTCGTGCTTTTCAGTCGCTGCTAACACATATCATTAAATCGTATAGCGTAGTAGAGTAGTTAGGTACCGATCTGACGACTTGGCACATAAAATAGCTGTTCAAAGAACATTTTGTTTATAACAATAAGCAAACCGACGTTTTCCGTTGTCATTGGACGTCAATTAAAACACACGATGGGCAGTATTTGTTTGGCTAACGATCTACAAATTCAAAGAACGCAATTTCTAAAGTTGTAAGGTCAAAATTATATTCACGCTAAGGAACTCTATAGTTTGTACTCTGAGATAATGAATGAGCAAATAAATATTCAAGACTGTACGAGGTTATCAATAGAACGTGTGTTCGTAAGCCACTTAATGTTTCTTAACAAACAGTTGCCTACCACTTCCACTTCTGTGGTGCTACCTTGCGGAACAGTATACAGTCGCCTGCGCTGTACTGACATTGCATTTACGAGTGTCGACAATTCAGTTTGAACATTAATAAAACTGACTAACTGCAGGGATGTATTCCTGACTATAAATGAAGGAAAAAAGGTCCTTTGAACATGTGTTCAGAAATGCGTTATTGCCACGGCAGATGGCACTGACGAATGACAGTTCCTCTGACTACGCGCGGTGCTTTCCGTGTGTGTTGCAGGCTTTGTGATTGCGGCAGCGTACTGTAAACAGTAGAAAGGTCAAGTATTTATGCCGGGAACAAGCCGGGATGGTACGGCCAAGCAGATGCAAACTGTCAAGAGACAGCAGCGCAAAACTAAAACAAGCACCCCCACAGACACCGACCGCATCATACAACATTTCAAGCCCTTTTTGAGCTTTTGTGTTATCACGGGACCTTTCAGACAGACGAAAGTACATGGATGAAGGTGACTGTGCGTACACCAGATTCGGAGGAAGGAGTTCTACAGGATATTGACATGATCCCTAGTACATGCTGCAAAATACGATGTGTAAGGCAAAATACGATTATGTGTATCCTGCGTGACGACCGTTACTATTCCTATCACCTGCAATCCCACGGAGAACACTTTGAACGTCTGTTGTGACGTGAATGTGATGGAGCTCTGTAATGTGTTCCGGAACGATTTGTTGTCGTTGCCTGCACACCTTCCATTTCCTGACACATGTTCGTAGAACCTTTTCTCCCCCACTTCCAGTTAGGAATCCGTCCCTACAGTTTGTCCGTTTTATTAATGTTCATCCTGTAGGTATCATGTCGGAAAGAACGGACACCATTTTGATCCAGCAACTATTATGAATTAAGAGGCAAAGGAATTACAGACATTGGCTGCGAATGGGCACTGAATGAAATCAATGGGGCCGGCCGGAGTGGCCGCGCGGTTAAAGGCGCTTCAGTCTGGAACCGCACGACCGCTACGGTCGCAGGTTCGAATCCTGCCTCGGGCATGGATGTGTGTGATGTCCTTAGGTTAGTTAGGTTTAAGTAGTTCTAAGTTCTAGGGGACTTATGACCACAGCAGTTGAGTCCCATAGTGCTCAGAGCCATTTGAATTTGAAATCAATGGGGAAAGTTGAAAATTTGTGTTGGATCGGGCTTCGAGCCCGGGTCTTCTGGATATTAGGCAGACGCTCTGACCACTGAACCATCCGAACACTGCAAGTGCGCGTACTACCGTAGCACGCCTCCCGCCAGACCTAAATTCTTAACGTATCCACACACTAATGATGTAGCGTCCTTTGCCCACTATCCGTTCCGCCAATTCCAGTAAGAGTTCGAGCCTGGAGTGCATCTACACTGAAGAGACCACTGGCCGTCTCCCTGAATTACCTGAATTATATAGTGCGTGGATAAGCTGAGAATTTGGGTCTATGGGCGTCGCGCTAGGGTAGTATGTGCAGTTCGTGTCCGGATGGCTTAGTCGTCAGAGGATCTGCCTAGCAAGCAGGAGACCTGGGCTCGAATCCCGGTTTGGCACAAATTTTCAACTTTCCCCTTTGATTTCATTCAATTCCCACTCGCAGTGAAGGTCTCTAATTCCTTTTTGCCTTAATTTAGTGTTGGTTGTCGAAGTAGGAGCACTGCTCGCAACGTAGACTTGCAGACATGCGTTTAATGTGTGGCGCAGGAAGCCGAAAGTATGTCCAGAGAATCGTTTCCACACTTGAAGAAATCTGTTGCCCTCCATAGAAACTCATTCTAGCCACATAGTGTTTTCAATTTTGAGACGTAAACAGTTTGTACAGTAAGCAGAACTTGAGGAGAAGATGGAGGACACCATGGGAGGAGATTCAGCGGTAAGGAGCCGTGAAACCCACGCTTGGGAGTGCAGAGTGCGGGGACTGCTGGGGCAAAACGTATTATACCTGTTCATATACGACGTGTCTAGGAACTGGGCCTCGCGGTTTTCAACCCAGAGTCCAACTCCATTAGTGGATTACACAGCGCAGCACCACAGTGGCGAATTTCCTGCGGTCTGTGTTGCTCGCGTGTGTGGCTTCTTACAGTGACGGTGTTTTCAGTTGCCGCAATGGCCACATATCGAGTGATGAGAATCTGTGTCAGGATTGTACGAGGTGCACTAATGACCAGTTGTTGTAAAATGCAACTTGATTGTCACAATATAGAAACTAAACAATTATTTCCGAACGTTAGTTCCTTATCTCGGAGTACTTGATTTCCTTGATCTGCTGATTCAATATTTTAGAAGTAACATGTTCCGTTGAACCTATAGATCCCGGACATTGGGTTCGACTGGTGATGAGTAAATGTTCTGACGTGTGATGTGATACTTGCGCATCTGCACAAACAGAGAAAATCACTGGAAATAATTCTTTGCTTCTATATTACTTTTTGGAGTTTAGGTTGCGGTGAGAGATAGGTCTACAGTCCAACCCAAGTCCTAGATAACGCTGCAATGTGAGAGTTTATTTGTGAGTTGGCGGGACACCAAGACGACCCACATTTGTTGTCACGGCTTCATTTGATAAACATGCGTGACGCAGAGGCGGTCAGCACAATTTAGTGGGAAGAGAAGCGCTAAGAGAGAGAAAGAGAGAGAAAGACTCGCTCTGCGCATCGCGGTCTGTCTTATTCGCAAAACTCCGAGAACTCTTACGTTCAAAAATTATGCAGCTGCAATAAACGTTCCGCTCCCTCAAACACACGCCTTGCGTATGACAACGACACTAAATTTTAAGGATGTATAAAGTTGATCTCTTTTTCAGAGGGCTACGGACATGTTCCATCATAGGATGATGCCGGCCGCGGTGGCCATGCGGTTCTAGGCGCTTCAGTCCGGAACCGCGCGACTGCTACGGTCGCAGGTTCGAATCCTGCCTCGGGCATGGATGTGTGTGATGTTCTTAGGTTAGTTAGATTTAAGTAGTGCTAAGTTCTAGTGGACTGATGACCTCAGATGTTAAGTCCCATAGTGCTCAGAGCCATTTGAACCATAGGATGATATGGTGTTAAACGATACGCGTAGACTTATATTTTTTCCGTTGTCTTCTGACTGGTTTGATACGGCTTGCCATGATTTCCTCTCTTGTGCCGTATAACTTGTACCCTACATCCTCGAAAATTTGTGGATGTATTCCAATCTCTGTCTACGGTTGTAGTTTTTACCCCCTGCAGCTCCCTCTGTTACCATGAAAGTTATTTCGTGACTTCTCAACACACTATCATTCTTCCCTTTCCTCTTGTCAGTGTTTTCCACATGTTCCTCTCCTCCCCTATTATGCGGAGAACCTCTTCATTTCTTATCGGTCTATCTAATGTTCGACGTCCTTCTATAGCACCACATTGCACACACTTCGATTCTCTTCTTTTGTAGTTTTCTACATCCAATGAGTCACGTCCATACAGTTTTCTGCTCCAATCGGACATTTTCAGAAATTTCTTCTTCTAATTAAGGCCTTTGTTTGACACTAGTGGTGTCATCTTCGCCTGTGCTGGTCTGCTATTTACGTCATCCATACTTCGTCCCTTATGTGTAATTTTGTGTCCAAGTTAGTTAGTTAGTGAGTTACATGTTCCACAGATCATTTGAACGATTCTTTTATAGAAATGATGTGGAACGAGACAGTTTATATGATATGTATACATGACTTTCTTAGTCCTACTCGTGCACTTACACTTAAAACAAAGTCTTTTCCTTGGCTGCCAGTTTTTAAGTAGAATTTCGTGAATGGAATATAATGAGATGACCAGGGGAAATGATTTTAAATTCGATTTAAAACTTGCTTTGCTACCTGTCAGACATTTTATGGTATTGGGCAAATGATCAAAAATTTTTGTTGCCGCATATTGGGATCTTTCTGATCAGGTAGCAGAATACCTTTATTTCGTAGTTACCAGTTTTCGTGTCCAATCTCATTTCCGCTACTCCTCATTACATTCCTATTTATTCGGTTTGCTCTCAACTAGTAGTGTGTGCTTATTAGAGAGTTCAGTCCATTCAACAGGTCCTCCTGTTCTTCTCCGGCCGCTGTGACCGAGCGGTTCTAGGCGCTTCAGTCAGGAACCGCGCTGCTGCTACGGTCGCAGGTTCCAATCCTGCTTCGGGCATGGATGTGTGTGATGTCCTGAGGTTGGTGAGGTTTAAGTAGTTCTAAGACAAGGGGACTGATGACCTCAGATGTTAGTGCTTAGAGCCATTTCAACCATCCTGTTGTCCTTCAGTTACACTGAGGACAGCAATGTCATTGTGGTGTCACCGCCAGACACCACACTTGCTAGGTGGTAGCCTTTAAATCGGCCGCGGTCCGTTAGTATACGTCGGACCCGCGTGTCGCCACAATCAGTGATTGCCGACCGAGCGCCACCACACGGCAGGTCTAGTCTAGAGAGACTCCCTAGCACTCGCCCCAGTTGTACAGCCGAATTTGCTAGCGATGGTTCACTGACTACATACCCTCTCATTTGCAGAGAGGACAATTTAGCGTAGCCTTCAGCTACGTCATTTGCTACGACCTAGCAAGGCGCCATATTCAGTTAGTAATGATAGTATCTTCAAGAATGTATTCTGAACAGTTAATATTGTGAATCATGCACCGCCAAGAGCGACGTTCATCATTAATGGATTAAAGTTAAGTATCAAACTAATTACGTCCGCTTTCTGAATTCTAATTCCTTGTCATGTTCCAGACCTCACGTCAGTATAGTTCTTCCCTCCTCACGCCAACCTGCGTGAGCTAAAACGTGTGCGTTTCGGCCTCCATTAGTAACACGGTGTTGGCTCTTCTGCCAACAGAACAATCATCAACGAATTTTAACATTGATATCGTTTCACCCTCAGTTTTAATCCATTTTTTTACTTTTGTTTTATTTCCATCATTGCTTCTTTGATATATAGATCGATCAGTAGGGGCGAATAATTGCATCCTTGTTTTACACCGATATTAATCCGAGCACTTCGTTCTGTGTGCAGTGCATGGTGGAGGGTACATCACCCCAACATTATCGTAACGAGCGAGGGAGAAATATCCATGTGCCTCTGAACTTGTCGTAATCTCTGTCGCCTTATTGTCATGATACCTGGGCGAGAGACACGAGGTGTCAGCGTAGTGGTCTTCCTCGAATACAGCTTCTCTAAATTTACCGAACATGGTTTCTCCAGAAATGCGTCGTCTTTCTTGCAACGATTCCCATTTAAGTTGTCAGAGCATTTTTCTTACAATTTCTTACGGACTGTACCAACCTGTTACAATCGTTACAGAGTGTCTCTGGACTCGTTTTATGCCTGCTGTCATGGCCACTCGATATGGACTCCGAACACTGGAACAGAAAACTATAACTGATCGCAAAAAAATGGTTCAAATGACTCTGAGCACTATGGGACTCAACTTCTGAGGTCATTAGTCCCCTAGAACTTAGAACTAGTTAAACCTAACTAACCTAAGGACATCACACACATCCATGCCCGAGGTAGGATTCGAACCTGCGACCGTAGCGGTCTCGCGGTTCCAGACTGCAGCGCCTAGAACCGCACGGCCACTTCGGCCGGCAGAACTGATCGCACTAGCGTCTTGTAAGTGCTTTCCTTCGTAGATGTATTGCATTTTTCAACAAATCTAAGTATTTTATGTGCCTTCTCTACAACTGACTTTATATGATCGTCCCATTCCTTATTGCTGTTTTGCATTACGTCTGAATTTTAGTTACTGATTCTGTACTCGGGTATTTGCTGTAGGGATTATCATATACTTACGCACATTTAAAAGCTTTCTGATATTCATTACAGGGCAGGGGTTCCCAATCTTTTCCTCTGATAGAACGCTTTGAGAATCCTGATCCTTTGATGGAATACCTTGTTATTTTGAAGGTTAATAAAATGTTAACAAACGAGAAGACATTATTTTATTCAGTGATTACTACAATTTTAAATCATAACTAATACCACAGAAATCATAATAATTTTTGAAAAAGAATTAGTACCGTCAAAATGTCGAAAAACCGACATGTTATTAATAATTTTTCGCGGAGTACTTATTCACGTGAACGGTTGGGGAAAACCTGCATTTGGTGTGCATTATCCTAGTCTCCCTGCGTTTCCTTACGGTTCACCAACGACGATACAGTTCTTTGGCAACAGCATCGTTGTCGAATAATCGTATAGTGCTGCTGGTAAATCGTTCATGTAAGGACGCTTCCCACGGGCACACCCGATATTACTTTCGTTTCTGTGGAACGTTGACCGTCTCATGTACTGGGTTCTCCTAGCGATATGTTCCTCGAACCAATCGTGGATCTCTGGAGATATTCCGTATGATCGTTCGTTAGTTACGAGTCGACGGGGAGAGACCTATCGAACGTGTTTGACGCGTTCGGGAAGATGGAAACTACCTGTTTGTCTGTCTCTGTCACAGCTTATGAGAATACAGACGTACACTACCTCATCAAAAGTATCCGACACGTATCAGCAGACGTTGATATGAAGTGTGTCCACTCTTCGACGTTATGACGGATTGAACTTCGTTGTGCACACTTTCAACCGGTCGTCTGAGTGTCCGTGGCGGAATGGTAACCCACTCTTCCTCAATAGCCAACACCAACAAAGGTGCTGATTTTCGACTTTGGGGTCTGGAGGGAATCCCAGATGTGTTTCTTTGGGTTCTGGTCGGGACTTTCTCAACAACGGTTGAGGAATGTTGTTGTCCATAAGACAGTGGCTCCCAAATACAGGGTGCAGTGTCATGCTGAAGTAAACAACCATCGTCTACGAACTGTTCCTCTACCGTAAGAAGTACACCACTGGCCATTAAAATTGCTACACCAAGAAGAAATGCAGATGATAAATGGGTATTCATTGAACAAATATATTATACTAGAACTGACATATGATTACATTTTCACGCAATTTGGGTGCATAGATCCTGAGAAATCAGTACCCAGAACAACCACCACCGGCCGTTCAAAAATGGTTCAAATATCTCTGAGTACTATGGGACTTAACTTCTGAGGTCATCAGTCCCCTAGGACTTAGAACTACTTAAACCTAACTAACCTAAGTACATCACACACACCCATGCCCGAGGCAGGATTAGAACCTGCGAACGTAGAAGTCGCGCGGTTCCAGACTGTAGCGCCTAGAACCACCCTCTGGCCGTAATATCGGCCTGATATGCCTGGGCATTGAGTCAAACAGAGCTTGGATAGCGTGTACAAGTACAGCTGCCCATTCAGTGCGTTCACCACGATGTCGCCAAACACGGATGCGACCATAATGATGCTGTAAACAGAACCCGGATTCATCCGAAAATATGGCGTTTTGCAATTTGTGCACCCAGGTTCGTCGTTGCGTACACCATCACACGCGCTCCTGTCTGTGATGCAGCGTCAAGGGTAACCGCAGCCATGGCCTCCGAGCTGATAGTCCATGCTGCTGCGAGCGTCGTCGAACTATTCGTGCAGTTGGTTGTTGTCTTGCAAACGTCCCCATCTGTTGACTCAGGGATCGAGACGTTGCTGCACGATCCGTTACAGCCATGCGGATAAGATGCCTGTCACCTCGACTGCTAGTGATACGAGGCCGTTGGGATCCAGCACGGCGTTCCGTATTACCTTCCTGAACCCACCGATTCCGTATTCTGCTAACAGTCATTGGATCTCGACCAACGCGAGCAGCAATGTCGCGATCCGACCTATATCAAACTCGGAAACGTGATGGTGCGCATTTCTCCTCCTTACACGAGGCATCACAACGACGTTTCACCAGGCAACGACGGTCAACTGCTGTTTGTGTATGAGATATCGGTTTGAAACTTTCCTCGTGTCAGCACGCTGTAGGTGTCGCCACCGGCGCCAAGCTTGTGTGAATGCTCTGAAAAGCTAATCATTTACATATCACAGCATCTCCTGCCTGTCGGTTAAATTTCGCGTCTGTAGCACGTCATCTTGGTGGTGTAGCAATTTTAATGGCCAGTAGTGTACATAAAGCTGTAAAATGCGTTGATATGCATGGACATTTTGCTTTTTCTTAATTTCAGTAAGGGGACCGCAACCTTACCACCAAAAACATCTGTGTACTGTAACACCACCTGCTTCGTACTGCACAGTTGTCACTACATATGACATGGCAGGTAACCTTCTGCAGGCATTGGCCTAACGGAGACCCTGCCACAGGACTGCTTTTGTGTATAGCGTGATTCAACGCTCCAAATCATTCGCTTCAAGTCATCCACTATCAAGTGGCGCTTAAGATTGCCTATAGAAATATGTGGCTGATGCGCATTTGCTCCACCGTTATGCCCCTTTCTTTTTAAGTACCTACGCACAGTCACTGTTCTATCTGGACTGTTGGTAGCGTTTAGGAATTAACGAGTGATTCTTTACGCTGGTTTCATGCAATTTTTACAACCACCCGCCGCAACGTTCGACGATTCCTGCCCGTCAGAACATGAGGTCTGTCAGATCTCGGTTGAGTTGTGGCTGTTCCTTAGCGTTTCCTCTTCACAACCACATCACCAATAGTCGACTTGCGCAGCGAACGGTTGAATACCCCTGATGGGTTTTAACTAATTTGGAGAATCTACTTCAGTTGTACAAGTGATCTGTTCAAAGTACGTACGGTTTCGAGGTTTTAATATACTATCTTCAGGTACACAAACCTACAACATACAAAAAAAGAGGAGGGAAGAAACACATCTTGCAGTCAGGCCAGTCAATGCGAGGACTCCGATTACTACATCTTAATCGGATTTTTTTTTTTTTTAGAAAAAAGGAGAGGGCCTAATAATCAAACGGACCTAAAAACGTAACGTCCAGGCGGATAGGACGAAGGAAAAAGAAAGCGAGAGAGAACACTGTACTCACACTGTCCACCGTCGGGCAGCCGCACAGTTTGGACGCCAACCACGAGTGAGCGAGTGCCACGGCGGAGACCTGGAGGTGCGATGCAGCGCAATCAAACTGACGTCCTTATTAGTGAAGAAACGGAAAATATTAACTGACTGATCCAAATGCTTACAATACTTCGTTCGCAAGGACTGTAGATTATAAACGAGCCGGCAGCGTGAGTAAATGTTTTTGGTTTCCTTCTCCTTCGCGCTACCGATCCCGATGTTACATTTTTAGGTCAGTTTTATTAGTAGGTCATCTCCCTTTTTCTCTAGTTTCGCCTAAGATACATTTATCGGAGCCCTTGCACTGACTGGCCGAACCTCATGTTATGCATTTGCAAATACAACAAGTGAGTCGCCTTGTTTCATCAGTCTCCTCATCAGGCTTTTCCAGATATCTTGTATTATATTTATTACCACCTCTTCTTTGTATGTTACAGTTTCACAGCCGCGAAGATGATTTTAACAACCCTAGACTGGTCTTGGATTGAATAAATCATTACTACGACTGAAATGGATCTCTTTAAATTAAATAATCATGCCTCTCAGTGGCGGATGTGCTAGATATAATATCTTGTGCCTGCTGAATTTGTTACTCTGGTGACATCCAATGACTAGTCCACATTCGAAGTCATTGAGGTGTCCAGACCGATCCATTCTGTTGTTACTTCTTCTCCGGTCATAACATTTCTACTGGTGGGTCTGCTTTTCGTGACATATTGCACAGAGCTGTGCCCGGATACTTACGTTCAGATAGTGTGTACGAGCGGCGTTTGAAAAGTCTGTGCAAAGTCCGAGAGATGGCACCACCGGCGCATATCGAGGTCATGTCTTGTTAGTAGCACCTTTTGAAAGAACGGAAACCACGTTTCAGCCATATTGGTCTATTTCTTTGTCTTTGGCATTCGCGTGAATCAAGGAAGTCGAGTGATTGTCAAAAAGTGGACGAAAAAGAATTTCATGTGGTGATTAAACATTACTTTATGAAAGGCAAAACGCCTCAATAAACTAAAGAGAAGCTTGTTAAACATTACGGTGACTCTGCACCTTCGATTATAACAGTTCGTAAGTGGTTTCAAAATTTTCGGAGTGGCCATATGGGCACAAGTGCTGCTCAATGTTCTGGACGCCCTGTGGAGGTTAGGACTCCAGAAATCATTGATAAAATCCATGATACGGTGATGGATGTCAGAAGAGTTAAGGTGCATGAGACTGCTAGTGCTGTGGCCATCTCGAATGAACGGGTACATAACATTTTGCATAAACATTTGGACATGAGGAAGCTATCTGCAATATGACTTCCGCGATTGCTCTCGCTTGACCTAAAACGGAATCGTGTGAAATGTTGCAATATGGTTTCCAGCTGTTCAAGAAGAAACCGCAGGACTTTAAACGTCGTTTCGTCACTGTGGATGAAGCATGGATACATTACTATACTCCTGAGACCAAAGAACAATCTAAACGACGGGCTACCAAGGGAGAATCTGCACCACAAAAGGCGAAGACCATTCGGCCGGAAAGGTTATGGCGACTGTCTTTTCGCATTCGCAAGGGATAATCCTCATCGACTATCTGGAATAGGGTAAAACTATTACAGGTGAATATTATTCATCGTTATTGGACCGTTTGAAAACCGAGCTGCAAGAAAATCGCCGGCGATTGGACCGCAAAAAAGTCCTTTTCCATCACGATAATGCACCAGCACACACCTCAGCAGTTGTGGTCGCAAAATTAATGGAAATAGGATTCCAACTCGTTTCACATCCCCCCTATTCTCCAGACTTTGCTCCCTCGGACTACTATTTGTTCCACAATTTGAAGAAGTTGCTGGCGGGACAAAGATTTTATTTAAACGAAGAGGTGATTGCAGCAACTAATAGCTATTTTGCAGACTTGGACATTTCCTTTTATTCGGAAGGGATCAACAAATTAGAATAGCGTTGGACGAAGTGTATAAGTTGTAACGTATTACTATCTTTACGACGTTTCTCATCGAGCCATATACGTTATCTCTCATTTCTAATGCTTTTCTCACACAAATAATGATAAAAATTCAGAAATTCAGGGTCGCCACCAGCCCTAGCCATTTAGAAAAACAACGGAGATGGAAAATTAGTAGTTTAATTACTTTAATAACTTAATTACAAGTATGCAAATTTATTTAAGTAACCAGATAAATAGCACTCCGTCTCGTGCATGAAGCAACTTGATTAATTCAGGAATGGAAATCGGAGTAAGTGGGTAAGATCAACACCACAGAATTTATCTTTCACGTAAATTATTTGTTGTATCTAAGTATCTGGTTGCAAATCCTAACTACACATAAATGGTGACTGACTAGAAATCTTTAAGTAAGCATTACGTGAGAATGTAGCAGACCACAATTAACTACAGCAAGTAGAAACACAGAAAACGGGGGTGGGAGACAATGATACATCATTTCCTTTGCATTCATACCATAAAAATGTCTCAGTGGGATTCGCATTGCGATTCTACGCATGCACTATTCTGGACAGAGGTTTAACCATTGCACGAGGTTGTGCGATAATTATTCAACATACTAACTGCGTCTGCTGCTTGCAAACGGCTGAACTAGAGCACGTGGTGCATTCTGAATCAATCTGTTGTGCTGATTTCTAGAAAGTGCACGAAAGAACAGATATTCTTGCAGAAATTATAGCTCATTAAACAAGCAAACTGTTAAAATAAAGCCTATTGCGGTGCCGTGGTGGACCAGAAGGGTCACTGGTTACTAAACACGTGGCAAAAAATCGACACACAAAGACAAAAGCAACTTCCACAAAATATAAGATTAAAAATCATACTCGCTTCGACACAGTATTACACTCACGTACGGTTGAAGTGATCCTAACCAGCATTTCCTAATCAAATTTACCGTTTGAAACTCTACTTCATCGTTGTTCAAAATGAACAAATTAACTTCCACACTTTTAAATCAAACACCTAAAAATCGCTTATTTAAAGTAATATAACTATGGCACTTTCGGAAAAATAACTCGCTTCACACGCTTCAGTTAAGCTGAAGTTCTTAAGTATTTCAACAGTTAAACATAACGAAGTCCTAACTCAATCTGCTTCCTATCACCTGCAACCCCCCTTAAGAGCACTCTTGGTGCTTCGACATCTTCTGCGAATGGTAAAAAGAACGAAGTAAGAGGAGTAGGTAAAACTACTCAATTTGTTCTTATTCATGGACCTACTTTATTTTGTGGTGCGAAGTTAAATTTTTCTTTAATGAAAGTTTCTTCTTCATCCAGTTTGGGTAACGGATGGATAACTGTAGCTTTCGTTGCTTGTAACAATGCAGGAAGAGCCGGTTTGGAATCCTTTGAAATTCGTGAAATCCTATCTTACCGTACTATACCTGTTTCAGAGATTATTATTGCTAGTGAGGGTTTCCTACCTTTTACCGCACGGGAGTTTGTCTTTGTCTTGTCGTAGACATTTTAAGATAAATTCCGACTGTAGTATTCACTTATGGGTGAAGGCTAGTGGTCCTTCTTCTTTGGAAGATTGTCGCATTGTGGGTGATTGTACTTTATATAATCATTGAAAGCAGTTGTCAAAAACGGCCCTTTTAAGGGCCACAAATACTACACATTGATCTTGCCAAAAGCCGAGAAGCGATTCTTCTTGGTGTTTTAGCTGTCTGGGGCACTCTGGGATGCTCTCTGGGGCACTCTGGGATGCTCTCTGGGATGCTCAATAGATGTCGAGCACAGTCTCTGATTGGTTGATGTGTTTTTGGCGCGCGTTTCAAATTGCGTTGTACTCACCAAGCGTTCACCGAAGAGTGCCCCTTTCTCTTTCGAGATTACCTAGCTCCTTGTACAGCGGAAGCTACCAGAGGGGTAGCCCTCCGTCACCAACCTCACACACAAAAACAGCCTTCGACTAAGATTGGTAAACCTCTCTGTTCAGGTATTGGAAACCTAAGTAGGTCATCCTGTGCTCTCCTTCGAACGAGAAGCAACATCGTCTGCTCCCAGCAGACGATAACCAACTCAGCGTTTCCCACAAAACAAGACCGAAAACCCCACATTAAAATACACATAATATTCAATAGGCCTTATCCGAGTGCTCGGTCTTTCTGGAAGAGTTAATGAATTGAGCTAAAAGTAGGCAGTAAAGTGAGTAAGTTGTACCGAATTCGACAAGCGTCTTCTGAAACGACTTCATAGAGACTATGTCGAAAAATAAGAAAGGTTCACCCCAAACACGTAAGTAGTTTTTATTTTTGCACGGACTTTTCAAACGCCCCTCGTATTTTGAGAAGATAGAGTACAGCAAATTAGGATGGAACTGTATTCAGGTCGGGACGTGAGGCGGCGGGTGAGGCGTGGCGGCGCGCATATGCAATGAGCGCTCGTCGCAGGTGTCGCCTCGTGTCGAGCAATAAGGGTGGGTGGGGGGGGGGGGGGGGGGGGATGGGGTGCGCGGACGCGCCTCTTTGATGAGGCGCCCCGGTCATCAAGCTGAGCGCCTGGCCTGGGGCTGTACGCTGATTGGCTGTTAGCTGCGCCGGCCTCGCCTGGCGGTGCAATTTCGTGCCGGCAAGCGATTGGCGTCAGGCGGCGGGCAGCCCTGCTGACATCGCGCTAGTCTGTGCGCTTGCCCTCGCTATCCCCCTGTGAGCTGTATCGTAAGTGTTCCTCCGTGCTGCGGTTCCAAACAAGTAATACACTACTGGCCATTAAAATTGCTACACCAAGAAGAAATGCAGATGATAAATGGATATTCATTGCACAAATATATTATACTAGAACTGACATGTGATTACATTTTCACGCAATTTGGGTGCAGAGATCCTGAGAAATCAGTACCCAGAAGACCCACCTCTGGCCGTAATAACGGCCTTGATACGCCTGGGCATTGAGTCAAAATGAGCTTGGATGGCGTGCACAGGTACAGCTGCCCATGCAGTTTCAAAACGATACCACAGTTCATCAAGAGTAGTGACTGGCGTATTGTGACGAGCCAGTTGCTCGGCCACCATTGACCAGACGTTTTCAATTGGTGAGAGATCTGGAGAATGTGCTGGCCAGGGCAGCAGTGTAACATTTTCTGTATCTAGAAACGCGCGTACAGGACCTGCAACATGCGGTCGTGCATTATCCTGCTGAAATGTAGGGTTTCGCAGGGATCGAATGAAGGGTAGAGCCACAGGTCGTAACACATCTGAAACGTAACGTCCACTGTTCAAAGTGCCGTCAATGCGAACAAGAGGTGACCGAGACGTGTAACCAATGGCACCCCATACCACCACGCCGGGTGATACGCCAGTATGGTGATGACGAATACACGCTCCCAATGTGTGTTCACCACGATGTCTCCAAAGACGGATACGACAATCACGATACTGTAAGCAGAACCTGGATTCATCCGAAAAAAATGACGTTTTGCCATTCGTACACCCAGGTTCGTCGTTGAGTACACCATCGCAGGCGCTCCTGTCTGTGATGCAGCGTCAAGGGTAACCGCAGCCATGGTCTCCGAGGTGATAGTCCCTGCTGCTGCAAACGTCGTCGGACTGTTCGTGCAGGTGGTTGTTGTCTTGCAAACGTCCCCATCTGTTGACGCAGGGATCGAGACGTGGCTGCACGATCCGTTACAGCCATGCGGATAACATGCCTGTCATTTCGACTGCTAGTGATACGAGGCAGTTTGGATCCAGCACGGCGTTCCGTATTCCCCTCGTGAACCCACCGATTCCATCTTCTGCTAACAGTCATTGGATCTCGAGCAACGCGAGCAGCAACGTCTCGATACGATAAACCGCAATCGCGATAGGCTACAATCCGACCTTTATCAAAGTCGGAAACGTGATGGTACGCATTTCTTCTCGTTACACGAGGCATGACAATAACGTTTCACGTAGCAATGCCTGTCAACTGCTGTTTGTGTATGAGAAATCGGTTGGAAACTTTCCTCATGTCAGCACGTTGTAGGTGTCGCCACCGGCGCCAACCTTGTGTGAATGCTCTGAAAAGCTAATCATTTGCATAACGCAACATCTTCTTCCTGTCGGTTAAATTTCGCGTCTGTAGACGTCATCTTCGTGGTGTAGCAATTTTAATGGCCAGTAGTGTACAAATATTCTGGTTGAGCGGCTGTCACGAGTGTCAGTCAATACGTACACAACATATGTTTTCCTGAAAGCAAGTATGCCCTACCCAGATTCCAATACCATATTATTCCCCACTCTTTTGGCTACAAAACCCTATTTTTCAACACACTCTCCTTTCAGTGCGACGGCGTTACGCGACTTTACTGGGGGAGGAGGGGGGGGGGCTGTATGCCCGCATGGTACCACTCTGCTGCTTGTGGTCGACGTCGGATCAAATGTCTTGCTGCATCAATAACCTCACCATTATCCACGTACGGTTTCCTGGTTCTTTCATTAGGCCAAACAGATGGAAGTCGGACGATGAGAGATGCTGGGCTGTAGGGTGGTGGAGGAAGAAAAATCCAAGTAGATTTCTGAACTCCTCTCAGGTGCGCAGACTTGTTTGAGGCTTTGCGTTGTCGTGGAGTTTCCATTTCTGTGTAGCCAAACACGGTGAAGACGTCTCTTCGATTTCCTGAGGGTAGCAGAAGACAGTTCCTAGTTGATCTTTACGTCATGAACGATGTCATCAAACAGAACAACCCCTTCAGAATCCCAGGAGACCCTCGCCACGACGTTACCGGCTGATGTTGCGACATTGAACTTTTTCTTCAGAGGAAAGGTGGTGGACGCTACCTCATTGACCGCAGTTTTGTTTCCGGTTAGAAGTGATGAGCCTATGTTTCATCGCCTGTGACAGTTTGACAGAGAATTGTCACGATCAGTTTCGTGATGCGCAAGCAATTCCACACAGATGGTCCTCCATTGCTCTTTATGCTCTTGTGTTTGGTTGCCAGGGACTCAGTGGGTACACACCTTTTAGTATGCCAACCGGTGGACCAGTGTGTCAGGACTACCAATAGAGACTTCCAGTTGTGCAGCGAGGTTGTGATCCGTCCATCACCTCGATTGAGAGTGTCCGCACATTCCAGCATTGCAGGATTGACACCTGGCGACCTTATTGCGATGATGAGAGACGCCTTACCCAGCGACTCGCCGTGCTTTCTGTTGACTGCCAGGTCTCCTTAGACATTCTGCAAGTACCTATGAATATCTGCAATGTTTTGGTTTTCCACCAAAACAAACTCAAACACAGCTGTCTGCTTCGAATGCACCACCGTTGAAGATGCTATTTTAAAGGATACGTATAGCGCGGCCACCTATCGGATCTTCATGAAACTATAGGGAACGAGGCGGGAATATTCCACGATGCCCCACAACAAATTGGCTGAGACAACAATATGATGCAGTACTTTATTGGACACCCCTCGTAGAAACCTCAGTCGGCCTTGGATAATGAGCCAAGAAATTAGCACTCCGTCTTCAGGCCACAAGTGGCCAATCGGGACCATTCGAGCGCCGTGTCATCCTCGGCCGAGGGTGCGGATAGGAGGGGCGTGTGGTCAGCACACCACCCTCCTGGTCGTTATGATGGTTTTCTTTGACTGGAGCCGCTACCATTCGGTCGAGTAGCTCCTCAATTGGCATCACGAAGCTGAATACACCCCGAAAAACGTCAACAGCGCAAGGCGGCCATGATGGTCACCCATCCAAGTGCCGGCCACGCCCGACAGCGCTTAACTTCGGTGATCTGACGGGAACCGTTGTACCCACTGCGGCAAGTGCGTTGCCCAAGAAATTAGGGTACATCAAAAATGTTTGCTACGCTGGGAGTCGAACCGAAAACCTTGTCTACGGCAGGCAAAGTTCTTACCTATTCACCCATGAGGACACGACTAACGACGCATCGCCTTAACCAATCAGTAAGAAATTTCCCCGCCAAATATAAGGGTCCGGATTCGAGTCGGAGTTTTGTAGACAGGTTTTTTTTTTTATCTCCGGAGGTTTCAAAAGAGATGAAGCTTCGCTCTGGAAATTTGGGAAGAGGTCTGGTGATGAGTAACGACTCATCCCTCTCCCCTGTCACAACCAGATATCGGTGCCTCCCTTAGTCAATTGCTATATATAGGAGATGGCGCAGCATTGCGCTCGGTGTCCGAAGCTATGCGGACACCGGAGATTTCCGGATATCACCAGCTCGTGGAAGAACTTTCCTCATCCCGAGAGATCGATGCGCAAAGTATCTGGCAAAGGTGGTTGCAAGTATCCGGCAAACTGTACTGTTCGCATACCTCGGTGTCCGCATTTCTGCGGCATTCGTGCTTGCGGGACCTCGCATAAGCAGGGGGTGGGGCTGATGGCAGCTGAGGAGGGACGAGGTAAGCTGCCCATTCCCCCCACCCCCTCTCTCTCTTCCAGCTGGTGCCGGCGTGTTGCTACGTCACGGCACAGCAATTAGCGCGCCGGCCGCCGCAGGTCGGATCAATAGCAACCCGGGGCCAGGGCGTCTGCCGCTGCCACGGCCGGCGCAAGGCGGCCCGTGTTGAGCGCTGCCACAGCTACCTGCCGTCTGCTGGCGCGCTGAGCGGCTGGCGTCCGAAGACAAAAGTATCATACCCAATTTATGCTATACATCTTCTAGCCCCCCCCCCCCCCCGCAGTTAGCCTAGCGGTCTAACGCACGGCTTTCCGGAGTGGGAAGGAGTGCCTGGTCTCCGGCACGAATCCGCCTGGCGGACTTGTGTCGAGGTCCGCTGAGCCAGCCACTCTGTCGATGGATTTTAGGCGGTTTTCCATCTGCCTCGGCAAATGCGGGCTGGTTCCCCTTATTCCGCCTCAGCTACACTATGTCGGTGATTGCTGCGCAACCAAGTTCTCCACATACGCGTACTCCACCATTACTGTACCACTCGTCTGGCCTGAGACGTTCCCTGGGGGGGTCCACCAGGGGCCGAATCGCACAATAACCCTGGGTTCGGTATGGGGCGACGGAGGGTTGAAGTGGACTCTGGTAGTCGTCGTGGGGAGCCTCTCCGTCGGTTCTAGATCCCCGGTTCACATACCATACAATAAAATTTCTTCTAAATGAAATGAAATTTGTTATGTACCCCAAGTATTTAATACTACAGTGTCCTGTCACATTAAAGTGGCCACCTGTCAAAAGACTGAACAACTACCTTTTGCAGCTTGGACCGCTACGAGACGTGCAGGAAGAGAGTGAATGAGTTTCTGGAAGCTACCGACAGGGATGTAGAGCTATCCCCATTCCAGTGCTGTAGTCAGCTGCGCTAGGTTTCTCGGTTGAAGATCCACAGCGTGAACAGCCCGATCGAGGTGGTCCCACAGATTCTCGATTGGGTTTTAATTCGGGAAGTTTGGTGGCCTGTGGAGTACGATAAACGTATCCTGGTGCTCTTCGAATTACGCGTCTACTTTGCGAACTGTATGACATGTCGCATTGGCCTGCTGGTAGATGCCATCATCCTGAAGAAAAACGGACTGCATGCAGGGTTGGACATGGTCCCCAAGGATAGATGCATACTTATGGTGATGCACTGTGCATTTCAGAATGAGTAGATGATCCGAAAATGCCACGGAAACATTAAGCAGACCATAATGCTCCCTCCTTGTTTGTTTTCATGCGTTTCACGCCTTACACGTCATTGGCCATCTGTCCGATGGATCATAAAACGTGATTCCTCTGAAAAGGCCACCAGTTGCCAGTGCAGTACTATCGTGGAAAACTCGGGCCTTTGTCGCCGATGAACAACTGCCAGCCTCGGGCGCTATTCTGTATCTTGCCTTCATTTTGCCGAACGGTTCGGTACGCGAGCGCACCAAACAGTCGAACAGAGCCCGAATATTATTCAGTAAGCATTTCAAAAGCGAACCGAAATGCTGTTGTCAGTTCTCCTCACGCCAACCAATGAAAAGCAATTTGCCTCACATCCGCGCATGCGCACTGCAGCGCCACAGCAGCACGAACTCGAAGATGCTAGCAGCCGACATTGGCTTGCCATTTTTCACAATACCGAAAAGTGTGGTTAGAGTACGTAATACTGTTCAAATTTCCCTGACTACGGGCTTCCATGAATGCATGATAACGATAGAATATTGACTGTATTCTGGAAACTGTCATAAATGTCACATTATGTCATTTTATTCTCATTCGCATCAACGTCTTGTTTTGGATTTTACGTTTCGGGACATGAGTTAGGACTGGTGTGTAGTATCACACAGTACAAATATGTGTACAGAAACACCCGAAAAATTCGTCCTTTCCTTTTTGTTTTACATCGTTCCTTAGTTACTCCAAAATTCATGGAGATCGTTCCGTCTATGCAACCAATTGAAGGCAGTTTGTTTATTGCCATACGCATTTCGCTTCCTTTATTCGTGATGATGCTTCACAAATAAAAGAAGCGAAACGCTTATGGGAATAAGCTGCCTTCAATTAGTTGCATAGACGGAACACATCTCCAAGAACCCGAAAAATTGTTTAAGAGAGTGTCAAAGAATAAAAAGACGCATAGAATGTCGTTGTAGCACGCTCCTAGAGATCCAAATGATGATCTAGCCTACTTCCCTATATGATACATCAACGATTTGGTTCATAAAAACAAAATTTAAAAACTAGCCTTTTGCTCTGCAAAGCAGGTTGATTTGGCAGGCCAGTACCATTCCCACACAACAAGCCTGTTGTGCAGGGCAGCCTATGCTCCAGGGGCTCAAAAAACTTGCTTTGCCCTATCTCTGGTCCTATTGGAGCCAGGAGGTTTAAGCCCCACCAAGCTTGTGGTATATGAAATTCATCAGCCAGATAAATAGTGGCGGGTGAGTATGGTCCCACCCTTTGTACAGCAGGGCAGCGTACAACAAACGAAAATCGTACCAAAAGGTATTAAATAAATAGAGGACAATGTGCTTCCTGTAACAAAATACTTCATTAGCTTTACAAAGAAATTATTTGCAGAGGTGTGCAAAGCTAATCTAGATAACACGTTTCAGTCTACCCTTGTTGCTCGTTTACTGGGTGCAATCTGCATCTGTGTTATCACGTATTTACGTTTTGAAATCTGTTGCTTATAGCGAGTTAATATGTATTCCATTTATATGTTAACGCGCTCAGGGCGTTTTTAACTGTTCCTCTCTCTGCTGCAGAATAGCATTGTCTGTGGCTGTATAGGGCATCGACCTGTGTGAAGTGATTATCGCATATGTGTCAAATGTTTATACCGGCGGACGTAGCGAGTCCACTTCCTGTCCACTTAAGCGGCGTGGCTCTGGTATCTCGTTGCAAAACACATAGTAGCAGCGGCAAAATCCGTCTTATAGTTCACTCAACGTCCACTGACGCACGCTGGCGTTGCAGCAGCGCTGGAATTTAAATAGTAGACAATGAAGTTCAGCATTTAACAGTCGCCAATGGGTTGGGTACACGTCGCGTGTTCTTCGTGTTTGTTCACGTGAATTGTGTGACACATCAGTATTTTGAAATTGTTCACTTTTTTGCAACCACTCCGATCAGGACATCACCAGATACAGCTTCCTTAGTGTCGCAGTTTGCAATATATATGTAAGTCAAACAATAGTTTTTACTGTGTAGCTTAGTTTGTCGCCTCGTATAACTTAAGTTCGTGGTAGGGATTATTCAATTCCGACGAAACTCAGCACGGATAACGACTCTTCATTGTAATTTGTATCTCGTCCGTCAGAAGGATATGGTCGGCAATATCCAATTCCAACCATAACTGACAGGAAAAACAAGTTTTCTGTAACTGCATCTCGCGCGTCTGAAGAGTAGGCCATGCAATGTTCAGCCTGATTATAATCGACAGTCTGATGCAGCAAAAGCATCACTGTGTTTGTACCGGCGGTTATAAGAGGAGCGTTCAATACATAATGCAACACTTTTTTTGTCAGAGCAAGTTAGTTTTATTCAGGATTCCAGTACACCATATTATTCCCCATTCTTTCGGCTACAAAAACCCATCTTTCAACGTAATCTCCGTTCAATGCGACGGCCTTACGTACCTTATTGGGAGGGCCTGCATGTCCTCATGGTACAGTTCTACTGCTCGATGTCGCAGTCAACGTGTTGCTGCATCAGTAACCTCCCCATCATTCACATACGGCGTCCTGCAGAGTGCACCCTTCATTGGGCGAAACAGACGGAGGTCGGAAGGTACGAGACCCGAGCTGTAGGGTGGACGAGGAAGAACAGTTCAACGAAGTTTTCTGAGCTTATCTTGGGTGTGCAAACTTGTGAGGCATTGTGTTGTCATGGAGAAGAACTTCGTTTGCATATTTGTGGCGACGAAATATGCTGAATTCGTTTCTTCGAGGGTAGTGCAGAACACTCCAGAGTTAATCGTTATACCATGAGGGAGCCCATGAAACAGAATAACCCTTCAGAGCTCCAGAAGGTTGTCAGCATGACTTTACCGGCTGATGGTGCGACTTTGAAGTTTTTCTTCAGAGGAGAGGTGGTGTGGCGCCACTTCGTGATTTGCCATTTTGTTTCCGGTTCGAAGTGATGAACCCATGTTTCATCGCCTGTGACGATGTTAAGCAGAAAATGGTCACGACCAGCCTCGTAACGCGCAATCAGTTCCGCACAGATGATCCTTTGTCGCTCTTTCTTGCCTTCTGTTAGGCGGCGAGAAAACCAGCGGCCACACACCTTTGAGTACCGCAACTGATGGACGAGTGTCTCAGCACTACCAACAGAGACGTCCAGTTGTGCATCGAGGTGTTTTATTGTGATCCGTCGATCATCTCAAACGAGAGTGTCCGCACATTCCAACATTGCAACTGTTGTTGGGGCCGGCCGACGCGCGGGAAATTGGACAAGATTGCGCTATCTTGATTAGATTAGATTAGATTAGTACTTGTGCCATAGATCATGAATACGACACTTCGTAATGATGTGGAAAGTGTCACGTTGCGATGATGACAGACGCCTCGCCCAACGACTCAGCGTGCTTTTATTCACTGCCAGCTCTCCGTGTAAATTCTGCAGGCGCCTCTGAATATGTACGATGCTCTGGTTTTCCGCCAAAAGAACCCAATAACAGCTCTCTGCTTGGAACGCATCTCTGTTACAGACGCGAGTTTGGAGGTTACGTATAGCGCCGCCATCTACGGAACTTCATGAAACCATGGGCGCCGAACCGAGAATAATCCACGATGTTCCACAATAAATTCCACATTCAGCCGAAATTGGCCGAGATTCCTTCACCAAAGAAGCCGAAGTAAATATTCCAGAATTCGAATCAAGAATAGCTCCCATCATGAGTAATATAGAAGTAGATAACCGCGGAATAGGAAAGCAACAGAAATCACGTAACAAAAGCAAGTCTTCCGGTCCAAACTGGATACCAATTAGGTTCCTTTCACAGTACGCTGGCGCAATAGCTCCACAATTAACATTCATCTACTGCCGCTCGCTCGGCGACAGATCCGTATTCAAAGACTGGAAAGTTCCACAGGTCAAACCAATATTCAAGAGAAGCAGTAGGAGCAATCCACTAAATTACAGGCCCATATCATTAACGTAGATATGCAGCAGGAGTTTTAAGCATAGATTATGTTCGAACATAACGTATCACCTCGAAGAGAAAGGTCTATTGACACATAGTCGGCAAGGATTTAGAAAACATCGTTCTAATGAAACACAACTACCTCTTTACTCATTCTTAAAGTTCAGGGCTATCGACAAAGGATTTCAAATTGATTCCGTATTTCTAGATTTGCAGGAAGCTTTTGACACCATACCTCACAAGCGTTTTGTAATCAAATTGCGTGCTTATGGAATATCGTTTCTGTTACGCGAATGGATTTGTGATTTCTTGTCAGGGAGGCCATAGTTTGTAGCAATTAAAAGTAAAACAGAACTGATTTTTGGAGTTCCCCAAGGTTGTGTTATAGGCCCTCTGTTGTTCCATATCGATATAAACATTTTAGGAGGCAATTTGAGTAGCTGTCTTAGGTTGTTTGCGGATGATGCTGTCGTTTATGTCTAGTAAAGTCATTAGAAGATCAAAATCAACTGCAAAACGATTTAGGTAACATATCATTATGGTGCGAAAATTAACAATTGACCCTAAATAAAGAAAAGTGCGAGGTCATCCATATCTGTGTTAAAAGGAATCCTTGAAACTTCGGTTACACAATACATCAGCCAAGTCTTTTAAGGCTGTAGATTCAACTAAATAACTAGGAATTACAATTACGAACTACTTAAATTGGAAAGAAGCGAGACGTATACGTAACAAATGCTAAATATCTCAAGAAAACGCTTTCTCCAAGTTGTAGATAGCATCTGCAGTAGTCCAGAAGTTCATTACTCGCTTCGAAACAGATAAATGAATTAACTGACAGCACGATACAGCAGTAATTAAATAAGGTCACTACAATGCTGTATACAGTTTTATTATTATTATTATTAGAGCGGTTAGATAAAAAGCATTAACAGCCTGACGTCATCCAATTTCTACCACTTCAGTAATGAAGTGTTTCACAAACAGATATGTGAAAGGAGGTAATATTTAGTTCCATAGGTCATGTTGTTCTCAAAACACAGAAATTGACGAACAGAGTTTTCGAGAGCAAGGTAGAGAGTTAACAGGTAGAAGATAAGGAGTGATATCATTACCAAGAAAATTCGAATGGACTTATATTTGAGAATATTTATTTGTATCAGAACATTACGAATCGTATAAGGATGAATTTATAGTTATCTCGTAAAAACGCATTGTGGTGGTCAGATCTACAACTCTTTGAATGACGGAGATGTTGAGACGACAGAATTTTCATCTCACTAAAAAAGTTTTCTCTAGAATCAACGTTTTCTAATATATTACGTTTCTTATCTTAATGCTGCTTCGATATCTATACTGGATTGAAAAACGTATGAAATATCTTATAAAAGCACAATAAAACAGTTCACAACTATTTCTAAGTTGTTTTCAGAAAACTAAACTGATATTTCGTCCTTTATTTCTCTGGAAGCAGTGAACTAAACGACTGGACAATACAACAGATCAGGAATTCACTGGAAAGCTGTAATTCTGTCGCTCATAAAAATAAAGATCCTTCTGTAAAAACTGTTTGTTATCCGTTTACTTGGTCAAATGTTAATGTCTGAAAAATTATATTAGCTTTACTGCTTATTACATGTGAGATATTAATATAGCGAGTCGCTCATCTGTTAAAATCAGCTATAAATGAGAAGAAGTGTGACTGTCGGTCCCCGTTTCGTGATTTAGACATTTTTTCCAAGCATTAACTCAGCAGAAATAGGGGCTTGCGCTGTCTATACGTCACTATGGTCTAAGTGTGCTTGTCATCAGCCCCACTGATTTTAGAAATTCCAAAGGAATGTCATCTCTGCCTTCCACCTTATTTGATCGCAAGTTTTCTAAAATTCTGTTAAACTCTGACTCTAATACGTCACTCCCCGTGTCTTATCACATCGATTCCAATTTCTTTATCTATTATCCCATCAGACGGTTTACCAATAGACTTTGTTTTGCACTCTTGATGTTAACTCCTTCACTTTTAATTTCAGTAAAGGTTATTTTCATTTAAGTTTGTGCAGTGAAATAAATTCGTTTAAGAGCGCAAGAAAAATAATGCTGACCCAAATAGTTACCCTGCTAGCGCTGTAGAAGATACACTACTGGTCATTAAAATTGCTACACCACCAAGATGACGTGCTACAGACGCGAAATTTAACCAACAGGAACAAGATGCTATGATATGCAAATGATTAGCTTCTCACAGCATTCACAAAAGGTTGGCGCCGGTGGCGACACCTACAACGTGCTGACATGAGGAAAGTTTCGAACCGATTTCACATACACAAACAGCAGTTGACTGACGTTGCCTGGTGAAACGTTGTTGTGATGCCTCGTGTAAGGAGGAGAAATGCGTACCATCACGTTTCCGACTTTGATAAAGGTCGGATTGTAGCCTATCGCGATTGCGGTATATCGTATCGCGACATTGCTGCTCGTGTTGCTCGAGATCCAATGACTGTTAGCAGAATATGGAGTCGGTGGGTTCAGGAGGGTAATACGGAACGCCGTGCTGGATCCCAACTGCCTCGTATCACTAGCAGTCGAGATGACAGGCATCTTATCCACATGGCTGTAACGGATCGTGCAGCCACGTCTCGATCCCTGAGTCAACAGATGGGGATGTTTGCAAGACAACAACCATCTGCACGAACAGTTCGACGACGTTTGCAGCAGCATGGACTATCACCTCGGAGACCATGGCTGCGGTTACCCTTGACGCTGCATCACAGACAGGAGCGCCTGCGATGGTGTATTCAACGACGAACGTGGGTGCACGAATGGCAAAACGTCATTTTTTCGGATGAATCCAGGTTCTGTTTACAGCATCATGATGGTCGCATCCGTCTATGGCGACATCGCGGTGAACGCGCATTGGAAGCGTGTATTCGTCATCTCCATACTGGCGTATCACCCGGCATGATGGTATGGGGTACCATTGGTTACACTTCTTCGTCACCTCTTGTTCGCATTGACGGCACTTTGAACAGTGGACGTTACATTTCAGATGTGTTACGACCTGTGGCTCTACCCTTCATTCGATCCATGCAAAACCCTACATTTCAGCAGGATAATGCACGACCGTATGTTGCGGGTCCTGTACGGGCCTTTCTGGATACAGAAAATGTTCGACTGCTGCCCTGGCCAGCACATTCTCCAGGTCTCTCACCAATTGAAAACGTCTTGTCAATGGTGGCCGAGTAACTGGTTCGTCACAATATGCCAGTTACTACTCTTGATCATCTGTGGTATCGTGTTGAAGCTGCATGGGCAGCTGTACCTGTACACGCCATCCAAGCTCTGTTTGACTCAAGGCCCAGGCGTATCAAGGCCGTTATTACGGCCTGAGGTGGCTGTTCTGGGTACTGATTTCTCAGGATCTATGCACCCAAATTGCGTGAAAATGTAATCATATGTCAGTTCTAGTATAATATATTTGTCCAATGAATACCCGTTTATCATCTGCATTTCTTCTTGGTGTAGCAATGTTAATGGCCAGTAGTGTAAATGGTAAGCATATTGCCATGTTTTCACGGAGGGTGGTTCTAGGCGCTACAGTCTGGAACCGCGCGACCGCTACGTTCGCAGGTTCGAATCATGCCTTGGGCATGGGTGTGCGTGATGTCGTTAGGTTAGTTAGGTTTAAGTAGTTCTAAGTCCTAGGGGACTGATAACCTCAGAAGTTATGTCCCATAATACTCAGAGATATTTGAACCATTTTTGAACCGCCAGAGGTGGTTGTTCTGGGTGCTGATTTCTCAGGATCTATGCACCCAAATTGCGTGAAAATGTAATCACATGTCAGTTCTAGTATAATATATTTGTCCAATGAATACCCGCCTATCATCTGCATTTCTTACTGGTGTAGCAATTTTAATGGTCAGTAGTGTATTTAAAAATGTTCCAGGCTGATGTACAGTAGTCAAGTGTTAGTTAAAGTTTCGTGAGCGACCTGCTTTCTGTGCCGTTTACCCGTCCTCAGAATTCTTCCTACAAATCTCGGTGTGTCACATGCCTTTCCTGTGTCTTGATTTATGAGCTAGTTCACGAGAACAAATACTCTGACACTTGACAGATATGACTTATTGCAGTGACTGATCGTCTTTCCGTCCGTGTAGTGAAATGTTTTCTGTTGTTCTTCTGTATTCACGGACACTACATCAAATTTTCTTATATTCAGGTCAGCTGCATGTTTTTACATAGAGTGCTCATAGGTCTTAAAGTCATTCCGCATTTCGTAAGTTAGTTAATTAAATCATTTGAACGATTCTTTCATCGAAATGATGTGAAATGAGCCAGTTTACAGGATATGGGTAAAAGTTTATTTCTAACATTAATCCACACATTAGCTTTCAGTCCCGCTCATGCCACCATACATAAAAACTAGGTTGTTGTGCTATTTATTCTTTCTCTTTGTTGACAGCCTACAGGTTTTTAAATGGAAATCCCTCCGCGGAATATGAGTTCTCCTGGAGAGGTGAGTTGCGGTTAGATTTACAACTTGTTTTGCTATCTGACAGACATTTCATGGTATTGGGCAAATAATCAAACCTTTTTTTGCATCATATTGAACTCTTTTCTGAGCCGCTGATAGCTTTATCTGTTATATAAACATATACATATTACAGATTATACACTGAAGCTCCAAATAAACTGGTATAGGCATGCAATTCAAATACGGCAATATATAAACAGGCAGAATGCGGTACTGCTGTCGGCAACGCCTATATAAGACAAAAAGTGTCTGGCGCAGATTTTAGATCGATTACTGCTACTACAACGGCATATATATACATAGGACAACGAGTGTCTGTCGCAGTTGTTAGATCGATTACTGCTGCTACAATGGCAGCTTGTCAGGAGTTAAGTGAGTTTGAACTCGGTGTTATTGTCGGCACATGAGAGATGGAACACAACGTCTCCGAGACGGCGATGAAGTGGGGATTTTCCCGTACGACCATTTCTCGGGTGTACCGTGAATATCAGGAATCCAGTAAAACATCAAATCTCCGACATCGCTGCGACCGGAAAATAATCCTACAAGAACGGGACCAACGACGATTGAAGATAATAGTTCAACGTGACACAAGTGCAACCTTTCTGCAAATTGCTGAGATTTCAGTGCTGCGGCATAAACAAGTGTCACCGTGCGAACCATTCAACCAAACATCATCAAAAAAAAATGTTTAGATGTGTGTGAAATCTTATGGGACTTAACTGCTAAGGTCATCAGTTCCTAAGCTTACACACTACCTAACCTAATTTACCCTAAGGACAAACACACACACCAATGCCCGAGGGAGGACTCGAACCTCCGCCGGGACCAGCCGCACAGTCCATGACTACAGCGCCTTAGACCGCTCGGCTAATCCCAAACATCATCTTCTGGGCCCATCAACACCGACATTGGACTGTTGATGACTGGAAACATGTTACCTGGTGGGACGAGTCTTATTTCAAACTGTATCGAGCGGATGGACGTGTACGGGTATGGAGACAACCCCATGACTCAATGGACCCTGCATGTCAGTAGGGGACTGTTCAAGGTGGTGGAGGCTCTGTAATGGTGTTGGGCATGTGCAATTGTAGTGATGTGGAATCTCTGATACATGTAGATACGACTCTGACAGATTGCACATACGTAAGCATGTTGTCTTATCACCTGCATCCATTCGTGTCTATTGTTCATTCCGATGGACTTGGACAATTCTTGCAGGACAATGCGACAGCCCACGTGTCCAGAATTGCTGCAGAGTGGCTCGAGGAACACTCTTCTGAGTTTAAACACTTCTGCTGGCCACCAGACTCTCCAGACATGAACATTATTGAGGATATCTAGGATGCCTTACAACATACTGTTCAGAAGAGATCTCCATCCCCTTATACTCTCACGGATTTATGGACAGCCCTGCATGATTCATGGGTCAGTTCCCTCCAGCTTGATTCATGGTGTCAGTTCCCTCCAGCACTACTTCAGACATTAGTCGAGTCCATGCCATGTTGTGTTGCAGCACTTTTGCGTGCCCTCAGGGGGCCTACACGATATTAGGCAGGTGTGCCAGTTTCTTTGGCCCTTCAGTGTTCAATTTTAGCTCCAGTAGGAGTGGAGATATGGGAAAAACGTGTTTTTACAGTCCCTGGCGTATAGGCTGCCCTTCAAAATAGGGTTGTTGTGAGGGAAAGGTATCGACCTGCCAAATTAATCAGCTTTGCAGGGCAATCAACATGTCAGCAGTAAGAAACAGTTTCCTAGGGCGCGACATGTAGGCTGGCTTGCTTGACAGGCATGTTGTGTTGGAGTAGTATTGGCCTGCCTTAACGAACTTCTTTACATGGCAGCCTTTACATCAGGGCAAATAAATTATTTTCAAGCCCCTGACGTGTAGCCACCCCTGCATAGCCGGCATGTTGCGGCAGTAGTAGCATCCTGCTTCCTTGAACTGTATTGCAGGAGCTATACATGCCAATGAGCAAGGCTAGGGGCAGGTTGAGATAGGTATCGGAAGGAGTAGACAGAACAAAGAGGAGGAGAAATTGGATGGAGAAAGGGGAGGAAAGGGAGAGGCATGAGGCAGATCGAAGATGTAGTGGGGTGGTGGTCTCGTGGGAAAGGAGGGGTGGGAGGTGGAAATGAAAATAGAAGAGAGAGGGAGAGGACGATGTTTCAGAGGGAGGGGGAAGAAAGTACAGTGAGGGAGAGGGTGTGGAGGAAATGGATAGAGAGGAGGGAGGAGTGGGAAGAATAGATAGATCGACAGAGGTGGAGGATGAGATGAAGAGACAGAGGGAGGAAGAGGTGCACGCGTAGGTAGGAAGAAGAGACGTGTTCAATATATGTATCGAATGTATTGCAGGTGAAGCTGTGGGGAAAAGGCTAGTGAGTGGAAATAAGTGTCATTTTTTTCCTCTAGTAGTGTAGGTACAGGCATCACTGTTCTCAAATTGTGATGGGTTATTTATGATTTATTTCATTAGTATATATATATATATATATTGTGATTGTACAGATAAATCTCCGAACTCCTTGAACAGGTTCTGTCGGCTAACACCACATATTATCCTTACTGTGCACTTTTGTCCAATCAATACGTTCTTTCTAAGTGATGAGTTATTCCAGAAATTTATTCCATAAGACTTTACTGAGTGGAAATGTGCTTAGTATTTCAGGAGGTTGATTCTTTTGTTTCCAAGACAAGTAGTTATACGAAGAGTAAAAGTAGCTGTAATGAATTTTTTTAGAAGCTCGGCAAAATGCCTCTTCCGACTCGAGTTTTCATCAATATGTCCACTCAAAAATTTGGTGCATTCTACCCATTTACTGACTCCCGGTAAAGTGCTACACCAGTTGTTAGACCAACAAGTCTAATTTCGATAAAAAAATTTAGTAATACTGTTTATTGTACAGAACTGAATATAGTGTGCTTTCTTCAAATTTTAAGGAGTGTTCATTTTCAGAGAACCACTTAATAATTCTTTGTAAAACGTCATTAACAATCTCTCCTGTTTCTTTCTCTGCAATGGGATTTATTATTACACTGATATCGTGTACAAAAGATACCAATTCTGCTTGTTGAATGTTGTGGAAGGTTATTCGCATGCAGGATGCAACGGATTTAAGTGCAAGTATTTCTGTTGGTGGCTAAGGACAGTGTACTGAACAACATCATGTCATAAGCAGACTAATAATAATAGGTATTACAAGTCATGTTTTTAGGTTAGTAACTGCAAACACATGTGTGAAGAGCAAGCCACTAATTTATATTTGTCACAGGGCAGCAGATCAGGCGTTGAAATGTGGACACATAGACGCAAAACGATTAGTCTATAGCAGTTGAACGGAATGGACAGCGTCTTGAAAGGAGGGTATAAGATGAACATCAACAAAAGCAAAACGAGGATAATGGAATGTAGTCAAATTAAGTCGGGTGATGCTGAGGGAATTAGATTAGGAAATGAGATCTTAAAGTAGTAAAGGAGTTTTGCTATTTGGGGAGCAAAATAACTGATGATGGTCGAAGTAGAGAGGATATAAAATGTAGACTGCCAATGGCAAGGAAAGCGTTTCTGAAAAAAAAAATTGTTAACATCGAGTATAGATTTAAATGTCAGGAAGTCGTTTCTGAAAGTGTTTGTATGGAGTGTAGCCATGTATGGAAATGAAACGTGGACGATAAATAGTTTGGACAAGACGAGAATAGAAGCTTTCGAAATGTGGTGCTACAGAAGAATGCTGAAGATTAGATGGGTAGATCACATAACTAATGAGGAGGTATTGAATAGAATTGAGGAGAAGAGGAGCTTGTGGCACAACATGACTAGAAGAAGGGATCGGTTGGTAGGACATGTTCTGAGACATCGAGGGACCACCAATTTAGTATTGGAGGGCAGTGTGGAGGGTAAAAATCGTAGACGGAGCCCAAGAGATGAATACACTAAGCAGATTCAGAAGGATGTAGGCTGCAGTAGGTACTGGGAGATGAAGAAGCTTGCACAGGATAGAGTAGCATGGAGAGCTGCATCAAACCAGTCTCAGGACTGAAGACCACAACAACAACAACAGCAACAACATGTGTAAATAGCATTCTCAGATAAGTAACCCTTCTGGAACCCAAACTGATAGATTCTAAGTAAAATTTTCCCATTAAAATGTGAGACTACTCTTGAGTACATTACTTTTTCGATTATTTTGGAAAAAGATGTCAAAAATAAACTAGACGAGTATTATTTAAGTCTTTCTTGTCAGCACTTAACAAGTGCATATTTTGACCTGTATGAAAAAATTCCCTGTGCCAGTGCTGCATTACAAATGTTGCTAAGTACACTGCTTATTAAGTTAGAAAAACGTTTCAGGATTCTTTTTGAAATTGCATCAACACCATATAATCCTTTGTTTTTAGAATTTTTATAGTTCCTTATTCTCGGTGAAGGATACTACTCGTAGGCCCTTCCTTTTTTAAATAGTCTCTTGCTAATTCAACTGAACTATTTAACCCTGCTTTTACTGCGGCCTTCAGAAAGTGATATTGAAAGTACTTGTAACTTGTGAGTTATCAGTCACAACATTGTCATGTAGTTTCGTTGTTACTGTATCTTGTACACTGACTAGCCGTCCTGTCTCCAGTATCCCATTTGCTGACGGCGTGATCTCTTTCTATGCAAATTCATTTCTGTGTGGCAAGGCACTGCACTCGGTTAAATGTTCTTCTTTTTTAAAATTTATGAACTGTGGCAGTAATTTAGAACAAGTCCTCGGGATCCGCGCTTAGACGGTTAGAATCATTATGAAGTGAAGCGCGTAGCAGAGAGTACTTTCCTTTACCATATTTTGTAGTACTCATACCTAAGTGTGGGAAGAATTATTTTCAGAACGCCTCTAATTTTATTTCTGCGAGACTGACATGCAGGGGACTAAATAATATGCTTTGTTTCCTCTCTGAATCAGGTTTTTGCGATATCTTCGCCGTTATTCTTCGTGTAGCGGCCACTTAATATTTTTCAGTATTTCTTTCCACTGCATATCCTCCACGCTTTTATTCCCATGCATTTATGTGTGCCAACTGGGTACTTTGCTCGGACTTTTTCTTGGGTGATTTCCAGGTGCTCTTTCCACTGAGAGAAACCCTGCGTGGCAGGAAGTTTTGTTGAATTGGAGAGGCGCACCACGAATGTTTGTAAAGACTCCCAACGAAATCGTTTTCACAGGCTTTCATACACTTCGACAGGACTAGCCAAGTTGCATTTAGCAGGTGACGCTGTTTTGTGCTACGTGTTCACATATGTGTGAGTTCCCAGTATCATTCCCACCATCCTTTATTCCTAATAATTTGCATATCCAGACTTTTTCTTTTTTCCAAAATTTCGCTACTATTTCTTCTTCATGTAGGAACATACGTTATGGGCCCTGTTTGTCAACATTCTCATGACATATTCATGACAACGGTGTAATTGACTTTGTTATAATCTTTCCGTTATAGTTCTTTTAATGTTTATGCTATTATTAATTGTTTATTTTTAATTTTTTCCACTCTTTGTAGAGGACGTTACATAATATACATGTTTGGTTGAGGTACTCCTTTACAAGTGCTTGTTGCTGTCTTTTTCTTGTTCCTTTCACTGCTGTTCAGTTAGCGACTCTCTGCTCCGGCTCGTATGACTGCACCGTTTATGAGTTTTTAGTATTGAGTTTTTTCCCTCATCATCAGACAGTTTGGGTAAGTCGCCTCCTTTTCTCTTAATCTTAGATCACTTGTGTTCCTACATGAAACTACGAAACGTTTGAGGCCATAAATGTGCCGCAAGTATTGATATTTGCTGAAACTTCATGACAAATTAAAAATGAGTACATGAGTACCATATTGGGACTTGAACCTGGGGCTTTTGCCTTTCGGGGGCAACTGCTCTGCCAACGAAGCTATCGAAGCACGTACTGACAGCTTTACTGCAGCCATTACCTCGTCTCCTTCTCAACGTTCTCCTGCACACCTTGCGGACTTGGCACTGCCGTAGGAAAGGATACTCCGGAGAAATGGCTTGGTCACAAGCTAGGAGCACACAGTTTGGGTTTGCCGAAAGTTTCAATTTGGTGCACACTCCACTGCAGAGGAAAACTTTATTTTGGAACAATCGCCCAGGTAGTGGCTGAGGCATGTATCTGCAATATCCTTTCTTGCGGGAATGCTAGTCCCTCAAGGCATGCAGGAAAACTTCTGTGAAGCCTGAAAAGCTCATGTAGTACGGCAGTTGTCCGAAGAAGACAAAGATTAGGGGTCTGAGGTGCAGTTCGGTACACAAGTTTAATCTGCCAGGGAGTTTCAATTGGATAGGATGTTTACAGAATGAAGTTCTCAGCTCTTATAAGCACACATTGATTTTAATTGTTTAAGCTTATAAGATTATTTATTTGCATCATTTCATTTAGAATCATTACAAATACATCTGTTAGAGGATTTTTATTTTATGCAGTATAAAATTCCATGCAGTTGTGGACAAGTTCATATTGGAACTACGAAAAGAAGTACAAACTACGGAAAGAAGTGCAATACCATTTTAGCTCTGTGTGTGTAATTGAGACCAGTGAACCTGGCAATGCTTCACAATTTCTGAATGTTAACGGGAATTAGATGTACGCACTCATGTCCGTCTCCTTCCTCTCTCTGTCCATCTCCTCCTGTTTATTTTCTCCCCTCTCTCTGTTCACCTCCTCTTTGTTTATCGATGTTGCAAAGGAAACCTTGAATGGGAACTGAAGACGTTTAAAATGAATGAGTAAATCAGTTTGGGTCATTGATATATATTGGCATCTGCGAATTGGTAGGCTAATGATTTAAATACCTTGATATCGTAGTTAAAACTGACTGCGAGAGGGAACTAAACCACACATTTTCACACCACAGCACAGCACATAATTTTTCCAGTCGATTTTAACAGAAAAATTGTACAGTGCTGTTTAAAAATATATAACCTATGTCCGTCTGAATGTTTATTAGAGTTGTTGTTGTTGCTGTTGTAGCCTTCACTCTGAAGACTGGTTTGATGCAGCTCTGCATGCTACTCCATCCTGAGTCCGGCCCCGGTAGCTGAGTGGTCAGCGCGACGGAATGTCAATCCTAAGGTCCCGGGTTCGATTCCCGGCTGAGTCGGAGATTTTCTCCGCTCAGGGTCTGGGTGTTGTGTTGTTCTAATCATCTTCATTTCATCCCCATCGACGCGCAGGTCGCCGAAATGGCGTCAACTCGAAAGACCTGCACCAGGCGAACGGTCTACCCGACGGGAGGCCCTAGCCACACGACATTTCATTTTTTTACTCCATCCTGTGCAAGCCTCTTCATTTCCGAATAACCACTACTACTTACATCCTTTCGAATCTGCTTACTGCATTCCTCTCTTGGTGAACCATTACGGTTTTCACTCGACACAGTTCCCTCCAGTACTAAACTGGTGATCGCTTGATGTCTCAGAATATGGCCTGTCAACCGATCCCTTCTTCAAGTCAGTTTGTGCCATAAATTTCTTTTCTCCTCAGTTATATTCAATATCTCATCTCTAGTTACATGATCTACCCAATCTTCAGCATTCTTCTGTAGTAAAACATTGCAAAAGCTCCTATTCTCTTTTTGTATAAATTGTTTATCGTCCATGTTTCACTGCCATACATGGTTACACTGCATACAAATACCAAATGTTTAAATCAATATTCGATGTTAACAAATTCCTCTTCTTCAGAAGCTCTTTTCTTGCCATTCCCAGTCTACATTTTATATCCTTTATTAGAGAATTGTGCAAAAATTTGATGTAAATCAGTCAAGAATATTTCGACATTTTTGTTAACCAAGTTTTCTCTTTATATATTACATATATATTTACGTTCAGTATATATTTAAAAATATGTAGCCTATGTCAGTCCGAACTTTTAAAAAAATATCATGTAAAAATCTGAAGTAAATCGGTCTGGAACTTTTTGATATTTTTGGTAACGACGTTAAACAATACATTGTGTTTATAAATTTACATATATTAAAATATACGGCCTGCGTGTGTCCAGATGTTCATTATTTGAACTAAATCATTGAAGGTTATATAATCTGTCCGTCTTAATCTTTATTAGAGTATTGTGTAAAAATTTGAAACAAATCGATCAAGATTTTTTAGAAATTTCTGCCAACTACTTATCCCCTGTGGAGTGGTCCCTTAGGACACACCGAAATTACCATCGTAATCAGTTGAAGTTGCCACACACTTCTTTATTACAAATACATTGCTCATAATACATTCACAGCAACCATAATTACAACAAAGCTTGTCTTATAAAACACCAGAATCTTTTAAGGTATCTTCCACACATCGGTTTCTTTCAACCACTTACAGTAATTTAAACCATGTCCATGGACTCATAATTAATTCAACATGACTGACAAATGATCACACCTACTTCATCACTTACATGGAAACTCTTTTATGTATCTTTTCAGCTCATACAAGTTCGGAATTCAACAGACAGTAATGTTTTAAGGCTTCTTTGGCCAACTGTTCATAATTCAAATACAATATTCATAAAGCATGCTCGTAAAATATGACAACGTAACTGTCCCAGTTAAAAGTTCTGAGTTCAACACACCAAAATTTTAAGGTTTATTCGGCCAACTTTTCACTAACTAATACGATGTTAATAAAATCGTGATGCATAAAATGTGACTAATATGACTAACTCACACCAAAGTTCTGAGCTCAACAACCCCAAAATTTTTAAAGTTTGCTCGGCCAACTTCAGATTAATTAGAACAATACCACTTGCATATACCAGGTTCGTATGAGTCCAGTACTTGACTATAACGAGAAGATCTTCCCAAGAAAAATTAACAGGGGCCGTTTCCACCCTACATGAGAATTAGTGATGGACCCAAGCACACCAAAAGATTTTAACCAGTCCAAGAAATCCAAGGGACAGGAAACGAAATAAAAAGGTACTCAACTTTGCATTGCGATCAAGTTCAAGAAACCATAAATCTCCACCGAAAGGATGGAATTACAGGACAGTAACCACATAACCCGCGACGTGGGTTGGGGCAGGGCCTTAAATATCACACTGCCACCGTGGTAGTCCGATCCCACTTTGCTCTCGTCAACCAACTATCTGCAACATAAAACACATCAGCGGCAGACAATAATCTGAGGTATGAGATACACAATCCTAACTGCACAACTAGTTATCAATATCTTGCAACGACATATTCCACAAATGAAACAAAGAGAATCAACCTCCGTGACTTACTTGGGCAGTGAAAGCTCTTAAAATCTGATTAGTCAAGCCCTTAAAACCATCACTAAAATAATGGCATAAAAGTTAGAATATCAAGAATAATCTTTGAGACATTTAAAGGCAAGACTAAAATAATGACATAACAGGTAGAATGGGAAAAATATTTCAGCGCAGCTTGGGACACCGAACACAGACTTACGCGCTACTTAGTTGCACTTGTAGCTACGTGTTTAGCCATGCTTCGTGTCTGTTTGATGGTCGTCATTACACTTCCTTAACTGCCGTCAAGTTATCAAGTGAGGACACCAATTTCAGTGATAAGCCACTGGAAGAATTCCAAATGGTTTTTAGTACACTGGAATATTTAGTTAATATGAACACCAGCCACCGAAGCAACTCGATGACTCCAATTCGGTCTGTGTAACTTGTAACCAACTCGACGGAACTTGTCCTTCCAACCTCGAGGAAATCCCCATCAGCATGGCCAGAGGATTTGCATTGTAACGGTTAAACTCGCAATAGCGGCAGGCCACGCTCCTCGCCATGCCCACTCGGCCTCTAGCCGTGCTGCACACAAACACAGTCCCACGTCACTCCACCTCACACCGCGGATACCCGCACACCAGCCACCAGCAGGTCGCGCGCACTGCACTTAAAATCCCCCGCCGCCAAAGATGCGAAGAAGACAAATAAGCATCGAAGTCGCCTCAGCGATAAAAAGACAATCGATGGAAACTGGCGCCAGCAACGCACCAACTCAATCCCCTTCATAGAGTATGCAGGTGTTTGTATACCGTATATATTAACAAACATGTAGCATATGTCTGTCTGAAAGTTTATTAAAGTTTCGTGTAAAAATCTGAAGTAAATCGATGAATAACTCCTAGAGATTTTTGCTAACAGTCTTTACCCTTATTGTTGTGTATATGTATTTATATATCACATGTATTGAAAAAAGTGTAGCCTATGTCCGCCCAAACGAATATAGAATATCGGGTAAAAACCTGAAGTAAACTGGTCAAGAACTTTTCGAGATTTTTGGTAGCAACTTTAAACACCGACTTCTATTTATATAGTGGTGTAGATAGGGTTGATGTTGAAACGAGTATGAGTAACAAAACGACTTTATTTACAAGTAGTGGACACACGCATTGGCTATTTTCAGTTTCTTGCGCAGTCTGGAGAGACGAGAGCAACGACCCCTGGCTGGCTGCCGACAACTGCATTCCTTGTGGAGCGCTGAGCGCAGAGCGGCAGGTCGGGGCCACTCAGCACAAAACAGCAGGGAGCGCTCTCCTTGTCGTCGCCTGTCCGCGCGAGCTGCCGCACGTCGCCCGACGTTCACTGATCCCACAGCGGCGGAGTGCCTCACCCACTGTATCCAGCATACACCTCCCATGGCTACAACCACAACACATTCTGATCACCACGTGCCCTGACAGAAATGATTGTTAATGCCAGAGAGTTCCAGCAAGTGGTTGATACACTGGTTACCTCTATTCTACGCTGCGCAAAACAAAAAATCACCTGTTTGAAACCTCGCCATTTTTCCCATTGCGACGGAGAAGTGTGGAACTTCGCTCAACCTTCCTGTGCAGCGGTGCAAAAGCATGGAGGCCTGCGATGTTACCCTCGGGCTCAGCAACGATTCAAAGAGCGAAGTGTCGGCACATGCGAAAAATAGTCCAGAGCTCAGAAATTCGTGTGAGGAGTTAGGTGGGTTACTGATGCCTCATTGGCACCAAATTTCACAACAATTCTGCCGGACGCCAACATGGACGTTTCAAAACACGCGAAGGTCATCACGACCTCCTCGTCCACATCTGACCCCTTCTCTTGACGCCTCTGCAGAGTAGGTTAAAACAGCGACGCCCAGCGTTTAAATCACTCGCTTTTCTTACAGGTCGCCGAGAAAAACGTATGAAACACACCGCCACTCAGAATCGAAACGAAAAGGTCTCAGGAAGTGGCACAAAGACAGTCAGTGAAACAACCCATTCCCTTGGGGCGTTCGTTTACACACACTGCAAAGTCATAAACGACAGTTTGCAATGCGATGTACAACGGGACGACGTTCCTGGCAAACTGTGACAGTGCTGACACCTCTCCGACGCTCCAACTCTTCGTTAAAGACATCGTGGGGGCTGCAGCACCATTGAAAGTGATCTGACCCCTTTGGAGTGTAGAGCGACCTCAATTTTTCCCTCTGGTGAACAGAGTCGCACCACCAGGGACCGTCCAAAATCATTCGACGAAATCTGAACGTTATTCTAAGCAGTAAAGTGTGTTTATGCATTTTCGGCCCTTCTGCTTCGCTAAACATGTACCTATACAGATACAACCATTGACAGAGTCTTAGCCACCTGCAGGCAGGCAACCATTTTGACACCGTTAGCTGAGTGGCGGTACGCTGCTGCTCTAGCACCTGCTTTCAGGCATGCAGAATCTGAGGGGTGTCGGAGTGGTTGCCTGCCTACAGGCGCTTAGGAATCCGTCAACGGTTGTCAGTATACAGGTACCGTTTTGAAGTGCTCAGTAAAGTTGTGCAGGTGGCACTGAGATTTTCAGAGGGTCCCTTTGCCTTCTTATTCACACATGTGTCAATGTCACACACCGCCATGACCATGCCACATGAGGGCGCGAGATAGGGGGCCTGATAAACCAAAAACACACTTTGCTGTTTCAGTTCACGTTCAAATTTCTTCGAATGGTATTGAACGGCCCCTAGTGGTTCGACTCAGTACACCAGACACAACATTGCGCTGCGCTCCAAAGCGGTCAGATGGCAATGAATGGGGTTGCAGCTCCACGATGTCCTTAAGGAAGAGTTGAATGGTCCAAGGGTGTGTCAGCAGTGTTAAAGGTTGTAAAGAACATCGTCCTGCTGTACATCGCACTGCAACCTGTCGTTGCCGACTGCAAGATGTGTGTAAATGAACGCCCAAGGGAAGGGGCCACCTCCTGACACCTTTCCGTGTAGTTACTAAGACATGTTTTCCTCGACCACCCACGAAAAACTGAGAGGTTTCAACCCCGGACGTCGCGGTTCTACCTCCATTGCAGAGGTGTCAACAGAAGGGCTGAAATGTGGGTTATGAGGCTGTGATGAGCATTGCATCGTGTGACACGACCGCGTTGGCGTTGGGCAGAATTGGTGCCAATGTGAGATCAGTAACCCACATGAATTTCGGGGCTATTATCTTTTTTTCGCATCCTTCGACAGTTTGCTCTTTGAACCGCCGCGGAGCCCGAGGGGGCGATGCAGGGCACCACGCTTTTGCACCATTACAGAGGAAGGCTGCAGGCACCTTTCAGTCAAATTTTGCATTTTTGTGTCGCAATGGCTGTGGTTTCAAATAAGTGACCTTTTAACTGTTCTGCGCAGTGTACAAAGTGTAGCAAAAAGATGGGTAACTCATAACGTTGAAAATTGCTCGAACAAAATGTATTTGCACCCCCGTTTAAACTACTACAATCTTTTCTTTTTTGATAATTGGGGGGGGGGGGGGGGACTTGTTTCTCTATTATTATGTTTCTCTATTATCGCCTCGTTCAGAGCCACTTGTGTCATGGAGCAGAATGTATACCTGCGTCCTCAGTACAATTCAGTAGTGTATCCAGCCGTAAATGGGATATAATGAGATTTGTGTTCGCTGTCCAGTCTGCCAGTCTGCCTAGAGGGCTAATTTTGAACTTACACAGCGAGCGTATCATCAGTTTACAGCAGGGAGCGTTGCCAGCAGTGGAAGTTCACAGCGACGTCATTCGAGCATCCGTTCGCTGCTGAGACACAAGAAAACATTCAAAACCTGCCTCAAAAAGTGTTCGATGCAGCTCCCAAGAAGTCTCGAGAAAATCGTCTTTGATGTTCTCCGTCCATCGTTAACATGCTAAAGCTAGGTCTGTTACTGTCAACAGACCGTGTGGCCGTGTAGTAGAATGCTTGCTTGCTACGTAGGTGGTTAGGTTCGATTCTCGGCTTACGGAAATTTTTAGAGGTGCATGTCCTACTACTAATTCTGTCAATTTAAAATAGATAAAAATGGAAAAAAATCAGTAACGCTTGCCACTGGTAATCGCTGATTCGAGTCTCCTTTCGATTATTATTTTTTTCGTTTTTTTCCCTTTTATAGGGGATAATACGCCATTTAAATATATAATTCATCGAATATATGCGAATTAACAGATATCGTATGGCCATTTTTATGAAAAATGAACGTCTTCTTTTTGGAACATGCACCTTTAGTTTACTCATTTTGAGCCGAAAGGGGCAAGCTGCAGAAAAAATTCTTCGCCAAGATCGCTATGCAAGAACCCGTCCGCCGAGATCTAAAGACAGTAACATTGATTACCGAAACCGGTTATCGAGAAAAAGAAGTTTATCTTCTCTAATCTACATGCACCTTTGTAAACGAGCATTCTATCACACAGGCACACGACCTGTCGTAGAAAATTGGCCTTGGTTTGGCACTTTGAAGAAGGTCGGAAATCTTGAAAGTCGATTTTCTCTAGAATTTTTGAGAGTTGAATCGAACAGTTTTGTAGCATTCGCATTTGAGTTCTGAACTTCACGTACCATAAATATAAAAAATTACAAAACTTCGAATGGTCCCCTTTTTAGTGCTCGACCGCGGTCAGTATCACCAGCTGATGGCACATGTAGCTAGAAGTTATGATCCGTATCTTCCTCAAGCAGACTACAACAGAACTGCACGCTGTTTTGTTAGGGGCAAATAGGAGGATTGTGTTGACTGCTGCACTGAGCTCCACATGTCGGACCCACTAGAACATGGTTACGGCCATTGGCATCTACATTAGTTTATCGTGGGCTGCAACATGCTTTTTTACGAGGGATGACGAAAAGTAATGCCTCCACCTTCGTAACTCTTCAACAGTCGTCACCATTTGTATGCGGAAGGTACTGGGTTGTTCCGTAGCCTCTTCTCTACAGCTCCAATTGGCAGGAAGCTTTAGCATTCAACGGTTGTGTTGTTACAGTGTAAAGTATGTAACCCTGCGCAGACAGTCGGTCAATGCATTTTAACCAACGTGCAGTCATTGTATTCTTGACAGAAGAAGGTGTTCAATGGTTCAAATGGCTCTGAGCACTATGGGACTTAACTTCTGAGGTCATCAGTCCCCTAGAACTTAGAACTACTTAAAACTAACTAACCTAAGGACATCACACACTTCCATGCCCGAGGCAGGATTCGAACCTGCGACCGCAGCGGTCGCACGGTTCCAGACAGGAGCGTCTAGAACCGCTCGGCCACTCAGGCCGGCGAAGAAGGTGTCACCCCAAAGGAGATTCATCAGAGAATGAAAGCAATTTATGGTGATTGTGCTGATGTGAGTACTGTGCGTCGTTGGGCAAGTAAGTTTAAAGATGTTGAGGCGGGAACATCTGACCTACGTGACAAACAAAGAGTTGTACGTCCTGTGACAGCAACCACCGAGTTTCACAAGCAAAATGTTGACATATTGATTCAGGACGATCGTCGTATCACGGCTGACAGGGGTCCGAAAGGAAAAGGGAAATGTTTACCTGCAGCATGACGGTGCCAAACCACACACTTCACGTGCCACCACAGCAGAACTTCAGAGACTGAATCTCACCACCGTACGGCATCCTCCATACAGTCCATATTTAGCACCGTCTGACTTCCATTTGTTCTCGATAGTGAAAGACAATTTGCGGGGACACCATTATGCTTCTGATGAGGACATTGAGAGAACTGTGCGACTGTGGTTGCGGAAACAGTGTGTCGACTTCTTCCGTGACGCCCTCAGAAAACGTGTTCATCGTTGGCAGAAATGTATCAAATTGGCTGGTGATTATGTGGAAAAGTGAATATTGGTAATGAAAGATCACATCCTAAGGATCATTTCTGCGTTTGATTTTTTAAAATATTCCCATCCTAACCCAATTAACGAAGGTGGAGGGATTACTTTTCATTGAACCCTCGTAGAATGGAGTGAAATTCCAGGAATCGGGGCAAGAGTTTAATGTGAATCACACTCCAGTATAATTTTGTAATTGACTTCACCTGATGATGTAACTAACCGTTACGAATTTGGTCGTGCTTCTGAAATAAAGTAACCGTACAGCTGCGGCGGTTTTTTTACTCGACGCGCAAGTATGCGTTGGTCTACTACTACTGTGGTCACCAGATAGTTACCAAAATAAGATACACACAACTAATTATCTACGTATATACCTGAATAATGTTTGTAGAGTAGTTCAAACAATACATTATTCACTTAGAAAACAAGGCGAATTCTGAGCAGAATCTACATCTACATACAGGGTGTTTCAAAAATGCCCGGTATATTTGAAACGGCAATAAAAACTAAACGAGCAGCGATAGAAATACACCGTTTGTTGCAATATGCTTGGGACAACAGTACATTTTCAGGCGGACAAACTTTCGAAATTACAGTAGTTACAATTTTCAACAACAGATGGCGCTGCAAATGATGTGAAAGATATAGAAGACAACGCAGTCTGTGGGTGCGCCATTCTGTACGTCGTCTTTCTGCTGTAAGCGTGTGCTGTTCACAACGTGCAAGTGTGCTGTAGACAACATGGTTTATTCCTTAGAACAGAGGATTTTTCTGGTGTTGGAATTCCACCGCCTAGAACACAGTGTTGTTGCAACAAGACGAAGTTTTCAACGGAGGTTTAATGTAACCAAAGGACCGAAAAGCGATACAATAAAGGATCTGTTTGAAAAATTTCAACGGACTGGGAACGTGACGGATGAACGTGCTGGAAAGGTAGGGCGACCACGTACGGCAACGACAGAGGGCAACGCGCAGCTAGTGCAGCAGGTGATCCAACAGCGGCCTCGGGTTTCCGTTCGCCGTGTTGCAGCTGCGGTCCAAATGACGCCAACGTCCACGTATCGTCTCATGCGCCAGAGTTTACACCTCTATCCATACAAAATTCAAACGCGGCAACCCCTCAGCGCCGCTACCATTGCTGCACGAGAGACATTCGCTAACGATATAGTGCACAGGATTGATGACGGCGATATGCATGTGGGCAGCATTTGGTTTACTGACGAAGCTTATTTTTACCTGGACGGCTTCGTCAATAAACAGAACTGGCGCATATGGGGAACCGAAAAGCCCCATGTTGCAGTCCCATCGTCCCTGCATCCTCAAAAAGTACTGGTTGGTCCGCCATTTCTTCCAAAGGAATCGTTGGCCCATTTTTCAGATCCGAAACGATTACTGCATCACGCTATCTGGACATTCTTCGTGAATTTGTGGCGGTACAAACTGCCTTAGACGACACTGCGAACACCTCGTGGTTTATGCAAGATGGTGCCCGGCCACATCGCACGGCCGACGTCTTTAATTTCCTGAATGAATATTTCGATGATCGTGTGATTGCTTTGGGCTATCCGAAACATACAGGAGGCGGCGTGGATTGGCCTCCCTATTCGCCAGACATGAACCCTGTGACTTCTTTCTGTGGGGACACTTGAAAGACCAGGTGTACCACCAGAATCCAGAAACAATTGAACAGCTGAAGCAGTACATCTCATCTGCATGTGAAGCCATTCCGCCAGACACGTTGTCAAAGGTTTCGGGTAATTTCATTCAGAGACTACGCCATATTATTGCTACGCATGGTGGATATGTGGAAAATATCGTAGTATAGAGTTTCCCAGACCGCAGCGCCATCTGTTGTTGAAAATTGTAACTACTGTAATTTCGAAAGTTTGTCTGCCTGAAAATGTACTGTTGTCCCAAGCATATTGCAACAAACGGTGTATTTCTATCGCTGCTCGTTTACTTTTATTGCCGTTTCAAATATACCGGTCATTTTTGAAACACCCTGTATATACTCCGCTAGCCACCAAGCGGTGTGTGGCGGAGGGCACAATTCGCGCCAAAGTCATATTTCCCCCCGTCTGTTCCACTCGCCGATCGCGCGAGGGAAAAACGACTGTCTGAACGCCTCAATACGAGCTCTAATTTCCCTTATTTTTGAATGGTGATCATTGCGCGATTTGAAAGGTGGTGGTAATAATATAAGCTCTACATCCTCGGCGAAGATCGGATTTCGGAATTTAGTGAGCAGCCCCTTCCGCTTAGCGCCCCGTCTATCTGCAAGTGTGTCCCACTTCAAACTTTTTTTGAGATTTGTAACGCTATCGCGATGGCTTAATGTACCAGTCACGAATCTTACCGCTCTTCTTTGGACCTTGTCAATCTCTTGAATCAGACCCAACTGGTAAGGGTCCCATACAGACGAACAATACTCTAAGACTGGACTAACTAATGTATTGTAAGCTATTTCCTTTGTTGAAGGATTGAATCGCTTCAGGATTGTACCAATAAACCGCAATCCAGAGTTCGCCTTGCCCGTTACTTGTGTAATCTGTGTCATCCACAGAGTTCAATCACAGCATAGTTTAAATAAAACACTTTAGAAGATACACAATTAATCACTGTCACAGCGTCTAGTCAACAAATTTGAACTGGTCTCGCTCAAAGTGTACACAAACGGACTCAGCCACTTGTCACTCTACATCCACTGACTTCTGTGCAGAATTAGTGGCTACATGCATGCTGTACCGCTCGTGTTTTGCACAGAGCGTACTGTATCGACCACCAGCGCGCACACCTCAGCTTCAAAACCACTCCGGTAGTGCTCCATTTGGTATGCGGAATCCCCCTTCTCCGTCTCTGCCGGGACCGCTGTCCGTCCGGCGTGGGAAAGACGGCTCCTCCAGGCCGTGCTGCCCACACAGCGGCCACGCCCACAAAGACAGAAGTGACGTCCGGCTGACTGCAGCGCGGCGCACCAGCTTCCTGAGACCCAGAGCTCGCTCGTCCGTGTCCGTCCAGCTACCGACTCCACATCTCCGCCAGCTCGGCCACGGCAACGCTCGCGGCCAACATGTGTCCGCGCTGTGCGTACTTCGCGACCGCAGCATGACGCTCAGCACGCACGTCTCTCTGGAAACGATGAAATAACCGTACTGCTCGACACGGCACAGCGTAAGTTCGCAACAGGAAAAGCACCCGTAGCTCCGCATACGATCCAACAAGGGGAGGCCACGACGTTTGGAACGCGGATTTACTGCAAACTTCGTACACTCGTAGTACTCCATTAGGACAACAAAATGTGTAAGCAGTAGCGCGTATTTCTCAAGCTTTATTGAGAAAATTGCGAGATAATTTCGGTCGTGAAATATGTACCTGAGCGTGGCCATTTTTACCATGAAGCGGCGGCAACGGAGGGATTAGCGTTCAAGCCCCGTAATCGTTGGGTCGCTGGATTGAGTCCCGTTCGTCAGTTGTTTTTTTTTTTTTTTTAATTTTCAACACATTCATTTTCTTTACTATTTATATTACAATTGATATAATGGGAAGAAATACGTGTAATCGGATGAACTTTTATTAAATTTATAATGTTATTTGGCAGTCTTCAAATTTTTATTATCACAAATAATGTAATATTCGTAACTACCGACTGGTAAACGACCAAACGCATAAAGTGATACTGAAGCTGTATGCTTGTCCGTGACTTGAGAAATCCCTCATACCTGGAAGGAGCCCGTAGCGACTTGTTACCTCCAAGTTTATGAGCGGCACAGACGGCTTTCGAAAGATGTACAATTAATCGTTGCTTTCGGCATTACTAGTACAAGTTGCAGGATGGTATTTTTCGTAAAAACATGGAAAACAAAGTTAAACGGCACCAGCTGCATTGAATAAATGCTATGTTTCCGCATATGCAAGGTCTTTTGAGGTTTTCCGTGGGGAAACAGATCTCGTTAACATTATCAAAAACCTCTCTTTCAGACGATAATTTGGAAGCAAACCATGCATAACGCAGCATTTCCTTAAATATCGGCGCTGCTAATTGGTCGTGCAGTATCGACTGTATTTTAATAGCGTCTTCACGAGAAGCAATTTCTCGTTCTCTTTCGATTGAATACGAACAATTTTGAAGACACGGACAAGCATACATTTTCAGTATCACTTTATGCGTTTCGTCGTTTACTAGTCGATAGTAAATTATATTATTTGTGATAATAAAAATTTGTAGACTGCCAAATAACATTGTAAATTTAATAAAAGTTCATCTGATTACACGTATTTTTTCCATTATATCGATTGTAATATAAATAGTAAATAAAATGACTGTTCAAAATAGAAAAAACTGACGAACGGGATTCGATCCAGGGTGTCGCTGGTGACAACCGAAGGGTTCCTGCTATGAACTGAAATACCTCCCCAGACCATCTTTCCTGGTTGTTGGGCCCTATTGTGGGTGACACTCAGCTTGGTAACCCATCATTGTCCAGGACGTCTCTAGACACGTCTTTGCTGACACCGGAGCCTCGAATCTCATTGACTGAATGACCAACGAAAACTTGTCTTGAGACGCCACAGACAGCGGTGGATATGTTCCTGACGGTCACCCGCCGTATGGCTCCACAACCAGGGTGGTGGCATGTGGTGCCACTAGAATTCCTGTGGTTGCCGTCTGTGGCACCCTTACGATATTCTACACCTTGTTGCCCTTCGTCGCAAGCCATCCTGGGCAAGATTACGCCCGCTCGCACATGGTGAGAGTTTCTACTGCTTATCTTCTTGCTTTTCAAACCCTACCTTGGCCTGAAAGGTCGCCGGATCTCTCCCCGATTGAGAACGATTCGGCATTATGGGCAGGTATCCGTAGCCACTCCGAGATTTTGACAATCTAACGATCCAATTGGACAGAATTTGTCACGATATCCCTCACCACAGCCAACAACTCTATCAATCAGTGCCAAGCCGAGTAGCTCCTTGCATAAGGACTGGAGGTGGACCAAAGCGTTACTGTCTTGCTGTCTTAATAAATCACCCAATTTTTCTGAAACTGTAATAATTTGTTTGTCTGCACCTGTACTTCACGTCTATCTATTTCCCTCTCATTCGGACAATTCCTTCTTGGTTTAAGTGAAAAAATGGTATAAAGCTTTTCTACTCCTTTGAGCATTATCAGCAAAACATTTCGTTTACTGAAGACATATAAAAGTCACCCTGTATGAGGTAATCAAGAATGAAAGTCTATAATTATCAGTGTATACTAGCACGCCGTAATTAGCTGTTAGCGCTCTGCAGTGGATGCTTACGCCTGTTAGTGTATAGCTTTTTTCAGATCTAGAAAGATTCTGCTTCATTATGGGATTTATGGAAGACGATGTGTGAACGAGTGAATGAACTGACGGCCTCACTCCATGATTTGCTCTCTGTGGGGTGGTGAGTGACATTTTTAAAGCACTGAAGTGTTCGCATCTTCAGGATTGCGTTATTTTAGGATGGCCTGCAAGGGCCTTGACACTCGTGACACGCAGTGCTGTGTGTGCCTCAAACTCCTCACATGGGACGTGAAAGCAAACGAGACGCGGAGCTAGTCGAGTTTTGTGACGTCAGAACGTGGAATTCGATGTTTCAGAGCATTCGCAAGCGTGCAAGAAGGAGGAGGAGCTCAACGGCGAGGCTATCAGCGAAGCGTGAAAGAAACAATCACACATGTCAGATCTCAGCTTCGTAGTCTGTGTGATACAAGGTGCCTTCATACTATACGTCACAAGCACAACTAAGAAAACGCGTCATTTTGCGTAAAATTTGTAGTAGTAAAGTGATGGGAAATGAAATATAGTGCCTAAAAGATGTTCTTGTTTGTCGCTTTTCATATTATAGATTACGTGCTACGAAAGTATGCCGTTTCAGGCACTGTCGCGATGGAGATTTATCGAAAACGCGTTTCTATTTTGGTTCGACGTGTTATAAATAAACGGCAGATAATGACGTACTGGTGTTTAAGCTTTCAGTTACCCGTAAGATAAAAGACATAGATTCCAAATTACATCTGTCAACTATAGTTTAGTAGATGTAAGCGCTGATTGTGTTCTGTTTTCCTGCATTTATTTTTTTTTTTTTTTTTGTTCACCTTCGTGTTTTCGTTAAGATTCTGCAATTTTCGATGTTAAGGGTATGAAAGGGTGCTCTCCGTTCAGGTGTGAGCATGTTCCGATTTTGAGAACGCGCCACGGATCATTGACCAATGAATTTACAGGATTACTGTGAACGTCAATGCGTGATTCAGTTTTAATTAATTTATGTTCAAGAAAGGGTTGCACTGCTTGCCCTGGGAGGTGTTATACACTTTGCTTGCTTCGTATTTCTTTTATTTCACACATTTTATAGATTATGTTGCTGAATAGAAACATAGAAGCAGTGAGCAGTATAAATGCCCATAGCGTTTTAATAAAACGTGAGGCTGAGAACACAATTTCTATCTGATGTGGAAGACTAGTGTAAAATTCTGTTGCACTGTTTTCAATGAAAGTCTAGGCTGCCGTCCTTTCTGGACGAACATGCAACGTTTCTATGTTCCTTGTAGCATTGTCATACATATTGCAATTTTTAATGTACAGATTTTTCATTATTTACATCACAGATAGAACCACGTGGCTAGTATATGAATAAATGAATAAATGGCGAAATGTGTGTTTTAATACACTGAGGTGACTAAAGTCATCATATAGCGATATGCGCGTACGTAGATGGCGGAAGTACCGCGTTCGCAAGGCGTAGGTCCCGCAGGATACGGGGGCCGAAGGGCAGTGACCAGTTTTCATCCAAAGAGCTGCGCGCGTTCGTTCGTTTATTCGGAAGGGGAGGCCGACAAGCGTTTGCACCTGTCGTCCCATCGGCGATGACAGAATCGACGCGCACGTCCTGCAATCTTTCTCTAACGATTTTACAGAAACTATTCGGTAAAAAAAATAACTTTTGCTTTACTTGTAGCTTTATATGTCAGGTTCATTGTGACGTGGCCACCATTTCGTGAATGGTCATAGTTATTGTGATACTTATTAGGAAGTATTCCAAACAAGTTGCAATGAAAAATAGGGGTCGCTGTGATGTTGCTGCGTATGAAATTTAGCTAACATGTTGAATTTTTCATTAGACTTTGTTGGAAGTCTCTGTCACCAATCTCGAGAAATCTGATCTGATGTAGTGCACTCATTTGCGATCGCACTGTGCCAGAGTGAAATATCAACAACATTCCTCTTATTTCATAAACGGTTTGAAATATCGAAATGAGATGTTGGCAAATGATAGAACACAAAGATTATTTTGCCGAAAACTTCATTACCCACCGTGTTATTCCACTAACTATAGACTTTTCCGATGAAAGAATGTGTAATTTTTAAGAGCCATCGATAGCTGGTGAAACGAGAAATGCTGTGGATTTTGGAACAACATAAGTGAAGTCATTACATGTTTATTTTGTACTGAGAATGTGCTTTCTCATAAGATGGTCACCTTACCTTTCCTCAGTTCCACTCTTAATGAACCACTGTTTGAGAATTTTCTCGCAATTGCGTCTGCACAACATGTTAGTGAGGTGAGACTGTCTAGTCTCCGCTGAGGTTTGACAAAAGAAGCAAATTTTAATATGGCAACAAGAGATGTGTAGGCTTTACTCAAAATTCCCCGCTCAAGACTCTTCTCTGAAAGTCACAAAAAGTTAACAAACCAGGTAAAAATAAATCACTTCATTTTGGTAGAATTTTTTTTATGTACTAACCAAAGGGGTGACAGATCTTTTTGAATGGTCACCATGCAAGTGTGGGCCCCACTTAATATTCAGAAAAAACGTGAGTGTAGGTTTTAGTTTAGAGCTGCACTTCCCCTCCAGAAGTCGGCGTTTCCCCTACAGCTCTCTGAGCGACCCGCCACCACTGCCACGCTACCCACGCTTCCCCAGCCGACTGTGCATCTAGCGGCCACGGCATTTTGCGCGCATTGAATTAACGTGCTCTGAACGCGGAATGATAGCTGGAGCTGGACAATGGCATATTTCATTTTGGAAATCACTAGGGAATTCCATATTCCGAGATTCACAGTGTCAGAAGTGTGCCGAAAATACCAAATTCCAAATATTACCAGTCATCACGAACATCGCAGTGGCCGACGGCCTTCATTTAACGACCGAGAGCAGCGACATTCGCGTAAAAAGTTGTCAGTGTTAGCAGATAAGTAACACGGCGTGAAATAGCCACAGAAATGAATGTGGAATGTACAGCAGATGTATCCGTTCGGACAGTGCGGCGACATTTGGCGTTAATGGGTTATGCTAGCAGACGACACACTCGAATGCCTTAGCTAACAGCACGAAATCGCATACAGCGCCTCTCCTGGACTCGTGATCCTATCAGGTGTACCATAGACTCCTGAAAAACCGTGTCCTGGTTAGGTGAGTCCTTATTTGAGTTGGTAAGAGCTAATGGCAGAGGCTGAGGGTGGCGCTGACCCCACGAAGACAGGGACCCAAGTTGTCAACAAGGCACTGTGCAAGCGCATGGTGATCCCTAATGGTTTGGACTGTGTTTACGTGGAATGGACTGGATCCTCTGCTCCAGCGGAATGGAAATGATTATGTTCGGCAGCTTTAACACTGTTTGCAACCTTTGGCAGACTTCATGTTCCCAAACAATGATGGAATTTTTATGGATGACAGGATGCCATGTCACCGGGCCACAGCTGTTCACCATTGGTTCGAAGGACATTCTGGAAAATACGAGCGAATGATTTGGCTACCCACATCGCTGACATGAATCCCATCCAACATTTATGGGACATAATCAAGAGATTAGTGGATACACATAATCCAGCACCGGCAACGCTTTCGCAATTATGGACGGCTATAGAGGTAGGGGACTTCCAACGACTTCCAACGACTTGGCTGGTTCAAATGGCTCTGAGCACTATGGGACTTAACTGCTGATGTCATCAGTCCCCTAGAACTTAGAACTACTTAAACCTAACTAACCTAAGGACATCACACACATCCATGCCCGAGGCAGGATTCGAACCTGCGACCGTAGCGGTCTCGCGGTTCCAGACTGTAGCACCTAGAACCGCACGGCCACTCCGGCCGGCACTTGTTGAGTCCATGCTGCAAATACGCCAAGACAGAGGAGGTCCGACGCGGTATTAGAAGATTTCCCATGATTTTCTTACCTCAGTGTAAAGCTAATGTAGCACCTTCGTAAACAGACTGAGTGGTTTTTGAGCCTGATACAACCAACAACTACTGCTGCAGAGAGCTCCCGTCGCAGATCACGTTGGGGAGCACGTTACGTCACGTCTCGCGTGATGTAGTCTACCAGCTCGTTTCGGAGAGTGCAGCAACTACGATGGAAACCACGACAGGTGTGCTTCGCGGTGAGAAACACGCCCTGTGCGAAGACGTTTTTAGCGGCATATTACCTCACAAGGGTCGGCCTGTGGGCCTGAGCGGCGGCAGCAGCCGACTGGAGCCCCGTGCGAGGCGTGGCGGCCAGACGCCGCCGCCTGCCGCCGCCACCCGCCTCCTGATCGATTGCCGCCGCCCCAGATATCCCCGCCCCCCGCCGCCGGCCACCACCCCCGCGGCTGGAGAGCGCCAGAGCGGCCTAATTGCTGTGATGTAATAAAGCAGCCCTTCCCTCCACTCCTCTCCTCTTCTGTCTCATCCTCTCGTGCCGCCTCCTTGTCCTGTGAGAGCAGCGGCCCAGCTGGTGTTGTTTCGCCTTAAGCCGTCCTCCCACGGAGCGTGCCTCTCGCGTCGCGAAGCGCGCCAAACGAGGCTTTCTTCGCGGCTGGTTCACACCCTGAAACGACCTGCTACGTTCACACGGAACGAAACGAGCTCCTCATCGCGATTTGCGACAGCTGTGAGGGATGTCGCCTATATCCGGCGCGCAAAGCACGCATATAGTTTACGATAATGGACACGCGTAAAACTGCTACTCTGGCGCTTTTGCCGAGCTGTTCTGAACTACGAGGGATCAACCAGTGATGCATACAGCAATCATGCAGTCGATTCGTCCCTGTTAAGTTTAAAAAATGGAACAAACTCATCACTGAATGGCGAGCTCTCTAATGTTGTTGTTGTTGTGGTCTTCAGTCCACAGACTGGTTTGATGCAGCTCTCCATGCTACTCTATCCTGTGCAAGCTTCTTCATCTCCCAGTACTTACTGCAACCTACATCCTACTGAATCTGCTTAGTGTATTCATCTCTTGGTCTCCCTCTGCGATTTTTACCCTCCACGGTGCCCTCCAAAGCTAAATTTGTGATCCCCTGATGCCTCAGAACATGTCCTACCAACCGGTCCCTTCTTCCTGTCAAGTTGTGCCACAAACTCCTCTTCTCCCCAATTCTTTTCAATACCTACTCATTAGTTATGTGATCTACCCATCTAATCTTCAGCATTCTTCTGTAGCACCACATTTCGAAAGCTTCTATTCTCTTCTTGTCTAAACTATTTATCGTCCACGTTTCACTTCCATACATGGCTACACTCCATACAAATACTTTCAGAAACGACTTTCTGACACGTAAATCTATACTCGATGTTAAGAAGTTTCTCTTCTTAAGAAACGCTTTCCTTACCATTGCCAGTCTACATTTTATATCCTCTCTACTTCGACCATCATCAGTTATTTTGCTCCCCAAATAGCAAAACTTCTTTACTACTTTAAATGTCTCATTTCCTAATCTAATTCCCTCAACATCATCCGATTTATTTCGACTACATTTCATTATCCTCGTTTAGCTTTTGTTGATGTTCATCTTATATCCTCCTTTCAAGACCATGTCCATTCCGTCAGCTGCTCTTCCATGTCCTTTGCTGTCTCTGACAGAATTACAATGTCATCGGCGAACCTCAAAGTTTTTATATCTTCTCCATGGATTTTAATCACTACTCGGAATTTTTCTTTTGTTTCCTTTACTGCTTGCCCAATATACAGATTGAATAACATCGTGGATAGGCTACAACCCTCTCTCACTCCCTTCCCAACCACTGCTTCCCTTTCATGTCCCTCGACTCTTATAACTGCCATCTGGTTTCTGTACAAATTGTAAATAGTCTTTCGCTCCCTGTATTTTACCGCTGCCACCTTCAGAATTTGAAAGAGAGTATTCCAGTCAACACTGCCAAAAGCTTTCTCTAAGTCTACAAATGCTACAACGTAGGTTTGCCTTTCCTTAATCTATTTTCTAAGATAAGTCGTAGAGTCAATATTGCCTCTCGTGTTCCAATATTTCTACGGAATCCAAACGGATCTTCCCCTAGGTCGGCTTCTACCAGTTTTTCCATTCGTCTGTAAAGAATTCGTGCTAGTATTTTGCAGCAGTGGCTTATTAAACTGATAGTTCAGTAATTTTCTCTAATATACACTGCAAAACCCCATGCGTACGTGGATTTAACTGAAACGGATTTAATGGTGAAACAGATAATCTTGAGATTCAGTTACTAGGACATACTTTCCGGCGAAAACTGCAGCTGTGACTATCGGTTGTCAAAGAGACTCGATGGGGTGTAGTTGCTGAATAATCTCGCCTTTGACTCTGTGTGATGTATCCCAACCTGACTGTATGACGATTACAGTCACTGTTTGTCAGAATTAAGAACTGGAGAATCCTAAAGATCGGAGGATGCGCTGACGAGCATGAGATTGTGCAACCTGTCACGAATATGAATTACACATTCTCGCTTCTCCTAATATGCCGCAGCTGAAAGCGGCGCTCACCATGATCGTCAGCTTAATACGAGCAGAGTGGAGGCACAGTGCCTCGCTGCTATGAAGTTCGACGCTACGATCGGTCTGCCGAGGGCCAAAACACAACACCCCAGTCGGCTCCTCCAGTTCGGAGCACAGCCTGCAGAGAGAGTTCTTGTCTATTCCGCTCCAAGCCCAGTGACGAAGTGTTTATCTTCAAGCTTGTGGAAAGCTGCTTGCTCCCTTCTTCCCGCCAACAGAAGTCGACCACCGATCCTCTCTACTACAGCCCGCCAATGGCGTAATTGCGTCTTTAACAAAATATCACGCCAAGAAAAGGCGAAATGTCAACAGTCTCTTCTCTCCCAGCCACCAGATAGCCTTGCACTACAGGTTGTACTGGTCCTCTGGGAATGAGAAACATTTTATTATGGTTGACTTGAAAAGTCTGCATAACAAAACGAACTGTTATTCTGTGTACAAAAGAGTAAGTAAAAATATTAATTATCTCACTGTGATGAATATCAAAAGCAGTATCGATATTTCATGATAATTAATATGTATTTCGTAAAGATACTGCGAACAATGAAAATAAATGAAGTAGATTTTCTGGTCTGGATATACCTACGAGAAAATGCTATTATTGATAAACAAATCACTTATTTCAGTTGTATTAGCTACGTACAGTAAAAATTAATTGTGCTTTTTTTTCAGGGATTAACAACGCGCGGTATAACGCGAGTCGCTATAAGTATTTTTGGCCGCCATTTTCAAGACGGCAGATTCTTTTTTAAATTACTCCAATGTTACGTGGCGTAAAGCCAAAAGGAGATGGTTTACAATTAGTTTCTTGAGTAAACAGATTAAAGTCAAGTTAATTATATTCATTTTGCAAAGAATAGTATCGGTATCAAAACAGACTCTTGTGGTTGTCGCTTCACGGCTATTTTTTGTTCAAGAGACGAGAGTTTTCACAGTTAGGAAAATGCTCAGCTTTGAATTAATGATAAGTACACCACGCAAAAGGTGTTTGTCCACGCGAACCTACGAAACTATAAATTATTATTCACGTTAAAAGACATTCCATTACAATCCTAAGAATTTCTAGAGTATGCGCTTAAGGTGCTTCACAACGATCTATTCGTAATTTATTTTTCGTCTATACAGACGCTTTATTGGGCACTTTAATATAGAAAGCCTTAACAATACCAAAGATAAAATTATTTGCCCATGGGACGAAGCTGTAGTGAATATGTTGTACGTAGCCTCATGTGATCTTACGATGTGTTATTAACACCACAAGGATACTTCCACCTACTGTTCAGTGACTCGTACTCTCACATAAAATACACCGCTTTGATTCTGTAACGAATGTACAGCCGGCCGCTGTGGGCGAGTCAAACTGGATAAGGAAAAAGAATCGTGGCGAAACAGCCGTCAGGCAAAACCGAACTGTTTCAACCGCTTAGACATTTATTTCAATCGTAACCGATTTCGGTCAGTTTTTGACCATCCTCAAGCCTCACACTGAAATATGAACATAGAATGGGTTTAGAGTTATGCATGATCATAGTAGAAACATACAAAATACAGGGCTATTACAAATGATTGAAGCGATTTCATAAATTCACTGTAGCTCCATTCATTGACATATGGTCACGACACACTACAGATACGTAGAAAAACTCGTAAAGTTTTGTTCGGCTGAAGCCGCACTTTAGGTTTCTGCCGCCAGAGCGCTCGAGAGCGCAGTGAGACAAAATGGCGACAGGAGCCGAGAAAGCGTATGTCGTGCTTAAAATGCACTCAGATCAGTCAGTCATAACAGTGCAACGACACTTCAGGACGAAGTTCAACAAAGATCAACCAACTGCTAACTCCATTCGGCTATGGTATGTGCAGTTTAAAGCTTCTGGATGCCTCTGTAAGGGGAAATCAACGGGTCGGCCTGCAGTGAGCGAAGAAACGGTTGAACGCGTGCGGGCAAGTTTCACGCGTAGCCCGCGGAAGTCGACGAATAAAGCAAGCAGGGAGCTAAACGTACCACAGCCGGCGGTTTGGAAAATCTTACGGAAAAGGCTAAAGCAGAAGTCTTACCGTTTACAATTGCTACAAGCCCTGACACCCGATGACAAAGTCAAACGCTTTGAATTTTCGGCGCGGTTGCAACAGCTCATGGAAGAGGATGCGTTCAGTGCGAAACTTGTTTTCAGTGATGAAGCAACATTTTTTCTTAATGGTGAAGTGAACAGACACAATGTGCAAATCTGGGCGGTAGAAAATCCTCACGCATTCGTGCAGCAAATTCGCAATTCACCAAAAGTTAACGTGTTTTGTGCAATCTCACGGTTTAAAGTTTACGGCCCCTTTTTCTTCTGCGAAAAAAACGTTACAGGACACGTGTATCTGGACATGCTGGAAAATTTGCTCATGCCACAACTGGACACCGACAGCGCCGACTTTATCTTTCAACAGGATGGTGCTCCACCGCACTTCCATCATGATGTTCAGCATTTCTTAAACAGGAGATTGGAAAACCGATGGATCGGTCGTGGTGGAGATCATGATCAGCAATTCATGTCATGGTCTCCACGCTCTCCCGACTTAACCCCATGCGATTTCTTTCTGTGGGGTTATGTGAAAGATTCAGTGTTTGAAACCTCCTCTACCAAGAAACGTGCCAGAACTGCGAGCTCGCATCAATGATGCTTTCGAACTCATTGATGGGGACATGCCGCGCCGAGTGTGGGAGGAACTTGATTATCGGCTTGATGTCTGCCGAATCACTAAAGGGGCACATATCGAACATTTGTGAATGCCTAAAAAAACTTTTTGAGTTTTTGTATGTGTGTGCAAAGCATTGTGAAAATATCTCAAATAATAAAGTTATTGTAGGGCTGTGAAATCGCTTCAATCATTTGTAATAACCCTGTACATCTTGGATATAAAATTTTAAAAGATGGGGGTAGGAGCGGGTGTTGTAACTCCGCTAACGTCAACTGCTAAGGAAAGCAACGCAATTGTTTGTGAAGTTCACGATGCTCCGTCCGTTGCATATCGAATTACGTCAGTGATAGCCAATCAGGCATATAGGACGTAAAACAGTTGTAACAACAAGATATGTACAGCATAGTAACGCGCTGGTTAATAACAAATGAAGAAATAGGTACATTGCATTATACAATAAAGTAAGTACTACAAACACCATTTCGTCAAAATGTCACAAAAATATATTCTACCAAGGAATAAAACTGTACAAAAGAAATTGCAAAAATACACTTATTTAGAAAGACTGCTAAAAAGTACCCATTATGCAATACATTTTATACATTGAAGAATTACTTAGATAAAACAGAGTAGGGATTTGGTAAAAAAAATGTTATACAAATAAATTATAATAACACTGGGCAACAAAAAATAATTTTTGAATGTTTCGAGCACTTCATGAGGCAATTCCTACTGATTTTGGGTTGAGAAAAACAAATATGACAATGAAAAATTTTTATTAGCTCTAGTTTCTATGTTATACACAAGGTGGAAGTATTACATATTAACGGATTGAGAGAAAAGGATTCATTTTAATTTCATACATGCTAACAACAATAAAACTGCATTTGATTTTTTAAACTGGTAATTACATGCTTAGAGTTCTAAATTGCTGGAAAAATACTTCGCAATTGGTCGTGACTGAAGAGAATCATGTGGTGGCCTATTGACTTCGTCGCCGGCCGGAGTGGCCGAGAGGTTCTAGTCGCTTCAGTCTGGAACTGCGCTGCTGCTACAGTCGCAGGCTCGAATCCTGCCTCGGGCATGGATGTGTGTGATGTCCTTAGGTTAGTTAGGTTTAAGTAGTTCTGAGTTCTAGGGGACTGATGACCTCCGCTGTTAAGTCCCATAATGCTCAGAGCCATTATTGACTTCGTCGTGTTTTAGCTTGCCTCTTGTAATGGATTTCCGCAGAATTCCTACACAAAGACCAACAGTAACCCGCAAGCATTACTTCTTTCCAACGGCCCTGATATCTTTGTTCCATAACAGAAATGTAATGATGGAATCTCTCACCATGTTCATCACTAACAGCTCCACAATTAGAAGGGAAAAAGTCTAGGTGGGAGTGGAGAAATTGGATCTTAAGGGACATGTTGCATCCAAGGTTACTGTATTTTTGCAGGGGCACTGTCACCAAATGCTTGTAATTGTCATCTCTTTTGTTGCATAAAAATCCATGAACAACACCCTTGAAGGCTTCCCAAGCTTCCTTTTCTTTCCCCTCCAAAACTTGGTCAAATGCTTCCTTAACTTTTGCACCACTTAATTTCGAAAATTTCTCTCTTATGTAATTAAAGGCCCGTCCTTCTCGGTTCATAGTCCACAAGAGGCTTGGCAACGACATTTTTCTCGCTATTGTGAAGATTTCTTGCAGGCCAGTCTTCTTTAATATAATGCAATTTCCTGTCTCTACTGTCCCACATACATAAGAAGCAGCAATGCTTTGTGTAACCCAGTTGCATTCCTAAGAGTATGGCAGTGACTTTTAGATCACCACAGATTTTCCGTTTGTGTTCATGATATTTAATTGAGTCCAAGAGAGCTGTCATATTTGCATATGTCTCCTTCATGTGAACAGCATGACCAACAGGAATAGATGAAAGAAGGTTCCCCCTTGTGAAGTAACACAGCTTTCAAACTAAGCTTGGAGGAGTCTATGAATAGCCTCCATTGTTGGATCATGGTTCAAATTCAAAGATTTCATCAAGCCATTAATGTCGCAGCAAGCAACAAGATTATTTTTCTTCTCAAAAAAGCACAGGAGTTCCATGTGACGTTTTCTGTACTGTGAGATTCTCACATCACTTTGGAGAAGATTCCATTGCTGTAGTCGAGACCCAAGAATTTCTGCATTCTCCTTTGACAGGCCAAGGTCTCTAATGAGATCACTCAGTTCCGCTTGACTAAGTCTGTGCGGTTTATCATCTTTTCCCTCAAAATCAGGGCCACGGGATGTGGAAGGCTTGTTTGGTTCTTCTTGTTCCGCACTGTCTTCATTTTCTACTTCAAACACACAATTTTCGGGTGGAGTAGGAACTGGTAAATTATCCGAATGTGGAATGGATCGAATAACAGATGGAAGATTCGGGTACTGAACTGTTCTTCTTTTCTTCATAGACAATCCTGCCTTTATAGGTGGAGTCAGGCAGAAATAGCAGTCATCTGTATGGTTTATAGGCTCCCGCCAAATCATAGGCACAGCGAAAGCCATATATCGTTTCTTCTTTTTCAGCCGTTCTCGCAGTGTAACTCAACATGCGTTGCAACATATATGTGGGGCCCAAGACTTATCCTGGTCCCCTACTTTCATACCGAAATAATACTGATAGGCAGTCTTTACAAGTGGCGTCAGATTGCGTTTCTGTGAGGAAAATGTTATTTCACCACAAATACAACAAAAGTTATTCACCATATTTACACATTTTCGTGGAATTTTTACAAATTGTACACTAAAAAAGCACTCGCGAACCAGAAATTTTGCATTAATTTGAGTAGAAACTACATGTAATTCACAGTCACAGCAACAGTATCTATGTTTATGACTTACAAACAGCTGAAGAGCATTTGTGTTTTGTTATTTGACAGGTGAGCCAACTCCAAAAAAAAAAAAGAAAAAAAATCCCCCAAATTTAAAATCTTCACTCTAAAAAATGAAATGTTACTTTATCTTCAAAACAAGAGCTAATCTGTCATTTTACGGCGATTTTTTAATTCGGCAGATGGAAATACATGTAAATTTACTATTTTTAAGCCCGAAACATTTCCATTGTTGCCCAGTGTAATTATTATAAAACATCCAACATTCCACATAACACCTTCACACTATGTTTTTTTTCCTTCTTTTTTCCTTTCCTATAAATACATACCCCCAAGCTATGCATAACATAACACTGACACCTCTTCTCTTTCTGAGCTCAACATCTCACTCATTATGGAGGGATGCCGACTCAGTTTTTCAGTATAGCAAGTGTGAAGTTGTGGCAGAGAAAATGGCCCAGAGATCACCGGTGTGTGTGTGTGTGTGTGTGTGTGTGTGTGTGTAGTGAGTGAAGTGTTACGAAACAATGTGTGTATAGCGTGTGCAGTGACTGATAGTGAGATGTGTGTGAACAGTGTGGCACTACATTATTTAATAAATTATTTGTAAAAACTGTAGTGTACACGAGGAGTAAATCTAAACTAGAAGTTTGTAAATGTATGTGTGTACGAATTAGCTTATTTTAAATTGGTCTAAACTTGTAAATTCTTTGACGTGTCCTATATCCTCGCAGAAAGAGATGCACGGATGAATAAAGCTACTACTACTACTACTACTACAACTAAAAGAGATAACCAATCATAATCGGTTGTGAGAACACCGATAGCCATCTGTGGGGATTTATTGCAAACTCGTAGATTGTATGCCAGCTGTCGGTGTCGTTGAAAGCAAACTGTATACACTGAAGCGCAAAGAAACTGATACGGGCATGCGTATTCAAATACAAATGGCTCAAATGGCTCTGAGCACTATGGGACTCAACTGCTGAGGTCATTAGTCCCCTAGAACTTAGAACTAGTTAAACCTAACTAACCTAAGGACATCACAAACATCCATGCCCGAGGCAGGATTCGAACCTGCGACCGTAGCGGTCTTGCGGTTCCAGACTGCAGCGCCTTTAACCACACGGCCACTTCGGCCGGCTTATTCAAATACAGATATATGTAAACAGGCAGAATATGGCGCTGCGGTCGGCAACGCCTGTATGAGACAGCAAGTGTCTGGCGCAGTTGTTAGATCGATTACTGCTGCTACAATGGCAGCTTATCAAGATTTAAGTCAATTTGAACGTGGTGTTATAGTCGGCGCAAGAGCGATGGGACACAGCATCTCAAAGGTAGCGATGAAGTGGGGATTTTCCCGTACGACCATTCCACGAGTGTATCGCGAATATCAGGAATCCGGTAAAATATCAAATGCCCGACATCGCTGCGACCGGAAAAATATCCTACAAGAACGGGACCAACGACAACTGAAGAGAATCGTTCAAGGTGACAGAAGTGCAACCTTTCCGCAAATTGCTGAGATTTCAGTGCTGGGCCATCAGCAAGTGTCAGCGTGCGAACCATTCAACGAAACATCATCGATAAGGTCTTTCGGAACCAAAGACCCACTCGTTTACCCTTGACGACTTCACGACACAAAGCTTTACACCTTGCCTGGGTCCGTCAGCACTGACATTGAACTGATGATGACTGGAAACATGTTGCCTTGTGGGACGAGTCTCGTTTTAAATTGTATCGAGCGAATGGACGCGTACGGGTACGGAGACCACCTCATGAATCCATTGACCCTGCATGTCAGCAGGGGACTGTTCAATCTGGTGGAGGCTCTGTAATGGTGATGGGCGTGTGCAGTTGGAGTGATATGGGATCCCTTGATACACCTAGATACGACTCTGACAGATGACACGTACGTAAGCATCCTGTCTTATCACCTGTACCCATTCATGTCCATTATGCATTTCGACGGACTTGGACTACTCCAGAAAGACAATGCGACACCCCACACTTGTAGAATTGCTACAGAGAAGCTCCAGAAACACTCTTCTGAGATTAAACACTTCCGCTGGCCACCAAACTCCCCAGACATGAACATAATTGAGCACATCTGGGATGCCTTGCAACGTGCTGTTCAGAAGATATCTCCATCCTCTCCTACTATTACGGATGTATGGACAGCCCTGCAGGGTTCGTGGCGCCAGTTCCTTCCAGCACTACTTCAGACATCAGTTGAGTCCATGCCATGTCGTGTTGCGGCACTTCTGCGTGCTTGCAGGGGCCCTACACGATATTAGGCAGATGTGCGAGGTTCTTTGGCTCTTCAGTGTATAATGTAATGTACCTATTTCTTCATTTGTTTTTACCTTTTGTGTAACTATTTTGTATATAGCGTACTGTAACAACTGTTTTACGTCCTGTTTGCCTGATTGACTATCACTGACGTAAATCGATATGCAGCGGGCGAGGCATCGCGTATATAAGCAACAACTGCGTTGCTCTTAGCAGCTGACGTTCGTGGAGTTACAAAACCCGCTCCATTCACCGCCACTGCCTACCATCATGGTTATAATGTTTTATTTTAATAATCGTTGTATGTGATGTGTTTTGTAGCTTATTACTATTATCAGAAATCCCTCTAAATCCAGTTCATATTTCAGTATGAGTGTCTGAGGATGGTCAAAAACTCACCGAAACCGGTTACTTTCGAAGTAAGTGCTTTTCCGGTAGAGACTGTTCGTGACCATTTTTAAATACACTCCTGGAAATTGAAATAAGAACACCGTGAATTCATTGTCCCAGGAAGGGGAAACTTTATTGACACATTCCTGGAGTCAGATACATCACATGATCACACTGACAGAACCACAGGCACATAGACACAGGCAACAGAGCATGCACAATGTCGGCACTAGTACAGTGTATATCCACCTTTCGCAGCAATGCAGGCTGCTATTCTCCCATGGAGACGATCGTAGAGATGCTGGATGTAGTCCTGTGGAACGGCTTGCCATGCCATTTCCACCTGGCGCCTCAGTTCGACCAGCGTTCGTGCTGGACGTGCAGACCGCGTGAGACGACGCTTCATCCAGTCCCAAACATGCTCAATGGGGGACAGATCCGGAGATCTTGCTGGCCAGGGTAGTTGACTTACACCTTCTAGAGCACGTTGGGTGGCACGGGATACATGCGGACGTGCATTGTCCTGTTGGAACAGCAAGTTCCCTTGCCGGTCTAGGAATGGTAGAACGATGGGTTCGATGACGGTTTGGATGTACCGTGCACTATTCAGTGTCCCCTCGACGATCACCAGTGGTGTACGGCCAGTGTAGGAGATCGCTCCCCACACCATGATGCCGGGTGTTGGCCCTGTGTGCCTCGGTCGTATGCAGTCCTGATTGTGGCGCTCACCTGCACGGCGCCAAACACGCATACGACCATCATTGGCACCAAGGCAGAAGCGACTCTCATCGCTGAAGACGACACGTCTCCATTCGTCCCTCCATTCACGCCTGTCGCGACACCACTGGAGGCGGGCTGCACGATGTTGGGGCGTGAGCGGAAGACGGCCTAACGGTGTGCGGGACCGTAGCCCAGCTTCATGGAGACGGTTGCGAATGGTCCTCGCCGATACCCCAGGAGCAACAGTGTCCCTAATTTGCTGGGAAGTGGCGGTGCGGTCCCCTACGGCACTGCGTAGGATCCTACGGTCTTGGCGTGCATCCGTGCGTCGCTGCGGTCCGGTCCCAGGTCGACGGGCACGTGCACCTTCCGCCGACCACAGGCGACAACATCGATGTACTGTGGAGACCTCACGCCCCACGTGTTGAGCAATTCGGCGGTACGTCCACCCGGCCTCCCGCATGCCCACTATACGCCCTCGCTCAAAGTCCGTCAACTGCACATACGGTTCACGTCCACGCTGTCGCGGCATGCTACCAGTGTTAAAGACTGCGATGGAGCTCCGTATGCCACGGCAAACTGGCTGACACTGACGGCGGCGGTGCACAAATGCTGCGCAGCTAGCGCCATTCGACGACCAACACAGCGGTTGCTGGTGTGTTCGCTGTGCCGTGCGTGTGATCATTGCTTGTACAGCCCTCTCGCAGTGTCCGGAGCAAGTATGGTAGGTCTGACACACCGGTGTCAATGTGTTCTTTTTTCCATTTCCAGGAGTGTATAAGGAAAAGGCCGGGTCTTGGCTGACTAAAGGATTCCGAAAGAAGGGAACTGAAGGACTGCTTTTCCCTGGACAGGAACAAGCCTTTAGAACCAGTGCCTTCAAATCAGAAATCGAGAAACAAGCACAAGGCCGAAAGTGCAGACCTTGCAAAGTATCTGAGGAAACAATCGACCACATCTTGAGCTGTTGCAAACATATCGCTTAGACTGAGACGAGCAGAGGCATAGAGCCATGGCACAAATCGTCCACAGGAACGCTACCATCTGCTGGAGGCGAGGTACTACTGGGAGCCCAGGTTAGAAAAACGAACATGCCAAATTAACTGCGGGATTTCCGACTTGAGACGAAACACGTAGTGGAGGATAGTACACCAGACATCACAACTGTGGCCAGACATCACAGCTGTGGAGAAAAAGTAATTATGAATTGATGACATTGCATTCCCAGGCTACAGCAGAATCAACGAGAAACAATTGGAAAAAACTGCCATATACGAGGACTTGAAAATCGAACTACAGCGTCTCTGGTGTAAACCAGAAGAAATCAAAGGACGCAGTGGTTATCGGCTCAGTGGCGGCAGTGCCAAAACACCTTACTGGGCACTTGAGAACCATTAGCATTTACAAAATATACATCTGCCAAATACAGAAAGCCGCCTTCCTGGAAACAGCTCGACGTATTCGCTAGTACGAGTGCAACACGCACTCCTAGACGCTTCGGAAATGCCCAACAAGTGACAAAATACAAAATACAATGTAGTGAACTCTTTTTATGTGTTTACTGTAATAATAGTAATAATAATAATAATAATAGTGCCGACCGGTGTGGCCAAGCGGTTCTAGGCGCTTCAGTCTGGAACCGCGCGACCGCTACGGTCGCAGGTTCGAATCCTGCCTCGTGCATGGATGTGTGTGATGTCCTTAGGCTAGTTAGGTTTAAGTAGTTCTAAGTTCTAGGGGACTCATGACCTCAGATGTTAAATCCCATAGTGCTCAGAGCCATTTGAACCATATGAAAAATAATAGCGATGAACGTGTGGAGTTTCAGAAATGTCGGTCTTACTAAAACCGTGTTAAACAATTTCCTTATTACGTTATCGTCAAAAGTGAGTAATAGAATGTAACATAGTCGTATGGCAGCAGTAGAGATTAAATCAAAAGCGGAGAAGCAATTTACGTTGAGATATGCTGTGTGAAAATTATTTAAACCGACAAACTGGAAGGTTGTAAGGGACATCAAAGCAAATATTTTTCTCTGATTTCATATTTTCCTGTGAGGATTTTTTAAACAGGTAGAGGGAGTTTTCTCTGGAAAATTAATTAAGCCAACAAACTCCAGGATGTTGCACGGGACACTTTCTCAGCTGTGTTTTCCTGTGAGGCTCCATTTTTCGAGGACATCACATCTGTCTTAAAGTAGACAAAAAATAACACAAACAATTCGTAATTCTTTGTTAACCAAGACAACAGCGTTAATGAAATTACTTCTAAAAATGTCTCCACTGCCATTTATACGAGGTTACACCAGCTGGTCACGTTCTGTTTAACACGGTCATAGAATACAGAAGTGTCCTCAGTTTCTCCTGCGGGTATCTAGATCTTCTTCTCATACAACAGGTGTTTTGTAAATAAGCTTGCACATCTTTCCGCACACAAAAAAGTCCAGAGGCATCAAATCAGGGGATCGAGTAGGCCATGATAGAAGGCCATTTCGCCAGTCTACTTTTCTGGAAACTGTCGGTTCAATAATGGACGCACATGACGACTGAAATGTGCCGGCGCCTCGTCACGCTGGAACCACATGCGCCGACTTGCGAGTGGCACGCCATCCAGCAATCCTGGCAACACTCTGGCGAGGAAATCGTAATAACGGGTGCCATTTAATGGCCTAGGTATGAGATATAGTGCAATTAAACAGTCACCTGCCCCACGTTCACTTGGAACCACAACTGATGAGCGCGAGTAAACGTGGCTCACGGATAAATTCACACCAAGCATGCAGACTGTACATACGGAAGACCACCATCACGCCCTAACGTTGCTTCATCCGTAAACAGTGCTGAGGATGGAAATATAGGCTGTGTTTGACACACTTCTAGGCAACTCTGCGAAAACTGTGCTCCGAGTGATGATCATGGTTCCAGCTCGTGAACACGCTGTACGTGAAATGGATGTAATACCTACTCGTCAGGGACGATTCTTACATTCGTCTTATTCGCAACCATGGTATAGTTGCACGAGTGCTGATGGAAGGACCTTGTTCCACCTGCTGCAGGACAGCTTCCTCAAATTGCAGACTTCGTTCTGTTCGAGTTCGCCCCTGTTCACCGTATCTCACGCAAATGTGATACACAGCAGTAAACGTCGAACGATGCAGGGTGCGGCGATTGGGATTCGGTTTTGATAAACCCACTGTGCTGCTCATTCGTTGCGGTTCGTTGTGGTAAGCACCAACCATGTCAGTGTACTCACTCCAGGTGTGTCGCTCCGAGTACTATTCTGAACCAAGACGTACAAATGGTACACATGGCTCTAGGCACTATGGGAATTAACATCTGAGGTCATCAGTCCCCTAGACTTAGAACTACTTAAACCTAACTAACCTAAGGACATCACACACATCCATACCCGAGGCAGGATTCGAACCTGCGACCGTAGCAGCAGCGCGGTTCCGGACTGAAGCGCCTAGAACCACGCGGCCACAGCGACCGGCCAAGATGTACAACTAAATGCGAATGCGAAGCAGCTTTTACAAGACCGAAGTATGCCCCCTACCGGTACAAGAGAAACCGTTACAGCAACAAATCAGTCATTACAACTGACGAGCGAATGCGCCTTCTGCGGGATTAAAAAAATGCTCACAGGAAAATATGACGTTAGAGAAAAATACTTGTTTTGATGTCTCGTGCGATCTCACAGAGAGTGTCGGTTTAAATAACTTTCAGCCTGGTAAAGTATGTTCTTAACGTTAGAACTACTATTATGTAGGATCGCTGTTTCAGCGTTCATAGGCGTGAGCTCTGCGGCACTCTCGGTTTTAGCGTCGCGTGCAGGCAACTGTGTTACTGTCGGAATACAGGATTTGCTTGGTTACTTGATTTGGTGCTGTGCAGATGAGAGCATCCCAGACAATTCGATAACAAAGCCAGAACTGTTTATTGGGCACCAGGTCACCAAATTGAATGAGTATGCGCTCGACAGCGTCCCAGACAATTCGATAACACAGCCAGACCTGTTTATCGGGCACCAGGTCACCAGAGTAAGTGGGTATGCACTCTACCGCATGGCTAACTAGCGCAGCTGCTGTTGCTGCTATGCCAAACAATCGCCCGCTAGTACGGATGATCTATGCAAGTGGTGTTGGTTCAAAAATGGCTCTGAGCACTATGGGACTCAACTGCTGAGGTCATCAGTCCCCTAGAACTTAGAACTACTTAAACCTAACTAACCTAAGGACGTCACAAACATCCATGCCCGAGGCAGGATTAGAACCTGCGACCGTAGCGGTCGCGCGGTTCCAGACTGCAGCGCCTTTAACCGCACTGCCACTTCGGCCGGCTAGTGGTGTTGATATGTAACCAAGAATTTTATTAGGATAATTAACAACCCCAGTTTGTTGTTAATAAATCTTGGACAAAATGACTGATAAAGTATTGACACTTATTGAACGAGTGCATTTATTCTGCTATGCTATATGTGGTGAAATGGCGACTGACGGGTGGGAGGATGCTGATGTGATTTTAGGACGTTCAATAGGGTGGTTCTTAGCTGCCATGTCAGAAAATTCCAAGACGAATGTGAGTAAAATCTCTAAAATTCTGGAATTATGGAAATACAACAATCGTTACAAGGCCTTTGCTTTCCCCAGTCCATGATCATATTTGTGCTGATAAGTACAATCCTAAAACTATGCCTTTGATTTCAAAAGTATAGCTAAAGTATGTAGTTGGGGGCTACGACAATGTCGGTATATTGTGGCCCTGAAGATGAGCTTAGTTTTGTCAGAATGAGGCAGCTATGGTGCTACGGCTCTGAGCACTATGGGACTTAACATCTGAGGTCATCAGTCCCCTAGAACTTAGAACTACTTAAACCTAACTAACCTAAAGACATCCCACACATCCATGCCCGAGGCAGGTTTCGAACCTGCGACCGTAGCGGTTGCGCGGTTCCAGACTGTAGCGCCTAGAACCGCTCGGCCACCCCGGCCGGCTATGGTGCTACCGTCCCTTATTACGTCGCACTTTCCTGCAGTGGGCGTTGGGACTGTGAATAATGTTGGCCTCCTCTCCTTGTCTTACGCTGCCATAACACGGGACGTAAAGAAGAATGTGGTTGTGGAGCTGTCACAACGTGGAATTTCGCTTTGGGGAGCAATACAAGTGTGAAACACAGAAACAGCAGTAGGAATGAGATTAGCGATAAACTTTACCTCAAAGCGCAGTAGAAGAGATGAAGGAATTCTGCTACATTGCATGAGGGACAAAGTAAAGAGGACATAAGAAGCAGGCTAGCACAGGCAAAGAGGGCACCCTGCTGTTACAGAAGCCTGCTAGTATCAAACATAGATATAAAATTGAGGAAGAAATTTCATAGAATGTACGTCTGGAACAAAGCATTGTATTCAGGGGAGGCAACGTAGCGTTGGAAAGCGATATGAAATGGAACAAGCAGGTGAGGGTTGTGGTACGAAAGGCGAATGGTCGCCTCGGTTTAGTGGGAGAGTTCTAGGAAAGCGTGATTCGTCTGTAAAGGAGTCCGCATATGGGACGCTAGTACACGACCTATTCTTGAGTACCGCTCGAGTTCTTGGAATCCGTGCCAGGTCAGATTAAAGGAAGACATCATAGCAATTCGGAAGCGGTCTGCTAGATTTGTTACTGATAGGTTCGAACAACACGCAAGTGTTACGGAATCTTTGGAGGGAAGGTGATATTCTATTCGAGGAACATTATTGAGGAAATTTACAGAACCGACATTTGAAGCTGACTGGAGAATGATTCTGTTTGTTCCAATATACATTGTGCGTAAGGACCACGAGGACAAGATACGAGAAATAAGGGCTCATACGGAGGTACATAGGTAGTCGCTTTTCCGTCGCTCTATTTGTGAGGGGAACAGGGAAGGAAATGACTAGTAGTGGCACGGAGTATCGTTCGCCACGCCCTCGTACGGTGTACTGCAGAGAATCTATGTAGATGTAAATGTGGATGTAGATGTACTCTGAGCTGAAAGGATTGGCACTGGAGAGTATATCGCGATGGTCCGCCTCAGACCACCCAGAAGGCTGAGGGAGAAATGAGCACCCGTAGTCTATGGCAGCCACTGTCTGATCAGCTATAGGTAGGTGCAGTGGCGAAGTACATCACTCTGTCGACCGCCGACGCCTACAACTGGCTTCGGTTTCAGAAACCCGACCGGCTGGCCGCTGCCAACCGCTACAATCCGACACGTTCAGCTTCTCTCTCTCTCTCTCTCTCTCTCTCTCTCTCTCCGCAAGGCTGTAACGCCACACACCGACCTATAATCCACTACCTGTTTAGAATCAGCCACACCTAACTAAACACAGACACTCGCGCGCAAATGTTAGTGATAATGACGAGCAAACTGCCCCGTTTGGCTTTTAAATGTCCGTACGCCACAGGCACAGCATCGAGAGAAGAACAGTCCATTCTTTGACAGCCGTGTATCTCCCAACTGAATCAATATCTGGTCTCACCATTCACGTGTGGTCAGTTGCAGAACAGAGATACCCTCCATGACGCCAGCCCCTCCCCTGCCATCCATGCTCATCTCTTCGCAGGCTGACTTTTCGAAGCGTACGGGAAGCGCAATAATTTCCGGACCAACACACTGATGTGCCAAAACATTGCGACCAGCTGCTTATAGGCGTGCTGGTCCACCTTTGCAACGCAATACAACAGCGTTTCCGCCTGGCAGAGACCCAACAAGTCCTTGGTAGGTTTCCGCATATATGTGGTAACAGGTGTCTACGCGCTAGCTTCGCAGTTCCCGTAAATTATGGCCCGGTGCTGTGTCAGAGCGGGTCTGAAAACGGACTGAATGGTACGTCGGGAATGTTCCGATTTCTTCACGTGGCATCCCATTTTCTAGCGTTCACAGTTCCACTCACTATCTCTGGAGGACAAAATGACAATACGTAAACTCAAATAGCAACGGGTGATAGCCTCTAGACGACTTTGGGGGGGGGGGGGGGGGCAAGAAATCGATTTGAGTTCATTGTTACGCTCCTCAAACCAGTGTATCACGATTTGGGCCTTGTGAGATGGGCAGTTAGGCTGCTGTAAAACGCCAGCACCGTCGGGAAAGAGTATGGAAAGATTCAGGTAGCACCTAACAATGTTCACGTAGTCTGCAGCTGTCATGCTGTCTTCGATTGCTACCATAGGTCCCATGGACGCCCAGGTAAAGGTCCACCATAGCAGAACACTGCTCCCACCGGCTGCGTCCACGGTGCGGTTTATGTTTCGAGCATCCCATCGCCTGGCTGACGGCGTCTACGGTCAAACTGTGAACTTGGTGTTACAACAAACCCACATCATCCTGCCATACGATTCGTTTCCACTGCTTCACTACAGTCGTAGACTGACGATGACTCTAGGTGAACACGTGTACGCACAGTCTCTCCACTGTGCAGCCCCATGCTCAACAAAGTGCGTTGAACGAAACGCTTGTGTCTGCACCATCACCGTACAAGAGCCCTTTAATAGCAAGTTAGTGCTACTCTTTTAAAGGATTCATGGCTGTGATCATTTAACTAACGGACTTTAAGTGGCTGGCCGGTGTGGCTGAGCGGTTCTAGGCACTTCAGTCTGGAACCGCGCGACCGCTACGGCCGCAGGTTCAAATCCTGCCTCGAGCATGGATGTGTGTGATGTCCGTAGGTTAGTTAGGTTTAAGTAGTTCTAAGTTCTAGGGGACTGATGACCTCAGATGTTAAGTCCCATAGTGCTCGGAGCAATTTGAACCATTTTTTGATTTTAAGCAACTGAAGTGTCGTCTCAAAATAATAATAATAATTTGCACGGGGGAGTATAGATTAGAAAGCAATGTTTGAACAGAGATACATTTAGCAGTTGTAATTATTTGCAGCCAGTTAAAAATACGGTTACCAGTCCAAATGAGCACGTAACTTTGGAATAAGTGTTAATATTGGTGCATAAGTTCGTAGCGTTTCTGTTTTACATGTCTGTGTTCGTATTGCTGTGGGTTTATTTACCGACTTCCATTTCTTATGTGTAGTTTACCGTTGCTATTTCAGTTTACGTATTGTCATTTTGACATTCGGTGATAGTGAGTGGAACTATTAACGCTAGAAAATGAGATGCCACGTGAAGAAATCGGAAAATTTTCGACGTAGCCTCCCGTCCGTTTCCAGCAGAGGCGTGGCACTAATGTTTTTTTTCTATTATTCAGCAATAAGCGAAACACACCGAGGAAGGCCATTTGCAATAGTGGCCCAATCATCAGAGGCTATGTATTGACAGAGTGGTCAGATACCCTGAAAAAATTGACAGTGACAACGGCCGCAAAAGAGTATGCTTACATATAACAGTAGTGTAGTTAATGCATTTCCCGTAAGAAGCGAGGAAAGCTATTTTAGGGGCTTAAAGATCCATTATGTGTACAGCTCTCTTACATTCATTTACAAATCAGTACGCTGGTGTGCTATTTGTGACGATGTATGAGAAAACATATGTCGTTGAACCACAGTTACGGAGGCGGTACATCCTGCATGCTTTTCTAACGTGTGTTATTTCTTGTACGGATATTGTCTTAGTGAAAAGGCATGCCATATAATAAAAAATACCTTTACTGTCATAATTATTGTTTCACAGCTCACTCACAAGTCTTATAAAACACTGATAAAGATGCAGAGTAAAATTTGTTGTCACGTAAGATGGTACTACAAAACTCACGTGGTACTGTCCGCTATTCCACTTAACGACGCTTTTCGAAAAAAAAACTCCTGCCTACACGTTCCTGTACGGATACTAATATACAGTGAAGAGCCAAATAAACTGGTACACTTGCCTAGTATCGTGTAAGGCCCCCGCGAGCACACAGAAGTGTCGCAGACGTATCAGGGGTCCCATATCACTGCAACTGCACGCGCTCCACACCATCACAGAGCCTCCACCAGCTTGAACAGTCCCCTGCTGACATACGAGGTCCATGGATTCATGAGATTGTCTCCACAGCCGTACGCATCCATCTGATCGATACAATCTACACCTACATCCATACTCCGCAAGCCATTTGTGGCGGAGGGTACCTTGAGTAGTCGTCCGATCAGACATGTTTCTAGTCATCGACAGTCCATTGTCGCTATTGACGGGCCCAGGTGAGGCGTAAAGGTTTGTGTTGTGTAGCCACTCATCAAGGGTACATGAGTGGACCTTCGGCTCCGAAGCCCGTATCGATGATGTTTCGTTGTATGGTTTGCAGCTGACAGCTGTTGATAGCCCAGCATTGAAACCTGCAGCAGTTTGTGGAAGGGTTGCACTTCTGTCACTTTGAATGATTCTCTTCACTCGAGACTGTTAGGTAAGTCCTTGGATTTCCTACTCCTCTGTCCAGTACAGTAGATTCACACGTGACGCCTATGCGGCCATCCGCGATTAGTATCACCGTCAACATTGATCCCTTTGCCATTTTACACTTTGCGAGTTCGTCTCTGGCTTCCAATATTTCGTCGAAGCTACCTTCAACTAGATGTCCATATCTGCAGCAGTTTTCTCAAATTTAAGACTTTATATAGAAATACAAGGAACCATAAAAGAGCATACAAATGACAGGTCTGCACTCCAGAGTGTGTCGTAAGCGACGTTTTCCGTACGGAAACAAATCTGTCCCAAACCGCCTTAGTGAACTGCAGTCTGATATTTCCAATCCATTCATGTTACTGTTTCCTTTTCTCATTGCTTTGATCGACCACGAAAGAGTATCACGACGAAGTCACACAGGTACACAAGTCGTCTTCGAAATCTGTCAACCAATGCGAGGCATGGCGATAGAATATGCCCCGCCACCGCCGTTACGTCTAGTGGCAGTTTCTGTGTGGAGGTGACGCACATGACGATACAGGACGCACATTTTTAATGGGAATGTTACTTGGCAGACGTTGTCCCATCACCAACTACGGACACTTCGCAGCTATAAGTAGTGCACTTTGCGTCGCTCCGCAGTGAAATGCGGAAGATGCCTTCGAGGAGATCCGTGACAGCTTCCTGTTGATATCATTACTTTTACTTACGATGATAAGCAGAGAGCCTTACAGTGCAGACGGAGAAGGCGACAGGGCGTGCGAGGAAAATGTTGAAGTAAGTCGACGGTGTACAAATTACGGAAGGATGGACACGATACTGAAACGTATGGAAGTGCCTACGTTAAAGGAGAAGAAGCAAAATGCAGACAATTATTATACGATCGATGACATGGATAAGTGTCTTATTAGGCAGCCATTTCAGTACCGACTTCAGGAAATATTCATAACTTTTGTTGCACAAAACTGGACATGTAGGCTAGCAAAGAACCTTCGACCCAAACAGTTTTGTATAAGGGATTTTATTTTAAAAGTTGCCGTAATGAGCAAGATGTCATGTGTGAACGAGACGACTTAGTTTCAAAACAGGCAAACTATACTAGATTTTTACGGAACACTCAAACACCAGAATTACAGCGGCGAGTGGTTTATTTCGAAAATGCAGGTCCTGTTTGGTTTTCAAGGGAACCTTATACCATACTTCATGCGAAACTGTGGGAAGTTCAGTATCGCTGATGGAGGTGGACAGTGATCACCTTGTTTCCAAAGCAGCCATAAAGGATGAATTAAATTAAAATGTGGAGCCTGTGGTGCCCAGTGGAGATGCGACAAATCACCCTCGTGCACATAAATCTAGTCCTGGATAATGTGAGCGATATGAACAAGGGGCCTCTCGTCATGGAACACAGACAGCATTGGGGAACAAACATCGTGTCACGAGATGGATCCGATCAGCCAAAACGGATACTTAATCCCTGGCAGTAATGCAACCTTGCCGGGTAACTGTCGGGCCCATGCGACACAACGACGTGGCTGCCTGAACCCCCGCTGTGTTTCACTCACCGGACGTAAACTCAGCCAAAATTTGGAATCCCTGTGAAAACAGACTCATCGAACCAACTGACTTTCTTCCACAGCTTCCATGTTTTATGGCTACTTTTTAACTGTCCATGATTCATGCTGTGCGAGATTACTCTCCAGACATAAAATTTAGCAAACCTTTTTCACGGCTCCATTGAAATTCTTTTAGCTGTTAGCAACTGCTTCACTTTTTCGACTGCTGTCTTTCCCACAGATATGCTCGTCCTTATTTTTTGTGTACAGATTCCGTTCCATGTCATTAAACTTCCCAGGCACAGAAACGATTCTACTTATGCTATCTTTTTTCCGTCTAAGAATTTAACTGTCGCTTCCTTCTTGCTTATTCTACCACATTTGTCTTTTCTATAGTTACCTTCTTTCCATATTCCCCCCTTCTTGCAATAACTGTTCATCTGCTACAGCTCCTCTTCTGATTCTGCTAGCGCTACTTGACCATCCGCAGATTTTAAATCTTTCTGCTCCAATTACGACTCCAGCGTCCTTTGTGGCCTTCCCTATCACTTCTCCGTATATGCTGAATTCCCTCGGTGGCAGCGAGCGTTTATACCTTAGACCTCTTACAATGCTCGTCCCTTCCGTATCCTCATTCCCTATTCTATCAATTTTTGCTTTGTGTACATCTCCTTTGCTAACCTTGTATCTTTGTATCTGCACATTTTCCTGTTATGGTCATATGCATCTCTGACGAGTGGTTTTGGATTTCCATCTCGCCCTGCAATTTCCTTTCGTGTTGTTTTGTTGATGACAGGGTTAGCTAGTGCGGCATTCAGTTCCGCAGTGACTTTTGCAGCTGCTGTCCTTCTATTTTTCGTCACAATCGTCTTCAATGATCATCCGTCAGTATTACACAACGCGTTGTGACTTAGCGGATGACGTTCTCCCGCTTTCCCTGTATGGGCTGTGAATCTTCGATACGGTGCCTTATGAAACAGCAAAAACTTCGGCTACGCCATTTATCTCCGTATCGTCACAGAACCGTGTTCTGACTAAGACTGACACTTTCAACGCATTGAAGGCATTGCACAGATGCTGTTCGTGATCAAATACAACAGCGCAAACTACAGGTTTGGCCAGCATCTGCATTTGTATTGAACCATGCATTTCCAGCTGTTTTTCCATATTTTTGTCCCAATCCCTGTGTGCAGGGCATTGGCTTGCTAGCGTGTAGCATGTGTCGGGGCTCCGCTCGTGAGGACGCTGCAATGTATGCTGTTACCGCCCCCTCCCCCCCCCCCCCCCTTCCATGTAAATAGGACAGCGCTGCCCAGGTGTTCGGTCCGTTTTGGCAGATAAGAGTGACCCAGTTTAACCACGTCTCACGAGGAAAATCGAGACTGGAGTCCCTTATTCAGATTAGACTAATTTGATAGCTTAGCAGGCCAGGGAATTAATACGGTTCCGCCGATAAACGTTTCCTATTAAACCCAAGCAGCACTACCTCGCGTAGTTTGTGTCGCGCGTTCCACTTGTGGATTCTGACCGCGGCCGCGGGAGAGATTTAGCGCAACGTCACGATTAGACGAAGCGAGTTGAGTATCCAGAGTCATCTGCTATGTTTTTCTGCATCTCAAGATTTTCTATATTTTCTCCTAAACTATGATAATGATTATGTGATAATATAACTAGGACCCAGTGAGTGCATAGTAATTTCAAATTCATAAATAAGCTTAGTCCCATTGAATTTCATTGCTCATTCCATACTGTTTGCTAATATAGTTGCAGGGACCTAATTAATTAACTCAGAAATTTTCTTAATAACGAAATATTATTAATAGAAAAGGTACACTTTATATATCTAGTGAGCGGTAGCAAACGTATTTCGGCATATTAATGCCTATCATTTGAAAGTACATATCTCCAACTTTTCCGTAAGGTATCTAAAACTGTCTGAAACTAATAATATTCCGAATTAATTAGCATTAAACATTTACAACACTGCTAATTTAAGTTACAAATTATGTCAAACTTCTGAACTTGCACATTATAATTTTTCAGATATATTTTTTTATGTTCCATTTGACGTGCAGCGTTTGTTAATTAACTCGACAGTTCAATATTTTGAGGGTCTTAAAATATTTTATTTAAGATGGCTGCCATCAGTAGTGAGCAGTGTAAAACATATTGTTCATAGGCGAAACTATATACAAGCGCAACACATCTGAGGTCTGGCAGTCTGCGGCTGAGAGTAAAGTGAGCAACACCTGTCCCTCTTGACGGGAGCAGTGTGCCGTAGTCCGATAACTAACATCCTGAAACATTCGCGTATATAGCGTAGAGTTCGCTTTCTCCACTCGTGGGTTTCATTCATGCTTCTGTGACAGTAACTACTAATTAATTCCTTGTGAGAACTTATTAGAGAAACAGTGAATATTGACTCCTTTAAGCAATGACTGTTTAGCAGGACGGTGTTGACGATTATTTTTGTGAATTGTCTTCATTGTTTCGAGTTTATTAAATATATACGGGGACTGTGATGTGCTGAAATGAACGTTAAATTTTTGCCACATGTGAATCGTTTTGAACCCTTGGACTGCGCTGTGTGAGTACTGCCCGAGGACAATTTAACAGTCCATAAACTATTGTAGTATTGTAACAACCTGCTTTCCTTTAATTCGAACTGTATGTGAGACGTGAAATTGGCAATATCAGTGAATATATTACACGGAGAGTGTGATTAAAGTGTTTTAAATCTACCTCTGGGCCGGCCGAAGTGGCCGTGCGGTTAAAGGCACTGCAGTCTGGAACCGCAAGACCGCTCCGGTCGCAGGTTCGAATCCTGCCTTGGGCATGGATGTTTGTGATGTCCTTAGGTTAGTTAGGTTTAACTAGTTCTAAGTTCTAGGGGACTAATGACCTCAGCAGTTGAGTCCCATAGTGCTCAGAGCCATTTTTTTTTCTACCTCTGGTGTCGGCCACATGTCACAGACTTTTAGTAGAACTTCTTTCAACCAGTTTAGAGCCACCGCAGCTACCGAGAAGGATTGAAGAGTCTTATGCATAAAGAAGCAAGTTTGTTCCAACGGGATCTTCCGAGGACACAATAGGGAAGCGACGCTTCGACTTCGGCTGCTAGAGATTAGATTAGATTCAGTTTTCGTTACATAGACCCAAAAAATGAGATGGTTCTCGTGGGTGTGGAAAATGTCAGAAAGTATAACATGAAAACATAAAACATTTGAATATAATACTTACTCCCGTCATCATTTGTCAGAAGATTGTCTAAATAGGTGAATACAACGCGGGAAACTGGAACAGCTAATATTTACAGAATTAACACGCTGTCAGAATGAAACGTTGTTATTCACTATTAATAAATTTATCTTACACAAAATACCTAATGTTGACTCTTGTGATCAACTGCTGTCAAAACTGAAATCTAACAGACATTTTTACTTAAGCTGGCTTAACAGTCTCTGTTAAGACACTCATCTGTAGAGTAGAAGGATTTGCCTATCAAAAAGGCTTTCAAAATCCGTTTAAATTGTGCTTTATTTGAAGCCCAGTTTTTAATGGTTGCTGGAAATTTATTGAAAATGTGTGTTCCTGAATATAGGACCCGTTTTTGGACCAAGGTAAGTGATTTTAGGTCTTTATGTAGAGTGTTCTTATTACTAGTGCAACAAGTACCATTATAACAAAGACCAATTTTCGGTAATACCAGAACACCTAAGTGTGTGCGGGGAAGTTTTTACCTCGTCTACAGGCAATGTAGGCTTCACGATCAGTCTTTATTACTTCCTCGGTGCCCTCCGGTTGTTGGGACTTGGCTCGTCGTGATATTTGCCGTAAGTTTTGGCAAGTACTTTTTTCTCTCATACGGAAACCTAATCACGCATGAAGCTCTACGGTTACAAATCGCAATCCTTGCGCATGTTCAGCGGCCGCCACGCTGAAGTCGTCATCCGAAGGGAGCCGATTCAGCCATCTCTGACGATATCGCCTGCCTGCATCTCGTGGTCGTGCGGTTGCGTTCTCGCTTCCCACGCCCGGGTTCCCGGGTTCGATTCCCGGCGGGGTCAGGGATTTTCTCTGCCTCGTGATGGCTGGGTGTTGTGTGCTGTCCTTAGGTTAGTTAGGTTTAAGTAGTTCTAAGTTCTAGGGGACTGATGACCATCGATGTTAAGTCCCATAGTGCTCAGAGCCGTTTGAACCGTTTTTGACGATATCGCCTACCATACGCTACGAAATGTCGGACAAAGCGTAGGCGCCACGGCTGCGGCATAAAACCAGAACCTAGGTGTTCGCAAAGAAGACGTCACGTTTGCTTATGCGCGTAATCTAAACAAAGTCCAAAATGACGTATGCAGCATTGAGAATAAATCGCACATGTGAGATGCAAATGCATCGTCTGAGGTTCTACATTCCCATTTATCTAAAGCAGGAATCTTTAGTAACATTGGAAGTCTCGTTTTGCCTCCCGATATGAAAGACCTGAGGTAACTAACGAGGGGACTGTACGAAATTCCCCTCACCAATTTGATTCGTATTGACAGGGTTAGTAGCCCACGACAAGGATTTCCACATTTTTTAATAGGAAGACCAACTCTCGACGTTTTTTTTAAAAAAATCGAGTCGTAAAATTTTAGGCGTGTTTGTATATACTCATGTTCAGAAAAAAACAGAACACCTTGAACGACTAGAGAGAGGACGTTCATATTCACAGAACGTTCATATTCGCATTAGTATGTCCTGGAGAAATGATTAACTTCTGAAACATGTCGGCCCGTGGGTTCAAGGTCAACACTGATAACGCGGCGCAACACCACCTATCGGTAAAATGTGCCTGCGGCTCTCAATGTCGCCATAAACCGAAGGTAATGGATCAGAGTGACTTGGGCAGACCTTAAGGGTGCCTCGCAGACTTATGCGTCAACCGTACCGCCAAATCAGCGAGTCTAATAGATGACGCGTTATTGGCACGAGAGAATGTGATGCATCTATCCGAGAAACTGCTGCTCATGTGGTACGAAGTTTCGGCAGTGCAACGGGTGTGTGCAGAAGGTTCACGGAAGGCAGCAGAACACGAGGAGATGGGTCAGGTCGCAACACCCAGACCACTCCCTCCTCCCGCCTCCCCCCTCCCCCCCTCCCCTCGAGAAGACCGACACCCAATGCGAATGGCATTACAGGACAGATGTGCGTCCTCCTCGGCTATGGGGCAACAGTGTAACACACTGTCAGGGGTGACAGTCCATCGCCGTTTATTACGGCACAGGTTACGTGTGCGTCGTTCACTTCTCTGTCTACCTTTGACGAGTGTGCAGAAACATGCTAAATACCAAAGGTGTATGGAATGGCATCAATGGAGTCAGGAATGGCGTCAGATAGTGTTTTCAGCCGAATGCTGGTTGTGTTTGTTTGAAACTGATAACTGCATTTGCACAACACATACTCAAGGCTTTAGGGTGTGAGGTGCTATTGGGTACAACAACAGATCACAGATGGCACTGTGGCCAATGTGACGTGAATGACGCTCTGCGACCCACACCCATACCCTTTCTGCACGACACCCCAATCGCCATTTTTCAGCAAGACAATGCACGACCACGTTTTGCTGCAGGAAAACGTGCCTTCTTGGTGCTACAGGATGTCAGCCTTTTTCTTTGGTTCACCAGATCTCCAGACTTGTCGCCAATGGAAAATGTTTGGAATTTGGTGAAACGATGGATGCAGCGCTGTGACACAGTACCAGTCACCACATATAAACTTTGGAACCAGGTGAGTGCAGCATGGATCGCTATACCACAGGACTGAATGCTAATCATTTCCACAGAACTACTAATCCTGTGAATATGAACGTCGTATGTCTAGTCGTTCAAGCTGTTCCGTTTTTTTTTTTCCTGAACACGAGTTTACTTTGTATGGTCGTAATAGGCAACGAGTCCACAGCCGAGCGCGAAGTCTCGGGATCGAATCTCGCTCCCGGTAGTTATTTTCATCAATATTCGGTGCTATGCTTCGATATGTGTGATAGGCCGTTTAACTGTGTGCTAATGGAGAACCGTTTATGAATGTAAACCAAGTTTGTTTGCAATAGACGCATTGAAAAAACAATGGACATGCAAAAATTCGGCTTTTCTTACATCTGCTGTATGTCACAATAATTGTTGCTTTCCATATTCTTTCTATGCGTACCATCCTGATTCGTGTAGTGCTGCTTAGGTTACACATTATACTTGTCAGAAATGTAGATACAATATTGTAAATAAAGTGACTGCAGTGATTTGATTAAAAGTTCTCGTGTATCTTTTTTCATTTTCAGTCTCCTCAAGAGAAATATTTTATCTCTTTTTTCATGTTAAAGATTTTGAAAATTGTAAATGAATGATTAAATATTGAGACTTTTCACGGTCGTAATGAATCCGTTATTAGAATTAAGTGGAAATGAAAGATAGACTACCGGCATTGAGTTTCGATTCCGAGACCTTCGGCAATGAAACCAAGAACTTCCACGCTCGGCTACAGGTTCCGTGAACGCTAGCGCCCCTATAAGGCTTACGGAATAAGCAGGCCTATGATTTTCAAACTCTGTTCTCTCAAGAACGATTGAAAGTTGTGTCTTTCTTTTTACATATGTTGATGTCCTAGTCGTGCCCTAGACACCGAAACCGGCGAGGGGAAATTCGTACTGTCCCCTCGTAAGTGGCTGTTTCCAAGATACACTACATCTGCACTGCACTTGCTCAGTTCAGAAACATCTGCATCTTAATACAACTTTGTTTGCACCAGCTTGTGTTGCTACTAAACATTATGTTGGCGGAGTTTGCACTAGTTTAGCCGGCCGGTGTGGCCGTGCGGTTAAAGGCGCTTCAGTCTGGAACCGCGTGACCGCTCCGGTCGCAGGTTCGAATCCTGCCTCGGGCATGGATGTGTGTGATGTCCTTAGGTTAGTTAGGTTTAAGTAGCTCTAAGTTCTAGGGGACTGATGACCGGCCGGCCGAAGTGGCCGTGCGGTTAAAGGCGCTGCAGTCTGGAACCGCAAGACCGCTACGGTCGCAGGTTCGAATCCTGCCTTGGGCATGGATGTTTGTGATGTCCTTAGGTTAGTTAGGTTTAACTAGTTCTAAGTTCTAGGGGACTAATGACCTCAGCAGTTGAGTCCCATAGTGCTCAGAGCCATTTTTTGACTGATGACCACAGCAGTTAAGTCCCATAGTGCTCAGAGCCATTTGAACCATTTGATTTGCACTAGTTTGAGTTGTTACTAAACATTATGTTGGCGGAACGTCTGATTGGAACCCGGTGAAATGCAGCTGCGGACTACTGTAAGCTATGTTCCGCTTGTGCGACTGTTCATCACTTCCAGGTTCGTTCTCACCAGCTTGTCTGTTTGCCAGCCCGGCCTTCCATAAGGTCACAGGTCGCAGCCCTGTTGGCGACACGCCGAGACAAGGATCCCGTCTGCTCATAAGCCGTGCCGCCTGCAGCTCAGACACAATACGGTGCCTCTGGGGACCTCATTACCGGCACCGCGGTGTTTCAGTCTCGGCTCGCCATAAAACACTTGCAGCGCCGATCTATGGACAGAGCGTGAGTCTCGCACAGCAAACCTAGACAAAAAGCTCTGTCCCCGAAACCAACTAGGCTAGGCGGCTGGATACGCCTAGCACGGATAAAGGAGACCAGCACAGCAAAAACAGGAGGCCAGCTAAAGCCTTCTCAAGCGATCATCTCAAGAGTAACACAGTAAGAGTTCGTCACCTAAATACGACAGGTGGTGACAGTGGTCTCCTTACTACAGAATTATCCGAAATGCCTCAAAGGACCTTTTCAGAAACTGCAATATCAATTGCTTTGTAACGGCTGAATTATAATGTTCATATTCGCATTTCACTATTGAACAAAGGAATTTTGCATAGAGAAAAATTCCCAGTCTTTATAGATGTTGGTACAATGAATTTGAAACGAAAAATTCTTGTTCCTTAGCTCCTGTTTTCGTGCTATATGAAGATTCTTGCATCTTTATTTCTGTTTTTTAGCTATCGTTTCCTTGAAACTTCCTGGCAGATTAAAACTGTTTGCCGGACCGAGACTCGAACTCGGGACCTGCAAGGTTCGCAGGAAAGCTTCTGTAAAGTTTGGAAGGTAGGAGACGAGGTACTGGGAGAAGTAGAGCTGTGATTAAGGGGGCGTGAGTCGTGCTTGGGTTGCTCAGTCGGTAGAGAACTTGCCCGCGAAAGGCAAAGGTCCCGAGTTCGAGTCTCGGTCCGGCACATAGTTTTAATCTGCCAGGAAGTTTCATATCAGCGCACACTCCGCTGTAGAGTGAAAATCTCATTCTGGAATATAAGATATATTTCGCCTTTACAGAATTCGGTGTAAGCTATAGCTATCTCGTTATAATTCAGGGGGCCCTCTTGAGTGCACTCTCTGGGCGCAGTCACTAAAGGGCATTTAAGAAGACGTTCCAATGTCTCTATTTCACCACATTCACATTTGTAGTGTCTGTGTAGCCTTACCTTGTCATAAGTTCTTTTGATGGTCCGTGTCCTTAGTCTATTCAACATTTCCCAGTGTCGCCAGTCTAGGTGAGACCCCTGCGATAGAGTTTCCTCTGTAATAAGGGCTTCTAGTATTCTAGTATCGTTTTCTTGTTATATTATAGTATCGTTTTCATTCTAGTATCGTTTTCTTGTTATATAAGGAATGCCACGGAAAACACACGCGAATTTTTTTCATAGATGGTTCGGAAACCAGTTTGAAAACTATGTTATTACTGAATAGAAATGTACTACCTTCCATCCCAGTGGTATATGTAGCCCTACCAAAGGAAATTTACATGAGTGATATTTACACTACCTCTACTATGATAAGCATTAAAGTCTCATATGTGTTGATTTAAAAGTCATCGGAATGCTTATGGGCCGATGTGGATACATTAAGTATCGTTGCTACACTTTTGACGGGATTTGCGTATACAAACAGAAAAATTAGCCAGGACGAAAAGCTTTACTGCCTGGCAAGAAAAATGTCTGATGACAGCCACTTTGCGGCGGCACTTAATGGTTTGTGCTGAGTACTTGCTCTTTCAAACAGCATCCAATACGAGCAAAGCAGTCGCGTCTTTACCTTTGGTTACTCGTACTGTAGGTAGTACTTGGGCTATGCACGGCTGTGTTTAAGATGATTGGCTCGATGTAGTCATAGGGTCGAACCGCACACGTTGCGTGCATGCTCCACAGTTATTAGCTGCAAATAATAAGCGGTAGCTCTGCTCCTGCACTCAAATAGTCTATGCATTGGCTAGATTTACGAATTAATAAAATACACGAAATGAAATAATCATGTGGCATTGTTGGCCGGGAGGCCCCATCCAGGGAAGTTAGGCCGCCGGGTTGCAAGTCTTATTTCAGGTGAGGCCACAATGGGCGAGTTGCGCGTCCGTGAAGATGAAATTATGATGAGGACAGTCCACGGACGGAGAAACTCTCCAACCCAGCCGGGAATCAAAATGGTTCAAATGGCTCTGAGCACTATGGGACTCAACTGCTGTGGTCATAAGTCCCCTAGAACTTAGAACTACTTAAACATAACTAACCTAAGGACAGCACACAACACCCAGCCATCACGAGGCAGAGAAAATCCCTGACCCCGCCGGGAATCGAACCTGGGAACCCGGGCGTGGGAAGCGAGAACGCTACCGCACGACCACGAGATGCGGGCGGGCCGGGAATCGAACCTGGGCCCACAGCATGGTATGCAAACACGTTATCACTCAGCTAAGCAGGCGGACAATAAAATACAGAGAAATATAAAAGATGAATGAATAATTTAATAAAAGGGTTCTATTCTAGCGTCAGTAATGGATGTAGATCACAGAGAACTATGTTGAAAAATGTTTATTCGAGAAAGGACATCCGAAATAAGTGGGTAGTGGTCCTCCAATATTCAATTAAAATACGGACAGAAAATGATGCATCACGAGTCTTATGAGAATGGTAGCAAAATCCTCAAACTAAACAGCCACCAAAGACACACGAAAATTTAGTCCATTTCTTGATCACAATGGTAGCGGCCTCTCACTGCCCAGAATCAAACAATCCCACAATCGAATACCACTCTTTACCACAAGCAGGTCTGCGTCCTTCCAGAAGTCGCATTAAAGTGTCTAGTATCGCTCCCTTGACCTCTTCATTCAGAAAGTCCCAGTCTCTACTTGACTCCAATAGTGTTCCCCTACTGTCTGCTTTTCCAATGGCTGAAGCCCATCCCCACCAAAATCCATTGTTCTTAAGCTCTACAGGCATGATTTGACTCAACATGACCAATTCCCAGACTAAATAAAGAAATCTCATAAACGTTTGGTTACAATCAGATCATTTAAGAGAAATACACGTAATGCCTGGTTCATAAATAAATAAGCCGGCATTCTTGCGCAAGTGTGCTCATAATAAATGACAAAGACTGTCATTAAATATTGTTTAAACAATTTTTATGCCTCCTAGACAGAAGCAATTCTTAGTTCTCTCTTAAATTGTGGTGTCCGCAAACACATGAAACTGACCACTTTTAAATTAGCACACTTTTGTAACAGCACTTCCAGTCAACAGTTAAATAAAGTTACTGACAAAATACTACACTGTTCATTAAATAAAAACACAAGTATGACAAAATATGAGGTGTTGATGTAGAGATCATTTGGTATGTAAATCTGGAGAATATGTTGTCCAGACAAACATTTGCGTAATAAATAAAGACATAAAAGACGTAATAAATCAAGAAACAAAATAGATACAGATACATAGCTTTCAGAGATGATACCTGTACTGAGCTATAGTGGAATGGTATCATCTAAGATATCATATGCTGCAATCACTTGAAGAGTTAAGAAGTGGTTGCTTCAGAATTTTATTGTGAAAAGGATTCTTCATTGTGCATATTAAATTCTTTAGTTTTAAAGATACTGAAATGCTGTTGCATCACTGGATGCACCTCGTTTATCGGAGTTCGCTGATATATCCAGATTTGTTTTAATACTTGGCTGTAAATTATCATAGATTCTCAAAGAGCTGTAAGAAGCCATCTTCAGCAGACTGGGCCCAGTCTGTGTCGCGTGGCCACCAAGAGCTGTTGCATAACGATTTGATACACGGATTCAGTTATATGGCTCCTTCCGTGTATAGCGATTTTACGACTATGACGTGTGGGGCGTGAAGATGGCATCAATGTAATGCCGAAACTGGTAGCACTTAAGAATTCAGAAAATAAATTTCTACAACACATACGGCTGTTGGAAATTATTGCATCAAGAAATACTTGTCAGCCGTTGTCCCATGGTCCATGATGGATCAACGAAGATCAAAGAGATTCTGGTCATATATAAGACACACCAGTGGCAAGACGCAAGCAATACCTTCACTGCGCGATAACAACGGTGAAGTTACTGATGGCAGTGCCACTAAAGCAGAAGTAGATGTCCTCGGTGTAGAAAAGCAGCTTAAATCACTTAATAAAGGCAAGGCCTCCGGTCCAGATTGTATACCAGTCATGTTTCTTTCAGAGTACGCTAATGCAATAGCTCCATATTTAGCAGTTATATACAACCGCTCGCTCACAGAAAGTACCGTACCTAAAGACTGGAAAATTGCTCAAGTCACACCAATACCCAAAAAGGGGAAAAAGGAGTAATCCAATGAATTACAGGCCCATATCACTATTGTCAGACTTCAAGAAGAATACAATAATTCCAATCCCAAAGAAAGCAGGTGTTAACAGATATGAAAATTACCGAACTATCAGTTTAATAAGTCACGGCTGCAAAATACTAACGCGAATTCTTTACAGACAAATGGAAAAACTGATAGAAGTCAACCTCGGGGAAGATCAGTTTGGATTCCGTAGACATATTGGAACACGTGAGGAAATACTGACCCTACGACTTATCTTAGAAGCTAGATTAAGGAAAGGCAAACCTACGTTTCTAGCATTTGTAGACTTAGAGAAAGCTTTTGACAATGTTGACTGGAATACTCTCTTTCCAATTTTGAAGGTGGCAGGGGTAAAATACAGGGAGCGAAAGGCTATTTACAATTTGTACAGAAACCAGATGGCAGTTATAAGAGTCGAGGGTTATGAAACGGAGGCAGTGGTTGGGAAGGGAGTGAGACAGGGTTGTAGCCTCTCCCTGATGTTATTCAATCTGTGTATTGAGCAAGCAGTAAAGGAAACAAAAGAAACGTTCGGAGTAGGTACTAAAATCCATGGAGAAGAAATTAAAACTTTGAGGTTCGCCGATGACATTGTAATTCTGTCAGAGACAGCAAAGGACTTGGAAGAGCAGTTGAACGGAATGGATAGTGTCTTGAAAGGAGGATATAAGACGAACATCAACAAAAGCAAAACAAGGCTAATGGAATGTAGTCGAATTAAGTCGGGCGATGCTGAGGGAATTAGATTAGGAAATGAGACGCCTAAAGTAGTAAAGGAGTTTTGCTATTTGGGGAGCAAAATAACTGATGATAGTCGAATTAGAGAGATCATAAAATGTAGACTGGCAATGGCAAGGAAAGCGTTTCTGAAGAAGAGAAATTTGTTAACATAGAGTATAGATTTAAGTGTCAGGAAGTCGTTTCTAAAAGTATTTGTATGGAGTGTAGCCACGTATGGAAGTGAAACGTGGACGATAAATAGTTTGTACAAGAAGAGAATAGAAGCTTTCGAAATGTGGTGCTACAGAAGAATGCTGAAGATTAGATGGGTAGATCACGTAACTTATGAGGAGGTACTCAATAGAATTGGGGAGAAGAGGAGTTTGTGGCAGAACTTGACTAGAAGAAGGGATCGGTTGGTAGGACATGTTCTGAGGCATCAAGGGATCACCAAGTTAGTACTGGAGGGCAGCGTGGAGGGTAAAAATCGTAGAGGGAGACCAAGAGATGAATACACTAAGCAGATTCAGAAGGATGTAGGCTGCAGTAGGTACTGGGAGATGAAGAGATGAAGAAGCTTGCACAGGATAGAGTAGCATGGAGAGCTGCATCAACCCAGTCTCAGGACTGAAGACCACAACAACAACAACAACAACAACAACACTATTGTCGATTTGCAGTAGGGTTTTCGAACATATACTGTGTTAGAAGATTATGAATTACCTCGAAGAAAACGATTTCTTCTTCTAGTCAAGTTCTGCCACAAACTCCTCTTCTCCCCAATTCTATCAATACCTCCCCATTAGTTATGTGATCTACCCATCTAATCTTCAGCATTCTTCTGTAACATGGATTCAGGAAACATCGTTCTTGTGTAGCACAGATAGCTCTTAATATGCATGAAGTAATGAGTGCTATCGACAAGGGATGTCAGATTGATTCCATATTTTTAGATTTCCAGAGGGCTTTCGACACCGTTCCTCGCAAGCGTCTTCTAACCAGACTGCGTGCTTATGGAATATCGCCTCAGTTGTGCCACTGGATTCGTGATTTCCTGTCAGAAAGGTCACAGCTCGTAGTAATAGTCGGAAAGTCAGCGAGTAAAACAGAAGTAACATCGGCCGTTCCCCAAGGAAGTGTTATAGGCCCTCTGTTGTTCCTGATCTATATTAACGACATAGGAGACAGTCTGAGTAACCCTCTTACATTATTTGCAGGTGATGCTGCCATTTACCGTCTTGTAAAGTCATCAGATGACCAAAAGCTAACTGCAAAATGATTTAGATATCTGTGTGGTGCGAAAAGTGGCAACTGACCCTGAATAAAGAAAAGTGTGAAGGCAGGTTACCTTCCATTCAGAAAGCTGTTGCGCTCAGAGACTGTTATATTGACTTGTAAATTATAGATTGCACGATCAGTCGTCTTTTTTAAATTTTATTGTGCAGATTTAGTTTTTCGGCCAGAAGCTAGCCATTCTCAATGCACTATTGAGCGAAAATAATAGTGCATTGAGAATGGTTAGCTTCTAGCCGAAATCTAGATCCGCACAATAAAATTTAAAAAGAACAACTGATCGCTGCAATATATAATTTACAAGTAAAAGTGTGAAGTTATTCACATGAGTACTAAAAGAAATCCGCTGAATTTCGATTATGCGATAAGTCACACAAATCTGAAGGCTGTAAATTCAACTAAATACTTAGGGATTACAATTACAAATAACCTAAATTGGAATGATCACATAGGTAATGTTGTGGGTAGAGTAAATCAAAGAATGCGATTCATTGGCAGAACACTTAGGAGGTGCAACAGATCTACTTGCTTATAGTACACTTTTCCGACATATTCTGGAATATTGCTGTGCTGTGTGGGATCCGCATCAGGTGGGACTGATAGATAAGATCGAAAAAGTTCAAAGAAGGGCGGCTCGTTTTGTATTATCACGAAATAGGGGAGATAGTGCCACAGATATTATACGTGAATTGCAGTGGCAATCATTAAATCAAAGGCGTTTTTCATTGCGACGGTATCTTCTCATGAAATTTTAATCACCAGTTTTCTCCTCCGGTTGCGAAATCATTCTGTTGGCACCCATCTACATAGGCAGAAATGATCATGATAAAATAAGAGAAATCAGGGCTCGCACAGAAAAATTTAAGTTCCTGTTTTTCCCGCGCGCCGTTTGAGAGTGGAAGATAGAGAGACGTCTTGAAGGTGGTTCATTGAACCCTGTGTGAATAGCAGAGTAATCATGTAGATGTAGATGTAGATGTACTGTTTATCCACGGCATGACAACAGGGGCGCTTTATCAAACGAAGTGCCGGCCGGAGTGGCCGAGCGGTTCTAGGCGCTACAGTCTGGAACCGCGCGACCGCTCCGGTCGCAGGTTCGAATCCTGCCTCGGGCATGGATGTGTGTGATGTCCTTCGGTTAGTTAGGTTTCAGTAGTTCTAAGTTCTAGGGGACTGATGACCTCAGAAGTTAAGTCCCACAGTGCTCAGAGACATTTGAACCATTTTTGAACCAAACGAAGTGCTGGCGGCATGGTAGGGTAAGGCGGATCGCCATTGGTGTTACCTGGGCTACGGCGTCTTGATTTCTCCGGTGAGCCAAACATCAAAAGTCGCTACTATTTTTAAAATCATTATAGTGTACATTTTCCACCTGGGAAGCAGATCAGGTATTGAAGTATGGACGCGAGGAACGAAAACGGAAAGTCTGTCCTACCGGGTGTACTTCACTTCCCGGCCCAGATATGGCCATGCAAAAAACATCAGCTCGGAAAATTTGTGACGTTTTTGTGGGTAGATTGCTCTATGCTGGGAAAAAACAACGAATACACTGATGTGTGTATATATTAAGGTTATCACATACAAAAACATTTGCTCTTATACTCGCTACACCAGTATAAAATTCATAAAACATATGCCAACATATATCTAATCGCTGTTTTTATGAAAAATGGACTTCTTATCATAATTACATATTGCACACAAAAATCCAGCCTTCATTGCAAATATGCATTTTTAATTGGTGGTCTTTTATAAAAGATTGTGTACATTAATCTTTTATTTAGCAATGTTGCCCTCAAGCAATACCAAAAACTACACAATGTTTTCTGCATCATGTTTCAAGTTTCGTCCTTGGATGGGTGATGGTGCTTGCAAGCAACAGTTAAGCTCTCGTATGTAGCGACATTCTGTTGTGTCTACTGAAAAGTTTCTGATTAGTGCACATCTTTAGCTCACATCTTGCAAGGTTATGTGAATATCAGCTACCGATATAGTAGTTTTATATGATTTTGTGGCGCTGTTTTTTATTCTGCAAAGAAAACTGCTTATAAACGGAAAGAGGACGACTTGAAGGTGAGTTATTATACAAATTTGTTAGTGGATTCTTACCTGGAACATTGCAAATGAACTTATGTTTTCTTGGAAAAGAAAACCTGACTTTGAGTATTCGATGGACAACAAGGCCTGAAGAAGAACAAAACAGCAGCTTCTGCGCCAACGAGTGACATACCGCATGACAGTTCTGGTCACTGCCCAGTGTATAGGTCAAAAGCGAAGATGTAGACTTTGAAACGACTGTAAAATGCGGAGAAGTGGAATTATTCTGTACTTCGTAGCAGTAAGGAATTGTTTTAAGACATTTCACATGTAACTGTGCAAAATGCACCCATTATTTCAGCACAGCTGGAGCAAAATTGTGGTACTTTTATATAGCACCCATGCGCCCTTTGTGGGCGGTGATACTTATAGGTAACATACTGTAATTTGGAACAGTGTATGTTAAATTTTTCACATGACCATGTAATTTAAGTAACTTATTACTTTTTCTTCACAATATTTCTGTGCTTACCAAATAAGGGATTAAAAAAACATTACAAATTAAATTCTTTTTCGCCCTCATGTATTTTAACATTATGGAAATGTTCATGAATAAGCATCTTTGTTTGAAATTTTGGATGGGCTGGGAATTGAATCTGCGCCACACAAGTAGTAGGTTGGCGCACTGTCACAGTGCCACACGACCTCTGCAGAAAAATTGGCTTTGCTTTAGTATATTAAAGGCGGTCGGAAAACTTCAAAGTCGATTTCCTCGAAAATTTTTGAGAGTTGCATGGAACTGCTTTTGATGATTGATAGGTGAGCACTGAAGGAAGGAAGAAAGATTGAGTTTAACATCCTGTCGACATCTAGGTCATTAGAGACGGGGTTGAGTTCTAAACATCACGTGCCAGACATCCGCTTGCTACATGGTGCTCTTGTAAGTTCCCCGAGAATTTCTGTTACGCTTTCCTGTGGGCTGCCCCGACCTGTTACTATCCAAGCAGCCCTACTCTGAACTCGTTCGATGACTGGTGTCGTGCGTAGAGGAAGAGGTGATACAATGGACCCGAAATTTTACATATACTGCCACAGTTTCTCTACTATCTACGTAAAAGTTGCTGTGTACATACTATGATATGTCTTTGACTTATTTATCATACAATTTTTCGGGAATGATGCATGGGGTAAAAATGTAATTTGTTTTATGGAACCTTACACAATCTGCGAAAAAGAAGGCGCGTTGGTAATTTGTGTCCCATGGGATAAATTCAAGAGATTAAACCAGAACTTACAAGAAAAACGGTTTTATTAAATAAAACATACTTATAAGAGCGTGCAATGCGGAACTTTACTAGGAGATCTTCTCGATACTTTAATTTATTTAAAAAATAATTTTTATCAAGATTTTTCTAGCTTCAGTATTTTGAAAAACTCTGTATCTGTTTACAAAAACACTGACGTAAATGTCAGTCTCATAACCAGCAGTCAAAATTGACTTCCTTCCGAATTTTCGACCAACTGCCTCTTCGAAAGACAAGTCAAGACAAAAGAGCCTTTGAAGGGTTGCTCTAGGCACAGAAACCACTTTTGCTGCCTTTTTCTTAGGCATGTCTTAGGCATGTCCCATAAGATTTCACATACTTTTTTTTTTTTTTGAATAGTGGTGTGTGTCATAAGATTTAGAGAAACGGAAACTTAATGCAAAACTCGTCCGCCGCACACTAACAGAAAGAGGAAACACGAAGAATTTCTGCTGAACTACTGGATAAAGCCGATCCCATATTTCTGCAAAAGGTTATTGCTGGGGATGAAAGCTGGTGCAACCAGCATGACCTTCACACGAAGCGCAAAGTGCTGATTGACGGAGTCCTGGATCACCAGTCTCGAGAAAAGTCTAACGACAACCTTCGAGAACAAAGACAATGTTGATCGCATTCTCTGACAGTAAAGGAATAGTTCACCAAGGGTATGTTCCTTCAGGTTCAAATGGCTCTGAGCCATGGGACTTAACATCTGAGGTCATCAGTCCCCTAGAACGTAGAACTACTTAAACAAAACTAACCTAAGGACATCACACACATCCATGCCCGAGTTAGGATTCGAACCTGCGACCGTAGCAGTCGCGCGGTTCCGGACTGAAGCGCCTAGAACAGCTCTGCCATATGGGCCGGCATGTTCCTCCATATCTAACAGTGAACCAAACTCTTCACATCAAAGTCTTGAAACGTATGCGACAAGCAATTCGACGCCCTCGCCCCGATTTGTGGCATTCTAAGGACTGGTTCTTACAGCGTGACAATGCAAGACCCCGTACTACTTTATCTATTACGTAGTACTTGGCCAGACATTCTGTTATTGCCATCCCATATCCGCTATACTCGCCCGACCTCTCGCCTTCCGATTTTTCCTTGTTTCCGTGAGCGGAAAGACAACTGAAAGGGAAGCTTCATCAACATATCACAGACATCCAGCGGGCGGTGACAAATGAGCTTACAAGCATCGCAGTTGAAAATTTCCCTGTTTGCTTCGAAGACCGCCAGAAACGTTGGCAACTGTGTATAGATATAGAGATAACCAAGAGTACTACTTCGATAGGCTCTGGGATCATTACCTGGTAAGTGCAATTTTCTGTTTGTAAAGAAATCTGTCCTGGAACTTTTCTGACAATGGGAGTACATCGCTTTTCTACTTAATTACAGTTGGGTGACTTTTGATTCTGTCCGGTGAAGCCAAGAGGTCGGCTACCTGAAACGTGGCCACCTGAAACTTGGGCACTGACGCTCAGTATCCAGGATGCCGCGGAATCGAAAAAGTTTTCCGTCACGCGGCGAACCACAAATCATATGCAGGATGTTTGCTCAGAGTTTCGTAATTGGCAGCCGTGCGGCTCCACGTGGCGCACGCCGCTATAAGCAGACGGGCGCGAGCAGAGAGTAGCGAATTTGCCTCCGCCTGCAGGCAAACGTGCAGCCGCCGTCACACCACAGCGGTGAGGGTCCTCTGCTGTGGGGGACTCGGGGTGAACAGCCGCAGCTACTTTGGCCGGGAAAGCTTCTGGCGTTGACAGTGTGCTACAGTTCTATTCCACTCGTCGCCCTTTTCGTATATCCTAGATCGACTGCAACAAGCGATCTGTTGAAAATCGACTGCTTCAGATGTAAACTGATATTGCCCAGGACGAACTGTCAGTCAATTCCCAGGATTGCACTTGGAAGTATCGGCGCTGCTGTTATTGGGACTGTGCAGTGAAAGAAGCTACTGAAATCGAACTATTTGACGTAAAGAGAGATAACGGATATTCTTTAAGTAAGAGTTGGAACCCTGTTTTATTTGACATAAAAAATCAAACCGCCCCCTTTCACCTTTTGCATTCCCGCGTACGCCTTTTCGTCACTGAGGTACTTACTTCCAGCTTTTCTGTTATATGCAATCCTAAATTTCACATTCCGTAGACATCAACCAGTTATACACTGATGTGACAAAAGCCATGGGAAACCTCCTAATATCGTGTCGGACCTCCTTTCACCTTTGTAGCGCAGCATCACGACAAGGCACGGACTCAACAAGACGACAGGCCCCTGCAAAAGTATTGAGCCATGCTGCGTCTATGTCCGTCCATAGCTGCGAAAGTGCTGCCGGCGCAGGATTTTGTGCACAAAATGACAACTCGATTATGTCCCATAAATGTTCGATGGGATTCTTGTCGGGCTAACCGAGTGGCAAAATCATTCGCTCGAACTGTCCAGACGGTCCATAAGTAAAAATTATCAATATACCGTAATGTCCAGAAAGTTCTTCACACCAATCGGGAACGTTTGCGGTCTCGTGACAATTTCATCGTCGTTTGGGAACATGAAGTCTATGAATGCCTGTAAGTGGTCTCCAAATAGCCGGACATAATAATATCCAGTTAATGATCGGTTCAGTTGCACCAGAGGATCCAGTCCAGTCCATGTAAATACAGTCCAACTTTGGTATCGATGGCTACGATGCCACGGCGTAGGTTGGCACTACGACACCGACGCCGACGACAGCGCCCTCTAGCTGGCGCTGTGCAGATCTACGAGCTCCGCTCCAGATGTTGCCCATTTGATCAAGAGCAGACGGCCGGGACACTTCGCTTCAGCTTCGCACCTACGTACTAAGTTATGTATGCCTCTGTAAATATTCATGCAACAGTAACCCACTTTTACTCACCCGTAGTACCAACGTGCATTGCCTTTTCCTGCTCCTACTCACTTCCTTCATTCGGTCAACCTTTCAGTTTTCAGGAGCAGACCCACGCGCCTCCTTCCAGGCGGGATACAAAACACACCATTTTGGAGCCATCACCAGCTTGAAAAACGCCTTGTTGACAACTTTGGCTCATAGCTTCGCGGAATCTGCGCCACACTCGAACCCTACAGTCAGATCTTGCCAAATGAAATCGGGACTCATGTGACCAGCCCATGGTTAGTCGCACGTCCCGCATTTATTTCTGCAGTTATTTCACGCAGTGTTGCTCGTCTCTTAGTACTGACAACTGTACGCAAACGCCGCTGCTCTCGGTCGTTAAGTGAAGTCCGTCGGCAATTGCGCTTTGGTTTCTTTGGCACATTCTTGACACTGTGGATTTCAGAATATTGAATTCCCTAAAGGTTTCCGAAATGGAGTGCCCCATGTGTCTAGCTCCATCTACCATTCTGAGTTCAAATTCTGTTTATTCCCCTTGTGCGGCCATAATCATTCTATGGGGTCTGCGCTAGTGACTAAAGATGTGGAATGCGTGAACTTATGATGGACCATCTGTATCCCTTCATGCTTGAAGTATTCCTCGACGGCTTTGCCATCTTCTAGGAGGACAACTGCTCATGTCACAGGGCCAAAAACACAGTACAGTGGTTGGAGGAGCGTAGTAGTGAACTCACTTTGATGCCGTGATTTCAGAAAGATAGAACACAATTGAGAATGTAGGATTACGACTCCTCTGAATAGATAAGATATATATGTACACTCTAAGACAAAAAAGAAAGGAAAACGACGCATCACGAAGGGCTTATCCGAATGGGATGGAAATCTGTAGATGTGACGCACATGTACAAAGAAACAAAAGGTTACAGTTTCAGAAGAAAATTATGTTTTATTCAAGAGAAAAAGCTTCACAAATTGAGCTAATCAACTACGTGTTGGCTCAGCTCTGGCCCTTATGCAAGCAGTTATTGGGCTTTGCATTGACTGGTAGGCTTGTTATGTGCTCTCTTCAGGGATATAGTACCAAATTATGTTCAGTTTGCACGTTAGGTCGTCAAAACCTCGAGCTTGGGCGCCACATAGTGCTCCACCCATTCTTAATTGGGGAGAGATCCGGCGGCGTCGCTGGCCCAGGGAGAGTATGGCAGGCAGCCATAAAAGCAGTAGCTACTCCTGCCACATGCCTGCTGGCCCTATCTGGCTGAAATGTAAGCGCAGGATGGCTTGCCATGAAGGGCAACAAAACGGGGCGTAGAATATCGCTGTGCTGGAAGGATGCTGCGGGTGAAAACCAAAAGGGCCTGCTATGAAAATAAATGGCATCCCAGACGATCACTCCAAGATGCTGGACCGTACGGCAGGCGACAGTCAGGTTGGTATCCAACTGTCTAGGGCGACTCCAGACACGTCTTCACTGGTCACTGGGGCTCATTTTGAAGCGGGACTCATCACTGAGAACTCTACTCCAGTCAACGAGATTCCAGGCCGAAGAGGCCCTGAACAGTTGTGGGAAACCATCCTGACTGTCTCCCGCCGTACAGTCTGGCAGCCAGGAGTGATGGTCTGGGGTGCCATTTCATTTCATAGATGGCGGACATCGGCGACACCATTACAGCACGGCGGCGCGTCGACGATATTCTATGCCCCGTTTCGTTGCCCTCCACGACAAGCCATCCAGCGCTTTCATTTCAGCAAGAAAATGGCGGCACCCACACGGTGAGACTTTCTACTGTTTTTGTTCGTGCTTGCCAAACCCTAATTTTTCCAGTCAGATCGCTGGGCGCTCTCCTCAATTGAAAACGTTTGGAGCATCGTGGACAGGGCCGTCCAACCATCTCGGGATTCTGACGATCTATCGCGCCAGTTGGATATAATTTGGCACGATATCCATCAGGAGATAGCTAACACTTGGTTCAAGAATCATAAAAGAAGGTTGTATACATGGAAGAGGCCTGGAGATACTGACGGATTTCAGATGCATTATATAATGCTAAGACAGAGATTTAGGAGCCAGGTTTTAAATTGTAAGACATTTCCAGGAGCAGATGTGGACTCTGACCACAATCTATTGGTTATGAACTGTAGATTAAAACTGAAGAAACTGCAAAAAGGTGGGAATTTAAGGAAATGGGATCTGGATAAACTGACTAAACCAGAGGTTGTACAGAGTTTCAGGGAGGGCGTAAGGGAACAAATGGCAGGAATGGGGGGAAGAAATACAGTAGAAGAAGAATGCGTAGCTTTGAGGGATGAAGTAGTGAAGGCAGCAGACGATCAAGTAGGTAAAAAGACGAGGGCTAGTAAAATCCTTGGGTAACAGAAGAAATATTGAATTTAATTGATGAAGGGAGAAAACATAAAAATGCAGCAAATGAAGCAGGCAAAAAGGAATACAAAGGTCTCAAAAATGAGATCGACAGGAAGTGCAAAATGGCTAAGCATGGATGGCTAGAGGTTAAATGTAAGGATGTAGAGGCTTATCTCACCAGGGGTAAGATAGATACTGCCTACAGGAAAATTAAAGACACCTTTGGAGAAAAGAGAACCGCTTGCATGAACATCAAGAGCTCAGATGGAAACCCAGTTCTAAGCAAAGAAGGGAAAGCAGAAAGGTGGAAGGAGTATATAGAAGGTCTATACAAGGGACATACAAGGACAATATTATGGAAATGGAAGAGGATGTAGATGAACATCAAATGGGAGATATGATACTGCGTGAAGAGTTTGACAGAGCACTGAAAGACCTGAGTCGAAACAAGGCCCCGGGAGTAGACACCATTCCATTAGAACTACTGACGGACTTGGGAGAACCAGTCCTGACAAAACTCTACCATCTGGTGAGCAAGATGTACGAGACAGGCGAAATACCCTCAGACTTCAAGAAGAATATAATAATTCCAATCCCAAAGAAAGCAGGTGTTGACAGATGTGAAAATTACCGAACCAGCAGTTTAATAAGTCACGGCTGCAAAATACTAACGCGAATTCTTTACAAACGAATGGAAAAACTGGTATAAGCCGACCTAGGGGAAGATCAGTTTGGATTCCGTAGAAATACTGGAACACGTGAGGCAATACTGACCCTACGACTTATCTTAGAAGCTAGATTAAGGAAAGACAAACCTACGTTTATAGCATTTGTAGACTTAGAGAAAGCTTTTGACAATGTTGATTGGAATACTCTCTTTCAAATTACGAAGGTGGCAGGGGTATAATATAGGGAGCGAAAGGCTATTTACAATTTGTATAGAAACCAAATGGCAGTTATAAGAGTTAAGGGGCATGAAAGGGAAGCAGTGGTTGGGAAGGGAGTGAGACAGGGTTGTAGCCTCTACCCAATGTTATTCAATCTGTATATTGAGCAAGCGGTGAAGGAACAAAAGAAAAATTCGGAGTAGGTATTAAAATCCATGGAGAAGAAATAAAAACTTTGAGGTTCGCCGATGACATTGTAATTCTGTCAGAGACAGCAATGGACTTGTAAGAGCAGTTGAACGGAATGGACAGTGTCTTGAAAGGAGGGTATAAGATGAACATCAACAAAAGAAAAACGAGGATAATGGAATGTAGTCGATTAAGTCGGGTGATGCTGAGGGTATTAGATTAGGAATGAGACAGTTAAAGTAGTAAAGGAGTTTTGCTATTTGGGGAGCAAAATAACTGATGATGGTCGAAGTAGAGTGGATATAAAATGCAGACTGGCTATGGGAAGGAAAGCGTTTCTGAAGAAGAGGAATTTGTTAACATCGAATATAGATTTAAGTGTCAGGAAGTCGTTTCTGAAAGTATTTGTATGGAGTGTAGCCATTTATGGAAGTGAAACATGGACGATAAATAGTTTAGAGAAAAAGAGAATAGAAGCTTTCAAAATGTGGTGCTACAGAAGAATGCTGAAGATTAGATGGATAGATCACATAACTAATGAGGGGATGTTGAATGGGATTGGGGAGAAGAGAAGTTTGTGGCACAACTTGTCTAGAAGAAGGAATCGGTTGGTAGGACATGTTCTGAGGCATCGAGGGATCACCAATTTAGTATTGGAGGGCAGCGTGGAGGGTAAAAATCGTAGAGGTAGACCAAGAGATGAATACGCCAAGCAGATTCAGAAGGATGTAGGTTGCAGTAGGTACTGGGAGATGAAGAAGCTTGCACAGGATAGAGTAGCATGGAGAGCTGCATCAAACCAGTCTCAGGACTGAAGACCCCAACAACAACAACATCCATCAGGAGGACATCTAATAACTCTGTCAATGGCAAGCCGAGTAATTGCTTGCCTAAGAGCCATGGGTGGACAAGCGTGTTATTGACATGTATGTACATCACATATACTGATTTCCATCCAATAATCCAATGAGGATAATTCCTTCGTGGTGCACCGTTTTTTTTTTTTTGTTTTTTTTTTTTGAGATGTTCAAAATGTTGAAATGTGTGTGAATTCCTAAGGGACCAAACTGCTAAGGCCATCGGTTCCTAGACTTGCACACTACGCAATCTAACTTACTTATGCTAAGAATAAACCACACACCCATGGCCGAGGGAGGACTCGAACCTCCGGCGGGAGGGGCTGCGCAATCAGTGACATGCTGCCTCTAACCTCGCGGCTTTTTTTGAGATATTTACATGCCATTGTAACCAGTTATTTGAATGAAAGAGTAAGTGTAATAACCAACATCAATAAAAGTATTTTTCTGTAATTACTCTACCTGATAAAACTTTGTATTTCAGTGAATATGTGATCTTTTAATCCCCGTTCCTTCAAATCGGACACAAATTTTAACACCATATTAAGACGTAGCTTAAATGTAATGGTTCGAAACAGCCGAATAGCCAGGTCTCTATAAGGCAGCACAACTCGATGCTTCAGCTTGCCATACAGTCCATAATATGCTTGGTACCGCTACAATTTGTGGCTTTAGTGTTCCGGTCGGTTTCGAGGGGAAGAAAAATTTGGTGAACGGCGCCAGATTGTCACTTACAGCTCTCATACGAAACGGCGGAGTTTGAAGTGGAGTTCCACAGTCTGTCTGACTTACCGGTTCTCAAAATTTGCACGACAGAATCGTTTATGAATACATCCACAACACTACTGTACGGGGTAAACCAACAACTGGTTGTATCATTATAGCCAGGTTCACGTCAAAAGTCGTGTGTGGCGCTACCTCACAGCGAGCAAGGAGGACAGGGATCGTGGGCGGAAGCGACGACTTGTTACTGCAGTCATTAGAGTGCTTTTTCTTTTTTTTTTCCAAATTTAACTCGGTTTCGGGTCGTGCCCATTCAGCTATCACAGTTATGAGAAGCCGATACGACAGAGTATTGGAGAAGATTTTCATGTCAGTTAAGATGATACGAACGTATGGACAATAAAACATCCAGTCCCCATGCGGAAAATGTCTGCGACGTGGCCAGGAATCGAACCCGGATCACCTCGGTTAGCAACCTCCCGCGCTGACCACGCAGCTACCGAAGCGGACGTCGTTAGAGTTATTGACGTGAAGTCGGCAACGGCAAAATGTGGCAGCATGCTGGACGGAATGCGAATTCTGTAGCCAGGAAAGCGGTTTCGAGGTTCCTAAGATTCGACAAACTACTCCAAATAGAAAGGAACAACATGATCGCAATTCTATTGACGGTATGGATCAATGTGCGATACTGTCTCTATACACTGTATAAAACAAAATGTCCTGACTGATTTAGTGACTCATCATCGCGCAGCCCAAACCGCTAAGGATACAAACTTGAAATTTGGCGAGAATGTTCGTCTTATACTATAGGCATCGTTTCAGAAAGAATTTCACCCTAAGGAGGTGAAATAGGAGCTGAAATATTTTGTGAAAATATGTCGCTATTAAAGCAATTTTTAAGTCAGAACTACAAAAATTGGTACTTGATTCTCGGTCAGAAACAAAAAAAAAACAAAAAAAAAAAAAAATATACGTGTTGTAGCATTTTTGGGAATTCAACCCAAAAACGGGTGAAACAGCAGGTGAAAGTCTTTTTTTTAATAAATCATTATTAAAGGACTTTTTAGTTTTCAAAGCTACATCTATGAAAATTGGTGTTTCACTTTCCGATTAGAAATTTAAAAAATATGTGTTTGAATGTTTTTGGAATATCAACCTCCAACGACGAGAAAGAGGGATGAAAACTTACATGAAAATGTTTTATTAAAACATTTTAAAGGAAAATCTATGAGAACTGATATCTGACTTCTTGATTAAAAATAAAGAAATATGTGGAGTGGGATGAAAGTTTGTATGCAAATACCACAACAAGAACGCAAAAGGCAAGATTATTAAAAATCAGACTCCAGCTCCCAAAACCGCTTTTTGCCAGAGGTACATTCGCAAAAGAACATGCTTCTATGGCCTTCATTACTGTGAAAAGTTTACAATGTGTTGCAATTTGTGAACTAAATCAAAGAAAACTACACTACTGGCCATTAAAATTGCTACACCACGAAGATGACGTGCTACAGACGCGAAATTTAACCGACAGGAAGAATATGCTGTGATATGCAAATGATTAGCTTTTCACAGCATTCACACGACGTTGGCGCCGGTGGCGACACCTACAACGTGCTCACATGAGGAAAGTTTCCAACCGATTTCTCATATACAAACAGCAGTTGACCAGCGTTGCCTGGTGAAACGTTGTTGTGATGCCTCGTTTAAGGAAGAGAAATGCCTACCATCACGTTTCTGACTGATAAAGGTCGGATTGTAGCCTATCGCGATTGCAGTTTATCGTATCGCGACATTGCTGCTCGTGTTGGTCGAGATCCAATGACTGTTAACAGAATATGGAATCGGTGGGTTCAGGAGAGTAGCACGGAAGGCCGTGCTGGATCCCAACGGCCTCGTATCACTAGCAGTCGACAGGCATCTTATTCGCATGACTGTAACGGATCGTGTAGCCACGTCTCGATCCTTGAGTTAACAGAGGAGACGTTTGCAAGACAACAACCATGTGCATGAACAGTTCGACGGCGTTTGCAGCAGCAGGGACTATCAGCTCGGAGACCATGGCTGCAGTTACCCTTGACGCTGCATCACAGATAGGAGCGCCTGTGATGGTGTACTCAACGACGAACCTGGGTGCACGGATGGCAAAACGTCATTTTTTCGGATGAATCCAGGTTCTGTTTACAGCATCATGATGGTCGCATCCGTGTTTGGCGACATCGCGGTGAAGTCACATTGGAATCGTGTATTCGTCATCGGCATACTGGCGTATCACCCAGCGTGATGGTACGGGGTGCCATTGGTTACACGTCTCGGTCACCTCTTGTTGGCATTGACGGCACTTTGAACAGTGGACGTTACATTTCAGATGTGTTACGAGCCGTGGCTCTACCCTTCATTCGATCCCTGCGAAACCCTACATTTCAGCAGGATAATGCACGACCGCATGTTGCAGGTCCTGTACGGGCCTTTCTGGATACAGATATTGTTCGACTGCTGCCCTGGCCAGCACAGTCTCCAGATCTCTCACCAATTGAAAACGTCTGGTCAATGGTGGCCGAGCAACTGGCTCGTCACAATACCCCAGTCACTACTCTTGATGAACTGTGGTATCGTGCTGAAGCTACATGGGCAGGTGTACATGTACACGCCATCCAAGCTCTGTTTGACTCAATGCCCAGGCGTATCAAGGCCGTTATTACGGCCAGAGGTGGTTGTTCTGGGTACTGATTTCTCAGGATCTATGCATCCAAATTGCGTGAAATTGCAATCAAATGACAGTTCTAGTATAATATATTTGTCCAATGAATACCCGCTTATCATCTGCATTTCTTCTTTGTGTTGTAATTTTAATGGCCAGTAGTGTAGTTATCACGACAGTTAAAATGACAAATGGGCTTTGTCACAATTCCATAGAAAAAGAAACGAGTCTTCATTTTTCAATACCCCTAATATATGTTAATACAATTATTTTGTTGTAGTTACTGCGCAAACGTGAGATAAGCAGTGGTCGCTAAGTTAGTTAATACACGAAGAGATATTGCCTCCGCGAAAGCTGTGCAGCTGTTCTTCGGCAGAACTAGATCTCTGGGATAAGAAAGGTACTCTCCAGAATTCTGTTCTATTTATATCTATATTTCAGTTCTAAGAATTAGACGAGAAGTCGTGTGGGAACGACTAATCACTTGCGAAGAGGACACACTAGATTAGACTTGAACAAGGCATCGGTTATCTGCACGAGACGTGGTATTGCATACACTACTCTGGTAGTAAAAAATGTCAAAGTCGCAGGGTGGAACAGAAATGTTGATCAGCCTTTTATTTTTGCATCGTGTTTCAGAGTACATGCGATCTCTGTTTCTCAGAGTGAAATTCCTAATGGATCGGCGAAGTCTGCGAGAGATAAGACGTTAACGAATTCGCGTGGGCGAAGCGGGACGTGTTTGTTTTCCTCTCGGCTAACAGGCGCCTGCCCCCACTCGTGGCTGAGCGAGAGACTACACGTCGTATCTCTGTGCAAATACGGCAGGTATTTTTACCTACGGAGACACACGCAACAAGAGGAGGAAAATGTATGGCTCTACCAGACGTCTGACAGAAGAGCGACAGCCACCACACATGATTTGCACTGTGTGTACCAATACGAGGAAGAACCGACCGCCATCTTATCGGATTCGGATGGCACAACTCTGCTGTTGCATAGCGGAATAAGTAGTGGCTTCATTGCGTACGGCACTCGTGGACTGTCAACATTATTCCACAGCTGTTGTACAACGTTGGTAATGTGATTGTACATATCAGCGTACTCTGAAAACCACTATGAAGTCCGTGGAAACGGTATTTCTCATTGTCCAACGTATCTGCCTTCCTTCTCGTTCCATTGGGGTACGGAAAGCGAGAATAACTACTGCTTAAACGTGTCTGTGCGAAATGTAGTTAGTCTGATGTTATCTTCAAGACTGATAAGGCAGCGGTACGTAGCGGTTTACAGTGTAATCCTAAATTCCACACTTAACGCTCGTTCTTGAAGCTGTGTAAGTAGGCTTTTGCGGGATGATGGGACTCCTCAAACGCCTGCCAGTCCAGGATTTTCAGATCCTGAGTGATGCCCCCCGTTGATAAAATCTGTCACAATTCCTGCTGCCCTTCTTCCTATTTCGTTAACAGTAAATTAACGAATAAATCAGCAGCATCTGTTCATTTATGTCTCGCCGACTGATGGAGGTAACCCTGCTACACATAGTACATATTTGTCACAAAATTACGTTTATTGTAATATAACGATTAGAGCAGCAAACAGCGTGATAGAACGCTCGTGGTTTTCTGGCAGTCGCCCCCCTCAAATGGTTTCCTTTTCATCGCTTTTCGATGTAAAAGCTCGAGTTATAAAAAGATAGCAACTGAAGAACTGACATGCTAAAAAAGCAAAATTGCTGCTAGTGTTTAGGGGTAAACCCACGGATTACGGTAGTGATTCCTAGGTAGACGCCGTAGCGTAGTGACTTCGGAAACAGATATCTATCACTATATTCTGTGTTATGCAAGAAGAAGATGCATGCAATGAAATGTTAAGTCATGTTCGAGAACTTGGTAAAATATGTTCCCAAGCTAAAGGTGATCATATTATTCTACAGTTCAAGACCCAAATACAACGTGATGGGGGGGGGGGCGGGGGGGGGGGGGAGGAGATCTATAAGGAATATTACCTGGAAACAGCTACACATCTCCCGGAAAATGAGTTAAGGATTGAATTTGGCCTCAGAAACAGACAGTAACTGGAACAATAACCTTATAAGCGCCAGCCTGCTATGTTTGTTTCCAGATATACTGACGCGTCAGTGCTGTGAGATTATACTATACTGGATGTTCCACAAGTTTCAGGGATTTATTCTTGACATTAAAACATTACAAAAAGTTCATATGGACATGTGTCCGACAATCCTTCGATAGGGAGGAAGGATGTATCATTCACGGTACGTAAATGGTACATTTACCAAACATATTTACATATACAAAAAGTGATCGAAATGACCACTTCCGTACATTCCCTGAGCCTTCATTCCATTCTTTGCCGTACGTTGAGGAAAACTCCTGGTGTGTTCTGCGTTTAGTGAGATTCATTAGCATACGCTTCCGCAGAACATCGACATTGTGCACAGACGTTGAATGCATCAAGGATTTTAAATGTCCTCAAAGGAGAAACGCCTTTGTATTCAAATCTGGCCCTGTGGCAAGCCATGAAGTGTATTCCCCTGGACCAGTTCACTAGTTCGGAAACAGGTTGTCGAGTTGCTGGTAAACTATCCGTGTAAAGTGCGCTGTAGCACCGTCCTCCATAAACCACATTCGTTGGACGAAATCTAGAGGTACATCACCAAGTAACTGAAGCAACTCATGTGTGACAAACTGCAGGTACGTTTGACCAGTAAGACGTTCCCGAAAGAAGTTGGGGCCAGTGAGATGACCGTAAGTGATTCCATCCCACACGCTGAGGCTGAACCTCGGTTGATGTCTGTCTTGCGGCTCTTCACGTGGGCTTTTATAAGCCCAGATGTGATTGTTATGATGACGTGAAAAGTCAGCCTCATCAGTGAATAAGACACACGCTGTAACGCTGCCCTAACAGTCGTTGGCAGACAGTTATTCTTGGCTGAAAGTTTGCATTATTTAACCCTTGCATCTGTTGAAGTTGATACGAATATGGAAGATTTTCATGCAGAATGTTCCAGACCCTCATGTGGTTACGTCCTCCCCTCTCGTAATTCTCCTTGTACTAGTTGATGAAATTTCATCCACAGTACGAAGAACGTCTTCTTCGAAGTCAGACATTCGTACATCTTGAGGTCTCCCACCATCTACAACTCTCTTCTCAAATAAGCCTGTCTCTCGCTAGCGTTGGTGAAGTCGTACAACGTGCCTGTACGAGGTAACTGCCCCCCAGGGTAACGTTAAGCATACAGTTTACGCCCTGCGTCCGCATTCCCGTCTGCTAGTCCGTACATGTAGTGCGTATCCGTCATTCCTGTGATGAAAATCAGTCTAAAACAGAACAAATGACTATCAGACGAAACCGAATGAATGCCCTGACTAACTGTAAACCAGAGAGTGAGGGAGGGAACATGCACATTTGAGGAAAATTACACAACAAGGAGTCACTTCGGGGAATTGCTTTCATAACTCTGTAAGGACGATTTTCGGACCCGTGTCCATAAAAGCTTTCTGTAAGGTTTTGCTATCGATAATAAATCCTGAAGTGGTTTTATACATCCTAAATGGTACGTTATCGATAATAATGCTGCTTAACTTACCGTATTCGACAGTATCGTTCATCTTACAAGCGTATTTTCGTATTCGAATTTTCACTCACGTAACTGGCTACAATGACAGATACATATCCTAAAAAAACTATATTTCTCTAAATCAACCGAAAGAAAGAAATGATACAAAAGCAAGGGCGAAGAAGATGTCGACGATATGGCTCGTAATGTAGTAAAGTGTCGTGAGTGCTTGATCGATATAACAGTAACTAGACCGTAAGACAAAAAGACGACGCAGTACTAAGGAATTATCCGACTGAAATGGAAATCGATAGCTGTGATGCACATGTACAGACATATAAATGATCAGAATTTCAGAAAAACTGGACTACTTATTCACAGAAAGAGCTTCACAAATTGAGCAAGTAAATAGCGCGGTGGTCCACCTCTGGCCCTTATGTAAACAGTTATTCGGCTTAGCACCGTTTGACAGAGTTGTTAGATACCGTACCAAATTCTGTCCATTGGCACGTTATATCACCAAAATCCCGAACTCGTTGGAGGGCCGTGCCCATAATGTTCCACTGTTAGGAAGAGATGCGGCGACCTTCCTGACCCTGTTAGGGTTTGGCAAGCACGAAGACAAACAGTAGAAATAACTAATGTTAAGCCGTCATGCAACTGAAACTTCCTGGCAGATTAAAACTGTGTGCCGGACCGAGACTCGATCTCGGGACCCTTGCCTTTCGCGGGCAAGTGTTGTACGATCTGAGCTACCCATGCACGACTCACGGCCCGTCCGCACAGCTTTACTTCCGCCAGTACCTCGTCTCCTACCTTCCAAACTTTACAGAAGCACTATTGAGGATATTCAGCCCAGTTGTCAATCGTGTAATTATTGCCACAACATGTTTCTGTACAACATTATCGCATTTTCAAACGCGAAAAACATGGAAACCAGGTGAAAGAATCCCCTTACACTGACGGACATACATGGCAATAATCACACGGTTGACAAATGAGCTGGATGTCCTCAGTAGTAACTCTCGGCGTATGCGGCGGACATTATCTTGCTGAAATGTAATCCCAGGATGCGTTGCCATGAAGGAAAACAAAGCGGGCCGTTGAATATCGTCGGCGTAAAATTTTACTGTAGGTAGCCCCGTGTGACAACCAAAGGGGACCTTCTATGAAACAAAATGGCACCCCAGGCCATCACTCCTGCTTGTCGGGCCGTATGGCGGGTGAATAATAAACGGTTGTAAAAACACACACTTGACCTCTTAGCAACAAATAATCCTGATTTAATAACGAGCATCAAAACCGATACAGAGATTAGTGAACACAGGGTTGTCGTAGCAAGATTGAATATTGTAATCCCCAAATCCTCGGAAAATAAGCGTAAAATATACCTATCCAAAAAAGATAAAAATTCATTTGACGCTTTCCTGAGAGACAATCTCCACTCATTTCAAATTAATAATATAAGTGTAGACCAGATGTGGCTTGAATTCAAAGAAATAGTATCGGCAGCAATTGAGAGAGCCGCGCGCTATCAGCCGAGCGGTCTCAGGCGCTGCAGTCACGGACTGTGCGGCTGATCCCGGCGGAGGTTCGAGTCCTCCGTCGGGCATGGGTGTGTGTGTTTGTCCTTAGGATAATTCAGGTTAAGTAGTGTGTAAGCTTAGGGACTGATGACCTTAGCAGTTAAGATTTCACACACATCTGAACATTTTTTGAGCAATTGAGAGATTTATACCAAATAAATTAACAAACGACGGAGCTGATCCTCCTTGGTACACAAAACGGGTTAGAACACTGTTGCAGGAACAAAGAAACAAACATGCCAAATTTAAACAGACGCAAAATCCCCAAGTATGGTGATCCTTTACAGAAACTCGAAATTTAGCGCGGACTTAAATGCGATATGCCTATAACAGTTTCTACAACGAAACTTTGTCTGGAAACCTGGCAGAAAATCCGAAGAGATTCTGGTCGTATGTGAAGAATGTTAGCGGCAAGAAACAATCAATGCCTTCTCTGTGCAGAATTCGAATCGAAAACGGCTCCCAACGTCAGTAACGTAGAAGTAAATATCCTCGGAGTAATGAAGCAACTTAAATCACTTAATAAAAGCAAGTCTTCTGGCCCAGACTGTATATCAATTAGGTTCCTTTCGAAGTATGCTGATGCATTAGCTCCATACTTAACAATCATATACAACCGTTCGCTAAACGAAAGATCCGTACCCAAACACTGGAAGTTGCACAGGCCACACCAATATTGAAGAAAGGTAGTAGCAGTAATCCACTAAATTACAGGCCTATATCGTTAACGTCGATATGCTGCAGGATTTTAGAACATATATTGTGTACGAACATTATGAATGACCTCGAAGGAAACGATCTATTGACACACAGTCAACATGGGTTTAGATAACATCGTTCCTGTGAAACACAACTAGCTCTTTATTCACATGAAGTGTTGAGTGGTATTGACAAGGGATTTCAAATCGATTCCGTCTTTCAGGATTTCCGGAAGGATTTTGGCACTGTACCACACAAGTGGCTTGTAGTGAAATTGCGTGCTTATGGAATATCGTCTCAGTTATGTGACTGGATTTGCGCTTTCCTGTCAGAGAGGTCATAGTTCGTAGTAATTGACGGAAAGTCATCGAGTAAAGCACAAGTGATTTCTGGCGTTCCCCAAGGTAGTGTTATAGGCCCTTTGCTGTTCCTTATCTATATAAACGATTGGGGAGACAATCTGGGCAGCCGTCTTAGGTTGTTTGCAGATGACGCTGTCGTTTATCGAGTAATAAAGTCATCAGAAGATCAAAACAAACTGCAAAACTATTTAGAAAAGATATCTGAATGGTGCGAAAAGTGGCAGTTGACCCTAAATAACAAAAAGTGCGAGATCATCCACATGAGTGGTAAAAGGAACTCGTTAAACTTCGGTTACACGATAAATCAGTCTAGTCTGAAAGCCGTAAATTCAACTAAATACCTAGGTATTACAAATACGAACAATTGAAATTGAAAGGAACACACAGAAAATGTTGTGGGGAAGGCTAACCAAAGACTACGTTAAATTGGCAGGACACTTAGAAAATGTAACAGATCTACTAAGGAGACTGCCTACACAGTGCTTGCTTATTCGTCCTCTTTTAGAATAATGCTGCGCGGTGTGGGATCCTTACCAGATAGGACTGACGGAGTACATCGAAAAAGTTCAGAGAAAGGCAGCAAGTTTTGTATTATCGCGAAATATGGGAGAGAGTGTCACAGAAATGATACAGGAATCATTAACAGAAAGGCGTTTTTCGTTGCGACGGAATCTTCTCACGAAATACCAATCACCAACTTTCTCCTCCGAACGCGAAAATATTTTGTTGACACCGACCTACATAGGGAGGAAAGATCACCACGATAAAATAAGGGAAATCAGAGCTCGTACGGAAAGATATAGGTGTTCATTCTTTCCGCGCGCTCTACGACATTGGAGTAATAGAGCATTGTGAAGGTGTTCGATGAACCCTCTGCCGGGCACTTAAATGAGATTTGCAGAGTATCCATGTAGATGTAGATGTAGGGGTAGATGACAGTCAGGTTAGTATCCCACCCTTGTCTGGGGCGACTCCAGACACGTCTTCGGCCTGGAATCTCATTGAGTGGGGTAGAATTGTCTTAAGTGGCGAGTGTCGCTTCGAACTGAGCCCCGATAACCAACGAAGACTTATCTGGAGCCGCGACGCGCTGTTGTGCGATACCAACCCGACTGTCAGCCAGCCCGACTAGCAGGAGTGATGGTCTGGGGTGCCATTTTGTTTCATAGCAGGACCCCTTTAGTTCTCGTCCGGGTAACCCTTACAGCACAGCGGTACGTGACGATATTCTACCGCCCGTTTTGTTGCCTTCTTGACAAGCCGTCCTGGGCTTACATTTCAGCAAGATAATGCCCGTCCACACACGGCGAGAGTTTCTACTGCTTGTCTTCGTGCTTGCCAAACCCTACCTTGGCGAGTAAGGTCGCCGTATCTCTCCTCAACTGAGAACGTTTGAAGCATTATGGCCAGGGCCCTCCAACTAGCAAGCAATTTTGGCGATTAACACGCCAATTGGACAGGATTTGGCGCTATACCCCTGAAGGGGACAGCTAACGAATCAATCAATACCAAGCCGAATAACAGCTTTTAGAAGGGCAAGAGGTGGACCAACGCTGTATTGACTAGTTCAATTTTTGAAGTTCTCTTTCTTGAATAAATCATCCAAGTTTTCTGAAGTTGTAATCATTTGTTTGTTTGTGCATGTGCATTACATCTGCCGATTTCCGTTCCATTCGGATAATTCCTTCGTGGTTGGTCTGGTTTTTTTTTTTTTTTTTTTTTTTTTTTTTTTTTTTTTTTTTTTTTTTGTCTTGGTGTGCAAGTAAGTGAAGAGAGATACTGGATATTTCTCTGCGCCGTGCCCGGACTTCTGCAGAACCAAAAGCGGGCTGGAGGGGAGGATGTGGGCCGGACGGACTATATGCGAGGCGGCGTGCTCTTCGGACTGTGTCTGGCGGCGTTTCGGTTTTTGGCGAATACGAGTTAGCAGCAACCTTACAGATAAGTCTGAGGAAATAGGTGCAGCACTCGAGACTGGCTTCCAGCGTTGTGCAACTGTGCGAGCCAGTCGTGTACGTTTTGAGATGTCACTTACCCATCTCCCATCAGGTCGAGGTTTAGAACTTTGATCGTTTTTTTTTAATACAGCAGGCGACTTCCTCAGTCCAGCCTTCCTATATGTATCACACGCTACCATTTCATTTCCATGGGAATCGTAACTACTTGTACTATTCCAGTCTGTCTCCTGATTCATTAATTTCGCTATCTCCCCTTTTTATTCTAAATAGTCGCCTCTCCATTGCTCTCAGTTCCACAGGTCAAACCTGGGCACACACGCTCATTGTAATGTTTTCTTTTTAGAGACGCCGAAAGCTCAATTTTGGAAATTGCGGGTCCCTTTTACTCACCATTCAATTCAAGTCGTCTTCACCTGCATACAACGGCATTAATGTTTTGTGTGACTTGGCTCGTACTATTATAATTTCAATGATTGTATATAATATTAGTGGTTCTCACGCCAACTTCCAATCTTGACTCGTTAAATTGTTCGATTACATATTGAGGCTATTCCGAATACAGAAAACTGCGCAGAGCGAAAGTTACTCATTTATGCTCAGTTAAGATCATTTCCTTTATTCGTTTTTCGGTTTAAGCATACGAAAACTTCAGTTGACACTGCTTCAGAGACTTTCTCAAAATGCATCAATCCTTCACAAAGTGCTGATTGAGTATGAAAAGAATATAATACGCAACCTTCTGCAGTGGCACCATGAACGCCATTTCCACTTTTACTTCGTTCTTATGGCCTTATATTCGGTTTTAAAAATTGGCAAGTAAAACAGATTTGTCACTCCTACTGATTTGTGGTTAATTTCAAATAAACTCGCAGCTCAAACGTTCCAGAAATACCAAAACATTCATCGCTTATTTAATAATATTATTATGATTGAAACTGAAATTACGTAATCTGGTGTTAATCACAACATTTGTGTAATTTACACCACAGACAGACAGCTGTCAATACGTTTAACGAATTGGCTGGGGATACGTTTAACGAATTGGCTGGGGAGAAATTCATCTAATGAATTATGTATCTGGATCTCTTTCTACTTTTTACTTCGTGTCGTGGCAATTAATAAAACAGTGACAGGCAGAGTATCTGCGTTAATTTGTAGGCAGTAATAGATACACGTGAAATTATCGTGGTAAATCTGTTAAGTATATTGTGTGCGGGAAAAGACAATGTCAACGGATGTACGAATTAAGTAAATACCACTGAAATATTTGTGGTAAGAAATAATTTCCGGACACGGATTCCTTATTAAAGCTATATCTACTAATCCTCTCTAGAACCCATACACCTATGTAAGATGAATTGTGGAACACCCTGTAAGTACACATAATCTGCTGATGTAGCATAACGCACAGCGCGCTAATTTGGAGGCAGAAATCTGGGCCAGACCGGCATCGAATTGGCGCGACATATGAAACACCGTCATCCGGTGCACTGGGCAGACTGAGTGTGATGTTTCAGATGGTTTTCCACGCTCGTTTAGGCTAATGCTGGCCTCACAGATGGCTGCCCTCCCACAGGTTGCTTTGACGATTTTGGCGTCAGGAAAGGCATCTGAACACGAAGTTAAATACAGTAATAAAAAATTTGCCAAGTATGTAAAAGCGGAGGGCGTACTAGACGGAAAAGAAAAGAAGTGATCAATTATCTTCCTTAAAAAAAGAAAAGAGGCAAAATCGACCTGCTGTAAGTGAAATATCTTAAAAAGAAGTGGCAGTTATGTAGACAGCGCAGTTTAATTAGATGTTTATTTGTTCGTTTACTGTCCACATAACAGTAATTTTTCGGACATTGTCATAGATTTTAGTTCACATATACAAAGGTTTAGTTAACATTCATAAGCACATATATTGGTATAAATAGTGAAGGTCAGAAATTATCATTTTCTTGCACCAAAAACAAACTTATGCTGTATACACTGTTTTACAGCGAGACTTCACAACATTGATATAGTGTGTGAAGATTAGAAATTTATCATTTTTGTGTTGCAAAAACAAACTTATGCTATACACATTGTTTTACAAAGGGATATTGTAACTTGAAATCTTCTACCGAATAACAGCTTTTCTTTATTAATAAATGTGTAAGTTTATTCTTGAAAGTGTTTAAATCAGGTCAGATGGAAGTCTTGTTATAAAAGATGGTTTCTATTGTATGTGGACTGTGGTCTGCAGCTTTCTCTCTCTCTCTCTCTCTCTCTCTCTTTTTTTTTTTTTTTGTTTTTTTTATTCCAGGTCTTTGAAAGTTTTCCCATCCCCGCGTATTGTACCTATGTACATTACTGTTTTTTACGTTATATTCTGGATTTTATTTCACAAACATCATTGCCTGCAGTCATGGTTAGCATTTTATATTTTCTGAAGGGTTCTCTACAAGGCTCTCTCCTGTTTACCTTTGCTACCACTCTTACTGCCTTTTCTGTAAACTGTAGATTCTGTCTGTATAGACAGCTGGCGCCCCACCCCATATCTCAATACCACACTGAAAATGTGGATGTGTCACTGAGAAATAGATTTGCCTCAAGCTATCATGGTCCAGGAAGACTCAGACCCTTTCAGTAAATACACATCTGTGCTGATTTTCTTACGCATATAGTCTATATGTTCTTTCCGCAGCAGGTGTTCGTCAACAATTGTACCCAAAAATTTGTGTTTGTTTGCGTAGTTAAGTGCCAATGGAGGGGTAAATAGACTTCTATTGATGTTCTGATTATAGCTAAGCATAAACTGCATTGTCACTATCTTCTCTTTATTTACGAGTAGCTTACTTTGCAGTAAGATAACTTGACAGAAAATTATGATTGATCTCATTACAGTTTGTAGTAGTTTGCATATCATGGCTAGAGATGACAAAATGTGTGTCATCTGCATAGTTTACAACCTTACAGTTTTGGGGTTCAGTCAAATCGTTACATACGCAAGAAACAGAAAAGATGCCAGTATACTTCCTTGGGGCATACCACACTGAAGTATCTTGTGGGTTGATTTGGTTGTTATGAACTCCGGTAGGTAAGTAGTTGTGAGGTAACCCCTCTCATCTCATATGCGTCTAACTTACGCAAAGAATTGTATGACTCTGTGTATCAGAATAGTCACTCATATACAGGAAGGTGCATTTAGCTTGTCTCCTTCATCTACCGTTTTTAATATTTCATGTATAAAAGTTGCTAATGCTGTTGCAGTAGATAGTCCTTTTCTAAAACCATGTTGTACATTGTTAAATAGATTATGTTTGATGAAATATGCCTCAAATTGAATTAGTATTACTTTTTCTAATAATTTCCAAAGCTCTGGAGTTAATCATATTGCCTGTAGTTTTTCATGTCAGTTTTTATTCCCTTCTTATACACCGACAGGATATCAGTGATTTTCAAAAGATGTGGGAATTCTCCATGGCAGAGGGAGATATTCATTAGATGTGTCCAAGGCTTCACTAATTGTCCTCTGTATTCCGTTAGCAGCTTAGGTGAAATGTCATCCAAGCCACAAAGACATTTTAGCTTGAAATTTTGAAATGATAGCTAGGAGGTCCCTATCAGTAATGCCATAGATGAAAAAAGATTGGCTAGTTTTTGTAACATTTAAATTGGGTGCCCAGTCATGTGTTTCATTTGTGCCAGTTGTATTAAACGTCTGCATGAATTTCTCACGCACTTCTTTTGGGTCATTTATTATATCGTCATTTTCTTTTATGTTGTGGTAGTTTGTTCATGAGATGTTTCCCACATTCTTTATACATTATCTGCCAGGCTGCTTTACTAACTCAGATTTAGTTGCTTATTTGATAAGCATATTTATGAGCTTTAAAGTGAGTCCAGGAATCTCTGTATTTTTTTCTGAGCAGTTTGTATTTTGTTAAATAATATTGTAATTTAGTGCCTCTAAAAAGTATGTAACAGTCTTCCATGCTCTCTCTCAGTTGAACCCTTTCTGGAGGAAATTCTCACCTCTGCGATTAATAATTTTACTTGTTTTTCTAAAGGGCATGTTTTACTTAAAGTTTTATTGAATAGTTTACACAAATTTTCCCATTTATCATTCATATTTGTTGCATTGTAAATTGGCTTCCATTTTTCCTTGCACAATCCCCTCGTAAGTTACTATAATTACACTTTCTTTTATACATAAACGTATCACTTATAGTCATATCTACATTCCCTACATCAGTTTATATAGTAAAGACTCTGTGGTCAGATATGCCATTTTCTACAGTGGTTATGTTTATGTGAGGTTGTGGTCAATGTCTGCCTGTCTTTCTACAGTAATTCCTGTAGGTTCTAAGTTTATGTGATAATAGTTATAATACTGAAATTGGTCAACATACCGCAAATAATTATTGCTATTATTTAAAGAGCCTATGTTGATGTCTCCAACAAACAGCACATGTTTTTTTAATGCTGATGTCTTCTCCAGCAGGTCCTCCAGGCAATTGAAAAACTCTTCAATACCGCACTCTGGTGACCTTTACAGAGCTTCCATAATCAAGCTGTTGTTCCCTAGTTTTAAAATTATTGCTGTAAACTCAAGTACCATTTATTTATTCAGATCATCAATCCATTTGACTTTTTCACATAGAATGTTAGATTAGATTAGATTAGATTAGTTTTCGTTCCATAGATCCGTGCTGAGGAGATCCTCGTGGATGTGGAACATGTCAATTTTTATTTTTTTTAAGCTGAAATAACAATACTAATAGTATGAATATATACAATACATCATTTGTTTCTATTAAAAAATTCGTCAGTGGAGTAGAAGGAGTTAGCCACTGGTAAGTCTTTCAGGCTCCTTTTAAACTGATCTTTATTTGTAACTAAATTTTTTATGTTTACTGGCAAATTATTGAAGATGAGTGTTCCTGAGTAGTGGACCCCTTTTTGAACGAAAGTAAGTGCTTTTAAGTCCTTGTGCAGATCATTTTTGTTCCTGGTATTGTATGTATGAACTGAGCTGTTGGTTGGAAAAAGAGATATATTATTTAGGACAAATTTCATTAATGAGTAAATATACTGAGAGGCAGTAGTTAGTATACCCAGTTCTTTGAAGAGGTTTCTACAGGACGTCCATGAATTTACTCCACAAATAATACGTATTACACGCTTTTGGACTCTGAAATTTTTGTTTGACTTGAAGAGTTACCCCAAAATATTATACCATATGACGTTATGGAATGAAAGTAGGCAAAGTATGCAACCTTTTTCATTTTTATGTCGCCTATGTCTGCTAACACTCGAATTGCAAATACAGATTTGTTAAGGCGTTTCTGCAGTTCTGTGGTGTGCTCTTCCCAACTGAATTTATTATCAAGTTGTAATCCCAGGAATTTAAGACTGTCAACCTCTTCTATCTGCTCTTCTTCGTATTTTATGCATATGCTGGGTGGAAACCTCTTACAGGTTCTGAATTGCATATAGTGAGTCTTTTCGAAGTTTAATGTCAGTGAGTTGGCTTGAAACCATTTATTAATATCCATGAAAATATCATTAGCAGATCTTTCTAGAACTACACTTGACATACTATTTATTGCAATACTTGTGTCATCTGCAAACAAAACGAACTCTGCTTCAGGCAGTGTAACTGATGAGAGATCATTAATGTACACAAGAAAAAGCAATGGCCCTAAGATGGATGCTCGTGGGACACCACATGTAATTTCTTCCCATTCTGATGATGACTGATGACTTAATTCACTAGTCCCTTGCACTGACACCCTTTGTTTCCTGTTAGTGAGGTATGACTTGAACCATTTTGCAGCACTGCCCGTGACACCATAGAATTCTAATTTACTTAAAAGGATGTTGTGGTTCACACAATCAAATGCCTTTGACAAATCACAGAAAATACCTGCTGCTTGTAATTTGTTATTTAATGAATTGAGTACATTTTCACTGTAGGTGTAAATAGCCTTCTCGATATCAGAACCCTTCAGAAATCCAAACTGTGTTCTTGATAATATGTTATTTGTGGTCAGATGGTTGAGCAGCTGCCTGTACATTACTTTTTCTAAAATTTTTGAGAATGCTGGCAAAAGTGAAATTGGTCTGTAGTTTGATGGTATCTCTTTATCCCCTTTCTTGAATAAAGGCTTAACATCTGCATATTTTAGCCAGTCAGGAAATGTCCCAGTTATAATTGACTGGTTACACAAGTAACTTAGAATTGTACTAAACTCACAAGAACATGCCTTAATTAACTTTGTTGATATTTCATTGTACCCACTAGAATCCTTTGTTTTTAAAGATTTTATTATGGACGTTATTTCTTTTGGTGAAGTGAGTGATATATTCATGTCCTTGAAGCTATTTGTGAAGGCTAGTTTCAGATATTCAAGGGCATTATTTACTGATCCCATTCTATCAGTAACGGATATAAAGTACTTGTTAAATAGATTTGCCACACTATGCCCATCAGTTACTAATGTGTCATCTACCCTTAGTGCTATTTGCTTCTGTTCCTTTCTGGTTCTGCCAGTCTGCTCTTTCACTATATCCCATATTGTTTTTATTTTGTTCCCTGACATTGCTATCTTCTTCTCGTAGTGCATTTGTTTAGACGTCTGAATTACTTTTTTTAATGTTTTACAGTATTCCTTGTATTTAGCTAAATCATCAGCATTGGAGCTATTCTTGGTCGACAGATACATTTTCATTTTTGTCTTACAGGAAATCTTTATTCCTTGTGTAATCCATGGTTTTATTATAGACTTCTGTTTAATTTAAGTAACTTTTAGAGGAAAACAGTTTTCAAACATGGTACTGACATTGTTCATGAATGTGTTATATTTTTCATTCATGTCATGAGCACTATAAACATCTTTCCAGTTCATATCTTTGAGCAGTTTTCTAAAACACTCAATTTTTGGTTGATTGACTACTCTCTTGTACTCAGATTTAGCAGTCTTGGTAATCTGCTTAGAATTTACATCTAGATTAGATTAGATTAGATTAATACTAGTTCCATGGATCATGAATACGATATTTCGTAATGATGTGGAACGAGTCGAATTTTCCAATACATGACATAATTAGGTTAATTTAACAACATACTGAAGTTAATATAACAACTTTATTTTTTGTGTTTTTTGTTTTTCTTTATTTTTTATTTTTATTTATTTCTTTATTTTTTTAATATTTTTTTTCTTAATTTATATCTAAAAATTCCTCTATGGAGTAGAAGGAGTTGTCATTCAGAAATTCTTTTAATTTCTTCTTAAATACTTGTTGGTTATCTGTCACACTTTTGATACTATTTGGTAAGTGACCAAAGACTTTAGTGCCAGTATAATTCACCCCTTTCTGTGCCAAAGTTAGATTTAATCTTGAATAGTGAAGATCGTCCTTTCTCCTGGTATTGTAGTTATGCACACTGCTATTACTTTTGAATTGGGTTTGGTTGTTAATAACAAATTTCGTAAGAGAGTATATATACTGAGAAGCTACTGTGAATATCCCTAGATCCTTAAATAAACGTCTGCAGGATGATCTTGGGTGGACTCCAGCTATTATTCTGATTACACGCTTTTGTGCAATAAATACTTTATTCCTCAGTGATGAATTACCCCAAAATATGATGCCATATGAAAGCAATGAGTGAAAATAGGCGTAGTAAGCTAATTTACTAAGATGTTTATCACCAAAATTTGCAATGACCCTTATTGCATAAGTAGCTGAACTCAGACGTTTCAGCAGATCATCAATGTGTTTCTTCCAATTTAATCTCTCGTCAATGGTCATACCTAAAAATTTGGAATATTCTACCTTAGCTATATGCTTCTGATTAAGGTCTATATTTATTAATGGCATCATACCATTCACTGTATGGAACTGTATGTACTGTGTCTTATCAAAATTCAGTGAGAGTCCGTTTACAAGGAACCACTTAGTAATTTTCTGAAACACAGTATTGACAATTTCATCAGTTAATTCTTGTTTCTCAGGTGTGATTACTATACTTGTATCATCAGCAAAGAGAACTAACTTTGCCTCTTCATGAATATAGAATGGCAAGTCATTAATATATAATAAGAACAACAAAGGACCCAAGACTGACCCTTGTGGAACCCCATTCTTGATAGTTCCCCAGTTTGAGGAATGTGCTGATCTTTGCGTGTTACGAGAACTACTTATTTCAACTTTCTGCACTCTTCCAGTTAGGTACGAATTAAACCATTTGTGCACTGTCCCACTCATGCCACAATACTTGAGCTTGTCTAGCTGAATTTCATGATTTACACAATCAAAAGCCTTTGAGAGATCACAAAAAATCCCAATGGGTGGTGTTCGGTTATTCAGATCATTCAAAATTTGACTGGTGAAAGCATATATGGCATTTTCTGTTGAAAAACCTTTCTGGAAACCAAACTGACATTTTAGTACTTCATTTTTACAGATATGTGAAGCTACTCTTGAATACATTACTTTCTCAAAAATTTTGGATAAAGCTGTTAGAAGGGAGATTGGATGGTAATTGTTGACATCAGATCTATCCCCCTTTTTATGCAAAGGTATAACAATAGCATATTTCAGTCTATCAGGGAAAATGCCCTGTTCCAGAGAGCTATTACACGGGTGGCTGAGAATCTTACTTATCTGTTGAGAACAAGCTTTTAGTATTTTGCTGGAAATGCCATCAATTCCATGTGAGTTTTTGCTTTTAAGTAAGTTTATTATTTTCCTAATTTCAGAGGGAGAAGTGGGTGAGATTTCAATTGTATCAAATTGCATAGGTATGGCCTCTTCCATTAACAGCCTAGCATCTTCTAATGAACACCTGGATCCTACTATATCCACAACATTTAGAAAATGATTATTAAAAATATTTTCAACTTCTGACTTTTTGTTCGTAAAGTTTTCATTCAATTTGATGGTAATACTGTCTTCCTCTGCTCTTGGTTGACCTGTTTCTCTTTTAATAATATTCCAAATTGTTTTAATTTTATTATCAGAGTTGCTGATTTCAGACATGATACACATACTCCTGGATTTTTTAATAACTTTTCTTAATATAACACAGTAGTTTTTATAATTTTTGATAGTTTCTGGGTCACTACTCTTTCTTGCCGTCAGATACATTTCCCTTTTCCGGTTACAAGATATTTTTATACCCTTAGTAAGCCATGGTTTGTTACAAGGTTTCTTACAAGTATATTCAACTATTTTCTTGGGGAAGCAGTTTTCAAATGCATTTACAAAAATGTCATGAAATAAATTATATTTTAAATTGGCATCAGGTTCACGGTACACCTCATCCCAGTCTAACTGCTGTAGGCTTTCCCTGAAATTTGCAATTGTTAAATCGTTGACTGAACGTACTACTTTGGAGGACTGTTTAGTATTGCTGAATGGAGCTATGTCATATATTGTAACTAGCTGTGCACCATGATCAGAAAGACCATTCTCAACAGGCTGAGCATTTATCTGGTTAAACTTATCTTGGTCTATAAAGAAGTTATCTATCAGTGAGCTGCTATCCTTTACCACCCGAGTAGGAAAATCAATGACGGGTGTCAAATTGAAAGAACCGAGTAATACTTCAAGGTCATTTTTCCTATTACCCTCTTTCAGAGAATCTACATTGAAGTCCCCACAAATAATAATTTGCTTCCCCCTGTCTGACAGACAGCACAACAAGGAGTCCAAATTTTTCAGAAATAGATGAAAATTTCCTGATGGGGACCTATATACAATTACAATTATAAATGTGCCTTTATTTAATTTAAGCTCACAGGCACATGCTTCTATATGTTTCTCTACACAAAACTTTTTTGTTTCTATACTTTTTACACAATGATAACTTTTGACATATATGGCAACTCCTCCTTTCTCCATATTTTCTCTCATTACATGTGCAGAGAGCTTATAACCACTTACATTTACCTTATCCATATCAGTAACAATGTGATTCTCAGACAGGCATAGTATATCTATTTCATTCTCAGCTTCTAAATCTTCTAAACAAACCAGAAGCTCATCTACTTTATTCTTTAAACTCCCAATATTTTGATGAAATATACTTACATTATTTTTAATTATACTTTTATGAGAACCTTTCCTTATTCTAACATCTGCATTACTCTCCTGTCTGAGTTTCTCATTGTGCTTAGGCCTAGTTCCTATACCAGTGGTCACATGGTGTTCAGAGAGGCAGATTATGTCAACTGGGTTGGGTGACTTTAATTCATCAATGCAATTACCTAGGACTGAGATACAACTTGGTGGAGATAAAATTTCTGGTGATTGGTGAAAATTTATAATTGATAGCTGTGATTGGTGATCCAATGTGCTAGAATTGTGCTGTTTAATTTCTTTCCTAAACTGAAGATTTGTTTCAATCCTGACCTCTCGTAGAACTTGACATCTTTCTGTCTTATCTATCCTAAAAAAGGTACTGCTCCAACACCTGTAACCACTGGTATTTTACCATTCATGGCAGTGCCTCCCCCCCTTAAATTTCCTGCTATTACCCCAGCAAGTTTCCCCTTCCCTTTCCTGTTGAGATGTAGGCCGTGCCTGGTATAGTCCCACCTACTGAGATGATCAACAGGAACCACACCAATATGAGCCCCCGCACCCGACCCAAGCAGCCGTTCCAACTCCAAATTAACTCTCCCAACAGAAGAGTTTAAATGAGGCCGGTCATGGCGTCTCAGGACAGATACAAACTCAACATTGGTGTGTCTCGATGCCGACGAAATCTTTACCAGGTCATACTCTATACTGTACCCAGGATCTCTGTCGATGCTGTTCCCTGGCTCTCCCACAATAACCACGGTGTCTTCCCTGGTAAATCCTTTACAGAGTGAACCTAAATCCTCTGTCACCTGATCCAGACTAGCACTTGGTTTGAAAAAATTTGTGACCTGGTATTCTGGTCCTAATTCCTCCTGCAGAAGTTGGCCTACACCTCTGGCATGAGAACTGCCTAACAACAAAACTTTCTTCCTTTTCGATGACTTTCCTACATTCTTTTTCAATTTCCTATTGAAAGTTTGTTGTGTCCTGTCTACACCTACCTCTGCTTGAGGGTCATCAGTTTCTAACTGAAGCAACAGGTCAAACTTATTTTTGACATTCACCACAAAACTGTCTGACTTAGTTCTAGGCCTGTTCCTTCTGCTACCTGTTGCCACTTCCCACCTCTCTTTGCCCTTCTCCCTCCTTAACCTGTCCAGATCTTCCCTAGCCTGATCTAGCTCAGCCTGAAGGGCAGCAATTTTCCCCTCCTGTTCCACTATCTTCCTATCTCTGCTGCAAATCCTACATAACCACTGATGAGCCTGATCCACTTTCCCAACACCCACGCCACTGCAGTCCCCCCAGTGAAAAAAACTACTGCATCCATCACACCAAACTCCGGAACTAACAATTCTACGGCAAGTCAAGCACTTCTCACTCATGGCAAAAATAATACTTTAGCTAGAATAAATCAATTAAATTACCGAAAATCAAAAAAGACGTTACAAGAATTAAGCCTATTCACAAATGTATATAAGCAAGTTTCTGATTTAAAATTCCGCTGTTTTTCTGAGATCTGTATTAAAACAACGAAGGTATACGCTATTTATTATATATCTCACTCGATGGAATGAAAAAAAGGACAATTAAACGAGATACTTTAACTTTGATTCTCCAAAAACGTTACGAGAATTAGGCCTATAAACAAATGTATATAGGCAAGTTTCTGATATAAAATTACGCTGTTTTTCTGAAATCTGAATTAAAACAATGAAGTTATACGCTATTTACGGTAGTTTACTTATTTGTTACCGAGAAACTAGTTAAATTACCGCGAAATAAGAAACAAACACGTTTACAAAATTTAAGCCTAAGCGCGACTTCCCGAAGTTACGATCTTTTCGTGTTTTCTGAAAAAATACGCAAAGAAAAGTCAAACCTTTAACGGCAAGACTAAACGATACACTAATGCACGTATTTAATTTGTTGTCGGCGTTAAATTAAATTATATTCCTGTCTAAATCACTTAACTTTCTGGAAATGGTTTCTGGCGTCACTTACTCGGCGGCCATCTTGGATGTGAAACAAGGAGCTGCATGTCATGATCTGATAGTCCATTTATAACAGGTTTTATGATATGATTTTTTTCCTTTGATTTATCTATAAAAATGTTATCAATGGCTGTCCTTGAGGATTTAGTGATCCTAGTTGGAAAGTTTACAGTGTGAGTTAGATTGAAAGACAACATTACTAACTGCAGTGAATGTTTATTGGAAGATTGCATTAGAAAATCTGTATTAAAGTCACCAGCAATCAAAATTTCTTTGTTTCTTCCTGGTAAATAACCCAAAAGAGCTTCTAGATGATCTAAGAATAGATTATAATTTCCTGCAGGTGCTCGGTAAATAGTTATTATTATATAGGATCTGTTATGGAACTCTACTTCTGTTGCACATGCTTCTAGATGCTGCTCTAAACAGAATTTATTAATGTCAATGTTCTTGAATTTATGGCAGTTTTTGATAAATGTGGCAACTCCTCCTCCATCCATATCTACTCTGCAGAAGTAGGAAGCTAGCTTAAATCCTGAAATGTCTAACATATCAGTGGTCACTTGATGTTCAGAGAGGCAGATTATGTCAATTTGGTTAGATGAATTCATTTCATCGATACAAATGAGTAGTTCATCAACTTTATTTCTAAGTCCCGGAATGTTCTGGTGTAATAAAGATAACTGATACTGCATACTAATGGGATTGTAACTGCTTTGACGAAGATGAACTGGCAGTTTCTCATTACTTTCTGTTAAACACTGTTTAAATGGAGGCTGTAAGATAAAATCTGACTCCTGTTCATCTGTTTTCTCAAACTTGAGTGTGTCTGCCAATCTCTCTTAAAACTCGTTTTCTTTCCCTCTTCCCTATCCTAAAAAAGGCATCCCTCTGACACCTGTGACCACTGGTATTTTACCACATGTGCCAGTGTCCCCCCTTAAGTTTTCTGCAATCAACCCAGACAGTTTTCCCTTCCCTTTCCTATTGAGGTGAAGGCCATGCCTAGTGTAGTCCCACCTATCGATAGCATCTACAGGAATCAAACCAATATGGGACTCTATATCCGTCCTAAGCAGCCACTCCAACTCCAAGTTCACGCTCCCTACGGAAGAGTTCAAATGAGGCCGATCATGGCGTCTCAACACAGACACAAATCCCACACTCGTATGGTTCGTTGCTGATGCTATCTTCACCAGGTCACTCTCTATGGAATATTCAGAGTCTCTGCCAATGCTATTTCCCGGACCACCCACTATAACCACGGCATCCTCCTTTGTGAAATCCTTGCATAAAGTACCTATATCCTCTGTTACCTGACTCAGATCTGCACTAGGCTTGAAAAAGTTTGTGACCTGGTACTCTGGACCTAGATTTTCCTGCAGTAGTTGGCCAACACCTCTACCATGGGAACTACCTAACAACAGAACTTTCTTTCTCTTTACAAATTTCCCTACCTTTTTCAAGTCCTTGAAAGCTTGTTGTGCCCTTTCTACAGCTTCAGCTACATGAGGCTCATCCGATTCTGACTGAGGCAACAGGTCAAATCTATTTTCAAGATTTATGACAAAGCTGTCTGATGCTCTCCTTTGCCTGTTCCCCCTATTACCTGTTGCCACTTCCCACCTCTGTTCACCCTTCTCCCTCTTTAACCTGTCCAGATCCTCCCTTGCCTTGTCTAGGTCAGCTTGAAGAGCTGCAATTTTCCCTTCCTGTTCCAGTATTTTCTTATTTCTACTGCAGATCCTACAATACCACTGGTGAGCCTCATTTATGTCCCCATTTCCCACGCCACTACATTCGCCCCAATGAAAGAAACTGCAGCACCCATCACACCATACCCTGGAACTAACGATCCTACGGCACGTCACACACTTCTCACTCATGGTAAAAACAGAAAGCGTATAAGCTGATTTAAGTAGTGACTAAAACGTAAACAAACGACCCTAGAAACTATTCAGGCAGATATAAATAAATTGAAAGAGTACTGAATTAAAACCTGGTGATTACATATAACTCACTGTTTACTTACGATACGCGCGCGTGAAATTAAGCCTAAAATCCGTGCTACAGGCGCGAAAAGGAAAATACGCTTCTTACCCCGTTTAATCTTCTTTAACATTTCACTAACACTTCCACTAACGTAACAACACTTATATTATATTTATACCAACTGGAAACGTTTATCTATAAGTTTAATTCACTGCTTACTTGTGAAATTAGGCCTAGGATTCGTGCTACAGGCGCGAGAAGAAAAATACGCTTCTTACCCCGTTTAATCTTATTTTATACTTCACTAACACTTCCACTAATTCGACAACACTTATATTATATTTATAACACCTGTACACGTTTCAAAATAGCTTAATAACAACGCTTTTTATAATTCTTTAGTGCAGCAAATACTCGAAGAGTCCGCGTCGGCGCAGTATTGCCAAAGCAGTGAATGTCTGCTATAAACGCCTACCCCTCCGCGTGTATGTGTACTTCTACAGTACAAGTCTATGAGCTCGTAATTTCATAACCTGTGTGCGTTTAAAAGACAATGACGAACGAAAGAATTCAGGTCAGAGATCAGGACGTAGCGCTTGGTTATAATTAAAGCTGCACCTATTCGCGGAGGTCTAGTGTGAGCTGTAATTAGTGTGTCGTATGGCAGCGGACCTTGATAGATATGCTAACGCGTTAATGCGGAACCGATTTACGCAAGAAACAAATTACTTCTAATTTTGGCGACCAGCTGCAAAAGTAGCTCTGTGCAGCATCTCGTCAACGTCTCCGGTGTTCATGTTGAACAAATTGTGTAAGGGGCGGTTAATAATAAAAACAACCTTATAACATTCCCACTTTGTAAGTTAATGCTCACGTCCTGTTCCTAATCCATTACATAAGGAAAAATTTATATACGTCTATTTGCACTGATAGCATCAGGTTTGCACCTGGTGGCCACAACTGGAACTAATTGTTTTTCTACCGTAAATCGGTTCCGTATTAACGCTTTAGAATATCTACCACGTTTCGCTGCCATACGATGATTACAGCCCACAATGGGTCGCTGTAAGGATCAGATGATCCCCCTTCTGGACTGCTCGCTTCATTTTGCTATTCACTGTCTCCCCCTGCAACCTGAAACTTGCTCAGCCGGACAACTGCAGAGTCTAGCGTGCCAGCTGAAACCCTGCTCAGCGCTGTGTCAAACAACACACACACACACACACACACACACACACACACACACACACACACACACACACACACTGACTACCGGAAGTGTCAGCTGAAGCATATCGCTTGCCAATGAAACTCCCATGAGAACGCAGGACCGCACCATTTTCGACTTTGCGCATCCCCACACGATCATCAAGACACACACCCACCCTCACTACTCATTATTCGAATGTGTTTTAAATTAAATATTATTTTTCAGGTTAAACTACACCTACACCTTACTGAAATAACTGATGTCCACAGGATCAGACATAGCACTATACTGTATGCAAATGGTGAATATATAAAGTTTGAAAACCATCAGAATAAAAATTTGAATTACTTCTAAGACACGTTTCGTGGTCAATATTTGATTTCAGATTCAATTCACATGATCAAATCCCCCGTTTGATATCCGTCACAGCCCGAGTGGTACAGAGTGGAGAATGTCTTGAATAGAAGTTATAAGGTGGACATCATCAAAATATAAGCAAGAGTAGTAAATAACATAGTACAACTGGTAGACAGTTTTGCTGTTTTGGCACGAAAATAGGTGACAATGGCCTAAGTAAAGAGAATAAAAATGGATAACGGAAATTTAAGTGGTAGGAAGAATTTCCGAAAATATTTGTTTGTGGAGTCTAGACTTATGTGGAAGTAAAACAGTTCAGACGAAAGATTTTGAAAAGTGATGCTGGAAAAGATTCTGATTATTACAATGATGTATCGGATGGGTGAAGAAGGGGCACTTAATTAAATCGGGGAGCAAAAGATTTATGGCGCAACTTGACTAAACTAGAAGAACTGTTAGATTGGTAGACATCAAATGGCTCTGAGTACTATGCGACTTAACTTCTGAGGTCATCAGTCCTCTAGAACTTAGAACTACGTAAACCTAACTAACCTAAGGACATCACATACATCCATGCCCGAGGCAGGATTCGAACCTGCGACCGTAGCGGTCGCGCGGTTCCAGACTGTAGCGCCAAGAACCGCTCGGCCACTAGACATCAAATAATCGCAAATTTGGTAATGTAGAAATGTGGTTGGTGGGGGAGGGAGGACAAATTGTTCAGGGCTTTGCTACAGCAAGCGAGTTCTAATGGCTGTAGGTGGCAGTAGTTAGGTTGCGATGAAGAGAGCCGCCCGCGGTGGCCAAGCGGTTCTAGGCACTTCAGTCCGGAACCGCGCGACTGCTACGGTCGCAGGTTCGAATCCTGCCTCGGGCATGGGGCATGGATGTGTGTGATGTCCTTAGGTTGGTTAGGTTTAAGTAGTTCTAAGTTCTAGGGGATTGATGACCACAGATGTTAAGTTCCATAGTGCTCAGAGCCATTTTTTTGATGAAGAGGTTTGGACAGCATAGGTCGCGTGAAGATCTACATCGAACCACTGTTCGTGCCGAAGACTCTAGAACAAACGACACATTTTCGGAAGTAAGCAATAATGATGTTACACAAAGAATAGCATCTAATTTTTTCATTAGCCACATGCAAAGAAACAATCACGAAAATGTTAAGAGGAGGCGTGCGCCTGCACTTCTGCAATAGACAACAACTAGCTGAATGATTGAAGAGAAGGTATAATCATTTTGCAGAAGTCGTGGGCTCCGTCGATCTACAAACTTACATCCACAGGTGCTCGAAATACTTGCAGATAAACGTTGACTGCAGCATCAGCATTGATTACGTGATAGTCTTTTAATCTGCGCTAGCGGAGGGCGTGAGTTGCAGTAGACTCGCTCGCTAAGGTACAGTAGTGCAGAACACGCGTAGCCCCGTCGCCTCGTGGTTTGGCACAGATCGGCCCGTTCGCAGTGCCACCAGATTGGATTGCCTCGCCGCCTGCATTCGAGACGTGTTACTCGATCCGGTGGGATGTAAGGCAGCGCAGCTGCAGTGGACTCGAAATTCAGCACCCGCGGTGTAAGGGAGTCGGGTCACAGTGAGAAGTCACACGGCAGTCCAGCGTTATGCAAACGCCGGGGCGTGGCACCACCCAGCTGGAGCAGACTGTCTCCCACAGCTGGAGCTGCACACTGGGGCGGAGGCATCGCGTCAGCCGGCCAGCCCTCGTAACCCGTGGCTGCCAGACCGCCTCTTCTGCTCCGTCTACCACCAAAACAGATTCAGAGGCTGTCTTTGAGGTGTGCTGCTCGATCCACTGGCATATGAGGCAGCGGCGGTACTCTGAACGTATCTCCAGTTTTTGTCTCCGGACTAGCGCTGTCCATCCCTTCCTGATTGAGACGGGTCTTACGATTAATCAAGGAAAACCCCCAGTTGGGAAACGGGGCCAAAATTAGTTGGTTACTGTCGAGTTGCAACTTACAATTTCTTTATTGATTACTTCAACCATTAAAAGTCATTTCTTTATCGCTTGACCAAGAACAGATCCAAAACATCTAGTAGGCATGAGTGCCTTTTCTAAACAATTTACTTTACAGTTAACGGCCAAGCCATTTTACTTAAAACCGACTTTGATAACACATTTGATAACAAATCAAAATTTTCCAAATAATGAAATTAAAAACTTTACTTTACCTTTAATAGCCAAGCCATTTTACTTAAAACAGACTTTGATAAAGCATTTAATAACAAAATTAAAACTTTCCAAGTAATGAAACCAAAAAAAACCAATTTGCATACAGTTTCGCTATCGAACATGCAGGGAGCCAACTTCTTTTAAACTTTGGCACAACATGATATTACATTAAAGGGCTCGCTAGCAGGGAGGCAGAACTAGCATTTTCAAAGGATGCCAAGTAGATTAAAACAATCAAAGTAAAGATACAGTCATTCACCTTTTACAATAACTAACAATTTTAAAGCCACGTAATTTTAAAAACTCACCAATGAAAGGGAAACTTAACCTTTTTAAACAGTGGCCAAAAACAATCAGAGTAAAATACAACCATTTAACATTTTACAATAACTAACAGCTTTAATACCATGCCCTGGCACCAAAATGTCCTGCAATAGAAGTAATTAACCGACCGGGTGTAAGGGCAGCCACAATTGTCTCCCGAAGGATGCTCAGGCTAGAAGCGGACTAACAGACCCATAACGCCTCACATTCAGTAATCACATCGACCTCACGCGAGACCAGGGGAGGAGGAGGAGGAATCAAATCAGGAACCATAATCCCTGCCCAAAAATACACTTCCTCCCACGCAGTACTAATAAGAAGCCAAAAGCTGTCTATAATTACACCGGCGACAGGGACAGGACATCCGAACGCAGGAGGCCACAAGGCAGAAACAATGTAATCTAAAACAATAATCACTGCCCAAAAATATACTTCCTACCGGGCAGTACTAATAAGAAGCGGAAAAGATCACTGTCTATAAATACACCGGCGACAGGGACAGGAAACCCGAACGCAGGACGCCAAAAGGCAGAAAAGACGCTGGTTGCACAAACCAAAATTCTTCAATTAACATCTAAACCTTTAACCAACTTAACTTGCAGTTCATCAGAGAAACAGCAGGTGAACTCCGATGCAAAGGTGCCTCATACCCGACCGTGTACACGTCGCCAGCGTACCCAACTGGGCACAGTCACGCAGCCACGCGCTCTTTCACCGGAGCCCTCGTCTTCTCTGCACCCACGGCGGCGAGATACCACTCCTCAGGTTAAGCGAGTTACTAGTCCATCATTCCCGGCACCAGACGGAAAATTTAGAGACATCCGTTGCCGCTCCCACCAAGTAGTGACTCGGAACCACATCCGTGACCCCCGCGCGTTCACAGCAAGAGCCTACAGCCTTGTCCCTTCAACTCGTCCCACTCGTCTCGCACCGCCAGGATAGACCACGCGGCTTCTCGGAACAACAGCCAACTCTCCACCGCCACGCCACGCCGCGGTCTCCTCGCACGACATTCTCTCATTCCCGATTTTAAAAACCGACCGACTCGTCACCGCTTGGCAACCAACCGGCCATCCCCCCAAAGATCTTATTCCCTTACACAAGGCTAACAGGAAGCAACGACTCGAAGATCGATAAGACCAGACACGCCGCCAGAGGGGAATCTCAACAGAATCGCACGCAGCATAACGATAAATATGGAAGAATCAGTTAACGATGGAATGGAAGGACTCAGAACAATCTTTACAGCGCGACATATGTTGAGAGCCGACACACGGCTCACTGATGTCTACATCCATACTCTGCAAACCACTGCCAGGTGCGTTGCAGCAGGTTCACAGCAATGCCTCACATGTTGTGCCTTCTTCGCGTTCCACTCGCATGTGGAGCTCGGGAAGAATGACTGCTTAGACACCTCCGACCACGCTGTAATTAGTCTTATCTCGTCTCTGCGCTCCCTACTGGAGCGACATGCAAGGGCCTTTAGCATAATCCTAAATTCCCTAGTAAATATTAATTTTTGAAACCTTATAAACAGCCTGCCTGCATCCCAATATTAAGTTCACGATGGAAGTTGATAAGGATGGAAAACTTCCGTTTTTAGATGTTTTGATCTACAGGAGGCATGACGGCACATTAGGACACTGTGTTTATCCTAAGTCCACGCATACGGACCGATATCTTCATGCATCAAGTTCTCATCCATCATTCCAACGCAACGGGGTCCTACGTACATTGGTAAAAAGAGCTTACGCCATCTCAGATGCAGATAGCTTGACACAAGAGCTGGACCATGTAAAAACTGTGTTCAAGCATAATGGTTATACTGACAATCAGATCCGTCGTGCTCTGCAGTTTGGACCTACGCGGGAACCAACGGTGCAGTTTGGACCTACGCGGGAACCAACGGAAGATACAGGCAAGTCGGTGGCATTCCTATCTTTTGCTGGGAACATATCTTCAAAACTAGGTAGAATTTTAAAGAAATTTAATATTAAAAGTGTATTCCGTCCGCCGGCCAAGACCAGAGCGCTGTTCGGCTCAGTGAAGGATGATTTAGGTTTGAGAAAGCCAGGAGTCTACAAGATTCCCTGCCACTGCGGGAAGGTCTATATTGGACAAACAATTCGTACGGTCCAGGATCGTTGCGTGGAGCATCTTCGCCACACGCGTTTATTTCATCCAGAAAAATCTGCAGTGGCGGAACGTTGTCTTACGGAAGGACATAAAATGCTTTACTATGAGACACAAGTGGTTGCCCCTGCGCCGCGGTATTGGGACTGTGTAGTGAAAGAAGCCATTGAAATCTGGCTGTCTGACAGTATTATAAACAGAGATAAGGGGTATCCTTTAAGTAAGAGTTGGAACCCTGTTCTGTTTGACATTAACAAACGACGATTCTTGTCCCGATCTCCAAAAACTGTCAGTAGAGTTAGATATAGATTTATTGTTTTCCGAGCTTTCACCACCGTTGCGCTATTGTGTCTGTTGCTAGAGGGCATTTAGTTTCGCGCACGCGCGGTGGACCCACGGTCGGTGTATAAAGCAGCCATCGCGGCGTGTTTGATTTCAGTTCCGGCGAGATAGTGCGACGGCCCACTCACGTGAAGATGGCGCCCAGGTGGCCCGCCGAAATATTGTGTCCAGATGATGAGATGTTCCGGCTGGAGACCCGATATGAATACAATGACTTATAAACTTGCGTGGTAGTTGGCATCTATCTTGAAGCGCCTGTCATTTCGTCAGTTCAGAACTTCAGTCACTCTCTCGCGTGGGCCAGACATACCTGTGACTATTCGTGCTACCCTCCTTCATACACGTTCAGTATCGTCTGTTGGGTGTGGGACGTACACAGTTGACCAATATTCTACAATGGGTCGCAAGGGCGTTTTGTATACAATCTCTTCTGCAGACTGCATTACCCCCGTATACCATAAATGAACCACAGTTTGCCACGTGCTGTACCTGCGACTAAGGCTATTTGAACATTCCATTTTCTGCGTCTTTTGAAGTCTGCAGTTTTACATTTCTCAACCTTTACAGCAACTTGCCAATCTTTGCAGTACTTTGAAATATTACCCAGATCTGACTACATTTTTATGTAGATTTTTTTCCTGGCAGTAATCTATTATACATGACTGCACTTTTTAATTTTCTGCAAAAGTATATGTATTTGATAACGAGCTGGGTTATTTAAACAGAATATATAATCAAGATGATATCTAGTGTGTTTACGTAGGAAAGTATTTTTTGTCATGCATAAATAGTTCCATTGAACCTAAAAGGAAAAAATAAAGCTTTTCTATGTGAAGAAACATTTACCAACAGCTGAAAAATGAAGTTGAATTTATAATTTTGCTCTAATATTCATGCGACTAAAGCTTAACAGAGGGGAAAAAAGGAAACAGTTTGGTCATTTAATACTGAACTGCCGTCCTGTCACATGTATTCATTAATTTCAAATATTTTCAAAAGGGTAATCTTTCTGCTTTTCTTAACAAAGTGACAAAGTATACGATCTGCATCATGTCGGCAGTTTTCTGTTAAAAGAATGGTTTGCAGAGTTTGAATCGTTCGTTCTTAATCTCGAGCTTCTTTTGTGTTCAGATAACGTGACTGCCACAGCTGTACCTCACTGATCAAAAAATTCTTGTCCGCGGCGCTAGATTGTGATTTTACATACACCTCCCTCCGCAATAGGTTACAGTTTGTCTTTACTATTAAAAAAAACTTTGATATGCTATTGGTATTACAGAATGCAAGTTTGCATTAGGTTGGTGCATAAATTCGTAGAGTTTTTGTTTTGCATGTTAGGATTTCGATTGCTATGGGCTTATTTATCGACTGCTATTTTTTATTTGTAGTTTACTGTTGCTATTTGAGTTGACATATTGTGATTTTGTCATTTGGAAATAGTGAGCGGAGCTGTGGACGCTAGAAAATGGAGTGCACGTGGAGAAATAGGAACAATTCCGACGTATTTTTCTGTTTGAATCCAGTAGAGAGTGACGACAGCGGAGGCAGCCAGAAACATTTTCGCCGTGTAGGGGACAAAACCATTGCACTGTCCAAGGCATGAAAATGATTTTCTCTCTTTAAAAATGATCGTTTTGCATTACTGATTCTCCTCGTACAGGAAGACCTTCGGGGTTTGATGAAGACCGTTTAAATGCATTGTTCCACAACGATTCGCGTCATTGTACTCGAGAACTGGCAAACCTGATGAACTATGATAATTCACTATCGTGCGACATTTGCATACCATGGGGAAGGTTCAAAATTCGTGTGTATGGCAAACGCATGCTCCAAACCAATATCACAAAAACCAGCAGGTGACCATGTATGCATCTCTGTTTGCTCCTCATCAATTGTCTCATGAACAACACCGACCATTCCTACCCTGTATCGTCCGTCACTGGTGACGAGAAATGGTGTCTTTATGCTAACATAAGGAAAAGAAAAGAATGATTGAGCCGAAACAGAGCAGCAGCTGTCTGGTGGAACAGGTGTGGTGTGGTGTACTACGAATTGCTTCCGCGACGTGTAACCATCACTGCTTACATATGTTGTCAACAACTGAGATGTCTTGAAGACGCAGTCCAACAACAACGACCAGGAAGACTGCGAAGGTGATGTTACTCCACAATAGCGTCCGCCCGCGTTCTCCTATGTATGAGTTGCGTTGGGAAGTCATTTCGCACCCACCTTATTCACCTGCTCTTGCGACCTCAGATTCACACATTTTGCGCTTTCTGTCGCACAGCCTTCAAGGAATTTCCTTCCAGGATGAAAATGCGCTCCGAACATGGATCGCGGAAGCGAAAAGTTTTGGCAGATTGTTGTAAATAGCGGAGGGGAGTATGTTATTGGCGACTAAAGTCTCTCTTATATGTAGCTGTTATGTTTATTAAACTTGCAAAAAACCGCCACGAGCTTATGTTACGAGGTTTTATGAAATTATGCCAACATATGGGATTAGGCACCAATTTTTGTAATTACTGCTGACTGCTGTTGGTCAGCGTACACAGGTGGTGTAACTTTATCCATTTTCTGATTTGATGTAATCAGTCAGGGCAGAGCTGTAAACATCAAAAATTGTCAACTCACGATGGCGTAAGAAGCGGAAAGCCGGTTCGCGAGCACATAAATATTTTGGAGAACATTAGAAACTGTGCCCAATTTAAAATTGTTGTCATGTTCTGTCAGCCACCAACTGAAAATTCAGATCATGTAATGAAATTTTAATGATAAAAAATTCTGTTTCCCAATGTATGTTTTATAAATATTAGACGATTGTGAAAAATGTAAAACATTTGGCTGGAAAGCAGTTTTCTCAGCAGGGAACCCGCACCTTGCGAGAAACCCGAAATGACTATTAAAGGAAAAAAACGACATTCACCACTTTGTAATGGCTGGCCCTCGCCAGTCGTCCGAAAGTACATTGTATTTAACCCCTTGACGCGGCAGAAAGCTCGAGAAAACTGTGTACATTTATACCGCCGCAACATTCTGCATTTGTGTGCAATCGTACACCAAGTTTTGTTTGTTTGCTGGTTCATCTCTGCCGTCGTGGCACAGAATAGAATCAGGCCAGTTCAGATGGCTTCCTTAGCAATCCAGATTGGTCAGACACAGCTCCAACACTCCCACTGGTACCGAAAACGAATTATTGCACCGTAGGCTGCTCCACTTCATGAACGTAGTACGCCATTTCGTTTTGCCTGCTCTAGCAGCTTGAGTCGGTAATGTGCCGCGAGGTAGAGAGGGGAAGAGCCGACCGCTTTAAACCGTTACCAGTATGTTAGTACCGAATAATCGGTATTTTTCGTTGTTTGTTTGGTTTCGGTTATAACAGGTTTTTTCTGTTTTTTGCTAATAACCGGGTAAAAAATCCGGCATATCAATTTTCCATAGCAGCAGTGCTGAAATACTTGATTTTTAAATAATAATTTTTTTAAACGAATGAGGTTTATTCGTAAGATTTGCTTTGGTTTGAAATATTCGGTTCTAATAGAAAATTGGAAAAGTGATCATTGCTATTTTAATAACAACACCGACAGAAACGAGCAACAAAAATACGACACAACAACCACTACAGCACAGGTGAGCCAAAAACGTACCTGTCGCTGTGTGACGTGGGCTGTTGCACGGAACACCTGGTCGACACGATACTTTCTCACTGTCGTCCTTGGACATTGGTTATATTGCAGAAAGGCCTCATCCCTAGTTTGGAAGTATTTTACGAAATGTGGTAACAATGGAGTACAATGTTGCAGTTGCATTGAAAGATTAAAAACGCGAGGAGGCACAACAAACATGCGATATCGTATAAGGAGAAAGTATCAACAAAGTTGAAATTCTTAGTGAAAACTTTCAGCTGTCTTTTATTTTGCTCAGTGTTTTCAAGGTTAATTGGCATAAATGGCAGGAATGTTATATCCTGATGTGAACGATTACAAGCTGCTGTTCCAGCGCAACCGTAGTGAGTAAAAATGTCAGCAATATGATCATTGTCCAGAGCAGCTGTGACTTTCGATGTGAATAGCCCATCTCGTGCCAACTGCTATGTACAATTATTATATTCGCCGGCCGGGGTGGCCGAGCGGTTCTAGGCGCTACAGTCTGGAACTGCGCGACCGCTACGGTCGCAGGTTCGAATCCTACCTCGGGCATGGATGTGTGTGATGTCCTTAGGTTGGTTAGGTTTAAGTATTTCTAAGTTCTAGGGGACTGATGACCTCAGAAGTTAAGTCCCATAGTGCTCAGAGCCATTTAACCATTTGAATTATTATATTGGTGACAATGTTATTGAATTTGGTTGCCCTGCAACAGCAGCTTGTAATCGTTTACATCATCGCATAACATTCCTGCCTTTTATGCGTGCTTAGCTTGAAAATGGTCTTTGACCGATACTAGTAACACTGTGCAAAATAAAAGATAGCCGCAGTTTTCACCATGAATTTCGACGATTATTTATCAGCTGATTTTCCCCACCTCTATACCTACATAAATCTACATTGCTTCTTGAAAGAGGAGGTAAATTTGTTTGATATGCTGTAATTTTGTTGATCTGCTGTAAACTTGGGATAATAACTGAACCCCTAATATTGCTGCTGTTTTAGAGTGAAAAATTGATACCATGAAAAAGTGACTATGCAGGGAAGTCATTAGCTAGTAATCTTTCGCTGTCGACGTCGCCGCGCCCTTCCCCTCCATGTTCGCCCCCTCTGCTGGAGACGCCGAGACAGATTTCTGCCAGGTTCTCAACCCCATATCTATCGAGATCTACTACTTCGTCACACGTATTAGAATTTTCCAGTCTTCCTTCGAAGTCTACGTTTATTACAGGAAAAGCCAGCAATATAAAAAACTGAAGATCGGATATTTCAGAAACCGGTTATTTTGAGCGGTTTTAACAGGTTAAACTGCAGACGAAAAGAATCGGTACAAACAAAAACCGGTTCTTCCAGGGATAACCGTCGTCCCTACTGCGAGGATTTCTTTGTGTCCTGGGACTGCAGTCGTGTACGTGCAGACAAACAAAACCTTAATTACACGGCTGATAATCAAAACTGCTCTACCATCTGGTGAGCAAGATGTATGAGACAGGCGAAATACCCTCAGACTTCGAGAAGAATATATTAATTCCAATACCAAAGAAAGCAGGCGCTGAGAGATGAGAAAATTATCGAACTATTAGTTTAAGAAGCCACGGCTGCAAAATATTAACACGAATTCTTTACAGAAGAATGGAAACACTGGTAGAAGTCGACCTCGGGGAAGATCAGTTTGGATTCCGTAGAAATGTTGGAACACGTGAGGCAATACTGACCCTACGACTTTTCTTAGAAAACAGGTTAAGGAAAGGCAAACCTACGTTTCTAGCATTTGTAGACTTAGAGAAAGCTTTTGACAATGTTGACTGGAATACTCTCTTTCAAATTCTGAAGGTGGCAGGGTAAAATACAGGGAGCGAAAGGCTATTTACAAATTGTACAGAAACCAGATGGCAGTTATAAGAGTCGAGAGGCACGAAAGGGAAGCAGTGGTTGGGAAGGGAGTGAGACAGGGTTGTAGCCTCTCCCCGATGCTACTCAATCTGTATATTGAGCAAGCAGTGAAGGAAACAAAAGAAAAATTCGGAGTAGGTATTAAAATCCATGGAGAAGAAATAAAAACTTTGAGGTTCGCCGATGACATTGTAATTCTGTCAGAGACAGCAAAGGACTTGGAAGAGCAGTTGAACAGAATGGGCAGTGTCTTGAAAGGAGGGTATAAGATGAACATCAACAAAAGCAAAGCGAGGATAATAGAATGTAGTCGAATTAAATCGGGTGATGGTGCGGGAGTTAGATTAGGAAATGAGACGCTTAAAGTAGTAAATGAGTATTGCTATTTGGGGAGCAAAATAACGGATGATAGTCGAAGTAGAGAGGATATAAAATGTAGACTGGAAGTGGCAAGGAAAGCGTTCCTGAAGAAGAGAAATTTGTTAACATCGAGTATAGATTTAAGTGTCAGGAAGACGTTTCTGAAAGTATTTGTATGGAGTGTAGCCATCTATGGGAGTGAAAGGTGGACGATAAATAGTTTAGACAAGGAGAGAATAGAAGCTTTGGAAATGTGGTGCTACAGAAGAATGCTGAAGATTATATGGGTAGATCACGTAACTAATCAGGACATATTGAATAGAATTGGGGAGAAGAGAAGTTTATGGCACAACTTGACTAGTAGAAGGGATCGGTTGGTAGAACATATTCTGCGGCATCAAGGGATGACCAATTTAGTATTGGAGGGCAGCGTGGAGAGTAAAAATCGTAGAAGGAGACGAAGAGATGAATACACCAAACAGATTCAGAAGGATTTAGGCTGCAGTAGGTTCTGGGAGATGAAGAAGCTTGCAGTGGATAGAATAGCATAGAGGACTGCATCAAACAAGTCTCTGGAGTGAAGACCACAACAACAACAATCAAAACTTTACAGTCCACCTCTCGCATCTTGCAAAGTTACCGTGAGAATAAGATGAGAGAGATTCCAGTACGTTCAGAAGCACCGCACAGAGTCACATTTTCCCCTCGCGTCAGACGCTCACGGAGCGGGGAAGAGAATCGCCAGTACAAGGAAGGACGCTCCGTCGGACGCCGTGCCGTGGGTTCCGAGTTGTATAATTATGTAGATGTGAACTGGACAGACTGCAGAACCGCTGACGCTCGCAGGAAGAAGCAGAGGGGAAGTGGGCGCCGGCGCAGCCCAGACCGCCGGGCAGATAACTTGTGTGTGGGTCAGGCGCTTAAACGGGACGGCGCGCCGACGGCCGATCGATTGCGAGCAGGCGGCAGGCAGCAGGCGGCTCTGGCGTCGCGGCGCGGCGCGGGGAACCCACCACAAGGCGGCGGCGGCGGCAGCCTCTCTCACCAAGTGCCTTCTGACTGCCCACGCAGTCTCACTGCGGTCCAGACCGAGCTTCCAGGGCTATCAGAAATCTTACCAAAACGGTGAAACGTTACTGCAATAAAAATTCTTCTAGTTTCTGCCCACCACATACACTACTGTCCATTAAAATTGCTACACCACGAAGATGACGTGCTACAGACGCGAAATTTAACCGACGGGAAGAAGATGCTGTGATACGCAAATGATTAATTTTTCAGAGCATTCACACAAGGTTGGCGCCGGTGGCGACACCTACAACGTGCTGACATGAGGAAAGTTTCCAACCGATTAACAAACAGCAGTTGACCGGCGTTGCCTAGTGAAACGTTGTTGTGATGCCTCCTGTAAGGAGGAGAAATGCGTACCATCACGTTTCCGACTTTGATAAAGATCGGATTGTAGCCTATCGCTATTGCGGTTTATCGTATCGCGACATTGCTGCTCGCGTTGCTCGAGATCCAATGACTGTTAGCAGAATATGGAATTGGTGGGTTCAGGATGGTAATACGGAACGCCGTGCTGCATCCCAACTGCCTCGTATCACTAGCAGTCGAGATGACAGGCATCTTATCCGCATGGCTGTAACGGATCGTGCAGCCACGTCTCGATCCCTGAGTCAACAGATGGGGACGTTTGCAAGACAACAACCATCTGCACGAACAGTTCGACGACGTTCGCAGCAGTATGGACTATCAGCTCGGAGACCATGGCTGCGGTTAACCTTGACGCCGCATCACAGACAGGAGCGCCTGCGGTGGTGTACTCAACGACGAACCTGGGTGCACGAATGGGAAAACGTCATTTTTTCGGATGAATCTAGGTTCTGTTTACAGCATCGTGATGGTCGCATCCGTGTTTGGCGACATCGCGGTGAAGTCACATTGGAAGCGTGTATTCGTCATCGCCATACTGGCGTATCACCTGGGGTGATGGTATGGGGTACCATTGGTTACACGTCTCGGTCACCTCTTGTTCGCATTGACGGCACTTTGAACAGTGGACTTAACATTTCAGATATTTTACGACCCGTGTCTCTACCCTTCATTCGATCCCTGCGAAACCCTACATTTCAGCAGGATAATGCACGACCGCATGTTGCAGGTGCTGTACGGGCCTTTCTGGATACAGACAATGTTCGACTGCTGTCCTGGCCAGCACATTCTCCAGATCTCTCACCAACTGAAAACGTCTGGTCAATGGTGGCCGAGCAACTGGCTCGTCCCAAAACGCCACTCACTACTCTTGATGAACTGTGGCATCGTATTCAAGCTGCATGGGCAGCTGTACCTGTGCACGCCATCCAAGCTCCGTTTGACTCAATACCCAGGCGTATCAAAGTCGTTATTACGGCCAGAGTTGGTTCTTCTGGGTACTGATTTCTCATAATCTATGCACCCACATTGCGTGAAAATGTAATAACATATCAGTTCTAGTAAAATATATTTGTCCAATGAATACCCGTTTATCATCTGCATTTCTTCTTCGTGTAGCAGTTTTAGTGGCCAGTAGTTTATTACCTGCGTTAATACGCCGATTTTTCTTTAGTCTTGCTTCCGCTATCAACTGCAACGTCAGAATTACCTCTCTGGTGCTATTACCTTTCCTAAATCAAAACTGACCATCATCTGAGACTCTCAATTTTCTTTTCCGTTCTTCTGTATATTATTCGTGTCAGCAACTTGGATGCATGGGCTGTTAAGCTGACTGCGCGATAACTCTCGCACTTGTCAGCTTTTGCATTCTTCAGAATGATGTTCTTCCGAAAGTCAGATGGTATATTGTCAGGCTCATACATTCTACACACAAACGTTAGCAGCCGTTTTGTTGCCACTTCCGCCAATGACTTTAAAAATTCTGATTGAATGTTGTCTATCCCTTCTGACTTATTCGATCTTAAATCTTCCAAAGCTCTTTTAAATTCTGCATCTAATACTGGATCCCCTATCTCTTCTATATCGACTACTGTTTCTTCCTACTATATCACGTACTCAGACAAGTCTTCGCCTTCATGGGTGGTTTCAACGTACTGCATTTAACAGTGGATTTCCCATTACACTCTTAATGCTATTGCTATTATTTTTAAATTCACCGAAGGTTATTTCGACTTTTCTATTTTCTGAGTCAGTCATTCCGACAATCAAGACTAATTCACAGGATTTGTCGACATGGAAAAAGCGTTCGGCAATGTAAATGCTGTAAGGCGTTCGAAATTCTGAGAAAAATAGGCGTAAGCCACAGGGAAACACCGGTAATATACAATATGTGCAAGTACCAAGACGGAGCAATAACGCTGGAAGACAAAGAAAGAAGTGCTCGAATTAAAAAGGGTGTAGTCTTTCGCTCCTACCGTTCAATCGATACAACGAAGAAGTAACGACGGAAATATGAGAAAGGATGAAGAGTGGAATTAAAATTCGGCATGAAAGGGTATCAATGATGAGATTCGCTGATGACATTGCTATCCTGAGTGAAAGCTAAGATGAATTACATGACGTGCTGAATGGAATGAACAGTCTAATTAGTACGGAATATGGATTAATAATACATCAAAGAAAGACGAAAGTAATGAAAAGTAGTAGAAATGAGATCAGCGGGAAACTTAACATCAGGATTAGTGATCATGAAGTAGATGAAATTAAGGAATTCTGCTACCTAGGCAGAAAAATAAACCACTATGGACGGAGAAAGGAGGACATAAAAGGCAGACTGGCATTGGCAGAATTGTATCCCTGGCCAAGAGAAGTCTACTGGTATCAAACATAGGTCTTAATTTGAGAAAAAATTTTCTGAGGATGTACGTTTGGAGCACATCATTGTATGATTGTGATTCATGGACTGTGGGAAAACCGTAAAAGAAGAGAATCGAAGCATTTGAGACGTGATGCTACAGAAGAATGTTGAAAATTAGGTGGACTGATAAGGCAAGGGATGAGGAGGTGCTCCGGAGAACCGGCGAGGAAAGGAATATGTGGAAAACACTGACAAGGAGAAGGAACAGGATGATAGGACATCTGTTAAGACATCAGGGAATAACTTCCATGGTACTAGAGGTAGCTGTACACCCAGAAGTGTAAAGAGATGAATGTTGGTCACTTTCAGCATCTGCTATGCTCATGTTAGTACTGTATTTCCTTTCCTCTGCTGTTTTTCGTTTGTACCCTGGAACTCTGTTCTTCGCGTCACTTTTACTTGCCCCACCATGTACAAACAAAGGGGGCATGTCGGTTGTTGTGTGAGGATGATAGATTGGAGGGCAATGGTGAACGGTAGGAGAGCAGTATAGTACGGGAGTGGAGTGTGGATCGGGCCTTGATGTGAAGAGGAAATGAAAAAAGAGGTGTCGTGCCTAATATGGGGTAGGACAGCGAGGGAGCTGATTGGGTAACGTCGGGCCGGATGTTGGCATGTGTGAGAGGTGATCGGCTGAAGTTCCGTGTGTGTGTAAGCGTTGGCTTGGTTGGATGTACCTGTACGGCAGAGAACAGGCGTTGGAAGTTAGAAGGAAAACTATTGGGCTATAGAAGCAGAGTTTGCCGATAGTGAGGGCTGTACGAGAGGTAGTATTTAATGTGAGTGAGGAGGAGTGAGAGTTTGCTGAGGTGGTAAGACTTTCACGTGGGAGAAGGTAAACGGAAAGCAAAAACCGTTTCATGTTCTACGGTTTTAAGAGAGTTGTAGGTTTGGTTGAGCACAGATACAGGCAACGTTAGCGTAGGAGAGGGTAGGTCATATCAAGGCCTCGTAGGTGGGAATGATAGTAGATGGACGTAATGTTCGAGCAGTTAGTATCTAAAAGTATACTTTGGGGTAACTCCTGGCTTAGGCAACACTATTCGATGTTACTCATTGTACGAGATCCACTCGCGCACATCAGCTAGGCTCTTGTTTGAGCAGACGAAAACGCCAAGTACAGCTTCATAGTATATTTATTTACAGATAAAATTTATTCTCAGCTATCTATTGAGTTTGATAGCAATTTTTTATTCACAAATATAACACTACAAAGAAAACGATCTGCACTGCCGTTTAGTGAATCTAACTCTCGCAAAGAAAACAGTTAAATACAGTCACATACGGTAAGGTGAGGAAGCCCACATTTCTTAATATCGTGTCAGACCTCCTTTTGCCCGGCGTACAGCAACTCAACTTCGAATGGACTCAACAAGTCGTTGGAAGTCCCGTGCAGAATTATTTAGCCATACTGCCACTGTAGCCGTCCATAATTGCAAAAGTGTTGCCGGTGTAGGATTTGGTGGACAAACTGACCTCTCGATTATGTCCCATAAAAGATCGATTGGAATCCTGTCGAGCGATTTGAAAGGCCGAAACATTCGCTCGAACTGTCCAGAACGTTCTTCAGACCAATCGCGAACGACTGTTGCGTGGTGACTTTCCGTATCGTCATCCATAAAAATTCCATCATTGTTTGGGAACATGAAGTCCTTCAATGGCAGCAAATGACTGTTTCCAGTCAATGATCAGTTCATTTGGACCACGGGAACTAGTCCATTACATGTAAACACAGCCCACGCCATTGTGGCTCCACCACCAGCTTGCTAAGTGCCGTGTCGACAACGTGGGTCCATGGCTTCGTAGGGTCTGCACCACACTCGAACTATATCATCACAGCTCTTACCGACGAAAATGAGGACTCATTTGATCGGGCCTCGGTTTTCAAGTCGTCTAGTGTCCTACCGATACGATCACGCGCCCAGGAGAGGCGCTGCAGGCGGTTGGCAAAGACGCTCGCGTCGGTCGTTTGCTGCCGTAGCCCATTAACGCCACATTTCGCCGCACTGTCCTGACTGATACGTTCGTCGTACACCCCACATTGATTTCTGCGATTATTTGATGCAGTACTGCTTGTCTATCTCGGTCGTTAAGTGAAGACTATCGGCCACAGCGTGGTCCGTGGTGAGAGGCAACGCCTGAAATTTGGTATTCTCGGCACACTCTTGACACTGTGGATCGCGGAATATTGAATTCCCTATCGATTTCCGAAATGGAATATTCTATGCGTCTAGCTCCAACTACCACTCCGCGTTCAAAGCGTCTTAATTCACGTCGTGCGACCGTAACCTTTTCACGTGAACCACCTGAATAAAAATGACAGCTCCGTCAATGCACAGCCGTTTTATAACTTGTGTACGCGATACTACCGCCAAGTGTATATGTGCATATCATTATCCCTTGACTGTTGTCATGTAAGTGTAAATTTCTGTACAGTCTGCTCGCGAGAGTAAAATGTATAGCATACAGGAGTACTGTTTTCAAATGCTGATCAAGCTGTTTTCTGCTTGGCAACCTCTTTCGTTGCGGAGTACTTCGTTAGCAGTGAATAGTGAATGAGCAGACAGTTTCTAGCCGTGTTAGTATTTTTTTTTTATAAACGTGCGCGTCTGGTGTTCAGGCTTCGCACCTGTCCCCAGTTCAAGGCCACTCACCTCCTGCCAGTCGTGGATGCCCGCACCTGTGTGACACATCCCCACGTCCCCTACAAGTGCAAGGCAACGGCTCCTCCTACCAAACCTGAATTACTTGCGCAGTTAAACCGTTTCCAGCGCCCTGCTCCCACCACTGAAGACATATTCCGCTTTGTCACTATCAAAGTACCCGTCCAACTGGGCTACAGGATACCCTCCAACAGATGAGACTATCAGGCCGCTGTGTATTTCATATTAATGCCACTCCTGTGTGACTTCCTCCCGCTCGGATACCCTCACCTAATCCCTACCCCACCCACCCTGCGCACCATCCGCACCATAATAACAACTAGGTCGCATTCCATTACCCCACCTCTTCCAAACTCACTGAAAATTTCGTTCCAGCTATCCACACCTCCTCACTAGCTCCCCACTCTTATCAGACCTTCTTTTCTGTTTCAAAAACTCCATCCACCCGCGATTTTACGCGGAGCTCATCTTCAAGCTCCAGAAGAATAAAACCGTCTTGATCGCTTAATAAATTTATTTATTACGCCGATTCAGCTGCTGCCGTCATCAAATATCACAAACTTATACGGTACAAAACGAGGTTCTGTGTCATCATTAAAAACCTATGCGTACTTGGGAAGAGTAGATCTAAGTTTTAATAGTAACACGTGAGTATGGATTGCAGATGTAGATGCACCATGTTTCGCAACTTCTAAGTTGCTGATATCTCATGGTGCAGTAGCCGAGACGGCGTAATAAAGAAATTTATTAAGCGGTGAAGACGGTTTTATATACAATGATCGCTTCTCATTTAGAAAATTTGTTTCCTTTATTAACGATCTCCAGCGAAACCACAGTACCTCCAATTCCATCATCATTGGAGTATGTCACTACCAAACCAAAATCGTCCATTATTATTTTAACCGCCGCTCTCTTTTACCGTCCTTTAGTATTTTTGCGGTTCCGTATCTCAGTCGGTAAAAACGGAACTCTTATAGGATCACTTTGTTGTCCGTCCGTCTATCTGTCTGTCAGTCCCACTGTGAATAACCGTTTTTGTCAGTAAGGTACACGTGTCAAATTGGAATTTATGGCACATACTAGGGTCAACGGTCTTTCGGCGGTGTAAAAAATTTAATCTCCTAAGTCAGTGCAATAAAAAGATACTGTCGTTTATATCACATATTTTGACACTCGAAAACCCATTCATCAGAACCTACAGGGCACATTTCGTGGCCTAGAATCATAAAATTTGGCAAGAAGGAAGGTTTCATAGTACAACTAAATGAGAAGTCCGAAAAGTTTCAATTTGTAATTACATCACACGAAAAAAATTCTTTCTGTCATTTCTTATGTGGCTGCCTGCCTACCGGTCCATCCGTTAAAACCGCTTTTTCTCAGGAATAAGTTAGACGCATCAAGTTGAAATTTATGTCACGTACTGTGATCTATGATTCCTTGCCGGTATAAAAAAACATAAGCTTGTAACTAATCACAATCAAGAGATACGGCCATTTATGTCACGTATGTTGATGCTCGCAGACTGACTCATCAAACTCTATAGACTAATTTGCGTTGACCTAGAATCATAAACTTTGGCAAGAAGCAAAGTTTAACAGTGCAAGTAAAGGAAAACTCAGGAAAGTATTAATTTGTAATTATAAAACACGAAAAGCAATTTTGTCATTTGTTATCCGACTTCAGATTTAAAATTGAAACATTCTCCAACGTGTTAGAATATCCGGGACCGATATCTTGCCAGCAGCAGGCAAAAATCGTCGAGATCCTCGATTCCTGGGATGGATGAACTGCCTGCACACATTATTAAGTTTTACGGAATCCTCAGAGCGCTAGTGCTACTCGCACGTGCCAATTTTCAGCTCGGCAGTATTCTTTGGCTGAAGGGGCCTGCTTAGCTGTCGGCTACCTGCCACGACAGGGGAACTAAAGAGCAGAACCGTCGTAAGACGTCCCACATCGCAAGTCGTATTACGTGTCGAACGTTTCAGTGTCTGAGTCCCTGTCGACTCAGATACTGCCCTCCCTTGCCAACGATTCGCGGGCCGTCGAGGCGTTTCAACCCCTCCTTCCCCCTCCCCCACCCCCCTCCCCCACCAGTTCTGCGCCGGAGGTGGTAGATGTACTCCCCTGCTACCTGACGTTCGGATCACCACACCGCTTATCGACAACCATTCAAATCGAACTTGACTGCGAATCATACGGGTGGCTCGGCACCATGTTGTTATTGGTGCTGTTACTGCTACTGTTACGGTTGCATCAGCTGGAAGGCAGCCTTGATGCAACTCACTATCGAGTGTGAATCTTTTCTTATCTCTATTAGATAATCCACGAACTTTAACCTGCTTACTGAATTCAAGATGTGGTCTCTCCCTATATTACACAGCACCCACAGCTCCATCCATTACAAAGCTAAACAGTTGCTTGATACCTTAGAAAATGCTTTGCCTTTCAGTCAAGTTGTGCCATACAACTGTTTTGTCCCCAGTGGCTCCAGGTCTTTTCCGTATACATACAGAATTTGTACACGATTCTTAAACCAGGTGTTAGCGATGATTAAACTATCCTGTGAGCAAGATACTGCCTGGCGGCTTCTCTTTCATTCATTTCCCCTTGTCCATGTTCTCCAACTATTCTTCCTTCGTCCCATTTCCGAATACTAAATTCCAGTCCCACATGAAAATAAAATTTCCTCTCCCTTAACTATCCGAATAATTTCTTTTATCTCGTCATACATTCTTTCAGCCTTATACACAGGGTGTTACAAAACGGTACGGCCATACTTTCAGGAAACATTCCTCACACACAAAGAAAGAAAATGTTATGTGGACATGTGTCCGGAAACGCTTACTTTCCATGTTAGAGCTCATTTTATTACTTCTCTTCAAATCACATTAATCATGGAATGGAAACACACAGCAACAGAACGTACCAGCGTGACTTCAAACACTTTGTTACAGGAAATGTTCAAAATGTCCTCCGTTAGCGAGGATACATGCATCCACCCTCCGTCGCATGGAATCCCTGATGCGCTCATGCTGCCCTGGAGAATGGCGTATTGTATCACAGCCGTCCACAATACGAGCACGAAGAGTCTCTACATTTGGTACCGGGGTTGCGTAGACAAGAGCTTTCAAATGCCCCCATAAATGAAAGTCAAGAGGATTGAGGTCAGGAGAGCGTGGAGGCCATGGAATTGGTCCGCCTCTACCAATCCATCGGTCACCGAATCTGTTGTTGAGAAGCGTACGAACACTTCGACTGAAATGTGCAGGAGCTCCATCGTGCATGAACCACATGTTGTGTCGTACTTGTAAAGGCACATGTTCTAGTAGCACAGGTAGAGTATCCCGTATGAAATCATGATAACGTACAGTACATACTGACGAAACTAAAATGAGCTCTAACATGGAAATTAAGCGTTTCCGGACACATGTCCACATAACATCTTTTCTTTATTTGTGTGTGAGGAATGTTTCCTGAAAGTTTGGCCGTGCCTTTTTGTAACACCCTGTATATGTGGTATCGTCTATTCCGGACGTATCCGAAAGAATAGACACCATTTTCATCCTGCAGCCTCTATGAATCAAGAGACAGGAAATTAAAGACATTAGCTGCCAATGGGCATTGATTTATATCAATGGAGCAAGGTGAAAATTTGCGCCGAAGCAGGATTCAAAACCGGGCCTCCTGCTTATTAGGCAGATGCGCTGACCACTATGCCATGCAGACACAGTGATCACTACTAGAACTACATGAATTACCCTATCACACCTTCCATCAACCGGAATTCTTAACTTGTGTCACGCACTCCTGATGTATTGCCAATGATTCCTCCAGCGCAGATGCACATCAGGGTCGAACTCTTGCGAGTAACGAGGTTAATAAGCAGTAGCGTGTGGTATAAGTTGAGAATGGGAGTCTGATGGGAGGCGTGGCAGGACACTGTGGTTGTGGTACTCAGGACATTTTCTTTAATAAACAAGAGACCTGGGATCGATTCCCAGTCTGCCACAAATTTTCAACTACCCAATTGATATAAATCAATGGCGACTGGCAGCTGATGTCTTTAATTCCTCTGTGTCTTGCTTCTTTCAATCTACTTATCATCTACGGAGCTAGTCGACATATCATTTGTGAATGGTGGGCTCTGCGTCGTTCCCAAGTCGTGCAGCGACCGTAAACCATAAAATTACCAAATATACAGCAACCAGTCGCAAAATCATGTTTTATTTGTTCACTTTTGCAAATCGATTTCAACTGATTAACAGCCATCATCTGTGCTTTCAACCAATATGTGCCCTGATTAATATTACTGTCTTTGACTTCTGCTTGAGACAGTATTACTACTCAGGCAGTAGTAACTGATAATCAGTTGAAATCGATTTGCAAAAGTGAACAAATAAAACATGATTTTGCGACTGGTTGCTGCATATTTGGTAATTTTATATAAATTTGTACTGCTCTGCCGGATGTTGGCTTCGTGTCTCTCTTGGCTACAATAATGCATACACTATACTGTTCATACTAATTTACCCACATTACTATTTTATGTTTCATTATTAGAGCCGGTCGGTGTGGCCGAGCGGTTCTAGGCGCTCCAGTCTGGAACCGCGCGACCGCTACGGTCGCAGGTACGAATCCTGCCTCGGGCATGTATGTGTGTTATGCCCTTAGGTTAGTTAGGTTTAAGTAGTTCTAGGGGACTGAAGACCTCAGAAGTTAAGTCCCATAGTGCTCAGAGCATTTAAATTATTTTTTTTCCATTATTAGACCTACTCCTGCATTAACCGTATTTGACGAAATAGCGGTGCCTGTGTTATTAAGAAGTGCGAAGGAAAATTGCGTCGTACTTCTCAATAACACAGGCACAGCTATTTCGTCTGTATTCGCCAATATTAGGCCCTCGACTCTCAATATATATGTTTTTCCCGGACAGGAATATATGTAAGGTACGAGCTCAGGTTGTGACACAAGAACGATGATATGTGGAAGTTTGGATCTCGCCGTGATTCGTGCACAGACAGCCAAAGGCGTTAAGGCGATTGCTCTCATAAAACGGAAAGTCCGGCTTGGAGGTCCGATCCGACTCAAATTTTCATCGTCATCCTAATATGCAGCCAAATGTGGTTCATATTTGCAACTGCAAATACATTTCCTGTAACTCTAATTTTGTACTAGTGACCGTATAGTCACCTGACCAGAAGTGCCGTTCTTCGTGCCAGCACACTTCACTAATTCTGACTTCAAATTATCCATTTCCTGTTTTACATTATCTATACTACGTACCCGGATTAAAGGATCTAATATTCCACCCTCCGAGCACTAAATCGACAGTTACATTTTTCTTGATGACGATACCCTACTGAGTGGTTCCCTACCAGATATCTGAATAGGGGACTATTTTACCTTATGAATATTTTACCCGAGAGGATGCCATCATCGTTAACCCATGCATTAGAGCTGCATGCCCTCGGAAAAAGTAACGTCTGTAGTTTCCCCTTGCTTTTAGCCGTTCACAGTATGGCAGCATAGCAAGACCACTTTGGAAAATCTTACAAAAAAGTTTTAAATGGGTCGTGCTGTTTCGATGTAAACGAACAAATAGTTTCTGGATTCCACGAAAAATGCCTCCGCGAACACTTGTTATCGTTCAATATCGATCTCATGTTTCGGCTTTCTTGGCAGTGGGAAAGGTGTCTGTTTGGCGGGGCAGGGTTTGTATAGGACGAAATTTGTTTTTCTAGGGGAGGGGGAAGGAATTTTGCGGAGGGGTGAAGCTTCTGTACCCTGCCCCTTGCGGGGAGGCACTGGTACACAACTGGCCATTAAAATTGCTACACCACGAAGATGACGTGCTACAGACGCGAAATTTAACCGACAGGAAGAAGATGCTGTGATATGCGAATGATTAGCTTTTCAGAGCATTCACACAAGGTTGGCGCCGGTGGCGACACCTACAACGTGCAGACATGAGGAAAGTTTCCAACCGATTACTCATACACAAACAGCAGCTGACCTGGTGAAACATTGTTGTGATGCCTCGTGTAAGGAGGAAAAATGCGTACCATCACGTTTCCGACTTTGATAAAGGTCGGATTGTAGCCTATCGCGATTGCGGTTTATCGTATCGCGACATTGCTGCTCGCGTTGCTCGATATCCAATGCTGTTAGCAGGATATGGAATCGGTGGGTTCAGGAGGGTAATACGGAACGTCGTGCTGGATCCCAATGGCCTCATCTTATCCGCATGGCTGTAACGGATTGTGCAGGCACGTCTCGATCCCTGAGTCAACAGATGGGGACGTCTGCAAGACAACAACCATCTGCACGAACAGTTCGACGACCTTTGCAGCAGCATGGACTATGAGCTCGGAGATCATGGCTGCAGTTACCCTTGACGCTGCATCACAGACAGGAGCGCCTCCGATGGTGTACTCAACGACGAATCTGGTGCACGAATGGCAAAACGTCATTTTTTCGTATGAATCGAGGTTCTGTTTACAGCATCGTGATGGTCGCATCCGTGTTTGGCGACATCGCGGTGAACCCACATTGGAAGCGTGTAGTCGTGTTCGCCATACTGGCGTATCACCTGGCGTAATAGTATGGGGTGCCATTGGTTACACGTCTCGGTCACCTCTTGTTCGCATTGACGTCACTTTGAACAGCGGACGTTACATTTCAGATGTGTTACGACCCGTGCCTTCATTCGATCCTTGCGAAACCCTACATTTCAGCAGGATAATGCACGACCGTACGTTGCAGGTCCTGTACGGGCCTTTCAGGATACAGAAAATATTCTACTGCTGCCCTGGCCAGCACATTCCCCAGATCTCTCACCAATTGAAAGCGTCTGGTCAATGGTGGCTGAGCAAATGGCTCGTCACAATACGCCAGTCACTACTCTTGATGAACTGTGGTATTGTGTTGAAGCTGCATGGGCAGCTGTACCTGTACACGCCATCCAAGCTCTGTTTGGCTCAATGTCCAGGCGTATCAAGGCCGTTATTACGGCCAGAGGTGGTTGTTCTGGGTACTGATTTCTCGGGATCTATGCATCCAAATTTCGTGAAAATGTAATCACATGTCAGTTCTAGTATAATGTATTTGTCCAATGAAAACCCGTTTATCATCTGCATTTCGTCTTGGTGTATCAATTTTAATGGCCAGTAGTGTATAATTCGATGTGTGGAGGCGTGGCTCGATTGCTCAAACGGTATAAGCATTGCCTGCGGAAGAAAAGAGTTTTCATCTACCAGGAATCCTCAAAAGACGAGATAATGTCTGTGAGTGAGGTAGACTGAGGTAGCGGCCTCGTGTCCTCTGCACCGTGAGGTGACATAGAACCAGACTCAGTAAGTTAATGTAGCGCTGCAGGGGAAGGGCGGATCGGTGACTTCTGAAAGATGAGGGTAAATGTCAATGCCCGGGAGCGTATGCGTGTTCAAGTTCAATTGGAACAGGATATATTATCGTGATACGCACGGGAGCGCACTGGAGTAGGAAACTGGGGGCTAATGAGGGAGTAATTGTTGTGTAGTTTGCAATAAACGTCGATACACAGAGATATGGGAACGTGCTAATTGAGTTGCTGGCATTTGATAATAATTTACGCTCGCGACGGTTCGTCGTGTCGCCGACACTCGAGCTGTCGGCACTGCTGCTAACGTAGGCTGTCTTTTTAGCGGACGAGGTAAAAATGCGAGACGCGCCACTGAGCCGGCAAATCAGGTCGAAGCGCAGTCAGCGAGCGTCGCGTTGCGTTTGCGTCGCGTCGGCCAAGTCCCGTCGTCCAGTGCACTGCGCGGCGCCTGCCCCGCCATCTCGTAGCCACGTCGCGAAGTAGCACTGCCGCACTGACAAGCGAGTAGGGAGATGGCCTCAGTCGGTCGCCTTGTTTGTTCCAGACCGCGCGCGGGACGTACAACCAGGCAGCGTCGCTAACGAGGCAGCGATATGGCGAGTAACGCCAAAGCTGCACTTACAGTACATATAGTTATCTGGCACGTGGCTAAAGCGAGTAGTTCCTGTACAGCTACACATTTAATGTGAGTGATGTAATGTATAAGACGGACGAACGACGAGATTAGTGAAATATTAGCAATTTATTACAGTTTTCTTGATGTCGAAATAGTGGGAACCTACCAACTAAGATTTAATTGTTTATAATTCCATATTTTCTAAAACTGTTTCAGTTTTTCCTGCTGAGCTATTCATCATCGAAGTTATACCCTCTGATCTTTGAATACAGCTTTTCTCGTTCCCGCATAATAAACTTCTGCCGGCCGGGGTGGTCGAGCGGTTCTAGGCGCTACAGTCTGGAACCGCGCGACTGCTACGGTCGCAGGTTCGATTCCTGCCTCGGGCATGGATGTGTGTGATGTCCTTAGGTTAGTTAGGTTTAAGTAGTTCTAAGTTCTAGGGGACTGATGACCTCAAAGTTAAGTCCCATAGTGCTCAGAGCCATTTCGAACCATTTTGAATAAACTTCCGTTCAGAAAATTCCGATACTCATTTTGTTCCTGACGTATAAGTGGCGTCAAGTGGCGTCAATGCAGCAGCTTCAACTAACAACTGTAAACGGTACATACGTATTCGACCAGTCAATTGTGAGTAGCCGCTGCCAGGAAGTGGACGTGCGGCCGCAGTCCGTCAGCATTGTTGGATCACAAATCACAGTACAGCAACGACTCATTGTCAAGTGCTAAAAGGTACGAAGTTTGTAACGCACACCTTGACTCCCCAACAAAAAAGACGCGTGGATGCCTGCTGCGAGTTGATTGAAATGCAAAACGCGGACAGTTTTTTCCTGGAAAAATCATCACAGGCGGCGAGTGTTGGTGTTGTCAATACAAAACTACCACAAAATGACAGAGTGGAGAAATCCACATGAAGGGCCAACGCTTTACTCACAGTGTGACATTCAGGCCCACGCCCAGGCCCAGGCCCAGTTAAACATCTCAAAGAAGAACAGTTTCACGTGGTTCTATGAACATTCTGTGCTTTGTTCACAGGTGCAGAGCGGCTGTGTAGAAGACTTGGAGCACAAAAACCACCATCTTAATTTTCTGTGGTTTTTATTTATGCAGTCTGGAACCTTTTTGGACTGACTGAATATGTTCTCAAATGTCTCTTACGCTTGAAAAATCCATAAAAAGTATTTCTGCAATGACAGTGATGATGATGAGTCCCATACTTCTTTTACAGAGCGTAGGGGAGCGATGCGAATCGGAAAAACAATTTCACAGTAGCTGATTTTCGAAAAAGTACGTTATCTTTTATACACTTTCAAAGTAGTAGAAATGCATAACAGGCGATTCATTATTTACGTTACACACACTAGCAGAAAACTAATTGTCAGAGTTATATTCATTGTCCTTCGTTTTCGCTAGCATCAGAAAGCCTTCACTATAATTTTTTAAAGCCAGTAGCGGAACAACCTAGAAATGATCTTTGTTTTCCTTAAAAATTACGTAAGCCGTACTAGCTACACTCATTAAATCTCCCATCATTCAAAATTTAGTCTACAAAACTTGACGTGAAAATCTAATGCGACGGTCATCGTCACAGATTCGACTAAAAACATGACTTTTGTTGATGATGTTGTTGTTGTTGTGGTCTTTAGTCCTGAGACTGGCTTGATGCAGCTCTCCATGCTACTCTATCCTGTGCAAGCTGCTTCATCTCCCAATACGTACTGCAGCCTACATCTTTCTGAATCTGCTTAGAGTATTCATCTCTTGGTCTCCCTCAACGATTTTTACCCTCCACGCTGTCCTCCAATACTAAATTGGTGATCCCTTGATGCCTCAGAACATGTCTCACCAACCGATCCCTTCTTCTAGTCAAGTTGCGCCACAAACTCCTCTTCTCCCCAATATTATTCAATACCTCCTCATTAGTTATATTATCTACCCATGTATCTTCAGCATTCTTCTGTGGCACCACATTTCGAAAGCTTCTATTCTCTTCTTGTCTAAACTATTCATCGTCTACGTTTCACTCCCATACATGGCTACACGCCATACAAATACTTTCTGAAACGACTTCCTGACACTTAAATCTATACTCGATGTTAACAAATTTGCATAGTAGCATTGCCAGTCTACTTAGACAATCATCGGTTATTTTGCTCCCCAAAATGCAAAACTCCTTTACTATTTTAAGTGTCTCATTTCCTAACCCAATTCCCTCAGCATCACCCGAGTTAATTCGACTACATTCCATTTTCCTCGTTTTGCTTTTATTGATGTTCATCTTATACCCTCCTTTCAAGACACTGTCCATTCCGTTCAACTGCTCTTCCAAGTCCTTTGCTGTTTCGTCTGGAACCGCAAGACCGCTACGGTCGCAGGTTCGAATCCTGCCTCGGGCATGGATGTTTGTGATGTCCTTAGGTTAGTTAGGTTTAACTAGTTCTAAGTTCTAGGGGACTAATGACCTCAGCAGTTGAGTCCGATAGTGCTCAGAGCCATTTGAGCCTTTGCTGTCTCTGACAGAATTAGAATGTCATCGGCGAACCTTAAAGTTTCTATTTCTTCTTCATGGCTTTTAATACCTACTCTGGATTTTTCTTTTGTTTCCTTTACTGCTTGCTTAATATACAAATCGAATAACATCGGGGAGAGGCTACAACCCTGTCTCACTCCCTTCCCAACCACTGCTTCCCTTTCATGTCCCTCGACTTCCGTAAAATGTATCGATGAAGGACATGCAGAATTCCACCAAGACCTACTGTATTTCTGCCCACAAATAATTATCCCCCGGTACAGGTGCTGGGAGCGATATGGGTATACAGCGGCACCACGGTCTCTGCTCCATCCACAGTAGACACGCGTCGAGTGAAATACATGGCTTCCACCTGCTGTGCTGTTGGTCGCTGTGACTTCAGTGCTACATGCCTCCCCTGCCGCTGATGCAGTCCTCTTCAGAGCTGACGTGTGTTGCGTAGCTTTTCAGGTCGTGTGTTTTCATTCTCCACCGGCCGCATGGTAGCATTTATTCATTATCATAGGCGGCAGAATTGGGGTGTTTTGTTAACTTCCTCCATAGTACAAACGTTAGTGGTCCAGGAAAGGAAATCTTGTCGTTTGACGAGTTCCTTCGCCAACCATCTGCCCTTTCCACTGCCAGTCCTAGCCATGCCAGAGACATTTCGGCTCCCTCCCCGCCATCCCTCACCACTCGTTTGTTTTCGACTTTGGACATTTTCAGTTTTTCATACAATCTTTTATTGTTCCGTAACATCAAGACTGAACAGCACAAAGAAATATATAATGCATAATGAAATAAGCCTACTTAAAAGAAACATATACAGCCAATTATTTTTCTGCTGTGAAAAGGGAAGGAAAGAGAGGGCATACAATAGAGGGAAGCGTAATGTAGCCGTTGGCAATACAGAACAACAGCGCAACACATCAGACCGACGTGGACTGCCAACAGAAAGAAAAGAAAACAAGTAAACTGCGATCGGCGTATTGCGTTTTCCGTTCAACAGTTCGTATTCTATTCCGTGCACCACTTACGGTTGGCTTACTCACACAAATCGTCGTGTCGGATAGAAAATTTTTAAAAAATACATAAATAATAGCTAACACCGCAATCGCGACAGCTGACACCCGAAGCAATGTCTTCTTTTACAGGAATCGATATGAAATCCGACTGTAGGGCGGTTTCGTCCACCGACGTTAACGGTTGTCCTCATTCAGCAGTGTGCTAAACGCCATGCTACGCTAACGACACTGCCGGCCGCCCTCCACGTCTGAAAATGACACTCGACTCTGTATAAATTACTCACTGGGTTTTGATCGAATATTCATGGCAAAACGAAGAGTGGGTAATGAACTAAAAGGATATCAAATTGATGAGCGTGAGCTCTAGTTTCGCAAAAAAAAAAAAAAAAAAAAAAAAACATTTATTTGCTTGAAAGTAATCAGAGTACTTAGGAAAAACTTTGTGATTTGAGGAAAAATTGAAATAGTTCACGAACAGCTGCTGATAGCTATGTAAATGAAGCGCCAAATGTTCATCACTTTACGATCTAGCTATTCAGCTCATAAAAAATTACATTGGTGTGATATTCAACTGTGAAAACGCTTCCTTCCAATCTAGCATTAAATTTAGGACATCCTTAGAAAACAGAAGTGTGAAGGGAGTGTATCTTTCCAAGTCCAAGCTACATAGCACATAAAGAGGTACGTTGGTGCGTTATTTAACTGTCAAAATGGTTTCCTTCGAATCAGATCATAAATACAGGGCATTTCGAGAACAAGAAGACCAGAAAAGCAATGTGTCTACAAGATCATGCTGCCTGAACAAAACTTGAAAATAAAATATTTGAAAACTGACTGTCAAATATTTTGTCAAATGACTTGTCTAAAAGTGATAAACAAATAGGCTAATGAAACGTTCGGAGCGTCATGCAATGATGCCCGAAATCATGGACAGCAGATGAAGTGCGTCAAATGATTCTGTAATCTACTTTATTTCTTACTTTTAGACAAATCATTTCACAAAACATTTCGCCGACCTGTTTCTCAAATTTCGTTCTGTGTGAGTGTGGCCAAGTCCACCCTAAGCTCCAGACGTGTGGGAGGGTCGCTTCGGGCGCCTTCGAACCCCTGCTACTCGGCCTGCACCAACAAGAATACGGCCCGGAATACTGTCGGCTGGAACCTGCTCATTAGCGATCTGTCTCAAGCCGCGTGCAGCCCGCCACTGGAAACAGATTTGCATTGCAGACACGTTTTGTGCGCTGTTCACAGAAAGCTTTGCAACGTCGTTGCTTGTTAACGTCTCTTCTGCCCACACTGGCGGCAGACACTTCTCGCATTCAAATCGCCTGCAGAGCTGTTCCTCGCAGAATGTGCTGCGTCACGCCTAGCGACGGTGGCGACGTACTCATACGCGGTCTCGCACTATCAGTACTCGTCAGTTTGTGTGAACGTAGACAGAGGCGCGACGGGCGACAACGTACCGCAGGAGCAGCTGGCGGGGATTAAATCTACTGTACTGCCACTAACCTCACTAGCAGCTCACCTTCCGATTTAGAAATTGTGGCGAACGTGGTACCAGCATTCAAAATGGTTCAAATGGCTCTGAGCACTATGGGACTTAACATCTGAGGTCATCAGTCCCCTAGAACTTAGAACTACTTAAACCTAACTAACCTAAGTACATCACACAAATCCATGCCCGAGGCAGGATTCGAACCTGCGACCGTAGTGGTCACGCGGTTCCAGACTGACGCGCCTAGAACCGCTCGGACACACCGGCCAGCGTAACAGCATTAGTTCATAAGAAAAGGTGCAAAGTTCAACAAAGAAATTGCAGTAAACCCAGAACTTGCTGTTGCTCTTTGTTTTGCCCGCATCTCGTGGTCGTGCGGTAGCGTTCTCGCTTCCCACGCCCGGGTTCCCGGGTTCGATTCCCGGCGGGGTCAGGGATTTTCTCTGCCTCGTGATGGCTGGGTGTTGTGTGCTGTCCTTAGGTTAGTTAGGTTTAAGTAGTTCTAAGTTCTAGGGGACTGATGACCATAGATGTTAAGTCCCATAGTGCTCAGAGCCATTTGAACCATTTGCTCTTTGTTTTCTTCGAAACGGGGCAGTTATTTAAAGTGCCTAGCGCGTTTATGTCACATTTCGAAGCCTGAAGTTGTAGAGCATTGTTGGAATACGTGAAACATGTGGCCTTACCTATCACTCTTTGTCTAAAATTAGTTAACGTCTGAGCCCCTATAAGTTAAATGGCGCCACGTCTGCATACAGTGGGTTGCATACAGGATAACGATACGAAGGTGTACAGGTGACGGTAGTATCGCGTACACAAAGTATGAAAGGGCAGCGCATTGGTGGAGCTGTCATTTGCACTGCAGCTGGTACAAAACAAAGCCTTACGCCTTGAACTACATCTCCCGAGGCGAGAACCGAGCACCACAGAAGTGCATGAGATAGCAGGCGTACCGTTTCTACGTGGTAGATTTAAACAGGCTGCTTGCCAGTTTTATGCATTGGTGCAGCAGTCAGAATAGGTATATCGCCGATCTGGGCAACCAGGTCCACTGTCGACCGACTACTCGCTGGTCGGACCTGCTACTTGAGCAGTAATTCCGTGGCAAGTAGCGAAGGCAGTTTCAGAAAAACTGGATGACAAGAACATCAGAGAAACAATAAAAGTGAGATCAAAATTTCTCACCTCCATAACATATGAAGGCAAGGCTATGAATGCTCAGACTACGCAAAACAAGGTCCAGAGACCTGAGTGTGTGTGTGTGTGTGTGTGTGTGTGTGTGTGTGTGTGTGTGTCTGTGTGTATGTGTGGAGCTGTCATTTGTACTCAGGTGATTCATGTGAAAAAAATTCCGACGCCATTAAGGCCGCACGACGCGAATTAGCAGATTTGCTAGTTGTAGAAAAGACGCTTGGGACATAAAAAAAAATGGCTCTGAGCACTATGGGACTTAACATCTGAGGCCATCAGTCCCCTAGAACTTAGAACTACTTAAACCTAACTGACCTAAGGACATCACACACACCCATGCTCGAGGCAGGACTCGAACCTGCGACCATAGCGGTGGTGCGGTTCCAGACTGAAGCGCCTAGAATCGCTCCGCCACACCGGCCGGCTTGGGACATTCCATTTCGAAAATCGTTAGGGTATACAGTATTACGAGATCTAAATTGTCAACAGCGTGGCGAGACTACCGAATGCCAAGCATTACCTCTCATTACCGACAACGCAATTGTGGACGGGCTGAACGACCGAGAGCAGCAGCATTTGCATAAGTTGTCAGTGCTAACAGACAAGCAACACTGCTTCAGATAACTGCAAAAATCAATGCGGTACGTAGACGAACCTGTCCGTTAGGACAGTACTGCAAAGTTTGGCGTTAATGGGCTGTGGGAGCAGACGACCGACGCGAGTGCCTTTGCGAACAGCAGGACATCCCATGCACTGCCTCTCCTGGGCTCGTGACCGTATCGGTTGGACCCTAGAAGACTGGAAAACCGTGGCCTGGTCGCACGAGTCCGGATTTCAGTTGACAAGAGCTGACGGCAGGGTTCGAATGTGGCACAGATGCCACGAAGCCAAGAAGGCATCGTGCAAGCTGGTGGTGGCTCCATAATGGTGTGGAATGTGTTTAAGTGGCTCGTTGACTAGAAATGTTATGTTCTGCTACCTGGAGACCATTTTCAGCCATTCATGGACTTCATGCTCCCAAACAACGATGGAATTTTTATTTGATGACTTTGCGCCATTTCACCGGCCAACAGTTGTTCGCGACTGGTTTGAAAAACATTCTGGACAACTCGAACGAATGATTTTGTCACCGTGATCGACCATCATGGATTCCACCGAACATTTATGGGACATAATACAACAGAGGTCGGTTCGTGTACAAAATCCTGCACTGGCAATTATGGACGGCTATAGAGGCAGCATGTCTCAATATTTCTTCAAGGGACCTCGAACGACTTCTTGAGTCCTTGGCACGTCGAGCTGCTGCACCACGCCGGGCAAAAGGAGATCAGACACGATATTAGGAGCTATTCCATGACTTTTGTCACCAAAGTGTATAATAAATTGGAAATTTGTGGTAAGGACTATGGGACCAAACTGCTGAGGTCATCGGTCCCTAGGCTTACGCACTACTTAATATAACTTAAACTAACTTCCGCCAAGGACAACACACACACTCATGCCCGAGGGAGGACTCGAACCTCCGACGGGGGGTGTGAATATGACAGAGACAGCGTACACGGTAATCAGATCGACTTCTGCAAATTGTTGCACTCTTCTGTTGATAATTCATCTTACTGTTTTGGAACCGTATCTGATTAAACTGGTTAGGTAACATACTTACCAGCGACTGTCTCCTTTGGCAGTGGAATTATTACACTCTCCGTGATATCAGATGAAAATTGGCCTGTGTCATATATCCCAGTTACCAAGTGGTAAGGTTCCAGGTATTAAGTTTGTCTTTTATCCAAAGGTTTCTTTAATTCTCCAATATGCAGTATCTGTCCTTCCTGTAGTTACAGCGTTGCATTTCTCCACTAGCCATTTCTGCTTGGCGATTTTGCACTTTTGACAGTCTCATTATTTGACGTCTGTATTCCCTTCCGCCACCTTCATTTACTGCATCTTTATATTTTATTTGTCGGTCAGTTACATTTTACGTGTCACGTGTTTTGCAAGGATTAGTACTTCATCTTGTCTTTTTGCCCATTTGATCCTCTCCTGTCTTCACTATTTCATCTCTCAAAGTTAACCACTCATATTCTATTGTATTTCTTTCACCTGTTTCGGTTCGTAGTTGCTCAATGCTGCCTTTGAAACTCTCAGCATCCCTTGGTTGTTTCAGCTTTTCCAGCAACCATTAGCTTAATTTCATACTTTTTAGTTTCTTCATTTCTAACCTTCGATACTATTATACAGCGTGATTCAGCTAAGTTGTTCACTGAAATATTTTATGAACCCTTTAAGACAACGTAATTCTGATTTCACTCAAATTAACTGTGCAAAAATCATAACTAAATGACGTAAGTCTCTTTCCATAGCTGTATTACAGAAAAATTGCTGTCAAATTCTCTTTTTCAAATGAAACTCTAGCGACTTCTGGTGCTAGTAACGTAATTCTAAAAGAGGCTGATTCAAAGTTGTTACACTCTTCAAAAATCCAATTAGCAGTTGCAAAGAAATTATAGTACTTAGAACTAATAAATTATCTTTTGAACATGAAATGATGATGATGATGAAGATGACGATGATGTCTGGTGTGTGGGGCTATCAACTGCGCAGTTAACAGCGCCCTTACAAATTCCCAACCTTTGCTCAGTCCAATCTTGCCACTTTCGTGAAGAACATGAAATGGATTGCGGTCTTGTGCGGAAATTCGTGTTATACGAAACTGTCGCTTTAGACTGATGCAGCTACACGCAATTGAGACAGTCTGCCCACAACGGCGGAACAGTGGAGATGAGTTTAATTTAAGGCTGATACTAATCACACTTTGCTATATGAGGCAGGACCGACACACCAACCGGAAGGCAAAGGACTTGGTATCCGAGAATGATTCACCACTATAGCTATGGTAACAGTTCAGCTCTTCTTCATACCGGAACCTTGAAAAAATAGCACCCGTCAAAAATTAAATGTAAATTTAATATAAGAAATCAATACATAATACAAAAATGAATGTTCTGAATATATATATGTATGTATGTACGTACGAGAGTATCTTCAATATCTCCTCCTAAACCAATGGTCCGATTTCACCCAAACTTAGTACCCACACCACTTACCGTCTGGAAAGAATCACTGTGTGGGTAAGAACCTTCTCCTATCAATAAGGTAAGGGTGGGGGTGAAAAAGTGGTGTAGCCCATGACGCGCGAATATCTGGACTTCATTCATCCTGCATTTCAGATTGTGAGTAGTTGGCTAACTCTACTCGCGACACATTTTGCAGACGGCATTCGGATATAGCGACGAATATACCTGCTAACTCTATTCTCAACACATTTCGTAGACAGTACGCACAAATGGGGTGAATGTACTTACACTCGTAATTCAGGAGGTACAATGTCTTTACAATGAGCTGCGTGAAACTGAAACTGCAGGGTGAAATTCTCTAAGATACACGTGAACTACGTGTACAAATATGTGAGAAATATGTTAAATATTCGTCACTGGTAAAAAGCTCCGCCGGCCGGAGTGGCTGTGCGGTTCTAGGTGCTACAGTCTGGAACCGCGTAACCGCTAGGGTCGCAGGTTCAAATCCTGCCTCGGGCATGGATGTGTGTGATGTCCTCAGATTAGTCAGGTTTAAGTAGTCCTAAGTTCTAGGGGACTGATGACCACAGCAGTTAAGTCCCATAGTGCTCCGAGCCATTTGAACCAATTTTTTTAAAAAGCTCCTCCTAAACTCCTGGACCGATTGTAACCAAATAATACTACCAAACATACTACTTACTATCTGGAAATAAATACGATGGGGGTAAGAACGAGCAGCCTTCTATTAGCAAGGGGGAGGGAGGGGGTGATGTCGTGGAAAGAGAAGGTGGTGGGAGATGGACAGAGAGGGGCAATGAGGAAATGGAGACAGATTGGGGAGTGGGGAGGGGGGGGAGGGAGGGACAGAGAGAGGGGAAGGGGTAATGTTTAGAAATGGTATGGGCGCAGATGCACAAAGATTTGGCGTGGGAAGAGGTGGACAGAGAGAGGGTGAAGGAGATCATCCACTATCAGAAGACTGGATTAAACACATAGCCAGGCAACGCCGGGTACTCAACCATTTGAGATATAAAGATCGTTAAACAATGAATCCGCGTCACGAGTTTAATGTCAAGATACTCCTTTATGTTGCAAAATTACATCAGGAACAGCAACAAGAGGGAAATCACTAAAGAATGTGGTCATAAATAATGATATTCAACCTTCGTCAACCAGTGCTGACTCTCAGCAGTCCAATAACGTATATTTCTTATATTCATTTTCCACGATTTGTGCCCACGCCCGGGTTCCCGGGTTCGATTCCCGGCGGGGTCAGGGATTTTCTCTGCCTCGTGATGGCTGGGTGTTGTGTGATGTCCTTAGGTTAGTTAGGTTTAAGTAGTTCTAAGTTCTAGGGGACTGATGACCATAGATGTTAAGTCCCATAGTGCTCAAAACCATTTGAACCATCCACGATTTGTAAAAGCAGCTGTTGTCCTGATGTCGCATCAGAACCGAGCCACAGAAATTCTTGCGCCTTCTGCTGTCCTTCTGGTTAGCCTGCCGGCGAAGTGACATATGCTACGGATGGAAGCTGTTTTGCGCGCAAAATACTAGCAACGCTGCGCCGACTTATTCCAGAGACACTCCTAGAGCTGCCCAACTTCCTTCCACGTATGCGCCACTCCGGCCCTCTCTAGAAGGTTCCAGGCACTGCCATCCCATCTGTATAAGCAGGACAACTTGCCAGCCCCGGGAGTCAGTGATTTCAACAGCAGGTAACGATGTTGGAGACAGCTGTCGAGAGCTCGAGTATTTTATTACAAATGCAGCTTGTAAAGACTCCGAGGACAATTTTTTGCACATTCACAGAATCGTCTTTCTCGTTGGACGTACTCGTTGGGATACACTTGTGCGTACAACACAACTATCCTCTTCTCGTTTTTTCTGCGTATCTAGTTTCTCTTGGTTTGTCAAAGAAATCATATTTTTTCAAACTGACCAGCACTCGACACACGTGAACGACACAGACATATTAAAAGCTACGTTAACCCTTCGCCACTTTTAAACTGGTACCGTGGTGATGCAATACTCTGTTTCCTTCTCATACGAAGCGACGTATTTCCTTGTTTTGATATGAAATCGCGAACTTCTGCATAATACAGCAATCAGTTTCATGCTCAAAACAGATAATTCGCAATTTCTCTGAAACTAGTAGTCGGATTTTGAAAAGTAATACGACACTGAATTTGTCTCTTTCATAATTGTGACACTACTTAGCAGCAGAAATTATTATATTTCCATTTGAATTAGTTAAGCTGATATCTCTAATACCGTCTTGAAAAGAAACTACACGTTGTTTACTGAGCACTTCCTCACAATTAACATGGGCGAAAACACAATTACGATATCTCAAACTGTTTAGGAAATTTATGTGTTAAACAGCTTAGCTGAATGACCTGTATAATCCGTCTGAAACCTTCCAGTGTCTGCAGGTCTCTTCCTTATATAAAGACATTTTTCGTGATTCCCGAACCAAGTGTTCGCAATGATTAAATTGTGTTATGTACAAAATTAAATCTGCAGTTTAGTATGGACTCAGAACCACTAAGCAATCTAGCATTTTTCACAGAAAAAAATAATTTTAACAGGCGAAAGAAGCGACAAGCGACAAAACAAATCCTAGATCAAAATGTGTCTCCTTCCCAATTCAGTATGAAAGCTGTCCACGAGTATTTTTAAAACATAAACAGCTTTTATACAACCATTCATTCAATGATTCTACTTTATGTTCGTATCTTAGATGATCGTTCATCTAGGTTCTGTCCCACTACTATATTTTGCAATGTGGCTTTCATAATGAAAGATACAAATGATTGTCTCGCTTATGACTGATACTAATACCTGTATTTTGTTCTGTTCTGTTTTGCAGGTAGGTTCCTGGCTACTCTACAGCAGTACCGCTGCGGCAGGCGCTGCATCGGCTAGAGGTGAGTTGCACTTCAAGTGAACTCACTGGGATGTTTGATATTCCTTACGATTTGATATTTTTGGACTCCGTACGAATCTTCCCCTCAGTCTTTCCACGGTCGCATCTGGCACACTTGATCGACAGGTTCTTTTCTGTTTGTACAGACAAACAGTGTCCCTGAACTGTCGATACCAGCACACAATGCTCTATTTACATGGCGGTTCTCTTCTGAACGCGCGCTGCACTGTTAGAACTGTTTTCTTGCTTTGTCGCCATTTTGTCAAGGCAGTGCACTGGTGACTGGGCGACTGGTGCGGAGAATGCGAAATTGCTAACTTTACCGTTCTACTCATGGATCATTCACATTTCTACATGTAGTGCTTTGGAAAATATACACTCCTGGAAATTGAAATAAGAACACCGTGAATTCATTGTCCCAGGAAGGGGAAACTTTATTGACACATTCCTGGGGTCAGATACATCACATGATCACACTGACAGAACCACAGGCACATAGACACAGGCAACAGAGCATGCACAATGTCGGCACTACTACAGTGTATATCCACCTTTCGCAGCAATGCAGGCTGCTATTCTCCCATGGAGACGATCGTAGAGATGCTGGATGTAGTCCTGTGGAACGGCTTGCCATGCCATTTCCACCTGGCGCCTCAGTTGGACCAGCGTTCGTGCTGGACGTGCAGACCGCGTGAGACGACGCTTCATCCAGTCCCAAACATGCTCAATGGGGGACAGATCCGGAGATCTTGCTGGCCAGGGTAGTTGACTTACACCTTCTAGAGCACATTGGGTGGCACGGGATACATGCGGACGTGCATTGTCCTGTTGGAACAGCAAGTTCCCTTGCCGGTCTAGGAATGGTAGAACGATGGGTTCGATGACGGTTTGGATGTACCGTGCACTATTCAGTGTCCCCTCGACGATCACCAGTGGTGTACGGCCAGTGTAGGAGATCGCTCCCCACACCATGATGCTGGGTGTTGGCCCTGTGTGCCTCGGTCGTATGCAGTCCTGATTGTGGCGCTCACCTGCACGGCGCCAAACACGCATACGACCATCATTGGCACCAAGGCAGAAGCGACTCTCATCGCTGAAGACGACACGTCTCCATTCGTCCCTCCATTCACGCCTGTCGCGACACCACTGGAGGCGGGCTGCACGATGTTGGGGCGTGAGCGGAAGACGGCCTAACGGTGTGCGGGACCGTAGCCCAGCTTCATGGAGACGGTTGCGAATGGTCCTCGCCGATACCCCAGGAGCAACAGTGTCCCTAATTTGCTGGGAAGTGGCGGTGCGGTCCCCTACGGCACTGCGTAGGATCCTACGGTCTTGGCGTGCATCCGTGCGTCGCTGCGGTCCGGTCCCAGGTCGACGGGCACGTGCACCTTCCGCCGACCACTGGCGACAACATCGATGTACTGTGGAGACCTCACGCCCCACGTGTTGAGCAATTCGGCGGTACGTCCACCCGGCCTCCCGCATGCCCACTATACGCCCTCGCTCAAAGTCCGTCAACTGCACATACGGTTCACGTCCACGCTGTCGCGGAATGCTACCAGTGTTAAAGACTGCGATGGAGCTCCGTATGCCACGGCAAACTGGCTGACACTGACGGCGGCGGTGCACAAATGCTGCGCAGCTAGCGCCATTCGACGGCCAACACCGCGGTTCCTGGTGTGTCCGCTGTGCCGTGCGTGTGATCATTGCTTGTACAGCCCTCTCGCAGTGTCCGGAGCAAGTATGGTGGGTCTGACACACCGGTGTCAATGTGTTCTATTTTCCATTTCCAGGAGTGTAGAACTCTGAAAACGAAATAATCATTCGCACGAAATGCTGTTAAGAAAGGACAGAGATCTCAACTAGTAACCAGTTGGAACATTTATCAGCTTAGTTAGTTCGTGGTGTTGTATTAATGATTAGTAAGCAACGAATTATCCGGAAATTGTAATCCCTTATACAAGGGGCGTTCAGTTTTTTTTTTTTTTTTCTGAAAGCGGGATTGTTTTATTCAGAATTTCAATACACAGTATTATTTCTCATACTTTTGGCTACAAAAAACTATTTTTCAATATTCCACAAACTTCAGTGCGACGGCCTAATGTTACCTTATGTGGTCCGCCCCTCGTGGTCGTGCGGTAGCGTTCTCGCTTCCCACGCCCGGGCTCCCGGCTTCGATTCCCGGCGGGGTCAGGGATTTTCTCTGCCTCGTGATGACTGGGTGTTGTGTGCTGTCCTTAGGTTAGTTAGGTTTAAGTAGTTCTAAGTTCAAGGGGACTGATGACCATAGATGTTAAATCCCACAGTGCTCAGAGCCATTTGAACCATTTACCTTATGGGAGAGGGTGGGGGGGGGGGGGGGTCGTCTGTATGCCCGCTTGGTGCCACTGTAGCTCCTACTGATCGAGGTCGGAGCCAACGTCTTGCTGAATCAATAACTTCCCCATCGTGCACGTGCTGCTTCCCGCGAAGCGCATCCTTCACTGGATCAAACAGATGGAAGTCGGAAGGCGTAAAATCCGGGCTGTAGAGCAAATGAGGAAGAACGGTCCACGGAAGTGCCGTGAGCTCCTCTGAGGTGCGCAGACTTGTGTGAGTCCAGCTGAGCAGCGAGGTGTTTGATTGTGATCCGTCGAGTATCTCGAATGAGACTGTCCTCACGTTCCAACCCTGCAGGAGTCACAGTTGTGAGCGGCCGGCCGGGAGATCGGACAGGCTTGCGCGACCTACTTGCTATGAAGGCAGACCCCTTGCCTTATGACTCACTGTGCTTTTGCTCACTGCTAGATCTCCGTAGACATTCTGCAAGCGCCTATGAATATTTGCGATGCTCTGGTTTTCCGTGAGAAGAAATTCACTGACAGTTGTCAGCTTGGAACTCACCTCAGTTACACAAGCCACTTTGAAGGCTACAGATAGCACCGCAACCTATCGAAACTTCACGAAGCCACAGAAGTTGAAGCGGGAATATTCCGCGATGTCCCACAACGAATTCCGCAAGTTTTCAACCGAAATTGGCCGAGAAAAAAAGTGTCGCATTACGTTCTGGACGCCACTCGTACAATAGTTGCCAAATAAAAATATAGAGTGCTATTTATTATTAGCAATAGAAGTTAGCTACATTTCTCTCAATTTCTAGATAGCAGGCCTACACGTACACCAGCAATGAATGAATGACTGTCATTGAGGACGCGCACATCTTGTCTCCCCTTCAGGCACACTTCGCAACTGCGCACAGTATTATGCGCGGGATTTGTAAGGTCAGCACTGCTGCATCTCGATCGTTACAACGACAAACACGAGTATAACGCCCTTGAGGTGCGACAACGCGCGGTTAAGCACCTGGGGGGTCGATAGTGAGTTTTTATACAATAGCTTGTATTTGCGCGCGTACCTTTACGGCAGTCATTGAAGAGGAATCTACAGACATGTTCGGTCGCTAAGATGGGCAGAGGAGGCATTCGAAAGACAACCAAGTAGTGTATTGAATTTTGCGGTTGCATTGGACAGTAATTTGCAAGTAGGGAATGTCGTCCAAGATTGAATCATTCAAGAAAGTTAAAGTTTTAGACGAATCTCTTGGCATGATTTTTGGTGGCATCTCAATTCACTGTACTTACATGGTGACAATTATTGAAGTATATGAAAGAAAACGTAAATTAGTTACAAATTACGGCGTCCACACACTTTATTCAACACGTAAACGTCTGTACAGGTTGTAAGTAGGCTGTTTAGGTTTTTTTATTGGTAACGCCACCTCTGTATGAAAATCACTGGCTGTGCTGTGTGCAGTCTGTGACTGCTTTGCATTGTTGTAATACTCGCCATTGTAGTGTTAGGCAGCTGGCTGTGAACAGCGCGTAGCGTTGCACAGTTGGAGGTGAGCCGCCAGCAGTGGTGGATGTGGGGAGAGAGATGGCGGAGTTTTGTAATTTGTCATGAGCCGCTATATATATTATGACTATTAAGGTAAATACATTGTTTGTTCTCTATTAATATCTTTCATTTGCTAACTATCCCTATCAGTAGTTACTGCCTTCCGTAGTTTGAATCTTTTATTTAGCTGGCAGTACTGGCGCTTGCTGTATTGCAGTAGTTCGAGTAACCAAGATTTTTGTGAGGTAAGTGATTTGTGAAACGTATAGGTTAATGTTAGTCAGGGCCATTCTTTTGTAGGGATTATTGAAAGTCAGATTGCGTTGCGCTAACAAAATATTGTGTGTCAGTTTAAGCACAGTCCTGTATAATTCTTCAAAGGGGACGTTTCAAAGTATTTGGATTTCGCTTATGACATGTTCGATATGCCTGCCGTCATTGGCGATGATGTGGCGGAGGCGAATAGCGAAATACTGAATGACCCGCTGAAGTGTCGGGACGTCACGCTGTCGATGATCTCCTGAATGGTTGTTTTCAGCTCAGCAATGGTTTTGTGGTTATTGCTGTACACCTTGTCTTTAATATAGCCCCACAAAAAGCAGTCGTGTGTATTCAGACCCGGAGAATAGGCGGACAATCGAGGCCCATGCCAGTGGCCCCTGGGAACACCAGAGACAGAATGCTATTCCCAGAGTGCTGTTCCAGTACATCAAACACTCTCCTGCTTCGATGCATTCGAGCTACGTCTTGTATGAATCACATCTTGTCGAAATCAGGGTCACTTTGGATACTGGGGATGACATAATCTTCCAAAACCTTTACGTACCGCTCGATAGTCACCGTGCCATCAATGAATATCGCACCGATTATTCCGTGACTGGACACTGCACACCACACAGTCACTCATTGACTGGCTCTGAGCACTATGGGACTTAACATCTATGGTAATCAGTCCCCTAGAACTTAGAACTACTTAAATCTAACTAACCTAAGGACAGCACACAACACCCAGCCATCACGAGGCAGAGAAAATCCCTGACCCCGCCGGGAATCGAACCCGGGAACCCGGGCGTGGGAAGCGAGAACGCTACCGCACGACCACGAGATGCGGGCAGTCACTCATTGAGCGTGAAGAGACTTCCAGATCGTGAAATGCGGATTCTCAGTCCCCCAAATGCGCCAATTTTGCTTATTGACCAACCATCCAAATGACAGTGGGCTTCGTCGCTAAACCAAACTATATTCGCATCAAAGTCCTGTTCGTCAGTTCTGTGGACAATAGTGTTGGCGAAACACAACCGCTGTTCCATGGCCCTGGGGCTTAATGGCTGTGGGTTTGAATGTTGTATGGGAAGAGATGCAGGTCTCCAACAACAAGCTGTCACAGTGTCTCCCGGTTGATTCCCACCCGTTGTGCAACTCGGCTGATCGACTTCCTGTTTGAAACACAGCGCGTCTTCTCGACGGTGTCAGACATTTTCACCCTTTTTGGACGACCGATATTGCCAACACTGTCATCACGAACACTATCCGTTCTCTCAAACTTTCGAATCAAATTCTTGATTGTTAGCAGACTTGAACCGGTTGTCTTCAGCTTGAACTCGATCACAAACTTCCCTTGAGCCGCAGTTGGGCTGTTGTTGCTCATAAGCGCTACATGCTCCGACACGCGTACCGTGACATTTCCATGTGCAAATGGCCGATAACAAGGGACGTACGCATGCGCATACGAATACCCATCACGCCCCGCGGTCAACCGTGCTGTTTGAACGTCATAACGCAAACCGTTCGGAAGTTACGACGATTTTAATTCGTATAGTTCAGTAATCGTCACCCTGCAATGAACTCCACCGAACCGATCATCAAATTATGCTACTGAGTAAAAATTCATCATCGACAAGGAGAAATTACCAGGAAATGAGCAACGAAGAGCAACCTCATGATTTGCTCATTTTACTGTGAAATCTGAATACTTTAGAAACTGTGCCTGACAATGAAGAGCGATTTTTAATGCAATATAGCACACTGGGTCCATGCCTTTCGTGTAGATGGCGCGCCTATGGTGGAGTTGGGTCAGTCTGTACTACGGATCGACGGCTGGAACGGTGGCTGCCTAGAGTGTGTCTGGCTGTTGCTGCTGCTGTAGCGACTGGAGACAGCAGAAAGGCGACCTTCCTCTTCCAGCTTCCAGTTCCAGCGGCAGCGCGCGCCGGCCGGCCTTGGCATTTCTGGACTACGCGACTCCAGAGCGCCTGCCGGTCACCCACCGCCTTTTCTCTGCCCTTCCCCCCCCCCCCCCCCCCAAATCATTCCCAGTCCCACACAGACGCCAGATCGGTCGTTAGATATGCGAGTAGACGAGCGCAGGCGACACGTTAAGTCTTTGCTGAACAGGCCACCCACGTGTTCCGCTCAACTGCTTTATCTACGCGCGAAAGCTGCTTCCTCCGTTGCTGTATTGCTGTAGAAAATACGAGTAACAATCCGGTAGTACTTCTCTGTTGTAAATTACTGAACCGTGGTCGTCTCTGATCGATCCCGTTTTATCAAAGCAATCGATCTGATGATGCTGTGGTACATCGAGAGGTTGTAACAATGGAAAATTGTACTGAAATGCAGGAGGATCTGCAACGAATTGACGCATGGTACAGGGAATGGCAATTGAATCTCAATGTAGACAACTGTAATGTGCTGCGAATACATCGAAAGAAAAGCTGGCCGGAGTGGTCGAGCGGTTTAGGCGCTTCAGTCTGGAACCGCGCAAACGCTACGGTCGCAGGTTCGAATCCTGCCTCGAGCATGGATGTGTGTGATGTCCTTAGGTTAGTTATGTTTAAGTAGTTCTAAGTTCTAGGGGACTGATGACCGCAGAAGTTAAGTCCCATAGTGCTCAGAGCCATTTGAACCATTTTGAACATTGAAAGAAAGATCCTTCATCATTTAGCTACAATATAGCAGGTCAGCAACTGGAAGCAGTTAATTCCATAAATTATCTGGGAGTAGGCATTAGGAGTGATTTAAAATGGAATGACCATATAAAATTAATCGTCGGTAAAGCAGATGCCAGACTGAGATTCACTGGAAGAATCCTAAGGAAATGTAGCCCGAAAACAAAGGAAGTAGGTTACAGTACACTTGTTCGCCCACTGCTTGAATACTGCTCACCAGTGTGAGATCCGTACCAGATAGGGTTGATAGAAGAGAAGATACAACGGAGAGCAGCGCGCTTCGTTACAGGTTCATTTAGTAATCGCGAAAGCGTTACGGAGATTATAGATAAACTCCAGTGGAAGACTCTGCAAGAGAGACGCTCAGTAGCTCGGTACGGGCTTTTGTTGAAGTTTCGAGAACATACCTTCACCGAGCAGTCAAGCAGTATATTGCTCCCTCCTATGTATATCTCGCGAGGAAATCATGAGGATAAACAACGAACAATACGAGACTGGAATAGAAGGGAGGACCGATAGAGGTACTCAAGGTACCCTCCGCCACACACCGTCAGGTGGCTTGCGGAGTATGGATGCAGATGTAGATACCAAAGATCCTTGGGTGGAGTGCCTCACGAGCTTTGTCCCTCACCGCAGGAGGGCAGTGCGGCCGAACCTACGAGAGAAGTGTGTGAGTTTTCCGCCAGGAACGCATGCGCAACCAGTGACCGTTGGTAGTGGAGCACATTACAAGGATGTGCAGTCTTGCTAAGAAATTTTGTTTTCTGCTATCCCTGGCCGTTTTGGAGTTGATTTGTTGCTGGCATAAGGACTACGTTAAACGTCAGGACTGCAACTGCATCAGAGCGACTGCACGCAGGTCGTCGTGACTGGTGAAGATTTGCGTTTGAAAAACACTGAACACTGTGTCCCGTGATATATAGTTAACTCCCGGTTGTGCCCCGACTACAGTCAGACACCGGTTGCGGTTACAGTTAACTGATCTGCTCCTTCTCTGTGAGCTGCTGGCATTATTGTTTAATCTGAACCATACTCATGCTGCGCTTATGGCACGCCCAATTATGTTTTCTGGTCTTGATCTGTTGCCTTTCGAAGTGCGTTTTTTTTTTTTTTTAATTTCTCTCTAGACTTCACGGAATTGTACTAACTGCAGTGATTCAGCTAAAGTTATTGCTAATTGTTCTCACTTGCTATGTCACAGAGAACTTACCTGCAGATTTATTATCGTAACAAGTGTGTTCTCGTGTCAAGAACACTAGTGTTTATAAGTGCCATTCTGCTATTCCTGCGCTGTGTTTCTCCGGTTCGTGTGGTGGCAGAAGAATGTATTTGTATCCGTTCTGTCGATAGTGCTTTGCCTACAATTATTTTCACTTGAAAAGACGTATCACTCGCAGAATTTCCATGTTGTAAAATACGTATCAAATATTTGTCAGATGTCAGTTTATAACTTGTAATTCTTGTCAAAAAAGAAGGACGGATTCAGTAATATTATTTTTTACATTTTAATTCAGTCAGTATAAATTTTGATTCAATTAAGATTCAAGTTAAGCTACAAGAAGTTGAGGCTTTTTTTTCCTTTAACATTTATTGTGCTATCAGATCAGACTTGCTGTAAATAAAATTAAACTTATCATCATCATCATTTTCTTTTAAATTTTGCAAAAGTCATATAATTTTACCTGTTACTTTCTTTGGTTGATGTACCATGTCAAATTTCCGTGCAACATCTTATAGGAATTCAGACCTTACCACTCCCGAGCTCTTGCTTACCTTGCCCAACAATTAATTAACTGGGGACACGTACCTACACTCACACGCTTTCATAACGTCTCCAGTAGCTGTATTTCTCCGCTACAGGTGGTTCTGCAAAGTTTGAAATTGTTAAGTCAGCAGTGCTACTGAACCGTTAGTCAAACAGTATCGCGGGCGTTTTGTTCCTCCACACCGGTTCACCGACTTTTCAACTAGTTGCACGTTTACCCTGCAAATGTTTGAAAGCGCTCAGATTATCGCTACAGATGTGGCCAAGTACGAAGTTGTTAGCCTCGGTATTCATAGGCTAGAAACTAAAAATTAAAATGATCTTCAAACAGGTCATTCGGTTCTGTTATATGACAAGTATGGTCGACTAGAAAGCGCATGACTCCATCCAGCTGCACAGAGAATCAGAACAACAGTCAGATGATCCAGTATAGTATACTGTAGCAGGGCGTTTCAGGTAGGGTATTTTTCTCTGTAACTTACAAAATAATAAGTGAAAGGAATATTTATTTACACGGGTAAACGTAAGAAACTTTACGTTATTCCGCAGTTATAAACATGGTTTATATAGTTAGTTTCCAGAGAGTTAGAGAAACGAGTTTTAGTTTTGTCAATGGAACGGTATGTTTTTCTAACACGTATTTTATGTATGTAAACCAACTGTGTACAAATAAATTTAAATCAAATTTTTATCAATTTTAGTCAAGTTGTTAGAAACGTGCAATGTTTTACTGATGGATGCAACGTGCTGTACATAATTTGCTGTGTTCAGACAGATGTTCTGGCTCCGGAAGGTTCATTTAAGTGAGATGTTCAAACGGGTGCCTATTTTCCTGAATGCACAGCTCAGTGCGTCTTCTAAACGATCTGCTGACGAGGGTGGCTCACGGCTTATGCCACGGCTCCTTCATTCATGTGGTATCAGCATTCGCCCAGCAATAGCAGTATGTCAGTATACTCGCTCGAAATGTATGCACGTTTATTCCACGTCAGTGTCCGTGGCGGACGGAAGTTTGTTTGTTCGTGCATTCTGACCTGTGTTTCATACGGCACTGTAAATATACACTCTCCAGTCTAACCTAGTTGACTTCAAACATCTCACCGACGAAGACTGTCGCTCTGTGACGCCAGTAGCTTTACGTGTCGTCTATAGGTCACTTATAAGGCACACTGAACTATGCATTCAGGGAAATGGACACTCTGTTGAACCCCTCACTGAAATAAACACTCCACAACCGAAATATCCGTCTGAACAAAGCGAGTTATGTAAGCTGCGTCCATCCCTAACACTTTAAGCCTCCCTAGCTTCCTAACTGTACCAACGGCCTTGCCACATTGCTAACACCGACTGCCATCAGATCACCCAAGTTAAGGGTTGTCGGGCTTGGCTAGCATTTGGATGTTGTATGAGTGACCCTCCAGGTCAGCCGAGCGCTGATGGGAAGCAGGCTGCACTCAACCCTTTTGGGGATAATTGAGGAGCTGCTTGACTGAGAAGTATCGGCTCCGGTCTCGAAAACTAACAGTGGCTGGGAGTATGGTGTGCTGACGACATGACGCTCCATATCCATATCCAGCGACGTTTGTCGGCTGAGAATGACACGGCGGATGGTCAGTGCCGTTGGGCGTTCCGAGGCCTGTTCAGACCGGACGGAGCTTTTAGTTCCTTAGCTCCCTAACGAAAATTGGTAGAAATTTGATTTAAACTGATTTCTGCACAATTTGTTTCATTACATCAGCTACGCGATATAAAAACACAATGTTCCATTCAAAAAATTATAACTCGTTGCTGTAACGTTTGTTATGTTGACCTATCTAAATAGATGTTATGTAGCATGTTACAGACGAAAACACCCTAGAGAGACCAATTGTTAGAAACATAAACTCCCCTGCCGTTTCGTAACCACAGTTTGCCAACACCTGATATTATTTTGTTAGAGACCAGCAATGTTAATCATTAATTAAAATGCTTGTTTACGCTTTTTATGGTTCAAAAATGGTTCAAATGGCTCTGAGCACTATGGGACTTAACATCTGAGGTCATCAGTCCCCTAGACTTAGAACTACTTAAACCTAACTAACCTAAGGACATCACACACATCCATGCCGGAGGCAGGATTCGAACCTACCACCGTAGCGGTCGCACGGTTCCAAACTGAAGCGCCTGGAACGGCTCGGCCACTCCGGCCGGCCGGTTTTTATTCCTAGCTTGTATACTGTTGCAATCACGATCTCATCTTTATATCATTTCTCAGCCGCTATGTTTACTGTACAGATCTTCTTCGTAGCTGATCGTATTTGCAAGTAGTTCATTTTCCAATTACACTGCGTGATTCCAAAAGGAGAAATTATAAAAGACAGAAACACACTGCGCATGTCACTGTATAGAGGTAGATTCAATGTTTTGACACAGCTGCGCTGTTGTTTATTTGTAGTAACATGGTGACTACGCCACAAGAGGGACCATTTTGTGTGTTGGAATTTGCGCGAAGTCAATTCGTCGTTGAATTTCAACCTGCATTCCGCCGTCAATTCAGCAAGAAGCCGGCTCTGCACAAGCTTATTTATGACAGGCGTATAAAATTCTTGGAAGTTGGTTGCATATGCAAAGGGAAGGGGTCGGTCACGCAAGTCTGATGAAAATGCCGAGCGTATCCGAGATATTTTCACACGGAGCCCTCGGAAGTCTACGAGACGGGCGGACCAGGAACTTCAACTTCCTAAAACAACGGTGTGGCGTGTTCTGAAACGCCGTCTGCATACGAAGCCTTACAAGTTGCAGTTAGTGCACCAGTTGCGTCCCGGCCACCATACTATAAGGCACCAATTTTGAATTTGTGTTCTACAGTATATGGCCGAGGACACTTTTTCCGAACGACTTGTCTTTTCGGACGAATAGGCGTTTCATCTATCGGGTAAAGTAAACCGCCATAAATAAGAATTTGGGGGTCACAAAATCCCGGCATCTTCGTCAAAACTGAAAGAGACTCAACGAAACAGAACGTGTTTTGTGCCGTTCCTGTTCAGATCGTTTATGGACCGTACTTTTTTGTGAAGGAAGCTGTGACAGGTATGTCATGCCTGGACATACTGCAAAATTGGTTGTTTCCTCAACTTCATTTTTGTGCATGCCGGCGCACCGCCTCACTTCCACCTTGAGGTGTGGCGTTATCTTAGCAACATCACCCCACAACGCTGCATTGAAAGAAGGGGCAACAAGTTCTTGTTCGTTGCTGTTGGGCTCCCAGGTCGCCAGACATCACACCTTGCGGTTTTTCTTTCTGTAGTGGTACATAAAAGACAGAGTCTTTGTCTCACGTACGGCAGTTATTCCTCATGTGCTGAGAAAACGAACTGTTGAAGCTGTCGATTTAATAAATACGCTGTTGATTCGTGTGTGGAATGAAATGCTCTACCCTTTCGACGTTCCTCGAGCGAAGCATAGTAGTCATGTTGCGTGTATGGTGTACTGTCTGTGCGAACATAAAACTTTGAACCTTCGTCTATCCACCGACATGCGCAATGTGTTTCTTTCTTTCATAGTTTGTAATAAACAATCTAAATCTGTTCTTTCTTTTTGAATTACTCTGTATAGCAATTTGTGAGGCTTTGGACGTATATATATCGTAACATAATTAATACAGAACCTGGGCATTATTTAAATGAGACACATGTCTTTAGAATTACGTATCCGGTTGTATCTCAGCGTATGTGGCTGTGCTAGAAAAATCGCAGTACAGCAGTAGAAGGTGTGTACAATAGTTGGCGCTTAATACCTTATATACCAGCAATACAATAATGCCTATAAGAAAAGTTCGCCTTGTAAATGTTTTCAGTCGGTACTGGAAGTCAACGAGTAGCCGCAGTACTCTCAAGTGTGCAACAAATATGTTCATGGGGGACGTTGTAGCAGCACTATCCAGTCAGTACAGTGGATAGAGTCTTGAGTTAGAATACACCCTGTGTGTGTGATGCAATTCCAGCTTCCGAGGGGTAGGTTCTACCGCCTAGTCGGGAAGGTCTTTCTTCATGTGCGCACAATGAGCCTTTTCAGAATCAGATTTTCACTCTGCAGTGGAGTGTGCGCTGATACACTCCTGGAAATGGAAAAAAGAACACATTGACACCGGTGTGTCAGACCCACCATACTTGCTCCGGACACTGCGAGAGGGCTGTACAAGCAATGATCACACGCACGGCACAGCGGACACACCAGGAACCGCGGTGTTGGCCGTCGAATGGCGCTAGCTGCGCAGCATTTGTGCACCGCCGCCGTCAGTGTCAGCCAGTTTGCCGTCGCATACGGAGCTCCATCGCAGTCTTTAACACTGGTAGCATGCCGCGACAGCGTGGACGTGAACCGTATGTGCAGTTGACGGACTTTGAGCGAGGGCGTATAGTGGGCATGCGGGAGGCCGGGTGGACGTACCGCCGAATTGCTCAACACGTGGGGCGTGAGGTCTCCACAGTACATCGATGTTGTCGCCAGTGGTCGGCGGAAGGTGCACGTGCCCGTCGACCTGGGACCGGACCGCAGCGACGCACGGATGCACGCCAAGACCGTAGGATCCTACGCAGTGCCGTAGGGGACCGCACCGCCACTTCCCAGCAAGTTAGGGACACTGTTGCTCCTGGGGTATCGGCGAGGACCATTCGCAACCGTCTCCATGAAGCTGGGCTACGGTCCCGCACACCGTTAGGCCGTCTTCCGCTCACGCCCCAACATCGTGCAGCTCGCCTCCAGTGGTGTCGCGACAGGCGTGAATGGAGGGACGAATGGAGACGTGTCGTCTTCAGCGATGAGAGTCGCTTCTGCCTTGGTGCCAATGATGGTCGTATGCGTGTTTGGCGCCGTGCAGGTGAGCGCCACAATCAGGACTGCATACGACCGAGGCACACAGGGCCAACACCCGGCATCATGGTGTGGGGAGCGATCTCCTACACTGGCCGTACACCACTGGTGATCGTCGAGGGGACACTGAATAGTGCACGGTACATCCAAACCGTCATCGAACCCATCGTTCTACCATTCCTAGACCGGCAAGGGAACTTGCTGTTCCAACAGGACAATGCACGGCCGCATGTATCCCGTGCCGCCCAACGTGCTCTAGAAGGTGTAAGTCAACTACCCTGGCCAGCAAGATCTCCGGATCTGTCCCCCATTGAGCATGTTTGGGACTGGATGAAGCGTCGTCTCACGCGGTCTGCACGTCCAGCACGAACGCTGGTCCAACTGAGGCGCCAGGTGGAAATGGCATGGCAAGCCGTTCCACAGGACTACATCCAGCATCTCTACGTTCGTCTCCATGGGAGAATAGCAGCCTGCATTGCTGCGAAAGGTGGATATACACTGTACTAGTGCCGACATTGTGCATGCTCTGTTGCCTGTGTCTATGTGCCTGTGGGTCTGTCAGTGTGATCATGTGATGTATCTGACCCCAGCAATGTGTCAATAAAGTTTCCCCTTCCTGGGACAATGAATTCACGGTGTTCTTATTTCAATTTCCAGGAGTGTATGAAACTTCCTAGCAGATTAAAACTGTGTGCCGACCGAGGAGAGCTTCTGCAAAGTGTGGGAGGTAGGAGACGAGGTACAGGCAGAAGTAAAGCTGCGAGGACGGGGCGTGAGTCGTGCTTGGGTAGCTCAGATGGTAGAGCACTTGCCCGCGAAAGGCAAAGGTCCCGAGTTGAATCTCGGTCGGTACACAGTTTTAATCTGCCAGGAAGTTTCAATGAGCCTTTTCTTCGCGGTGGTTGTGTCTTAAGTGTACCTATTGAGCGATTGTGACTGTAGTGGGCGTGTGTAAATTGTGGTACCATATTTGACCTCTGTAGCGATTAGAGAATGGGGTGCCTGTGTGCAGAATGCAGTCTACCAGTACCTTTAAATTAGCATACATACATCCTGAAACAGTTTGGATAGCATCTGCGAAACCCTGTACCCTTTCATGTGCAGGTCAGAAGCTCGAGTGAAGCGTGACAAGACGAGGGCTTGCGCCTTTCCCTTTAGTGGGCGGTTCGGATCTGCTTCTGCTCCTCCTTCCCTCCCCCCTTTCCAACCCTTACAGACCCTGTTAGCCACGCCCAAGCAGTAGGGGACAGAGGCATCCGCCGGGCTCCCTGTTGATAATGTCTGACAGCGGCGGGGGGTTTGTAAACAGAGAATACTTGGACAGGAGGGGGAACTGGGAAGGGGTGGAAGAGCAAACAAGTAGCGATTATTTACGTCTGGAATTTACTTTGGCAGCGCAGTAGACACGAGATAGGGGAGCAGCTCTCTGCAACATATTCTCCACGGTTCCCGCTTAAACATCGGAATGCCGACCTCTGCAGATATTAGCGTTTAATATAATACCGCCCCGTTGCCGAATATTACGGTGCAGAGGCAGGGTGGCGGCATAGCAGCCAGAAGGCCCCTGCAGCAGCGGCGTCGCACTGGGAACTCGCTTCCTCGTCTCACTATGTTTCCGCTGATATTAGCGATCTCTTAGTAAATTAAAAGCAACAGGAACCCACTTGGTAGCGTGGAGACGAATGAGCAAAGAGCTAAACAACGCTAATACCAGTCCCACGTCCTTTTTCCAATTTTAATAGAGCTCGATTGTAGTACAGTTCCATAAACGCATGTGATTTGCATTCAGTAAATCTAATGAACGACACTTGTAGTCAACTGTCACTGTGTATTAGACAACAGTCTACTCGTACTCGCCTTTGACTTTACAATACCATATCCTCGGAACTTCCACTCGCCGCGTAGGGTAGCCGTGCGGTCCAAGGCGCCTTGCCACGGTTCGCGCGGCAAACCCCGTCGAAGGTTCGAGTCCTCCCTTGGGCATGGGTGTGTGTGTGTGTGTTGTCCTTAGCGTAAGTTAGTTTAAGTTAGATTAAGTAGTGTGTAAGCCTAGGGACTGATGACCTTCGCAGTTTGGTCCCATGTACGAACTTACCACAAATTTCCAATTTCGATTTTACCGGGAAAATTGCTGAAGTTTGCACGACACCTCGTACAGTACGTTAACTGTTTCTCATCATGCACACGCGATCATTAATCTTGAACATTTGAGCACTCCTTAACGACTGCTTGGTATTACATTCTCACTTAAATTCTTTAAGCTTCCTCCTCTAGTCGCACTTGCACTTCTCAACTCCTGTCTCCACTTATCTCACCTGTGATATTCAACGCTAGTCTTCAACACAACTTCGTTCCACTCTACCTTCCCTCGCGACGGGACCCACCGGCCCAGCCTCTCACCCTCGATCCTCAACTAACTCGGAAAGTTACGCGCACTCGGACGTAAACTCTCGCACTGTCAGCACGACAGTGCCCAAAGAGAGTGCGCCTCCCAAAGAATTTGCGGGGCCGCCGCTGGTCGTGATGTATTGACAGCACATTGTCTTATATTCCTCAGCGGCGCACTCGCTCGTTTTCATCGGCACCTGCATTCATCGAATAACATTGCGAAATGTGGCACAGGGTACTTCGGGTAAAACTGTCGTTTCCTCCCCCTTCCGCCTTTTTCCATTCGCGAATGTTGCTTGGGAAGAATTACAGTTGCTAAATCTCCGCAGAGCTCTTCACCACTGGGTTATGTGGAGCGAGATTTGGGCGAGTAACATGCAGAATAACAACTTCAAACATCTGTTAATCAAAAACATACATTTGAGAAATAAAATAGTTTTTTTCAGTGAAGGTTATCTAGCCAGCAATCAGGTCAAAATTTTACAATTGAAAGAAAGTACAACTAGTTGATTTTGCAACTTCAATATTTTGCTGACTTGGGACCAACCCTTTCATTTCACAAAATGTTTATTACGAGTATGTCGCAGTTGCAGTACGTATATATTTCGGCGATTAGTTTCGAAACGACTGGTTCATTCTCAAGCCAGACCTACGAGGCAGCACCGAAAATGCCTAATTTTATTGACAACCATCTAAAATTTGCAGTACATGTATCTCACAATGACCTTAGATTAAAGTCGCAATACAGTTTCTTTTGACTTGTATAGTGAGCATATGTATGCATATTGTGACACTGTGAGGCGCATGTGTTGCCAATTTTAGATGGGCGTCATTAAGATCAGACACTTTCAGTGCAGCCTCAGTAGGTCCGACTTGAGAATGGACCAATCGGTTCTAAACTAGTCGCCGGCCGCGGTGGTCTAGCGGTTCTAGGCGCTCAGTCCGGACCCGCGCGACTGCTACGGTCGCAGGTTCGAATCCTGCCTCGGGCATGGATGTGTGTGATGTCCTTAGGTTAGTTAGGTTTAAGTAGTTCTAAGTTCTAGGGGACTGATGACCACAGATGTTAAGTCCCATAGTGCTCAGAGCCATCTAAACTAGTCGGAAAAATATATATACTGCAACTGTAATAAACACTTCAAAAACTAGTTAATAAATGAATATACCCTTTCGTTGGTTAATAAGTCCTTTTCTCATGGTCAGCTCTCTCTTGGCAGTCCCCTCCCGGAGATCCGAATGCGCGACTAGTCCGGTATGTTTGCCAATGCTGATAGCATCATGACACTTTTTTCAGTTACAGCCCACACGTTCTGTGGACACACATTATGTGTCATTAATGCAGTGACTTCCATTGCCTTCTGCAGCCCGTCGTTGATTATTGCTGATTCTTCCTCCCTTTAGGGCACTTTACCACCTCAAGGGCAAGAGTGTCCTGAACCTTATCTGCTCCTCCGCCCTCTTTGACAGGTCTGTTGACAGAATGAGGGTATTTCTTACGTTGGGAGTCTTTGACTGCCATTGCTGATGATTTTAATTTAAAGTTTAAATGGTGGCTGGGTTCGAACTCGAGACCGAGAACGTTCTGATTGCCAGTCACAGACGCTACCGCTAGACCACGGGTGTAGTAGAGGAAAGAACAGAAGACGGGGGAATATGAGCTCCGGAACTGGCTGATGACGTGAGAGAAGAAGAAATGTGAATAGGTATGGAAGTCGCAGGTGGATCAGTATTGCAGTCAGTGTTTAACAGAGGTTTGGAAGACGTTCCTAGTCGCTGAGTATTAACTTTTTTTGATTATTATTCGGTCTTCTTCTCGTGCTCACCTTCCCCTGACGGATATCCAAATGGGAGATTAGTCCGGAGTATTTTGCCAATCGGGAGATCATCGTGAAGCTTTTTTCAATTACAGGCCACATGTTCTGTGCATACACATTTTTTGTCACTTTGATGGGGTGCTTTCCATTGCTTTCTGAGTCCTCGTGTCGTTGATCATTGCCGATTCTTCCGCCTCTTATGGCCATTTTCACACTACAGCGGCAAGAGTTTACCCTGAACCACTGTGTGTTCCTCCGCACCCTTTGACAAGGCCGTTGGCCTACCGATGATGACTCCTTATACCAGAGGTCCATGTATCCAACATGCCATTCCGGACGTTGAGTGTAAGTGCTACTCTGAAATGAAGACGTTGCCACAGGAGAGGAAATTGTGGGGACGTATCACACCAGTCAGGTGACTAACTACCGTACACTTTCTATGTCGTACTCGAAGCTCAGGACTTGTCTTTAATAATTCCAGTTTTTCAGTTACGATTTTCATGCCTGTTTCCGCCGTCGTACTTGCAACAGTTTCTTTTCAATTTGTCCAAGTGATATTTATTAACTAACTGAGCACTTTCTCTTTCTACGCAGTATCTGCATTTTTCTAGATATTAAACGTGTTGTTTGATTTCATCTGTTATACTCGTCCCTCCCTATTCTTGAACCATTAAGATAACTGCAGAATCTACCGCAATATATTTGGTGTTATGGATCGCATCATAGGTGCCATTATCTGAAACGCACGCGTGAGCAAAGCTGGCGGTCATTCCGTTCGCAGTGTCCCTTCTGTGAAGGTACAGCCCGCTGCGTCACTATTCTTCTTCGTGCAGCCTTGCCCCTCGCGGTCATTCTTCCCTTCAAACGATGCAATACAGCGGGCTGCCGCGAGTAGTTTGTTAGGCGCACACAGGCGGAGCTAAGAACGGAACGTGGTGTACCGTTGCGCTGTGTTATGTTGTGAGGTCAGAGGACAGAGCACGCACCTGGCACCTGTTCCGTGTCCCACCACACGCATCACAGCGACGAGTGACGCGTCTGTAGCGAGAAATCGGACATCGCGTCATGTCGCAATGAAACGTCATGTTAGTAGCGTAGGTCACGTCAGTTCCGTTCGCTTGTTACGCTGCACTCGATGTACACATAACCGAACGACATGGCGCGGTAGTTAAGTTTCTCAACGCAGATTAAGGAGCAGCAAAGGCACTTTCCCCGCCGATTACCCCTAATTTACGTATGCTTGATTTCCTTCAGCCACTAATGGCGAAACCTGGTTTGAAGATGGGAAATTTCTTTCATTACGTTCATGCAACTACATTAGCGCTTGTAACTAGCCAGATCGCGCACCTGTTTATTAGCTCAACTGTAAAAAGGTTCCTTGCGGCGAAATTCATGTAGAGGAAGAGGAAGGAGACCCGCCAGCGGGTTCGAGGAGATGGTGTACTGTTCAAGGAATTGCCCGCAAGTTGGGAAACCTCTGGAGCACACAGAGTGTACTTGAAGACACACAGAGGCAGGTCAGCCCGACGTCGAAATGGACGCAGGAGTCTATACGATCGAGAGGTTGCTCGAGATCCCTCAAGACCGCGACTCTCATGATGATTCAGTGTGCGAGGAGGGCTGCTGTGGCGTCGTACAGCAAGTGTCGGCTGGCTCCAGGCACGCCCGCTTTGGTTCACGTCAGCAGAAGGCACAGCACTGTCTACTCCTTTCCGCTGATTCCTGCGCCCTGGAGGGCGGTGTTCACATGGCAAGGCGGGCCCGGCGTGCTCGTGCTTTGTAGCTTACAAAGACGAACTCGTCGCTGGAGTGTTGACCGTAAGGCTGGGCGGTAGTGTTGTAGCATCATAACGTGATACTGCAAAATATCATGATGCTGGTGGCGGCGGACATCGGCACGTGACACCGGCAGACAACGGGACTGGCCCACCTGGCCGCTACCTTGCCAGCTCCACACTGTTCTGGGACTGTCGTCAGGCGGCAGGTGTAGCTTTCGCTCGTCGGTGAAGAAAAGCCAACGCCGCTGATCCAGGCTCCATTCCAGGTGTTCCATTTACTACAACGTGGACCAGAAGTCGCGATCGGAAATGATTAATGTTGTTGTATTGAAATAAGAAGCAACATGAAAGGCAAACAAGAACATGAAACGACTCCCTAGTTATAGCAGAAATTGTATTTAAGAAAAAGAGATACACGCAAGAAGAGAAAGCACAGAAACCAGTCGTCTTATATATTTCAAACTCTCTCTGTATGCTGACCATCATTCGCTGCTATGTGCGTCTGCTTTCTCGGCGCAAGGTGCGGGTAATCTCGTTTTTCAGCTCTTCAGTGTAAGTCATACGAGTTTCGGAAATATTTTCCTTCAAGAAGAACCACAGCCAATTATCGTACATTAGTGTTCGCAAGAATCACGTCGCGTGTTGTTTTCAAGATGACAATTCATTCATCCTGCTGGGTCGAAATGAATGGCAACGTTCTTTCTTCATCCAGCGACGCGTGGAAATTCTGGAAACGTTCATCTCCGCCGACCGCTTCCTTGTCCTTTTTTTTTTTTTTTTTTTTTTTTTTTTAACGGTAGCGATCGAATGTTAGAATGACATCGCTGTGCTGTAGCCAGGTCTGCGGGCAACTTGCCGTGCTGTAATCCCTTCTTGCCGTAGAGTGAGACTGTCTCTTCGAAGCGTGTCGACAGCGTCAGCCGTCCTCACGAGCTCCGCGGCGGGAGATACTGATGCTTTCCTTACCTTACGCCTCCGTCACACAGGTGGCTGTGCGCGTCGCTTCGAATAGATTTCATACTACTTTTGCAGTCGTGAAGTCGCTAGTGGCCTTTCGACTATCGATTTTTGCGAGCGCGTGTGAACGACCCCAGTGTGAACTGTGTGCCTTTCGATTATTCATTTCCTTTGTAGCGTGTGTGCCGCAGTATGCCGTTTCAAAGCAGCGGCGCATTGAAAAATGTACCACAAACACGTCGCTCTTGTCAATAAATGTCAGTCAGTAATCATCAAAGGTATAAGACTTCAAGAGATATTATGACAACCGAGGCAAGATACAAAATTCATACGATTAATCTGTAGTGTAACGAATAACGCCAGGGTTTAAAGAGTTAGAAATGGTAGGTTCGCATCCTGTTACATGTTAACATGGTTTTATTTCATCTTAGCGTTGTTAACACATTCTGGGACTTTGTTATGAATGTAATACAAGCATGTTCTTCAATATTCGATCTTATTTAAAATTTCCTTTTGATTAGTGAACAAAGGGTGAAATAAATATTTCGCTCTCCATTTCCGAATATGTTCGATTTCAGAGTGTGTGCTGAGGCAGGAAACTAGGAGCTTATATTGCTGCGAGTAAAACGAGAATCAATACATATTCTTCCTTGTCACAAAAACTTCATTGTTTATTTTCGAATATGTGGCAATTTCCGAGTGTGTGGTTAGGCAGGAGCCATAGAGAACCGCTTCAATTCCTGAGACTGAAACGAGTTCCAATAAAATTCATATTCTTCCTTCTCACAAGTATTTATCTCTTTGTTTCCGAATATGTGACGATTTCCGAGTGTGTGGTTAGGCAACACACCAAGAAGACAGCTTTAATTGCTGCAAGCGAAACGATGAGCAATAACATTCATATTCTTCCTTGTCACAAATATTACGGACGTTGCTCAACCACAAACACATTCCCGTAAAGAGTTCATTTACAACTGAGGTCTTCCTGTCGCTGACACATCCATAAACATTTACTCGGCGCTATATCGATCGACAAATCGGTAGCCTCGATTCTGGTCGCCTTCGCAGTGCCACTGCGCCACGATAACGTCAGTTCCTGCAAAAAGTAGTGTGTACTCGACCAGTACGGGGCAGTTTCTGAGATCAAAAGAGTATCGAGAAAGAGGCTTCTTGTCAAGAACAGCACAGACTGAGCAAGTCGCCAGAACGGTGCCAAGCCTTTTCTCAGTCACTTTGCCTCTCCCGGGCCTCCCAGAGTACTAGCGGCAGATTCCCCCCGCCCCAAGCAGCGCGCCCTTTCCTCCCCTCCTTCTCGCACTGTCCGCTCACGTGGTGTAAGTTACGTGTCGCTGCGAGGCCCACTGCCACAGCTCGGTCCATCTGTGCTGTCTCTTGACTCTGAGGTGTATCCTGCTCCGCACACGGCAGACACCAGACAGAGACACGTTTCACAGACACGAGACATTGGCGCCATACCCTACAATTATGGCGTCGGCTGTGGGGTGGGGAGGGGGAGGCGACCAATGCTACTTTACATCCCACCTCCCCCCCCCCTCGCACGGCCGCTGACTGCTTCCGTGGTTCCACCTCATCACTCGCTACGGTCACCACCTGCATCTACCTTTTTCCTAGTCTTGTATGCACAGCCTTACATTTTTAACTAGCCATTCCCGTTTAGCCGTTTTGCGCTTTCTGTCAGTCTTTTTCTTTTTCGCCTGCTTAATTTGCTGCAGTGTTATATTTTCTCCTTTCGTCAATGAATTTCAATATGCCCTAAGATATCCAAAGACTTCTTTTCAGCTATTTGATTCTCTGCTACCTTCCCTGTTTCATCTCTGAGCTACCGAATAGTTTTCTATTTCATTCATTTCTCCTGTTTCAGTCGAGCGTTGCTGGACGATTCCTATTTAGCTATCAACAGCCTCTGGTTCTTCCAGTTTATCGACGTCCCATCTCCTTGATTTCCTACCATGTCTGCAGTTTCTTCACATTTGATCAGTAACTTATGGTCAGAGTCCGCATTTGCACTGGAAATGTCTTACAGTGTAAAGTGTGGTTTAGAAATCTATCTTGCCATTATATTACCAGCCTGAAATCTTCGAGAGTCCCGAAGTCTCTTCCACGTATACATTCTTCTTTCATGATTCTTAAACGAAGTGTTAGTGGTGATTAATTTATGCTCCGTACAGTATTCTACTGGAGTAGCAGTTCCCAACCCTTGCACCGCCGTCCACTGGGCCGTAAACGCTATTCGAGAGTCGCAGACAAGATAACAATTTTCGGGAGCTTCAGTGTTTTCATTCACCAGCCGTCAAGAACAGAGAGTACAGTATATTATAAGAGTTGAAATGCTTGCCAGTTCTTTCCTATTTTTGTTATATTCATTTACTTTTTTAATATTGAAAATCGTCAGTATCGTGCGCTGAACTATGCCCGCCTGCCCTGTCTATAGAGTGAAATTTGTAAGTTCGCCTTTCGTTTCATACGATTTAATATTGTACCGTATTTTGATGTTAATGACGGTATTGTCGAACAATAATTACACTCCATTCAATTGTAATAAGACGCAGCATGTACACCAGAAATAATAAATACTTTAATAAATAACGTGCGCAAGAGCACCTGATATACCTCACAGATTCCAGTACGTAGTAGAACAGTTTATTATTTTTGTTAGAATTGCACATTCAGAATTCGTTATGCTTATTGATATTCAATAGAACTGTCGCTACAGAATCAAACGTATCTTTGATACACGAGCGGTTTTAAATTCTGAAAAATGATATCTACTCGCCGTATCATTAATCCAGGTCAAAATCACGGTAACATCTACCAGTTGTTAATAATTACTGCAAAACCAACAGTTTTTTTAACTTCAAAATTCACGTAAAAACTGTAAGATGAATCTACTTTATCACTACAATCAGAGTAGCTGAACGAGTTTGGAAGACCACTTCGTAAGTTATTAATCTCTGTTGTTAATATACGAAGAACTTGAAATTATTTTCCTAAAAACCAATGTCTCCTTATAGTAAATTGATTACGTTTCGTAATATAATATTAAGTAGCTATAATACTTCGTAGAAATGCTCAGCTTCTATGAATGGAAACCATCTCTTTGCCTTTTGTTTATATCAGCGATGTTAATGGTATGTTTCTCTACTTCCCTTGGTTTATTTATATCAGTAATATCTCTGAACTCTGAGAATGTGTTATAAAAATGAAATAATTAAATTATTTTATTGTTCCGAATTAATTATTATAGAAATTTTGTTCTGGTATTTCTCAAGATATTCGATTTCCTACGTCTTGGTCAGGCATCTCGTTGTGTTTGATCGTAATCTATTGAGAGACCTCCGAATGTCCAGGGGGAAGTTCTTCCTTTGGAACCTTCCATTCTCCCAAATACCGACATTTCTCCTGCCATCGCGAGATCCTTGCCGTCTGTGGATTCTCGATGAGAGGCACAGTAGTTGTCAAGGAGCTCTTTCTTGATTTCAGCCTAGGATGTGCGGGCTGACGACCATATAGTGGATGGGCTTCCTTCGTTGTGGCCCGCCCCCAAGATACGAGATATGTTGCGCCCTGTTAAAGACGACATCGCTCTTCGAGTGTCCGGCGTGCATGGTGTACCCTGTGAATGTGGCAGCATGTATATCGGACAAGCAATTCGCACGGTTGCGGAGCGTTGTACTGAGCACAAGCGCCATATAAATCAAAGGTAGCTTGACAAGTCGGCCATAACGGAGCATTGCCTAGAAAACTGACATAAAATACAGTTCGAAAATACAAAAGTGTTGGCTTATGCAATTACATATTGGGACTCCATTATAAAGGAAGCGGCCGAGATTCGTTTAGACAACAACAATTTCAACAGAGACCAGGGGTACACACTCAGCAGGGCATGGGGGTGGGAGTTGGACATCGAAAGAAAGCAAAGACAGATGCGCGACGAGGGAGCGGCAGTTTCAAACGTGGAGCCTGCCCGTGGCGCCAGCTGACGGCACCGGTGTTGCCACGGGCAATAGCTCCGCTGGCTGCCCGGGTCGACTAACGCGCGCGTGCCACATTAGGTCTATCTGATTGGCTGCTGATGATGTCATCATGCCTATATAAGCGAGAAGCTACAGCAGCCCCCGCACTCAGTGAACCCCTGAAGAAGATGGCGGAGATGGTCATCGGAAGGTCGAGGATTTTATTCGAATTGACGCGTCTTGGAAATCGAGAACGTTTTATTCACCCAAATTCAGCCTGTCCATTTCCTTTTCCTTTCCCTTCTCAACTGAGGGATTTAAAATTACACAGTGCGACCAGTAGGATGCCAGTTTTCTTTTTCCAGATGACATCCTCCTGAGTAGCGAATGGCAAATTTTTAAAAAATGTCGATATGTATATATATTTTATCCATATTTATAGAATACATGGAAATTATCGAGACAAAAACATCGATATTTTGAAATATCGATATTTTTTGCTCATTCCTATGCGAGAGAAGTCTCGGGAGTGAAACACTTCTGATAAGTGGCTCTGAGCACTATGGGACTCAACTTCTGAGGTCATTAGTCCCCTAGAACTTGGAACTAGTTAAACCTTATTAACCTAAGGACATCACACACATCGATGCCCGAGGCAGGATTCGAACCTGCGACCGTAGCGGTCTCGCGGTTCCAGACTGCAGCGCCTAGAACCGCAAGGCCACTTCGCCCGGCTTCTGATAAGTGTTCTACATATGAAATATTGTACTTACCGTAAACAATTCAGACAACAGGAGTCCGTTTTCAATTAAATACCTCAGTACTGTGTGTGACTTTTGTGCTGAGTCTGCGTTATTTTTACAGTGCGTCTATCTTTTCTTAACACAGGCACAGGAGGTAAAGGGAGTGCACATTCTGTCTCACAGTTGGGAGCAGAGAGTGGTGATTTTCACCATTCTCATAGACTGCTGCCATCAAACGCGTTCGTTTTGCAGTAGTCGGAATGACGCAAGGAAGTAGCAAACTTTCGTGAATATGCGGTACAGATACATTCATGTTCAAATCCGGTGCTCACGTTCTGTTAAAATGCGAAGATTCCTAGTTGTTGGGGTGGGTAAGAAATCTGCCGATGAGAACCGTAGTACCCATGAGACAAGAAAAAAACAGATTATAAACAATACATTATCGATATTCACTGTTTAATTCCGATTAATCGATGTAATATCGATGACTGGCAAAGTGTACACATACCGGGTGATCAAAAAGTCAGTATCAATTTGAAAACTGAATAAATCACGGAATAATGTAGATAGAGAGGTACAAATTAACACACATGCATGGAATGACATGGGGTTTTATTAGAACCAAAAAAATACAAAAGTTCAAAAAATGTCCGACAGATGGGGCTTCATCTGATCACAATAGCAATAATTAGCATAACAAAGTAAGACAAAGCATAGATGATGTTCTTTATAGGAAATGCTCAAAATGGCCACCATCATTCCTCAACAATAGCTGTATTCGAGGAATAATGTTGTGAACAGCACTGTAAAGCATGTCCGGAGTTATGGTGAGGCATTGGAGTCGGATGTTGTCCTTCAGCATCCCTAGAGATGTCGGTCGATCACGATACACTTACGACTTCAGGTACCCCAAAGCCAATAATCGCACGGACTGAGGTCTGGGGACCCGGGAAGCCAAGCATGACGAAAGTGGCGGCTGAGCACACGATCATCACCAAACGACGCTCGCAGGAGATCTTTCACGCGTCTAGCAATATGGGGTGGAGCGCCATTCTGCATAAACATCGTACGTTCCAGCAGGTATTTATCAGCCAGGCTGGGGATGATGCGATTCTGTAACATATCGGCGTACCTCTCACCCGTCACGGTAGCAGTTACAAAACCAGAATCACGCATTTCCTCGAAGAAAAAAGGCTCGATAACGGTAGATGTGGTAAATCCAACCCATACCGTGGCTTTCTCGTCGTGCAATGGAGTTTCCACGACAGTTCTAGGATTTTCGGTAGCCCAAATTCTGCAGTTGTGGGCGTTGACTGACCCTCGGAGCGTTAAATGAGCTTCGTCGGTCAACAACACTTTACTCAACCAACCGTCATCTTCCGCCATCTTTTGAAACGTCCACACCGCAAATGCCCTCCGCTTCACTAAATCGCCAGGTAACAGTTCATGATGCCGATGGATTTTGTACGGATAGCATCGGAGGGTACGCCTCAGTGCCAACCAAACAGTAGTGTATGGAATGCCGGTGCGACGTGCGACTGCACGAGCGCTGACTTCCCCGTGCATAGACGAACCCGCTACAGTCTCCATTTCTTCCTGAACTGTCTCAGCAGCATTACGGGGTCTATCGTCTAAATAACCCGTGGCTTCGAACTTCGAAATCATTCTCGCCACAGCTGCATTTGTCAACGGACCTTTACCCGTTCTAACCCCCTTCCTATGGCGATAGGATCGTAACGCTGAACAAGCACATTCCCCATTCTGATAATACAGCTTCCCTAAAAGCGTCTTTTCAGGTAACGTCAACATGCTGCGACTGCTGGGGCATCTGATTCTCTCTCTCTCATTACAGCTTCTTTTATACACGATTGTCATGCGCAGTCGCTGACGTTTTGCTGTCCAGCGCCATCTGTCGGACATTCTGTGAACTTTGTTTTTTTCTTTTCTAATAAAACCCCATGTCATTCTAAGCATGTGTGTCAATTTGTACCTCTCTATCTACATTATTCCGTGGTTTATTAAGTTTTCAAATTTATACTGACTTTTTGATCACCCAGTATATCTATACCAGTATGAGAAGATACCGATTTTTGATATATCGACAGTAACTCCTGAGAGATCCGAATGGGGGACTGCTTTGCCTCAGGAATATTTTGCCCACGAGGATGCCTTCAACATTTTTCCATACAGTAGAGCTGTATGCCCCGAAAAAAAAAGAAAAAAAAACAGTTGTAGTTCCTCCCAGACGCTCGCAGTGCCAGCAAATCAAGGCCGTGTTTGCTCATGTTACAAGGCCAGTCATGCAGGCTGTTGCCCCTGCAACTGCTGAAAAGGCTGCTGGCCCGTTCGCAGGGCCCCTCCTCTCCCCTCCCTTCCTAGTTGGAGCGAGGCTGCGGGCGGACACGGGCGGAGTGTAGCGCGAGGTCAGTTCGCGTGTGCCCACCGGCCTGTGGTACCGCATGCACTGTACCCTACTCTACTGTGCTGTATGACGTAAGACGCGTCCCGTCCAGTTCCGCTGCCCCCACGTCCCGCGTCCGTTCTGGCGGCAGCGCAACAGTGCGCTCTGCTCGTTAGCAGACACAGAGGGCCGCTGCCGCTGAACTTTCTCTCGTTTCGCCAGCCCCGTCGGCAGCGCTGACGCCACGTGTTGCAGCAAGGCTGGGGGTAGCTTCCTGGCCGCTCAGCTCCCACTGCACGCCTAGCCTTTAACGAGGCAGCAGCCCAGCCTTGGACCCTCCAGAATGGGCGCGCTGCCGGCTGTTAATTTATACGAGGAGGCGAGAGGAGCCTGTTGTTTCACTAGCTGGCGACGCCTAATAGGGGGCAGCGTCTCTTTCCGAGGGCACTTCTCGGCTCGAAAAATTAATAGCCTAGCATTCGGACATTCATTTTTCTTATCTTGGATCTGAAGGAGACATCAATGAGCCAAGCTGGGTTGTGAAAAGTCTGTGATACTGAGCGCTGCTGTCGGACTTCCGATCCGACGGGCTAAAATGACGATAATACAGTGCGTCCGCAGAGTCTCCGCTACGGCGGGCTCCGCGTGTATCCCCTAGCGGGAAGCGGGAAGGTTGGCAGCACATTCATGGCTGCAGTTATGTCGGGACACGGGATTCAACAGTATTACAATTAAAACAATGAAATTAATTAAGTGTACTAATTACAGTTAAATAAAATGTGCTCACGAGTATCACAGTAAGTGCTGGATATGTTGTCCTGGCGGAGGTTCGAGTCCTCCCTCGGGAGTGGGTGTATGTGTTTGTCCTGACGATACTTTAGGTTAGGTAGTGTGTAAGCTTAGGGACTGATGAGCTTAGCAATTAAGTTCCATAAGATTTCACACATATATGAACATTTTTTTGATATGTTGTCCTCTTTCCTGAAGGCATAGTTCAACATGTTTACTTTATTTGCGGACACCTTTATCGGTGTTTCACGTGTAATCGAATGCAGATAAACAATTGTCGCTGCCTTCAGTTCATCTATTGTCTTTGGGTTATTTTGATGCACAAATGTTTTAGCCGCATCCCGAATGAAATAATCGGGCTGAGACACATCCGGTGAGGTCGGGGACCAGCCACCTTTCGTAATTACTCTGTCTTCAAAGATTTCACCTAAAAGTCGTAGGGACTGAGCAATAGCCTTCTCTTGTTGGATAAATCATTGATCTCACTTTCATTCAACAGGGCAATAAATGGATAAATTATGTGGAAACAACAGACATCTGAATGACAGCAGTATCGAAAAAGATCGGTCGCACAATATGCACTCGCATTACGGCAACCCACACTCCAATCTTCTCTGCGTTCAACGGTGCGTGCAATGGTATTTCTCTTAAGGCATGTGTTAGTTAGTTACTTACATGCTCCATGGATCATTTTGTGCGGTAGATCGTAATGATTGGAACGATGGAACAAGTCATTTAAATTCACATCGCAAATTGATTTGTACATGCGGTTACATTCTGAACATTTCTAAGCTTTGTTTTTCTTTTTTTACAGAAAGAAAAAAAGATATACAGATGTTAGTTAGTAATTCACACCACCACCTTTCAGAGATTACAGTAGTAGAAATTATTCTGCGGAATAGAAGGAGTTGTCAAGGAGAAACTTTCTCAGTTCGTTATCAAATTGTACTTTGCTGTCTGTCGAGCAGTTTATATCAGTGGGTAAATGGGCAAAAAGTTTTTTTGCGTAGTTGTGCACCCTTTGTGCTAAAAACAATCTTAATGTGAAGTCATGAAGATCATGGTTCCTTCTGGTAGTATAATTATGTACCTCATTGTTCCTTTTGAACTGTAATGGACCATTTACAACAAACTTCATGAGTGAATAAATATGCTGTGAAGAATCAGTCAGAATGCCCGACTTCTTTAACAGATGTCTGCAAGATGGTCGTGAGTGAGCATGACATATTATTCTTACAGCAGGTTTCTACGCAATGAAGATTTTCTTTCTTAAAGATGGGTTACCCCAAAACATTATTCTATATGACACTACTGAATGAAGATATGCAAAATATGCCAACTTACTGATTTGTCTCACGCCAAGATTTGCAATGATTCTAAGGGCAAATGTGGTTGACTACGTTGTTTCAGGACTTCTAAAATGTGTTTTTTTTTTTTTTTCAATTTAAATTTTCATCAATGTGGACTCCTAAAAATATTGAAATTTCCACCCTATTTATTATCTCCTCACCACGTGTTACACTTATGGTGTAGTACCTCTAGATGGGCAGAACTGAATATGTTGCTTCTTTTTAAAGTTGAAGGCAAGACAATTCGCAGAAAACGAGTCAATGATACTTTGAGGAACTCTGTTTACTATTTCTTCTGTTTCTGTATCTATGTTTGGACTGAGTACCAGTGTCATCTGCAAAAAGAACTAACTCTGCTCGTTATATACTAGATCGAAGATCGTTTACATATATCAGGAATAGTAGTGGACTAAGATTGAACCTTGGGGAGCCCTATATGTGATTTCTCCCGAAGTCAGAGTTATGATCCAGGACTGTATGGCTCAAATGGCTTTGAGCACTATGGGACTTAACATCTGTTGTCATCAGTCGCCTAGAACTTAGAATTACTTAAACCTAACTAACCTAAGGACATCACACACATCCATGCCCGAGGCAGGATTCGAACCTGCGACCGTAGCGGTCACGCGGTTCCAGACTGTAGCGCCTAGAACCGCACGGTCTCACCGGCCGGCCTCCAGGACTGTATTAGTCGAATTATTCAGTACAACCTTCTGTACTTTTTTGCTTACAGTTAATATTATCCATTAGTTGGGTATACCATCAATCCTACAAAATGTCAATTTATTTAGGAGAATATTGTGATTCACACAGTCAGATGCTTTAAAGAGGTCGCAGAATATGCCACCCGGCGCTATTTTATTATTTAATCCTTATAAAATCCGGTGAGTGAACGTATAAGTTGCATTCTTAATAAAGCAAACCTTCTGAAACCCAAACTGTGATTTGCTAAGGACACTATTGTTGCGAAGGTGAGATACTAGTCTGGAATACATAATCTACTCAAATATTTCGAAGAATGATGTCAGCAGTAAAAGAGGCGTTTAACAATGGCATATTTGTGTCTCTCTGGATTTTCGGATGACCAAATACGTGAATTTTGGGAATTAATGTAGCCAGATATGTGAAACCAATCCTCATCAGTGAAAAAGGTCCGATGTCGAATAACAAATCGCTGAAGCCATTCACAATACGCTAATAGGTTCAATTCTGTTAAAATTGTAGGCTTACCAGTTCGTGGTGCATCTTGAACTGAGCCTGTTATCTGAAATTTGCGAATTAAATCACTTACAGTGTCACGAGGTGGACACCTCGAAGCAGGAAAACGCAATCTAAATTTTCACCTCACATGCTCCGTAAAGTGTCGTCTAGCACGGAAAACATTTTCCACTGAAAACCCTTTCACTGCGTTAGTAAGCATTCTCACTACGCTTATGGTACACAAGAACCAGACCAGTTTTTCTCAACCAGGAGGCAATTACCCTCTGAGAGGTAAAATGAGTTTCTAAATTTAAAAAAAAAAAAAGAAAAGAAAAGGGTTCTGTGGTGTCTAGTTCTCGAAACTGAACTATTTTCAGAAGATCATTGTTATTTTCATCACTATTTGGTAAAAATGTAATACCGATTACATAAGTTACAAATAATCACATTTTCATTTCAAATACTAGCATTAACGCTTGGGTCAATGTGGTGGAGGTTACAGCTTTTGAACAACATCTTCTTTGTTCCTCACACTGCACATATACTTTGTATCATTCATCTGTGACAGTAAAATTGTTACATATATGCTTCAATACCTCATGAAAATGCCTCCTCCGAGTTGTATGTAGTGCCGACATTGGACCAGAAACTGCTTCATTATTCACTTCACTACCTTAAACGACCTAATTGAGATCACGATACAATTACGTAATACTGTGCGGCAGTGGTCATACGCAAGGCATTGGCAGCCTGAAGTCTTGCAATTTCTACCATTTCAGGGGTAAGGTGTCCAGGAATCTAGTGGCACACTAGCAGTAGGTATAGCGTACACTCTTTGACTTGGTTGATTTTAAAATGGGGTTGGAGGGTGTGAGTGAAGCAGATGTCACGAGGGAGAGGAGTGGTGCAGAGGAAGCACGTTTTGTGATAAGTATCTGTGATCAATGTGGATAATTAGCTTCCTTTTCTAAGGAGGAGTTGTGAATTATTTCATCCTTCTATAAATATAAATAAAAAGTTGTTAGAATTAAGCGGTACCAATTGTCTCATTGACTCATTATTTCCGGGGTTAATAACACACCTATGAAAACTAAATGTCATTTATCTTCCATAACTTAAAAAATAAAAGCGTTCAAAGAATATTATTTTTCATTCTATAGGTAGGCGCTAATAATATTGATGGTGGGGGGAGAGGGGAGGGTAGTAGCCAATAATTGATTGCACTCAGGGGAAATAGTCTCAGAAAGGTTGGGAACCACTGAATTAGACATTAACACAACTAAACAACTGCAATGCACACTCAACGCTATTACCCCCACCCTTCTACTGCAGGTCCACGGAACACGTGCAGACGAGACTCGAACGTGCTGCCCACGTTACGCGCTCCGCAAGGCGAGACACCCAGAGCTCTCCGCTGCCTAGAGACTTTGCGGACGCACAGTATTTTTCTCCCTGTGCGAGAATCACGAATTATTGTGCGAGCATAAGGGTTGTGACTACGTGACGTATGGGAGTCTGGAGGTGTGCTCGGATAACTGAAGTGGTTAAGGCGACCGCTTGTGATGAGCGGGAAATCGCGGTTCGAGTCCCGGTACCACATAAATTTTCATGTGTCGCAAAAAGCTTACGCCATTGTGTAGTCACAATATGCGAATCTGTTTCGTAATCTTTACCTCAACTGTAATCTTCAGTAGCAGTGTCTGTTCCTTCAGACATCCATGCATGTGTGGACATTGTATTGTGAAGGTATACAAAGTCTGTATAAACACAGAAGGATAATTACTTTATCTTTTGTTTAAGGGCAGATAAATCCAACAACTATAGCACAGTCAGCTTCACAGTCCTTGCATACAAACTGTTGAACGGGAAATATATTGGAGAGTAGAAAATGGAACTGAGGGTGACTTCGAATTTAGGAAAGGTAAAGGTGGCAGGAAGATTGTGAACCGCCATTGGCTGGGGGCTCCTCCTGTCCGAATAGAGGTGGCGGGCGGTCCCTCTGAACAGGCTGTTGTGCAGGCCCGCTGGGCTTATTCCACCCTCCGAGGATGACAGCTGTTTTCAAAAATGTTCAAATGTGTGTGAATTCCTAAGGGACAAAACTGTTAAGGTCGTCGATCCCTAGCCTTACACTACTTACACTAACTTATGCTAAGAGCAACATACACACCCATGCCCGAGGAAGGACTAGAGGGAGGGGCCACGCAATCCGGGACATGGCGCCTCTAACTGTGCGTCACAGCTGTTTTCCGTCTCCTGTTGGAGAGACACTTCTGAAAGCTCAGAAAGCAACGCTTTGCGGCGTAGTGCTTTAGTAGGAGCAGGAAACGGCCAATGAAATGTGTGCAGACGCCTCCAGAGGCCGGTTGCGTGAAACGCCTGGATTTTGAAAGAGTTCGGTGGAGCGGTTTCTAGTCGGCCCGTACATCGCAGAGGTGTTGGGAGCAAGGCGCGGGCCTCCTATGGTGGAACATGTATGCAAAATGTTGCATGTAGGGAGTTGGCTTTGAGTCTTTCTCAGTGATCAGTAAAGTAGTTTCGTCGACCCGGAACGCATCAAAAGAGTTCTCGAGTGCGTTCTCGTGCGCGTCTCTATGATCCTCATCATCGAAGGTAAAAATTGTATTTCAAACTAAAAGTACAACACAAAGTTGGCAACAACAGTAAGAAATATTTAGAATCTCGTGGCTCTATGATCCACTGCAAAGACTCTGACAAGTTTTATATCTATACGAAAATGGTATCTGTTCTTTCTGACACGTCCGAAAGAAAAGATACCATCTTCATATAGTTAAGGCTACCGGGCCATTGACCTCCATCTTCTGTGTTGGAGGCACACGCATTGCCCAAACTCTTACGGGACTCGGTAAGATGGTCTGCCGCGAGTAATGAGTGTAGTGGGCAGGGCCACTCCGAATGTAGTGTGTAGACATAAAGTTGGGAATGTGGGTCTCACTGGGGGGGGGGGGGTGCAAGGGATAAATCCCTGCAGTCGCACTATCCTCTGTGGCTCGGTGGTTGAGATGGTTTAGATGGCATGGTAGCTCAGCGTGTTCGGTCAGAGGGTTAGCTGCCCTCTGTAATTAAAAAAAAAAACTGAGTTAATTGATCAACGACGAACTTCAACCAGTGTCTCGCGACGTCCGCCCCGAGCAAATGCAACGAACAAAATGAAAAAAAAGATGGTTAGAGCGTCTGCCATGTAAGCAAGAGATCGCGGGTTCGAGTCCCTGTCGGGGCACACATTTTCAACTTAGGGTCTTGATTTAATTATCATTTCACTTTTATAGCTGTCGGACGGGAAGGAGTTTCAAGACTCGTTTTAGAGAGCGCACATACAGCGAAAATAAGAGCGCTTTCAAAGACATGCTGCAGAGAACTTAGAGGGTAATGTGGATGCGGTGCATAAGGCACCAAGGGGGATAATTTCCGAACCCACTCGAAGAAATGGAAATTTATGTAAACAGAAAACGGCAGTCGGAATTATTGCTGAATGAATAGAATGATTGTAACCTGAGTGCTTACATGGATGTATTCAGAAACCTACTGGTTTGAGCAGCGTCGTGCGCCCCAGCAGCTTGGCGTGCAGTCGTGTGTGCCGGCCACCAGCGACCTTCTCCCGCAGGCTCCTCCACAGGAAAACAAGAAGTTCATAGAGAGAAGCCACGAAGCGGCGCTACTGAGAACCCACTCCCGGATGTGTTATCGACTATCGAGTTTTTAGTTAATAGTCACTGTTTCGTTAGTTACCTTACACTTACGGTTGTGGTTTAATTGTTTTGTCATACTGGAAGGTCTTGATTTATAGATGTGATGTTATTTTTTAACTTTTTATTCTGGCATTTACACAGTTAGGTGTTATTTACTTTGCTAGGCAGTTCATGTTTCATTGTCAGACACTCATTTTGTCATGTGAAGTAATTTTAATTAATGACTACGAATACTGCCTTTTTAACCATTAAATTTAAAATACTCTTTTAATCATGTACCCTAGTTATAGTGCTCTCTGCTGGCCTCAGTTATTTGTATAAATACCAGGCGCATCCAGGCCATCACTAGCATTCATTATGTATCTATATGTATAGATTTTGATGTTGATACCAATATAAGAATATTTTATGGTGTGTATGGCTGGTGCGCGTGGTTGTTAATCGTATAAATATTTTTTTATTTATTTTTCCTATGTGTCACCAGGCCTGTCATAGATTTTGCTTCAGCTAATTGATGGTTCAAATGGCTCTGAGCACTATGGGACTTAACATCTGAGGTCATCTGTCCCCTAGAACTTAGAGCTACTTAAACCTAACTAACCTAAGGACATCACACATAGCATACACATCCATGACCGAGGCAGGATTCGAACCTGCGACAGTAGCGGTCGCGCGGTTCCAGACTGAAGCGCCTAGAACCGCTCGACCACAACGGCCGACAGCTAATTGAACTAAGTTTTTTTTAAAGCAGACCTGAAGATGGCAGTAGCCGAAGCCAGTAATAGAGAATTGCAACTTTTGTGTGATCAAAACGGACCTTTACAAATAAAGCGTTCACTTTGAAGCCACCTGGTTCCAGTGCTGCGGTCCTGTGAGCGAGCGCTTGCTCGATACACAGGGGCGCCTTACCAGATCGCGGGCACTGCAGCCAGCTGGAGCTCGACTCGGATAAAAGTGATGCACTCGGCGACAGTTAATACAAGGAGATACATTCAATTTCTTTGTAAGGGAAGTCTACCTGTAGTGTTTTTGTGTGGCTTTTATCTGCCGACTTTGAACGGTAAGCCTGTTTTGGTGATTGAGATTGCAGGCAGAAGCTGGTGGCGTGATCTCAACTGTTAGAGGAGCGGTGTACATTCTCCGGTCCACCAGTATCATCTCGAAATCTTTCTGAAAGTTATTGGGTAGCTGCAGAGATTTAATTATTGACTTCAGAGTAATGACATGTTTAACCTTGTTCCGCTGATCAGATGGAAACTGGTGAGTTTTATTTAGAATTGTTTAATGGCGCAGCAGTGCAGAGGATTAATCCGGAACCGAAACGTTTGCGAGTAAAGAGGTGTAGGATTACGTCGCTTTTTTTTTTTTTTTTTTTTTTTTTTTTGCGTGCGCTGCACATCGCCGAGAGTGCTCTGGGTTCTGGCAGCGGCCGCGAGTGCGAGTAGGCGCCACACCACGGAAGTTACGAGGATAAACGGAAGTGGCGAGTGGCGCTTGATAATGTGCGGGCAAAAGTTAAGAAAAATCAAGACACAGTCACAGGATTCGTCGGCTTAGCATCGACTTTGTAAAGAGGTGCAACATGTTTGCAGCCCTGTGAAAAGTAAGTATACGCTAGAGGCAGATGTGGGTAGTACACACTTATGAACCAAAACATTGTCACCACTGTGCACCACGAGGCTGAATGCCTCCTGATAGTGTTGCGTGCACGTGACGCGGTAAGGAAAGAGAATGTAAGCGGAAGAGAGACGAATGGACCCTCATATACGGAAATCCACTGATGTAAGTAGCTTTGATAAAAGGCATTTTGTTTTCACCATACGGCTGGAAACGAGAATCTCTGCAACGGCGAAGCTGGTCGCCTGTTGGCGTACTACTTTCGTGAGCACCTACGGAAAGTGACTGAACGATGGCGAAATACAGAATATGACGAATGGTATCGGACGACCACGTCTCCTCACGAAACGTGAATATCGGAGAATCCCCCACTGTGTAGTCCAGGACAGGCAGCGATCTGTGGCAGGTCTGACGACAGGGTACAACGCTGGTGCAGGCACAAGTGTTTCAGTTCACACCGTTCAAAGGCCGCTGGTGAACATGGAGCTCCGCATCACACGACCCCTACGTGTTCCTGTGTTGACCCAGTGACATCGACAGATACGATTGGAGTGGACACAGCATCACTGAGTTTTCACCGTGGATCAATATAAAAGTGTCGCCTCTCGAATGAATCGCATTTCATGTTACACCAGGTCGATCGCTGGGTCCTTACGCACAGTCATCCAGGCGAATAGGCGCGCGAAACATGCACCCCGCCTCAGGTACAGGCCGGTGACGAAAGAATGTATGGGGTACATTAACGTGGGCTTCCATGGTATCTGTGGTGGTAATGACAGCAGTGAACTAAGTGAACATTATTGCGGACCAGATGCAGCGCTTCATACCTGAAGTCTCCCCGTACTGCGGTGACATCTACCAGCAGGATAACTGTCCATGTTGCAAGGTCAGAATCGTGCTGCAGTCGTTTGAGAGGCAGTATAACGAACTCACACTGTAGTCTTGGTCAGCGAATTCGTCTGATCTGTACCCACTGGAACGCATATCGGGCGCCAGCTGTATGCCTCTAACTACCATCCCGTAATTTGCAAGAATTGCTTGACTTGTGCCTACACATTTAGTGCCACATACTTCTGGAATCCTCTCAAGGACTTGTAGAAGCCATGCCAAGCAGAATCGCTATTGTACAGTACTTGAAAAGTGGAACAATACGCTATTAAACATGTGTTCATAATTTTTTGGCTCATCGGTGTATAATATGTACGACAAACGAGAGGGAAATATAAGAATCTATGATCTAGGGACTAGTGCTCGGATTAAAAGCGACGCAATGGACGGATAGGGTCTTTCTCCCCTGCTGTTCGACCTGTAAGTCGAAGAATCAAAGACGGAAATTATAGAAGGGTTCGGAAGTGGTACAAACGTTTATAAAAAAAGGACTTGAATGATTACATTTCTCGATGAGATTTCTGTCGTCAGTGACTGTGAGGAAGAGTTACAAGACCTTTTGAATGGAATTATGGACTAATGAGCATGGGAAATGTGTATTGAGACTGAACCAAAGATGAACGAAAGTAGTGAGAAGCAGCGCAAATGATATTAGCCATAAACTTAGCAGAAAAACTGTGGAGCGTGTACACTGGCTGCAATGTTCATGAGTTGACTAGTATTAAACGGTAAGACTTCCATTCTGCTCGGAACTGATGTCCGTCGTCAGTATCAGTATCAGGTGTGACTCCTGTGCGCGCCATCACACTCTTGTAGTCGTTGTCGTTTAGAGGCAAACACAGTCCGAATATCGTCTTGAGGAATTCGTCACATCCGTGAAACGCAGCTGGCTGGTGGTTGGTAATGAAGTATACCTCTTCCCATCGCATCCCAGACATGCTCTAGTGGGTGAAAAACAGTGGAAACCTGCCAGGTCAGTCAAGAATGCCTAAAGAGTTTGTGTTGTCCTCACAAGATTCGAAGCGCCTTAGAGGTGTGGGTGTCCAGAATCTCTGCTTCCCATTGCCCTCCGCTAGGTCGCCTACGGACACGTTGGCATCGATCTGACCGCCACAAACGGCAGCGAGTTCAAGTGAAACATGTGGCTATAGAGATCTTTTCAACGCTCAGACATCAATGATGTATATATGCAGACGAAACGACGAATGATAATTTGTATCAAGGCCAGGATTCGACACCAGGTCTCCCGCTTACGAGGCAGATGCACTAACCACTACGCCTCCCTGACACAGTGGCTTCGCACAGCTGCGCAGACTACACTAGCACGCCCCCCTCCTCAACTCGAATTCCCATTCACGTCTCAGCCCATTTGGTATTCTCCCTAAACTCGAAAAACATTGCGGAGGGCCTCCATCTGTACCGGAATAACACCTCAGCAACGAACAGCGCGTCTGTCTAGTGAGCAGTAGACCTGGCTCCGAATCGCGGCCTGAGTAAAAATTATCATTCGTGGCTTCAGTCTGCGTATGGACATACTGACGTTTAAGACTTGAAACAGTCTCTGGAACCATATACACTGAAGAGCCAAAGAAACTGCTTCACTTGTCTAATATCGTGTAGGGCCCCAGAGAGCACGCAGATGTGCCGCAACACGACTTGGCATGGACTCGATTAATGTCTGAAGTAGTGCTGGGGGGGAACTGACACCATTGCAGGGAACTGACACCGTGAATCCTGCACGGCTCTCCATAAATCCGTAAGAGTACGAGGGGGTGGACATTTCTTCTGAACAGCACGTTGCAAGGCATCCCAGATATGTTCGACAATCTTCATTTTTGGGGAGTTTCGTGGCCAGCGGTAGTGTTTAAACTCAGAAAAGTGTTCTTAGAGCCACTCTGTAGCAATTCTAGATGCACAATGGACATGAATGGATGCTGATGATCAGACAGGATGCTTACGAGTGTTTCATCTGTCAGAGTCGTATCTAGACGTATGAGGGGTCCCATATCACTCCAACAGCAAACGGCCCACACCATTACAGAGCCTCCACTAGCTTCAACAGTCCTCTGCTGACATGCAGGGTCCATGGATTCATGAGGTTGTCTCCATACCCGTACTCGTCCATCCACTCGATACAGTTTGAAACGAGACTCATCCGACCACACAACAGGTTTCCAGTCATCAACAGTCCAATGACGCTGTGGACGGGCCCAGGCGAGGCGTAAAGCTTTGTGTCGTGCAGTCATCGAGGGTACGCGAGTGGGCCTTCGGCTCCGAAAGCCCCTATCGATGACGTTTCGTTGAATGGTTCGCACACTGACAATTTTTGATGGCCCAGCATTGAAATCTGCAACAATTTGCGGAAGGGTTTCACGTTGAACGATACTCTTCAGTCGTCGTTGGTCCCGTTCTTGCAGGATCTTTTTCCGGCCTCAGCGATGTCGGAGATTTGATCTTTTACCGGAAACCTGATCTTCACGGCACACTCGTGAAATGGTCGTAAGGGAAAATTCTCACTTCACCTCGGAGATGCTGTATCCCATCGTTCGTGCGTCGACTATAACACCATGTTCAAAGTCACTTAAATCTTGATAAGTTGCCATTGTAGCAGCAGTAACCGATCTAACAACTGCTTCAGACACTTTTTGTCTTATATAGGCTTTGGCGACCACAGCGCCGTACGCTGACTGTTCATATATCTCTGTATTCGAATACGCATGCCTATACCAGTTTCTTTGGCGCTTCAGTGTAATTTCATTGGATTAAAGCCCGTATGCCTGGGTTTCAGTCAGGATCCCCCGTTTCGTTCCATGCTGGGTGCTACTCCAATACAGCTGGAGAAACTTTACAGTGCTATTGCAGTTTAGGGAGAATACCAAGAGGGCTGGGGCGTGAATTGGAATTTGGATTGAGGAGGGGGTCGTGCTAGGGTGAATCGGTACAGTTGTGGAAAGCCATTGTGCCAGGGTGGCGTAGCGGTTGAGGCCTACTGAGGAGAAGGGAGAGTCTCTGTTTAACAACAGACAATTATATTCAATATGCCAGTTGTCTCTGACTCTACACTGAAAGTCTCCGTTCCCTGTGGTATGCTACCAGCGGCAAACAACGTGTGGTAGCTCAAAATCCGAACCCAGCTTCCAGTAATCTGTTCCCGAAGTTGGCGGCGGAACTCTGTTTCTAACCTCCGCTCGGATTTCAACTGTTGTCACCTGTCTGTTTGTCAGTCAATCGAACGATATTATCATCTTCTCGTGATGTAGTCCCTCTCGAAGGACCCGTCTCTACATTTCTTCCCACAATGTTGTTCTGAATCCATCTCGTCACCATTCTCTCTGCTGTCATTCAATTAGAGCAATTGTCTGTCCCACCTGTCGAGTTAATACTCCCGCGTCCCTCATGCAAACGAAATGGCGGGAAACTGCACGCGCATATCTTGTAAGCACGATGTGTTGCAGCCTCCACTTGAAAAGTTGTAGTAACGTTATACTCTCTCTACATTCATCACATAATCACGCCGTTCTCCATCTCCAGGAACGACCATTTTCTGTACTGAGAATTTGCATGAAATTTTAACTAAACATACTCCACAGGTCAGTTGAACGGAATGGACAGTGTCTTGAAAGGAAGATATAACATGAACATCAACAAAAGCAAAATAAGTATAATGGAATGTAGTCATTTAAATCAGGCGATGCTGACGGAATTAGAGTAGGAAACGAGACACTTAAACTATCATATCAGTTTTGTCTTTTGAGCAACAAAATGAACTGATGATGGCCCAAGTAGAGAGGATATAAAATGTAGACCGGTAAAGACAACAAAATCGTTTCTGAAGAAGATAAATTTGTTAACACCGAATATAGAATTAAGTGTAAGGTTTTCTGAAAGTATTTGGATGGAGTTTAGCCATGTATGGAAGTGAAACATGGACGATAAACAGTTTAGATAAGAAGAGAATCGAACCTTTGGAAATGGGGTGCTACAGAAGAATTGATGAAGGTTAGATGGGTAGTTCATCTAACTGATGAGGTATTGAACAGAACTGGTGAGACAAGAAATTTGTGGCACAACGTGAGTAGAAGAAGGGAACGGTTGATAGGACACATTGTGAGACGTCAAGGGATCACCAGTTTATTATTGGAGGTAACTGTGGGGGGTAAAAATTGTAGAGGGACACCAAGAGATGAATATAGTAAGCAGATTCAGGAGGATGTTGGTTGCAGTAGTTCCTCGGAGATGACAAATAATACATGTCAGAGGTATGGAAAGAATGGAGTATCTATCAGTTCCACGACGAACAGTCAAGAAGCTTATGGTGTAACATTTTCGACAACCGCATCTGTAGCAGACGAAGTGAAGAGAAATTCTGCTACTTTGGAACCAAAATACCTCTTGACAGACGAACCAAGGAGCGCAAAGGAGTCAAAGGCAAAGAGAGCGTTCATTATTTAAGATGTCTGGTAATATCAAATATAGGCATTAATTTGAGAAGTAATTTTCTGGGTTTGTACGACTGGACTGTGGACGGTGGGAAACAGCAGATAAAAGGAAACAGACGAGTTTGAGACGTGGTGTTACAGAAGCCTACTGAAAATTAAGTTGATAAATGAGAAGGGGCTCCGTACAATCGGCTAGGGAACCAAGGTGCGGAAAACACTGATAGAAAGAAAGAGCACCATGGTTGGAAGTATGTTAAGATACCAGCGGCAAAGCGTAAAAATGCTCCTGTCGAAGCACAGAAAAGGCGAATATGTCCCACTTTAAAAGACTCTGACAGGAAAGTGGGGAACAGGTGCCTCAATCTTCATTCCACCTTCCTCACAAAAATTTTGGCACGTAAACATATTCGCGCTCTTTTAACACAGAGCATTCTAAATCCTTCCACCCAGTCTCTCTTTGTAGTTAGGTTTTCATACTCAGCATCTCGGTCACACGATCACCGTCTATATATGTCTCTCTCTCATTGTATCCTTCTTCTCCAATTGATTTACATTATATCCCATTGCCACCGACTCCTCTCTCAATTACACGGTCTCCTTTTATCGTTCTTCCCCGCTACCACCGTCTCTACCATACCTTGCCAGCTTAAAAGTTCTGTCTGGTACAAATTTTTTTCCGTATCTCCGATTGTTTAAAATTTCGATCCAAAATGAGCCTTCCCCTACATGTACGTGCTAAAGTTCGCCGGTCTGGGGAGGTCCAAACCCCTCAAGCCTATGTATGGTCTCCTGTATTTTTCATTTTTATTGTCTCTTCTCTTTTTCACTCCCACTGCTTCGATCTCCATCCATCTATCTTTCTCTTTTATTGCCACTGTCTCTCACTGAGTATCAGTACCTCCTTTCTCTTGGGGTTCCACTGCTATTGCCTTCTCTTTCTCTTTAACTAGCGCAACATTTTTTCTCTCGCACCATCTATCTCTCCTCTCTCTTTCTCCCCCACTGGCAATGTCTCCTCTGTCTTCCACCGTCACTGCCTCTCTATTACTCTCTTTCAGTACAAAAAACGCGCCGGCCGCCGTGGAAGAGCGGTTCTAGGCGCTTCAGTCTGGAACTCCGCGACCGCTACATTCGCAGGTTCGAATCCTGCCTCGGCCATGGATATGTGTGATGTCCTTAGGGTAGTTGGGTTTAGGTAGTTCTAAGTCTATGGGACTGATGACCTCAGATGTTAAGTCCCATAGTGCTTAGGGCCATTTGAAAAAAAAAAAAAAAAAAAAAAAAGAGCGAATACGAACGAATGCCGAAACTTTGGCAAGTAAGGCGGAATGAAGGTTGATGCAGCTGGTTTCCTCACTTCTCTGTCAGATTCTTTTAAAGAGGAACATTTTCTCCTTTTTTGTGCTTCGACAGTAGCATTTTTCCGCTGGCTTCATTCTTTCCCCTGCAACACCAGGACGTGCTACTCACATAAAACGAAGTCTATAGGTCAGTAAACGTTTGACAGTTTATTTATATACTTCGACACATTTACATATTTCGACACAATAAACAAGAAATAATAATGCATAATATTATATTTATCAAAAAATCGTTTGGTTTACATTTTTTCTGGATACTTTACTCAGATCGCAGTTCATCGAATACGCCCGGCTTACGGTTTCTATCTTAAAAGACTGAATTTAAAGTCCTTGCAGTCTTACATAATTTTTGGCGGTCATTTTTAGTTATTTTAAGGCCTGTTAAGATCCTTTTTAGCCCATCTTTTGTCACTGCAGTATCACTATGGATGTATCAGCATAGCCGTGAAGTGCCTATTATACAACGACAGCCGTCATAGGTGAAAATATGCTGACTAAAAACATAGTTTGGTGACCTCAGAACCGTAGCAATAACTCTACTGCCCTTTCCATGTGTTCACTATGTCAATTAAAACTACATTTACGCCTCAGACCGCATTTTACATGCATTAGTAGGGCAACTTTGAACTTCTGGATCTCGGTAACGGATAACAAATGACAAAATTTCCGACTACCGGCCATGAATATAAATTACGGAAGTTGTCATTTTTAATACCCAAAAATCGTGGTTTCTGGGAGTTTTTTCAGGAACCGCCAATGAACAAGCCATCTAAAGTCTACCATAGACCGTGCCTCATGCAAATGAAGTAACCGATCCGATTTGCTTAATTTGCCTGGGTTGGAGGAAGTGTGCGACGTTTAAAGTTGGACCCTTTACTATTGGATGATGGAATTAAAAGAAAGGTTCAGAGTGGAATTAAAATTCAAAGTGAAAGTATATCAATGATAAGCTTCACTGATGACATTGCTATCCTGAGTGAAAGTGAAGAAGAATTACATGATCTGCTGAATGGAAAGTACTATCTAATGAGTACAGAATATGGAATGAGAGTAAATCGAGGAAAGACCAAATTAATGAGTAGCAGAAATGAAAACAGCGAGAAACTTAACATCAGGATTGATGGTCGCGAAGTAGATGAAGTTAAGGAATTCTTCTACCTAGGCAGCAAAATAACCGAGACGGACGATGCAAGGAGGACATCAAAAGCAGACTATCACTGGCAAGAAGGGCATTCCTGACCAAGAGAAGTCTACCAGTATCAAACAGAGGCCTTAATTTGACGAAGAAATTTCTGGGAACGTTCGTTTCGAGCACAGCAGTGTACGGTAGTGACATGTGGACTGTGGCAAAACCGGAACAGAAGAGAATCGAAGCATTTGAAATTGGGTGCTATAGACGAAAGCTGGAAATTAGGGGGACTGATAAGGTGTGCAGAATCGGAGAGGAAAAGAATATGTGGAAAACAGGGGCAAGGAGAAGGGACGGCATGATAGGACGTCTGTTAACACATCAGAGAATAACTTCCACGGAACTAGAGGGGGCTGCAGAGGGTAAAAACTGTAGAGGGGGACTGAGATTGGAATAGGTCCAGCAAATAATTGAGAAGGTTGCAAGTGCTACTCTGGGATCGGCATAGAAGAGAAATTCGTGGCGAGCCTCGTCGAACCAGTCACAAGACTGATGATTCAAAAAAAAAAAAAAAAAAAAAAAAAAGGAAAACTATAGGCTAGCTACGAATATCTGTTCTTGTGATAGTGGTCTCCAGGCCAAGGGCTATCCAAAACACTTGACCCCTTGTCTCTGTGATCAACAGAACCCAAGATATGACCCCCTGAAGCATCGCATTTTCAAGCGCGGACCGATAAGTTCTGTGGTATCAAAGGGAACCGCAAAGTGTAGAAGCTGACGGAGAAAATAAGGATTGGAACATATCCAACAAATAATCTAGTACGTTTAGTATAAGTTACGGTCGGAGAGAAAGAGGTTGGTACAGGAGTGGGTGTCGTGGTGGGAGCATCGAACCAGTCGGAAGAAAATAGTGGAATAGTCGCATCGGAGCAAAACTACAAAAGACCTAAGAGAACAGTTGAGCAGAGTGGGTAGCCTGCATGGAGTCTAATTTGGGTTAGGTACTGTTGTTGTTGTTGTTGTGGTCTTCAGTCCTGAGACTGGTTTGATGCAGCTCTCCATGCTACTCTATCCTGTGCAAGCTTCTTCATCTCCCAGTACCTACTGCAACCTACATCCTTCTGAATCTGCTTAGTGTATTGATCTCTTGGTCTCCCTCTACGATTTTTACCCTCCACGCTGCCCTCCAATGCTAAATTTGTGATCCCTTGATGCCTCAAAACATGTCCTACCAACCGATCCCTTCTTCTAGTCAAGTTGTGCCACAAACTTCTCTTCTCCCCAATCCTATTCAATACCTCCTCATTAATTATGTGATCTACCCACCTTATCTTCAGCATTCTTCTGTAGCACCACATTTCGAAAGCTTCTATTCTCTTCTTGTCCAAACTGGTTATCGTCCATGTTTCACTTCCATACATGGCTACACTCCATACAAATACTTTCAGAAACGACTTCCTGACACTTAAATCTATACTCGATGTTAACAAATTTCTCTTCTTCAGAAACGATTTCCTTGCCATTGCCAGTCTACATTTTATATCCTCTCTACTTCGACCATCATCAGTTATTTTACTCCCTAAATAGCAAAACTCCTTTACTACTTTAAGTGTCTCATTTCCTAATCTAATCCCCTCAGCATCACCCGATTTAATTTGACTACATTCCATTATCCTCGTTTTGCTTTTGTTGATGTTCATCTTATATCCACCTTTCAAGACACTTTCCATTCCGTTCAACTGCTCTTCCAAGTCCTTTGCTGTCTCTGACAGAATTACAATGTCATCGGCGAACCTCAAAGTTTTTACTTCTTCTCCATGAATTTTAATACCTACTCCGAATTTTTCTTTTGTTTCCTTTACTGCTTGCTCAATATACAGATTGAATAACATCGGGGAGAGGCTACAACCCTGTCTCACTCCTTTCCCAACCACTGCTTCCCTTTCGTGCCTCTCGACGCTTATAACTGCCATCTGGTTTCTGTACAAATTGTAAATAGCCTTTCGCTCCCTGTATTTTACCCCTGCCACCTTCAGAATTTGAAAGAGAGTATTCCAGCTAACGTTGTCAAAAGCTTTCTCTAAGTCTACAAATGCTAGAAACGTAGGTTTGCCTTTTCTTAATCTTTCTTCTAAGATAAGTCGTAAGGTTAGTATTGCCTCACGTGTTCCAACATTTCTACTGAATCCAAACTGATCTTCCCCGAGGTCCGCTTCTACCAGCTTTTCCATTCGTCTGTCAAGAATTCGCGTTAGTATTTTGCAGCTGTGACTTATTAAACTGATAGTTCGGTAATTTTCACATCTGTCAACACCTGATTTCTTTCGGATTGGAATTATTATATTCTTCTTGAAGTCTGTGGGTATTTTGCCTGTCTCATACATCTTGCTCACCAGATGGTAGAGTTTTGTCATGACTGGCTCTCCCAAGGCCATCAGTAGTTCTAATGGAATGTTGTCTACTCCCGGGGCCTTGTTTCGACTCAGTTCTTTCAGTGCTCTGTCGAACTCTTCACGCAGTGCCTTATCTCCCATTTCATCTTCATCTACATCCTCTTCCATTTCCATAATATTGTCCTCAAGTACATCGCCCTTGTATAAATCCTCTATATACTCCTTCCACCTTTCTGCCTTCCCTTCTTTGCTTAGAACTGGGTTGCCATCTGAGCTCTTGATATTCATACAAGTGGTTCTCTTCTCTCCAAAGGTCTCTTTAATTTTCCTGTAGGCAGTATCTATCTTAACTCTAGTGAGACAAGCCTCTACATCCTTACATTTGTCCTCTAGCCATCCCTGCTTAGCCATTTTGCACTTCCTGTCGATCTCATTTTTGAGACGTGTACTATCGAAGTTGATGTGGAATTCGACAGGAGGAGCGCCTCAGCCAGCAGAGTGAAAGCGCCCACCCACGCAGCGGGGTGACGCCCGCTGTGTCGCAAGTGCGACGGCCGTGCCACAGCGCTGTGCCGTGGTGTGCGCTGCGAGTATTTTGGGCTCCTTTGTGGGGCGTGCGATCGCGCCAGCCCGCCACCACCACTTCACGGATGGTCGCTTAGGTCCACTTTCCCACCTGCCTTGAAAGGCATCTATAACTGCCCGTTCCATCTGGGGATGCAGCGCAACTTGCTCCCGTTTCTGAAAGGTCACAACTTCCGAATGATACTGCTCCTCCGCCTCCATCTCCAATAATTTTGAAACGGAAGCTTCAGGTACACAAATAAAGGTCGTCTTGATCCAAGGGTAGCTTCTTTTACTACTAATCGAAACATGTTGCCTCCCACGCTTGATCACAGTCACTGCTTAAAATTTCAGTGAAAATCTCAGCAACTGCAGCCACAGACTTCCGGCATGAGGAGCCAACCTCGTCCTTCCAACTGCCTTCTCAAAGAGGGTGGAGAAGCGGACAGACTCTTGACTACCCTTAAAAGGCAAAAGAATCAGCAAAGACCAGCGGCATGAGGATGTAGAAGGTATTGGAAACCAAAGACATATGAGATATAATGTGCCGTGTAATTCAAAAGTGCCATGATGATCTTTCCATTGCTAAAAGGTTCCAGATTACTCTCTCATTCGGGTCTCCGGGAGACGATAATGGGGAGGTAACTATGGGAAAAGAGTGAATAACCAAAAAATGAGAAACATTCTAAGAGTCCGAGCGTGGATTGTCAGAAGGTGAATACGTCAGAGAAGTTAAAAAATGTGAAAAGGAAAATGCAGAGACTCGGTCTAGATATGGTGGGGGTCAGTGAAATGTAATGGAAAGAAGATAAGGATTTCTGGTGTGAGAAGGATTCGTCGCGTGTAGGAAACTAGGGAAAAGACTGAATTACTGTGAACAGTGCACTGACAGGATTATTCTCACTAGAACTTACAGGAAACGAACAACAATAAAAAATATTTCAGTTATGCATGTCGACGTCATAAGCAAAACATGAAAATATAGAGAAAGTATATGAGGATATTGAACCTCTAATTCACTATACGAAGAGAGGCCATAATCTAATACAGGTGACTGCAACGCGGTAGTAGGTGAAGAAATAGAAGACGGAGCTACGCAAGAATGTGGGTTCGGTAGTAGGAAAGAGAGAGGAGGAAGACTAATAGAGTTCTGCAATAAATTTCAGCTACCTGCAGCGAATATATTGTTCAAAAATCAGAAGAGCAGAAGATAATGTGGAAGAGGCCGGAAGAAATGGGAAGACTCCAGCTGGATTACATCGTGGTCAGACAGAGATTCCGAAATCAGGTACTGGGTTGTAAGGTGTACACAGGAGCAGTTATGGACTCAGATCGTAATTTCGTAATCATGAAGAATACACTTAATTTAATAGAATTATCCGGAAGGATCAGTGTGGAAAGAAGTGGGATAATGAACTACTGAGGAATCCTGAGCAGCGTTTGAAATCTAAGGCAGTAGAAACTGTCATAATGAATACGACAGTAGGCAATTCAGTTGAAGAGGAATTTACATGTCTGAACAGGACAATTACAGGAGCTCAACACTCGAACATAGGAGCTATAATAGTAACTGCGAAGAAACTTTGGGTAACAGAAGAAATACTTCAATTGATCGACGGAAGAAGGAAGTACAAAAATGTTCAGGAGAACACAGGAATTCAGCAATATAAGCTACTTAGGACTGAATTGAATAGGACCTGGAGGGAAGCCATGATGAAAAGGCTGAAGGTAAAGGCGAAGTTATCGAAAGAGATATGGTCGTCGAAAGGGCTGATTCAACATACACAGAAGTTAAAAACAACGATCGGTGAAATTAAAAGGAAATGTGTCGTTATTAAGAGTGAAAGAGGAATTCCATTGCTAAGGACAGAAAACAAGATAGTTAACCGGTGGAAAGAGTACACTGAAGGCACAAAGAACAGGGGGGGGGGGGGGGGGGAGAACTGTCTGTTGACGTATTAGAACAAGAAATGGGATTAGATATGGAAGACATAGAGGATCCAGAATTAGAATCACATCTTTGGAAGACTTGCGGTCAAATAAGGTGGATCATGTAGAAAAGCGTCCTTCGTATTTTCTAAAATAATTGAGGAAAGTGGCAACGAACCCTCCACGTTTCTGGCAAAAGAGAGTACAGAACAATGGAAAAGGAAATTGTGCAAATGTTAGATGACGATGCGTGTGGCCTTAGGAAAAGTAAAAGCACCAGAGGCGGTCTTGCCGTTTCCCTTGATAATGGAAACAAGCCTGAAGAAAACTCTAGACACGTTCATAGGCTTTGTCGACCTAGAGAGGAAGAAGAAAATGAAGAAAATTATTAGGAAAATGTCAGGAAAATACAGTAGATGCAAACTGTAGGGAAAGGCGGCTAATATACAATTTGTTTTGTACAAGAACGAGTAGGTAACAATAAGAATGGAAGCTAAGATGGAAGTGCCCGGATTAGAAACGGTGTAAGACAGTGATGTAGGTCTTTCTCCAGTATTGTTATATTTATACACCGAAGAAACCACGACAGAAATAAAAGAAGTGGGATTAGGATTAACGTTCAGAGTGAAGAATATCAATGATAAGATTCACTGATGACACTGCTATTCTCAGCGAAAGTGATTCAGAATTACGGAACCTGTTGAATGGAATAAATAATATAAAGAGCACGGATTACGGATTGAGAGTACAGCCAAGAAAGATAAAAAGTGATGATGAATCCAGAAATGAGATAGCTATAAACTTGACATCAATAACGAAGACTACGAAGTAGAGGAAGGGAAAGCTGGCTGGCTCTGAGCACTATGGGACTTAACATCTATGGTCATCAGTCCCCTAGAACTTAGAACTACTTAAACCTAACTAACCTAAGGACAGCACACAACACCCAGCCATCACGAGGCAGAGAAAATCCCCGACCCTGCCGGGAATCGAACCCGGGAACCCGGGCGTGGGAAGCGAGAACGCTACCGCACGACCACGAGATGCGGTCTAGAGGAAGGGAAAGAATTCTGGTATTTGGAAGCAAAGTAGAACATGACGGAAGAAACAAGAGCGCATAAAAATTAGACTACCATAGGGGAAGATCGCATTCCTGGCCAAAAGCAGTTTTCTAGTATCAACCATTGTCCTCAGTTTAACGAAGAATTTGAGGGTTGTACGTTTGAAGCACAGAACTGCACGGGAGTGAACAATGGAATGTGCGGAGAGTGAACTATGAAATGTGCGAAAACCGGAGAATAAGAGAATCGCAGCGTTTGAGATACGCTGTTATAGAAGGATATTGCAAGTTAGATGAGCTGAGATGTGAGGAAGTTCTCCATAGAATCGGCGAGGAGGTGTGGAGAGTAAAAACTGTCGGCGAACACAGAGACTGAAATATGTTCAACAAATAATTGAGGATGTCGGATGGGAGTACTACTCTGTGATGAGGAGACTGGCACAGGAGAGAGGAGAGGAATTCGCAGCGGGTCACATGCAACGAGTCAGAAGAGTGGTGACGCAAAAAAAGAAAGAAAAACGTCAAACAGCGAGAGCCATGCTGACAGCTGGGCGCCTAGGGACGTCGCTGTCTGGCGAGCTGAAGAAGGGAAGGAAGGAAGCAAGCGACATTTTTTATTTTATTTGCTGCCATTTGCAAATGGCTTGCAACCTAGTTACTAAGACAGGTTCCAGCTCCCGGCTGATATACGTCTACAGAGCGGCAAATTAAGTATTTATCTTTTTCTGTGTTTTCCTCAGATTATATTTACTAAACTTCGTGCGTGTTTTTCTGTATAAGACTTTTAATCTCGTGTTTTCTAAGTGTAAATTGATTCGCTCTGTAGTGCAGTAGTTGCTCACCGAAAAGCCAGCTACATGCTCATTAAAGCATCAGTGTCCACTGACGACACATCAGGAGGGTAGCAAGTTGCGTATCTAGAGTTCTGTTTGCTTTTACAGTTTACTTTTTCAGTTAGTCTTGCTAGGATGGTTAGGATGTGTGCATGCTGTGTGCGGATGAAGGAGGAGCTGGTCGTAGTTCGCGAACAGCTGAATGCGCTTTTGACGACGGTCAATTACGATCAGGCTGCTGCATCGGGATGCAGCGATGGCGGATTATCTGGCGCGTCGCGTGAGACCTGAGGTGTCGCTTCTTTTGCCTACGGGTTCTGCTTCCGAGGCACATTCTAGACCACACAGCACTAATATTATTTGTGTCGACTGGACTTTGTTATCATCGCCGCACCATCACGACATTTCATTACATTACCGGTACATCTACTTTTGTTCAATCGAAGAATGCAGACATTGAAGTATAGGAATGGAAATGGAAATGGAATTAAAAATGCCTAAAAGCAATGGAAATAGTAGTAACAATGTTAATTATATATGTGCATAAAGATCTACCTCTCTATCGCTAATCTGTTTACCAATGGATCACACAATAGAGCAATAGCCATGGTGAATGCATCTCATCTTTTAACCGTGTTTTTATTTGATTGCTTTCTTGTCCGTCCGTCTGTTCGGTCAAAACTTTGCAGTTGATTTTAAACTACCTTTCCGATATGCTAGAGATTCAAATTTGAAACATAGCTCAGAACTAGATGATAATGCAATACTAAGTCGCTCTCTTGTCTCTCTGATCCAGCTACCTCCCACGGCATGGGGGTGAAAAGGGTTGATAATGCCCGACGTCTTAGGTGCCCAGCAGGACTAACGTGTTGTGGGCGTAGTATGGGATTTCGTTTCAGGACATTGAGTCGTGTCTGTTCATTGGATGGATTACCAATAGAGGCACTCGACTGCTCAAAACTCACTGGATAGACACCGTGCAATGAAGACGCATTGAAGGAGAAGGAAAGTATGTTGCAACTAATAAAAAAAATGGCTCTAAGCACTATGGGACTTAACATCTGAGGTCGTCAGTCCCCTAGACTTAGAACTACTTATACCTAACTAACCAAGGACATCACACACATCCATGCCCCGAGACAGAATTCGAACCTACGACCATAGCAGCAACGCGGTTCTGGACTGAAGCGCCTAGAGCCGCTCGGCCTCAGGGGCCGGCTTGCAACTACTAATTTTAAATTGATAACTAACAAGGATGTGGAAAAAATTGTTTTGATAATGAAATAAAAATCTATAAAAAATCATGCAAAATGAATTTTACTTGCTTCTCTATTTTATTTTTTAGGAAAATAATAGTTAAACAGATTGGCATATTATTAGTGAGTAGGTGCAACATTATTCTGTTTCAGTTGTGACAAGATGGAATAAAATTGAAATTTAACATATGTCTTTCTTGTTATCTCATCAAAAAGTTTAAATCCATTGAGAAATTTTTCACACGCAAAACTAAAAATCAGAACATTATTGTTTAACTAAAAAGAAATTTTTATTATAACACGTTTTTAATTCGAATTGAAAAGTATGAAATAATTTCTCTTAGTTCCATACAGATTCCTAACCCTATAGTTCTGAAAACGTATGTAATTTTTTTAATAACTGTGGAAATACTTGAAAGACATATAATTAAAATCGTGAGGCGCATACAATAGAACCACCACTGTTTTCAGTATATACTCATTACCTATTGGATAATGTCCGAAGCTCCTTGCTGGTCTTTGTGGACGTAGCTGTTGTAAGCAGAGAACTCGCAACGCTAGAGAATCTTATTGAAATGCAGGAAGACCTGCAGAGGATCATGGTTCGGCGCAAAAATTGTCAGTTCACCCTCGAATTAACCATTGTAAGGTACTGCGAATAAACAGGTGAATAGCAGAACAATCGCTAGAAGCAGTCACTGTTGTTACATTTTTGGTAGTATGTGTACAAAACAAATTAAAGTGGAACGATAACGTAAAACTAATTGTTGGTAAGGGAGATGCCAGACTGAGACTAATTTGAAGAAATCTCGGAAGGTACAGTCCACTCACGAAAGAATTAGCGTAGAGAACCCTTGTTCTATAGGTATTTGAATATTGTTCGTCAGGACAGCACCTGTACCAGCTGGGAATCATCGAGGAAATACAGATCAAAAGCAGTAGTATGTGCTCCGTCACGCGTTCGTTTAGGAAGCGTCTTGAAGATGCTCCAGTTACAGACGCTACAAGATAGCCATTATACGTCACAGTGTGGTCTACAGCTAAGACTCAGACAGGGGCACGTTGCTAGAAGGATCAGCTGGTTCCCGGGTGTACCTTGGGAAAAGACGGTGAAGGTGAAAACAGAGATTCAAACTCGAACGGAGTCTCGCCAACAACAGCTTTTTTTTCCCACGCCATTCGTGACCTTAACAGGAACAGGAAAGGGGGGGGGGGTATCACAATAGCACACAAAGTACCCTCCGCCACACACCGAAGGATGGCTTGCGGAGTGTAAATGTAGATGTACAGTGTGTTCAAAAATTCCGTTTACAACCTTCTGGAACTTGTAGAGGGGAGTGAGTAAGTAATATTTTGAGTAGGAACCCGTTTCCAGAATCGTCACCCATCGACGCTACAGAGCGCCAAAGTTATAGGTGCTAGCGTCTCCAGTTGTATGTACACTCCTGGAAATGGAAAAAAGAACACATTGACACCGGTGTGTCAGACCCACCATACTTGCTCCGGACACTGCGAGAGGGCTGTACAAGCAATGATCACACGCACGGCACAGCTGACACACCAGGAACCGCGGTGTTGGCCGTCGAATGGCGCTAGCTGCGCGGCATTTGTGCACCGCCGCCGTCAGTGTCAGCCAGTTTGCCGTGGCATACGGAGCTCCATCGCAGTCTTTAACACTGGTAGCATGCCGCGACAGCGTGGACGTGAACCGTATGTGCAGTTGACGGACTTTGAGCGAGGGCGTATAGTGGGCATGCGGGAGGCCGGGTGGACGTACCGCCGAATTGCTCAACACGTGGGGCGTGAGGTCTCCACAGTACATCGATGTTGTCGCCAGTTGTCGGCGGAAGGTGCACGTGCCCGTCGACCTGGGACCGGACCGCAGCGACGCACGGATGCACGCCAAGACCGTAGGATCCTACGCAGTGCCGTAGGGGACCGCACCGCCACTTCCCAGCAAATTAGGAACACTGTTGCTCCTGGGGTATCGGCGAGGACCATTCGCAACCATCTCCATGAAGCTGGGCTACGGTGCCGCACACCTTTAGGCCGTCTTCTGCTCACATCCCAACATCGTGCAGCCCGCCTCCAGTGGTGTCGCGACAGGCGTGAATGGAGGGACGAATGGAGACGTGTCGTCTTCAGCGATGAGAGTCGCTTCTCCCTTGGTGCCAATGATGGTCGTATGCGTGTTTGGCGCCGTGCAGGTGAGCGCCACAATCCGGACTGCATACGACCGAGGCACACAGGGCCAACACCCGGCATCATGGTGTGGGGAGCGATCTCCTACACTGGCCGTACACCACTGGTGATCGTCGAGGGGACACTGAATAGTGCACGGTACATCCAAACCGTCATCGAACCCATCGTTCTACCATTCCTAGACCGGCAAGGGAACTTGCTGTTCCAACAGGACAATGCTCGTCCGCATGTATCCCGTGCCACCCAACGTGCTCTAGAAGGTGTAAGTCAACTACCCTGGCCAGCAAGATCTCCGGATCTGTCCCCCATTGAGCATGTTTGGGACTGGATGAAGCGTCGTCTCACGCGGTCTGGACGTCCAGCACGAACGCTGGTCCAACTGAGGCGCCAGGTGGAAATGGCATGGCAAGCCGTTCCACAGGACTACATCCAGCATCTCTACGATCGTCTCCATGGGAGAATAGCAGCCTGCATTGCTGCGAAAGGTGGATATACACTGTACTAGTGCCGACATTGTGCATGCTCTGTTGCCTGTGTCTATGTGCCCGTGGTTCTGTCAGTGTGATCATGTGATGTATCTGACCCCAGGAATGTGTCAATAAAGTTTCCCCTTCCTGGGACAATGAATTCACGGTGTTCTTATTTCAATTTCCAGGAGTGTATATACACGATGATTCCATGATGATATTACATATTTTCAAGGATGTTGGAGACAGAAAGATGTATCAATTTGAGGTAAGGATCCATTGTTCGGAAACGAACGAGCCGGGAGTTACAAGCGATAATCATTCTGATACCCATGACAGTGGAGTACCTGTACCGGTACTGTTATGTCTAAGAATGTAGGGTAGGCACCTTCCAGAGGTGGTGGTATGGACCAAAAGAAGAAAAAAGTCTAGTAAACATGGGCTTTAAAATGCATTCCTGTGGAGCTATGACCACTTGTTCGTCTTCGTTAGTATGAGCTCCTGAGGTATACATTTTGAGCCCATCTTTACTGGACTTTTTTTCTTGTTTGCTCCATATTACCACCTGAAAGCCGGCCGGTGTGGCCGAGCGGTTCTAGGTGCTTCAGTCCGGAACCGCGCGACCGCTACGGTCGCAGGTTCGAATCCTGCCTCGGGCATGGATGTGTGTGATGTCCATAGGTTAGTTAGGTTTAAGTAGTTCTAAGTTCTAGGGGACTGACGACCTAAGATGTTAAGTCCAATAGTGCTCAGAGCCATTTGAACCATTTTGAACCACCTGAAAGTCTTAGCAACAACAGTGCCGGTATGCGTAGTCCACTGTTAGAGGTATCAGAACAGTTTTCGCTTATACCTTTCGACGCGTTTGTTTCCGGTAAAGGGGCCTTAATCTAAAATTGGTAACATTTATCCTTTTCAATCATCCTTGAATGTTTGTAACATTTTCACGGAATCACCCTATGTATAAACACCCTGATTAAAAACGTGCTTAATGCTTATGAAGGAAAAAATTTTGCTCAGGCTACCTTTTGTGATCTTAGCAAAGCCGTCGATTGTGTGGAGCGTATTTCCCTCCTCGACAAAGTAGTTTATTACGGAATCACAAACAGTGAAGTTGACAACATTTTCGAATCTTTCCTCAGCAACCGCAAACAAATTGTTTGTATTGGTAAACAGAGATCACAGCTAGCTGAAGTTAAGTGCGATGTGCCACAAGGCTCAGTATTAGGACCTCTGCTATTTATCCTAATGACAAACGCTCTACCATCTTATATAAATACTCACTCCATTCTCTATGCAGATGATACCACTTTTTTCAATATCAGCTCAGACATGTATATGCTCCAAACTGTGTCAAATGACGCAATATCACAGGCATCAGTCTGGTTTCGAGCAAATGGGTTTCTGCTTAATAAGAGTAAAACTCAAAAGATTGTATTTAGTTTAAGAGATATGCCAGTAGGAGACTTCATGGATAGTGTTAAATTCATAGCTATTGTTATAGATAGTAAATTGACTTGGGAGCCACATATTAAATACATTATTGCAAGGCTATCTAGATTAATGTATTTGTTAAGGAATTTTAAAAACCATGTACCTGCGGCCTTTGTAAGATCGGCCTACTTTGCTTTTTTTCAAAGCTTTATAAGTTATGGGCTTTTAATATGGGGCAATAGCTCACACCTTCAGGACATTTTGATACTTCAGAAGAAAGTAATTCGAATTATCACAAACAGTGATAAACTGGCCCACTGCAAACCACTGTTTATCAACTTAAAAATATTAACTGTTATAAACATGTATATTTACACTGCCCTAGTGCGTATAAAGGGCAACTTATCAGAGTACCAGCGTAGAAGAGATGTACACACTCAGGAAACGAGAAATAGTAGCCATCTTGACATACCTTACTACAGAGTATCCAAGTCACTGAACAGCTAGGAAGTGGTGGGTATGAAGATGTTTAACAAACTACCACTAGAATGGGTAGAAGCTCCATTTGATTTATTTAGAGACAAATTATTCAGTTGGTTAGCTGCAAATCCTTGCTACTCACATCAGGAATTTTATGACTGTAAAATATCATAGTGGTACCGGTTTGGAGACTGCAGCATAATTTCTTTAACTGAGTAATTTATGATGCCATGTTTTCATATTATTTAATTTTAAATATTGTATTTTATGGAAAACCAATAGTGACAAAATGGCTCGGAGCACTATGGGACTCAACATCTGAGGTCATCAGTCCCCTAGAAATTAGAACTACTTAAACCTAACCAACCTAAGGACCTCACACACATCCATGCGCGAGGCAGGATTCGAACCTGCGACTGTAGCGGTCGCACGGTTCCAGACTGAAGCGCCTAGAACCGCTCGGCCACACCGGCCGGCCCCAATAGTGACATATTGATCTTCAACCCATGTATATATCCTGCATAACTTGTATATATGTAACTTGACTTTGCCAATTGCTGTAATAACTAAACGACAGTAAAATTCATTCAATTCAATTTACAGGCGCCAGTGTTTGTAACATCGACGATCTGTAGTGTCGTCAGATACCGTTCCTATGCATGGATTCGTACACAAAACATTTTGTACTCACTCCCCTCAACAAATCCTAGAAGTTTGTAACGGGAATTTCCGAACAAGCTGTACATGCAACGCGCTAAAGAATGACAAATATAATGTCTTTGTTTTATTGACTCTGCAATTTATTACATTACATTTGTCCCCTTTTATAAAAAAAAACAGTGTCATAAATAGCAACGATGCTGTTCGGATTTATCGGGTATCGTATTAGACTGTAGGTCAGCATTGGCGGAGAGAGAGAGAGAGAGAGAGAGAGAGAGAGAGAGAGCTGTCAACTGCGCACGCTCAACCCGGCAGACAGGGCAACAGCGCCGCGAGCATGTTGCGGCGCAACCGGGAACTAACTTATTGGCTGTACGGTGCCGCAGGGTATTCGGTTTAGTTTGGAAATTCGCTTAGCGCGCCAATATTTGCCCAGACGTCTCACACCCTAGGGCTGAGCTCTGCTGTACGACGGGCGTGGCGCCTGTAACCTGCGAGGGGACACAAACACACGAGAGCTGCTAACCAGTGTTGGAGCTTGCCAGAACGTACAGACGGGGCACAGACGCGATTGCTGTTGAGTGGGCTTCTTGAAGCAGTCTAGCCTGTATCTGGCGACTAACACAGCAGTGGTGTGCACGAAGGAGACGGCAGTGCGATGTGATCGAAGCAGAGACAAACAACAAGCAAATTTTGCGGCGTCGAGAGTGTCAGGTCCCTGTATCTGCCTCTGTCACATTCCTCGTTCCAATCGTTCCCTACCATGGTAATTGGCAAAAGCTGGGATAACAATCATACAGGGCCAGAAGACTTCATTCATATGCTCGAAAACCATATATCGTTGTCCTTCCTGACTAACATTTGTCGTTTGCCTTATGTCACCCAAATGAGCGTTACAGAGGCTGAGTACCCTTCCTATACCTTCGTCTACATTTACATCTACATCTACAAGGATACCCTGCACATCACGCTTAAGTGCCTGGCAGAGGGTTCATCGAATCACCTTCACAGTAATTCTCTGTTTTTCTACACACGAACAGCGCACGGAAAAAAACGAACACCTCTATCTTTCCGTGCGAGCTCTGATTTCCCTTATTCTATCAAAATTATCGTTTCTCCCTGTGTAGGTCGGCGTGGACAAAATATTTTCGCTTTCGGAGGAGAAAGCTGGTGATTGAAATTTCATGAGAAGATCTCACCGCAACGAGCAACGCCTTTGTTTTAATGGTCCATCCCCAATCCTGTACCATGCCCAAGACACTCTCTCCCCTATTCCTCGATAATACAAAATGTGCTACCCTCCTTTGAATTTTCTCGATGTACTCCGTTAATCCTATCTGGTAAGGATCCCACACCGCGCAACAGTACTCCAAAAGAGGACGGACGAGCGTAGTGTAGGCAGTCTCCTTAGTAGTCTGTTGCATTTTATAAGTGTTCTGCCAATAAAACGCAGTCTTTGGTTCGCCTTCCCACAACATTTTCTATTTACTCTTTTCAATTTAAATTGTTCGTAATTGTAATTCCTAGATATTTGGTTGAAGTTACAGCCTTTAGATTTCATTGATCTACCGTATAACCGAAGTTTAACAGATTCCTTATAGCACTCATGTGGATAACCTCACACTTTTCTTTATTTAGGGCCAATTGCTAATTTTCGTACCATACAGAGACCTTACCTAAATCGTTTTGCAATTTGTATTGATATTCTGGCGACTTTACTAGACGATAAACGGCACTATAATCTGCAAACAACCTAAAATGGCTGCTCAGATTGTCTCTTCAATCTTGTATATAGATGAGGGACAGTAAAGGGCCTATATCATTACCTTGGGGAACACCAAGCTTCACTTCTGTTTTACTCGATGACTTTTCAATTACTACGAACTGTGACCTCTCTGACAGTAAATCACGAATCCAGTCGCATAACAGACGATATTCCATAAGCACGCAATGTGATTACAAGCCGCTTGTGAAGTACGTGCGGGGCCAAAAGCCTTGTGGAAATCTAGAAATACGGAACCAGTTTGAAATCGCTTTTTGATAACAATCAACACTTCGTGTGAGTGTAGTTTCACAAGATTGATGTTTTCTAAATCCGTGTGGACTTGTGTCAATAGATCGTTTTCTTCGAGGTAGTTCATAACGTTCGAACACAATATATATTTCAAAATTCTGCTGCATATTGACGTTAATGATACGGGCCTGTAGTTTAGTGGATTACTCATATTGCCTTTCTTGAATATTACCGAAACCGGCATAAAAATCAGCACTGCATGTTGTTCGCGCCCAATAGAGATAGACGCGGCAGAAAATGACGCCATTGTTTGGAGTGTCACGTGGCTACTCTGCCCCTTGCCGTTGCACGCTGTCTGGCAGCAAAAGTTTTGAAAAGTATTCTTAAAAGTATCGTATTGATCAGGCAGCAAAAGTTTTGAAAACTATTATTAAAAGTGACGTATTGATCAGGCAGCAAAACTTCTGAAAACTATTTCAAATCACCGAGGGACGTGAAAGGGAGGCAGTAGAAAAGACGGAAATGAGATAGTGTTGTCACCTATCCTACCCTAACCCCCGACATATTCAATCCGTACATTCGGCCGGCAGCAGTGGAAGCGAATCAGATATCTGAGAGGGAATTAAAGATCAGGTAGAAGAAATAAAACTTTGAAGGTTTTCTGTTGGCATTATACTCCTGTCACTGACAGCAAATGACTTTTGGGACATCTGTTGCAGAGAACGAATATAGAATACCACTAAACGTAAAACGAGCATATTGGAGTTGGTCTAATTAAATCAATAGATACTGAGGGAATTAGATTAGGAAATGAGAAGCTGAAAGTAGTAGCCGTTGTTTACTATTTTTGGCAGCAAAAAAACTGCCTATGATCCAAATAAGAATAAAGTGTAGACTATCTACAGCAAGAAAAGTGTTTCTGAAGAAAGAGAAGTCTCTTAACACTGAATATAAATTTAGGTGTTAGGTTGTTTTCCATGAATGTATTTGTTTGCAACGTAGGCATATGTGGATGTGAATCGTGTACGATGAACAGCATACTAGACCGTAGGGAGAGTGGAAGGGCTGACATTATAAGGGTTATTCTAAACAACTTTTTTAAAAACCAAGAAAGCAAATAATAATTCTCAGGTGCAGTGCCCAAAGTAAAAACAGCTGACTGTCAATTAACTGATTAGGCAGAAGGGCCACCTCTGAAAATAAGCCTAGGGATTATCCCTTTCTTAAACAAAAGTTTTAAAATTTGAATTCGTGATTACGCACAACAGCCACTATAAAAGATAACAGAAGGGCTTATCCCCAAGTTATTAAAATTTTACCAATTTAAATTTAAATTTAAATGATTTGAAACAATGGCCAGTCTGAAACAACAAGAAGTTCTGTGGTTACTCCTATTTACGGAGAAAATCAAGAACTGGATTTAACAAACATCAACACGACACGTTATCCCCAAATTATTAAAATTTTTGGCAGTTTAGAGTCAAATGGTTAGGCTCAACGACTACCTTAATGAAAAAAATAAATAACAATGGATAGTCCCGATAACCAGAATTCCAACATTTAACTTGTACATTTACAAACACTGAAATTGCCTTCAGCTACTGACCGACAAGAAAATGTAGTGATCCATAAATTGAAGGAACGTACAGAGTAGTCGACGTACAACATCTTTGGAACAGGAACTTGTAGTGATGGAAATTATCCTGAGCCAGTGAGAGGTTTGCAATTTCAGGAAAAACGAGGACAATCACTAGGCATGCTGCTTAATTTCAGAAAGTTAAAGAACTTTTTCTATGTGCGTACGATTAGATGAAGACTTTTCTGTCCAAGAACGTGACGTATTCACTGCTTTACATCCCAGACGCTGGATCGGAAGAGGAGGTCCAGTTAAAGGGCAACCCCTATCGCGTGATCTGATGCCTTCTGATTTCGTTTTTTTTTTTTTTTTTTTTGTGGGGCATATCGAGAGCCTCGAGTACGTGACACCAGTTCCCGACGCGAAAACAGCTTTCACCTGCACACTTGTAGCATATGACGAGATTCGTGCGTTGCCTGGTGCACTTCGTAGAGCGCGTCAGAATTTTCTAGGAAATTGTTATGTCTCTACTGAGTGTGCTGGTTGTTGCGTCCGTCTTCTTGGACACTAAGTCGGCTAATAACAAAACACTCTGAATAAGTAATACTTTATTAATTACAACAAAAATTATCTTTGGTCACCAGGCTCGTCTGCGGCTGTGAAACTGCATACATGGACTTGCGGTTCTTAACACAGTAAATGATCCACGGTTACTCAGTGGCGAACTGATACAAGTTCAGAATGGCCATATTGTGGCACCACTAGAGTCACTAGAAAACGCAAGTTCGTAGATACTTGTTGACACAGTTCTGATAGCGTTGGCGCGTAGGCACAGTTCATAGGAGACGGAAGTCTCTTCGCTCCCCGACGGTTGACACGGGGCAGCACAACGGCGTTACTCCGACAGGAACTTGCTGGAAATGGGCAGGATTCGACTCCGAACAGGAACTGCCTTCCTGGCCTCTGGCGACGCTGTTTCAGGGCAGAGGTGCGGCGGTGGCCACTCGGAACTACGGGAGGCACGGCTTCCTCCTTGCATCTCACTGAGGCCTCGTGACAATTCTTTGCTGTGCACTATCTCTGCGGTGGTCGATAGTCTGAGCCGCTCTCGATACCCGAAGACACCGCAGTGATCATCATTTTGAATGCATTCGGTAATATGCACCATTGATGAGCTTTTGCTGAACATATGGTGTGTGTGCATTGTATGTCCGTAACGTTCTTCACATTCAAGATCTTTCACTGGCTCAGGATTACTCCAAAACCATTCAAAAGATGATGTATTCGGACTCTTCTTTCAGCTTCTTCAGATCTGTGCACAATATTTTCATGCACTCTGTACTGAAAATTGGAATATAGATCAACATAAACATCATTTCCGCCCTTTTTCTTGCTCATGAAAACCACACACTGCACGTTGTACCACCATACAGCGAGACCTTCAGAGGTGGTGGTCCAGATCGCTGTACATACCTGCCGATATCGGAGGATGGCATTGACGTATCGCACAACCGTTACGGCGCCTTCCATGACCACCAGTGGCGTACTTCGGCCCCACATAATGCCACCCCAAAACACCAGGGAACCTCCACCTTGCTGCACTCGCTGGACAGTGTGTCTAAGGCGTTCAGCCTGGCCGGGTTGCCTCCAAACACGTCTCCGACGATTGTCTGGTTGAATGCATATGCGACACTCATCGGCGAAGAGAACGTGATGCCAATCCTGAGCGGTCCATTCAGCATGTTGTTGGGCCCATCTGTACCGCGGTGCATGGTGTCGTGGTTGCAAAGATGGAACCCGCCATGGACGTCGAGAGTGAAGTTGCGCATCATGCTGGCTGTTGCGCACAGTTAGAGTCGTAACACGACGTCCTGCGCGAAAATCGTTATTCAACATGGTGGCGTTGCTGTCAGGGTTCCTCCGAGCCATAATCCGTAGATATCGGTCATCCACTGCGGTAGTATCCCTCGGGCGGCCTGAGCGAGGCATGTTATCGACAGTTCCTGTCTCTCTGGATTTCTTCCATGTCCGAACAACGTCGCTTTGGTTCACTCCGAGACACTTCCCTTGTTGGGAGCCCTTCCTGGCACAAAGTAACAATGCTCACGCGATCGACCCGCGCTATTGACTGTCTAGGCATGATTGAACTACGGACGACACGAGCCGTGTACCTCCTTCCTGGTGGAATGACTGGCACTGATCGGCTGTCAGACCCCCTCCTTCTAATAGGCGCTGCTCATGCATGGTTCTTTACATCTTTGGGCGGGTTTAGTGACATCTCTGAGCAGTCAAAGGGACTGTGTCTGTGATACAATATCCACGGTGAACGTGTGTCTGCGGGAGTTCTGGGAACCGGAATGACGCAAAACTTTTTTTGATGTGTGTATATGCCGCGAGTATCTCATTGCCACAACCCTCGCTAGTGAACAGGCGACACTGGCGTTGGTGACTGCTGCTAGCTACAGGGCTGCTAAACGCCAGGAAGCGAAGTCATGGGATGGTAGGGGAACACCAGGAAGGTTTTCCAGGCAACTACGGTTCCTGACTGGACCAAGTGTTGTGTGCGGATAAATTTACAGTCAGGAGAAGCAACAGAGTTTTGCAGGGTTGGTTTAACTGGCTTTATCCTCTCTTCACTCATAAAGCAATGGGGAATACACCCCTGCGTGTACCGAAGTGAAATGAAATAGGAGTCTGACCATTGACGACCAAAGTAACGTAGCGGTTCTTGATTGGCCTCTTAAAAATTCTGATATGAATATTTACAATATGAGTCAGAATACAAAGGGACAGCGCGTCGAATGAATAAGAAAGAGAACACACTGCGGAGAAGATTCTCAGAGCAAAAGAACTTTTTCTCTAAAAAGTTCTCAGTTTCGTATGAATAAAACATTCGAGGCGTATTCTCTGACCAGAGAGTGTTTTCTCACTACCTCATCTCCGTGTTGAGAAGGTTCTCGGTGTGTGTCATCTATCGCGTCCGGCACAGAACACACGCGTAATCTTAACATTACATTCAAATCGCTCAAACAGGCAGACTAGCAGTACACAAATATATATCTGGCGTCAGTGTGTTCTGGACGAGTTGCACTACGTTTTTGAATTTAGTTTTATATGCGGCAACAAATTATTAAGACGATTGCAGAGTTTACAGAAATATGTCTTCTGATGATGATACCGAGTTCTCGACTTGCGCGACACTTTTGTGTTACTGAAGTTAGGCGAACGCGTTATGGCGAACAAAATCTTAAGAATACATCACACTTTCACCTACTCCAAAACGGAATTCTATCAGAGTTTTCTATTAGGAGGTAGTTTTGATTAAATGCACTGACGGAAAAAACGCAACACACAAAAAATAATTAACGTAGAGTAATGAAATTTCGGAAATACATTTGCATAGGTAACATATTTGAGCGATTATCACTGCAAGATCACATGTTAAAGTAAGGGCGTGATAAGCAGTTGCAAATTCGAAATGCTGGTACGTTAATAAGCGGTCTAATCGCCATAATATTGAATTCAAACATGCAAACGCGTATCCATTGTCTTGCACAGGTGCCGGATGTCAGTTTGTGGAATGGATGCAGTTGTCCAATCAGTACACAGATTGTTAATGTTGTTTGTGGGTGACGGTGCAGTTGTCGTCCGATGAAGACCCTCCTGTGCTCGATTGGAGACAGATCGGGCGATAGAGCAGGCCAGGGTACATGTCGACAATCTGCGGAGCATGTTGGATTGCAACAGCGGTATGTGGGCGAGCGTTATGCTGTTGGAAAACAGCCCCTGGTATGCTGTTCACGAATGGTAGTACAACATGTCGAACCATCATATTGACGTACGAATTTGCAGTCAGGGTTCCTGGGATAACCACGAGAGTGCTCCTACTGTCATACGAAATCGTACCCCAGCCCATAACTCCAGGTATAGTTCCGGTGCGTCTAGCACGCAGACGAGTTGGCTGCTGGTCCTCAGATGGACTCCTTCTAACTGTGTGTACTATAAACAGTAACGGCTTATAAGACTTTGTCTTGAAATAACATTTACATCTGTTAATTTCGTTCAGTGTTGACTTGTTGAGTTCGGTCTGCAAGGAAATCCTGAACACTGTCACAAATCTGCCATGGAGCTCGTTTCTTTTTTCACTAAACGATGTGCGAAACTTTTCTAAACGCTTCACTGAAGGCAAGCATCTCGGCATCAACCTGATCTTTGTCTCCGAGGTTTTGCATCTCATGGATGAACAGAAGACGCTGAGTTTCACAAGATCACTGTTTCCAGAATCCAGGCTGATTCTTATAGACGATGTTTTCATTCTCGAAAACCGTCGTAATGTCAGCATGAAACGTGTTGCATAATTTTACGACAGGTTGGCGTCAACGATATAGGCCTATAATTATGTGAATCTGTCCTACGTCATTTCTTGAAAACCGGAATGATTTGATCTAGTTTTCGGTCGCTAGGTACTCTGCATTGCTCCAGCCATATACGACAATCTACTGCTAGAAGGGGAGCGAATTCTTTCACATAATCTCTTTAGGGTGACACAGGTTATTTGTCCGGTCGAGATGCCTTTCCACTATCAAGAGAGAGTAGGTGTTTTCTGTTTTTCGATATTAATGGAAGTGGAGATGATAGTTTCTTATTAATTAGTGGTAGTCCTGGAAAGACAAAAATGCTATTCAGATTTCTAATGTGACCACTTCATGACTTTATCTGCAATACAAACGCTCGCAGGCAGAATGTGTTGGCAGTGGGAATACCCACCTAAGACAAGCCATGTGTGACGTCTGCGGGCTCCTCTGGGCCCCACACTATCGCATGATGGACCGATTGAAGTACCAGCTGCCACCGCACTCTGGAAACGCCGTCAACAACAAGAACACCAATGAGGTGGGGCTCTCGCCCAGAGTATTTTTTGTTTCGAAAGCCTGTTGCCGGACGTTAACCGGGAAGTCAGACTACACGGCGTGTACGGCTGTAGCGTGGGTTGCCTCACTTCCAGGCGGCCGCCTATTCGCCGCTGATCAAGTAGCGAGACTCCTCCGCTCCTCCACCAGTGGCGAGGATCGGGGCTCTCTGCGGAGGCGGCTTTTTCTGTTGTTTTCTCACACTGACTTCCTAGACGACGTGTAAACTTACTTCAAGTCCAGAGTTATAAAGCTGTAAGCATTGTTAAGGCGCCATTCTCTTGGTACTTCGCAAAGGGGTATACGTCCGTAATGTATAACGGACAGTGGAGCGTTGTTTCCTGTTAAATGTTCGGCGACTGCTAGTTGCCGTTACTTCATTCTAAGCAAACCGTTTCCCATTTGGCGTTCAATAACGTATTTTAAGGCAGTAGCTAGCTCCGTTAAAAACTACGTTACTCCTTGTATTGTACACATGTCTTTGACTTCACGGGGGTTAGTATACAACGATGAAACACCCTACAAACACTGAATGCATTAAATATCATCCTGGTCGCCGTGACTCGTGTCCACCCGAAGGTAATATGAGAGACTGAAGAGTTACAGGAGGTGGCTGCATGAAATGCTTCCACGTCCGAACACGTGTAATTTACGATACGTGTACAGATACTTTTGATTAGAACAATGTTTATGCGAGTTTTGTACGAGGCGGCAGTCGCAGCATACAAGCTTCGGAATGCAATATTTATTAGAAGATGTTGACTACTAAATGTTGCAATGTATGGATTGCAGTGTAAAATCGAAAGGAGGTAAATTAGTGATAGGCTTGCACAATAAGTCGATCCGTTGGTCAAATAATGTGATTTAGGGCAATCATAAACAATGTTAATTGCAAGGTATGCTATCGAATTCAAAATGCATCCCTTTTTGACGAGAATGGAACACTACACTCTTCTTGCGCTTCAAGTCAACATTACATTTGCAGGCCGGTTGTAGGAACGGTCAGCGCGTCCCACATCTGCAATACTATTTCGTGGAAAATGTGTCTCTTTCTTTAAAAAATATTATACGAGGGTGTGGTAAAAAGCAATGCCTCAAAATTTTTTATGTAACAACTCTTATAGCTTTTCAAATAAAACAAACGTTATTAACATTCTGCATCTTTATTCTTCTTGTCTACATATTTATTTCTCAACATACTTATCCTGGCGACGAACACGTGAAGTTCTCGAAGTTGTTCTTCAAATTACCTAAGCAGATTAAAATGGATGGGGCACGTAATGACTGTATGGAGGATGATCGATGAGAGTGAACCCAAAGCGTCGGACTGCTGCAGATGTCGTAGCACTCGTGTGTTATCTGGCATAGTCATGCTGAGGAAGAGGGTTCTCCATCTGTGGACCAAGTCTTCGGTTTCGAAACTCGATTACAGCACGCTGTTTCTCACACGCCGACGTAGGTTCGTTACACAAGGCCATGTAACAAGCTACAATTCGGAGCCCTTTAGCGGCATAGGGCTGCGAATATATAGACATGAAGGATAAAGGGATAGCATGTTAATAATGTGTGTTCTATTTAAAAAGCTTTAAAAGTTTTCATGCACAAAAAATTCGGAGACATTCCTTTCATCACGCTCTCGTAATCCTGGAACGGGAAATATTTCGTACACTTTTAACACAGGCAACCCAACACCCATCATCCACCTCAAGCGCGGTAGATGTGAGTTGGGTTGCCTATCGTGCGGTGCACGAAATACTTCCCGGGACAGTTTTGCTTTGCCCACAGTATATACTGTATAAGCGAAGCGGAGGCGAAGATAGGGGCTGAAAATGAGAAAAACTGCTGTCAGAACGTACTTGGGTAAAAGGCAGATTATTATGTAGCGGGGCCTGATAAGAGTCAGCTGTTCGAGTGGTACTGTCGTGAGCATCTGTGGAAAGCGGTCGGAGGTTGGTCAAACCGAGCCCAGACGACAAGGTGTTGGGCGCCCACACCTCATCAGAGGATGTGGATGTTGGGTACTTGCCCGCTGTGTAAAGTTGGATAGGCGACGATGACAGAGGGCACTCGCGTTTCGGAATACACTGTTCAGCTCTCGCTCTTGAACATGGGGCTCCGCAATGGCGACCAGTACGTCTTCGTGACGACACTGAAATTAGCGATTTCGGTGGCCAGGGGCCATCTAGAATGGCCATGGACCAATGGAAACGCCTCGCCTGTTCTGATGAATCACTTTTTGCTCGAAACCTACACAAAAATGGTTCAAATGGCTCTGAGCTCTACGGGACTTAACTTCTGAGGTCATCAGTCCCCAAGAACTTAGAACTATTTATACCTAACTAACCTAAGGACATCACACACATCCATGCCCGAGGCAGGAGGCGGACCTGCGACCGTAGCGGTCACGCAGTTCCAGACTGTAGCGCCTACAACCGCTCGGCCACCCCGGCCGGCGAAACATACACAGCACCACCGACACAGAGCAGTGCTTGGGCAGTATTATGCTATAGGGGTTATTCACTGTGCATCCATGGGACCAGGGGTGGTATCGAAGGAACCACGACAGCTGCGGGCTATGTTAACGGTACTATGTATTACCTCTTCATGGTCGATGTCTTCCCAGGCGGCGATGGCGTTTACAGCAGTATAACTGTACGCTTCGCGAGACGAAAATTATGCTACAGTAGCTTGAGGACAATGACAGTGAACTCATGTTGTCCTGCCCACTAAATTCGCCTGATCTGAACCTGATGGAACTCATCTCCGCTGCCATCGGGCGTCAGTTCAGCGACCACAAACCATCGCCTTGTAGTTTACGGGAATTGTGTGTACTCTGCACAGACGTCCCCTGTGACATACGTATCTCCGGAAACCTACCAAGGACATGTCGAGGCGCCGGCCGAAGTGGCCGTGCTGTTAAAGGCGCTGCAGTCTGGAACCGCAAGACCGCTACGGTCGCAGGTTCGAATCCTGCCTCGGGCATGGATGTTTGTGATGTCCTTAGGTTAGTTAGGTTTAACTAGTTCTAAGTTCTAGGGGACTAATGACCTCAGCAGTTGAGTCCCATAGTGCTCAGAGCCATTTGAACATGTCGAGGCAACGCAGAATCACTGCCGTGTTGCGTTCCGGAAGTGAACCAAGGGGAAGCAGCTGTATGAATATCAATCGCTCAGGTGGAAAACCAGGGAAGAAAGGAAATCTGAAAGGTGGAAGAATGGTATAGGAGGTCTGCACAAAGTAAATGAACTTGAAGGGAATATTACAGAAACGGATGAGGACGTAGATGAACATGACATGAGAGACATGATACTCTGGGAAGAATTTGACAGAGCACTTAAAGACCTAAGTGGAAACAAGGCCTCGGGAGTAGACGACATTCCGTCACAACGCGAAATACTCTTAGACTTCAAGAAAAATATCATAATTCCAGTTCCAAAGAAAGCAGTTGGTGTGAAAATTACTGAACCATCAGTTTAATAAGTCATGATTGCAAAATACTAATACGAATTCTTTACAGAAGAATGGAAAAACTGTTAGAAGTCGACCTCGTGGAAGATCGGATTAGATTCCGGCGAAATGTAGGAACACGCGAGGCAATACTGACTCTACGACTTCTCTCAGAGGATAGATTAAGGAAAGGCAAACCTACGTTTGCAACAGTTGTAGACGTTGTGGCCCTGAGCACTATGGGACTTAACATCTATGGTCATCAGTCCCCTAGAACTTAGAACTAATTAAACCTAACTAACCTAAGGACATCACACAACACCCAGTCATCACGAGGCAGAGAAAATCCCTGACCGCGCTGGGAATCGAACCCGGGAACCCGAGCGCGGGAAGCGAGAACGCTACCGCACGACCACGAGCTGCGGACGTTGTAGACGTTGAGAAAGCTTTTGACAATGTTGACAGGAACACTCTCTTTGGAATTTTGGATGTAGCACGGATAACATACATGGAGCTAAATAGCTATTTACAACTTGTACAGAAACCAGACAGCAGTGACAAGACTACAGGCGCATGAAAGGGAAGCTGTGGTTGAGAAGGGAATGGGACAGGATTGTAGGCTGTCCCAGATTTTATTCAATCTGTACATTGAACAAGCAGTAAAGAAAAGCAAAGACAAATTTGGAGCAGGAATCAATGTTGAGGGAGAAGAAACAAACACTTTGAGGTTTCGCTGATGACATTGTCATTCTGTCAGAGACAGCAAAGGACTTGGAAGAGCAGATGAACGGAATGGACAGTGTATTGAAAGGAGGGTATAAGATGTTGTTGTTAACATCAACAAAAGCAAAACGTGGATAATGGAATGTAGTCGACGTAAATCAGATATTTTGAGGCAATCAGATTAGAAAACGTATCACTAAAAGTATTAGATGAATTTTGCGAAATAACTGATGATTGCCGAAGTAGAGAGGATATAAAATGTATATTGACAACGGCAAGAAAAGCATTTCTGAAGAAGAGAAATTTGTTAACATCAAATACAGATTTAAGTGTTAGGAAGTCTTTTTCTGAAGGTATGCGTCTGGAGTGTAGCCATGTATGGAAGTGAAACATAGACGATAAACAGTTTAGACAAAAAGTGAGCCGGCCGGAGTGGCCGAGCGGTTGTAGGCGCTACAGTCTGGAACCGCGCGACCGCTACGGTCGCAGGTTCGAATCCTGCCTCGGGCATGGATGTGTGTGATGTCCTTAGGTTAGTTAGGTTTAAGTAGTTCTAAGTTCTAGGGGACTGATGACCACAGCAGTTAAGTCCCATAGTGCTCAGAGCCATTTGAACCAACAAAAAGTGAATAAACATTTTTGAAACATGGCACTACAGAAGAATGCTGAAGATCGGATGGGTAGATGACGTAACTAATGATGAGGTACTGAATAGAATTTAAAATCGTGGCACAACTTGAAAGAAAGAATGGATCGGTCGGTTGATAGGACACATTCTGAAATATCGAGGAATCACCAGTTCAGTATTGGAGGGAAGTTGGGTAGGAGGCGGGGGGGGGGGGGGGGGGGGGTAGTCATAGATGGAGATCAAGAGATGAATACAGTAAGGAGATTCCGAAGGATGTAGCCGGCCGGTGTAGCCGGTTTCAGTCTGGAACCGCGTGACTGCTAAGGTCGCAGGTTCGAATCCTGCCTCGGGCATGGATGTGTGTGATGTCCTTAGGTTAGTTAGGTTTAAGTAGTTCTGGGGGACTGATGACCACAGATGTTAAGTCCCATAGTCCTCAGAGCCATTTGAACCGAAGGATGTAGGTTATTCGGAGATGAAGAGGCGTGCACAGGATAGAGTACCGTGGAGAGCTGCATCAAGACAGCTTTCAGAGACAACACCAACAAGTGGACCAATACGCTATTAAGCAGATGGTAATAATGTTTTGGTTCATCAGTGAATATAAACGTAGAGTTGTAATGGAACAGCACAGGAAATCGCAGAGTGCCTGCCACCACGCACTGTGGACAGGTTTCCGGAGCACGTAAATAGGTGTACTGTGGCCCCGGAGCCGCGCGCGGAGCCTATTAGTTCCGCGCCTCTATTGATGGGCGACACAGAAGCTGGCCGACTCGAACGTCCACCCCGCCACCTGTTGTCGCGCCTATTCAATTATTCAAGGTGGCGTGTGGCAGCGCGGCTAACGACGTGTCGGCTCTGGCTGGTCGCTGACCAGGGACCAGAGTGTCCTGACACGTCGCCGGCTTTCTGTTGCACACTGAAAGAAAACAGAGGCAGTGCTTTAATTCTCTGAAGCGCGCGCTTCACTGAAAAAGGCGAAAATCACTGTGGCTAACCACATATTTTATCATTTTACCACTCAAAAGGATGGTAGTTCTCCCAACTAATTATTGCCTAAAGTTTCATTACGTGGCACGAGAATCTCAGTGCAGTACTTTTACCTCGTATTTACGACACGAGTTTGTATTTCATGCATTGCTGGTTGTGTTCGTGCAAGTGTCGTGCATTTCTTTCTGTAGCTCTTCTTTATATGCCTATTTTTGGCAGTGACTGTTTAAATTTATCTGTTGACCTTCTATAAATCTACATGTAATATTAATTTTTATTCGGAGAGAATTTTCTTTTCTTCACAGCCGAATTTTTGCGTGGTAAGTAGCGCTAACCACCGCCCGTCTTTTCCATCTAGTATGCCGCGGCAAAAAAGAATAACAGAGGAAGAATGTTACGAATATTCTTTGATGAAATTGCTTCTAGCGAAAACAGTGCTGACAATGACGAAAGTAATGACAATGACCCGACATTCACTTACATCGAGAGGTGTAAAAGCGTTTGTTGGCTCCAAAAATGGCTTCAGTGGCTGCTGCTTCATTCTCTGTATACAAAAATAATTGATCATCTTAGATCAATGCACACAAGCCATACGTAAATGAAAGCATTCCCCACGAAAGCAGTAATCATCAGCGATTCACTCATCACCTAGAAGATGTACAGTTTGCAGTTCAAGGAAAACCCTGGACCGAACTGTGTGGATGCCCTCAGTGTGCAAAGTACCGTTCTGCCTGAGAGCAGGCAAAAACTGAGTTACCACAAAAATTAAAAGAAAGTTATAGCAAAGTTGAACCACCAACCATTGAAATTGTATACCGCCATGCGGTGATGGTTATCTCCGGTGACCACATTTAATGTTAATATTTCCTTGTATTTAGCCGGCCGGGGTGGACGAGCGGTTCTAGGCGCTACAGTCTGGAACCGCGCTACCGCTACGGTCGCAGGTTCGAATCCTGCCTCGGGCATGGATGTGTGTGATGTCCTTAGGTTAGTTAGATTTAAGTAGTTCTAAGTTCTAGGGGACTGATGACCTTAGAAGTTAAGTCCCATAGTGCTCAGACCCATTTGAACCTTGTATTTAAGATGAATTTTTACAGACTTACTGTAGTAAACATACCGCAATAATAAAACTTAAGTGTTACAAGTGGATTAAATTGGAAATATGTAAATTATTGTTCACGTCCCTCAAGGGTAAATTTTTATGGCGTTTACCACCCCCCTGAAGAGTTAATAGAGAGACATTCATTCATTCACACATCGTGTTTCGTTAATCCCACACGTTAATTCCAATCGTGTTCATTAAGAGTAGTCGAGTTTGTTGCCAAAACACCTCTAATACATCTAGGCGGGTGCATCGTCTTGCTGAAGGTACGAGACACCGGTGGGTGGGATAGGATTGGCATTTTTTGATATACGAAATGAGGGACATTTACCTAAAAATACGTGATTTTTCACAAAAATAAGGAACAGTTCATAAATACTTGGAAATCAAACTCTACGTACCATTTTCAGTTACAATAAATTAGTTTCATTAGCAGAATTAGATAATTATTGAAATTCTCAAAAGAAACTTACACCCTCTTACCACTGCATACGGTACAGTGTATTAATAATACTAGAGACCGGATTATATGCAACATAAATCGCTCAAAATATGCACTCAAATATGCATTAAAATGCTTAAAATGTGGATTAAAAGTGTCGAAACATTCAAGATCAAATAATAAAAAACATAGTAGTTACTGCGTGCGGCATGTCTCGAAGGTAGACCTGTGCATATCGATTGCGAGCAAGAGCGCCGGCCACGCGAGAAATCGGGACATTTAGATTGCTGATCTCATGATCTGTATACTTGGTGGTAAAGGAATTTTTTGAACAACATTAACGTTTAATTAATACTATCGAACTAAAGTATTGTTTAGAAATTATCTTACATTTTGCTAATATTGTAAACATACATGATAAGGTACTGTTCCAAATGTTGGGTAATAAGATCATGTCTTTGATCATTCATAAAAATTTTGTAAGAAGAAAAGTGAAACGTCTTTATTTAAATGAGTGTGTCTGTACTTAAACTGCAGAATGACTGAGAAGATGAAACTTTTACGTTATTTGATTCTGAAACAGCTGAGTAAAACTGAACGTACTGAGCCTACTTTCTCTTTACTTTTCCTTATCATATCAATACTGACCCACAATATTCTAGCGCAACGCAATCTGACTGCTCAAAAGAATTACAACCTGACTTCAAATAATTAATTCAAGAGAATGGTCCTGACTAAAATGAAATCTTAACAATACCCTACACATTTCATTAAGCACTTACCTCACAAAAATCTTCATTACGCGAACTACTGCAATACAGCGAGCGTCAATCCTGCCAGATAAATAAAAGATTCTAACTACTAAAGCCACTAACTACTAATAGGCATGTGGTTAGCAAAGAAAGGATTTTGTTGCAAACCAAATAATGTATTTTTACATTAATAATGTGACATCCAGTTCAAACACGAATATAAATCGTCATTGAAATCTAGTACAAAGATATATAATCACGAATAATATTCAGTTTCCAAGTCTAACATGTACAGATCGTTAGCCTATGCTAACATTTCAGACCTCTATCCTCCATCAATGCAGCAGTGAACATACATCACTGCTGGCTGTTCACCTCCAACTGCTCAACAGTACTTCCATCACTGCTGGCGACTAACTTCCAACTGCCCAACACTACTGGCGATTAACTTCCAACAACGGGTCCGACTAGCTAGAGTCTCTTCCAAAGAAAGCACAGTCAGATATCTGATGCAAAGCGCTACACAGCGCTGCCAACACAGAAGCAGCCCACTTACAAAAGGACCATTCGGCATCAACTGAGGTAACTGGGTAGTATCTGAACTGGGGAGAAAGTTCAATCGTCCCATTAATAAACTACCAATTTGGGACGAGGGTTCAAAGCCTAGGTTATTGTTCAAAATGTCTTCAAACTTTCCTTTAAGTAGTCTCGGGAATAAGGTTCAAATGGTTCAAATGGCTCTGAGCACTATGGGACTCAACTGCTGTGGTCATCAGTCCCCTAGAACTTAGAACTACTTAAACCTAACTAACCCAAGGACATCACACACATCCATGCCCGAGGCAGGATTCGAACCTGTGACCGTAGCAGTCGCACGGTTCCGGACTGCGCGCCTAGAACCGCGAGACCACCGCGGCCGGCAGTCTCGGGAATACCTCCGGCAGTGAAGAGTTCACTAGCCTAACTTTATTCATTAACTGAATAGATTCATTCAACGCCAAACCTTGAGTCTCAAGCGCTTTAATATTCTCAGGTACATGGGAAAAATGAATGCTACTCACATCAATGTTTTTTTAAATACTGGAATCATTAAATGCTTCCTTGCACTGCAAAAACGTCAAAGCCTCTGCACTGTCGAAGTCGTTTACTACGCCCCTGTTGGCTTCGTAATGTTCATTGTAAAACAATACAGCTCCAGTCCACATACCCCGAATTACCATTGGTTTGGGAGATAAAGGCACATTTGGTAGATTTTCTTTGTAGGTCTTGATGCGAGCAGGTGCCTTAAGAAGCACTTTCTTTGTGGATGAAATCAGTTTATATACATTTCCAAACGTGGATCGTACTTCTTCAGGAAAACGATGTACTCCGTGAGCAAAGCACGTCACGTGAATCAAGTTCGGATGAAGTACTTGGAGGGCTTTTCCTGCTTTGATCATATAGAGAGCAGTATCTGAGAGAAACAAAAACACCCTTTCACATGCAGAAGAATCTGGAAATATTTTTCTAATACCCTCATTCACTAATTTGGCGATCGTAGAATGATTTATCTCTTGAAGTTCTTTCAAGGCCACTAAATAGGAAGAAGAAGGCTCTTGTTTTACACACCAGTAATTAGGATTGCAATGTAACGGCCACAAGCGCCGGTAGTTTCTATAACTGAAATCCAAAAAGTCTTGTCCTTGGGTTCACTGCCTATTTCTTCCAGGAGATGTAGGTAAATTATCGGTATGTAATTTTTACGCAATGTTGATTCATCGGATATATTTTGATTCAAGCAATATTTGCGCAGGAAGCTTTTGAGGATAGGATTTGTAAGTTTATTAAAAAGAATATTACTTGCAATGAATGCTCCGCATAGGTCCATGTTAAAGCGATTTTTTTGGTTACCTTTGGAGGTCAAATCACTGTTACTGCTACTTACGGCTGTCAAACATTGTCGTGGGCCTTTGTTTTGCATTCCTGCGATATGGAGACTTGTCTTGACATGCTGGTCTATTTGAAACTTTTTTTGCACGAAACATTTTTCGCGAAAACTCCACATTTCCGCGATTTTTGAATGTTCCACGATCGCCAGCAGAAACGACATTTCTTTTTTCGGGCTGCTTGGTGCACAACACGTTACACACTAAATATAAACACGTTAAACTTTGTACAAATAAAAAGAAAACGAAACTGAAACAATGAACATGCGACTAACAACGTGCGTAATTTAATTGTTGCCGATGCGTGCCGTATAATGGGGGAGGGGATTAAGCGGGGGCGCATTGATTCTGCCTGCCTGTTACTGTACAGTAACCAGCTCGCTAGACAGTAGCATCTCGGTCAGCGATCGCACGTAGTTGTAGGTCGCGGTCTCTCTGTGAGACATCAAAACGAGGTCGAGCTAGACCGCGCCAGTCTAGGTTTTTAAATTATTGTAAACATAGAGCAAAAATGTGCATCGTCAGCCGGCCGAAGTGGCCGAGCGGTTAAAGGCGCTCCAGTCTGGAACCGCACGACCGCTACGGTCGCAGGTTCAAATCCTGCCTCGGGCATGGATGTGTGTGATGTCCTTAGGTTAGTTAGGTTTAAGTAGTTCTAAGTTCTAGGGGACTTATGACCACAGCAGTTGAGTCCCATAGTGCTCAGAGCCATTTGAACCTTTTTTTTTTTTTTTGTGCATCGTCACCAATTTTAGTTAAAATACACAATAACCGGTGAAAAGGTATGCAAATACATACGCAACATGTAAATGCACATAATCCGGTCTCTAGTTGTGACAAAACACACAGAAAAAACACGGTATTAACTACCGTATTGTCTCCATGTGTACTTCACATTTGATCTTGACAGACCTGCATACGTCTTCTCTCCAGTTTGATCCCTTCTGAAGAAGACAGAGCTTCCATGGCATTCTTAACTGCAGTTTCGAAGAACTTGTCTTCTTTCCTTTGTTCCAGTTTTCTCTTCAAGTAAGTACATTTCGTAACAAGTTTCAGCCACAGAAATAGTGTCTCTTTCTAATACTTTTGTTGCACTGAACAAAAATCTTAGCTACATTGCTGAAGAACAGTAAACGGATTTCTAGCTATATATCCCAAAGTTCATCTTCTGGATTAAAATACTTCTTCAGAACTTTGGAACAGTCCTTTCGCAGTGATCTGAAGTAGCTTTCGATGGCAGGCCAGTTGTGGATTAATCTTTCTACTGTGCAATCTAAGGAAAGCCAGCAAGATGTAACGTGTCTCAATATCTCCCTCGATTCAACATACACAAACTCAAAGTATTTCTTTAGGTCTTCGCAGCGCTTAGCAGACATAGAGAAATTACTATGTACTTTCAGAATAACGTTTTCTATGTCTACTGCAAGGCAATCAGTTGCAGGTTTCATTGTTTTATGGACAGCACGGGCTTAGCAATTTGAAAATGGTTCAAATGGCTCTAAGCACTATGGGACTTACCGTCTGAGTTCATCAGTCCCTTAGACATAGAACTACTTAAACTTAAATAACCTAAGACATCACACACATCCATGCCCGAGGCAGGATTCGAACCTGCGACCGTAGCAGCAGCGCGGTTCCGGACTGAAGGGCCTAGAACCGCTCGTTCACAGCGGCCGGCTAGCAATTTGACTTCAGAACTCTGCAATATGCATTATGAATCAGCCAAAAAACAGAATAGTGCTTACTCTAATCGACATTAGGGTTATCTGCAGTATAGGCAGTAATCTTGTTTGAAGGCAGACCATTTCCATTAACCACTTAAATGATACATTCAGGTATTGAACTTGCGGTTTCATGGGCACTTTCTAAAAGTCCAGCAACTTGTTTTGTATACCGCATGTGATTGTTAAGTATTTTACACAGAGAGGAAATATTTTACACAGGAAATATTTTACGATTACCTTTATTGCTGGCATCTTTTGCAGCTGAAAGGAAGTAAATTCGGAGACAACCCCTTTTAGAGACTGTGGAGCCAATGTATCTTGCATCAGACTTCCTCCCTTCGTTATTCCACACGAAATACTCGTAGCAATACTGGAATCACCAAAAATATGAGATACCAGTTTATTCGAACACTCCATGCTGGCTTAACTGTGGTTAACTTTCACACTGTGAAAAACAATAGTTAGTTCTGTTACAGTCATTTTATCGTGCTGTGTTTGAGAGGTCACTTGATTAGAAAAATACGAACCTAGTTCTTTCGTTTTATTTTGTGATCTTGTATTTTCTTCAAGCATTTCACTTCTAGCATGTCACCTAAGATCTGATTAACCGCTATAAGACATAAGAGTATTCACATGCACAAATAGAACATTGTCCAAAAACAGGTTTCACCCACGTATACGACGATTCCCACCTATTTTGATACGAAGTTACTCGTTTTACTCTGTTCGTATGAGTTGCACTGACTGAATTTACATCAGAATCTGACATCTTAACGCTACTGTCTTCGATGAACTTTGATAACTTCACAATTTACGTATATTTAGTTTCAAACAGCACGAACAATGGCGTTGGAAAGTGGAGGTGAAGACCTAAGGAAGTACGCGGCGGAAGACGAGGTAATCAACCCAGCACGCTTAGCTTTACCAGCGAATGCCGAGACTTTTTCTCACTTCTGACAACTTTGTTCAAAATTCTTGAAAAAGTAATGTGTTCAAGAGTAGCTTCACATATTTCTAAAAATAAAGTACTGACAAAATGCCTATTTGGTTTTCAGAAAGGCTTTTCAACAGAAAACGCCGTATATGATTTCACTGATTAAATATTAAATGCTCTGAACAACCGAACAGTTGGAATGTTCTGTGATCTCTCAGAAGCTTTTGATTGTGTAAATCCTGGAATTCTTCTAGATAAGCTTAATTATTGTGGTATGAGGGGGGCAGTACACAGATGGTTTAATTCATATTTAACTGGAAGAGTGCAGAAGTTTGAAATAAAATGTTCACATAATGTGCAGAAATGAGCAGATTCTTCAAACTGGTGAGATATCAGCAACGGCGTCTCAAGATTCAATCTTGGATCCCTTATTGTTCTTAATATGCATTAATGACTTGCCACTCTATATTCACACGAAGATGCGAAGCTAGTTCTTTTCGCTGATGACACAAGTCTAGTAATCACACTCAACGAACAAGAATTAGCTGAGGAAATTGTAAATAATGTCTTTCAGAAAATTATTATGTTGTTCTTTATAAATGGACTCTCGTTAAAATCTGATAAAACACGACATAGTTCTGTACAGTAAAATGGCTCAACAGCGTTAGTAAACATAGAGGTTGAACAGATGTCTGTAGTTAAGGCAGAATATTCCAAATTTTTGGGTGTGTGCATTGATGAAAGATTGAATTGGAAGAAACTCATTAGATCATTGCAAATTTTGGCTAAAAACATATTAGTAAATTAGCTTACTATGCCCATTTTCATTCACTGCTTTCGTATGGCTTCATATTTTGGAGTAATTCATCATTAAGGGAAAAAGTATTCATTGCACAAAAGCGTGTAATCTTGGAGCCCATCCAAGATCATCTTGCAGACATTTATTTAATGTGCTAGGGATATTCACAGTAGCTTCGCGGCTGATCTTCACTACTCTGGGTTAAATCTAACTTTGGCACAGAAAGGGGTGAATTATGCTGCCTCAAAAATATTTGGTCACTTACCAAGTAGGGTCAAAAGTCTGACAGATAGCCAAGGAACATTTAAAACCAAATAAATAGTTGAATTTTTAGATACGTATAATTTAGTAAAAGAAAAGAAAACACTTGAATTATGGCATGTAAAGAAACCTTTTGTTAAAGTGACACGTTCCACATCATTACGAAGTGTCTTATTCATGATCTATGGAATAAGTGTTAATATGATCTAATCTAATCACGGGATTTCCTTGTGAGGCTCCAAAGAAAAAACATTTAGCTATTTTGAACTTCAACGGTGCTTGGCTCAAATGGTTCAAATTGCTCTGAGCACTATGGGACTTAACATCTATGGTCATCAGTCCCGTAGAACTTGGAACTACTTACACCTAACTAACCTAAGGACATCACACAACACCCAGTCATCACGAGGCAGAGAAAATCCCTGACCCCGCCGGGAATCGAACCCGGGAACTCAACTGTGCTCAAATCAAATACAGATTTTAAAATAGTCAGAGACAAAAAAAGACAAAGAGGACGGAAAATTTTCACCTCATATGTAGGACGTCCCGTACAATACGGGACATGTGGCAACCCTTGGGTGGGGTGCCGCAGGCAGGCGAAGCAGCTGACTCACACGCTGTGATTACGGAGAATGTTCCCATATCGTTCAAGGTGGGTGACGTTGCAGAGGGTCCGACATCGTAGCATGGGAACACCTCCCATACGTGATTACTTCAGGCCCCTGTCTAGACGGTACATGGCCTCGCGTTGTTTCCCACACACTTGCAACCTTCCATCGGCGAGTAACGAGACGGTCCAGTCGAAGCGACCTCTCCCACACCTGTGGCAGTGCTGTAGCGCCCATTATCGCCTCACGGGTTGTGAGCAGAGAATCCGATATAAAATTACTAAAGACGCTTTATGCTCCGGTGTTATGGCGTTTTCGGAGAACAGCGCTCAGGTTGATGCCGCGTTCCTTGACTTCAGGAAAGCACTGATACAATCCTGCACTTTTTTTTAAGCCATCAGTCTTCCGACATTCGATGCAGCCCATCATGAATTCCTCGCCTGTGGCAACCTTTTCATCTCGCAGTAGCAATTTTAACCTACGTCCTCAGTTATCTTTGTGTGTATTCCAATCTCTGCCTTCCTGCACAGTTTTTATCCGCTTTGACCTTTTACAGTTTCCTCTAGTACCAAGGAAGTTATTCCGTGATGTCCTGTCATCCTGATCCTTCTTCTTGTCAGTATTTTCCATATATTCCTTTCCTCACCGATTCTGTGAAACACCCCCTCATTCCTTATCAGTCCACCTGATTTTCAGCCTTCTTCTGCAGTAGCACATTTCAGATGCTTCGATTCTCTTCAGTCCTTCCGACAGTCATTTCATTTTCGATTTCTTCACACTTTTCCTGCAGACATTTAGCTTCCCTGCACATTCTATTTGTTTCGATCCCAAGTGATCTGTATTTCTGTGTTCTCTAATTTCCCTGAACATTTTTGTACTCCCTTCTTTCGTCGATCAACTGAAGTATTTCTTCTGTTACCTATGGTTTCTTCGCATTTGCCTTCCTTCTACCTATGTTTTTCTCTCCACCTTCTGTGATGGCCCTGCTCAAAGATGTCCATTTCCCTTCAACTGAGCTGCCTAGTGAGCTGTTCATTATCGCAGTATCTACAGTCTCAAAAAACTTGAAATATTCCTCGTCATTGCTTGCTACCTCCGCACGGCACTTCTTTGCCCATTGGTTCTTCCTCACTGGTCTCAAACTTCAGCCTACTCTTCATCATTACTAAATTGTCATCTGAGTATATTTTTGCTCCTGGGCTGTCTTACAACCCAGTATCTGATTTTGGAATCTCTGCCTGAGCATGGTACCATACCTTTTCCTGTATTTCCCGATCCTTTCCATGTATACCTCCTCCTCCTGTGATTCTTGAACAGAGTATCTGCTATTACTACTTTAAATTCATTACAGAACTCAATTAGTCTTGCTTCTCTCTCTTTCCTACTACCAAGCTCATATTCTTCTGTAACCCCTTCTTTTACTACGTTACAACCTCATCCCAGCCCCCACGACAATTAGATTTTCACCTTCCTTCACGTGCTGAATTACAAGTTCATATAATCCCTCTGTCTCTTCATTCTCTGCTTGCAACTTCGACATGTATACCTTAACTATTGTTGTCGGCCTTGCTTTGCTGTTGATTCTCATGAGAACATCCCTGTGAGTGAAATTTTCACAGTAGCTCACTCTCTATCCTACCTTCCTACTCATAACAAATCCTTCTCCGGTTATACCATTTCCTGTTGCTGTTGATATTACCCTATACTCGTCAAACCAGAAATACGTGTCTTCTTTCCATTTCACTTCACTGAGGCCATTATATCTTGGTTGAGTCTTAGCATTTCCCTTTCAGATTTTCCAACTTTCCTAGCACATTATGACATTCCACGCCTCGACTCGTAGAATGTTACCATTTTATAGGTTATTTTTCTCGGGATCAGCTTGCCAACCCCCCACCCCCACCCCCACCCCCACACCTGGCAGTCCCCTCCCGGGTATCCGAATGGGGGGACGGGGGGCTACTCCGGAATGTTTTGCCAACAGAGAGATCATCATGACAATTTTTTCAATTACAGGCCACGGGTCCTTCGGATACACATTTTGTGTCTTTAATGCAGTGGTTTGCATTGCCTCCTGCATCCTCATGCCTTTGGTCGCTGCTGCTTCTTTCTCCTTTTAGGGGCAGTTTCCCACACAAAGAGTAAGAGAGATCCATGAAACTCTGTCTTCCCCTCCGCCCTCTTTGACAAGGCCGTTGGCAGAACGAGGGTGACGTCCTATGCCGGAGGTCTTCGGCCGCCTTAGTAATGAATTTTATTTGACATTTAAGCAGTGGCGAGGTTCGAACCCGCGACCAAGGATTTTCTTGATTATTAATCATAGATGCTGCCCCGAAACCACGGGTCCAACTCTCTTATTTAGGGAACAAAATGCGAGGTTACCGAGTACCGGTCCAGATTTGTGACTGGATTCGGGACTTTCTTGCAGACAGAACTCGAGACATCAATCAGCGCAATGTGTGTTGAGGTCGCTGCCCCCGGATTACATGGCTTGTCGTACCGGAACTCCTGGCAGACAGAAGTGTTTCTGTGACACTTTCCGCATTTCTACAGATCTCAACAGTGTGCAGCGTTTAGCATACGGCTGCCTCGATAGTACCCGTTGCGACTGATGCCCTAGCACATTAATGGGTCGCATGAATAAAAGAGGGAATGAACCCTATTCTCGGAATTTCGAGAAATGTTCTCAGGTTCGTATGGCAAAAACCGAGTCGGAGGATATATTTCACCTGAGAAGGTGTCCGCCCTGATAGCTGAGTGGTCAGCGTGACGGATTGCCGTCCTACGGACCTGGGTTCCGTTCCCGGCTGGGTCAGGGATTTTCTCCGATCAGGGACTGGGTGTTGTGCTGTCTTCATCATCATTTCATCCCCATCCAGCGCGCAGGTCGCCCAATGTGGCGTCAAATGTAATAAGACCTGCACCAAGGCGGCCGGAAGAAGGTGTACTTAACTGTGGAAAAAAGCAAAATAGAAACAGTGAACGGTGGAAGGACAAGAAGTGCAATATAGATCAGATTGAAACGGTAATGGCATCGTGATTAAGTGGTCACGGTGTTGGTCTGCCTTGCGGGCGAGTCGTGTTGAAATATTTCTCGTGCCCTTTATTTTTTTCACAACATTATGAACTGTCCGTCCGGTCATTGACATGTTGTCCTCTTTCTGTAGTCTTGTACAGTTGTCACTGTCATACTAATCACTGGTTATATAATATAAGTCATGTAAGAATACGTTACCGGCGCAAATAAACGCGATGAATAGTAAGAGCAGACGAAATACCACGAAGACGTCTCACAGAATTGAAAACAACAAATAGAAGGGTGTGAATTTATATTACATCAAAGGAATTCGAATCAAAACTTCCAAAACGGAACGACATTTCAAAAACGTTAAGAACATGTTTTGACGGAGCGCAGAGAAACTATGTGATAGCAAAACTGTTACGTTCATTTGTTGCAGCTTATGTGACAAAATATTAAGTTTTCATCGTTTCTTTGAGCGTGATCACATTCACATACATTCGGACAACTAAATCTGACAAGTCGGTACATCTCACTCACTTACCAGGCGCACAAATGAGGTGTACCGGTAAGAGATTCCTATCCTATGACGCCCGTACTGTCACTAATGCCATGTATAACATACCTCACGTGTTTTCTGGTGCAGGATTCGGCTAACGTGTCGCCTTGCCATCAAACGTTTGCAGTTCCCATTCGAAGACACTTTCTTTCGGCTGCTAATAGAGTAGTTGTGCAGAATCAAGTGTCATTATAGGTCCCTTCCTTACAGCTCGCTGTTGCAAACGGACGTTACACCACGACGCAGACACAAATTTCAATATAGCTAACAGTGAAAAAAAGTAATAAATGAAAATAAATTTAGCACGAGGGAGGTTTGAACATGGCTCGCCTGCATAGCAGTGCAACACCGTGACGACGTAAGCATAACGCCGTTGCTATTTTATGTTGCTCCATATTGCAGTTCTTGTACCTTAACCGTCCACTGTTTTTATTTCGCTTTTTTTTTTCACCGTTCAGTTTACCTGCTTCCTGTTTTCAAGCTTGATCTGTGTTCGGGTGTTGACGGGGTGTCCACTGAGCCTACCACCACTAAATAATCTACGGGCGGGAGGGGGGGGGTGCAATGGAGAGTTTCCCCATGTGAGTACGAATGGCGGCTCCGTCAATGCACTGCCCTTCTATACGTTGTGTACTGTACGCGATACTACCGCCATCTGTGCCTATCGCTATCCCACGTGTTTTGTCACCTCAGTGTATTACGCGTATGTTCTACACCGGGCGCGGCAGACGACACACCCCGAGAACCTTTTCAAGAAGGAGGGGAGGTAGTGAGAAAAGACTCCCTGATCAAAGAATATGGTTCGAAATTTTTGTTCGCCCGTAGTTTAGAACTTTCTCAGTAAATGTTCTTTAGCTCAGAATCTTAGCCGGAGAATGTTCTCTTTTTTAATCAAACGACCCATATTGGAGTAGGCCATCACCGCAACGCCTAGAGCACATGCCGACTGTTTGCAGGACCGCAGCGCACGCCTAAGGAGCGGCCCGCCGTAGTCACACCAGCAGAACTGTCCACCATGTTTTCTCCAATTGCATGATACTCATATCTGTTTACACACCAGTCGATATACGAATAGTGATTTATCATTAAATACGTTGAAGAATTCGTCGTAAACATGGGTGAGTGCTCGGCTTTGAACTCTACTAAATATTGCAAAATTTGTTTTCGCATGTTTAGATTTCCAAGTGACCCCGAACGAAGATTGCGTTGGACGATAAATAGCCGGAGAGACAACTAGGAACCAGGACCTGGTCTCGATTGTATATTGTAAATAGGTTAATAAAAGCAGTTATAAACATGAAACCAATTGTATACACACATCAAAAACAGTTTTGCATCACCTCGGTTCCGAGAACTCCGGAGCCGTACAGAAAATTGGAATAGAGATCAACATAAACATCATTTCCACCCCTTTTACTGCTCATGAGAACCACACATTGTGTGTTGTACCACCATACAGTGAGACCTTCAGAGGTGGTGGTCCAGACCGCTGTTCACACTGGTACCTCTAATGAGCAGAAGCAGTGCTCTTGCACTGATGCATGCCTGTATTCCTCGTGGTATACTATTCACATTCACGTATCCTGCGGCCGTTACGGCGCTTTCCATGACCGCCAGCGGCGTGCGTCGGCCCCTCATAATGCCACCTCAAAACAGCAAGGAATTTCCACCTTGCTGCACTCGCTGGTCACTGTGTCTAAGGCGTTCAGCCTGACCGGGTTGCCTGCAAACACGTCTCCGAAGATTGTCTGGCTGAAGGTATATGCGACACTCATTGGTGAACTGACCATGATGCCAGTCCTAAGTGGTCCATTCGGCATGTTGTTGGGCCCATCTGTACCGCGCTGCATGGTTTCGTGGTTGCAATGATGGACTTCACCATGGACGTCGGGAGTGAAATTGCGCACCGTGCAGCCCATTGCGCACAGTTTGAGTCGTAACACGATGTCCTGTGGCTGCACGAAAAGCATTATTCAACATGGTGGCGTTGATATCCGGGTTCCTCCAACACATAATGCCTAGGTTGCGGTCATCCACTGCAGTAGTAGCCTGTCTCTCTATCTCTCCTCCATGTCCCAACAACGTCGCTTTGGTTCACTCCGAGACGCCTGGACACTTCCCTTGTTGAGAGCCCTTCCTGGCACAAAGTAACAATGCGGACGCGATCGAGCCGCGGTATTGACTGTCTAGGCATGGTTGAACAACAGACAACACGAGTCATGTACCTCCTTCCTGGTGGAATGACTGGAACTGATCGGCTGTCGGACTCACTCCGTCTAACAGGCGCTGCTCATGTTTGGTTCTTTACATCTTTGGGCGGATTTAGTGACATCTCTGAACAGTCGAAGGGATTGTGTCTGTGATACAATATCCACAGCAACGTCTACCTTCAGGAATTCTGGGAACCGGTGTGATGCATAACTTTTTTTGGTGTGTGTAATTGCATTTCTTCCCGCAGTCGAAAGCTGCAGTCGAGCAGTTACTGTTAAAATTTTGGGATTCTTGAGTTTTTTCCGCAGTTGGAAAAGAGTGGAGGGATATTTGTGATGTATTTATACGTCGTTATCAAAAACATACATACGCAACTGCAATAGCGAATTGGTCATTGTAAGGGTACCTGCACAAGAAACCAAACCTTCAAAGAATACATTTTTTCCTCAACTCAGCAAGCGACAAAGCTATCATGAAGTATGCAAAACAGGTTCTCGTAATATGTTAGATGAAACTATTAATAAAAGTTCGTCTCACTGTAACATGAAGTTATATACACTACTGGCCACTTAAATTGCTACGCCCAGAATAAATGCAGATGATAAACGGGTATTCAGTGGACAAATATATTATACTAGAACTGACATGTGATTACATTTTCACGCAATTTGGGTGCATAGATCCTGATAAATCAGTACCCAGAACAACCACCTCTGGCCGTAATAACGGCCTTGATACGCCCGGGCATTGAGCTTGGATGGCGTGTACAGGTGCAGCTGCCCATCCAGCTTCAACACGATACCACAGTTCATCAAGAGTAGTGACTGGCGTATTGTGGTGAGCCAGTTGCTCGGCCACCATTGTCCAGACGTTTTCAATTGGTAACAGATCTGGAGAATGTGCTGGCCAGGGCAGCAGTCGAAAATTTTCTGTATCCAGAAAGGCCCGTACACGACCTGCAACATGCGGTCGTGCATTATCCTGTTGAAATGTAGAGTTTCGCAGGGATCGAATGAATAGGAGAGCCACGGGTTGTAACACATCTGAAATATAACGTCCACTGTTCAAAGTGTCGTCAATGCGAGCGAGAGGTGACCGAGACGTGTAACCAATGGCACTCCATACCATCACGCCGGGTGATACGCCAGAATGGCGATGACGACACACGCTTCCAATGTGCGTTCACCGCGATGTCGCCAAACACGGATGCGACCATCATGATGCTTTTTCAAACCAACAGCTCAATTCATGGAATCAATACTAGAAATAAGAATAATCTTCACAAGAATTTAAAGTCACTTAGTCTTGTACAAAAAGGTGTGCATTATTCAGGAACACACATTTTCAATAACTTGCCAGCAGCCATAAAAAGCTTAACAACCAATGAAATTCAGTTTAAGAGAAGCCTAAAGGATTTATTGGTGGCCAACTCCTTCTACTCCATTGATGAATTTCTTAGTAAAACCAACTGATTTGTATATAAGTACAACATAACTTCTGCACAATTTCAGTGCAGTAATGTGTTCACTGAAAATTTGTGTGTGTGTGTGTGTGTGTGTAATTATAATCTAACTTCTGCACCATTTCAGTGCAGTAATGTGTTCATTGTAAATAAGTATTACAGTAGTTGTATTACATGTTTATTACCTTATAAATAAATAAAAAACGTTTTTTATTTTAAATTCAGTGCATTAGTATTTGTAAAATGACTCTTAGTGTTCATTAAAAATGACGATCATTCCACTTGGGACCTGTGGAATGGTACATTAGCTTATTTGTTTTAGTTGTAAATATTTGTCATGTATTGTTGTTTTTCTGACATGTTCCACATCCAGGAGGACCTCCTCACTACGGATCAATTGGAATGAAAGTAAATCTAATCTAATCTAATCTAATCTAAACAGAACCTGGATTCATCCGAAAAAATGACGTTTTGCCGTTCGGGCACCCAGGTTCGTCATAGAGTACACCATCGCAGGCGCTCCTGTCTGTGATGCAGCGGCAAGGGTAACCGCAGTCGTGGTCTCCGAGCTGATAGTCCATGCTACTGCAAACGTCGTCGAACTGTTCGTGCAGATGGTTGTTGTCTTGCAAACGTCCCCAACTGTTGACTCAGGGATCGAGACGTGGCTGCACGATCCGTTACAGCCATGCGGATAAGATGCCTGTCATCTCAACTGCTAGTGGTACGAGGCCGTTCGGATCCAGCACGGCGTTCCGTATTACCCTCCTGAACCCACCGATTCCATATTCTGCTAACAGTCATTGGATCTCGACCAACGCGAGCAGCAATGTCGCGATACGATAAACCGCAATCGCTATAGGCTACAATCCGTCTTTTATCAAAGTTGGAAACGTGATGGTACGCATTTCTCTTTCGTACACGAGGCATCACAAGAACGTTTCACCAGGCAACGCCGGTCAACTGCTGTTTGTGTTTGAGAAATCGGTTGGAAACGTTCCTCATGTCTGCACGTTGTAGGTGTCACCACCGGCGCCAACCTTGTGTGAATGCTCTGAAAAGCTAATCATTTGCATATCACAGCATCTTCTTCCTGTCGGTTAAATTTCGCGTCTGCCGCACGTCATCTTCGTGGTGTAGCAATTTTAGTGGCCAGTAGTGTATTTGTGTTCCTCTATACAATAAAAATACCACATTTCCTCATGTACCCGCCTATGATTAAAAAATAAACACCACTTTTACAAGTACCTATATAAGGGCCAAAACTAACACATAGTCACAGCTTGTACTGCATAAGAGTCATATTTGAAGACATTTGTACCGAGTTCTTAACTGATTACATTTAAAATTTTAAAAACTACCAAGCAAGTTCTGGGTATACATTTCCATAGCCATGTAATATTACATTTCAGTTTTTCTCTTATACGAAAAGAGCATTTTAAATATCTGTATTCACAGCAGTGACTGTTCGGTACACTTCATACATGTAGCATTAAATAATAAATATTGTGAAAATGGGTTAACCATGCACAAGGTACACATTCGGAATCATCAAAGCTGAGAGAAACATACCGGAAGATTTAGCCTATTGTACAGGAAAATGTAGCTCCGTCCCGGGTTCAGGAGCCTGGGACAGCGGCTGGTCGATGAAATCTAACAACACTATACCGACAATTGACATTGTTTTATTAGGAAACCAGTTTTGACGTTCGGATCACGTCATCTTCAGACCTGTCACATGAATGACACCAAGTACCACTCGTGCACTTGTAAGACAAGGCTCCTATACTTGTATCTGGTTCCGTGTCCGCCCCGATAGTCGCTGTTGCCTCCCCTTCATTAAAAAAAATAAAAGGAGTAAATAAGAAAAAAGAAGCCGGCACGGTAGCTCAGCGTGTTCGGTCAGTGTCAGCTGCCCTCTGTAATAAAATATAAAATAAAAAAATAAAGAAAAGTGAGTTAATTGATCAACACGAACTGAAACGGGCGTCCTGCGACATCTGCCCCGTGCAGATGCAACGAGCGAAAACGAACAAAATGAGATTAAAAAAAAAAAAAGAGAAAAAAAGAAAGAAAGAAAGAATTTGTCTGGGTGTTGTGTTGTCTTCATCATCGTCTCATCCCCATCCGGCGTGCAGGTCGCCCAATGTGGCGTCGAATGTAATAAGACCTGCACCAAGGCCGCCCGACCTGCCCCGTAAGGGGCCTCCCGACCAATGACGCCAAACGCTCATTTCCATTTTCCATCTGGTTCCGTAGACATCCGAACTTTATGCGCATGAGAATGAGCTCGTGAAGTTCGGATAGCTACGGAACCAGAAACGAGTATTGTGCCTTGTCTTATATTTGCACGAGTGGTACTCGGTGACATTCATGCGACAGGCCTGAAGATGACATGATCCGAATGTCAAAACTAGTTGCCTAATAAAACAATGTCAATTGTTGGTGTAGTATTATTAGATCTTATCGACCACCCGCTGTCCCACGCTCCTCAACCCAGGACGGAGTTACATTTTCCTGTATAATAGGCTACCAGTGGCGCTGATGTCCCGCCTGTTCCCGATGCCGCCAGGACGCTCAAGACCGACGTTGAGCGCCGCTCCGCCTGCAGCCAGCCCCGGTGTCTGCATCCGGGCAGCAAGGCGCTGCCTTGCCGGTGCTGACGGCAGCTCCTGAAATATTCAGCGGTGACCGATCACAGTAATCTCTGCACTGTCGGAAACGGTCTGTCAGCCCAGGCGCCGAGCGGACGCCTTTGGTTGGCGACTGCGCAGTGCAGCGTCGCCTACCCGAATGAAAGCGATGGAGCACCCAGCGACACCGCCGAATAGCCGTCCGGCAGGCGCGTCGACCCTTTCGCTCCCTCCCCCGGCCCCTCCTCCCTGCTCGTACAAATTTCGGCAGCTGCCCCGCGACTGACATATCACTCGATCGAAAATGACGATCCTTTGCTCTTGTAAGATTACCACCGGCTACATCTGCGTCCATATTATGAAGTGCACGCCATAGGGAACTTTCCACTGTACCACACATTAAGGGGCCCTCACGCATTCGATAATATTGTCAAATTGTCTATATATTGCCCGTATTGTCAATAATGTAAATACTGACGAAAAGTATTAATGGCCCTCAAAATATTCTCAGTATTGTCAGTACACACTGAATGTGTGAGTTCAAGTATTGACGGTTTGACAGTGTTCTCCATTCAGATGCTGGCAGAGCTTCGGGAATCAACCACGCGGCGTTAGTGTTCACTGTTTATTTCTTTAAATTCTCCATTGTGTGTATTATACCTTACATTCAGTTTTTAAGGAGTGTTTTAACACAAAAGAATCGTTATAGGCCTATGGAAGGGTAACTACCGAATATACCATTTTAGGATGGTCAACGTCCCTATGACACTACATACTTCATTAATTTACACGACTGGCCATTAAAATTGCTACACCACGAAGATGATGTGCTACAGACGCGAAATTTAACTGACAGGAAGAAGATGCTGTGATATGCAAATGATAAGCTTTTCAGAGCATTCATACAAGGCTGGCGCCGGTGGCGACACCTACAACGTGCTAACATGAGGAAAGTTTCCAACCGATTTCTCAAACACAAACAACAGTTGACCGGCGTTGCCTGGTGAAATGTTGTTGTGATGCCTCGTGCAAGGAGGAGAAATGCGTACCATCACGTTTCCGACTTTGATAAAGGACGGATTGTAGCCTATCGCGATTGCGGTTTATCGTATCGCGACATTGCTGCTCGCGTTGGTCGAGATCCAGTGACTGTTAGCAGAATATGGAATCGGTGGCTTCAGGAGGGTAACACGGAACACCGTTCTGGATCCCAACGGCCTCGTATCACTAGCAGTCGAGATGACAGGCATCTTATCGGCATGGCTATCCCTGAGTCTACTGATGGGGATGTTTGCAAGACAACAACCATCTGCACGAACAGTTCGACGGCGTTTGCAGCAGCATGGACTACCAGCTCGGAGACCATGGCTGCGGTTACCCTTGACGCTGCATCACAGGCAGGAGCGCCTGCGATGGTGTACTCAACGACGAACATGGGTGCACGAATGGCAAAACGTCAATTTTTTCGGATGAATCCAGGCTCTGTTTACAGCATCATAATGGTCGCTTCCGTGTTTGGCGACATCGCGGTGAATGCACATTGGAAGCGTGTATTCGTCATCGCCATACTGGCGTATCACCCGGCGTGATGGTATGGGGTGCCATTGGTTACACGTCTCGGTCACCTCTTGTTCGCATTGACGGCACTTTGAACAGTGGACGTTACATTTCAGATGTTTTACCACACGTGGCTCTACCCTTCATTCGATCCCTGCGAAACCCTACATTTCAGTAGGATAATGCACGACCGCATGTTGCAGGTCGTGTACGGGCCTTTCTGGATACAGAAAATATTGGACTGTTGTCCTGGCCAGCACATTCTCCAGATCTCTCACCAACTGAAAACGTCTGGTCAATGGTGGCCGAGCAACTGGCTCGTCACAATACGCCAGTCACTACTCTTGAACTGTGGTATCGTGTTGAAGCTGCATGAGCAGCTGTACCTGTACATGCCATCCAAGCTCTGTTTGACTCAACGCCCAGGCGTATCAACGCCGTTATTAAGGCCAGAGGTGGTTGTTCTGCGTACTGATTTCTCAGGATCTACGCACCCAAATTGCGTGAAAATGTAATCACATGTCAGTGCTAGTATAATATATTTGTCCAATGAATACCCGTTTATCATCTGCATTTCTTCTTGGTGTAGCAATTTTAATGGCAAGTAGTGTAAAAATATTGTATAGTTTGATGTATTACATAGCAGTTTCAAAGAACGCTCCCATTTGGAAAAATACGTCATATATCTGCAATGCGTAGTAAGAGGTCTGCGGATGCATATCAACTTCACCAAATTATTTCATAGCGTAAAAAAGATGTTCACGTTAATTGCCTGCTCAGGTCCTTGCCCGGCAGATATATGAGGTATGTGAGAAAAGTAATCAGGCTGACTTTTTCTCCACCACAGTTTTTATTTTCTTTTACTTTTTCGAACAACGATACTGTCCCCTTGATAGGACTTTCCCTCGCCAGCTGTACACCGATGGAGTCGTTGTTCCCAGTCTTGGTAGCAGCACATTAAGGCTTCACCTCGTAGGGTATTTAATATGTCGGTCACATTCCTTTGAATGTTCTCCAGAGTCCCAAAATGGCCTCCTTTCAAGACAATTTTCAATTTCAGGAAAAGAAAAAGGTCACAAGGACTCAGCCAGGTGAACAGAGTCACGCAATTCTCTCAAGAAGATCAACACACACGTTTCTTAAATTGTCCTTTTGCTCAGCTGTGAGGGTTTTCGGCACCATTTTGGCACAAACCTTTCATGTGCGCAATACTTCGGTCAAAATTTCATGTACGATGAAAGTGTTAAACAGATCATCTATCACCCTTATCTTTAAACGTCGATCTGATCTCAAAAGAACACGCACACGCACGACGTTTCCGTTGCTTTTTGAAGTTGAGGGTTCCCCTGGGCGAGGTTGAGCTTCTATGTTTTCTCTGCGTTCCAAATTAATTTCTGCCAGCGAAAAACTTATGTTCTTGGTAAGGAATGTTTCCCATGAGTCTGTTTCAACTTGTCAAAGGTCACATTCGCGGATTCTCCACGTTTTACACAAAATTTGGTTGAACGTTGCTCTAAATCCCGTTGTTCCATTTTCGTAACACACAAGAGAACACTACTTCACTCATGCTCTCTTAAAAATCATGTGATGGCTGTACGGCCTGAAACTCGGACTGAGCACCGGGAAGGGGTGAACACGCCGGTCTACACAAGCGGAACTGCACAGCGTTTTGCCTAATCGCTCGCAGTGTTGTCCGACTCATTACTTTTCTCACACGCCTCGTAATTGCTTCACAGGTTTGCACAGAATTTTGCTAATTGTGTTTGCCGATATTACAGAACTGAACTTCGAGCATTAGAATGACCTGCCTGTCACCATATATCTCGATGTTGCTCCTAATATTCTGTCGACTGCGATTTCCTCTCTCATTAACGTAATTTGCTTCACTGTTTCATCTCGTATCAACACTAACAAGTTTCCGTGTGATACAGGACTCATCGAACAATAATTAGAGAAAGCCTTCGGGGACATGGTTCTGATTTCAGTCAGTAAATTAATACGTGAGCAGTCGCTCCATTTGTTTAATTGCTCTCGGGCCCATTTTCGTTGTTTTCTGCTGCTTGCAAGCTGTTGCTAACACAACTGCAGCAAACGCTTTGTTGTGGGCGCTCGACATTTTAAGCTCGTGAAGTGCCGTTGTCAGCTGACAATTTCTGTGGTTCCTTCGAAAGGGCATAATGTCAGGTCGCTTCAGTATATCGAAGGTTTGGCAAATTAGTATTGTCAATAAATATTGGAGTCCTCCCTCTGGCATGGGTGTGTGTGTCGTTCTTAGCATAAGTTACTTTAAGTAGTGTGTAAGTCTAGGGATCGATGACCTCAGCAGTTTGGTCCCTTAGGAATTCACACACATTTGAACATTTGAATATATGTTGAACGTGTGAAAACCCCTTTATACCTTCTTCCCGTTGCATTTCAAGTGTGGAACGCGGGAAAACACCTACGTGCCCAATGTAAGTCTAATCTAGTCCTCGCAGTCCGTAAGGCGGAATGTAGTACACTCGAAAAATTGTTTTTAGGGTTTCACGGTATAACTAACGTCTATCTTCTGCCACTTCAGTTTGTCCAGCAGTTCTGTTACTCTCTGCCATGGTTTAAATCAACCTGGGCATCCCTGCTCTCTTTCTTTGTAAGATTGTACTCTCTGGTAGTCCTATTTGGTATAGTTTCCATACACTTGACGAGTATTCTAGGATATGTTGCACGAGTGCTTCGTGGTCTCCTTTTAGCATGACGACATTTTTCCAGTATCCTAGAAATGAACTGAAGTCTGCCAACTTCTTCCCCTACTGGTGAGCGTACATAATTGTTCGATTTGCTAACTTACGTACTGTTAGACCAAGGTAGTTGTATGAGCTGACTGATTCCACGTGTTTCAGAATTACACCGACAAACTTCGAGGAGTTGTAGAAGGTGTCTTGACGAACTAAATGAGGGTAGGAACCGCCGGAAGCGTCATCCAGCGACGCTACACAGCGTTCAGGTTATAGGTTCCGGCATATTTTGATAGGTCTTTCGCCGGCAACAGGCATGACTTTGTACGCGAACAGAATGCCTCGCAATGTACGTGACAACAGCAGCCTGGGCGTTAGATGGCACTGAACGCTGCCACACCTATCACACCAACACTGTAGTGACCGCAAACAGCGGTGACGGCGGAGGGGAACGGCAAACATATGCAGCAGCAACTGAGCGCTCAGTCGTAGTTCGTCACGTGCTGGAATGCCACATCTTGACGGCGTTCACCTGGGCCGAATACCTCCACATGTGTTTCGTTTATGCTGAGGCGAAAACTAATGGGCACGCAGCGCTCCCGCATCTATGGGCAATGACATCGCAACAGGCATCAGCCGCATCACTTCATGTTTGGGGCCATCCACCGAAGTCTTGGTGAAGCGGGTGGTTCCGCAGGGCGTCGACACGACAGAGGTCGCGCGCGAAGCGCACGCGGATCGCGATTTGGGGAGAACGTACTAGAGAGGTTCGACGCAGATCCATCCGCGGAACACGCAATGCAAAGCTCCAGCTCAGCGGTTTGGCGGGTGCTGCATTACGAGGGAAGGCATCCATTCCATCTCCAGAAGGCACAGCCGCTGTTGGCCGACGAATTTGCTGCGTGTGTGGCGTTCGGGCAGTGATTTCTGCAGCGTGGGCTAAGCAGCCGTATTACGCTGCGTGTGTGTTGTTCACAGAGGAGGCGTCCTTCAGCTGTGAGGGTGTGGAAGCGACCCGCCACGCCACCCACGAACAAGGTCACCAGTAAAAGTTCGCCATCAACGTGTGGGCTGCATGGTCCACGATTACTTTGCTGGCCTGGCCCCTACATGCTTCTCCCTCGACTCACTGGCGACAGCTATACAACGCCCATCAGCTAAGTGCTGCGGAAATTACTGGAGAAGGTCCGTCGACGGTTTTTGGCTCCAGGGGGCACCCATACACCTCAGTCGAGTTGTCGGACGCAGCTTTGGGGATCGCTGGATTGGTCGGTCAAGATGGCCTTGAAGGGGTAGGAGGAGATTAGTGTTTAACGTCACGTCGACAACGAGGTCATTAGAGACGGAGCACCAACTCTGATTAAGTGGTTCATTGGACCCTCAACCAGGCATTTTATTGTGAACAGCTGAGTAATCACATAGATGTATATGTAGAAAGGCTGGAGAAGAAGAGCGGCCGTGGCCTCTCGATGGAACCATCCCGGTATTTGCCTTGAGCGATTTAGGGAAATCACGGAAGCCGTAAATCAGGATGGCGGGACGGGGGTATGAACCGTTGCCCTCCCGAATGCGAGTTCACCGTCTTAACCACTGCGCTACCCCGCTCGGTGAGGTGGCCCTTTAACGTGGCCGCCTCGGTCGCCTGACCTCAACCGGATGGACTTCTTCCTATGCGGCCTTCTGAAGAATGTTGTACACGAAACGCCGCAGCGTGTGTGGTTGTCCGCACCACGCCTGGTATGTTTGAGTGAGTGCGGCAGTCAATGATACGAAAGTGTCAGGCTTGCTGAGACACTGGAGGCAGGCATTTTGAGCACTTGCTATAACCGTATTTAATTCGTAAGTGGTGAAATCATTGTTTGGGGCGGGGAGGGGGGGAGGGAGGGGGGAGTACCAGAGATCCGGTGAACTAATTTAAACACGTGAAGAGAACCATCTCGATCACAATGGAACATTTAGTTTTCAACGTTTGTTTCACATGTTGTTCACTTTGTACAGTGTATTTAATTTCCTGTACCAGTGGAATAAATGGTAATGTACATTCCTTGGATCTTGTTGTCTGATCCTAGCCAAAGCGTCTACACGTGTGGTTCCACCCCGTTTCCTTGCATTCCTTTAAATCAATAAAGGTGCCGCCGTCTCGGGATTTCTGCCGTTATTCATGTAATGCCGCCGATTGCCGGACACTCCAGCGGAGTGACGGCGATGTCTGCTGCATAGTCGACGTTCGTCCCCGTTCTGACTGTTACATCCCGTATACTATACGACAAAATAACAGAGATTGTATAGAGGATCCTGGGAAACAATACACTGCGGATAGATGCCCGTGTCCGACACCATTAGTCAGCACGGCAACAGAACATCGCATTCGTACCAGATAAGGCCCATGTATGCAGCAGCTAGCTCCATCTGCTACACTGGCAATCGTCGTAATCAGTCACAGTCATCGAATATCAAAAAACCGTAGGTCTCGACCCGCCCGCGGTCCGTGCGGTTCGCGCGCTAAGACACCTAGCGGCAGGTGCCGACGCCTGTAACTTCGACACCCTATAGTGTTGGTGGATGGCGTTTCCGGACACTGGTTCCTCTCCATATTTCCTCGAGACACCATCTATATCCCCTCGACGTTTGCCGGTGCAGTTTTGATACACCCTGTATACGAGGTCTGTCAAAAAAATTCCGGAACATTCGTAATTTCGCGCCAGTGGTATGTTCGAGCGAAATGCGGTGGGCATCCCTGCACACGCCTGTGTTTAATGTCTAGCTGCCGGAAGTTACATTGTTGTATGTCTTCTAGTTATTGTTCAGTGCTGTATTGAGTAGACCGTTGTGTTGCACAATTTGCGAATTTCGGAATGGCCGAGTTAGAGGAGCAACGCGTCTGCATGCAATTTTGCATGAAACTCAAGAAAACCTTTACAGAGACACGTCAAATGATGTAGGAAGCCTACGGTGATGAGTGCTTAAGCCATATTTGGTGTTCGATTGGTTCTCACGGTTTAAAAACGGCGTAACGGAAGTTAAAGATGAGCCTCGTTCAAGACGCCCGACGACGCTCACGTCAGGGAAGTCAGCGAATCCCTGCGTGGCAGTCGAAGACTGACTGTACGAGAGAGTGCAGAAGAAGGTAACAATTCAGTTGGATCATGAAATCCTGACACATCGTGGAATGCTTCGTGTTGACGCCAAGTTCGTCCCACGGCTCACGAGTCAAGATCAGGAAGACCTTCGCCTCGCAATCGGTAAAAACTTTTGGATCGCGCAAATGAGAACGAGATGTTCCTTAAGAGAATCATAACTGGTGATGAGACGTGGGTCTACAGTTATGATGTTGAGACTGAGGTTCAGTCTTCACAGTGGGTCGGGGAAGTTTCTCCAACACCGAAAAAAGCTCGTTAGGTCAGGTCAAATGTCAAAGCCATTCTGATAGTTTTCTTTGACTTTGAAGGATAATTTCGTCATGGTTTCACGCCACAGGGACAAACCGTTACTCGATGGTACTATCGCGACTTGCTGCGACACCTGTGAGGAAATGTGAGGAGGAGGAAATGGCGTGAAATGTGGCGAGACAATTCATGGCTCTTGCGTCACCATAATGCACCCCCCCCCCCCCCCCCACACATTCATCCCTGCTGGTGCGTGATTATTGCACAAAAAGCGAAACCACTGTTCTGACTCATCCTCCGTGCTCTCCAGACCTGGACCCTGCGGACTTTTTTTATTTCCGAAGTTGAAAACCCCGTTGAAAAAACGAAGATTTGTAACCATAGACGAGATTAAAGAAAATTCGCATTAACAGAGTGAAAGCTGCTAATTATTAGGAATAAGCTCATATTGTTAACAACGAACAACTCTACAGAAAATATACATTCAGAAGCCCAAGTCAGAATTCACAGAGTCCTGAACGGGGATCGACAAGAGTTTCGCGAACTTACACCACATGTAGCACGAAATGCCAGTTTCTGAACCAGTAATATCCCTTGTGAATGGAAATCAGTTCTGCGCACTTTACTACAAAGTGGGCGAGAACAGGTTTTTTTCCATTGTGCAGTAATGTCATGTTCACCGGTTTTCTGTTACCTGAAATACATGATTTGGCTGTACTGACATAAATTGTAGTAAGAATCCATGTCATCAAACTTCACACATTCTGCAATATAATTTCCAATATATGTTGGACAATCCCAATAGTCCTACGTTCTGACTGAAAGTCTCCCCACTGACTTCTTCTAAACTGTACTTTCAAATGGCTCTGAGCACTATGCGACTTAACTTCTGAGGTCATCAGTCGCCTAGAACTTAGAACTAATTCAGCCTAACTAACCTAAGGACATTACACACATCCATGCCCAAGGCAGGATTCGAACCTGTGACCATAGCGGTCGCTCGGTTCCAGACTGTAGCGCCTAGAACCTTAGAGACTTACGCGCTACTCATCGCGCTACCGAGGCACGCCTAGAACCGCAAGGCCACTCCGGCCGGCTAAACTCTACTTTCCTCGAACTTCTTAGTACCACTAAGTGCCTTGACAATGTTAGCGCTGAAACAAAAATAGATGTAATTCAGTTGCTTAATGCAATATTGTTTGTTTTTAATTTACGAGCTTTTATATAATACCATTTTTATTTTACAACAAAGGCTTTTTAGCAATTAATGATTTTTCGTTTGTTCCAAACTTTACAAAGTTGTGTTTCTATAAACTTGATTCGACTATTTTTTATGCTATTCATTTTCGCTAACTTTCGAAATCTGCTGTTGTAACTATTTTACGTAAGAAATACTGTATTTATTTATTTTGGTATTGGAGTGGAATAATTACTGTTGAATAAAGATGTGACAGGTTCCAAGTGTACTACAGAGGATTCCCTTTTACAACATAAAGTGCGTTACTACAGTGATCGAGACATTATAATTCGCTAACAATTGACACTATCCAGAATACCACACATCAGTATGTCAGAGCTGTACCTTTCAACTCAAGATGACGATGAAATGTCCACATGAAGACTCGAGCAAGGAAGCAACGCTGGATTCCAGAGACTATCACGAAGCTCGTTAACGACTCTGAGATTTTCCGGATTATTTCCGGCTGCGGTCACCAAGCATCGACAAGAAATCCAACGTGAATCATGCACTACAAGCATTTATTCCGACTGATGCTAAGGACGGGTGCACCCTGTCAGAATTCCGCTGTGCTGGCTGCATTTACTTGCAGCTCGCGGTATGCGCTGTCACCGGTAGCCTCTGATTCATGCTGTGCGCCCGACCTGTCGTGACGTCACCGCCAGCGTCACGGCGACCTGTCTCAGCTGAGTCACACGATAAGCCCTGCGCGGCCATCTGACTCGATACCCAGCACTGCGGAGCAGCCCTCACCTTTCCACCTGGCCACTCAGTCTGCCGCTGAATCACTTTAAACTGGGCAGTGACGCCTGGCTTTTTCTCGCTGTTTTATCCATCATTGCATCTGGGTGACCCATTACTCCCTTTTTTATTTTATTCATTCGCCCGTTGCGTTGTAGTATCTCGTCTTTTCTATGCTCAATTTACAGATTCTTTTACATGATTAAATATTTTACCGTCTGCCCGGAATCGGGACAGACTTCGTATCACAAATGCACGCTCAACTCGTAGCTTTTCTTAATTGTAGGAATATACAGGGTGGTCAGGAACAGTCTGAAAAGCTTTTAAGGGTGTTACCGGGGGGATCTACTGAGAAATAATTGTTAGGAAAAAATTCGACACGTTGCGCCGTTTCCAAGTTATTAAGCGTCGAAGCTAGGCAGTCAGGTCGCTGCGCTCGCAAAATCAAGCACTTACACGCGGTAACGGGAATACATCTGTGGGTCCGTGAGTTACCACCTGTTCAGATACTCATTACTGGGTAAAATGTGCCTTTTTCGGAAGTGATAAAATTTGAGCTAGGTGAACAAAAGCTACGTTTGTTCAGTTTGAGGAACCGCAACGAAGAACACGTTTGGCTACGCTGTCTGTGGCAGGTTGCTTGAATTTGCGCGAATGACGACGAGCTTGGCCTAACTTCAATCCTAAATAGCTCGGAAACGGTACAACGTATCGAACTTCCTTCTTAGCAGTTATTTCTCAGCAGAACCGCCCTGCAACACACTTACAAGCTTTCCAGACTGTTTCTGACTGCTCTGTATAACTCAACAAATACGAAAGTGTTGTTGTGTAATTACTATATTGAAAAAACTTGACGTCGAAATTTGCCTTTCTATCTTTTAATCGAAAAATTTCTCTCCCATAGTGAAAATATCAGTCTTTATACAGAAGCTGCTACCCATGGCTGATTTTACAATGCAATACTATGAAAAGGTCGGTGATAAGGACGTCCGTGTAGGCACGTTTATAGACTATCGCAGCTGAAACAGGAGAAGAGACTACGTGAACTCGCTGTGCGTACAGAGAGGAAAAATTACATGAGGCTCAAAAAGAATTGAAATCGGGCAGCAATTAAAAAAACTCTGGATCTCTTCACTTCGCTGCATGTTAATTATTACCTTCGGGAACCACTACATATAGTTTATTTCTATCAGTGTTTGATGCGAAGAAGATACGAAACCGTGAAGCTATTTAGCCATGGCACAGTGTATTTAGCCATTCTTGACCTGCCACGTAGCTTACTTGTGCGTTTTGAAGTAATCTCGACATTCCGTCTACATACAGACTGTCTCGGGTAAGGTATAACTTATAAAATAGTATATGAGAGGAATAAATACTGAAGCAGGTATACGTAAAAAAAGCGTTATTGTTCCAGTGGAGTTATTAAAATTGTTTATTTACACTTTAAGACAAAAAGAACGACCCACCACCAAGGAATTATCCGAATGTACAGGAAACTGTTAGATGTGATGTACATGTACAGGGTGTTTCAAAAATGACCGGTATATTTGAAACGGCAATAAAAACTAAACGAGCAGCGATAGAAATACACCGTTTGTTGCAATATGCTTGGGACAACAGTACATTTTCAGGCAGACAAACTTTCGAAATTACAGTAGTTACAATTTTCAACAACAGATGGCGCTGCGGTCTGGGAAACTCTATAGTACGATATTTTCCACATATCCACCATGCGTAGTAATAATATGGCGTAGTCTCTGAATGAAATTACCAGAAACCTTTGACAACGTGTCTGGCGGAATGGCTTCACATGCAGATGAGATGTACTGCTTCAGCTGTTCAATTGTTTCTGGATTCTGGCGGTACACCTGGTCTTTCACGTGTCCCCACAGAAAGAAGTCACAGGGGTTCATGTCTGGCGAATAGGGAGGCCAATCCACGCCGCCTCCTGTGTGTTTCGGATAGCCCAAAGCAATCACACGATCATCGAAATATTCATTCAGGAAATTAAAGACGTCGGCCGTGCGATGTGGCCGGGCACCATCTTGCATAAACCACGAGGTGTTCGCAGTGTCGTCTAAGGCAGATTGTACCGCCACAATTTCACGAAGAATGTCCAGATAGCGTGATGCAGTAATCGTTTCGGATCTGAAAAATGGGCCAATGATTCCTTTGGAAGAAATGGCGGCCCAGACCAGTACTTTTTGAGGATGCAGGGACGATGGGACTGCAACATGGGGCTTTTCGGTTCCCCATATGCGCCAGTTCTGTTTATTGACGAAGCCGTCCAGGTAAAAATAAGCTTCGTCAGTAAACCAAATGCTGCCCACATGCATATCGCCGTCATCAATCCTGTGCACTATATCGTTAGCGAATGTCTCTCGTGCAGCAATGGTAGCGGCGCTGAGGGGTTGCCGCGTTTGAATTTTGTATGGATAGAGGTGTAAACTCTGGCGCATGAGACGATATGTGGACGTCGGCGTCATTTGGACCGCAGCTGCAACACGGCGAACGGAAACCCGAGGCCGCTGTTGGATCACCTGCTGCACTAGCTGCGCGTTGCCCTCTGTGGTTGCCGTACGCGGGCGCCCTACCTTTCCACCACGTTCGTCTGGCACGTTCCCAGTCCATTGAAATTTTTCAAACAGATCCTTTATTGTATCGCTTTTCGGTCCTTTGGTTACATTAAACCTCCGTTGAAAACTTCGTCTTGTTGCAACAACACTGTGTTCTAGGCGGTGGAATTCCAACACCAGAAAAATCCTCTGTTCTAAGGAATAAACCATGTTGTCTACAGCACAGTTGCACGTTGTGAACAGCACACGCTTACAGCAGAAAGACGACGTACAGAATGGCGCACCCACAGACTGCGTTGACTTCTATATCTTTCACATCACTTGCAGCGCCATCTGTTGTTGAAAATTGTAACTACTGTAATTTCGAAAGTTTGTCCACCTGAAAATGTACTGTTGTCCCAAGCATATTGCAACAAACGGTGTATTTCTATCGCTGCTCGTTTAGTTTTTATTGCCGTTTCAAATATACCGGTCATTCTTGAAACACCCTGTACAAACAAATTATTACAATTTCAGAAAAAGTGAATGATTTATTCAAGAGAAACAGCATCACAAATGGAGTAAGTCTATAACGCGTTGGTCCATCTCTGGCCCTTATTCAAGCAGTTATTCGGCTCGGCATTGATCGACAGAGTTGTTGGGTGCTCTCCTGAGAGATTCTGTCCAGTTGGCGCGTTAGATCGCCAAAATTCCGAGCTGGTAGTGTAATCCCTGACGCAGTACTCGTTAAAGCCTGTGCTATGATAAGTGAGCGGGATTCACCTTATGAGAAAGGATTTTCGCATAGATATCGACCGTGTGTACCTGAATTGTGGCAAATCAGACTTACATCCACTCTGTAATAACAATGATCCGTCAGGTAAGTGCGAAATGCAATTACACGTCAGGATGGATCAAAAGTAAACCAGAAGATGCTACCGATGTGACAATAATACGGTCGCCAGCCTAATTAGGCATTAACTGAGTTTCTTCCCTGTACAAGTTGGTATATATTCATGCAAAACAACAAGTGGTAACACTGCATAATATAGTAGAATTTTAGAATCAGAAAATCTATTGAACTGATAGTTTCACGTTCTGTACTGATATGGAAAATCATGAATACATAACACTACACTATAATGTTTACTACACTACAATATAATGTTTACAAAACTTTATACTGTTTATTAATCTGATTAAAATCGGGCATAGGTTACCCCAGAAATTGTACTTTCATGCCACACACAAAATGTCAATTTTGATAAAGATAAAACACTGATAAATTTTGACTTTTATATTAACTTTAACTTTTTCTGGTCAATCCAATTTAGCAAACTTCAGAATTCAAATGAATGAAGGGGGGGGGGGGGACCCTGAAACTGTTATGATCGCTGTATTTTAAAAAAGTGATTACTGAATTTATTATTCATTTAAGATTTCCAGTATATAAGTCACTACTCTTTTCATCTTATTTACCGCTCATTTAAATACCTTTAAATCTGTCTCGAAATAAACTTCATTACTATATCAATACTAAAGTTATCTTTCAACTTCGTTAGACCTTCGCTATTCATTTGCTGGTTCATTAACAAAACATTTCTCTAAACACCATTCTAATATAGCTAGTTGTGCAAATAATTATTATTAACACAATTTTTAATTTTCATTTCGGGACACTCGGATTGCACAACGTTTGGAAAGGACCCTGTCCAATTTAGTTGTGAGGATAATTAAATGATGAAAAAGTTCTGGTAAAATTTAGGTTATTATTGCACCAAACAAACACAGTTCACTCTCTGATCGATACGAATACAGTACCAAAAGTTTCAACCTGCTAGTATCGATGCGGCGGTTGGCGGGCGGCAAGATGGTGAGGCACAGAGCACACATACAACCACAGTTATGGCTCTTGACGTATCGGCACTATAATTCTTCTTAGCGTCGCAATACTTTTCCATTTAGTGCCTACGGAATTTTGCCATGCTGTGTGGGCGTTGGAACGGCATACCCGAGGCTCAGTGAAGCTATGTCTTCCAGGAGAGCCTCCTCGCTCCAGAAAGTGTTGCTCAAGTCAGTGCCAAACTGCAACTACAACCGTGCCCGTTGTGCCGTGCAGTGCCCTCGCGCGTTTTCCCGCGCTCGCCTGCCATCCACCTTTTACCGCTCCCTGGCAGACCAGGTATTCACCCGAGGTTTTGCATTCTACATATCCTAACACATTGCCTACGTATGGACCAGACGCACAGCTACAATTTTAAACATCTTACAACTGTTTCAACATTTGTTACATTTCAATTCTATTACAATATTACTTGACATTTGACATAAACATTAATATTCACATTGAAACCTATTTACAGTTTTCTTAACATAATGGCTTGAAACAAAAAGAAATAAAATCAGAACATCAATTACACAAGTTTATCGTAAAATCAGATGAAAATAATTACTTACATGTACAATAGTACAGAGTCGTTGCTGTTACAGAAGGAGGGCGTTGCCCGCATTGCTCCAAATGTTCTCAACTAGGGACAGACACGGCGAACTTGCTGGCCAAAGTAGGGTTTGACAAGCTCGAAGACAGGAGGAAGAAACTCTCGCCGTGTGCATGCGGGCATTATCTTGCTGAAATGTTAGCCTAGAACGGGTTACCATGAAGGGCAACGAAATGGGGAGTAGAATATCGTCGACGCACCGCTGTGCGACGGATCAAATCTGAGGGGTGCCGATATGAAGAGAAATTGTTCCCCTGACCAGCACTCCGGGTTGTCAGGGCGACAGTCAGGTTGGTATCCCACAGCTGTCCGGGGCGTCTACAGACTCGTCTTCGCCGGCCATCGGGGCTCAGTTCGAAGCGGCACTCATCACTGAACAAGATTCTACTGCATGTAAAGAAAGCTTCTGACATGAAGTTTTTTGCCTTGTCGCATGTATATACATTGGATTACTAGTTTCGACAGGACTGAGCTGTCATCTTCAGATCCACAGATGGCAGCTTTGTCCTGCCGAAAATAGTAATCCAATGTATATACATGCGACAAGGCATTAAAAGATCATAAACTTTCTTTACATTGATTTAATTTATCGCTCTGCTGCTGACAATTTCATGTACTTATAATCCTACTCCAGTAACTGGGATTCCAAGCCCAAGATGTGTCTACAGACGCCCCGGACACTGGCACCATACCATACCTGCCAGGACTGATGGGCTGGGTACCATTGCATATCACAGCCGGACCCCGATGGTTGCCATCCGCAGCACGACATCCCCCAGGAGGATATCCGACAACTCTCTCAATCAAAGCCTAGTCGAATAACAGCTTGCAAAAGGGCCAGAGGTGGATCAACGCATTATTGACTTCCTCAATTTGTGAGGCTCTTTCTCTCGAATAAATCATCTAGTTTTTCCTAAACTCTTTGTCTGCACATGTACATCGCGTCTAACGATTTTCCTCCGATTTGGATAATTCCTTCGTGGTGCGTTTTTTCTTTTTTTTTTTTCTACAGTGAATTGCAGCAACGAATTATGCTTTTTAAATGGAATATTATTTGCTCCGTCATTTAGCTGATGCGTTTAAACCGCGTACAAACCAGTTTAAATCAAATATCTATCGTTAGCGAGCTAGGAACGTTCAAATTTTTAGACAGGGATGTAACATGTCGTAGACAAAGTTGCTGGTGTCACGGATCGACAGGTATCTTCGATGAGCTGTTTCAAGTCCTCTCGGGTTGTTGGCTAGCTAAAATAAGCACCACTCTTGAGATATAGCGAGAGATATAAATCTACCGGTATTCAGTCAGGCTACCGTGTGCGCCTTCCCTGAGGCACCGTGCCAACCATCTTCCAGAAAATCTCTTGTTCGAGTCTTGCATAATATGACGAGCAAAATGGTTGGTCATCGTGCTGCGTCCACATACGTCCTCTAGTGTCTAGACTGACATTTTCATGGGGAGCACCTAACGTGTCGGCGATGGAAGCTCAATACACCCATCTGTCAGAGTACCTGCGAAGCAGTGGGGCTGGCCGGAGTGGCCGAGCGGTTCTAGACGCTACAGTTTGGAACCGCGCAACCGCTACGGTCGCACGTTCGAATCCTGCCTCGGGCATGGATGTGTGTGATGTTCTTAGGTTAGTTAGGTTTAAGTAGTTCTAAGTTCTAGGGGACTGATGACCTCAGAAGTTAAGTCCCATAGTGCTCAGAGCCATTTGAACCTTTTTTTTTTTTTTAAGCAGTGGGGACCGATGGCTTCATCTCCAAGAATTCCACACCACACATTAACAGACCACTTCCTTTGACGATCGACGTGACGTGGTTGTGAAGGATTTTGTATGGCCCAGTAATGCGTATTATGACGCATCACTTCACGGTAATTTGTCAGAAAGGAACTCTACGACTGAAACAATATCCCTGTGTCAGCGACAGTTGGTTCGAGTGAAACTTTGTGTGATCTTCGCCACACAGATATATAAGGCTGATACCATTGGCTGCAGCAACTTGTCTTAAGCTGATGTGAGAACCGTTGTGTACTGCAGCTAAAACAAACACTTGCACTTTCTTACTTCTTGCTGATCTTCGTCTGTTACCGCCACGGCTTCTCAAACCAATTATTTCTCAAGGTGGACGTTCAGCACCTAAGAGCGCAATGACTGACGGAGCTCTTCGACCAGGATATCTCACGGTGAAAGCCATGGCTCCTTCATTGCCATCGTGTCAGCATTGGCGTCTCCTGACGGCCAACTTCACCTTGCTTCTGTATCTCTGGTCGTGAAGTGCCATAATGCAATACGAATTTACACTCTTTCATGATCGAAAAGCAAAAATTGTGGAAAAGTACCTGGACACACACGTACATTCTATCTGAGCGGCCGCCGTGTCTGGGGTGCTGAGGACTCGAGTTCTACTCCCGGTAGTGGCAGGGATTTTCCCTCAGTAGGAGGACTGGAACGGGGTGCATTCAGCCTCGTAAGGACAACTGAGGAGCTGGTCTATTGATGAGCTCCGGCTCCGAGGTCTAGGAGAGCGGAGTGCCGTACTGACCCTACACCCTGCATTCCGCAGCAGATGACATGACGTCACGTGGCTGACGACGATGCGGCGGCCGGTCGGCGCTGAGAGGACCGCCGGAGCTGGGATGCAGCGCTACCAGTGGGAGGAAGATGAAAGCGGCGTGTACATCGTCCCTCTCACTAATTACTGATGTCCTGAATTAATTTTCAGCCTCGAGTACTTCATTTTCTGTTGTCTAATTAATGCTAAAGTTTTATCGCTATAACTTGAGGGTGTGACTACACCCTACTACTGAAATGAATGGAATCAGTGTGGGTGAAATGTGTGACACGGCACTAACGTCAGTGAAATGTGTGCGGCAATACTGATCGTGCAACTACCACAATGGGCCTCATTGCCTGACCTACTGTTTATGACCACCCCACGCGCCCAGCGCTACTCGGCTTTCCGTCCAGTTCTTTTCTCTCATATTTTTTGCGAACACAGCCAGAGTTAGGACTGCCAACCAGTAGGGAAATGGATGTGGCGGACGACTTTGGCTGACTTACCAAAAGGGCATACCTTCACTGAAATGAAGGCGGTGGAATGTGTAGGGGGAGGATTCTCGAACATATTCTCAGTTCGAATATAATGAATTTCCTTGAGACAGAAAAGTTGCTGTCCATGCATCAGCACGGCTTTAGAAATCATCGCTCCTGCGAAACGCAACTCGCCCTTTTTTTCACATGATATCTTGCGAACCATGGATGAAGGGTATCAGACGGATGCCATATTCCTTGACTTCCGGAAAGCGTTTGACTCGGTGCCCCACTGCAGACTCCTAACTAAAGTACGAGCATATGGTTCAAATGGTTCAAATGGTTCAAATGGCTCTGAGCACTATGGGACTTAACATCTGTGGTCATCAGTCCCCTAGACTTAGAACTACTTGAACCAAACTAACCTAGGGACATCACACACATCCATGCCCGAGGAAGGATTCGAACCTGAGACCGCAGCGGTCACGCGGTTCCAGACTGTAGAGCCGAGAACCGCACGGCCACACCGGCCGGCCGAGCATATGGGATTGGTTCCCAGATATGTGAGTGGTTCGAAGATTTCTTAAGTAATAGAACCCAGTACGTTGTCCTCGATGGTGAGTGTTCATCGGAGGTGAGGGTATCATCTGGAGTGCCCCAGGGAAGTGTGGTAGGTCCGCTGTTGTTTTCTATCCACATAAATGATCTTTTGGATAGGGTGGATAGCAATGTGCGGCTGTTTGCTGATGATGCTTTGCTGTACAGGAAGGTGTCGTCGTTGAGTGACTGTAGGAGGATACAAGATGACTTGGACAGGATTTGTAATTGGTGTAAAGAATGGCGGCTAACTCTAAATATAGATAAATGTAAATTAATGCAGATGAACAGGAAAAAGAATCCTGTAACGTTTGAATACTCCATTAGTAGTGTAGCGCTTGACACAATCACGTCGATTAAATATTTGGGCGTAACATTGCAGAGCGATATGAAGTGGGACAAGCATGTAATGGCAGTTGTGGGGAAGGCGGATAGTAGTCTTCGGTTCATTGGTAGAATTTTGGGAAGATGTGGTTCATCTGTAAAGGAGACCGCTTATAAAACACTAATACGACCTATTCTTGAGTACTGCTCGAGCGTTTAGGATCCCTATCAGGTCGGATTGAGGGAGGACATAGAAGCAATTCAGAGGCGAGCTGCTAGATTTGTTACTGGTAGGTTTGATCATCACGCGAGTGTTACGGAAATGCTTCAGGAACTCCGGTGGGAGTCTCTGGAGGAAAGGAGGCGTTCTTTTAGTGAATCGCTACTGAGGAAATGTAGAGAACCAGCATTTGAGGCTGACTGCAGTACAATTCTACTGCCGCCAACTTATATTTCGCGGAAAGACCACAAAGATAAGAGAGATTAGGGCTCGTACAGAGGCATATAGGCAGTCATTTTTCCCTCGTTCTGTTTGGGAGTGGAACAGGGAGAGAAGATGCTAGTTGTGGTACGAGGTACCCTCCGCCACGCACCGTATGGTGGATTGCGGAGTATGTATGTAGATGTAGAAACATAATGACACGAAATTATGCCAGTGAAATATTTTGAGAAATGCTGAAGCTGCAACATAATGAATGTGTTGTGATAGATGACCGAAATTCGAACCCAGATGCCCGTCACTACTATTCCTTTCATTTCATTGAGTCCAATCCAGTTGGTTTACATCCGTACAGCAGGCAAGCCACGGTCCTCTCCCATGCCAGTTCAACTTGTGATGTCATTACCAAAGGGGGTATCCCTGGCGGTTTGCTTCATATGACAAGGAGGATCCGTGGAATTTTGCAGTCGGCCTGCACACTTTACCCCCACCCCATGTTGCTACAGGTTGCACCGAACCGAACGCAGGTCTGTATGCATACGTGAAGCGCATGCAGTGATATATGGATGTTGCCGATACAAGCCGAAGTGATTAACTGCGCTGCCTGTAGCTGTGCGCAGCTCCCGAGGCGCACACACAAAGTGGTTCCCAGAAGGCTGAAGCAGAATATCGCAACTTGGTGAAAAGAATTCAAGAGCATTTTTAACTGACAATATGAAACTGCAAAAAGGTGAGAATTTGAGGAGATGGGACATGGATAAACTGAAAGAACCAGAAGTTGTAGAGAGCTCCAGGGAGAGCATTAGGGAACGTTTGACAAGAATGGGGGAAAGAAATACAGTACAAGAAGAATGGGTAGCTTTGAGAGATGAAATAGTGAAGGTAGCAGAGAATCAAATAGGTAAAAAGACGAGGGCTAGTAAAATCCTTGGGTAACAGAAGAGTTATTGAATTTAATTGACGAAAGGAGAAAATATAAAAATGCAGTAAATGAAGCAGGCAAAAAGGAATACAAACGTCTCAAAAATGAGATCGACAGGAAGCGCAAAATGGCTAAGCAGGGATGGCTAGAGGACAAATATAAGGATGTAGAGGCGCATATCACTAGAGGTAAGATAGATATTGCCAACAAGAAATTTAAGTAGACCTTTGGAGAAAAGAGAACAACTTGCATGAATATCAAGAGCTCAGATAGAAACCCAGTTCTAAGCAAAGAAGGGAAAGCAGCAAGGTGGAAGGAGTATATAGAAGGTCTATACAAGGGCGATGTTCTTGTGGACAATATTATAGAAATGGAAGAGAATGTAGATGAAGATGAAATAGGAGATATGATACTGCGTGAAGAGTTTGACAGACCACTGAAAGACCTGAGTCGAAACAAGGCCCCGGGAGCAGACAACATTCCATTGGAACTACTGACAGCCTTGGGAGAGCCAGGCCTAACAAAACTCTACCATCAAGTGAGCAAGATGTATGAGACAAATGAAATACCCTCAGACTTCAAGAAGAATATAATAATTCCAATCCCAAAGAAATCAGGTGTTGACAGATGTGAAAATTACCGAACTATCAGTTTAATAAGCCACGGCTGCAAAATACTAACGCGAATTCTTTACAGACGAATGGAAAAAACTGGTAGAAGCCGACCTCGGGGAAGATCAGTTTCGATTCCGTAGAAATGTTGGAACACGTGAGGCAATACTGACCCTACGACTTATCTTAGAAAGATTAAGAAAAGGCAAACCTACGTTTCTAGCATTTGTAGACTTAGAGAAAGCTTTTGACAATGTTGACTGAAATACTCTGTTTCAAATTCTGAAGGTGGCAGGGGTAAAATACAGGGAGCGAAAGGCTATTTACAATTTGTACAGAAACCAGATGGCAGTTATAAGAGTCGAGGGGCATGAAAGGGAAGCAGTGGTTGGGAAGGGAGTGAGACAGGTTTGTAGCCTATCACCGACATTATTCAATATGTATATTGAGCAAGTAGTAAAGGAAACAAAAGAAAAATTCAGAGTAGGAATTAAAATCCACGGATAAGAAATAAAAACTTTAAGGTTCGCCGATGACATTGTAATTCTGTCAGAGACAGCAAAAGACCTGGAAGAGCAGTTGAACGGAATGGACAGTGTCTTGAAAGGAGGATATAAGATGAACATCAACAGTGCAAAACGAGGATAATGGAATGTAGTCAAATTAAATCAGGTGATGCTGCGGGAATTAGATTAGGAAATGAGAGACTTAAAGTAGTAAATGATTTTTCTATTTGGGGAATAAAATAACTGATGATGGTCGAAGTAGAGAGGATATAAAATGTAGACTGGCTATGGCAAGGAAAGCGTTTCTGAAGAAGAGAAATTTGTTGACATCGAGTATAGATTTAAGTGCCAGGAAGTCGTTTCTGAAAGTATTTGTATGGGGTGTAGCCAAGTATGGAAGTGAAACGTGGACGATAAATAGTTTAGACAAGAAGAGAATAGAAGCTTTCGAAATGTGGTGCTACAGAAGAATGCTGAAGATTAGATGGGTAGATCACATAATTAATGAGGAGGTATTGAATAGAATTGGAGAGAAGGCACAACTTGACTAGGAGAAGGGATCGTGTGGTGGGGCATATTCTGAGGCATCAAGGGATCACCAATTTAGTATTGGAGGGCAGCGTGGAGGGTAAAAATCGTAGAGGGAGACCAAGAGATGAATACACTAAACAGATTCAGAAGGATGTAGGTTGCAGTAGGAACTGGGAGATGAAGAAGCTTGCACAGGATAGAGTAGCATGGAGAGCTGCATCAAATCAGTCTCAGGACTGAAGACCACAACAACAATATGAAATGAGCCGCGTATTTTTAACATCGAAAGTAAAAATTATAATAGGCACAAACGTGACATAACACCAAATGAAATACGTTGTACGTTAAAACAGTGAAGTCTGCAGATATCGGCGGAGAGAATTACAAAGAAGATAAAAACTCTGCGTTCACAGTACCGCCAAAAAAGGCAAGTCGATTCATCGGTGCTATGAAATCTTACAGTAGCCGGTAACTTCTCGGAACAAATAATTGCTTTTCTCATCACACCGTTCCGCTACGTTGGTTTCTGTGCAACAGGCTCCAGTAGCAATCGATAATATTTTATTCTCGCCCATCGTCTATTAATTCCGCAACAAGTATTCGTCCTCTAAAAGGATGTATTTTCGAAGAATCGTTAACCTTCCCCTCTCCTTCCGTTGCTCATCCACTTTTTCACCGATAATGACTATTTTCATCTTTTCTCGTTGTTCACTGCAACGGCAACAGAGAGAGCGAGAATTGATGATTTCGTTTCAGTACCCGACGCGATGACAGTTTTCGCTCATTGCATGCAGTAGGAGCAGCCGACGTGCGCCTTGTAGCGCGCCTAACCACACGCGACTTGACTCCTCCTCATGTTCACCCCAGTGTGCGCAACGTTGCTTACTTTAAAAACCATGTAAATTGGCACCAAGTGACGCTGAATGGATATATCGGTCCCGTAGGCATACTAGGATGTCCTGATTGACTGAGGCGAATGCTCACGATAAACTGGATCTCCATCTTCCAATCTCAGTGTGAGGAAATTTTCCTGTTCACAGCAACTGGTTAGGACACGTGCGTCGTGGTCTTGAGTTACGACTTTCGAAGCCAGAACCGTCAGTTTAATTACCATTCAGCCGTAGTCGCGAGATTCAGTGAAAAAAGTCACACTCAACACTTGTCCACATTTCTTCTTATTTGCAACCTGAATGCAGCGCTCCTGCGGCTATCAGTAGAAAACTAAGCCCCTATTGATCCCGTTAAAGCTGATAAGGAGTGAACTATTGTTCCCGCAGTCGTCTTGTTTGCTGTTGGGTGACAAGGAGCAGCAGATACGAGCTACGCGGACTCTGTGTGCCTCACTGATGCCAAGATGTTGCTCCTCGCGTTTGTCATAAAATGGGGGACACAGCGAGACGCTTTTTCGGATACATGATTTCGGCTGCTGGAGCGATCTCCTTAGTTGTTTAAGTACCACGAACCGTCAACCGCAACGGATTCATTGCAAAAGCACGCACATTAATTGTTACCAAGGTGCTGCCACAGCATTGGAAGTAATACACGGAACAACTTGTGTGTCACCGTAGTTTAAATATGCAAGTGGATGTTATTAGATAGCAGGGAAATGAGGTTCGATGGCATCAAAAGGCTGTTGAAGTTCATTACACTTCCGTACAGCATAATAGAATACTACGGAGGCAGAGTTATCGTAGAGGCACATTATCGGTTTAGTGAAGTGCATTCATGGGTTTGCGCTGTTCCCACCCCACTGATGAGTTTTATTATTTGCGTAGTTCGGCTCTGTCTTAATGTTGACTAAATTCGTCGAGTGAAAGAGGGGACGGCGCAGCTGATGAAGAAAATGTCGCCTATGGCGACCATTCACCAGTAACTGACGCTCTGTGACTGCTTCTCGTAATAACTCTTATTCAGAACTCTTTTTTTTACAATAGTTACAGCGATTTATTTCTGATACCTATGTGCAGTCGGCTCTTGAGGTACCGCCTACTGCGTTTACTGGCCGTTAAATTGCTTCTTCCTACTTTCGCTGTTATACACAAAGTTCCTCATTATACATTCTTCGTTTTTTTTTCCTCCAAAGTCCAACAACAGCCTCGGAGTATCCCACCGCCGCGACTCTGGACCTCCATGGAGCGGCGTCATCAGCCTCACCGTGTTTACTCCATGGCGGCCCGCTACTTGCCGCGTCAACGGAAGTCCGCTCCGGTTGCTGGCTCGGTGTTTGAATTATCTGCACATATAAAAAACAAATACTTCCGCAGTATTTAAGCACATAACTAACAAATCCTAACCCGCAGCTCAATTTTATCATTTAATTAGAATTTGTGCTAGGCCAGGGCCGATAGATGGCGCATGCAACAGACCACCTGTCGTCTGTTGCACCACAGGTCCTACTGTAGGATATCATCTATGCCAAAACAAGTAGAAGGTGCTGCTGCGTTGTCGGATTTGGATCCGTAAACAATTGTTAATTAGTGCTGAGGAAGCATACAGAAACTAGATCAGTCACGTTGTTACTAATGCGAACTAGGAAAGCGAAGTGTTTAACCAGGTGTGGTGAAAAACAGCGTCAGACATGGCGATGTGCTCGCTAACTTCGTCACTGCGGAGAAAAGCTGATTAAAAAACTCTGGAAAAAGTTGTGAAAGAATGCAGCAATAGAGATTATTTAATCGTGCGTTAATCTGCACTATCATTTTTATTTTATAACTAATATTTTGAACAGATTATGGTGTTCCCGTTGGGAGTCCTATCTCTCCCGTGGGAGCTAATTTATTTGCAAAGGATGTTGAAGAAAAAGCACTCAACTCTGCAGTTTTAAAATCGACAGTGTTCTCGACATATTTCGATGACACACTCAAATTGATCCATTTTCTCTAATAAATGGGTAAGTCCACCTATACCGATGTATTCTTGCACGCCTCTAGCGCCACCATCCTTTGCAAACTATGAGTGTATGTAAAACATTAGTACACAGATTTCACTTGGCCTGCAGAGTGAAATGACACACCTGCAAGACACATTCCGTAAGAATGGATATACAGACCATCAAATTAAGAGATCTTTGCAAGCTTAAACGCCAGACCAACCAAAAGAAGAGCACAAAGAAAGAGCTGTAAAGCTTATGGCCTTCCTATCGTACGTGCGAAGTATTTTTGCAAAATTGCAAGAATGATGAAGAAGAATAAATTGGATGTGATCTTCCTTCCATCGGCCAAGACGGCAGCTCTCCTGCGATCTGTGAAGGATGATTTGCTTTTGTGAAAGGCGGATGAGTGCTGTGAAAGGTACGCAGCACACACAACATTCACTGTAAGAGAACGTTGCAATGAACATCAACGATACGCTCTTCTGCTACAGACCAATAAATCTACAGCGGCTGAACGTTGTATTCTACGGCTTACGGAAAAGTTAAGATACTGGCAACAACCTCATCCTGCTAGGAGTCAGTGCTCAAGGAAGCTGTGGAAATGCATTCAGCAGACAACCTGCTCAGCCCAGACGAGAGTTTCCTGCTCGACAACTCGTGGAAACCCGTCATTTCACGTCCGCGTTCTCAAAGTAAACAACGTTCTATGTGTTCACTGCGAGGCTTTCCTACATATGCCATCCACAATAATGAGCCAAATACATTGTAAGCAGTGTGGATTAGCTGACTCTGCACTTTCTTCATTTTACTCTTAGGGGCATAAATTTTTATCTACGACTGACGCTCGTGCTAACGAAACTGTTATCTTTGACGCAAGAGCGTTTACTCCACAGTGTAAAATGATTTAAAAATCTCGCAAGTGACTCTCCTTGAGAATGAATGAAAGCCGAAATATCGGTTCAAGAATTAATAATATCCCGGATGCTCTCCCGAAAAATTATGAGTATTCGATCCGCCGAGAAAACTTCAAGACACAAATTTCCTCCCGATTCGAATATTGCCTTCATGTTGCTTCGCTGTATTATTACTATTATTATCTTAGAGCGTGTTTTGGGGGCAACTGTCAGTCCCTGCACGAAGCGCCGGTCCTCTACAGGTCTTCCTGCAATTCCGTTTTCCAGTGTTGCAACTGTCTTGTACGCAACCAGCATAATCCGCCAATACCTTACAGGACTTCGGACGTTATCCGCAACATCATTTGCACTGACGAGCCAAAACATTATGACCACCTGCTTAATAGCTTGTTTGTCCGTCTTTAGAACGAAATACATCGCCGATTCTGCGTATCAGGTATACTTGAACATTGTCCTGCAAAATGATGGTCAGGTCCTGCAGACAGTGTCATCACTTCTGTCTCTAAGCTGGTCATAGGTTGTGTTCCAAAAACGAACAGCGTAGAGAGAGAAGTGATGACACTTTCTGCAGGACCTGACCATCGTTTTGCGGGACAATGCTCAAGCACGTACAGTGCAAGCTGTTAATGATTTGTTTGACTGATGGGGCTGCTGAATGCTATACCACCTACTGCACTCCCCTGACTTAAGCCCTCGTAAGTTCAACAACTGAAGGAAACACTTCACGACATTAGTTTCAGAACTGCTACAAATTCGTCGGGCAATAGACTGCGCCGCTCGAATTGTCAACACAACTGCCACTGCTAAGAGTATCCTACGACTTCCATATCGCTGGTAACGGGCTGTACACAATGCTGGTGGCTACTTTGAAGGTCAGTAAAACTTTGAAACACGTATCTATTTTGTACGAGCTGTAAATAAATAGTTACCACTATTAAAGTTCCAACCCTCGTATTTGCAGCACCCTGCCATTATACGGTTCCGAATAGTAGCGTGTAACATGGCGGTGTCCATAACTATATTGGTGCATGAGAAACAGCGTTCCTGTAATGGAGTTTCTAACCGCAGCAAACTTTGTCCACTCATGGAACACCCTCTCCTCCACAATAACAGTGCTAGACGAGACACGAGCGCTGCGATATCTGGAATAATCCCGCGCGTTTGGTCCACTGGCATCGATAAACCCCCATACAGTTCCCCGTTTGGCCTCATTCGATTTTTCATCAGTCAAAACTTGAAGAACACCTTCGAGGACTTCACTCTGACGGTGATGAAGCGGTGCAAGCTGGGATGAGGTTGTGGCTCCGTCAATAAAGTAAAACTTTCTGCAGTGAAAGTATCAACAAAGTGATCTCTCGTAGTGAGAAATGGGGTCATCTCCAGGGTGACTATGCTGAGAAAAAAATGTGTAGGCAAGAAGAATGAAGATGTGGTATTTCATCCTGCTATATTTAAAAAGCTGTAAGAGTTTTCTCACACAAAATTCGGAGGCTTTACTTTTTAGCACGTCCTGGTAATTAGAGAAGTTTTTAGCTAAAACAATAATGAGTAACGTTCGAAATGAACAATTGAAATAATTGATGAAATCCTTGAATCTGGTTGATCATAGTAAATTTTACTTCTTACTTAACTATATTAATTAATTTTGTGTGACTTTGGTAATGTTGTGTATCGATGTCTCGGTTGTCGTATTCCAACTTTACCATGGTATTTTATTGTTTCTTTGAAATCAGTAACGTGTAAATGAATTAACACTGACAGTGATTTTTAAGGATTTGAAAAAGTTCGCTGTTAAAATTCGCAACAATAAAGAATAATGTGACGTCGTTATCATCGCGCCGTGTATTATTGTGATCAGTAGCAGCTTTAATTTCATTTAGCATTATGTTAAAGAATTCTAAAGTTATGGATATGAACTTTCAGTTAATTAAATATTTCGTGGACCCTTGACATGAATATCTACTCCTGCCAAAGCAATGACCGACGTGCCCAATGCCTTTGCTACTGATTGTTACGTGAACTTTAGTTCGATTAGAACCAATTGGTTTCAGTAGTGAACTGTTCGCCTTACGATTGGCGACCGGTTTATTTCATTGCATCGTTTGAATTTCACTAAAGTACAAATGTTAGTTAATGAAAATTCGACTAACCAATCGAAACTGATCTTTACCATTTCATTTCTTTGCATTCAGTCTTTATGCAGACAGTGTGTTCAGTTGCCATGTTGGTGTTTAGTTACACAATATTCACACATCGTTTCGGTGAATTTCCTTTGGAATCGATGCCTTCCCGGAAATTAGGTGCATCTAAACACGATTGACTGTACTGTACATCGGACGAAGAGGTGGGTTGCAGTATGGCGTAAGTAAACGGTTGTCTCAGTAAATGAACAGTGTTAAAAAAAATGGCTCTGAGCACTATGGGACTTAACTTCTGAGGTCATCAGTCCCCTAGAACTTGGAACTACTTAAACCTAACCAACCTAAGGACATCACACACATCCATGCCCGAGGCAGGAATCGAACCTGCGACCGTAGTAGCCGCGCGGTTCCAGACTGTAGCCACCCCGGCCGGCAATGAACAGTGTTGCTGAGACAGTGTCGTCATCTCAAAGATATTTCTAAACTCTGGAATCAAATCTGATGAAATCAGTGCTCCATTGTCGTTTATATGGATGACACAAAACTGTTTGCTTAATTTGCTTCAAGAGGTTACCCCGGTACTGATAGCCTATATGCTACTACGGTGGATAGATCAGTTGTGTTACCACACCTACGAAAGCCGTACTTCGTACATCTACCCGTTATTTGAAATCGAGGCGACAAACAGACTGTGGAGAGTTGCAGGAGCGCTCGTCGAACAGGACTGTGCCGTAAGAAGCTGAAGTTCGTAACCGCTGGGAAGCTTCAGGGAATGCCAGAGCCGGTGTTACAGTGTGACGGCGAGTGAAAGCCGGCTCTGTCGCACGCCTCGATAACGGACGCTCTGCTAAGCGAGGCAGCAGGCCGCAGAAGAAAAGGAAGCTCTGGCCAACTCACAGACATCGCGCCCAAAACCTCTCTCAACAGCTGCTCACGGCCGCATCTAATGTACGCAAAAGAAAACATCGACGTGGAACAGCGTCGTCACACCGGGCCTATCTTCAGCAACGGTAAGACACGACGCACTTTCGTGTCTGATACTGTCGCACTCTAACCAAAAGTCCTCGTACTTCTCTGGAACTGCGAATGAAACAAATATGTAGACGTCCGCTGAGGCTCGTTTCTTGAGGAGAACCTTACTGTGCGTTGTTGTTTAAATGAGCTGTAAACAGTCTCGAAACGTGAACTGTCAGGTATCGTGTCTGATAACTTCATCCACCTTCAGCGGATTGGGTTCACTATATCTGTCGCAAACTGTCCGCAAGACAGTGAGAAGACAAAGCACAAGTGCTGTAGTGCATGGGATTCACATCTCACGGGAACATACAGGGTCGGCGCTACACTGCCAAAGGTGCCCTGGACCGTCAACAGCGAAACTCCGTATTCTACTCCACAGTAGTAAAAACAGAACGTTACCAGCGAGCTGCATCTACAGGTAATGGACAAAAATATGGGAACACTAAAAACAGAGCACATTACAATACCTAATATGTTGCAGGAAACCAGTTGACATTTAAAACAGAACGTTATCAGCGAGCTGCATCTACAGGTGATGGACAAAAATATAGGAATACTAAAAGCACAAGACATTACAATACCTAATACGTTGTAGGAAACCACTTGTCATTCAAAACAGAACGTTACCAGCGAGCTGCATCTACAGGTGATGGACAAAAATATGGGAACACTAAAAACACAACACATTACAATACCTATATGTTGTAGGAAACCAGTTGACATTTAAAACAGAACGTTATCAGCGAGCTGCATCTACAGGTAATGGACAAAAATATGGGAACATTAAAAACACAACACATTACAATACTTAGTACATTCTAGGAAACCACTTGTCATTCAAAACAGAACGTTACCAGGGAGCTGCATCTACAGGTGATGGACAAAAATATGGGAATACTAAAAGCACAACACATTACAATACTTAATACATTGTAGGAAACCACTTGATATTCAAAACAGAACGTTACCAGGGAGCTGCATCTACAGGTGATGGACAAAAATATGGGAACACTGAAAACGCAACACATTACAATACCTAATACGTTGTAGGAAACAATTTGAGATTCAAAAGAGCTTTCAGTCTCCTCGGAATGGATAAATACAGGTCCTGTGTGGTTTTCAAGGGAATCGTAAATAGTGGCAAGTTCACGTCACGATGATAGAGATGAACAGCCATCATGAAACCTTCACTGCGAAGTAGGCTACAAAGGCGCAGTAATATGGACATCTGCTAAGGTGGCCAGGGCAGATTGCAAAAATACGTCCTCAAAACCAGTCCTAGACGGTGCGAGCTATGTGAACAGGGGCACTGTCTTCTTGGAACGCAGCCTCAGCGTTGGGGAGCAAACATTGGACCTGCGCAGCCAAAATGGCCAGATAATCCTTGACAGTAATGCGACCTTGCAGTGTAACAATGGGGTCCATTGAATATGGCTGCCCACGTCATCACCGTGAACTCGGCCAGAAGTTGGAAGCAGCATGAAACAAGACACATCCGACCAAATGACTTTCTTTCACTGTTGGTTAGTCCATGTTTTACAGCTTCGACACGTTTTCCTGTCACAGGTATTTGCATCCGTGATGAGTGGTTTTGGAATTCCAGCTCGCCCTGTCATTCCCTGCTTATGGAGCAGTTGTTCCTGTTTTTTGGAGCTGAATGGGTTCCTGAGTGCGACATTCAGTTCTGCAGTGACTGTCGTCCTCTTATTATTCGATACAATCCTCGTCAACGATAGTCTGTCACAATCTCGCAAAATATACTTTCGTCCGCGTTGTGATTTAGCGGATGATGTTTTCCCGCGGTATAAACCTCCGGTGAGGTGCCTCTTGGAACACCAGACACATAGGCTATTTTGGTTACGGAAGCACTCCCACCATACTAACAATATGCCGACATTCGAATTCACTTACGTCGAACATAATGCCCTCGCAATAACGCGGAATACTGTTGTGACCGCGGTGACACCTGCAACGTATTGGCGACACTGCACACGTACCGTTCATGATCAAATACATCAGCGTAACGTGCAGCATCTGCATTTATGTTCAAACATGTACTTCTTGCGGTGTCTCCATATTTTTGTCCAACCGCTGTAAAAGCGCGCTAGTGTTGGTTTGCCCAGGACTTGTCTCCATGGTTACAATATTGCCTGCTTGTATCCTCTGCGCCGGCCGAAGTAGCCGTGCGGTTCTAGGCGCTGCAGTCTGGAGCCGAGCGACCGCTACGGTCGCAGGTTCGAATCCTGCTTCGGGCATGGATGTGTGTGATGTCCTTAGGTTAGTTAGGTTTAGTTAGTTCTAAGTTCTAGGCGACTGATGACCTCAGAAGTTAAGTTGTATAGTGCTCAGAGCCATTTGAACCTTTTTTTTTTTTTTTTTTTCTTTTTTTTTTCCTCTGCAGACTGCCCTCTTTCCTGTTCCAGATGATAACAGTGAGCGGGAAGAATGCTTATAGGAAAGACTCAGTATGGGATCTAATTTCTCCAGTTTTTCCATCATGCTCGTCTGCTGACACATCTTTCGTGAGAAGTAACACGTCCCCCGAAATCTTCGTGCAACGTTGGCTACCGGAACCTTAACAATCAACCTCTCCGTGGTGTACTGCACGTGTATTGTAGCTTATGCCACTGCAATATTATGAGCATTTCGCACTTACTGAACGATCCCATAACGAAAGCTGCCATCCTTCTTTGCGTTACCTCTGTCCCATTTATCAATCCTCTCAGCTGAGTATCCCAGACTGACTAACTCTACTCAAGATTCGGTAGAACCAGTCTTTTGCAAAGCCACTTCTTTCTTGTATGAATTATACACTTCTGGAAATTGAAATAAGAACACCGTGAATTCAATGTCCCAGGAAGGGGAAACTTTATTGACACATTCCTGGGGTCAGATACATCACATGATCACACTGACAGAACCACAGACACATAGACGCAGGCAACAGAGCATGCACAATGTCGGCACTAGTACAGTGTATATCCACCTTTCGCAGCAATGCAGGCTGCTATTCTCGCATGGAGACGATCGTAGAGGTGCTGGATGTAGTCCTGTGGAACGGCTTGCCATGCCATTTCCACCTGGCACCTCAGTTGGACCAGCGTTCGTGCTGGACGTGCAGACCGCGTGAGACGACGCTTCATCCAGTCCCAAACATGCTCAATGGGGGACAGATCCGAAGATCTTGCTGGCCAGGGTAGTTGACTTACACCTTCTAGAGCACGTTGGGTGGCACGGGATACATGCGGACGTGCATTGTCCTGTTGGAACAGCAAGTTCCCTTGCTGGTCTAGGAATGGTAGAACGATGGGTTCGATGACGGTTTGGATGTACCGTGCACTATTCAGTGTCCCCTCGACGATCACCAGTGGTGTACGGCCAGTGTAGGGGATCGCTCCCCACACCATGATGCCGGGTGTTGGCCCTGTGTGCCTCGGTCGTATGCAGTCCTGATTGTGGCGCTCACCTGCACGGCGCCAAACACGCATACGACCATCATTGGCACCAAGGCAGAAGCGACTCTCATCGCTGAAGACGACACGTCTCCATTCGTCCCTCCATTCACGCCTGTCGCGACACCACTGGAGGCGGGCTGCACGATGTTGGGGCGTGAGCGGAAGACGGCCTAACGGGGTGCGGGACCGTAGCAAAGCTTCATGGAGACGGTTGCGAATGGTCCTCGCCGATACCCCAGGAGCAACAGTGTCCCTAATTTGCTGGGAAGTGGCGGTGCGGTCCCCTACGGCACTGCGTAGGATCCTACGGTCTTGGCGTGCATCCGTGCGTCGCTGCGGTCCGGTCCCAGGTCGACGGGCACGTGCACCTTCCGCCGACCACTGGCGACAACATCGATGTACTGTGGAGACCTCACGCCCCACGTGTTGAGCAATTCGGCGGTACGTCCACCCGGCCTCCCGCATGCCCACTATACGCCCTCGCTCAAAGTCCGTCAACTGCACATACGGTTCACGTCCACGCTGTCGCGGCATGCTACCAGTGTTAAAGACTGCGATGGAGCTCCGTATGCCACGGCAAACTGGCTGACACTGACGGCGGCGGTGCACAAATGCTGCGCAGCTAGCGCCATTCGACGGCCAACACCGCGGTTCCTGGTGTGTCCGCTGTGCCGTGCGTGTGATCATTGCTTGTACAGCCCTCTCGCAGTGTCCGGAGCAAGTATGGTGGGTCTGACACACCGGTGTCAATGTGTTCTTTTTTCCATTTCCAGGAGTGTATTTTCCTTTGTGTTCTTCCAGTTAATCTCTGTCTGGCATCTACTTCTGCTGCAACTAATCTTATGTCTTCATTGCTCTTTAGGTCGCTCCGGATGACTACCGCAAGGTATTTTACGGCACTTCTGTAATCAGTGGTTTATCTCCCATGGTATAAATGAACGGTAATGGCAACCTTCTTCCTAATGTGTCCAGCACCTTTCTTTATTGTTTCGGGGGTCAACTACCAGTCCCAGAGGGAAGTACCGGTCCTCTACAGGTCTTCCTGCAATTTGCTTCAGTTTTCTAGCGTTGCAACTGTCTTATAAGCAACAGCATCATCCGCCAAAAGCCTTACAGAACTTCTGGCGTTATCCATCGGAACATTTATACAGTGTGAAACTTATTTAAACTGACAAACTCTGGGAGGTTGCACTTGCACCAAATGTTGTTATCTAACCTCATAATTCCTGTGAACATTATTTAATCCAGTAAAGGGCGTATCCACTCTTCTGTTGTAATGACTGATTTGTGTTGTAACGGTTCCTATGGTACCGGTAGGGAGCATACTTCACTCTTCAGTTGTAGTACCTGTTTTACATTGGCATTTAGCTGCACATCTTCACCCAGCACAGTACTTGTCCACAAATGGAGCGATACACTTGGCGTGAGTACATTGACGTGCTTGGTGCCTATCACATAGCGATGGGGTCTTCTACGCGTACATCCACAGTTCACATGTTTGGAAGAGTTTAATCAATCTGTTACATTTACTCGCGCTCATTAAGGCGGTTCTACGTGAATATGTGGGGCGGTGTTGTTGATAACTATTTAAATGGGCCATATCTCCTACCTAGGCCATTAAATGGCAGTCATTATTACTATTCCCTCGCCACAACATTGCCAGAATCACTGAATGACGTCCTGTGCTTCGATTCGTGATCTGGCAGTTTCCGGGAAAGTGGACTGGCAGAGGTGGTCCTGTACCATGGCTTACTCTGGACATTTTTAGTGTGCGGTGAGATGCGCAACCTTGTTTACAAAATCACGGTTGAATCACATGATGACGTGGTTACCCCGATAGAAGCAGCAGCCGTAGAAATTGAGAACAATCCTCAATCTTTGAGCGTGTTCGACAGAATATGTTAACCTTGATTTATAAATCAATAAGTCAATTGAGGCATTTTTTAAACCTCTACTGTATCTGAAGTAATTGTTTTGTGTTAATCTTGTTGTTTCTTGGTAAAAAAGAATTAAAAATAGTTTTGTTGCTTTTTGTCTACTGCAAGTAAGGCTTGATTGATCTCATAAAATTGTGCCTCACAGGAAACACATTAGAAAAGTGTTGACAGTGTTCCATTCATCCTCCCAGAGTTTATTGGTTTAATTAATTTTCATCCAGAGAAAATACCTTCTAAAGGTTTAAAAATTATCACGGGGAAATATGACATTAGAGAGAAATAATTGTTTTGATGTCCCGTGCAACCTCATAGAGTTTGTCGGTTTAAACAAACGTTGCAGGTCCTACGACACTCATATGTGGTATGGCCGAAGCTACTGTTACGTCTGAAAACTTCTGTCCACAACAATACATGCTGTGTTCTATTTTCTGGGAAGCCCTGAAAGCAGTGACAAAGTTGGCAGAGTATCCCGTAAGCTGCTACATCTGTGTGACCTGTGTTCTCTTCCAACCGATAGAGCCATTCCTCTGCTCGAAGGACCTGCAGTAAGCAGAGGTCGAGAGCGGAACTGGTTCACTTGCAGATCCCACTCTACACACAACAGAACTCGGCTGGCACTCCCTCATATACTGTGGAGCCCCGCGTTTCGCCGGCTTCAGCAGGTCTGCTACATTTCTACTACTGTTATTGGAGATGCGTTCCACCAATGCAACTAAATGTTAGGCAGCTTGTTTTGTGGCATAAGAGTTTCGCTTCTTTTTAATTGTGGAGCATTTTCAATGACCTGAAATAAATGGTTCAAATGGCTCTGAGCACTATGGGACTTAAAATATGAGGTCATCAGTCCCCTAGAATTTAGAACTACTTAAACCTAACTAACCTAAGGACATAACACACATCCATGCCCGAGGCAGGATTCGAACCTGCGACCTTAGCGGTCGCGCGGTTCCAGGCTGAAGCGCCTAGAACCGCTCGGCCACAACGGCCGGCACCTGATATAAATGTTATATATATATATATATATATATATATATATATATATATATATATATATATACTTACTTATATTATATATATATATATATATATATATATATATATATAATGTGTTATACAATCATTACTGATGTATTACTATGTAACAGTTTTTTTTTCTTAGGTGACAAACGACCTTTTGCAGCAAAATATTTGTGAGGTCGAATAACTATTTGGTTCTTCTTACGATTTGTGTTCTTATTAATCCATAATTTCTGTCCTAGAGTTGTACTCTGTTTCTCTGCATACAGCAGTTTGCCCGAATTTTGGCTATTTTCGAACAATGTTCAACTGAACACCTCACTTTTACTGTCCACTGTGTCCAGTTTGCGTGTGTTTATTGTATCTAGAGTTGCTGGGTGCCTCTTGTTCTTTTGTTTGTGCTGTGATGCTTGTATGTAGGCCGATCTGCATCCACGCGACTTCTCTGTAATTCAATCTTAACTGCCTGTCAGAAGGTTTATCAAACCACTGTCACCCTATTTCACTACCGTTCCGTTCTCGAACGGTTCACGGAAAAAACGAACACTTGATTCTTTCCGTGCGAGCTCCGATTTCTCTTATTTTATTACAATATTTCTCCCGATGTAGGTGGGTATCAACAAAATATTTTTGCATTCCGAGGAGAAAGTTGAAAGTTAAAATTTCTTAAATAACAGTATCATGCGCAAACAATCTAAGATGGCTGCTCAGATTGTCTCGTGAATCATTTATATAGAAGAGAAAGAGCAGAGGGCCTCCAACACTTCCTTGTAGAGCGCCAGATATCATTCCTGTTTCACTAGATTACTTTCCATTAGTTACTGCGAACTGTGACATTTCTGACAAGGAATCACGAAACCAGTCGCACAACTGAGAAGTTACTCCGCAGGTACGCAATTTGATTAGAAGCCGCTTGTGAGGAACGTTTTCAAAAGCGATTTGCAATCTAGATAAATATAAATCTTTGGGATCCTCTGCAAAAAAAAAAAAAAAAAAAAAAAAAAAAAGTGTGAAATCTTATGGGCCGGCCAGAGTGGCCGAGCGGTTCTAGGTGCTACAGTCTGGAACCGCGCGACCACTACGGTCGCAAGTTCGAATCCTGCCTCGGGCATGGATGTGTGTGACGTCCTTAGGTTAGTTAGGTTTAAGTAGTTCTAAGTTCTAGTGTTCAGAGCCATTTGAACCATTTGAAATCTTATGGGACTTAACTGCTAAGGTCATCAGTCACTAAGCTTACACACTACTTAACCTAAATTTTCCTATGGACAAACACACACACCCATGCCCGAGGGAGGACTCCAAACCTCCGCCGGGACCAGCCGCACAGTACATGACTGCACCGCCCTACACCACTCGGCTAATCCCGCGCGGCGATCCTCTACCGATAGCTCTCATTACTTCCTGATAATAAACAGCTAGTTGTGTTTTCAAGAACAATAGTTTCTGAATCCCTGTTGACTGTGTGTTAATGGATCCTTTTCCTCGAGGTAATTTATAGAGGCGTGGGGGAGGAGGGGTCGATGGCTTCCGTTGTGTGCGGGTGAGTGAATGGGTGGGTGTTATTAAGTTATTATTCACTCTGTTTATTTTCTGCATTTCTGTTTGCTGTTGTTATACTGGTTAACAGGATCAGTAAGTCGTTACCTATATGTATTTCGACACTTATTTGTTTTATTTGAAATTTACCCTATATTGTTATGAATTCTCTGTTGGGGTTCTTCATTCTAACAATTTTCATTTCCTGTCTCATGTTAGATGCTTAATGCTCATGCTTTATTCTGTATTCAGCAAAGTTAGAAGGCTTTCACATTTTTAGTTTCTTATGCGTTTTTTATATCTGGTTCTGAAATTTTGCCTGTCATTTCCAGATATCCACAGCATTCATGTTTTCAGTACTACTGCAATTGAATGACGACAACATTCCTAGTGTGCTCGTTGTGAAAGAACGTTTGAAGACAGAATTCAACAGTTCGGCCTTCGAGCTGTTGTTATGAATTAGATCCATAACTCACCAACAAATGTCTGGACATTGATTATTGGAAACTTTAACATATGAGGAATATTTCTGATAGTTTAGAGCTGCCAAGTGCATTTCGTTTAAGACACATATATCTTCAGATTTATGATTTTGTATGTAAGCGCTCTTCCTGACATAGTTTCCTGTAATTGTTTATACACTCCTGGAAATTGAAATAAGAACACCGTGAATTCATTGTCCCAGCAAGGGGAAACTTTATTGACACATTCCTGGGGTCAGATACATCACATGATCACACTGACAGAACCACAGGCACATAGAGACAGGCAACAGAGCATGCACAATGTCGGCACTAGTACAGTGTATATCCACCTTTCGCAGCAATGCAGGCAGCTATTCTCCCATGGAGACGATCGTAGAGATGCTGGATGTAGTCCTGTGGAACGGCTTGCCATGCCATTTCCACCTGGCGCCTCAGTTGGACCAGCGTTCGTGCTGGACGTGCAGACCGCGTGAGACGACGCTTCATCCAGTCCCAACACATGCTCAATGGGGGACAGATCCGGAGATCTTGCTGGCCAGGGTAGTTGACTTACACCTTCTAGAGCACGTTGGGTGGCACGGGATACATGCGGACGTGCATTGTCCTGTTGGAACAGCAAGTTCCCTTGCCGGTCTAGGAATGGTAGAACGATGGGTTCGATGACGGTTTGGATGTACCGTGCACTATTCAGTGTCCCCTCGACGATCACCAGTGGTGTACGGCCAGTGTAGGAGATCGCTCCCCACACCATGATGCCGGGTGTTGGCCCTGTGTGCCTCGGTCGTATGCAGTCCTGATTGTGGCGCTCACCAGCACGGCGCCAAACACGCATACGACCATCATTGGCACCAAGGCAGAAGCGACTCTCATCGCTGAAGACGACACGTCTCCATTCGTCCCTCCATTCATGCCTGTCGCGACACCACTGGAGGCGGGCTGCACGATGTTGGGGCGTGAGCGGAAGACGGCCTAACGGTGTGCGGGACCGTAGCCCAGCTTCATGGAGACGGTTGCGAATGGTCCTCGCCGATACCCCAGGAGCAACAGTGTCCCTAATTTGCTGGGAAGTGGCGGTGCGGTCCCCTACGGCACTGCGTAGGATCCTACGGTCTTGGCGTGCATCCGTGCGTCGCTGCGGTCCGGTCCCAGGTCGACGGGCACGTGCACCTTCCGCCGACCACTGGCGACAACATCGATGTACTGTGGAGACCTCACGCCCCACGTGTTGAGCAATTCGGCGGTACGTCCACCCGGCCTCCCGCATGCCCACTATACGCCCTCGCTCAAAGTCCGTCAACTGCACATACGGTTCACGTCCACGCTGTCGCGGCATGCTACCAGTGTTAAAGACTGCGATGGAGCTCCGTATGCCACGGCAAACTGGCTGACACTGACGGCGGCGGTGCACAAATGCTGCGCAGCTAGCGCCATTCGACGGCCAACACCGCGGTTCCTGGTGTGTCCGCTGTGCCGTGCGTGTGATCATTGCTTGTACAGCCCTCTCGCAGTGTCCGGAGCAAGTATGGTGGGTCTGACACACCGGTGTCAATGTGTTCTTTTTTCCATTTCCAGGAGTGTATATCCAGGTGGGTTTCCATTATGCACCACTTGCCATACACATATCCTATAAATCTTGTTCGACTGTTCACTCAACGCGAGACACAGTGCTTCTACACGTTCGTGGCCAAAATTGAATTATTCTCTCTCATGACTGACACCATCTTATTCAGCTTGATAACCACTGCCGCCGTCACTCCAGGATCATTGATCCCAGTATCTGTACCATGAGCTCCAGAGAAGTCGGCAACAAGTCTAATGGCTCAAAGTGCGTTCCGGACGAGAATGGAATCTCCAGACCTTTGTACTTCTCATCATAGGATTACGTCTGACTGTGCATCTTCCACCTTGTACGTCTTGATAGACAGAAGCTCACCTGCAACACTTTAGTGAACTGAATACTGCAGAGAAATTATTTCACCACAGCCTGGAAGCCGCCTCCAGAATGAAGCTTTCACGCTTTCTCTCTGACGCTGTGAAGGTGTGTCCCGAGTCGCGCCTGGACGAGTCAGTCAGGATTCCGCCTGTAGTCCGAGTTTGTCGGCAGGTTTCACAACAGTGTACTCTGCCTTGCTCAGAGTGACAGCCATTTTAGTCTGACACATTTCTATCGTAAACAGGGGCTGCGATCCCAGACGACTTGATTCTATATCAAATCAGTGGAGAAACAATCTAGATCGCGATGGAATTTTATTAAAATGACCGGTTTCGGCCTTTACTTAGGCCATCGCCAGACAGCACCATCAGCTGAAGTTGAGGATGCGTGCAACAGGCAGTCTTAGGGTTATACCGAAAATCTCACTATCAACGTCCGATTTTAGGTAACTCCCAGTACAGAGTATTTTATCTCAGCAGTTTCAGCAACTGAGGTCAACTATTTTAATAAAGTACTATCGCGATCTAGATTGTTTCTCCACTGAATTTTATGTAGATCACAAGATCGCTGCTTCCCGAAAATGTTACCAAAAATAAGTTGATTCTGGTACTTTCGTAGTAACTATTATACTAGTGAACCAGGAAATCGTTGCCTATATGTTCAGGTTAAAGTCCCTTAGACTCTCAGACTGTGGTTCTACCTCGGTTGATTTAAAATTCCTACTGCTGTTGCAAACTCAGCACCACCAACTCCATACAGTCTGTCTTCATGTTGGCTCTTAGGTTTACACCGAAGATCTCACTACTATCAACGTCCGATTTTAGGCAAATCCCAGTACAGAGTATTTTATCACCACCGTGCTTGCCCGATTTTAGGTAACTCTCATGGAGGAGTACTGTATGAACCCCATTGCTTTTCGATAATGCCTCAAACTCAACTACTTTTTTGTAACTGTTCCACTATTGACCACTGACATATTAAAATTTTCACTTCAATGATCTCATCATCCTAGGGCTCCTGTGACAATATTTATCCCGACTGGACTGAGAGGTGCCTAATCTAAACGTACACACACAAACACAAACACACAATCAGCTACAAACGTACCCACCTGTGACGTGCCACGTGTTTCTGGGCCTTCCTGGGAATGTGAAGTCGCTGTTTGTTCCCTTAACCCCCTCTCCCCCCCCCCCCCCCCACACCTTACCCCAACCAACCAACAAACCGTCCTTTAAAGTCAGTACCGCCATTAGACAGTTTTTTATTTGCAGTGTTAAATTTACACGATCATGATTTCGGCTTTAAAATGCCATTATCAAGTGTTGGGCAACTGTCATTCAGTCAAGATGGTATACTCAGTGACAAAACAAAGCAGTCTGTCATTCAGTCAAGATCGTATACTCAGTGATAAAACAAAGCAGTAGGCTTTTACCAGAAATATTGACCGTTAGACAATGTGTCTAATAGTGTACTTTAAATACGACAGTATGCCATCTTAGGCACTGTATAACATTAAAACACTCGATAATGGCAATCTCAAGCCAAAATCATGATCGTGTAAATGTAACACTGCAAATAAAAAACAGTCTAATGGCGGTACTGACTTTAAAGAAATATATTATGACTGTGGCCCCACATTATGAAAAAATTATTAAACAAACCGTTCGATCATTCCTGAAGAGCCCAGGATCTTTCAGGCCCATGGCGTAAGTCTCACCATTAAGTTGTCACAGACTCACTTAAATCTTATTCAGGCGTTGTGCCGTACTTGGCTGAAAACCACGGGTGCACCAATCTCTTCTACCAACATTGTTTCACATCACGACCTTCTTTCAAGTACCAAAAGTTACGGAAAGAGTTATAGCTGTAAGGCAGGTAAGAATAGTGTTGTTTAATGACACGTCGACGATGATGTAGTTAGAGGTAGACGACAAGCTCGGATTACAGAGGAATGGGAAAGGAAATAGCCTAAGTGCTCGAGGGAAACCACGGAAAATCTAAGACAAACTCCCTGTGCCTTGCCACTGCCTTAGCTACCTCGCTCGGTTCCGTAATACTGGGTCTTTTAAAACTTAGTGTATTTATTACACTCAACGTACAGTTTAAAAAAATGTTAATGTTTGACTAGGGCCTCCCGTCGGGTAGACCGTTCGCCGGGTGCAAGTCTTTCGATTTGACGCCACTTCGACGACTTGATGGTGACAACACAACACCCAGTCCCTGAGCGGAGAAAATCTCCGATCCAGCCGGGAATCGAACCCGGGCCCTTAGGATTGACAGTCTGTCGCGCTGACCACTCAGCTCCAGGGGGCGGACAACTTACAGTTATAAATAATAGATCAAATAAAAGAGCAACTCAGAATAGTTTTGTTTGTATACGCGTGAGCGGAGGGAAGAGTACGGAACGACGAAGAGTGACTGAAAAACGTGTTGTACGAGTGAGAGTCTTTCACGCGTAGCCGCAAGAAATCAGTTCAGAAAGCCAGTCACGAACTAGCAATTCCAGTGACGTCTGTGTGGTTACTGTTTAAGGAGACCCTCACAACTAAGTTCTTTTCGTTTGTAGTTGTTACAAGCTCTAAAGCCAATTTTGCAAACGAAATGTTGCTGCATGACGATGAAGATCGTGTCGTCTTCAGTAAGTAATCGATATTTCACCTAAATGGGAATCCCACGAGACGGTGCGCTTGCAACAAGACTCTCCGAAACCGATTGTTTTTTTTTTTCTGCGATATCCCGGCGGAAAGTTTATGGGCCTTTGTTTTTCAATGAAGCAAATGTAACTGGTGTCGATACTCTAGAACTTAGGCTCTTTCCTCGGTTGGAAGAAGCTGAAGCACAGCACTTTATTTAGCAACAAGATGGTGACCCGCCTCACTGGCATAACTCAGCATGCGATTGGTTAAACGACGTTGTACCCGACCGCTAGATTGGGCGGAAAGAGCCGGATGACAGAGCTAGTTTTGCATGACCTCCACGTCCACGCACGATCTGGCGCCACGCGATTTTTACCTTTGGATGTTCATAAATGATCATGTGTGTGTGTGTGTGTCTCCCCTACCACTTGATCTACCCGGCATTAGAAACAGCATTGCTGCAACAATTACTTCAGAAAACCTGATAAAGATTTGGGAAGAACTCACTGTCGAGTGGAAGTGTGACGAATGGTGCTCACATTGAGCACTTGTAAGAAAAAATTGAGTTGCTCTATCGTTTGGTATATTATTTATAATTGTAAGGTGATGTAATAAATGTTACAAAGCTGTAAAACTCATGTATTCGTTTTGAAACACCGTGTAAGGCTGGCTTTGGAGAATGTGGGAAAATGGCGTCGTCATTTGTATGAGAAATAAGGATTTGCGCCAGAAGAAACTGAAACGTCCCTTTCGTCCTCTCTTGGAGCGTTCGCAACCATGGCCAGAATTCACGCTATTGCCGACGTCTCGCGACAAATTACTCCACAGACTTGGTCGCAGACTTTTGCTGCCTGATCCGGATTAATTCCCTGCCCTGCTACACTATTTAGTCAGTCGCCTGCTCGCCATCACCCATAAGACCGAGCGAGGTGGCGCAGTGGTTAGACACTGGACTCGCATTCGGGAGGACGACGGTTCAATCCCGCATCCGGCCATCCTGATTTAGGTTTTCCGTGACTTCCATAAAATCGCTCCAGGCAAATGCCGGGATGGTTCCTTTCAAAGGGCACGGCCGACTTCCTTCCCCGTCCTTCCCTAATCCGATGAGACCGATGACCTCGCTGTCTGGTCTCCTTCCCGCAAACAACCAACCAACCATCACCCATAAGACATGTTGAATATTGGCACTACTTCTGTACCACCAGTAAATGCCCAGCAGCAATCCAACCACTTTCACAAAAGTCCCCAAGTCTCAGCACTGGTCTGAAACCTAACAGTTCGAGTATCCCTCCAGCTGTTTCCTAGCAGTCTTCTTAAAGACAAAATAGCGTAACAGTTTTGCCGATAGGGGAAGGGCCGCCGGCCGCGGTGGTCTAGCGGTTCTCGGCGCGCAGTCCGGAACCGCGCGGCTGCTACGGTCGCAGGTTAGAATCCTGCCTCGGGCATGGATGTGTGTGATGTCCTTAGGTTAGTTAGGTTTAAGTAGTTCTAAGTTCTAGGGGACTGATGACCACAGATGTTAAGTCCCATAGTGCTCAGAGCCATTTGAACCATTTGGGGAAAGGCCACACTAAAACATTTTAAACTTCCGCCGAAACAGATGTAATTTATAGGCGTCAACTGAGCCTGAGCAGATCCGTCGCATTCGTTAACACCGTCGCCGACCGGACAGCGCATCCGTGGTATCTGATACTAAGATCCTTGCCTTCCTCGGACTCTTAAAACCACAACACGCCTACCCCCGTCGGAGGTTCGAGTCCTCCCTCGGGCATGTGTGTGTCTGTATTGTTCTTAGCGTAAGTTAGTTTCAGTTAGGTTTAAGTTAGATTAAGTAGTGCGTAAGCTTAGGGGCGATGACATCAGCAGTTTTGTACCGTAAGACCTTACCACAAACTTCCAATTTCCACAACACGCGCCTTTGTAATCGGAATACGAGCAACTAAAGTTCTACGTCCACACACAGAAAAGCACTTGCAAACGCTTTGAAGTTTTCCGTATTGAACAAATAACCCTGTAGATCGTAAGGGTTCATTCACTCCCAACTGGATGTACGCAACACTTAAAACGCAAGGCGCTTGTTCGACCGATTCTTCAGTATTGTTCATCAATCTGGGATTATTACCAGGTAGGACTGATAGTAGAAATAGAGAAGATTGGACGAAGAGCGGCGCGTTTCGTCACTGGATCTTTAAGTAGGCGCGAGAGTATTACAGAGATTCTCAACAAACTCCAGTGGCAGACGCTACAAGAGAGGCGTTGTGTATCACGAGGAGGCTTACTACTGAAATTTCGAGAGAGCACTTCCCGGGAAGAGTTGGTCGACATTAGTTCTTCGCACATACATCTCGCGAAATGACCACGACAGCAAAATTCGAGAAATTAGATCTAATACGAAGGCTTACCTCCAAACGTTCTCCCCACGCGCTATTCGCGAGAAGAACAGGGAAGGCGGGTCAGTTAGTGCTATCAGAAGTACCCTCCGTCACACACCATTAGGTGGCTTGCGGAGTATTGACGTAGATGTTGATGCAGATGAGCCGTGTCCTGCTCTGGCTGAAAGCACACCTCGACGAAGTTCTGTCTCATGCCAGGATTTTTCAGTAGTTTTATCTCGAACAGGGGCGTAGAACACGTGCTTTCACGGGAAACACACCAACCAGCTTGGTAGGCTGCGCCCGCACAACGCCCACACGGACTGTGGGAAATGAAGTGCAGCCCATCGTCTCCAGGTTGGACACAGTCCCCGACTGTTCGGTTGCCCTTTACTGTGACGTGTGTTTCATTTGGTCCGAATTTGTCATCACACATTCGTACAACTACCTGCCACATCGTTGTCAATAAAATGACCTTGTCCTTGATGGTGTTGCATGTTTCTTTTTTTATGCAGTCTATTATATTCAACTTATAGTTTCTTCCGAGACACTACCTGTTCCGTCCATCTGCTCTTCCAAGGCCTTTACCAACTCGGAGAGAGTTGCAACGTCGTCCGCAAACGTTTTTATTTCTTCTGCATGACCTATAGTTCCCTTTGAAAATTTCTCCTTGATTTCCTTCACAGCTTGGTGAATGTACAGACAGAATAACATTGGGGATAGGCTACTCTGTCACTCCCTTCTCTACAGTCACTGTTTAATGTCCTTCTAGTCTTATAACTGAAGTCAAGTTTCTGTGATAGTTGCAGATAACGTTTCGATGCCTGTATTTTACATATCCCTGCTACTTCAGAATTTCAAATTTCCGTTCAACATTGTCAAATGCTTTCTCTAATTCTGCAAATGCCTTTCCATTAACTTATCTTCTAATATAAGACATAGAGTCATTACAGTCCCCGCGTGTTCCAACATTCCCCTGGAAGCCGAGCTGATCTCCCACGAGGTCGGCCTCTATCAGTTTTTCCAGTCTGCTGTAAATAATTCGGGTCAGTATTTTGCAAGTGTGAATTACTAAAGCGGAAATGGAAATGAGTGTTTGACGTCATTGGCCGGGAGGCCCCTTGCGGGACAGGTCTGGCCGCCTTGGTGCAGGTCTTATTACATTCGACACCACATTAGGCGACTTGCGCGCCAGATGCGGATGAAATGATGATGAAAACAGCACAACACCCAGTCCTTGAGCGGAGAAAATCCCCGACCCAGCCAGGAATCGAACCCGGGCCCGTTGGACGGCAATCTGTCACGATGACCAGTCAGATATCGGAGCGGACAATTACTAAAGTGATAGTTCGTGTCAGCACCTGCCATGTTTGGAATTGAAATTATTACCTTGGTCTTTAGGTCTGAGAGTACTTCGCCCGTCTCGTATATCTTGCACACCATGGAGTAGTTTTGTCATGGCCGGGTCTCCCAAGAATCTCAACAGTTCCGAGGGAACGTCGTCTACACCAGAGGCCTTGTTTCGACTTCGGTCTTTTACTGCTCTGTCAAATTATTCTCGCATTATAATGCCTCCCCGTCAACTATACATACATACTCGTCTTTTTCTGTAACTTGAAGTTCATTTTCCTCGTAGGAACCCTCTGTATATTCCTTTCACCTTTCAGCTTTAATTTCTTTGCTTAGGAAATATTCTTAAATTCTCAAATTTACATCTACATGAACAATTTATACGCAGTAATATTTTTAAATACAAAATATCAACAGAAAATTATTGAACGTAATAAACAATTTACATCCTGAACACGGGGTCCCGGGTTCGATTCCCGGTGGGGTCAAGGATTTTCACTTGCCCGAGATGACTGGGTATTGTGTCGTCCTCATCATCATTCATCCCCATTACGGTCGGAGGAAGGGAATGTCAAACCACCTCCGCTAGGACCTTGCCTACTACGGCGGTGCGGGTCTCCCGCATCGTCCCCTATGCTCTGCTAAGGAGTATGGGACTTCATCATCATCATCATGAGGACATATTAGGACGAGAATCTGGAAAAATTCGGACAGTGTTGACTGTAGTAATGTGTGAACTTGGTGACGTTAGTGGTAATGTTGGAGCGTCAACCAGTGTAAGTGCAATTGGCATTTTGAGAAAGTATCAGAACTCGATGTAGAAAGAGTTTTTACAGCTGACAATAATTTTCGTTGCGCACCTCGCGTGCCCTTTTATGGCCAGTCGGAACCTTTGCTACAGCGAGGCGCAACTCGTAAAGCCGACTTTGTGCGTGTCCAGAGGGGGAGGCGGAAGTGACCCTGCGCTATGCGGCGCGGAGCCACTCAGACGGGAGAAAGTCGGAGCCGATCGCCGGGTCCGTGACGTCAGAGGGGCGCCTGCTTGCCTCACCGCCACCTCACCCACCACGACGTCCCCCCCCCCCCCCCCCCCCCCCCCCGCCACCCGCGTTTGGCGCGTGACGTCACTGCTGAAGCCTCTCCGCCTGAGATCAGAGACGGTCCTGTCTTGGGAGCTGCATACATTAGAAAGCAAGGCGCCGCTGTTACGTCAGTGCTGTGCTGGCTTCCTTCCTTCCGCTGTAGCTGAGCGAATACACAAGTCTGAGAACGGTAGCGATGCGGTCGCTCCCTACTCGTCGACTCGTTGCCCCTTAACACCGAGTACGTGTCTAGAAAAAGTTCGATGCTACAGTCCAGACATCAGGCCGAGAACGTGCAGAGTTTGTCAAATGTAAACGAAATGGGTCGTTTCATTTCACATTAAAGAGAAAATTATTTTTAAAATGCAATTTTACGTTGCCATTCCATCGGGAGGGGGGGGGGGCGATTAGCCTATTGCGATATTCAGTTTATTGACACGTATTAAAAGGGACCTAAAACTGGAAGAATAACCAATATTCGAGGTGTGACGGAGCAGCACTGCTGTTTTGTGGAAACAGCAATCAATGTGCGCGAGGACGGTACTCGGGACGGGACAGGATAGGCAAGAACTGCCGTTTATTCTCCACATCGATAACACGAACATTGCAATAGACTAGTATGGGACTGCTCTATTGAACTAGCACTTAAAATTCCGATTTACAATTCATTTCGTTTATAAAGTGATACATTCTAATGCTTTCCATTGACACTGCGCGGCACATCAAACATTTGATGAGTAATATTTGTTTTAGAAATACGAGATTTCAAATATCTGCCGAAATTCCAAGAAACAAAAACACACAACTTATTGGCTGTAGCAGGTTTTGCTAGGTACAATTTTGTCTTGAATTGGAACTGAATATATATATATATATATATATATATATATATATATATATATATATATATATATATATATATATAGGGTAAAGAAAAAATGCCGCAATTTGAGGTGGCATGCGATCATCATTCCAATTCAAGACAAAATTGTATCTAGCAAAACCTGGTACAGCCAGTAAGTTTAATAGAAATAGGATTTAAAAAAACGAGGCTCTTGCAAAAAATGTTCAAATGTGTGTGTATTCTTAAGGGACCAAACTGCCGAGGTCATCAGTCCCGAGACTTACACACTACTTAAACTAACTTATACTAAGAACCACACACATCCACACACACACGCCCATGCCCGTGGGAGGACTCGAACCTCCGGCGGGAGGGGCGATGCGGTCAGTGACATGGTGAGGCTCTTGCAATGCTGTAGTTACGTGCAGCGTGGCGAAGAACAGGTAGCATGAACTAAACACAATGCCAGAGTGGTCCTATCAGCTCACTGAGACGAAGCAATGCCGTAGGGAACGGATATGCAGGGTCGCTGCTGTTCGGGTCGCGTTCATGGCAAACTTTTTTTTCTTTTTTTCAGTTAAAGCATCAAACCAGTTTACACCTCTACATTGCGGTATCTTGTGTATTTTTTTCTATTACTGTTACCTTTATTTAAACATTAACGCATAACACGAACTTCTTACAGACGTAAACGACCACTTTGTTTCATCCATGACACGTATAAAGCCAACAGTAAATAATAGTGGGTACTGTAACATCGTCTGTATTGAATGAGGCACAAAAAACACAGTAGGTAGGTACAACTAGATTGCACATTATGCTGTGCAAAATAATTCTGTTCTGTATGTTTGACGTTCAGGCTGATCTTCACAGAGCCGTTACGTACACATACAAGCAACTTCCCCTGTAGAGAAGATGTTGAAAGCGACAACCATGCTTCTGGAAACAGTTCGCCACTCGCTGGATCATACAGTACTTTGTTGGACCATATGCAACACACCTGCAACCACCATTGCCGAAGTGGCATGTTTTGTGGACTGGCAAGACAGCCAATCCACAAGGACGGGAGGCCGAAGGGCACGCGTTTAAGCTCACGCAGGCTGGCGTGAGATCTGGAACAGTTAAAGGAATAGAGACTAGCAAAATAGGTACGTAGCTTCTGGAATACTTAACTTTAATCAATAATTGGTGAACATCGGTCTGACGGTACATGCATCACAAGATAAATAGCAATTGATAATGGCGCCTTGCTAGGTCGTAGCAAATGACGTAGCTGAAGGCTATGCTAACTATCGTCTCGGCAAATGAGAGCGTAATTTGTCAGTGAACCATCGCTAGCAAAGTCGCCTGTACAACTGGGGCGAGTGCTAGGACGTCTCTCTAGACCTGCCGTGTGGCGGCGCTCGGTCTGCAATCACTGATAGTGGCGACACGCGGGTCCGACGTATACTAACGGACCGCGGCCGATTTAAAGGCTACCACCTAGCAAGTGTGGTGTCTCGCGGTGACACCACAGCATGCACGCGAGTTATTAGGTCGTGTACCTCAATGGGTGAAGTACTATAAACTTGTTCCTTTAAGTATCTCCATAAACATGAACCTGGGTGGTCCCGGCGGAGGTTCGAGTCCTCCCTCGGGCATGGGTGTGTATGTTTGCCCTTAGGGTAATTCACTTTATAGTGTGTAAGCTTAGGGACTGATGACCTTAGCAGTTAAGTCCCATAAGATTTCACACACATTTGAACATTTTTTGAAACAGAAATCTAGTGGGTTAAGGTTCGGCGAATGTGCAGGTCAGAAAGTGGATCTCCACGACCAATCCATTTCCCTGGAAACGCCTCATTCCAGACTGGGGCAGCGCACCATCATGCTGAATGAATTATAGCTGTAACATCAAGTGCGATGTTTTACAATGCGTCAGGCAGAGAATGAGCAGCAGCAGGTTGGTTATCGGATGCACGCAGCACCAAAAATATGTCGACGTATTCAACTTGACACGACCAGTTACGTCCGCGCATGCGTGGTTAGTAGACACATACATACAGTTTAACAAACCCCACTGTCTTGTGATACATTATTGTCTTGCGACAAAATGATGTCCTGGTTACAAACGACGAGAGCAAGGGAAAGGACGTATAAAAAAAATAAAAGAGAAAACCTGACGAGGATTCGAATCACAGTTCCATGATGGATGTTCGATGTCCCAGCCGTCTACTCTGTGAGACAAGACAGCCGGTAAACAAGTGTACATTCCGATGCGCTTCACGATGTGACAGTATTGCCGGCTCCTCGTTTTCATACATTTTTCAAAGTGCACCCTATCTGATTTTCAAAGATAAACTTTTGTTTTGAATCCGGATGAGTAATCAGATGCTGACCTCCGAGCGCATCATTTTTGGCTGAACTCTGTATGTAATCCCTGTTAACAGATCGGTCACTGTCTCTGTAAATAATAATCGCCGTACTCAGCATTTGTGTATGTCGTGGTAAGGCCATGAGTGTTATACACACATTAAAAAATGTGTTGCCTCACCCCAGTTCCCAGGCCTCCTGAAGATAGACTTTGACTAGGGATATTGTATCACAGACACAGTCCCTTTGACTGTTCAGAAATGTCACCCCAAAGATGTAAACAGCCATGCATGAGCAGAGATATACTGAGACAGAAACTGCCGATGACATGCCTTGCTCTGGCCGCCCAAGGGCTACTGCTGCACTGGATGACCGCTACCTACGGAGTATGGCTCTGAAGACCCCTGACAGCAACGCCACCATGTTGAATAACGCTTTTCGTGCAGCCACAGGACGTCGTGTTACGACTCAAACTGTGCGCAGTAGGCTGCATGAAGCGCAACCTCACTCGACGTCCATGGCGAGGTCCATCTTTGCAACCACGACATCATGCAGCGCGGTACAGATGGGCCCAACAACATGCCGAATGGACCGCTCAGCATTGGCATCACGTCCTCTTCACCGATGAGTGTCGCATATGCCTTCAACTAGACAATCGTTGCAGACGTTTGGAGTCGACCCAGTCAGTCTGAACGCCTTAGACACAGCGAGTGTAGCAAGGTGGAGGTTCCCTGCTGTTTTAGGGTGGGATTATGTGGGGCCGACGTACGCCGTTGGTAGTCATGGAAGGCCCTGTAACGGCTGTACGATACGTGAATGCCATCCACCGACCGATAGTGCAACCATATCGGCAGCATATTGGCGAGGCATTCGTCTTCATGGACGACAATTCGCTCCCTCATCGTGCACATCTTGTGATTGACTTCCTTCAGGATAACGACATCGCTCGACTAGAATGGCCAGTTTGTTCTCCAGACGTGAACCCTATCGAAAATGCCTGGGAGAGATTGAAATGGGCTGTTTATGGACGACTTGAGCCACCAACCACTCTGAGGGATCTACGCCGAATCACCGTTGAGGAGTGGGACAATCTGGACCAACAGTGCCTTGATGAACTTGTGGATAGTATGCCACAACGAATACAGGCATGCATGAATGCAAGAGGACGTGCTACTGGGTATTAGAGGTACCGATGTGTACAGCTATCCGGACCACCATAACTGCAGATTTCGCTCTATGGTGGTACCACATGCAATGTGTGGTTTTCATGGCAATAAAAAGGGCGGAAATGATTTTTGTATTGATCTTTATTCCGATTTTCTGTACAGGTTCCGGAACTCTCGGAACCGAGGTGACGCAAAACTTTTTTTTTTATGTGTGTAGTTGTGAATTCGTGAACATGCTCCCCTTTCTATGTTTTTACAGTTCGCTGGTACCGGACGACAGACCCAATGACGAGATTTCGGTTAAACGGGCAGCGGCGGAGATTCGCTAGTCGGGTCTACGAGCGTCCGTGACGGGCGAGTTCGGAGGTGACGTCACAGGACACGCTGGTGCGTTTAAAGCGAGTGTACGGAGCTCATTTCCGATTCTACCGCCCCCCTGGCGCTGTCTGCAGACACTGCCCGCCACCTCACACGTCGCACCTCGCTTCATAACTCTTACGTACAGTGTGCAGTACAACGCATAAGGGTACTTCGTACCAGTGCTAGCGACCTTCTCTCACGTCCAGTCTCCTATGGCACGACGGAAACATGACCACGTGCCTCCGTACGTGCTTTAATCTCTAGTACACTAACTACTATGTGATATATATGAGGATATAATACACCATGTTATGAATCCTCCCAGGAACGGCACGTGCCGTGACGAGCGCATGTGCCGACAACAAAGGATGAGTCAAGGAGTAATTAATGTATATAAAAGAAGGTGACAGATTCGGGACCTTTTGATGAGGAACAAATCGCTGCTCCATTATTTTTGTATCACTTTTATTTTTTATATATAAACTGCTGGACTATGGAAATGGTCGGTTGCTTTTTGTCCCAAAGGTTTCGTGCGCTGGCGCAGCCTCGGCCGTCGGTTTGGCGTCTTTTCTGTATTCGTACGCGCCTCAAGGCCAAGAAGACTCTCCGTTTAAACTTAAATCTTTTTAATGGCTGATGCCGTATTGAACAAATTATTAATTCCTTTCCAGATGACGGCAGCCGAAATGTATTAACATATTTCGGTTCCTATATGTGTAGAAAATTTCTACTATAAAGTCTCTTTCCTTTCTACAATTATTTTGATACGGCTCAAAATATATGAATATAGCCACGAATTAAAGTGTCAAAATAATTGTAGAAAGGAAGAGGAACCGAAATATGTTAACAGATATCGACTGCCGTCATTTCGCAGGAGGCGTGCCAGAGATAAATCCCTGCAGTCGCGCTATCCTCTGTGTCCTCGGGTGCTCAGATGGATAGGGCGTCTGCCATGTAAGCAGGAGATCCCGGATTCGAGTCCCAGTCGGGGCACACATTTTCATCTGTCCCCGTTGACGTATGTCAACGCTTGTAAGCAGCTAAGGGTGTTCATTTCATTGTAATTTCATTCTAACGAGCTGCATGGTCACCGATGGTATCTGTTCTTTCGGACATGTCCGAAAGAACAGATACCATCTTAGTATATAAATAGACAGATAAGTTTATACAGTCACAGACACTGGTAAGATGTGAATCCTCGGTGGATGGATCAGTCGCAGGTAGCTGACGTATCGGAGCTGATGGTTTGCTGAGATATATGGCTTCCTCGCAGATATTCTTGAGCCCTTCTTCGTTCAGGTGACACTAACAGTAACCCTCATCTGCAGCTGTAAGACGAAGGTGTGGCGGGGAACGAAAGGGCGGATGTAGCAGCCAGGGAAGCGTCTGGCAATCCCCCGCATGCTATCACCTCTCTGTTGAGGTACAGAGTCACATGTCGATGGGAAGATGATTAGCTGGAAGTGACAGATAATAAGCAGTGCCATCGTTACATATGTCCTCTAGCCGTTCCTGCTTAGCCATTTTGCACTTCCTGTCAATCTCATTTTTTAAAAGTTTGTATTCCCTTTCGTTTGCTCCATTTGCTGCATTTTTAAATTTTCTCGTTTCATCAATTAAATTTAATATATCCTGTCCAAGGATTTATCTTTTTACCTGTTTGATCCTCCGCTGCCATCGCTATTTCATCTCGTAGAGCTACCCATTTGTCTTATACTGTATTCCCTTCCCCTATTCTACTCAGCACTGCCTAATGCTTCTTCAGAAACTCTCAAAAACCTCTGGTTCTTTCAACTAACCCAGGTCATATCTCCTTGATTTCCTATCTTTTTCCAGTTTCTTCCATAACCAATAGCTCATAACGAATAAATTGTAGTCAGAGTTCACATTACCCCTGGAAAGTCTTCAAATTTAAAATCTGGTTCCTAAATCTCTGTCTAACCACTACATAATCAACCTGAAACCTCTGGTTCTTTCAACTAACCCAGGTCATATCTCCTTGATTTCCTATCTTTTTCCAGTTTCTTCCATAACCAATAGCTCATAACGAATAAATTGTAGTCAGAGTTCACATTACCCCTGGAAAGTCTTCAAATTTAAAATCTGGTTCCTAAATCTCTGTCTAACCACTACATAATCAACCTGAAACCTTAGAGTCTCCCCAGGTGTTTTCATTTACAAATAATCTACTTTTTACGATTTTTAAACCATGTGTTAGTGATCATTAGATTATGCCCTGTGCAAAATTCTACCACGCGGCTTCCTCTTTCCCCCAGTCCATATTCACCTGCTATTTTTCCTTCTTTTCCTTTTCCTACTGCCGGCCGGAGTGGCCTAGCCGTTCTAGGCGCTTCAGTCTGGAATCGTGCGACCGCTACGGTAGCAGGTTCGAATCCTGCTCGGGTATGGATGTGTGTGATGTCCTTAGGTTAGTTAGGTTTAAGTAGTTCTAAGTTCTAGGGGACTGATGACCTCCGATGTTAAGTCCCATGGTGCTCAGAGCCATTTGAACCTTTTCCTACTATCGAATTCCAGTTCCTTAAAAATGAATTTTTTCATCTCCTTTAACTATCTGAATAATTTCTTTTATCTCATTATACATTTCTTCAATCTCTTCATCATCTGCAGAGCTAAATGGTGTACGCGAGGGCTTCCTGTCTATCTATAATTCTTTCACTACGCTGTTCTTAGTAGCTTAGCCGCCTTCCTATTTTCTTACTCATTATTAAACACACTCATGCATTACCTCTGTTTGACCCTGTATTCACCTGACCAGAAGTCCTGTTCCTCCTGTCACCGAACTTCACTAATTCCCACTGCATCTAACTTCAGCCTATCCACTTCCTTTTTTAAATTTTCTAACTCCATGCCCGATTAAGGGATCTAACATTTCATGCTTCAGTCTGTAGAATACCAGTGTTGCTTCTCGTGATGACGACGTCCTCCTGAGTAGTCCTGGCCGTAGATTCAAATGAGGGACTATTTTACCTCCGGAACATTTTATCCAAAAGGACTTCATCATCATTTAATCATACAGTAGAGCTGTATGTCCTCGGGAAAAAATACAGTTGTTGTTTCCCCTTGTGCACATGAACTACACAAAAGTTAATGACTCGATGACAGTGTTCTCATAAAAGAAAGAGTTATGCGTTGTCGGACACTGCAGCGAATGACATAATAGGCCATAATAGGGCGAAATCGCGACGCTGAAAAAACAGGGGTTAATAGCAGGACATGAAGAAGTAGTCGATTTTAAACTACTGTAGGACTGTGGGTGCTACTAGACAGAAAATTGTCGTAGAATGGGACGGCTGTCTTTTATACTGCCCACTGGTTCTGGGAACTATGGGAACGCAATGTAGGGCAGTGAGGGTGGGGGTGTCGGGGGTGCAAGAGAGGTGAGCTGCCAGCCGGCTGTTTTCCAGGAAGTCTGGAAGCTGAGTGTTCTCCTCTCGCCTAGCCTTCCCGGAACGTCCTTTGGGCGGGACACCTCTTCTGTCCTCTCCTCCGGAGTATACATGGCCGCCGACTGGCGCTCCCGTGCTTGCAGCACCCAGCACAGCCAGACGCCGGCGGCTCCTCTTATCTTAATCCGCGACTCCGGTTATCGGTCGCTGCCCACTGGCCACCATAAAGACAGCAACACGTTTAGTGCGGGCTAGCTTCGCCCATTAACCGCTGTATATACTGCACATTGCTCTGAAACACCACTTTTGGCACTACCAGAAATGAAGTGCGTCATCAACCGCACTCTCTAGCCACTGCTTTATGCTCGGCGATTGTTCTGTTAGAGACACATAAAGATTCATGTCGCTGAGATAAGGGCCTGAGATGTACATGCAGTTAGATGGCTGGCTGGGGAAGTTCGCCGCAGCAGTTGGTCTGCACTGTCATGAGGGAGGGGGCAGGGGGGGGGAGGAGGGGGTGCTCCAGTGCACCACCCCCAAGTTGTTGTGCAGAGACCTAGGGAGGTGGCCGAGGCAGTGTCTAGTTAACCCGTGACTACAAATGGGAGTCAGACTCCAAACTGTTCGATGCTCGGCGGTTTCACATTGTAGGCCATGCGGTAACCGCGCAAGTACAACAGTACCTTCAAACTAAGCTCACCTAAGATGTACGTGCAAAGTCGAGAAACAGCATCTGTTTCTTAGTATTTGCTGCTGAAATTAGCGATGCAATTTACGGAGTCATTTTGACTCTAAAAAATGGTTCAAATGGTTCTGAGCACTATGGGACTCAACTGCTGAGGTCATTAGTCCCCTAGAACTTAGAACTAGTTAAACCTAACTAACCTAAGGACACCACAAACATCCATGCCCGAGGCAGGATTCGAACCTGCGACCGTAGCGGTCTTGCGGTTCCAGACTGTAGCGCCTTTAACCGCACGGCCACTTCGGCCGGCCATTTTGACTCTATATCGGTGATGTAGAGGCTTATCTCACGAGGGGTAAGATAGATACTGCCTACAGGAAAATTAAAGAGACCTTTGGAGAAAAGAGAACCACTTGCATGAATATCAAGAGCTCAGATGGAAAGCCAGTTCTAAGCAAAGAAGGGAAGGCAGAAAGGTGGGAGTATATAGAGGGTCTATACAAGGGCGATGTTCTCGAGGACAATATCATGGAAATGGAAGAGGATGTAGATGAAGATGAAATGGGAGATATGATACTGCGTGAAGAGTTGGACAGAGCACTGAAAGACCTAAGTCGAAACTAGGCCCCGGGAGTAGACAACATTCCATTAGAACTACTGACAGCCTTGGGAGAGCCAATCTTGACAAAACTATACCATCTGGTGAGCAAGATGTATGAGACAGGCGAAAGTCCCTCAGACTTAAAGAAGAATATAATAATTCCAATCCCAAAGAAAGCAGGTGTTGACGGATGTGAAAATTACCAAACTATCAGTTTAATAAGTCACGGCTGCAAAACACTAACGCGAATTCTTTACAGACGAATGGAAAAACTGGTAGAAGCAGACCTCGCGGAAGATCATTTTTGATTCCGTAGAAATGTTGGAACACGTGAGGCAATACTGACCCTACGACTTATCTTACAAGAAAGATTAAGGAAAGGCAAATCTACGTTTCTAGCATTTGTAGACTTAGAGAAAGCTTTTGACAATGTTGACTGAAATACTCCATTTCAAATTCTGAAGGTGGCAGGGGTAAAATACAGGGAGCGAAAGGCTATTTACAATTTGTACAGAAACCAGATGGCGGTTATAAGAGTCGAGGTACATGAAACGGAAGCAGTGGTTGGGAAGGAAGTGAGACAGGGTTGTAGCCTATCACCGACGTTATTCAATCTGTATATTGAGCAAGCAGTAAAGGAAACAAAAGAAAAATTCGGAGTAGGAATTAAAATCCGTGGAGAAGAAATAAAAGCTTTAAGGTTCGCCGACGACATTGTAATTCTGTCAGAGACAGCAAAGGACTTGGAAGAGCAGTTGAACGGAATGGATAGTGTCTTGAAAGGAGGATATAAGATAAACATCAACAAAAGCAAAACCAGGATAATGGAATGTAGTCGAATTAAGTCGGGTGATGCTGAGGGAATTAGATTAGGAAATGAGACACCTAAAGTAGTAAAGGAGTTTTGCTATTTGTGGAGCAAAATAACTGATGATGGTCTAAGTAGAGAGGATATAAAATGCAGACTGGCAATGGCAAGGAAATCGTTTCTGAAGAAGAGAAATTTGTTAACATCGAGTATAGATTTAAGTGTCAGGAAGTCATTTCTGAAAGTATTTGTATGGAGTGTAGCGATGTATGGAAGTGAAACATGGACAATAAATAGTTTGGACAAGAAGAGAATAGAAGCTTTCGAAATGTGGTGCTACAGATGAATGCTGAAGATTAGATGGGTAGATCACATAATTAATGAGGAAGTATTGAACAGAATTGGAGAGAAGAGAAATTTGTGGCACAACTTGACTAGGAGAAGGGATCGTTTGGTGGGGTATATTCTGAGGCATCAAGGGACCACCAATTTAGTACAGGAGGGCAGCGTGGAGGGTAAAAATCGTAGAGGGAGACCAAGAGACGAGTACACTAAGCAGATTCAGAAGGATGTAGGCTGCAGTAGGTACTGGGATATGAAGAAGCTTCCACAGGATAGAGTAGCATGGAGAGCTGCATCAAACCAGTCTCAGGACTGAAGACCACAACAACAACAACATCGGTGATCGCACGAGAAAAATTGTTAAGCCTCATCACTTAATTTATACACTTCGGAAGAGATTTTAAATATATTTATCGCCACAAAATCTCTTTAAACCTTTAAACTTCATGTTCGCCAGGAAGTGACAAAATCAACAACAGAAAGGTTCTTGCAGTATATATATATATATATATATATATATATATATATATATATATATATATATAAATAATCACAAGCTTAGAGCATGTGAACAGCGCCTCTAAAGCTGTGGGCACACGGACCGTGCTTTCGAACGTGAGCGTGCCGAGTTCAGCGTGATGCTGAACGCTCAGAAGCGATGCTAGTTGTGCGTACGGTATGTCTGCCTCAAAGTGGTACACGCGAGCGCAGCGCTCTTCGGCGGCAGTTATCGGTTGTGTCTGGCTCGCATATCACACTGTTAACGAAATGGACGCGCGTAAAATTTCTACATTAGCTCTATTAAAACAAGCAGTGCAAGCTGTCTTGCAGATAAAGCCAATTGAACAAACTCATTATTCAGAAAAATCGCTCTCATACACTGAAGCACCAAAGAAACTGGTTTAGGCATGCGTATTAAAATACAGGGGTATGTAAATACGCAGATTACGGCGCTACGGTCGGCAATGCCTACATAAGACAACAACTGTCTGGCGCAGTTGTTAAGGCGCGTGCGCACTAGCAAATAACTTCCGCAAGTAATTTATGCAAGTACTTGCTGAGGTGCTTACATTAGTATGAAAACTTGCGCAAGTTGACTTCTGCGAATCGTTTCGGAAAGTTAATTTCATGAACTTGCTGCAAGTACTTGCGGAAGTGTATCCGCTACAGTTCGCGTTGTGGGACAAGCAAGTTGTAGATTACAATGTCGTGTGCACAAACCAGACCAGCCGCCAGTGTTGTTGTATTGTTATTGTTAAAGAAAAAGCGTGACGAAAAACGAAAAGTTAAGAAAAAGAGATGTGTTTGGGTAAAGAAATGAATACAGAGGCGATCATGCTTAAGTTTCCAAGAAACACTAATGAACGAACTGAAATCAGAGGACTTTGCTCAGATTACAAACTTTCTGATGATGTCTTTTGCAAATTTTGAACACCTCTTGTCAATTGTAGAATCAAATATTCGGAAACAAGATACAAATATGCGGCAAGCTACATCACCAAGAGATCGTCTTCCAATTACTCTTCGATTTTTAGCCACAGGTAAGAGAATAAAAAAAGTAAAGGTCAAATAAATTTATTGTCAATAGTCGTACATTTATATTTATTTCACTGAATTACTTTATTTTTATTTTTAGGCGACAGTTTTCACTCTTTGATGTACCTTTTCCGAGTATCTGTTTGCACGATCTCTCGAGTTGTTACGGACTGCTGTGTGGCTCTATATGAATGTTTGAAAAGAGAATATTTAAAGATTAGTATTTTGATATTTCATAACTCACACAAATAATTCCCTTAAGCAGAAAATTTACGAAACAGTTACCTTGTGGATGATGAACATGAGCAATATCAGAAATAATAATTACTTTCTCTGATGGTGTGCAGATGAAACTGCTTCACCTGTCATCCAAGGATTAGTTATAGTTTCATCTTCCTCAGATACTTCGAATATTGCCTTTTGTATTATCATCCTTAACTTTTTTCGACTTGACATTTGTGTTAATAACCTTAATTCCGATGCCACATAGTCTCCAAACACCTGATGTTCATCAACAGGTTTGTGCATAGCTTCCATTGCCTTGTTTAGAATAGTGTCTGAATTTTCCTCGGTATTTTTTTTTCTTTTCAAAAATCTTTTTTCCTGTGCTTTTTCCTGGACTGCATCTGTCTCACACTCATCATTTTCATTGACGTTTTCTGATCCCTAAAATAAACATTGTAATGCAATATTTATCTTCAAAGGGATAAATTTCAGTTACAATTTTGTTCTCTATAATTTTAGGTACCTTCAACAGAAGAAGAATGATTACAAATCGCTACTGATTTTGAGAATAGATGGGATTTTCCAAACTGTATTGGCGCTATGGATGGAAAGGAGGCAGTCTGAACTTTAATTGTGAAGGGAACCACAGTATTGTGCTATTGGCACTACGGAGTTATATACTTCGATGTGGGCAGTAATGGTAGAATATCTAATGGTGGAGTTTTTAATAATTGTAGACTGTCAGAATATCTTGAGTCTAATTCTTTGAATGTACCAGTTCCTCTAAATTTACCTGGTAGAACTGTGCAGATACCTTACGTCATTGTTGCTGATGATGCATTTGCTCTAAAAAATTATATTATGAAGCCCTACCCTTTTAGAGGCCAACCTGTGAAAAATCGTGTATTTAACTATCGGCTCTCTAGAGCAAGAAATGTGCCTAAAAACTTGTTTGGGCTTATATGCACACGTTTTCGAGTATTACGAACGCAAATTCTTCTAAACCCAGAGAAATCGAGGCAAATTGTCAAAGCGATTTCTGCTCTTCACAATTTTTCACTCACAGAAGAGAGTAGAAATTCCGTTTATGCCCCATCTGGTACATTTGATTCTCAAGATTTACAGACGCAAGGAGAATGGCACAAAGACATATGGTCAGAAACTAATATACCGCTGGAACCAATAAACATACATAATTGGCCACAGATGGCCAAGGAAGTCAAAAATGATTTCACAAACTACTTTGTTTCACCAGAAGGGGAAGTAGCCTAGCAATACAGACGATGCAGAATATTAAATTTGTTTCACTTACCATATTATCTTCGATTTCTTTTGGTGTGTAGGAACGAAACATAAATTTCATGGAATCAAAGAATTCCCATTTACTTTTAGTCGTCTGAACTTTGTCTACTTTTTTTTCTTCGATTTATTTAGTTCTTGATTATACAGCGTACGTAAATTGTGGATTTTTTCCGTATTTCTGGCTTTGTAGTGTAGAATTCTGACGCAATAATTTCCAATGCGTCTTGTTTTTTAACCGATTTTTAAAGTCCAGGTTTTGTGTGTTCCAAAACACGGGAAAACACTCCACTCGCTGAATAAGCCATTGTGTTTTTTCATTCGTCCACACGAACTTCAACACCGACATTTCGTACTGTATACACTTCTGCAAGTTCCGAGAAAACTTCCCGCAACTGGCAAGTCCAGCAAGTAATTGCAGCAAGCTACGGAGAACCGTTTAAACTAGCTTTCGGAAGCTACTCCTCCAATTTGACCGAACTTGCGGAAGTCAACTTGCTGCAGGTGTTTCCACATGCAAATAACTTGAAGACGTAGCTTCTGCAAGCGGCTTGCGGAAGTTTACTTGCTAGTGGACACGTGCCTTAGATCGGTTACTGCTGCTGCAATGGCAGATTATCAAATCTGAAGTGAGTTTGAATGTGGTGTTATAGTCGGCGCACGAGCGACGGGACACAGCATCTCCGAAGTGACGATGAAATGGGAATTTTCCCTTATGACCATTTTACGAGTGTACCGTGAATATCAAAAATCCGGTAAAACATCAAATCTCCGACATCGCTGCGACTGGAAAAAGATCCTGCAAGAACGGGACAAACGACAACTGAAGAGTATCCTTCAACGTGACAGAAGTGCAGTCCTTCCGCAAATTGCTCCAGATTTCAATGCTGGGCCATCCACAAGTGTCAGCGTACGAACCAGTCAACGAAACATCGGCTTTCGAGCCGAAGACCCACTTGTGTACCCTTGATGACTGCACGACACAAAGCCTGAGTCTGTAAACACTTCCGCTGGCCACCAAACTCCCCAGACATGAACATTATTGAGCGTATATGTGATGTCTTGCAACATGCTGTTCAGAAGAGATCTCTACCCCCTCGTACTCTTACGGATTAATGGAAAGCCCTGCACGATTCATGATGTCAATTCCCTCTCGCATTACTTCCGACATTAGTCGAGTCCATGCAGCTCGTGTTCCGGCACTTCTGCGTGCTCGCGGAACCCTACACGATATTAGGCGGTTGTATCAGTTTCTTTGGCTCTTTAGTGTATATCAATATTGATTTCGTGTAAAGAAAGCATTGGACACTTTAATACTGATGGTTCGTTTTTTGATATAGATCTAATGAATTATGCCCTTTTAAACATCTACTTCATCTCATTTCCATGTAACTCGTATAGTGTGGCACATTTTAGAAGCAAATTCCAAATAGGACAACTTTTCGCACAGTTGCTTTTCCAGCCTTAAAAATCTAGTTCTATACGACAAGAGCTGCCAAGTTCTCACAAACACATCGTCAATGGAACATTTTTTGAGTGGTCTGTGCTTCCAAATACTTGAACCCACTCCGCTCAGTGTCCCCCTCGTCGTAATCTGCACACCATCGATTTACTCCACTTCTACATTTTGCTTGCGCGCTACGTCACCTTTTTCGCCAGCACTGTAGCTCTTTCCTCCTCCTCGTCGTCGACACGAGAAAGCTACCGCGGCCGCCTACTGAGGCACATCCCGCGGTCACTTGCTATGCTTTAGCTTGCCAATCGCAAGAGGCTAGCTGCTTGTAAGAACGGCAGGTGGCCCCAGGACACATGCGGCAAGGAACGATTTGCTACCGGGTGTATTCAGTTCGCTCCATGACCACCGAAAGAATCTTCTGCATATCTCGAGGGAGACCATCGGCAAACATACTGCCTGATTAATGACATTCCATCCCGACCCACCTACTGTTTCATTAGGCGGTTGCATCGCTGACCTACATTGGTAAGGTAACAGCTGATGCGTTGCTGGTTCGCGTTTTCTAATAGGATCTGATACTTTCTCATTAGTTCAATAGAAGTACGTTTTGTAATATTCGATGTTATCTAAATATATATTCGCTCTCTCAGGAATGAGTTTGTTGGATTGGCTTTATCTGCTAGACAGCTTGTCCTACTTGCACTAATAAATTTAGAACTTTCTTCTTCCAAGCTTTATATTTCATATGTTTTTAAAATTTTGCTACCGAATAACAACAGTGATCAAGTAAGAATGACCTTAGGGTGTTACTAAGACATGACAGTGGTATCTCGTGTAGACTATTATAAAATTGTATCGCACTATTTGTAATGTAATTTTTATGACCTCATGTGCTTACTGACAGGGCATGGTACTTTTCTTTCTGCCTTATAACATGCTGATGGATATTGAACTTTTAATTCATGTATACTACAGACAGAACAACATGACTAATATATGGAGAAGAGAGAAAATGTGCCTCGATGCGAGCGATGAGTGTGTCCGCTGTCCACATGCTCAGAGACGTCGAAGTAGGGTGGCAAACCCTCGTGCACAAACCACAACCTCCCGCGGACAGCGATATGTGCCGTCGCTACCAACTGTGGCAGTACGTGTCTAAAAGAACGGCCGCTAACGCGCTTCATTCCCATGAACTGGCAGCAGATAAGGTACATTTAGTTGAGCGTGTACAGTTCCTACTCACAAGCTGATACAGCAATCGTTGCTGGTGACGTCAGACGAATGGTGATTTTTGTTACACCACTGGCTACTTCTGCACCGAAAACACCACCACGGATGAAACAGGCCTCCGACGTGCGGAGTAATATATACGTAGTGTGGAAATCTCGGCACTGCACAACTGCGCTGGATGAACCATCCAACTTTGCGTTCAAGGTAATTTGGCTGCGGCAGCAACAAAACAGTACCCTCGAAGTTTCAGTCCACTAAGAGCTGTCTCTTCCATTTAGGTTGACTTTCCTCTCTAAACTGATTCGACTTTTTCGGTACTACAGTGTATGGCTCCATACACTCAATGCACGTCGGCAAATTGCTGCGCTTCCCATAACTAGTCATCCAATGTGAACAGCGATAAACTACACGCCGCCAGACCGCGGGCGAGTGTGTGTTGCTTTCCAAGCGTGGAAGCGACAGGCAGCTGTTAGTCCTGGAACGTACCCAGTCCACAGATACGTGACTCACGCGCATTGCTCAGTCAGTCAGCTGAAATACTCGTTTACTCACAGTATTCGGTTCAGGACGGTCTCCCGTCCTCCTTCGCAGCTCTGGAACACGCTATACAAGTAATTGTAGTAAGTGTCAGCCCGTCAATAGGAAAGTGTTTTACTTCTGAAAAAGTAATAATTTAATTTTGCTAACGCTTTAGAGTGGTGCTTCGGGAGCAACGATTTTATGTTAGGTATTTTTCTCTCTGTTGCAGGTAGGTAAAGCCATCAGACAATGCAGAGATTGTGATCGAGCCACTGCGAGTTACGTACAACGCAAGGTGAGTGAAACCGGTTTTGCGCAGGAACGCGCGGACTCTAAGGCATACATGACTCGCAAGTTCGCTTCTTGTGGCTTGCAGATTATTAGAATACTTCTCTGTTCTATTAGCATCGGTTTAGTTTGCAAAGTGCATTTCAGCATGAGCAGGAAGGGGTCAGAAACGTAGAATAGCATTGCTCATGAGGAGTAAAAGACTCCCTTAAGACCTGGTACAAGGCCAGCTGACATGGAATTATCGCGACGCCTTTGGAAGACAATTAACAAGATTGGCACAGGCCATGCCATTTGTGTGATAGGGAAAGTCTTCATCTTCTCAGTGCGATTGTCGCAACGAACGTCAGACCATCAAACACGCTGTAATAAGCTGTAGGATATGAGCTTACACTGCAGACGTAGATGATTTCTTTGGAATGGACTGAAAATTTAGATATTAATTTGTACATTTGGTGTTTTAGTCCCGTCTATTTTGTAAAATTGTGCAGTTTGTGTATGTTAGTTACACTTCAGTTTGTATTGCCATACGCTAAAGAAAAGTGGCTCAGGTTAATGACCGGCCGTCAGGTTCTGGGCGCTGCAGTCTGGAACCGGGCGGCCACTGCGGTCGCGGGTTCGAATCCTGCCTCGGGCATGGGTGTGTGTGATGTCCTTAGGTTAGTTAGGTTTAATTAGTTCTAAGCACTAGGCGACTGATGACCTCAGAAGTTAAGTCGCATAGTGCTCAGAGCCATTTGAACCAGGTTAATGAACAGTTCCTTGGGACCCGCTCCTTCGCGAACGACGCGCCTCTAGTGGCCACTGCCCTGCACTGTGACAGCAAACAGTGGACCACGGCTACAGTGCCTTGAGTACCTGAGGGAGGACAACGTCACTTTTGCTCAAGCGACTGTCCACTGAGCGGGAGAAGATCCAAGTCGAGCAGTGCATTATCATTGGCTGTACCACCATTCTAGTGTATAAGGACCCTGACTTTTTCTTTTCCTACGGTGGATATCAAGAGCATCGTTTGCATCAACCCACGTGTATTGGAGTCTGAACTAGGTACTGAGTCAGTGACACGCTTCACACTTCAAACAGAATCCTGCTCTCCTCGACAAAACTGATGCGTAACTATTGAGCATGTCGTGAGCCTGAGGGCAGACTGTTTGAAATCCTGTTGTAAATTTTTCGAAGATATCTCAAATAAAAGACATCTCAAATAAAATGGGCAGTTCGCCCATTGTCCTCGTAGGATGCCTTCCGCAGTCGAAGGCGAAACGTTAGGGGAGGGTTTTATGTATGGACCACGGCATCTCAGCCCGGAAGTGTTAAGTGATGACAACACCTGCCGTGAAAGCCTTCATTCTGTGATCAAAATATTATATGCTCCACTAAATTTCAGGTGTGCAGCCGCATGAATTCTTCTAATATTTCCGTTATATATCGTTCAGCTATCTTCAGAGTGAGCCGAATAACTGCTCCAGCACTTGCTCCGTCCTTTTAAACTCGTGGACCGCGTCAAAGCGCACGCGGCCACAGATACACAGGTGCCAGAGACGTTGATCAGTGGCAAATAAGCCCATTGCGCGTGAATAATATCTGTAACTGCGCAGTCGATCCACGCTGGGATATCGATGTATCACATTGAAGTGCACTGTCGCGGCGTCTTTGTTAGTTTGTTAAAGAAAACGCCGGATTCCAAGACGTGTCCAAGCAGAAGTCGCTGCCGGCCGCTGTGGCCGAGCGGTTCTAGGCGATTCAGTCCGGAACCGCGCCAATGCAGGTTCGAATCCTGCATCGGGCGTGGATGTGTGTGATGTCCTTAGGTTAGTTAAGTAGTTCTAAGTTCTAAGGCACTGATGACCTCAGATGTTAAGTCCCATAGTGCTCACAGCCATTTCAACCATTTTGAACCAGAAGTCGCTGTCTATTAACTAAATTCGTGCCAAGCTAATTTGCATTGCCTATTTCACCACCGAGTCCCATAAAATGATTTAGACGTTAAAATTTCGACGTTTCCGTAGAACATAGAGTGACCAGTATCAATACAGAGTTGAGTTATAGCCGATTTATTTGGCCGGATGTACCTGCGATCTTCCGTACTTCCTTCATGGACTTTACGTGTCGTCTGTCCGATATATGAGAGAGCACATTCGCAGGGGATCTTGTAAACCCGAGCGTTCCGGGGAATAAAATCATCTGTAAAAAACCCAACAGTGTAAAAATCACTGTTACTTTGTGCTGTCCTGTTTTTGACGATAGGCATCCAACGGACAGACGATTCATACAGTCCATGAAAGATGTACGGAACACAGCAGATGCACCCGCCTCTTGCAGCCCAATAAATCAGGTGTGGCAAACACTATATTGATAGTGCTTACTCTATTTTGTACCAAAACGTCAAAATTTTAGCGTCTACTTCATATTTCTGAGACCTGGTGATGAAAGAGGCAATTTAAATCTGCTTGGCGACTAATTTAATTAATAGCGGTTGCGGCTTCGGTTTGGATAAGTCTTGGAATCCGCACTTTCTGCTATAAACTTACAAGACATTGCGGCTCAGAGTGATACATATCGACACCCCGGCGTGGGTCGGCCGTGCAGCCACAGATCTAATTAATGTATATGTTGTACCTCTTTGCCGCCGATCAACGTGTCTGGCGCCTGTGTATCCGTGGCCGCATGCGCAGCGGCGAGTCTGCGAATTTAGAAGGACGGAGCGAGCGGTGGAGGGTCAGTTCGAGTGAGTATGGCGAGTGAGGCAGAGCGCTACGCGAACGGAGCACAAGATCCGCGTGCACTGACTTCGTGCACTCGTCCCGTTCCGCCGAGGCGTCGACTTGGCCAGCCGCTTTACGGCTGGAATCCGCCACGTTGGAGATTAGGGGGAGGGTGCACCTTTCTTACCGATTCTAACACTCACCGGATTTGACATAAGATTAAATATTAGGATAGATGTAGGATAAGTTAGGATAGTAACACTAGAGTAGCACTGCAGCGATCAACAACTGCGGGCCAGCCCGGTGCCAGGGGCATGTTCACCGGGATTACCTCGGTGAACACGGCCAAGAATGTAGGTTTATATAAACGCTGGCACACCTGTAACGCTGCAGGTTAAGTAGATTAGCATAAGTAGTAAATAGTCAAACATTAGTAACCCAAAACATAGCAGTAGTGCCCATAGTGCATGAGTAAAAGATCTAACATTCTTAGAAATAAGCTGCAGTAATAATAATTGTATTGTATCAATTAGGACCCACTAATTGTTGAAGGTGGTGGCTTGTTGATGTATCATATATATTGAAGAATAAAGAATTAAAAAAAAAAAAGATCCGCGCGCATCGACTCACCCAGCGGACGTGGCAGAAGCGACGGTAGTACCTCTGATGCGCCTCATGGCTTTCCAGAGCGTGCTCCCCCTAGACTGCAGGCACTGCAACACCAGCTGTAACAGGCGACTGCTGCACCTGCGATATGTCACGTGATTTTCCGCAGCATGCTGCCTCCGTAATAGCAATGGTCGGCACAACGGCGGACAAGCCCATGGGTTGGCACGCCACAGATGCTTTTCGAGGGCGGCATGTAGTGGGGGCAATACACTCCTACGGTGTCGCAACAACATTGGACGTTTGGGGTCGGCAGACGACTCAGGCCAGCAGTAAGACAGATGGCTTTCTGGACGGGACCACGGCTGCGCACGCTTCTGCGTCTGCTGAGCGGTAGTGGGGCGTTGAGCATGCTCCAACTCCTGCAGCTTCCAGCGGCGAACGTGATTCGTCATCTGCACCAGTGCCAAACGTACGGACTAATTTGGCGTATTCGAAATGGCCGAAGAAAATCTGGCCTTAGTCATGGCAGTCTGGCTCACTAATAGGCCAGCTGAGGATGAAATGTCGGCTAGTGCGGCCGAGCGGTTCTAGGCGCTTCAGTCTGGAACCGCGTGACCGCTACGGTCGCAGGTTCGAATCCTGCCTCGGGCATGGATGTGTGTGATGTCCTCAGGTTAGTTAGGTTTAAGTAGTTCTAAGTTCTAGGGGACTGATGACCACAGATGTAAAGTCCCATAGTGCTCAGAGCCATTTCATTTTGAGGATGAAATGGAGGTAGAAATCCAATCGCGGAAGCACCGAGCTGACGCGACTGCTGTGCTAAGACCCAGAAAACGTACGCCATCTACCGGTTTCAAACCACGAGTTTACCCGAAGTAAGGCCTCTCCAAAGTGCACTAAAGCCAAAGAGAGACCACCATTGATGAGGACAGCTTCACCAAGACAAATTGTAAGATGTGGGAACCGAAAACCGTTTTGTCAGCCTTAGCGGCACTGCCGCTGAGGCTCAGTCTTCTGAAATGGACATATAAATGTTACCAGACCAGAATAAAAGGACTCCAGCCTTACCATCTGTTATCGTACAGCAAATAAAAAATCAAATCAGTAGCGCTGTAGACTTCATAGTCCGAATCACAGCACGAGATTTATACAAAATGACAGTTCGTACATAATAAGATTATTAAGAACTCACAGAGCTCATTAAAAACGAAAAACTGCCCAACTTTACACACTCGTCGTAGCCAAAAAAGCTCATTAGAAAAGTATTCCGAAAAGTGCCGTTCAACATGAAATCAGACACTTCTGCCAAGAATTAGAGGGTCAGGTCTTCCCAACACGATCCGTATCGAAAATGAAGTCCCCCAAAATCCACTCTTTTGTGTGGTGCTTCTCGACAATGTCGCGAATGCAAAATCTTCCAAGTGGAGAAAGTAGCGAACATTAAATGTGACGTTGAAAAACTTTGCGGCAGACGTCAACGAGTACTGTGGTTTCGTTGCCAGGACATGGCTCGATTCTGTACTATGCCCGAAAAATGTGTGAAATGTGCCGGCAACCATCCCATCAAAGAATGTACCCTTCCGCGGACAGACGCACCAGACTGCTGCAACTGCCCCAAAAAGCACGTCGCGAATTACAGAGGCTGTGCAGTCTTTAAACGCGGCGCTGCGAAAAATAATTCCCGCGTGATTTCCGCGAAAGTACTCGTACAATTATAAAGAGCCTTGCTCTTGCCGCGAATGCTACTGGTTTTTTCAGTGCTCCGCAAGAGACTCGTAATCCACCTCACGAAGGTGCGAATCGTGTTGGTACTCTGATTTTTGAGAACAGCCAGCGCTCCAAAGTTGCTGACGGTGCCGAACGGGCATGGCTGCACTATCTCACTCTTGAGTTATGTGTGTGTTTACACGGAATTGTTTGAGCCCTCTGATCCAACTGAACCGATCACTGACAGGAAATTGACATGTTCGGTTATTCGTGGATTGCATGTTCCCAAACAACGGTGGAATTTGTATGGATGACAATGCGCCATGTCAGAACATTCTGGACAATTCGAGCCAATGATTTGGCCAGCCTGATCGCCCGACATGAATCCCATATAACATAGTCGAGAGGTCAGTCTGTGCACCAAACCCTGCATCGGCAACACTTTCGCCTTTATGAACGGCTGTTGGGGCAACATGGCTCTGTATTTCTGCAGGCGACCTCCAAGACTTTTTGAGTACATGGCACGTCGAGTTGGTGCGCTAGACCAGGAAAAAGGAGAACCGACACGGTATTAGCTGCTACCCTATGACTTTGACTTTTGTCGACTAAATGGACAACTGTACGCACGCTCGCACACACGCACACATAGACTCTCTCTCTCTCTCTCTCTCTCTCTCTCTCTCTCTCTCACACACACACACACACACACACACACACACACAATTAATACGTCTGTATTCTGTACTTCAAATCGTTTTGTAGACGCTAAACATGTCTTTCGTTAGAGTTAGGCCTATATAGTCTCTATATTCTCCAAATAATCACTTTTCATAGAACGTCTGCATCCTGAACTCTTTGATACCAACGGAGGGCGCCTTTGAACTCTCAACTGTATATTGTTAATCGCAATCGCTACAGTTTGCAAGTGCAATTAAACTGTATCATTGTGCACATCGTCGCTATGATCTCCACTTTTCACTAAAACAGTACTTTTGTTTGTGCTTAAGCCTTCTACGATGACAGTGCTCCTGCTACTGTTGACGGGGCCCGTGGACACTTTCCGGGACGTCAGATTACCAAAGCTGTTGTGGGCGTCAGTCCCGAGACGGGTTTCGCACAACTGGCCATGCTTCTCTATACAGTGCAAGTTTTTTCTCGCCTGCATAAGTACTGCATCGTACATACATCTGAAGCTTATTGCTGCACCATGCTGCCAATGCTACTCCGCTGCTTGGCTGTCTTACTTTCACAAGTAGCTCCCATTGCAGACCCATGCAGCACACAAAAATAGGTGTTAGTAACCATGTGTCGAACCTAGGAGCCCCGCGCTAGTAGCCAGTAGCCAACAGCGCTGACCAGCAGGTGAGAGCACTGAACCCAGGTCAGCCCCAATCTGGGCCCAGCCCAGGTCTTCAACCACTGCGCCACTAGCCAGGTGAGAGATGCGACAGGAAACCACCGCTCCCACTAGCGTTGTCGCCATGCACCTCTACAGTAACCGAATTCCAAGTCCCCAGCATTACTCACGGTAGTCTGGAATTGTGACCGTAACCGCTGGCCCAGAAACGCAGTGACATGTCCTTGCTATTAACTACTGCATGTTTATGTGATCGCTGTAAGCTTGTTGACACCAGTGCCTACCAATTTAAATTATATATTACAGCACTGAAGATGGTCACTAAGTGACCGAAAATCGATTTTGCGTTTGATAAAACAAAAAAATACGACCAATGCTGTCTCTCCTTCCAAGTATAACTACTGCATTAAAATTTCTGCGAACTATACCGAGATTTCATATGACACTATCAATGATTCCACTCCTTCCACAAAACTCTGGCTTACGAAGCAAACACGTACTGGTTTGGCGTGGCGACTCTATCAGGTGCAGCATACGTAATAGATGAGAATGAAGCGTGACGCGCTGGCGCGTCCCAGAAGCGTGGCTCGGAACGTGACCTTGGGACAGCTCTCTCTCTCTCTCTCTCTCTCTCTCTCTCTCTCACTCACACTCCCGGTCCCTATCCCTCTCCGCTCTCCTATACTCCAGCTGCCTACCATTCGCTTCCAGGGTGAAGCTAGCTAAGGATGAGTTTTCTGTTCGCTTCACCTTTGTGCTGGTTCACAGCACCTCCAAACCCTATTTCGTATGAACATTTGCGGACGATTCTCCTTGGTTACCAGGCGAATGGCAGAACTAGGAATCCGCGGGCAAAGATTACCAAACGAGAACCACCTTTCTACATTCCCAGCAAGCTGGATTTTGGCGAAAAAGGACAGAGATTTCCGAAAGCCCGTCCTGCTACATGACTAGTGAATATTCAGGGTGAGACACACCACCCCAAATACATCCAGAATGAATAAGTATATCGATGTGCGGTTTTCGACAAGTTATAGCGGAGAATATGGTGAATTGCCCCCTGTTCGCAGGTAGTCGTCTGAAGTCGCTGGATTACGACACAGATTTTGTTTTTTTCGTAATGGAACTATGTACTTTTTTCCGTGGTATTTCAAAGAGGCTTCTAAGAGAATTTCACCGGCTTAAAATATACGGGACTTGATTAAATAGCATCAAGATAACAGCGCCGCAAACCAGCGACCTGCTGTCTGGAGAAGAAATTCCACAAACGTCTGCCCTGTTATACCAAACGTAAGCAAACACGTAGCTCAGATACGGTTCTTTTGCGCGCGCATGGCGCCCGTCAATCTGTCTTCCGCTGTTGTAGCAGTCATACATATTGCTCGTAAAGCTATAAAGACGCTCACAACGTGTACGACAATCCAAAAACTGAATATCGTGCATGGCGAATGTCGCCAAGCTATTAGAGCAGCCGTGCCGTTGTAAGTTGAAGGGTATCCAGATCGTGCCAAGCCCTCGTGATGTGACTTTGCAAACACTATAAAAAAAGGTTCTAGAAGGTGGAGAATAAAATATGCCGAGAAAAAAAGAAGAGCAACTGATGAAAGAAAAGAAACTAACATTTTAGCATTAATAACACACAATGAAAATGTTACTAACACGCGTTTCGGACGTACGAGAGGGATCAACCAAACAAGCGTTCTGCGAACACTGCATTTCACCGCATTTCATCCTATCCACATTTCGCTGCACCTACAGCTTCATGACAGTGACTCCAGAGATTGGCTTCAGTTCTCCGAATGTCATCTACGAAAAGTGCGAAGTGATGCGGCGTATACACACAAAATTTTGCTTAAGGAAGAAACGTCGTTTACAAACCATGAGCTAGCCAATCTTCGCAATATGCACTGATTGTCGGTTGAAAATCCACGCTGACTCAAAGAAGTGGATAAAAACAAGCCTCTTGGTCTATAAACGTTTGGTGCATGTTTTTCAAGATCTACATAATTTGTACCTGTTTTATTGACGAGAATCTAAATACACTCAATATCTCAATTTCTAAGGTATGCTGCTGCCATAGATATTGGAAGACATAGCCAACAGATATGAGCCATTTAAGGTGCTACTGACAAGACGAATACCCTTCTCCTTCCACACAGACCCTCTTAAGACAATGTTTGGAGAACATTGGAGCGGTTGTTGAGGAAACGCCAAACGGTATGCACACTAACCAAACTTAACACTTCTTTACTGTTATCTGTGGCGAAAATTAACACAAGAGCTCTATTAGGAAACTCCGACGACTCCCGAAAGCACGAAATGCCTTATAAAAGAGGTTTGCTGCCGTTAACTCCAGTGAAATTCAACATACAGTATTGTTTCTCCAGAATCACTTTACAGCGTGTAGCAGTGTCTTCGTAGATTTGATATAATAGGGCAGACGTTTGTGAAACCCCTTCTCTTAACGGTGGGACTGTGTCTTCATACTATTTGATCAGGTCCTTGATTCGTTAAGTCGTTGAAATTCTCTTAGAAGCGTCTTTGAAACGCCACAGAAAAATGTATATACAAGAAAAATAAAACAATGTCGGTTCCTTAATTCGGCGACTATAAACGACAGAAATTATTCAGGAACGCCGGGAAATTCACCATATTGTTCGCTATAACTTTGTGAAAACCGCACTTTGACATATTTATTCATCTTGGATGTATCTGGGGTGGCCTGTTAAGCTGCCTCATCCTGCACATTACCAAACGCCCAACCCGAGCACGGTTTTGATTTCAGCATGCCTACATAACGGCTTCCAGGTATTAGAACAATTTGATTTTCAGTATTTCGTATAGTTATTGACTGAATTTAAAAATTAAAATACTATCACAATTTTCTTATTAAGAGGTGTGGTCATATGTTGGAGGTTAAACACAATATAAGACAAGTACTGCTGTTAGAGGCTGTGTGTATGTCTTGAAGGAGCGTAATTTTTTTTTGTGTTTTACAGAAGTGCTACCTTCTTCGAAGGCAGGTCTTCTTGATTTGTGTTTCATGATAACTTTAACAACATGTGTCAGCATGGCGTTGGACTCACGTCCTAATGAACTGCTCTAGTGTTGGTGTATTTGCTGCCAACCTAAAAGCGGTCTTCTGTCATGGCTCTAGGGGTACCAGAACGCGATGCCACCGATCTGGATTAACCGGGCCGGTGTGATCTAAATATCTCGGTGTAGGCCTGACTACTTCGACTTTTTGTAGTAACTTCCTTCTGTCGCTCTTCATAATACCTAATAAATAGTCCATTCTGAGTCCTTCGTGTAATTCTCGTGTTCTAGGGCATCTGGGCGCCTTTAGGATTAATCTCAGGCACCTGTTCTGTATAACTCGCAGATCCTTAGTATTCGATAGCATTCGTTAGTGGAAGAATTATTATTTTGTAGAGTCTATGTTTTGTTATGGTATTCATCTGATTGCTTGACAGCAGTGGCAAAAACTTGTGAATTAAGCGAACCATATTTCTCCTTTTTCGTCATAATGTATGATTTGAACAGATATGCAGTAAAACTTCAACATCGGGCATGGCGTTTTAATTTAGTACTTCTTTACTACTAACTTCATTCCCAACACATTGTGCAAACTGTATCCACATGTACCACGCAGTGAACTTGCAAAATTATGTGATTGTATGATACATAATTCAGGAGCAGTGACATCATAAACACTGAGATTTGTAAAAAACGATCTTTTCCTTAAAACGAAGAGCGCAAATTACCGAAAATATAGTCTTATAGTGAGAGCAATTCGCGACTTCTTGCAAATTTTAAACGTAATTTTCAACGTTTTGTATACCACTTCTCGCTTCCATGCTTCACGTCAAATATGTAATGTATTAACTCATTTTTAAATAATCAGAACTTTGAAGCTCTTTTATATATGACAGTTCGACTTTTTAAAGGATCAGTGATTTTGAGAGAGAGAGAAAGAGGACACAGAGAGAGAGTCAATCCGGGTTGTGTCAGTCAGTGCGCCGGTTGAGCGCGCGAGACCGCGGCCTGAATGATGACGGATTCCCGGTGGTCAGGCAGCGCGCACAACTTTTATGAACTTTTTGTAACGGCGCCTGGTTGCCAGCGCGAGATCTGGTCGTAAACTGGACGCGGCGCAGAAACTTCGCAGACCTCATCTGCTCGTCTCTATGACTTGCGACATCCGCCATTTGCGTCCCTGTTCCGTGTATCGACGTCATTCCAGCGGCGCGCGATTCCTTTTATGATGGCGTGAAGCCGCTAGTTTCAAATTTCTGCAGTGAGCTTTAGCATTCTCCAACCATTATCATTTGCTGTAGCTTAACACAGACTTTGACTGTGCTCACTGAGGAGAAGAAGTGCAAAATATTGTGCAACTCCTAAACACATTAGGTCTCTTGTAGGATACCTTCATGAGACCTGTAAGATACTATCAAAGTCAAACGCCCGGACAACTAAAAGCGCATAGCGATGTTCACCAAGACACCAAGTACACTGCCGTAGTAATACGATAGCTCTCCAAGAATGATGTGAGTAAGTGTTGTCGCACACAGCTGCGGTCAGTGTTGCACTGCAGTTAAACGGGAAATAAGTATTAGTACTTTATGGTGTTGTTCAAATGGTTCAAATGGCTCTAAGCACTATGGGACTTAACATCTGTGGTCATCAGTCCCCTAGAACTTAGAACTACTTAAACCTAGCTAACCTAAGGACAACACACACATCCATGCCCGAGGCAGAATGCGAACCTGCGACCGTAGCGGTCGCGCGGTTCCAGACTGTAGCGCCTAGAACCGCTCGGCCACTTACGGTGTTGTACACTTTTTCCCAATAAAATGCGATGGCTCACGGTGACATGAACTGTTACAAGCTGTATGACAACACCTCCTGTAATAATGGTTCTTTCATACCAAACTTCGAGACTTTATAACGTAAACTTATCTAAGATGGATAAAATGAGAGAAACCATAACACTGAAACCGTTTTGATACCCCTCGTAACAGCTTACGACACACCAAATTATCGCATTTTATTAGGAAAAGTTGTACACCACCACAAAAGACTATGTCTTAACTTGTATTTCAGAACTGTTCTTCAGAACCGAATATTGTGTGTTAAATACCAGCACCAGAGAAGCAAATCGAGCAAAGGGGAAATAGCTTACCCTGGGAAATGATTAACGTTTTCCTGGAGAGAAACGAAGTTGCATGTATGCGTACGACCGTGCTGTCACTGTGCAACAAACGTGAGACAGTACAGGAATGTACAGGAAATGTATTCGCAGTTCCGAGTGTGAACCACCATCGGTTGTTTATTGGCGAAAATGAAAGTTTGTGCCAGACCCGGACTCTATCTCTGATTTCCCGCTTTAATCGATTGTTCGCATTCACGTTACGTATATTCCCGTCGAGGAAGGTCTTGTTTATTGAGAGTGGAGGCCCTGGTATTGGCGAATAGACACGAAAAAGCAGTTCCTGCGTTATTTAGAAGTGGAATACAGTGTTCCTCTGCATGCTTGTCCGAAGAAACATTGCATCGTACTTGTAACACAGGCATTGCTGTTTCGTAGTAGACGTAAAGTTGTTGACTGCCTTGGGCACCCTCTTTATACATTATATAAGGAACCAACTTAAGCCGAACCCACTCAAAACACAAACACGGCTTCTTGATCCGAGGAACAAGAAGGCAGTTATGAGTTTAAACCACTCCTGGCGAAGTGAAGTACTCCACAACTGCACTATCTCCAGGGCAGCGGTTCCCAATTTTTCTGAGACTATTACCCTTGAGTGCAGCCAGGTATTGGCAAGTACTCACCTGTCCTCACCCCACCATCAACATCAGTACCTAACTAAACCTTACAATGGAAAAGAGTTGTCTTTGAACGCTTATATTTTTTAAAGTTATGGAAGTTAAATGATATGTGGTTTTCGTAGGTCTCTTATCAAACCCTGAAATAATGAGTCATCAGACAATTGGTTCCGTTTAATTCTAACAACATTTTATTTATATTCATAGAAAACTGAAGAAATTCTCAGTGCATCGCGAGTGTTGCCTACAACTCCTCCTCAGAAAAGATGTAAGGTGACTATAATTTCGCACCTTACAAGCACTCATCTACATACTTTGCCGTGATTTACAACCGGAATTAGGTATCATTTGATAGGTTGTACATCGTATATATGAATATTTAAAGAAGACTGACATTGTCACGTACACCTTGTAAATAGTTGTTAACGATTATTCCATCAAAGGTGACGGAATGTCTTTATTATCAAAACGGCGTAATGAATGATTGCCTATTCTAGTAGAGGTTGGAATGTCAGTGGAAGTGAAACGGCACGTGTAACTCAAGCCCTGGGTGTAAAAGCCCGCACAGGTGTGTTGGTTCTGCTGGACACAGGAAGTAGCCCAAGACGGACGGTCTGGGCGCCTGAGTACTGAAGCACAATACAGTGGCGGCTGGACGATATTGTAGTGGCGCCGGAACGAAAACCGGATAATACTTCGGAAACCCTGAAAATCTTGGATGCAGCAGAGAGGAACGAGGAGGCGTCACCTCGGAAATCACGCAGGCTGGGTCATTTCCGAGGATTTTTACTCTGAGAAGCGTACCATTGTATGTATTCCTAATTAACGAGGATAGGTATTTCCTCGCAAACTTTCCACGCTGGACGACAAAAGACTAAAATATGGTTGGTCGGCGTTCGGAAGAATCCGTAGAATGGGAGAATATTCCCTGGTTTAGAGAATATGATTCGTCTTCTGCAGTTATGAGGGAGGGAAGCCGAGCTTTGCTGGTGAGAAAAAGACGTCTTCCGTTTAGAGCGCCCGTATTTGATGGTCGCTCAGTATCAGCTTTGTTGGTACAAACGGACTTGCTGTCTTTGCTCACAGGAGATTTTTTAATCAGAACGGTTAAACACTGTACTGTTGCGACTTATACGATTCTGGACTTTTCCTCCAGGTAGGGAGTCGTCGTTGTGTACGCAGCGTTCAGTAATTGAGGGCACTTCTTCTGCCTATACTCACGTTGAGACGTTATCTAAACTCAATCCTTGTGCCTGGGAATTCGTGTGTCTCGTCTGTAGAACACAGAGAGGAGAAGACAGTATTAGATTATACTAGTCAGAGGACAGTCTTCTCCCGTGCTAGTGTTTGACTGAGGTTTTTATTGCATGTTGTGGCTGGAGTTCTTCCGTCGTCGCAGACGTGTACGAGAACCATCACTCCGATGCACAGGATGCACTCATACGGTGATATTGCTAACTGCTTTGGCTTATTATGGCTATAAAGCTAAACAGCTGTGATCCACTGAGGTTGCACACCACTGTAGATCATCTTTGAAAGTAGTGTCTTCTAGTGTTTGGTACATAGATTATGTCAGTCATCTCGTGTTATTTATATTAGATTGCGCAGCCAAAAAAAGGGGCAGATTTGGGCAATTGATCAATCATATTAGTTAGAAAATCCATTTTTATCTCTTTATGTCCATTGGACATTGATACACAAACATTTGTATTATATGAAGGGGTTTTATATAAAGGGTTTTTATCTACAATAAATGTGTAAGCAGGAACAGCATTTATCATTTGTAGTTACTAGTTCCTTTAATAATTCATTAATGTTTATGCTGTAATTTATATGTTAAAAGGAAGGAAGGAGGGGTTAATATCATCATTAAGAGATGCTAAGATCTGCTTCAGGGGGTAGTCAGACAGGTCGAAATCTTTATTTTCGCGTTCAGTATTTTCCGTTGCGCACAAATCATTTTACACCCACCTAGAGTAGCATCGTGGAAGGAAAGCTAACTATCCACATTGATGGTAGATACTTATCACAAAACGTGCTCCCTCGGCACCAATCCTCTCCCTAATGACACTTAATTCACTCACACCCTGCAATTCCATTATAAAATCTACCAACTATACCTCCTGCTTGTGTACCACTAGATTCCTGGACTCCTTACCCCTGAAATTGTAGAAATTGGAAGACTTTACGCTGCCAGTGCTTTGCTTCTCACCACTGCCGCACAGCAATGTAGTAGCAATTACATTATTACACTTGTGTTGTTATCTCAATTACATCGTCTACTGTAGCGAAGTGAATAATGAAACAGTTTCTGGTCCATTGTGAGAACTACATGATTCAAAGTATATGCGCAATAGCTGGACTATGTGAGGAACAAGAAAGACGTAGTTTTTACATTCATTTCAAAGGCTATGACCTCCACCACATTGTATCATGCGTTAATGCTAGTATTTGAAATAAAAAATGTAAATATTGGTAACGTATTTAATCAGTATTACAGTTTTACGAAATAGTGGTGATAATAATAATGATCTTTTGAAAATAGTTCAGTTTCGAGACCCCAGTACTAATGAACCCTTCTTTTTATCCCTAAGAAAATTTCATTTTAGCCCTGAGGAGGTAATTACCCCCGTTTGCAGAAAGTGGCTGCCAGGAGTAACGCCGTGCGCGAAATGACGGTGACAGTTTGTGGAGCGCGTCCAGAAACAGAGGGCACGCGTGTGCTGTCTTTGCACTACTCTGGAGCTGAGTCTGCTCACCCTCTATAGTACACGTCACAGCGTATCAAAGCACTGGATAGCCGAAGAGATTACTGCACAGTGCGATGTTTTAATCCCTCTTGTGTTATAGGAACTTCATCTTTGAGTTTATCCCAGAAAAAAGAGTCCAGCTTCATCTTATCACGTGTACGTGCAGGCCAACTGATAACGGCTTCACGTCTTATCCACCTCGGCTGAGCGCTTTCACAGCCACAAGCGAGAAGTGAGTGTCTGTCTTCCTCCATAGTTGACTGGTGACGCGTAGACGGCTGTGATGCGGAGGGCCAGGGTTGGATTCCCAGTACTGCCAGGGACTTTTTCCTCGGCGGGAGAACTGGGATAGGATGCTCTCAGCCTCGTGATAGCAACTGAGGAGCTGCTTGACCGATTCAGAGAAACCATCCCGTCCGCGTGAGGTCGTCACCCCGTGCGGACGAAGGCATCAAAATGGTTCAAATGCCTCCGAGCACTATGGGAGTTAACTGCTGAGGTCATCAGTCCCCTAGACTTAGAACTGCTTAAGCCTAACTAGCCTAAGGACATCACACACATCGATGGCCGAGGCAGGATTCGAACCTGCGACCGTAGCGGTCGCGCGGTTCCAGACTGAAGCGCCTAGAACCGCTCGGTCACCCCCGCCGGCACGAAGGCATCACTGAAGGAAGACAGCCACGACCACGCCCTTTTCACAGCTCAGGAAGACAGTGGTTTATAGTGCTATGCGTGGAAAGTTTTTGTATCAGCAAAACTGTTTCTAGTGCCAGTGATTAGGAAACCAAAGCAGAGCAGACTCTACTTCCCCTCTATCTCATAAAGTATCGGTGTTCCAACGACATTTCCAATATAAAATTGTGTGTTTTCTTGCTGTCGGTTTTTTGTCTCGCTGTATGGATTAAATATATTATAACATTATATGAGCCAACGTTTCTCGAACCCACTACCCATATTGATGTCTCTAATATATCATCATCATGCTTTATTGTGTCGACTTAAAATTGCTCCTGACGTTTTATTCCTATGTTTTGTGTCTTCCATTTCTTATTATTAAATACCCTGTCTCCGTCTGCTCCACAAAAAATCGTGCTTTTCCTGTTTCCATTGTTACGTATGAGTAAAATATAAATTAAGTTTCTCTCTATCCAATCATTCTTATGTAGCCTAAAAAAACATTTCTTTCCTTTCAGATGTTGTGTGTTATTTTAACTGATTTAAAATTTTAGTAATATAGTAACACTCTTAGAGACTGTTTGTAGCGAATATTGTTCGTAAACAAGGTCCCAACCAAACGGGTTTAGAAAACTCTCTTAATAGGCTCAAGGGTTGATAAAAGACAAAAGAAAAATTTAAGCAACCAGAATATAAGCAAAACGAGCTTCATTCCCTCAGCCAGCGTGGACTATCAGCGACCCAATAACACACATTTCCTACACTCAGCTTTCCATGAATTGTAAAGAAAGGTTCCTTCATCGATAGACGGAAGTCTTAGAAAAAAGAACCCATTATCGACTGTCCCCATGCCGCCTCAGAACCGAGCGATAGAATTCCATGCGTCTTTCTACAGTCCCGCTGCTGACTCTACTGGTGAACTGACACGCGATATGGATAGAAGTTGTATGAGTGCAAACTGTGAACAGCGCTGGGTTGATTTATTCCAGAGGCACCCACGATTCCTCTGGAGTTGACACATGGATTGCGGGCAACAGCAACCAGAACACGGGTTTCGCTCGTTCCTTTCGTTGCAGACCTGCTCCCTACCCCCCTGCTTCTTATTTTGGTGGCCTTCCAGTAGCATTTTGTGGCACATTGGCTAAATTGTCGTTCTTGCAGGACACAGTCTGTAGGGGTACCATCGTGCGTACAGCTGAACTGTTCGCATTCCTTCCCCATTCTCTGCAAAGAAGAAGCATATCTCGTTTCTCTTTGTTTGTGAAAGACATTTATTTTTGATCGATACAGACAGAATGGCAGCCCTCTGTGCCCTTTTGTACCGGTATCGGGATGGTACAGTACTCCTCATACGACATCAGATACTGGATTGTAAGGCGTATCCAGGAGCAGACATAGACTCAGATCACAATATAGTAGTGATGAAGAGTGGGCTGAAGTGTAAGGCATTAGTCAGGAAAAATCAATACGCAAAGAAGTGGGATACGAAAGTAGTAAGGAATCACGAGGTACGGTTGAAGTTCTCTAAGGCTATAGATACAGCAATAAGGAATAGCTTGTACAGTACAGCAGTACAATTGACGAGAAATGGACATCTCTAAAAAGAGCCATCACAGAAGTTGCGAAGGAAAACATAGGTACAAAGAAGGTAACTGCGAAGGCACCGTGGGTAACAGAAGGAATACTTCAATTGATCGATGAAAGGAGGAAAAAAATGTTCCGGGAAACTCAGGAATGCAGAAATACAAGTCGCTGAGAAATGAAATAAATAGGAAGTGCAGGGAATCTAAGACGAAATGGCTGCAGGAAAAATGTGAAGACATAGAAAAAGAAATGATTGGCGGAAGGACAGACTCATACAGGAAAGTCAAAACAACCTTCGGTGACATGAAAAGCAAGGGTTGTAACATTAAGAGTGCAACGGGAATTCCACTATTAAATGTAAAGGAGAGAGCGGATAGGCGGAAAGAATACATTGAAAGCCTCTATGAGGGGGAAGATTTGTCTGATGTGATAAAGGAAGAAACAGGAGTCGATTTAGAAGAGATGTAGGATTCATTCGCAGAATCAGAATTTAAAAGAGCTTTGAAGGACTTGAGATCAGATAAGGCAGAAGGGATGGGTAACATTCCATCAGAATTTCTAAAATCAATGGGGGATGTGGCAATAAATCGACTATTCACTTTGGTGTGTACGATGTATGAGTCTGGCGATATACCATCTGACTTTCGGAAAAGCATCATCCACACAATTCCGAAGACGGCAAGAGCTGACAAGTGCGAGAATTATCGCACAATCAGCTTAACAGCTCATGCATCGAAGCTGCTTACAAGATTAATATACAGAAGAATGGAAAAGAAAATTGAGAATGCGCTAGGTGACGATCAGTTTGGCTTTAGGAAAGGTAAAGGCATGAGAGAGGCAATTTTGACTTTACGGCTAATAATGGAAGCAAGGCTAAAGAAAAATCAAGACACGTTCATAGGATTTGTCGACCTGGAAAAAGCGTTCGACAATGTAAAATGGCGCAAGATGTTCGAAATTCTGAAAAAAGTAGGGGTAAGCTATAGGGAGAGACGAGTCATATACAATATGTACAACAGCCAAGAGGGAATAATAACCAAGAACGAAGTGCTCGTATTAAAAAGGGTGTCAGACAAGGATGTAGCTTTTCGCCCCTACTGTTAAATCTTTACATCGCAGTAGCAATGATGGAAATAAAAGAAAGGTTCAAGAATGGAATTAAAATTCAAAGTGAAAGGATATCAATGATACGATTCGCTGATGACATTGCTATCCTGACTGAGAGTGAAGAAGAATTACATGATCTGCTGAACGGAATGAACAGTCTAATGAGTACAGAGTATGGTTTGAGAGTAAATCGAAGAAAGACCAACGTAATGAGAAGTAGTAGAAACGAGAACTGCGAAAAACTTAACATCAGGATTGATGGTCACGGAGTAGATAAAATTAAGGAATTCTGCTACCTAGGCAGTAAAATGACCAATGACGGACGGAGCAAGGAGGACACCAAAAGCAGACTAGCAATGGTAAAAAGGGCATTCCAGGCCTTAGTTTGAGGAAGAAATGTCTGAGAACGTACGTATGGAGTACAGCATTTATGGTATCGAAACATGGACTGTGGGAAAACCGGAACAGAAGAGAATGGAAGCATTTGAGATGTGGTGCTACAGACGATGTTGAAAATTAGGTGGACTGATAAGGTAAGAAATGAGGAGGCTCTGCGCAGAATCGGAGAGGAAAGGAATATGTGGAAAACACCGATAAAGAGAAGGGACAGGATGACAGGACTTCTGTTAAGACATGAAGGAATGACTTCCATGGTACTAGAGGGAGCTATATACGGCAATAACTGTAGAGGAAGGCAGAGATTGGGATACATCCAGCAAATAAATGAAATTTCGTACTCCCACATCAGAGTTAGATCTTAAGCTGTAAAAACTGAAATTACTGCGAAACTACGAATCAGGTTTTGAAGAGTGAAACGCCGTTGAATTCGTCTGTTCTAAAACTACGATACTAGTGGCAAAAATCACTTTAGTTCCATTTGAAAAATCGAAGTTGATACCGATGTCTCTGTAATTAATATAGCTATGAAGACAGACTATACGTCGATTAGTGAAGATTTCGTACAATTGATCTGGACGAAAACTGAATTATTATATCTTTAACGGTTCAGGAAATATTTAGTTGAAAATTTTACTTGACTCACTCTGTATTTTGTGAAAAGTAACGGTCGTGTGACACTTCTTTGTTGCACGCCCGATGTTGCTTGTACGTCAGAAGATTTCTCTCCGCTCACAATGATATGCTGTGTCCTGTTTGGTAGGAATTTTTTAGTCCAGTCTCACAGCTGATCTAACGTCCCGTACGACTCGCATTCTGTTAATTAGGCAGTATTGCGGAACTGTATCGAACAAAAGCATTTGCGACATAAAGTCGTGAAGCAAACAGAAGACCATGCTGATAATTAAAATTTATACTGCATAAACGCTGGATTGGTCGCTAAACAAAAAGCCATACTTCAAAAATAGAATGACTTCATTGTCCGCAGTATGACGTGTTTCAGTCTTAGGCATCTTCAGAAACCTGTCAAAAATAGTAAAGGTGCATGAAAATTACGAAACGATGCAAATAAGAACGCGATTTAACAGAGCCTTATGACTGACGTCAAGCTTATTTGCATTCTAATTTTATATTTTTTTATGTTTAGCTTTTATAATATCCATTGTGAATGGCGACGATCTACGACGCTTATGTTGCTACGATGCTACGTCTACATGGATGCTATGAAAATCACATTTAAGTGCCTGGCAGAGGGTTCATCGAACCACCTTCAACCTTCACAATAATTCTCTACTATTCCAAACCCGTACAACGCGCGGAAAAAACGAACAGCGATATCTTTCCGTGCGAGCTCTGATTTTCCTTGTTCTATTATGGTGATTGTTTCTCCCTATGTATGTCGGCGTCAACAAAATATTTTCGAATTCGATGGAGAAAGTTGGTGATTGAAATTTCGTGTGAAGGTTCCGGCGCAACGAAACAATTCTTTGTTTTAATAATTTCGACCAAAGTCCTGTATCATTTCAGTGACACTCTCCCCCCTTTTTCGCAGTAATACAAAACGTGCTGCCCTTCTCTGAACTTTCTCGATGTTCTCCGTCAATCCTATATGGTAACGATCCCGCACCGCGCAGCAGTATTCTAGAAGAAGACGGACAAGTATAGTGTAGACAATTTCTTTAGTAGATCAGTTACATTTTCTAAGTGTCCTGCCAATAAAACGCAGTCTTTGGTTGGTCTTCCCCGCAACATTTTCTATGTCTTCCTTCCAATTTAAGTTGTTCGTAATTGTAATTCCTAGGTATTTACTAGAATTTACGGCCTTTAGATTTGACTGCTTTATCGTGTATCCGAAGTTTATCGGATTCCTTTTAGCACTCATGTGGATGACCTCCCACTTTTCGTTATTTCGGGTCAATTGCCAATTTTCGCACCATACAGATATCTTTTCTAAATCATTTTGCAATTTGTTTTGATCTTCTGATGACTTTACTCGTCGATAAACTGCAGCGTCAGCTGCAAACAACCTGAGACAGCTGCTCAGATTGTCTCCCAAATTGTTTATATAGATAAGGAAGAAAAAGGGCCTAAAACAATACCTTGGGGAACGCCAACATGACGGCAACCATGCGGTTTTGTTCTTTGCTGTTCTTGTTTTACACTAAAATATTTTTCAATCTTTCCTACTGTTATAATATCATTATGTACATTTTACTATTATACTTCTTTAATTTTTTGGACTATGTTGTCAATTACGACGAAGTAATGTCTGTAGTGATGGCACCATCACTACTACACTGCCATCTGGCGTGAATGTTGACCTCTGAGTTTCATGTTTAAGATTTTTTCGCTATAACTCTGTTCATCATAAGAATAAACTTGATGTAAACAAACACAAACGTGATGATTGGTCAGAACCCGTAGCACACGTACATAGGTGTTGTTACGCTCTTGGAAGTAGGTCCTACTTATGTATTGGATATCTTATTACTGAGTTACGTTGAATGAAACTTTAAGATATTCTAACGTATTAACGACCATCAACGTTCTTCTTAATCACATCTTAGCTATGTAGTTTTTATTTCAAAAATTGTGTACAGTACAATCTCTGTACTGTTGTACTCTTGACTGTCGCCATGTTAATACGCAGTATGAAAATCGCTGAGGCTACTTCCTGCTCCGTAGTGAGACACGCGTGTGGAACACGCTTAAAAAGCGCCGAGAAATATATTGTTATTTATGTTTTTCATAAATTTACAGAAAGAAAATGGGCTCTGAAGTTTTCCGATGGGCTATTTGATACAGTTGATATGCACAGGCAAGTTGGATGTTTAGAGGAAACGGTAGCGTACTGGTTCATGTCTCGCCTTGACCGTCTTTTTTTTCGTTCAGTTTGAAATACTCCTATCTGGTAATAGTAAAATTCGTCATCATTTGTTATGAATAATGTGCGTCTTCTTGTTTCTAATTACACAATGCACGCGAAATTTTTGTTTTCATTTCAAATATAAATTCTTAATTATCGATATTTTATGAAACATTGTTAGTAATAGTCGCTCAAATTAAGAAAACATAACAATTTAATTTTTTCGACAATAATGAAAAACCAAATACTCTTTATGTGGACCATATGCATTGTTTTATACCACAGACGTAGCCTCACACGAACCAGAGTGGTAAGTGTCGTAGAAGCATGAAAAACAATCATTTTCACAGCATCGAACAAACCACAAAATTGCTTTTTTTTTTACATTTTCCAATGTACTATTACAATATGTACCCAACAGAACTGATCTGGAGCAAGTTAAGGGGTTTCTCGCGACAAATAACAAGACTGTTAAGCTGCCATACATACTGGAACTAACGCACGCAGCTTTCTCACATGTCACTGGCGAACGCTGGCGGGATATTGAGCGACACGTCGTAAAAGAAGAGGAGAAAATGCGGCTCCTGGGTGATTTCGTGGTTTCTGTTGTTGATCGATTCGTTATCAACGTAGCAGATGACAGTTCCAGAATTGAAATGTATTTCTCGGAATCGGATAAGGAAGGAGCTAAGAGATTACCAAACGACAGACTGTAATTAATATCTTCAGTAACGTCCATATTCAACAATACGGTGAAATCCCTGCAGTGTGCGTGTGTATCACACATAGCACGCTCAGAAAAATTACACTGTGTTTAATTTAGGAATTTTCATCGCTCTTGTTCGTAATTAGAATTCTATGTCAGGTGGGAACGAGAGCATTTTATGCTTTCTGTTGGTCACATAAGAAGCGTGCGATAGTGCTGGAGTTTTGCCGAATATTATTTCATTCTCTTTAAAAGTTAAATGACATTCGAAGCTAATTATTGTTCTGCTCGTCTATTTTTACGACTGAACTGCAGCTGCTCACATCATTGTAGTTCAGTTTGACCAGCTGACTGGCCAGTGCTGTCCGAGTTAAACGCGCGTGTAACGCTGTTGTCCCGCATTTCGCTCAGTCTATGTGCATCTACAGCTATCATCGTACTTGACTGTACTGGACACAACTGGGCATTCGCTCCGCGAGAAACTAAATCCAATGAGATTCACGCGGAAGAATACATGGTGTAATGTTAACATCAGGTTTATTCTAATGATTAACACCGTACAGTCTGCTTATGATTGTGACGTTACATTCATACTTGTTCCGTAGATCATGAATATGAAGTTTCATACTGACATGGAACGTGTCAGTTTGCATTACTCAATACTTTTACCTTTTTTTTTATTTTACAGTTACTACTTCATATTTAAAAATTCATCTACTGAGTAAAAGGAGCTGTCGAGCGGACTAAGGGGCTGCAGTCATGGACTGTGCGGCTGATCCCGGCGGAGGTTCGAGTCCTCCCTCGGGCATAGCTGTGTGTGTTTGTCCTTAGGTTAATTTAGGTTAAGTAGTGTGTAAGCTTAGGGACTGATGATCTTAGCAGTTAAGTCCCGTAAGATTTCACACACACAAAAAGGAGCTCTCAATAAGAAATCCTTTTAATTTGTTTTTAAATGTTTGTTCGCTGTCTGTCAGACTTTTAATGCTATTTGGGAAACGACTGAAGATTTTTGTGTCAGCATAAATGACCCCTTTCTGTGCCAAAATCATTTTAACCCAGAATAGTGAAGACCATCCCTTTTTCTAGTGTTGTAGCTGTGCACTTTGCTGTTATTTTTGATCTGGGATTTGGAAATTTTGCAGCCTTTGTATCTAACAAGGGAACCTCCCCATCGCACCGCCCTCATATTTAGTTATAAGTTGGCACAGTGGGTAGGTCTTGAAAAACTGAACACAGATCAATCGAGAAAACAGGAAGAAGTTGTGTGGAACTATCAAAAAAATAAGCAAAATATACAAACTGAGTAGTCCATGCTGAAGATAGGCAACATTAAGGAGAACATGGGCTCAGTAGCGCCGTGGTCCTGTGGTTAACGTGAGCAGCTGTGGAACACGAGGTCCTTGGTTCAAGTCTTCCCTCGAGTGAAAATCTTAATTTTTTATTTTCAGACAATTATCAAAGTTCAGGCACTCACACACAATCAACTTCGCTCTCCAAAATTCCAGGACATGTTCAGATTTGCTTGGACATATGCAGTATTTGACGGTCTACACACGGAAAAATTTGAAAAAGTTAAAAACATATGTTTTGACAGAGCACAGGGAAAACTGTCCGACTGTGAAACTGTTGCATTCATTTGTTGCAGTTTATGTGACAAACTCTTATGTTTTCATCACTTTTTTGGGAATGATTATCACATCCACAAGAAAACCTAAATCGGCAAGGTAGAAGAATCTTTTTTCCCATTCGCCAAGTGTACAAGTTAGGTGGGTCGACAACATATTCCTGTCATGTGACGCAGATGCCGTCACCAGTGTCGTATGGAATATATCAGACGCGTTTTCCTGTGGAGGAATCGATTGACCTATGACCTTGCGATCAAATGTTTTCGGTTCCCATTGGAGAGACACGTCCTTTCGTCTACTAATCGCACGGTTTCGCAAAACACAGACACTAAACTTATTGCCGGCCGAAGTGGCCGTGCGGTTAAAGGCGCTGCAGTCTGGAACCGCAAGACCGCTACGGTCGCAGGTTCGAATCCTGCCTCGGGCATGGATGTTTGTGATGTCCTTAGGTTAGTTAGGTTTAACTAGTTCTAAGTTCTAGGGGACTAATGACCTCAGCAGTTGAGTCCCATAGTGCTCAGAGCCATTTGAACCATTTGAACTAAACTTATTACAGTGAACAGAGACGTCAATGAACGAACGGACAGATCATAACTGCGAAAATAAAGAAATTAAACTTTTCACTCGTGGGAGACTTGAACCAATGACCTCTCATTGCACAGCTGCTGACGCTAACCACGGGACCACGGCGCTCCTGATCTCACACAGTTCTTGTGTTACCTATCTTGCACATAGACTACTCAGTTTGTATATTTTGCTTATTTTTTTCATAGTTCCACACAACTTCTTCCTATTTTCTTGATTGATCTGTGTTCAGTTTTTCAAGGCCTATCCACTGTGCGAACTTATAACTAAATCTGAGGGGGGTGCGATGGGGAGGTTCCCTTGTAAGTGCCTGAAGTACCTGGTGTGTGCAACTGAAAGTTGCTCTCGTATTTCGCTATTCTGATTCTGTTTCGTAATTTCCATGTATCTAACAGATATCTGCAGGCGGCTGCGTCCGAAACGCGTCATATTATGAGTCGTTCCATTTTCGGAGTATGATTTTTTGATTAGCGACCATTCCTGCCTTTCAGCTTTCTATGCCATTACAGTCACATAGTGTCTGGATAGGTCGCTTCGATCTGTTTTCTGATTTAATATAAGACCAGAACTTCTTAGGATTTCCTGTCAAGTCAGCACGGCTCTCCTTATGCAACTTTTAGCCACTTTAAGTTTTTGTCTGTCTGTGAGGATCTCGCACTGCAATGAAGTTCTCTTTGTTTTGTGAGCGACTTTCTAACACGGCTGTCGAACCACGGCAAGTCCTTCCGATGCCTCACAACTTTACTCGTCTCATGATTGCCTAAGGCGTATAGTACAATATTCTTAAAAGTAGTCCATTTATGCTCAACATTTTCAGTTCTGGAGATGAATGTTTCGCATTGAGCGAAAAAAATTTAAAATCTGTGTTTTGTAGAACGTGTTAAGCAGAAATGCCCTCCTATATTTCTTCACATTCCTATTTACAGCCGTATCCAGTGATGCTGTAACGGCCTTATCACTGATTTCCTTTCTTACGTTAACTTAGTCGAACAGTTCGGACTTGTGGTAACCAGAATATCTAAGATACTACCTTCGCGAATCGGTTCTCCGATTAGCTGCTCAAGGTCATTTTCGGACAGGGCATTCAGAAGTTTCACACGATTCTCTATCCCTACTACCCACCCTAACCATTTGAGTCTCCAATGCTATAGCTGGTAATACTATAAAATGACTATAAAATTTACACGCAACCTTCTCCAAAGTTTACACACAAATGTCCCGGTACTGCTGCTTCTGAGGCAGGAGTCTGTGCTAGCCTTACTTGATACTATCTGGACACAATTCCATGACTGGCGGTCAGCTTATCTTTGAGATTTACGTTCCAATGGGAATTTTGTATTTATTTGCTATTAACACCTTGTTTTTTTCAACCATCTGCCTGTCGCTGGTAGTACGAACAGAGACATTAATACAGTTTATAAGACAGACTAGGGTCGTGGTCTTTGGATGGAAGCTCCTGCAGTTAACCTGTACGCTGTTAATATTTTTATCTTAGAGCTGCCATGAGCGAATGCTACTCTCTTTAATTAATGGGGCTGATGTTCATCCCTGTCCGAAATCAGAGCGTATCTTCTCGAGCCTATTGAGGGATTTCTTTATCCTAAAAAGTTCATATGTCCACGCGAGCTTCATTTTAAGACGTATTGCTACGCTTCGTTAGTTACATTCCTTAATCGTCCGAAGCATGTCAGCGAATGTTGCATGGGGGCTTAATTAAATATATATGATTGAAAATGATTTTTAGTTTTAGTATGTCTGTCCGATTACGCAGTGTCTCGTAAACGGTTGGCCCTGACTAGAATTATTACGCTATCTGACTGCAAAGAACAATGTAAGAAAATTTTCGTAAACACAGTTAATTAATTAAGTCCCCAGCAACTAAAAAACCAACAAAACCAATAAGCACAAGAGTCACTGTTCTGTATGTGGGAGTGCGACTCAACGTCCACATCTGGCACGGTTCTTTTCCAACAAGACAAGAATTTTTAAATACCAACTATACTGACGTGACAAAAGAAATTTAGAAAAACTATAATTACGCAAGAAAACCAGAATTCACTCTAATACAAGAACACAAGCCAGATGCTTTGTTGACTGAACCTGTAGTGACACATTATTTCAGACACACAATTAATAAAAGAACATTGTAGTTTTTACCTTCATATATATTGACGAAATGCACACAATAACATCTGCTATCTCTCCCATCAAATAACTGCATAAAACATGGGACAACACTCTTTACTACAACATCTTACTCCGACTTCACGACAAGCAGTGCCCACTAGCACATCTCGGCACGAACTCTTAACACATACTGTCCTCTACGAGCTCTTGACAGGCACTGACTGCTATGAACTCTCAACACGCACTGACTGCCATGAACTCTTAACACGCACTGTCCTCTACGATCTCTCGACAAGCACTGTCTGCCATGAATTCTCGACAATCACTAACTTCTACGAGCTCTCGACAGGCACTGACTTTCACGAACTCTCAACAAGCACTGACTGCCACGAACTCTTAACACGCACTGTGGAGGCGGCTTAATAGTACTCTTTGGCGCAATCTCTGGCGCAGTGGCACAGTGTAGCCACCTTTCATATGCCCCTCCTCCACAGGCCAGAATTTGATGGTATTTTTGCCAGCATTGGTGGTGAACATACCACCAAATTCGTCCACAAAAATACAGACAAAAATAAAAGATAATATTAATACCTAAATATCACATAATTAGTTAAAAATTTTGGCTTTGCACTGACCTTTCACTAACCTAATGTATGAAATACAGTAGGCAATACAAATTCTTTTCATACACGTGGCTTTACATAATAGTTTACACAATATACAAAAAATCAGTTTATACAAATGTTCACATAAAATGCTTTCAATGATTAGTTTATGCAAACAAAAAGATACTAATAGGTGACATCTTTTCAGTAGAAGCAGTCCATCAGTTGCACCCAGTAAAGTTTAGCAGGTACAGACACCAACAAGTGACATCATTTCAGCAGAAACAGTCTATCAGTTGCACCCAGCAATGTTGAGAGCAGGTGCAGACACCAACAAGTGACATCATTTCAGTAGAAGCAGTCCATCAGTTGCACCCAGTAAAGTTTAGCAGGTACACCCAGCAACAAGTCACATTCTTTCAGTAGAAGCAATCCATCAGTTGCACCCAGTAAAGTTGCAGAGGTACACACAGCAACAAGTCACATTAGTTCAGTAGAAGCAAACCATCAGATGCACCCAGCAATGTTAAGCAGGTGCAGACGCCAACAAGTGACTTCATTTCAGTAAAAGCAGTTCACCAGTTGCACCCAGCAATGTTGAGAGCAGGTGCAGACACCAACAAGTGATACCATTTCAGTAAAAACAGTCCATCTGTGGCACCCAGCAATGTTGAGTAGGTGCAGACAGCAAAAAGTGACTTCATTTCAGTAAAAACAGTTCATCAGTTGCACCCAGCAATGTTGAGTGCAGGTGCAGACACCAACAAGTGACACCATTTCAGTAGGAGTAGTCCATCAGTTGCACCCAGCAATGTTGAGCAGGTGCAGACACCAACAAGTGACATCATTTCAGCAGAAGCAGTCCATCAGTGGCACCCAGCAGTGTTGAGAGCAGGTGCAGACACCAACAAGTGACTTCATTTCAGTAGAAGCAGTCCATTAGTGGCATCAGCAATGTTGATCAGGTGCACACAGCAACAAGGGACATCTCTTCAGTAGACGCAGTCTGTCAGTGGCACCCAGCAATATTGAGTAGGTGCAGACAGCAAAAAGTCACATCTTTCAGCAGAAGCAGTTCCATCAAACTCACTAGCACTGATCACACTGTTCATCAGAGTTTATGAGCAGAATTTAAACATGTCCTAGTGGCACCAATCATGTAGAAAAGGTACAAGTAACAGTCCATAATTTTTTTTTACAATCACTGATCACACAGTTCATCAGCAGAAATTAAACACGACCAAATGTCACACATCATGTTGAAAAGTGCAGATAACAGTTCAGAATATTTATCTTCACTAATCAGACAGTTCAGGCATGAACAATAGTTTGAATACACATACAAATGCTTTTACAGTAACATACAAATCATAACAAACACACAAATGATGTCAGATAATTGTCCTATTAACTATTACAAATACTCAAATACTAGTAAACCTATAATATTTATGGGTGTCAGTGCAAGCCACTACAAACAAATAAAATAATATTTAGGAGATAGGTGGGTAGGATTAGTAAAGGAATACACACAAAACACACTCACTCATCTCTCATCCACATTAAGTACTACTGTGTAACTGAATAGTGTTAATTGTGTAAATGTAATTCTGTCAAAATCTGATGTTCATCATGTGTATCAAGTAGTAGTGGCAGCAATGTATAACAGTCAATAATAGTTAGTCAACGTCATAGTCATCATGTCAAGACCAATGTTTGCCAAGCCAGATCAAAATGTACTGTTGTTGAACAACTGTCAGTGAGCCAAGATATGCAATTACTTCTTCTCTCCAAAAAAAAGTATATACTGCTTAGTTATTTAACAAAGTGTGTGTAGACAATCTTCCTTCTATTTTAGTGTTCTAGTCTGCTATCTTCATCCTCCTTGTTCCATAAGACCAACAAAAAAAAAAAAAAATATGCTCCTCACTTACTTTACCTCTTATACACCAAAACTCCAATAATCATCAGCTTCACACAATCTCAATAATACCTCTTCAATACGTCTTATCATCAATATCATTTACCTTACCTCTTGTCCACAAAAACTCCAATAATCAACAACTTAATATGCTCTCAATACCTCAATAATACGTCGCTACATATAAACCTCAGCACCAATATCATTTCACTTCCATAACAACTCTTTCCTCTAGTCAGTCTCCTTGAACAAGTACAGATAAAATCCTAATGCAAACCTCATCATCTCATACAATCCGAAGACACATTGTCAACACACAACCTCTGTGTAATCCATCTGACCCTAATTTTCTACTCATTATAAATTATAAGATACATTTTGGTTCCTTGTCCATCATTAAATAAAAGAAATGCATACCTGACCTCTAACAGACTTAGTTCGAATAACTCTCAGTAATTAAGTACGATTACGGAGTGTGAATAATCATAATGTTTCACAGTGTGTACACCACTTCAAGAATCATAGCAGAAGCAAACATTTGGAGTATTTCTTGTGTCAAGTGTCACTTCCTATTTCAATTGCTCACGAAAAATGCAGTGTAATAACTGTTAATGGTCTAAACCTAGTATTGGTATGTCATGTCGTTAGCTTCCTTCCTATTAGCATAAATTTATACAGCTTCCATAAAACCTCAGCTCATGTGACTTCTATGACTTTCTTGTACTAATGTCGTTCGTCGTATTATAGCAGTTCATTTTCTTATCTTAAAATATAAGGCACTGAGCGTAAGCAAAACTTGCAATAGCGAGTAAATATACCAGTAGAGAACAGAATGTCAACAAGTGGATGCGGCACAATTCCTACAACGAGGCTCTACCAAGCGAACAATCTATAATTAATACAGTAGCGTGACCTAAACTCTATGTTTATACACTGTACATCAGCATTGCTATACACCAAATTAAAGAGCAGTTGTGACGACAAACAGAAATGTATAAATATGCAATACATACGCATAGCAGCAAACAGGTCATTAGCGTCATATCAGCATAAGCAAATAAATGTCCATATGTCATCCTAATAAGTAAACATGAAGGCGCAAGCAGATAAATTACAAAGTATAACTTACATACCTAACCACATCAGCACAATTAATCAGGTTAAAATTATAATTTAAATAAATAAGCACAGCAGGCACATAATTAAAAAAAAAGTAACATCAGTGAAATAGCAGTGCAGCCAAGCGATGCATAATATATACAAGTCACAACCCAGTTCATTAATAATCATTGTCAAAATCAGTTAACGTACGCAAGCACGTCGCTTCACAAGTAAATTCATAGAACATGAAAGTAGCACATCACGTAATCGCGAGCAGCAAATTACGTCTAAAGTACGTACCTAAGTGGAAATATGTTACCTGAAAAATAAACTCAATTAATAGTTACCTTTTTTAGTTTATTAGTTTCTTCTTCGAAATTACATTCTTCCTGAAAATTTCTCGATAGCAAGTCCTCTTAACGTCGGACACGCACAGAATTTACCTGAAGTTCTTAAATATTTTATAGAACCGTATCCTGAAAAATACTGAATGTTAATAACAGAATTCATCAAGTCACTATAGCTTTATACTGAATTTAATCGGAGAAATTAAACTGTGTATTTGTTTACGGTTGTCAGTGCATCCGCACTGAGCGCTCGATCAGCTGTAGGCGCGTGACGTAGGAAGCAATTGTTCGCGGTCAACGACTGCCTTGTGCGGCGCGCAGACTTGACTGTTGCTTTGAGTATGTGCCGCCGCCAAAACACAGCGCGGTATCCTTGTACTCTCCGCATGTTTACATCTAGCTGTTGGTTTCTCAGAAGTATGTCATTCCACAAAAATTTTTCAAAAGTATATCATTCCACAAAAATTTTAGAAACTACGAACCTCACGTTTTGTGGTAGGAACAACATAATTACGAACAGCGTCTAATTTTTTTTTTTTGGATCAGGAAGAATACCTTCTGTAGAAATAATGTGACCGAGAAATTTCATCTGAGAACGACCAAATTCAGATTTTTCCAAACTCACTGTAGTGCCAACTCGTGCAAAAATACGTAATAATGAATCCAAAATTTTGTTATGCTCACTCCAAGAATGTTTTGCAATAAGAATGTCGTCAACATACGAAGTAATATTGTCACGAAGATAAACAGGTAAAATTTCATTTAAACTACGAATGAATGCTGCTGAAGATACAGTAAGTCCAAACGGTAATTTCCGAAATCACTTTTGGGTAAATTAGTCAAATCCGGTTATTGTTTACTTACAGTCTAGATAGATTGATAGTCGAAGAGTTGGTTTGACAGATGCAAAGAATAGTAAAAGAGTAGGCAGCGGTCCAGAAAACTAAAAGAGAAATAGCACCACTACAGCTCGGGGCCCTATGCTCGCTACGGCACATATTCACTTAGAGTAGTGAATCCCCTGAGGACCTTAATAACTGCACATAATTTCTAGTTTGTGACTTAGTGCCCAATTTGGTGGAAGTGCGTACATAAATTGATCTAACCATGCACATGGATGTATGTCATTCTTAGAATTGCGGAAGATCTTAAATTTCCGAACAGTCAAAAAGTGTTTATAGTCAAAGTTTTCGCCTCGTGTCGACAAAGACCTACCGCGTCTGTCCCAGTCACAACGACGACTATTGTTAAATTCACGCGCCTGGCGCTCTCTTGTTGCATTCCGTAAATGAAACAAACTATTTTCTTCAAACACTTCTACTAAACTAACACTTGTCAATTTATCTGAGATCTCCTCAACTCTTTCCGATGAGTCACTTAATTGTCCTTTCCGTAAGTGTCGCGACTCGGGTTTCGGCATTGTCACATTTAGTAGTTAAGTGTTCACACTGTTGCGTTAAGTTATTTATTCTGTCATTTGGTACGGATTCCTCGATTCTCTCAAGTATTTCCTCCTTATCGTGTGCACATTGTAAATTTAACTCTGAAAATTTCTGTACTATCACGCGATCTTTTCCTTCCCGTTCTCTGTCCTGTTCCTCTTGTCTGATTTCTGTTGAAATTAAGCTATTATTGTGAGCCTTCAAAATCGGTTGTACTTCTTCTCTAATTTCTTTATTTGATTCGTCATTCGTGTATTTGAAAAATGTCCCTGTTCGTGAGCCTAACTGAGTTTCCATTGTTCCCCTATCAGTTTCTAATTCAGATCGTAACTGTGATCCCACTGCTTTCATCTCGGTTTTAGTTGTTCCTATTTCTGTTTCAATTGTTCCTATTTTTGAGCAAAAACGTGTTGTCATTGCTTTCATCTCAGTTCTAATTGTTCCCATCTCTGTTTTAATTGTTCCCATCTCTGTTTTAATAGTTCCTATATCAGTTTTAATTGTTCCTATATCAGTTTTAATTGTTCCTATTTGTGTTTCCATATCTGTTTTTAATTCAGATCGTAACTGTGATCCCACATTTAATATAGCACTCATCAACTGCTCCATAGCAACTGTTTCAAAATTCTTTTCACCCCTCACATTTCCCACAAAACCAGCTTCCTTCTGCATGGCTATAAAGCTATCTGTGTTCGATACTATTCCAGAATCTTCTATCGTTGATCTCGTATTCTGTGAATTTTCTGATTGAGAAAAATTTTGAAATGGTTCTGGACTATTTTCCCGACTTATTACATTGTTTTCAACTCCATTATCCACCATACTGTTTTCCTGTGTTGGCGAGTTCGCCATGTCAACAATTTCGTTATTCTCACTATTCATCATTTTTGCCTTTTTCATTGATCGCGTAATCATTTACAAAATATACGAAAGATTCGTCACTGTACGAAAATTACACCCAATGACTCTTTATCTCCAACAATACTATTCACATGAGATGTTTCCCTCAAACACGATTAACGAACAATTGAAATAATTGCACAAAATTGTCAAACGCTTATACAAGGCAATAAAAATTAAATTTTGAACAATACCATTAGAAGAATGCCAATTACCAAATCTACACATGCAAAATAGACTACAATTACTAACTACAAATTACTACAACAATACTACAGTCTACTATTTTTACAGTCAGAAAAATTCCAAGGGACGATCCGAAGCAGCGGTCGCCACGTGCATGGGGGCTTAATTAATTATATATGATTGAAAATGATTTTTAGTTTTAGTATGTCTGTCCGATTACGCAGTGTCTCGTAAACGGTTGGCCCTGACTAGAATTATTACGCTATCTGACTGCAAAGAACAATGTAAGAAAATTTTCGTAAACACAGTTAATTAATTAAGTCCCCAGCAACTAAAAAACCAACAAAACCAATAAGCACAAGAGTCACTGTTCTGTATGTGGGAGTGCGACTCAACGTCCACATCTGGCACGGTTCTTTTCCAACAAGACAAGAATTTTTAAATACCAACTATACTGACGTGACAAAAGAAATTTAGAAAAACTATAATTACGCAAGAAAACCAGAATTCACTCTAATACAAGAACACAAGCCAGATGCTTTGTTGACTGAACCTGTAGTGACACATTATTTCAGACACACAATTAATAAAAGAACATTGTAGTTTTTACCTTCATATATATTGACGAAATGCACACAATAACATCTGCTATCTCTCCCATCAAATAACTGCATAAAACATGGGACAACACTCTTTACTACAACATCTTACTCCGACTTCACGACAAGCAGTGCCCACTAGCACATCTCGGCACGAACTCTTAACACATACTGTCCTCTACGAGCTCTTGACAGGCACTGACTGCTATGAACTCTCAACACGCACTGACTGCCATGAACTCTTAACACGCACTGTCCTCTACGATCTCTCGACAAGCACTGTCTGCCATGAATTCTCGACAATCACTAACTTCTACGAGCTCTCGACAGGCACTGACTTTCACGAACTCTCAACAAGCACTGACTGCCACGAACTCTTAACACGCACTGTGGAGGCGGCTTAATAGTACTCTTTGGCGCAATCTCTGGCGCAGTGGCACAGTGTAGCCACCTTTCAATGTATATAGATGGTTTCTTAGCTGCGAACACAACAGATTGACTTTAGTATCTTTAGCGTTACCTTGGAAGTACTCACGAAAAAAGTGTTTCTCAAATCCTACCACTGTAGCTTGGTGTAGCTACAAAATATGTAGATGATGTCAACTGTTACAAAATGCAGATCTATTTCTTCATTAGACTCTTAGCGTCTTCAGTGCCTGCGTTTTAACTGTGACTTGATTCTTTTTTTCACGCCATCCCTGTCTGAAATCAGAGCGTATTTCCTCGGGCGTGTGGAGGGATTTCTCTATCCCAAAAAATACTTACGTTTTACACCATCATGCTGGATGCTTTTTCATAGTCTTGGTCACATCTTGTCCTCTAGTTCTGCGTATTCAATTAACAGATATGTGAGACCTAACGCAGACTAATCTTTGACCCTGCTAAAGAAGGTAAATGACTGGGCCGTACTTTTCTTGGCTGGTTATTTTTCTGATTATACACTTTCCTTTCTCTCTCTCTCTCTCTCTCTCTCTCTCTCTTTTTTGTTTTTGCGCCGGCGGCCTCTTATCCTCGGGGGCATTGCCCCGGTCTTCCAAGCCTAGTCAAGTCTCCGCTGTTATCGCTGGGTTGTTTCCTTGATTATGCTGTGTGATTGTTTTCCCCATCATCCTCTCAAAGTAAACAACATAGTACGACACGCCACAGTTCTCAACAATATTGGGCTCCCTGCAGCGGCCAACTACGTTGCTTAGCATCAGTCCGAGACGAGTTCGAATGGCAAGTAGCATAAATGTTTCCGACAGCATTCAGCAATAAATAAATATGAAATGTAGTCAGAAGGTAAGGCATCAGTAAACATGTCAGTTACGCCAATTCGTGGCACCAAAAACACAAGCGCCAAGCCGGTTGCACCTCTCCACAGGTGCATTACATAAATTCTCACAGACGTGTATGTGTGATGAATAAGCAAGTACTCGATACAGCAGCTATTTTCCGATTTTGCAAACCAGTTGTCCATATTGCTTATAACGGTGCGTCTGAGGCAGTTTGATCGGACAAGTGTGAATTTTACGAATCGGGTAATTAGAGGGAAATCGGAATAACTGTAATTAGAGGAAAATCGGAATAATACTAGAGCAGGCATTGCCTACAGGGGAAACAGTGACTGTTGAAATTAAGTTTATGAGGACAGTCACAAGTCGTAACCAGCATGTTTTACTTTTAGCGATTTCCCTCTATAATTTTACAAGAGCATCATCAGAAACTCTGCAATTTGCAGATTAAAATACAGTAGTTGCCTGATTACATTGCCATCAATGTAACCAGTCAACCACTGATTGATAAAAAGGTGAATAATTTATTGATCTTATGAGATTGTATCGCACATCGCCAGCAGTGACAGCTGTCAGGTTTCTTCACTGCTGGTTGCAGTTTACTTCTCTTGCTTATAATAAGCACCTAGGGCGTCACATCAGGAGGAAGACGTTTTTGGTTCTCAAAAGTGCGAAAATTGAGAATGCAGTGCTGTGTGAGTTGCGACAAAAGCACGAATACAGTAAAAGCGACCTGCCTAATGTTGCTGACAGTTTGTGAAAGCTGGAAGCTCACATAGGCTAAAGACAAAAGATCCAGTTGACCTCGTGCGTGTGACTGAGAACGTGGAAAGACATCGTGGGGTGCTTCAGCGAAGTCAGTCGCAAAAACTAGAAGCGAATTGGGAGCGCCAGAAACGACGGCGTGGAAGCGGTTTTGTAACCGGTTGTGCCTTCAACTGTTTGCCGAGGCAGACTGAACGGAAAAGGCGTGGATCTGTGTGGAGGTGCAGTGCGACGAAGATCGACTGAAACACTAACCTCTCATAAAAGTGCCATATTTCACAATTGGCGTGGAGTAAAGATAGGGTGAAGTCGTTTAACATATGTGCCTGAGATATGACCAAACAACATCACAGCAAAATAGCAACAAGGTCACCGTTTTTTTCTGTGGTGCACAGATCAATTTTCTCCGCTTGAACAACGTTTTAGAAAACCAACTGCCACTTCGATCCGGTTCATATATAAGGCATCGCCGAGAAAATTACAATGAAAGTGAAAATTGCTGAGGGGTCTAGAACTGGTTGGTTAGTTGACAGTTCCATTGTGCCGACGTTGGTGTCGCGAAATGTACAGACACTTTGAATAGATTTTCGAGATACGTTTGGCTTGGAGTTCGCCCATATGCTATGGGCAGTCAAACAATTTTAACTGCATCCCCGAAAAAAACAAACGTTATGGTTCTTTCGTCTGTCTGCAGTCCTGGTGACACTGAGATCCCCGCGCTACAGTACAGTAGCACAGCGCTGGAGGAGACAAAATAAATGGCGTCGCACGCTGCTAAAGTGTAGCACCGTGCGGTAAACTCGTCTCCTGCATTAGAAGTGGAACATAAAAAAAAGTCCAAATGTGTGTGAATTTTTAAGGGACCAAACTGCTGAGGTCATGGGTCCCTAGACCTACACACTACTTAAACTAACTTACGCTAAGCACAACACACACATACCCGAGGGAGGATCGAACTCCGCAGGAGCTGCCGCGGAGTTCGTGACATGGCGCCTCTAACCATGCGGCAGAAGTGCAACAACGCTACGACAATAAGTGCTGAGTTTTGAAACGAATACCAATCCCGAAGAAAGCAGGTGTTGACAGATGCGAAAATTACCGAACTATCAGTTTAATAAGCCACAACTGCAAAATACTAACACGAATTCTTTACAGACGAATGGAAAAACTGGTAGAAGCCGACCTCGCGGAAGATCTGTTTGGATTCCGTAGAAATGTTGGAACACGTGAGGCAATACTGACCCTACGACTTATCTTAGAAAACATATTAAGGACAGGCAAACCTACGTTTCTCGCACTTGTAGACTTAGAGAAAGCTTTTGACAATGTTGACTGGAATACTCTCTTTCAAATTCTGAAGGTGGCATGGGTAAAATATAGGGAGCGAAAGGCTATTTACAATTTGTACAGAAACCAGATGGCAGTTATAAGAGTCGAGGGGTATGAAAGGGAAGCAGTGGTTGGGAAGGGAGTGAGACAGGGTTATAGCCTCTCCCCGATGTTATTCAATCTGTATATTGATCAAGCAGTAAAGGAAACAAAAGAAAAGTTCGGAGTAGGTATTAAAATCCATGGAGAAGACATAAAAACTTTGACGTTCGCCGATGACATTGTAATTCTGTCAGAGACAGCAAAGGACTTGGAAGAGCAGTTGAACGGAATGGATAGTGTCTTGAAACATCAACAAAAGCAAAACAAGGCTAATGGAATGTAGTCGAATTAAGTCGGGCGATGCTGAGGGAATTAGATAAGGAAATGAGACACCTAAAGTAGTAAAGGAGTTTTGCTATTTGGGCAGTAAAATAACTGATGATGGTCGAATTAGAGAGATCATAAAATGTAGACTGGCAATGGCAAGGAAAGCTTTTCTGAAGAAGAGAAATTTGTTAACATCGAGTATAGATTTAAGTGTCAGGATGTCGTTTCTAAAAGTATTTGTACGGAGTGTAGCCATGTATGGAAGTGAAACGTGGACGATAAATAGTTTGGACAAGAAGAGAATAGAAGCTTTAGAAATGTGGTGCTACAGAAGAATGCTGAAGATTAGATGGGTAGATCACGTAACTAATGAGGAGGTACTGAATAGAATTGGGGAGAAGAGGAATTTGTGGCACAACTTGACTAGAAGAAGGGATCGCTTGGTAGAACATATTCTGAGGCATCAAGGGATCACCTATTTAGTATTGGAGGGCTGCGTGGAGGGTAAAAATTGTAGAGGGAGACCAAGAGATGAATACACTAAGCAGATTCAGAAGGATGTAGGTTGCAGTAAGTACTGGGAGATGAAGAAACTTGCACAGGATAGAGTAGCATGGAGAGCTGCATCAAACCAGTCTCTGGACTGAAGACCACAACAACAACAACAACAACAACATGGAGTTAGATGGTGACGTGGTAAGGAGCTGGACACAATTTAAGTACACTCTAAGAGAGAAAAAACGACTCACCACGAATGAATTACCCGACTGGGATGGAAATCGGTAGATGTACATTACAGACAAACAAATGAGTACAATTTCAGAAAAACTGGAAGATTTATCCAAGAGAAAGAGCCTCACAAATTGGGCAAATGAATAACGCGACGGTGCATCTCCGGTCGTTATGGAAGCAGTTATTCGGCTTCTCATTGATTGATAGAGTTGTTAACTGTCCTCCTGGGGGATATCGTGACAAATTCTGTCCAGTTGGCGCGTTAGATCGTCAAAATCACGAGCTCATTGGAGGCCCCTGCCCATAACGCTCAAAACATCGTCTGCTGGGGAGAGATACGGTGACCTTGCTCACCAAGGTGGAGTCTGGCAAGCACGAAGACAGGCAGTACAAACTCTCGCCGTATGAGGGCGGGCACTGTCTCGATGTAATGTAAGTCCAAGATGGCTTGCCGTGCAAGGCAACAGAACAGGGCGTAGAATATCGTCGACGTACCGCTGTGCTGTAAGGATGCCGCAGATGACAACCAAAGGGGCCCTGCTGTAAAATGTGACGGCACCTGCGACCATCACTGCTGGTTGTCGGGCTGTACGGCGGGCGACACTCAGGTTGGTATCCCACCGCTGTCTGGGTCTCTCCAGACACATCTTCCGCCTGGAATTTCATTGAGTGCAATAGAATTGTCTTCACTGATCAGTCCTGTTTCAAACTGAGCCCCGATGACCAGGGAAGACGTGTCTGGAGACCCACTGGACAGTGGTGGGGTACCATCCTGCCATCCTGACTGTCGCTCACCACACGTCCCGACAACCAGAAGTGGTGGTCGGAGATGCCGTTTCATTTTACAGCAGGCCCCCTTTGGTTGTCATCCGCAGTACACTTGCAGCACAACGGTACGTCGGCGATACGATGCCTCGTTTTGCTGCCCTTTACGGCAAGCCGTCCAGGACTCCGTAGCGCATCGGTAGCGTTACCGCCTACCACGTGAGAGGGCCCGGGTTCGATTCACGGCGGGGGACTGCGTGTTGTGTGTCTGTCCGCAGCTCGTGGTCTTTCAGTAGCGTTCTGGCTTCCAGCGCACAGGGTCCCGGGTTCGATTCCCAGCGGGGTCAGGGATTTTTCCTGCCTCTAGATGACTGGGTGTTGTTGTGTCGTCTTCATCATCATCATTCATCCCCGTTATGGTCGGAGGAAGGCAATGGCAAACCATCTTCACTAGGACCTTGCCTCGTCCAGCGGTGCGGGTCTCCCGCCTCGTCCCCTACGCTCCTCGGAGTATGGGACCTCATCGTCATCATCATCCCGGACTTACACTTCAGCAAGCCAATACCCGCCCGCACACGGCGAGAGTTGTCTTCGTGCTAGCCAGAAACACCTCGGCCAGCGAGGACGCCAGATCTCTCCCCAGTAGAGAACGCTTAGAGCATTGTGGATGAGGCCCTCCAATCGATTTCCGTCCCATTCGGATAATACCTTTGTCCTGTTTTTTTTTCTCTTAGAATTTATAAATAAACTTTCAACGTTAATTTATTTACGATAAATAAACAATAACGTAGAAGCCCTCCTAGTACCTTTCGACAGAACCTTCACATAGATCAATGAAGAAGACATAAAATTTTTGCTAGAGACCACTGAAAGTTGAATGTTAAATTCAGAATAAGAAAATTATTAAAATTTTCTTAAAATTTGAATCCAGGCAGACCAAAATTGTAGAACACAGAAAATGAAGATTACAGAATTAACAGCATATATGGTAAAATAACCGCCTTCAGAACGGCAAAAGTTACAAGAGAACTCGTACTGAAGCTCCAGTCTCTTAGGCAAGTCATATTTCAAAACGTGAAGGTCAGCTTTAAATGCGGCGACAAGCAACCGCAACTTCGAAAAGAAAAAGTCTCGGCGTAACCAGTTTTAATGTCAATTATTCTAATGTACAATGCAGCAGACTTGCCTGCAACACACCAAAATCTTCAAAGACAACAACAATACATAGTAGACACACTAAATATAGGATGTACATAAAGTCCGGGAACAATTTCAGTTATTTATTGCACAATAACCAAACATTGTACAGATACCATACATATGTCATTTTGAAGAGAAACCTTGAAGGTTTTTTTTTTTTTTTTTTTTTTTTTTTCTTGTATACCGCCACAGCGTAGTTTGGTAATTTGCCGATAGTCAGCGCTAGTCACAAACGTGGTGAGTTCAGGTGCGAAGCGAGCTTTCTGTGGCCGGCCGCTGTGACCGAGCGGTTCTCGGCGCTTCAGTCTGGAACCACGCGACCGCTACGGTCGCAGGGTCGAATCCTGCCTCGGGCATGGATGTGTGTGATGTCCTTAGGTTGGTTAGGTTTAAGCAGTTCTAAGTTCTAGGGAACTGATGACCTCAGATGTAAAGTCCCATAGTGCTCTGAGCCATTTTTTTATATTTTTTTCGAGCTTTCTGTGTGTTGGAGTTCGACAAAAACAAGTGTGCTACAGCTGTTCAGCAGATGTTTAGAACCAAGCACGGTAAGAAGCTACCAACAAGGACGACCATTTACCACTGGCACAACAAATTCGTTACGACGGGTTGCTTGTGCCCAGTAAAGTAATGCGGACGTCCCAGTGTGAGTGAAGTGAATGTGGAGCGTGTACGAGAGACATTCGTCAGTAGTCCAAAGAAATCGGTGCGTCGTGCATCCCGTGAACTCGAAATGGCTTAAATGTGTGGGGCTCCGCCCCATTTTCATCGTGAAATTCATGGGTACGTGAACACCGACCTGCTTCATCGATGTATCGGCCGTGCTACAGAAGGGGACAGCTATTTCATGAAATGGCCTCCCCTACAACCAGATGTCACTCCGTGTGGCTGTTTTCTGTGGGGACACATTAAAGATCTGGTGTATGTACCGCCTCTACCACGTGATGTAGCAGAGCTCCGGGAGAGAATACGGAAAGCGACTGCCACAGTCGACGATGCCATGCTGGGACGGGTATGGCAAGAACCCGATTACCGTATTGACGTCTGCCGGATCACTTGTGGTCCGCATATCGAATGTTTGTAAAAAAGCTTTCAGAGTTTCTCTTAAAAATGCAATATGTATGACATCTGTACAATGTTTAGTTCTTGTGCAGTAAATAATTGAAAGTATTCCCAGACTTTATATACACCCTGTAGAACTAAGTCTAATATCACTACACAAGCTAATCTTATCATTCAAAGCTTTGAAAACTGCAGTCAGGTCGGCCAGTATTGAAGCGGCCAACAGAATGATACCGAAATAATTACATAACGCCTCAATGGCTTAAGCAAGTTAGATGCCAGTCTAAACAAACGTAAACGGTTCTTTTAATAAATTGAAATACATATACACTGATCGCAACAAGAATATATCATATGGAGTAGTTAACTTACTCAGGCATTAGGCCATAAGTAACGGTTTACATATAAACCCGTTTGCGTGATAACACCGAGCATGGCTGAGCAAGAAGTCAATTTCAAGCATAGCCGTATTCACCTGCTCAAATATGTCCTGGGTTGCAGCTCATCCGTCGAATCTGGCTGAAAAGTTGGTGGTGGAGACAATATACTAGGAATAATATGATCCACACAGGATTTATAGTTCAAACACTTTACTTGCAGAATGAGATTTTCACTCTGCAGCGGAGTGTGCGCTGATATGAAACTTCCTGGCAGATTAAAACTGTGTGCCCGACCGAGACTCGAACTCGGGACCTTTGCCTTCCGCGGGCAAGTGCTCTACCAACTGAGCTACCGAAGCACGACTCACGTCCGGTACTCACAGCACAGGCAAAGGTCCCGAGTTCGAGTCTCGGTCGGGCACACAGTTTTAATCTGCCAGGAAGTTTCACTTTACTTGCAGTTTGATTGTTGAATTAGCTACTGTTTATGGCCAGATCGAATTTAATCTATAATAATTTATGCACATCTAAACAGCTGGGCAATGTCCTAGAATGTGACTGAGTGCAATAACATAACTCTGAAGCGACACAAAAGTTAACGCGTGGCAAATAGACATGCAACACAGTCACAGAATTACAGTATTAAATCACTGTTCTTGGAATCTAACAGTCAACTCTGTACGAAAGCGATGTGCACAGCAAGTAGCTATTGGAAGTAGCACTGTTTGTATTCTGATCCTCCTGTCAGGAGTTAGCAGAGGATGTTATTGACGATTAGCACAGTTCATGAAATTAATTAACAGTCCACAGTGAGTAATTAAAAAAACTAACTGAATAAACACTAGGACACGTAATTTAGATAAAAGGTAATACATTTTCCGACTCAAAACTGGTGCTAGATCGTCTGCGGTACATTTCCCCGTTTTGGTGGACACAGATCTTGTATCTTTCTTAACATTCTACAGACTGACAAAAATGGCTTCTCAGGAACCTCTTTTATAAGATAACAGTAATTAAAACTGAAGTTAGCTCTCGTTCTTTACTGTATTTTCGTGAGATACAATGAAAAATGTTATGCTTGTTAGCAAATGAATAGCAAAGAAAGTTTCTTCTAAATCTGGATTTTTAAATACAACAGTAACTTTTATTGAAGTAGGCTATTTAATTTGGCAAAATATAGGATTCCGTGTCAGTAACAATGTTTTAGTTAAGACTACTAATTACTCCGGCATTAAATGAATGCCAAAGTTGCTAACATATTCTCACCATTAACTGTGCAAATGATACATTTCTTTACATGGCTTTTTCATCCACTTCATCAGTAAGTTAGAAGCTAGGTATATGTTTACATGTGAAAAATTATATGGAAATCTAAAATAAGTAAACTACAGTGACGGGAAAAAATCGCAATACCAAAAATAATTAGGTAGTGAAATTTGGGAAATGCATTTGTCTAGGTAATATACACTCCTGGAAATTGAAATAAGAACACCGTGAATTCATTGTCCCAGGAAGGGGAAACTTTATTGACACATTCCTGGGGTCAGATACATCACATGATCACACTGACAGAACCACAGGCACATAGACACAGGCAACAGAGCATGCACAATGTCAGCACTAGTACAGTGTATATCCACCTTTCGCAGCAATGCAGGCTGCTATTCTCCCATGGAGACGATCGTAGAGATGCTGGATGTAGTCCTGTGGAACGGCTTGCCATGCCATTTCCACCTGGCGCCTCAGTTGGACCAGCGTTCGTGCTGGACGTGCAGACCGCGTGAGACGACGCTTCATCCAGTCCCAAACATGCTCAATGGGGGACAGATCCGGAGATCTTGCTGGCCAGGGTAGTTGACTTACACCTTCTAGAGCACGTTGGGTGGCACGGGATACATGCGGACGTGCATTGTCCTGTTGGAACAGCAAGTTCCCTTGCCGGTCTAGGAATGGTAGAACGATGGGTTCGATGACGGTTTGGATGTACCGTGCACTATTCAGTGTCCCCTCGACGATCACCAGTGGTGTACGGCCAGTGTAGGAGATCGCTCCCCACACCATGATGCCGGGTGTTGGCCCTGTGTGCCTCGGTCGTATGCAGTCCTGATTGTGGCGCTCACCTGCACGGCGCCAAACACGCATACGACCATCATTGGCACAGAGGCAGAAGCGACTCTCATCGCTGAAGACGACACGTCTCCATTCGTCCCTCCATTCACGCCTGTCGCGACACCACTGGAGGCGGGCTGCACAATGTTGGGGCGTGAGCGGAAGACGGCCTAACGGTGTGCGGGACCGTAGCCCAGCTTCATGGAGACGGTTGCGAATGGTCCTCGCCGATACCCCAGGAGCAACAGTGTCCCTAATTTGCTGGGAAGTGGCGGTGCGGTCCCCTACGGCACTGCGTAGGATCCTACGGTCTTGGCGTGCATCCGTGCGTCGCTGCGGTCCGGTCCCAGGTCGACGGGCACGTGCACCTTCCGCCGACCACTGGCGACAACATCGATGTACTGTGGAGACCTCACGCCCCACGTGTTGAGCAATTCGGCGGTACGTCCACCCGGCCTCCCGCATGCCCACTATACGCCCTCGCTCAAAGTCCGTCAACTGCACATACGGTTCACGTCCACGCTGTCGCGGCATGCTACCAGTGGATTAAAGACTGCGATGGAGCTCCGTATGCCACGGCAAACTGGCTGACACTGACGGCGGCGGTGCACAAATGCTGCGCAGCTAGCGCCATTCGACGGCCAACACCGCGGTTCCTGGTGTGTCCGCTGTGCCGTGCGTGTGATCATTGCTTGTACAGCCCTCTCGCAGTGTCCGGAGCAAGTATGGTGGGTCTGACTCACCGGTGTCAATGTGTTCTTTTTTCCATTTCCAGGAGTGTATTTATGTGATTAATATTACAAGATGACAGGTTTCTCTACGCGCGAGATATGTCATTGGTAATGTTAAATGCTGGTACATTAATAACCGGTGTAACCGACAGAATGTGCAAAGAAAGCATGCAAACGTGCATGCATTGTGTTGTAAAGGTGCCGGAATCCAGTTTGTGGAATGGAGTTTCATGCCTGTTGCACTTGGTCTTTCAATACACGCACGGTTAATGCTGTTTGTGGATAATGCTGGAGTTGTCGGCTGATGATGTCCCATATGTGCTCGATTTTATAAGATATGGTGATCGAGCAGGCCAAGGCCACATGTCGACACCCTGTAGAGCGTGTTGGGTTACAACAGCGGTTATGTGGGCGAGCGTTATCCTGTCTGAAATCACCGCCTAGAATGCTGTTGACAAGTGGCAGCACAAGAAGTCGAATCAACAGACTGACGTACAAATTTGCTGTCAGGGTGCGTGGGTAAAGCACGAGAGAGCTCCTGCTGTCATACGACATCCTATCCCCGACCAGAGTATCTACTACGCAGATAGGTCGGTTGCAAGTCCTCAACTTGCCTCCTTCTAATCAACACACTGCCATCACTGACACCGAAGCAAAACCAGGTTTCATCAGAAAACGTAACAGATCTCCACCCTGCCCTCCGATGACCTCTCGCTTGACACCACTGAAGTCGCAAATGGCGGTGGTTTGGGGTCATTGAAATGCATGCTACGGGGTGTTTGGCTCGGAGATGTCCTTGATTGGGGACGTCGATGGAAAACACACACTTTTTCAAAAATGCACCAAATCCACAGTTTTGGAAATATGGCAATGAAATTTTGTACCACGCTTTATATGAAAGTAACACATTTACATATAAAATCCTTTGATAATATATATTCAACTTTCATTAGAATGAAATTTGAAGTTTTATTTTAAAAAAATTATGTATGTTCCTTTTTTTTCAGAAAGTATTCAAGAGATTTCTACAAAAATTTCTCTGTTTCATCTCTTTATACGCTGTACGCTTCTCTCATAAGGTTTTTGGAATAGGCCAAACAGGAGAATTTTCATAATTTTTTAATTATAATTCCAATTTTAAATTCATGCAAAATTACAAGCACTTTGCCCCGTATCTCAACTTGCAATCAGAATTTCAAAATTTTCTCTTGAGACAACGTTTATTAGGTTTACAGGAATTTGTGTACAAAATTTCATAATTCTAGCATTCATAGAATCTGATGGAAAGGTGCATAAACTTTAAAAAAACACACTTTTCAGGAAACGCAATTTAAAGTTCAAAAAATGGTTCAAATGGCTCTGAGCGCTATGGGACTGAACATCTGAGGTCATCAGTCCCCTGGAACTTAGAACTACTTAAACCTAACTAACCTAAGGACATCACACACATCGATTCCCGAGGCAGGATTCGAACTTACGACCGTAGCAGTCGCGCGGTTCCGGACTGAAGCGCCTAGAACCGCTCGGACACCACGGCTGACGCAATTTAAAGTTCAACCGCTCTTTTCCTTATGTCACTTCTTCAGAAGGCACCACATTTGTACTCTGGGTCGTCTTTCCCTTCAAGGCTTCTCTTCTGATTTCTTGTTGTCAGTCTTCTTTCCTTTATCAGGTCTTCAACTAACTTTTCAGCTGCAGAGACTAGCTATAAATCCATTTTTCTCAGAATGTCTTGAGTAAAAATTCCTGTCTTGAAGCCCATTCTTTCTAATACCATCCTCCCAACGTTTCCATCATTAAATACAATACGTGCATCATAAGTTGCAATTCTGACAACTGTAGCAGATGCAAATGTGTTTTAGGGCATCGTTTCCATATGAGTGAATTTAGAGATTGGATTTTGGGTTTTCCCATGAACACACTTTTTGAGAAGTGCAGCATCGGCCAAAGATGATTTATGAAAGCAAATAGTATGTATCACGGCCTTCTAGATATATCCCGCACATGTTTGGTTGAAAGTAATTGGCAGAATCGTTGTTCACCGAGCTGGTATTGAAGTGCTGCTTCAAAACGTGGGCGTGGCAGGGAGGCCGCGTCACACTTTTAATCAGTTTTCAGACACTTCGGATGCGATTCCAACATTGAAACTCTGGGAACTTATTGTCAATGAGTTGTACTAACAAATAAAAAATAATTCGAAAATTGACGTTTTTGGTCAATTTCATCGTCCCCCCTTAAAGTAGCCGATTTGTAACAGCTCGTTGTGTCACCGTGGTGCTAACTGCGCTCAGATTGCTGCTGTAGATACAGAAAAGTGTGCCACGTGTCCGTCCGGAGCCCGGTCTTTTTGCGACCGTACATTTCCGTGACCACCGCTGCCAGAAATCATGTACAGTGGGTACACTCCTTCCAAGTATTTCTGCAGAATCGGAGAAGGAACGTCCAGCTTCTCGTGGTTCTGTTACACGGCCTCGTTCAGACTCCGTAAGGTGTTCCTAATGACTTCTTTGTCGCCTTAGATGCATTCTCGACTAGCGTATCTCACCACGGCCACTCGCTAAGGCAATTAGCGCTCACGACTGTCACAGCGCGAATTCAAAGCAAACCTGATTTGCATCCTCATAGTGGCTCTACTAGCTCCGCTCTTATGCGAAATTGGAATAGACATCATCTTTCAGATGTAGAAACACGCTTGCCAACTATTTTCATTTATGTCACACAACTCCTGCTTGTTGCTGGGGTTTTCTCTTCCGTCAGTGTAATTACACTTATGAGTTACAGTTATCCAAAAGAATGTAATGAACAATAGAGTTAAATTGGCTAGCCTCTGAATTAATGTTTAAGTCTTGTGGTATTGTGCAATGATAATTCTACATCTACATCTACATTCTACATCTACATTTATACTCCGCAAGCCACCCAACGGTGTGTGGCGGAGGGCACTTTACGTGCCACTGTCATTACCTCCCTTTCCTGTTCCAGTCGCGTATGGTTCGCGGGAAGAACGACTGTCTGACCTCCGTGCGCGCTCTAATCTCTCTAATTTTACATTCGTGATCTCCTCTGGAGGTATAAGTAGGGGGAAGCAATATATTCGATACCTCATCCAGAAACGCACCCTCTCGAAACCTGGCGAGCAAGCTACACCGCGATGCAGAGCGCCTCTCTTGCAGAGTCTGCCACTTGAGTTTGTTAAACATCTCCGTAACGCTATCACGGTTACCAAATATCCCTGTGACGAAACGCGCCGCTCTTCTTTGGATCTTCTCTATCTCCTCCGTCAACCCGATCTGGTACGGATCCCACACTGATGAGCAATACTCAAGTATAGGTCGAACGAGTGTTTTGTAAGCCATTATTTGTAAGCCATTATTTCAACATAACATAGAATGCGCATACCAAAGTGTGAAATGTTGGAATCACTGTGCAATTTACTCAGAACCAGAATGGTGGAACCTAACGGTACACTACAAGGCTCAAAACCCTCACTAGCACAGGATAATGAAAAGTCAGATGCTCACGAAATAAATTGAGTAATCCCTGTAGAAACATCGCTAGTCCATGCAGTCACAATTCGGTCCTTACAGCTGACACATTTCAAAAACCACACTGTCTCGTCACACCACAGGCCGCTTTCTGCAGCGAGGACAAGCAAACCTCCTCTCCAAGGAGCGCATGCTCAAGACTTCATACAGTCGACTAGGAAGTCGCGGTTCCCTGGCGAGACGCCGGCGATCGAAACAGGCGACAGCCAGTCAAAGACCATAGCCCCACGGACACAGCAATCGCTAGTATCTACACCACGGCTCAAGTTAGTGCAAGTGTACGGTAGCAGTGCACTGTCGTACGAGGCATTAACTAGGTTGTGAAGAAGCTACCAGTGTGGACAAACAAATATGAACGACGAAGAATGAAGTCGCAATCCAACTGTCTGTGAAGGACCGTGAATCGAGAGAGAACTGAACGGTCTGGGACTCAAAGAGCGGCGTATCACATTCTAGGCGATAGGGAAAAAAATGAAAATAAGTCATCTATCAAAATAGTTCAAATGGCTCTGAGCACTATGGGACTTAACTTCTAAGGTCATCAGTCCCCTAGAACTTAGAACTACTTAAACCTAACTAACCTAAGGACATCACACACGTCTATGCCCGAGGCAGGATTCGAACCTGCGACCGTAGCGGTCGCGCGATTCCAGACTGTAGCGCCTAGAACCGCTCGGCCACTCCGGCCGGCAAGCCATCTATCAGTTTTGCAGGACACTTTGAGCATGACAAAAGTCGCTGCATTCTGCAACTGCTCACATCCATTCAAAATGTCGACCGAATCGAGGCAGTATGGAAACGCTGCTGCAGTGTCAGGCCAATTCAGATCACTTCTTTAGGAGCCTATTCGCCATGAAGGAGTGCTGGGTGAATCACTGTGCCACCCAGTCAAAAGCAGTGGAAAGGTGTAGATTCACGACCGCCGAAAAAGGAGAAGGTTCGACCAACATCAGGCAAAGTAATGCGGAGTGTATTTTGAGGCTACTTTGTTGCGATGCTGACGACTGTGCTAGTAAGCGGCAAACCGTCACAGGAGCATACTACACAAATTTCCTGACGAGGTCACTCGAGACTGTAAAGACGAAGAGCCGGGGGAAGCTGTCCGAATGGACGATTTAGTTCTACGGCAACGCTGCAGCCTATTGTGCAGAGCACAGTCATGTGAGGTGCTTCTTTGGGCTGTCACATTTTGCCTCACCGGTATTCTCGTGACTCAGCACCCAGTGACTTCTTTCTCTTGCTTTGGATGAAGAAACCAGTGTGTGGTAGGCATTTTCAGAACAACGACGCAGTGTATTTCATAGGGAAACGCCTCCTAAACGGCCAAAATATAGGGTTGTGCAACCAGGGCCTCCGGCAAGTCATCCATCGCTGGGAAAAATGCGTCACATTGTAGCGCGCATCTATAGAGACCGACCGACACCACCAGAAAGCTTCAAGGTCGCAGCTTGATTTTTTTTTTTCTGCTGAGATAGTTGATAGTTTATGAATACTCCTGTAACAGTGCTGCCAACAACGTAGGCTACATACGTCGCTGCTTCCTGTATTATCACGGGGGGTATCCTCGTGTATCATGGGTGAAATAGCGAACTAGTATCTAAAACTCCTTACTAAACTGTCCGGACGAGTCTTGTGGAGTTTCATAGTAACCTACGACATAATCATGACTGTTTTATATCAAGGTTTTTTTTGCATTGCCAGTTTTCTCTGAAACTGCCACACGTTATATTACAGAATATTTTACGCTCGTTCCCTTGATCAGTGTAATCGAACCCTAAAGCCACATAACAGTTGAAAGCTGCGTCTTTTATGGCTGTCTTTTCACTTCTCTCTTTAGTACGGTGAAGGGTCTGCCCAGCCTACTAGCTGGAGTTTCAGAGCATCCAGAAAGAGTTGAAAGTGTTCACTTGCTGCTAGGAAATGGAGTAGTAAAGAGAGAGACGGACTCTCAGGACACGGTGGTGTAAAGACTCGTTGTTGAATGACTGATGAGGCAAGCCTTGTAGTCGCACAGAGGGATGTTTCTGCTCGAGTACAGAGAGCTGAACTCAACTTCCAGCCGCTACTGCTACTACCTTCCATATTGAGGTACGAGTCTGGTAAGACGAGCAGTCATTGGGATCACTTGCTTTGTAGAGATGCGATGTTAATTCGCTCCCTCCAGGAGCCAGTTATTCCATTACAACGCCTTGCAGCCGGCTAGTTCCTTTCAGTTCCTTCACTGGTGTTCAAACCTGTGTTTCCATGTTCTTCCTGTATTTCACTAGCCAAGCTTACAGACACTGGTCATAGTCATGTTCTGTTGGCGTAACTTTGCATTTGTCATGCTCATTCGTTTGTGCCAAGGTTTTATTTCATCATTAGAGACCTTTATCCAAGTATTAATTGTTCAATTGTTTATCTCAGTGGATAACTCCTGTGTTGTGGTTTTCGGTAACAAATCTGATTGTTATAGTGACCACTTGTTTCCGTCATAGACTAGATGATCCCTCTTCTCATTAATATGCCTGTGTGTGTGTGTGTGTGTGTGTGTGTGTGTGTGTGATGTGGTAGCCAATCGTCGTATTTGACTGGCTCACCTCTGTTAATTATAATTCAGTAAGTCGTTTACTTTGGGCGATATTATCATTGCCGTTAATGCAAATTTGGATAACCAACTGAGGCGATTCCCTTCTCTGTTAGTATCCAGAGACTGGACTATAGCATCTATGGGTACGCAAATCACCGCGGCCGACACCGCACAGTCTGAGACACTGTATTCAAGGACCCGGGTGTTAATCTTGCAACAGCCCAAATCGCGATTCTTACTGTCTTTGATAACATGTTTCAGTTACAGACCTGTATCCACGGTGAGATTTATACTTCGTAATCGGTATCGGTTGATTGCTGAGAGCGGGCGAACTTGTCCTCCCACAAAGTGAGCTGAGGAGCAGCGAGTGTTGTCGAGTATAGGCAGTCGGCCAGCCTAGTGGGCATTCGATACTTTTTCCGTAGGTCCGCGCCGTCAACTGGCAGAGGGCTTTGTGCCCCGGTTGCTACTGGAGTACTGGGGAGGCAGAGGGGGAGGCTGTTCCCAGCCAGGCTTGCGGCGGAGGAAACCGGCGGCAGCGAGAGGAACGCCCCCACGCTCTTCACTTGCTCAGTCTTACGTACCTGCTGACGCAACTGGCACGTAACACTTGCCTCCGGCTGCAGTGCGGCGAGTACGAGAGTGGTTACACCACAGCTGCGGTGCCAGCCAGACTTCGCCGGGGACGCTGCTTCTGGTCGCGGCTGCACCTTTCTTACTGCCTGGCGGAATTCCACATCCCGGTATTTACCTCACAACTGAGGGAAACCACCAGTGAACACCACTGTCGGGGTGGATTTTGCTTGCATTACTCTTTTTTATTAGATATTATCCTTGTGTGAGTATGCTGAATGCTAGTTTATTTTTGGAAATCAATGGTGTCTGCTGAATGTTTGTTTACATCGCCAGACACGGTGTGCGTGTGGGTTGATATTTTGACTATAGCCTATTAATACTGTGATTTCTTGGTTTTGTAGGAACGTCTTTGTAATGGTAAAAGCTGTTAACTGCGGAGGATATGAGTATTTGAATATGGTGATGTTGAATTTGTATATCAGTCTAGTAATCATTGCACATTCTTTACTGGTCCTTGAGACGCCCTGCTAAACCCGCAGGACAGGACAGGTAGTTTAAACTGTGGAAAGGGGCCAAAATAAGCGGCTGTCAGGTACACTCGAACATACAACTTAATTTATTTGACCAAACATTACAAGAGCCAATAAAATTTTTAAAAAGAACAAAGCATTAATTTTTGGAACTTAATTACTGGCTGATGGCGCCATACAATCTCATGCCGTAAGCGCAAGACCACTTTAATTTAAAATCAGCTGAAAGTCAATAACTTAAGACTCACACCAAAATCAGAAATTTAAAAGGCAGAAGGCCCTATCTTAAATCAGTTCTTTCAATTAGGCTGAAGGCCCAAACAATCTGACACTTTAAGAGCAAAACAACTTTAATTTAAAAATCGGCGTAAGGCCCATCACTTAAGACTCAAACCAAAATAAATTTTTAAAAGACCATAAAGCCTTACCTTAAAACAAGGGCAAAACAACCTTAATTTAAAAATCGGCTGGAAGCCACACAAATACAAACAACAAGAACAAATGAGAAAAGGAAGTACACCCAACGGCGATCGGAAGTTTCCGAGGGTTGGCCTGGAATTCAAACACTAACGCTCGCTCAGGTGAGACAGGCAGTCGGGCCAACGATTCACGATCAGACGACACGCAACCGACAAACAGTCAACGGACCAAGCGAGAGGATGTTCCAACAACCCACAACAAAATTCAAACGACACAATGCGAACAGTTGTGGCTGGCTGGTAGATTAAGTAAAGACTTAACTTCCGTGTCCGGGATCGGTGAGCCACGGGCCTCGTAGCAATGGGAACAACCCCTCACACTCCGACCGCGGGTGGACGCCACGAGGCCCCGGCCAGACACGCGCCACGGAGACTTCCTCGCTGCTCCACGTCAACCGATCAACTGCCCAGGCCCGGAAACGGTGAAAGGACCAAGTGTACGTCAGCCGATGAGACAACCAACCAACGGTTGTCCCGCTCGCTCCAATCTCCCTCCGCCGGACAGTTCGTGTGTGTCGCCAGCGGTCAGCGAGCACTGGCTGTCGGCGCCTCACACGCGCTCCGTCCCCCAACTGCACTGCTGGTCCGTCCCGAACTCACCGCCAGACAAGCGACGACCCTGAAATGCTATCGGTCGCTGCAGAGATGGTGCAGCAGTGCACTTATCGATACGCGCTGCTGCTGCTGCCACTCACGGGCAAGTAAGGCAGGAAGTTAGTGACACCAGTAAATGGAATAAGAAAACGAGGCGGCAGTACCATAATAGAAGATGACAAATAATAAATGGGATAAACGCGAGCCGTGAACGGCTCAGTCCTGTACAGGCTTTATTTACCGGTTTCGGAGAAGATTTTTTCCACAATACACTGACGTCAGAAAGAAACGCAACACGAAGAAGGAGTTGTGCGACTTAAACGAAAGTGGGTAGTGTGTTCCTGCATCTGAAATATGATGTCTATTCAAATTTCGCGCCAGTCGTATAAGAGTGGCGGTAGTAGCGCCACTGTGTGGGTGCAAATCTGGTTTGCTTTAAAATCGTGCTGTAACGGTCGTGAACGTTAGCTACCTTTGATATTGGACGTGGTGAGTTGATGTTAATTAAGAATTATCCTCACTGAGGTTGAACTAGGGCGTGTAACAGGGCTACAAGAAGCTAGGGTGTTCCTTCTGCGATACTGAAGCTGGATGACCCTTCCGCGATACTGCAGGAAGACTTGGCAGGAATGTATCCTCTGTACATGACTGGTGGCAGCGGTGGTCACAACAATGTAAGGTCCCAAGAAGACCGGGCTCCGTGGGACTCCCGAGAGCGAAGACCATCGTATTCGGCGCATGGCTCTGGCGCATTGTACTGCGTCTGCAGCAGAAATATGAGCAGCAGTTGCCTCCACAGTGACACAGCGAACTGTCACAAATCGGCTACTTCAAGGTCACCAGACGCCCTTTGGCGTGTGATCCACTGACCACAAACCATTTGCGACTTCACTGGTGTCGAGCGAGAGGTCGTTGGAGGGAAGGATGGACGTCTGTTGTGTTTTCTGACGAAAGCTGTTTCTGTCTCAGTGGCAGTGACGCCCGTGTGTTGGTTAGGCCGGTATTACACTATCATATTTCTTTGTCAAATATTTGCCAAATTTCTTTGACAAAGATCTCTGACGTGGCTCTAAAAAGGATTATTACACTGTCGTCGTATTTTCCATCAAGTTTCAAGATGGTGGACATACCGTTATTATACGCTGGAGTTGCTAGTACCACAATTGTACTTGGAAGAAAAGCGGCGGCAAATGGGAAACGTACTTGGATGAAGTCATAGGTATTACGTCGAGATAGTAAAAGCATTCAGCAAAATGTGTTAGAGGGCTGCTAGTGGAGGACGTCAAGTCACCATCATCTTGGACAGTTTCCAGCCACTGGCTGGGTCTGCCGGGAACACAAGCCTCTCCATCGTGTTCTGTCTTTCCACCATTCCCCCTCTTCCACCTTCGTCCAGTTCTCTCCTCTTCTCGTCACACATTCCTTCACTCCCTTCACCCATCTGTCTCTTGGTCTTCCCCTGGGCCTCTTCCCCTCCAGTTGCAGATCAAACATCCTCTTTGGAATTCTTCCCTCACCCATTCTCTTCATGTGTCCACACCTCTGCAGTCTTGATTTTTCTATTATGTCCTGTACTGGTTCCTCCTTTAGTCTTTCGCTCACATACACATTTCACAATCTGTCTCGTCTTGTTACACTCAACCTGCTCCTCTGGAACTTCATTTCACTAGCTTGTATTCTACTTTTGTCGCTTTTGTGCATTACCCATGTCTCACTTCCGTATGCCAATATGGGGACAAAGTAGGTTCGGTATATAATTCCCTTGGATTTCTGTGGCACCTCCTTGCTCCAAATGAGCCCCCTAATGCATTTGAAGAACTGCCCTGCTTTTCTGCACCTTTCATTTATTTCCATTGCGTTTCCCCCTTACTTTCAATCATGCTTCCCAGGTACTTGAAGTTCTCTACCACTTGTAGTTTTTCCCCTCCACAAGTTATATCCACATTTGGCCTATTCTTCTTCCTTGTTGTGACAATTATTTCACTTTTCTTTGCAGAGAAATGCATTCCATATTGTGCTGCCGTTGCCTCCCATACATCTAACTGCTCTTGCACCTCCTTCTCGCAATTTCCCCATAACATCAGGTCATCGGCAAAAAGCACTGGTTTCATTTTATGATCTCCAATTGCACCTGATACTTGCTGTAGGATTTCATCCATAACAATAATAAACAATAAAGGCGAAAGTGCACTTCTCTGTCGCAGCCCATTTTCCAGTTTGAACCATGGAGTACGTTCCCTCCCCACTTTCACACAACTCTCACTTCCCTCATACATTTTTCTGGCTTTTCGTGTTACCTCTTCATCTATCCCTTTTGCGTTCAGCACATCCCAGAGCTTGTCCCTACAGATACTGTCATACGCCTTCTCAATATCTAAAAAGGCCATGATTAAGTCCTTCCCGTACTCATAGTGCCTTTCCTGCAGTTGCCTTACCGCAAATATGAGGTCCGTTGTTGATCTTCCCGGTCTGAAACCATACTGCTCCTCTTGCAGTCTACTTTCAATACTGCTTCTTATTCTCTTCTCCAGGATCTTTTCATAGATTTTTCCACAGTGGCATAGCAGGGTGATTCCTCTGTAGTTCTCACATCTCCTTTTATCCCTTTTCTTGAAGATCGGGACTATAATTCCTTTCTTCCAATCCTCAGGAATTCTGTTCTCCTTCCACACCACCCTCAGCACTCTGTATAGCCACTGGGTTCCTACTTCTCCTGCTGCTCGTATCATATCCACTGTTACTTCGTCCCAACCTGGTGCCTTGCCCCCTTTCATCCTCTTTATGGCTTCTTCCACTTCATTCCAAGTTAGATCATCAATTTCCCCACTATTATAATCGTCTGCTGCCTTAGGCTCTCCATCGCTGTTAGTTACCCGCTTAGCGGCATTCAACAGATCTTCAAAGTACTCCTTCCAAATCTTTTTGAGCTCATGCATTTCCTCCACAACTCTTCCATTATTATCCATGATCCTCAGGCACTCGCTTCTGTCGTTCCTCTTATTTCTTACCATGGTGTAAAGTACTTTTTTGTTCCCTTCACTGTCCTCTTCTAACATTCTTGTCCATTTTTCCATCCACTTCTTCTTCTCCGCCCTTACTATGGTCTGTGCCGCTTTCTTGCTTTCCTTATATTTTACCCTAGCTTCCTCTGTTCGGGTCTGGAACGATTCTCTGAAGGCTTTGTTCTTTCGAAGTACTGATTCTTTACATATGTTGTTCCACCATGGGGTTTCCTTACTTCTCCTCTTTGTGCTAGTTCTTCCGCACACAGTCTCAGCTGCCTCAACTAGAGCCCTCTTAAAATCTCCCCATTCTTCTTCCATTGTTCTCTGATCTTCCTTTGGCAGCTTCTTCCTGATCAGTGTCTGATACTGGGTCCTCCGTTCATCCTCTTTCAGCATCCATGTCTTCAACCTTTTCTCCTGTATGTCTGTTGCCCTCCTATCTTTTTTCTCTCTCAGGGTGGCTACCAACAGCCGATGGTCACTGTCTAAGGCCTCAGATGGAATGACCTTAACATCTGTGAGGCTGCTCATCATCTGCCTATCCACTAGTACATAGTCTACTACTGACGTTTGGGACCAGTCTCCACTGTACCAAGTTATTTTGTGGCTACTTCTCTTCTTGTACCAGGAATTTGCGATCGCCAGCCCATTCCTCTTGCAGAATTCCAGCAACAATTTTCCTTTTCTATTTCGGTTCCCCCAGCCCTCTGGTCCCACTATCTCCTCGAATCCTTTCCTGTCTGTGCCAAAATGTGCATTGAGGTCCCCTATTATAATCTGATTACCTCCATTTAGCTGCTTTTGCATGTCATCTTCAAATTCCTCCTTCTCCTTTTTTGTACACCCCACCTGTGGGGCAATTGCTTGGATGATTTCAATGCTTTTTCCTTTCACTCGTACTCTGGCTTTTATCATTCGATCATTGATACCTTCCAATTCCTCCTGCAGACCCTCTCTGACCACTATTGCCACTCCATTTCTTCCCCTCTCATTCCTTATCCAGTACAGTTTACATCCTTTACTTAGTGGTTTTTCACCAACTCCTCTCCACCTAGTCTCAGCAAGTCCCAAGATGTCCAATTTCCTCCTTTCCATCATTTCTACAATTTCTTCTAACTTCCCAGTTAGAGTCCTTACGTTTAAGGTGCCCAGTCGTAAACCATCTCGTAATCCTTTTCCATTGCTTGGTCGGTTTCCTTTAAATCCGTTCCGTGATCCGAGGCATGTTCCCTTTTTTGAAAGCAGTTGATTTATCCACTACTGGCTCGCTAGGCCTATCGCAGCTTCACCAGAGCCCCGTTAGCCGTCACGTTTCAGGGTTCCCATAGGGCCTTCCCAGCTACCGTAGCGGTCCTGGGGCACACGAAGTCCCCGCTGTACATCGCCCCTATAGGCAATCCCCTACTTTGTGCCGTTGCCCATCTCCCACGACTTGGACGAAGGGTTGGACTTATGGGAGACAGGACGTCAAGTCTTATACACAATTTACTTACGAATGGATTGGAGTGTATTTCAGTATTTGCTCAGTAAAGTGGTTTCTCATATTACAAAACAGAATACTCTCTTGAAAACTGCTGTATGTGCAGAAGACAGGCAAACTGTGACACTGTGATTTCTTGATACAGGAGAGAGCTATTCTAGTTTACAATACAGCACTGGAATATCACACTGCACATTAACGCAAATAATTCCAGAAACATGTGAAGCGATTTATAAAACACTGAAGTGGGAATATGTGAAGGTAAATAAATGTTTAGTTCACTATATGGGCAATAACAACTATTTTTAATGTTGACTAATTTAATTAATGGAATTAGTGTTCTAACACTGCAAAATTAATAAAAAGTACGAAACAGATGAAGCTCTTTTTAACTTGTGGCATTCAGAGTTCAAACATAAACAAAGTAGAATGGAAAGCTGAGAAATATTTTTTTTATTTTTGAGTGTCACCACATCCTCTATTCCTGCTTACTGAAAAGCAGCCTGGATGTTTCCAGATGTAAAGGTGGATGGCTATAGCTGTGATTGTGGACATGAAGTTGGCTGCAGCATATTTCACCTTCCCACCAACACACAATTAATAGCATGCACTGTGCCCTTTGCTGCCCCCCCCCCCCCCCAAGTCGAAGCAAATATATAAAAAAAAAGAGTCGAAAGAACACACCAACTTCGAAGCCATGTTTACAAACACACTAAAGAGGCGTCAAATAGCTGCAGCGACACCAGCGCTCCAAGCGGTTACATTTCACGTTCCAGTGAACAGAAGACAACCACTTTTATTTATTTGACGACAGGCGACATTTGACATAGTTCCCTATTGTTGTTGTTGTTGTTGTTGTGGTCTTCAGTCCTGAGACTGGTTTGATGCAGCTCTCCATGCTACTCTAGCCTGTGCAAGCCTCTTCATTTACCAGTACCTACTGCAGCCTACATCCTTCTGAATCTGCTTAGTATATTCATGTCTTGGTCTCCCTCTACGATTTTTACCCTCCACGCTGCCCTCCAGTACTAAATATGTGATCCCTTGATGCCTCAGAAGATGCCCTACCAACCGATCCCTTCTTCTAGTCAAGTTGTGCCACAAACTCCTCTTCTCCCCAATTCTATTCAATACCTCCTCATTAGTTACGTGATCTACCCATCTAATCTCCAGCATTCTTCTGTAGCACCACATTCCGAAAGCTTCTATTCTTTAATTTTCCTGTAGGCAGTATCTATCTTATCCCTCATGAGTTAAGCCTCTACATTCTTACATTTGTCCTCTAGCCATTCCTGCTTAGCCATTTTGCACTTCCTGTCGATCTCATTTTTGAGGCGTTTGTATTCCTTTTTGCCTGCTTCACTTGCTGCATTTTTTAATTTTCTCCTATCATCAATTAAATTCAGTATCTCTTCTGTTACCCAAGGATTTCTACTAGCCTTCGTCTTTTTACCTACTTGATCCTCTGCTGCCTTCACTATTTCATTCCTCAAAGCTACCCATTCTTCCTCTACTGTATTTCTTCCCCCAATTCCTGTCAATTGTTCCCTTATGCTCTCCCTGAAACTCTGTACAACCTCTGGTTCTTTCAGTTTATCCAGGTCCCATCTCCTTAAATTCCCACCTTTTTGCAGTTTCTTCAGTTTTAATCTACAGTTCATAACCAATAGATTGTGGTCAGAGTCCACATCTGCCCCTGGAAAAGTCTTACAATTTAAAATCTGGTTCCTAAATCTCTGTCTTACCATTATATAATCTATCTGAAACCTTTTAGTATCTCCAGGGTTCTTCCATGTATACAACCTTCTTTCATGATTCTTGAACCAAGTGTTAGCTATGATCAAGTTGTGCTCTGTGCAAAATTCTACCAGGCGGCTTCCTCTTTCATTTCTTAGCCCCAATCCACATTCACCTACTATGTTTCCTTCTCTCCCTTTTCCTACTGGTCAGGGATTTTCTCTGCCTCGTGATGACTGGGTGTTGTGTGATGTCCTTAGGTTAGTTAGGTTTACGTAGTTCTAAGTTCTAGGGGACTGATTACCATAGCTGTTAAGTCCCATAGTGCTCAGAGCCTTATGAACCATTTGAACCTTTTCCTACTCTCGAATTCAGTCACCCATGACTATTAAATTTTCGTCTCGTTTGACTACCTGAATAATTTCTTTTATCTCATCATACATTTCTTCAATTTCTTCGTCATCTGCAGAGCTAGTTGGCATATAAACTTGTACTACTGTAGTAGGCGTGGGCTTCGTGTCTTTCATGGCCACTATAATACGTTCACTATGCTGTTTGTAGTAGCTTACCCGCATTCCTATTTTTTTATTCATTATTAAACCTACTCCTGCATTACCCCTTTTTGACTTTGTATTTATAACCCTGTATTCGCCTGACCAAAAGTCTTGTTCCTCCTGCCACCGAACTTCACTAATTACCACTATGTCTAACTTTAACCTATCCATTTCCCTTTTTAAATTTTCTAACCTACCTGCCCGATTAAGGGATCTGACATTCCACGCTCCGATCCGTAGAACGCCAGTTTTCTTTCTCCTGATAACGACGTCCTCTTTGAGTAGTCCCCGCCCGGAGATCCGAATGGGGGACTATTTTACCTCCGGAGTATTTTACCCAAGAGGACGCCATCATCATTTAACCATACAGTAAAGCTGCATGCCCTCGGGAAAAATTACGGCTGTAGTTTCCCCTTGCTTTCAGCCGTTCGCAGTAACAAAACAGCAAGGCCGTTTTGGTTAAAGTTACAAGGCCAGATCAGTCAATCATCCAGACTGTTGCCCCTGCAACTATTGGAAAGGCTGCTGCCCCTCTTCAGGAACCACACGTTTGCCTGGCCTCTCAACAGATATCCCTCCGTTGTGGTTGCACCTTCGGTACGGCTATCTGTATCGCTGAGGCCCGCAAGCCTCCCCACCAACGGCAAGGTCCAGGGTTCATAGGGGGGAGTTCCCTGTTACACCATCAAATTTCTTTGACATATCGGCTTTGACAAAGAAATATGATAGTGTAATACCAGCCTTTAGGAGGAGGCCAGTCGAGGGCCTGCAACCAACCAGTCTGCGTGTTAGGCATACTGGACCTACACCTCGAATTATGGTCTGCGGTGCGATTTCGTGTGACAGCAGGAGCACTCTCGTGGTTATCCCATGCTGCCTGACCGCAAATTTGTACATCGGTCTGGTGATTCGACCTGTTGTGCTGCCATTCATGAACAGTGTTCCAGGGGATGTTTTCCAACAGGATAGCGCTCACCCACATACCGCTCTTGTAACCCAACATGTTGCCTTGGCCTGCTCGATCAGAAGATCTGTCTCCAGTCGAGCACATACGGGACATCTTCAAACGAGAACTCCAGCATCATCCACAAGCAGCATTCACCGCCCCTGTATTGGCCGACCAAGTGCAACAGGCAAGGATCTCCATCCCACAAACTGACATCCGGCACCTTTACGACACAATGCATGCACGTTCACATTGAACATTCTGTTACACCGGTTATTAACGTACCAGGATTTCACATTTGCAGTGGCTTATCTCGCGCTTGCACTACCGTGTGATCTTGCGATGTTAATCACTTAAATATGCTACCTAGTCAAATGTAATCCCGAAATTTTATTACTCTACATTAATTATTTCTTGTTGTTGTGATTTTTTCTGTCAGTGTGCGTCTGGTGTTGGTTTCTCGTATGCCGTGTAGTTAGTTGGGCTGCGTCTTGCAGATCTCGCGGCCTACTACCGCTGTACTGTCACAGACGGCGCGGATCAGCCTCTCGCTGTTTCCTCGTTTACAAGAGTTTTAGTTAAACGAAAGAGACGCATCACTGATACAGCATCTCTGACGTGGACATTTTCTGGCTTCCATCAGTTGGTGACACAGGGTCTTCAACTAAAACTATCAGCAAAATGTCTGCATTTCGGTTCCTTGTTCCTGTGTGAAGTACAAACATAATTTTTAAAAAATTCATGAGGTTACGGACAGCAGCATCTCATACAGAAAATAACGTCTTTAGAGCGCGAAATCGTATGTTAGCGCCCGTGTAAAAACGGCAATGTGACGTCGAGCGTGTTCAGTGAGTACACCTCGCCGATTTCGAGGGGAATCAAACAAAACGCACCGGTAGTAAAATTACGGACTATCATTTCCACAGCAAACTGCTTAATTCAGGTACGCCGAAGACGTTTTTTTGGGCACCAGAATGTCCAAACATTCCAGTTGTAAGTACGTAAAATGCCAGATCTGCAGTAAAAAAAAAAGTCAAGCAAACTGCAAACTGACACCAACCACGTGTACAGATCTGACGACGTCTTCCAGCAGGATATACGAGTTGCATTTAAAAATCTGTTGAAATGTTGTTCCATTTCGAGCAAAAACACCAGCGAATGCGAGTTGCTCAACAGTCTCTAGATGGTGTCACCTGTAGTACCCACTCCGAAAAAATTGTTTTTTGTGTAAAATTTTGCCCGCATCTCGTGGTCGTGCGGTAGCGTTCTCGCTTCCCACGCCCGGGTTCCCGGGTTCGATTCCCGGCGGGGTCAGGGATTTTCTCTGCCTCGTGATGGCTGGGTGTTGTGTGCTGTCCTTAGGTTAGTTAGGTTTAAGTAGTTCTAAGTTCTAGGGGACTGATGACCATAGATGTTACGTCCCATAGTGCTCAGAGCCATTTGAACCATTTTGTAAAATTTTGTGTAAAGGTTTGCGAACAAAGAGTCGAGGTTCATATTGCGTTATCTATGTCATAACAGAAGGCGCAGCCATCAATCTTTTAGAGAGCAGCTAGGAGAATCCTGGCTGATTGCATTGGTCTTTCTTCCTCCATCTTTCATAATGTAAACATCGTGACCAAGGGCTTTAGTTGTAAATGATTCTTAACATACGAATTAATTTATCTTCCCAAATGTGTTATATTTTTATTAATCCACCACATTATATGTTTGTCGCAGTATTTGTTGTATTACGAGTTCTATTTGTCAACATTTGTCACAAGGAAGACCCAACACGTCGATGCGGCACCGATCCGCCATTGGCGTGATTTCATTATTTATTTGTAATGTTCGTCTTTCCTTACTGTACGGCTTTACTGTGCGGCAGTCATTCAGGGAAGAAGTCCGACATTTTCAAATCAATCATACAGCATAGAGAGGTTATCAAAGTGCGATACGCGAGTTACATTTTCTAAAATTCCATCGGTCCATATCCTCTGTTGCGCCGCTCCCAACAGCAATATGGGACGCTTACAAACCTCTTTCTGGTAAAATTTTGTTATATTTTAGTTGGCGTTGTTATATTTTAGTTGGCGGAGGTGGAAGCCAACTCGTACAATAAAGGTGCGGAACTACTGAAACGTGTCATAACAGCTGATGGAATGCAGGTTTTCGGATATGACGTCGAGGCTAAGGCTCATTCGTCCCAGTGGTAGTGTTCTGGATCGCCAGGACAGAAAAGCTCGACACGAGTGAACAACAAGCGTGAAAGTTATGCTCACTGTGTTTTTCGATTTTAACGGCATAGTGCGCCATGAGTTCTTGCCAAAACTTCTAATGACCAGAAAGGAGTACTACTTACAAGTCCAACACGTTTTCATGAAGTAGTCCGAAAAATTCTAGTGGATTCGTGGCGAAACAAACCATGAATGTCGCACCACGAATATGCCCCTGCATGTTGTTCGTGCACTTTGGCCAAAAACAGTACTGTATTGGTGCCCCAGCCTCCATATCCTTCAGGAATGGCCTCGAGTGACTTTTTACTGTGTGGAAAAATAAATAAAACGGCCGTCGTTTTACAAGCATAGATGAGAGCTGAAAGCTATCCCGAAGATCGACTTCCAGAACTGTTAATGGGAATAGAAGAAGCAGTGTGTAACAGTCAGTGGGGGCTATTTTGAAGAGAGAGTAACAGCGATGTAGACGAATAAATTAAATACCTCGTATAAACAAAAAAACCGAATGGGATAGTGCAATGGTTAGCGCAGTAGGTTCGCATTCGGGGGGACGACGGTTCCAGCCATCCTGAGTTAGGTTGTCCGTGATTTCCCTGAATCATTTAAGGCAAATGCCGGAATGTTACTTCGAAAATGCGTTGTGGCCCGTCTCTAATGACATCGTTGTCGACGGGCCGTGAAACGCTAACCTCTCCCCCCCTTCTAAAAAAAATTGACATCCTCCTAACACACCTCGTAATTGGAATTGATCATTATTTGTCGTTATCTTTGTCGTCTCTGACAGGATTAAAATGTCGTCCACAAACCTCGAAGATTTTTATTTCTTCCCCTGTAAAAGCACAACATGCGTTAGGTGGCTGGTGCCTTGTGGCTGTCTACACCTCTACGCGTCTTGTGGCCGGCCGTTGTGGCCGAGCGGTTCTAGGCGCTTCAGTCCGGAACCGCGCTGCTGCTACGGTCGCAGGTTCGAATCCTGCCTCGGGCATGGATGTGTGTGATATCCTTAGGTTAGTTAGGTTTAAGTAGTTATAAGTCTAGGGGACTGATGACCTCAGATGTTAAGTCCCAATAGTGCTTAGAACCATTTGAACCATTACGCGTCTTATGAATCTACCAGGAACAGCTGCAGAAGGAGCGTTACTTTATTTGCTGATAAACTCTTCTTCCCACCCTTGTTTTCCTTATTTTCAAACTAAATCTTAGTCATAATTTATGTAGCAGTTCACATAATGTTGATATTCTGGACTGAACAATCTGCGTTTCCTAAAATAGCAATCGGCATTTTCATAAATGTAAACATATTAGCATATGTCTAATCTTGAATTATGTGGATATCAGTTGAAGGATAAAAATGTTTATAGTCAGTCACTAATAAAATTATTTGTCAGAGGTAGGCCTACAGAGTGGCGCAGTTAAAAGTAGCCAGCCTCCCCTCTGAATGCGAATGCAACATTTCGACTGCTGAAACCGATCAAACAGCTACAACAATGTAGTTATGCAATAATCGATTGTTATCATCCTTCTGTCAACATTTCAGTTTATTCCATGACTGAAGTTAGACGTTTCTCTTTGCGGTGTGCAAAATGACATTCTCGATACAAGAGAGAATTGAAATCGTGGAAACATATATGAAAATAAGTTCGGTTAAGGAAACACGCGAAATTTTCAGCGTCAAGTATATTGGTAGAGGACAACCAGCAAAGAGAAAAATACAGAGTCTGTATAAAGACTGGCGCATTTACGGATCTGTGCAAAAAGTAAAACGACAAAGAATTTTTCAGTTTGATCACCGGAAGTTATTACAGGCATTTGCCGAAGACTTATTCGGATCCCAAAGAAGTCTACACGTCATTTGACCCATTAAGGGCATGTGAGTAGGAGAAGTTGCCAGCGGATATTGAAAAGGCTTAACCCTAGGACGCCCAAGCCTTTTTTTCTAATTTAGATACCTAAGGGGGAGGGGGGGGGGGGGGTTCGGCGAGCCCACAGGTATTAAGTAAGTTTACAGACGAAAAATTACAACTTTCAAAATGGTTTATGTATTTTAACTAAGGCATCGGTTTATAAATGTTGTTAATTGTTATAAATATTGGATTGAGTGAACAAAAAATTGACATATTACAATACAAAATACAGACGTGTTCATATATAATAGACTACTCTGAGTCCTCAACTTCAAGACAAGAGACACACTTCACAATTTTTTCTGAATGTGTGTTACACACATGTTTATGACACTGTCCACAATACTGTTTTGGTTTACTTAGATTGTTGTACTTCTGCTTCTTTGTTTTAGCTTCTCTTACACAAATATGGCACCGACGTTTCCTTGCAGGAGGCTGACGTGCTTCTGTTGTCACTTCTTTGATTTCCTTTTGTAGAATAGTCTCCATTGATTGAACAATTTGGTTAGATAACCCTCTTGCATTGGCACTTCTTTCTTCTACCTGCAATTTCACTAGTTCCATCCTAGCTTGCAGAAGATAAAGTTTCCGTTTGTTGTGTTTCTTTTCATTCCATCTTAGATGTTGCTGGATGAATATGGTGGTTGCATTGATAGCACAAATTTCGATGAGAGAGTAAAATACAGATAGAGGCCATCTCTTTGTTCCCCTCTTACAGGTGTACATAAACGCCATTTGATCAGTGGTATCAATTCAACCTTTAGTGGAATTATAATATGACTTTATCTCGGTTTTATTCTTCTCTCCTCCAACAGTGCCTTTACCTCCAACAGTGCCAGTGCATTGTTGACAACATCAGTAAGTTTGTACTTGGTTTCGTTTTTGCTATGTAGGACACCAAAGTTACTGGATGCCTACCTATTGATGGGTCTGTGAACAAGAACATTGATGAATATAGCTCTCGATTTGACGTGTTCTTCGTTATGTCTGGTATATGCTTCCGGTTTGACTGTAGAGTTCCTAGTGTAGTAACTTTGTAGTCTTGGTATAACTCTTCCGCCAAATCCACCGATATGTAGTATCGGTCTATAGTAATATTTCGACCAGTATTTTTCACAGGTGCTACCAGACGTTTGCGACAGCTGCTGAACCCCGTTCTTCTTTCGACAAATTCTGAACATTACCTGCATAGGGTTCCAGATTCAAGACGTATCTGTCAACTGCATCGGACATCATGCATATAAGGATGCCATACTTTCCCGGTTTATCCTTCATAAATACTCTGAAGGGGCAGCGCCCTCTAAACAAGCTGAGCATCTCATCAGTGGTGAGGTGGACCCCTGGTTTATACAGTAGTGGAAACCTATCATTCACTTTGTTGAAAACATCACGGATTGCTGTGAACTTGTCTGCTTCCCTTCTTAGCTGGCGGGTACTTTTGTCATCAAACCTTATGATTGCAATAAGTTCCTTGAAACGTTCTTTTGCCATAATACCCTTGTAAACTGGCTGACCCATTAGGTCTGACCAAAGATCGTGTACATTGACAGAATTGTCCTTATTTGCCCCCATAAGTATCAGGATTTCTATAAAGGCATTCAATTCTTTCTCATTAGTCAAAGTAATATTTCACCTAACTGCCTCTTCATTTGAATGTTTTACTGTAACATCCATGATGTCAGGCGTAAGAAGTAACTTCAAGGCTTCTCCAGGGAACTGCACTATGGCCGGTATTACACTATCAAATTTCTTTGTCAAAGATTTGATCAAAGATGTGATCCAATATTCCGTCCAATATATTTGACAAAGATCTTTGACGTAGCGCTACAAGGGGTATTACACTGTCATCAAATTTTTCGTCAAAGTTCAAGATGGCTGACAACAACTTGTTATTAACCGCAGCAGTTCTACGTACTCCAATTGCATTGTGTGCACATGCGGAAAAGAAGTGGGGGAAAAAAATGGAACCATACATACGAGGTTGACCGTCTTAAAAGTCCTGGGATTACAACTTGATAATAAATTCAGTTGGGAGGAGCACACCACAGAACTGCAAAAAGGCCTTAACAAATCTGTATTTGCAATTCGAGTGTTAGCAGACATAGGCAACATAAAAATGAAAAAGCTTGCGTACTTTCATTCTATAATGTCATATGGGATAATATTTTGGGGTAAATCTTGAAGTCAAACAAAAGTTTTCAAGGTCCAAAAGCGTGTAATACGTATTATTTGTGGAGTAAATTCACAGACCTCCTGCAGAAACCTCTTCAAAGAACTGGGTATACTAACTACTGCCTCTCAGTATATTTACTTCTTAATGAAATTTGTCGTAAATAATATATCTCTTTTTCCAACAAACAACTCAGTTCATACATACAATACCAGGAACAAAAATGATCTGCACAAGGACTTAAAAGCACTTACTTTAGTTCAAAAAGGGGTCCACTACTCAGGAACACTCATCTTCAATAATTTGCCAGCAAACATAAAAAATTTAGTTAGAAATAAAGATCAGTTTAAAAGGAGCCTGAAAGGCTTACTACTGGCCAACTCCTTCTACTCCATTGGCGAAATTTTTAGTAGAAACAAATGATGTATTGTACTTATTCATACTATTAGTATTGTTATTTCAGTTTTAAAAAAATCGACATGTTCCACATCCACGAGGATCTCCTCAGCACGGATCTATGGAACGAAAAACTAATCTAATCTGGGTGAAGCCGTGGGTTTTACGACGACACGATAAAAGCATTCGACAAAACTTGTTACGTGAGCTTACAGTGGAAGACGTCAAGTCGTACATCAATTACTTAAGAATGGATGAGCATACATTTCTGTATGTGCTCAATGAAGTGTATCCTCATATCACAAAGCACAATATTCCCTTAAGAACTGCTACATCTTCAGAAGACAGGCTCACTATAACACTCCGATTCCTTGCTACAGGAGAGGGTTATGTTAGGTTAGGTTAGGTTAGGTCAGGTTAGGTCTCCAATCTTCTTAATCAATTTTTGTATTCAGGGTGCCTCACGTTGTAAAGCGCCTCAACAGCTTCAGACATCTCTATTAATTTTGTAGTTGTCGGCACACACCAATTGTATTTACCGGCAATGGTTATAAAAACACTACAGACGACAGAACCCTGCAGCGATGCTAGCGCTCCATGTGGTAACATGTCACATTGCAGTGAACAGAAGACAAGCGGTTTCTTTGATCAAATATACAGCGAGGCCCTAGATTTGATCAAATATTGGACGACATTTGACAAAGTCCCTATTACACTATCAAATATCTTTGACAAAGATATTGGACAAAGATATTGGACAAATAAATTTGATAGTGTAATACCGGCCTAACTCACTGCAAGTTTACAAGATAAATAACAGCTGACTGACATCAACAATCACCCCTCTGAAAGTAAACCGATTGTTGTGAATATCAAGAATACCAACCAACAAGAAACTAACATGCATTGTTGTAGAGATGAGAAATACGAAACCCTACTAAGGGAAATTTTCTATAGCATGGAAGCGTAAGGGGGGGGGGGGGGGGTTGTTGGACCCATAATAAGTTTATTTATTTTTTCTTCCAAAGCACGAATTTTCTATAAAATATATTGACACTAACGTTTCATAAAATAGCCAACAAACAATAACTCAAATCGAATATGTAGCATAAAAGTTACTTGGTCAAAAGCAGGGGACATAAAAAAATAGTGGGTTCAACGAAACCCCCCCCCCCCTCCCTTAGGTGTCCTAGGGTTAATTTGAAGCCACATCGTGTGACGTTGTGCAGCAGTTCAGGGAGGATGACAGTAAGAAACGGGTTGATTATTGCACTTGGCTTTTGAATAACATCAGCGATGGTTTATTACACCCTTTTCCATTACATCATGAGTGATGAAGCATTGTTTCATCTTTCCAATCACGTGTATTCACAGAACACGAGGTACTGGGAACGGAGAACCCTAACACTGTGGGTCAGCAACCACTCCATGGTGAAAAAACTGGCGTTTGGTGCGAAGTAGCAGGAACGCGCATCATTCGGCAGATTTCTTTTTTTTTTTCCTTTCCTTTTTTTACGCTACCCTCAACACGGTGGCACATATGAAAATTTTTGATACGTTTTGTGCTCAACTCATTAAAAATGAAAGATAATACTGCTTCTTCCAGCAAGATGGGGCAACATGACTCGCATCTAAGGTACCCCTGGAACGAATCCATGATGTCTTCACTGAGGAACGAACTGTCAGCAAACATTTAAGGCCACCACGTTCGCCGGGTCTAACAACACATTTTGGGGGGGGGGGGGGTGGAGGGGGGAGGATGGGACACTGGAAGACCAAGCGCTGTGAAACAAATCCGCACACAGTACCGGAACTGAAAGACAACATCAGCCGTGAAGTTGCCGCAGTCAGTACCCGAGCTTAACACCGGGTGTGTCTGAATATGCCTGGACGTGCACAGCTGAGTATTGGTGTTGCTGGGAGTCACTTTCAGCATCTTCTGTAAATGTACTTATCACTGTATTTCTCATTGTAAATAAGTGCTAAGCACATTTTAGCTCTTGGTTTCTGTAATTTCACTGCATTTCCTTCATACTGACACGGGCCACTTTTATCTGTCTCGGAGGTAGAACTATTCATTGCTGTTAAAAAGTTATACAACTTAACCTTCCAGGTTGAAGGTCTAAATTGAAACCAGTTCATAAAGAAAGAAAATAGAATGCAGGACAGAATGCCTGGCTTTGGTCATTAATCGTAATTTAAGATGTACAGCCCCGCAAACACATCTTCAGGTGTGTCTTGAATAAAATCGCGATTGCCACACAGCGGGTAAAATAAAGTTAAAAAATATATGCCTAGCGGAATCAGTTGATGAAACAGAGGAATGTAGTACAGCAAGCGGCAGTGAACAGGGAGCTGCTTGGACAGAGCGCACCTCACGAGGGAACTGCCAGAAACACGCTCGGCGCGGCGGCCCGGCACGAGTGAAGGCAGCCGCAGGCTCCGGTCTCGCCAGAGCTTCAGACGCGACGATGGCTGGAGCCCACCGCAGTCGGCCGCAGTTGCTGTGTGTATAGCGTGGCGCTACTCAGTCAGAGGGCTGTCTGTCTGTCTGTGAAACTGGGGAGCACAACATGCGGGCCCGCTGTCCGTCCGTGGCGCTGCATGTCAACAAGTGAGGGGCGGGCGCACAGCGTGGTAGAGGGCCCACGAGAAAGACAGGCCGCGGCGCGTACGTCACGAAGGTAGTCCTGAACTCGCTCAGCTCAGCAGGCAAAATGCGTTTCTAAACCTGTTAACTCGCAGCTGGGCGTGTAAATACTAATGAGAATTGAATGTTCCACTGGAATCTGCTATTATGAAGTCTTTCTGATTAACAGTACTACAGCAAAATTTAATTTAAGATCAATACTCGATATAAATGGTATAAGAGCTTGTTTATAGCATTTGGTCTCTCCTGCTAAACAGTACTCATTACATGCTGGAAGTGGTGCCTCATGCATCTGATAATCATTTTAGTATGATTTGATTTTATTGTTCGCCAGTACAGCCACCCCATGGACTTCTCATCATTTTAGGATTAATAACAGTAAGACTCCATAATAGCGGATTCCAGCAGAAGATACAGTTTTCGTTTGTACGGACACGCCTAGTTACGTGTTAACAGGTGTAAAAACGTAGTTTGTCTGCTGATTTGAGCGAGCGAGGGAGTGCAGGACTACCTTCGTGACGTACGCGCCGCGGCCTGTCTTTCTCGTAGGCCTCGGCCTCTTCATACTTCGTCCTGTGATGTGACGTGGCCTACAGTGGTGTCTCATTTTGGTAAAGGCAAATTACAATTTGCATTTCGGAAAGCATTCTCAGTTTACGATGCTATGTGTGCGTTCCCTCACCAGATTCTACATATATTAAATAACAAAAGAGCAATAGATGGTCTCTAATTCTGTAAATCACAACATTCTGTTATAAAAACTCGTGTTTTACACAAGTGTTATAATCACTCCCGATAGAGGAAAGCACAAATAATGTGTATACAAAAGATCACTGCTTGGTTTTCTGCACATAGTTTTTTCCTTAATTTGAAAAAAAATGGATCGGTTTCAATTCTGCACATCATAAGGTATAAAATTATCGAGAGATTTAAACCATGGGCAGTAAGCAAGGTAAAATCTTCGCACGTTTAGGTGCATGTACTGATGAGAATTTAAATTGAAAAAAAATTACAGATTCTCAGTTCAGCCACTTTTGTACCTAGTGAGAGAGATAAATCGGTAATTTAAAATAGCCTGCTTATTTTCGTGTATTAATTTCATGTGGAATAGTTTTCTGTGCTAGCTCATCTCTAAGGCAGAAAGTTTTCATTGCATAAAAATATGTAACAACAATACACTGATGATCAAATGGTTCAAATGGCTCTGAGCACTATTGGACTTAACAGATGAGGTCATCAGTCCCCTAGAACCTAGAACTACTTAAACCTAACTAACCTAAGGACATCACACTCATCCAAGCCCGAGGCAGGATTCGAACCTGCGACCGTAGCGCTCGCGTGGTTCCAGACTGAAGCGCCTAGAACCACTCGGCCACCACAGCCGGCTTACACTGATGACCCGAAACGTTACGAAAACTTCTCACCGCTACACTGGCGTTTTGGGGCATGACGCGATGAGGAATAATTGTTGTGCTGAGAAATAATTTTTAAGAAAAAATTGGATACGTTGCGCCGTTTCCGGGTTAATTAGCATTGAAGTTAGCCAGTCAGGCCGTTGTGCTCGTAAATTCAAGCGGCCCGCAAGATACAATTAATGTCAGTTGTTCACATAGTGTAGATGATACCGCACGAGACTGTTCAGCCTTTGGCTCGGGTTCGATCCTTACTACTATTCCAAGCCCAATTTTGGCATCGCTCTCTTGTTCCTTTTTAGTAAACCAATTAAAGTCACGTTTGGCGACACCGTCAGTGGCGGGGCGCATGAATTTGCGCGCGCAACGGCCCGATTGGCTAACTTCAATGCTAATTAACTCAGAAACGGCGCAACGTATCGAAATTTTTCTTAACAACTATTTCTCAGCGCAGCCTACCTTGCAACGCCCTTACAAACTTTTCAGGCTGTTTCTGACCACACTATGCAAGCGGAACAGAGACAATACAGACCACAAAGTGGGGCATCCACTGACGTAACCGACTTTGACAATCGGCATTGTTATGGTCCGATACATGGAAAGGAGCATCTCGGAAACGGTGAAACAGGTTGATTTCTGGCGTGCTACTGTCGTGGACATATTTCGAAAGTGGCTCAAGGAAGCTGAAACCATGCGTAGGCGAGAGGGTGGGGGACATTCACACCTCATCATAGAACACTGAAGTCGGAGGTTTGCTCGCTCTGTAAAGCAGGATAAGCGGCTGTATGTGGCAGATCCGATGACAGAATACAGTACTGGCGCAAGCGCAAGTGTCCTCCAACAAACCTATCGGCACACGTTTTTAAACACAGGCTCCATAGTAGACGATCACTTCTAACATCCTCACTACATTTCTTTCTGTATAGAATTTAGCCCAACTCTACCTCCCGCTCTATAAAAGTCTACGTATTGCTAAAACTACGTCCCTACAAACTGTTGTCCAACTTAAACTCGTATTCTAACCTTTGACTAAACAGAACGTAATTTGACCTGTACTGTAACTGATCTGAATTCAACTTGTCTCGTATAAAACGCGCAACTGAAGTAAAACAATTATCTGGCCGTAATCAAAATTTCCAGTTACGTCACGTATTGACAACATTTTTTGCAGATTTCTCGAAAGCACAACAGCAAGCAGGCAGCGGCTAAACTAGGTTTCTGTTTCTAAATAAAATTTCCAACCGTTGCATGCCACCTGTGATGATGCGTAATGATAAACAGTGGGGTGGGGAGAGTAACTATTCCTATGAAACGGTATTCCAAAACAACGATTTTAGAATGAAGTATATGTTCAGAAAGACAGAGTAAAACTTCGCGTGATCTCTACACGTAACATAGGTCTGAACAATACCATGCTTAACAAAGAGAATAATGATTTAAAAAGCGTCCAATATTAACTGAGCATTCCATAAAAATCATAGAGTTTAATCAGTTAATAGTTAATGCATGACTCAGGGAAGTGGGGTGTCTTTCTCTCAGCTCTGAGCACATTAACTAGCTGACAATAATTATTCTGAGAATAATGGTACCTCAGATTTCTTTTCTTTAAAAAACAATAACATTATTCAAAATTTATGTTCTCTTCGCTTTCTAATATACGTATACATCTTATTCGTCCTAACTGTCCATTACAATCAATATTTCTTCATCATTAGATGAAGAAATCAAAAGTCAACAAATCACTACAGATTACGTCCATCCGTAACACACGTCAACTAAGAATGTATCAGACTGTGCAGAGACAAAGACTGTCCCACGACAAGACCAAAGATTGTCTAACTGTAACGTAACTTGCTCTCTCTCCCTCTCTCTCTCTCTCTGACATGCACATCGATAACATACAAAAACCAAAACGATACGACCACGTTACACACTACGTGTTCCCATGTTGACCCAGCAATGTCGTCAACTGCAGTGAGATCGTGATCATCTATATTGAAACATGGATCTATGGAAACGTGTCAGCTCGGACGATGAGTCGCGTTTCTTGTTAACGCTTGATTAACTGTCGTGTTTGGATACGTCGACATCGTGGCGAACAACTGTGCGGAACTTGCAGCGTGCCACGGACTCAGGGCAAGTTGGAAAGTTGTGGTAAGTTCTATGGGACCAAACTGCTAAGGCCATCGGTCGCTTGACTTACAAACTACTTAATCTAACTTAAACCAACTTACGCTAAGGACATGCCCAAGGGAGGACTCGAACCTCCGACGGGGGGACTCAGGCCAGTTGGAGGCAGTATTATGCTATGGGGGACACTCATCTGGGATTCCGTGGGACCAGTACTTGTAATCGAGGGGAACATGGTAGCTGTGTACTACATAAAACATTATCGCCGAGCACCATTGCATTCCATGAGGTCTTCCCCAACGGCGATAGCATCTTCGACCAAGATATCTCTTCGCGTCACAAGGCTATAACCGCAGTAAAGTGGTTTGATGAGCGGGACAGTGAAGTTCCGTTGATGTCAAATTTACCGAATCTTAACCAAGCGGGAAACATCTGGAACGCTATCGGGCGCCACCTCGGCACTCACAAACCACCGGTCCACAATTATGTACAGGTATTGCGAGACCTGCGCATAGACACCTGATGCCACATACGCGCGGAAACCTACCAAGGACTTATGGAATCCATGCCGCACAAAATCGCTGCTGTATTGTGTTTCAAAGATGGACCAACACGCCGTTACGTAGGTAGTCGTAATGTTTTGGCCCATCAGTCTACGTGGTTCTCATAGACAAGAGTTGAAAGAGTTGGGCATTTCAACTACAGTATGAACACATTATTTTGATGTGGAATGTATTGTGCATTATCCATTAATGTTCTGAAGGAATAATGACATACTTAATTGTAGTAATACAAGGTCCAATCATGTTAATGTGGCCATCGCCTATGTTCCACGTCAATGTGCGGTAACCACTCACAGACGGCAGGTGCTAGGACTAGAAGTGGAGGGTATATATTATATGTCGGGGGATGCGAAAAACAGTGTAGTCTTTCTCGAAATGCGATTTATCTGACGTCCAAAAGGACACGATCATCGGCTTTTGGGCCAAGGGTGGAAGCATTTCCGAAACGGTTAAGTTTTATCTTCGTACGTCCATAGTTGAAATGGAGGACAGTGGGACGTCAGCTGGTATAAATTTATATTAAAAATGAAGAAATTCCTCCAGCTGTATTTAAGGTGTCGATTTTATTTTGGCAACTAGTTTCAATGTTGTAACAACGTCATCTTCAGGCCCATACACTTGTTGACGTCAGCTGCGTGCTGCTGATATTAGAAGTCAGTGGTGAGATACGGGCATGCTCCGTGTGGAAGGTGGTTAGTAACTCATAAGTTTTGTTCGCGTGCCGCTGTGGTTAAAGTGTACCGCACATGGCAAAATGGTGCTATCTAAAACCGGCGCTGAGGCAACTGTTTTGCACCACCGTCTATCGATAATAAGATTGAACGACGGCTGCGGAGATATGTACGGGCGAATAGAGGTCCAACTGTTGAGCAACTCATCGTCCAGGTAAACCAAGGGGCTATCAACAGTGTCTCGCAAACGTCCTCCACAACAGGCGCCTGGTTCATGCACCCCTGTTGAATGCTGTTAATCGGCGACGAAAGCTGGAATTTGCTCGCCAATACCGCAGCTGGAATGTTCATGAGTGGTGGAAGATGGCTTTTTCATTCGAATCATGATTTATGCCTTCGGCGTGTATGGCCCTGCAATAATCGCTGGAAGAGTCCAGGCCGTAGGAGGAAGCGCTATGGTCTGGGAAATGTTTTCGTAGCGTTCCGTGGGCGATCTAGTTATTCTGGAAGGCACAACGAACCAACACAAGTATGCATCTAACCTTGGGGAACCCTGTCCACTCCTACACACAGTTTGTTTTTTCCTTGGCACGTTGGCATCTATCAGCAGGACGATGCGCCGGCCACTGTCAACGAGCCGTTGTAGGCGCTTCAGTGTGAAACCGCGCGACCGCTACGGTCGCAGGTTCGAATACTGCCCCGGGCATGGATGTGTGTGATGTCCTTAGGTTAGTTACGTTTAAATAGTTTTAAGTCTAGGAGGCTCATGACCTCAGATGTTATGTCCCATAGTGCTCAGAGCCATTTGAACCAGCTGGCCACGGCACTGAAGTCCGCATATCTCCTTATCCCTGTAGGTAGCTTCCACAACTTCACTGACTCTCTTCCTGCACATCCGGGCTGCAACAAGTTATTTTGACAGGTGGTCACATAATGTGACTCGACCGTGTAGAAGAAAGACATTACGTTTATTACTCTTTATTAAAATTGATTTTAGCCGGTAACGGAGTTAATAACTGTCATCTAAATTTTTGATATCTTACCAAATAATATTAAATGCCTGCCAGATAACAAAAAAGATACATTTGGAAGTAAGTTGATTTTTTTTTTTTTTTTTTTTTTTTTTTTTTTTTTTTTTTTTTTTTTTTTTTTGGAAAGTACTTCTGTTCCAGAAGAATTTTTACTTAGCAACTTGCAGCCTATTTACTACAACAAAAGTGTTGCATACTTACTTGTGTAATTAAGCTAAATATCAGCGTATTGCCTCATGTGCTCCGTCTCATGATATTCCGCCGACGTTTGGCCAATGATTTTCCTGATGTTTCGCCAGCGCGAGTGACTGGCATTTTCAGAGGTTCACCCTGCAATGCTGGTGCTTGCAACCAGAGTTCATACGTACCTGTCGCGCCAACGTCTGAGGACCTTACGCTGATTGTTGCAGCTGTGGTACTCCCCTTATTGTCTGCAACTATCGCTCGGTACAGCACGGTAATCCAGGACCCGGTTATCTTGTTGTCTTCTAGCTTGTTGAAACGAAACTTGTACTAGCGATACGCGAGAAAATCAAAAGTCGGTCGAAGATGGCGAGACAGACGCTAACAGGAAACAGGTGAACAAGTGGACATGGGAGCCTCAACCGTTTTAAACACTGTTTTTTAACGCGCGGACTCGCGTGTAAAAGATCGCAACACAGTCATACTTAAATACCACTCGTGTTGACATTCAGTAAAGCGCCGTGATGCATGCCATTATGAAGTATCGTGCAAAGCGACTCACGGAACAACGAACTTCAAATGTTTCAAATGGCTCTAAGCACAATGGGACTTAACATTTGAGGTCATCAGTCTCCTAGAACTTAGAATTACTTAAACCTAACTAACCTAAGGACATCACACACATCCATGCCCGAGGCAGGATTCGAACCTGCGACCGTAGCAGCAGCGCGGTTCCGGACTGAAGCGCCTAGAACCGCTCGGCCACAGCGGCCGGCAACAACAAAAATATATAGTACGCAAAGAACGTGTGCTCGTGCTGGTGTGGTGTGTACGTGTCTGTGCGCGCGTGCGTATCATTGCCTTAATTCAATCCTCCATATGAAACGCATAGATATATGTATTTTCTAGGCTTTGATACGGTTGCTCGGTTTTTTCGTACCAGGTGGATATTTCTTGCAGCGTACAAGCACAGCTTATTTTCTGACTCTTATCAACGGTTGTCACACTGTAAGCACCTCCACGTCATTCCTGGCAGACACGGCGGTGATCCCTGTCGACACACTATTCTGCAGTATCTATCTAACAGCACGGATGACTCAAGTCTCCGAACGAAAAACATCTTATGTTTACATTCGCGTTCCGGGGGACTGTCGAATGATAAACAGATTATTATGGAACATTTCTTTTTAAGACAGCAAATAAACATGATGCCGTAATCACACATTTTACCGGCTAGTCAAGACAGAGGGACGTTGGGCCGTACTGAAATCGTCACTTGACTTCAAACGCTTATCTTGTAAGTAGGCTGTTTAGGTTTTCATGTTGGTAACGCCACGTAGCGCTCGGTATGAAAATCACTGACTGTGCTGTGTGAAGGCTGTGGTTCGTTTGCATTGTTGGAGTATATGCTATTGTAGTGTTGGGCAGCTGGATGTGAACAGCGCATAGCGTTGCGCAGTTGGAGGTGAGCCGCCAGCAGTGTTGGATTTGGGGTGAGAGATGGCGGAATTTTGAGAGCGGACTATCTGGACGTGTGTCCATCAGAAAGAGTAAATTTGTAATATTGGATATCATGGACTGATATATATATTATGACTTTTGAACACTATTAAGATAAATACGTTGTTTGTTCTCTATCAAAATCTTGCATTTGCTAACTATGCCTATCAGCAGTTAGTGCCTTCAGTAGTTTGAATCTTTTATTTAGCTGACAGTAGTGGCGCTCGCTGTATTGCAGTAGTTCGAGTAACGAAGATTTTTGTGAGGTAAGTGATTTGTGAAAGGTATAGGTTAATGTTAGTCAGGGCCATTCTCTTGTAGGGATTATTAAAAGTCAGATTGCGTTGCGCTAAAAATATTAGCTGTCAGTTTAGTGTTGGTCAGAATAGGTAAAGAGCGAAATGTCTTGAGTACGTTCAGTTCTGCTCAGCTGTTTGAAAATCAAATAATGTAAGAGGTTTATCAGCACAGTAATTCATTAATTTTTTCTAAGGGGACGTTTCAATCTCATTACGTGCAGGACGTCCCAAAAGTATGACCAGACGGTAGGTTTCACGAACTGAGTGCTCTGAGATAAGAACCCAGTCTTTTCCTGGCGGTACTGCCTCACTTAAGGCGCTTAAATGTGCTGCAGCCGGGGTTCAGAGTGACGACCACTATGTTCACTGGGCGTATCACAGCGTAAGCCACTGACAGGCCTGAACTCCGGGTTCAAAATGATTTGGGCCCGTCCCGTCGCACGGGTGTGTCCGTTGCTGCAGCAGCGCTGTCGGCACTGTGTTCTGTCAAGTGCGCGCCTCACGGACAAGGTCAGTCGTGTTTGCCGATAAATCTTCTCCCGTAACACCCAAAACCATCTGCTCAAACTCTGCTGTGCGAACAGTTCTTACGTCAAGAACTTTGTCCGGCTGCCTGGTCAGAACTATCCTTCTTCTCGTAGTTCCTATCTACGAAGATAAAGCTCCTTCAGTTCGGGATGAAACCAGATACGAAATATTTCTCTACACCCTCGTTTATCGTCCCGGAGACTACACGCTGCTGCAGCAAACATTCAGCTCATGTCTGTAGGTTGCTGCAGCGCATAACGCTCCATCCTCGACAACCAGGCGTGAACCACGAACAACGTGAACACAACACTGGCGACTGTACATTATTTTTCTAGGTCGCGTCGCTGTCTTCGATGCGGCAGGCAGCTGTTTGCTTATTATGGGACGTAAGCAGTTTATTACACAGGCACACATGCTTCTCCCGCAGTGTATAGCTCGTACAGCCTGAAACATTCTCTTTCCGTCATTCACTCTTTATCTTAGGATACTTTGTTCGAGATACACTCTCGTATGTATAATTTGGCTGTGAAGGTTCAGAACAAATTGCACAAGTACGTGTAGCAAGTGTCCGCTCAATAATAGGAAACTGGTTTAGTTCTAAAGAAGTAATGATTTAAGATTACGTGCGTTTTAGACTAGAGTTTCGAGAACCACATTTTCATGTATATATTTTTTTCTGTCTGTTGCAGGTAGGTAAAACTACCAGACACAGCAGTGCGATCAAGGAACTGCGAGTTTACGCACAGCGCAAATTGAGGTGAGTGAAACTGGTTTTCACGGCTCTCGAGTCTGCCGCGAGTCGCTCTGTATCATCGCAGACGAGGCGTAGTCCTTGTCCAGCCCATGTGTTACTAACAAGGGAAACTCCCCACCTCATACCCCTCAGATTGTCTGGTAAAATAGCCCAGTGGACAGCCGGTCAAAAACTGAACACAAATCAAGCATGAAAACAAGAGGAAGGTATACTGAACTCTGAAAAAAGAAGCAAAATAGGAACAATGAATAGTCCGAGCATAAGACGTGCAATATCACGGGAATTACAAGAAGCAGAGTGTCGTGGTTGTGAAGGTTGTGTGGGCACGGTGTTGCACTGCCAAGCGGGAGATGCATGATCAAATCTCCCTCGTACTCTACTTTTTTTCACAAATTTATGAACCGGTCGTCTGCTGTTTGACGTGTCTGTTCTCCTTCTGTAGTCTTGGCAATTGCCATACTATGCATTGGTTATAGAACATGACTCATGTGGTAAGAATATATTACCGTCGCAAGTAAATGTGACGAATACTGAGAGCAGGCGGGATGCCGTATAGACCCCTAACAGAAATGTAAACAATAAATTAACGGGTGTGAAATGTGTTACAACAAAGGAATTCAGGAATCAAAGCTTCCAAATCGAATGTGTAGTAGTACTTGTGTAGAACAAATAGGAGCCAGAATGAGATTTTCTCTCTGCAGCGGAGTGTGCGCTGATATGAAACTTCCTGGCAGATTAAAACTGTGTGCCGGATCGAGACTCGAACTCGGGACCTTTGCTTTTCGCGGGCAAGTGCTCTACCAACTGAGCTACCTAAACACGACTCGCGCCCCGTCCTCACAGCTTTACTTCTGCCAGTACCTCGTCTCCTACCTTCCAAACTTTACAGAAGCTCTCCTGCGAACCTTGCAGAACTAGCACTCCTGAAAGTTTTAATCTGCCATGAAGTTTCATATCAGTGCACACTCCGCTGCAGAGTGAAAATCCCATTCTGGAAACATCCCCCGGGCTGTGGCTAAGCCATGTCTCCGCAATATCCTTTCTTTCAGGAGTGCTAGTTCTACAAGGTTCGCAGGAGAGCTTCTGTAAAGTCTGGAAGGTAGGAGACGAGGTACTGGCAGAAATAAAGCTGTGAGGACGGTGCTTGAGTCGTTCTTGGATAGCTCAGTTGGTAGAGCACTTGCCCGCGAAAGGCAAAGGTCCCGAGTTCGAGTCTCGGTCCGGCACACAGTTTTAATCTTACAGGAAGTTTCAACAAATAGGAGGTACGTACGTCTAGAGATCCCTTCGTTACACCTCACTGTTGCATAATGGATGTTACACAGGACACAGACACAAATTTGAATACAGCGAACAGACACGTCAATGACCGGACGGACAGTTCATAATCCTGTGAAAAAAAACAAAAAAACAAACAAGAGGCACGAGGGAGGTTTGAACATGGATCTCCCTTTTTACCTTCCAGCATTGTAACCTCATAAGCACGACGCCGTCGCCAAATACATTCGGTCAATGCTGCACATCTTGAGCTTGGACTGTTCACTGTTTCTACTTTGCTTCTTTTTTCATAGTTCAGTACACCTTCTTACTCTTTCCATGCTTGATCTGTATTCAGTTTTTGTCGGGCTATCCACTGGAACATCTTACCACTAAATCTGAGATGGGTGCGACGGGGGGTTTCCCTTGTAAGTGGATCCTTTGCTGCCACCGGTTTTGCAAGCCAAGCGGTGGCTGCCGGCGCAAGACGCACGGTAGGCCTTTCCTCCCTCCTCTGGTACAACTTGGCACCCAGGAGAATCTGTCGGTCATTCTCTTCTCTCGCGATTACTCCAGAATTGCGTTACGTTTTCCACATCCTTTCAGGCTTTGATGTAAAGTTCGTTTCATAGAAAACTCATTTTCGCAATCTGTGACCCACATGGGACAGCAGGATATGTTTCTATTATTGTTTTCAGGGACTTCAGAATAACTGATAAAGAAATCTACTGATATGAAAGAAGAACATGCAAATAATAGTGAAAAGAAAGTCTTCGACATTTACACTTGCTTGATTTACAAATGATGGCATGCAATAGAACTGCCATTTTCTTAGCGTTGAAAATGTAGTACATTTTTATCAGACTTTCCTCATTTTATAAAAAGTGTTAAACTGTTTAAAACTGGTACAGAATTGTCGCGAATTTGCTGCCTCCCTCATTCGTCATGGTACGATGGATGGGATTTTTTCCATCAATAAGCGTATAAGCGTGTACTACAATCATTAGAAATCGTTGTACGACTTTAATTTACCGTCGACGCGTTTCGAAGCACTATGCTCATTTTTCGACATCAAGGAATATAAATCAGTTAAGCATTATTTATATGTTGAGGTATCGGGGTCTTCATTGGGTACAGCACATATGCCTCCATGCACAGAAACAGAAAAAAAGTATGCTGTATTCCACGACAAAAGACATGATGTCGTTGATGAGATGAAGGATGTAGGGCTACGTCCAGTAGTCGCTACGGAGGCCGTTGTTGTGTGCTCGCCTCTGTACCACTTTCCACAATGTTCCAAAGTGAGGCTGTTACATTACACTGTACTAATACATAATAACTTGATTATGTACGTAATTATCAGTACATTGTGCCTTGATAGATGGCGATGAGCATATTGCCTGATGAGCGTATTGCCTCGAAATGCGTCCCTAATAAATTGATGTCACAATGTTGATAAATAGCTAGTAAATAAATACGACAAGATTCATAAAAACCTGACAAGGTAATGTCACAAGGATGATAAAAAGCTAATGAATTAATCACAGATTTAAACATGGCTGTTTTTCAGCAACAGTATATTAGTTTCAACATAGGATTATTCAGCCAACCGGTTGCAAATAACTGTTTGGTACATTGACATTAGTTTCGACACCTCTATGGATGTCATCATCATTGGGGAAACCCTATAAAATGAAGTAATGTCACACGGTTAATAATCCCGCGCTCCCAGGAGCAATGGTCAATATTCTGGGATACGACAGGAACGATGGTTTGAAGAAGGAAAATCTAATAAACAAGGGCTCTGAAATGCATACGCAAAGAGCTACGAGCAGCTGTTGAGTAAAAGAGATGTGTTTCACAGTATCGAAGATGAACAAGGCGTCGTAAATTTTCAGGTACGCATTTTGGAGCCCATGTTTACAACAATTTTTAGGTTCGAATAATCGTTCCCGTCTTATCACTGAATACTGATAATTCCTCTTGGGACACCTCGTACGTCCTATCACATTATACTGAGGTACGTTGCGCCATACCTCCGCTTCTGAAGACGCTTGCCATATTTTTAGGCGGATTTAGTAAGGAGATAAAACCGCCATGACATCACAGACGGCTGCATGCCCGACACCAGAACTCAAAAGACTTTAGAAATCATTAGTGTGTGCGGAACTAGCATGAAAAATTGGTTTCCAATGCCTCGGAGAGCCCAACAAAAGCACGACATTTTTCGTCTATAACGGGCAGTCAAATGAAAACGAGACAGGCGGACAAAAGTAAGTAAACGTTCATTATTTCAAAAGTAAGCGCCGCAGTTGTTTAATACATTTCTCCCACAGTGAGACATGACGGTCAGTGCTTTCGTGGAAATATGTTCGCGGTTACCCACGAAACCATGAATGTACCCAGACTCCACCTCTTCATCAGAAGCAAATCGACCCCCACGAATGTCTTTGTTCGGGGCTTGAAAAAGATGGAAATCGCATGGGGTGTGATAGGGACAGTACGGAGGATGTGCAACGGTTTTCCAGTGAAACTTCTGCTGCGTAGTCCAAACACAGGCACTCCAGCTCCAGGAGAGCTCCGATGACTTTTTTCTTGGAGTGCAGGGGCCCGCCGTTCATTCACTTTCTCGAAGACGGCACCACAGGTAACGCTCACTTGCACGTGGACACTTTGCTAAAATTGAAGCAGGAATGTTAGCCGCGCTGTCTCGGGCGCCTTGCCACGGTTCGCGCGGTTTCCCCCGTCGGAGGTTCGAGTCCTCCCTCTGGCATGTGTGTGTGTGTGTTCTCCTTAGCGTCAGTTAATTTAAGTTAGATTCAGTAGTGTGTAAACCTAGGCACCGATGACCTCAGCAGGACGACCCAGGAATGTTGACGGTCAGCATAATTCTGTTGCACCATAACGCCCGCGCCAGGTTGCCCTGTTTGTTCCGGGTACACTGCAGAAGTTTCGCTGGGAAACCCTTATACATCCTCCGTACAGTCCAAATCTCTCCTCATATTTTTGGAGCCCTGGCAGTCCGTTTCCTTCGGACGAAGAGGTGCACGCCTGCGTACAATCATGTTTCCTTACGCAACCGCAAACATTTTCCATGAAAGTATTGTTCGTATTGTCTCCCAGTGGGATAAATGTACTACGATATATGGTGCTTACTTTTGAAATAATGGACAGTTTACTTACTATTTTTCCATCGGTCTCGTTTTAATTTGACTCCCCTTACACAAACTGCACACGTCTACGGTGTCGTCTCCGAAAGACTGCCGCCGAGTATTCAGTTCCCGGTGTCTGGGACAGCAGCTCACCTGGCCCGTGATAGCAGAAGACAAGTGAGGGTCAGCAAAGCGAGAACTCCGTTTGGCACCACGTAACAAAACTGGAAGCGAAACGATACAGTTCGGGATCCAATAACGATGTTGCTTCGAAATAAAATAGAACGCATTACGCGGAATACAAGACTTGTTCAAGTTGGAAAAGACGTCAGAGATCTCTAATGTTTTCTCAGTGCAATTTGATTTATCATACGATTTTGAGTTAGAAATGAATTAAGCTCTGCTGCAAGGATGGTTTATTACTTCTTATTTGCAGAATCGATTTCGGGGCCACCAGCCCCATCTTCAGACGCGGATTCTAATACACACCTAATCGATGTCAGGTTGGATTCTGCTTCCGACCGCCGGGATGCCATTTTCTGTGTGGGTCTTGCATGTATCGCTGACCGGTCAATACAGCTAGCTCTGATCCCCCAAAAATAGTGTCCGACATCGATTACGTGCAGATGCACCAGAAGAAATTAAAAACGATCCTTGCAGCCAGAGGCTGATTTGTTTATAACCGCAAATCATCATACGGCTACTTTCCCACAACCCACTCCGCTGAAAAGTCAAATTGTCATTTATCATTTACCAGTTCGTCTGGAAACCCAGACAGATATCATTAGATATTTTACTGTGCATAATAATATGGATAAATTCATCGAAAACACTAAAACGCTACCGTCTGAATCGCAGTCTTCACGTTACTGATGTGATACGTTGATTTATTCGATTATTTTTGTTTTTTCGAACTATCTGCAACATCGTGGCTCGTCATGTGATTCAGTTGAACATGAGTGAGAATGGCACGTCATTACATTTCGCCAAAAAGAAAAAAGACACGGAGAGGAGGAATCCAGTGCCGTCGTTCTGTGCGGCCCTCTCTTCTGCAGCAGCCGTGCGTGTGACCAGTTTAGCCTTCCACGCTCTGAGGTAGCTTACAATATTTTGAAATGTTTTATCGACCATCAAGTGTATTTCTAATTGACTCATTTTTGTTCATTATTGATCAGTTTCTGATTTTGAGTTCCACCCAAAGGAAACATCCCATTTTTCGATTTCTGTGTCATGAGTTGCAGTGAATTCTAGCGTTGACCGGGTTCTCTACGTCCGGAATGCGCCGGTATTCAACTTATATAAGCAGTAAAGGTTGTGACCCACCACACGCGCTATCTTCCGTCTGACTTTCTTCGTTATAACGAAATGTCGCGAACAGAATTTACCACTGCTTACCACTATGATCAGTATACTGCATCTTCACAAGATCACGTAGTGAGAGAGAAAGCCTCTGAAATTCCACACCCAACTCGTTTCAACTTAGGAGAAGAAGACGTTTTTAGCCGAGATCGCTATAAAAACTTTATTGTAGACAACCGGTTTCGGTAAAATTAAGTTACCATCTTCTGCTCTGCAACAAAATTACAGGAAGTGCTACAAACTGTTGTACGAATACTGCAACATTAACCAATAGAAGAACGAAATGACAACATACCTTCGTAAAAATTATTGTAGTCATCTTTTACCAGCTACACTTAAAATATTTCCATTAAATTTCCAGGTACATCAACATGAAATGAGCGATGCGTTGTCACGAAGAAATTAAAAAATTAAAAATTACTGTGTAAATCACAATTCGCCATCGTTCCCATAACATGTCATGCCTACCAGGGCTTCGCAAAATTGTCAACAGCCAATGCTTGAGACGAACTGGCCACAAGCACAAGTGTCGTTGCAGTACATAGATTGTATCAGTAAAAATCAAATATATAATTTAAAAGCAACCACGATTCCAAATATACGTATATAAAAAATTCTGAAGTGTTAGTAAACCATTTTTGATGATTCCTTCATGATAGAATACTGCTAAGAAACCATATACACCATATTTACGATCCTTGCGTTACATCATTACAAAACTGCAAATGCCCCCCCCCCTTTTAGTTGATAGTATCGCTAAGTAAGCGGCAAACATTGTTACAAAAGAAAAATAAGGACTTCTAAATTTATTATAAGTTAAAGAAGTTAAGCTGTATGCAACAAATTTCTTTAGTAAATTATTGAAAACAAAATACAGCGGTGTTCGGCCCAATGTCTAAAGCTAGGGCAACCAGTCTGAAAAATATACTATTATAGTGCAGCGCATCATATGTAGTGCAATAAAAGTTTTAGGCGATGTGATACCCTATATCGGGGCCATGAATAGTAAGCAGGATACCAGCGGAAAACCGGCAAGTAATAATTACAGCCCGCATCTTAGATTCAGCACATTTTTGCAGCAATCTCGCGTAAGAGCTCAACATGTGTAAACTTATCTTCTCAACTTATCTTTTGGAGCACCCTTCAAATTATGTGCAGTCATTTCTGCACTCCGCAGTTGGAGTCTCTTACCTGAGTTTCTGTATACACTCATTTCACAGCCCCAGTGCGATTTTATACCTCTTATGAAGACTGAACGAACACCAGACAACAATACATTCCTCAAAAATGAAATTACTGTAAGTATTTCTTACGGTGTGTATTGATCTTAAAATAGTGAATCTACTTTTAGTTCGAAATACTTGTAACTGCTCTTCACGAGGGTCCTTGGGAGAACCTACCACGACAAAAATATTCCACCTAGTATGCAACATACATGAGACAGGAGAAACACCTGTAGACTTTAAGAATGTAATAATTCCATTTCCAAAGAAAGCAGGTGCTGCCAGGAGTGAATACTATCGAACTGTCAGTGTAACAAGTCATGGTTGGAAAATACTGGCGCGAATTATTTACAGAAAACCGGAAGAAGTCTTAGAAGCTGATCTGGTGAATTAGTTTGGGTTCCGAAGAAATGTATAAAACGCGATGCAATACCGGCCCCATCCTAGAAGTAGAAAGAACAAAGACAAATCTACGTTTACCGTACTTCTAGAATTAAAGAAAGCTTTCAAGAATGACTTGGAAAAGCATTTGAAAGGAATGGTTACTGTCTTATGAGTTTGTAAGATGGGGCATTAACAAAATTAATGGAATGTAATCGAATGAAGTGTGGAAAAGCTGAGGGAATTAGGTTAGGAAATGGAACACTAGAAGTCGTAGATGATTTCTACTTTTCGGGCAGCAAAATAGCTGATGATGGTCGAAGTAGAGAGGGTATAAAACGCAGACCCGCAACAGCGAGAAAAACATCTATGATAAAGAGAATATGATCTGAGATAAAGAGAATATAAATTTAAGTGTTAGGAAGTCTTTTCTAAAGGTATTTTTGTGGAGTGTTGCGTTGTATGGCAGAGAAACGTGGACGATAAGCCGTAGAGATAATGGAACGTGGTGCACCAGAAGAGTGCTGAAGATTAGGTTGCTAGATCGGGTAACTAATGAGGTGGTACTAAATCGACTTGGTGGGAAAGAAAGAAATTTGTGGCACAACTTGAAGGTACAGGGTACTAGGAAAATTCTGGGGCGTCTAGGAATTCAGTTTGGTAATGGATGGAAGTGCATGTGCATGTGTGTGTGTGTGTGTGTGTGTGTGTGTGTGTGGCGTAAAAACTGTCGAGGGATGCCAAGGTCTGACTATAGTAGGCGTATTCAAACGGCTGTAGGTTTCAATAGCTATGTAGAGACGGAGAGGCTTGACGGGATACATTGGCGTGGAGAGGTGCAGCAGGTTAGTCTTCCAGCTGCAGACCACAGCAGCAACGACAGTTTGTAGAAGTGCAAATTATTGCTAACAACTGATGAAGATTTGTAAGTGAAACAACTACTGACGCGTAGCTGGAGAAATTTTCATTGCACAGCAACAACTACAAGCCCGTTTCGACCCGAAAGAAAGTTGTTAGTTTCAGCAGCTGCTCTATACTGTGGAACAGTAAAATAAATCATAAGATAATGTAAGTAATGGATGACTGACAATGTTTCTTCTATAACCTTTCTACTCCCCAGTGTCTGCCGTTTCCCATCGCCTTACACAGCTATTACCACACATTTGACAGACGCGATATCGTCTTTAGTTCATGCTGCTTCTGACATATGGTACAAGGGAACTAATTTCCACTTTTAAGTACTATTTATGAAGCTGCTTTTGGAGCATAAAAGATTAATGTCCAGATGTTGTCAATAACTGCCATAGGGTTGGAAACACTGTTGAACGTAGAGGGAAGGAGCCTTTTGTTTACAGCACAAGAGGAACTTGTCCACTGTCCTAGTTTGCATGCTTTACTTTGTCGGCGTATGAGCTCTAACTGAAGCGGACTGACGATTATTAGTGAAGAGAGAACATTTTTCATTTCTTGCAGAAACTTAGCCATTAGAGTTGGCATCAATGTGTACCTTTGGGGTCTTGTTCAGTCACTTCTGATTATGAGGTCTAGGAAAAGCGTTGGTTCCAGAAATGCTGAAGGCGTTCGGTTCCAGTATTCCTTAAGAACTGGAATAAGCTGTATAATAGTGTGTATACTCTACAGGTAATAATCTTATTTTTAGTCTCCTGCACTGGCGGAAACAGGAAGATTAAAATGACAATGTCTCTCATGAACTTATATCAACATCCGAGCGTGAAGTCTCAGCCATTGATCAAAAATTATTGTTATCAGGACATTCATACTTACCTAAAACTAGTGATTTTGGTTCAGTGGAGAAAGCCAGGAAAAAATATCTTTAGAGATGCAAAGAAAACTTCTCCCAGATGTAAGATCTTTGAAATGAAATCCTCAGACCTCATGTCTATAGGAAACTTTGAGAATTCATTAACGAACAGAAGAAAATGGCTGAGGATTATGGCTTCCACTGACTAATTGTGAGATGGGTACATTATAAAATACAATCCCTCTTTACCCTCATGTTTATGCGGTCTGTGAACCTTGATGTGTAATGTGACAAATATGATTTAAGAACGAACCCTGACCATGCCATGACATATCTTGGTGACGTCTAGTACGGCCCTCTTTATACCAAACATCGACCAGTAACAAAAGTGAAGAAAAAGGACATGGAGGGTTTACTGCTATTTAATGCGTCTGTGCGTCACCATTTTTTCAGGAACCTACAGTATGACATTGCCGCAAAAGATTCCTCAGCTTTTCAAGAGAAAACAGATGAAAGTAAATACATCTCTCTTTGAATGTATATTGTATAACTTGCTTGCTTTGCTGGATGTCGCTAGAGCCCTTGTAGAACCTTGACCTCCCTTGCCACCTGCCTCCATTCTTTTCTGTCGCTTTTCTTCTCCAATTCCTGACTCCCATTGCTTTGAGATCGCCCTCCATGTCTTGCAGGCAACTTTTCCTGGGTCTTCCTCTTCTGCTTCATCCTATAGGCTTTCGTATTAACACTTTCTCAACACTTCGAATTTCTGACGTTCTCTGTACGTGTCCAGTTAATCTTATTCTTCATCGCTTAATTTTCATCACAATATTCATCTGTTCAAAAAGTGTCTAAAGCTCTGCATTTGTCCTTATTCTCCATTTTCCTTCCCCTTTCACCGCCCCAAATATCTTTCTCAAAATCTTCCGTTTCCTATCTCAATAACCAGCCTTCTCCTTTGTGGTCATCACCCAGCTTTCCGATCCTTACAGTACTGTAGCTCTTAGTACAGTCAAATATAACTGCCTATTTGGAAGCCGGCCCCTGTGGCCGAGCGGTTCTAGGCGCTTCAGTCCCGAACCGCGCGACTGCTACGGTCGGAGGTTCGATCCCTGCCTCTGGCATGGATGTGTGTGATGTCCTTGGGTTAGTTAGGTTTAAGTAGTTCTAAGTTCTAGGGGACTGATGATCTCATATGTTAAGTCCTATAGTGCTCAGAGCCATTTGAACCTATTTGGCATTACTTGCTAGGAGCAGACACAGGGAATAAAATTATAATTATATGTTAAAGAAGTGTATTTTCTACACTAGTCCCTCTATAAAACCTGAAGTCTAGAATAAAAAGTAAGATACAAGCACAATACATTCAGTGCACAAAAGAATCACGTACAGAATTTTACAATTGTATTCAAATAGCACGTAATAGCAAATAAATGTACCCTTCTTCAGTATAAGAGTACATTATACAAAAAAATCTTTTGTCGTTGAAGCATTTTACAATGGTGTAAACTTTTCGTGTAATCAATTATTCAGCAGAAACATTGTCTATTTTTCTGAGAACTTAATTCCCTTGTGCTCTGAACAGTCCATATGTAGTCATATTGATGGGCGTCTTACGCGCAGACAGGCACTGCTCTCCCTCCCCCCCCCCCCCCCTTTCCACCCTCCCAAAAAGTCAGTCGTGCATCATTCGACTGGGATGTGCTGGCAGCGCTAGCGACGATAAGACGTGTGGCGCTACGCGACGCGGCTCAGTTCATTCGGTTCGAAAGCAGGCGGCCTAATTCAATCCAGGCGGGCGCCGAGGAAGCCGTATTGATCGGCTCAGACGGGGTCACAACAGCACGGCCCCGGCCGACGGACGCTCCCTACCGTGGAAGAAACAGACCGCGAGCCAAGGAGTCGCAGGGCCAGCAGCGGGAACATCCTCCGTTCTCCTAGTTTAGGCTGGCTGAGTGTCTGGTTGGCGACCGATGCACCACAGGGAAACGTCTGCTAGTATCGTGCAAGAACTGTACGCTACTCGTTGTGTCGTCATCAAGGTACTAACAATGAGCACGCACAAGAACTGACTCCAGTCGCCGCGCGTTCGTCCACCCACATCGCCGACGCAGCGCAGCACGCCCCGTCTGCCTTGGGACGAAAAGTCACGCGCTGCATCTCAGAGCGAGCACTGCGCCGATAGTTCGGATCTTCATATGTAAGGCGACACATACCTTTTCTCTGGGGTGGCGAAGGTCAAGGGATGACGATATGCACTTGTTCAGATGGCGGTAGTATCTCGGACAGAAGGTGTAAAATGGCAGTGCACTGGTGGAACTGTCAGTTGTACTCAGGTGATTCATATGAAAAGGTTTCCAAGGTGACTATGGGCGCAAGACGGGAATTAACACAGTTTGAACGCGGAATGGTAATCGGAGCTACACGTATGGGACATTCTATTTCGGAAATCATTGGGAGTTCAGTATTCCGAGATCCACAGTCTCAAGGGAGTGCCGAGAGTACCAAATTTCGGGTATTACCTCTCATCGCGGACAACGCAGTGGCCTGTGGCCTTCCTTAACGACCGAGAGAAACAGAGTTTGCGTACAGTTGTCAGTACTAACAGACAAGCAACACTGTGTGAAATAGCCGCAAAAATCCATGTGATATTCCAAGATGCTACTCCAGGTGGGTGTAAAATGAATGTGCGCAACGGAAGATACTGTATGCGAAAATTAACATTTGGCCATGTCCGACTACCCCCTGAAGCAGATCTTAGGATCTCCTAATGATGATATTATCTCCTCCTTCTTGCTCTTTAACATATAAATACAAAATCAACATAAATGAATGATTAAGGGAACTAGTAACTACAAATGATAAATGCTGTTTCTGCTTACACATTTATTGTCGATTAAAACCCCTCTATATATTATAAATGTTTATATATCAATGTCCAATGTACATAAAGAGATACAAATGGATTCCCTAACTAATATTATTGATCAATTGCCGTAATCTGCCCCTTTTTATGGCTACGCGATGTAATATAAATAACGCGAGATGATTGACATCACCTATGTACCAAACACTAGAAGACATTACTTTCAAAGATGATCTACAGTGGTCTGCAACCTCAGTGGAAATAAAATTTTGCCTTACAGCCCTAAACGCCGAAGCAGTTAGCAATATCACCGTATGTACTGCGTCCAGTGCGTCAGAGCGATGGTTCTCCTACACGTCTGTGGCGACAGAAGAGCTCCAGCTACAAAATATTTTAAAAAAAATAAAAAAATAAAAAAAGGACTCATTTAAACACTAGGACGGCATAAGACGGTCCTCTGACTAGTATAATCTAATACTGTCTTCTCCTCTCTGTGTTCTACAGACGAGACACACGAATACCCAGGCACAAGGATTGAGTTTAGATAACGTCTCAACGTGAGTATAGGCAGAAGAAGTGCCCTCAATTACTGAACGCTGCGTACACAACGACGACTCCCTACCTGGAGGAAAAGTCCAGAATCGTATAAGTCGCAACAGTACAGTGCCTAACCGTTCTAACTATAAAATCTCCTGAGAGCAAAGACAGCAAGTCCGTCTGTAGCAACAAAGCTGATACTGAGCGACCGTCAAACGCGGGCGCTCAAAACGGAAGACTCTCTCCACCGATGACTTCCCAGCAAATCTCGGCTCCCCTCCCTCATAACTGCAGAAAGCGAATCATATTCTCGAAACCACGGGATATTCACCCTATCTACAGATTCTTCCAAACGCCGACCAACCATATTGTAGTCTTTTGTCGTCCAGCTTGGAAAGTTTGCGAGGAAATACCTATCCTCGTTAATTAGGAATACATACAATGATATACGCTTCTCAGAGTAAAAATCCTCGGAAATGACCCAGCCTGCGTGATTTCTGAGGTGATGCTTCCTCGTTCCTCTCTGCTGCGTCCAAGATTTCAGGGTTTCCGAAGTATTATCCGGTTTTCCTTCCGGCGCCACTACAACACCGGCCAGCCGCCGCTGTATTGTGCTTCATCGCTCTGGTGCCCCGACCGTCCGTCTTGGATGCTTCTTGTGTTTAAGCAGAACCAACACACCTTTGCGGGCTTTTCCACCCAGGGCTCGAGTTACGCCTACCGTTTCATTTCCACTGGCGTTCCAACCTCTACTAGTGTAGGCAATCATTCATTACGCCGTTTTGATGATAAAGACATTCAGTCACCTTTGATGGAATAAGCATGAACAACTATTTACAAGGTGTACATGACAATGTCAGTTTTCTTTAAATATTCATATATACGATGTACAACCTACCAATTGATACCTAATTCCGGTTGTGAATCATGGCAATAATTCCGGTTGTAAATCATGGCAAAGTATGTTGATGAGTGATTGTAAGGTGCGAAGTTATAGCCACCTTACAGGACGCACGACGAATGTATCCGTTTGGACAGAGCGGCGAAATGTGGCGTCAATGGGCTGTGGCAACAGATGGCCGACGTGAATGCCTTTCCTAACAGCACGACATCGCCTGCAGCGCTTGCCCAGGGCTCGTGACCATATCCCTTAGAACCGAGATGACTGGAAAACGGTGGCCTGGTCAGACGAGTCCCAGTTTCAGATGGTAAGAGCTAATGATAGGATTCGAATGTAGTGCAGACCCCAGGAAGCCATGGACCTAAGTTGTCAAGAAGGCAATGTGCAAGCTGGTGCTGCTTCTGTAATGCTGTGTGCTGTGTGTGTGCTGTGTTTATTTGGAATGGACAGGATCCTCTGACCCAGCTGAAACTATCAGGGTTATGTTCAGCTCTTTGGAGACCATTTGCACCCACTCATGGACTTCATGTTCCAAGACAACAATAGAATTTTTATGGATGTCATTGTGCCACAATATTGTTCGCGATTGGTTTGAAGAACTCTCTGGACAGTTCGAGAAAATGATCTGGCCATCCAAATCGCCCGACATGTATCCCATCGAACGTTTATGGGACATCATCGAGTGGTCAGTTCGTGCACACAATCCTGCACCGGCAACACTTTCACAATTATGGACGGCTATGGAGGCAGCGTGGCTCTATATTTCTGCAGGGGACTTCCAACGACTATGTGAGTCCATGGCAGGTCGAGTTTCTGCACTACTCTGGGCAGGAGGAGGACCGACAGAATATTAGAATTCATCCCATGATTTTTGTCACATGAGTGTACTGCGAAAGTTATCTACATATGTACATCGCAAGCGGGTGATACCTTGTACTACTACTAATAATTCCCTTTCCTGTTCCACTCGCACATGGAGTGTAGGGAAAAGGACATTCTACAAGGTGTCAGGGAGGCAGGCCGATTTAGATATAGCGAAGCAGGCCGGGGATTATATTCTAACACAATTTTGATCAGAACAACGAAACCCTTTCGTACTGCCATTTTACACATTGTTCATGTATTGAAAATGATGTCATGTAGGTGGCCACCATTGTTACTTTGACACTCAGAAAGTAGGCAATGTAAATCGTTTACGGAACGTTCAAGCATCTTTTCTGATTGCTGCACGTATGGTGTTTTTCAGTTCTGCAGCGTCCTCTAGACCCCGTGTTTTGGGAACATCCAAAAAAAGTAATAGCAGATTGGTAAGTCGGGAAATATGGGAGGCCACAAAATGATGTGAGCAGCAAACACTCCACTCACTGCTTCCATCGGAATTTGAGCACAATGTGACGTACCTCCAGCTTGCTGAAACCAGCACTCGTTTGTAGGAAACTGTTGGGAGTTGAGGTGCGAGAAACGTGTCAACCATGGCAGCATACCGCTGAGATGTGACTGATTCCTCGTCCACGTTCATCCTCAAAAGAGAAAGAGCCGATTATGCTTACTGCAGAGGCAGCACACCGCACTGTGCTATTCTGGCTGTGTAAGGAGCGTAAATGGAGTTCGTGAGGATTATCCTAGCATCAGTGACGGCAGTTTTCCGTGTTGAAGTAACCACTGAGATGTGCCTCGTCATACACCCATAGGAAATTTAAGAAGTCCTCATTGTCCCTATTTTTATTCAACAGTATGTTATTCGCTTTTCATAGTCATTTCATTTAACTGTTGTACGTTGCAGCTTTATATCATTCCATAAAATTCTGTGCACACTACGACTGAACGTTTCCACTATTGCCGCAATTTGTCTCACAAAACTCTTTCGATTACTGGTCACAACGTTTTGCATCTCTTCTATTCGTCCTGTGAGCGACCATTTCTGGGCCTTCCTGGCGATTTGAGCTTTAGTACACTTCCTGTTGCTTCAAAGCGTTTCACCCAAAACATGGTTGCAGCATCATTCCGTCTATCCGTCTAATGTTGATATGACGATGGTATTCCAGCCTAGCAGCAGCAACACGGTCGCCATTTTTGTATCAGGCCCGCTCCAGCACTCCGTCTCAACAAATGGTGTACGTACCTGAAACATACTACAAACATCCATTGATCATGACCGGGCCAAATATCTCACGAAATAAGCGTCAAATGGAAAAACTTCAAAGAACGAAACTCGTCTAGCTTGAAGGGGGAAACCAGATCACGCTATGGTTGGCCCGCTAAATGACGCTGCCATAGGTCAAACGGATATCAACTGCGTTTTTTTTAAAATAGGAACCCCCATTTTTTATTACATATTCATGTAGAACGTAAAGAAGTATGAATGTTTTAGTCACAAACATATGGCTCACAATTTTAGACGAACAGTTGGTAACAGGTAGGTTTTTTAAATTAAAATACAGAATGTAGGTACGTTTGAACATTTTATTTCGGTTGTTCCAATGTGATACGTGTACCTTTGTGAATTTATCATTTCTGAGAACGCCAGCTGTTACAGCGTGATTACCTGTAAATACCACATTAATGCAATAAATGCTCAAAATGATGTCCGTCAACCTCAATGCATTTGGCAATACAAGTAACGACATTTCTCTCAACAGCGAGTAGTTCGCCTTCCGTAATGTTCGCACATGCATTGACAATGCGCTGACGCATGCTGTCAGGCGTTGTCGGTGGATCACGATAGCAAATATCCTTCAACTTTCCCCACGGAAAGAAATCCGGGGACGTCAGATCCGGTGAACGTGCGGGCCATGGTATGGTGCTTCGACGACCAATCCACCTGTCATGAAATATGCTATTCAATACCGCTTCAACCGCACGCCAGCTATATGCCGGACATCCATCATGTTGGAAGTACATCGCCATTCTGCTATGCAGTGAAACATCTTGTAGTAACATCGGTAGAACATTACGTAGGAAATCAGCATACATCACACCATTTAGATTGGCAGCGATAAAATGGGGGCCAGTTATCCTTCCTCACATAATGCCGCACCATACATTAACCCGCCAAGGTCACTGATGTTCCACATGTCGAAGCCATCGTGGATTTTCCGTTGCCCAATAGTGCATACCTGTATTATGCCGGTTTACGTTACCGCTGTTGGTGAATGACGCTTCGTCGCTAAACAGAACGCGTGCAAAAAATCTGTCATCGTCCCGTAATTTCCCTTGTGCCCAGTGGCAGAACTGTACACGACGTTCAAAGTCGTCGCCATGCAATTCCTGGTGCATAGAAATACACTCAGTCGCAAAAGTATTCGGACAGCACGTAACGGCGCATAATTTTGCAGTTTGCCGCATGAACAAATACAGAAATTGCACTTTGTAATATATTTGGGACTCTGGGTGCGATGTCGTAACGTGAAACACACGTCAAATACGAAGAATTGTTGTTGGACATGTGTCTGTTACGTAGTATTTCCTGAAAACGGCATGGGAAGGTGCAACAAAAGTATTCGGACAAAGACGGACAACGTGAGAGAATAGTTCATTCCGAGACGCACAGAGGGTGAAGCTACTGCAGTGTGTCCCACATTTCCACGAGACGATAGCGATGATTAGTAAACACGTATCGCGAGCCTGTGCAGGTCGACGATGGGACGCAGAGGGAAGTGTTCCACGTTCGAGCAAAGGCCGCGAAGGGGAAAACCTGCAGGGAAATTGCCGCAATAGTGAACATGAAGAAAAGTGCAGTTCACGACATTATTAAACGGTTCGAGAAAGAAGACCGATTGGAATTCCGTTGCAGTACAAGACGGCCACGGACATTTTCACAGATAGGTGAACGTCTGATTGTGTGAAAGGTACAACAGAATCTGAAAATATCTGCCACACGAATTGCAAGTGAGGTGGAGGGAGACCTTGGTATAAAAGTTCATCCCGAAACCGTGCGGAGAGTACTACGACGATCGCAGTACCATGGTCGAGTGGCACGGCGAAAGCCATTCATAAATGCAGTGAACCAGAAGAAACGTATGCAGTTTGCGAGGGAATACGCCGAATACGATCAGGCTTGGTGTAATCGGGTGATATTTTGCGACGAATGTAAATTTACATTATGGCAAAGCGACGGAAAGGCAAACGTATGGCGAAAGACCAATGATGAGCTGAATCCCAGGAACCTCAAACCAACAATAAAGTTTGGAGGTGGAAGCATCATGGTGTGGGGATGCATGTCCGGCAATGGTATGGGTGATTTTGTGTTCATTGATGATACGATGAACAAGGAAGCGTATTTGAATATACTGCGAGGACATTTGAAGCAGAGTGCACGACATCAAGGTATTGCGAACAACTTTCATTTTTATCAAGATAATGATCCCAGGCATATCGCGCATATTGTACAAATGTAGTTGCTCTTCAATTCCCCGAAGGTATTGCACCCCCCTCCCCAATCACCAGACCTTAACCCAATCGAACATTTGTGGAATAAATTGAAACGGACGCTCCGCGCGGACAACATCTATACGAAGGAGACCTTGAAAGAGAAACTGCGCCAAGAATGGGAAAATATAGGCCCAGATTTCACGAAAAAACTCGTGGAAAGTATGCCTAGTAAACTGGGGGAGATATTGAAAATTAAAGGCGGACCCACAAGGTATTGACATTTTCGTCATACTGAAAGGGTACAGTACCGCCCGACATTGAAAATAGGTACAACATTCTTCGTTGTTGTTGTCAGAACAACATATTTTTTGTAATAATACCTCAATTTCACTTAATACATCGAAGCCGGATACCAGTGTAGGAAAGAAGGACAACTTATTTATTTAATTGATCACATGTGCACTCCCACAAAATAAATCCCTACATCCAATTTGGTGAGTTCTGCGAAATGAATGAATGTATGGTCGTCTGCTAGCCGCAGATAGTGAATGTGCAGTATATCTTTGAGACGGTCCTTTGGTCACCTTTGGTGGAACCAAAGAGATGAAATTTATCTGAGCTTTGAGCGCCTGAAATGTGGCTGACCAATGGGTAGCATGGTCTTCCCTCACCTCGATGGAGGTGCGAGATGACCTGAAGAACGGCCATTTTTGCGCACTCTGCCGCTGGATCTTGTGTTGGTAAGACCTGTCTTAGGTGTGTTCTGTAAAGACAAAAGAGTGGAGACATGGTATGCATGTGAAATACTTAAGAGTAGTTTGAAATAATAATTTCTCTATTTCAGGAACTTTTGTGGGGAGAATTAAATGTCAGGCAGGTAATATTAAGGGGATCGTAGTAATCTTCGGAAGTGACCAAAGGTCAGAATGAAACCACGTGTAGCAATAAGTTGAAATACTTTCGAGTGCTTAAGTTAACCTGAATTACTGGCGTATATACTATAAGTTGGAAATATTTAAGAAATGGCGTGTGCTGGACTTGAAATTAGAGACGTGTACTTCCACGTGGTGAGTACTGTGTGAGTCTCAATCTGTGTATGAGACAAAGGATAAAGAGAAGTACTCGTCCATGGTATCAGTTGAGGACTCGCGTGTGTGACGAATATGTTCTTAATATTACTTTGCGTGTTATGTTTCCGTGTGACGCTTGATTCAAACTATAATACATGAGAGTGAAGCAAGGTGAGTCAGCCGTCTATCCAGCAACGCCACTTGGCTTGCATTGCACAGGAAGACGTGCATATATCCTCCAGAGTTCATAGTAGGAAAGAAAAGTTGCGAAGTGGGGCAGTGTCGTGTGAAACTGGGATAAATACTAATTGAAGTGGGAAAGCTGAAAGTGATGTGATTATAACGTTGTGACTATTCCTTGTGTTGTATTCCATGTTGCCAGTGTGGTGTATTTCATGTAATTTAAGTATGTGTGGTTTGCATGGGAGAGTAGCAAGATAGGTTCAGAGGCAGTGGGTTATGTGTGTTCCTTTTTGTACCGCTCGGTCTGGAGGAAAGTTTCGCGATGATGGTTGTGAGAGTCGAAGTGTGAGATATAGCAAAAGATCCACCATCCTATCCAGAAAGTGCACTGTAGTGTTACATAATTACGAGACCATAAGCTAGAGAATCACCAATGTAAAGCCAGTCCACTGGGCGGAGTTTCTCGTGTGCAATTGTTGTAGAAAATGTACTGGTGTGTTTAGGTTATAGAATTTATCGGAATAAAAAAGATAGTGAAAAGAAAAAGATTGGTGGCCTTTTCCTTCGAATAGTATGTTGTCATGATATCCAGAATTTATAATGTGTGCGCCATTCATATTCAGTGCGATGGCCACGTGTTGATAAAAGCCGTTAAATAAGAAAGAAAATGTGGTATTGCCAGTGCGTAGTGAACAGTCAGAGTTGTGTAAATTACTAATTGTCAGATTTGCGTTATCCGTTTCCGTTGCGTAACGTTCAAACATGAGAATAATTTGTAGGTTAATTGTGAGTACTAGAGCTCATAATCAGTCATTGAGAAATACGAATAAATCCACTCGCTTGGCAGACCACTCACCTTGCAGGCCTGACTGCTTGATGCCACAGTATGAGCAAGGCATGTGGGTGCCTCTCAATACAACTTATGAACATTTATTGGACAGTGTCCGAATACTTTTGTAGCAGTAGGGTGTGCAGGATGTTTCATTTTTGTTGTTAATTTTTCTGTTATTTATGTTTTGTAAACGAAATAATACAATAATTCTTTTGTAATTAATGTTGTTACGCATATATATTGCTAATAAATATGTTTGGGTTTCATAGTCAGCGTTTCTCGAGTACTCATTGTGAAACTTCCCACTGCCCGAATACTTTTGCGACTGAGTGTATGGTACGGGTGCAATCGATGTTCATGTAGCATTCTCAATACCGACGTTTTTGAGATTGCCGATTCTCGCTCAATTTGTCTACCACTGATGTGCGGATTAGCCGCGACAGCAGCTAAAACACCTACTTGGACATCAACATTTGTTGCAAGTCGTGGTTGACGTTTCACATGTGGCTGAACACATCCTGTTTTCTTAAATAACGTAACTATCCGGCGAACGGTCCGGACACTTGGATGATGTCGTCCAGGATACCCAGCAGCATACATAGCACACGCGCGTTGGGCATTTTGATCACAATAGTCATACATCAACACGATATCGACCTTTTCCGCAGTTGGTAAACGGTCCATTTCAACACGTGTAATGTATCACGAAGTAAATACCGTCCGCACTGGCGGAATGTTACGTGATACCACGTACTTATACGTTTGTGACTATTACAGCGCCATCTATAACAAAGCGGAAAAAGTGGTCCATCTAAAACATTCATATTTCTTTACGTACTACACGAATATGTAAAAAAAATAGGGGTTCCTATTTTTAAAAAAATATCCGTTTGAACTATGGTAGCGCAATCTAGCGGGCCAACCATAGCGCCATCTGGTTTCCCCCTTCAAGCTAGACGAGTTTCTTTCTATTTAGTTTTTTCGTTTGATGCTTATTTCGTGAGATATTTGGCCCGGGCACTACCAATGGACCACCCTGTATGATGAAATAATCAGCAACCAGTTGCGTGAAAGAAATTTAATTTCTTTATTGGTTTCTCGCAATTAGTACCCTTATTTAGAAGGTTATGCCTATCGCATTATTTGCGAGTGTTAATAATAAAGTTCACACAGCACAACGCCAAGGACATGTTTTTCACAGTGTGTTTTTTGGCGATGTGCTGTATGCACTTTATTATTGACGCTCGCAAATAATGCGATAGGCATAACCCTCCGAAGAAGGGCACTAAGTGCCCGAAAACGGCAAAGAAATTAAATATCTTTTACGCAACTGTTTGCTTATTATTTCATTATAAATTATTTGTCGAACTTTACCAGACTAGTGTCTCAGCATTATATGATGGTACCATAGGCCTTGTAGCCGTACAACCCAAACATCGCCAACGCTGTCCGTCGCCGATCCCTTGGGCATGTATCCCAGCAGGCATTGCTCTGCAGCTGTGCTGTCCGAGCAGGTTTGTTCTCCGGTTACCGACTCGTTACACCTTAAAACCACCGGCCAGTCACAAGTAATGCAGTACGACACTTCTATTTAAAAGCCACCATAGTTGCTTTCGGATTTAAAGATCCTTATTCCGCTCACTATCTCGGGCAGTTTTGTTACTCTTCGTTTTCTTATTGAATTTATTTAATCATTAGTTTAATGAGTTTAGTATTAACGTGCTAAATTGAGAAAACAGTTAATGTGCATGGTAATTTAAGGAACCGTTCTTGATGTGACCGTGTACTTGCCGGCCATTCAGCTTACGAGTACATGGCATATTGTTCTAAGCAGCGACGTCTTCATAGTACGTGTCCGATATAGTTTTCCAGAATGTCTGTTGATCCACGTGCACGAAAGATATGTCCGTGTAATTTACTTAATAGTTATGTGCTGCAGTACTAGCGTAATCTAGGAGTAGAAGGATTGTAATAGCGAGAGGTTCTGGGATCAATTTCTTTCATTTTTGGCAGGAATAGCAGCCCCTAGGGCCTCCAGTGGAGGTAAGTGATCCAAAGGTAGCGAATACAATGATCGAAAAACAGAACACAACTACCTCCAGAATTTAAAGAAAGTAATTTTTTACTGAAAAATGTGACATACTTAAGCGCAATGTGAAATAAATTAAGGCTGATGAAAGAGATGTTTGCTGTAGTATGATAAATAATATTTTTGCTGTATCTAAAGGCCTGAAGAAGAAGAATTATATCATTGAAACTGGTCGTAACTAAATAGAAGTAATACATACAGATGAAAGTATCATCATCATTATTGCACATAAATACAGCTGCTGTGTCTCAATATCCATCAGAAGACGGATGCGCAGAAAAACGGCATAATGTCCTGGAGACCAGGTGACTGGCTAACGTTCTTTTATTTTTCGTATACCTTTTATGACGCAATCAGATGAGCATTACACAATGCTCCAACCGGTTGCGTCCAGCTAGTGCTGGTCTTCAGACTATAGGCACATGCAGCAAGGCGCTTCTGTCGCGTAGACAAGAGTACCATCGTCAAATGGTGGTGTGATTGTGTCTTAAGAACAATAAGTAATTCTTGTGAGATCCCCAAGAGCTGCTGATAAAACGAACCGTTATTTGGCACAGGTTCAGATCGAACTGATCGCTACCGGATATGATGTACAGCAGATGTGCGCTATTGTTTTAGCTCGAAGGCCACCGCGTGGAAGCGGGGGGTAGCGGAGGACCGCACCTTTTAAAATTATTGCTGAGACGTGGTACGTCCTGTAATTAAGGAAAACGTGGAAGGGAGGATCCGCCAATACAACTTTCTTTTCACACAACCTGTTTATTTAACAATATACAGACTGTATTTTACAGGTAATCGAAGCATTTAACCATAACATTTTGTTTAACAAAATGAACAAATTTGCAAAATTCTTTTGACCTTAAACCTTACGTTGAATAAGCTTTTAATCTTTGCAAAAGAAATCTGAAATGCTGTATTACAAAACAGCAAATAATATGACAATGATTACAAGACGCCGGCCTAAGTGGCCGAGTGGTTCTAGGCGCTACAGTCTGGAACCGCGCGACCGCTACGGTCGCAGGTTCGAATCCTGCCTCGGGCATGTATGTGTGTGATGTCCTTAGGTTAGTTAGGTTTAAGTAGTTCTAAGTTCTAGGGGACTGATGACCTCAGCAGTTAAGTCCCATAGTGCTCAGAGCCATTTGAACCATTTTTTGATTACAAGACGGCCGGACCTGCAGCCCGCCCGATATCGAGTGAAACAGCTGTGTTTACCACCGCGTTGGATACAGTCTGTCTTAATAAATGCCCTTCTGCAACACATGAAAACTATATAAGCACCATTGATGACAAGAGTGATTCAGTTACTCAAAACAGATGACGTAACCTTTAATCTAAAAGCTGTATGTCAAAAGGTTCGGGCTTGAGATGCGTACCTGTGCTTAAAGGCTAAACATATTAGCGAACAATTTGACAATAATAAGGCTTACTTCAAAGCAACCAACCTCTTAATTTCAATCGGCAACCAAGGTGCAACTGGATTCCAACCCGTCCTTTCTGACAATTTTATTTTGACTGAAGCCCTGGTGACAGTTGGCTGCTAATATTTTCAAAGTTAAAGTGATTGTCAGTTATTAAGACCGCTCTGAAGGAACGTCTTAAAACATTACTTGTGAACACTTATTACAAGAGAACTCACTCGTCGGAGCCACAAGATCCAGCTAAAATACACCAATAATGACCCGGTCTTGCAAACACAGAAACGAACAGCTTAGTGCTCAGATTATAACTAATGACTGAGAAATGCAATTACAATCTTAGAATTGAACCGGTTAACAGCTAAATCTAACCACAAGGTCCCTCTTTTGTTTAACGGAAACCTGTGCCTTAGTACAATTGTTCCGGCTGTATTTATGACCAAGAGCTGATTAATTAGAACATGAATGATCGGGTACAAACCAGAAAGGAAAGGCAATATAATAGCGGGACAAATTTTCAAAGGACAACTAGTGTCTGGGTACAATCCTACTGCCAGCCGCGGTGGCCGTGCGGTTCTAGGCGCTTCATTCCGGAACCGCGTTACTGCTGCTGTCGCAGGTTCGAGTCCTGCCTCGGGCATGGATGTGTGTGATGTCCTTGGGTTAGTTGGGTTTGGGTAGTACTAAGTTCTAGGGGACTGATGACCTCAGATGTTGGGTCCCATAGTGCTCAGAGCCATACAATCCTACTGGCTATATTTACGACCAAAGAGCCGACCGAGTAAAACTCTGAGGGTCGGGTACAAATCGGAAAAGAATAAGGAGGGAAGGGAGACAATGAAACAAATCACCACGAGGATTACAGAATGTTACTCCCTTTTATCAGCAAGGAGTTCCATGGATCCACGGTACGTCGCAGCGGTTACTGAGTGGTGCCGATGAAAGCCAGGTAGAAGAGGGCAGCCAGGCCACGAGCGGTCGCCCGACACGGATGTTGCCAACCAACCGACGGGATGTCGGCCTGCTGCTTGTAGTCGACGCTGACCCCGGTGAAGTACTCCGGTGTCTTCGCTCTGCGCAGGCCTTCCTTGCGCAGCTCGTGGCTTCGGCCGCTCGGACTTCGTGACCACCCCTTGTCGCGACGCTACCGCCAATCCCCAAACTTCGTGCCTGTCTCTCGGGATTTTTTTTCCTTTATTGTTATTTTGAAACCCGTATTACAGGCAGGCCTGCAGCCGCATACTACGCCGCTCTTTGGCCGCAGAGAAACACAAATATACAAATGAAGACATTTAGAGAAAAAACATGGTGACAAAACTGTTTAAAATACAAGGTGCCGTTCACGGGCGTAGAGTCCAAGATAAAATTGTTCAGACACGTGGACACAGACAGAGACGAAAAGTGTCACACCTGAACGGAGGTGCACAAAACGAATAACACTTAAGCACAAAACGACGGCACACACAGAACACGAGGCGTTGATCTCCGGCGCGCGAATGTTCACTAACCGTGTACGAGTCCGGGGACCTGCCAAGAGAGGAGGAGGGGGGGTGGGAGAGGGAGAGGGGAGAGCAGATGCCATGGGCAGGGGAGATAGGGGGAAGGGAGGAAGGTGGAGGGGAAGCCCGGGGGAAGAGGGAAGGAGGGAGGGGATGGGGGAAAAGGAAAGAGAAGGGAGGGAGGGTGCCTAAAGGAAAGGACACAGGAAGTTGGGGGGGGAGGATCAAATTTGATAGGAGGGGTAGATGGGGGGGAGGAGGACATCATCAGGGAGGGGGAGCTGGCGGAAGCCACCTTGGGAGAGGGTGAGGAGGGTGGAGAGATGGACACTGGGTGGGACGTGGGAATACAGGCGCGGCAGCGGGTGGGGGTGGGAGAGGATGGGTGAGACAAGCGGATGAGGAGGATCGAGTTTGCGGGAGGTGTACAGGATCCGCATCCTTTCAAGGAAGAGGAGGAGGTGGGGGAAGGGGATGAGATCATACAGGATCCGCGTGGGGGAGGGGAGACGGATGCGATAGGCGAGGTGGAGAGCATGGCGTTCAAGGATTTGGAGGGATTTATAAAAGGGAGGGGGGGCGGAGATCCAAGCCGGATGGGCATAACAAAGGATAGGGCGGATGAGGGATTTATAGGTGTGGAGGATGGTGGAGGGGTCTAGACCCCACATACGGCCGGAAAGGAGCTCGAGGAGACGGAGTCGGGAGCGTGCCTTGGCTTGGATTGTCCAGAGATGGGGTGTCCAGGAGAGGCGACGGTCGAGGGTGACGCCAAGGTACTTAAGGGTTGGAGTGAGGGCGATAGGACGGCCATAGATGGTGAGATAGAAATCAAGGAGGCGGAAGGAAGGGGTCTCTCTCGGGACACAGAACCCCGTACATATATCGGCAAGCAAAGACCTTCTAAGAATACAACCCACAGATACCAACTCTTCCTCATAGATATTGGCAATGGGGCCGCAATAGGGATAGTCGATACTACACCTGAGCCAGTGGCGCCAGACAGAACAGTCTACTAACTCAATGGCGCCATGGCTCAATTGGTTCATTACTTTCTATTTCAGAAAAGGTCTATATTAAACACACAACATTCATCACTGATACTATGGTTTTTTCGGTGGGTTCATGGTTTCACTAAAGTTGGAAACATATATTTACTGTTGCACAGACAGAATGGAAATAAACCAGATCAACCCCAAAGACACTGCGCGTATACACTGCGCATGGTCGTTCTAGTGGAGATCTGGTGCGGATGGGAAGGAAATCTGGTGAACGCGGATTTTTCTGAGTGTGTTGGTTGCCCACACAAAAACCCTTTGCGGGCCGCATGTGGTCCGTGGGCCGCTGTTTGCCCCCCCCCCCCCCCCCCTTGCTGTACAGCAACGGACAGAAATCATGACAGTACAACTGACCGTCCGACTATCGTTGCAACGATACAGCCACGAAACTATCTTATCACAAATCCATCGCACTCGCGTTAACTGTTGTAGCGCTCTGCATGGCACGTCTCCTTCTGTGATGTCAAAAATGAAAATAAAATTGTGCTACGGCACTGAAAATAAAAGACGCACTACGAAGTAACTGAACTGGGAGTTTTCACACAAACAGTCGAATAGGACACATTAGTATAGTGTTACCAGTCGTCGAGGGTGGAATGAATTTATAAACTGACAATGACTAATTACTAGAGTGCCCTTTTATGTCTTCTTCTGTCTCGTCAACACGGCGTGTGACGGGGGTACCTCTCGCAGCACTCTGTTTTGCATGTTGTGGTCATGTCGCCAGACATACACTACCGGAAAAAAATAGTACACTTAGAAAGATGACGTCGATTTTCATCCGATGACAGCATATGCCACCTGGGAGGTACTCGTAATGGTTTCAACGTCGTCCGCCAACAGGTGGCGTAGTGGCATGGCTGTCAGAGCGCCATCCATGTCTACCCTTTCAGAGGGAACGCTCACAGCCAGATATCTCATTGTGGTGCAGGCAGGCATCAGGCAGCATGGTGGCACACTCGTGCTTCTTACAGCCAACTGAGCGAGTCCGAGTGGTTCAAATTGCAGCCTTCCGAGTGGCGGAACGGTCCTTTCGGAGAACTGTCACACAAGTTGGACATGCTGCGTCAGTTGTGCAACGACGCTGCTATCAGTGGTCACGTGAACATCCTCACACCCGTAGATGAGTTTCTGGATATCGACGCAGCACAGACGCCCGCCAAGATCGTCGTATTGTAAGGGCAGCAGTGGCAGAACGTACAGCTACCACAGCACGGATCAAGGTCGTTTGTGTTCTGGCGTAATCACAAGCGCCGGAACGAAGACAAAGAACGGAAAACTAGAGAAGGCGGTGAGGAAACGTCAGCCAATAGCCCGCTGACAAGGGCCGAGCCGGGCCAGGAGCGACCCCTGCAAGAAGTCAATGTAAGCGCCGCTGCTGCCAGCCTCGGCCGCTCAGATCGGCTCCGTATACGGACATCAGTGGACAGGATTCGCCGAACTGTCAACTTCCAGGAACACTACACACAGCCAAGGACTTTAAATGATATTGCACGTCGCCCCTCGTTTGCGACTACTACTTGTAAATCTCAAAGTCAGGTATTGTCAATCTGCATTTTTGAAATAAAACTACTAATGTTACTTGTTTGAATTGTTGTATACGAGGGGCGTTTGAAAAGTCCGTGCAAAGTCCGAGAGATGGCACCACCGGAGGGTATTGAGGTTATGTTTCGTTAGTATCATCTTTGAAAAGAACGCACACCGAGTTTCAGCCATATTGGTATATTTCTTTGTGATTGTCAAAAAATGGACGAAAAAGGTTTTGGTGTGGTGATTAAACATCACTTTATGAAAAGCAAAACGCCTCAGGAGACTAAAGAGAAGCTTGATAAACATTATGGTGGCTCTGCACCTTCGACTAGAAGAATTTATAAGTGGTTTCAAAATTTTCGGAGTGGCCATATGGGCACAAGTGATGCTGAACGTTCTGGACGCTATGTGGAGGTTACGACTCCAGAAATCATTGATAAAATCCTTGACATGGTGATGGATGACAGAAGAGTTAAGGTGAGTGAGATTGCTAGTGCTGTGGGCAATTCGAATGAACGGGTACATAATATTGTGCATAAACATTTGGACATTAGAAAGCTATCCGCAAGATGGGTTCCGGGATTGCTCGCGTTTGACCAAATACGGAATCATGTGAAGTGTTGCAAGGATGGTTTGCAGCTGTTTAGGAAGAAACCGCAGGACTTAAAGCGTCGTTTCGTCACTGTGGATGAAACATGGATACCTTACTATACTCCTGAGACAGAACAACAATCTAAACAATGGGTTACCAAGGGAGAATCTGCACCAAAAAAGGCGAAGACCAATCCTTCGGCCGGAAAGGTTATGGTGACTATCTTTTGGGATTTGCAAGGGATAATCCTCATCGACTATCTGGAAAAGGGTAAAACTATTACAGGTGCATATTAATCATCGTTATTGGACCATTTGAAAACCGAGCTGCAAGAAAATCGCCGGCGATAGGACCGCAAAACGTCATTTTCCATCACGACAATGCACCAGCACACACCTCAGCAGTTGTGGTCGCAGAATTAATGGAAATAGGATTCCAATTCGTTTAACATCCCCCCTGTTCTCCAGACTTGGCTCCGTCAGACTACTATTTGTTCTCCAATTTGAAGAAATGGCTGGCGGGGCAAAGATTTTATTCAAACGAGGAGGTGATTGCAGCAACCAATAGTTATTTTGCAGACTTGGACAATTCCTATTATTCGGAAGGGCTCAACAAATTAGAACAGCGTTGGACGAAGTGTATAAGTCAAAAGGAGACAATGTCGGCAAATAAAAAAGGTTTACCCCAAACATGTAAGTGGTTATTATTTTTGCACGGACTTTTCAAACGCCCCTCGTAGTATTCCGAGAATGCAGCATCCTTTAGCCACCCATTAAGCGACGAGTGGGCAAGATGCAACAACTCGCGCGTTCGACGTAGACCTGTTGAGTGCTGCCTCGTAGCGTGCATTCGTCAAAGACACACTGGCCCCATCCTACGCCTTGTGGTCTGGGATGAGATAAGCTACAACTATCGTTCACCTTTGATGTTTCTGGAGGGGACGCTAATCAGCGCTCGGTACGTGCAGAATGTTGTTAAACCCGTTCTTTTGCCGTTCTTGCAGCGTGAAGGAGATGTGTTGTTCCGACAGGATAAATGCTCGCCCACGCTCTGCCCGTGAAATCAATGTAGTCTGCCAGACGAGCAGCAACTTCCCTGGCTAGCACGATGTCAGGACTTGTCTCCAGTCGAGTACATGCGGGATATTATGGGGCGCGAAGTGAATAGCAACTCTTACAGAATTACGTGAACACGTCGAGCGTAACGTATTCGTGGACAGTATTCGCCATCTGTACGATCGACTGTATATCAGGGTCAGCGCCTGCATTGCCGCCTGTGGTGGCTACATCATCATACTAATATGGATGTTTCAGCATGGGTACCTAGTACCTGAGAACCGCTTGTGTTATTGATCTATAAAGGTAACAGTTTCATGCAATAAATCTTGAGTGAATTGGAACCCTATAAAAGGATGTATTAGTTTTTTCTGGCAGTATATATGGGAAAAAACAGTATGTTGCCATGTCTTCTTCGACTGTAGACCCTGAGAATTTCAACACCAAATTTCTCTGCAATGCAGAACGCCTCTCTTGTGGTGTCTGCCACTGGAGTTTGTTGAGCTTCCCCTTAACGTTCTGGCACTTACTAAGCGATCCCGTGACGAAACACGCCCCTCTTCGTTGCAGCTAATATGTCTCTTCTGTTTTTTATGCTTGCTGAGGGTCGCCACAGTGATGAACGATACTCAAGAGTGGGTCGAACCAGTGTTGTCTAAGCCATTTCTGTCGTGGATGAATTACATTTCCTTAAGATTCTTCCAGTACATCTCACTCTGGCATATGCTTTTCCACCAATCTTCTTATGTGGTCATTGATCCTAAGGGCGCTCTGGACGGTTGGTTCTCATTATTTTACGGTGGTTAGTGTTTCCAATGATTTTTCGCCAACAGCGTAATCGAAAAGTAGGGGAGCTCTTCGCCTTTTTGTGCGCAATACGTTACATTTATTCACGTTCAGAGGCATCTGCCAGTCTTCAAAGGCCCATACGCAGCAACGTTCACTGGACGCTGTTGGTAGCTACATCTGGATGGTCACCCGCTCACAGTTGCCCGTCTATTCTATCGTGCACGTCTGCACAATCGTCGTTCTCCCATATCATCTCTGGTCCGCTGTGCCCCACAGTTTGCGTCGGCGACGATTTTGGATAGCGCCATTTTGCCATGCACGGTGTATCTTAACCACGGCGGCACGCTACCAGTTTACAGACTTAGCCGTTTCGGACATGCTTCCACCCTTGGCCCGAAGCCAGTGACCATTGGCTTTGGGCGTCAGATAAATCGGTCGGTTTCCGCATTACGACAACGACTGTAGTGTTTTCTGCGTGTCCCGGATACGCTTTTGTGCACCCTCCACTGCTAGTACTTCCACCCGCCGTCTCTGAGTGGCTGTTGCACGTTGGCGTTGAACATATCCGATGGTCACATTAATGTGACAGGTCCGTGTATATCTTAAACAGTAACGAGTACATAAATACTCCCTCTGGTTACTACAAAAATTACTCATATCTGTCGATTTAATCCCGTTAAGAATAACGTATTGATTTGTATCTCTCAGGAAGTCCCGAATCTGGTAACACATCTGTTCCTGTACTCGCTAAATTCGGCAAGCTCGTATGTACCAAGTGTGTGAAGTGTATATGTTCTGCATACTGACAAAATGGACGGCTGATTTCTGTTTACCGGGCCGATGCAAATGTGGTACGGTATAGTACGCAGAGAGCTTCTGTCTGTCGATACTGACGGAAATAGTCCGGTGACGGCTACCGTGCGGAGAGGTGAAGTGACAGACGGGCAGACAACCACACGGCTAGACGCTCTCTCGCTTAAAAACAAGTGGCTGTCACTGATGCCCGCAGTTGAGAGAATTATTAAACTTTGAATTCCATTAAAACAGTTTTTTACGCCGAAGACAGACACCTAAAATAATTTCAGATTTTTTTTCAGCAGCCCGATCAGTGAAATGTACTTCATGTTTCTGCAGTCAAACTTGGCTCTGTTTGAAAGAAATATAAAAAGCAAGGGGATGAAAAAAGTTTCGATAATTAAAATAAGAAAATACTAATCGACGATCAAAAATGTCTGAATGAAAGGAAGACTGCCCATTTTATTGGCGTGCAAACCAAGATGAATTTGAACAAATTAAAGAATGAGAATCGTAACCGAAAAATAATTAATCTGATTTTGAAATTTGAGGAAGAGACAGTGGCTTTCTATATCATATCATTTGATTACTTAGGGAAATGAACTATTTCTTTTAATGAATATCAAATATTTTACTGGATGACGCTATCTGAAACCCCACATTGAATGATGATTAAAAATACTGTTATATATCTGGCTAACAATGGTGTGAATATTTCAGGCAACAATTGTTTTCAGGAATATGTGTATCTGAAGAGCTCTTTAGAAAATAAACATGGCTGGGGGGAATGGAAATCTGACAGCTCCGTGGAAGAAAGGTGGATTTACTTTCTTAAGGAAACAGAAAATCTTGAACACAAGTGCCAGCTGCTAAAATTATGCCAGTATTTGTTTTCGATTCCCGCACACAACGCCACTATGGAAAGAATATTTCCGGTAATGTCGGCCCAGTGGACTGATGAATGAAATCGACTTCTGCCAGGGATGGTGGAATCAATCTTACAGTGCCGGTGGGACTACAAACTGACTTGCATAGATTTAAATATATACGAAAAAGGAAAAAAAGACTTGCTGAAAAACATGAAATCTTCCGAAAAATATGGTGTACCAACTACTTCTGCTGTAACAGGTCCCACGTATTTGTGTTCTAAATAAAAAGTAATTATATTAAATAAGTTTTTTAGTTCATTCCTACACCCCCATCTCAGTGCGTCCCGACGAGGTCCCAGCTAGATACGCAAACCTAACCGTGACAGATGCAAACAACTAAAAACAGAGATAGACACGTCTTAGTCAGAAGCAGAGAAAGCAACTTCAAATGCGTGACAACTTGAACTTGGAGTTGTACAGCTATAAGACATGGGCCTCGCACGACGCACGAGACCGCTGCACATTCGGTGCACCGCGAGAAACGGGCCAAGGTCTACCGAGTCGACGCCCACAAAAAACGCACAGACTCTGCTGCCCGTGCCGTCAGTGGAAATCACGCTTGCCCCTTATTACGCATAGTGACGTCTGCTGAATCACGTTCAGGTTGCCAACTCTCCCGTGTGGCCACAAGGCATGATGTCAGAAGCTCCATGCGGCTTCTCGCGTAACATTCTGTTGCATGTGGAGACGCTGCAACGCTTGAGAACCGAAGCTGTACACAGGAAGACCTGCAGAAGATCGACACTTGGTTCAAGGATTAGATTAGATTAGTAGTTGTTCCATAGATCATGAATACGACACTTCGTAATGATGTGGAACGTGTCAGGTTAATAAAAGGTGTCTACACAAGATATTACATTACACAAAATATTACATGACACTCAATATTTTTATTTTTTTGTTTTTGGTCGGGGTTGGGGAAATTACCCACTTACTATATCCAAAAATTCATCTAATGAGTAGAAGGAGTTGCCGTTAAGAAATTCTTTTAATTTCCTTTTAAATGCTATATGGCTATCTGTCAGACTTTTGATGCTATTAGGAATGTGACCAAAGACTTTTGTGGCAGCATGATTTACCCCCTTCTGAGCCAAAGTTAGATTTAATCTTGAGTAGTGAAGATCATCCCTTCTCCTAGTGTTTAGCCATGTACACTGCCATTACTTTTGAATTCGTTCGGATTGTTAATAACAAATTTAAGTGAATATATATATATATATATATATATATATATATATATATATATATATATATATATATATATTGTGAGGCTACAGTGAAGATCTCTAGCTCTTTAAATAAGTGTCTGCAGGATGATCTCGGATGAGCTCCAGCAATTATTCTGATTACACGCTTTTGTGCAATGAACACTCTTTTACTCAGTGATGAGTTACCCCAGAATATGATGCCATACGAAAGCATAGAATGAAAATAGGAGTGGTAAGCTAATTTACTAAGATATATATCGCCAAAATTTGCAATGACCCTAATACCATAAGTAGCTGAACTCAAACGTTTCAGCAGATCTTCAGTGTGGTTTTTTTTTTCCAGTTCAACCCCTCATCAATGTATACACCTAGAAATTTTGAATATTCTACCTTAGCTACCGATTTCTGATCGAAGTCTATATTTATTAATGGTGTCATTCCATTTACTGTGTGCAACTGTATGTACTGTGTTTTGTCAAAGTTTAATGAGAGCCCATTTGCAGAGAACCACTTAATGATTCTCTGAAAAAGTGGCAGTTAATCCTCACCATATGCAAACGTACATGTTACGCATAAATACACTCCTGGAAATTGAAATAAGAACACCGTGAATTCATTGTCCCAGGAAAGGGAAACTTTATTGACACATTCCTGGGGTCAGATACATCACATGATCACACTGACAGAACCACAGGCACATAGACACAGGCAACAGAGCATGCACAATGTCGCCACTAGTACAGTGTATATCCACATTTCGCAGCAATGCAGGCTGCTATTCTCCCATGGAGACGATCGTAGAGATGCTGGATGTAGTCCTGTGGAACGGCTTGCCATGCCATTTCCACCTGGCGCCTCAGTTGGACCAGCGTTCGTGCTGGACGTGCAGACCGCGTGAGACGACGCTTCATCCAGTCCCAAACATGCTCAATGGGGGACAGATCCGGAGATCTTGCTGGCCAGGGTAGTTGACTTACACCTTCTAGAGCACGTTGGGTGGCACGGGATACATGCGGACGTGTATTGTCCTGTTGGAACAGCAAGTTCCCTTGCCGGTCTAGGAATGGTAGAACGATGGGTTCGATGACGGTTTGGATGTACCGTGCACTATTCAGTGTCCCCTCGACGATCACCAGTGGTGTACGGCCAGTGTAGGAGATCGCTCCCCACACCATGATGCCGGGTGTTGGCCCTGTGTGCCTCGGTCGTATGCAGTCCTGATTGTGGCGCTCACCTGCACGGCGCCAAACACGCATACGACCATCATTAGCACCAAGGCAGAAGCGACTCTCATCGCTGAAGACGACACGTCTCCATTCGTCCCTCCATTCACGCCTGTCGCGACACCACTGGAGGCGGACTGCACGATGTTGGGGCGTGAGCGGAAGACGGCCTAACGGTGTGCGGGACCGTAGCCCAGCTTCATGGAGACGGTTGCGAATGGTCCTCGCCGATACCCCAGGAGCAATTTGCTGGGAAGTGGCAGTGCGGTCCCCTACGGCACTGCATAGAATCCTACGGTCTTGGCGTGCATCCGTGCGTCGCTGCGGTCCGGTCCCAGGTCGACGGGCACGTGCACCTTCCGCCGAGCACTGGCGACAACATCGATGTACTGTGGAGACTTCACGCCCCACGTGTTGAGCAATTCGGCGGTACGTCCACCCGGCCTCCCGCATGCCCACTATACGCCCTCGCTCAAAGTCCGTCAACTGCACATACGGTTCACGTCCACGCTGTCGCGGCATGCTACCAGTGTTAAAGACTGCGATGGAGCTCCGTATGCCACGGCAAACTGGCTGACACTGACGGCGGCGGTGCACAAATGCTGCGCAGCTAGCGCCATTCGACGGCCAACACCGCGGTTCCTGGTGTGTCCGCTGTGCCGTGCGTGTGATCATTGCTTGTACAGCCTTCTCGCAGTGTCCGGAGCAAGTATGGTGGGTCTGACACACCGGTGTCAATGTGTTCTTTTTTCCATTTCCAGGAGTGTATATACCCATGACTTTACGATTAAGTGTTTGCAGAACAGTTACTGAGGCAGTCACATCCAACAAATGTCTAGTGGTACAATACGCACGTAAAAACCGGTGCGAGGCGAAAACGTAGTTTATAAAATAAGTAGCACGGAGAAATAAGCCGCGCCTCCGTTACCATCTGGGAACCCTGTGTTGTAGTATTGCGGCACGTGCAAAATTTTTGTTCACGTAAAATCCGGTCTGAGGTGTAAAATTAGTTTTGCTTTATTTCAATTCACATAAGTGAACTATCAAAATTTTACTTGCCCTGTGGCAGGGAAAAGAAGAGAACCAGCACAAAAAAATGCGGATATGCTCCTGTTTTTTTAAAAGACTTTGACTGAAAAGTGGGTACTAGTTGCCTAATTCTACCTTCCGCAGCACCTTTAAAATTTTTCCTAAAAATCCTGGCTTGCAAACATATTCGCGCTTTTTTTTGTGCCTAGGGAGAAGGGACAGTGGCAGTGGGAAAGAGACGGAAAAAGTAGTAGACAGTGGTTGTGGTAGAGACAGAGCGAAGGAGACAATGGCTGTGTGAGAGGAGGAGGACACAGTAGCAGTGAAACATGGTTAACAGTGATAGAATAGTGCTAGGAAAAGAGTGAAGGAGACAGTGTCAGTGGGAGAGCAGTAAAGAGAAGGAGAAAGTGGAAGTGCGTGAGAGCCAGTGATAATGAGAGACGCTCTATGACAATAGCAACGAGGACGAGGGAAATAGTGACGGTGAAGAGACGGCAGCAGTGGGAAGGAATGAATGAGATATTAACACCAAGAGAGTACAAGAGGGAGAGAGTGACAATGAGAGGAGGCTGCAGTAGTGTGGGATTGTGGCTGTGCACAGGAGATAATGACAGACACACAAAGAGATAATGACTATGAGTTGGGGGTGAATGAGTGGGTGAGAAAGAGCAACTAAGACAGATGTGTATGAGTGACACAGCGATCGACTAGTGGTTGTGAGTGAGCTACAATTAGGGGAGCTTGTGGAGTAAGATGTCAGTTGTACATTAAAAAAGCGCGAATATGTCCGCATGCTAAAATTTTTAGAAAAAATTTTAAAGATGCTGAGGGAGGTAGAATGAGGTATCTGGTAACCAACTCTTCAGTCAGAGTCTTTTACATAAACAGGAACATATTCGCATTTTTCGTGCGCCGTTACGAGCATTTTTCCGCTGGTAAACTTCATTATCGTTTCTTGTTCCTACACATTATTACTATATTTCGATTTTTTCGTAAAAAAGGCAGTCGCTCATTACCTCACTTTGACGGTTCAGATGCCAAACTACACAGCACACAGCTCTCCCAACAAACGTGATAGACAAGATTTAAGGTGGATGTAAGATGGAATGATCACATAAACGTAATCGCATATATGGCAAATGACAGTCTGAGATTCACTTTAAGGCTCCTCGGGAAGCGTACTCCATCCACAAAGGAGGTAGCCCCAGACCAGTATCTGAATACTACTCGTCAGTCTGGGACCCGTAACAGACAGAACTGATAGACGAAATAGAGGTGATCCAAAGAAGAGCATAACGTTTGGTTACAGGTTCATTTAACTAGCGCGAAAGCACCATGGAGATATCGAACTCGAGTGGCAGATGCTGCGAGAGCGATGTTCTGCATCGCAATGCGGTTTACACTTAAAGTTCTTAGGGCTTACTTTCCTAGAACAGTCAACGAATATATTGTTTCCTCCAATGTATATACAGCGAAAACACATGAAGATCAAATTAGAGAAATTCGATCCCACACAGAGGCTGACCAGAAACAGTACTATGCACGAACGATGCGTCACTGGAACAGAAAAAGAAAAAGAGGGAAGTGATACTGGCACACAAAGCACCTTCCGCCATAGACCGTAAAGAGGCTTGCGCGGTATGGATGTTGATGATCTGAGAACGTGCTCAGCTCGTTGCTGACGTGGAGTGAGATATGTGGGTTTAACCCTTTATTTATTGTAACTGTAAAAAATATAAAATCTGGGTTCAGAATTATTGCTTTAATACTTGAGGAACTCTTGTTGAATTAGTATCGAGTTATTTCATTTCAAAAGTGATACAGAGTCATTAAAATCCATAAAATGTTCGGAGGACTTCAAGCCCCAACAGGATTGCAAACACGAAGAATATTAAGGGACTGAGAAGTCACAACAGAATCATTCAGCTAGGATTATTTATGCTGGTGATACTTGTAAAAAACAGTTTTTTCTTTAAAACTTAAATTCCAAGTCTGTAGATGAGCAATGTTCACATCTGCCTCTTGAACTGACTAATGTTGGCCAGTAAGATCGTGAATTCTGAAAACGTGCGTCATTTGGTACAGAAAATGCTTTCTTCTCCTTGGAGTTGAAAGAGGAGAATTTTGAACCTTTTTGGGCCTTTTCCGTTCTTTGGACATTTGTTTTCCGAGTCTGAGTAGTTGTTGTTGTTGTGGTCTTCAGTCCTGAGACTGGTTTGATGCAGCTCTCCATGGTACTCTATCCTGTGCAAGCTTCTTCATCTCCCAGTACTTACTGCAACCTACATCTTTCTGAATCTGCTTAGTGTATTCATCTCTTGGTCTACCTCTACGATTTTTACCCTCCACGCTGCCCCCCAATGCTAAATCTGTGATCCCTTGATGCCTCAGAACATGTCCTACCAACCGGTCCCTTCTTCTTGCCAAGTTGTGCCACAAACTCCTCTTCTCCCCAATTCTATTCAATACCTCCTCATTAGTTATGTTATCCACCCATCTAATCTTCAGCATTCTTCTGTAGCACCACATTTAGAAAGCTTCTATTCTCTTCTTGTCTAAACTATTTATCGCCCATGTTTCACTTCCATACATGGCTACACTCCATACAAATACTTTCAGAAGCGACTTCCTGACACTTAAATCTATACTCGATGTTAACAAATTTCTCTTCTTCAGAAAAGCTTTCCTTGCCATTGCCAGTCTACATTTTATATCCTCTCTACTTCGACCATCATCAGTTATTTTGCTCCCCAAATAGCAAAACTCTTTTACTACTTTAAGTGTCTCATTTCCTAATCTAATTCCCTCAGCATCACCCGACTTAATTCGACTACATTCCATTATCCTCGTTTTGCTTTTGTTGATGCTCATCTTATATCCACTTGAAATTCTGTATTTGAAATCGATCAAGCGTCCCTCTTACATCACTCTATGAAATATAGGAATTCACAACGGTTATTGCCACCACTGCATAAAACAGTCTTTATCAATACTTTTTTGGACTTTCTATCTATTTCATAAAGAGATCTCACCAAGTCAGCTTTATCAACGCCACAAATGTATTTATTATAATCATTTCCAGCCGTCAGGGCCCCTGCTTCAACCTTTGTTCCATCTTTCCTGGTTCTGGATATACTGCATACTTCATTTTCATGATAAATTGAAAGAAAGTGAACTGCATGACTGTCCATCCGTATCCTATGCAATACCAGCATATAGCTGAAGCGATATACTGTGCGGCTGCTCCCGGCGGAGGTTCGAGTTCTCCCTCGGGCATGGATGTGTGTGTTTGTCCTTAGGATAATTTAGGTTAAGTAGTGTGTAAGCTTAGGGACTGGTGACCTTAGCAGTTAAGTCCCATAAGATTTCACACACATCTGAACATTTTTTGAGCTGAAGCGATACAGTTTGAACATTTTTGCTATTGTTTGCCTTCCCTCATTAGCACTTAGTTCAGACTGTGTAATAATTTGTGAAGTACTAGCAGACACCTGAAGACTTTTTGCATTATTATTCCAAGGAATACTACGCATCATTTGATCTTCACTGTCATCACTATATCAGGTGGTGTATCAAAATCATCTGAAAACACTCTAATTGGGTACGAATTTCTTCGATTATAAGACTTCTTCTGTAATAGGTAGCTATAGCCGGATCAAAACAGTATCTTACTAAATTCACTAATATTTTAGAAATCACGCATTATTTCTATTGTTTTTTTTTTAATAAAATGAAATGCTATATTGTCCTCAGCAAGGACATTTCTTGTTTATAAATGGTCCTGAAAGCAGAAAAATCTGTGAACATCAAAGCAAAGTGACTAAAAGCAAATGTAACCTCAACTTGTGAATTCACTGCCCTGGACCAGATCGGACTGACAAGCCCCAATCTTATTTTATGTTATAACCGATTATTACAAGGGTACTGTATTGATATTTATTCGAAATTATCATTAGTATGTATAAAGGAAACTACAAAGAAATTATAACTCATATGACAGCATATAAGAGCTTTACTTTTATTTACGCAACCTCGCAGTGTTGTTTGACACACCAAGCAGCCATTTAAGGTACAGCTGTTCACATTCTAGGCTGGTGTATAGGCTGTACTGACATCCAGCATATGGAGCACAAACTATATGGAGTGGGACATTCAGTCCCTGTGGGTCAAACGGGCCGTTGAGTTACATAATTCCACACAGGGACTCCAAATTCCTGCCAATGAATAAAGGTTTAAAGCCACTTTTACACGATCAACGTTCTTGTGTCAGTTGATTATTCGAGACAGTTGGGTCTTCTGCAGCGCCCCTGGCGTTTTATTCCGTTACTGAGTTTCGTCTGCGTCGAATGGTCAGCTTCGTCCAGTACCTGAAAAGTGAAAGTGAGATTATGAGGGATTATCCTGTTTACGGAAAAATCGAAATATACCAACAAAATGTTGCAACAATAAATGACAAGGGAATTTATTAACGATCATAGCTGAATTCTGAGTGGACCCTCTACAATTCTTGTCTAATGCCGTATGATTAATTCTTGACGCTCCTGAGAACTGAAAGAATAGGAAAAGTGCCAGCGAAACGTATGAGAATAAAACTTTTATTTACTCGAGAAAATATATCCTTGCGAACACATAAAACAATATATAGAACGCAGTAAATAGGGCCTATCTGCTTTATGCTTTGAGTCTTGTATTCTTGCTAAATGCCAAATTGCATCGGCAACTATTTTTCTCGTCAAATAATTCTGACTTTTTGACTGTAGAAATAATTTTAATCTAACCAGTATCTATTAACGTTCTTAGTAACGCATGGTGTAAACTTTCTCTCTGTAGAACATAAATACCTTTTTGCTATCGGATATTTCATCTCTCTTGTAGAACATTAGAAGGAAAGTACCAGGACCTTGTGTAACTTTTCAGTGTGTACCGAAAACAAAGCAAACAACACAATAAACATAAAGAACACGAAAGCACAAAGTGCATTTGTACAATAGGTGTGAGCACGGTCCGAATAGGTGAACTTCCGATATTAGCAGACGCTATAGTAGGTCCTTGTTTCCGCCCATGCGTAGTGTGCAGCATAGTCCTAAATTTAGAGCTGCACACTCGGCACAATCTATGAACCATTGGAGTCACAAATACAGTCGCGCCGTGGTTGGTTGTTGATTGACACGCAGCCACGGAACTCGTATAGAAAGCGAAACAGGCGTAACTCAGCACTGCCTACCTGGAGGCAGCGCTGGAAGTACGCCAGCTGGATCGAGCTGAAGCTGTAGTGAACCGAGAACTGTAGGTGCCGCCCCCCCCCCCCACCCATCCGCCCCCCCCTCCCCCACACACACACACACAAACCCCTAACGCAACTGACTGTGGTGAGGTGACCGGCAGGTATTTCTGGCAGTGGCGCCGCCCCCGCACGGCAGTAGTAGGCCACGACACTACACGACAGAAGACCAGGGGCACGAGAAAACGACGTCTGCCCCACTCATGAGTAACCCGAACACGCGGCCGGCAGCCGAATGTACCCGTAGCTCGCCGAGTCGGTCTCGCCTTAAGCCCGTTTTATACGAGCGACTTTCTGCTGCAAATCGACTACTCGATGTACATGCGCCTTTCGTGTGTGCGTGTAAAACAGAAGCCAACTACGTCACGAGTGTGTATGTGACGTCAACGATCTATAGGTTGTGCCGAGTGTGGAGTTCTAAATTTCCGTGTAAGGCGCACACCGCGCAAGCGCAGAGACAAGGGACTATGGCGGCGCCCGCTAATGTCGGATGATTAACATATTCTGGTCGAGTTCACTCCTATTACAGAAATTGATTTTGTAGTTTCCTGTCTTCTTAATCTTTATTATGTTGTTCGCTTTGTTTTCGTGCAATTGTCAAGTTACACAAGGTCCTGGTATTTTCTTCCTACTAGTTTTCTTCTAGTCTACAAGAGATCATAAACAACTGAAAGCAAAAAGTATTTACGTTTGTTCAAAATGGTTCAAATGGCTCTGAGCACTATGGGACTCAACTGCTGAGGTCATTAGTCCCCTAGAACTTAGAACTAGTTAAACCTAACTAACCTAAGGACATCACAAACATCCATGCCCGAGGCAGGATTCGAACCTGCGACCGTAGCGGTCTTGCGGTTCCAGACTGCAGCGCCTTTAACCGCACGGCCACTTCGGCCGGCTATTTACGTTTGTCGGAGAAGGAAACTTAGACTTTACATGACTAAGAACGCAAATAGATAAACGTGTTTAATGAAAATTATTTCAACAGTGAAAATGTTGAAATTATCAGATGAGAAAAAAAATTTTCATTGTTATTTGACAATTAGCATGAAAATAAGATACAAAGGATAAAGCAAAAAGGCGCTATTTACTACGTTCTACATATTGTCTGATGCGTTTGCAAGTATATATTTTCTCGAGCAAATAAATGTACATGTTTTGGATGACTCAGTATTCAAATGAAACGAGAGAGCCACTGCAGTAGCCGCACGTGACTCAAGTAGTCAATTGAGACAAGAAAGTCGATCGTGTAAAAGGGGCATTACATCTGCAAACTTACTCCATCCAGTGCCTGTCCACAAGTCCCACCCGCCTTTCTTTCAGTCCTGTTGTGAACATCGTCACGTATTTCCCAATCTCTTCCCTCGTCCTTCGCGTAGAATAATGTGGCCGCTAGATACGCAATCGGCAGGGCACGCACAGGGAGAGCGGTAGTGGTGGGGGATCGATCAGAGAGCCGTAGGAGAAATGTTGAGAACTGGAGGGGAAGTGCCATTCCAAACTGAAGCCTACACTCACATTTTCTGTAAATATTAAGTGAAGTGTTTCCACGCCCATATTAGCTAGTTGACCATTCAGTTGACCATTAACCTCTGCTTTGGTTAGTATCTAAAAAGGATTCTGCTGAAAATGGAGTGATTTATTTTCACCTTATGTTAACCATTTGTAGCTTTCAGAGAAGCATCGTGAGTGACGAATTTTGAGCAAAACCTACATTTTTCTTGTTGCTATGTTAATTTTTTTTCTTTTACCAAAACACACCAGTGTTTATACAACTCACCACACCAACATGTTGTGCAGATGTCAGTGCGAGTGAATCTGAAACTGTGGTTTTTTTAGTTTATTACATGAGGAACTGAAGAAAAATGAGGTCAATAGCTGGTGAAACAGCGCATCCCTGGTACAAAAATAAACATATAATGTGTTCACTTACGCTGCCACAAAACCCATAGCATTTATCATTTAACCAGCTATCAATGGCCCTTGAAAAATTACATTCTTTCATCAAAATAGTCTATAGTTAGTGGAATAACATGGTAGATAATGAAGATCTGCATTATAACCATATAGCAAAATACTCTCTTTTCTGTGTGCTATCATTTACCAAAATCTCATTTCGATATCTCAAACCTTTATTAAAATACGAGGAATGTTGAGGCTATTTCGTTCTGGCTTTACCGGTGGTGTGTGCGATCGAAAATTAATGTGCTACATCATAGATAGGGGACAGAGAGTTCCACCCAAGTCTAAAGGAAAATTCGATATGTTACCTATATTTCATACTCAGCAACATATTATGTAACATGCACCAATCGCAAACTCATAGTGACCCCTATTTTTCATTGCAAACTTTTTCGAATTTCGTGGCATGTCTTACTTAAATACAAATATTACAATAACTATGACCATTAAGGATACGATGGGCATGTCATCATGAAGCAGACATATAAAGCTACGGGAAACGCAAGAATGAAATTTTTTAATCGAACATTTTCTGTAGAATCGTTTGAGAATGATCGCAGGGCGTGCGCCTCGATTCTGTCGCAGTGCATAGACGACTGCACGAAACCAGGCATACAATGCCGGCCTCCCCTTCCAGAGCAAACGAATGAACTCGCCCAGAGGTCAGTACACATCGGCCACAGTATCCTGCCCAGCAGTCACTGCACATTGGCCACCGTATCCTGCACAGACGCTAACTATCTTTCCTGCTAATTCGAGGCACTTCTCCACTTATTGCTGAGAAACCCTCTGTTTTTCAATATTTTTCGCATTAAAACACCTCGTGTCTCTACCGCCAGGTCAAAACCCATGATGCACACTCATTCTAAATCTTTTTGTCACTAGCCACTTGAGAAACTTCTTGGAAATCGCATTTACACTAAAGAGCCAAATAAACTGATTCACCTACCTAATATCGTGTAGGGCCCCCTCGAGCACGACGTGGCATGGACTCGAATAATGTCTGAAGTAGTGCTGGAGGGAATTGACACCATGAATCCTCCAGGGCTGTCCATAAATCCGTAAGATTACAACGGAGTGGAGATCTCTTCTGAACAGAACATTGCAAGGCATCTCAGATATGCTCAATAATGTTCATATCTGGGGAGTCTGGTGGCCAGCGAAGGTTTTTAAACTCGGAAGAGTCACTCTGTAGCAATTCTGGACGTGTAAGGTGTCGCGTTGTCCTGCTGGAATTGCGCAAGTCCGTCGGAATGCACAATGGATATGAATGAATGCAGGTGATCAGACAAGATACTTACTTTCGTGTAACCTGTCAGAGTCGTATCTGGACATACCAGCGGTCCCATATCACTCCAACTGCACACTCCCCACACCATTACAGAGCCTCCACTAGCTTGATCATACCCCTGCTGACATTCAGGGTCCATGGATTCATTAGGTTGTCTCCGTAGCCATACACGTCCATCCACTAGATACAATTTCAAACGAGATTCGTCCGACCAGGCAACATATTTCCAGTCATCAACTGTCCATTGTCGTTGTTGACAGGCCAAGGCGAGGCGTAAAGCTTTGTGTAGTGCAGCCACCAAGAGTACACGAGTGGGTCTTTGGCTCCGAAAGCCCATATCGATGTTGATGGGCCAGCACCGAAATCTGCAGCACTATCCGGAAGGGCTGCACTTCTGTCTCGTTGAACGGTTCTCTTTTGTCGTCGATGGTCCACTTCTTGCAGGATCTTTTTCCGGCCGCAACGGAGATTTGATGTTTTACCGGATTCCTGATATTCACGGTACACTCGTGAAATGGTCGTACGGGAAAATCCACACTTCATAGCTACCTCGCAGATGCTGTGTCCCATCGCTCGAGCGCCGACCATAACACGACATTCAAACTCACTTAAATCTTGATAAGCTGCCATTGTAGCAGCAGCATCCGATCTAACAACTGCGCCAGATACTTGTTGTCTTATACAGGCGTTGCCGACCGCAGCGCCGTATTCTGCCTGTTTATATATCTCTGTATTTGAATACCCGTGCCTATACCTCTTTATTTGGCGCTTCAGTGTACTTCACCAATATCACCCCAGGACATTTTTAAATTTGTGTTTATTACTTTTACTACCATCGAATAATTCTCTTCAACTGCCTCAAAATTAAAAGAAAAATTCGTCAGTTGGTTGTGTGACTTACTAGTAGTATTTTATTTTCACTCTATTGGTTATACATTATATTAGTCTGATTACAACCGATTTCCAGTCTTACTTTCACAGTTGTTCGATTCCCTATTTTCAAATAGTGGTGCACGGAGACACACCATTGTTTAGTGAAGTAACGCCTGCAGGCAATGTTGTAAACAAGTCCTGAAAATTTCACCGTGAAGAACCTGCACGGCGTTTGCGAGCGGCATTCATCGCACGATTGCGTCAGCTGTGAGAATACGCAGTTGTGCGTGCCGCGCATGGACCGCAGTGGCAGAGAAGAGTCTCTAGTAGGCAAACGACGAGAATCTCAACTGTGGCGGCGACCTTCAGACAGGGCTGCCACCTTCCCGCTTTACCACTGGTCTCCTCTGGGACCTGTGCAAAGCACCACTTCGCCATATGCCACGCATAGCGTATGTAAGCTGCGTAGTATCGTATTGCAGCTACGTAACAGTTCCGGCCAGACGCACTCCACACTGGACTCGCATTCGGGAGGACGACGGTTCAATCCCGCGTCCGGCCATCCTGATTTAGGTTTTCCGTGATTTCCCTAAATCGCTCCAGGCAAATGCCGGGATGGTTCCTATCAAAGGGCACGGCCGACTTCCTTCCCCGTCATTCCCTAATCCGATGAGACCGATGACCTCGCTGTCTGGTCTCCTTCTCCAAAAAACCAACCAACCAGACGCACTCGCACTTGCTGGCTACTACATTGTAGTTAGGCGAGAAACTAAGTGCGCAGCGACATCGCTGCTGTCGCCAGCGCGCACAAGAAAATGCTTTTTATTCTGCTCCCTCATTTACACTGATGAGCAAAAACTTTATAACCACCCGCTTAATAGCTTGTTTGGTGGAGGTATGTGGCATTAGATGTCTACTCACACGTCATGTAATTCGCGTAAGTAAAGGGCCACTGGTTTGCGTACAAGGTGATGGCGCTCAATATCGAACCACATAGGTTCCATAGCATTTACGTCAGGTGAATTTGGTAGTCGAGACATCAACGTGAGTTCACTATAATGTTTCTCAAACCACTGCAGTACTGTTCTGGCTCCGAGGCACGGGCAATTATACTGCTAAAAGATGACGCCGCAGTCGAGGAAGACATCGGGCATGAAGAGATACAGGTGGTTCGCAGCTGTCAACTTGTCTTCGATTGCTACCACAGGTCCCATGCAAGCGCAGGTAAATGTCTCCTGTTCCACCAGCCTGTGTCGTTGCGCGGTGCACGTTTCGGGCCGCCGTTCACTTCAATGACGGCGTTTGTGGAGACGATGAGCGGCCTAGTGCAGCAAAAGTGTATTTCATCCTAAGACCCGAAAGGTTTCCATGATCGGCTGTCGAATTCCGATGGTCCCGTGCCCTCTGTAATCGTAACTGAAAATGTCGTTGGGTCAACGTGTGAACACGTAGAGGTGATCTGCTGCGGGATTCCATGTTCGACAGTGTACGATGAACGGTGTGCTCCGAAACAAATGTTCAAATGTGTGTGAAATCTTATGGGACTAAACTGCTAAGGTCATCAGTCCCTAAGCTTACACTTCCCACGCCCGGGTTCGCGGGTTCGATTCCCGGCGGGGTCAGGGATTTTCTCTGCCTCGTGATGACTGGGTGTTGTGTGATGTCCTTAGGTTAGTTAGGTTTAAGTAGTTCTAAGTTCTAGGGGACTGATGACCATAGCTGTTAAGTCCCATAGTGCTCAGAGCCATTTGAACCTAAGCTTACACACTACTTAACCTAAATTGTCCTAAGGACAAGCACACACACCCACGCCCCAGGGAGGACTCGAACCTCCGCCGGGACCAGCCGCACAGTCTATGACTGCAGCTCCGAAACACTTGTGCGTGCACCAGCATTGTGCTCTTTCGGCAGAGATGCCACAGATCACCATCTATCCTACTTTACAGAGCAGACAAGCCTCCGAACCCCACGTTCTGTGAAGAGTCTTGGGCATCTAACCACTTAACGCCTCGTGGTAGTTTCACTATCGTCCTACGTCTTTGTATAGATGGTCACGACAGTAGCAAGTGAACATTCAACCAGCTTCACCGTTTTCGAGATACGCCTTCACAGGCTCCGCGAAATAATAATCTTCCGTCTCTCAAAGTCGCCTATCTCAATGGATTTAAAAATGTGCAGCCCATATCTTCGCTACGGTGATTCCTCGTCCGTGTCTGCTCCGCTTACATACGTTTGTTATCACGTCACGTGCCTGCAGCGCCACTGAGCGGCATTCAGCATCGCGGCGGGCAGTGGTCGTAATGTTTTACCTTAGCATTGTATGTATTACCTTGAATGTTCCATATATAAGGAGTAAAATGCAATTAAATTTTTCAAAACTGACTCAAGAGACAGTATCAGATTCGTTGTATCCCTCCGATCCGGGACCAACGCATTGGTATGCTATTTAACTTCCACTCTTCCATTCTCTTGCCGTGCAAAACAGTATCATGAAATGCAGTAAAAGTCCAGTTTTGTCCCTTTAATCTACCAACCAACTATCATCTTTAACAGAAACAGATATTAAATAGACATTGATAAAAAGCAAAATACGTTTGTGCTCTTATTGCGATTAAAAAAGATTCATTGACTTATACAAGTTAGCAGCTTTTAAAGTTATGAAAAGACGATCTTAATCCTGTGTTTTTTTTTAAGGATCCGTCCAATACAGCTTGATGATTTCTGCTGATGTGTTGATTGACTGGACTTGGGTTTCCGGAGTGAGCTGACCTCATTCCATGTAATCGATAGCCATTTTGTCTGAACACAGAGGTCAGATACCTTATTGCAGTGTTGAGATCGTTCTCGTTCGATTTGTATTTTGCTCTACCTGTCAGAGAGTTCAGCGCAGCTCTCTTTTGGGCGGGATGGTGGAAACTGAGCCGGTTGCGATATTGGTCCGTGTGGGTGGTTTACGATGCACTGAGTGGCCAAACTGACAGTCTAACTTTCACACAATTGGACGTAGTTATGCAATTAGGAACCACCTATCATTTTTCAGATTTCTGGTTCTCTACCGCAAACAATGATGGAATATGTGTAGTATGTCGTGCAAAATAGAACCAACTCCATTCCATAACGCGCTGCTGTCTAAGGCAGGTCTCAACCAACTACCAGTTGCCGTATCCATTTGGCAGCTATTTGCAATATGGATCCAAATCCGTTAAGAATGTCACATGTTTTGCTTGCTTGCATATTGGAGTTGAAAATAAGTAATTAACTGGACTAGAAGTTACAAGGAGTGTATTTTCTTGTATGTTATTGTTTGAAAAGGCATACTGTTGTCATAGAGATGTTATCCAGAGAAAAATCCTTGGTGTCTTTGTGTTTGGCAGAAAATGCTGAAAGCAGCCACTGTGATGTTAATATGGCGATGTTGTACTTTAAACATATAATGGTTATTAGCGGCTGTATTACATAACATCTTAATTAATAGCATTAATCACTAAGTTGTTATACATATACATCAGTTTCATGCAACAAGCCAGAAAAACACCCTCTTCAGATCCATCGGATGGCAAAGGAAAACTGTTAGAGTACTTCAGCGTTAGAAAAAAACATATTCAACAGAAAGCATGACATGCACGATAACGAAGTTAATGGGCCGGATCATCGCCAAATAAGAAAACTTATTCGATGGTCATGAACAAGAACTTCGATGAGAATTTCGTTGAAGTAAATATTCAGGGACGTACTGCAGGCTCCCCAAAGTCTTCGCCAGGCCTAACAGCATTCTTATTAACTTTATGGCCAAATGGTAAACCAGCACCACTGCCACAATTGCAGAATATAAAATCGATATTGGCCTCATCTCAGGGGATGCCAAACAGTTTTATGAAAACAACTTCAGCCCCCGACATTGTGAATGATGTTGATGACATTGATGGTACATTTGATTTCACTTTGGAGTAGTTTTCAAGATTTCAGCTTGCGAAAGAATCATATGGGCACAAAGTATTTACACAATTAACAATAGCAACAATATTGCTACCATAATTGTTCAGTTATCTACTCTCACTAAAACTATATAACAACAATAAAATAGCAGCAAATTTGGTACAATGTTTCAAGCGTTTTTGTATTTACTTCCTCATTTTCCTGCTCTTACATTGACACAGAATAAAAAATTCTTCAGATATGAATTCAAAAGTGTAGTTATATCAGTTGCATAAGCGTTGCCTCTACTTCTTTCTTCCCAACGACAAACCAAAAGAACCAATTCCCGGCGTTAAATTTAAAGACAGGCAATAAGGAACCAGCTTCAATGTCGGCTCTTTACGATCGGTGGATCAGTAAATGTTGAGACGTACAGTATTGATCTGATAGAGAAGTAGAAAATGTTTATAATTCGACAGTAGCTTCGGGATAAAGTCAAATTTGAATTTTATTTGTAAAGTTGTGCTAAAAGAAGCTGTAGCTCGAAAAGTAGATTTTGGAGTTGGTTCCATATTGCATAACCACGTCCAATTAGAACGTCAAAGAAGGGGCAAATGTCCATCCTTCTCCATTGCCAAAATAAAAGAGCATTTATACCTGTGCCACTTTTCGTGGACACTACGTACATGGGGCCGTTTCATGGTGAGGCATGGGGGTGCATACAACGGTGCAAAGTGAGGCCGTGCGCAGGCGCAGAGGTCTCCCCACCGCTTACGGGGGGTGGGATTACATGTAGTGCAACAGTCGTGTGCCTGTCCGCGGTTCTCTCAGTTTCGTGCTCGGTTTTACTACGTCTCACTGTGTTAAAAAGATTCACGTTTTCCCACGCATTAATATTTACCAAACACACACACTTATAACCTTTGCTTTAGCAATTTGGCCTTCGTTTGCTGTCAAAAACCCCCAAACAGTGCGGGAAATTTCACCTTATTCCAGAATCTAGCGCGACTTCCCCACTCTTTTCTAGAGTTTGGAGGCTGAAGATAAACAGTAATTAATCGTATCTGACTACACACACACACACACACACACACACTCACACACATACAACTCTAATAGGACGAACTTCCAGCATCCTGGAACAATTACCAGTCAGCAACTTCTATTACTCAGTACAACGAAAAACCGAAAAACCAACCAAAATTGCAAATTTCACTTTTTTATTTACTTTATGACTATTTTCGGGCCGGGACCTATTTTCAAGTCGTCCAGTTAGTCGAAATGGTATTTTCAAAAATAAAAGCACCATGTCAATAATATATATGTATTATGAAATTCAAATGAAAAGTTACAGCGCATACAGATATCTGAATGCGCTGTAACTATTCATTTGTATTTCATAATATGTGTATATTTTTGACACGGTGCTTGTATTTTTGGAAATACCATTTGGACATCTGGATGATCTGAAAACGCGTCCGGCCCGAAACTATTCATCAAGTAAATAAAAAATTATAAAATTTACAACTTTGACTGGTTTTCCGGTGTACTGAATTCTGATAGCATTTGACTGACGTATATATAAAGGAAATAGTATTATCCTTCCTGGTCTTTCTTTTTTAATGTACTTCTTTAGTGTTGTATGTTCAGAAATAAACATAGTTACGTATTCTTGGGCTATCGAGTGCACACGTTAAGCTTGAAAATAGTGTCTCGTTTGCCAGAAAGAATAATTTTAATGCGCATCAACCTAGCTTGACATAAATTTCCAAGCATTTCACTACAGCCTTGAAAACTCGAGGTATATGTTAGATTTCTGTACAGTACATACCGTGAACTGAAATTCCCCCGTAGCAAGAATTCCGTCAAAGCTAACCTTGTCACCACTGGTATTGCGTCTCTGCATTTTGTATTTTCTTCGCTGCCCAAAAGGGTGCAGTATTACTTCCAGATAATAGTACAGCTGTTAAACACAGTACTACGTGTCGCCTTTATCTATTCCATCACACTGACACGTGTATTACTTAAAATATGCAGGCCGAAGTGGCCGAGCGGTTCTAGGCGCTACAGTCTGGAACCGCGCGACCGCTACGGTCGCAGGTTCGAATCCTGCCTCGGGCATGGATGTGTGTGATGTCCTTAGGTTAGTTAGGTTTAAGTAGTTCTAAGTTCTAGGGGACTGATGACCTCAGGAGTTAAGTCCCTGCCCGCATCTCGTGGTCGTGCGGTAGCGTTCTCGCTTCCCACGCCCGGGTTCCCGGGTTCGATTCCCGGCGGGGTCAGGGATTTTCTCTGCCTCGTGATGGCTGGGTGTTGTGTGCTGTCCTTATGTTAGTTAGGTTTAAGTAGTTCTAAGTTCTAGGGGACTGATGACCACAGATGTTAAGTCCCATAGTGCTCAGAGCCATTTTTAGTTAAGTCCCATAGTGCTCAAAGCCATTCCAACCATTTGAACTTAAAATATATTGATGATCTTAGTACTTGTGCTTCTTCCTACGATTCGTCTTTGTTTCAAAATATATCGCCTGCGATGACATTTGATCACTGCAACGTTGTGTGTGGTTCTATCAAGAGGTGAATGGACGCCAGGCATGCGCACGTGTCGAGAAAGAGGCGTGACTGTAAATACTGTACATGCATCTTCCGTCGTGTGAGAGAAATAACAGACGCACAGCGACTAGGGGTATGGCTCACAGCTGTAAACTCAGCTTAAATGTAGTCCTGGGGCGTATGCTGTTCATGTGATGCAACGGACTGCTGCAATGTTGCTTGCTAAGAGGGCACATGAAAATGCTGTAATCCCTTGTTCTGTAGTTTGTCTCGAACGCCTGCGGGTGGGAGACCTTTGTAGCCGCGCGGTCATGGGCGCCTTGTCACGGTTCGCGCGGCTCCCCCCGTCGAATGTTCGAGTCCTCCCTAGGGCATGGACGTGTGTGTTGTCCTTAGAATAAGTTGGATTAAGTAGTGTGTAAGCCTAAGGGCTGATGACCTTAGCAGTTTGGTCCCATATGAACTTACCACAAATTTGCCAATTTCCAGACCTTTGTATATTTTTAAGCTTTTTTTTTAGTAAAAAGACTGGGACAAATTCCTCACAGACCTTGTAGGCACCATCTTCAACAGTGCAACCATACTTCGTAACGATATCTGACGTGCTATACAAAATCACCCCCTCTACTCCGCACATAGCTTTCATGTTTTATTTATTTAGCTTTTACCATGTTAAATAACATTCACCACGTAATGTTTTGAGGTATCGTAACTTTTCTGATATTTTTCCACGATTCATTGGGGACACCATGATTTATCGGGAGAATTGTAAAAAGTCGAAGTGAGCCACTTAAAAGTTCGTTTTCGCTCAGTAGCTCCCATGTGAAGTTTCACTCTGAAAGCTGCAGCGATGTGGAAATTACAAATATATCTACATTCAAAAAAGGAACCAACAGGAAAAAATAAAAAGCATAAAATTTCCCTAGCATTTGACACGTAAATTGAATAACAGTAAGCCAGCGATCAAAAGTTCCGTGTGACAGAATTTTAAAAACAGTATTTCACAAATGTATTTGACAGAGCGCATTTGTATGCCGGACGCATTTGCGTAGACTTCGAGTGTGACCTGGCGGGTGCACCAGCACATAGTGTAGCTGATCTCTCTCTCTCTCTCTCTCTCTCTCTCTCTCTTTATCTCTCTCTCTCTCTCTCTCTCTCTCTTTATCTCTCTCTCTCTTTCTTTATCTCTCTCTCTCTCTCTCTCTCTCTCTCTCTCTCTCTCTCTCTCTCTCTCTCTCCCTCTTTTCCTCTGTGTCGCTTCAAGCCCGTGTCCTGTTTCGTGTATGTATGTATGTGCGTGCGTGTGTGTGTGTGTGTGTGTGTGTAATGGGCGTCGCTCGCTGCAGTTGCCGCTTGATTAGATAGGCCAGCGTCAGCTGCACTCGTACATAGCACTTGCAACATATGAAGACAACTACGACAACAAAATAACTTCGTGTTCTGCATAACTAGCGCTGTTTACGGAGTAACGTCTGCGGCGCTTGAAATAAAATTTGGTTGTGCCGGTTCTGGTTTCTTCATCTGCACTGCATCTACATCTACATGGATACTCTGCAAGTCACACTCAAGTGCCGGGCAGAGGATTCATCGAACCACCTTCACACTAATTCTCTAACAGCGCGAGGGAAAAAAAAGAACATCTATATATTTTTGTGCGCGCTCCGATTTCCTTTGTTTTTTATGATGATCGTTTCTCCCTGTGTAGGTCTATGTCGACAAAATACATATTTTCGCATTCGGAGGAGAAAGCTGATGATTGAAATTTCGTGTGAAGACCTTGCCTCAACGAAAAGCGCCTTTGTTTTAATAATTTACACTCCAAATCCATGTACGTGACACTCTCTCCCCTATTTCTCGATACCACAAAACGTGCTGGCCTTCTTTGAACGTTCTCGATGTACTCTGTCAATTCTATCTGGTAAGGATCTCGCACCGCGCAGCAGTGTTCTAGAAGAGGACGTACAAGCATAGTATAGGCAATCTCTTTCGTAGATCTGTTACATTTTCATGCCAATAAAACGCAGCCTTTGGTTAGCCTTCCCCACAATATTTTCTATGTGTTTCTTCCAATTTAAGTTATTCGTAATTTTAATTCCTAAGTATTTAGTTGAATTTACGGCCTTTAGATTTCACTGATTTATCGTGTAATCCAAATTTAACGCATTCCTTTTAGCACTCATGTGAATGATCTCACACTTTTCGTCATTTAGTGTCAATTGCCAATTTTCGCACCATACAGAAATCTATTCTAAATCGTTTTGCAATTTGTTTTGATCTTCTGATGACCTTACTGACGATAAACGACAACATCATCTGCCAATAACCTAAGGTGGCTGCTCAAATTGTCTCCTAAATCGTTATACAGATAATACAAACAAGAAGGCCTATAACACTACCTTGAGGAACGCCAAATTCCACTTCTACTTTACGCGATAACTTTCCATCAGTTATTACGAACTGTGACCTCTCTGACTGGAAATCACGAATCCAGTTGCAAAACTGAGACGATATTCCATAAGTACGCAATTTGATTAAAAGCCACTTGTGAAGTACGGTGATAAAAGCTTTGTGGAAATTCAGGAATACGGAATCAATCTGAAATCCCTTGTCGATAGCACTCAGCACTTCATGTCAGTAGAGAGCTAGTTGTCTTTCGCAAGAACGATGTTTTCGAAATCTGTGTTGGCTATGTGTCAATAGACCGTTCTCTTCGAGGTAAATCATAAAGTTCGAACACAATATATGTTCCAAAAGCCGGCTGCATATCTACGTTAATAATACGAGCCAGTAATTTAGTAGATAACTTCTACTGCCTTTCTTGAATACCAATGTGACCGGTGGAACTTTCCAGTCTTCGGGTACGGATCTTTCGTCGAGCGAATCGTTGTATACGATTGTTAAGTATGGAGCCACTGCATCAGTGTACCCTGAAAGGAACATAACTGGTATACATTCTAGACCGGAAGACGTACATTTATTGATTTAAATTGCTTCACTACTCCGAGGATATCTTCTTCTAAGTTACTTATGTTGGCAGCTGTTCTTGATTGGAATTCTGGAATATTTACTTCTTTTTCTTTGTTGAAGTAATTTCCGATGGATTTGTTTAGTCACTGTGCTTTAGCAACCTGTCATCGATGGTATTTCTAACGCTATGGCGCAGGGAAGGCATTGATTGTGTCTTACCGCTAGCATATTTTATATTCGAAGTAGTGTTGGCACGAGACACGCTAATTTGTTTTACTCATCGTGTTTCGACTCGAGCCATAGTGTAGAAGCTCGCTTGCTTCTTTTGGTTTATGAGGATCTCTTCTATTGTGCCATTCTTCGACGCCGGCCGCTGTGGCCGAGCGGTTCTAGGCGCTTCAGTCCGGAACCGCGCTGCTGCTACGGTCGCAGGTTCGAATCCTGCCTTGGGCATGGAAGTCTGTGATGTACTTACGTTGGTTAGGTTTAAGTAGTTCTTAGTCTAGGGGACTGATGACCTCAGATGTTAAGTCCCATAGTGCTTAGAGCCATTTGAGCCATTCATTGACCTCTTATTTAATGCTGCAATGCTAGAATGATTACGTGCTGTTATGACAGAGTGCTTCCAGATCAGATACTTCCAGCACCTTGGCTCTACCTTTGCAGAACACTAATCTTTTTCCTTCCTTGTCCATATCAGATATAAAACTGTGGAACAAACTACCCTCTAATCTGCGTCTTATCCAAAACCACTCTGCGTTCAAGAGGAGATTAACGGTTCGTCTAGTCTCTCGGCATATCCCACATGTCTTTCTTCTGTCGAACAGCGAACCAGTACATCTGTCACACTGCAGAATGTCTGTGCTTTCCTCCTCATCCCTTTCCTTCCACCTCATCTACCCTCTTATTTCTCGCTCTTTTTCTGACCAGTTAAGTTAGCGTCTGACTGCGATTCCTTCTCCACAATTGGCCAGACTTCACTGTTGATCACTCACAACATAATAAGGAAATTGCATAACCTAGTGTTGATAAGACTGACGTCTCTTAAATTCCTTGTACTCGTTACTATACATCATTATTGTCGTTATACAGGGTGAACATTAATAAAACCGACAAACTCCAGGGACTAATTCCCTACAGGAAATGGCGGAGAAAGGTCCTATGAACATGTGTCCGGAAGTGCATCGTTTCCATGGTAGATGACACTGAAGAATGAAAGTACTTCTGATTATGTGCCTTGTGTTCCTTGGTGTTACAGGCTGTGTGATTAACACAGCGTACTGTAAACAGCAGACTCGTCGACTATTCATGTGAGGAACAAACCCAGATGGTGTTTGTTTATGGCCAGTGGGACGGAAACGGCTATACCAAAACAAGTACCCCCACAGACACCAACTACATTACACAACATTTCAAGTCCTTTTTTGGTCGTTTATGTGATCACGAGTCCTTTCAGACAGACGTACTTGCAGGGAGGCGGCAAACTGTGTGTACTCTAGATTTGTAGGACCAGGTTCTGCAGGGTATTGAACGAACCCTAGCAGAAGCTCCAGGCAAGTGGCACGCCACATGGCGTAAGCCAAAGTACGCTACTATCCCTACAATGCAAGGACTGTCAGCAGCGGATTTCCCTCTATGGGAGGGATTCTGTCGATGGTTTTTGCACCAGATCATCAAAATTATAGGATCTTTGTCATCAGTCCTTTTTACCGACGAAGGAACCTTTACCAGAACTGGCATCTTCAATCTGCAATCCTCGGGGCTTGGTTGAGGCGTCTCATCAGCATCGGTTCAGCATCAGTGTGTGGGCAGGGATTCTTGGCGACCACATACTTTTACTGGTTATTATTCCACAATGCCTCGCTGGAGGAAGGTACCTGAACCTCCTGCGGAATACTCTGCCTGGACAGCTTGAGACTTTGTTGTGGCGTGGATGCGATGCAACTCTGTACTGTATTCCGGGACAATTTGTTGTCGTTGTACGCACATCGTACATTTCCAGACACATCTTCACAGGACCCTTTTTTCTTCCATTTCCAGTCAGGAATCCGTCTCTGCAGCTTGCCGGTTTCATTCATATTTACCCTGTATGTTTAAAGTTATCAGTTTAAATTAATTTTTAGTGATGGGGGATCTGTAATGCATATTGTATTTTAATGTTAAATTGTCTGCCAAAGTTTGGGCTTCCTGATTTGAATGGTGCGCGGACAAGACTTTAAACCCGATAGCTTGCGTAACGTTAAATGTTGGTGACTAAATTCAGCTGCGAGAATGCAGAGAGAGAAACATAAGTGCGAGAATTCTAAGATCACGCCCTGTCTGATACTTATTGTCACAAAATCTTACTCTGAACTTTCATGAAAAATTGATTGCTTTGGAACTGAAGTTAGTCCTTGTGAAATTTAATTAAAGAAAAAAACCTGTTTTCTATACGATTTGGCTTACCTGGGCCGCACTGCATAACGTCGGGCAAACTGTTCTCGTTGCTACACCGCGTCACAGTAACAGAGCTGTCAAATCTAACTGCTATGACACTCAAAAGGTGCAATGCGTTCTCTGAAAACATTGCTATCATTCTTGGTTCATAACTTTTGATAATGATTTTAAATAAATTGAAAATTAATTGATTATATGAGCTCAATAGCAATCTCATATTATTTGACATAACATTTAGTGACACTTCAATCATAGTTAAGCTTTCTCTTAAATTACGTAACTATAGTCCAAGAATTACAAAACTTGACCTTCACATGTATAATCTTCCCTTAAACAAAATTCCAAAATCTAATTTGTAAATCCAGTTCTCTCACAATGATCGATAAATGCCAACAAAAAATGAAGAGCAAAAAGATTACTGATCTGAATGCCTGACGAACCAAGAATGCTACATTATAAAAGCGCTACCGCAAACAAAACAAAGTAATCATTACCTGTTAGCCATTCTCCACAATGAGTATAACCATAGCAATGTAAAAATCAATTTTTTTCTCCCCACAATAAGTCTTCCATTAATCCATAATGTAATTCCCAAAAATGTCCGTCGTTTGCTGTTTACTGCTACTAAACCAAAACTCAACTGTTGACATATAACACCAAAGCTCAAGTCTCTGCCTCCTCTTCTCTCATCGCGATCAATAGATAAGTCTGATGCGCGTCTTCGTAGAGAAAAAATCACCTCAAAACTCATCTCTGTGTAGTGCAGCTTCTCTGTCGAGGCTGCACGCGTGTTTCTAAGCAGTTCATACCTTACGAGCGCGATTCCAGACATCGAAAACAAGAAAAATTTCTACGATAATTCACACATACAATTTCAATATCGCTCATGTACTCAACAAATGTAACGTCTAGTTAGGTGTAAGAGGGCGCCTGCAGGTTCTAACCATACCACGCGAAAGAAATGCATATGTAAATGAAATAACGTAAACACTTGTTCTCTATTAGAGATGATGCCACTACCATTACGTGATGGATAAAAGTAAGAAATTGGAGATAACTGCGCGCTATCTGCAGGACGGTTCATTTTCAGACTAATGACCTCGTATCTTTAAGTATCTCTTGACAGGGACATGGTGAAGACACATATGTCATGAGGTGACTGTTTTTCTCAGAATCTCGCAGGACTTCCGTTTTCCCTTAAAAGTAGAACCCGTGGAATTGAGAGTGGGGCGCGGCTGGTGACGTCATAGGGTCGGTGCCGAGGCCAACTAGATATATGGGCCCTGCAACGAACTTGTGACGTCACACTAGTAGGCTTGTCCGCCACAGTTCGGGGATACTCGGCTCCGTTCCGGGGCCACGGGAAATCAGTATTTAATTGAAAAGGTACCGACCAAAGGTCTTAATCTTGTCGTGTTCTATTGAGAACTTGCACGCATTTAAACGCGCTGTCAAGAATTATTAAACTCTTCAGAAATTGTTATTCTCTCCCTCCCAGTGCATCGAGCTCTAAGGATGTGGTCTCACTGACACCGATATTGGTAGAATCCGCCGACGACAGACATCGGCCGAGGACAGCCGATCTTTACAGGTCAGTACGACACTACATGCTCAGTCACAGTACAGCCGATCTCATCACTTGAGCGTACAGACTTCGGATGACAATCCGTGAAGTTCAGATCAGTTTGTGTTCTTCGATCAAATAGACTCACTTCGTCAGCCACGAAAAGTGTAGTGCAAGAAACTGATAGGTTTAGTTCAAGACAGTGTGAGTTTGTGGCGTCCTGAGGAGAAAAATATCGTAATTGGGATATAGTTTGGAATCTGTGGACTTATGTCGCAGATTTGTTGGAAACCTAAAGCAGGCAAAATCTTTATTGGAAATTTTAGGTGTAGGTTATAACCTGAAAAAATAATTTGTTCAAGTGAGAAGGCTGACGTGTCTTATGCTTATAGTCAGTGTAATTGAACTTTTTCTGGATTGTGATAGGTTGGCATCAACTCTCTGCAAATTATCTTTACTGCTTAATGGCGTTTTTATGCCAGTAGTGTGGTGATTCTGTTATGTGAGGTGGTTTGTAAATGTGGTGTACTGTATGTGTTTCCACTTTCCAGTGCTTCAGGTGTTCAGAGTATCTTACGCTAAATTTAATGCTTGTCTTTTACACGTACGCTGAATGACAGTTATTGAAAGATAATTGACGTATGCCTGCACAACTTTAAATAAATAAGGCGAAACAGTGTTCGTAATCTTGCTTTTCAATGTCACTACGAATCTTCTCGATAATGTAACTAATTGTTATTCTCGTCATCTCATACATTCGTAAAACTAGTGTGGTTATTCTAGTAACGGAGGACAGCGAGTCTCTTTTCGAGACAGATATAGCCCATTCACAGGCAATTGGCGTCTTCCAAGCACAGGGGCGTCTTGGTATCCATCCCACGCAAGGAGGTTAAAATCTAGCCTACGTCATACACAGAATAGATTGTAACCTAGCCTAACCTACTTGACCCAGACAAAAACTGACGAAGGACATCGGACGCACAGCGACCACGCTGTCGGCCGATATTATCGGGCGACCTCTGGCGTCGGCGTATGGCGACCGCAGTCGGCGGTGCCACTGAGAACGCAGCCTGAGGCGGCAGCCCGCTTGCTACTCGCTCTCTCACCTCGTCTACGAATCCACACGGCTACCTTTCTCGATCTGGATTACCCCCTGGACGGATCCGCCACGCCGTACGATAGCATTCCCTGTAATTCCGGACGTCGCTCTGAACAGCTGCTCACTGCGCGACCTCGGCGACCACGTCGGAGCGCGCGCTTTTCGGCCCCCGTCACTCCACCTCTGCGACACATCGCGACCTTTGTTTCTGACAACATCCCAGTGCGACAGAAAACTCCAGGATCACAATCTTGATTAGCAACACGTTGCTTACGAATCTGTGTTTTGCCTCAGTATTTTGAGTCGGCGATTATTTGACGATTTCTCTGACTTTTCACCAGCAGGCGTGGCTGGTACTGTCGAAGACTCTCTCCCTTGCTAATGCCGACTGGGGTCGATCCCGCGGCCGCAGAGTACGCCATCATGCACCTGTCACGCCCACGCCTGAGGGCCTTTCCATGCTGATTACCACTGTGGTTCTCGGCTTGCCACCAGGAAGTCTTGCAGTACCGAAATGCAGAACCCGTTTACCTTTAGGCTTTCATCTTATTTGTTACAACTATTGCCATGTTTGTAAATTTCTTCCGTTTCCCTCGACGCATGGCCGTGGCAGCTCTTCTCCACTGCGTGTCTGCGAATTTTAATCATGTGGTCTGCCTCGCACATTGCCCGCTATAAATTCGCGAAAACCCCACGGCGATTACCTCTTTCCGGTGATATTTTGGGTGACGCATCTTGCATCCAAACCTCCAGATGTGAGACTGTCAGATCGCTACGAAACGTTGCATATTGATAGACTATTAAGCAAAATATCGATATAGTTTGTCGATGCGTTGTTGTCCAAGAGAGCTTATTACTTAATACCGCATGACCTAAGGATCACAGGAAAAGAATAACTGTGAGGGTTTTTTAAATAATAAACCGACATTTGATTGTATGTGTATTTTTATTCTGTACTCTTTAGATTTAGATTTTTACGCCATTGTCAAGTACAGTGCTAAAAGTTTTTAGATCATTAATACGTCATACCTGGAAAAGGCAGCCCAAAGCAGGTTTTTTATCTGTATTATTACTGTATTATTATTATTGTTGTTGTTGTTTTCATTATTACTATTCATGCTACCGCACGTGTGATGCAATTGTTTCTTTATTCGCCGGTTCCGATTGTTTGTGTTTATTCTGTGAAGCTGCAAACGTACTCTATCGTTTTGCTACTTTCAAATAAACAAAACGAAAGCGGACGGACTATAAAACATTGCTACAAACTCCGAACAGTCTTTTTCCGTGTCACGAACATGTTGTCCCATATAACAGTTTCACACGTGCTAGAGTACAAAAACTGGCAAAACCACGACTCGTACCCGGGACCCTTGTTACGACTAACTAACGATCTGGCAGCCTACCCACGATAGCTCTATATAAGCGACACTCATTGTTACGCTTTTCCTGTGGTCCACAGCTCATGTGTTACCTATTACTTAAACTTTTTACACACGTTCTCCTCGACAACAGCACGTAGCACAAACTATACCGGAATTTTGATTGTTACTCTGTCGATATTCACCGTTTTGTATAGATCTGACCCTCTCACATCTGGAAGTTTGGGTGATAACTGCCTTACCCAGTACAAATTAGATGATATGTAAGTCTTCCAATTAGAAAAACGTTCAGGGTGGTCAGAAATACTCTGAAATGCATGTAAAATGTGTTGCAGGAGAGATCGTGGTCAGAAATAAGTGTTAAAAAAATTCGAAACATTGAGCCGTTTCCGAGTAATTTAGCATTGAAGGTAGCCAATCATTTTGTCGCGCGCAGACTGTGCGGCTGGTCCCGGCGGAGGTTCGGGTCCTCCCTCGGGCATGGGTGTGTGTGTTTGTCCTTAGGATTATTTAGGTTAAGTAGTGTGTAAGCTTAGGGACTGATGACCTCAGCAGTTAATTCCCATAAGATTTCACACTCATTTGAACATTTTTTTGTCGCGCGCAAATTCAAGCAGCCTGCCAGGGACAGTGTCGCCAAATTTGTTTTCTTCGTTCGGTTTCCTCAAACCGACCAAACGTAGTTCTCGCACACCTGGTTTAAATTTATGTCTTCCGAAAAAGGCACACTTTAACTGGTAACGAGCATTTCAACAAGTGGTAATTCACGGACCCAAAATTGTCTGTCCATTAGCTCATTTTAGCGCGTGCAAGTGGACGAATTTGTGTAGAACGACCTGATTGTCTAACTTCAATGTTAAATAACACAGCGCAGCAACGAATCGCATTTTTTTTCTTAACAATTAATTCTCATCACAAGCTACCCTGCAACACCCTTGCTTTTCGGACTGTTTCTGATCGCCTTTTAGATTACAAGACATATACGTCGAACGGAAAAGGAGATTTAGAGAACGGTTTGAAACTGAAGGAGAATCGCTGAACGCAATGAACGAAACGAACGAGAATTGTGTGCCGAACGATGAACAGCTGTATTTGACCGAGGAATGGGAGCGAACGAACGACAGAAGAGAACGGAGAGCAGCCGTTTCTCGGAAGTCGTTCCTCGGTGCTTCGGTTCAGTTTAGTGAAGCTTCTCTTAGGACCCGTGGGTTCGCGAACGATCCACTCGTCGCGACTGTGGAAAAGAAGGCTGGGCATAGCGTGGCGGGATGCTACGATGCTAGCTCTACGAAAAATTTGAAAGTTGGAGTACCAGCAAATTGTGTTCACTGATTAGCCGGAAAGTACAACTGTGAACTCTACTATACATCCTCATTATCATCGTGGAATTGTAACATACTTTCTTATATCCAAAAGCAGAAGCGAGCCTAGAAGTAGGCTGGAATCGTGGTTAGTTAGTCACATATTCCATAGATCATCTGAACGATTCTGTTATCGAAATGATATGAAGCGAGTCAGTTTATGAAATATGTATGAAGACATTTTTTAGTCCTACTCATGCAGCTACATTTAAAAATAAGTACTTTTTCTGGCGTCAATGGAACACAAGGAGCTGTCCAGGAGAAATTACTTTAAGTTACATTTAAAGCTTGCTTCTCAACCTGTCACACATTCTGTGTTGCTGGACAAATGAAGCTTTTTGTTGCCGCATATTGAACTTTTTTTCTGAGCCCCTGGGGGGTTTAATAATGGGCAATAAAGGTCATTTTCCCCTTTAGTGTTATAGATATGATCATCACCGTTCTCAAATTGTAACTGACTATTTATGACGTATTTCATTAGCGTTTTGTGATGGCGCAGTTAAAATTCGTAGCTCCTTCAAGATGTACCTACATGACGTCCGTGAGTCAGCTCGACATATTATTCTTACTTCTCGTTTTCTTTTTTTTTTTTTAATCAATGTATTCTTTCTAAGTGATGAGTTACCCCAGAAAATTATTCCACAAGAAATTATTGATTGGAAACATGCAAAATATGTCAGGAGTTTGATTGGTTTGTTTCCAAGGTTAGCAATTATACGAAGAGCAATAGTAATTGAACTTACTTATTTGAGGAGCTCAGTAGCACGCTTCTTCCAGTGCAAGTTTCATCAATAGGTACACCCAAAAATTTGGGACATTCTCCCCTGTTTATTCACTACTCCTCGTGTGCTACATCAGTTGTTGGTATGACCCTGTTTGTTGTGCAGAACCGAGTTTAGTGTGTTTTTTTAAATTTAGCGAAAGTCCATTTTCTGAGAACCACTTTATAGTTGTTTGAAAATTATCATTTACCATGTCTTCTGTCGCCTTCTCTCCAATGAGATTTATTATAACACTAGTACGGACTACAAAAAGTACCAATTCTGCTTGTTTGAACGCTAAGTGGAAGGTCATTCACATATATAAGAGACGGAGTGGAACCAAACCAAAACCCTGTGGGAATCTCTTTGTGATTTCTCAACAGTTATTAAAATTTTCTTCCCTTCTGACAGTATTTGAATTGTTCAGAACAGCCTTTTGTTTTCTTTTAAGAATGGTTCAAACTAGCTGTGCATAAAGTCATCGAATTCATAAAACTTGCGTTTTTCCAGCAAGGAACCCCTTGAGTGCGAGGTCGCAAAAAAGGCCAATGATATTTACAGCTTTCGACGCACCACGTATTGTGTACCATGCAACCACAATATTGGCTGCTAATGGCAACAGGGGTCAGGACCAGAGGTATCCAGTGGCGAGCGCAGCATGAGGCTACGGAGCGTAGTAGTCGATGAGTAACTAAAAGAGTGGTACAGTGCTGGTGGTGTTGATGTAATGCAGAGCAAAGGCAACTATTGCGTTATATCTACAACAACAGTTACCGAAGTTGACATGTCGACAGAAAGGAACCAAAGGAATTTCGCAGACTGAGAAAGAAGTGGCAGGTGAAATATTAGCGTTTCCGCAAGATGAGTCAGTGGAATGTGTGGTGTCGTAAACGCACGACTGTGCGAACAATGTGCGTGAGTACAATGATGACGATAAGTGCTTAACAAGTAAAAGTGATAATGAAAAAGTAGTCGAACCACGTAGTTCATCATCCTTGTCGGACAGGGGACCACAAATTCCGTCTTCAGTTAAACGTAGTTAAGAAGAATCGTTATCCAAGGAGCAGGCACTAAACATAACTGCATACATGGAAGACCATCCGCGGCATAGTCAAAAAAAGAAACAGTTATGAATAGATTTCGAACAAGTCCATAGCAAACTAAGGATATTCAAGTGAGGAAAAGGCGCACTTGTTACAAAAACTGGTGTTTGCACGTTTCAAGGATGCTCGATATAATTTACAGGATGTGCTTGATAGTGACCTACTACGTAATGTGCGCGACACAGATTACAGTGATTTCAAGGGAAGCATGGATGGTTGCATAACGTCAAACAGTGCTACAGAATTGGAAGCTGTAAGATAACGAAATTTCAAGCAAAGAGTCAACTTGACGATGCACAGCAAACTGCGGAACCGGCCCAAAATTTGTAGATGACATAGACAAACTTATCCCATCGTTCAGTAAGCAATTTATTTCCAGTTCCAATCAATCGGGATTCGAAGAGGAAATACATATGAAAGGAGCCCAGGAAATCAGAGGTACCAAGAGAGTTGTATCAATATTAACTGACGCTAATGCCTTAACGCATTGGTATATAATTACACCGACTGTTAACCTGGATGGTAAATTGGATGGAAAGTTATTTACTGTGCTGCGAGAAGTTGGATGTGCTCTTCCTCTAAAATTATTTTCCGAATGCATGATCTAACAAGAGCAGTATGGAATATTTACGTCACAAGCAAGCAAGAGTGGGAAAATGGACGTAAGACAACTACATCTGTGGTATGGGCACTGCTTGGCCAATAGCTGATCAAAATAAGCTCTTCTTGCTTGATTCTAGGCCTGCGTGTAAAAATCGTACTCCTTTAGAGCAAACAATCCCTCCTGAATAGTGTGTGACATTTCAATTCATACCACCTGGAACCACTGCACAAATTCAGCCTCTGGATGTTGTTTTTTCTGTACCTATAAAACTTATTAACGCACTATATGCAGCCACGTTTTAAAGGATAGCCAGCTTCAAGATAAGCTCCACGACAGACTGTTTCGCATTCGGCTGCAAGCTTTCACAGTCCATCAGTTCTCATCACCCCTTACACCAATACGTTGCTACATGCACTGTTTATGAGTAGATACTTAGCTGAACGACCTGCGCAGTTTGCAACTCCCAACGAGTTCGCCTTCGATATTGATGGTGCGTACGTTTGTGATCACTGTGGCGCTCCATTTGTCATTCGTTGTTCATGGTGCAAGTTAATGGTTCATTTTGAACATTTCTTGAATGTCCACGATGTCCATTTTGTGGCGTGTAATACATACATCCTATAGAAGGTTGATCTCTGCACCTCCCAGAAACTCAAGATTTCTGTCGCCCTCCTGAGGCACATGGTGAGTCATCAGCAGCTAATACTTTTCCTGTGATAACTGTTAACCAAACACTTTCAAGTGAACCTTGCTACAGATTGAGATTCCAATCTCGCACTCAAGAGGATTCTTGTAAGAGAGTAAAATAATCTACATAGTCGAGCGCCTTGGACGGATCACAGAAAATTCGAACTGGCGATATTTTATTATTTAAGAGTTGTACCACCTAATAAATGAATGCACTTGTATAAATAGCACCGTTAGTCGAGCAACCCTTCTGGAATCCGAACTGTGATACGCTACGTAAACTGTTTGGCTTGAGTGTGAAACTAGTCTTGAGTACATTAATTTTTCGAATACATTGGAAAAATATGTCAGTAAGGAACGCAAAGTCGCCTGCGATCGGTCGACTAAACCTTTGTGAATTCTATTTATGCACTAAAGAGCTAAAGAAGATGGTACAACTGCCTAATATCGTGTAGGGCACCTCGAGTACGAAGAAATACCGCAACATGACGTGGAATGGACCCAACGAATGTCTGAAGTAGTGCTGGAGGAAACTGACACCATGAATCCTGCAGAGCTGTCCATAAACCCATAAGAGTACGAAGGAGTGGAGATCTCTTCTGAACAGCACGTTGCAAGGCATCCCAGATATGCTCAATAATGTTCATGTATGGGGAGTTTGGTGGCCAGCAGAAGTATTTAAACTCAGAACAGTGTTATCTTGAACCTCTCTGTAGCAATTCTAGAAGTGTGCGGCGTTGCATTGGCACGCCGGAATCGCCTACGTCCGTCGGAATGCATAATGAACATGAATGGATGCAGGTGATCAGACAGGATGCTTACGTACAAGTCACCTGTCAGTCGTATCTAGGCCGGCCGCTGTAGCCGAGCGGTTCTAGGCGCTTCAGCCCGGAACCGCGCTTCTGCTACGGTCGCGGGTTCGAATCCTGCCTCGGGCATGGATGTGTGTGATGTCCTTAGGTTAGTTAGGTTTAAGTAGTTCTACGTCTTGGGGACTGATGACCTCAGATTTTAAGTCCCATAGTGTTTAGAGTCATTTGAACCATTTAGAGTTCTATCTAGACCTATCAGGGGCCCCATATCACTCCAAATGCACACGCCCCACACAATTAAAGAGCCTCCACCAGCTTGCTGACATGCAGGATCCATGGATTCATGAGGTTGTCTCCATACCCATACACGTCCATCCACTCGATACAATTTGAAACGAGACCCATCCGACCAGGCAACACGATTCCAGGCATCAACAGTCCAGTGTCGGTGTTGACAGTTCCAGGCGAGGCGTAAAGCTTTGTGTCGTACTGGTATCAAGGGCACACGAGTGGTCCTTCGGATCCGAAAGCCTATGTCGATGATGTTTCGTTGAATGTTTCGCACGGTGGCAGTTGTTGATGCTCCATCATTGAAACCTGCAGCAATCTGCGGAAGGGTTGCACTTCTGTTACGTTAAACAATTCTCTTCAGTCGTCGTTGTTCCCGTTCCTGCAGGATCTTTTTCCGGCCGCAGCGAAGTCGGTGATATGATGTTTTACCGGATTCCTAATATTCACGGTACACACGTGAAATGGTCATACGGGAAACCCCCACTTTATCGCTACCTCGACGATTCTGTTCAAATGGCTCTGAGCACTATGGGACTCAACTGCTGAGGTCATTAGTCCCCTAGAACTTAGAACTAGTTAAACCTAACTAACCTAAGGACATCACAAACATCCATGCCCGAGGCAGGATTCGAACCTGCGACCGTAGCGGTCTTGCGGTTCCAGACTGCAGCGCCTTTAACCGCACGGCCACTTCGGCCGGCGACGATTCTGTGTTCCATCGCTCGTGCACCAACTATAACACCACGTTCAACCTCACTTAAATCTTGATAACCTGCCATTGTAGCAGCAGTAACCGATCTGGCAACTGCGCCAGACACTTTTGCTTTATATAGGTGCTGCCGACCGCAGAGCTGTATTCTGCCTGTTTACATATTTCTGTATTTGAATACGCATGCCTATACCAGTTTCTTCGGCGCTTCAGTGTAAATCAACGTGCCAGCAGCGCTATGAAAAAGGTATCATAATATTCGCCGTTGGCGAATGGCTTTTCTCGTCGCTCCATCACATAGTCACCACCTGATGTTACAAACAAGTAATGGACGACAGTTATCGTTGGCGCCTTTCCACAGCGGCCGCCGCGCCGCGCCCCACCTGCGCTTCCCACGCTGCCCGTATCGTAACCCCCAGCCCCCGGCCGGATGTCACACAGCTACTACAAACGCCAACTGCTGGCTCCCTTAGCGTGGGAACTCTGGTTTCGACAGCTACCTGACTCTCCTCAATTACAGCGGGCCAATGTCACGCTGCAGCCATTTGCAAGAAATGATAACCCCTTTTCATAAGCTGACAAAAGTTGCAAGTAAAGCCTGTTTTGCTTTGCCGGCCCCACGGCGTCCGTCACGATTCGTGTCAAGCGTCCGTAGGACGATGCCCGGAACGCGAACCTGACTGGCTGCCATTTCTCCAGCTATAGTCAGGGGCTGGGTATGTAGCGTGAAACTAATTTAATAGGGAGAGAACAGCGGCCCTGAGATGTTTCCAGCTACTCTCATTTGTCTGCTCTCACTGTGGACATCATTAAACACAACATCCCGAGTTTGCAACCACAGTCGATATATCTCGACGACAATTAACTGTTTTATGGGCGGGTATCGTTGTAACTTACCACATACGTAGACGCTTTGAAAGGGTGGTAGTCAGCTATGGCCAAACACATATTTTTCTCAATTTAAAGCTCAGGGGCGGCAGTTCTCTCAACTACAAAATCAACTGATTGTTGACTGAAGTTTCAGTAGATGGCACGAGAATCATAGTGCAGGACTTCAGCCGCGTATTTACGACACGACCTGATATTTCATGCATTGTTGGTGTCGTGCGTTTCTCTCCGTAGTTCTTCTTTATATGGCTATTTTCGTTAAGTAATTATTTATGTGCTGACCTCCCGTAAATTTATAAGTAATAGTACTTTTTATTTGAAAAGAACTTTCTGTACTTCACGAACGGATTTCTGTGTGGTTAATGGCGCTAAACACCGCCCATCTTCTCCGTCTAGTATATTTCTTTCTCCATCCTGCACGTCTCGCCAAAAGAGAAGAACAGAGGAAGAATGTTACCGAATATTATGTGACGGAATTCTGTCTAGTAACTACAGTACTGACGGTGATGAAAGTGACGACAATGATCCGACATTCGCTACAGATTGTGCAGTTTCTAGTCATGTTTCCAGTCGTATGTTGAGCAGTAGTGGTTCTGAGGATAACAGTGAAAGTGATGAGACAAGTGAAAGCAATCTGGTGCCTCTCGCTGTTCCATCAAGAGTCGCGATAAACTAGAGCCAAGAAACAAGTGCTGCCCAAGTGCGATTATTTATTGGACAAGGTGGTGTGGTTGCAGAAATAAAGAACAAACTGAACCTGAAGCCAATTGATTTATTTTGCGACTCCTTTGATGAAACACTTATAAACTATATAGTGTTTCAAACCACTTGGTATGTAACACAGACAGGAAAATCTTTCGTCACCACCAACGAACATGAAATAAAAACCTTTATCGGAATAAATCTTTACATGGAAATCACTAAAAAACCTATTACAGAGATTACTAAAACACTCAAGCAGACCTTGGTGAAAGTTACATATCGAAGCTAATGCCTGTAGGTATACAAAGATTTAGTTGGTTTCTGAGTAACTGGCACTTAAACGATAATTATGTGGCTCCCGACAGACACAGTCGGAATTACGACAAACTATATCTGTTGCTAGATCATTAGAACAGGAAATTGCAAGGTTGCTATACACCGCATCAGAATCTCGCTGTTGATAAAGCAATGGTTAAATTCAAAGGCAGATCATCTCGCAAATAGTACATAGACACAGAGGGTACAAACTGTGGATGTTACGTGATGAGTCGTGATACAACTTGACATGTGATGTTTATGCAGGAAAAGTTTAGCAGACTACAGTAGTAGGGTCATGATCGAAAGTGGTTCTGAATTTAAACAGTGTCTTGATGGAAAGAGTCATATTATTTTTATGGACAATTATTTTACATCGTATGATCTATTCAAGAACCCAAAGTCTAATGGACTGTACGCTTGTGGAACAATAAATCACGAAAACATGACAAAACTATGGAGGACAAGGAGCTTGAGAGAAGGGAATTCGATGACAGATTGAGCAAAGATGGAGTAGTTATCATTAGGTGGAAGGATAATACGTCAGTCAACATGACTTCTACATGTCATGTACCATTGTGTCCACAGTTAAGTCGCAGGATGAAAGGCGGAACTATAACCAGTATCACTTGCGTTGAAGGATTAAAACTCCAGTAGGAATTACGTGGGTAATTTTGATCGACTGAAGTCGAGCTAGTGGAGAAGACTCTATTGCAGCAGAACTTTCGAAATTGTCTCTACCTAAAATTTAAAAAAACGAGCTAAAATTAACCTTTGAAAAAAGCTGGAAAGCAGAAAAACTGCCAGGAGAGTGAACGGTGGCCTTAATACATCCATTACATAAGAAAGGCAATAAACGAGATGTTAACAACTACAGAGGATTTTCTTTGCAACCAGTTGCATACAACATATTTTCGAAGATTATACTAAATACTGTAGAAATACACTGGACGGTAATTTAGGTGAATGTCAAGGTGGCTTTAAGAAGAGCAGGTCATGTTCTGAACAAATATTTAATCCGAAGTCAATCATTTGCCACAGATTACTGAATTCGAAAGATATATATTGATTACCAGAAGGCCAGTGATTCCGTCGACAGAAACCATAGATAAAATAAAATTATGTGAGTAGGAGCAAGTTGATGCCTCTTTTAAGTTCCTAGAATATTTCGCCCGAGTGAGCCATATAAAAAGGTAAAACGTTCTCTAAAGATTTATGCGCATGTCTGAGGGATTTTAAAGCCGCCGGTCACGCAAAGGCGCGATAGTCCAGTGCTTAAAAGCACTGACTAGCACTCTGTCGGCCTGGATTCTACTCACACTACTGCCGTAACTTTTTTCAATTTATTTTGCTCCTCGCAATGTTAAACTAATATTTGTAAAATTAATAAGCGTAAAATTAATGTATTCAACTTAGTTACGATTACTACCCTTGTTACTATAGGCCGCCACATTGCAGCACACTGGTAAAATTTTGCACGAGCCGCAGCTGGATTTACGAGTAGGAGACAATCTGAGCAGTCCTCTTAGATTGTTTTGTAGATGTTGCTGTCATTTACTGTCTTTTAAAGACACCTGATGATCAAAACCAATTTCAAAATTATTTGGATAAGACAACTGCATGGTGTGAAAAGTGGCAGCTAACTCTAAATAATGGAAAGTGTGAAGTCAGCTACAGGAGCACTAAGAGAAATGCAGTAAATTTGGTTGCTCGATAAATTACACAATTCTAAAGGCTCTGAGTTGAACTAAGTACTCAATGATGACAATTATAAATAACTTCAATTGAAAGGGTCACTTAGATAATGTTGTGTGGAAAGTGAACCAAAGTCTGCGTTTCATTCGCAGAACATTTAGAAAACGCAACAGGACTACTAAACAGACTGCCAACACTACGCTTGGGCGTCCTCTTCTGGAGTTCTGGCTGCATCAGATAGGAGTGATGGAGGACTTCGAAAAAGTTCAAAGAAACTCAACTCGTTTTGTGGTATCGCAAAATAGGGGAGAGAGTGCCACGGATATGATACACGAACTGGGGTAGCAGTTAGGGAAACAAAGGCGTTTTTCGTTGCGGCAGGATCTCCTCATGAAATTTCAATCGCCAACTTCCTCCTCAGAGTGTGAAAATATTTTCAGATTTTTTTTTAATTCCAGTCTTTCATCTCAATATAAAGTCCTTTGACGATGACCGGTTTCAGTCAGTAATGACCATCTTCAGATCTGTTCTACACCATGTCCTAATGTGATAAAACCGTAATGGCAATCTCAAAACATATAAAGGACTTTAAATTGTGATCAAAGACCGTAATAAAAAATATTTTACAGTACCTGGATCGTGTTCATTATAATTATCCTGGCTGTTATGCCGTGGTGGGTTGATGAATTCTGTGTCAATTCCCAACGTTTCGTCCCCGTCTGCGGAGGACATCTTCAAGGGGGTCTGTAGCTCGTTGGAAGGTCCAACACATCCACTGGCTCGCTACTGTGTGTCGGACCTTCCATCGAGCTACAGACCCCCTTGAAGATGTCCTCCGCAGACGTGGACGAATCGTTGGGAATTGACACAGAATTCATCAACCGACCACGACATAACAGCCCGCATAATTATAATGGACATAACATTTCCGGCCGTGAAAGTCTACATTTTCGTATCAGTACCTGGATCACTGTTTATATTCGCGACTATGTCGCAGCTTGTGAAAATATTTTACTGGCGCCCACCTACATAATAAAATAAGAGAAATCATACCTCGCACGGAAAGATTTATGTGTTCGTTTTCTCCGCGCGCTGTTAGAGAGTCGACCGGTCCAGAAATAGATTGAAAATGGTTCCCCTGCCAGGCATTTAATTGTGAGTCGCAGGGTAATAATGTAGATGTAGATCCCAGTCAGAGTTGGACAATAATACCAGTCATTATTTCAGCGTCAAAGTCTCTGGCCATACGGCCGCGGCCACAGCCACCTCTGGGAGCCTCTAGACAGTTAACTGTAGACAGTTCAGAGTAAACAGTCTATACTGTAGACTCTGGAGGAGGGTCACGTCGTGTGTGGACACTGGAGCTGCAGAGCTCGCATCAGGAGTGTCACGGCTATTAAGAAACGTCATCGACGATTTCTTCCGGCAGTCCAGCTTCTTGGCGAGCCCGTACCTTTAATCAGCTAGGCCATTACTTCGTAGTGACTACTCACGGGAAACTGATGTGTCAGTAGCAAGTTTGAAATGGATCTCCCAGAGGCTCGGTTCGGAGCTCTGCACCCTGTAGTCAACGAGAAGTCTGTCAAACGGCTACGATCACCTCACCTATAGACTATTCATGCCTTCTGTAATGGACTACACTTGCATGGTATAGGGAAAGGGAAACGCAGCGAAGACGCCGCAAACCGTGGCTGCCTATTACCCAGCCTGGTACATGCCTGGAAGCGCCGAAGAACTGCTAGTCCTCGATAGATACAAAAAAACGACGAACAGTTCTGCAGGCAATCGAGGGGGCCCACGATCCCATTCGTCCCTCCGGTTTGGCAGGCCCACCTACATCAGAGACCGCTAGAAGCAGCCGGTGGTCCTGCTAAACAGTGTGTAAGGTCCCTCAGAAGTAAATAATATAACTAAGTAAATTCACGAAAGATAAGACAAAGTGACAGGTACAAAAATGAGTGTAACAGTAAATGCCGAAAGATTAGTACTGCATCTCAAAGTTAACAAAATAAGGATTATGCGTAGCATGATCATTAGAACGCACATCTCACCTTTTGCCTCTGTCGGCTGCCGCCGTAATAAACTATTTACATTGTATTTTGGTTGCCATCTCTCCGCTACTCTCATCCTTGCTACAGTGTGCTCAGCTGACCTCGACAATAACGGACTGTGCTGGCTGAGCGAGGTTAGCAGCTTGTACTGGGATTTCCTCGCGACGACCTGTCTGTCCTCAATGACGCTGTGATTGTGTGCGTAGCGTACCACGTGCTGTGTCGACAAATGTTTACTGCGCGATGTTTTCGGTTTTAGGTTCAGCAAGTGCGCTCTCCTCTAGTGCCAGCGAATCACTTGCCCTCTATCAGTTCTTTGTCAGCGGGGCCACAGACTCATGAGCACTTTCGTGACATTCACCAACACTCGGCTGGTGGGTCGGACTCACAAGCCACAAAAATGATGTCCAGCTGGAAGGAAGATAAAGTCGCTTAACGACGACGACGAAAAATTGCCGAGAAGTTCGTAAGTAGACTGAAAAAAGATTGCAGTGCCTTCGGACTGTAATCCATTTCTAGGCCCGGTTCTGTTGGAGATGGCGTGCCTTGGGTTTCTGTGGGCTTTGAGCTGACTTATCCAGCCAGTTATAGAGAGACCTGCGGTCTAAATCATTACCAAATGTGAAACAAGCGACCAGAATCCTACAATGGACCGTCGGCTGAAATCGGAACATTTGATTTTGTTACCTGACAGTAACCCACTTAGGCCAGAAGCCAGAAACAGCGCTCATGCTAACGGACTGTGTGAACTTCGTAAATGTCTGGATGAAAGATGTCACCGTACGTGTGAGTAAACTACTTGTACACAATGCGTGTCCATGCCGCAAGTGCGCCGCTGAAGCAAATGAGTATGTTCGCCGTTAAGATATGGCGTACTTTAACAGGACTAGAAACTTCCCAGGTACTGGAAAATTGTTAATCAAACCGCTGCAAGTTCTTGGCGCTGGTAACTGTTCCAAGAGCTGCTGCGACCTCTTGCGTTCGCCAAGGATTCAGGGAACCACCACCCCCTCCACCTCCACACCTCCTCTCCCCTCACCCACACGCAACACGTACTTCCCACTCTCGCAGGACTTCCTGGAGTTATTAGACTGAGCTAGGTGGCACAGTGGTTAACATGATGTACTCGTGTTCGGGAAACTTTGCACTGAAGCAACAGCCTGCATTTCTGATACAGGCGCACCTGAGGCTTCATCGGCTCCCATCAGCGAATTTCAACCACCCCTCCGTCTCCAACGCAGTCCTTGTTTTCAGCATGGGTGAAGCGTCCCAGACCGTCATCGATCTGCCTCAAACACTCGTACTGATTCCGTCTTCCATTCCTTCAGCTGTAGTTCAGAGCAACGATTCGCGCCACAGCACGCACCCGACCATTCTCTCCCTTCTCTGTCACGCATTTTTTTTCTCGTCGACCTGTTGCAGGACATGTTCATTCCTCACTCTAGAGCCCCCTGTAAAGTCACGTTTAATGTTGTCTAAAAAATAGAAAACGCCATAGATGTTTATATTTTCTGTAATTTACCTAGCTCTACCGAAGCAAATAGTGGGAGGATCCATTTGAAAGGACTGCTGCCTATTTGTTTCCACATCCTCTTCCTATTCGACCGAGTGCTTCGTCTGTTAGTCACCTCGTCATAGAGTACCGCTTGTAAGCTTTCTATGAAGTACTGAATATTCTTTTTCCAAAACTTTCTCTTCATGTAACATGTATTTTAGATATAGTATTCCACTACTGAGCAATGAAATAATGAAAATGAATCTGATTAAATGCCAAAAAAATTAATCATGTCCTCAGTGAAAACTATTTAACTGATACACAATACTGGAGTACATTATGAAAGTTACGTAACATGAAGTGCAATGTCTGACTTGAATATGCACGAAATAAAATATTGCTGAACACGGAAGAAAATAACTGCTTAATATTACCTTAACTTTTCGCTGTAAGATAATCTGGTCACTTAGTACACACCTGAAAATTCTGACGACGTACTGTTTGTTCACAAGACTCCAAAGTGAGATCTCCCTTGAAAGAAGGGTAACTTACCTCTTTCTCAGAATGCAGTTTTGTCTCTGGTATACCCATGTTGTCGAAAGAAATTGAAATCAGCAAATTCAACAGCTAAATGAAAATAATCTACTCTAAATTTTTCTTTTCTTATCAGAAACCATCTGTGACTGCGTGTGGTGTAACGCGCAATACATACACGACAAAATATTTTAAACTTTACTAATAATGATGGAGGAAGGTTTTACTTTAAATAAAAGCGTTCTAGAAAAATAAAATTCCGATCATTGTCAAAAAAGGCTGTACAACGTAAGACGACTCTAACAATTACTGAATTCTCTCATTACAGACATTTCAACCAATTGCGTGATTTGTGACAATGAAATCAAGGAGATCAAACTAACACAAATCATGAATATTGTTAGTTATCTAAAGGACAAAATTTTCCTTTCATTGATAATTCCGACAAAAATTTCATTCCTGCGTGTACATGGGTTATCTTGAAATATTTCTCAGAAAATCTTTTCCACCGTAAAATAGCTCTATAAACAAGTTTTCATCTCCATAATAAGTATCCCAGATAATTTCTCTCAGATTCAAAAATATCGGATGTCATTCTCTAAGAACGCAACAGCTCCAATGCCTCAAATAAGAATGTCCGCGGCCGGTGTGGCCGTGCGGTTCTAGGCGCTTCAGTCTGGAACCGCGTGACCGCTACGGTCGCAGGTTCGAATCCTGCCTCGGGCATGGATGTGTGTGATGTCCTTAGGTTAGTTAGGTTTAAGTAGTTCTAAGTTCTAGGGGACTGATGACCACAGATGTTAAGTCCCATAGTGCTCAGAGCCATTTTAATTTTTAAGAATGTCCCAGCGCTCCACAACTAACTAGCGACCAAGCGCACCACAGATTACATTCAACACAGAGTCAAGGATCTTATACACTACCCGTGCAGCGCGCTCATGCATCTTTGTTCCTGTACAGTGAAGGTCAGTTACTTAGAATGGCAGAAATATGAAAACCTCACACACTGCTTACTTACTTCGAAGATAGCCTGTGCCGAGTCTGGCGGAGGAAGGAAACTTCGTCACCCTTTCCGGCGTTCCTTTATCTTCCCGATAACTACCTGTCTCTTAAATGAGAGTGAGGAAGAAATTTTCATTCACTTTGATTTATGAGCTATGCCTCTCTAGCTGCGCTCTTCAAGTTACCTAGCTTTCTCTAAGCAGAAAGACGTGTGCGTGCGCCGTGTGTTCTAATTCATCTGTGACTTGCAGAATTACTACTTTCTTACCAGCTGAGCTACCCGAGCAAGGCTCACGGGCGCCTGTATGATTCCGCTTATGCCATCTAAAGTTTGCTAGCTAAGAAACAAACAGAGAGATCGCGTGCATATTATTTCCGGAAACAATTCCTAGGCGGTATTCTGAGCCATAATTCTCATCTGCACTTACATGTACGTCTGCTCTCCACAACCCACCCCATGATGTGACCGAGAGCATTTATCGCTTTCCTGACCAAAACGCGAATGATGCACTGGAACAACGTCTGTCAGCAAGCTTCAAAAACTGATCGGGTGAGAGAGCCATACAGAAGCGAGAGAGGAGTCATGCAGGGAAAAGTGTTTTATTTATCGGTCTGCTCCCGACAGTCCATGAGCGAAGCGTAGATCCTCCGAGTTCTATCGGAAGTGAGCACGTTTCGTTGCACTGTTCCAATCCAGCACACATATACTACAGCAACGATTGAAGTAACTTAATAGAGCCAGTTAGAAAGTAAAACTGAAAATCAATTAAAAACAAGATTAAAATATTGTATAACCAACGTCGAAAAGGACATAGCAAGAAAACAGATGAAAAGAGCCCGCTCTTCTTGGTCTTTTTCTCTGTTTGTTTTCCGAAGTGGTAAAATGTGCAATTAATCACCTCATTTGTACAGCATCTAGCTAATTCAAAGTACACTGCAAGACAAAACAAAAAAAAAGGAAGCACCACGAAAGAATTATTCGAATGGGGTTGAAATCGGTAGCTGTAATGTACATGTACAGACAAACAAGTGATTACAATTTCAGAAGAATTGGATCATTTATTGGGAGAAAGAGCTTCACAAATTGAGCAAATCAACAACGCGTTGGTTTAGCTCTGTTACTTATGCAAGCATGTATTCGGGTTGACGTTGATTGAAGGAGTTGTTGGATGTCCTCCTGAGGGATGTCATGCCAAAATCTGTCCTACGCCAAACATTCTCAACTGAGGAGAGATACGGTGACCTTGCTGGTCAAGGTAGGATTTGGCAAGCACGAAGACAAGCAGTAAAAACTCTCACCATCCGCGGGCAGGCATTATTTTGCTGAAATGTAATCCCAGGATGGCTTGTTATGAAGGGCAACAAACGGGGCGTAGAATATCGCCTACGTACTGCTGTGCAGTAAGAGTGCCGCGAATGATAACCAAAGGGGTCTTGCTATGAAATGAAATGTCATACCAGGTCATCGGTCCTGGTTTTTGGGCTGTATGGCGGGCGAAAGTCAGGTTGTTACCCCACCGCTGTTCTCCAGACACGTCTTCGGCTTGGAATCTCTCTGACTGCAGTTGAATTGTCTTCAGTGATGACCAGCGAAGACGCGTCTGGAGACGCTCGGACAACAATGGAATACCAACTGATTGTCGCCCCCCATGCGCCTCGACAACCAGGTGTGATGATCTGGGGTGCCATTTCCTTTCACAACAGGACCACTTTGGTTGTCATCCGCGGTACTCGTACAACACAGCGGCACGTCGACGATACTCTACCCCCCATTCTGTTGCCCTTCATGGAAAGTCATCCTGGGCTTGCATTTCAGTAAGATAATGCCTGTCTGCACACGGCGAGAGTTTCTGATGCTTTCATGCTTGACAAACACTACCTTGGCCAGTAAGGTTGCCGGATTTCTCCCCACTTGAGAACGTTTGGAGCATTCTGGGCATTGCAAATATTCTAAAATGTCCGCAGAGTACGGTAGCAGCACGAAAAATGAGAAGTTTACGTAGCTAGTAGAGGTTAATGCATGAAGAAACCTTGTTGGATGTCAGAATATCGCAAAAAAGTCTGCAGTATAAAAGAAAGCACGAGTCAGAATATTTGAATCATCTTAGATGTAGATTAACTTACGATCTATTGCGTTTTTTAATTGTTATTGGAGCCGTCTATTTGTGTGACACTATGTCCGAACTTTGTGACTGATTTTATACTGCAGCCATCTGCTGGTGACTGTAGGGGCTAGGATTTCGCGTTTTCTGGGTTTGTGGGATGGTATTTAAGGTAAAACGCATGTTCAACAAATACGAATTCCTAATTCGTAATGTATATCTTACACACAGATGTAGGGTTTCAATTATTGATAGAGAAATACCAATTTTTCAGTGCAGCCGTCTGCTGGTGACTGGAGCAAGAAGGATGTGAGAATGAGCTTGCCTTCATTCACGTTTTCAGAGCGTATGGGAAAATGTTTATGGTAAACAACTCATTTTCAACAAATAATAATTTCTATTTCGTTATCTATATTTTATATGTCAATGTTGATTTTTAAATATTTATACAGAAATATGCCATCTATTCGATCCAGTATTCCATCACGAGTGATATATAGTTTTAAATCAACGTTACCAATATGTTGCTATGCAAATCCTCCCTCTTAAGTTCTGTAAATCCCTCCAGATCCTCTAACGCAACGCTCTTCACCTCGCTTTCTGCACCCGTTTACCTTCCCCCCCCCCCCCCGCCCCCCCCTCCCTCTGCCAAGGATTCTTTATCACCGTCACCGTTTTGAATTCAATGTATGCACATCCGATATCAGTTTCTTGTTTTTTCATCTACTTTACTTTTTTATTGTCTGTTGGCTGAAGAGCGGGTCATCTGTATCGCTGACAGCCCACGGTCACCCCTCCCTGCCCATATGGAGCTCGGGGGGGGGGGGGGGATAAAATGACAATACAGTAAAAAAATACCAATGTGAGGACTGGAGGGCCAGTCCTCAAGCGAATTTTGAAAGTTAGCAGTGCAAATATAGCAGCAAAGCAGAAGTGGAAGTGCAGGGCGCGAGGGAGCGCAGGGGCATGGGGAGGCTGTAGAGTACTGACGTCAGTTTGAAATGACGTGCAGTCGAGTCTCACTCCCACAAATGCAGGGATACAGAGGGGCGCTCAGAAAGGGGGGGGGGGGAGGAGAGGGTGCTTCCTTTAGAATTTTCAGAAGAGCAGTGGGGGCAGGGAGTCCTCTCCTTGACCTTGGCACACGGCAGGATATCACGATTCTTGAAATGACCTTGGAGCTGAGGAATTGCTGATGCTGACGTCAGCGAAATATGACATGTGCAATAGTCTCAGCTGTAATACGACACCACAGGTAAAAGAGCGCTGTGTCAGCACATTATCCGCCCGCACTCGCAGTTCCCCACTACTTGTTGGGCCTGCTCCTCACTTCTGCTGCCTTGGCCTCCTACCATCGTGGCTTCGTGTTCGGTTTTCTGGCTTCGCCTCCCACCTCTGTGGCTTGTAATGTGCCCCTTACGTGAGGAAGACATTTTTACCAGTTTTAATAAATTATTGTCTCTTATTGATGTATTTACGATAGTTAGGAAGTGCTTTAGTCCGTAGCCGACCATGAGTCGGAGAGCATTTCCCACGCTGGCTTGCTAGGTGACGAAGCGACCATATGTCGGGTGTAGTGGGGTGGGGTTCAGCGCTGGACCGTAGCAACAAGAGTCAGCCTGGGAAATATACATGACCGGAAGTACCGCCATCTTGGCGCCAAAGTCACCGATTTTGTTTATTTATATTTAATAATTAAAGTAATTTATGACAACACGAATACTAGGAGGAGCCACTGGATGTTTAAAACTATTTATCATAATTTTGCCTAGTTAAAATTCACACCCGTTCATTAACAAATGCATATCTTAGTAAGTACGAACTTGATCGGAAATCCACGAACTGTGACGAAACTAGTAAGAGATACGGACTGCGCGCCCTAAGTCGGCAGTCGGCGTTAAGAGCTCTTCCTGTCTTGTTCGATGGTAGCCATGCTCTCGGTTACGAGTAGTTTGTGACGTGAGTGTTTCATTATTGATCTAATAGGAATAAAAGTGATATTACGGCATTCTGAATGTTAACTTCGAGTAAATAGATGCCCCAAAGTTGATCGACAGCAGTTTCAGATAATTAGCTTCCACCGACAGAGACATCCAATGCGCCAATGAAGAATCTGCACGGGGCGACATTTACGTTAGGTGCACCGCGCACAGGTAGGAGGAAATCCGACACGACCCACCAAGGCGGATCAAGGAAGTTCCGACTTACACTCGCAAATTCCGGGTGGAAATGCTAACCAGTCATACTGTACCCCACATATACCACCCTCAACGGACTTGCGGCTAAGCTGAGTAATAACAATATCAGTTTATAAACGAGGAGATCTTGCAGGCTTCATGTTCGGTTTTCTGCCTTGGTCTCCTAGTTTTCCCATTACCCCAATATTTTTTAGGCCTTCGAGTCTGTTAATTCACCTCACCCTATCTCCATATATTCACCATATTCTATCCTTTCCCCTGTCACCCCCTCCCCTCCTCTGTCTCCCTGTTCGTTTAGATTGACATTTCTGTCCATCTTAACAGGTGGCAGATTACTGAAACAGTCATTTTCTATGCCACCACTAGTTCATCTGTTTTTTAATTTTTAAGTCTACTTTATTCTATTCCATCATTTTTATCGGCTCTGTCCAGCATTTACTTAATTTCAGTAATCCCTTTTTGCTATTAACGCTGCCTTTCCGCGCTTTTCCTAATTTTCGTTATCGCGTCAATCTACCATGTGGCCGACTGGCTTCAGCATATACGTTATCTGGAGCAGTATTTGTTTCCACTATGATTCATGGCTGTGATCGCTAATCTCTCTTCGCACCGCATATCGCCATGATTTGGCTTTCCAATGTCCATATTTGACAATTGCGGTCTTCGCTTTAGCGTCATCATATCAATGGCTTTTAAATGTGATTAATCCGGCCCGCTGTTCAAGAAACCTGAAGACGCGCTAACCGCCCGAAATGCGTCATTGCAACAGAGACTGCTTTCTATTTTTGCAACATTCAACCACTGTTGCTGCATCGGTCCAAAATGGAGTAACGTGTAAGCTGAAATGAATGGACTTCGTGGTATGAATACTGCCTTGCCATTTTGGGTTCATACTTCCGCTTCTATAATATTGTCTAGTTTTTCTGTAAGGACATATCGGGAATATTGAGTGAATTTAGGAATTATGTTGGGAACTGCCAGCAAAAACTGAAGAGAGAAGATTGGCTAAGAAGAGTTGATTAGAAAATACGAGGGAGCAGGAGTTAAAGAACATATATAGCAGAATAAGGAAGGAAACGGAAATATACTAAGGCGGAAGGAACGGAAATATTACAAGGAGCTAAATGAAGAATCTAAAGAGGACTGTATCCATCAAGGGACAAGACGAATGTACTAAAAAGTAAAGAAAGTAACTCAGAAAAATAAGAAAAAAGAAACATTTTTTAAAGACACGAATTCTCATGAATAGCACTGAAGAAGAACGGGAGGGTACTTCGCAGCATTACAAAACTGTGATGACCCTACTGAGTCTCTTCCATGTGATGTACGGTACACCGTAGACAGCAGACTAGAGAACCCCAATGAAGAAGAAATACGGAAAATAATCAAAAACCTAAAATACAACAAAGCTCTCGCCGAAGATCAAATTGCAGTAGGACTAGTAAGGAATGGAGACCTGATACTGGTCCAAATAATTACAAAACTGTTAAAGAATGCTTGGTAATATTAGAGATTGCATGACGATGGAAAATGGGCATAATCTGCTCTAGACTAAAAATGAACGGCCCTGGTATGTGATAGCTACCGAGGGACTGCACTCTTTTTAATGGAGCCAAAAAATTCTGATACAGAGCCTACTGAAAAAGTTATCCGAGTTACAGAAGGAATTACGGGGGATTATCAACAATGTTTTTAGGAGGAACAGATCAACTACAGATCATCTTTTTGTGCTCAGACAATTAACCGACGAACGATGGAAACGTAACGTTGATATTCACATGGTTTTTGCAGTTTAAAAAAAAAGCTTATGATAGCCTGCACATGGGCACAACCATCAATGTTTTTAAGAGTTCCCGTTTTCATAAAAGGTAATAAAGCTAGTACAGATGAGTTTAGAGAAAACCTATTGCAGAGCAAAGATCACTACAGCAACTTCAGAACATTTTGAAGTCAGAACTGGTTTTAGACAAGGAAACGCATTATCTCCAATACTTTTTAATTTTGTTAGATAAAAGATAGACAGACAACAGCAAAAATTGAATCAAGATGTAATAAACCGGATAATATTACAATAAAACGGTTTGCGGACGTTGTTCTAATATGTAATACCAAAGAGGACCTGCAACTCGTGACAAATTCTTACAGAAAATTTGCAACTAAAGCAGGGTTACAAATTAACGAGGAGAAAACTGAAGTACATAGTCGTGAACGGAGCACCCAATGATGAAACCCCATTGATAGTTGATGCATTCGTTTTTAAAAGAGTAAACATAATTATATGTTTGGAAACCAGTTTTAGGCAGGAGAATAGAACAGAAATTGAGTTGAAGGCAAGGCTCGCAGCCGTAAATAGATCATATTTTGGCTTGCGAGATGTGCTGTGCAGTAGAGAAGTCTCGAAAAGTTTTAAGATCAGACTACTGAAAAGTATAATTCACCCCGTAGCCTTCGACAGCTCAGAAAAATTTACATTAAGGAAAACAGAATAACAAAACCTGCTAGTCTTCGAGAAAGAGATATGAAGGAAGATATTTGGTCCGATGAGAGACATCCAGTCAGGAATTGAGGATATTAAAAAACCAGGAACTGGAAGACCTATACTCAAAAGCTGATTTTTTCCGAAGGACGAAAAAAAGAACATTGATGGGGGCAGGATTCCTAATTAGGATGGAAGAGGAAAGACTCCCACGGGTGGTATTGTCAGGATTTATGTAAGGCGGAAGGGACTGAGGAAGGCGACGGACAAGACAGAAAGTTGGTATCAACAGTGATATGATGGCGACAGGTCTGAGAAAAGGAGAACGGGCCACGAAAGCCAGGGCCAGAAATGATTGGTGGATGAGAATAAAGAACGCGTATGGTCTCACAGGCCAAAGCGACAGTTAAGAAATCGGGAAGTTTACGCTTTCGTATTGGTTCATCGTTGTATCAATGGATTCAAACATTTCTTTCTTCCTCTAGTAACATATTCTGCATCCGCTGCTTTGTATGTTGGACTACATCATTTTTGTTGCTAAATTTCGTCACTAACGCAATCACTCTTTGTCTGTCTCCTTTCTTCCTACATGCGGATACACTATTTCGAAGAGTTATTCCACTTTCTCTGAATGTTGCGCTACCCGACGGTAGCACCAGACACAGGAAGCAGTGACAGGCGGTGATGGTATCAATTTCACCGACAAACACTTAATCCTTACAAGCTTTTCAGACTTTTTCTGACCACCCTGCATTATGTAGGCGTACTGCGGCGGCGAGGTTACTTTCGTCCATTATCTGCATCTACCTGTGAACTCATTGCAGCAGATAGCCGGTCGGAAAGCCGAGCAGAAACCTACCGTACTGCAACTCGCACCAGGCTGCATACAACGTAACGATTCCAAGAATCGGGAAAAGGTCTTAATTTTGAATGAAAGGTGGAAACACTGACAAAACTTCGGTATATTCTGAAACTTGATAATTTACACCTTCACTGCCAACCCACGCTAATCTTAACGCAGTCATGCACAAACACTTTCATTCACGTTAGCAAGTTTCTGGTAATGTATTCCCGAAATCTGAACAACTACCAAACACGGTGGCCGTGCGGTTCTAGACTCTTCGCCGGCCGCGGTGGTCTAGCGGTTCTGGCGCTGCAGTCCGGAACCGCAGGACTGCTGCGGTAGCAGGTTCGAATCCTGCCTCGGGCATGAGTGTGTGTGATGTCCTTAGGTTAGTTAGGTTTAAGTAGTTCTAAGTTCTAGGGGACTTATGACCTAAGATGTTGAGTCCCGTAGTGCTCAGAGCCATTTGAACCACTTTTTTTCTAGACTCTTCAGTCTGGAACCGCGTGACCGCTACGGTCGCAGGTTCGAATCCTGCCTCGGGCATGGATGTGTGTGATTTCCTTAGGTTAGTTAGGTTTAATTAGTTCTAAGTTCTAGGCGACTGATGACCTCAGAAGTTAAGTCCCATAGTGCTCAGAGCCATTTGAACCAAACACGGATTGTTCTTAAATGAAAGTGCTCCCCGTACTATTAAGTTTATCGGTGTCTAATGCACTCAATTTTTAGCCACCGATCTGCTCAATATGCCACGCAGAATTACTGTCTTTTCTCATACGCAAAATTACTTAAAAATTCCATACTTTCTAAAAAACCACATCGGAATAAATATGCCTCTACTTTAAAACACTTTTGAAACACGTAGCACAACTAAAACCGGCAAATAATAACTTCCTCCGAAGCTCATACCACACAAGACCGTACCATTGAAAGGCTGGGCTCTGACTCCTGTAGACTGCTGTAAGCATTCTGTATCTCTAAGAGAAAAGACTGGCGAAGAATACTCCTCTCTGATTGGTCAGTTTTCTTTATGGCCAATAGAAAAACATTGTTTTCCCGCGTTAGCTCGTGCTTTTCATGACTAGCCAATCAACAAATAACACACTTTCGAACTGTACTTTTTTCCGAAATAAATATTTAACATTCTGATGTTTTGTTTATACTTTACGTTATTAACTATTTTCATTTGCACTCGAGTTAGCTTCCCTTTTACCATAAACTTACTTAACATTTTATGATACAAAATTCCCCGTCGTCTGCATTCACACTCTCTTAAAACTTTCTCACTCTAGTTCGTACAGCGTTCACCAGTAGAACAACGATCTACATATTTACTTTAGACCACATTCAATAATCATTCACATTACTAAAAGCATATAAAAATCTGTACAAACATAAATAAACAAAAAAGCCATCAGAAAATAAATAGAACAATTCACAAAAACATTCTCTTGACCTGTTTCTCGAATGTCTCTGTGCACTACTGAAATCTCGTGATCAAAATTCTAAACTACATTATAGCTCTTTCTGTTTAGACCTGTCTATTGCTGTCCTCTAGGAGACACAAATTAGAACTACGTACTCGACTCAACCCGCTTCGGACCATCTGTCATTGTGCAGGCATTAATCGTTCTCCTGATACACAGGCTCTAGACAGCAGCGATATAAGGCGCCACGCCTCAGAGTAAGCACGTGATGGACAGTCTGAAGAGCTTGTAAGAGTTGCTGCAGGGTAGGTTGTGCTGAGAATAAAATTCGGTACGTTGCACCTTTTCCGAGTTAATTAGCATTGAAGTTAACCAATCAGGCGGTTGCGCGCGAATTCAAGCGGCCGGCCAGGGACGGTGTCACCAAAGATGTTATTCGTTTTGTTTCCTATAACTGGACAAGAGAGCGACACAGAAATTGGACATGGGACTGTAGTAAGGATCGATTCCGAGCCAAAGGTTGAGCAGTCTCGTGTGCTGTTATCTACTTAATGAGAACTGACACTAATTGTATTTGGTGGGCCCTTTGAATTTGCAAATTAACTCGGAAAAGGTGTAACGTATCGAATTTTTTCTCCTTAACAGTTATTTCTGGGCAGAATCTACACCGCAACACCCTCACAAGCTTTTCAGCATATTCCTGATCACCCTGTATGATGATGCTGATGTTTGGTTTGCGGGGCGCTCAACTGCGCGGTCAAAAACGCCCGTACAAAGTCCCAATTTTGACGCAGTCCAATTTTTACACAGTCCAATCTCGTTACTAGCAGGAATGATGACGATGAAGATGAAATGTTGAGGACAACACAAACACCCAGTCCCCGGGCAGAGAAAATTTCCAACCCGGCGAGGAATCGAACCCGAGACCCCGTGATCCAGAGGCAGAAATGCTAAACCTGTATAATGCAGTCATAGAACCACGTGATGGGTTTTCGTATTTTTCAAGACGACTGGATATACACCAGATGAAGTAAGTACTGTCCTGTGGTGCTTTTGGTAAGGTAAATAGCGTTTTCAAAACCAAGTTGGCGATGTGCTGGGAAAAGAAAACTGTACATTGCCGCCAGTAAGACATGGACTGTAGTGAGTAATGGTCAGGCAAATGGAAGTTGTTTACTGTACTACAACAGATAGCGAGAGACCAACACGACAGCCTAATGGAAGGTGGGTGGATGACGTCAGAAATCATGCGTCAGCAAAGTGGGTGCGTGTAGCTGGAGAGCGTAACTCAACGAAAGCTCAAGGGCGGGGAGGGTAGGGGAGGGGGGGGGGGAGGAACTTCACCCATCTCTTACTGTGAGGTGGCCGATTAAGAAGCAGTAAAATGAGTACCATTTCTGCATGTAAGTGGATCTCACAATTTATAAGTTCACATTTTGGGTCAAACTGTGAGTGTATCGCATATGTAGTTCAGTAAAAGGATCCGAATGCCGATATGAGATAGAAGTCTGATAGCGAGGAAACTGTTAACGGCCCCAATGATGCTTACGTAAGTGGTTGTGATTTCATTGATGGCTTATGCAGTGACGCGACAAAGTGTCCTTACTTAGAGAAAGGAATTCTGGGAAAAGGTGTCGAATCAGGAAGGCTCGCAGTGTTAGCTGTTACTGCTGCTTGTGACCGCGAAGTCTGAGCAGGTGCGCCTTCGCAGAAGCCATTATTTTGTCCTCGTTCCTTTTCTTTCTCTCTCTCTCTCTCTCGCTAGCGAATGTGGCGGCCGGCGCCAGGGAGGCAAACAGGCGGCGGGATTCCAGAGGCGCCCCTGGCCGTGACGTCACCGTGGGCGTGCTGCGCCGCGGACGAACACGAGTGTCGCAACGGCCCCCCTGCCTCTGCTGCCGCTGCGCCGCGCCCCACGCACGCGGCCAGGATTGCGAGTACTTCACCAGGGCCGGCGGTAAAGTTTTAGCTATCAGCTAGAAAAAATCAAACTGTGTCATTCCTCCTCCACACATTAATCCTTTAACGAGACACATCTTGACCTTCGTGGTGCCAGTCGCATTCTGCCTGCTCAGCAGATGTTCTACCTCGAACGCCGCCTCATCGTCATTCGGGGTGGCCTTCTTGTCCGAGAAGGGAGGAACAAGTCGCTGGACGCCACTTTACGAGAATAACAGGGGCGGGGTGAGGCTAAGTTTAACAGTCCAAAGAAGCAGCAGGTCCAGAATGAGCTATACTGTTGTCCAGGCTGTTAGAGAAGGTACAAGCTTATGGAACAGGTTCACAGATATCTGAGTAGCTCAAAGACTTCTTAAGTTGCAGAATCCAGTGTGTTGTCCTCGACGGAGAGTGTTCATCAGAGACAAGGTTATCGTCAGGGGCGCCACAGGGAAGTGTGATAGGACCACTGTTATTCCTTATACACATAAATGATCTGGGGGTAGGGTGAGCCGCAGTCTGCCGTAGTTTGCTGATGATGCTGTGGAACACGGTAAGGTGTCGAAGTTGAGTGAGTGTAGTAGGATACAAGGTGACGTAGACAAAATTTCTAGTTAGTGTGAGGTAGCTCTAAATGTAGAAAAATGCAAGTTAATTCGGATGAGCGATGTTCGGATACAGCATTAGTAGTGTCCTGCTTGACACAGTCACGTCGTTTAAATATCTAGGTGTAGCGATATGATAGGCAAACAGGCGGCGGGATTCCAGAAGCTCCCCACGCCGTGACGTCACCGTAATGAGGGGTGGTGCCCAGCTTCACGACGTGAGGCGATATGAAATGGAAGGAGGATGTGAGGATTGCGGTAGGGGATGTCAATGGTCAAATTCGGTTTATTGGGAGAATTTTAGGTAAGTGCGGTTCATCTGTAAAGCAGAGCACATATGGGACGCTAGTACGACGCTTTCTAGAGTACTCATTGCGTGTTTGGGATCCGTACCAGGTTGGATCAAAGGAAGACATAGAAGTAGGCGCGCTGCTAAATTTCTTACCAGTAGGTTCTAACAACATACAACTGTTACCTAGGTGCTTCGGGAACTCAAATAGAAATCCGTAGAGGGAAACCGACATTCTTCCCTAGGAACACTATTCAGAAAATTTAGAGAACCGACGTATGAAGTTGACTTCAAAACGATTCTACTGCCTCCAACATACATTGCGCGTAAGGACGATGAAGGTAAGATACGAGAAATTAGGGACTGTACGGAGGCACATAGACAGTTCTTTTTTCCTCGTTCTATTTGCGAGTGAACAGGAAAAGAAATGACTGGTAGTGGTACGGGGTACAGTCCGCGTCCGCCATGCACCATACGGTGGACTGTGGAGTGTCGGTGTAGATGTAGACGGAGCACAATCGTCTTCTTGTCCAGCTTCCCGTGTCGCTTCGTCTTTATAACCCCCCCCCCCCCTCGTAACCTCAACAGAAGGTATTATTTTAATGGTCATCAACTGCAGCCAAAATTCTACATAATGAAAAAAATCTTCCGCACTGGCTTCTAGAAATCTTTCATGAATAAGTCACTACCGATTTCGCATCTAAAGAGATACATCTGTAGATGATCTTTATAACAAATTATAACAAGATTACAGTATTCTAACATAAAGCGCCAAGCATTTATCAGCCAGAACGTTTTGACCACCTACCTAATAACCGGTATGTCCACCTTTGTCCCGGATAACAGCGGCGACACGTCGTTGCATGGAAGCAGTGAGGCATATGTAGATCGCTGAAGGGAGTTGGCTCCGCATCTGCACACATAAGTCACGTAATTCCCATAAATTCCCGGGAGGGGGGCGACGGGCTCTGATGCCACGTTCAATCACATCCGCGATGTGTTCGATCGGGTTCAGATCTGGCGAGTCGGGGTCCATTACATCAATAGAAACTCGCCACTGTGTTCCCCGAACCACTCCGTCACAGTCCTGGCCACTTGAAATGGCGTATTATCTTATTGAAAAATGCCACTGCCGTCGGGAAACATGATCTTCATGAAAGGCTGTACGTGATCTGCAACTAGTTACGATACTCTTTGGCCATCATGATGCCTTGCACGAGCTCCACGGCACCCATCGATCCTCACGTGAATGTTCTCCAGAGCATAATGGAGCCGACGCCGTCCCGCAATGCACGTGTCGAGGAGCTGTTCCCCTGGAAGACGACGGATTCGCGCCCTTCTTTCGGCATGTTGAAGGGAATATCGGCGTTCGTCAGACTATGCAGTGCTCTGCCACTGCGCCAACGTCCAGTCCCGATGGTCATGGGCCGATTTCAGTAGTAGTTGTGGATGTCGTGGTGTTAACATTGGCACACGCATGGGTTTTCGGCTGCAGAGGTCCATCGTTAGGAGTGTTCGGTACAGTGTGTGTTCTACCAAACATTAAAGTCTGATGTTAGTTCGCCGCATGTCCTCCTTTACCAGTCAGCCCAGCGTACAGCGTCCGGCATGTGTAACGACCGATGGTCGCCCAACTGCACGACGTCTGGAAGTGGTTTCACCTTTGTTTCGCCACGTTTTGGAGACCTCACCACGGAACTCCTCGAACATCGGACAAGTCGTGCAGCTTCCGAAATCCTCGTGCCGAGCCTCCGGGCCGTCACAATCATCCCTCGGTCAAACTCAGATAGATCGCGTGCCTTCACATTCTACATACGGACAGCACGCTCACTGATACTACATGCACCGTGCGTATGTCTGACTGGCAGTCATTCCTGCTATCACCTGGAGGTGTTTACATGGATTGTAGGTCGGTGGTCATAATGTTTTAGCTGATCATCTTGCGCCAGCCCCATCATTAATGTCTGTTCATCCAGACATATTAGGTGCGGCAGCGGGCCCAAGACAATAACATTATGGGCCTTGCTTACTCATAGTCCAGTTCTCACCGATGGGGGAATACAGAGTAAAACTGCAAACATTAAGTATTGAATACAGGCGACTACAGAATAGGCAGTGTGACGTACGGAAGTTTAGTTTGGTCCGAAGGGCATCCACGAATAAGCTAAGTGGTTAAAGCGATCACTCGCGATAAGCCCGGATCGACAAAAATTTTCGTATGTCACTAATAGATACTATATGTATACCTAATACAGCTGATGATAAGATATTCGCATTCACAATTTTTTTTGTAATTAGAGCTAAATACCCAGTCAACATCCAGCTCTCTGCCAGTGGAGAGCTGGATTAGACTGGATGGACTGTGCGGCTGGTCCCGGCGGAGGTTCGAGTCCTCCCTCGGGCATGGGCGTGTGTGTATGTCCTTAGGATAATTTAGGTTAAGCAGTGTGTAAGCTTAGGGACTGATGACCTTAGTAGTTAAGTCCCGTAAAATTTCACACACGTTTGAACGTTTTTGATTAGACTGGATTAGCAAATCAGCTGTCCCTTGCAAGGCAACGAACCTGCAAGCACCTCAAGTGTTTGAGGAAAAGAGGCAGAATCTACATCAGTATCGGTAGGTGTGTGTTTAAAACCCACTGGTCGAGGGTACACCTTCTAACGTCTCTCCACTTTTCCCGCAATTTCGTACTTACGGCATGTGCAGGAATCAGCATTGACAACATACATACCTCCAGGTTGACTGACACCATTCCCCGAAAACTTTGTAGGATATATTACTGAAAGCTTGTTCCGCTAGACGCAGACACCACTGGTGGCTCGTTCATTTCTTTAAATGACAATGTCCATTGCTGCACAGACAATGCAGTTGATAAAATGCATTAGCATGTACCATATGGTCAAGACCTCGAAAACTGTCTTTCAACTGGCACACACAGTCCTGTCAGAAGATGGGCTTTGATCGCTTGGACGAATGTAAGGGTAAAATTATTTGCAATTGGAAAGTATATTATAGGAAATGTGTTGGATTTGTACACAAATGCCGGCCGGTGTGGCCTAGCGGTTCTAGGCGCTACAGTCTGGAACCGCGCGACCGCTACGGTCGCAGGTTCGAATCCTGCCTCGGGCATGGTTGTGTGTGATGTCCTTAGATTAGTTAGGTTTAAGTAGTTCTAAGTTCTAGGGGACTGAGGACCTCAGAAGTTAAGTCCCATAGTGCTCAGAGCCATTTGTGCCATTTGTACACAAATTCAAACTTTATATGTGGTGTGGGTGTTGCAGGACTGCAGCTACGCAAGGAGAAACCAGCTTGGTGCCTTCCTTGGAGCCTCTCTTTCAAAAGCGCCTTCGGCTTTCTCTCGGCGTGAGTGAAGGGAACGAGGATTGCATGGAACCCGCCAGCGCGATGACATGGCGCCTGAGACGGTGCAGTCGGGCATTGTATCGTTGCGTTCTTAAAATCGCGGTTTGGTGACAGTGGCGTGTCCCCCAAGCTAGCGCCTCACGGAGGAACAGTATTTTGCTATGTCGGTTGCGCTTCCCACTCAGCGGTCTTCCCGCGTGCATTTTACAAGAGCAAGCTGATTGGCGCCCAGTTATTGATGCTTGCTGACGTTACAAGGCGCCACTAATTTTTGGCTGCAAGCCTTTCAATTGCAATAAGATTTTTCGTGGTGTTTTGTACGAGTGGTCTGCCGTGATTGAGCCGTGCTCCGGCTGGCGTTTGTGCTGTTGACAGTTTGGCGTCATGTATTCGGATTGTGACCTCTCGTATTCTTAGTGCGTTCACTGGCGCCACTGCGTTTCCTCGCTTTGTCTGTCCGTGAGTGGCAGCAGCGTCGTTTATCGATAGCGAGTACTGTGGTACTATCTTTCGAGCGACCTCTAGTATTTCCCAGTCGTCGTGTACCGGAGTTCAGTAGAGTGAGGACGGAGCAGGAGTGAGGTCCGGCAGCGCCAGTACTCGCCGAGGGAGCTGGCGAGATACGCGCTGCCCGATGGCAGGGTGTGGTCGCGAGAGTGCACGACCACGTCGAGGTCCGGATTTAGCGAGTTTAAGCTGAATGGATTGTTATATTCGAGTAGTGCAACTTTCACTTGTGTGTGCGTCCGTCCGTCGAAGTGGTCTCATGCCATCAAGCTGTCAGTTGGCGGTTTTATACTCCGACGCTTCCCTTGCCAGACTTGATTACCACGTTGATTGGTCGTTCGGTCGGTCGTCTCAGTGGATGGCGTGTATCTGGTCTTTCGACCGTTTCTTTGTTCTTAACGTTCAGGTCTACGTGCAATTCGTCTTGTTGCTGTATAGTGACTGTTTTAGCATTGTTTGTTTGTGGAATTGTCTTTTGCGGTTCCATGTGCATCTAGTCAGATTTTGAATAGGCAGTTTGGTCTTAACCCTGTCTGCGTACTAGGATTTGGTGGAGCCAACTTGTGTAATTAAATGCTTGTCATTTGACGATGTTAACTGTTATTCTATCGTGGTTTTGGCTATCGCATCTAGGTGGATTTTGCAAGTGTGCTGGTCGGCGTTTAAGTTGTCTCTAGTTTGAGTTGCCATCCCGTTAAGTGAGCATAACCCTTGGCTGCCTGTCTTAACGCTTACGCAGCTGTAGGGATTTTTTTTTCTGGTCGATTCTTGAAACACTGTCTGTGGATCACTCCCTTCTTTATTTGGTCTGATTGTGTCAATTGTTCAAAAATAATATTTTGTTTAAATTATTCCTATTGCTTGTGGCCTTCGGCTGACAAATAATTTGAATTCTTCTTGATAAGGCCTTCAGCCGTCAGTGTAGCTTGTGTTGCAGTCAATTTTATTTAAATGATTGTTTTTAAGTATTTCCTTAAAAAAGTGTACGTGTTTACTGTGCAACCAACGGTAACTGATTAGGCCCCGTCCATACCTTTTCCTGCCTTCTCTAAGTCCCACGTCTCAGTGATCTGTACATTTGTGATTGGCGCTAAGATCCGCGACCGGCCGCTATAAGCAGACATGTAACTCAGTGGGGTCGGCGCGTGTTAATTTTTTTGGAGTTCGTGTAGAGAACAGAATTTCTCAGGCATCTCTTTTTCTGGACTGGTGGAGAGAGAAGATGTGAAGCAGAGACCGCAGTTCGGTCGAATTAAGAGTATTCACTGTCTCGGTAGCCCAGTGAGACTTTTCGTAAGTACTGATCCGGAGTGCCGTCAGGATAACTTGGGCTCAACGTCTCGACTTGTCGGAACATCGTCCACGGCCTCAGCTCTGTGGATGGTCAGCGGTCCTGACTGCTGCCTGCGATGCAGCCCACCGCCGGTAGCTAACTCAACGTGAATCGAGCACGGCTTTTGGTGAAGTATTCGGCACTATCTGTATCTACATGAAGTTACAGTACGGTTCAGGGCGGAGGGTACCTCGTATCACTCCTATTAGTCGTCATTCCCTTTTCTATTCCGCTAGCAGATGGAGTGAAGGAAAGACGACGGTGTGTTATTTCCGTATGAGCCTTGATTTATCTTATCTTCGCCGTCATTACACCAGATATACCTCGGTGGCAGTAGAATCGTCCTGTAGTCTGTCTTTCTCAACTGTGTTTCGCGAAAAGAACATCGTCTTCCCTCGCGGGAGTTCCATTTGAGTTCGCGGAGCATGTCCGCAGTACTCCAGTGTTGATCGAACCTGTCAGTAACTAGCCTAGCAACTCTCCTCCAAATTGTTTTGACGTCGTCGTTTAGTAAGACCTGGCGGAAAGCCCGAACACTCAACAGCAGGCCGCACAAGTGCTCTGTACTCGTTACCCTTTATCGACGTACTACACTTTCCAAGAATTCTGCCGATAAACCGAAGTCGACCGTTGGCCTTCCCTACAGCGGCCTCACACACTCGTTCCGTTTCGTGTCGCTTTGCAACTTGCATCTACAAAGTCAACCTACCTGACTGCGCACAGTCTTTCCTTATTTTATACATGAAATGTATTCGCAGTTGTCGGATATGAACAGCCATCAGCTGTATAACGGAATGACGCTAACGAAAATTTTTGTCAGACCTGGGATCGAATCCGGATTTCACGCATTACGCGATTAGTCGCCTTAACCGCTTTGATATCCGTGCACGAGTTACGGCCAGACCCAAATTTCCAAATGTCGCCGTTATTGGATCACATCCTGTATTCGTACACATACACTATACTCCTGCTAATCCGGCCGTCAGTAGTGCAGCCTCTCAGTAATACGGCGCACATCCAAAAACACGTGCACATTGAATTATCGTGCGCAACAATGCTTAGTTAAACAATGCTTTATATAGTGTATTTGAAATTGTAGCTTTCTTTACAGTACGGAATCATGTCTCCTAAAAGGAAACACGTTACGCTAGACCTCAAGCAGAAACTCGAAATTTTAGATAAGTTAAATCGAGGTTCTTCGCAGAAAGCCATTGCTGCTGAGTTCAATGTTGGACGAGCAACTATGTATGACATCAAAAAGAAAGAAGATATTCGACAGTACTCAACACAAATGGATAGTGAGTTGGGAAAACAGAAGTGGCTGAATGGGAAAATTGTGATACGGACCAAACCTTAACAGATGAAGAAATAATCAAAGGCGTGTATGAAAGTAACGATGAAGGTGATGAAGAAGACACAGGAGGAGAGAGTATGAAGATTTCTCACACCGTTGGTGCTGAAGCTCCCGAGGTTTTCCTGGAGTACATTATGCAACAACCACATTACATGCAGTACCGATGTAAATGCTTGTAAACCGGTTGCGCGATAAAGCATGCCACCGTCACGTATCATCATTGCGACAGTTAAAAAATTAGGGACATGTTTCGTAGTGAGTGTATCGACTGTATAATTATGTACAGTATTCACTAAGTTTTCTTTGAAAATTAATGTATTTTCGGATTTAATAAAACTATATCCTCTATGTTTTAAAATTGTATCCTTCGGTTTAATAATGTACAGTACACTATATCCCCTACGTTTTCAAAATTAATGAAAAACAATAAATGAATAAAATAACTTTCAGACACTCAATAATCCGGCACTTCCGCAGATCCGGCACTCATATGTGCCAGGAATGGCCGGATTAAAAAAATGGCTCTGAGCACTATGCGACTTCTGAGGTCATCAGTGGCCTAGAACTTAGAACTAATTAAACCTAACTAACCTAAGGACATCACACACATCCATGCCCGAGGCAGGATTCGAACCTGCGACCGTAGCGGCACGCGGTTCCAGACTGAAGCGCCTTTAACCACACGGCCACACCGTGGCCGGATTAGCGAGAGTCTAGTGTATTATGTAATTGCCGGAAAGGGCAGACATTTTATTTGAAAGTCTCTGCCTGGTACGGCAGATAAATACGATATCGCAGTGCCTGTGTTCTTAAGAAGTACTACCCAATGTTCCTTCGGACATGCCTTTCATAGTACTTCTTATCAACACAGGCGCCTAGAACCGCACGGCCACAACGGCCGGCCCGAAAATAGTGCATACCATATTTCTTTCAGATATACCCGACAAAAAACATTTCGTGGTCGTGGGGTATGGCAACGTACGTCTCACTATTGCAGGATGCTGAACTTAAGCAACAGATTAGACAGACGTGGCACAAATGCTTACGCTCCCAAACGATGTATCGGGAGCGGATCATTTGGTGGACCGAATATGCAAAACCTGTACTTCGTAAATGCATTATACAGTACGCAAAAGCCCAAGCACACTGGCGCAAACAAACGGCAGAGTATACTTCTGTTTGCGAGACCTTTATCAACACCAAATGGCCTTTCGGCAAACATACTCAAACTGAAACGCTTTAGCCGGCCGCGGTGGTCTAGCGGTTCTAGGCGCTCGGTCCGGAATCGCGGGACTGCTACGGTCGCAGGTTCGAATCCTGCCTCGGGCATGGATGTGAGTGATGTCCTTAGGTTAGTTAGGTTTAAGTAGTTCTAAGTTCTAGGGGATTGATGACCACAGATGTTAAGTCCCATAGTGCTCAGAGCCATTTTTTTTGAAACGCTTTAAGTCGAAAACAACCGCCCTAGACCGACAGTGTCTGGATGGGGTGTATACGCGATGTCGAGGCAAGGACGACCTTATGCAGGAACGTACATCATTATACCAAGTAATAAGGGAAACACATAGAGGGAAACAGAGAATAATAACCGCGATGGCGGTCGATTATGGAGGAGAGTACACTACTCAGACCGCCATAAAACAATATGTGGCGAAGTATTATTGGGATCTCTACGCGGGAATGGAAATAGATAGACGGGACAGTGAAGAACTTTTAGCAAACGTTACGACGGGAATACGTGAGGAGGATAATCCAACATGTAACTCAGGATGAAATAAAAACCATAATTAACGACGCTCCGAGGAACAAGTCAGCTGGTCCCGATGGAATCCCGGTCGAATTTTATGCACGCATGAGCGGTATAATAGGAAATGAGCTCACATACGAGGTGCGACAATAAAGTAATGAGACTGATGTGGAAAAAAAAATGTTGCTTACCGTTTTACTCATGCTTAGTGTTGTCTCCTTCAAAGTAGTTCCCTTCTGATTGCACACACTTTTTCCAGCTCTTCTGCCATTGATGGTAACATTTCTGGAACTCATCTTCTGTAATATCCTCCAAGACCCTCGTCACAGCTTTTTGGACATCTTGTGTTGTTTGAAAATGGTGTCCCTTGACCGCCGTTTTGACTCTTGGAAATAGAAAAAAGTCCCACGGAGCGATATCTGGTGAATAAGGTGGCTGTGGTAGAACTGAAATTTGTTTTGAGGTTAAAAACTGGTGTACTGTCAGAGCAGTACGGGATGGCGCATTATCGTGATGCAGAATCCAATTATCAGCAACGTTGGCACGGACACGAGGAACTCTTTTACGAAGTCTTTCTAAAATTTCTTTGTAGTAATATTGGTTAGCTGTTTGTGCAGGAGGCACCCACTCTTTATGAACAAATCTCTTGGAATCAAAGAAACACACAAGCATGCATTTCACTTTTGACTTTGACATGCGATCTTTTTTTGGTCTGGGTGATCCCTTTGAGCACCATTGCGAACTTTGACGTTTTGTCTCTGGATCGTACTGAAAAAACCAACTTTCATCGCCAGTGATAACACGGCTCAACAACTCTGGATTGATATCCGTTTGCTCTAACAGATCGGCTGCCACATTTTTTCGTGTTTCTCGCTGTTGTGGCGTGAGATTTTTGGGGACCATTTTTGCACAAATCTTTCTCATACCAAGATCTTCAGTTATTATTAGATGAACCGTTTCTCGATTGACGTTCAGTTCCTCTGCAAACATTTTCACGGATAATCTTCGATCAGATCGTACGAGTTCACGCACCCTGGCCGACATCCGTCCGTGAGGTTGATGGTCGTCCACTGCGGTCTTCATCTTCAACATCCGTTCTGCCTTCACTAAACATTTTATGCCAACGAAAAACTTGAGCTCTTGACATAACCTCCTCTCCAAAAGCCTTCTGAAGCTTACCGCAAGTTGTAGTCGCGTTTTCACCCAATTTAACGCAAAAAGAAATGGCATATCGTTGCGCAATATTATGCGGTTCCATTTCCGTGACGAGAAACACAAACACGTGTTAACTTATTACAGTGCAACTCAAGATTGAGCAGTTGCATCGATGTGCCACTTGGACTAGAAGCAGTTTATAGACCAAGGTCAAAGATATTGTGCCTACGCAAGCCTGTAGGGTTTCCACATCTTGCACATGGTTCAAATGGCTCTGAGCACTATGCGACTTAACTTCTGAGGTCATCAGTCGCCTAGAGCTTAGAACTAATTAAACATAACTAACCTAAGGACATCACACACATCCATACCCGAGGCAGGATTCTAACCTGCGACCGTAGCGGTCGCTCGGTTCCAGACTGTGGCGCCTAGAACCGCACCATCTTGCAAAGAAAATCAGTCTCATTACTTTATTGTCACACCTCGTATATGTACAATGAGTTATTAACTAACGAAGCGATCCCTCCTATATTTACTTATTGTAATCATTCCTAAAAACCAAGCAGAAAGAGTATTCACGATTTAAAACCACTCACCTTACTCGATGCTGACTTTAAGATTCTCAGTCACATGCTGAACAGAAGGATGAAGCCCCTCCTGCAAAATGTCCCAGGTACTTACCAAACGATTGCAGTAAAGGGTAGATCAATGCTAGATACCTTATTTAGTTAAGTGACAATAGTCTTTCCTTATTGTTTCTAGATTTTGATAAAGCCTTTGATAAGATCAATCATGGTTTCTTGTTCATCACCATGCAGAAAATGGGTTTCAGCGACCACTTTATAACTGTCATACGTAAATGTATCAGTGGTATTTTTTCAAGGTTTAAAATCAATGGGCAACTGGCTGAAACATTTCCAGTTCAACAATCGGTACGCCAAAATGTCCACTGTCTATGACATTATATGCGGTCGCGGTGGAACCTTTGCTTTCGACAATACACCAGAAATTGAGAGGACTACAGAGCTTCAACATTAAGACAGTTTATTCTGGCGACATAAGCATTATTGTACATTCGAATAGTGAGGTCGATGAAGAGCGACGTTTGGAACACCAGTACTCACGATCCTCTGGCGCAAAACTGAATCTTCAAAAATTCAAAATAATGCATCTCGGTTCTTACAGTAGGGCAGTAAGTGGGCACTGTTTGGATATAACTCAAGAGAGACTCCAACTCAGATTGTGGTTAAGGGCGAATCCGAAGCTCATGGCTATGAACAGTTGGGAGCAGAAACTTAATTTCATCAGAGCCTTGCTGAAGGACCATAACATGAGACCGTTAGACCGAGTGCAGAAAGTTCACTTTATTAATACATACATGCTCAGCAAAGTAGATCATGTTGTAGCAGTCTTACCGATACCGCGCGTCACCGCACAAAAAATACAAGTTGCAGCGTGTTAGAACGTGTGCAAACAAAACATCTTCAAAGTCTCCATCCACACGGCGACTTTGCAGAGGCACAACGGGGGACTTGGAATTGAAGACGTTAAACCTATATGTGACGCACTGTTTCTAATTCGTGTTTTTAAACTAATACATGCCACTAAGATAGGCATTACGAAACTTCCATTCCTCTTCTTAGATCTTGGGTACAGGAACGCTCCTGTTAATGTAGCACATATAGACTCCAGCCTAGATTACGTCCGAAAGTACTGTGTCGATTCGAGCTATATAAGACTTCCGCTAGCACAAACCAACACTAGAACCGTCTATAATTATATTACTAGAAATTGTCTTCACAACCAAATTCAGGTAAAATATCCTGCTAAAAACTGGATAAACATTTGGAAAAACATCAACAATAAAATTCTACCAAGTGGAGTCAGTGCCGTACGGTATGACGTCGTAAATGAAGCCATACCCACAGCCGAACGACTATGGAGAATTAAATGGAGGCCATCTCCATACTACGACAAATGTCAGCTTGTAGAAACTGTAGCGCACATGCTCTTATGTGGAAATAGAATCAGAATTTGGAACTGGACTAGGAAGAAATTTTCACTTGTCAACAGAACCGCAGAAAGTCACATTCCGATAACTGAAGCTTTACAACCCGACTGGAAATGTTACCTGTCTGCAAAGAAGAACAGTTGTCCGTGGCTTCTGGGACAGTTCGTGTTTTACGTGTTAACGAACAAAACTTCTAACTCAGAAGAGTACATGTTTTATATTGCAGAAGATCGTTTCAAGTTGCAGAAGAATAACAAATAAAAGGAATGGTTTCAAAAAATTTTATCTGTTGATTTATGTAGGATACATAGAGGTGGAAAATTTTATCAGAATACTATTCTTGCTCTTTTCTTATTCCTGGAATCTTCTATTGTGTTGGTTCTAAAATGAGAACTGTTCTAATTTGACAAAACCTCTGCGGCTCCGAATTTTCTTTCATTTGTTGAAAAATAAATGGCTTCCTTACAGATGTCATATCCATCCAATGCATGATAACTTAAATTGTGAAAATGTTTTTGAATGAATGTTTGTTATGGATTTTTCCACCACCTTTTCGCCTGTTATGAGTTATGTCCTACAAGGAACTCACGTCATTGGAAGTGGCAGTCTGTTATTTATTTTACCTTCATTACTACTTCTGTTTGATCTACAGTTAACGCATATGCGGGAATACATGGGAACAATGGAGCAACTCAGTGACAGCTATGGGGGAGGCATTATGGCCAGTCCTCGGATCTTCGACTCCTCCCTCTTTGCCTCCGCCAGCCTGGTGTTGAAAGTCTTCTCAAAGCTAATAAAAAAAAAACAGATATATTACAAAAAAATGTGAGTGGGTGACGGGCATGGGGGGCGGCATCGTGGCCAGGCCTCGTAATTCTTGGCCCCTGCCCTCTTTGCCGCCACCTGCCTCGCATTCACTCACATAAAAAAAACAGCGGCATAATGGCCAGCATTCCTGTAATCTTTAAAGAAGAAAAAAAAAGAAGAGATGGCGCAGCGGTTAACGAGCAGTTGTTGACGGAAAAAAGAAATAGCGTAGCTGATAGCGCACGAGACTGCTCAGCCTTTGGCAAGAGTCCCGGCTCCGCACAAATGTTTCACTGTCGTCATCCCCTTATACAGCTGATGGTTGTCCGTGTTCGCAACTGTGAATGCATTTCACGTATTGCATAACGCCTGTAGTAGCTGCGGTGCCTGTTCCTTCGGACATGAATACATTGTTCTTCTTAACAACACAGTTACTGTAATATCGCTACGTTTCCTTATTTTGGCATGGGAAGCCGCCTCTAAGTGTGTGATAATAATTTCTACACTTCTCTATTTTATGCCAGTAACGGAAACTGACGGAAATGATGGCGACATCCTGAGGCTTAGCCCAAACTGTCAAATCTGCACACTTATTGCGGGTGTTGTTATCTTTCAACATGCAGTTCTGCAACATTGCCTTAAATTCAGCAACCAGAATCAAACTTTTCCGGAAAGCTAGGTCGCCAATCTTAGGATTATTTCGAGAGCCCGATAAAGAAAAAACAGCAAGGTAGTCCACCATACTTGACAAGATTAGACAGCACATTTTGCTATGCCACAAGCTGCTCTAATCACCACATTTTTACGCCGCCAGTGGAGACATTGTTTGATTAGGTCAGGGGTTTCCAAACTTTCTAGTCCGCGGGCCACATTGACTCCTCCACGAAGTCATAAGGGCCAAGATCTACCTAGTGGGATTAAAGCACCCTAGCACTCCATGATCACCGTAATTTAAAGCTAAAGGAAAGATAAAATCGCAAAAATCGAAGGTTGTGGGAATAGCTAGCACTGAAACGAACTATGATTTTTATTTAATTACATAATTTTGATTGGTGGACGTACCTGACCGAAATTCTGGCGTATTTTATTCTGGCGAATTTCACCGACAAAAAAGTATGTCACTGCACATTCTTCACGAAAGCGCCCTGCAAAGTTAACGAAATCTCAAAATCATTGTTAGCAACACTATTACTGCAAGACGTAACAGAGGTAGTGTATGTCAACGTATTGTTATTTCAAGCAGCGCAACAATAAGTTTAGTTATGTAGTCTTGTAGCGAGTTGTTGTTGTTGTGGTCTTCAGTCCTGAGACTGGTTTGATGCAGCTCTTTATGCTACTCTATCCTGTGCAAGTTTCTTCATCTCCCAGTACCTACTGCAACCTACATCCTTCTGAATCTGCTTAATGTATTCATCTCTTGGTCTCCCTCTACGATTTTTACCCTCCACGCTGCCCTCCAATGCTAAATATGTGATCGCTTTATGCCTCAGAACATGCCGTAAAATATACGAGCGTGGGGACGCTTAAGGCTCGGTAGATGCAGGCAGCGGTTAATGACCCGCGAAGGGCCGTAAAAATGGCGAAGACTGTTCTGCGCCCGCAAGAGGCGTTACGTCGTCGTCAAAACAGTCCCGTCGCGGTCTTTCTTCCTCTCTTACTGCTGCTGCCCGATCCTTCCACTTTTTACCAATTCGGTACAAAAAGCATGGGAAGATCGAGAGAGCCATTTTAGACGTAGTGTGTTAATCTAAGCTACCGCGTTTAATTACCTACCGTCTGGAATGGCTCTCGTGGCACGGTTGTGTGTCTTAGTTAATTCGATGGAAATCCGATTCGAAACTCAGGCTGGCGCACTGATTTATCTGTCAAACACACATACCAAAGAGATTAAGGCGACTGTTCATCCCTGAGATTGGCTTGCAGCAGTTCGCCATTCCCCTTCTTCTGTTTGCCTTCCTCTTTATTTCCGCGTATGTAGTGTGTCCCACATCATTCATAATCTGCTACATGAATGACACCCTTGGTCGTCCCTGGCTATTCTTCCCTCAGTAGCTTCTTCTGAGATATTCATCTGACAGAATTACAATTTCCTTGACATGTACGAATCTCAAATTTATATTTGATAATGATAGAAGCTGAAGAAATGAATTAAAACTTGTACCACAGTTGGGACTTCAAGCCAGTTCTCCGGCTTACTAGGGAGGTGTGCCAACCACTACACCACCATAGCAGCATGGTTAATATAGTTGCACAGACTACCCTAGGCAACTCCCTGCGAAATACGAACTCCAATTCACGCCTTCAGCCCATTTTCCCCTTCTTAAGTCGTCACTAAGAAGACCAAAACGGGTCGTCTGTCCAGTAAACGGGGAACCTGTGCTCAAGTACTGGCTAGTGCACAAGTTTTAATTCGTTTCTTCGGCTTCTATCATTATCAAAGATAAATTCGAGATTCGTACATGTCAAGGAAATTGTAATTCCACCAGATCAATAGCTCACCTGCGCCGGAGGTGCAGGCAGGATTTCCCCATCACATACAAAGCTGAGGTGTTATTCCAACATCGAAGATCCCCAGCAGTAGTGACGATTTAAGAAGTAAAAATGAACTAACGGTGTGTATTGAAGTTTGTGTTAGGGAGGGCATTGGACTAGAGTAGTATATGCAGCGGTGTTAGTCGTACTGCTATGGGGGTATAATGGTTATCATATCTGCCTAGTATGCGGAAGACCTCGGTTCAAGTGCTGGCTGTGGCACGAATTTTAATTCATTTCTTCAGCTTCTTTCACCTTCTGATATAGTTCCAGTGATGTTATTGTGTCTCAAAATGTATCCTACGTGTTTGTCTCTTCTTATCTGCATAAGTCTCCGTAGAGATCTGGTTTTCTGTACTGTTCTCAGCACCTATTCACTGGTAACTCTTTCCCTCTAGCTGATGACCTTCATCGTCCTTCTATAGCACCAAATCTCCAGGGCTTTTAGCCGACTTCTCTCTTGTTTTCCAATTGTCCAGGTTTCACATTCATATAGGACCACACTCCAAACAAATGCTTTCATAACCCGTCTTTTTATTTCCAGACTGATGTTCTTCCTGATGAATAAGTTCTTCCACAAATGAAACGCAATTTTGGCCTGTTGTATTCTGCTCACAATTTCTTTCCGGCTTCTACCATCCCTTGTAATTCTGCTCCCCATGTAGGTAAATTCCTCCACCATTTCTGGCTCCTCTCTTCCAATTCATATTCTTAAAGGTTCGTAGTCTTCTTCAGCACTGCATACCATCACCTTAGTCTTCCCTCGTTTATGCTCATACCATACTGACTGCAGAAAATCCTTTCCATTGTGCCGAGGACCTTTTCAAGATCTTTCATATCCGTGATCACACTAACAGACTACCATCTGTCTTCTGCCGATTAATATCGAACTGCCCCCTCAGCGGTTTCACTAACTTGGTCTACAGCTCCCTGGATGTAAATGCTGAGTATAAGAGGAGGAGGTGCACATCCCTATCTTACGCCTTTTCAGATTTTTGGTTCTTGTTCCTGACGAAAATTCCTGGTCACAGCCACTTTGTTCTTATAGAAGCTGTGTATCACTCGCACGACTTTGTATTTTAGAGATGCTTTCTTCGGCACTCTGAACATCTGTTGCCAGATAACAGTATCAAATGTCCTTTCCAGGTCCTCAAAGCCAATATAAGTTGCACATACAAACAATTAATTTCTTGTGTTACATACCGCCTAAATTAATCTGAAATTCCAACTTGCAACTGGCACCAACTCGTACTAGTAGTGCTCTTGATGGAAGGTTTGGTTTCTGTACTTAACAGCGAGATACGTAATTTCGTAACTTGATTATCTGGAGCATCAATTAACACTCCTCAGTCCGACAGCCTTTCCGGTAGTAAGCATTTGTTCTCTCCGCGCGCGATAAAAATTTCTCCAACATTCTGTACGACTTGCAGTAATTGTTGTTGCTCCGTGTACCGCGACAATTCACTAGTTATTCGGAAATGTTCCTAATATTTGGAAGCATGGCCAACACGCCTCGTCCTTTCCATCTGCTTACACGCTTGCCAACCAAATGAGACCGACTCTGAAATTTTTTCTGAGTAAATGCAGGTAGCGAAATAACCACTAAACTACTAACATCTCTACCAGGACACAGTAACTGACGATTCTAAACAGCGAGGTCACTTGACACACGTTTTCAGCCCTCGCGGAAGGAACGTCGCTGATTGTTGTGGGAAGTGCGCGCCATTTGTTTTGATAGGCGAGTGGCGACAGCTGTCTGTGTCGAAGCGAGCTGCGGTGGTCACCTTTGTGCAATGGGTGGTTACTACAACGCGATGGTGGCAGCAACTAGACGGTAGATCCGATAGAGATCCGCGCGAACGAGCGTCATTGTGGCGACCATGAGAACAGACCATTCACTATGTGTTCCACATTACAGAAAGTTCACGAATGACTGACTAAAGTGGCTGCCACTAGAGGTGGCAACTCGCTACAACAGTACCCCAAAAACGAAATCCACGTTACAGTTAATAACTGAAAAATATTAGGCGGTGAATTAGAAGACATGAAAAGTATTCGCAGTTGCGAATACGAACAACCACCAGTTGTATAAGGTAATGATGACAATGAAAATTTTAGCCGGACGGGGATTCGAAAGCTGAGCGGTTATAGGCGCTACAGTATGGAACCCCGCGACCGCTACGGTCGCAGGTTCGAATCCTACCCCGGGCATGTATGTGTGTGATGTCCTTAGGTTAGTTATGTCTGAGTAGTTCTAAGTTCTAGGGGACTGATGACATCAGAAGTTAGGTGCCATAGTGCTCAGAGCCTTTTTTTGTGATTCGAACGCGAATTTCCCGCTTTATGCGAGCGGTCGCTTAAGCCGTTTTTTTTTTTTACTAATTTGTGCTGTTTGGATCTCATTTTGTTCTACAGTGTTCGTTGAATTTGTTCGGGGCGGACGTCCGATGACACCCGTTCAGGTTCTTCGTTGATCCGTTCACTCCGTGTGTGTTTTTTTTTTTTTTTTTTTTTTTTTTTTTTTTTTTTTTTTTTTTTTTTTGCAGAGGATAGCTAATCCTCTGACCGAGCACGCTGGGCTACCGTGCCGGCATTATTTTTTTAAATCAAATGATCGTATGGCATTGTTGGCCGGGAGGCCTCATTCGGAGGAGTTCGTCCGCCGTATTGCAAGTCCTTTTCAGGCGACGCCACATCGGCGACTTGCGAGTCAATGATGATGAAAATGATGATGAAGGACACACAACAGCCAGTCCCCTGCCGGGACTTTGGCTATCAGTGCACGACTGACAGCCAGATCGAAATTTCCATGTGTCGTCGTTCCTGCGTCACAGTCTGTACGCGTGCACACTTCGTGTAATTCCCATGAGTCGTGGACGGATAGCCAAAGCGATTAAGGCGACCGCTTGCATAAAGCGGAAAATCAGGGTTCGAATCGCTGACCGGCACAGATTTTAAGTATCGTCATTCCTTTATACATCTGATTGTTGTTTGTATTTCATAACGACTGAAGTCGTTCTCCGGACAAGCGCGCGCATGCGAAAGAAAAATGAATCTTTCTTCTGCAGTATCGTAATTACAAGACTGGTGGACAGAAAGAGATTGCGCGATTTTTCATGTGATTGAGTGTTGTTCAGAGACAGCGAACCAAGCAGTGAGCAGCTGCGGTGCTCTGTTAGGCATTTTACAGTAATAAGAAACGTAATGTTGTAGTGGGAACAACGTGCTTACGCGTGCAATGAACCTAATAGCGTCTCACTCTCGCATGACCGGTGAACAAACGCGCGTCTGGTGACCACACTGGCAACGTGACTCAGTGAAGATTTGACACTGACAACCGGCAGGTATGAAGCTCGAGCAGCTAAGCCGTTCAGTGCGTGCGATCTTCCGAGGACATTCGAGAGGGCGTTCGTAACCTGTGCGCTGGGTCTGCCGGGCCACTCGATGTCTCTGTAGCTCCAATCAGGGCCGGTTTAACCCTTTGGATACTAGTGGGATCTGCCTCATACACCTGTTTTATTAATTTTTTTGAAGTACCAGTCCGTAGAGAATTGATGAATGGCAGTTGACCCTGAACGTAAATAAATGTAACATACTGCTCACACATAGGAAAAGAAATTCACTACTGTACTGCTACACTATCGATAACAAACAGCTAGAGACAGCGTCTGCCGTAAAATATATAGGCGTAACTGTCCACAGCGGCCTTAAGTGGAATGACCACATAAAACAGTTAGTGGGAAAAGCAGAAACAAGACTCAGATTCATCGGAAGAATCTTAAGGAAATGTAACTCATCCACGAAAGAAGTGGCTTATAAGGCGCTTGTTCGCCCGATTCTTCAGTATTGTTAATCGATCTGGGATCGCTATCACGTAGGAGTGATGGAGGAGATGGAGAAGATCCAACAAAGAGCGGCGCGTTTCGTCGCGCGATCGTTTAGTTGGCGAGAGAGCGTTACGGAGATGCTAAACAAACTCCACTGGCAGACGTTACGAGAGAGGCATTGTGCTGCACGGTGAGATTTACTATTGAAATTTCGGGACAGCACTTTTCAGGAGGAGTCGAACAACATATTACGGTTTGCAGATATCATATAGTACTTACCACCATCTGCTACCAAAGATCTCTGTTATTTCTGGCAGTTACCTGTTCTTCTTCTTTTCCCTGGCGCTCATTCCGTCTAGTAGAGGGTCCACTTTTCAGGATTGGCAAATTTTATTTATTAGAATCACTTAAGGGGCTCCGGAAAGGCTCAAAATCATGAAAAGCTCAATTTTTACTTTTTTGCGTTTTCTGAATCTGCAGACTATTACCTTTTAATAGATATATAATTTATTCAGTTCCGAAGACTACAACTATTTTTAAATTTTTTTTGAAATGTGTTCTACATGGGCGTGACCCACGGTGGCGCTGTTAAACTGCTGTCAAATGGTGTTATTATTAACGTCCGTGTTCATCAGGTATATTTTAGTGCTGTGAGATAAAGTATGTGTTGTGGCTAACCTGTGATGGTTCAATATATATCGCTGGTGTGATTGTCGATTGTTTCATGTTTATTTACTCTGTCGTTATCTCGAAAATATTCGTAATTAATTCTGTTTCTTGAGTCTCTGTTTTGTTGAAGTATAATAATGAGTAAAAGTAAAGTTATTAGAAATCCTCTGAAGGCTTTTAAGAAAAGGAGAAATGTTGGAAAGCCAAAGGTATGTGTTATTACTGTAAACAATAAAGACGATAACCAAGTGAGTGAACCTAACCTCTCAAGTACACCTGCCCATAGCAGTCGAAGTGGGAAAGAAAATACTTCACAGAAGAAGCTTGGTTCAATGAGTGAAAACTATGAATGTTTTATGGGCCAATCGGATGTGAATGAAATATTTGATATGTCGATTCTCAAAGGAATTTTTTCAAACTGTGTAAGATGTATTCATTGTAGTGAAGTTGGTCTGGAACTCTCCATAATAAAGCACGAAGGACTTGCTAGTGAAATACAACTGAAATGTGATAAGTGTTCATACATGACCACCTTTTGGAACAGTGTTGCAGTAACTGCAACTGAAGAAAATGGTAGCAAAATCTACGAACACAACAACGAGCGATGCTTGCTTTAGACAAGGAACGCCTTCGGGCTGCAGACAGGGCTGTAAAGAGTCTAGAAATACAAGCAAGAGTAAATAGGAGGAGGAACAAGAGGAAGCTGGAGGAGGAGTTTGCAGAGGATGAAGATAATCCATCCTGTGGACCTGGAATGCACTAAAAAGTTAATCCAATCTTTGTCGCTCGATTCCCAAAACTTTTATTTTCTCATACTAATTACATGTTTTCTAAGGATCTTCCAAACATATTTGTTTCAAACTTTCAGTAAATGTTACATAGTACCTTCTGCATAATTTAACACAGCCTTTTTCCAAAAAACTGTATATTTTTGAATATATAAATAAAAAATTGCAAAAAAATGTTGTGAATTTTCATTACAATTGAAAAAAAATCATCTTTAATAACTGAACTAAAATTTTGTAAAATCCCTGTGTTAAGTTGTAGCCCATATTCCAATAAATAATCTGTAAAAAGTTCAACTTCCTACCTCAAATGCTTTGTGAGGAAAGATGTAATTTATAAGCGTTATTTTAACATTGCAAGTATAGGGCGTTCCGGAGCCCCTTAAGTGCTTGGCGGGACGCCAAACTTGAGGCCACAGTCGTCAAGGTTACATAAGAAGGAGGGGGGCTCGTATTTGCCATCCGTCTATGTATCGCCTAAACTTTGTTTTGTGTGTTATCGTATTCTGACTGAGTGTGCGTCGTATTCTCTGCGGCGGACTTTAGACACCAGTCCAGCATTTGCCTAAACGAGCGTGGGAAACCGCCTAAAAACCGCACTCGAGCTGGTCAGTGTAGCAACCTGCGGTCGTTAACCCTCCGCGCGGATCCGATCCTGTTCTTGTTCATCTCCCCGTTCCGCAAGCTAGCGCACTGTGCGTTGCGCTATACCAGCAGGGTATTATCGTTGCCTGTTTCGATTATCATAAATTATCATCACAGATACAGAGATTTTCAATCACAGTATTTGTGTGGAGGCATACATGTCGTTCAGCCACACCCTACATACTGTAAAAAAAGTAAACTGAAGCTTGCACTCTCGTACTCAAAATCTACACGGTTTTTGGACGATACAGTGTCGTAACCAACGAAAAACTTTAACGCGTCCAGTTTCTCAGTGCTTGTAGAACGTTGGAACAAAGCGGTACTGGACGTCTCAACCACGAGACGTGGTACTGATGATGACGATGATGATGATTGAAAGTTCCTCTCCTCTACTATGAACGCTACTTGTCGAGTTACAGCGGTCTCAGACATCTCTATTAAGGATTCTTGTCGGACTTCAAGAACAGTTTTTGCCATTAATTAGGAAAGATATCCGTGGAGCGAATTACTGACTGTAACGTTTGTCTAGCTTTTAGGCGCACGTGTCGATTTTGTTTCCGCCATCGACGAAGACTGAGGGAAGACTGGAAGCCACTACAGCCGTTAACATACTGTACACCTGTCGCCGAAGCCTAAAATGTGACTAACTGTATAGAGTACTGATCTGTTATCACATGTATAGGAGCGAATGCTGACGACATCATTCGCCTTATGGAGTCGTGTCATTGCGTCCCGTTTTTTCTGGGAATCCTCATTGAAAAACTGACTGACAAAAAAACAATTTGTAATGAAGTTAGAATCGACCTGCATCGATATACTGCCGTGAGAGATTATTCCGCTAGTAACTCCCAGAGGTGGTGCAACATGTCTGAACCGTTGTCTTTTGTACAACCCGGTCCTGTAACTAAATCCAAGTTTTACCAACTCACCAACACATGACTTCCATTACTTCTCGTTGCAAGAAGGCAAGGTGCTCTATTATATATTAGGAAGAGGTCTGTGATGCGTTTCTGCGGCCACGTAACAAGCCAAGAAGCGAAGCTAGCAGCTCATAGTACTAGTACAATGAGGTCCTCAGTGCTTAATGTTCAATGATCTGTCTTCTAACAAAACACTGATCATTTATTTTAAGAAAGTTGCACTGAATCACTGACCCACATCTATAGTTATAGACTATTGCTTACCTTGCTCTTTCGCTGGTGCCACGTTGTCTTCTGTGGGATATGACGCTGGTCTCGGATCCTGTTTCCGATACGAAGAAATATACACTGGTGTAAATATTGTCTTAGTCAGGGGGCTTCCAATGATCATTCAGTGAAATCATGTTGAATTTGAAAAAAAACTCTATACTCACTAATATTTGCACACATTGAACTATTAACAAAAGATGACTGTGTGCAACATAATACATAATCAAAGAGTTTACAACCTTGTCAATAACAATCGCTGGTATGTAACTGAACAATTAATAAAAATGAATTTACAGAAATTTGAATAAAATGCTTCATCATTAATTCAGGTATGTTTAATATGGATATTTAAATATGGAACAACTGATTTTTATGAATAAATGTATATACGAAATTATTTATATCCAACTCTACCTATCGATACTCTTTGATCTATTATTGTGCTACTAACTTCATTGCATTACAGTACCTACTGTACTTTATTGTGATTCTGCAGGTCTCATTCCTATATTCTAATCTGCACGTATTACCAAAGCCCCTCGCCGCATTTTTTTTCTTCAGCCGAATCTCAGGAACTACCATATACGGTTTCCAGTAATAGGCAATCTGATTCACGAGGAAAGTATGTGTGTATAATTTATCACTATTTCGTGCAAACTGGCGGAACTATGTCTATCAAAGTCCCTCGCCGCTTTTTCCTGTCTGCACGTGAAGGCTAATCATAGGAACTAGTATATGGATTCTGACACGACTTTCGTTACTGAACAGACTGATTCACGAGAAAGTTTTGTGGTTATTATTTGTTACAGCTACGTCAGACATGTTACTGGGACGTCGTTATTTACAAGGAACCCCTTGAGTGCGAGGACGCAAATTCCGTCTCTAGTAAGCCTCATTTGAAAGTGTTGCGTTAACAATCATCACAGAAAAATTTTAGCTGCTAATGCCTCACCATGCGCATAAGGAAGGCAACAGAAAATGAATGTGCTTGAGGTGCAGAGATCAACCTTTTGTGGGATGTATGTACTATATTTCACAAAATGTTCATTGCTGACATTCAAGAAATGTTCAAATCAAACCATTAATTTGCACAATGAACACGGAATAAAAATCGCGTGTCACAGTGATCACAAAGGTTCGCACCATCTAGATCGCAGGCAAATTCCTTGGAAGTCACAAACCGCGCAGGTCGTGCAGCTTGGTATCAGCTCTTAAAGAATGCATGTAGAGTCATACTGGTGTAACGGTATGATGAAAACTGATGAAATGTGACTGCATGCTATCGGATGCGAAATAACTTGTACAGCTTATCGTGAAACTGGTTACCCTTTAAAGCGCCGCTGCAGATAGTGCGATAATATGTTTTATAGGCATCGAAAACAAAAATCCAGAAGCTGCATTGGTCCAGTGTATCCAAGTGGTATGAACTGCAATGTCACACTCCCAGGCCCGGAATCAAGGGAAAGCAAGTTATTTTGACCAGCTTTAGGCCGAAAGCAGTGCTTTGGAAGGTAGGAGGCGAGGTACTGGCGGAGGTAAAATTGTGAGCACGGATCGTGAGAGGTGCTCGGTAGCTCAGTTGGTTGAGCACTTGCCCGCGAAACGGAAAGGTCCCGAATTCGAGTCTCGGTCCGGCACACAGTTTTAATCTACCAGGAAGTTTCAAAATCAGCGCACACTCCGCTGCAGAGTGAAAATTTCATTCTGGAAACATCGTTGTAGTTCTCATACGACCATTTCTTACTGCCCTTGTTAGATCACGTTCACGATAAAGAATGGCTCTGAGCACTACGGGACTTAACAGCTGTGGTCATCAGTCCCCTAGAACTTAGAACTACTTAAACCTAACTAACCTAAGGACATCACACACATCCATGCCCGAGGCAGTATTCGAACCTGCGACCGTAGCAGTCGCGCGGTTTCGGACTGCGCGCCTAGAACCGCGAGACCACCGCGGCCGGCCACGATAAAGAATCTTAGGGGTTAGAGCACCTCCAACTTCCCACAGCACAATAAATTACTTTCCAGCCCATGTACTATCCAGATTAAATGTCAGCATAGTTGTATGCAAATGCGTTAAGACATTGATGTTAGTTAATTGTGATACAACTCTCTCGGTACATATAATTTCCGGGGTTTATTTCATATGCATTTCCTTTTCTCATCCCGATTAATAGGAGGTGGAAATAAAAAATGAAAATAAGAAAAAACCTTAATGAACAATGGGGTGAGTTTGTTTACCTCATCTACAAATTTTCGGGCTGATTTCGCAGTTTGCTGTGCATCACCAATATGCGAGCATACATGGCTACCCTTGAAATCACTGTAATCTATGTCGCGTAGAACTTGATGTGCATAAAGAACTATGTCATTACCACACACATCCAGTAAATTGTATCGAGCATCCTTGAAACACACAGACGCCACTTTTTGTAACAAGTGCGCCTTTTCCTCCCTTGAGTATCCGTAGTTTTCTTATGCGCTACACGGTCATATTGCTGTGGACTTATTCGAAATCTGTTCATAATTGTTTCTTTACTACGCTGCGGTGATCTTCCGCGTACGTAATTCGCACAGCGATTATTCTTTACTGGGGTTCGCTCGAGACGGGATTTGTGGCTGCCTGTCCGACAAGGATGAAGAACTACATAGCCCGACAGCTGTTCCAGTGTCACATTCACTTATTAAGCACATATCGTCATCGAGCGTATACGACACTTCCTTTTCCACTGACTCATCTTGCAGAAAGCTACTATTTCATCTGGCACTTTTTATCACTCTATGAAATTCCATTGGGTTTTTTTTTCTGACGAAATGTCAACTTCGGCAAACGTTGTTGTAGATATAATGCAATGTTTGCCTTGTTTATCGCGCAATTGCTCTGCTTTGTATCGACATCACTAGCACTGTAGCATTGTTGTGAGTTTCTCGTCTACTAAACAGTTCAACTACGCTCCGTAACCTTATGCGGTGCTTACCGTTGAATACCTCCAGTTCTGCACCCTTTTGCCATTGGCAGCCAATATTGTGGTTGCATGGTCAACAATGTGGGGCGTCGAATGTCGTAAACATCGGTAGTCTTCTGCGACCACACATTGAAGGGGTTCCTTTTTAGTGCTAGCCATGTGAAGCCGGCGCATATCGCTAGTCTATACCATGCAAGCCACCACACAGTGTATGGCGGAGGATACTTCTAGCAGTGTCTTTTTCTGCCCCAACCATTATTCAGTCCGCAAATAACGTGTGGTAAGAATAATTGTGGGTAAAGATCCGTATCAAGTAATACACAGTTCGACTGTTCCTGGAAGGTTTGCTTTCAAAGTTTCAGCAGTTAACATCTCCGTGATGCACAATGCCTCTCTTGTGGTGCCTGCAATTGGAGTTTGCTGAGCATCTCGGTAACGCTCTGGCGCCAATGGAACGACTCCGTGACGGAACACACCGCTCTTTGTACGATCTTCTCTACCTCTTCTATCAGTTATACCTGGTAGGGATCCCAGACAGGTGAGCAATACTCAGTAATCTGTCGAGCAAGCGCCTTATAAGCCACTTTTTTCGTGGATGAGTTACATTTCCTCAATATTCTTCCTACGAATGTCAGTCTGGGATCTGCTTTTCCCACTATTTGTTTTATGTGGTCACCCCACATAAGATTCCTCTGTATAGTTATTCGTAGATATTTTACAGTAGATACTGTTTCCAGCGGGATGTCATTAATAGTGTAGCTATACTATAGTGGATTTCTTTCCTGCGTATGCGCAATATGTTAAATTTGTTCACGTTCAGGTTCAACTGCCAGCCCCTCCGCCATTCATCAGTTCTCTGGAGGTCATTCTGCAAATCATTACTGTCTTCTGACGTGCCATCTTCTTACAGGCAACTTCATCGTCCGGGAACAGCATAAAGGAGATTCTGCGGTTATCCTCTAGATCATTGTTATATACACTGTAAACCATGAAGTCCTATCACATGTAGAATGTAGTCCTATCTCGCTTCCTTGGTACAAGCCTACTCCCGAAATTACCTTTAGATATGTAGGGTTTGTTAAATTACGAGCGACGTGTTGAGTCCTTTCTGCAAGGAAAACTTGAATCCAGTCGCAAATCTGGGCCCATATTCGGTAGCCTCGTATTTTTTGACTGAAAGTCAGTGCAGGACGATGACAAATGCCTTCCTGAACGCAAGGAACACGACACCAACCTGAGCGCCGTTGTCTACAGGAGGAACAAAGCAAGCTGACATTGGCAAAGTCCCTTTCTCCGGAATCCGTGTTGATTTCTTTAGGGGAGAGTTTCATTCTCAACAAACGTCACAGTTCTTCAGCATAAAACATGTTCCATAAATCTACGACAGATTGACATCAACGACATAGGCCTATAATTGTGTGCATCTGCCCTACTATCAGTTTTTAAAACGGGAATGACCTGCGCTTTTTTCCAGTCAATGATCCGACGATAACAGTCTTTCTGTAAATTCATCCTGATTCAGTCAATCGTAAGGAAATACAGAACTTATTAATTGTGCTAGAAAGTTGGAAGGTTAATTGCCGTATGTGTATTGTGTGTATATTGAACCGGAGACCTAGAAACGACGGAGAGACTTCGTCCCCGCCGTAGCCCTCAGTGGTACACATTACACAACCCCACAACAGGCTACAGCAGTCCACCCACCCCACCGCCGCCTCACACCGCACCCGGAGTTATTTAATTGGCGTACTTGCGGACGCTCTGCCCAATTATTTCTATTTTATGCATATCATGGATACAACCGTAGCCTATCAGATAAAGAGTCAGCGACAACTGACCGGTAGTCTGCGTGACGTCACGAAATGAGTGCCGAGCAGCGGGGTAATCCCTCAGGCATGAGGACCATCGCCTGCATCTGAGCTTTACTCGAGTTGTGTTCGTTTTAAGTTTTTCATGCCTTCGTATTGGGAAACAATTCACAAACTGACGAGAATACTAGGTAAATAGCAAATAGCGTATTTTTTTTTTAGTTACTGTGTGCTAGGTCGTACTATAAATTACAGGACGAACAAGGAGAGGAGTACTACAAAATTTTCGTTTCCAAAAGACAGAAACAATCGGGATAAATAGTTGCGAGCATTCATCGTGCAAATTTCAGACTTGGGAAGAATTGTGTACTTTGCACTAAGAATTTCGCTGAGAAGCGCTGAACTACGTTTGAGTGACTTTTCCCATAAAATATCCACGAATTTTGTGTTAGTTTACAGACTTTGTGTCAAAGACACCCCATTGATTTTTTCCCCGATGAACCAATGCATTAGTGACTTAATTAGCGATATTTGTTAGATAAGTTTTACTAGAAAGCTAAAGTTTGTGAAGGAGCAAATTTAAAATAGGTTACTTAATCGAACACAATACTCCCCACAGACTATCCTGTGAGCTTCTTCAGTGTTTTTTTTTTTGTTTTTTTTTTCTTTTAGAAAAGCTTCAGGTAACATGTAGAACGAAGTTGGATTAAAAGCCGGGTTGCTCTTTTAAGAAAGCAATGTAATTGGTTACATCCACATAAGAAAACTGTGAATGTCATTTTAGGTGGATACATATTTTGCCAAAGGCTACTTACCGAGGTGGACATTTAGAAGCAATCTCGGAAAATAATGAAGTTGCTACCAAACTTCAAGTATATATGCTGAGACTTATTTATTTTCCGATAATGGTGTGATTGACCCTTTTTCTCCAAAGGCACGTCATGCAAATAAGCTCAAAGATCTTACTGTGAAGGTCATTGAAATAGCACTAATAGATGTGCGGTAAGTTACTTAACCCTTTCAGACCTGATTTTTTTCTGGATGATCGGACATTTTTCTTGATGTGGTAATGCTCTTAGGTGATTTTTAATCATTTTAGATGCAAGATTTATACAAAAGTATATACCTGTTTTCAAAATGTACTTTGTACACTTGGTTTCTTTTTATGGACTAAAATAACCAATTATGAAATATTCTCTGTTGTAATAAATAAAATGATCATTCAGTAATTACTAGGCATCCACATCCGTGCATTCTCCTGGCTACGAGCTGCTGCGTACTGCTACATTGACATACTTACATTTTCACAGTGGTGTCCAATAGTTGGCAGCAATTGCGCATGATGAAAAGGTGAACGTTTGCAAACGTATACTTCAGGTTTCCGTTGGGGGAAAAATGCTTCTGTTGCAGCTTGGACGTAGTAAAAGCTAATGTACACAGTTGACAGTCTGAAAGGGTCAAATTTTCCATAGAAATACTGATTTACGTGTAGTGGTGTGTGTATGTGTTTTTTTTCAATTTTCATTTTGAATGTTTGCTTTTCTGTGCCATTTGATACGAAAATCGTAATTTTCACGTTAGGTCAAGTTACAGGACTGCATATTACACAAAAGCTCGAAACGGAAACAAATTTTAAGTAATCACCTGTGAGCTAAGTTGCATTGATACGTTGTGTGTGCTTCATCATCATTGACACGCAAGTGTCAACTAAAACACTTGCAATTCGGCTGCCGAATCCCGAAGGGGATATCCCGGCCGATAAATGCCATGCGATCATTTCATTTCATTTCACTGCTAAAAGTGGTTATAATTTTAATTCCCCTTTCTCAGTTCCTCTATAGCTGTTACATAATCTGTGTGAAATGTACAATGTGAGTTTGTTTAGACGTTTGCACCAAAATTTCACACAAGAAATCGCACAGCATACCCCGTCGTGTCTGTGCATAAGCGCTCAGGCCGTGACGTCACTTGGTAGTCGCAGGTCTTTGACGAAGGCCTCAGTGCAACGCGGCCGGACATTGAGAAGCACACGGTTAATGAATCACGCCGAGAAAATCTGTGAGATTGTGGTTAGAAGGCAGAGGCAACTCAGTAGAGCAAAAACCAGTATAACAGGTACCTAGCGATGTGTATGAAGTAAGTGAATTGTAAAAAGAAATGACCGTCAGTCTTAAGGGGCTCTCAGACATTCAGTAATATTGTCAAATTGCCAATATATTGGCTGTCTGAGGGCGTGTATTGACCTATGTTAATACTAAAAATGTTGTCGAGCAATATTGATTGGCTTCAAAGTATTCTCAGTAATGCCAATACATATTGAACGTGTGAGGTCTAGTGTTGACGGTTTGACAGTGTTCTCCAGTCAGATGTTGACAGAGCTTAAGGAACCAGTCACGCAGCGTTAGTATGTACTGTTTATTTTTCAATACTCCTTCGTGTATATCATACCTTAGATTCAGTTTTAAAGAAGTCTTTTGACACAAAAGAATTTTAAAATTTCTATGCAAGGGTAATCTTTGTATATAACACTTTAATGTGGTCAACGGAGGCGTCAATATGACACTACTTAGTTCATTAATACGAAAATATAGTATTGATTGGTGTATTATACAACAGTTTGGAAAGACGCCCGCATTTCGAAATATACGTCATATATCTGCAATGATAGGTAAGAGGTCTGTTAAATGTACGTCAGTCTCATGAAACTATCACAAAGAGCAAAAAAAAAAAAAAAAGTTTTACGTTAATTGCCTGGACAGGTCTTTTCCAGGCAGATATAACTGCTTTACAGGTTTCCACGGAGAATTTTACTAATTGCGCTGGCTGATATTACAGAACTAAACTTCGAGCATTAGAATGACCTGCCTGTCGCCCAAATCTCTCTAAGTTATTCCTCTTGTCGACTGCGACTGCCTCTCCCATTAAGGTATTTTGCTTCTGTATTTTATGTTGTATCAACGCTAATAACTTGACGTACAATGTAGCGCTCATCGGAAAATAATTTATGAAGTCTTTCGGTGTCGTGGTTCTGATTTTAGTCAGAAAAATTAGCGGAGGGGTGAAGTGGACTGGGGTAGTCGTCGTGGGGTTGTGGACCACTGCGGCTGCAGCGGGAACGGAGCCTCTCCGTCGTTTCTAGGTCCCCACATACAATACAATACACCAATACAGTAAATTAACGTAAGACCAGAAGCTCCTTTTTTTTTCAACCATTCTCGTGCCCATTCCGTCTTTTTTCATTGATTTCTGTTGCTCGCAAGCTGTAACTAATATAGCTGCAAAAAATGGCTCTGAGCACTATGGGACTTAACATCTATGGTCATCAGTCCAATATAGCTGCAGCACACGCCTACTTTTGGGTGTCCGGCATCTTAACCTTGTGAAGTTGCGTTGCCAAAGGACAATTTTTGTCATTGTTATTGAAAGCATGAGGTCGCTTCAGTATATTGAAGGTTTGAAACTAGAATTGTCAATTAATAATGAACGTGTGCAAGGAAATTTAGGGACCTGGAGAGATTAACTATCGTGTGTTTTGCGACAGGTTTGTTTCATCCGTCACTTTCGGAAACAGTCTGCACAGCGCGTGTACAAGGCCAGCAGTAGTTGGCTTCTCGGTAGGCCAGCGGCGCGTCTCGAGTAGGAGAGAGAGAATGCGCGTCCGCAGGACCATCAACAGCGGGCCGCAGACGATTAGCATGGGCGAGGAGCGGAGAGGAGTGGAGAGGTGACGCGCTCACGGCCGACCACTACCGCGGTCAGGTGGGGAGAGCCGCGCCGAGCCGCGCGGAGTTGGCAACACTGCGGCAGCTGCGCTGAGCCGCTCCTCAGTTGTCCGTCGCGTGGCTCGCCGTCGGGGCTGTCGCGTTCAGTGTGCGTGTGTTTTCGGGTGAAATAGCCGTTGCCGGTACGGCTCGCACTGCGAATTTGGTTGGTGATTAAGTGGCAATCCGTGTGGCTCCAGTCAGTGTTTGTGTGTTTATAAGTATGAAGCACGGTAAGTGGGTTATGCGCTGCTATGTGATGGGCCGCCCCCGCCTCGTGGCAACGCTGCCGCCGGTCGGATCCGACGGATGGCCTGTGGTGGCCTGGCTGTGTACCTGGCATGGCAGCCACAAGGTCGGCCGGCATTCCAGCCAGGACCCCAGCCCGCGGTCACTTCCCACACGATCAGGCAGGCTATAGCTTATATCCATTTACGAACTCCGCAAGCCTCTGAAACAGAAATGTAATCAAATTTAACGTGAACCACCAATATGTTTATTCGTCAGCAAATTTATGAAATCGATTTACATCCCTCCCTCCCACTTCCGCTCACTACACCATACCACAAAGTTCAATGACTAATCCTTTTATAAAAGCTTGGATCAAACACTTAACTTATGTAAAAAGTGTGGAAACAGTATCCCACTGTACCGTCAAAGATTATAAAAAACGTCTTTTATAAAAAAAGAGGAATTTGATAAAGATCTTTTGCAACGTAATAAGGACTTTCGTTTTACCATCAACTATAGAAAATTGAGGTTCTGTTTTACGGACGGTTCTTGACCCCCAGCCCTCAGCCGTGCATCTGCGGAAGTTCTGTCAGACAGCTGTTACGTAATCAGTTGCTGTTGCCAAAAATGATAGCCACCTTCTAATGTCGTTTGGTGAATGTCAGCTTCGTGTTAACATAAACGGCATTGTTTTCTCCAGACAAATATCGAGTGGCAACCTTCATTTGAGACCAATGTGTAGAAGGATGTGCATTCACCGTGACGGTACTAAGCGAATTGAGTGCGAAGGATGGAGAGACTTGAAAGTAGGCCTACGTATGAAGCAATGTCGAAAATGCTGGAAGTTTTCATTGTATGTCAGTGTTAGGTAGTACTGAAACGGGACTAATAAGATTTTTTAGTTTATCGTGTTACAACGACTACAACCAATGTCGTTAGGTTGGTGTCACAATTTTAAACTGAGTGCAATGTAATACCCATTGTTGCTGCTAATAATGGAGGGAGCTTTGGGAAAAATATGAAAGTCGTTGTGATAACTTGACCTTTCGTCTCCTACCATGAAGCTGATACACGCATTACTTAAACACATCTGGAAATTCAGATATAGGAAATACTGTAAAAATATTTTCTATTGATTTAACGAAAAATTACTACCATCAGCCCTGCGAATTTGTTTTGCGAACCTGAACTTCACTGAATTGTTACGTAAGTGAAACCTTGTGGATTACTGTTTTGTTTTTGATTATCGTTCTCGATTGCGCTCGACGTTCACTGTGGTTTTCTAGTCTTCTTACAGGCTAATGAGAAACTTCCGTTAAGAGATCAACAATTGTTACTCAGTATCGGAATGTTGGGAGTCGAAGTCACTGTATGAGTTTAAACTGACTCACTGGACTGGCATGCTAGTACGGATTTTCCTTGCCAACTTTCCCTGCAGCAATTTCGAACAGCAAAGTGAATCAGCGTAATTCGGTCTATGGATGGCGTAATCATCTCCTGGCGTAAAATGAACCGTGATTCGACAAATAATTGTTTTTACAGTGAATTCATCATATTATATAGCATTCTAGTCAATACACATTAATAACGGGATTTGTAGATGCCACCAGAAAGTTGGTTATTAATAAGTTTTGTGCAAAGTATTCCATTTGAATTTTGTCGCAGGGTACAAATTCGTCAGCACGGGATTGGGGCAAATACAGATTGCCGAACAAAACATAAGTTATACAGCAATCGCTAAAACCATGGTATTGTTTCATTGCGATCAGCCTAGTAATGCTACAACTGGCTAAACGAATGGTGTAAAACAAAGTACTTCTAGAGGTTTGAGAATTACATGATGAATAAAAACTATGAGTGTGAGTGCGAGATTGGGGGGGGGGGGGGGGTTTGTAGGACGGCCACTTCCCCCTACCCATTTGCAGACGCCTATGTACGTGGGAATGTTTCCCACGGGGGAGGCTACCCACAGTTAGGTCACAGCTGGGGCCAACGCTCGCTTGCATTGTGCTGCCACCCTCCCCCAGCGGGGTGGAATAGCAGCACACCTGGTTTACGCTGGCGCATGGCAGCAGTCCAGTGCGTAGCCCTTGGCGTGATCTTCCGGCTCGTTAATTTATCTCCCTCTGGTCACAAGCGGAAGTTCCTTCCTAGCGAAACTGCAGTGACATAATCAGCTGCGCGATGTCGAATTTTGTGATCTGGCGATTCAGTGATAAATAACCAGTTTCTGATTTCATAATTATTTTTGAGTATATGCCGAATATTGATAACAGTACCTGAACTAATGTCAACAAGGCTTGCCGGTAATGCCGCCGTTAGTTTTAGTTAGATAACGTTCTTATTTTCCGCGTACGAGCCGGTCAAGTATATTTAGTTATTACAGAATAATTCGTTGCCATATGCTAAGACAAATACAATTTTTTTTCATGTTATTCTTCCTTTTTGTTTTCGTTGACTTTAACGTGTAGTAAAATATTATACAAATATTGCAAATGTTACGGTATTCGTAGTAGCTTAAGTTCAAGACCCTTGCACTCACTGCTCATATGCATAATTTAGAGCGTAGCAATAACAAAAATGTAATGAGTCAATTTGGCAGCGTAGTGGAAAACATATGAATGCGCATGTAAACCCACGAAAGAAAAAGTGAAAATCAAACCTATGGGACGTTGAACGGCACATGGGAACACGGAATAAAAACTATTTTATTGTGTGGAGAAGAGTAAAAAAGTCTCTCATGAGCTTTCGAGGATCCCACGATGATACTTCAGGGAAAAAAGATTGTAAGTGTACTGAATATGTGATAATGAATTTGCATGTACCAACGACGTTAGTTGTGCTTCTGGTTGTTATGTCGCGTTAGATGAAACTAGATAAATGTCTGTAGTGTTACAACTTAGTTCACGCCGTAGTTTCAGGCATAAAAACCACATAGCGAAATATTTCAAGTCATTTTAATTTTTCAGTCGTCGATGAATTAGACAATTAAATCGATAAACGACTGTACTGTAATGGTATAGCGCCCCATGATCTCTCTCCTTCGTTATGGAAACTGTATTTGTTAGAGTAACATCGCGTTATCTTCAAACAACCCGACAGTTCTAAAAACTACTCAGGACATCATAATGGTTAGGCTATTACCAATACTAAATAAAATGTACTGTGCCGTCGTGTACAAGCGACATACATTTCATAAATTGTAAAAACGGCAGCTATTAGGACTATATAGCGTTAACAAGGAATCTTTTTCTGCAACAGATAGCTTGTTTCGTTTGTTGATGTGAACACATCTTAGGTGGTTTTGGTTGTTCTTGAAGTATTGTTTAGTTTCTTATTCACTTTAATTGCATCTGCATTCCAACATATATCCGAAACCAAACCCATGCAGTTTCTCCTTCCATTGTGAACACTTTTTTACTGAACTCGTAACACAGAAACAAGTGAAAGCTAGTTGTTGGATCGTCAAGACACTTGCACGTCACACAGTGTATTCGTAAAGTTTCTTCACACTGTCAGCGGAAGCCCAGAGCTCTTAGATGTTCTTGTATTAGATATTACTAACGAGATTCTGTGCATATCCGTAAAATGTGGGGACTACTGAAGAACGGGATACAACCCAACCACGTGTATTGTATTTATATTTTCAGCGTGTCTGCTTAATTTTGTATGATTCCAGAAATAAGTGACCAGCGGAACATGACCAGGCCCCTCTCCTCCGTGTTCGGCCGAAACTCACAACACCGAAGTTCTCTGTACGTAATTATGTAGTTGTGTGTACTATATTGTGCATACACGCCAAGTAACGAAAACGTACCCAGAAACGCATGGCCTAAATTAAAACATCAAATTGTTTATTTGTTGTGAATCAGAAAACGATTCCATTTTAAAGTGAACGTAAATTTAGCACCTCGCATTAATAAAAACCATGACATTCCAGTGAAATGCTACGCTCAATAGCCATCATTGGTTAAGCATAAAAATTTCTCGCCGAAAGCAATATTCTTACGTCTGATTTCTCAAGTGATATTAGTTTTCTTCTTCCAGTTGCTTGTTCTGAGTTTTGAACTTGCTGTTTTATGTTAAGCACTACTTTTGTTTTGTCTTATTTGGGCAAGACTGTTACAATATTGGTTTCTGTGCCTGAGGTATTAAGACATTCATGCACAAAAGTAACAAAACAAAAGTAGATAATAATTGAAAAATGACATTTAAGGTCTTGTAACGTGCCGCTTAAGAATGAGTCATCGCGCGAGAAACGGTTCCAGTAAATTATAAAAATTTAGCTTTATTAGATTATTATTATAACAGCATGCGTTTCGTACTTTTGCCTTTGTCTGTCTGCAGTACGTTAAGGAAGGAGGAGATTTTTTGGGGGGTGGGGGACGGGCGCGTTGCAGTCAAAAACAAATATTCGGCGGAAGCCATCCGATTTCTTTTGATAGGAGACAAGAGAGTGGTCTACCAACTAAAAGTTAACACACTGTATAAGAATAGACCAACTTTTCCCCCAGCAGTTATGATGGAAATTTTCCGTGGTTTTAGTACCCCGCGGCGAGTGAACTTTGGAATACTGTAGTAACTTTGACAAACATCTTTATACCGTATGCACTGCATGTACATTTTAAGCGTGTCTGTGCGTAATTCATCATTATTCCAAAAGTAACTGACCTACAAAACTTAACTGGTTCCACCTCTCTATGACCTTTTTTTTCCCCCAAATTGGCCCGCATCCATCTATCCAGCTTTTCCTCTAGAACTGAAGTACAAATACATTGAGCTGTGCCAACTACAGTTTATTGTATTTCCAAACTCTGCTCGTAAAGTTGCAATCTATAGTCCTATAAATTACATTCTACTGTATGAGAAGATATCTGCGGGGATCCTGGGTTCTAATGCCATTGAGAACCCTAAATTTTGTTGTTTAGGCTGGAACGAGGGCACATTCAGCCTCGTGATGCCAAATAAGGAGCTGGTTGATTAAGACGCCGAAGTGGTGCCCGATAAAAGGCTCGCAACAGGATGAAAGCCATAGGACATTTATTTAACGACACATCAATAACACGGAGCCATTCCCCAGGCGGGAGTCGATGACGCAAAATGTGCTTTAATAGGCAGCGGCGCTACTCTGAAGCCATGCCCTCCTTTGTTCCGTTTATGTAATATTGAGAGGACGTTCAATCCTGCTCATAGTTGTCGTAATACTGTTTTCCGTTCTCGTATCTATTGTGATTTGTACTGCGCCACTCGATCCGACTATCCCGGAACTCGGCAAAGAATTGCTTGCGGGAGTATCAGTCAACGAGAACTCCCGTTCACAGGAGCAGCTTCGTTTCGTGGTGCGGTCTGTTTGTACGCCCGTTAGAAGCTAGCTGTTTTAGTGGCCGCCGCCATTGCGTAGGCCGGAGCAGCGGAAGTTGCGGCGAACAGTTATACAAGCCGCGGCCTAAAGGCGCCTCGTGTTCACAGCCACTGCCAGTCGCCATGTACTCCAGCTGCGTCCTCACCTTTGTTCTCTCCGAGGTAAGGGCAGACCACAGCAAGAGCCTTGTGTTGCGCTGCGGTTCACAGACCTTCGTTATCACTGGCCGGCTTCAAGGGCAAGACCTATTTGCTGGGAATATTAGGCCTACCTCCTTTTTTCTACTCCAACGTCTTACGGGCCAAGTCACTTACGCAACTAATTTCAGTTCTCATTGCAGCAAAAAGGAAATAAAAATACTGCTCCTATGCATATGTTTCGTGCCATTGTCCATCGATAACAGCAAGATGATTTGGCTCCAAGCACCAGGCGACAGTATTTCTTTCAGCCCGATTTACAACCTTATTTGGCCATTTATTTTGTGGCTACTAGCTGCTGGTAATACAGTAAAGTGTTTTGTCTTAGTGGTGTGCTTCCTTTGTAGAATAAATTAATTGTTGAACGAACTTGCACCCCCCACAGCAAGATTTTCCTGCTGAAGAGCCGACCTGTGTACGGAAGATGGCTTGAAATTGTGTCTGTGTCCTCGTTCGTTGGTTGGCAGAGGAGGCTGAGACAGTTATAATCGGCAGGCTACGTTCTGTTCACCTAGATTAGAGGAACTTACTTGTAGTCTTTGTATTGAGGCAGATTGAATCAATATTAGACCCTCTTCGTTGCTGTCAAAGTTGTGGTTTGTTTCTAAATTTGAATTGCCTCAACAAATAGTGGGGTTGTAGCAGTTGTTGACTTTACCCAGAACGTACTTGCAAGAGAACTTTTGGATGTCAAAAGTATTGGCCGTGTTTCCACTAGAATTTCAAGTGAAATACACTGTGACAGGTCCACAGGGTGCAGAGATAATTGTGGAATGAGCACAGCGTACTCCGCGTGACGCCAACATCAGAGGTTTTCAGGTGACTACTGTATAGTGCTGTTTGTTTAAATTTTGAGCTAAGGCAGAAACATCGCTATTACATTTATTTTTCCTCCCTTTTACACGTTCCTTTATTAACAGCAGTCGCTAATAATTGTTGCTGCCACGGATACAGAGCTAAAAAGGCCTACGCCGAAGGCGAACATGTTACTCCCTACGTTTTATATACCACAGGTAATAATAGTAGTAAGAGGTAATTTTTGTGTGATGAAAAATATCGAAATACTGTGTATGTAATACACAGTTAATGCAGTAGGAGTAATTTTTGTGACTGCGTGGACATGTATTTACGGGACTAGATGAAATCACTGGTTTGGCAGTATACTCCCAGTCAGTATGTTATGTGTAAACAAAATTCGGACAGTGTTCATCAGTTGATAAGTTTTGTATGTAAAAGTCTGCGTAATTTCCTTCCTACTATAAAGATATGGAATCTACTGTAATCGAAAAATCGACGAAAAATATATACAAGAATAAATCTCTTAGTTTGCTGCTTGTTATAGCCGGTCACGATGTCTTTCGGAACACTTTTTTAACTTTGGCGTTCTTTGAAGTATAGAACATTGCCACCCAGTAACTTCGGTGTTCTTAGAAGTATATAACATTACCGCCTCAGTATACTTCAATGAAACAGAGTCGGCATTACCATTGGGTGCAGTATATAACCATAAAATGATGTTGACTCTCTCTTCTTTTGTCATTAAAAAGCGGCATGCGGTCTGTGAAACGTGTTGCCGATAAGCGAAATGTCCTTGCGTTTCTGTTAAGTTTTAAGCGAAGTTCATTATAAATATCGCTTGCAAATTGTCAAGATACTGTAAAACTCGTGTAAGAAGTTGACGCTACTTATGGATCGTACGTGTCTGTGTGATGTAATGACACCCAGAGTCTACAGTGTCAACGAAATATTTCACGTTGTACCGATGTTACGCGACCCAGGAGGAAATGTTGACAGAAATCATGTTCTGCACTTCCGAACGCTCACTCGGCAGATATAGTCTCCTAGTCCCATCGTTCGCTGTCCTAGAGTAGAGACCAGGACGAGGTATCTAAATTAACTGACAGTTGAAGACATACTTGAAGACAGCCGTTGAAGATATTTTATGTAGAAAGTGCTGCACAGCTTCGTTGTAAACCACGGAGACGGCCAAAAGCTGCTGTGATGTGTGTGTCCAAAGACAACCATCTTGAACTATGGACATGACATCAGGTTGAAGGACATACCTGATTCTGAAACCTTGGACACAATCAACATGTAGCGGATACATTTTACGCAGTACGAGAGGGGGAATCATTCAAAAAATGGGAAGGACAACACGTTTATTTCCCAGCGGCATCCAAGACTAAAACTTTGAGTCTACTAGTGATAAAGATATTTAAGGCTCGAACGATAGCTGATTTGTTGTTGTGTTTATTCTTATTTAAAATATGCGCTTTGAGTACTTTGCGTGTGTCGTCGTTGTATTAACGTTCTAATAGCAAGGAAAAAAGTCGCCACATTACGTCATTGTGCCGTAGGAAAGCCCTTGTAACAACTTACCATTCCGCTGAAACGCGTAACTCAAGCAGATGAGGGAGGAATTGTTATTGTATGCATCTATCATTTGAATGCTGTTTGCGGGATATTGTGTCAGCTTGATGAAGCTAAATATAAAATGTACCCAAAGATTTGCTCATCTGAATGGGCTTATTATGGGAAATATCCGCTGAAATAGGTTACTGAAATTTGTGACGACTGACACGGCTCCCCTACCCTGGATTGAGACGTTATTAACTGTAATTGGTTTTAGAACAAAAAATGTTGTCGCAGGCATATCTTCGCAGCTGTCAGATGTTTCTCTACGCTTAGTGACCTTTCTTCGCAGTAGATAGGCGCTATTATTGGTTGAAAAGATTTAGCACGTACCGTTCCATAACAAGCCCGACTACGGCCATTCGGACGTCGGAGGACATCCGTACATATTGGCTAATTTTTCTTATTCCCAGTGTACCTGTATGCTAATGACAAACACCGAGTTAGCTGCACCTGCTGTGGGTACGTATTCAAACCAAGAAGGGACAAAGCAGCTCAGAGGCAGACATACCAAAGGCGCGGATATTAAGTGCCGGAACGCACCTGTTCGACCATATTACAACCCTCTACCGTGCGCGCCGTAAAAGTATTAGGCTTCGTTTCTCGAAAACTAGTGATTAAACTTTTAATGAGAGAGATTTTTGTAAAATACTGTTCAGAAATCAACTACTGCCAGTCAGAGTTGAAACAGTTGCATTGTCGCTGCTCGGTGAATGTGTCCAGTATTAATAAAGCATTTAGGAATGGATTATGATGAAGGTATTCCTGGGCCATCGGAGTCGTGCGCAATTGCGACTTATCGACATTTAGTAAAAGCAGAACACGATGCGACGTGAGACACGGAGTGAGATGTTTAGTAAATGCATTAAGTCATTTGTCTTCTGCTCATTGAAAGGTAGTCTGTAATTCTGGTTCAAATGGCTCTAAGCACTATGAGACTTAACATCTGAGGTCATCAGTCCACTAGACTTAGAACTACTGAAACCTAACTAACCTAAGGACATCACACACATCCATGCCCGAGGCAGGATTCGAACCTGCGACCGTTGCAGCTGCGAGGTTCCGGACTGAAGCGCCTAGAACCGTTAGACTACAGCGGCCGGCTGTAATTCTGGAATTCATTACTGCTCATTGAGAGGTCTTACAGTTGAATTCATTACTAGAAATAACCAACACATCTGAACACGAACGTCTCTATAATACCTCTTCACGAAACATTAATTACGTCTGAAGGGTTTGACAAGCACGAAGACAAGCAGTGTACGGATGTCCTCCGACGTCCGAATGGCCGTAGTCGGGCTTGTTATGGAACGGTACGTGCTAAATCTTTTCAACCAACAGCGCCTACCTACTGCGGAGAAAGGTCACTAAGCATAGAGAAACATCTGACAGCTGCGAAGATATGCCTGCGACAACATTTTTTGTTCTAAAACCAATTACAGTTAATAATGTCTCAATCCAGGGTAGAGGAGCGTCTACGGGCAGCCTGCGACAACATTTTTTGTTCTAAAACCAATTACAGTTAATAATGTCTCAATCCAGGGTAGAGGAGCGTCTACGGGCAGACGTTATCGTGCTGGAATGTAAGGTGGGATGGCATGCCATGAAGGGCAACAGAACGGGGTGTAGAATATCGTCGACGGACCGCTGTGCTGCAAAGATACTGTGGATGACAACCAAAGATGTCATGTTATGAAAAGAATTGACACTCACAGACCATCACTCCTGGTTGTCGGGCCGTACGGCGGGCGACAGTCAGGTTGGTATTCCACCACTTTCCAGAGCGTCTCCAAACACGTCTTCGCTGGTTGTTGGGGCTCATTTCGAAGCGGGATTCAGAACTGAATACAATTCTACTCCACTCAATGAGATTCCACCCCAAAGACGTGTCTGGAGACACCCTGGATAGTGGTGGGGTACCAACCTGACTGTCGCCCGCCATACGGCCCGAGAACCAGGAGCGATGATCTAGGGTACCATTTCATTCCATAGCCGGACTGTTTGGTTCTCACGCATGGCACCCTTGCAGCACAACTGTATGTCGGCGATGTTTTACACCCCGTTTTGTTGCCCAACATGGCAAGCCATCCTGGGCTTGCATTTCAGCAACATAATGCCCGCCCACACACGGCGAGAGTGCTTGCCAAACCGTACCCTGTCCAGCAAGGTCACCGGATTTCCCCCAGCTGAGAAAGTTGGGAGCATTATGGGCAGCGCCCCCCAACCAGCTCGGGATATTGACGATCGGACGTTCCAGTTAGAATTTGGGTCGATTTCCTTCAGGACGTCGTATAGAGGTGGACCAAAGCGTTATTGACTTGCTCAATTTGTGAAGCTCTTTCTCTTGCACAAATTATGAGTATTTGCGTGTTCTGGCTCGGGCTGGTGGCTCCAAACAATCCGACCGCAGCGCCAAGGTAACGGTGAAAGAAGCGGTTGGCCCCTCTGCGGTCTCGCCCCAACGCCGAGTGTGCATTTCACGCTGTTTGCGCGACTCCTTCGCTCTGTCATGATAATGAGCTTCTCACGTCCGCAGAAACCGTGCTGCAGGCTGCTGACGCCGTTCCGAGAGCCGTGGCGTTGTGCGTCCAACCTCTTTAAACGTCGCTTACCCTCTTTCGCACAATCTTACCTGCAGCAAGAACGTTTCCTCGTTGGTAGCTTTCTGCAAACTGCAGAATGTTCACTATTTGTGAAATAATGAGGGGAAGAATCTTATTCCACTTACCTCGTATCGTATGTTTACAACTACAGATGTTTCCAAAATGAACAACCAAAATATAAAATATTTATGACTGCATACGTTGATTTTTCGCACTACATGGGTATTCACACTTAGATCCGCCAGGTTAGCCGAGCGCGCTAACGCGCTGCTTCCTGGACTCGGGTAGGCGCGCCGGCCCCGGATCGAATCCGCCCGGCGGATCCCCTAGGTGAATACCGGGATGGTCCCCACGTCCCGCCTCAGTTACACGGCTCGCAGACATCTGAACAATTTCGCACTATTCCATGGATTACACTAGTCGCAGATAGTTGGGGTACACCAATTCCTTCCCGGGGGGTACGGGGTGGCGGCAGGAAGGGCATCCGGCCACCCCTTCAACTAACATTGCCACATCCGATTAACCATGCCGACCCTGCGTATCCGCGGGAAAAACAGCACAAGCGAAAGAAAGAAAGAAAGAATGGGTATTCACACTTAGAAAAATATTTGGACATTCAACTTACGTTAGTAAAATACTTCGGGCAATTGTGCCATAATCGGAAGCGTTTCTTGGAGAATGCCATCTGACACCAAACTGTCACATTCGAACCTAATAGAGACCTCGGATAACCTGCAGATCTGTCTGTCCCGACAGCCAGGTCTTCTTCTTTTAAATCTTTCACCTCATTTTAATGGTAATTCCTAGTAACACGTATCGTAGACTACAGCACTCTGGGCTACACTGCCCGACATGAAACAAAATCGTAGTGTGCCAGTATGCTACTTGCGGTAAACCTCTTATCTCAGAAAGACTCCACGGGCTCCTCAGAAATGTCTCAGCGCGAAAGTGTCCGTCCGCCCATTAGTTCCAACCCAGAACTGGACTTAGGCAAGCACCAGTGTCGGGGTACGCAAGTTATGAGGCGCTGTGGTACGGCGCAATACAGTATTTCCCTTCCGAGAAATGTGACCGACACTGGGGACTTTAATGAAAGCCTCCTCAGTCGTGTAATCCTACTTTTTGTTGCTAGAGGGGCTGTGATGGCATCTGCCTGCACATCACCGATATGCCATGAGACTAGGGAGAGATCTCTTTAAGATTCCAAAGTGTGGTCTAGTCCAAGGGGTTTGAGCGTTTGCAGCGGTCTTTATCCTTACTGTGTGATTTTTTTTTTTTTTCCCTCAGTATGGAAGAGACAGGACCTCATTGAAAAACAAGCACGGGGGAGGGGGGAATTCTGTAATTGCAGCGACCTAGGAACACGAATCGCCTTGGGCAATGTCATCTTCGAGGCAAGAATGTTTCGTCCGAGCTAGGGATGTTCGATAATGCTAAATCGTCAATGCTAAATCGTCAATTTCTTATCATCGATGCTACACGATGAATTTATAGAACGGCGTAAGAAGCAACGTACATTAATACGTATTCAGTAAATACAGCAATAACGAACATTGCATGTCCTACAACTTTTTGCATGCAGAATGTAAAATTACATTTTCAAGAGAAGTTTGCCCTTCATTCTACTGCGTCGTTGACAGCGTATGTCTTGCTTTTGAGAAGTTTTCCAGAAGTGACTTTGTGACTGTACAGTTTAAACACTTCAGAGGGTTGTTTTTAGCAGCTTTGAATAGATAGTTCTTATGTTGGGGTTCCATACTTCTAAGCAAATCTTTTTAAGATCTAGAAGGCAACCTTTCAGTCTGTTTCTGTTCCTGTTCAGATTTTTTTGCGCCGTTTTGTAACGTTGCTCTGCAAATCTGATTTGGTTTTTCTGCTGTCCCGTAACGTATCGACGGTGTTGCCCATCTTCAACGTTTGAACTGCCACAAACGAGTCCCTGATGGTTTAGATTCGAACATGCTAAAGCATCTTGAAAGCGTATAGTGTCGAATCTACGATCAAGCAACGTTGATGTGGCTAATATTTTAACTTGTTCAATTGATAACGTACGTTTAATTTATGTTACGATGTTACTGTTTAGATTATCTCCGTAGTAAGTATTAGTTGCATGTCATATTTTTATATTCAGTGTACAACCTATTGGGATTACTTTAATGCCTGTAACATATTTTTTCCTACTGAAGTTTCATGAGTAGCGATATAAGACTGTCACATCCATCTGCCAGATGTATAATTTCTGCAGTTATTAGCGTGGGTGCCGACTAGCATTATTAATCCCTGGATTCAGCTACAAATATCTTTTATTCGTGTAGAATGCAGAACTGCATCATGGGGATACTTCTTGAGGTAGGCCTAGTTTGAAGACTCCTTATCTTACTTCATCAATTGTTGCTTACGTTCTTTAAACCACATTACAGTCCATTTCACAGCAGTAATCGGCTCTTGTACTTGTCTTTTCAATAGTTTTTTTTCACTACAGAATTGAGCACTTGACGAGTCTTTCTTCCAAACAGTGTTTCTGCCCCCTTAACCACTGCACTGGCGTTGGGTTCAGAAAAAAATTACTGAAAGTGGGTAAAAATAGCCTGTTTCTTTGCCAACATCGAAGGTCGATGTTTAGAAAGCTTCTGTATAGATATTGAAACATCGATGTTTAATCATATTTTGTAAATTTAGATGACCGTCGAATATCGTTAGACCTCAGTGGAATCTCATTCTTTGGCAGACAGCAAAAGCCCGTCGTCTGGAATCGTGTGGCTTTGAATTAATTTCAGCCCCCCTGTTTCTTTAAGTCGTGATTGTGAGAGTGGTGGGACCAATAACGTCGTCGTCAAATTCCTTTAAAACATATTCGCCATCCTTAAGATGAGCGAACAGTGTGAAGAAATACAGGACGGGTTTCATGAGAGCAAATCTAGACGGGTTTCTAGCCTTTTATGGGATACGAAACGTCGGTGTAGCTCTTCGAGCCTGGCAGTACGTATTAGTCGACGTAGTGGATCTTTCTCGACTTAGCGTCCACTCACTGAAGCGACGGAAATAAAAAGGCTGACAGTAGTACTACGGGTGCACTTGACAGTGGCACAAATGCTTGAATCTGATCGATAGTGCAGAATCAAATATAAATATAATTCTAACCGAACAGTCTTAACGGAGATGATGATTTTGTCTGGTATGTCTGGTGCTCTAGAAGTATATGTATAGTGCAATAGAAGGATGTTGGTGGAAAGTTAGGCAGATTTAAAGGAAATGAGGAGCCTCCCGGCAGAATCGGCAAGGAGAGGAACATGTGGAAAACATTGACTAAAAGAACGACAGAAAAATAGGACATGCAGATACTAGCTTCCACGGTTCTAGGTGGGTCCCTACACCGTAAGAACTTTGAGGAAAGTCTGGTATTAAAACGTTGAGTGTAAGTGCCACTCCTTGATGAAGAGGTTGGCACAGGCGACGAATTTCTTGGCGGACAGCAGCAGACCAAACAAGAGACTTCAAATGAATCTGTAAAACAAACTGCGTCCTCTCCTTTGTGTACCACGTCATCTTGGTAATGTAGTTGGGCTTTCGTCGTTTCCGTTGTGTCCTCACCCGCGTGCCGTTTACCCCAGTTAGCCGGCCAGACACCGCAGAGCAGGTGCAGTAGTGCGCCCTCCCCTCCCATACCCTACCCCAGCCCTACCGCGGCAACTTTTAGCCAGAGCCTCTCCCCCCTTCCCTTCCCCTCCATGTTCTGCCACAGACGGCGTGGCGTGGCGAGACGAGGCACGCTGCAAAAAGTTTGCTTTGCCCGCTCAGATTCGCCAACCCACGGCCCGGACAGATACTGCTCTACTTCTCGCTGCGGTCGCGTCTGTAGCTTGAGACTAGGTTGTACCAGACTTCGTCGGAGTTGTTTCTTTTCCGATCATTCCCCGTGCCCTTTCATGCCGGTCCTACCCGGAATTTTGCGGGTTTCATGGTCCAGTCATCGATTTTAAAAACATTTAGGTGTTGTGAGTACCGATTTATTTATCAAGATCGCTACGTTAACACAATTACTGGATTACTAGTTTCGGCAAAACGTACTACTATCTTCAGATCCTTGAAAACAGGGCAGTTGCATCATACAATGCTTAAACGCTTCCGTGACATTAGGAAGTACGAATGGCACGAACAATACATATACCTGCAGCATCTCGCCTGTACGCGGAACAATGCCATGTGACTGAGACAGAGTAACTGATGAGTGGATTTGGCGTATAACGGAAGCTAGTACTGAGAGGTACCACCAGATTGTCTGCACAACATGACGTCAGTTACAACTAATGTAACAGGGTCACACCTTTGTTTAACGTTGTAACGAACAAAATGAATACAACATCGAAGTTGTATACACGAAGTAATCTCAACGGCAAAATTTGCAGTAATTGTATACCTATCCATAAAATTCAGGTTTGTTGAAAAGATGCACTGTATTAGGTGTCCTGTGCATTGGGAAGCTACCACATCGTTTTTCGAAAAGATGGCGTTCTAGCAGTTGGCGGATAGGAGAGGGAGGGAGGGCTGGGGGCAATGATTTTACCAGACAGCGAGCGCAGTTGAAATTACACAATTAGGTAGCGTCGCAAGGAGAATTGCAGCCACTTGCCGAGTGTAACAACACTTGGATTTTCCAAGTGGCACAAGGACGGCTCTCACGATTAACCGTAAACAGTTACGAGCGTAACATTCTCAAAATAATGGAACTTGACTAACATACGATTTCGTGCCCCTCAGATTCTGAAGCGATTTCAGATTTTCTTCGTGGGATGTTCGTCATTGAAATTGGTAGTCTCTAACCATTGACGTAACTTTTTCAGTGCCGGCCGCGCTGGGCGTGCGGTTCTAGGCGCTACAGTCTGGAACCGCGTGACCGCTACGGTCGCAGGTTCGAATCCTGCCTCGGGCATGTATGTGATTGATGTCCTTAGGTTAGTTAGGTTTAAGTAGTTCTAAGTTCTAGGGGACTGATGACCTTAGAAGTTAAGTGCCATAGTGCTCAGATCCATTTGAACTATTTTTGAACTTTTTCAGTCCCTGATTAATGTTATGCCGTTTTGGATCTACTGTGTCTTATATGGAGGAAATCCAAAAGAACTATCTTTGGGCAGACACTTTGAAACATGATTTACATAAATAAGTTTATCATTCAAACAGTATTAGTGATTCAAAACACGTAAATCTTTATTCAAGGTTTACGTACTGGCAAAGTAACCATTCCAAGAGTTTTACATTCCTTGCCTTTGTCTCGATAATCAACTATTTGCGCTGAGAGTGTGAATAAACAGCAATGCAAAAAACAATCGAGCACACTGTGTTAGTAAAAAACGTGTTCCATCTCTAAATTTGATTTATTACAACCGACGTACGGCGGAAGCCGCAACTAAAAAGTAAAGGTGGCATACATCTAAAATCTGTTTGTCATCTGCATCTTTTGACAAAAGTAAATTAAATATACGAACGTAAATCACATTCAGCGAAAATTCAGGCAACAAAAATTTATGTAAAAATCTAATTGGATAATAATCCTCGCCGACCCGACTTCCAAAGTACTACTTATCGATGTTACGTCAAGTAATATGAACCTGCAAAGACATGTGCAAAAGTCAACAAAGACCACAGCATTTTCACCTGCAAGTAATTAGACCACCTTTACACCACCGAATCGTTATTGGGAGCCTTAAAACCAGGCTACGGTTATAATGAACACACATTACGGAAGTAAAAGTAAACAGAAGACGGGTGAAACATGGCGTCGAGCGCTCTCAGCCAATCAGTAGCGATACCATATTTGGGTACATACTATCTCTGTAGGCTCTGTTGTGGACGGTATCGTGGGAAGCTTGTCCTGAGCACAAAATTAGTCCAAAAGATGGCACTGCAGTATGTGGCATGCTCTTCGCTGCGTTCGCAGAGAAAAAGCATCCCCTTCAGCTGAGGAGATAGCCATTAGATTGTTGCGGCATCATGGTGGGAGGGAGGGGGGGGGGGCAGATGGAGGTGACTGGCAGCAGCAGACTTCCCTTTCTACATTCCCACCGGCACGTGCTGCACCTGCGTTCTTTCCTGGTCGGTAGGCTTCTGTTGGCTTCCATCGCGTCCGACCAAGTGACCTTGCACTCAGGAGGGGCCGCAGTGCCGGTGAGGGGCAAGAGATGCTGCATAGGAATAGTAGTTGCATCGTTTAGTGTAGTCTTCACTCTCTTCGCGTGCAGACGTAAGCAAGACTGACTGGCAGTTGTGTGTCGGCAACCCATATACAGGGTGTATCATAATTAATGGCGTGAACGCCTACAGTTGAATGTACACTGTACTAGAAGCAAAAAAGTCTCAGTAACCATAGGGTCGAAAATGCATACCTTAAGAGCTACGAGCAATTTTTCGTCTTCGATACTGTGAAGCAAATCTCTTCTACTGCAAGATCTTTGCTTTCCGCATTTTGGATAGTATGGACCAAAACAAGAAAAAATGTCCAGTAAACATTTGCTCTAAAATGCGTACCTTAAGAGTTATGAGCACGTGCTCATCTTCGCTACTTGTAAACACAACTCTTCTGATGAACGATTGCTCATAGCTCTTAAGGTATGCATTTTAGAGCAAATGTTTACTGGACATTTTTTCTTGTTTTGGTCCATACTATCCAAAATGCGGAAAGCAAAGAGCTTGCAGTAGAAGAGATTTGCTTCACAGTATCGAAGATGAAAAATTGCTCGAAGGTATGCATTTTCGACGCTATGTTTTTTGCTTCTGGTATCGTGTACTTTCAACTGTATGCGTTTACGCCATTAATTATGATACGCCCTGTATATCCAGCGTGTTGGGATCCAGCTGATGTTCCTCACTGTGACCTTCCCTTTGGTGTGAGCAACAGTGCTTAAATGTTGCCTGCTTAAACTTTTACATCCATTTTTTTCGAGCCGCCTCTAGCGTGAGAGCTCCATATCCTGTAATATTCCAGTCTCTTCGCGAAATGTGTTTAGTAATATGTTGTCGGGCTCTTTTTGTAATGTACGGTCTCGGAATTTTTACAGTAAACTTTTGTCAACGCTACTCTTGGAAAATGTGCCACTAGAAGTTAGGTATGTTAAATGAAGGGACGAAAAGCGTCACTTCTACTTTGATCTTCTCTGTTATCCCAGTCTGGTGAGGGGGTTAAACTGTGTAGCATCCGATGAGAGCAGAAAGGGATATACATGTTTTGCAAGTATAAACTGAATGTTGAGTGTTTTTTAAACTTGTATTCTTGGTATTTTGTTATCTAATTCATGTAGACTTGTGTGTTATCACGGCGGCGTTGCATTCAAAAGCTATGAAAATTTTAAGGTCGGGTGACGTGTGTGGGATAAAGTGCCATATTGCGGCAGGACGACGACGATCTCTCTCAACAGTTCATAGCTGAATTCTCACGCGCTGTAGTATTGCCCAGATGGCGGCTACAAAACCTGGCGTATTCTGTCTTCTTGTCACGTTTTGTTATCATTATATATTTCTGTTTCCCATACCATTTGGTAAGAAATGAGCTCTCTATATTCGCCATTGGGTTCTGTGGCGTCATCTTCGAACTCTCAGTACGCCGCCACTGCCCGTTTAGCTGAAAACTTGTCACTCCAGCCTGTTGTCTGGTGCAGGTGGACTATATCAACGTAGCAAGGAGAGCCGAATACACGAATTGACAAGTATAACAGAGGACACGTGGCGCTGTCGCGACATGCGCAATCTTTGGGCATGATGATTAATGTATACCAACACAATGATCGATTGGTTAGCAGCGAATATTGCTGTTTATTCATCAATTTAGATATGTAGATGTATATGTCTGTATGTGTATGTATGTATGTATTTATAAAACTTTTTCGAACGCTGCTGCAAATCTGTTTTAATATTTAATCTCTATTCAGAGAATGTCTAAAAATTAACGTTGATAAACGCAGACTTCCGACACGTTAGCAAGCGTGTGCCGACAGTACCATAAAACAGGACATGAAGTTGAAATGTATTCCCTAAATGGTGAGAATAAACAAATTGCGCGCTTTTCTATCGCAGGGAAATAAGTGACGTTGCTCTGGACCTTGTTTTCATTTGTCGGAGCACAAATATTTTCTAACAGTGGACGTGGAATTAACAAGAATATAACCAATTGTTTGCATTGGACGAACTCGGCAGCACTCAAATTTTCGCCTTACACCCTTCAGTCTGAAAAATGACTGCTTCGTTACAGGCCATCTGATCGCGACAAACAGTCGTTTTCTACTCGCCTTCTCAGTGATTCTTTACAACACAAAGCTCGTGCACTCATATTCTGTACTAAGTCACGACTAGCATTACAATGCTCCACGTTTCAGCAAGAGAGACATAGTTGACTAGGAAGCGACCACAGCGCCACCGTTCTGAATACTCGTACTCGTGGAACTATAGGAGGAAGGGAGTTAGTCCAACAGGGACTTTCAAAGCGGCTCCTTGATTTCTAAAGAGAGCAACCCCGAACATCTTATTTGTACTCGCTCTGTTTCTGATCTCTACTATTAATTTGATTGCTTTCGCACTACTGCCTTGCGCTTCTAATAGTACGTCATTACGTTTCTCGTGAGCGTTATTTAAGGACGTGTTTTGGAATATCTGGTTAGATGTAAGGGAGAGCCTGAAAGCTTCTATCTTTCGAGGCAAAATAAATTCGTAAATAAGTACGGAATAGTGCATCACTCGAACACTATAGGTTTTTCTCCGTGTATCAGACAAGACGGAGCCTCAATTTGGATTTTCGTCAAATACCAGCAATGACCGTGACGTGATCGCTATTTGACTGCGAACAGTTACCAGCCGTGTACCTCGTCTTCATTGAAAACCCCGGCGCAGCGTCGCAAGGTATTGCAGGGGCACTCGGGAGTTGGCACTGTGCCCGATCGTGCGCACGCCACTTCCGTGTGGCGACGTTCCTCACCCGCAGCTAATTACTATTGCGACAGCGTGCAGGGCACGTCACGGCGTTCCCAAGCAGCCCTGCATCAGCCGGCAGTGACGCTCTGCCTCAACACGTATAAGGTGGGGTCAGAGACTGGCCGTTGCTGCTATAACGACGGAAAACGGAAGTCTGAATGGTAGGGCGCGTCTCTTGAACTTGTTTGGTCGTTCCTTGGTGCTGTCTGCGAGGAACGGAGTACGCCATGTGCTGGGACTTACTTTCACCCTTTTCCTTCTCATCGCGACACAGCACACCCATTACAGCCACCTACACTCAACATATACCGTGTAACGAATCATTTGCGGACTACGAACGTAGCCAAGTGCAGACCTTTTTGTGACAGCGTCAGTTTGCCAGTGCCCGTGGGGCTGCAGCGGTTCTCCGGCCCAGCCACTAATCTGGCGTCTTCAAGTGCGAACCTTACCGCAGCAGTTCAACATGTACTATGGTCAACCACAAAACCAGAAGGGTGATGGCTTGGCTCGGCTGGATGGTCGTCAAAGGCAAATGTTTTTTCCGCACAATGTCTGGCGTTTCCTGGTACCCTTTGAGAAACAAACTTCTGGAAGTGTCAACAGACAGCAGCACTTTACAGATGTAGTATGAGCGTTAGCAATTGTGACTACTCTGTTCTGGAGGCTGATTGGCCGAAATTTCGGTGTGTGGAAATAATGTCGCGGAGCTGTGGGCGGCTCGGGAAATCGAGTCGATCGTGGCCCCTGTAGGTTGCCGGAGACGAGTTTGAGCCCTCTGGAGCGGAGGTGATGTGGAGGCGTATTTGGGAAGTCCGTAATCCGAAAGCAGTAGATGTGGAAACCTCAGAAGTTTTCAGAAGTGCGTTCCCTTTCGCGCGCGCGAGAAACGTCTTAATCTATTACTGGCTTCCGAGGTGGGTGTTGATGTTAGCGAGCGTGCACGGAGTGTTAAGTAAGAGGCGGCGTATCAGAGTATGGAGGAACTGACTAGCTGGAGGCGTTGCGTAACGAACGAAGCGGTCTTGGCGAGCTTAGTGGAAGAAGAATAAATTGAGTTCAACTCCAATATAAATTGAAGGGTAGCGTTCTCGTGTATGTCCTTAGCCTTCTTTACATCAGATTGTGTTCCAGTGTTGTTCACAGAAAGGTGGGAGAAACTGGTTGGTGACGGTGTGGTGCTTGACAGCGGTTTTATTTGGCTTTATACCACATGTGTAGCAGAATCTAGAAATTATCCAGGTCCGCCAGTAAACGTTTCCAAGGGAGCCTGTGGAGCAGTACGTCGCGTGGTAAGTCTCGCGCACTACACGGCGCTAAGAGTTCGTGGACTGGGCGGGCCGCAAGGGAACTTAACCACTTGCTGCAGAAGCTGCGAGACGACGGACGAGGAGGAACATCTCAAGCAGTAAATCACAACACTCACACTGCTGTCATTGAGTGCCACCTTTATATAGATGACATTTGCGAGGGGCGAGCGGAAAGTAACGCAATGTATTTATAATTTTTTTTTCTCTCCTGTAACTGCAGCTGGAATGTTCGAATTTCACGACGATGTAGTTTGAAGTACAGAGGGTATTTTGTTTTCATGTGCAGCTCTAGCAAGAGAAGCCTGAACTATGAAGCGAAATTGGCACGCATGTCACTGTCAATTTGTCGCAGCACCGTAGAATTCCATATTTGTGGGCCAAAGGTCATAAATCGAGTGAAGTTAACAGGGATATGCGTGGCGTGTATGGGGACGACTATATGGAACGTAGCAATGTCTCCAGGTTGTGTGCATTCTTCCAAGAAGGCCCCGTGAACCTTAGTTATTCGCCACGCCCCGGGCGTCTGATAAAAGCTGCAACCACACAGAATGTCGGAGCCATTGGGGCAGTTATTTTGAACCTTACCGCAGTAGTTCAACATGTAATGTGGTCAAGCAAAAAACCAGAGAATCACCAAATTTGGGTGGACGGTGCTAAAACATCCACCATAATCTCCAGACCTTGCACCGTCGGTTTGTCATCTGTTTGGTCCCATGAAGAAATTTCTGGCTGGCTATCGCTTTGCGACAGATACGGAAGTGATATCAGCAGTTCGCAGTTGGTTATACTCCAAGCAACCTGACTTCTACGAACAGGGCATATTGAAACTGGCATCATGATTGCAGAAAAATGTGGAGAACGTTCGTGACTTTGTAGGACGTAGGTAAAAGATGTAAGTTCATTTGTGATTTTTTTTTAACTATTAAACTTTTAGGTCATAAAACTGCTCGTATTTTTATCTACATTTCAGCGGAGTATACATTGCGAAGAACGTCGGCCACAAGCCAAAATTGACCAGAGTGCTATGACATCTGGTATTAGTTAATTTCGCGCTGCAAGCACCAGGAGAGGGCGAAAATTCTAGGGGCAGGTGGAGACTGGGATATGCGTAACACACAATACACGGTGTTTCGTGGCGTGGTTATTTAGAGATGGAAAGATTTGCTTGACGCAGGAGAATGCGTTGTTTAGCTGGAAACCAGCTGAGAGGCAGAGGGACTGAATTAACGTTATCCTGAATTATTTTGAGATGGGAAGACCGCTGCCCGTGTTCCAGAAGGAAATATTTCACTTTCTGCTATTACTGTATCTGGATTGCCTATATCTACTTTTCGTGAGCAGTGCTCACCATATTGTTCATCGGAACCAGTTGCACATAGGATGACATACCACCTCTACACTACAGTGAGCCGAAATTTCACATTAACCTCAGAGCAGCAGTCTTAACAAAAGCGTCTGTTAAAATTGTCATTTATCGTAAAGAATCACACTGCGACCTTAAGCGAAATGTTTCCCACTGGGACTTCTGCCGTATTAGAAACCGCACTACAGTGTTCCAAAGTACATTCTACCATTGCCTACGATCTATTCCGCTAGTAGTGTGATATATGTGGCAAACCGTTCCACCGTAATGTAGCAAGCTGGTGTTGGTGTTTCTGGTTTTTATTTGAAGATATTCGCAATATTGTGTAGTGGTAAGCGTCTTAGCGTCCGCGCTTGCAAGGAATGTGCAGTATTATGTGGCGATGAAATTTTGTTTCTTCCATGTATTACGTGAGGTAGAGCGTTGGAGTAAGGAAATTCTGCAGCTGAGAATTCGCTGAATGAAGAGCTATGGGACGGTAAGAATTCGACCTGTCTGGGTTTAATAATGCCTAAAGTAATAGTAATATTCAAAATTAAGATCATTGCTTAAATGAATACATTGACCCACTGCTGTGTTGCTTCGTTATCGTAGAGTAACTTCACAGAATACTTTTTGTTATCACTTTATTAAGAGAGCCAGCTGGCGAAGTGGCACAGGAAAAGATTCAATAAAGGGACCACGCAACGGATTCTGTAATATGAATTGGCTGTTTAACAGTGCTCCAGAAGTGAGTTTAGTTTGGAATCCAGTGTATTTTACAGAGAGTGAGATTTTCTGTAAGCATTGATGCCAGGAATAACTTGTGAAAGGATTCCTGTTTTTAAAACTGTTTACATCCAACGCTTGATCTCTGATTGAAGCCGAAGAAACTGCATATTAGTAACTGTTACAGAGTGAAATGATAGCGGAAATCGGGAAAGTGTTTGTTGTACATGCAAAGCGCTCGGAGATAGCAATGATATGAATGGTAGTAGCCTAGCGGTATTCTCGACACACAACGCTATCGTTATCGGTGTATGGTATCGCTCTCGCGTGTGTGTAAACAGAAACGAGCTGCTATCTCGTTTGGTGATGCGCCGTGTGTGCCTGTAGATTAGGGCTGCACTGCTGTCCTGCACTCGTGCGGGAAGCGGCTGCGGTTGCCGGTGTATCGGGAAACACACCCTCTGACTTCCTGATGGCTGTGGCTGGCCATGCGAGCCGAATGTTGCGCAACGGTTTATTATGACATAGTGCTCCGCTGCGTCGCACCATCGCTGCCGCAACGGTGATTTGCTCGCGACCGTCTCGTGTGGGCTTCCGACGTACCGGCAACCTGCCCATCTGTGCAGGTCGGCCTGAACCCTCTGGTTGTGTAGCGTGCTGGTTGTCCCACGTTAACTCTCTCTCTCTCTCTCTCTCTCTCTCTCTCTCTCTCCCTCCCTCTCTCCCCCTCCCCCCCCCCCCCATGTGCGCTTTTAAAATCGGAAATAGTCGAATGTGGCTGCTGTCAGCGAAACGCTAGCCACAGCGGTCTTCCCAGAATAGAGATACTCGAATGTAACCTTGGCTAATGCCTTCACAAGGTCGTGAAGCTGGTGTCCTTACTTGGATTTTAAAAATACCGGGTGATCAAAAAGTCAGTATCAATTTGAAAACTTAATAAACCACGGAATAATGTAGATAGAGAGGTAAAAATTGGCACACGTGCTTGGAATGACACGGGGTTTTATTAGAACAAAAAAAGTTCACAAAATGTCCGACACATCTCTTGCGCGCATCGTTTGATGATGATCGTGTGCTCAGCCGCCACTTTCGTCATGCTTGGCCTCCCAGGTCCCCAGACCTCAGTCCCTGCGATTGTTGGCTTTGGGGTTACCTGAAGTCACAAGTGTATCGTGATCGACCGACATCTCTAGGGATGCTGAAAGACAACATCCGACGCCAATGCCTCACCATAACTCCGGACATGCTTTACAGTGCTGTTCACAACATTATTCCTCGACTACTGCTATTGTTGAGGAATGATGGTGGGCATATTGAGCATTTTCTGTAAAGAACATCATCTTTGCTTTGTCTTACTTTGTTATGCTACTTATTACAATTCTGATCAGATGAAGCGCCATCTGCCGGACGTTTTTTGAACTTTTGTATTTTTTTGGTTCTAATAAAACCCCATGTCATTCCAAGCATGTGTGTCAATTTGTACCTCTCTGTCTACATTATTCTGTGATTTATTCAGTTTTCAAATTTATACTGACTTTTTGATCACCCGCTATTTATTTTGTTGATGCCTACGATGTTACCCCGCAATGGAACATCACGTACAAATAACTATTTAATATTTATGGCTCACCTATGTAAAAAGGGTTTCTGTGCTGAAAATTTTATTCATCGAAAGCATGTGTATATATTTCTTAATAATTATGTTGGAGGGCTGATTTCGAATTAAAGTAGGAGACACACCTGAGAATTAAAGTGCAATATCAAGCCTCCCGAATTTAGCACATCTGACTACAAATACTTTATTAACGCGACTAAATTGCGACCCAAACTGATGTAGGTATCCTGCTCGTGCGCGTCTCCTCTTCTCGCACCGTAGCCCCCTCCCCTCTTTTTTCGCCGCGGAATTTGTACTCTTAATCGCCAGCATGGTTCTCCAACCGTCATTCATCCTGATGCACGAGGCTCGGAAAGTTAATGTGTTTCGAACAACAAATATTTACAATGTAATTATACCATGATATACTCACATCATTTCTGAACAAATTGGCACTGCATTCCATATATCTGACTTCAATATTCTGTGAGATTACTCTCTTTGTAGTAGGCCTATTTGCACAAAGTAGGAATTCTTGACCAGTCGAAATTCACCTTAATTTATCGCTGACAATAAACGGAAAACACCCCTCCTTTCTACTTACGGATCCAGAATCGCAGAGCTGTGGTTATCGCATAATTTTAATAGTAAGTATTGTCATTTAATTTTGATCTTCATTTATATAAAAGCACAGACATATTTATTTTAACGGCTACGTCGTAATACTAGTGAAGCTATGTGTTACGTTGTACTTCATCTAAAAAGTAATAAAACTGTCCCTCGCCAGCTAAGGAAAGCTGTGGATTATGTAAGTGAATGTAGGTAGCTCTCATCCTCGTGTACCAGTTAACACCTCGCCTAGTGTTTTATCGATTCTATGAAAAGAGTTAATTTCCAAGTGTGGTACTGAAGCTTTTCATTAGCTGTAGCTCTGGGACGGCTCTTCGTATTAGAGAGCTCTGATAACTAGACGGCTGTTCGTATTAGAGAGCTCTAATCACCAGTAATTCCGTCTGTACATTATCGTCTTACATATTGAATACCTATATTCTCTCGTGAAATATTCCGACTATGAACAACACAAAATGTCAATACGCCGATTTTACAGTCTGAGAGCCGCCATCTTTTTTTACTGAGACAGCTCGCGTAGTTCACGACGACTGGATTTTACCCACCCTCACCCGCAGCCAGTTGACAGGCCATGTTCTGGGGTGACGTAAGGCTACCCCTCCTCAAGAAAGTGCAGCTGGGGCGCACCTCTCGCCGTCTGACGCGCACCGACTCAACTCCTGGAAATAAACAAACCACCACGTGGCCGCAAGCTGTCATTCTGCTATCATACACTCACGCATATCGACACTTCGTCTGAAGAGGACTTCACCTCATCGTGTCGTGCTGTTTATACATTCATACACCAATTATTGCAAGCCTTAAATAATAAATCATCGCCAGTTGGTATTCTTTGTGATTTTTCCCAGGCGTTTGATTGCGTAGATCATCTTATTAGGAAAACGTGGATTGAATCATACTTAACAGAATGCAAAAAGTTGTGGTGAATAATTCAAATAATCTCGGATGCGCAGAAAATTTTAGTGACTGGTGAGAAATCACGGAGCACCACAAGGTTCAATTTTGGCCCCACTCCTATTCTTTATAAATTTGAACGGCCTTCCATTTAACATTCATCAAGCAAGTTTGTATTTTTTGCCGAAGATAATAGTGTGATAAGAAATTAGAGAGAAAGCGACGAAACAGTTGTAAACTATCATTTCGAAAAAAATATTAAGTGGTTCTCATAGAATGGACTCACTCAAAATTAAAAAAATAAATGAATACTACTCTATATTCAGGTCTGTACAATAGTCACAACAATAATTGATTAGCACATGAGCAGGAGTCAGTTAGTAGGTAGAATGCTCCAGATTTTGGGTGTACATATTGATGAAATCCTGAAATGGAAGCAGCATATTCCTGAGCTTAGTTACATGGTTAAGTTCAGATACTTTTGCTCTTACTATAATTGATAATCTAGGAAACAAACGAATTAATATCCAGACATATGTTGCCCATTTTCGTTCAGTAATGTCTAATAAAATAATTTTCTGGGGTAAGTCGTTCTTAGAAAGAAAATACTGATTGCACAAAAGCGAGTCGTAAGAATAATATGCCGTGTTAACACGTGGTTGTGGTACCTCTTCAAGCAGTTTTTAACTGCCCTGTACAATGTACCGGGTCTCTATCGCCTCAGTCGTAAGCACAGGTCTTTATTTCTTTATTTTTTGCAGTTTTGTTTTTGTGTTGTGTAGCAGGAATCAGTCCAGATAATCACTTCTCCTCACATATTTTCTGGCACGCCCAGTTCGACATAAAGTGTTGGTTTGTGTCACGTTACAAACGAAGTTATTTTTTAAGTAGGAATTTTTCGCGCCCATCCGATAGAGCGCTCGCAAGTTAGTGTAGTCCTACATACGTTTCAGCGACATGTATCAACATGCACAGCAAAGCACTAGGAATAAATAGAAGTCCAGCGACGACTTACTAGCGCTGCATGCTTGGCGGTAGCAGTCAGCGTGGTCCAGGGCGGTGCTCTCGCTGTTGAAGTACTGGTTACTCTTAGAGTTCTACTGTCGCTTGTAATGCTTATTAAATCAAATATCGCACTACACTAATCTGGGACCTCTCTACCGAATTGTCAATTAAAATCTCGCTTTGAAAATGATTGTTTTTAACGGGAAACAAACCGTCGCTTTCCATCGACATTGGGCGTCGCATGAGAGACATGACGAACAATATTTGTTTGGGCTGGCTCCAGCTACGAAATGTATAAACGAAATTGCAAATATCTGCTGAAACACCATAGAAAATGCTCCTGACGCCTCTTAGGTGAGACATCCCGCGTGTACTTGCTAATGAAATTCCTCATAAATAATCCATCAAAATTTGAGGAAAAATTATGTGTTACCCAGTATTGAAGCTGCAGCAAAAAAATTTTTTCATCATTGCGCAGTGACATAAACTGTCTGACAGGTAGAAAAGTAAGATCTGAATTTGTCCTGGACAATCCGTTTCATTGCATCAACGAATTTTTATTTAAAACCAGATAGTCTGAAAAGAAGTTTAATGTTTAAGTGGCATTGTGTGAGTAAGACTAAATAGTAATGGATCCTCCAGTGAAATGTGAAGGTTTTGCTAAGTCCGTAACTCTTCCCGTTCCTTTCTTCAATGCCAAATCAATATAGTTCACATCATCACTCCTGCGCTGTATATTGTCACATTCAGGTCTGTTTTTTTAATTTATTTTCGTGCTAATACTTAACTGTAAATTGTGCAAATTTACGATCATGACAATGGAATGACCACAACATGTTCATTAATGTTAACACTGATGACGTATACATATCCTGTAAACCGAGAAGTTCCGCATCATTTCCATAGAACAATCGTTCAAATGATCTATGGAACGTGAATCTGTGTAACAAGTTCTGATACCCAGCGATATAATGCGCCCAAACTGTTAGATTCCCTCTGCATAGTAGAGTTACCTGTTTTCAACCCAGAAGGTGTCTCAATTTAATTGCTCGTTCCTGTACATCTGTCGTGTAACAGATACTCGTTAAATATACGCGTGCTTGGGGGATTATAGTCTCTCAGAGGGAAGCGTTAGAACGTCCGTTTGGGTAACTGTGGCTGACGGCCTTAGAGTATGTGCGGTGTCCTCGGAATAGGCTAGAAGCAGACGTCTAAGCTTTTTGAATTTCAGCAGTAAACTTGACCGTGATGCTGAACACGTCTCTTGTAGCATACGCTGAGCATCTTCGTAGCGCTCATTCATGAGAACAGGGTTTCAAAACGGCGTCCGACATTTCGATTTAGGTTTTTCGTGATTTCCCTAAATCGCTCCAGGAAAATGCCTGGACTGTTCCTTTGAAAGGTCACGGCCTATTTCCTCCTCCTCCCCCTCCCCCTCCCCCTCAAACAGAGCTCGTACTCCGTTGCCAGTGACGCCGTTGTCGATGGGACGTTAAACTTTCCTTTCCGTAGCGCTAGATCCTGTGACGAAACGCGCGCTTCTAAATTAATTCGCGTCTACTTTTCTTCAGCTAGTTTACTCCGGTCATTCTACATACGGTTACTCCTTGGTATTTACTATAGTTAATGTTTCATGTCATTTATCGCGGGTATTGCGATCGAACAATAATGAATCTCAACGTCCATTTACGCGCAATACGTTGCATTAGTTTACGAGGGCGTGGTGAAAAGTAATGCCTTTGAATTTTTTACGTGAAAACTCGTGAAGATTTTTAAATAAAACATATGTTATTAACATTCTTCATGTCTACATATTTATTTCACAACGTAGCCACCCTGGCGACGAACACGTTTCTCTCAACGAGAGACTTGTTTATTTATTCCATCACTGTACAATATTTGCCTTCGTTGACGGAGCCACAACCTCAGCCTACGTCACCGCTTCATTAGCATCAAAGTGAAGCCCGCGAAGGTCGTCTTTAAGTTCTGGAAACAGATGAAAATCGGATGGCGCCAAGTAGGGACTGTGTGGAGGGCGACTGATAACACCCAAGGCGTCGAGGTTGTTGCAGAGTCGCATCGCTCGTGAGTGGTATATGTCACGCTGAAAGAGATGGTGCTCCATGTGTGGACGAACTCTTCGAATTCGAAACTCGATTACAACTCGCTGTTTCTCACGCACCGATATAGTTACTGTCCACACCATCATGTTACACGCTACAATTCGGAGCCTCCTAGCGGCAGACGGTCGCATCTTGCGCCAGCGAAACGGGAAAGACGACTGACTACGGTGCATGACATGTAATACCTCAAGTGATATTCCAAAAATTTGAAATCTTTAGTGTTCAGCACGCGCTCGTATATTCAGCATCAACTGGCAGTGCTTGCACCAATCATCGGTCCTTTGGACGCCTTTCTGCACATCAGTCCAGTCTACTTAAAATAATACCTGTCGATTTCGTCCCGTTAAGAACTGCGTCTTGGGTCGTATCGTATAGAAAAATCTCATCACCGTCATAAATCTGACCCCATACTCCATAAGCTCGTACTGTGTTCTATAAACGAGAATGCAGAACTGTATGTAACGCCTTTCCTAAGTCAAGGGAACACGGCACCGGCTTGGGCGCTGTTGATTTTCTGGACGAACAAGCGAGTTTTATTTCGCAATATCTGCTTTTGTGGCATCTACATTGCAGGAGGAAGACTGGGAGTATGCTTGTTTCGCCACATGTTCTTCACCCAACGTAATTTTACTGTGACGATGCTAGAAATATATGTGAAAATCACATGTAAAGGATGTTTAAAAACAAATAGGAGATATTTTAGGAGATGATATAAATGTGTGGTCAGTTCTCTCTTCACTTGCAGATTGAATATTGCGAGTAAAGAAATTTCATAGAAATGATAAAGCGTACATAAATATCGTTTACTGATACAAAAGCAAGAATAATGTAGTGCAGCATGATTAGATTTTCCAGAATTAGTCCACCTAGTTCAGTACATTTTTCCGTTATATCCGTAACAATGCTTGTACCTTTCTGAGGACTTCTGGGTGCAACTGTGTTTGTCACGAGCACTGCCTTGCACCGGATCGAAGCTGTAAGCATGTTGATGTTGAACTGTTTCCAGTTGTGAAAGCATTGGAGCAAATCGACTTTCTATGATTTTTACCGTGATGCGTAGTGTCTGGACTTGTCGCTGAATTACAGGGGCAGAAGTTTCAACGTCTGGCTGACTCACCCATTTCGTAGAACTTGGTCAGCTACGCTTGTTTCATGCTGCTGGGCTACGGTAAAAGAATTTCTTTGGTGTTTACGAATCATTCGTTCATGCTAGAGATTCGACATATCCTGCACCATCTGTTGAAGCAAGAGATTAAGTTAATATGCAACGATTTCGTAGATTAAGCAGCGATGAGGTGCCTGCAACGAAAAATGCGATACATCTCTGTTAACATTTGCGGGTCAAAACCTAGTACGTACTATGTCAACTACTAGCTTCGTCATACAACATTAAATTTGTAAATCGTAAGTGTGTTAGTGGATCCCGTGTGTCTGTATACTAACTCCCGGAATTGAGATTTTTTCATAAACTCTTGACTAATGATTTCCGGTTCCGCGATTCTTAGAGATTCACATGGAAATTGGGATAATTAGTTTTATGTAAGCGATTGTGAGGAAGCGCGTTACCTAAGAGACATATATACTTTGCGTGAACGTAGCAAACCGATGCGGTAATGTAAAAACTACTGCGGGCGTTGATCGTTTCTAAATGGCACCGATACTATGTTAGTTTTACGCAAGTATTTGTAGTCTGACAATGATTACCTAGTGCAGAGTCGTTATTTTCGCGACCGGTCGGCGGTACGTTAGGAATGTCTTCTCATAAGCTTGATTTTGTTGAAGCTCAAAAAGATCCGTTTACGGACTTTGGAGAATCTGGTTAGTTTAGCTCCCAGAAGTAGTGGTCGAATCAAAAACTAAGAGCGATGTTATGTATGCGTTTCTGTAAGTGTATAATGTCCAGTTTGATTCTGTAGGGCATCCATGTTTCCCTGAGCAACATTAATAAATATCTGGAACAGTTACGAAACGGCTTCGCAAATTGCGAATACATTTTGACATTAACTGTAAATTTATGCCGGAGCGGGACGCGGATTCGAGATTTCCCGCTTCTGCGAGCGGTCGCCTTAGCCGCTTCAGCCATCAGTGCACGTCTCCCGAGCCAACGTCCATGTGATGTTGTCGATATCCCTTATTCCTGCACAAGGAGAGACAAGTTTTCATTTTCGTTGTTTTAGCCCAATGATTTTCACGGTGTATGACGAACATGCGTGTCTTTGAAGGACATTGTAATGTATCAGACACACTGTATAAAAAGTGACGTGTGGAAAACAAATGACGGTCGTCCACCTCTTGCTGGACTGCCCACTTTAAGCCGCTCTGCGGCGGACTTTTTAACTTTCCCAGCCGCCTACCTTCGGTGTTGGGCGACAATGCCTCAACAGCAGATGTAGTTTTGAGTTTTATTCGTGAGGGTGTGTTTTATCATTTGATCCAAGTTTTAGCGCATGTCCTTTGTCCCTCTGCGTCCTCCACCCTAGTACCTTAGGGTGGAGGTTTTAATGTGTTGCAGAGTGACTGGCTTCTCCTTTTTATTCTCTTGGTCAGCCAGCCGTGGTAATCTGATCTCTTGTTTTGATCTCTTCTATATGTTTCTTGCGTCTCTCTGTGGTTTTCTTGTCCGATTTTGTCCATTTTAGTGTTTGTTGCCTTTATATCATTCTTGTGTTTTTCTCCTTTCTTCCAGCTGTGTTTTGTATGTCTCGATTGTTTTACCCCCACCCTTGTGGAACTGTTTTAATCGTAACGAGGGACCGAGGACCTAGCAATTTGGTCCCCCACCCCACCCATCTTTTAAACCAACCAACCAACCAACGTGTGAAAATCGTTGTGTGGCAAAGTGCTTACCAGATGCAGTGTCGGATACAGAAAAACCTCAAGGAGGAGTCGCAAAAGATATCTTGAGCTACCTTTACTTTTACCGTAATAAAAAATAATCAAGTCACAAGCAAAGTTCTATTTAAATTGATTATACAGATATATATAAGCCAATGCCATCTTATGATATAAAAAAGCTACAGTTGTGGTTCTCTTCCGTAAGGGATGAATTCTATACGCCTATTCTTCCTGGCAAATTGGTTAATTACATCGTCATTAGGGCAATCAACGTCAAGGTGAGTGTTCAACAACGCTAAGCCATTAAGTCGATCCTCCTCCATTATCGACCTTCTGAATGTAAACTAGCTTCCTATTTGACGAATAGTTCTTATTTATGATGCGAAGGTTCCCTGTACAAGAAAACAGTAGAATATTCGCGACTTTCCTCGAACAAATGCCAGACAGAATAACGTATCGAGATCACTAGAATGGCCAATATTAGAGAAGGAAAGTTGCTACTCACCATATAGCGGGGATGCTGAGTCCCAACAGAAAGATTCTCACAATTATGTATACTTTGGTCTTCTTATATGGAGAATACTTTGATAAACACTAGGGTGCAGTGCCTTCGAAACATCTGCTTGCTCACTAAACTCCTATGTGTACGCTACAGTATAGGTAATATCGCCCGTATGCACAGGAGACTTAACAGGAGCAGGCAATACCTGAAGGGCCCGCTTAGTTACAGGCCTTGAACACTGATACTGTTTCGTGATCGCCTTTAGTCTTTTACCCATTAAGGTAAGTCAACCTCAGCTCAATTAGCACTTTTTCTTGTCATGTTAGAAATGAACGTGCTGATTACAAAATGTAATAACAGAGTAATCTGAAACCTAACGGCGTGCTCCTCGTAATGAAACGAAGCCAACGATAGCTGGCTCCACTTGCGTGTTAAAGGTTTGAGACATGGCTCCGGTATGTAACGGACGAAAATGTGGTTTACCCTTCACATTTCATGTGCTTAATGTGTCCTAAATTCAGCACTTCGAAATATCGGTAACTTCATCAGGAAATGCCTCTTCGTGAGCTTTCCGTGTAACAAGTGACTACATAGAATTAAAATTTAGAGAGAATTTCGTTACACCGGGCACCGGATGAAACAAGTACAAAATCTTTATTCTTTTAGAATTATACCACAGCACAGACTATATAAAATGTGAACCACTTATAAATTAGTTTTATCACGAGCCACTGGTGGATAAGTACTTTCTACGGCTTTGAGCTTCAGGCCCGCCTGTGGTGTCGCTACAGCGTGTTTTGTGTAATCCACACACATTTCATTAGACCAGCCTCCATCTTGGTTGTTCCCCATCTCGTTAAATCCGGCAGTCCACTTCCTTGATCCACCCGATGTCGATTCGCCTGGCTACACGTCCATCCGGCTCAATTTCGTTTTCGTTCCAGTGCTTCCATTTGCCTGCCCAACTTTGCCAGTTATTCCCCACACGCAGTTCTCCGTTCCTCGCTGAGCAACGCAGTCTTTAAGTTCACGTTCTTTCTCCCGTGTGTCAGGACTGGTGAGATAAACCCCGATCATAAGCTCCCCATGTGATTCAGACGCTTGTAAGCTTTGTTTTGAAAACGCAATTTAGTTTATTGGGCAGTAGTTCTCTTTGACAGCCCATATTTCGAGAACCCAGAATCCGGTTCCAAGACGTTGATAATCTGTAAAATTTCCTTTTAGATGCGTGGTTTATACATTATAATAGTTTCAGACAAGCTCTAGTAAATTCTTCCATTCGGAAATACGTTTGACTAGAGAGGCAAATTGTTGATCCTCACCAGGGAAACGAATGTGGTACGCCATTAACACAGGTTCCTTCTTCGTTTTCCATGCTTACAAATCTGTCGGCGTCCTCTAGAATTGCTAGTTTTGTAGGTATTTGTTTCGCTCTTGTGTAGCAATGTGCACAGTTAACAACCACAGAAGTTACAGTGTACAAAAGCCTGAACGAGATGGATCGGTGTGAGCGAGCGAACTTGAAGGTGGAACAATGGTGCCAGGAAATCGGGAAATCCTCGCAGTGGTAGTTGTTAGCACAGCAATAAATAGCAATCTGCAGGCCAGTTCATAGCAGACAGCCAGGTTTCAGTAGCGTGTCAGAGGATGAGGTCTCTTCACTCGGTCAGTTCTTTCACTCTTTATGGGGAATAGTGTGCTGTGATGCGGCTGTGAATGTCTTGATCGCTGCATGTAGAGGCAGGCGTTCTGGTCTCTTTAAAGTCGTTCTCTCACTGGACGTGTAAACGTACGAGGTGCTATCCAAAATTTTCGGGACCATCTGTTGAAAACCTTACCTTTGGACTAATGGTCACCATCATTCTCGAAGTAGTACACATCGGTCCCAGCGCTTCTGCCACTGGACAAACGTTTTCTGGAAGTCCTGTTCTTTGAGAGTGCTTATCACCGCCAGCGATGCTTCTTGAATCCTCTCTAGAGTGTCGAACCGACGGCCTTTCAACTTGTTTCAGTTTTGGGGATAGCGCGAAGTCGCAAGCTGCCAAATCTGGCGAGTACGGTACAACCGCCATGTTGATCATGCCAAAAAGGTCCTGGTGAGCAACGACGTGTGTCAGGGCGCGCTGTCGTGATGCAACAGCCAGTTCCTTTGACGCCAAAGTTCGGGCCGACGTCGTCGCACGTTTTCACCGAGCCGTCGCGAAACATCACAGTAGTACGCAGAATTCACTGTTTGGTTGTGTGGGACGAATTCTTTGTGCACAATTCCCATGGTATCAAAGAAAACGGTGATCATGCTCTTCACGTGTCTCGTTTTTTTGGGTCGTGGAGAGCCCGGGCTCTTCTGCTGGGATGAATGTTGCTTTGTCTCTGGGTCACAACCATAAATCCAGCTCTCGTCGCCGGTGATAACCCGTGACAAGAAGGTTGGATCATCAGATGAGGTCTGACGAAGGTCCTTGCACACTTCGACACGCGCTGTTCTGTTCGCGCATCCATCGTAAAATCGCCTCGCACCAAACAGTGTTATGGAAATCACTGTGGACACGCAACACGTCCTCCCAGCTGAACGCCACTCTGCACACTGATTCTTCAGATATGCAGGTCTCGCCACTTAGCGGTGCAAAGATCTACTACTCCTACTTTCCAGCTGGCAGCACCAGACCCGAAAAATTGTGGATTCCACTTCGTATGTGGACGAGGAACTGGTGACGTCACAGCGTCGAATTCCACGATCCACTACAGTTCGAATTCTGAAATGGGAAGAATCTGGCATGTCAGATTTTTGCCTCGCGGAGAGCAACGTGGCCAGAGAGATGTAGCATCGGTTTTACGCAAGCAGGAGTCGCCATATTGTATGTATATAAACTATGCATTTCGTGGGTATTCTGCTACGTGGTACGAATATAAGCTGTTGATAACACCATCACATTGAGGATCTCTTGAAAACGCGACGTTTTAAGTATGATTTGTTATAATAAAATGCCAGCAAACTACGTATCTTCACGCTTCCCGCGCCCGAGTTCCCGGGTTCGATTCCCGGCGGGGTAAGGGATTTTCTCTGCCTCGTGATGACTGGGTGTTGTGTGATGTCCTTAGGTTAGCTAGGTTTAAGTAGTTCTAAGTTCTAGGGGACTGATGACCATAGATGTTAAGTCCCATAGTGCTCAGAGCCATTTGAACTACGTATCAGTAGTCAAATGTTTCCCATATTTAACGCTTCTAGTATTAAAACTTGGGTGCTATGAAAAGCATGTCGTTTAGGATTCAATTCCTCATAGTTACATATCCGCCGAAGTTAAGCGCTGTCGGCACTTGGATGGGTGACCATCCAGGTCGCCATGCGCTGTTGCCATTTTCGGGGTGCACTCCGTCTCCTGATGCCAATTGAGGAGCTACTCGGCCGAATAGTAGCGGCTTCGGTCAACAATATCATCATAACGACCGGGAGAGAGGTGTGCTGACCACACGCCCCTTCTATCCGGATCTTCAACTGAGGATGACACGGCGGTCGGATGGTCCCGATGGTCACTTGTGGCCTGAAGATGGAGTGCTTTTTTTAAGTGTAGTTACATATCAAATGAGGACATTTGTAGATACAATCGTTAAACAGAATATACCACAGAGTGTGTGATAAGTCATTCCCTATTTTTAAATAATGATTTCTTTTTTTCTGAATCAGTTTTCTTAGTACTACTTTTGTTAAAGAAACAGCACTCCTTGAAGTTGTGTTTGTCGTCATCACATAAGCTCCAACATTCTCTATACGTCTTTTTTAAGCGAACTGGTACATGCGATACTCCTGCCTGCAACATGTTAGATGAAACATTGGCTAACACATCAGATATTACTGCTTCCACTTCATCCAAGTTACGTGGTTTTCTCTTGTAAATCTCCTTAGCCCACCCCCAGAGAAAATAAAATCGCAAGACGTTAAATCAGTGCTGCGGGCAGGCCATTCATTTGCACAACGTCTGCCAATCCAACGATGGAACGATCATGCAACCATTCACAACATGGTTTGCAAAATGTGCGGGTGCTCCGTCCTGCATGAAATGAAGGTGTGGGTTGTCTCATGTGAAATTTCTGGCCATACGCGACGATCTTGCAGCATTTCCAGCTATCTTTGGCTTTTCGTCGTGAAAGGACCGATCATTTCGGATGTCGTGATACCACAAAATACTGTCACCTTCGGACACCCCTGTGCTTTTTTACCACGTTAGTATGGGTTTTCGGCCGCCCTATGTCACAGTCATCAGGAGACAATTGCTATACATAATGAGACTTCTATGATGATGTAAAAGTGAGATCTTTCTAGAATCGTTGCTACGCATAACGTGAAAGACCACTTTCAAGAGATCCTTGACACTGTCAACGTTCTCCAGTGCCTTCGATGTTGATGGTCTTCCTGGTCTTCTTCCACAGGCGACGCTACGTATTTTTAGTAATTTGAAATGATAATTTTAACTGTCTTTGCAGTCAGTGTTGCGTGGATCCCTTGTTAGCCCCCAGCGCCTTTGTACTCTCACCACAGATCCCCAGACCCCATAACGAGCTGCTATTTTGGCCCGTTCTTGCACGATCAACGCAGGCGGCATTTGTTAACTGGAACAAAAGAGAAAAACATTAAACACAACCTCAAGGAGTGCGGTTTCTCATTGAAGTATTTCTAAGAAAATAGGCTCATAAGTAAAGCAATGATAACGGTTTAAAAGTAAGGAGTGACTTATCAGACGAGGTGACAAATCATGGATTAGTGATATGCACATATACAGATGGCTGCAGTATCGCCTACGCAACGTATAAAAGGGCAGTACATTGGCGAAGCTGTCATTTGTACGCAGGTGATTCATGTGAAAACGGTTCCGACGTGTTGATGGCCACACGTTGGGAACTAACAGTCCTTGAACATGGAATTGCAGTTGGAGCTAGACACATGGGACATTTCATTTCGGATGTCGTTAGGGACTTAAAATACTCCGGGATCCACAGTGTCATGAGGGTGCCGAGTGTACCAAATTTCAGGCATTACCTCTCACCATGGACAACGCTGTGGCCGGTGGCCGTCACTTAACGACCGAGAGCAACGGCATTTGCGTAGAGTCGTGAGTGCTAACAGACAAGCAACACTGCGTGAAATAACCGCAGAAATCAAAGCGATACGTACGATGAACGTGTCCGTTAGGGCAGTGCGGCGAAATTTGGTGTCGATGGGTTATGGTAGCAGACGATAGACGCGAGTGCCTTACGTAACAGGAGTACATCGCCTGCAGCACCTGGACTCGTGACCTTATCGGTTGGACCCTAGATAAATGGAAAACTGTGGGTTGGTCAGATGAGTCCCGATTCTAGTTGATAAGAGCTAATGTTAGGGGTAGAGTGTGGAGCACGCACACGAAGCCATGGACCTAAGTTGTCAACAAGCCATTGTGCAAGCTGGTGGTTATCCATAGCGGTGTGGGCTGTTTTTACATGGAATGGACTGAGTTTTCTGGTCCAACTGAGCCGATCATTGAGTGGAAATGGTTATGGACCTAAGTTGTCAATAAGCCATTGTGCAAGCTGGTGGTTTCTCCATAGCTGTGTGGGCTGTTTTTACTTGGAATGGACTGAGTTTTCTGGTCCAACTGAACTGATCATTGAGTGGAAATGGTTATGTTCGGCTACTTGGGTACGATTTGCAGCCATTCATGGACTTTATCTTCCCATACAACGATGACATTTTTAAGGATGACGATGCGCCATGTCACCGGGCAACAATTGTTTGCGATTGGTTCGAAGAACATTCTGGACAATTCGAGCGAATGATTTGGCGATCCAGATTGTCCGACATGTATATGTATCCCATCGAACATTATGGGACATATCGAGAAGTCAGTTCGTGCACAAAATTCTGCACCGGCTTCACTTCGCAATTAGAGGCAGAATGGCTCAATATTCCTGCAGGGAACTTCCAACGACGTGGTGAGCCCATGCCACGTCTAGTTCGGGCGCTACACCGAGCAAAAGGAGGTCCGACGCGATGTTAAGAGATATCCGAAGATTTTTATTATCTCAATAAACGAGACACTGGTGTCATGTCAAAGCCTTACGGTAGTTGATAATGTCGTAAACTATGAAACGGAAAGTGAAAGGTTTCGTGTAGCTACTTCAAAATTTATTTTCATCTTTTTTTAAAATATTATTTCGTATTAGGCCTAATTTAATAGAAGTATTGTCTGCAGTAGTCGATGTTATTTATTGTGAATAATGTATTTGCTGCATTCTTGTATCAAAGGCTGTAATGGCCATAAATCTGAACTGACCGTCGGTGTATGTCTGAAAGTAGACACAAGTTACACGTTGCAAGTTTTTGCTGTTATCGATCTTTTCAAATGTATATATCTGTGTCGTGGTTTTATGGACAGTATTGTGTGTATAACAAGCTGGTGAGTATCTTCTTCAATTATAGCGAGAAGCTTCGAAAAACTCTCCTCTTAGATTCAAATGAAATTACGAAACGAACCGAGATCTTGAAATCTGTGTGATGAAGTACATTACTTCAGAGTGATGGTAGTCAATGCATCACCCAGAATATGGTTACTGCGCATGTGCAAACTGACTTTAGACACCATACTGTAACTATATTCAATTTAAAACCGCAAATGGGATAAGGATTCGATTGAGTTAAAGAATAACTTGTACCAGTGTGTGTGTGTGTGTGTGTGTGTGTGTGTGTGTGTGTGTGTGTCAGATCTTTGTGCAGCGTTATGTAGTTTTCCTCCACTAGCAATTCTCTGTTCAAGGCAGCGGCGATTCCAGAATCTTCGCGATTTCTCCCTCCTCTTCTACAGTCGCTAACATATTTCCTATTTTACGTGCGTCCAGTTTTGTAAAGAAACAGTGTGATTTGCGTGTCAAACGCAGCCAAGAACTGCCCTTGAAGAACGTTGCAGTCGCAATTCACTAGGAGGAGCGCGTTCCGAGAGAGACAGCAGGTCGTTTCAGAGCGTGTAGCAACCACGGCTGACTCCAGATCTCTTGTGAGCACGTGGCGGGATCAGGCGAGCAGCTGGGGCGCCGCACCTGTCCCACCTACTTGAACGGCTCTAAACGTGCCAGATAGAAGTGCTAGGAATCTCCGTGCATGATTCTCATTCAGTCTAGAGTTCGACTATTTTAATTAAATCTAATGGAATCTGTAGCGATGGCGCAACGATTCTTGGTTCATTTTGTTTTGAAATTGAGACGAAAGCTACGAATCTCGTGCGAGTCCTAATTCCTACTAATTTTTTCGTTGTACAATTTCATTTACGGTTTGCTAATACCCCGCAATGGGCTAGACACACATTATTAATTTTTATAGCAAGCGAAGTGCTCGACCACGTCAACATGTTGTTAACAGGTTTGAATATCTGGGAATGCTCATTGGATTTGAATCACGCGAATACGCACTATCGGCGTTTACAGAACTCTTAACAGAGCAGGTTTGTGCAATGATAGAGACACTGCATTCCCGAATACGAGGTCTGTTAGAAAAGTATTCGACCTTTATTTCCGATCCACGCTCTGGTCAGCCATCAACAGGCCGAAATGGCAGTGTCATTTGCCAAAGTGAACGCTGTGGTGATGCGAATATCGCAGAAGACATGGGCTCAGCACTGTTTTGGCACATTCCATTGTGACGGATGATTTGGCCATGAAGAGAGAGTCGGTGAAATTCGTGCTGAAGCAGCTGACGGTGGAGCAAAAGCAACTTCCTGTTAAAGTCTCACAGGACATGCTGGACTCCACAGACAGTGACCCCGACTTCGTGAACACCATAATCAGCAGTGATGAATCCTTGCTGTATGGGTACGACCTGGAAACCAAATACCAGTTGTCATCATGTCATAACCACCATTCCACTTTAATTATTCTCCGTTAAAATTAGGTAAGGATTTTACCCAAAGCTATTGTTTTGCTGTGACTTCAGAACAAACTTGAAATTCACGGTAGGTATAATAACGAACATTTCTGACGAACGAAAACTTTTCAGCTGCGCATAAAATATTTATTTTCAAATTAAATCAGTTTTTGGTCTGTCTAGTGGACGAGATTTGCTATTTGGGTGAACAAAATAACCGATGGTCTCAAAAGTAGCTTTCCTGAACGAGGTTAATATCCTCCAATATAAGAAATTGTTCTTTGAAGATATTTATCTGGAGTACAGCTGTATATCGAAGAGAAATGTGGAGGATAGAACAGTTCAATGACAAGAAGAGAATATAAGCACGTTGTATGCTTTGAAATGTGGTGCTGCTGAAGAATGCTGAATAGTGGTATGTCAGATCCTGAATAATCGAGGGGTAATTAATTTGGTGTGTGTGTGAGTGTGAGTGTGTGTGTGTGTGTGTGTGTGTGTGTGTGAGAGAGAGAGAGTGTGAGAGTGTGAGAGTGTGAGAGAGAGAGAGAGAGAGAGAGAGAGAGAGAGAGAGAGAGAGAGAGAGAGAGAGATACATAGTTTTTGTGGGGCTGGGAGGATCCTGGATGGAGGCCTAGGCCTAACTACATTAAGAAAGTTCGAATGATTGTACATCGCCGATCCAAAAAAGTTCCGAGGCTGGAGTTATTCCTGGCGTGTAAGTGACGACAGTGCAATAACTACGGTGGTAGCTTGAACTAACAACTGTAAACAACAGTTGTGCATTCGACCAGTCAGTTGTGGGTGTTGTGGATTGGCAAGACAGCCAACCCACTATGAGAGGAAACCGAAAGGCACGCGTTTTAGCTCACGCAGGCTGGCATGAGGTCTGGAACAGGTCAAGGAAATGAGACTAACAAAAAACGTACGTAGCTGCTGGAATACTTAACTTTAATCCATAATTGGTGAACATCGCTCTTGATGGTACATGTTTTACAGCATCAATAGTAACTGGTAATGGCGCCTTGCTAGGTCGTAGCAAATGACGTAGCTGAAGGCTATGCTATCTATCGTCTCGGCAAATGAGAGCGTAATTTGTCGGTGAACCATCGCTAGCAAAGTCGGCTGTACAACTGGGGCGAGTGCTAGGAAGTCTCTCTAGACCTGCCGTGTGGCGGCGCTCGGTCTGCAATCACTGATAGTGGCGACACGCGGGTCCGACGTATACTAACGGACCGCGGCCGATTTAAAGGCTACCACCTAGCAAGTATGGTGTCTGGCGGTGACACCACAGTGGGCAAGCAGTGTTAAGTAGTGGACGTGAGATCTAAGTATGTCATCGTTGTTGTATCACGATTCACAGGGAAAGACCATCTGTAAATCAAGTGTTCAAGATATTCTCCAGAATGTTTTGAAGAAGAGAAAAGTTTGCCGTGCACACCTTGCAGCCAGAACAAAAACGACGACACGTGAACGCCTGCTGTAACTTAATTGAAATGCAAAACCCTGGACAATAAATCTCAGGAAAAAATCATGAGTAGTGACGGACCTACAACGAAGTACAGATACTCACATGAAGGGTCAACGCTTTGATAATTACTTTCAAGCCAGTGTGACCGCGAGTTGAACGATATCCCAAAGGGGGACTTTTCTGATAGTTTCGTATTGTTGATTGAACTACAGTGCGTTGTACTGAAGTGGACGATAGGGGGCACTATGTGAAGCATTAAAACGACAATCTTTTCTGTAGTTTCTCTTAATCCAGTCTGAAAACATATTGGACTGATTTGGTAGGGTGCAAAAGTCATAGAGATGAATAGGCTTGCGGTGGATGGATTAGCGTGGAGAGCTTCACCGAACCAGTCGTCGGGACGACGACGATGTTTTCGTAATGAAGGACTAGTTCCCTAACAACGGTTGAAGAACAAGAAGTATTAGTCAACCTGGTCCCTACCGCCCGCTGGTGTGCGTTCCAGCATTCATGATCGCTGGCAGGCGATAGGGATTAAAAAAAATTACTTTTGATTTTCATAAAATTTTGGAATCATGTATTTTGTAAGGAATTGCAGGGTTATTGCAAATGATTGAAGCGATTTCACAGCTCTACAATAACTTTATTGTTTGAGATATTTTCACAATGCTTTGCACACACATACAAAAACTCAAAAAGTTTTTTTAGGCATTCACAAATGTTCGATATGTGCCCCTTTAGTGATTCGGCAGACATCAAGCCGATAATCAAGTTCCTCCACACTCGGCGCAGCATGTCCCCATCAATGAGTTCGAAAGCATTGTTGATGCGAGCTCGCAGTTCTGGCACGTTTCTTGGTAGACGGGGTTTAAACACTGAATCTTTCACATCACTATGTGTGAAACTTGCCCGCACGCGTTCAACCGTTTCTTCGCTCTCTGCAGGCCGACCCGTTGATTTCCCCTTACAGAGGCATCCAGAAGCTTTAAACTGCGCATACCATCGCCGAATGGAGTTAGCAGTTGGTGGATCTTTGTTGAACTTCGTCCTGATGTGTCGTTGCACTGTTATGACTGACTGATGTGAGTGCATTTCAAGCACGACATACGCTTTCTCGGCTCCTGTCGCCATTTTGTCTCACTGCGCTCTCGAGCGCTCTGGCGGCAGAAACCTGAAGTGCGGCTTCAGCCGAACAAAACTTTGAGTTTTTCTACGTATCTGTAGTGTGTCGTGACCATATGTCAACGAATGGAGCTACAGTGAATTTATGAAATCGCTTCAATCATTTGTAATAGCCCTGTATTATAAGCTGTAACGTCCTTTAACTGCTGTTTGATCCCCTCACTCCAGCAAACCAACGTTATTCTTACATCAGTTCTCTTGTTCTAGAACGATGTTCAATCTTTTTACAAGAGCTTAACGCCGAAAATTTGGAAACTAGCGTATCGCAAAATAGAAGAAAAGGAATATGAGGAAGTGCGAGGCGTGCTGCTGAAGCATATAGGATCGTTGTGCGTTCCAGAATTTGACACAAAACCTTCTGTTCACACGAACTTAATTTTCAACGAACTCACTTCGCTCAGGAACAAGAGAACCGATGAAAGAGAAAAGACTGCAGCTGATGACAGATCCACATCATAAAATATGAGTATTTATGAGTGATAGGGATGTGTAATATATTTGCTGTTACCTTTTAAATGAAAATGTTTGATTTTTTTCACTGTTCCACATCCACGAGGAACATTTCGCTTGGGATGTGTGTAAGATAAATTAGCAGATTTGTTTTTCTTTGGAAATATTTATTGCATATTCTTGTCTTCGGTCATGTTCTGCGTCATGGCATACCTCCTCACTGTGGGTCTATTGGAACGAAAAATACATCTAAACACAGTACTGCACGCGGGGTCTTTTCATTAGGAGCGCGCGATCGTATCTAATAGAGGGCGACTGAGAAGTGCAGTGTGGGAAAGAAACTTCTTCCCCCTCATTTGCCTGAAATCGTTAGACACGCGAAAGAAATTATGTATCAGACCAGACAATTACACTAACATGAACGCTGTAGAAAGTTTCAGAATAAAGTGTAATAACTCCTTTTACTATTGCGCCCGGAGAGGATGAAATAAATTGGTAACCAGTCAAGACCAGATCGTTAACTAGCGAAGTAATGAAACTAATTTTAATTTACTATCTACAACTATACTCCTCAAGACGCCTTGTGGTGTGTGTGGCGGAGTGTACTTTGTGTACTACTGTCACCTCCCCACTTTCCCACTTCCTGTCACAAATGGGGCGCAGGAACAACGATTTCTGGTAACCAGTCGTATGAGCTCCTGTAATTCTATTTTGTTTGTCTTTTTCGCGAGGGAGAGGCATGTTAGTTGACACCTCCAGAAATGTACGCACCCGGAATTTTGACAGTAAATGTCTCCGTGCTGCACTACACTTCTCGTGGGGCGTTTGCCACTGGTGTCGGCTGAGCACCTCTGGGACGCTTTGGCACTTAGTAAACTAACACTGCTCTACTTCTCATCTTCTCTGTTTGGTACATCAGCTATATAGCTCTAACGAGGATCTTGAAATCAGATCTGGCATCTGCCCTCCCATTATTAGTTTTCAATTTTCTCCATACTCATACTGCCGCATGTTGTGTAGAGTGATTGTGCGTCTATCGTGGAGTCGTACAATAACGGGTTATTTATACGCAGTACGTTTAATGTTGAAGGTGAACTATCAGTCCCTGCACCAAGCGTCGAACCTCGACACGTCATCCTCTTTCTTTCGCTGCAATCCTGTAGCATTGACTTCTCTCAATATACAAAAGAATAATTCGAAAACATCAACATCGAGCTTCGGCGATATCCATTGGGTCATTTATGTATAGTGCGAACAGTAAGTGTTCGGTAACAATCCAGTGGGCTACGCTCGAAGCAACTTCCATCTCTGAAGATTTGTCCCCGTTAAGAATGGCTTTCTGTGTGCTAGGAACGCGACAAAACTAGTCTGATACTCCGTACTCTCGTATTTCTGCATTAGGGGTGAGGCTGCGGAACCGTATCGAACACCTACCGGAAGCGAAGGTACGTCGTGGGTCGTTGATGTATAGAGCATGTTGCGTTGTTTGCTGAATCCATGTTACTTCCTAGAAAAAGGAGGTTTTCGGCCTGCAGAATGGTCATAATATGGGAGGATAAAACCTGTTTCCAAATTCTACACCAGACTGACGACAGCGATATAGGCGTGCGTTTGTTGGGTCTTCTCTGAGCATTTTTCCAATCGCTAGGAATTCGAGGTTGCTCCAGCGACATTCGAGACACCTCGCTGCAGGAAGAAGAGCAAGTTCTTCAGCATACCACATTTACAATCGTGTAGGTACTGCATTATGTCCAGTACCTTTTAGTGTAGTGATTTTATGGGAGAAAGGAGGCTGATAAATTAATCGGTAAGAATTAAAGTCTCAGGCCCCGTGCGAGCACGTGGGTGTTGGAAGGTAGATAATGACGTTGGCACTGCAGAAAGCGGGATCTGAGTCTACTACGGTACAGCTATTACATTACGAAGACGAGCCGAAGTGCTCCTCTTCTGCTGTGCCAACTTTTTCTGGCCAAGTCTGAGAGCTGAAAGGCCCGTACCAAACAAGTACAGGCGCTACTAGGAAGCCTTGCGTTTCTTTATCGGGAACGCGATTTTAATTGGTTACCCAGAGGTCGAGAGCCTCGGTTTCACAGCAGTTTAGCGAATAATATGGGGAATGAATAGTTTTTTCTTGGTCTATCCTAGTTATCTCTCGTCACATGCATATTGTGGCCTCACGTTGCCCGCGTTATCTGCCTGTTCAGACGACCAAATGTCTCTTGAATTCTCCAAAAAGTTTGTTCTTTCCTGGAACAAATTGGCTGTCAGTTACACCACATGATGGTGTATACTGGAGCAGAAGACATGTAAACGGTTTACAAAGGAAATCTCTGGGGTTTTGACCAAAGAAGCAGCTTCCACAGCGTAGTTTAGGGAAGTAACCTCGCTTGTAAAAACATGTAAAGGCATCACATTGATAAACAAAATTGTCTTAAACTCTGTGAGTACTAAGAAGTAAACGTGCATTGTTTAAGCAAAATATTTACATAATCTGATGATGGTCTGTCAATAAACGGGAAAAGCGTCTGGATTAACACTCTGAAATTACAAAACGGTTAAGACATAAAAAAACAGTTTTTACATGACAGCTGCTACGGAAAATGGACAGCCAGGCAAACAAAACTTGAGCGGTAGGTTCTATGCGTGAAATGATAAGTTATTGAAACTACATTCATACAAATCCTGTGAAAATGCCACGTAAAAAGCTGTGTAAAAACACTCAAATTTATCCAAACTGCAGTCGACTTATGTGATCATCTTACGAAATTAGAAATGAGTCGTTCTTTTATACATTGCGAAATAAATATGACGAGTTAATAAAATAAGTGTGAATTTTGTTAAAATTTTAAGCACGCATCAAAAGAACTGCGTTAAAAGAGGCAGCAGCCATTGATTGGATTATTTAGCAGTGCCACAAACTAGAACGTGCTTCTTAACCTGGCGGCGTTTCGTGCCCGAAAGTTTATAGTGGTAGACGAATGTAGCGTACCTTCTAAAATTTTGTTCCATGCAGCTCTGTCCTCGGCGTTTGACTTTTGCTTTATCACGTTGACTGCCAGCAGGCGGAGTCTGACTCACACGCCTGATGCAGTGTTCCCTGTCTGGCCTGAAGGTGGAACATCCATCACTAGAGTGAAAATGCACGTGGACGAGGAACTGGTGACGTCACAGCGTGGTATTCCACGTTCCACTACACTGCACGCGAAGCGTGAAATCATGAATCTATAGTAAGATTTTCGCCACGTGGAGAAGAACGTAGCCAATGAGATGCGACTTTCCACGTCACAAGCAGAACTTAGGAGCCGTCATATTGTATGGAGTTGACTCCGTTTTTGTATTTTACATGTTATGAATATAAGCTGTTTCAAAGCATCAGCAAATTGAGAATCTCTCGAAAAAGCGAGGTATTAGGTACTGTTTATTATTATGACAAGAAACTATACATCACTAGTCGAAAGACTAAGTTAGTATACCGTTCCAGAGCTACGGTTCAAAGAGAATCTATCGAATCTACATCGTTTTGGGTATAATCTGTCATAGTTAAGTATCAAATAAGGATATTTGTAGATACAGCCGTGAAACACTATATACGAGGGTAATCCCAAAAGTAAGGTCTCCTGTTTTTTTTTTTTTTTTTTTTTTTTTTTTTTTTTTTTTTTTTTTTTTTTATATAAGTGCAGATCTCTGTTTGTGTGGCAGTTGGTCACTGTTATGAAGAGTGCTTCATGCGCTGTGTGTAGACAGCGCACGCCGCGCTGAGGCGCTCAGTCTTGGCTTGGCAGCGTTGAGAATGGAGCTCTCGTTGGATGTTACCGCCAAGTGCGAATTGCGCGCAGTTATTCGGTTTTTGAACGCAAAGGGCACTGGGCCGATTGAAGTCCATCGCCAATTGATGAAAGTGTACATGGATGTCAAAAATGTTCGTAAGTGGTTTAGAGAGTTTGCAGCTGATCGGACCGAAATTCACGACGAACAAAGGAGTGGGAGACCATCAATTTCTGAGGAGACAGCGTTGAAGGTTGAGCAAAGCATGCGTGAAGATCGGCGGATCACCCTGCATGATCTCTGCACTTAGGTTCCTGAGGTTTCCCGAAGCACCGCTCACAGAATTTTAACGGAAACATTGAACTACCGGAAGGTGTGCGCATGCTGACTTAGGACCACATGCGGCAACGAGTTGGTGCTTCCCGCGCATTTCTTCACCGCCCGAACAGGACAACTTTCTGGACCCAATTGTCACGGGTGACGAAACCTGGGCATACCACTTTACACCTGAGACCAAGCAACAATCACGCCAGTGGCGGCATCCTTCTTCGCCAAAGCCACGGAAAATTCAAACAAACACTGTCTGCCGGTAAAGTCATGACAACCGTTTTTTGGGATCGGAAAGGGGTATTGTTGGTCGACATTATGCCCACTGGCAACACAATTAACGCTAACAGGAACTGTGAGACTCTGAAAAAACTCAAACGGGCAATTCAAAACCGGAGAAGAGGAATGTTGAGCAAGGGCGTACACATTCTCCATGACAACGCTCGCCTACAGATCGCTCGGCAAACCGTTGCTCTCCTGCAGCAGTTTCAGTGAAACATCATCACCCACTTACAGTCCTGACTTGACGCCCGGTGACTATTACCTGTTTCTAAGTTAAAAGAACATTTGGCCGGAAAGCGATTCAGCTCTGACGACGAGGTGAAAGAAGAGGTTCATAACTTTCTGAACAGCATGGCGGTATGACATGGGCATACAAAAACTGCCACAGCGTCTACAAAAATGCATCGACATAAATGATGATTATGCCGAAAATAGCTAAATGTTCAAGCTGTAAACTGATGTAAACCATTGGAGAAACAAACAGGTCTATGTACTTATAAAAAACTGAGATGAGAAGTCATGGGACAGCGCACATATACAGATGGCGGTAATATCGCGTATAACTGGTATAAAAGGGCAGTGTATTAGCGGAGTACTCAGGTGATTACTTTGAAAAGGTTTCCGACGTGATTATGGCGGTACGACAAGAATTAAAACCTTTGAAAGCGGAATGGCAGTTAGAGCTACACGCATGTGACATTCCATGTATGAAATCGTCAGGGAATGCAATATTCCGAGAGCCACAGTGTCAAGGATGCGCTGAGAACTCTAAATTTTAGGCATTGCCCCTCACCAGGACAGCACAGTGGTCGACGGCCTTCACTTAACGACCGAGAGCAGCGGCCTTTGCGTAGATTTGTCAGCGCCAACAGACAAGTAACACTGCGTGGAATAACCGCAGAAGTCAAAGTGGGACGTACGACGAACGTATCCATTAGGACAGTGTGGCGGCATGTAGCGTTAATAGGCTGTGCCGGCAGTCTCACCCGACGCGAGTGCCTTTGCAAGCAGACGACATCGCCTGCAGCACCTGTACTGGGCTCGTGACGATATCGGTTGGGCCGTAGATGACTAGAAAACTGTGGGGCGGTCAGCTGAGTCCCTATTTCAGTTGCCAATAGCTGATAGTGGGGTCAGTGTGTGGCGCAGACCTCGCCAAGCCACGGATCCAGGTTGGCAACAAGGCAGTGCGGAAGCTGGTGGTGGCTCCATAATAATGCGGGCGACGTTTACATAGAGTGCTCTGGGTCATCTCGTCGAACTGAACCGATCATTGAGTGGAAATGGCTATATTCAGCTATTTAGAGACAATTTGCAGCCACTAATGGGCTTGCTGTTCTCCAAAAAGCGATCGAATGTTTATGGATGACAATGTGCCATCTCACTGGGCCACAGTTGTTCACGATTGGTTCGAAGAACATTCTGGACAGTTAGAGCGAATGATTTACCACCCATCGAACATTGAGGCATAATCGCGAGGTCATTTCGTGCACAAAATCCAGCACGGACTAAATATTCGCGCTTATGGACGCCTGTAGAGTTAACATGGTCCAGTATTTCTGCATGGGACTTGCAGCAAATGTGCCCATGCTACGCCGAGTTGTTGCACTACTCCGAGCAAAAGGAGGTTCGTCGCGATATTGGGAGGTATCTCATGATTTTGGTCACCGCAGTGTATATCTACACTCGTGTCATGTCAAAGTGGTCGCGTTGTTGGTTATGTCATTAACTATGAAGCGGAAAGTAACATGTTCACTTCCATCTACTTACAACTTTATTTTCATCTCTTGTGTACTAAAAGATTCTCGGTATTTCTTATTATGCTTAATTCAATAGGAGTATTGTCTCCAGTTGCCGATGTTATTTATATATAATGTATTTGGTGCATTCTTGTTGCATAGCGCAACGATTGGAATGTATCCTCAATAGCCAGAAATTTTAGTGACAACCGATCTATGCCAGTAAAAACAAGTTACCTACTGGACGTTTTGACTATTATGAAAATTTATCTCAAATCCGTATATACGTATCTCTTGGTTGTACTTACTGCCTCGTGTTTGTATCGCCAGTAAATATCGTTTTCAATGAAAAATCTATTCTTCTATTGAAATGAAATCCTCAAACAAATACCTACTTTAAAATCTGTGAGAGTACGTTATTTCAAAGGGATGGTAGTCAGTACAATACTGAAAATATGGATATTATGCATGCGCATAATTTAATGATTGACGATTCGATTGAGTTAACGAATAACTTCCTCTAGTATGTATCTAGATCGTTATACAGCGTTGTAAAGTGTTCCTCTACCAGCATTTCGCTGTTCAAGCCATCAACGAGTCCAGACCGTCTTCGCGATTTTCTCCACTCTTCTTTGACAATTGCTATCAGGGTTAACGCATCTGTTTTAAGCGGCTCATTTTGTAATGAATTTGTGTGTTCCTCCCCCCCCCCCCCCCCCTTCCGATGCAGACGAGAACTGCCGTTGGAGAGCACTGCGATTGCAAATACGACGAGGATTACGTTCCGTGAGATGTAGCGCTCAGCAACCCCTATGGGCACCATATCTGGCGTGTTTCGCGATGTGGAACATGCCCTATGTGATGTCAGCTTAAGCGTGCAGCAGTCAGCGTGTTAATTTAAGTAAATGGACTTAAGTAGTTTTACGGAGCCCACCGGTATGGATGTAAAACATCCATCACTATGCGTGCGACAGTCAACTTCTTAATTAAAATATTAATTACATTAAATTAAGTAATTTTGGAGATTAATCATTGTTCTTTCTTCTTCGGCCATCAAAGGAAAGTGGCATCATAGGCTGACACATCAGAACACAATTCTAGTTATTTATTTCGTCGTCTTTATTGCTGTATTTGACGTAGAGGCCTAGTCTCTATTGGGAGGTTTTCTGTCTCCCACGCTGACACTCCAGTTCAAGGCCAGCAGTGAGTACTGCTAATGTTGAAGAGTAGAAGAGGCAATCGGGTGTATGTGGGACCGGTTGCTCGAACCTGTCGGACGTGCAGTAATTCCGTCTCCAGCTTGCTGTGATGTACTCTATAAGTACTCGCTTCTTGTCACTTTCAGATTACTTAGGTATTATATAGAAGTGGAAATTGTAAGGTGCTGCGGGTAGTTTAAAATCGAAAGATGTCGGTTGAATGCTTGTATAACATTAACTGTTGCTTCTTAGTATCATCACAGTCAAACATAAGTCGAGACACTCCGTCTCGGTTGTGTTTCCCACAGCGATAGCACAGCGCCTCAAGCGGTCAGCAAACGTTACATATGAATACGATATCGGAGGAGTGCGAATACTAAGTTTTATATTGATTTGTGTCATAACTTGTGCAAGAGGGCACATATGTAGCACCATAAAATTGGCAATAACAAAACAAATGACACAATATTTGTCATTATTTACTTTACTAAGGATCATTGGAGGTACAGAACCTTTCATTACAGAAAAGTGTATTTACGATTATGTTGTAACATGCAGTTATTTACTCAACGTAATTTTCGTTTAATAACAAAAAATTGCTAGCAAATACCAGAGACCTGATCTTTTACAGGGAGACATTGTGTATCTATGCAACGAAGCAAGAGTTCCGTTCGCTACCCTTTCAGTCAAATCAGTGAATGTGGAACGTAGGAAATCTATACGGAGTGCAATACATACAGTATTTAACGTACAAAATTGGCCACCCCAACTGTAACTTAAGGGAAGACCACGCAGATGTGCAAATACATCGTCAAAAGCAGTAAAACTAGTTAACAACACAGGAAAAAACGATTCTATAATTGTTGCTAAATCTGAGCTACAATCGGCAAGCAGCACTCCGTCTTCAGGTCACAAGTGACCCATCGGGACCATCCGACCGCCGTGTCATCCTCAGTTGAGGACGCTGATAGGGGGGACGTGTGGTCAGCACACCGGTCTCCCGATCGTGATGATGGTTTTCTTTGACCGGAGCCGCTACTATTCTGTCGAGTAGCTTCTCAGTTGGCATCACGAGGCTGAGTGCACCCCGAAAAATGGCAACAAGCGCATGGCGGCAGGTTGGTCACCCATCCAAGTGCCGGTCACGCCCGACAGCGCTTAACTTCTGCTATCTCACGGGAACCGGTGTATCCACTGTGGCAAGGGCGTTGCCACAAACGGCAAGAATCATAAACATTTCGCTTTTGAAGCAAAAGTTATTTCATTTTCAAAAATTTCGTGTAAATCATTAGACTCCATAAAAATTTTTTAGGTCTCAAGGAAAGTGTGTATGATAATACAGAAACATAAATATATGATGATGCTTTCAGCGCAAGAAGTATCTTTTTGTATTATATCGCTTACAGCGGAATAAGCTGCAAATATACCCATGTTGGAAAGTGTTTCCTCATGAGTAGGTTGTAGCTTATGTCACTAAATCAGTGTGCTTCAGCTGTTTTCACATTATTTCACGATAATTCACGTCTCTTGATAATTTGCTAACGCGTGGAAAGCAAATTATAATAACTATTTCGTTAATTCACTTGGAAATAATTCAAATCGCAGGTTCGAATCCTGCCTCGGGTATAGATGTGTGTGATGTCCTTAGGTTAGTTAGGTTTAAGTAGTTCTAAGTTCTAGGGGACTGATGACCTCAGAAGTCCCATAGTGCTCAGAGCCATTTGAACCATTTTTGAAATGATTCAAAACAAACATTGTACTTACGACGCTTGTGACTGCTTTCTCACCGCTTGGAGCGCTAGTGTTACTCCAGCTGTCAGACGGTAACAACTTTCGCAGCAGGGAGTGCCGTGACTGTATATATTACATTGTCGTATCACAGTGGCTACAGTCGATACAGCGTAAGATGATCTCTGACAGCTCGGAGCGCTGTCGCCAGCTTTCAGCTGTGAAGCACAAACGTCTGCAGGCGAAAACAGTAGCATTCTATAGAGCTGTGACAACACTGAGGCGTTGCCATAGAGATAGTTACTGTATTGGTTGAGGTGCAGCTGTCAGGGGACTCAACTATAGTACCTTCACGTTCGGCTGCCAGAAGGTGTAGTAAGCGAGTTACGTCACGTGAGCCTGCCGAGTGCACTATGAGACATCGCGATCAGCACATGGCGAAAGAAACTCGGCGCTGTGATGAGTTTGTGACTGAGCGGGCGGGCAGGGTTCCGGTCTGCAATCATGTCTGTTTTCCAATAGGATGGTGCTGCACCACGAAGGTCACAAGATCTCGGCAATCGCTAGTTGAAAGTTTATGCCTTTGGATAAGAACGGAGGGATACGTTGAATCCGCTCCATGTTTCACACCTCTTGCGCTGCATTATACATTTTGTATGTTACTTGATACCAGACTACAAACCCAGAAGTCCTGAGTTCAGTCTTCATTCAGTCCAAGAGTTTGGTCTGTGATCGATGACAGTGATTTGCTACTGTGATAAATCCTAAGTTGCGTCCTTGTTGAGAGTTCACTTTAAGCTGTTTTTACCCCTGTAACTGGCTGTATAACGCGGTTCAAAGGGCTCGCACATCCACGACTCCTTACTTCGACTCCAATACTATGGCAAGGAGGTGATCTTTTGCTGGGTATCTGGCCATATCAGGATACAGGGAAACGACATGGTCGACAAAACGGCCAAGGATGCATATCGGGATGGTGTTGTCCGTCAGTGCCCAATCATCTCATTTTCTGACAGACGCATCATGTGTCAGTGAGAGATTGAATGGTTGAAGAGGACACAAAACAAACTGCGGTCACTCAAATCGACCACAGAGTCATGGCGGACTTCCTATCAGCCTCGCCGCTGCAAGGGGGTTCTGCTTACTAGACTGCGCATCAACGTGGCCCTTTAACACTTGCTTCCTCCCCCGGTGGGAGGATCCACCCCTCTGAGGTTCTAGTGTTCCACTTTCAGTTCTGCATATTTTGGCAACTTGTGATTTATATACTGATATCAGGGCAGCCCTCAGTCTCGACGGGGATGTGCCCACCGTCCTCGCCGACACTGATTCCAGTGTTACATGAGTGCCGACATTTTGTGAGCTGTCAGGCCTCATCCCTAAACTGGCGGGGAAGGAAGGCAAACTGTAACGCTTTATGAACTGCTCCGCTTGTGCGGACAGCCATAGCCACAACCATGGGATTGGCATGTGGACTTTTCGTCGGGGCGCTGATGACCATAATGTTGAGCGCCCCTCACCAATAATAATAATCCCCAGAATAATAAATAGGCCTCCGGTATGTTCTGCCAGTCGTAAAAGGCGACGAAAGGAACAAACCACTAATAGGGCTAACTCCCCTTTTAGTGTGACTAGTTAGTTCAGGACAGAACTAATGAAGCCTCGGACAAGCGCTGTCATGGTCGGGGACGACGCTTGAACGCTGTGCCCGTCCACAATGGTAACGACACTGCTAGCCACACGGCAACCACTCTAGAAGGAAAACAAAGACAGAGGATGAGATGGTCAGATGAAGTTAAGACACCTCATGTTCTGTTATTACGAGGCAACAAACTTAGGAACCAACACAACTGGATACAGATCACAAGTATACACAACATTTATTACCAGATACCCAGAATTAAAATTTTTAACAGAACAACGACTAGCTGATCAGATTCGTGTAATAATCAAAAATAACAGGATACCCCAGTCAGAATTAGAAAACATCAAACAACAAGTACAACAAACACTGGAACAAAATAATGTGCAATCAGAAGAAGAAAATACAGTAATGGACTCAAACATCCCAGAGCAAACAAACAAACAAAGAACAACACGCATCAATTAAACAATCAGAGGAAAACGAAATCTTAAGACAGCCACCAGAACAAACACAAATACAACATGAAGTGACACACACGTTAGATATAGAAGAAAAATTTCAGTTGACATATATAGAATACAAAGACACAAATACAGACATTAGACCATTCTTGCATAGACTACAAAATTAACCCACAAGTCGAAACAACAACAACAACTATCAACACAATCATACACAACAAAATAAATGAAAATACAACTATGGAAGAGTTACAACTACTGGTTTATATAGGAGCACTCACTACACTAAATATACACACTAGGCAGAGATCAGAACCAACCAACACACAGAAGAAACCCACAAAACCAGCATGGCAACACAGGCTACAGATCAGAATAGAAAAACTGAGAAAAGACATCGGACACAATTTATAAGAAATGAAATATCAGACAAAAAACGAAAAAGGTTAGGTAAAATCTCGCAACAAGAAGCGATAGAGCAATTAGATGAAAAGAAGCAGAAATTACAAGCATTGGCCAAACGACTTAGAAGATACAAAAAAAGTGAAAATAGAAGGAAACAAAACCAAACATTCAACACAAACCAAAAGAAATTTTACCAGATAATAGATAACACACACATTAAAATAGACAATCCACCAAACATAATAGACATGGAACACTTCTGGAGGAACACATGGTCAAACCCGGTACAACATAACAGACATGCACGGTGGATACAAGCAGAAACAGACACATACAAGATGATACCACAAATGCCTAAAGTGATAATTTTGCAACATGAAGTCACCCGAGCAATTAATTCTACGCACAATTGGAAAGCCCCTGGAAATGACAAAATAGCAAATTTCTGGCTCAACACATTCACATCTAACTAAATTATTTAACAGTTACGTTGCAGACCCATACACACTCCCTGATACACTTCCACAAGGAATAACTTATCTGAAACCTAAAGATCAAGCAGACACAGCAAACCCAGCTAAATATCGCCCCATAACATGCCTACCAACAATCTACAAAATATTAACTTCAGTCATTACACAGAAATTAATGACACATACAACACAGAACAAAATTACAAATGAAGAACAAAAAGGCTGCTGCAAAGGAGCACGAGGATGTAAAGAGCAACTGATAATAGATGCAGAGGTGACATCAAGCTAAAACTAAACAAAGGTCGCTACACTACGCATACATTGATTACCAAAAAGCTTTTGATAGTGTACCCCACTCATGGTTACTACAGATATTGGAAATATACAAAGTAGATCCTAAATTGATACAGTTCCTAAACATAGTAATGAAAAACTGGAAAACCACACTTAATATCCAAACAAATTCAGATAATATCACATCACAGCCAATACAGATTAAGCGTGGAATATACCAAGGAGATTCATGAAGTCCTTTCTGGTTCTGTCTTGCTCTGAACCCACTATCCAACATGCTAAATAATACAGATTATGGATATAATATTACTGGAACATACACAAAATCACACATTTGCTATACATGGATGATCTAAAACTACTGGCAGCAACCAATCAACAACTCAACCAATTACTAAAGATAACGACCGAGCGAGGTGGCGCAGTGGTTAGACACTGGACTCGCATTCGGGAGGACGACGGTTCAATCCCGCGTCCGGCCATCCTGATTTAGGTTTTCCGTGATTTCCCTAAATCACTCCAGGCAAATGCCGGGATGGTTCCTTTCAAAGGGCACGGCCGACATCCTTCCCCGTCCTTCCCTAATCCGATGAGACCGATGACCTCGCTGTCTGGTCTCCTTCCCCGAAAACAACCAACCAACCAACTAAAGATAACGGAAGTATTCAGCAATGATATAAATATGGCTTTTGGAACAGAAAAATGTAAGAAAAAGAGCATAGTCAAGGGAAAACACACTAAACAAGAAGATTACATATTGAATAACCACAGTGACTCCATAGAAGCGATGGAAAAAACAGATGCCTATAAATATCTAGGATACAGACAAAAAATAGGAATAGATAATACAAATATTAAAGAAGAACTAAAAGAAAAATATAGACAAAGGCTAACAAAAATACTGAAAACAGAATTGACAGCAAGAAACAAGACAAAAGCTATAAATACTTATGCTATACCAATATTGACCTACTCATTTGGAGTAGTGAAAGGGAGTAACACAGACCTAGAAGCACTCAATACACTTACACGATCACAATGCCACAAATACAGAATACGTCACATACATTCAGCAACTGAAAGATTCACATTAAGCAGAAAGGAAGGAGGGAGGGGATTCATCGACATAAAAAACCTACATTATGGACAGGTAGACAATTTAAGAAAATCCTTTCTAGAACGAGCAGAAACTAGCAAAATACAGAAAGCAATCACTCATATAAATACATCGGCTACACCACTGCAATTTCATAACCACTTCTACAACCCTTTAGATCACATAACATCAACAGATACGAAGAAAGTAAATTGGAAAAAGAAAACACTACATGGCAAGCACCCATATCATCTAACACAGCCACACATCGATCAAGACGCATCCAACACATGGCTAAGAAAAGGCAATATATACAGTGAGACGGAAGGATTCATGATTGCAATACAGGATCAAACAATAAACACCAGATATTACAGCAAGCATATTATATTATTAAAGATCCCAATACCACAACAGATAAATGCAGACTTTGCAAGCAACAAATAGAAACAGTAGATCACATCACAAGTGGATGTACAATACTAGCAAATACAGAATACCCCAGAAGACATGACAATGTAGCAAAAATAATACATCAACAACTTGCCATAAAACATAAACTAATAAAACAACACGTTCCCACATACAAGTATGCACCACAAAATGTACTGGAGAATGATGAATACAAATTATACTGGAACAGAACCATTATAACAGATAAACCACCACCACATAACAAACCTGACATCATACTCACCAATAAAAAGAAGAAATTAACACAAGTAATCGAAATATCCATACCCAATACAACAAATATACAGAAGAAAACAGGAGAAAAAATTGAAAAATACATCCAACTGGCTGAGGAAGTCAAGGACATGTGGCATCAGGATAAAGTTGGCGTTATACCGATTATACTATCAACTACAGGAGTCATACCACACAATATCCACCAGTACATCAATGCAATACAGCTACATCCAAACGTATATATACAACTACAGAAATCCGTAATTATTGATACGTGTTCAATAACCCGAAAGTTCCTAAATACAATGTAACATATACCATACAGTTAAAAGGAAGTCACGCTTGATGAAGGTCCGCGTCACTTTCCATTTTTAACCAGGCCTAAGGTCTGAGAAAAATAGAAATAATAATAATAATCGGTTCAAAGGGCGGAGGAGGCAGTGACATAAGATCGGAGCTAACTTTTTGATGGCTTGATTTCTTCCTCATATGACATAGAGTTCGTGTTTGTTGTGGCTGCTTCTGGCGTTACACTATTGAGCAGGAAGCATGTCTGGGCCGCATAGAGAAGACACAGCAGGGACTGCGTATATCTACATCTATACTCTGCAAACCACCGTGAGGTGCGTGGTGGAGGGTACGTCCCATTGTACCAGTTGTTCGGGTTTTCTTCTTGTTCCATTCACGTATGGAGCGCGGGTGGAATGGTTGTTTGAATGCCTCTGTGCGTGGAATAATTATTCTGATTTTATCCTCACGATCACCATGTGAGCGATACTTAGGGGGTTTATAGTCTATTCCTAGAGTAATCATTTAAAGCCGGTTCGTAAACTTTAATAGACTTTCTCGGGAAAATTTTCGTATATCTTCAATCGTCTTCCAGTTCAGTTCCTTCAGTATCTCTGTGACAGTCTCCGCACGGATTAGACAAATCTATGACCATTCGTGCTGCCTAGAGAGCCTGCTGCTGCCCGTCTCTGTATACGTTCAATATCCTCTGTTGGCCCTATCTGGTTTTGTAGTGTATACTCCCTTCTGTCTGCAAATAGTCTTGACTTAAAAGTAACGCGTTATTGCGTTAGGAGACTCTCACTCACGCGCAGGAGAAATAGAGTTCGACAATCGTAACGCTGTCAGATACAAAACATTTCGAAACATTTAACCTAATTGGCCGTAGGTAAGCGTCTAACTATTTAATCTCTCAGTAAACAACAGTTTTAAACTTTTATTTTAATTCAATATTTATTATCAAGTTGAAAATTTAACTAAAAATATTTACATGAATGATTTTTAATCAAAATAACATTTTTCAATATAAATTGCGTGAAAAGTCCGCCTCCGTAGCGTAGCGGTAGTGTTTCCGCATACCACGCAGGGGGTCCGGGTTCGATTCCCAGCAGGGGACTGGGTGTTGTGTGTCCATCATCATTGACCCGCAAGTCGCCGAAGTGGCGTCAACTAAAAAGAAAGAACTTGCAATAAGGCAGCCGAACTCCCCCGCATGGGGCCTCCTGGCCAACAATGCCATACGATCATTTTTTTGCATGAAAAAGTAGTATTCGTAATGAATTAAATAGTTTTCGTAACATTAATGTCCTTCTAACGGATTCTAATTAATTATGAATACTCGTTTTTATGAGATTAATGATTACAACATTTTGATTAATAAGTTCTGTCAACAATTTATTACTTAACATTTCGAATTGAATCCAAATAAGTTTGAAAAAATCCACCAGTGTCCACTTCTCGATCTTAGCGTGATTATTTGAAATTGTTATTGTTAGTGAAGCAAGTCATTTACATGGTGTGCTAGACCCTTACGCCAGAAGTTATTAGATACATAAATTGTAGTAGATTGAGACCGGGAACAAATGGTGGGAGATTGATATTTCAGGCGGTACAAGGTCTTGGATAAGCAATGTGTCTTTATGAACTGCACTTGTTCCATCATAGCAAACAAGCCGCCTACCTCTTCGACTTTGTGACGCTATCTCCGTTACAACACGAAAGCCGCTTGCGATGTGTTCACTTCAGAGTTCACGGCCGTTTACGGTTCTTGACTGATTTCCAGAGACTAGTTTCGGCAACTTGTTGACAAATATTTAATGTGTCAGGGGGTGTGATGTTAGGAAAGGCAGTATGATGTACAGATGAAACTTTGGCAGCAGGCACCATCTTAATCAGAGAGAATTTATCGCCATGGATAAGAAGTGACGATAAACTGCTTCGTTGAAGCGAGACACATGGCTGGCCAGGCCTCTTGACAGTGAATTGAGTTCACAATTGAATTTGAGGCGATGGCATTGCGTCGCGTGGAAAAGGGCTCGTCATTGCAGAACCTTCAGTATGACGCTGAAATGCTGACGGCAAAGACCACAATGTGTTTAACGTATGGTAAAACAGCAATTGAGGACCGTTTTTACTAAAGTCAGCATCTACAAAAAGACAAAATTTTCGGGAAACACTGAATTACTTGAAGAATATCCGTTGCTGAAGTCTTACAATTTTACAGATATAATGTATCTTACATACTGAACAAGTAATAATTCGAGTTTTCTTCATTTCAGCATTGGCCGCAGAGGGAAAGTATGTTGATGTTGTTTGGACTTCGCAGTTGACACTACCTTTGTTTTCAGGGGCACCACTTTTGTTTTTTATTTTTTTTATGTATAAGAACTCTGGCTACAGATATTTTGTATGGTAGCTTGACCATTATCAGTTTATTAACAGTGGTCGTGAAACCGAACAGATGCCAGTCCTTGCCTAGAAACATACAGGTACCGTGGTGACTTAGACCGTAATGATAGCGTGGTGGGAAGTTTATGGTTTTAAGTTTTCTCAGTTCCTTTTAATGTTATCAAATGCCGTATCGGGGCAGGTAACTGTGACCCCTGATTGAGAAGCAGTGAGCTGCTTTGTCTAAAACTATCTATAATTGTTTACCACACGCAGTAGACGTTCACTATTGGAAAAACTCGTTTTCTGCAGATGTCGAGTCCAAACAAATTTCGCAGTTTCGTGTAAGATTGAACAGCCAAATAGTAAATTTTCATAAAATCCGTGCACTGCAGTGGATTCGTCACATTTAGAAGTTCATAAATGTATCACTGATACTTGCAAATTTATTAACTCTTGCTTTAAATTGGAAGAACCTGATACAGTTGATACAGCTACTACCCCATCAGTAAATGAAATACAGCAAGCAATAAAGAAATTAAAGAATAACAAGGCTTGTGGCGAGGACAAGACATACGCTGAATTATAAAAGAATGAAGGCCCACAACTGGAAATAGAAATACAGGCGTTAATAGAAACAATTTGCAAGACGGAAACCATTCCTGCAGATTGGAAAACTGCAATTGTGTGCCCCATATTTAAGAAGAATCATCCACTAGTTTGTGATAACTACAGAGGAATTGCCTTACTGGATGTCACCTACAAAATCTTATCAAGCTGCCTATTAAACAGGCTGATACCAATAACAGAAGAACTGATTGGGGACTACCAATGCGGTTTCCGCAGAGACAGATCCACATTAGATCATTTATTCACCCTAAGACAAGTAACTGAGAAGGCGTGAGAATTCAGTGTAGATGTCCACATATTATTCGTAGATTTTAAAAAGGCCTATGATAGCATACACCGACACACACTCCTAAATATAATGAAGGAATTTAAAATACCATCAAAATTAATCAGGTTAGTTGAAATGTGTATTGATGAAACTTGTCGCATAAAGACACCGGTAGGAGAAACTGAAGATTTTAAGGTGTACACTGGACTGAGACAAGGGATTGCCATTTCACCTGTTTTATTTAACCTTGTCCTAGAGAAGATTGATAGAGAATTTTCTAAAACCAGTCCACAAGAGATTCAGCTACAGGTTGTGAACATTAAAAGACTTGCCTATGCAGATGATGTAGCACTAATAAGTAGTTCCAAAAGAGAATCAGAATGATGCAAAATTACTGCAAAATTGCTGAGAAAACAGGATTACATGTTAATGAAGAAAAGACAGAATACCTGCCCATAAGTAAGAAAACCAGAAAAGATGCACCTCTGACTGTAGATGGATTCAATTTCAAGACTGTTGACCACTTCAAGTACGTAGGAAGTATTTTTAGTAATACCAACAGAACAGATATAGAAATAGATGCCCGTTTATCAACAGCAAACAAGGCACTTTTTAGTTTCATCAAAATTCTAAGAAAAAGATCGCTTAGCAGTAACTTCAAAATCCGCTTATATCAATCGACCATTATACCCGTGATGTTATATGGATGTGAAACATTAATATTTAGAAAGAAAGATGTAGAAAAACTGTTAATATTCGAAAGAAAAGTACTAAGGAAAATTTTTGGACCTGTATACGACGAAAATAACATGGAATGGAGAATAAGAAGAAATGAAGAATTAAGAGAGCTGTACAAACACCGTAACATCGTCAAAGTGCTCAAGAGGAGAAGGTTGAATTGGGCAGGCCATATAGCAAGAACGATAGAGAACAGACTACCTAGAATGCCATTCAGCAGAACAATAGAGGGCACGGTAAGAAGAGGGAGACCCAGAATCAGATGGCGGGATAACATTCGGGAGGACACAACGAGGATGAACAGCTGCAGCAACTGGACAAACAGCGCATTGGACAGACAGACGTGGAAGAGGCTCATAGAGCAGGCGTATGGTCGATAAGGCCCATACCACATGGAAAGTAAAGTAAGTAGTTGTTGCGTGTGAAAATTGTCCTCAATTACAGACCCTGTGCAAGAAATGGAGCGAGATGTTTATTGGCTGAATTCCGTCAACGGATTACGCTCTAGGCAACATGAGTTTTCACTCTGCAGCAGTCTTCGTTGTTTTGTGTGCCGAGCTGGCACTCGAGCCTGGGTCCTTGTCTTCCGCTGACAAAGCTTTTGCCGACCGATCCATCCAGGCACGACTTACAGCCAGGTGTGTGGCAGTCATAGCTTTGAACGGTTGCTGTGTGCTTAAAATTTTGCTATGAAGAATAAGTTGTTAATAAAAATAAAAACTTAATATTCATTTCCAAGCACTATGTAGTCCAAAGTGCACAGTCTAGTATCCTCTTCTGTGTAATTTCACCGTAAAGGTTTCCGTGTAGCAAGACCTGCACTGTCGTGCATTGTACGGATAAAAGCGAAATGTGTTTTAGGCAGCCAGAGAGGAGGACGAGGGTGCCGGTAATTAGAATTTTTATTTTAGTAGTGAAGTCACTGAGAGTGTAGAGCTTCAACGTTCTACGCTGCATTGCGATATCGAGGATTTCACCCCGCGACGCTGTGGTCGACGCTCGTCCGGAAGCGCAGTGACCTTGAGCCGAGCGAGAGCCGATGTCCCGGAAGCCGCGAGAAAGCAGGTGGCAACGCCGCCGGCCACTGCCGCTGTCCACTTTTTGCCTATACCTCTGCAGACTAACGAGCGACTTGATTGAATCCACCACTCTGGTACCGTTTACGTCTAAAACACACGCGCGCCGCGAGTATTTGCGAAATTCTGACCTATTCCTTTCGGGTTTTGAGAGAAGGCGAAGTTACTGTCTACCCACATGTTTATCCAAGCGTTGCTACGTGCGTGGAATAGAATAGTTACCGTAGTACCATAAAGAAGGGTACGTTTTGTGCCGTGTACCTTGTTCCTTTGAACCTTATACGAAATATTCCATGGAGAGCGCGGAACTGTCGCAGTCTTCCACCAATACCGAATAGGGATTTGCGAGAACTGTGTAGTCTTTCCATGATACTGTGCACGCTTCCACGGCCAGTTTCTAGTAAGTGATGTGCGTTGTACAGGCATTAGGCCGTGGTCCAGTGCATATATGACTGCTTAATGTTTCGTCCAATGCTGGAGACTTCGTCAGAGGCTATAGAGATTGGGAATGTAGAACGTCATTGAAACAAGCTTGATAAGCCGAACGTTTTACGTGTATCGATGCATTCGTGACTTACCGGTTGCGACAAATTAGTCTTCTTCAGAGGCCTGCGAAATTAGAGATATTACACTAGGCAACAAAATGTGTTGTTTTTTTTTTTTTTTTTGGTGTAACTGGCATTAAGACAGCTATGCTTTATTTTCGGGTTGCTAATAACGAAAATGCTGATGAATATGCAGGGTGTATACGACCCGGGAAATCCGGGAAAAACCCGGGAATTTTTTCATCCGGGAGAAAACCGGGAAAAACCCGGGAATTTTTCGGAATTCCGGAAATTTTTCATTGTTTTAGCTTTCAGTTAATTTTTTTTTTTTAAACTTTGGCTGCAGAATTGATTCTCTAGCAAAGAATGTTATTGTACCCTGCTGCTGGAGAATGATACTGCAGCAATAAAATATAAACGAGAGGGGAAAAAATAAAACTTTAGTGAGAAAGGAAATGTGCAATTTACAACAACAAAAAACCGTGCACGCACAAGCGTTTGCAAATAGCAAAAATATGTCAAAGGCCGTTGGGCGCAGACTGTAACTCTTCGTAACAATAAACTGCTTGCTATGAGCATGACGTCACAACTGTTTACATTGGGTTCGTTTGACCAATTGCCAGCGGTCTGTTGCGCATGCGCATTTGACTCGCTTATAAGCAGTACCTTCTCCCGCTACTTGAAGTTTGGCTGTTAGCTGTATCGGTAGCAGCAGCAAGCAGCCAGATGCAAACGAGAAAAATTTTTCTCGCGCGCCCTAGCTGCCAGATTCACGCTTGCACAGAGTTGTAGTGGGGAGGGGGTTAACCTCCACGTGACACGTGTTTACGTTAAGTGATTTCGCTGCTTCTCTTCGTGTACAGCTCCCAAGTCAAATGAAAACAAAACGGATTTCTGTGGCCGGGAGCTATCAAGTGAATTAAAATACATTCACATAATTACGGAGGGCAAAAATATATTATTAATTTCAGTTTTCTGATTTTATTTTATTTCCAAGTTTGTAGCAGTCAAGCATTAATCGCCTTGCAGAACAGCGAAGTTATTTTTGCAAGTTTGCTAAAGAAATTTAGCTTTATTAATCTTTCCGCTGAGGCAATCATTTTATTTGAAACGAAGTGTTTCATTCTACAGTATAGGCTAGTTCCAACTTTTCGCTGAATTTCAAGTGCACGTTATCATCTTCTGCCATATATGGCATTATGCCATAATAAAGAACCAAAAATGAGATCGTAGAGTACTGGTACTCCAAGAAAATTTACATCCCAAAAACCACACTGAAAAGCTTAATATCAGATGGGACCTACCTCACTGTGAATCTGGAAAAAGCCAATTCGCACTTCAAGCCGAATTATGCATTTAGTATGGTTTACGAAATTCCGATGCTCTTTGGAGTACCCTCTGATGCCCTGTTTCTTTTATGGTGTAATGTAAGCTCTTTTAGTGCTTTATACAAACGAACATACGGGCTTCCTACACCACTGCAGTTGCACACGCACAATAATGCCTGTTTTCTGGCGCTCTCTGGAAACGTAAACCGAACCTATTTCTAACAGTCTTCGGATAGTATTGGGGACGATGGTTAGAAAAGCGTTACTTTCAAAGTAAATTTCTTTTTACGCAAGATGAATTATGTTACGTGTGAGAAAGTGGGATGGATATCTAAATCGCAGAGCTTTCGAAACTGAACAGTTTGAGGACCAGCCACTTACAAGAATTTCGAGCCGAGACATTTATGTCATAATTTTAAATTTACAGGCACATTTGTGTGATGTATCTTAAAATATAACACACGCAAAAAAGATCAATATAACATGTGAAAGCTTAGCTTCTGTTGTAGCGTGTTAATCTTAGAGACTAATATTATATGTGAAAGCTTAGCTTTTCTTGTAGATATACGATACTGTGTACATTAATGTAAACCGTTAACTTTTCCTCTTGCGTGTTCGCGCTATGTAACCAGTGATCTTGCTATTGGCTGACTATAACACGTGTCCTATGCTCTGAATAGCTGCTGCCATCGGCTGACGAGATCTCGTGGCTTGAGATATGACTCGCTTACAAAAGGACATCGGAACCTCGGTTTCAACGCTCCGCAAACTAACGCGCTTTGTTTAGTGCAATTCGAATTTATACTTTCGTAATACGAAAATCTGTAACGTATATGTTCCTGCAAATCAAAGGTCTTTACAACACTTCTCTCCTTTTTTAAAAAATTAAAAGTCTCTCCAAAACTTGTCTGCCCGTCTTTTCTTTTTTTCCGGGAAGTTCTACGTGATTGTATAAAACGTTAACCATTCAAAGAATTGATAAGTTTTACAGTTCCGAGGGAAAATCTACGGAAAACCTACTGTCACTTAGCTCAGAAAAAGTGTATTTTCGCCCGGGAAAAAGCGTATTTTTTTAAACGGGATATCCGGGAATAATTCGGGAATTTTTTTCCTTGTCCCCGTATACACCCTGATATGTTAGATTAGCTCTCGTTTTGAAGTTATGATAACTTTGTTATTGCCTTACAAACTTAAATACACGTATTTATCTTAGTGTTATCCACCGGAGGAAGGTCATTGAAGGCGCAATTGCCTTGGCTGGCAATTGTAAGTTTTCTGTTGATTCCCTGACTAGTGTCCAGCAGTAATCGATTAATGTTGACGCACTCCTCTGTCCCTTGTCCGTGCTCGTCGGTTACAGCACCACAGTCGTCAGGAAAGAATTCAAGTTAGGAATCTGGGAAATTTGACTTCAACACAGTCTATTGTTTGCAATGCAAAAAATTTGCCCCAAGATCCTTATAGTTTTCTGCTCTTTTATTCCGTAGAAAGTTTGTTGACATTTGTAGAAAGGCATCCCAAGCTAATTTTCATCACCCTTCAGGACGCTATTGAACTTCCCGTCTTCGTACAGTTTGTGCGTATCTAGGGACCCATGATATTCCCCTCTTTATTTTCGCCTCACCAAGACGGGGAAATTCCTCGTACAAATAGAGAAATCCTTCCCCAGTTTTGCCCGTGGCCTTATCGAAGTTTTCTGATTAGGCGCAATCCTTTACGATTTCAGTGTTGTCTGTACACATATGTTGCAAAAATTGTCATCGCTGTTACGCATTTGCGAGGCATATTGAATCACAGGAATTACAGTGACCACATGCACTAACTACACTTCAGTAACAATTTGTTCTAGCACTCGAACACATCGCTTGTACCAGATTGAAACTACTCTTAAACGAAACATTCCTTTCCTCTTCCATTTTCGCTTGTTGCTACGAACCCAGGCTAATAATAGCGACAAAATGCGCACTGCTGCTGTTGCCCGAAACTTCATCTCTTTGTCCACCGCCAACGAGACTTCGAAGCTGTATTGATAATGAATCCTAGTAAAATAAAATTAAAATTAATGCACGCCCTTTAACTTTAAAACCGAGTGTTAGTTTCTCATTGACGTTTTCGTTATCAGCGTGTTCGATATAGTCAACATATATCTGTATCATCCCAGATACATTGTCACTGTTAGCTGGCGGTGTAAATCTTTTGGCCTTGGCTCTACATTTATGTGAAATATAAGAAGTATATTACAGAAACTTAGTATTGGTTTAGCAGATGACGATATCTTCTTCTCAGAAACATAATGCCTTGAAATGTCCAGAAATGTATGTATTGTGTCTGTGATTATTCTAAGCTCAGATTGACAATTTGCAGCAATGAATCACATATGTGTATATGTTACGCTGTTGTGCTGTATTTACAATAATCACATACAATATATAAGTTTCTGGATATACCATGGCATTATGTTTACATGGAGAGGGTACCGACAACTACTAAAGCAATACTAATTACACTACTGGCCAATAAAATTGCTGCACCAAGCAGAAATGCAGATGATAAATGGATATTCATTGGACAAATGTATTATACTAGAACTGACATGTGATTACATTTTCACGCAATTTAGGTGTATAGATCCTGAAAAATTAGCACCCAGAACAACCACCTCTGGCCGTAATAACGGCCTTGATACGCCTGAGCATTGAGTCAAACAGAGCTTGGATGGCGTGTGCAGGTACAGCTGCCCATGCATGTTCAACACGATACCACAGTTCATCAAGAGTAGTGGCTGGCGTATTGCGACGAGCCAGTTGCTGGGCCACCATTGACCAGACATTTTTAATTGGTCAGAGATCTGGAGAATGAGCTGGCCAGGGCAGCAGTCGAATATTTTCTGTGTCCAGAAAGGCCCGTACAGGACCTGCAACATGCGATCGTGCATTATCCTGCTGAAATGTAGAGTTTCGCAGGGATCGAATGAAGGGTAACACATCTGACATGTTACGTTCACTGTCCAAAATGCCGTCAATGCGAACAAGAGGTGACAGAGATATGTAACCAATGGCACCCCATACCATCACGCCGGGTGATACGACAGTATGGCGATGACGAATACACGCTTCCAATGTGCGTTCACCGCGATGTCGCCAAACACGGATGCGACCATCATGATGCTGTAAACAGAACCTGGATTCATCCGAGAGACTGACGTTTTGCCATTCGTGTACCCAGGTTCGTCGTTGAGTACACCAGCTCAGGCGCTCCTGTCTGTGATGCAGCGTCAAGGGTAACCGCAGCCATGGTCTCCGAGCTGGTAGTCCATGCTGCTGCAAACGTCGTCGAACTGTTCATGCAGATGGTTGTTGTCTTGCAAACGTCCCCATCTGTTGAGTCAGGGATCGAGACGTGGCTGCACGATCCGTTCCAGCCATGCGGATAAGATGCCTGTCATCTCGACTGCTAGTGAAACGAGGCCGTGGGATCCAGCAGGGAGTTCAGTATTGCCCTCCTGAACCCACCGATTCCATATTCTGCTAACAGTCATTGGATCTCGACCAGTGCGAGCAGCAATGTCGCGATACGATAAACTGCAATCGTGATAGGCTACAATCCGACCTTTATCAAAGTCGGAAACGTGATGGTGTGCATTTCTCCTCCTTACACGAGGCATCACAACAACGTTTCACCAGGCAACGCCGGTCAACTGGTGTTTGTGTATGAGAAATCGGTTGGAAACTTTCCTCATGTCAGCACGTTGTAGGTGTCGCCACCGGCGCCAACCTTGTGTGAATGCTCTTAAAAGCTAATAATTTGCATATCACAGCATCTTGTTCCTGTCGGTTAAATTTCGCGTCTGTAGCACGCCATTTTCGTGGTGTAGCAGTTTTAATGGCTTGTAGTGTACGTTTCTGTAATATTCTTCTTATATTTCACATAAATGTATAGCCAAGGTCTAAAGCTTTATGATATTTCTGATTTTATAGGCTTCTGAAGACAAGAATTTGTCGAAACCGATAAAGCACAATAGAAAATAAATTTGCAACGGACGAATAAATTTTATTCTGAAAAATATACGTATACCACAGATGCTGAAAATTACACCCTTGAACAAAATAATACATAGGGTAACTGAAAATATGTCCTAACAAAATGGTGACGTTTTGAAACAAATATCGTGTTTTACGCCCACAATATCGAGACAACAGCGTACATTGAAAATAGCCGTTTTAAAACGGCTGCCTACGCCTATAGACAATTAATATTGGAGTGACGGCATCAAATTCCGAAAGATGGTGTGTACCATTCTCAGGTTATGTATCCTGCCAATTTGAAAAATACGGTTTCAAGAAAAAACGCGTTTGAAGATGTGGGTTACATTTTTTGTAGTTAAATTTAACAGACCCCGAACAGCAGCCCCAAGACCGTAGAGCAATCTTCCAGATCCGAAAGGAGGTTCTCCTCCATCTTCTTGGTGTCCATGGTGGTTCTGCGAGCCGCTTCGCCAGATGTTATCAGCCGCTGCTGTGGTCGCTTGATACGCTTTTTCGCGGCTTGTTGGCAGAAGTTGTAATAATAGACTGATCCGATCTTAGGTTTGAGCACGTTCATAATTTCCATAATGCCTGTTAGGCTGTCGTTGACATTACGTGCTGTTACACTGGCCGCGGTGTCGACTATTTTTTTCCCGCTGTAAGTGGTTTATGGAGACATTTTTTCACAAATAGTCGTTTAACTAGATGAAAGAGTTTCTTACGAAATTGGCGTGAGCAGTATAATAAAATACACGTCCCAGAGAACATTTTAAGCGAAAGAACGACTATTTTTTTTTTTTTTTAATTTTCGAAGAGGACTTAACCCGTAAGCTGCCGCGCGTATTTCATAGCGTCACTAGTCGCGCGGGGTGTTCCTGACTCCCCATACAAAAGTGGCTGTAATGACTAAATTGTGCAGCATATCGTTGATATAAATATATTTGCTGAATAAATGGCTCTTCAGAATGTTACCATATTTGGTTGCATATTTTTAGATTAACGAAGTATCAGATTACCGTTTTTGAAACACATACAGTATTTCCCATTTTCTTACGACTTTTTGTGAAATGATTTATTTGTGGTATTATTCGTTCTGTACTACAGATTACCCATACCTAAACTTTTATTCTGGCAACTCGTACAAAAGTTATACGAATTTAGTCACTGCCACTGGCTGCAACAGGTACGTTATTATAAGACTTTTCACATGCATTCTTCATGTGGTTTAGACACACAGCTTTCAGACATGGTTCATAATGCGATTTAATTTTTATGACTTTATTCCGAGGACAAATTATGTGGCGCCTTGGTTTAGATATCCTTTGTTCAGAAGGTGCTACATTCTTGCTGTCCTCGATTCCTGCCGATTTAGCAGCTTTCTCCCTGACTTGTTTAGGCATGGAGTGTGTGGCTGCTCTCTTTCGCACTATCGGGTTTTACTAATGCTTTTTCCACTAAACGTAAAGACATTTTTCGGGAAATCCTCTCATTTTTGTTACTTGCATTTATGATGAAGGCTCAGTCATTCGGAAAAACAGGGCAGGTGGCGAGCTCTGGTTTTCCTTCAGGTTGAATAAGTAGCGCACATTCCATCTTTTGTGTCTACTCCTGTTTTTTGTCGTATTGTACATAATTTCTGGTTTCTTCTTACCCACAGTATGTACCAATGACATCGTCATGGTGAACATATGAAATGAGGATAACGTTTCTTGTTTTGTTTGCCACATAGGAAACAATGGTACTACCCTTCCTGAATCGAAAAAGACTGCTTTTTAAATCACGACCCCTCATGCAAACCCTCTGTAGGTAGTTCCCTCTTATTCTTTCTAAGAGTTCCTGCTACCTGAAGTTTCTTCAAGAGTTCTTCAGCCAATGGGACGGAACAAACCCAGCTGTGAAGTGTCACATTTCTTCCTGTCCCTTCGATAGGCCGTACAAGTCTATTTACTACACCCTTAGGTGAATTTGACAATTTCCATCCTTAAAGTACGTCGTGTTCTTGCAGCGCACAAGAACTTCGATCCATATTTTGCTGAACTGCTTGGTATATGCTGACGGAAACAGCATTTGCCTCGAAATGCAACCAGTTGTTCATCCACCCTCGTATTTTCAGACACAGTTTATTGTCACTGTTCCACAGAAATACAGTAATTCAAACAGTTCTCTGAATGCAGCTAGGCGATGAAGCTCTCTTCGCTGTGGTCTGTCTGTCCCGAATATCATCGAATCTCAAGACAGAGCAACAAAAAACGAAAGCGCCACAAACTCATTCTTGCATGAAATATTGCAATTCCAAAACCATTCTAATCCCATAAAGTCTTTCAGATTTTGGTGTCCTGTTCGGTAATAACTTGGCAATATCAGTAGACCAAGAAGAGGTTTGATTTCCACCTCATCGGCTGATTTGGGATCACGGTAAATGCTGGTGCGCGATCTAATCGTTATAATAATTACATCATTCATGACTATGGAGAAACAGTCCACAGCACTTTTTGCAGCTTTTGCGACAGCTTTCATACCAGGGAGGTGAATTAAAAGATCTACACGGCGAGTTTCAATGTTGCGACTGGGACAGTTTTTCATCTATCTGGTAACCTTATCCTTTTCAACAAAGAAATCATGCTTGCTTTATCTGCTATGCTTACTTATGGTTCCAGGTTTTCTTCATTCTCCGTTTCCGTGTGGCTATGATGTCAGAGAACACAACTGTTTCCTCTCCTTCAAGAAGATTCATGTAATATTAATAATATATAGTCTCTCGGTTTGAAGAAATGTGTTACTTAGCTGGTTTCACTGCTCGTGTACCGTACATATCGAATGTCTGAGAGAGGCTTTCCTCTTGGACTTGTGCACATTCTTGTTGGTCGCGAGGCGAGCCGTTGGGAACCTCTGCTGGCCTCGCGTATGTCAAACTTAACTCGTGTATAAGTTGCTTTACTTGCCCAAAAAGCCTACTGGGCCAGGAGTTCTATTTCGCTCCCACTTTCCCGCAACAATTTAAGTAAATCTAAGTCTTGCACTCTCCTGTCGTTGTGCTGTTTTTATTAAGTGTTCGTTCAATTTCATGCCGCTTTATAGTATTGTCCCCAGACGTGACGATGTGACGGTCCATGTAGTTGACCCCTCCCCCACAGTCGTAGCCGGATACTATACTGGGCACGCTGCTTAAGCCAGTGTCGTGTACGTGCATAAGGGTTGGCACGCTAATATTAGTGTCTGTCCTCGACTGCACTGGTTGAGAGCAGTACGCGTGTTAGTCCCTTGAATGTGCGACAGAGCCAGCAGAATCGCCGCAGAGTCCCTCTCCGTTACTAGTTCTCTAAATGTACACGACTGCTTTTTGCAAGAACAACCTTCTTTAAGTTGGCTGAGCAGCCTCTTTAAAATTCCATATGGGCTGCACCAAGGGTGTCCAAACATTTTGGCCTAAGGGCAATACTGACTCTTCCATTAATACCAAGGGCCAAGACCTAGCTATAGTTTAAGTTTCTTTGAGGCCTGAAACCCTAGTACTGCTCGGAACTAATCGGTACAGTTCGGAAATCGTAACGGTTACCATGCTGCCAATCTTTGGAGCTCACAGTGAGTGGCAATGCAGCAGTCATTACAGAGCGAAACGCTAATTGCTTGACCTTGCAACTATAGTCATAATTTCATTTCATATACATTGCTGCAAATAAATACCACTCGTGAAGGTCATTGTAACGCGTTTTCACGAAACCTTCTTTCTTTCGTTCGTCATTCGCATCACAGCAAGTGGTCAGATCGTAGTGCAAGCTATTTAATAGTAGCAGCAGTGCAGGATATCTTCCCACTGCAACCTGAAACGGAAAATGTAGTGGAACTAGGGTGCTTTCTGACTACAGTTTTGTAAAGAAGTGTTCAACAGTGAGTAATTAATTGAATTAAAACTGCCTTAAAGATAAATCCAGTGCAATTCTTTACTCACAAGCCTTGCTCGTAATACTGTTACTTGGCATATTTTGATTTCTAGTTCCATCCGATTTGTGTAAATATGCTAAATAAACGGAAGATGCAGTGCAGGAACTTAGAGCAATGAGGACATAAATATTTCTTGATTGAGTCGAATAGCAAGGCAATGTATATAATTCGCAATGAAACTATATCGGTTCTGAAAGAATAAAACGTAAAATGTCATTATGAGACCAAACATTCTCAAAGTTATTCCGTATTTACGGGAATGCAACGGTTAGAAACATAGGCGTCTGTGAAACGTGGTTTGAAATCTCGGCAGATGTTTAAGAAAGTAAATGCTGAATAAGAAGCAGCAACTCGTCTAGTTTCCGCGTGGATCATTCATTAGCAAAGCTTGGAAAACTATTTACTGAAAGAAGAATCAGTTGAAGAAATGTTTTCAGAAAAAGCTAATTTGTTTAAAAACATCAATGTGTCAGCAAACATTGTGGCATGACGAGTAACAGATAGTGCTGAAAATATAGAACAGTTGTCTGAAAAAACTCGACACCTAAGAGTGGTTCTCTTTGGTTCTGGATGAGTCAATAGAGGTTTCAGATACTGCACAGGTGTTAATTTTTATTCGAGGAATAAATAAAAATGACGAAGTGTATGAATTTTTATTCGAGGGATAAACTAAAATAATCAAGTGTATGAAGAGCTTCTTGGCGTTCATAGCATTCAAGACTTGGTCATTGGTGGAGAAATTTTTAAAGACATAGAAAATACTGTTCAGAAAAACAGTCTTCAGTGGGAAAACTTTTGATGTGTCAGTCTTCAGTGGGAAAACTTTTGATGTGTCAGTCTTCAGTGGGAAAACTTTTGATGTGTCAGAACTGATGGTGGCAAAAATATGTGCGGAGAAAATAAAGGTTTCTCGCTCTCGTGCCAAAGACAGTAGAAAACGACAGTGAATCAAAACCATTAATCGTACACTGCATCATTCATATACAGCCTCAAGCACACAAAAAATGTATCACGCATTTTAATACATGCCAAAAATTCAGTCGGCAATTAGGAACACCATTTCCGTTAGATTCCGCAACTGAAACGTCGATTGCTTTAAAAATAAATTTTGAGAAAAACATTCAGTAGCCAAAATGGCATAAATCAGTGTTCATTGTTGACAACCAATTTCGACAGATGTAACTCATCTTATTGTCTTAAAGAAATTTGTTAAAAATGTGTTCCAGTGTGAATTAGTACCTCATGCCATGTTGTCATTATGGTGTATGAAATACAGCACATTATCTACAGATTTGTTGAGAATAAAATCATTTCCACTGTATTTGCGGCGTATATTTCGTCTAAGGTGGATTAACGATGTGTGTAGCATAACGTGAACACAAACAGGTGTACAAATGTGCGTTTCAGTGTATATTGTGCATTATAATGATTATCAAGCCTCTGTCAATACTACGTACCCGAACATCCCAAAGTGCACAAGGTGCTTTTTAACTGTAGATTTATTGTCGACAAAACTGAGTGTAATGTGCTGTATTTTATCCACCATCGTGACAACATGACATGAGGTACTAAGAATGGATCATGCTCTATAACAAAAATGTTTTTCGAGGACCAGAGTTTATGCCTGTGTTTCAAAATTTCTCGAAAAAGAGATTTAGCATTGTCGTTAATTACATCCATAGCGTGCATGGACATCTTGAATGAATTCGTGTTAGTTAACGACGACAAATCAAAATGTAAGTCATAAACATATACTGCGAGGAAAAAGGTTACCATGCGTCGGATCTTGCAACATCGCTGCAGAGAATCGTAACAAGGTTGCGGAAGCCCGAGCAGTGGTACCGGTGGCATCAACTGCGACGCGAGGCACATTGCGTTTGGTATAGCAGACTGATTTCTGGGCGGTAGTTTATAGGAGAACGCGTGACTTAGTGTTCATTTATAATAGCGACGGAGATAGAGCCAGGCCAGAAGGTGGTTTTTGAAATGTTCATGAAAGACTGAAAAAAATTACAATAAACACACTCTTTATGCGAAACACCGTTCGTTAAGCGAGTCAGTTTCTTGCATTTTCTTCTGTTTATTATGCGAATAACTTGTTATGAGAGGCACTCGATAAGCAAGGTTTGACTACAATAAAAAAAAAATTGGCGGGTCGGATGTCATGCATGTCTGACGCGTTACCGCGGGCAGGATTGATGATGATCTGGAAGCGGTGTTGGCCCGCCGGACGTAATTTGAAGACCCCTGCAGTACCCTCTTGTTACTATGCGGACCGCGGGTCTCAAAATTCCTGTTGTCTACTTTGACTTCCTGAGGACGCCAGCGCTGGTGCACTAAAATGGAATTATTGTACGCGGTCGCCTTTAAAGACGAACCGTACTTTACTCGTACTCCTCTAGCATTCGCGTTACTGCAACTGATTTCGTAAAGTCGTCCCGTTTCTTATTGTTACTTCACAGTGTTATCTGTCGGTGTTTGGAAGATGTTAAAGCTTCAGCCGGCCAGTGTGGCCGAGCGGTTCTAGGCGCTACAGTCTGGAACCGCGCGACCGCTAGTCGCGGGTTCGAATCCCGCCTCGGGCATGGATGTGTGTGATGTCCTTAGGTTAGTTAGGTTTAAGTAGTTCTAAGTTCTAGGGGACTGATGACCACAGGAGTTAAGTCCCATAGTGCTCAGAGCCATTTGAACCATTTGTTAAAGCTTCAAAAACTTGCCGGTGAACTTTTAATCGGACGCTCTCGTGTTCTCCCTCTTCCGTGTGGGAATTATACTGCATTCATCCGAATTTAGAGAGTCATATTAAACACGCGATGTTTTCGTGCCTGTTGAACATTCTCCGTTTGGGTGCTGGGTTCAGTTTGTCGAAGACTACTCGGGCCAGTCACGCATTTTTGGAAGTAATCAATATGCCTCGGTGATTGTCGACATTATGTTGGGGTCGAAAAACCTCCCAGAAACCTAAGGAAGATGGAACCTTTTTGATCAGCTGCATCTACTGTTCACGAAATAACGAATGTAAAAACAGGAAGCTGTTTTCCATTTAGTTATTGGTTCTAGGAAACAGCTTATTTTCCTGTTGTGTGCTCATAATGTTAGCAACTGATCGAACACAGGGATCTTGTCAGCAATACTGCTCATCATGTCTTGTGCCCGTGTTATGACCGAGTTGGACCTTGTTTGACAACAGTGTCATGCGAGTGAAAAATACATGTCATGCTAATAGAAGCATTTCATTTCCTCGTTTCCACTAAATTCAGAATGGAAACGATGAACTCGCGAGAAGAATGGGTATTAGTTCGCAGATCAAATATTCATGTAGATAGCTTGTTTGGCCCCACAGGTAAAAGCTTCCTTCTGTTGGATTCACCCCGGACATATAATGCAGAACAACGAAAAATATTTGTTGCTTGTACTTATTGCTTGGTAATTGATCGTATTACTGTTTTGCGCACTATGTCGCGAAAATTAACAAAACGCCTGTAAGTAGAACAAAAATAATTTTCCAGAATGAACTAAGGTTTATACATAAAAGCACCTCTTTATACATAGTGGAGGTGTGTGTGTGTTGGCTTAAGTTTCCTTTCGTTTTGTTAAAGAATCTAGGTGGATTAGTTACATGTTGTACGTCTCGGGGACGTGACTTTGACAAGTCTTCCAGCGGCCAGATGCCACTTTCTGTCGCTCATTGACATCTCAGTTTTGAGTGGGGAAATCAAGATTGACTCTTCATAAAATTAATGATGAAGCACATCAAATAAATGAATTTTCTGAACTCTACTAGATGTTGGCCACAAGAGACAAATTATAACGTGGGTTCTTTTTGTTGCTGAAGAACTCGGTAACAACAAGCTTGAGTTCAGAATAGGAATCTAAGATCAGTTTTGGAATGTCGGCTCCTAAAATAACATTTTATTTCAGTTTTGCTTCCTACAGATGTGTAAACTCGCGAGATACTTGAAGCAGTCTCCATCTTATTATCGCTAGATGCAACTCACTGTGTAGAGGCTGTAATTTTTTTTTTTATTACCCATTCCACGCGGTCCCTGCGCAAAAACAAGGAATAGCCACGTAGCATGCCGCAGTAGTTGCTATGTCTACAAGCGGAACCCACTCAAATCGACATTTTAGCTTATTATTATTAGTTGAAATAACATACGAAATTTTCATTATTATAGTCACTAAGAGACAATTTTAAAAGTATTGAGCGTTCATTGTAAATAATGAATGATACACCTTCTTGGTGTTGTTAGGATTCAGCACAGTGAAAACCACAAAAATAAGCCACTTTCATTAAAAAGTTTTCCGTTGGCGTGTGTAACAAGAAGAGATGAGGTAATACGCTGTTAAAGTGGTGACAATGCTAGTTGACACGGCCGGGAAAAGCCTTGATGTGTCATTCTAGCCGACAGGCAGCGTTGTGTACTGGAGGGTGGCGGCCCGGGTATTGTTGTGGTTGGTTGCTGTGAGTTGACGAGCGGCGGTGTGGTTGCAGCGTGACGTCGGCCGTCAAATGGGGCAGGGTGCCTCGTCGCATCAGCCGCTGGAGAGGGGCCGTGGGACGGCCAACGCTGCCAATGGCGTCCCCACAAGGAGCAAGTCCTTCCGCCGCAGCAAGGTGAGTACCGGGCATTCGTACTGTATTAAAGAACTGCCGAGAGTTCCTCCAACTAATGGACGGCGCAGTCACACGCAGGCCACTTACAGGATGTGGTTGCTGCCTCATAGTGCTCAGATACTACCCAGCTGTTTCATCCGTCGAGATCCAACAGCTTCCAGGCAGAGCGCGAGTGCTTCTTCAGTGTGCCACGACCCATTAACAGAGATAAAACGATCAATTAAATTACATTCTTCACCGCTTTATTAAGAAACAGAAACGAAGTATGGTTGTGGTTACAGAAATTGGCTTAAGCGCAGATTGGTCACTTACAAGGGGATTTCAACTTGTTCCGTTTTTAACATATTTGTTCTTCGCACTGGTCGTCTTAATTGGAAAGGAAAAGCCTCATTCTGAGGTCAGCGGAATGCAGATGGAGCTCATCGAGGCCGCGATAGAAATCAGCGGGTGATTGCCGGTCAACTTTCAGGTGTGCAGTTAACCAACGGAGTAGAAGAGCGTTCCTCTTTCGGAAAACAGCCAGGGGATTTCCTTGCCTTTTCGGTTTACATTTGTTGCTAGAGAACAATACGATAGACAGCAATGAGAAAATGTAAACACTTCGTGAGATAGGTTGAAATCTGTCGCCCTAGCAAGCGATAACGCACAGTAGGTGAAGCCCTGGAACCGTATCAGGGACGAGCGATAATCAAATTAGTGCAATCTTGGATGTGTTTTATTTCAATAGCCTTCTGCCAAGTTATTTTCCAGAACTAGTTTACCTGATACAATGTTCTACCTCAAAAATCGCGCTCTTGACAAGGTGTTAAATTCTTCGTCTCTTCCATTAAGATTATGAGGGTTGGAACTTTAATAGTACCAACTACAGGGTTATTACAAATGATTGAAGCGATTTCACAGCTCTACAATAACTTTATTATTTGAGATATTTTCACAATGCTTTGCACACACATGCAAAAACTCAAAAAGTTTTTTTAGGCATTCACAAATGTTCGATATGTGCCCCTTTAGTGATTCGGCAGACATCAAGCCGATAATCAAGTTCCTCCCACACTCGGCGCAGCATGTCCCCATCAATGAGTTCGAAAGCATCGTTGATGCGAGCTCGCGGTTCTGGCACGTTTCTTGGTAGAGGAGGTTTAAACACTGAATCTTTCACATAACCCCACGGAAAGAAATCGCATGGGGTTAAGTGGGGAGAGCGTGGAGGCCATGACATGAATTGCTGATCATGATCTCCACCACGACCGATCCATCGGTTTTCCAATCTCCTGTTTAAGAAATGCCGAACATCATTATGGAAGTGCGGTGGAGCACCATCCTGTTGAAAGATGAAGTCGGCGCTGACGGTCTCCAGTTGTGGCATGAGCGAATATTCCGGCATGTCCAGATACACTGTCCTGTAACTTTTTTTCGCAGTAGAAAAAGGGGCCGTAAACTTTAAACCGTGAGATTGCACAAAACGCGTTAACTTTTGGTGAATTGCGAATTTGCTGCACGAATGCGTGAGGATTCTCTACCGCCCAGATTCGCACATTGTGTCTGTTCACTTCACCATTAAGAAAAAATGTTGCTTCATCACTGAAAACAAGTTTCGCACTGAACGCATCCTCTTCCATGAGCTGTTGCAACCGCGCCGAAAATTCAAAGCGTTTGACTTTGTCATCGGGTGTCAGGGCTTGTAGCAATTGTAAACGGTAAGGCTTCTGCTTTAGTCTTTTCCGTAAGATTTTTCAAACCGTCGGCTGTGGTACGTTTAGCTCCCTGCTTGCTTTATTCGTCGACTTCCGTGGGCTACGCGTGAAACTTGCCCGCACGCGTTCAACCGTTTCTTCGCTCACTGCAGGCCGACCCATTGATTTCCCCTTACAGAGGCATCCAGAAGCTTTAAACTGCGCATACCATCGCCGAATGGAGTTAGCAGTTGGTGGATCTTTGTTGAACTTCGTCCTGAAGTGTCGTTGCACTGTTACGACTGACTGATGTGAGTGCATTTCAAGCACGACATACGCTTTCTCGGCTCCTGTCGCCATTTTGTCTCGCTGCGCTCTCGAGCGCTCTGGCGGCAGGAACCTGAAGTGCGGCTTCAGCCGAACAAAACTTTGAGTTTTTCTACGTATCTGTAGTGTGTCGTGACCATATGTCAATGAATGGAGCTACAGTGAATTTATGAAATCGCTTCAATCATTTGTAATAGCCGTGTATTTATTTACAGCTCGTACAAAATAGATAAGTGTTTCAAAGCTTTGCTGACCTTCAAAGTAGTCGCCAGCATTGTGTTTAGCCCGTTGCCAGCGATGTGTGGAAGCCCTAGGATACTCTTAGCAGTGCCAGTTGTGTTGACAGTTCAAGCTGCGCGGTCTATTGCCTGATGAATTTTTAGCATTTCTGAAGCGAATGCCGTGAAATGTTTCATTCTGTTTAGAAATCGAGTTGAACTTACGAGGGCTTAAGTCAGGGGAGTGCATTACGTGGTATAGCACTTAAGTCAAACAAATCAGTAGCAGCTTGCACTGCACGTGCTTGAGCAGTCCTGCAAATTGATGGTCAGGTTCTGCAGAAAGTGTCATCACTTCTGTCTCTAAGCTAGTCATAGGTTGTATTCCAAAAATGAACAGTATAGAGACAGAAGTGATGACACTTTCTGCTCGACCTGACCATCAATTTGCAGGACTGCTCAAGCACGTGCAGTGCAAGCTGCTACTGATTTGTTTGACTTAAGTGCTATACCACGTAATGCACTCCCCTGACTTAAGCCCTCGTAAGTTCAACTCGATTTCTAAACAGAATGAAACACTTCACGGCATTAGCTTTAGAACTGCTACAAATTCGTCAGGCAATAGACCGCGCCGCTCGAACTGTCAACACAACTGGCACTGCTAAGAGCATCCTACGACTTCCACATGGCTGGCAACGGCTTATACACAATGCTGGTGACTATTTTGAAAGTCAGTAAAACTTTGAAACAGGTATCTGTTTTGTACAAAGTGTAAATAAATAGTTGCCACCATTAAAGTTCCAACCCTCCCATTACCGTTCTGCGATCTACGAGGGTTGCAAAGTAGTCACCAGCGTTGTGTAGAATCAGTTGCCAGCGATGTAGAAGGCGTAGTATACGGTCAGCAGAGCCTGTACTGTTGATTGTGCGAATGGAACAGTTCTGAAGCGAAAGCCACGAAGTGGTTCCTTCATCTTCGAATCAAATCGAAGACTCAAGGGCTTGAGTCCGGGGAGTACGGTGGATGGTACAGCACTTCCCCAGTCCCATCGTGCGAACAGGGCAGCCACAGCTTGTGCTGTATGCGCCCGCGCATTCTCGTGCAATGCCGATTCCCAGCACGCCTGTTGAAGACCTTGATGACACTGTCGTGCTGTACGATTTCTGGCACATTCAATCTTGATTCAGCTCTGTTTTTCCTGCTTCGACAACATTGTGACACCGTCACGTTAGACGGCTCGCTCACAAGTGACTGTGTTTCCCTCGATTGTGCGCACGCCGGTGACGTGGGACAGGCGAATCCATTTGCTCGGAGGTAAGGAAGGTATGTCTACAACATGGGCTGTCAGCGACAATAGTAGATTCCATTGCATAGTGTTTCCACAGCAGTGTTGCCACTATTTAAGTTCCAACCTACGTATTTACCCTAGATAACACTGTGGACGGTTAATATGTAGTGATTCTCGCCCGCCCGGCCGAAGTGGCCGAGCGGTTCTAGGCGCTGCAGTCTGGAACCGCGCGACCGCTACGGTCGCAGGTTCGAATCCTGCCTCGGGCATGGATGTGTGTGATGTCCTTAGGTTAGTTGGGTTTTAAGTAGTTCTAAGTTCTAGGGGACTGATGACCTCAGCTGTTAAGTCCCATAGTGCTCAGAGCCATTTGAACCATTTTTGATTCTCGCCCACTCAGACTGTGAAGTAATGTGGGTGAAGTTAACAATCAAAGGTTGGTCAAACATGGTAATGAGGTGCTTTCATACATTACCTGCGTTAGGATCTGTAATGGCGGAGCGCTTCAGAGCGAACTCGCAAAATATCATGCTATTGTGTAGGTAGAGACCTCAACTGTCAGCTGTAGAATAGTGGTACCAGCGACAGGGATTGTTGTGACTGTTCTGAATGTCTTGTCTGACAATTACTTCGAGTAAATGGAGAACCAACATATGGAGGCAATTTCTTAGACCGTTTGATAACTTACTAATAATTAACGCAGAGGACTGCGCCTGTTCCCATTTGACTGGGATATTATCAGCAACCGCTAGTCTTAGAATGATTATTACGAAAGATAAAAAAATATTTTTTGCAAACAAGTTGCAAATTTGTAGAGTTCCTGAATAATCAACACCAAATATTCAGCTCTGACGACGAACATGTCGCGCACAAAACGGATACGCGTTACACAAATATGTGGCGAAAGGACTCATCGTTATTAAAGAGTCGTGTGTAGCTGCTACGAAAGCACAGAATTTCATCGCAGATTTAAGTGAAATCAATCTAATTGACAAATAGAAGCTGAACGAAGCTGAAATGAGCGTAAGGAGAACAATGCTAGAAGCGTGCAATTAATTCGAAAGTAAGATTTTGCCAACCGATCTAACTAAAAATCGTCACACACTAGCAACATAATATATTACTTGCACATTATGTCAGAATGCATTTTATACTCCTCTCCGTAGTACATTAATCGTGGAAAGCAGAAGTTACCAGCTTATAGCGTGAAACTAGATGTGTTCAAAATGTCCTCCGTCAGCACCGATACACTTGTCAATCCACCATCGCACTGAATCCCGCCTGCGCTGACGTATCCATGTAGTATTGCATCCTTCCACAAGACAGGCATCTTGTACCGGGTGTTCATACGTAACAGTTTTTAAGCTACCGCCAAGTAAATGTGGTGGATTTAAATCAGGAGAAAGTCGAGGCCAGAAAATCATTCCACCTCTTCGGTATCCCTCTGATATTTAGACAGTTGATGCTACGTGTAAGCCTATGAAGTGAGCCGCGTTCCAGTATAACTTTGCTTAACCACACGTAACCCCAGAGGGCTCTTTGAACATTTGACGTAAGAATGAGTTTCATTTGCAGTGACGGCACTTCTGGTTTCTGTGTGATTCCCATTATCAGTGAACTATGAAAAGCTGTAAAAAAAAAACAAGCTCTAGCACTAAAACACAGCGTTTGCGAACTCATGTCCGTATGACTTACTTTTTCTTCTACGTGTGAGAAACGTGTCCAGGAAAATTGGACTTGTGTGTACAGAAAGGGCGATTCATAAAGTACCTCTGGATTTACAGAAGACGTAGCGCGAAAACTACCAGACATACAGGAAATACACATGTGAGTCTCCATATTTTTAACTCGCATTACAGATGCTCAATACGGTAGTCAAACTTTCGCCATACACGTCCCAAAGCGTCATGGTCGGTATCAGAAGCTGCACAGACTAGGTCCTAAGCCTAACTACACACATCGAAGCCGGATTTCAGAAAAAAAACTCGACATCTTTAGTCTTTGTCGACTTGACTGTCACTTACGATATCACGTGGAAAAGAGAGCTCTTATACCGTAAGCTGGTCAGTCATCCACGCCAAACCACATTAAGACTAATCGATTACTTGCTCTCAGAGAGGCGCGTATGAGTAGTGCAGAGTAATCTCACAAGCAAAGGAAATAAAATAATGGACTACCCCGTGGGTCAGTATTATCCACTACACTTCTAAATTTTTATATTTCTGACATACATGAAACCACGTAAAGCACTTTTGATATGCAGTCTATCTAGCACTTGCGGGTCAGCACAAAGTGTTCGGAAGTGCTGGTTTAGATGTACTTTTATCACTCTGATGATCAGCAAAATACATAAATATTTCCAGAATGAGATTTTCACTCTGCAGCGGAGTGTGCGCTGATATGAAACTTCCTGGCAGATTAAAACTGTGTGCCCGACCGAGACTCGAACTCGGGACCTTTGCCTTTCGCGGGCAAGTGCTCTACCAAATGAGCTACCGAAGCACGACTCACGCCCGGTACTCACAGCTTTACTTCTGCCAGTACCTCGTCTCCTACCTTCCAAACTTTACAGAAGCTCTCCTGCGAACCTTGCAGAACTAGCACTCCTGAAAGAAGGGATATTGCGGGGACATGGCTTAGCCACAGCCTGGGGGATGTTTCCAGAATGAGATTTTCACTCTGCAGCGGAGTGTGCGCTGATATGAAACTTCCTGGAAGATTAAAACTGTCTCGGTCGGGCACACAGTTTTAATCTGCCAGGAAGTTTCACATAAATATTTCATCGTTTGGAGACTCCTACCCAGTTTCTCTACAACCGAAGTCAGCAGTTTCCACTTAAACAACAAAAGCGTCGTATTGTAAAATGGAGGTCTGTAACGACGACCAAAGTCTCCCAAATTGTCTTGGAATGACTCTTGATAGGACGCTATCTTTCAGGAAGCGTCTAGCAAAACTTCTTGGAAATCAATCACCGTAAAAACCGTATCTATAAACTTCAATATTAACTGAAGAGCATACCTGGGAGACCCAAACCACTTTTTCTTGTCCACAGGATCAAGCTGTGACTGGATAAGGATACTGGGAGCAGTTTTTAATGTGTTATCTGTATTTATGTCTGTTTAGGTGTCTTGTATGTCTTCTTGACTGTACTACAGTATGTTATGCGCTGTGCTATACGGCAAATAAAGCCGGCCGCGGTGGCCGTGCGGTTCTAGGCGCTGCAGTCCGGAACCGCGGGACTGCTACGGTCGCAGGTTCGAATCCTGCCTCGGACATGGCTATGTGTGATGTCCTTAGGTTAGTTAGGTTTGAGTAGTTCTAAGTTCTAGGGGACTGATGACCTCCGATGTTAAGTCCCATAGTGCTCAGAGCCATTTGAACCATTTTTGAACGGTAAATAAATAAATAATCAGTGACCCCATTAATAGTGCGTCCTTGCAGCTCTTACAAATTAAGTGGCAGTGGAGGTAGGAATACGCGACTTCTAACTTAAAGCCGTAAGAAGAATCACATGGAGTTAAATTATGTTAATGTGTGGGTCACTGAAAAAGAAAATCCTATCCAATAAGGCATTTTGACATTGATGTAAAAAAGAAAGTTTGAAATAATTTGTGATGAAGCCCCGTTGTATTGCAAAATGAAGTCTACACTGTCTTGCTGGTATTATGGCACCAAAATATATACCCTGGGAGGTTTTAATTGAACTTGAACTGACGGTGTTTCGAGTGCTGCAGTGCGGGTTGTATACATAGCAGAACGCTGTCGGTAGGCATGTTCATTAATAGATGCGCTCGCGGAACATGCCACCAGATGAAAATATGGCGCCTTAAGCAGTCAGAATATTTCCTGCTTTGACGTCAGTATTTGGCCTTTTGTGAAGTGACTTGTTGTAAACGGTTAAGAGGGTTGAAGTTTTCCATACAAAATCACGCAATGACTATTGAGAAGAAAGACCCTGCACTGCTGGTAAAGTTGTTTTTATAAAAAGGGCAGCAATAGAAGCGTTGCATTGCGTGAATGTCGGCGACAGAAACAGGTGCGAAGAGGCTTCATGTCAATAAATTGGCTAAAGAATATGATCAAGAACTTTGAAGAAACATGCGAATTAGGCTGTGCGTCATGGTGAGCGAGTCGGCTCCATTCCCGCGGCGGTTGTTGATGAAGTAGCTGCATCTATACCCGACCATGCAGCACGTGCCTCAAATTCTGCAGCTGGTACTCGAGCTGCGTCACAAGAATTGTCTCACCCGTGGTTATCAGTTCAAAAGATTTTGCGCCGCATGTTACACTAGTGTCCTACAACAGTCAGAATGTGCAGCAAATGAACCCCAAAGATAGTGACTTTGCCCTTCGTTCTTTGGCACTCATGGAAATGGATGACATGGCGGAGGTAAATATTATTTCAATGGATGAGGCACATTTTACTCTGCACGGTGATTTCAATGCACAGAACTGTCTCATATGAGGTTCTACTCTGCCATTTGTTGTGCAGGAACTTCCACTGGACCCAGCTTATGTGACTGTGTGATGGGGTTTCACAAGCTTCTTCGTTCTCGGTCCATTTTTCTTCGATGAGATGACACGTTGCAGGCCTCTCCCGCGTCACATGATTCCAGCTTTAACAACAATGCAGCTGTGTCTACACCGCCATTTTCATGCAAGATGCGGTGACACCACATGTCGCTTGCCGGATGAAAGCTTTGCCTCGAGAAACCTTCGGTAACGACCGCGTCATCTCTATAGTATGATTAATATTACTTGATAGTTGACTTAGTGCTTTGGAGCTGGTTTTCTCCGATCGGAGCGCTGACGTCACGGCCGAACCGTTCGCCGTTGCCAAACTCTAACAACAGTGTTAGTTTACTTTCAGTTCCTTGTCCGGATTTCTGCTTGGTGTGTATAAGTCCCAAATCCTCGGTCTGAGCCCCTTATTTCGTATTTCATGACATATAACACACACACACACACACACACACACACACACACACACACACACACAGGTGCTAACTAAATTCACACGTTTCATAAAAGCACTAATCAATACTGGATCCTTCCGCACAAGACATGACTCAGCGTCATTTATACAGCTATTATAATCATAGAGATAGTCTTACTTTCGGTAAGCTTCGCACGACTTGCGTGAAGCCATATTTGGGAATTTTAATTCATTTAGTTAGTTTAAATGTGATTTTTTTTATTTCAAATACTTCGCCGCGCCATTTTCATTTTCGTATTGACTTTTTTTATTTGCTCTTGTTTTTTCCTAACATTCGTTCATTTGCAGTCTGCTTGTGTCGCGTATAATCTGCAACCAAGTGCCAACTAGGGCTGCTCATCGCTTGGTGACCCGGCATCCCACGAAGCCAGTGTGATGACAAGTTTTACGTAACAGTGACAGCTACAGTTTGTTTTACCGCTAAAACTGAAATTCTGCTGCGGAAAACGGCTATGCAAACAAACATATTATGAAACGTTTCCGTCATGAGTTTGCTCGTAGAAGTGAGCCTTAAATGCCGTGAACGAAGCGATCGCGATTGTTGTTCTACCGAAGATTGTTGATCGCCGTTTTCTCGGATATACCGCATATCACGAGTTGATGTCAGATTAGGACAGGAATTTAAATTCAGGGCTACAAAACGAGTCGTCTGTCACTGTTGAGTCATTCATCAGTTGAAATCAGCTGTCGCCTGTAACCGAGCGGTAGCCGGCGGCGGATGTGGCAACACTGTAGCGACAAGTGAAAGACGTTAACTAGTGACAACGATGTGTGAAAGAATAGTGTTCACCAAATACACAATATGCAGTTATGACAAGATATGAAACACGGTTGGCTTTGGGGGAGGGGTTGGGGGAGATGTGGGGGGGGGGGGGGGGATGTGTTTTGTAGAAGTTAAAGTTCATTTTGCAAACAGGAAAAATAATAACGTAGACATCGGCGGGAGTAATGTTTGCTGCAGTAGTAACGTTGTAATAAAATACCCTTTACAACACATTTCGAAATGCACCATAAAATGGAATTTTTTTAAAAATTGAATACAGAGCTACAAGTCAGTGTGTGTGCGCAGACTTTGAGGAAATTCTCCGAGACTCGTTCCTACACCTTAATGCTGCCAGCCACAAAAGTGTGTGTGTGTGTGGGGGGGGGGGGGAGGTTCGTCTTCCAGCTTAGCTCTGGAGGACTTGGATCAGTTTTAACCAATCTTTGTGTACAAATGTCTTGGTATCGGGAGATAATTGCCATGGGAGCCAGTCACCCCTTGCAGCCATATTTGGGATGGTGGTGCGGTCTCGAACAGTTTCAACCGAAATTGGCTTGAAGGGTAAAAGACCGCTACCGTCCTAAGGGGTGGGGTGAGGACGTTAAAACGATGACATGTAAAAGCAATCAACAAAAAACTGTATTTCTCCATCCCTATCGAATAGGAGATTGGGATACCCAATTAACACCAGTTAATCTTTCTCTGCCGATTTACGTTCTTGTTCTTTAAAATTCTGTAAATGTTTTCGCTGAAGTTTTTCTATTCTTCCGTCCAGCTTCTCATGCTTCCGGTTCTCGATTTTTCTGAAAGATTATATATTTGTCAGACTGATGATTCTCGGCTAATGTTTTGAGTTCAAGCGAAGTGAAAAATTTTATGATATTATATTATAGTGCTGCAAAACAGTCAGTAATATTTTCTTTACTCGATTTACTTCTGTTATTTTTATTAAATGTATTTATTTTATAGTAATTACGCTTTAAATACGTGAAATGATTTCACACTTCACTATAAACTGGATTTAAACTATAAGATTAAAGAGCTTCGTTACATGGCACGGGCGTAGTGTTCGTAACGGAGCCTTTTGGCGTCGTGTGCTACCTGTTTTAGTCCCTCTATATACTACGCAGTAGAGTATGTGCTCTTACGTCTTCGTAATCCTTGTTTTATCTTCTGCCTTGTTTTCTGGATGTATTTCGAAGGTCGCATGAGTACTTGACGCTTTTCTTACGCATTTTCTCCACCAGAAGATACCTGGTATCAGAAAGTGGAAAAAAACATTGACAATGCCATGATAAAGAAAAATCCTGCACTGTTCAGAAGTACGAACAAACGCAGATACAAAAAGGCTTACGCAGATACAAAAAGGCTTTTGCAAATCAGAACGAAAGCGTGGCGCATAGGATAAGGGAAACAGCGGTTATGCACCGCCTTTGGTTGAATTTGTAAATACAGGTGGTCCATTGATCGTGACCGGGCCAAATATCTCACGAAATAAGCGTCTAACGAAAAGACTACAAAGAACGAAACTTGTCTAGCTTGAATGGGGAAACCAGATGGCGCTATGGTTGGCCTGCTAGATGGCACTGCCATAGGTCAAACGGATATCAACTGCGTTTTTTTTTAATTAGGAACCTCCATTTTTTATTACATATTCGTGTATTACGTAAAGAAATATGAATGTTTTAGTTGGGACACTTTCTTCGCTTTGTGATAGATGGCGCTGTAGTAGTTACAAACGTACGGATCACAATTTTAGACGAACTATTGGTAACAGATATGTTTTTTAAATAAAATTATAGAACGTAATGCTCAAAACGATGTCCGTCAACCTCAATGCATTTGGCAATACGTGTAACGACATTCCTCTCAACAGCGAGTAGTTCGCCTTCCGTAATGTTCGCACATGCATTGACAATGCGCTGGCGCGTGTTGTCAGGCGTTGTCGGTGGGTCACGATAGCAAATATCCTTCAACTTTCCCCACAGAAAGAAATCCGGGGACGTCAGATCCGGAGAACGTGCGGGCCATGGTATGGTGCTTCGACGACCAATCCACCTGTCGTGAAATATGCTATTCAATACAGCTTCAACCGCACGCGAGCTATGTGCCGGACATCCATCATGTTGGAAGTACATCGCCATTCTGCTATTCAGTGAAACATCTTATAGTAACATCGGTAGAACATTACTTAGGAAATCAGCATAAATGGCACCATTTAGATTGCTATCGATAAAATGGGGGGCCAATTATCCTTCCTCCCACAGTGCCGCACCATACATTAACCGCCCGCATCTCGTGGTCGTGCGGTAGCGTTCTCGCTTCCCACGCCCGGGTTCCCGGGTTCGATTCCCGGCGGGGTCAGAGATTTTCTCTGCCTCGTGATGGCTGGGTGTTGTGTGATGTCCTTCGGTTAGTTAGGTTTAAGTAGTTCTAAGTTCTAGGGGACTGATGACCATAGATGTTAAGTCCCATAGTGCTCAGAGCCATTTTTTGAACCATACATTAACCCGCCAAGGCCGCTGATGTTCCACTTGCCCCAGCCACCGTGGATTTTCCGTTGCCCAATAGCGCATATTATGCAGGTTTACGTTACCGCTGTTGGTGAATGACGCTTCGTCGCTATACAGAACGCGTGCAAAAAATCTGTCATCGTCCCGTAGTTTCCCTTGTGCCCAGTGGCAGAACTGTACACGACGTTCAAAGTCGTCACCATGCAATTCCTGGTGCATAGAAATATGGTACGGGTGCAATCGATGTTGATGTAGCATTTTCAACACCGACGTTTTTGAGATTCCCGATTCTCTCGCAATTTGTCTGCTACTGATGTGCGGGTTAGCCGCGACATCAGCTAAAACGCCTACTTGGGCATCATCGTTTGCTGCAGGTCGTGGTTGACTTTTCACATGTGGCTGAACACTTTGTTTCCCTTAATAACGTAACTATCCGGCGAACGGTCCGGACACTTGGATGATGTCGTCCAGGATACCGAGCAGCATACACAGCACACGCCCGTTGGACATTTTGATCAGAATAGCCATACATCAACACGATATCGACCTTTTCCACAATTGGTAAACGGTCCATTTTAACAAGGGTAATGTATCACGAAGCAAATACCGTCCCAACTGGCGGAATGTTACGTGATACCACGTACTTATACGTTTGTGGCTATTACAGCGCCATCTATAACAAAGCGAAAAAATAGGTCTAACTAAAACATTCATATTTCTTTACGTACTGCACGAATATGTAATAAAAAATGTGGGTTCCTGTTTTAAAAAAACGCAGTTGATATCCGTTTGACCTATGGCAACGCCATCTAGCGGGCCAACCATAGCGCCATCTGGTTTCCCCCTTCAAGCTAGACGAGTTTCGTTCTTTGTAGTTTTTTCGTTTGCTGCTTATTTCGTGAGACATTTGGTCCGGTCACTATCAATGGACCACCCTGTATACTGTATATTTTGCGATTAAGTAAGTACTGGATGTTTCAAAATGTTTGCACAATACTCCCGCTTTTCTTTCAGTTCCCAGAAGTGCGCAGAATTTCCCGTGCATGTACATGAATTGTAAATTATGCTTCGCCATTAACAGACTCTGCTACTGTTGCCAACTTGTTAATGCTGTTGGTATACTGCAGTTGTTTCGGAAGACTGGCGTTCCCTTATAACCACAGTCCTTCCGTTGAGGTAGGGTTGAGCCACGCAACGTTTTGTTGTATCCCACGTGCCTTGAACAGCAGCCAATCAGAGAACTCAGCTGGGTCGAAGATTGTTTTAAGAGCCAGCGTACAAGCATTTTCGATGAGCAGAAAGAAAGTTATGCTTAATAGGAAAGACGATGTTTGAGCTATTTTATGCAGCTGAGCATCTAAATGTTATTAAGCCGGTCTTTGGTCTCTCAATATGAACCAGGGATGTAACAGACGACCTTGCCGAAGTCGGAGTCTGTGCAGTTATTGTGTTTGGAGTAGCAGGCATGTTGGTTCCCGTGTGATTATCACCCACTGGAGTAACTACGTTCCCAGTGTCTTACTGAGATGTTGGCGACATGACAGAGGGTGGAGGTGGAACTGTTGCAGCTGGCTCAGAGTGGTGGGGTGGCGTGGCCCCTTGGTGCACAAGTTGAGAGACCTATTTTGCTGCCAATCCTCAGAATGCGGGAGGAATTAAGTACCGTTCCGCTTCAGCGAGGCCCCAACTGAAATCTGAAACGCAACGGCCGTCCCGAACTTTACAGATTTTCATCATCTTTCATATTTTTTAAATTAATTGTATAGTGAAGGTGAAAATTATTTCACCCTCGTAGCAGGCAAGTCATCTGTGGTTTCTGTTGCTCAGAGAAAAGTAATCTTGATTGAACAGGCCACAGGTGACCTGCCGGTTCAGTACCCAACAAGCACAATTAATCTTAGTACGTAAAGTGATTGCTTTAGTTTAACGACTTAAGTAAATGACAGTCAAGTCCGCGATTACTATAAATGAACTCGTAATTTTGCAAGAAAGTTGAATTTGTGATTTAAAGTGCGAAATTAATTTTCTTCGGCTCTTTCTTTGTAATGGGACTGGGCTGGACAGCAGTTATAGCTTCGCCATGTGTGTTGTATGCCTTTGGAAAGTCTCCACGTTACAGCCTATCGCTGATGTTATTCAGTCTGTATATTGGCCAAAAACTGAAGGAAATCGAGAAATTGGAAAGGAAATTTAAGTTCAGGGAGAAGAAATAAATCTTTCCGGTTTGGCTATGACATTGTTACTCTGTCAGAGACAGCAAAGGTCAGGGAAGAGCAATTGAGCGGAATGGATAGTATCTTGGAAAGAAATAAGTTGAATGTCAGTAGAACTAAAACAAGGGCAATAGAATTTAATCGAATCAAACCAGTAAAAATACAGAGGGAAATGAAACGAGACAATAATTAGGCAAATCTACAATATAAATGTGGTGTCTGTTCTTTTGGACATGCCCGAAACAACAGCCACTACGAATCAAAAGACAGAGTAATTAAAGATATTTGCTGCCAGTAGGCATTGATTTAAATCAGTGGGGCTCGTTGAAAATTTGTGCCTGACTGGGATTCGAATCGCGGTCTCCAAATTACGAGGCAGTCACCCCTATTAAAGTTTTTGCCCCCGGTTCGGGAATTCGAGTTTGGTGTGCATCTGCACGGAAGAGATCAAGGTAAGACTGCCAGTGATCACTTGAGTGTAGATGCACACCAAGCTAGAACTCGGACAGGAATCGGCGAAACGCCGCGAGTAATGAGGCTTATGAGCAGGGGCACTACATCAGTACAGTATGGTGTAAGTTGTGAATTTGGGCCTGGCAGAAAGCGTGGTAGGATCATCCGTACAGTTGCAGTGACCACTGTGTCTTGATGACGCAGTGTTCAGTGCATCTGCCTAGTAAGCAGGAGACGCAGGTTCAAACCCTGGTCAGGCACAAATTTTCAACTTCTTTTGTTGATTTAAATCAATGCCAGCTGGCAGCTAATGTCTTTAATTCCTCTGTTTTTTAAATCAACTTACCTATTTCTTTTGTGGGTTCAGCGTATTCTGTTTTTGATTTCTCATCTAAGATTCTTCCGAAGTTAACTATTTGTTAGTTTCTTGTAGCTTGAATGAAGTGTAGGATGACAACGTAACAGTTATTTAACGTAGGTGTTTTTTGCAATCCTCGTATCCAGAAGTGTGAAAAGAATTTAGATCCCTCTTTAAAATTGTCGTATCTCCTTTTCTCCGTATATCTTTTCTCGCACATTATTCTGTTGTCAATATTGACTCGACTTGTCTGTTAGGCTTCAGGAGCGCCTGTACAGTGTGCTCGTCACGAAGTGCAGCCGAGCGGCAGCAGGTGCAGCGTATAGGCTACATTTAAAGAGTGACTGATACAGACTATCCTGGCCTCTAACCATCATGTGAAAAGAATTGTGATGCGTTTCCCGTCTGCACGTTCCGAGCACTCATCTCCGTTCCAGGACAGTCCAACACACGCTGGACACGGCTGAGGCGGCTGGCGCTCCGCTTTAACAGTGCGTTTGGCAAGGCCGCAGTCGCTGTATGAACTAGAAACTGAAAAAAAAATGCAAACGTTACACTGTGAGCCTCGAACAGCGTTTCTGATCTTGTTGCAGCGGCAGGCGGGGTCGGCGCCGCGCGGCATGGACCGGCTGCGGAGGTCGCTACGGGACTCTCTGCGCCGGCGCAAGGAGCACGTGCCCGAGAGCTCCAAGCCGCACCAATGGCAGGCCGACGAGGCTGGCGTGCGCGCCGGCACCTGCAGCTTTCACGTCAAGGTAGGCACCAGGCCCTCGAGCCCTGCTTGCTAGCTGTATACACTAATAAGCTGTATGGCGACCATTTACAGGCGTCTAGCGCACCACGGCGCAACCAATACCACTAAGAAATCTTGCAAATTTCGTTAATGTCTTACGGCGTAGCGAAGAGTGTGGATATCATTCAAAGAAAACGCTCGTGTAGAACTTTTAAATTTTTTTTTTTAACAACGCTGTTCAAACGTTTGCTGTAACAAAACTACTCAAGCAAAATCAGTTTTTCCATTGCTTTAACAACAACAAATTTCATATTCTATGATTTGTTGTAGTCTTCAGCTCTGCACACTACTCTACCCTGCATCTCCAAATAACTACTGCAACCTCCATCCTCATAAGCATCCTTACTGTACTCGAGCATTAGTCTCCCTATACAGCTTTTACATCCCACTCTTTTCTCCATTACCAAGTTGACGATTCCTTAATCTCTCAGGATATGTTCTATCAACGGATCCCTTATTTAATTAAGTTGTGCCACAAATTTCTTATCTCCCCAATTCCACTCAGTACTTCCCCATTAGTTACGCAATTTACCAATCCAGCCTTCAGTATTCCCTTTTGTAGAACCACATTTCAAAAGCTTCTGTTTACTTTTAGTCGCCCTTAGGTGCTCGGCATTCATTTGCTCAGTATGGGCTTGGCGACCCCGGGGTTCATGAGCTGGGGACTGGTAAGCGCCACCAGTCCCCCGTCACCGTAGTCTCTGGGCGTGCTTCAGCGACCACAGTGTGGCGCGGCGGTGGAACATTGTCTCTCAGGAAATGGGGATATTGGCTTGACCGCCCGGATCAGGAGGGTGGAATAAACCTCTATAAACAAAAACCCTCAATCTCAAGGTGTGCTGTGTGCTGATGAGATGCGTGGCTGTTGAGGTGGAACAGTCGATAGTGGGCAACCTCTGGGGAACCTGCCACACCTCAGTTGTAAAGTCTTACGTAGGCACGCAGGGCTCTGTCTGGGTGGACTTCTGGTTCCCTAGCTGCTCGTGGGACCGTGATGGATCCTTCGAAATCTTCTTTGCCTCCTCCCAGCGGAAAGGGTGGGCCGCTGGTAGGTACAGACACCCAGTCTAACAAGAGGGCTCGTGTAGCGAGTCCTCCTGATTCAATCAGTAGTAACAGAATGCATGCTGCTTCGCAGTGTGTGTTTCTTATAGTTAAAAGAAAAGAGGGGAGTTTTCACAAAGTTTCACCATATTATATACAGAAACGCTTAGAAGGTATTGCTGGCACCTTGAAGTCTGTTAAGCGCTTGCGAAATGGGAACTTGTTAGTTGAAACATCTAGCTTCCAACAAGTCGATAACCTTCTGAAAGCACAATGCCTCGGGGAGTTTGCGATAGAAACTGAATTTCACACCACCTTGAACTACAGCAAAGTTGTTGTGACATGCAGTGATCTCGTTGACATTCCCCAAGAAGAACTGAAAGCTGAATGGTCCCGGGAAGGCATTGTCAATGTGCCACACGTTACGAAACTGGTGGATGGCACTCTTGTGAAGTCAGACTCTTTTATCCTTACTTTTAACAGCACCAAACTACTGGAGCATGTGAAGGCAGGTTTCCTACGTCTCAATGTACGGCCTTATTACCCCAGTCCAATGTGGTGTTTTAAATGCCAGCACTTTAAGCACACTACTCTCGGCTGCCGAGGGGGAGCCACTTGCGAGAAATGCGGTAAAGCCGCCCATGAGGGAGTTGGTTGCTCCTCTCCTGCCAAGTGTGTCAACTGCTCTGGGGATCACCCTCTTTGGAGCAAGGACTGCAGAGTTTTCCTTGAGGAATGGAAGATCCAGGAGATTAAAACCACAAAGCACATCCCGTATGGTGAAGCGAAGAAGCTATACAAATCCATGCAGCCACCCACGTTCACTACTTCCTTTTGTTCCGTTCTGAAACAGCCGGTCCTGAAAACTGATGCCGCTTCACAAACAGAGGTTGCTGCTGTCAGCACTAGCACCTGCGTGTGTCCCTGCACTTGTGCTGGTGCAGTTGTGTCTAAGCTTCTCCCTCCCCCGAGAACTTCAGAAAAAGCTATGGTTGCTGACATTGTGGATCTCTCTGCCTCTCCAAACGCTCCATCTGGTACACTGCCAAATGCTGCCACACACTCAACCCCAGTTGTGGCTGCATAGTCTACCCAGGGAAAAAAATCCAAGGCAAAACGTCCAACACCAGTGGAATTGGGCAGAATACAGCCTGATGATGTCTACATCGACCTCTCTGACATCTCAGTTGTTTTTTATTATGAGGCTACAGAGCTTGATGTCGGATTGGGGAAACCATATTGCTCCAAATCTGCTCCCCTCCCCATGAGAAAATCAGGATGAAAATACTACCCCCCTGATAGATGGCTCCCATTGTACAGTGGAACATGAATGGATTCAGTATGCACATGGAGGAACTGAAACTGCTAGTGCAGCAATGCTCTCTGTGCTTGTGTTTGCAGGAAATACATTTCAAAGCATCTGATGCCACTGCACTACGGGGTATACCCTATATCGTAAATATGACCTGACTGGGGAAAGAGCCAAAGGAGGGGTTGCTGTGTTTGTCAATAATGTGCACCACTCCTCTGCTTTTCCCCTGGATACCGACCTGCAAGCAGCTGCAGTTGAAATTTCTGTACATCAGTGGCTTACAGTTTGTTCTCTTTATTTACCTTCGCCGGCCGGTGTGGCCGTGCGGTTAAAGGCGCTTCAGTCTGGAACCGCATGACCGCTACGGTCGCAGGTTCGAATCCTGCTTCGGGCATGGATGTGTATGATGTCCTTAGGTTAGTTAGGTTTAAGTAGTTCTAAGTTCTAGGGGACTGATGACCACAGAAGTTAAGTCCCATAGTGCTCAGAGCCATTTGAACCATTTATTTACCTTCACTGGATGCAGTAGAGTCTCAGGCTCTCACCGATCTTATCACGCAACTCCCCCAACCATTTCTCCTCCTGGGAGATTTCAATGCCACCATGTCTTGTGGGGCTCAATGTCTACTTGCCATTGGGGTTGAGTTTTGGAGAACCTCCTGACATCTCGAGAGCTGTGCCTCCTAAACACTGGTACTCTGACTCATTTCTGTGGTGCTACTGGGTCATTCTCAGCCATCGACCTCTCTCTCTGCTCTCCAGACCTCGCCGACTGTTCACTGGGAGGTCACTGACAACCTTCATTCCAGCGTCCACTTTCCGATGCGCCTTCAGCTACTTGGTGGTGTGTTGCTGGAACAGAAGCCACAAACGTGGATGATTGGCAGGGCTGACTGGATGTTGTTCGGCCAGTTGGCTGTGTTTGAACATCATGACAGTGTCCAGCAACGGGTGGACCACATCACGCATGTGATCTATCACACTGATGATCTATCCATACCAATGTCTTTTGGTCCTCTTCAGAGGTGATCTGTCCCTTGGTGGACAGAAGAGTGCCATTTAGCTATCCGGGACAGGCGTGTGGTTCTTCGACAGTTTAAACGCTGCCTGACAGCAGACAGTCTCTTGACCTTTCGAATCCCGAGAGCCAAGGCTTGCCATGTCATTAAAGACAGCAAAAAGTGGTCATGGCATGAGTTCCTGAACTCTATCAATCGTTCCACTTGTTCCTCAAAAGTAAGGGAAGCCGTCCAGAGGATTTCTGATAAACACAGCCGTTTACCGATAGCTGCTGTGTTGAACCAGGGGAGCCACCAAACATCATCTAGAAGCATTGCTCAGATGCTGGCTGAGCATTTTGCACAAACTACTGCCAATGCAAGCCAGGATCCAGTATTTCGTCATTACCGTGCAACTGTTGAGAGGGAAAAGTTGGACTTTAGGCCGAACAGTTCTGAGGCCTGCAACTCCCCTTTCTCCATGTGGGAGCTCGAATCGGCACTGACTGAGACTTCTGACACTGCACCCGGCCATGACCAAATCCGGTACTGCATGCTTTAGACATCTGCCAGTGGCATCAAAGGAAATCCTCCTCGAATGTTTTAATCTAATATGGCAGACAGGTGTCTTCCCCAACTCGTGGAGGGAGACAATTCTAATCCCTCTCCTCAAACCAGGAAAGGACCACACATGTTCCAGTGGCTATCAGAGTATTGCCTTGACGAGCAGTGTAGGAAGGACCCTGAAATGGGTGGTTAACTGTCGTTTTGGTCTGGCTTTGAGAGACCAGGCAACTCCTTAGCCACTCTCAGTAGGATTCCGAAAGTTACGGTCCACTGTCGACAATCTGACACTTCTAGAAGCAACTATTCTCAGGCTTTCCTCCCTCAGCATCACTGTATTGGCATATTCTTTGATATCAGTAAGGCGTAAAACACTACTTGGAGACACTGTATTCTCGGACAACTGCATCAGTGGGGGCTTTCGTGGCCACCTCCCCATTTTAATTTGGTCTTTTCTGTCTCAGTGGTTTTTCAGACCTGAGTTGGTCACACACTGTCTGGTCAATTTGAGCAGGAGAATAGTGTCCCCCAGGGCAGTGTCTTAAGTGTTACCCCCTTTGCCATAGCCATCAACAGTATAACATCTGCGGTAAGGAGTCCAGGATCCTTATTTGTGGACGACTTTGCTGTTTTCTGTTCCTCCTCCAGTGTTGCAACAGTGAGCCGTCAGTTGCAACTTACAGTGCGGCGGTTAGGGGAGTGGGCTGCAAAGACGCGTTTTCAGTTTACTGCTGATAAGTGTGTGTGTGTGTGTGTGTGTGTGTGTGTGTGTGTGTGTGTGTGTGTGTGTGTGTGTGTGTGTGTTTTCATTCATTTTAATTGTTCTCCTCTCGTCCTTTTAATTTGCCTGCCTTGCATATAGGGGACACAGTTCCGTTTCTGGGCCTCGTTTTTGACTGCAGATTGAGTTGAAAGCCAGAACCCTGAAGGCACTGAACATCCCCAATTGCCTTAACCACAGGTCTTGGGGAGCAGACAGGGCGCGTCTTCTCCAGTTTTATCGGGCTTTTTTGCGTTCACAGCTGGACTTCAGGTGCACGGTGTATGGGTCAACGAGGCCCTCTTATTTGCGGGTCATCGACGCTGTCCACCACGCGGGGATTCGACTGGCCAAGGGTGCTTATCGGACTAATCCCATACCCAGCCTCTGTGCTGAGGCAGGAAAACCACCACTTACCATCCGGCGGCAGCTCCTGTTGGTGCGCTAGGCTTGTAAGTTTCTTGCAGCTCCAACCTCGCCTGCTCACTATATTGCTGCTCATCCGCCTCTGGCATGCCTTTCTTCCAACTGTCCACAAACCACGATGCCGTTAGGGATCTGTGTGCAATGTGTGCTGGAGTTCTGTGGTGTGGAGCCCGTGTAGATCAAAATCCAGGGTTTTAACTGCCTGCCACCCTGGTTACTAGAGAGGCCCAGAGTGATTTTAGATTTGGTGCGGTACAGGAGAGATTGCACTCCTGCCACCATTTTTAATGCAACATTTTCTGCCATTTTATCCGAGCACCAAGACTATGTAGCTGTTTTTACAGATAGTTCGAAACAGGTGGATTCTGCTGGTTGCTCTCTTGTTTTTCCAGATCGTGTCCTTGAGGTTCAACTGCCTCAAGCATTTACTGTCTTTGATGCAGAATTGTCTGCGATCTTGCGGGCACTGGAGCAGATGAGGTGCTCTTCCCATCCTAAATTTCTTGCCAATCTGATTCACTAAGTGCCCTTCACTCATTGCAGTGTTTGTATTCAGCAGCTAAAATAGTCCAGAACATCCAGGACGCCCTCCTCCAACTACGATGACTGGGGAAGGAGGTGGTTTTCTGCTGGGCTCCATGGCACGTTGGCATTGCTGGGAATGAAGGGCAGATCTCGCAGCCAAGGAGGCATGTCTCGATCCGCAAGTATTTCAGTGTGCCACCCCTTTGCATGCACTCACCTCACTATCGAGCTCACGAGTCATGCGCCGGTGGTAGGATGAGTTGCTGGAAATGACTGACAATAAGCTCCGTTTAGTCAAGCCCACAACATGAGTGTGGTGTACTACTTTCCAGCCCTGTAGACGGGACGAGGTTCTCCTCACTGGTTTATGGATAAGCCACAGTCCTATAACACAAGGCTTCCTGCTCCGGCGAGAGGACCCTCCAATGTGTGATACTTGTGGCGTCCATGTCGCTGTGCGCCACATTTTATTGGACTGCATTTTATTTTCTGACCAGTGGGCTGCGGCTGACTTGCTGGTGGATCTGCCATCTCTTTTAGGAAATATTCAAACAAATGTGGTTAAAGTTTTAAAGTTCTGTGACTTGTCCAATGTTTTTACCAAGATTTTAGGGAGAGATTCTTAATTTGCACACGGGATGACTTTTGCCCTATTTTACGTAAGTGGCCAGCCAGTGACAATTTCCTGTGGCATCCTTGACACTTCTTTCTCACTTTCCTTATACAGCATTTTTCATCTTTTCCCGCTTTTGAATTCCCTATCTTCCACATTTAACTTCAATACAAATACCTTCAGAAAAGACCTCCTAACACTTAAATTTGTGTTAGATTTTCACAGATCCCTCTTTTTCAGAAGTTCTTTCCTTTCTGTAGCCTTTCTACTATATCTCCTCTACTTCTGCCATCATCAGTTATTTTAATGCTCAAATAGCTAAACTCATCTACTACTAGTGATTATAGCGATTAAAATTCTTCTGGGTATTATGCCGCGTCATTGCTAAAAACTAACAACAATAATAATCTAAATCTGAAGTTTTGGCCAAATTGCAGCGGCCTTCCTCAGGGCACGACTGGTTTTGCATAGGGATAGGTGCTTCTGTTTATTACAGATTATCAATGTCTAACGTCACTGTTGTAAAACTTTTAATTGGCTAGTCATGACGTAAGAGAAGATGGAAGGAAAGAGGCTATTCGTGGATGTCCATGTCGTCAACTGTTCACTTGTTCTTCCAAATTCTTTGCTGTCACTGACAAAAATGTTTTTATTTCTTCTCCCTGAATTTTTCATCCTTCTTGAAATTTTTCTTTGGTTTCCTTTACTGCCTGCTCTGTGTACTGTTTCAATAACATGGTGAGGAAGAGGTAGTTGGGGGGGGGGGGGGTGAGATAGGCTATTACCCTGTCTCACTCCCTCCTCATTTACTGCATTCCATTCAAGGCCTTCCACTGTTACAGTTGCTGTCTGTCTTCCGTACAGTTTAATAAAATTTCACTCCCTGTATGTTACCTCTGCTACTTTCAGAAATTTGAAGAGTGTATTCCAATTTTTTCAAAACCTTTCCCCAAACCTATACATGCTGTGAACATTGATATGCATTTCCTTAACCTATCTTCTAGGAGAGGTAGTGGGCGCAATATTCCCTCGCGTGTTCTTACATTTCTCCAGAATCCAAAGTAATCTTTCTTGTGGTCGGCTTCTACTAGTTTTTCCATCCTTGGCTCTTCCAAGGACATCTGATGGAATGTTGTCAATTCCAGGAGCCTTTTATTGACTTAGGTCTTTCACTGCTCGTCAAATTCTTCTTGCCATATCTTATACCCCATTTCGTCGTCATCTATGTCTCTTCTCTTTCTATAATATTGCCTCCAAATTCTTTTCCCCTGTATAGCCCTCTATATACTCCTTCCAGCTTTCAGCTTTTCCTTCTTTCCCATACTGCTGGTTTCACATACTCAGTTTTGATACTCGTACAGCAGCTTCTCTTGTCTCCAAAAGTCTCTCTAATTTTCATAGAGGCAGCATCTGTATTTTCCCTGGTCATGCATGTTTCTACAGCCTTACATTTGTCCTCCTTAGCAATTTTGAATATTCTTAATGTTCATTTTTTTATGTATCTGTATCCTCACAGCCTGCTTTATTGAAACTTGTCTTTTTTCCTCAGTTAAATTCAATGTGTTCTGTGCTGTGCAAGAAATATCACTGAGTCTTGTCTTTTTATCTATTCATCCCACAAAGCTACTACTTTGTCCACTGCTGTATTCCTTTCCCCTCCTTCAGTATACATTGTCTAATGCATCCTATGAAACTCTCGACAACCTCCCATATAGTGGAGATGCTGAGTCACAGATAGGCACAACAAAAAGATTATCACAAAAAAGCTTTTGGCTTACAAGTCCTTTGTCAAAAACACACACACACACACACACACACACACACACACACACACACACACACACAAAAAAAAAAAAAAAAATCACTCACTCTGGGAGTGGCAACTGGGTAAGGAGGTGGTTAGGGTGGGGCGGTGTAGGGATAGTAGTGTAGGGGTGGGGGAGTGAACTGCTGCTAGGGAGCGCACAGGCACGAGGTGGAGGGAGGGTAGGGCAGCTAGGTGCAGTCAGGAGGATAGACAGAGGGCAGGGGAGAGATGGGTTGGGGGGTAGTGGAAAAGGAGAGAAGTAAAAAGATTGGGTGTATTGGTGGAATGAGGGCTGTGTAGTGCTGGAATGGGACCAGGGAAGGGGCTGGATGGGTGAGGACAATAACTAATGAAGGTTGAGGCCAGAAGGGTCACTGGGATGTAGGATATATTGCAGGGAGGGTTCCCACCTGCGCAATCCAGAAAAGCTAGTGTTGGTGGGAAGGATCCCTATGGCACAGGCTGTGAAGCACTCACTGAAATGAAGGATGTCGTGTTGGGCAGCATTCTCAGCAACAGGGTAGTCCACTTGTTTGTTGACCTCAGTTTATCAGTGGCCATTCATGCAGACAGACAGGTTGTTGGTTGTCATGCCCACACAGAATGCAACACAGTGGTTGCAGCTTTGCTTGTAGATCACATGACTGGTTTCACTGTTAGCCCTGCCTTTGTGGGATAAGTGATGCTTGTGGGCGTATTGGAATAGGTGATTGTGGGCTTATGTATGGGACAGATATTGCATCTAGGTCTATTGCATGGAGATGAGCCATGAGGTGTAGATTGGGAGCAGGGGTTGTGTAAGGATGGACGAGTATATTGCGTAGGTTTGGTGGACAGCAGAATATCACTGTGGGAGGAATGAAAAGGATAGTGGGCAGGACATTTCTCATTTCAGTGTATGACGAGAGGTAGTCGAAACCCTGGCAGAGAATGTAATTCAGTTGCTGCAGTCCTGGATGGTACAGAGTTATGAGGGGGAAGTTCCTCTGTGGTCGGACGGTGAGACTTTGGGAGGAGTTGGGAGACTGGAAAGATAAGGCACTGGAGATTTGTCTTTCTACTTGGTTGGGAGGATAATTACGGGCTGTGAAGGCTTTAGTGATACCCCGTATCTGACAGCTGGGAGAGTCGTTCTGCCAGGTAATCCTTGTGGTTTAAAACGACAGTGGTGGAGCCTTTATCTGTGGGTAGGATTATAAGGTTGGAATCAGTTTTTAGATGGTGACTGTGGTTGTTACTGTGGATGTAAGGTTAGTTTGCATATTTAGGGATTTGGGGAATGATCGTGAGACAAGGTTTAAGCTTAAGAAATTCTCGAAAGTTAACAGGGTTGATTTGGGGGCAGTGGGGGATGGGTCATGATTGGATGGAGGAGTGAAGTGAACTGAACTGAACTGAGCAGGGCAGGATTCAACATCGGTCTTTGATTGAGTCTGATTGGTAGGGTTGGTGGCAAAAAAGTATTTCCACTGTAGGGACCGGGAGGAGTAGTCTTTTAAAAACCTTGCTTGAGGAGTGGAGCAAAAAGTGAGGCCTTTGGAAAGGACTGGTATTTAGGTGGGGCAAAGGCTTCTGGAGGAAAGGTTCATGACTCTGTTTCAGGTCTATTTAGGTTGTGGATTCTGTGTGGTGGTGGGAGGGATTTTCAGAGGATGAGGTAAATGTAGTAGGTCCGGTTGACAGGGTTTGTCATCTATGAGGGGACGTGGGGAAGTTTGGAGTTTGTTGTAGAGGAGTGGACAGTGGTACTCCAAAGCAGGAGCTGAAAGCTTATTTGTGACAGTCTTTTTGTTGTGGCTATCTGTGACAGCATCTCTGCTATATGGAGAGTAGCAACTTTTCTTTTCATAATAATTTTACATTCCATCCTATATGTTCCATTGTTTGATTATTGCCTGACGACTTTTCTTCGACCCTAACCCAGTGCTGTTTTCCTTTGTTACTATTTTCTAATGCATTACTGTACTCAATGTCCATCCTCCTTTCTCTACTTTTCTGTGTTTCTCTTGTCGCCTTTCAAACCACACTCAAATATCTACTTACGAGCCACACTGTATCAACCATCTTGACTGTGCACACGCTCATTGTTCGCAGCTGTATTACATTTACCCCACCCTCCAAAACTCCCTCCCTCCACCACACACAATCCAGAACCCAAACAGACCCCAAACGCAGCCATAAACCTTTCTTCAAAAGCCTTAGACCTGCAGAAATATCAGACCTTGCTAAAAGGCCCCACATTTTACCCCAGTCCCAAATTCAATCTCACAGGACTTCTTAAAGACCTTCTCTTCTTCTCCTGGTCCCTACAGTGGAAACACTTTTTTGCCACCAACACTACCAATCAGACTCGACCAAAGACCAATGTTGAATCCGCATGACTGAGTTCACTTTTCCATCTCACCATGACCGACCCCCATTGCCCCTCAAATCACCACTGTTAACTCCCCAGAATTTCTTAACCTTGAACCTTGCCTCACTATCATTCCCAAAATCCCTCAACATGCAAACTAACCTGTTGTTTTGAGCCACAAGGATTACCTGGCAGAAGGACTCTGCCAGCTGTCAGATACAGCCACCTACAAACCTTACCGTAGTGACCCCATTCCAGGAATCCAGCAGGATTCCAGTCACTACTCAAATCCTTAGGCCCATCCCAGAACCTCTCCCCGTAGTCCCTCTCTCTGCTCACCCCTACCACTCCCCGTACTCCTACCTTCTACATGCTTCCTAAGTCCATTAACCTAACCACCCAGGATGTCCCATTGTGGCCAGTTACTGTACCCCCACTGAGAGAATCTCTGCTCTCGTAGACCAACACCTTCAACTTATTACCCGAAGCATACCATCCTGTATAAAAGATACCAACAATTTCCTTCACTGACTCTCCACAGTTCCTGTCCCTTTACCACAAGGTACCCTGCTTGTAGCTATTGATGCCACCTGCCTTTACACTAACATCCCTAATGCCCACGGCCTTAACGATATCGAACACTGCCTTTCCCAACGCCCATCGGAGGACCAAAACAATTGCATCAGTCACCATTAATATAGAGAAATACATGCAACAAGGAGTCAGTACCACCCAGTCGACATTGCATGAGAGAAATTCTTTCAGAGTAAGTGTACAGGAGTAATAATTAAGCTGTGTTCAGTTTGGAACTCGGGGTACACAATTTAGTGAATTTGGCTGAAATTAAACTGAATACAACACATCTTGGGAAGTTGTTGTCGTTGTAAGAGTAGAAAGTTAGTGGAACCCATCATCAGTCTTCACGAGGTACTACTTACTCCGTGAAGAGTTGGAGCTACATCTGCAGTCTGCTTCAGCCTCTTTCCAAATTGGATACTAAATATCTTCATTTCTGCTTCCTTCTATAACCACCACTGGAATACTTCATGTCTGCTTCCCTCCATTACTGACATCAGAGCGAGTCTTCATGAGCTTCTGGGTGCCACTTGGTTCTGCATACAAAAGTGTGCACACTTTCTTTTACTCAATTGTGTTACAGCAACAATTTATCCACCAATCAGATGAGCAACTGTTTGCAGGGGCATATCCCCTCCATATGGAGTTATGGGGACTGGCCATTGGGATAGAGAGAAGCTGACATTTTGCCATGCCCTCATAGTAAAGTCAAGTGGTAAATTTTCACGTAAGAGTACAAGGTGGAATCCAAAATTTTCAGGACTGGTGCTGTCATCTGGAAAGTAGGAGTAGTAGATCTTTGCACCGCTAGGTTGCGAGAGCTGCATATCTGAGTCAGTGTGCTGAGTGGCATTCAGCTGGGAGGCCGTGTTGTGTGTCCACAGTGATTTCGGTATTACTCTGTGTTTGGTGTGTGGCGATTTTACGATGGATCCGCAAACAGAACAGTGCATGTGCATCAAATTCTGTGTGAATCTTGAGAAAAGTGCTACGGAGACCCTTGCAATGATTCAACAAGTGTGTGGGGGACAGAGCATGAGCCGTACACTTGTGTTTGAGTGGCATGGTCGGTTCAGGGCCGACCATACAGACGTCAAAGATGATGCTCACACTGGAAGGCCCTTTAGCCGCACAATGCCAGGCATTAGTGCCAAACTTTAACAACTGGTTCGTGCGGATTGACGTCGAACCATTCAAGACCTTGCGGATGAAGTGGGTATTGGTTATGGGACATGTCAACAAATGTTGACTGATGAATTGGGCATGCATCGTGTCGCCACAAAATTTGTGCCAAGGATCTCGACTGCCGATCAGAAGGCACAGCATGTTGAAGTGTGCAAGGACCTTTGTCAGACCACATCTGATGAACTAACCTTCTTGTCATGGATTATCACTGGTGATTAGAGCTGGATTTAAAATTATGACCCAGAGACAAAGCAACAACCGTCGCAGTGGAAGAGCCCGGGCTCTCCAAGACCCAAGAAAGCAAGACAGGTGAAGAGCAAAGTGAAGAGCATGATCTTCGTTCTCTTTGATACGAAGGGAATTGTGCACAAAGAATTCGCCCACCCAACCAAACAGTGAATTCCGCGTACTACTGTTATGTTCTGCGACAGCTCCGTGAAAATGTGCAGCAGCGACAGCCCAAACTTTGGCGTCAGGGGAACTGGCTGCTGCATCACGACAACACGCCCTGTCACACGTCCTTGCTCACCAGGATCTTTTTGGCAAAAAACAACATGGCAGTTGTACCCTACCCATCGTACTCACCAGATTTGGCACCTGGTGACTTCGCGCTATTCCCAAAACTGAAACTCAAGTTGAAAGGCCGTCAGTTTGACACACTAGAGAGGATTCAAGAAGCATAAACACCTTCAAAGAACCCCCCCAGGGGATCCACAACTCTTTTGTGGATACGTGCGTAGCGAGCACGGGGCCCCGAGCTAATGTGGCCTTCCTTCCTTTCCGGGCTGCATACCTTCCCTTTCCGCATCCTTCCCCATCCCCTGTCTTCACCCCCCCCCCCTCACCTCTGCTGATTCCTTCACTTTCTCCCCCTCTGGGAGTATGGTTTGCGCCTACGTCCGGAGACGGACGCTTGTAAATGTACTGCATTCTTCTTCTTCCTTGCTTGTATGTCTTCTTCCTTCCTTTGTCCATCTCCTTTCCTTACCTCTTCTCTTTACCCTTTTCTCCGCTGCGGCGTTTGAGACCCTCTCTTCTTTCCTTTCCCTTTCTCTTTCTTCCTCCCTGTGCGTGTCTGAAGGCCGACCCACGCACTTCCATGCGTAGCCGGTGACGGGGTAACGCGTAATTCCCCGCCCCGGGTAGACAGGTAGGACACGTACGTACCCCCTGGTAAAGGCCAGGCCCAGGGAGGGGTGATTACCCGAGCTGATACCTTCCGAAAGTGCCGATTGGTCCCTCCGTCCGTTTGTCGGGAGGTGTGACCTGAGGTGTGAACAATCACCTAAGGCGGGTGTGCCCTCGGTGAGGGCCCCCACAAGGGAGGAGCGCGCCATCGGAGACGCCGGTAATCATGGGGGATTCTTCCGCAATGGTTTCCTCACCTTCCACTATGTCTGCTCACAAACGTAAGTTCACTGAGTCTCAGCCACAGACGGTTCTTCCATCGTTGCCACAGTTCCTTGTTGTTTCTCGGTCTGACGAAGGTCACGACTTTTCCACGGTCAACCCTTTCATTATTCAGAAAGGTGTCGACGCAATTGCGGGTCCTGTAAAGTCTTGTTCCAGACTACGGAATGGCACCCTGTTGTTGGAAACACACAGTGCCCTCCAGGCTCAAAAATTGCTGCGTACTTCTCTGCTCCACACCTTCCCTGTCCGGGTGGAACCGCACCGTACCTTAAATTCCTCGCGTGGAGTCGTTTATACACGCTCCCTCGATGGATTGTCTGACGAAGAAATTCAGCACTACCTGTCTGACCAGGGCGTCACCGCTGTTCATCGGGTTATGAAAAGGGTTGACTCGAACATCATTCCAACCCGCACTGTCTTCTTGACATTTGACAAAGTTCAACTCCCATCAAAAATCAAAGCAGGCTATGAGATAATTTCCGTTCGCCCTTATGTCCCAAACCCTACGCGTTGCTATCGATGTCAGCGGTTCAATCACACCAGCCAGTCCTGTTCCAATCCGGCCAAATGTGTTACGTGTGGCAGGGATGCCCATGAGGGTGCTTGTCCACCTCCATCCCCTCGCTGCATCAACTGTATGGGTGACCACGCTGCTTCCTCTCGAGATTGCCCTGTTTTTAAGGACGAAAAGCTGATCCAGGAAATAAGAGTGAAGGAAAAGGTGTCGACCTTTGCTGCTCGAAAGTTACTCGCCAGTCGACAGCCCACCGTGCCTCAGAAAGGAAAATACAGCGCTGTCCTTGCTTCTCCTCGGCCAACAAAGGAGGCGGCCACGCAGACTTGCGATCTCACATTTAGTACCACGGTCGTCAGATCGGCCAGCGCAAAGATCGCCCGTTCAACCTCACCTCTTTCGCCTGCCCACTCTATGGCTCACCCTTCGTCGGGTTCTGCTAAATCTCGAGCCCAAAAGTCAGACGCCAAGTCTTCCAAAAAAGAGCATTCTCGTGAAGAGTTTTTACGTACTGCAACTTCACAACCATCGGTTCCTCCTTCATCTAAACATACCTCCAAGAAGGCTACGAAGAAACACAGTTCCTCTCCTTCTCCGCCAAGGCGTGTCCCATCTACAGCACCACCTGGCGGAAATCGCCCTCGGCCATCTTCTGTGTCGCCGAGGCGCACTGTTGGTGGCCGGTCAACTGGCCGATCGTTGGTGGCAGGAGCTGCTCCTGACCAACCTATGGATCAGGATCTTCTGCCTTCGACTGAATGCCATTCCATCCTGTCGGTCGCAAGCTCTGAGCAGTCGTTGAGTTGACAGCACCCTTGGTGACGTTCCTCCATTTCTGTTCACCCTATGTCCATTATCCACTGGAATATCCGTGGCATTCGCGCCAATCGGGAGGAATTGTCGATCCTCTTACGATCCTACTCGCCGGTCATCTTCTGTCTTCAGGAAACAAAGCTGCGTCCCCATGACCGCTTTGTTCTCCCTCATTTTCAGTCCGTCCGATATGACCTCCCCTCTGTTGAAGGCACTCCAGCCCATGGAGGACTCATGATTCTGCTCCATGATACTCTCCATTATCACCCAATCCCCTTAAACACTTCCTTCCAAGCTGTCGCCGTCCGTCTTTCCCTTTCTGGATACACGTTCTCTCTTTGTACGGTATACATTCCATCGTCTACACCAATGGCACGAGCTGATCTCCTTCATCTTCTTGATCAGCTTCCACCCCCCTATTTGCTGGTTGGGGACTTCAATGCCCACCACCCGCTTTGGGGATCTCCACATCCTTGTCCACGTGGCTCACTATTGCTAGACGTCTTCCACCAAGCGGATCTAGTCTGCCTCAACACTGGGGTCCCCACATTTTTGTCTGCCTCCATGGCAAATTTATCCCATTTGGACCTTGCGGTCGGTACTGTTCCGCTAGCTCGGCGCTTCGAATGGTTCGCCCTTGATGATACACACTCGAGTGACCACTTTCCATGTGTTCTTCGACTGCAGCCTCAACTGCCATATATGCGCTCGCGACGCTGGAAGTTTGCCCAAGCCGATTGGACACTTTTTTCGTCTCTAGCGACATTCGATGACCGTCGCTTTCCCAGCGTCGACGATGAGGTCACACATTTTACCGACGTTATTCTCACAGCTGCGGAACGTTCAATACCACGCACCTCCGAATTGCCCCGGCGCCCTCCAGTCCCTTGGTGGAACGAGGCATGCCGTGCCGCAATACGTGAGCGGCGACGTGCTCTTCGCATTTTCCGTCACCATCCAACTTTGTCTAACTGTATCCGATATAAGCAGCTCCGTGCGCGATGCCGTCGCGTCATCCGCGATAGCAAGAAGGCAAGCTGGAAATTCTTTACTAGCTCATTTAACAACTTCACTCCCTCCTCGGAAGTTTGGAGTCGGCTTCGACGGTTCTCAGGCGCGCCTAGTTTCTCCCCGGTCTCTGGGCTCACTGTCGCGCATGATACCTTAGTGGACCCCGTCGCAATTTCTAACTCATTGGGTCAGCACTTTGCTGAGATTTCGAGCTCTTCAAATTACCCGCCGGCGTTTCTCCCGAAGAAACGTGCAGCGGAAGTGCGACATCTTGCTTTCTCCTCTCAAAATCGCGAAAGCTACAATACTGTTTTCTCCATGCGCGAACTCCAACATGCACTCTCTTCTTCTCGCTCCTCCGCCCCAGGACCGGATGGTATCCATGTCCAAATGTTGCTGCATTTATCAACCCATAGCCTGCGTTACCTCCTTCGCCTTTATAATCGAATTTGGACCGACAGTACCTTTCCCAGGCGATGGCGGGAAGCTATTGTCGTTCCCGTTCCGAAACCTGGAAAGGACAAACATCTCCCCTCTAGCTATCGCCCCATTTCTCTCACGAGTAGTGTCTGTAAGGTTTTGGAGCGTATGGTGAATTACCGTTTAGCTTGGTGGCTGGAGTCCCGCAGTCTTTTAACACCTGCCCAATGCGGATTCCGAAAGCATCGTTCTGCTGTTGACCATCTTGTTGCTCTCTCCACTTATATCATGAACAATTTTCTCCGGAAACGCCAAACGGTAGCAATATTTTTTGATCTGGAGAGAGCATACGATACCTGTTGGAGGACAGGCATCCTCCGTACACTGTTCTCTTGGGGCTTTAGAGGCCGGCTGCCCCTTTTTCTTCGCGAATTTATGGCAGAGCGCACATTTAGGGTGCGGGTGAACACTACTCTCTCCCGTACTTTCTCCCAAGAAAACGGGGTACCCCAGGGCTCCGTGCTGAGTGTTGTACTGTTTGCCATCGCCATTAATCCAATTATGGATTGTCTCCTTCCTGATGTCTCGGGCTCCCTCTTTGTGGACGATTTTGCGATCTACTACAGCTCTCAACGGACCAGCCTTCTTGAAAGACGTCTTCAAGGATGTCTCGATCGCCTCCACTCGTGGAGCATCGAAACCGGCTTCCGTTTCTCACCCAGTAAGACCGTTTGTGTTAATTTTTGGCGACGTAAGGAGTTTCTTCCGCCCTCCTTACATCTAGGCCCTGTCAACCTTCCGTTTTCCGACGTCGCTAAATTCTTGGGTCTTATGTTTGACAGAAAACTGTGCTGGTCCTCCCACGTTTCCTATCTTTCGGCTCGCTGTCTGCGTTCCCTTAACACCCTCCGTGTCCTGAATGGTACCTCTTGGGGAGCGGACCGAGTGGTCCTTCTCCGCCTCTATCGCGCCTTAGTGCGCTCGAAATTGGATTATGGAAGCATAGTCTACTCCTCTGCTCGGCCGTCTATTCTTCGGCGACTCGACTCTATCCACCACCGTGGATTACGTTTAGTGTCTGGAGCTTTTTACACCAGCCCTGTGGAAAGCCTTTATGCTGAGACTGCTGAACCTCCGCTGTCCAATCGGCGGGCAATCCTTCTGAGTCGTTATGCTAGCCATCTGTCTTCCATGCCTGCTAATCCAGCCCATAACCTTTTTTTCGACGCCTCCTTTGATGTCTGGTATTCAGGCCGCTCCTCCTCCCTACTACCCCCGGGAGTCCGCTTCCGTCAACTGCTCCATTCTCTTTCCTTCCGCTTTCCTAAAACCTTCTTGACAACTTGGGGTACAGCACCGCCTTGGCACCGTCCCCGGATCGACTTGCTCAGAGACCTATGTCAATTTCCCAAGGATGGTACCCCTACACTTGTTTACCGTCGGGCATTTGCTGCTCTATGTGCACAAATGACGGAAGCCACATTTATTTACACCGATGGCTCGAAAACATCGTTAGGTGTAGGGAGTGCCTATATTGTTGGCGACACCCCAAATCACTTTCGGCTTCCCGACCAGTGTTCGGTCTATAGTGCGGAGCTTTACGCTGTTCTCCAGGCTGTCCACTACATCCGCCGCCATCAGCGAATACAGTACGTAATCTGCTCCGATTCTCTCAGCTCTCTCCTAAGTCTCCAAGCTCTTTACCCTGTGCACCCTCTGGTCCACCGGATTCAGGACTGTCTGCGCTTGCTCCACCTGGGGGGCGTCTCAGTGGCGTTCCTCTGGCTCCCGGGACACGCTGGTATCTGTGGAAATGAGGCGGCCGATATAGCGGCCAAGGCTGCAGTCTCTCTTCCTCGGCCAGCTCTTCAGTCTCTTCCGTTTACCGATCTACGGAGCGGTTTATGTCGCCAAGTCACTCATTTATGGCATGCGCATTGGTCAACACTTCCCCACAATAAATTGCGGGAAGTGAAAGCCCTTCCTTGCGCTTGGACCTCTTCCTCCCGAACGCGTCGTCGGGAGGAGGTAATTTTAGCTCGACTCCGGATAGGGCACTGTCTTTTTAGTCATCGACATCTTTTAAGCGGTGATCCTCCCCCACTCTGTCCCCACTGCTCTCAGCTGTGGACGGTCAGACACCTTTTAATTGAATGCCCCTATTTTAATCCGTTACGCTCCCGTCTACAGCTATCGCCTGATCTATCGTCGATTTTAGCAGATGACACGCGCTCAGCTGACCGCGTTCTACAGTTTATTAGTGACAGTGAAATGACGTCAGTCATTTGAAGCTTTTTTTTGGGGGACAACCAACCCCTTTCTATAGTGGACTTTTAAGCATTCCTTCTGCCTTTAGTTTCTCAAATTTTCTGACTTTGTTTCCATTGCTGCTGATTTTAAATTTCGTTTTTTTCCTGTTTTCTACGTCACGGGCTGGGCGCTAATGACCATAGAAGTTTTGCGCCCTAAAACCACAAACAAAAAAAAAAAAAAAAAAAAAAAAAAAACCTTCAAAGAACAAGACTTCCAGAAAACGTTTGACCAGTGGCAGAAGCACAGGGACCGCTGTGTACGTGCGGATGGGAACTACTTCGAGGGTGATGGTGACCATTAGTCCAAAGGTAAGTTTTTCAACAGATGGCAGCACCAGTCCTGAAAATTTTGGATAGCACCTCATAGAGTGAGCAAGAGACAATGTGCATTGAAGACAGAAGCTGTTTGAACAACCCGACTCCATAACACCAGCTTAGCTGAGAATTTTGGAACCTTTTAGAAAACCTGCTGTTCTTAGGCTTGCATCAGAACCCACAAAGAAATCTTTTCCTTCCTCTAGTTAACTTGGGTGATGTCCAAACCTCTACTGAGGAGCAATATCTGCTCAGCTCTGCCCGTATTAGTGCTACGAGGTTGTAGTGCATGTGACAAGCCCATTATTGTACAAGCAAGGAAGGCATACCTGAAGTTCTCATGTTGCTGTGATGAATCTATGATCTAGTTATGTACACAGAATATATAATCCAGCTCCTGTTGTCAATGCGATTTCCCCTGCTGTGGTTGCAGCCTGTGTGGTGTCCCTGCCAATACAAAGAGCACCTGAGGAGGTAGAGAGCAGTCTTACTTGACAAATACATTCTTCCTTCATGATGACCCACTACAGCCGTGGTTCGATGTTAAAAGGCTAAAATAAAGTATTAATTCTTGTTCTCTTATCACGTGATCAGATTTGCCCATAATCACCGTGTAACATAAGATGCATCTACACTAACTCCAGAGAATTGCTGGAACTTTCTAGAAATACAGAAGAAAACCTCAAAAATAATCTGACAACTTAAACATGCATATCATCATTTCAATAGATTGGGAGTAATTAGTAATGACCAAACAGAATTTGTAGAAGACTTTTTGGGAAGAACTAGCTAACTAAAATATGGAAAGAACGAGCAAACTACAAACCACCCAATTTGTGTTACCTTTGGTCATACAGAATACTTAACACACACACACACACACACACACACACACACACACGAGTCTTGACATCCTGAAGCATTATATTGAGAAATACACAACTATGAACCTTCTACAGAAGAACTTGAGTTTGACAGATCTATCCTGAACCAATACTGAATTCCACTGACAGACAGGGAGATGTGTAACATAATATCAGATGTCAGAAACATCAGAGGAAAGACAGTGTAATTGTTGATGTGCTAAAGATTGGAGGCCAGCCGTTGACTGACAGAATGCAAGCCTTCATTGTGATTAATAGGCACAACAAAATTACCCCTACAGAATGGAAAACAGCATTGATTCCCCCTGTGCACAAAAAATTGGAGAAGATGGGCCAAAAAAATCACTGCAGAATTTCTTCTGTGAGGTGCCTACAAGGTACTGCCTCAAAATGTTACCAGATAAAACAGCAGACAGAAAGGTGATAGATGAATACCAGGCAGACCTTAGACAAGGATGATCTTGTGCAAACAGATCATAAATCTTAAGATGATAACTACAGCAGCACACGCAGTTAGATCTGGAATCTAAAGATGATGATACAGTACTGCCAGTCGTTTAGCTCAATGGTCACATTTGCAGATTATAAAAAAGATTGAGCACTACATCACCTCACCATATTGTTTAACATGCTGAATGTGTGTTCAGCAAAACAACTAACTCAATCCAACTGACTTTAACAAACACTACCTCTGTAGTAAAGTCACAGGGCAAAATCTTCAGATATTTTGATATAAAAACGACGTGACACATGATGATGGGGTTATTTCCACTCCATTTCAGTTTGGTGCTAGAGGTGGTCATAAAAATATGGCATAAAGAAATACCTCTAATAAATATGAGAACAAAAAGTAAAAGAATAAATACTAAATGTCTTTTGTTTCTTGATGGCTTAGCAACAATTTCCAAGACTACTACTGAAACGCGATCAGGCCCATGAGATCATTGTCAAAACACACCTCCATTAAACATCGCTTAGGCTCAACATTTTAAGTACTTAGTGAAATTATTGGGAACACTGCTAATGGCAAAGTGAGCAGTAAAACTTGTGCAGGGAAGTTATATAAAGCCTACACAATCATCTGGAATATTTATAAGAAGAAATGCTTTCCAACCAAAGCAAAGCTATGCTGTCTTCCAACAGAGGTTCTCTCGGCAGCATTCTGTGTTGTGGGACCATCGTCTTTAACAGTGAAAGTGAATTTAATTTAGAAAATGGAACAATAGATTTTGCAGAGACTGTACAGACCCAAGAGCCAAGATGGTATCTGGATGCACGAAAGTTTAGAACAGTTGTCTTTCCTGACAGAATGATTTAATTTCATTGCACAGAAAGGAAAGTTCAAATTTTATGGACTTATACCACCAATGGACAACTACTGGCTGATGAAGAAAATCTCAAACATTCTAAATGGGCTTGTCAGACTGCAGAAAAATGGCCAGGCAATAGAGGGGCCTTGATTTATGCACTGGCAACTATTAAGCTGACACCCAAGGAACTAACAGGTGGCCATCTGAAACTAAAAATTACTTGGGCACTATTAGAATGACAGACTCGTAATGATAGGATGAAGTTTTGGGAAGATAAGAATAACCAAAAGCCTGAAATTACGCGGTAGCTCACCAGATGAAATATTGGCAATTCCCTTAAAAATGCCTCACTAGTCCCTTTGGAGAACTGTAGATGAGTAGGTCTGGTACAGATGGTCATGTGACCCTCCACTATTGACATACACCATGGCAGTGATGGGGTGTGCTTGTGAGGCAGTCAGTTATTAGATTAGATTAGATTAGATTAGATTAATACTAGTTCCATGGATCATGAATACGATATTTCGTAATGATGTGGAACGAGTCGAATTTTCCAATACATGACATAATTAGGTTAATTTAACAACATACTTAAGTTAATATAACAACTTTATTTTTTGTGTTTTTTGTTTTTCTTTATTTTTATTTTATTTTTATTTTTTTTATTTTATTTTTTTTTAATATTTTTTTTTCTTTTTTTCTTAATTTATATCTAAAAATTCCTCTATGGAGTAGGAGGAGTTGTCATTCAGAAATTCTTTTAATTTCTTCTTAAATACTTGTTGGTTATCTGTCAGACTTTTGATACTATTTGGTAAGTGACCAAAGACTTTAGTGACAGTATAATTCACCCCTTTCTGTGCCAAAGTTAGATTTAATCTTGAATAGTGAAGATCGTCCTTTCTCCTAGTATTGTAGTTATGCACACTGCTATTACTTTTGAATTGGGTTTGGTTGTTAATAACAAATTTCATAAGAGAGTATATATACTGAGAAGCTACTGTGAATATCCCTAGATCCTTAAATAAATGTCTGCAGGATGATCTTGGGTGGACTCCAGCTATTATTCTGATTACACGCTTTTGTGCAATAAATACTTTATTCCTCAGTGATGAATTACCCCAAAATATGATGCCATATGAAAGCAATGAGTGAAAATACGCGTAGTAAGCTAATTTACTAAGATGTTTATCACCAAAATTTGCAATGACCCTTATTGCATAAGTAGCTGAACTCAAACGTTTCAGCAGATCATCAATGTGTTTCTTCCAATTTAATCTCTCATCAATGGACACACCTAAAAATTTGGAATATTCTACCTTAGCTATATGCTTCTGATTAAGGTCTATATTTATTAATGGCGTCATACCATTCACTGTACGGAACTGTATGTACTGTGTCTTATCAAAATTCAGTGAGAGTCCGTTTACAAGGAACCACTTAGTAATTTTCTGAAAGACAGTATTGACAATTTCATCAGTTAATTCTTGTTTCTCAGGTGTGATTACTATACTTGTATCATCAGCAAAGAGAACTAACTTTGCCTCTTCATGAATATAGAATGGCAGGTCATTAATATATAATAAGAACAACAAAGGACCCAAGACTGACCCTTGTGGAACCCCATTCTTGATAGTTCCCCAGTTTGAGGAATGTGCTGATCTTTGCATGTTACGAGAACTACTTATTTCAACTTTCTGCACTCTTCCAGTTAGGTACGAATTAAACCATTTGTGCACTGTCCCACTCATGCCACAATACTTGAGCTTGTCTAGCAGAATTTCATGATTTACACAATCAAAAGCCTTTGAGAGATCACAAAAAATCCCAATGGGAGGTGTTCGGTTATTCAGATCATTCAAAATTTGACTGGTGAAAGCATATATGGCATTTTCTGTTGAAAAACCTTTCTGGAAACCAAACTGACATTTTGTTAGTACTTCATTTTTACAGATATGTGAAGCTACTCTTGAATACATTACTTTCTCAAAAATTTTGGATAAAGCTGTTAGAAGGGAGATTGGACGGTAATTGTTGACATCAGATCTATCCCCCTTTTTATGCAAAGGTATAGCAATAGCATATTTCAGTCTATCAGGGAAAATGCCCTGTTCCAGAGAGCTATTACACAGGTGGCTGAGAATCTTACTTATCTGTTGAGAACAAGCTTTTAGTATTTTGCTGGAAATGCCATCAATTCCATGTGAGTTTTTGCTTTTAAGCAAGTTTATTATTTTCCTAATTTCAGAGGGAGAAGTGGGTGAGATTTCAATTGTATCAAATTGCATAGGTATGGCCTCTTCCATTAACAGCCTAGCATCTTCTAATGAACACCTGGATCCTACTATATCCACAACATTTAGAAAATGATTATTAAAAATATTTTCAACTTCTGACTTTTTGTTCGTAAAGTTTTCATTCAATTTGATGGTAATACTGTCTTCCTCTGCTCTTGGTTGACCTGTTTCTCTTTTAATAATATTCCAAATTGCTTTAATTTTATTATCAGAGTTGCTGATTTCAGACATGATACACATACTCCTGGATTTTTTAATAACTTTTCTTAATATAACACAGTAGTTTTTATAATTTTTGATAGTTTCTGGGTCACTACTCTTTCTTGCTGTCAGATACATTTCCCTTTTCCGGTTACAAGATATTTTTATACCCTTAGTAAGCCATGGTTTGTTACAAGGTTTCTTACGAGTATATTTAACTATTTTCTTGGGGAAGCAGTTTTCAAATGCATTTACAAAAATGTCATGAAATAAATTATATTTTAAATTGGCATCAGGTTCACGGTACACCTCATCCCAGTCTAACTGCTGTAAGCTTTCCCTGAAATTTGCAATTGTTAAATTGTTGACTGAACGTACTACTTTGGAGGACTGTTTAGTATTGCTGAATGGAGCTATGTCATATATTGTAACTAGCTGTGCACCATGATCAGAAAGACCATTCTCAACAGGCTGAGCATTTATCTGGTTAAACTTATCTTGGTCTATAAAGAAGTTATCTATCAGTGAGCTGCTATCCTTTACCACCCGAGTAGGAAAATCAATAACGGGTGTCAAATTGAAAGAACCGAGTAATACTTCAAGGTCATTTTTCCTATTACCCTCTTTCAGAGAATCTACATTGAAGTCCCCACAAATAATAATTTGCTTCCCCCTGTCTGACAGATAGCACAACAAGGAGTCCAAATTTTTCAGAAATAGATGAAAATTTCCTGATGGGGACCTATATACAGTTACAATTATAAATGTGCCTTTATTTAATTTAAGCTCACAGGCACATGCTTCTATATGTTTCTCTACACAAAACTTTTTTGTTTCTATACTTTTTGCACAATGATAACTTTTGACATATATGGCAACTCCTCCTTTCTCCATATTTTCTCTCATTACATGTGCAGAGAGCTTATAACCACTTACATTTACCTTATCCATATCAGTAACAATGTGATGCTCAGACAGGCATAGTATATCTATTTCATTCTCAGCTTCTAAATCTTCCAAACAAACCAGAAGCTCATCTACTTTATTCTTTAAACTCCCAATATTTTGATGAAATATACTTACATTATTTTTAATTATACTTTTATGAGAACCTTTCCTTATTCTAACATTTGCAGTACTCTCCTGTCTGAGTTTCTCATTGTGCTTAGGCCTAGTTCCTATACCAGTGGTCACATGGTGTTCAGAGAGGCAGATTATGTCAATTGGGTTGGGTGACTTTAGTTCATCAATGCAATTACCTAGGACTGAGATACAACTTGGTGGAGATAAAATTTCTGGTGATTTGTGAAAATTTATAATTGATAGCTGTGATTGGTGATCCAATGTGCTAGAATTGTGCTGTTGAATTTCTTTCCTAAACTGAAGATTTGTTTCAATCCTGACCTCTCGTAGAACTTGACATCTTTCTGTCTTACCTATCCTAAAAAAGGTGCTGCTCCAACACCTGTAACCACTGGTATTTTACCATTCATGGCAGTGCCTCCCCCCCTTAAATTTCCTGCTATTACCCCAGCCAGTTTCCCCTTCCCTTTCCTGTTGAGATGTAGGCCGTGCCTGGTATAGTCCCACCTACTGAGATAATCAACAGGAACCACACCAATATGAGCCCCCGCACCCGACACAAGCAGCCGTTCCAACTCCAAATTAACTCTCCCAACAGAAGAGTTCAAATGAGGCCGGTCATGGCGTCTCAGGACAGATACAAATTCAACATTCAACATTGGTGTGTCTCGATGCCGACGCAATCTTTACCAGGTCACACTCTATACTGTACCCAGGATCTCTGTCGATGCTGTTCCCTGGCCCTCCCACAATGACCACGGTGTCTTCCCTGGTAAATCCTTTACAGAGTGAACCTAAATCCTCTGTCACCTGATCCACTTGGTTTGAAAAAATTTGTGACCTGGTATTCTGGTCCTAATTCCTCCTGCAGAAGTTGGCCTACACCTCTGGCATGAGAACTGCCTAACAACAAAACTTTCTTCCTTTTCGATGACTTTCCTACATTCTTTTTCAATTTCCTATTGAAAGTTTGTTGTGTCCTGTCTACACCTACCTCTGCTTGAGGCTCATCAGTTTCTAACTGAAGCAACAGGTCAAACTTATTTTTGACATTCACCACAAAACTGTCAGACTTAGTTCTAGGCCTGTTCCTTCTGCTACCTGTTGCCACTTCCCACCTCTCTTTGCCCTTCTCCCTTCTTAACCTGTCCAGATCTTCGCTAGCCTGATCTAGCTCAGCCTGAAGGGCAGCAATTTTCCCCTCCTGTTCCACTATCTTCCTATCTCTGCTGCAAATCCTACATAACCACTGATGAGCCTGATCCACTTTCCCAACACCCACACCACTGCAGTCCCCCCAGTGGAAAAAACTACTGCATCCATCACACCAAACCCCGGAACTAACAATTCTACGGCAAGTCAGGCACTTCTCACTCATGGCAAAAATAATACTTTAGCTAGAATAAATCAATTAAATTACCGAAAATCAAAAAAGACGTTACAAGAATTAAGCCTATTCACAAATGTATATAAGCAAGTTTCTGATTTAAAATTCCGCTGGTTTTCTGAGATCTGTATTAAAACAACGAAGGTACACGCTATTTATTATATATTTATTATATATTATGAGACCAATACCATAAGACTGGTCGATATGGAGATTTGACAGAATGGCAGAAAGGAGATACTGATTTTAGGTGTGTCCCTGACCACACTGTGACCGAAGTTGTCCGATTTGTTGGTGTATTGAACTGTCCAGTGTGTCTATAAGGAATGGTGTAAATCTCGCTGCTGTGTAACGTGCTGCAAAGAACAGTGGTCGTAAAGTGATTTGAACCAATATAGACTGGAGACGATTGTCATGCAATGTTGATGACAAATGGCTTCAAACTTTTAGGGAATTGCTAATGTCAGAGAATGCAGTTATGTTTGTCAGTTTCGGAGTAAATACGAAAGAACTGCATGCAAAGTCACTTGGAGTGGGGTACCTCGAAAAAGGCCATTGCACACAGTGGCACGTACAGCTTCACATCTTCAGTGGACCAAACAACTCAAAACTGACAGTACCCCTGCATGTAGCGTAGTCTGACAAGTCAGTTTTTGCCTGTTTTCAAATGATGTAAGGCGTCAGGTTCATAAATGGCCCAATAAGGCATTAAATGTGCAGTGTGTGGAGTTTGTAGTTGAGGCTGGAGGTGATTCTGTGATGTGTTGGACATGTCGAGTACATGACTAGGGGACCACTATTCAGGTTAAAACACACACACACACACACACACACACACACACACACACACACACACACACAGAACTTAGGCACACCTTGGCTATCCTGCTAAATTGTACTGTAAATCAGGACTGTGACTACAGCAGGTGAAATGTACCACTCAGCAACTCCACAGTCTGGTAGCTCTGTGGAATCTAATCACCATCATCAAGGCTAAAGATTTTGACTGGGGGTGACTAGTGTTTTCGCTGGTGTTTTTTTTATATATAACTTTTTTTTAAATGGAGTGGACTGTGAGAACAGAAATGATTCATAAAATGTTATGTTTGGAGCATAGCTCTGTCTGATTGTGAAATGTGTGTAATGAGGAACACCGTGAAGGGTCAAAGAGATTGATTAAGGAATGAATGTGCTTGGGAACAAACTAATGAGAAAAAAATGCCAAGTAAACAACAGAATAAATAGGAGGCATAGAGTGTTTGTGTACATATAAGAATGTGAGCTCTGACTGTAAACTGTAGTAGAGGATATGGTGGAAGAGCAGAATCACAGAGGTAGACATAAGTATGGGTGTTTACAAAAGATTGCTGGTGGCATGGGGTGCTGCAGCGTAGTTATGTGGAAATGAAGTTGACTGCTGATAAGTGACAGGAACAGAAACCTGTATCAAACCAGCCTTAGGATTCTGACGGAGACAATAAAAAAGATGCTGGGACAATCCGGGTGCCATTTGGTGGATCTGTTGGGAATTAATTTCAGTACTGGTGACGTTAAGGCTGCAACGAATGTGTACCCAGACTCACTAAGCACACTTGGCATACCCAGTATGGCTGAATTTGACTTGGTCTGTAGAGGTGTGTGTGTGTGTGTGTGTGTGTGTGTGTGTGTGTGTGTGTGTGTGTGTGTGTGTGTGTGTGTGCGCGTGCGTGCGTGGAGAACATATTAGCATTCTTTCTGATCCATCCTCTGCAGGTGTTCTGTTTACTTGTAAATTGTACACAAAAAATCTGAAGGTTTTTTTTTCCATTGTCCTCGTATCTCTTTTTAGCTCTTAAAAATGTCATTACTGCAATGTAACTCACTCCCACACAGCAGTGTCGGTAGTATGACCATCTTGTGTTTCTTTACGTGTTAGTTGTTACTGCACTTGTTGCTGTTTCCAAATATAATTGTCGTCCACTTTCTCTTGTGTATTATCATCATAGTGGTAAGATAAATAAGGCAGTTAAACTGTTTTATCTGGACTAAAGTTCCATATTGAAAACAGTATTTCTTCTAATTTGATTTTGCTTTAAAAAGTAATTGTTTGGTATTATGTCTTGATATTTTCATGTTTTACTTCAAACATTTATTCTTAAGTTCAAGTTGTAATATTTATAGGTCATCCTTGTTTCTAAAAACGGTGGTGGATCAGTAGCATAAAAAAATCTATGTACAATGGTGAATATTGATTCACATGAACCTTTGTGTTAAGTATAAAATCCTATCCACATTTAGCATAATCAGTTTCCATAAGGCCAAAATCATTCCTTTGAAAAGGGCACAAATAGTTTCCTTCCCCAATTCAAGCATGTGCACTGCCTTGTACGACCTTCTCATTACTGTGATGTTATACCTTAATTTTCCTTCATTTATTACACTGAAATGCTGACAAAAACTTGTAACTATCAAACACCCCTCAGAGGCTGACAATAGAGGCTGTTCTAACAATTGTTGCAATCTGCAATAATAAATGTGGATTTTTCAATTTTTGTGATTGTTATTACATCTAATATTTGGAAGTGTTTATTGGTAAATGAAACTAACAGTCCATATGTACATTTGTGTTTCCATTAGTTTTTAATTAATGTATTTTTCCAATTCCAATAAAGACAAGAAGGAAAAGCAATTTACTGCACCTACTCTTTAATATTTACTGATGTTTTTTCTGTACACACTTAAAATTGCTAATGAAGGAGCATTTTTACTACTGATTATTATACTAATAAAACTGCTTGCTTCAGCCCCGTGCAGTTTTTCTACCCTTTATTGGCACTTTGTAATTGTGAAATTTATTTGCATAATACACAAGATCTGAGTGCACCCAATTGAAAGAGAATTAACTGGTGGATAGTATTTTCTGAAAAAACACAAATAAAACTAGAGTAGCCGTAGCAGATTCTTTTACCAGCTCATATTTATAGCAAGTTGGGAAATACATGAATTACAAACTACTGCAAATATGAATGTACATTTCGACTGTCGGCTTCATTCAGCGTTAAACAGTAGTTGTGTAGATGATGACTGGTCTAAACTGTGTGTTATTTCACTTCTTATTACTGATAGTAAAATTATTTCACTAAGTACAGATTAAGAAATTCCCAATATTGCTGTGCTGGCCAGATAAGCAGAGTTCTGAGGCCTTTCACACAAGCTAAAAGTTCAGATGTCATTTGCAAATGACAAATGTTCGACATTCTATGGTAGTTTGTGTTTTTTACAGTAGTATACCATATTCGTATTTTTGTTACATACTTTCTGTTTTTCTATTTTCTTTAGTACCCAAGCAATAGACAGAGAACTTATGCTTTTGTATTCTGTGTATTTCAGTATTTGGGATGTGTGGAAGTATTCGAATCAAGAGGAATGCAAGTCTGCGAAGAGGCACTGAAATTATTACGGGTAAGTAAAAACAGGAATGGATAGCTGATATAGATACAGTTTCCACATACTGTATTTGTTTGTAATGTTTAGATGATGTTAAACACTTGTTTGCTGAAGGGATGACCGAATGTACATAGCATCAAAATGAATGTGAATCTCTTTTTGTACACAAGAGTGAGGCACAAATAAAAGAAACCCCCAGTAACACTGGAAATTTGTTGATGGAATAATATGTAAAATAAAGGGAAGGCAACCACACGGCAATAGCCGTCTTTTGTGCAGAGAGACATGCAACAGATAACAGTATTTACCCAAGCTTTTGAGTCTTTGTGTGTGTGTGTGTGTGTGTGTGTGTGTGTGTGTGTGTGTGTGTGTGTGTGTGTGTGTGTGTGTGTGTGTGTGTAATTTTGCTACAAAATAGCAAGAGCTTGAAGGCATGTGTAGATATTGCTTTCTGTTGTTTCTCTGAATGCACCAAACATCAGTCAGCATCTAAATGGTTGTGTTTCCTTTATCTTGCATAGAAGTACTAAATGGTACAGACAATCACGTTTACTCTGAAAATTGCAGATTGTTTTTATAGCAGAGTAGACATACAACATTTTAAAATATGGCTTTTGAAATAGATTTAGTAAAAAAAAAAAAAAAAAGTTTTTTTGTGTAGTTTGTTCTTTATAACAAGTAATCTGCAAAGATAGAAACTGAAAACACTCTCAGTCAGAAACTATTGTGAGTAGTGTAAGGTAGTTCTGCAAAAAACCCATACAAAAATGGGAGTTTTTGCATTTTTCACCGGCAGTTGACACTGACTGTTTATCATTGTTCAGATGGATTTGCTGCCAATACAAATAGAAACTATTCAGGTGAGCTGATAAAAAAAACTGCTTACATGTCTCTTTGTTGAGGGGACACACTTGCTCTTGATTCATACTTAATCACTTTTTCGTTTTACTTTTCCATCATATATATCATGAATTAAAGTGTAAAAACGCTGTACACCTTCTTAACTTCATTGTGCGGTTCATGTAGAAGCCAGTAATAATGAAGTATTTCGATTTATAAAATCAGTTATATTCTTTACATTTGATTGCAAAACTTGTGCCCCCAGGGGCTCAGCTTGGCGATCCTGGGGTTCCTGAGCTGGGGACTGGTAAGCACCGCCAGTCCCATGTCACTGTAAGCTCTGGGTGTGCTTCTGCGAGTACCATGCAGTGCGACGGTGGAATGTTGTGTGTCTCGGGGAATGGGGATCTTCGCTTAACTGCCCAGATCGTAAGGATGGAATAAACCTCTATAAAAAAAACCTCAATCTCAAGGTGTGCTGTGTGCTGAAGAGATGCATGGCTGTTGAGGTGGAACAGTCATTAGAGGGCAATCTCTAGGGAACCTGCCGCACCTCAGTTGTATAAGGCTTACTCAGGCATGCGGAGCTCTGTCTGAGTGGACCCTTATTTCGCTAGCTACTTGTGGGACTGAGAGGGAACCCCCAAAAATCTTCTTCCCCCCCCCCCCCCCCCCCCCGAGTGGGAAGGGTGTACCGCCTGGGAGTTCTCACACCCATTCATCCAAAATAATAAGGGAGGCTAGTCCTCCTGATAATCAACGTGTAATTAGTAACAGGGCTCAAGGAGTGATGTATCACAATGTCTTCATAGTGATCAAGAGGAAGGAGGAGACGTTTGAAAAAGTGTCCCCCTTCTATATCCACTAGGCTTAGAAGCGCTGGCTGGCACCCTGAAGTCTATTAAGCAGTTTCGAAATGGTTCCTTGCTTGTCGAGACTAATCGGGCAAAGCAGGTGGAACTTCTTATGAAGTCACAGAAACTGTGTGAGTACGACATCATTGAAGAGTTGCATAACTCCTTTAATTCCAGCAAAGGTGTGGTAACCTGCTGTGACATTATGGGCATAGATGTTGCTGAACTGAAACAGGAATGGGCACCACAGGGGCTCATGGATATGGAACAGAGGACATGCAAGACCAGTGGGGAGACTGAGAAGACTGCCACTTTCATTGTGACCTTGAATTCTCCAACGCTACCTGAACACATCACAGCAGGTTTCCTCAGACTTAGGATTTGGCCCTATGTACCTAACCCTATGCGATGCTTCAAATGCCAGCGTTCTGGACGTACAACGCTAAGTTGCAGAGGCGAAGCGACTCGTGGGAAGTGTGGAAAGGCAGCCCGTGAAGCTGGGACTGACTGTCTCCAGCAGGCTGCATTAACTGCTCTGGAAGCCACCCAGTCTGAAGCCGAGCTTGCCCTGTTTTTGCAGAGGAACACAAAATTCAGGAAATCAAAGTGACCAAGCGGATCACCTATGCAGAAGCCAAAATGGACTATCAGGCAATGAAACCCCCTGTCTTTGCCACTTATTATGCTTCCTTGGTGTAGAAATCTGTCATTAAGGTCGACGCTTTGACTCGGATGACATCCATTGTACTGTTATCTACCATTCGCACCTGCACGTGCAACTGCATGTGCCAAAGCTGAGTGAAAGACATAGTGATCCAGGCAGCCCAAAGACAACCCAAAAACACCCCCCAGAAGGGCCCATAGTCCTTTCGTGAGTACGTGTATGGGGCGCACGGGGCCCCAAGCTATTGCAGTCTCCTTTCCTTCCCAGGCTGCATTCCCATCTCTGTTCCTCTCCCTCCCTATCCTTACTCCTTTGTCCCTGCCCCCTCTTTTTCCCTCTTGGTGGACTTCTTTATGTTGACCTGGCTATCCTCCTGGCTTTGTTTTGGTTTGTGCTATTGTTTAGGTTGCTGTTTCCATCTCCTTTTCGGTGTTTTTGGTCCCCTTGGGGTTTGACCTCCATTCCCAAAATTTTTCGTTCAGTGTGAGCCATTGGGGGATGAACTCCCTACCTAGCTTCCAGAGTGAAGGTTCCTCTCCCTCCCCTTCCCTTTCCCTTTGCACCCTGGCCCCCCTCCTGCTAGGTCACCAGCACGGTAGCCAGTCCGTAAGGGGGGGCTGTTAAGTACCCACTTGGCTGAGCCCCCTGAAACCACAGGGATCACACTGCTAGTACCTGAGCTGTTAACGCCTCGTGTATGCCCAGGAGTTGATGCTCATCACTTTGGGGCACCAGAACTCTCGACTGCTGTGCCAGATGGCCCATGCTATGGCTGGGCGGCACCCACGGGGCGAGCCCCTGATTGGAGTGGGTGGTACTAGGGCGGACGCCTTGCGCATGAAGCGACAAAAGCTTCACCATCCTGGCCATTCTGTGGCCGTCTCTAAGAGTGGTAGCAGACGTGATACTACTTCCTCTGATCCTTCGGCCTTCCCCTCCCTGGCCACCCCCTGGGAGGCGAGTCAAGCTCGCTGACTTGGGTTGAAACCTTTCCCTTGGTACCTGGTATGTAACAGGACGGATGGCGAAAGTTTTGCCATGACCAAGCCTTTGTTTTCTCTTGGAGACAATTGAAGATAAGTATGGCAAAGTGGAATCAATGAGTAAAATGCAATCCAGTGCTTTGCTCATAAAGACTTCTTCTGCTGCCCAATCTGACGCCCTGCGTGCTTGTGCCCGTCTCGGTGACGTCCCAGTCTCTGTCACGCCCCACCAATCTTTGAACTCGGTACAGGGCATTATTTTCCACTGAGATCATCTTCTCCAATCTGACAAGGAGCTCCGTGCTAACCTCGAGCAGCGAGGGGTTCGTTTTATCCGCCGTGTGCAACAAGGCCCTCCAAACAATTGTTTTAACATTGCTTCAGTGTCTCTCGCTCTGTCACCCTCCCAGGTGGGCCATATCTGAGGCTGATTGGTGTGCCTTCTCCTCTGCTCCCATCCCCCCTATATTCCCACATGACAGTGTTGATGAATCTACTCAGGCTTTGACTGCTGCCATCCTTTCAGCAGCTGTTTCAGCAATCCCTTCTTCCTCAGGTTCTCCACGCCGGAAGATGGTCCCTTGGTGGACTCCGGAAATTGCTGCAGCCATAAAAGACCACCGCTGTGCTCCTCAACACTTCATGCAGCACCCTTCTACTACTCTTCTTCTGGTCTTTAAACGACTCCGTGGCCCGGCCTGCTATTTAATCAAATTTCAAAAACGAATTTGCTGGGAACAATATGTAGCTGCCTTAGGACCACACACCCCCTCTTCATAAGTCTGTGCAAAACTCAGGTGAATTTTTGGCCACCATCCTGTCACCGGGGCTGCAGGAATTTATATGCATGGTTTTGTCCTTACCAATCCGGATTTTGTAGCAGAAAATTTCGCTTTGACATCGGCTCAGTATCAGCCCACATTCCTTCTCCTGAAAGAGCGTTCAGAAGGACTGCCTTTGTCTTTTGTTTCTCGCTGCTCAGAGCCATATAATGCTCTATTCAGCGAGTGGAAATTTGCCAGTGCCCTAGCCCTTTGTCCTGACATGGCTCCTGGATCAGATCGGATCGGATACATAACCAAATGCTCCAACACTTATCAGTGGCCGGCCACCATCGTATACTGACCCTCTTCAACCATCTGTGGAGTCAGGGAGTCTTTCCTACCCAGTGGCAGGAAAGCATTGTTGTTCTGGTGTTGAAACCAGGGAAGCTGCCTCTTCAGTGGGATAGCTACCGTCCAATTAGCCATATTAACACCCTCAGCAAGCCTCTTGAACGCATGGTGAGTCGGCAGCTGTTTTGGATCCTTGAATCCCACGACCTTTTGTCATCGACTCAAAGTGGTTTTCGCTGTTGCCACTCTACGGTGGATAACTTGGTGCATCTGGAGTCTATCTGGTCGGCTTTTGCCCATTGTCAACACCTCCTTGCAGTCTTCTTTGATCTCCATAAAGCCTATGACACCACCTGGTGCCACCACATTCTCACCACCCTTCACGAATGGGGCCTTCATGGCGCTCTGCCCATTTTTATCCGTAACTTCCATTCTTCTTGCTCTTTTTGGGTCCAAGTTGGCTGCTCCTACAGCACTCCCCATCAGCAAGAAAATGGGGTTCTGCTGGGTTCCGTGCTGAGCATCCCTCTCTAATAGCTGTTAATGGTCTGGTGACAGCTGTTGGGCTGACAGTGTTCCCCTCTTTGTATGGTGACGATTTTTGTACCTACCTCAGTTCCTCCGCGATGGGTGCTGCAGAATGCCGTCTACAGGGGGCAATCTGCCGGGCACACTCATGGGGTCTCTCCCATGGCTCTCAGTTTTCGGCGGCCAAGACATGTGTCGTGCATTTCTGCTGTCGCTGTACAGTCCATCCCCATCCGGAACTGTTCCTCATGGCCAGCCTCTTGACGTAGTGGACACCCATTGCTTCTTGGGTCTGGTCTTTGATGCCCGTTTGACATGGCTCCCTCATCTTCGCTAGCTGAAGAGGACGTGCTGGTCTCATATCAATGTTCTTAGATGTCTGTGCAATACTGCCTGGGGTGCAGACCAATCTGTTCTCCTGCGATTGTGTCAAGCATTGGTCCAGTCTCGTTTAGGCTATGGGAGTCCTGTCTATGGTTCTGCATCGCCTTAGATGCTGCTGATCCTAGACCCCATCCACCACTGTGGGCTCCAACTTGCGACTGGTGCCTTCCGGACTAGCCCCGTACTTAGCCTTCTCGCAGAGGCAGGGAATCCACCACTGCGAGTTTTGCGCCAACAACAACTGATATCTTATGCGCTCTGCATTCACTGCACCCCAGAGCACCCTAGTTATGGTCTCCTTTATACAGACACGGAGATCACCCTGCCGCAGCGGTGGCCACAATGTGGGCTTACCATGGCTGTCGACATTCGGTCGCTCTTTTCTGAACTCCAGCAATTCCCTTTACCGCCTCTCTTCTCTGCTCATGCACCCCTTCTTGGTGCATCTCTCGGCCACAGCTCTGTCTTGATCTCTCAATTGATTGAAAGGATTCTGGCCCTCGGATGGCTCTTCGCCACCAATTCTACTGTCTCCTCAGTTCATTCCAGGGTTCAGAAATGATTTATAGTGATGGCTCCATGGTTTCTGGCTGCACTGGTTTTGCTTACACCTATGCGCGACGCACAGAGCTTCATTCCTTGCCTGATGGCTAGTGTTTTTATTGCAGAATTGGTAGCCATCTTGTGCACATTGGACCATATCCGCTCCTGCTCAGGACTGTCCTTCACTATCTGTAGTGACTCATTGAGTGGTTTGCACACTGTCGGCCAGTGCTTCCCTCGCCACCTGTCGGTCATCGCTATCCAGGACTCCCTTTCTCTCCTTGCTTAACGTGGACGCTTGGTTTTCATTTGCACCCCATGACGTGTTGGGATTCCTAGCAATGAACTTGCCGATCAACTGGCTAAGTTAGCTACTACCAGGCCATCTCTTGCTATTGGCATTCCAGAAATAGACCTTCGCTCGGTATTTCGTCGTCAGGTTTTGGGCCTTGGGGATGCAGAATGGCACACTCTTTCTTTGCCGAACAATCTTAACTCGATTAAGGATACTACAACTCTGTGGCGGTCCTCCTCCTGGGCCTCTCATAAGGCCTGTGTCGTCCTTTGCCAGCTCCACATTGGCCGTACTTGGTTATCTCCTCCGTCGTGAGGACTCCCCTCTCTGTTGTTGCGGAACAATGTCTACTGTGGCTCACATCTTATTGGACTGCCCCAACTCAGCCACCCTGCGACAGACTTTTAGCTTTCCATACTCGCTACCCCTGGTGTTGGCTGACAATGCCTCAGCGATGGATCTTGTTTTACATTTTATTTGTGGTGGGGGTTTTTATCGCTTTATTTAAGGGAGGGACCTTCCACCTTATTGGTGAGTGGAGGGGATGGCAGACCCTCTTGCTCCCCCCTGACTAGATTGGCTTCAACTAGGCTTGGTGGTTCACTCCTTTCCTTATGGGGTCTGTTATGTCTTGAGCATCTCTCTTGTCTCCTGTGCTTCTTTCTTCACGTCCCTGTCATTAGTCACTTTATTTCCCTCACATCTTCTTCTGTCTTTTTCCTTCTTTCCCTGTCAATAGTTTATCATGGATTTTGTAGTTCCCTTTTTAATGTGGGATTTTATTGGTTTTAGTTAATCTAAGGTCGGAGCGACTGATGACCGAGCAGTTTGGTCCCTTCTCCAACCAACCAACCAACCAGCAACCCAAAAACAGAGTGCCTCTCAACGCCAACTTTCTTCAAAGAAAGGTTGCTCTCACCGCCCTACTTCCCCCTCATCCTTGCTGGGAAAGGGAGTGGGGAAAGGAACTCAACATTCAAGTCGAAAGCTGACTCGGGCACCATCAGATGTCATTATGGCACACCTGACTGATGATGATGATATCATGGGTTTTGATGCCTCATCACCTGACCCAGTCAGCCCCATCACTCCACGTCGCTCTACAAGCGACTCATGACCTCACCACAAAAACAGGGGTAAATCCAGACCACATTGAAGAAATGGCTCCCATACTCCAATGAAATATCAATGGATACAGGACTCATCTGGAGGAATTGAGACTCCTTGTACAGGACAGACCCCTTTGCCTTCAAGAGACTTGTACTAGGAGGCTATCGCTTTGACAGAAAAGACGACCTTACTGGTGATAGGACAAAAGGTGGAGTTGCTGTGTTTATAAAGGACATTTTTCGCACCTCACCTATTCCCTTGACAACAACACTACAAGCTGTTGCTGTTTGGATAGTGGCCTATGTTGACTTCACTGTGTGCTCTTTGTACCTACTATCTCATGAGCCTCTTGACTGTGGGGTCCTCACTTATCTTCTAGATGAACTCTCCCCCCACCCCACCCCCCACCCCCCCACCCTTTCCTCCTTTTGGAGTACTTTAATGCACACAGTGCACTATGGGGTTCTCACATGACTTGCCCAAAGGGTCGGGCACTTGAGGATCTACTGCACACAACAGATCTCATGCTTTTGAACATGGGTCAAGCTACACATTTTAGCACAGCTACAGGTTTGTCTACCACCATAGAGCTCTCTCCTTCTGCTCACCTGCTCTTGGGAACACTGCCCAATGGGCAGTGGACAATGACCTTCATGGTAGCGATCATTGACCTGTCTGGATCCATCTGCCTGATTGAGCAGATCCTGAAAGAACGCCACGGAGATGGTTTTTCAAAACGGGGAACTGGATGCTTTACAGGCAGTTAGCTGCTTTCAAGCAGTGTGACAGCATCCAGGACTCGGTGGATCACATTACAGCTGTGATTCACCATGCCACTGATGCATCATTTCCAAACTCTGTGGAAACGTCTGGGAAGCGACCTGTCCCTTGGAACGATGAGTGTTGTTTTGCAATCAGGCACAGGAGGGCAGCAATGTGCAGATTCAGTCGAGGCCCTACAGATGGGAATCTTGCAAACTTTCGAATGGCGTGTGCAAAGGCAAGGAGAATAATTTGGGAGAGTAAGCAGAGTTCCTGATCTCCATCAGTAGGTCCACACCCGCATGTAAAGTATGGGAAGCCATTAGGAGGATCTCAAGGCACAACTCTCGACCGCCAATAGCAGTTGTACAAACACAGGGGTCTCTTGCAACATCAGCAAGGGATATAGCTCAGACAATGGCTGAATCATATAAATCCCTTACGGCTGATTCCAGCCACGATCCCACCATCTGTCATTGTTGGGAGGCACAAGAAATGCCTGATCTTGATTTCTGTTCCACCAACATGAAAGAGTACAACCAGCCTTTCTCTCTGTGGGAGCTGGATTCTGCATTGTCAGTTGCTTGTGATTCGACCCCTGGAAACTAACTGAAAACCTACAGCATGTTGCTAAACAGTTGGATCAACGGTCAAAGAAAGTCCTCCTTCAGCTCTTCAATAAAATTTGGATAACTGCCGACTTTCCCAGCTCGTGGAAGGAACCTATTTTAACCCCAATTTTAAAACCAGGAAAGGATTGGACAGACCCTGGTAGTTATCGTAGTTTTAGCCTGACAAGCTGCGTAGGAAAGACACTGGAGCGTATGGTCAATCGGCACCTAGAGTGGTTTCTGGATACCATGTCCCTACTTAGTCACTCCCAGAGCAGGTTGAGGAGGTATCGCTCCACTCTCAGTAATACTGACCCTGCTCGAAGCTGCAATTCAACAAGCTTTCCTTCATAAGCAACAACTTACCGGTTTTTTCTTCGATTTGGAAAAGGTGGGAGGATGACGGCCCAAACCCGCGTCGGGCCATCCTGATTTAGGTTTTCCGTGATTTCCCTAAATTGCTCCAGGCAAATGCTGGAATGGTTCTTTTGAAAGGGCACGGCCAGCTTCCTTCCCTGTCCTTCCCTAACCTGATGAGACCGATGACCTCGCTGTCTGGTCTCCTCCCCCACACAATCCAATTGGAAAAGGTCTACGACACTACCTGGAGGTGTAATATTTTGTCAGAGCTCCATCAGTGGGGTTCCATGGATGTCTACCAATCTTGATATCATCCTTTCTCTCGGACAAATATTTTAGATACAAGGTTGGGAATTTCCTGTCTGACCATTTTAAGCAGGAGAATGGTGTCCCTCAAAGGAGTGTTTTAAGTGTCATGGCTTTCGCCATCGCAATCAATAGTATTACAACCACAGTGCGACGTCCAGTACTATGTTCCTTGTTATTGGATGACTTCTCCATCTTTTGTGCATCCTCCAGCCTCGCCACGGCTACTCGGCAATTGTAACTGACATTGAGGCGGTTAGAGGAATGGTCTTGTGCCACAGGTTTTAGACTCTCATTAGAGAAAACAGTTTGTGTTGATTTTAATTGTTCTCGCTGTCTGTTTAATTTGCCCATTTTAAAACTGGGTGACACCATTCTCACTTTCAAGTAAAAAGTGAAGTATGGGTCTTATCTTTGATGAGAAGTTAACATGGTTGCCACACCTTAAAGAATTGAAACTGAGATGTCTCAAGGTCTTAAACATCTTAAAATGTGTCAGTCATAGGTCTTGGGGAGCCGACAGAGCGTGTCTTCTCCAACTTTGTAAGGCCTTTGTGTGACCCTGGCTTTAATATGGAAGCCAGATTTATGGGTCAGTAAGACCTTTATACCTTAAAATGGTGGTTGCAGTTCACCATGAGGGTATTAGGCTGTCAACAGGGGCCTATCGCATGAGCCCTGTTGTTAATTTGCGTGCAGAGGCTGGTGAGCCTCCACTGTTTATTCGACATCTTCTTCTCGTGATATGCCAAGCGTATAGGGCATTGTCTGTTCCTACATTGCCAGCATCCAGTTACATTGTTCAGCCGCCACCGGAATGGCTGTTCAATCATTGATCACAAGCAACACGGCCATTTGGGATCCGTGCAAGGGAGAGCATTGAATTATTACAGGTGGGGGGCCTTGAGGTCCAAAGCCAGGGGTGGAGTAGGGCATCCCCCTGGCTACTACCAAGGCCTAGATTGCTTTTAGAACTGACTGCTTAAAAGAAGCATTGTACCCCCGACCATGTTTTTAAAATTAAATTTAATGAAATTTTACGTAGCCACTCAGATTTTATTACCGTCTACACGGATGGTTCTAAGCAGGGAGATGTTTTCGGTTGTTCTGTCGTGTTCCCCAACATTGTCCGCAGGATAGGGCTCCTAGAGCGATTTTAGTTTATTACATAGAGCTGTTTGCTCTTCTGAGGGCAATGGAGCAGATGAGACGGCACCATGACTAAAAAATTTATCACCTGCTCCGATTCTCAAAGTGCCCTTCTCGCTGTTGGACAGATGTACCCAGCAGATCGGATGGTGCAAGTGCAGGACGCTCTCCTTCTCCTGTGAAGACAAAACAAGGAAGTCATTTTTTGCTGGGTTCCAGGGCACATAGGCATCCAGGGAAACGAACTTGCTGCTGCTGCTGCTGCTGCTGCTGCTGCTGCTGCTGCTAAGGAGGCTTGCTCCCTTCTTCCTCCTGCCCACTGTTCAGTCCCTCTGTGGGCTGCCACTTCTTTTGTGACTAGGAAGGCCATATGTTGGTGGGAGTCCCATTGGCTGGAAGTGATGAACAATAAACTACTTTCCATTAAGACTTCAGTGTGACCATGGATCACCTCCTTCCGCTCGCGACTGTGTGAAGAAGTGGCACTTACTTGGGTTAGAGTGGGACATTGTCCCCTGACATATGGCTTCTTCTTACATCAGGAGGTGGCCCCAGTATGTCAGAGATGCGGGACTCGGCTGTCAGTATGATATCTTTTAACTGAGTCTGTTTTATATGATGATCTGAGGGTTGGACTAGGTCTCCCACAGGATCTTCCCTCCATTTTAACTGATAATTAGGCAAGCGTTGTTCATGTCTTAAAATTTTGTCTGGTGTCCGGAATTCATCCCAAAATACTTGATGCAAGATCTTAATGTGTCACAGAGTGACTGGGTCGTGTATTATTTCTAAGTTGTCATCCAGCCATTGTTATTTGTCCCTTGTTTAACAGTATCCTTACACGTATTTTCTCCATGATTTTATTGCGTTATCCCGATGTGTCTCGCTGGGGTTTTATTATGGGCTTTTCTGAACCTCACCTTTTTGGGGTTGCTTTATGTTTCCCGTGGTGGAATCAAATGTAGTTTTCCAGTTTATTGATCTCCTTCCATAGATTGTAAAAATCTTTCTTTGGTATAACATTAGTGTAGGGCACTGATGACCTAGCTGTTTAGCGCCCTCCACCATAAATCATCGTCATCAAAACTTGTTCAGTCAGCAGCCGAAGGTCATCTTACCTTGTTCCATAGCTGAGTGTGTAAATTTTCTTGTAGTTACTACCTGCTTGGTAGATTTTACTGAGTTTTTATGTGCTGGGTCAGAAGAATAATATTGTTCATTGATAGTTCCACAGTGCTGACTTTTTGTTGGTGGCACAGAAAATCTGTTTTGGAAGTAGTTGGTGCTTTCACTCCAGTGTCCCATTGGAGATATGGTATGTGGAGTGGCAGTGCTGCAGTGCTGTGAGGGAGGAACTTTTTGATGTGTTGTGATTACAGCCATCAAATTGGAGATACTGCTTGTGGTTTTGTTACACAGAACAGAAGTTGTATGAACCCACTTTTTTGGGGGGGCTGGGTGGGTCTAGACTTCAGGAAAGGGAATGATAATGCTGCCACCAATTTTTTTTTTACATTATCTGACAGACAGCACAAGTAAACTTGAAGTTTTTGTTTAGATATTTGTGGGTTATGTAAGGATTCTGTTTCTGCTTCTGTTATTTTTGTGAAGTGGTCATCAACCAGAAAGTTTGAAACTGCGTACTGGACAGGACTCGAACATATGACCTTTCATCCTGTACCTGAACCCCAAGGCTGTGGATAAGCCACGTCTCCATAATATCCTTTATTCCAGGCGTGCTAGTCACACAAGGTAGGCAAGAGAACCTGTATGAAGTTTGGAAGGCAGGAGATGAGATTGACTTGGAAATAGAGCTGGAAGGTGGGTTGTGAGGCATGCTTTGATAGCTTAGTTAGCAGAGCACTTACCCACCATAAGCAAAGGTCACAGGTTTGAGTCCCAGTTCAGTTTATGCTTTAAATCTGCCAGGAAGTTTCAAATCAGCATATTTCATCACTGAAAATTCATTCTGAAACCTGAAGGTTGGTTTAAGACCATGGAGCTTCACTAGTCATGGTTCTGTCGGAGGTAGTATACTGTTGCCCTTCACATCAACAGTTATTGCGAGAGGCGTAAGAAGTGAAAAGTGACAGATGAAAATCCTGGAGTAGGAGTATTGCATTTACTCGTCAGTAATTGAGAAGTTTTTTACCATATTTTAATGTGAACTAGCTTAAAAATTAATTGTTCTTCACCATTATGTATTGTGTGCAAGTAATCCATGGAATATATAACTAACCGAATAAACATCTCATTTTAGTTAAGTATGAAAACATTGTTTTGACACAAAAGAATTTTTATTGCAATTACTTACTGCTGTCTACAATTTCTGTCTACTTAGTCATGATGATAACTGTAGAACAATTCACGAAAGATGGCGTTGAGGCATGGACTGGGATTGCATCGTTGGCAATTCGAAGTGACAATTGTGCTACTGGCATACACAAGCTTAAGTAGAATTTGTTGCTTACCACCACTACCGAATACACATTGGCTGTCAGAGAAAGTGTGATGTGGGTGCAGGGAGTGAACCCAAATCGACTGCCATCATTAGCAACTCGTACTTGAAGACTTGCTACCAATAAATAATCAAATGATTGTGCATTAAAGTTATGTTTGGGGGATTGGTGTAGATTTTTATGCATATTTTGTTAACCATTGTTGTGTCATATTTTATTCTGGTGGTGGTACTATGTAATACTGAAGACCATTCAAACAAAAGTGCAGAATTTTGTAGTGTGGTGTAGCATTATATAATACTAGAATGAGAAACGAGTTACATTGCACATCACTCAGCCTCAGAGTAGCACAGAAGGAAGTGAGGCATTGAGACACAAATATCTTTAATCATATACTGAGCAATGTGAAGAATCTAATAAATAATATGATTAACATTCAAACAGGAACTGAAATCATATCTGCTACAGAACAATTCACTGAAAACAGTCTATTACATTTTGAAACTAAGTGATGAGCAATTTTGATTGACAAAACATACAGATAACTAACTCTGAAGTGGAAAGAAATCGCAGTGGAAGAATGAAGGATGAAATGATGAAGAATAACATTATTGTCTCTTCGATACCTACTTGATTGAGAAGTAGCACATCGGCCACGAAAATTGACAATGGCCAAGTGAGTGGTGTGTTGGCCACATGCCCCTCTGTATCCACATCCATTAATGCCTAAGGACCGAGGATGACATGGTGACCAGCTGGTACTGTTGGGCATTCAAGGCCTGTTTAGATCGTGGGTTGTTGTTGTTGGGCTTTTTTTGTGTGTTGTGGAGCACTACATTTTTATTAGTTGGATTGCCTGTTTATAGAGATTAGTATAATGCTTGTTAAGTGGTGTTCTTCCTCTTTCTTTTAATGTAAAAATATTTTTATTATGTCACTGATACTCTTGTTTTGTCCTTTATTTTAATGTAGCAAAGGAAATAAAATTAATATTTCTTTTCAGAATTCTAGACGGAGACCAGTGCGAGCCATCTTGTATGTTTCCGGTGACGGGCTTCGTGTCGTAGAAGATGACACAAAGGTATTTTAAGAGACTATTTGCTGCTGCAGTTTTCTTGTGAAAAGAAGTGGAAACTTTGAAACAGAGAGTTACATGGTTTATTGTGGGTTGAGTGATGTTTCTCTGTCTTGAGTTTGTACTGGGATAAACTTTCCTATCTGAGTTAGTCATGAAATTGAATATAAATCTTACTCCCTTGAGAATAGAGACCACAGGCTGCTGGGAAAAACTCCAGTGATTTTTTTTTTTTTTTTTTTTTTTTTTTTTTTTTTTTTTTTTTTTTTTTTTTTTTTTTTTTTTGTGTAAAGAAAAATATTTCTGACCTCTGTCCCTAAACTTTGACCATGTTGTTACCTTCTGGGATGCTCTCTCTACAAAAGTTGGTGGGACTTCCTGTTAAGTGTTATTTTGTTAAATTTTGTCTTTGATAGTGTTTGTTTTGCTTAGACAAACTGACTAAAGGTTATTTACTCATCTCCGTGATCAATAAGCAGGAATGTGTAGATTTTAAAACCTTGTGACAGGTCATATAAAACAGTTGATACTAGTTTTTGTAAAATAATAGAATTGTCACCATTCCAAATCAAACATAAATTTTGGTGAGCAAGGTAGTTAAAATCTGTAATCTCAGACTTTCAGTAACAGTAAGTAAATTAAATGTCTTAACTAACAGTTTCATTAGAGAGCTATTTCGTGGAATCAGCTCTTCACTACAGTATTAATTTTGTTCTTTTCTATTGGGTACTAAGTAAGAAAATCATTTCCTCACACCAAGGTTTACAAAAATAATCTAGACAGTTCTGATAAATCATCTAAAGATATCATGGAAGTTATCCTGCAGTCTTTAATTTCTTTGTGAACATGCTGTAGTAGCGAAAGTGTATATGGATGAAAATACACTTGCCACACACAAAACAATGAAATTCTAAACAAAATTTGAATGTTAGTCACTGTTTTCAGTGAACTTCAAATGTTACTTCAATATTACCCAATAAACTATTCCCTCCTCGATCTTTGAATTAGTTATCAAGCAGTTCAGCTAACTTTAATAATCTCTTATGGTCTTTATTAGAATAAATTTTACTGTTTTTCATTATGGTATAGCATCAAGGTAGATTTTAGGATTCAGACCAGGAATACTGGTCCTTCTCATTAGTTGCTTGATTTACTTATCTAACCAACAACACTCATCTGTAGCACCACGGCCTCTGAAACTTTTATTCTCTTCTAGCTATAACTGCTTATCGTCTATGTTCCACTTCTGTATAAGGGTATTCTGCAGGCAAATACCTTCAGAAAGACTTCCTAATGCTTAACTTTACACTAAATTTCAACAATTCCCCTCCACAACCTAGAAATGATTTTCTTGCTACAACCAGTCTAAATTTTATTTTTGTACCCAAGTAGTTCAACTCACCCACTGCTTGTAGCACCTCATTTTCTAATCTAATTCCCTCAGCATTGCCTGATTTAATTTGGCTACATTCCATTAGCTTTATTTTACTTTTGTTGTTCATCTTATATCTCCAGATCATTGAGATGCTCTTCAAAGTTTTTTTGGTGTGTCTGACAGAATTACAGTGTTGTCAGCTTATCTCAGAGTTTTTATTTCTTCTCAGTGAACTTTTAATTCCATTTCCAAATTTCTCCTCAGTCCCCTTTATTGCTTGTCTGACCAGGTCCTGCAGAAAGTGCTATCAATTCTGCCTCTAAGCTGGTCATAGGTTGTGTTCCAAAAATGAACAGCTTAGAGACAGAAGTGATGAAACTTTCTGCAAGACCTGACCATTATTTTGCAGGACAGTGCTCAAGAACATACAGTGCAAGCTGTTACTGATTTGTTTGACTGATGGGGCTGCTAAGTGCTATACCACCTACTGCACTCCCTTGACTTCAGCCCTCGTAAGTTCAATTCGATTTCTAAACTGAAGGAAACACTTCACGGCACTCGCTTGAGAACTGCTACAAATTCGTCGGGCAGTAGACCGCGCTGCTTGAAGTGTCAACACAACTGTCACTGCTAAGAGTATCCTACAACTTCAACATCCCCGGCAACAGGTTATAGACAATCTGGTGACTACTTTGAATGTCGGTAAAACTTTAAAACACGTATCTATTTTGTATGAGCTGTAAATAAATAGTTGCCAGTATTAAATTCCCAAACCTAGTATATACCCCTTTTTTGATGTGTAGTTGTGAAACATGGGCTATGAGAAGTAAAGGTATCAGTAGAGTTCAGGCAGCTGAGATGAGAATTGGTTGTAGTATACAACGGCCTTTTGTTAAAGTTTCAAGAACATACCTTCACCGAAGAGTCAAGCAGTATATTGCTCCCTCCTACGTATATCTCGCAAAGAGACCATGAGGATAAAATCGGAGAGATTAGAGCCCACACAGAGGCATACCGACAATCCTTCTTTCCACGAACAATACGAGACTGGAATAGAAGGGAGAACCGATAGATGTACTCAAGGTACCCTCCGCCACACACCGTCAGGTGGCTTGCGGAGTATGGATGTAGATGTAGATGTAGATTGGAAAGACAGGGAGCGATAGAATCTGAAATGAAATGATGAAATATGAAAACCACCTCACGTTGTAAGATTCCAAGAAAAAATAATCTTGCAGTGGCTGAGATGCCCTGGACATACACAATGCATGGATGCTGACAGTGTACCAAGCCTACAATGTGTGATTTGAAATATAGAAAGGAAATAAAATTAGACAGTAACGAGAGGAAAAAACTACCTTTATTACCCATTATTAAAGCTGTCAGTGGCTCAGTAAGGCGTTCAATGTGAATCAACAAAAATTTTTGTTTATTTTTGCAATACCCCAAAATGTCTGACAGGTAGCAATGCAAGTTTTAAATCCAACCTAAAACCTTTTTTTTCTGGACAACTCCTCCTATTCCGTGGATGAACTTTTATTTAAAAGCTGGTAGCCCCCCAAAAAACAACTAATTTTTAAATGTAGTTGTATGATTAAGACTGAAAAATTACATGTTCATTAATGTTAATGCTAATAACCTATACTTGTCTTTTAAACTGACTTGTTCTATATCACTGTGACAAAAGATCATTCAAATGCTCTATTGAACATGTAACTAACTAACTCGGACTTGTGTACAGTGGATGTCATGAAATCTGAATTGAACAAGGTGTACCCAGGACAGCATGGAAGAGGGAAAGCAGTTTGAGGGGCACGTTTGGTGAACAAGCATTGTTTGTTGACCCATCGAATAGGTGGAATGGTGTTGGATGATGATGATGATGATGATGATGATGATGATGATGATGATGATGATGATGATGATGATGCGGCAGGCTGTTTCATATCCCATTATCAGAAATGGAGTAGGTGGCATCACATGTGTGAAAATTAACTTCATTCAAACTGAATGGCAGAAATGAAAGCTATGGGTGAGATAGAAATGGAGATGTAGGAAGCAGGAAGAAAGGATGAGGTTGTTCTGGAAAGATAGAAACAGGGCGAACACTGGACTGGAGTGGAGAGGAGAGAAGCGAAGATGAAAGAAACTAAAGCAAATTGAGACTGTTAAGACTGGATAGAAAGCGAGGAGTAAGGACAAACTGAAGAACCAAGTTATCACTCTTGCGAATTTGCCCCTAAAGAACCTGGACGATAAATGAAAGCTCCGCAAATCTAAGCCCAAGCCTAATTACATCTATATGTATAACTCCACTGGGCAACTGTATTGCACTTCATGTGACCAGATCTTCAAAGCAAAGTTTGGTTTTGCAAGCCACATTCGAGCCCACCACAATACGGACTGAACAACTGATGGAGTCGGTGTCACCGGACACGGCGAGGACGACATGAGGGTCTTCCATCAAAGATGAAAGCAGGCTGTGAAGTTATCACAGTACGACCATAAATGAGAGTCGTGTCGACACCTGGCCAAATGTGTAACCTGTGGCCGGGATGCTCGTGAAGGCAATTGTGTGCCTCTTTCTACCCACTGTATCAGCTGCAATGGCGATCATGCCATCTCCTGAGATTGTCACATGTACCTTTATGAGTGGGCTGTCCAGGAGATCTGGGTGAAGGAAAAAGTGCCTTACCCGGTCGCTCTAAAGTTATTGGCTAGTCCAAAACCCTGCGTTCTACCGTCTGGCACCTACAGTACGGTTCTCACTACATCTCGCTCCACAAAGGATATGACCACGCAGACATTCAACCTCAGATTTAGGTCCTTGTCTCCTCATCCAGCTATGCAACAAGCAACCGGCAACCCAGAAAGGAATACTCCTGCGAACCAGAAAGGCTCCAAGAATCAAACAAAGGGAAACAGTCTTGTCCTTCACCAACTCTGAATCATCTTCAACAGTATCATCACGTGATGCCCTCACCTGGCTGACCTCTGTGTTACGTGTTACCGGTGCACACCATCAACCATTTTTTCTGTCCTGGACTCCACAGACCAATAGAAGGAGAATGCCAATGCTCCTGTAGACCTCATGGAGCAGGACCCTCCTGCCTCTGTGCTCTGTAGCAGTGAGTCTTCAAAGGCTGGCACTCGGCAGCTGCCGAGGTGACGCCCCTTCATTTCTTCCTCGCCATGTCTCTCCTTCAGTGGAACGTTCGCGGGTTTTGACCCAACAAAGAGCACTTACAGCTGCTCTTAGAATCGCTGCGTCTGCTTGTACTCTGCCTCCAGGAAACAAATTTGCATACTCACGACTGCTTTGAGCTCTCGGATTTCTTCCTGGTCCACTTTGACACCCTCCCCTCCTCTGAGGATGGCATTCTGTCTCAAGGGGAAATCACGCCGCTCATCTGGGATGACATTCATAGTTAACGCATCTCCCTGACTACCCGACTCAAAGCTGTTGCAATCTGCATTTTTCTTCCTCACTTATCCTTTTCCCGTTGTACAGTTTACATCTCTCCGTCATTCAGTGTCACCAGGACCGACTGAGACTTCCTCCAGCTTATAGGGCAACTCCCTTACTCTTTTCTGCTACTTGGTGACTATAATGCACACCATTCCCTTTGGGGCTTACCAAGAACCTGTCAGAGAGGTGCCCACTTTCCTGACCTTCTACATCTACATCTACATGACTACTCTGCGATTCACATTTAAGTGCTTGGCAGAGGGTTCATCGAACCACAATCATACTATATCTCTACCATTCCACTCCCAAACAGCGCGAGGGAGAAACGAACACCTAAACCTTTCTGTTCGAGCTCTGATTTCTCTTATTTTATTTTGATGATCATTCCTACCTATGTAGGTTGGGCTCAACAAAATATTTTCGCATTCGGAAGAGAAAGTTGGTGACTGAAATTTCATAAATAGATCTCGCCGCGACGAAAAACGTCTTTGCTTTAATGACTTCCATCCCAACTCGCGTATCATATCTGCCACACTCTCTCCCTTATTACACGATGATACAAAACGAGCTGCCCTTTTTTGCACCCTTTTGATGTCCTCCGTCAATCCCACCTGGTAAGGATCCCACACCACGCAGCAATATTCTAACAGAGGACGAACGAGTGTAGTGTAAGCTGTCTCTTTAGTGGACTTGTTGCATCTTCTAAGTGTCCTGCCATGAAACGCAACCTTTGGCTCGCCTTCCCCACAATATTATCTATGTGGTCTTTCCAACTGAAGTTGTTCGTTATTTTAACACCCAGGTACGTAGTTGAATTGACAGCCTTGAGAATTGTACTATTTATCGAGTAATCGAATTCCAACGGATTTCTTTTGGAACTCATGTGGATCACCTCACACTTTTTGTTATTTAGCGTCAATTGCCACCTGCCACACCATACAGCAATCTTTTCTAAATCACTTTGCAACTGATACTGGTCTTCGGATGACCTTACTAGACGGTAAATTACAGCATCATCTGTGAACAACCTAAGAGAACTGCTCAGATTGTCACCCAGGTCATTTATATAGATCAGGAATAGCAGAGGTCCCAGGACGCTTCCCTGGGGAACATTTGATATCACTTCAGTTTTACTCGATGACTTGCCGTCTATTACTACGAACTGCGACCTTCCTGACAGGAAATCACAAATCCAGTCGCACAACTGAGACGATACCCCATAGGCCCGAAGCTTGATTAGAAGTCGCTTGTGAGGAACGGTGTCAAAAGCTTTCCGGAAATCTAGAAATATGGAATCAACTTGAGATCCCCTGTCGATAGCGGCCATTACTTCGTGCGAATAAAGAGCTAGCTGCGTTGCACAAGAATGATGTTTTCTGAAACCATGCTGATTACGTATCAATAGATTGTTCCCTTCGAGGTGATTCATAATGTTTGAATACAGTATATGCTCCAAAACCCTACTGCAAACTGACATCAATGATACAGGTCTGTAGTTCGATGGATTACTCCTACTACTCTTCTTAAACACTGGTGCGACCTGTGCAATTTTCCAATCTGTAGGTACAGATCTATCGGTGAGCGAGCGATTGTATACGATTGCTAAGTAGGGAGCTATTGTATCAGCGTAATCTGAAAGGAACCTAATTGGTATACAATCTGGACCTGAAGCCTTGCCCATATCAAGCGATTTTTCCAATCTGTAGGTACAGATCTATCGGTGAGCGAGCGATTGTATATGATTGCTAAGTAGGGAGCTATTGTATCAGCGTAATCTGAAAGGAACCTAATTGGTATACAATCTGGACCTGAAGCCTTGCCCGTATCAAGCGATTTGAGTTGCTCCGCAACCCCTAAGGTATCTACTTCTAAGAAACTCATGGTGGCAGCTGTTCGTGTTTCAAATTTTGGAATATTCCATTTGTCTTCCCTGGTGAAGGAATTTCGGAAAACTGCGTTCAGTAACTCCGCTTTAGCGGCACAGTCGTCAGTAACAGTACCATCGGCACTGCGCAGCGAAGGTATTGACTGCGTCTTGCCGCTTGTGTACTTTACATACGACAAGAATTTCTTTGGATTTTCTACCAAATTTCGAGACAATGTTTCGTTGTGGAACCTATTAAAGGCATCTCCCATTGAAGTCCGTGCCAAATTTTGCGCGTCTGTAAATTTTAGCCAATCTTCGGGATTTCACGTTCTTCTGAACTTCGCCACCTTTGCTTTATGAAGCGGCCCATGTTAACCTTGACCGTCATTCGTTTCCTAAGGACACTACTCCAGCCTCAGTCTGTCACCTCCAGTTTCACGACCTTCACATGGAACGTCACGATAGTACCTTTGTCTACACTGATGGCTCTTGGACTGACCGTGGGGTCAGGTGTGCCTTCGTCATTGGCACTCGTGTCTTTCTATATTGGCTTCTGGCACATTCCTCAGTATTTACAGCCAGGCTCTTCGCCCTGTATCGGACCACGGAGTACATCCGGCAACACAACCTTTCCAATTGTGTCCTCTGCTCAGACTCACTCAGTGCCCTCCAAAGTCTATGTGCGTTGTACACTGCTCATCCCTTAGTGCAGCGGGTCCAGGAAAACTGTCGCTTGCTCATTCTTTGTGGAGCCAGTGTCGTGTTTCAGTGGGTCCCTGGTCTTGTTGGTCTGCCAGGAAACAAGCTGCTGACGCAGCTGCCAAGGGTGCAGTCCTCATACTGAGCCCGTGAGTACCTATATTCCCCCCATATGATCTCTGTGTCGCCGTCTGTCAGGAAGTGGTGTCCCTTTGGTATTGCCAATGGTCCTTCCATCACAGGAATAAACTTTGGCTCATTATGCCTCTCCCAGCACCTTGGACGACCTCCTCTCGGCCCTCCTGCCAGGCGGAGATTATTTTAACTTGGCTGCATATTGGGCACTGCCTTTTTAGCCATCGTCATTTGCTAAGTGGCGCTACTGGTGCTACCACACCACTTTGTATACATTTCACCCAAATTTTAACTGTCGTGCCACTTCCTGCTGGAATGCCCTTTTTTAAACAATTTGCGTTCCAGCTTAGATTTGCTGTCTGATTTATCAGCCGTTTTAGTGAATGACGCCTAGGCCGTCGACCACGTTTTACTTTTTATCCCTGAAGCAGTACGGCAAAGGCCATTTAGTTTTTAGTTTTGGACCTCCATTTCTGCATGGTGTTATTTTTAGCCCTTTTTTCCTGTGCCTGTTTTTTGCTGTCTCCTATTTTGTCCATTGAGACTGAAGTATAGTCGTTTAACTCCTCTCTGTGTTCGTGTTCTATAGTTTTGACTTGGGTGTGTATGACTCCATTTGTCTTTTGCGCCCTAAATCAAAAGAAGACAAAACAAAACAATGCCTAGTTTCCTTCAGAAATTTTTAAAAGACCAAGTTTTCGAGATACGTGTGGTTTCTGCTGTGTCGGACACCTTTATCCAGGAAAACGGTGTCCTTCAGGGTTCTGTCCTGAGCGTCGTCCTCTTTGCTACAGCCATTAACCTTATAATGGCCTGTCTTCCACCAGGCATCTGTGGCTCCCTTTTTGTTGACAGTTTTGCCAACTGTTGCAGTTCTCCATGGACCTGTCTCATTGAGTGGAGTCTTCAGCGAAGTCTCGATCATCTTCTCTCATGGAGCATTGACAATGGCTTTCATTGTTCCACTGACAAAACCATTTGTATGAATTTTTGATGGTGCAGTTGGTTTCTACCACCGTCTTTGCATCTTAGGAACATTGCTATTCCATTCATTGAAACCACAAAATTCTTTGGACTCACACTCGACAGGAAACTTTCTTGGTCCTCCCAAGTGTCTTACCTGGTGGCTCGCTGTATGCTGTCCCTCAAACGTCTACGTGCCCTCAGTGGTACTTCTTGGGAGCAGATCGAACCAACCTCCTCCATTTGTGCTGATCCCTTGTCCGTTCAAAACTTGACTATGTGTTTCATTTATGCATTGCTCTTGCGCCGTCTCAATACTATCCACCATTGTGGCATCCATTCGGTGACAGGTGCCTTTTACACCTGTCTGGTTGAGAGTCTGTATGCAGAAGCTAGTGAACCACCACGGTCCTACCGCTGTGACTTTCTCCTCAGCAGATATGCATGCCGTTTGCCTTCCGTGCGTGGCCACCTTCTCGTATGACTTCTTCGATGACTCCTTTGATGGCTAGTATAGGGCATGCCCCTCTTCTCAGTTATGTCCTGGAGTTCACTTTCGGCTCTTGCTCTGGCAGCTTCACTTCTTGCTACTTGCCACTTTCCAGTGGGTGTGAACCCTTCCCCACCTCGGCTTCGTCTGCCAGCCCACGTTCAGCTTGATCCTCATTCGCTTCCTAAGGACACTACTCCAGCCTCACTCTATCACCTTCAGTTTCGTGACCTCTCACTGAACTTCGCGATAGTACCTTTGTGTACACTGATGGTTCCTGTACTGACCACGGTGTTGGGTGTGCCTTCGTCATTTGCACTGTCATTTTTCCGTATCGTCTACCAGAACACCGCTCAGTGTTTACAGCAGAACTATTCACCCTGTATCAGGCCGAGCAGTACATCCAGTGACACAGGCTTTTCAATTGCGTCATCTGTTCCCACTCTCTGTGCCCTTCAATGCCTCTGTGTGCTGTGCACTGTCCATCCCTCAGTGCAGTTGGTGCAGGAGAGCTGTCACTTGCTCACTCTTGATGGAGCCACTGTGAAGTTTATTTGGGTTCCTGGTCACATCGGTCTGACGGGAAAGGAGGCCGCTGACACTGCTGCCAGTGCTGCAGTTCTCTTACCTCGGCCCGCTAGTTTTTCCACTCCTCAGATGATCTTTGTGTTGACGTCTGTCAGGAGGTGGTGTCACTTTGGCATCACCACTGGTCCTCCCTTCGAGGGAACGGGCTCTGGACTATTAAGCCTCTCCCAGCAGCGTGGACTACGTCATCTCGGCCCTCTTGCTGCGAGGAGATAATTTTAGCTAGGTTGCGTATCGGGCACTGCCTTTTTAGCCATCTGTGTTTGTTACATCGTGCTCCCCCAGCAGTTTATTCTCATTGCCCTGAACCTTTGATGGTCCACCATTTTCCTATGGAATGCCCTTTTTCTTCAGCACTTTCGTTCTCATTTGTGTTTGCCATCTGAGTTATCAGTCGTTTTAGCAAACGATGCGCGGGCTGTAGATTGAGTTTTATTTTTCATCCATTTCAGCAGTATGGCAATCTGATCTTTTGTTCAGGACCTCCGTTTCTCTACAAAATATTTTATAGACCTTTCTCCATGTCCCTGTTTTTAGCTGTCATCTCTTCTATCAATTGGGATTAATGTGTAGTCATTTTTAACTCCCCTCTTTGTCTTCGTGTTCTACAGCTCTGACATGGGTGCGTATGAACCTAGTTGTTTTTGTGCCTTAAAACAAAACAAAACTCTTGCGAATTTGGATCCTCTGCCATTGGAACTTTGACTCCAGTTGACTTGAGAAGTTAAGAGTGCATACATCCCTGCTGTTATCTTCCATGGCATGTTAAACTACAGGTTATTGTGCAAACAATCTATCTGTGACCATTCATTTGGAGTGATATCTCCCAAGGAAAGGTCCCCAGTGTTGGGATTGACTTTTTGTAACCATTTTGTCCCTGCTCCCGCTTTACGTAGTCATTCATCAAAGTGTGCACTCGTATGCAAGTATTTGACGTAAAAAAATTCAGCAGGATGCTCTAGAGCTGTAAAAAGAAGATTGTTATGCACAGCCATGGTGTGGCATAGTGATTAAGATACAATCATGAACTCCTGAACGTCATACGTTTGAATCCTATCAGATAGGTTGAAATTTTAATTTTTAAATCTGGTCAAAATGATTTTGGGCACTTATTTTTATTCAATTAATTGGTTAAACACACATTTTTTTTTTTAATTTCTAAACCTTTGTCATGTCACTTGAATCTTTTTATTAACTTTTCATTTGTACTCATTTTTTCTTCATATTGTTCTTGTTGTGACTTGGCAAGACAGCCAAGCCATTATGAGATAGCCGAAAGGCACGCGTTTAAGCTCACGCAGACTGGCGTGAAGTCTGGAACAGTTAAAGGAATAGAGACTAGCAAAAAAGGTACGTAGCTTCTGGAATACTTAACTTTAATCCATAATTGGTGAACATCGGTCTGACGGTACATGCATCACAAGATAAATAGCAAATGATAATGGCGCCTTGCTAGGTTGTAGCAAATGACGTAGCTGAAGGCTATGCTAACTATCGTCTCGGCAAATGAGAACGTAATTTGTCAGTGAACCATCGCTAGCAAAGTCGGCTGTACAACTGGGGCGAGTGCTAGGAAGTCTCTCTAGACCTGCCGTGTGGCGGCGCTCGGTCTGCTATCACTGATAGTGGCGACACGCGGGTCCGACGTATACTACCGGACCGCGGCCGATTTAAAGGCTACCACCTAGCAAGTGTGGTGTCTGGCCGTGACACCACAGTTCTTGTTTCATTTGGAATTTTGTTTCATGTGATTTTAGTTACTTTTATATATTAACTTTGATTTAATATTCTTCAACGTTTTCATTTTATATTTTTGTCCATCTTACTGCATTCATTATTTCTGTTCCTCATTGTTCATATATAATCGCTTCTTTTGTTGAATTCTTCCTCTACGTGATTTTGTTCATAGTGCAACAAGAATTTATGTTTTAAATGTTTCTATGACGATAACCAACCAAAAAGATTTAAAAGCACCTGACAAGGTTCAAACTTGCATACTTCTGCTAATTGGAATGTGTCTTAACCACTGTGTTCCCCAACCACTCTGGACAAAGACCGAGCGAGGTGGCGCAGTGGTTAGCACACTGGACTCGCATTCGGGAGGACGACGGTTCAATCCCGTCTCCGGCCATCCTGATTTAGGTTTTCCGTGATTTCCCTAAATTGCTTCAGGCAAATGCCGGGATGGTTCCTTTGAAAGGGCACGGCCGATTTCCTTCCCCATCCTTCCCTCACCCGAGCTTGCGCTCCGTCTCTAATGACCTCGTTGTCGACGGGACGTTAAACATTAATCTCCTCCTCCTCCTCCTCCTCCTCTGGACAAAAACTTGTTTTTAAGGCTGTAAAAGCATCACGCGGAATTCTGTTTTGTCAGTTATTTTCAAATGAGGCTCCATTTTGATGAATGGTTCAATAAGTTGGTCCTGCCCTTGGGGACATCCCCTGTCCGTACTGACTCTGCCAATACAGAAAAGTGCAGTAAATGGAAACAAATTTAATTAAATGTAGGATCATCCACGAAACCATTTGTGTGGTAATAGTCATTACTGAGGCAGGCTTATTGATAGGTTGACGGGAAAACTGCACATTTGAGCTGCTCGCAGAGGAGGCTGTGCCTAACGTGGATATGCTTGTGAGGTTGTGTTGAAACACATTTTTTTGTAATAGCCCTCAATTTGATATGCCTATCTCCATCTTCAGTTTCTTCCTTCCTTTAACACCTGCGCACTGTGCTCGTTCTTAAAGAGGCTGTTTAAAAGTTCAGAAAATGTACTGAACACACAGCTGACACATCCAGAAATGTCTCCACTGATGTGGTCATATTAAGAACAATGTCTTCCTCATCAGCACTAAAAGTTTGACTGCATGAATCACATCACTGGTAGGACTATGATGTTACTGTTATGAGGACTGCATCTGCTAATCTCAATAGAACCCTTAAAACATTTGCATGTCAAAGTTTCCTTTTCTTAGCCTTGCCCACCTGTTACATCATCATAAGGCAGCATGTCTTATGTATATGCATTTAGCAACTTTCAAATTCTGAGTCAGTGTTAAATGTTGAGTGATGATTGGAAGAGGGAAGATGACACTTGCCCCTAATTCTCATTTAGTTCTTTGTGTTCTCCTTCGTGCATAGGAATGCAGAAATGTCACATGTTAGCTTTGGTGGCAGTGTTCAGTCCCAGAACTGTGAGTCTTCGTTGCATAGACCAGGTGCAGTGCGCATTGCTAGCCATACTTGGTTTTTTGCTTGTCCAGATGTACAAGAAAAGATCAGCTATGATACAGGTTTTTCTGATATATCAAGTAAAAAACTTTCTTTTACTTTTTGTAGTATTATAATTTTCAGTTTCCAATCATTGGTGAATGATACCAGTAAAACCTCAGTCTTGTTTTCTGATAAAAACTGTGACAGATGTTCAATACTGTGGGGAACACTGTATTTTTGTAATAATCACATTGTTATTTTATAGGCTCCTGATATTGCTTACACAATAAAAGGAGAGTGTGAAATTTTTGTTCTGCTTTAAAGGAAAGCTGCTGTATTGGGTCATTCACAGGAACCTGACTTTGAAGAAATAGGTATTCTGCACTTAGAAGGTTTGGATCCACTCAGTCAGCTGTTATTGTACAGTCACTTTTGTTTCTAATACCAAAACACATTTCAGTCAGAAGATAACATGTTTTTACTTTCTCAACTCGTAGCTACCATATATGTTATTGTGTATCATACTAAAAGCAGTTCTCTATTTCAGGGGCTCATTGTGGATCAGACAATTGAGAAAGTTTCCTTTTGCGCCCCTGATCGCAATCATGAGAAAGGATTTAGTTACATTTGCCGTGATGGGACAACTCGTCGCTGGATGTGTCATGGCTTCTTGGCCCTTAAAGAATCGGTAAGTAATTTTATTGTGAAGTGTTACATCATTAAGACAACACTTGTTCTCGGTGCGTGTGTTGCACTAATTATTTACGGAAATCCGTGCTTTTTACAGTATTCGTGTTTTCATCATGTGGTAAGGACTGTCAAGTAAAAGAATTGCACAGATGTAAATGACATTGATGTTGTAGAGCTCATTGTGACCCGAGATTACACTGACATCAACGATGATACGTCATCTCATCTTCAACGTCTCTGTTTCCATCAGGATACATATCGTGGGAAATACTTGGGGACAGCCTCTTGGTGTTGAGAGCCTGCTTCCACACATTGCTCCCTGCTTATCCTGTATCTCTGTTAAACGTGTTAACACACGTTCTAATTCCCACATCCTCTTTGATGACTGAATCCCAGTAGGTTGAAGCATAGACTGGAATTGGTATCTGCTGAAACAAGAGGTTTTGTTTATTTGTAAGGCTGTCTTTGTCAATTGTGGATTTTTTTGGGTATCTGTACTTGATGTGCTGCTGATGTTCAGTACTGTACTCACAAACAGTTAGAGTAGAACATCCCATATAGCTGCTACCATTTTCTTATGGAATCCTGCAATCACATGGAACTCCTGAGGTCTTCACTATCCTTCACAGGGTACAATAGCTCTTTGATTTTCTTTGGAGTCCAAAATACAATTTTATGTAAGATTCGACCAGTTCTGCTTAATGATGATGCTTCACAGAACACGAGGAACCTCATGTGCTGATCTTGTCGCTTTGATTGACTGTTTTGTCTGATTCTCTTTTTTCTGTATGAATCAGAGCTTCAAGCACAGCTTTCTTTTGGATAGTGAATGAAAACTGAGCCCTTTGCAACATAAATCCATGTGGGACGGTTTATGATATACTAAGTGGCCCAGTCGGTTTGCCTAGCTTTCTATAACATCTAAGAAGGGTAGCTTCCCTTGCTTCTCCATTTCCACGGTAAACATTATGTTTGATATATGCAGTTCATGTGATCAGTGAATTTCTGGAATGTTTCCTTGCCTTAACACTACAATGCCCAGTGGAGCTCAGTTGACCATTAAGGTTTTTATCACATTTTAAATTGCTGCTTCTGTGTACAGAATGCAATGGTACTTCATATTTACTGTCTTTAATTTTGCTTTTTATTATTTTTAAACAATGGAAAGTCCAGGACAGAATAACAACAGTATAATGGAAAGGATAGATCACTACTCACCACATATAGGTGGTGTCGAGGCCCCCCCCCCCACACACACACACAGAGAGAGAGAGAGAGAGAGAGAGAGAGAGAGAGAGAGAGAGAGAGAGAGAGGGAGGCATTTTAATGACTCATTCCTTCCCCCTCCCTCCCCCCATGTGTATTGTTTATATGGGCTCACCATACAAAAATAAGGGACACAACATTACAAGGTCCATATACGAGTAATTGCTTACATTTTCATCATTTGTTTTGTACATCATATAATGACAGGTGACATGTTACCTTAAGAATTACTTAGCTGTTCACTAATTATGCTTTTAGCCTGTCACAAATAAGTAGTGTTTTACTAGACACATCTCTACCAACAACTCTGTGTATTAAGAGAATCTCAGTTGCTATTTCTGCATATCGTTTTGGTTACATATTCATCATGATCAGTGTTCTGCAAAAAGGCAGGTTTTCACATGGTAGTTCTCCAGGCTGTCCGGTCTTCTGCCATCCTCTTCAGGTCTGCATAATTTCCTCTTCCCTTGTGTATAATCTTGTATCTCCTTCTTCCTCTTGTCTTCTCCCACAAACAAATCCTTTCAAAGCATCTGCTAGCAAGCACTCCCTTTCTCAATGAATGTCCGAAACAGTTCTTTTGCCTTTCTCTTAAACCTTCAGCAGACATCTTCTCTCACCAACTCTTTCCAATAATCTTTCATTACTCACTCTTTCCATCCAGCTTGTTCTCTCCATTCTCCTCCACATCCACATCTCAAATGCTTCAAACCTTTTTTCATATTAACGTATTAACCACATGCAAATTTTGTGTATGTCAAACAGCTCTCTCTAGTTTTGTTTTGCTTGCACAGTACTACTTGGCAAGAAGTTCCTTCTCCTCTGTCTTGGCAATCAAAAAGGGCGAAGTACAGAATTGCTGTGGGTGAGAATTCCTGATTATTACCATTATCTCAACTAAGTTTTCATTACGAAAAATCGTTGAGCGATGGTAAAGCCAGTTATCAATGAGTACAAGGTGTGACCAGAACTAGAATATTGTACAAAAAATATACAGGCCAGCGATCTACCACGTCGATGCCAAATTTGGTGTTAAACAAATTGCTTGTTCGTAGAACTAAGAAGCAACCCTTTTTTCTTAGTCTTCCATTGGCAAAATGTTAGAGTAATGCCATCGGCATTGTAAAGAATGCTTGAATGAAGTACATCCTGTCCTTTTCTCACTGATGATGGCACTTGCTTTCTACTCCTGTTCAAAGTGCCAATGGTGCTTGTATCCCTGTTTTTAAGCTTGTTTGCCAACTTGAGAGAACTAAAGAAACTCCTGATATAATATTTCTCCCCTTTTGTAAGTAAGGTTCTGCGGAACATAGCATAATGTGTTCTCCCTGGCTAGTATCTGCATGTCTCGTCTCATCTTTTCCCAAGCAAGAAAAACCATTCACAATATATCTGACTTTAACATCTGTGAGCAGCCAATACTTTAATTTCATTTTCAGACAGGCCACTACGGTGATACCGATCTGTTATAGTTACTAGTCAAATTGTTGTAACAACAGACATATGCGCAACAATTGTACACGCAACATTGTATTAAATTTATCGTTGCTGATGAACAGAAGTAGTGAGAGAGAGAGAGAGAGAGAGAGAGAGAGAGAGAGTAAAATTCCTTTCTGTGAGAAGCAGTTGATTGCCCACCATTGGGAATAAATGGTAAAAGTATAATTATCTTAAAATCTTTTAGTTACAGAGCAAAACCGATTGACCTCTACTGGGAATTGTAATGTTTAGGTCAAATCATAAAGGTAAAGATAAAAGCAGGATGGGAAAAGGTGAGCACAGTTAACGCAATGTCTCCATGAGAAAAATTGGTCATAACTAGTGGTAATGGTGAAACCGTTGTCATTCCATCTGTCACGTAGAAATATAGGCACCATTAATTTTGTTAAATATTTGACCAGTTTATATGTTGGAGAGACAGTTCTGTATTTCACGCACACCAGCTGTCAGTAGGACCATGAATTAATGAGGGTGTTCACTGTTTATTAGCAGACTGCCATCATATTAAAAAGTTGACTGGTCTGTCTTCTGTATGTATTTTATTTATTAATCCTGGCAAGGTAATGACCATCAGGCCCACTTCTACATTTAACAAGGAATTCTACAAATTTTAAATTTGTTCCTAATAACACATGTTATTGGAAGACTAAACAGCCTTTGTTGCCTTGGAGCAACTAGTCACAAATTCTGCTTTAGAATGTGTGTCAACAACTTGAATACAGATGCTGCCTTTGCTCTCAGCTTTGTGTGCAAGCAGGCAGTTGATACTGAGAGACATAATATGAATGTCGTGTATAATACGTGACAATGATCATAATTAGTGCTATGTAATTTTCAGTCACACTGTTACTACACAATCATCCGTGTTTATATGATTGTGTTACTACTTCGGCAGTCAGTAGCTATGACAGTGGTGTATTTTGTCAAAAAAGATTGTGTTTTCATAAAGAATCGATGTGGCAAGTGCGCTAAGATTTAATACAAGTAATCTGTCACAAAATTCTTTGTGCCTATAACATTTGTGAGGCTGTCCTTGACAGGATGACAAGAGAAGAAGTGGGAACTTTTACAGTATTTCACACACACCAGCTGTCAGTAGGACCATGAATTTATATGAAGGTTTTCATTGTTTATTAGCAGACTGCCAACATATTCAAAAGTTGACTATACTCTGTCGTTAGACAACAGTCCTACCAAGTTTACACAAGGATAAAAGTATCTGCATACAGCTAATGTAGCAGCTTTTTAGATGGGAATACTCATATTGTGTTACCAGTGAAAGAATGCTGGTGGGAAGGCAGAAGTGATATAGGTGTACAAGGAGCCTACGACAAACCCTTGGACAGCTGAAGTACTACTTCAAAGGAAAGAACAAGAAGTGTTCTTCAAGCGTACTGTGTTGGTGAAGTGGCTTGAAGAGTTTAAAGAAGGGGGAGATATAGAAGAGCACTACTGTTACCTGCATGTAGAGTGAAATTGTTCTTTTAGTGCTATCCGTGTGTGTGTGTGTGTGTGTGTGTGTGTGTGTGTGTGTGTGTGTGTGTGTGTGTGTGTGTGTAAGAGGGAGGGGGGAGGAGAAGAGGGGAGGGGGGGAGAGCAGTCGTTGCTTGCCTGTAGATGACCTCCCAAGAACTTGAAATGTTTAGTTTTTAAATAAGTTAGGAACGTATGTGGCTAGCAGCTAATACTTAAAATATTTTGTTTCATAAACAATTCATAACTATATGTGGTTTTAGGGAGAACGGCTCAGCCATGCTGTTGGCTGTGCTTTTGCAGCTTGTTTGGAACGGAAACAGAAGAGAGATAAAGAATGTGGGGTAACCATGACCTTCGATCCTAAGAACTCCACTTTCACACGTTCTGGAAGCTTTCGGCAAGCGTCATTAACAGAACGTCTCCAGGACCCTCAGGAACTGAAGCCCTCTGGTAAGTTAGTTTTTTGACCATTGTGATTGTGACTGTGTCATCTAAGAAATAGTCCAACTGAAAATTTGTAGGTGCTAATCTTTGAATAGGCATTAATAAAAGGCAGCATTTTGGAGACATTGTCATCTGAAGTACTGATACAGATGTTCAGGAGCTGACTGTCACCTCATATTTGTTTTGAGTGAGATACAGCATAGTGCACTTTGTTTTGTAAATGTCATTGCCATTGTACGGAAGAATTGATTGAAAATGAATTGAGATTGACTTCAGATCACTCAACAACTTTCCGCAATATTATCTTAAATATAACTCACTTGTGCATTTTAATTTAATTGACATGTTTGTCCAAACCTTTGAACAGATAAAGTTTGTGATGGGTGTGAATGAAGTAGGTGTGTAAGGTTTCTGGGAAGGAAGGCATAAAAAGGAAAAGAGGAAGCTTGTTCTAGGAGATTTATACAAGAATGGGGCTAGTAGATGTAGAGGAAGGTGGTTTCAGGTGAAGTTAGTCCATAGTTTTACTCCTGCACAATGTGGTAAAAAAAAATACTGATAGAATCCAAAGCGGAATCGGAGAACAGTGGAAGACTTCATTTTGGGGATGGGGCAGAGGCTTACTAATTGAATGTTACTTCAGAACACTTTAAGGGAGATTGTAAAGAAATTAGGACAAGGACATACCAGGTAAACTAGAAAATTAAGGGGAAAAGTCTGTGTGATCATTGAATGAAATAAATAAATATATAAATCGATAATTTGAAGGTGGGTGTGATGTAAACTAACAATAAGAGAATGTCCCAAATTTGATTTCATGTTATTAATTTTTAATATCTTTCTGCAATGTAACTATTGTGATGAACAGTATTGTAGAAATCAGCTATTTTATGTCAGATAATTTGCAGTTCTCTTGCCTGTTGACAGTAACTAATGTTTGTCAGTAACTCCTGAAAGAGAGAGAAGTGTGGAAGTTACACACTGTTGTTGTTTTCAGTTTACAGGATACACATTACAGTTTATAGGGATGGTTCAATTACATTGTTTTGCCATCTGTTTGCGTGTGGCCGGTCACAGCACTGTTAATGTAAGTTTACTGTCAGAAAGAGAAAGATGTAAAAAATTAAACTTAATAAACAAAGAGATCAATCGATAACAGAGCTAGAGGCCAAACCTCTTTGTGTTGAGCCAAACTGTACTACAATCCTGTTAATTTAATTGTTGTTGTCTGTTTGTATAGAACCACCTCCAGTGCGTCCAGCATTTAACCCATATGCTATTGAAAGACCCCATGCTACCCCTTCGATGCTGCAGCGGCAAGGATCATTCCGTGGTTTTGGGCAGTTGGCTCAGTCATCACCTTTCAAGCGGCAAATGTCATTGCGTTATGGTGACCTCCCGTCGACGCTTGAAAGGCAGCGTTCCCTCAGTTTGGAAGGGTGTGATCTCCGCAGACCTCCCCCTGCTGCAGGTAGGAACTTGATTATCAGCTCCAACCAATAATTCTGTGCACAAAAAAATGTATTAAATTATTAAATTTTAGTATTTTAAACATAGCTGCGCAACAGCAACGGTTCCACGTAATAAAATAATAAACAGCCGACCAGTTGCAATGGATAAAGAATTCTTTACCTAGGTTTCAACAAATTTAAATTTGTCTTCTTCAGAAGGTGGCAATTTTACATTAGTATGGACTGATGTATCATCGCCGTTTTTACAAATGCATAGATCCATTTGTCAAAATTAAAATATAGCCCTAGAAATAGGGTTTGTCACGTAAATATAAATTAATACATGGATGTTGCAGAGCTCTGCAACATCCATGTATTCTTTATCCATTGCAACTGGTCGGCTGTTTATAATTTTATTATTAAATTTTGTAAGGTTAGTGATGAAAAGAGGAGCAACAAGCCATTTACACACATTTTTAATGAATGGGGTGGTTGTTGTTGTTGTTATGGGTGTCTTGTGTGAATGATTATTACTGGGATATATTGGACTTTAGTTATCAATTTTCTTGGGAATTACTTTTATTTTCAATTTTCTTGAGTGTTATTTTTATTTACTTGATTGTGGTACACATTAAGAGACAGTTTTTTTTATCCAGGAGTGTCTGACTGAAAAACAATATTTCTAATTTGACATCTTGATTGGAAAGAAGTTGGCTTTGACATTGTTTCTTGACATTGCATAATTTTGTAAGCTACAAGGTATGAAACTTCCTGGCACATTAAAACTGTGTGCCGGACCGAGACTTGAACTCGGGACATTTGCCTTTCGCAGGCAAGTGCTCTACTGTATGATTACACACCATTTGGTGTCAACATTGTTTGTTGTGTTAGCATCTGCTTTCCCCCTGCAAAAGGTTAAAACGGAGAACAGAAAAAATATTTTAAGTTTCAGTATGTTAAGAATGGCCATGAGCAGTCAACTATTTTTAAAATAATGCAAGGAATGATATAGTGTCTGTATTGTTACTGTTCCAGTTCTTTCCACACACAATTCCTGAACCAACACAGGTTGTCGCAGCAGAAATGGTCAATGTTCAGGGATGTTACAGAAATGATAATTCTAAGTAAAAAGGTCTGGTAAACATGGGCTCTAAAATACATACCTTAAGAGCAATGAGCACTTGTTCATCTTTGCTACTGTGCAACACACCTCTTCTACTGAACAAGTGCTCAAAGCTCTTAAAATATGCATTTTAGAGCCCATGTTGACTAAATGTCCCCCCCCCCCCCCCCCCTTTCAAATGATCCTTCCTGTCATATCCTTGAATACTGGCCATTCCCTCAGGGATACGATGTATAGCCTATATGCAGCAATGCTAATAAACCATTGACTAAACATGAGAGCTGTATTTCTATATGAACTAATAAAAAACTCGGGAAATAAACTGAGATGGATGTGGATATTTCCAGATGTAACTGACTGCTTGTTACAGATGCAAGCAAAAATGTCAAGAATTCAGCATTCATAGATATGATTATTCATTCTTGTTCAGGAATCATACAATAGAAACAACAAAATTATGAAGTAAAACTCTGCAAGAGAATGCTTATAAGTAATGTCTCCAAATTTTTTATGTGAAAGCTCTAAAGGGTTTTCAAATAACACAAATGTTAGTAACATTCTACATTTTTATTCTTCGTGCCCACATATTTGCAGCCCTCTGCCATGGTAGGGCTCAGAATTATAGCTTGTAACATGGTAGTGTGTAATGTAACTAAGTTTATCCAAGAGAAACAGCATGTTGTAACAGAGTTACGTATTTGAAGAGTTTGTCCACACATGGAGCACTCTCTCCTTCAGCAGGACAATACCAGACCACGCACGAGGCTGTGACATTTGAAAAACCTGATGACTTAAGTTTGTCATCAGTCATTCTCCATGTAGTCCCAACTTGGCCCGCCTGTTTCCAAAAGTACTGTCTAGGACTTCACTTTGACAGTGATGAAGTGGTACAAGCAGAACTGAGGTAGTGGCTCCTTCAACAAAGTCAAACATTCTTCATTGACGTTATCAACAAACTGGTCTCTCATTGGGAGAAATGTGTTCGGCCAGGGTGACCATGTTCAGAAATAATTATGTGACCATGAAGAATAAAGATGTAGAATGTTGTTAAGATTTGTTTTATTTAAAAAGCTCTAACAATTTACATATAAAAAGGAGTTGGCATTACTTTTCAAAAAACTTAGTTACCATAACAGAGCCAACACACAAAAAACATTTAATATTACCATAATGTATCTCATTGTAATGAAAATGGTATTCACCAAGGCTTTCAGATATCCAAAATTAATCCACAAAATAGCAGCTCAAATAGTGTTGTTATTTGTTGTAATGTACATAGTTGACAATGTACTCCACAGTGGAAAAACACACAACAAAGAAACAGTATAAGGAATAGGATAGATTGCTACTAACTGTAAAGATGACCCACTGAGTTGCAGATGGGCACAATGATAGCACTGTACACTAGCAGCTATTGGCCAAAGCTTTCCGCAGCAAAACAAATCTGGCAGCTCCGTTTGGGGCTCTGGTCAGAGCTGGTAGTAGCGGCGGTGGCGGCCAAGTGTGCTTGAGGTGTGTTTGCTTTTGTGAAGGTGTCTGTTTTCTTTGTTGAGGAAGGCTGTGACCAGTAACTGCATGTGTAACAGTCTTTTCGTTGTACCTGTCTGCGACTCAATGGGTCATTTCTATGGTGAGTAGCAAGCTATCCTATTCCTTAAATTGTTGTTATTCCAACCTGGAGTTTCAGTTGTTTGACAAAGACAAAGTAGACATATGGACTCTGGGTTGTGCTTTCTGTCTGCCATTTGTCAGCTTTTGTATTGCATTGTTCCAGGTGCATACTTTCATTTTTGTACTTACACAGTGTTCTATATAGGTAATGATGCAATCAAGCTTGATTCCCAGGTTTATCATGTTAGCACAGTGTAAGTGGCAAATATCCATAATGTATTTCATTAACTTCCTTCTTTGCCTCTGTGGCACAAAGTGAAAGTACACACTTGTGTTTCTTCGGGGTTGGACATTAGATGAGTGTTGTAATAAATAGCTAAGCTCCCGAGTGCTACATTTAGTTTATTTTACTCCCCTTCAAAGTTTTATCGTGCATGGTGATGACTGCATCTTCTGCAGATATAAAAGAACAAGTGTCCTGTTTGATTGGCTAGTCATTGGCATGTGTGTTAAACAGCAGTGGAGCAAGAACACTTCGTTGCAGAAGGCTGTTTTTCTGTATCCACCATTGGCTCCTTTCTTGTTATGTGGATAACAAAGAATCATCTCTTTTGTAATAAACTCTGAATGAATTTTACCACTCGTTAATCCTTTATGATATTGTGTACTTTCGTTATTCATTTCTTGAGATTGATTGTATTGTAGGCTGCTACAAGATCAATGAAAGCCATACCTGTGCCCTGCTTTTGTTCGTATCTATCTTCTGCGAGGTCCATTCCGTGTGTGTGTGTGTGTGTGTGTGTGTGTGTGTGTGTGTGTGTGTGTATTTTTGGTGGTGTCATTGAATTATCATCGGAATGCCCAGGCACACCTGCCTCACAAATGGGATGGTGGGGAAACAAGGTGACAGCACCATTTCATGTTTGCATCATAGTGAAGCAGTGGAGCGTCGTCATATTTTTGTTAGCTGGAACGTTTGAAACCAATCAAAATTCACTGTCAGATGGCAGCACAATGTTTGCTGATTATGAGAAAGTCCAGGCGGTTGAACACAAGTGTGCTAATGGGCAGATAAATTCAGATGGTGTAACAAATGTTCAAGATTTGCAATGCCCAGGATGCTCTGCCTGTGTAGTCACAGAGAACAGCATTGCGAGAGTTGATGCGTTAAGATAGGAAAACAGGCGTTTATGGTGAGTTTTGTGCACCAACAATGAACATTAGTGGTGGATCAGCTCACCATATTGTTCATGACATACTAATGTTCAAGAAAGTGTGTGTGAGTTGCGTTCCAAAACATTTTCTATCAGAAGTGAAAGAAAGGCAAATGGATGTGTGCAGGCCAATGGATGTGTGTAGAGAGCTTTTCGGCGGTATAAGGCTGAAGGGGAGGCATTTCCTCACTGTGTTGTAACAGGAGATGAAAGCTGGGAGCATTTTTAATTTACTAAAAGCAGCTGTTAGTGGCTCAAGGTCTTCTGATGATGAGTCCAGACAGCAATTCGTAACTGGTTACCCAAACGCTCCCAAGAATTCTTTGCATGTGGAATTGAGAAGCTTATCCATTGCTGACATAAATGTGTAGAACTTGGGTGGAGGGGGGGGGGGGGGACGACATTATGTTGACGAATAAATAGGTGTTGCATTCCATTCTTGTAATGGATTCTTTTAAAAAAATCCAGTTCTTTATTGAATGACCTGTTATATTAGTGTGAAATCAGAATATGACAACAGCATGACCTGCTGGAGTGAAAGCTAGCTGGTTCTCTAATAATGGTTCAATTAGCATAAATTGAAATGACTTTTTTGCTTGTTCTCTCTAATTTTTTTTATAAAGTTGGTATTTTATAAAGTTGGTAGTAATGCTATATTGCCTTGGTCTAATTAACCTAATGCTTCCACAGCTATTAGCTGCCAACCATATGAAGGGTTTATCATAATTACTCGTAATAGTGGAAACTGACATGGTTGAAAATGTGCAATAACAGAAGCAAAAATTTTCCAATGAACATGAGGTGTTTGCAGAATAATTGAGTGTTGACCTGTGAGCTGCCACTAATGTCATTGCCCTAGGTAGTACAAAAGTATTTGAAATGAAAAATTCTGACATTGCCTCACCACAATGTGTTCTCAGTACAGTAGTGGGATTTATGAACAGATTGACGGGATGGCTATGGGCAGTCGTCTTAGTCCTGCTGTAGCTAACTTGTTTGTGAAGGTTTTTGAACAACGGGCGTTGCAGACGGCCAGTAAGAGACAAGCCAGATGGTATCACTATGTTGATGACATTTTCGTAGAATGGACACAGGAGCAGAGGAGTTGGATGCATTCCTGACACATATAAACAGGATTAATCCGAAAATCCAATTTACTATGGAGACAGAGAGTAATGGGCAACTGAATTTCCTGGATGTGTTTGTGATTAAACCTTGGGCCATAAGGTGTATAGAAAGGCTACACATACTGATCGTTTTGTATAAACACTCAAACCACCACCCTATACAGAAAACAGATGTAATAAAAACCTTGGTAGAAGAGGCATACAAAATTTCTGAACCTGTTTATTTAAAATATGAGATTGAGCTTCTACAGTCGACTTTCGTGAAGAATGGCTATTCTACAAGGAGATAGATTGAGCACTTTGCTCTAGGCAGAGGATCAGGAGCAACGAGGAAAAAGTCATCCAACGGCAAGGCTTTTCTTCTGTTCATTAGTAAGGTCACAGATCGCATTGGGAAAGTGTTGAGCAAGTATGGGGTGTAAACTATTTTCAGACCCACCAGAAAAATAAAAGAATATTTAAGATTGGCAAAAGATGCATGGCATCCTTTGGCTGCAGTGGGGGGTATATAAAATTCCTTGTAATTGACGGCAGGTTTATATCGGTACCACAAAGAGAAGTGTGAACACCCATCTTGTTGAACATAAGAGGATTTGCCACCTGGATCACGTGGATAAATTAATCATAGCAGAACATGTTTACCAGGAAGGTAATCATGAAATAAAATTCAGGAAGACTTGCATCGTGTCTAAAACCTCACCTTATTATGTGCACATGTGTAGAGAGGTTATCGAGATTGATAAATACCGTAATAATTTTAACAGGAAAGAGGAGGGTGTTAAACTGGACAAAATTTGGATGTCAGCATTTCGCCAGAAGCGTGACAATTGATTACTTTCAATCAAGAATGTTGGCATTACCAAGACAGTCTCATAGCCAACACCACATGATGGACAGTGGCTTCCTCTGCGCTGCCTATATAATCAGCACTTCCTCGAGTTCTCTTTGCAGTTCGCCGCTGTACCTCGGAGGGTGTCTGCCTCAGTCAGAGACAAAACGTCAGGGAAGAGTTTTATACCTTGATCACAGACTATCCTCCCGCAAGTTTAAAGTGAAGACAAGACTGGCCGTGAAAGCTGATATTGTATGAAAAATTCACAATCGAGTCCCCGTTTAATATGATCCAAATGTCACTCGTAGCCCATTATTGAGGAAATTGGTACGTGCATAATGACGCCAGCACGTTTTGCTGCCAGTGTTCACTGCCTTATGTGCCAATAGAGTTTAAGATGGATATGTCGAGCAGGGAATGTAGCTTGGCCACCAACATCACTTGATCGCAATCCAATAAATTTTTCTGTCTGGGGCCATATCGGAAGCAAGCAAAGTGTGCACCACTCCCATCAATACAGTTGAGAAACTGAAGCAGTAGATCGTACAGTCATGTCAAGGTTTATGAAATGGTCCAGGGGTGTTCGAAAGAATTCGTAACTTGCTGAAGAGATAAATTCACTATTACATCAAAATGAAAGACTTCACTTTATAACACCTGCATTAACAGGTATGAATGTACAGTACTTACAGCATGTAACTTGCTGGTGTGGTATTGTAGGTCTTATTAAAGTGAGCCCAATTATATGGGAATTTTATCAAAAAGTTTATATTTCAAACAGATTTCTACTGACTGGGACACTATTTCAAATGTAGTCAGTGGCAGGTCGTAACCACATGTTCATCTTGCAGCTGCATGGTTTGCAGGCCTTTGTTTACTGGAATGTTGGTGCTTTTACAATTGTAAACTTTCACCCATATCAGTTTTTTCTATTGACTATCACACTTCCTGTTTTATTAGGTCCATTGCCTGCTGACAAGCTTGAAATATGACAATACAACAGTGTTACATATAAATATGGATACTTAGCTAGTCATAAAAGAGGAAATGGACTTGATTTTCTGAAAAGTGTATGCCTATCAAATCTCATCTGTTATGTTTTATTACTAATTTGTGTCGCCTATTATTCCACTTCATTTTTTATGGTGCTAGGTGTTGGTCCAGTCATTAAAAAAAAATCATCTTCTCTGATATACTATTTCCTCTGTCTCAGGATGGGAGAGTGTCCATGGTTTCTGAAGTATAAGATTAAATCAGCTTTTCATGTATGAATCAATGTATTAATGTTATAAGTGGACACTTTCTTTCTCTTAATCTGGTACAGCCAGTAAATACAGTTGTCCCTAATCTTGAGCTACAAAGGATGCCCAAAGTGCTTGATAATGTTCTCTGTATGTTCTATTTCTTCTAGGTGCCTGTCAGTTGCTTTTTATTTCAGGTGATAGGTATTGCACTTTGTCCATATTTTGAAAGTTTTTGCTGTGTATTCAGTTATGGTATGTTTCAATTACAAATACTTAGTTTCACTTTTATGCTGTTCTTTTATGTAATTTATAAAATTTATTTGTTGATCCTCTTTGTTTTCAAGTGCTAACCAGTGGCTTGAGAGGTAAAAATTCTGGTAAATGGGCTTTTGTTTTTTGCATGTACATTTTATATACAATACATCAGCACAGATATGCACATATTTTGTTCTAAATTTAGCATCTAAAATCTTTGCTGTCATACACTAGTAAAATTTAACATGCACCATCCTCACACGTATGGTTTCCATTTGACAGCATTTTGTTTTGTCTATGGATACCATTAGATTTGTTATTGAGCAGTGAGCTATTTGCCCTTGACAGAACTGAAGAAATGGCTTTCATACTTCAAAGCTGTGACAAGAACAGTTCGTAAGTATGACAGTGGAAGCCTGCATCCTCTGCTGAATAAAATTAGAGCACACATTGTCAGATAACGCCCACACTACGAACAAGCAGGAAGAAGCATCATTTAGAGAGAGATGTAAAATGTAGAAACTTTTTCACACCTGGTGACTGTGAGAAGCTAGTTAATGTAGTTCTGAATGTAGAGATGTCAAACCTATTAAGTTCATGAGTCTCTTGATACCATTAATTAAGTTTTTTCTTTCCTTACTAAACAGTTTGGCTCACATACAAAGTAACTTACATGTCGGAAGACCGAAATCTTTTTAAAAGCTGCATTACTGTCAAGGTGATATATACAGGGTTATTCTAAATGATGGACCCATTTTCAAAAATTCTTATGTATTAAAGTACAAATCCAAAATGAACAAGCTTTATACCAATGAGAAGAGGAAGTTTGAAAGTTTTTGGCAGGCGGCGGTGGGTGGGTGGTGATGGTTTCAGAAGTGGCCGGTGAAGTTCGTGCGGCAATAAGGCAATCATTCCATTTCAGTGTCAGTTGTGAGTGAGATAGCAACTGTAGAGCATAAGGTTTTCTGTGTTCTTGAGTTTGCGAAAAGTGAGTTGCAAATTGCAGTGCAGTGGGCATTTCATACCAAATTTGGTATTCAACCACCAACTTGCATTAGCCATTGGTTAGAGCAATTTGAACTGACTGGGAGTGTGAGCAAAGGAAAAAGCACAGGCCGACTGCGTGTGTAAGAGGATGATGTCCGATGGACTCAAGAAAGTTTTGTGCGTGGTCCCAGTATGTCTACCAATAGAGACAGCCAACTGTATGGAAAGTTCTGAGGCAGTGTTTGCTGTACCAGCCCTAATGATTACAACTTGTGCAGGCTCTCAACCCCAATGACAAAGAGAAGCATCTCACATTTTGTGGTTATGTGCTAGCAAAGGTGGAGGATTACTCACTTCTACAATGTGTAATTTTTAGTGGTTACGCGACGTTCCACCATAATGGAAAAGTCAACAGACAATGTTCGCGTATGGGATTTAGAAAATCCACATTCACCATTGAAACATGAAAGGGACTCACCAAAGATCAGTGTGTTCTGTGCCGTAACCTGTACAAAGGTCTGTGGACTATTTTTCGTTGCGGAAAGAACTGTAACGGGAATCACATACCTGGAAATGTTGGAACAGTGGCTGCTCCCTCAAGTTATGGAAGATTCCCAGGACTTCATTTTCCAACAGGATGGAGCCCTGCCCCATTGGCACCGTGGTGTACAAGGCTTTTTGAATGACTCCCTTCCTCAGCGCTGGATCGGTCGCAGGGGACTTGAGGACCTAGCTCTGCACTGCTAGCCATAAAGCTCTGCTGGTCACTCACTTTTTGACTTTTTGTCGTGGGGTTATGTGAAGGAAACTGTTTACATCCTCTCTCTTTCAACCACTATGAACAATCCGCGGAACCGGATCACTGCTGCCGTGCACTCAGTAACAGCAGGTACGTTTTCGAGTGTGTGGGATGAGTTTGGCTACCTCGTCGATGTTTGCCATGCAGCCAGTGGTGGCCATATTGAAAATTTATAACATTTATCAATTTCTCGTTGCTAAATTATTATTGAAAACTAATTTTTTTTATTAAATTAATATCAAAGATTGTGAAAAAAACACTTTGAAACTTCCTCTTTTCATTGGTATAAAACTTGTTCATTTTGGATTTCTACTTGAATAAATAGGAAGTTTTGAAAATGGGTCCATCATTTAGAAGAACCCTGTATATTTCTGTGAAAACATTTTGAATTCATGAAAAAAATGCAAAGTTTGCCATAACTCCTATCCCATTTTAAACTGAAGATACTCCGCAACTAATTGATGAAGCTGTTTATCTGGTTGAAGGAAGGAAGGAGAGCACATTCCATTATTGCGTTGCTGTAACTAGACTATTGTTTGATGATCAGAATGTTGTAGGAAACCATGAAAATATGTAATGTTGCAGTACACCAGGTGTACCTTTTTTTATTCAGTGAATTTTCACATTATGAAACTATAGTGTGTGATCTATTTGAAATACACTTTTTTGTTCACAAATGTTTTGATCACATGGGGTAGATACATTACAGTTAACTGATTTCCACTCTAATGAGTTATCAGAGCTAGAAATCTACAAGACAAACATGCACCCATCTGCTAGGCATTACTGTTACTCTGTTCATTTTATTGTTAGAACTTATTATAATAACTTTTCTAGCATTCTACACATCGACAGTAACATCTGATGGTCTGTCAAAATAAAGAGGCGTCTGGTCGGCGTTGCCTATGTGGTATAGAAAATAGTCATGCTGTATCCTTAGATTGATTTATGACACTGATGTGCAATTTTCGTCAAATGCCGAGAGAAGTTGCTGAGCTAGCCTTTAGCCTCACAACATAAGTCGTGCCCTCTTCATTATCCTCCTCATGTACCAGCCAATACTTGCTTTGAATTCTGTGACACATGCAGTTGGAAATTTCCTGTTCATCTTTAGCACTTTCATTTGGGTAATTTCTTTAGTTATCAGGTATTTTTCATTGTGTTTCTCTTGTACATAGTGAACAACTCGCTGCTTCAATGCGTGAAACCTACCCAGCTTTGGTCCACTGAAAGTTTGACATTTGGAGCTGGCGTTCTTTAATTTGTATGTTACTTTTACACCATTATGACCATTCACTTCTGTGACACCATATTTTTTTTAATTTTTTTTTCTTCTTCATACTGCACTGTTATTTATGGTCTATGCTTCCTGAATCACTATTAATTTAAAATAAGTGTTGTACAGTCTGTGTGAACCAATTGCAGGATACAGAGGAATAATGACCCAAGTCCAGTTTGGAAGATTCTTAGAAAATTTAAACTTTGAGGACTGTTATCAGGTTTTAATTAGAAATAATTTGTAGATTTGTTGTTTACTTTTTGTATTATGCCATAGTAACTATTTACAATAGTGCAGTACAACAATGAAAAACTTGTCAATATGATAATACACAAAATTTGCAAAGTAACAGAATTTAAAAGATTAGCAACTACTATTTATTTTTGAATATTATTGCCACTGTATCACTTTCATACTTCAAACACAGGTTAAATTAAATGAAACAATCTTTCATCATGAGATAATTATAGGTCTACTTGCAGTAATGCAATACAACAGAGTGAGTCTGATGCTAATGTAGATTGACGCAGTTTAATATATGACATGCCAGTTTGAGAGTTTTTATTTCTGATGAAGGTACTCATAGCAGTACTGAAACCTTTGACAAAAGACTCCCCTTTTTGCAACCGAGGGCTGCTATTACTGGTAATTATATGTTAATGCAATAATGCACAGAATGGCTTCTGCAAGGTAAATATTATTGTCAAAGTCCTACAATATCTGAAATTAATTTAAGAGCATAGAAACTACTTTTAGGGGTTTGTTTATAATGTGCCAATTTTTTCTAAAGATATTCAGCTTTATGTATGACACAAGTTGTTATTTAATAACGCAAAACGATAATATTAATTATTGCCAGCATATAAGTAGGTGAAAAAATGTGTAAGTCCGTAGTTATAGTGTTTGTAATATTATTAAATGTTATCATACGTATCTTCATGATGGGTTTTGCCAACTTATAATGAACTGAAATATAGATGTGCTTCTGGGCCACAAAACTACTTTAAAATGTGCAAATAGTCATATTTTATTTTTAGGGATGCCAAGAAGTAGTAGGTGACTTTGTGGATGTAGGGCCTTATCCTTTAATTCTTGAAGTTTAGGAGCATCGATGATCTTGTAGATTTCATATGAACCAAAGTATGACCTTCGCAGATGGGCTGGTTCATCATTGCACATCACGAAGAACTGAGTAAAAAGACATTTCTTGTCGTAAGTTTCACTCAGAAATCGTCTTCACTGAAGAAATAATTTTGTTTACAGTTCACTACAACAAAGGGTTCTTGAAGTCTTCTTGAATTCTCAATTACTTGACACCAGTCATGTGATGTTTTGCATATTGTCTTTATATTTACCAGGCTCATATTTTTGTTACTTTCAAGATAGGAATGACCCTTCACTGGAAAAATTATTTGGGTGCAGTCAAACCATCCTTTAATGTGCTCCAAGAAAAGACAAACGAAACACACTGTAGTTCTTGTTCTGTCCTGAGCAAGAATTGCAGAATACACTGAGTTCACATTCACTGCTGGGTATGAGTTCAGTACAGTAATGCCACGGAACAGGCTTTATATGAACAGTTTGAAATGGTTTGATCGTTGGGGTAGTAAACACATTTCTCTGTAGCAAGGCAGTGTGTATTAAATGTTAAATGATAGCAGATGTTGCTAGGAAACCTCACTTACTGAGATATTGGGAAGTGGGAGATTTTTCTGGTAATCCATCATAATTGCAACTCTGTTTTGATTTTTCTATACGTACGCTGTCCAGTCTACTATATTTAATAAAACTTTGTCATCCTTTCTTCTGTGCTGTTCATTTCGAGCAGATAACCATTTTCTTTTCTTAATCAGGTCCTCCAGAGAAGTCTTGTTGTGACTGCTAGCTATTGTGAATCAACTTGAGCAACATCGGCTTGAAATTTATCACATGCGCTTATCAGATAAATAGTTTCTTACTATTATGCCAGCTGTAATAGGCAGTATGCCCTTCAAGTGATTGTTTATGTTCATGAGCTTTTGACTATTGTTTCACATTTAAGTTCCTGTGGTCTATTACCATGTTTAACCTTGGTCTTGACAAGTGCTTTCCTAGTAGGTAGGGAACATTTCAATGTGACGAGGTGTCTATTTGTAATGCCATGGATTGATAAAGTGCTGCCCGACCAACTGTTACTTCAGCGGACTTTCCATCCCTTACTACCCGAACTTAATAACTGAAGTCAAGATACTGTGTTTCATCAGAGTTCTTTTTTGGCCTCCTGCATAATATAGGCTTCACAGTGATTAGACAGTGTAGATTTGCATTTTGTATTGTAGGATACTATGTCAGTACACTCTGTAATCAATTCATTTCTTTCTGTGGTAGTTGTTTTTACAGAACATGTCAAGTGTGAACACTACAGTCATCACCGCATCTTGAATGCATGTTGAAGTCTCTTAAACTCGCCCATGAACTTTCCTGTTCTTCGATTGATTCCAGGTTTTGCAGTAGAATTTTTATCACAATTACTGCTTGACAGTGTGGAAATTTTCAAACACTGTCTCAACGCACAACTACAACACAACTAACAGTGCACTAACAATGTTACTCAAAGACTGTTTACAACAGTGAAAAACAATAATGAATAAGTAATACCTCAATGTGTGGAGTATCGTCACACTTCCAAGGGAACAGTGTGACTATGATCATTCTTAAAAAGTACACAACTACTTGGACCTGAATTGTGTGGACATTGGTCATTTCTCCAAAGTTAAAGTTTCCAAGATCTTGTTTTGTACTATAAGATGGCGGTGAAAGCTAAAATTTGATCTAGGATAGACTTTGATCATTATTCCCATATGTCATTCGATTGTGAACCACAAACTATTTGCATCAATTACTGATTGTTACAATTTACAGTTCCTATAGTGCCAATAATACAGGGTGTTCCATAAAGGGATTCACATGGTCTGTACTTCAATCACTCAAACAAAAATGACAAAAACAACAAATTTTTATTTACATAGATGACCATAATGTTATGATGCTTTACTGTTGATGTTCAAAGCCTCCTGCAGCAGCAACTATACAGTGTCTGCAGTGTTGTGGAACAGATTGACACATGGTTTATGGTTGCCATTGGAAGGGATTCACCGGCAGTCACAGTTGCCTCTCTCATATCATCCAGCTTACATACAGTTCGTTTCTGCAGCATGGTTGGGTACTTAACACCCATCACTGTTCTAAAAAAAGAATGTCCTTGAAGTCCACTGACAGACATGCCACACCACATTGATAACCCGACAAGATTAACAGTTTGTTCTTCGGTAACATGGGGATTATCTCTTGTTCAGTACACACAGTTATGGTGATTAGTGGTTCCATTCAATTTGAATGTCACCTCATGAGACAAAACCGTGACATCAGTCAACTGTTAAGTATCTCAGATCCGTTCAGAAAATTCAAAGTGCCAATCTGGATTGTCCTCCTTCATCACTTGAAGCAACCTAGGAATGTAGCGTTTCCATATTACGTAGTTTAAATTGTGGAGAACGCTTGATTTGCGTACACCTGATAGACGTGCAGTTTGTGCATGGTCTTCCTTGGGGATCTTGCATGAGGTTGTAGCACTGTGTCATCTGCTACTGCTTTCTTCTTGCCACACTGTCTCTTCTTCACATCACACATACTTACTTCCGTCTCAAATTTGTCATATAATTTTGTTGTTGTTACACACGATGGTAGTGCTGTATCAAATTCTGCCTACCATTGTCTCAGCACTTGTTTCAAGTTCTCACATTTCAAAAATAACTGTTTAAAAATCCACTTTCTTTGTTCCAAGGACAAGTTTCCAGTCATCTTGTTATATACATATAGTTGATGGCAACTTAAAATAAAATAATTGCTACACACACTAGTCAGGAGAGCACCTTATAATCACAATTAGGTCAGGTTACTAAAATTCAGAAAGTGTAAACCTGTTTGCCAGACACCCTGTATAAGCAAACTGAGTTACAATATATTGTTAATTGCATACGATATTTCTTTTTGGACACAATGTGGTTGTAAAGGAGTTCATACTGGTTAACTTGTTTAGGTAGTCACTGTTTCGCTGTGAAGAAGAGTTTTTGCAAACGCCAAAACCATGGGACTGAGGCTTTAATAAACCTTCCATTTTGCAACTGAGTGGTTATTTACTATTTCTATGAGAAGACAGTGTAAAAATGTTGGTCTTAGTAGCAATAGTTAATCTGCAAATGTAAGATGACCCTGTATTTTTTGAATGACAAATAAAAAAAAAAAAAAAAAAAAACCTTGTCCTGTAATCGAGTAATTCAGTAAATTGTGAAAAATAATGATTATGTTATGGTTATTTAAACTTAATAGAGCAAGCTCACACACCCTCTTATGAACATAACTGCTCCAGTTTTAAATAAAAATGCAGGAACAGCTTGGCCATTGGTTTTAAGTGACTGTAGTTAGTTCGTGGTGATGACTTGACTTGCTACATCTGTAAATAGATAGTAGGTGTATTTTTATTCTTTTTCCTTAGCTTGCACTTTTGAATATTTTTATAACTGTTTATAGTAATAGTAATTTTACATTTTTGTCTTGTATGGATTTTTAGTTCTGATGGTGATTGGAAACCAGTCAATTGGGGTGTGTGTACTAAACGCGGACCACACGTTTGTGATTAAAAGAACCAACATTTAATGTTCAGAAACTATGTAAAACACAGTTTAAACAGACATGTGCAGTTCAAGCACAAAAAAGTATACATTATAAATTCTTTTTCAGATGACACATGAACAAGAGAAAATTTGTAAAACACACACACACACACACACACACACACACACACACACACACAGGGAAGAACACTTCGAAAAACATGTATATCAGTAGTCCTTTTAGCCATCTTGTCTTTTATTTTTCTCAGTTTCAATTAGAAAATTGTACTGTAATTTTCATCGTTTTACTTACAGAGTGAGGTCCCCAGCCATGGGATTGACTTTCTGAAACCATCTATATGGTTTAATGTTATATGGCTATTTAGTTATATGGTTATTTAGATTAGGATCCCAGGTATCACACACAGCAACCATTCACCCTAGGTGGCCCTTATTTGCAGTGTGTTTTTTAAGAAAAAAAGGGGAAGGGAACTTTGTGTGACACTCAGTAGCCCTACAAAAGGACAAATGGATTCTGATCTCGTCAGGTGTAGTAATTTTGTTCCATTTTGAAATCTTTATCAAAATGACTTTGATCATCATTTTTATACAATTAATTAATTTAAATGTAATTTTTTATTTCTGTTCCTTTGTCAGCCATTTTAATCGTAATATCAACTTCTTTATTTGCTCTCATGTTTCTTCCTATATTTTTTCCCCACTTGAAATCTTTGTTCGTGTGTTTTTAATTAATTTTATGTATTTTAATTTAATTCCTTTTGTTTGTAGTGTGTGTGTGTGTGTGTGTGTGTGTGTGTGTGTGTGTGTGTGTGTGTGTGTGTGTGTGTGTGTCTACATTATTCTGTTCGTTATGTCTATTTCTCATTTTGTTTGAATTTTGTGATGCTTAAAACCCTTCCTTCATTTAAATCTTCATTTGCATTATTTTGCCCACAGTGCAATCTGTGTTATTTTGTCCAAAGTGCAGTAGATATTTAGGTTATGTTTTAAATATTTAGGAGTATTGAGGTGTAAAAAAAATTGCACATATGCTAACCATAAATACATTTTTCTTACCACTGCATAGTTAATATAAACAGATTATTTGGGTTTTTGTTTCCTAACTAATTGATCAGAATTTTCAGATAATTGAATACAATAATTAAACTCATATTCACAAAAATTCTGATTGGAAAAACGATGTGCAAAGAAAAAAAATGGAGAAAATTCATACAGTGATTGAAATAACATGACAATGGAATAGAAATATAAAATTATGTTTAAACCAATTAATTGAACAAAACTAATGATTAAAGTTGTTTCAATAAAGATTTAAAAATAAAAAAAAGATGCTGCACCTGACAACCCCCTGCTGGGGATCTCATCTGGTAAGAGTATGTGCATTAAGTCAGTCAGATTACGTTAATGGAAAAACTCATTAAAATGTTGGTCAGTGCTAGGTTTCATAAATATTGTCACAGTATTATTGTGTTGGTTTCTGTAAAGTCAACCAAGTACATTGATTTATATTTCGTTTTTACTTTTGAAACTCTGATTGCTGTATGGCTCAGTACTGAATGTAGGTAAACAATCTATGAAAGCGGTAACCACATATATTGGTATTGCATGAGATTATAATTGTTGAATTGTATAAGCTGTAGGTGTTGTTGTGACCTTGTTAAATGTAAGTTAATCATTGGAGTTTTGTTAAGCTTCCTTATTTAGATTCATGGCTAAAAAGAAGTTTGTGCTTACGGAGAGATTTTTTTATTTCTTAAGTGTATTTATATAGATAGTAGAGAGCAATTGAAGTTCATTTGTATTAGTCCAACAGTTGGAGACTACCAATAATCTTTGTTTTGAGGGTTGTGTAGGTGCTTTATGTTTATAACAACTCACCACTCTGCCTGGGAAAAATCAGAAGGAGATGGGAGTGACCCCTGTCCTACACAGTCTACTTTAACTGGGCAGGCAGGCACTCAGCAATTAAGGAAGTCCACACTAGTTTTTGTAAAATCAGAGATGATCCAATCAACCATTGATTGGTTATGCAGTTTTATGAAACTGAAATCTAGTTGCAACAAATTACAAAATACTACTGTACAATGCTGCTGTGCACAGCAGTGTTTGCAAAGGCTGATACTGAGTGGAACGAAGACAACACTGACCAAATAATGGCATTTGCTTCTCTCCTAGAACTCCCATCCAAAATGTGAAGAAATAAAGCATACGTACCGTATTTACCAGAGTATAAGATGACCCTAAGAATAAGATGACCCCTTTTTTAAAGAGGCATCTTGAAAAAAAAAATTTAACGTATTCTGGCTAATCAAAATTATGAACTATTTGATTGATATGAAGTACTGCCATAAAAAGTTAACATTATACCTATTATAAACTTATGCCATTTATTGGTTGTCTGCATTTTGATAATACAAGTAGAAATAAAATAAACAAAAAAGAAATGTTTTACCTTAATTTTTATCTTCACCCCCTTTTTTGCTAACTACCTGTTGAAAAAACGATTCTCATAAAATTCAGTCACATGAATGTATCACAAATTTCTCCCTCTGAAATTAAGAATTTATGTTTTCTCTTAAAATTAAAAGCTCATATGGATTTGATGGTTTGTTCCTGTATAATTAGCCTTTTCTTACCTGAAAGATGTAAGGCATCACTTACTCAAGGCATTTTTCCAGAGAGACTGAAATATGCCATTTTAAAACGCCTGTATAAGAATGGTGATAAAGATGTCAATAACTACAGATTTTTTTCACTATTGACATCCTGAGCAAAAGTAATTTCCCCAGTAAATCACAGTCAAGATTTCAGAAGAGTTGTACTACTGAGAATGTCATTTACACGCTACAAATTTTGCAAGCATTAACTTAAGAAAATAGCAGCGTTTGGTATTTGTTATGATCTTTCTAAGGCATTGGATTGAGTGAACCACAATAGCCTCCTAGATACCATATTTATCCGATTATGATATGAGGTGTGCCCCCCCCCCCCTCCCCCCCCCCCCCCCTACTTCTCCAAATTCGTCATCTGAAAAGTATGGGATCATCTTACAGTTGCAAATCAAACAATGGAAAATCCAGGATGGAATGTAACAATATTGTGAAAAGGCAAGTTGCTACACACCAGATAGCAGAGATGTTGAATCGCAGATAGGCACAATAAAAAGACTGTCACAAATATAGCTTTCGGCCAGTAAAGCCTTCATCAAAAAAATTAGATCACACATACACACACACACACACACACACACACACACACACACACACACACACACACACACACACGCACGCACGCAAGTCACGCGTGTGTGTTTGTCGTTTTGATGAAGCCCTTACTGGCCACTGCTGAAGTCAACATTTTTAATATTGTTTAGTAGGTTAATATATAGTTTTGTTGTACATTTACAGAAGAAGCTTCGGCCATTGAGGTTTCGTACAAATTTATTTTGAATGGTCCTTATGCCTGGAGCATATCGAACAATACTTCCATTCAAACGGTTCGAGATTTCCTGGTATACCAAAGTGCTCAATACAGTATCTACCTTGCTCGAACAATCACATGACATGTGACTTGCTGTGCTAGTGCAAGGGATACACAAGAAACTACAGACTAAAGGGGCCTGATTTGTCAAACATTCAATATATTGAAGTGCATTCACACTATCAATAATACTGACAAAAATTTTCAGTTGACAATATGGTTTTACAAGGTCACCCAAAGGAAAGCATGTTCTAGAATTGTGTTAGATATTGCTTACAAGCGACAGAAAGCAATCAGTTAAATGAAATGGACCTAAGAGTGGTTGAAGAAAGGAGCAACTGATTACATGTTAATTTACTGACCAAAATCAGAACTGTAGATCCAGAAGATTTTATAAATTATTTTACAATGAGTCCTGCATCATACGACTAGATATTATGTTGATACAAGAGGAAAATAGAGAGGCAAAATACATTAATTAGAGAGGCAGTCACATTTAAGGGAGATTTCTGGTGACAGGCAGGTTATACGAATGCTTGAAGTTATATGCTGTAATATCAGGAAGCATAGTAACTAAAATTCTATGGAAACCTTCGAAGCAGTGATATCTGGCTGGCAAGGATAAGTCCGGGCAATTAACATAAAACATTTGTTTTACGTCTTGCGATAATTTGGTGAAACGGGCATGCATTTCACAGACATCTTACTAGTCATAGCAGATGTATGACATATTTTTTGAAGTAGTTGAATTTTCCCAAACTATGTATTTCTGCAACCTATAGTACATGTTCAAATTGATAAAGGAAGAACTGTCATAAAGAATCCTCCATGACCATCCTAAAGTGGTACATGCAATGTTTATCCTTGCATAAGTCTACTAAAAGTGTTTTGTATTAAAAGACTACTTGAAAAAATTGAATCCGAGGTAATATATGCAGAGGGCGAATTAAAACATAAACAGTGTGTGCTGATGCTGTGTGGCTGGTTGACGAAGCTTTGTCAACATATGAATGGAGAATATTGTCAAATCGTCAATACTGGACCTTGAACATTCAGTATGTATTGAGAATATTTTGAGGGCCATCAGTACTGTTCATCAATATTTTTAGTATTGACAATATGTCGATATGTGCCCTCAGATGGTAAGTATATTGACAATTTGGCAGTATCATTGAAATACCCCTTAACCTCTACAGCAGTAATGCTCTACCTAAAAATTGGCAATTTTGTGTAGCAATGGAGGAAATAACATTAAATTCTATCAACTTACAAATTTTCTCATACATGTATGGGTACTGTATTCATACATTTATGCTGCTTTTTAAGTAACGGTAACATTCAAAGGCGAAAATCTTGTCCTTCAGAAACCATTACTTGATTCTGAACTCAAGTCCATATTTTATTTGAATATGATTTCTGATATACCAGGTTGGTTACAGATAAGAAACTAGGTCTGTGTACATGTTACAATACCAGAGAAAATTGTTGCCAGCTTTTAATCAGCTTCAGAACAAGATGATGACATTCAGATGAAATGAGGAAGAAAATTAGTCCAGAATGAAATATCTGACAAACGAAGTAAATTATATTAAACTGACTGTACTGTCATGAGGATAAATTACAGCAGAAGGACTTGTTGTGGTGACAGTACAAACAGACGTCACTAGATTGCAGGACGAGCATAGGATCGATACTTGGACTGAATTGCCATTGTAACCTTTTATTTATCAGTTGCTGTTTGTACGTATAACGTGCGCTTTAGAAGATATTGCCGTCCGTGTTTCACTGTTGCTCTAGCACAGCATTACAGAAAGTTGGAGGGGGGCAGTGACCCATCTTGCCTGAGAACTAAGTTCAGGGAACGGAGTGTTGAGCGGGCAGAATTTCCTCGTGGAGCCAATCATGGTAATGTGTACTGCATACTTTGGCTTTTTATGAACATGTACCATGTTTAAACTGCACTTTGCCCGAATCCATTTACACTCTGAATCAAATTGACTTCAAAATTGAACAAATACTCAACAGTAGCATAAATGTCTGCAGGACTCTCTAAAGTCTAGATGGGCACCAGTGGAGTACATATGTGTTTTGTACAGCAATGTTGTCGACTCTCATTGTGAGGAGTGATGGGGAAGAGTGGAGGTGTGTCAGCTGCTGGTCCTATACAGTCAATGAGAGAGCATCCAGCAGACGGTATGTTTGGAAGCAAGAGACATTGTAACATTCTTATGTCAATATGGAGGCAAAATCAGCAGTGTGTTCAGAAAGAGACAGCTATGTTTTCAGGTCCTGCAGTAACCACAACCTCAGAAATTGCAGCGTATTTGGAAGAAACAGTGAAATATTTGTGACAAAGCAGATGTAAATTTCACAGCTCTCCTGTTAGGGTGACAATGGTGGTGATTAAAAATTGTGATACCAAAGACAATGGGCTAAGTAAACGAAAAGGGCAGAAAAAGTAGAAATTGATGTGAACAATTTCTTTATGTTTATTTTATTTTTACTTGTATCATCAAAACAGACAATTAATACATGGCATAAATTTAGAATATGTGTAATGTTAACTTTCTGGACAGAACCCTTGCATCAATTTTGATTAGTCATAATACATTAAAAAATGTTTTCTCAAGGAGCCTCTTAGGGGCTTGTTTTATATTCAGGGTGCTCTTATACTCGGGTAAATACTGTTAACTGAGGTTTTGTGTAATTGATGATGTAGCCAACCATTGGATGTCATACCTAACCTAAAGAAAGCAAAAAGTTGTATTTTAATTGGACCTATGTAGTACAGTGACATTATCCTGACTGGGGAAAAATTACATATGGGGATCCCCAATGCTCAGTCTTAGGGCCAAGAATTTTCAGATTTTTACAAAAATATTTTCATAAGTTACCAGTAAGGTTGTTTTGGACACATAATTTATTTTGTAGCAAATCAGCGTTTGTGGTTCACAGTTCTGCAAAGAATACGTTATCCCTGAACTTCATTGCATATCAACGCAAATAAACGTGCATTTTTTGAAAATTTTTGGAAGCTACCATTGTCCTTTGCATAATCTATGAGCAATTTGTAGCAAATCAGCATTTGCGATTTAGTTGCTGTAGCAGATTTTCTAACTGGCATTCTGTGATACATCTAGTTTTCCCTTAAAGAGGAGTAGCCCTATATTTTATTTGCATTTCTTGTTATTTAACTCTAGTTTGCTAACAACTATAATTAATCTCAAAATCTTTTAGGAAACTAGTAGCTTTTACCACAAGTTTTTGTGTTGCATTAATAGAAATATCGCTTTGTGTATTTGCTTCAGTTCTTATAGGGGATTAACAACTTTTTAGCACAATGGACTAAAAGATAATAAACAGGCTTAATTCAAAGTTATTTGTTCGCTGCCTTATAATACATTGCACCAGGTAAAATGCTGCCCCACTGTGAATGCTGTTCTTGATGACTGGATGAGTTGGTTGATGTTCTTCTGCAACAGTAAATTGCAGCTGTCCTGATTACTGTCAAACGACTGGCAGCTCCTGCGAATCTGTGTGTTGAAAGAGCTCCCTAGAGTCATGTACCTGTGATACCTGTATCAGAGATAACTCAAGTACTATCCTCTCCCGAGGATCCTGTGTCCAGTGCAGAAAGTACGGGATATATCATTACTTGACCACTCAACTGTGAGTGGCATGTCAGTGGTAGATGTAAGAGTTCTGTACGGGGTGCACAGGGACCAGGGAGGAACCAGTCACCTTTTTTGGGGAAACCTCTTTTGTCCAGTGCCGGGAGGAGGCAAACCCAAAAATTCAGGGGTCTAGAAATCATCGGCAGTTCAAATGTACGGTGAAAGATGGCAGCAAGGGACAGGAAATAACACCAGGTTCATTCAGTGTGTACGCCTGGTGGCCTCGTTCTACATATTGAAGAGGCTGTTCCAGCAGCCATTGAGGGAACATGATGCAACCAACTGAAGATTGTGGAGCACTTTGGAAAAATGATGTCAGTCGTCTGAGCTTGCAGGTCGTTCTCGGATCGTTCCAGCGACTGACGAAGAAGGATGAGAATACCAGCCTTGCACATGCATCATCGCCAGAACTGATTGTAGCTCTTTGGTTCCGAGTTGAGCGGAAGACCTGAACCAGAGACTTCGAGAGTCCTGTGATGAGCTAGACTGCGACTTTCTGGGCTTGGGTCATAGGGCTGAGAGTTGTAGAGTCCCCCTAAATGGTCAGGTGTGCACTACACATCAGAGCCTGCCACTCAGCTAGTTGTCTGTGTGTGGGTTGCACACAAGGGTTTTTAGATTAGGTGACTCTCCACCCAATCCAGATAATGACAGCTGTAGCAAGCACAGAAGTATCTATGTAAGATCAAAAGAAATGCCTCCCACAGATGAGAATATTGAAATCCTGATGGTAAACTGCTGAAGCATTCGCAACAAAGTGCCAGAGTTTGAAGCGCACATGGAAAAAATCTGAAATTGAGAGCATTGAGATTTTTGGGGAAAATTTAAGTGTATATCAAAAGGATAGGCAAATGGGTAATTGTGGTGGTGTATTTGTCACAGTAGCCAAGAAACTTGAATCAACTGAGGTAGAAATGGAAGCTGCATGTGAGATTGTTCGGGCAAGACTCGGTATCAGGAGTGGGCATAAAATATTTCGATCCTTGGTTGCACACCAGACTCATCTCCAGGTGTGACTGAAAACTTCAGAGAGAACCTCAGTTCACATGTACGGGAGTTCCCCAGACATCCTGTAATCATCGGTGGAGATTTCAATCATCCAAAAGTTAATTGGGAAAATTACAGTTTTATTTACAAATTACAGAGTGCAGCAATAAGTTGTATTTTTCTTTCTCTTTCTTTCTTCCTTCTACTGTGGCTGATACTCAAACAACAGGGAACTGACATGAATGGAGACCAGAAAATAGTGCATTGATAATGGCTAACCACAAGCTGAAACCTGGATTTGCCAAATGAAACCTGCAAAAAAAAAAAAAAAAAAAAAAAAAAAAAAAAAAAAAAAAAAAAAAAAAAAAAAAAGTAAAAAGGTGAGTGCGCCCACTTTCCTAATGGAAGGTAACCTGATGAATTACAGTTTTGTTAGTGGTGGATATGATAAGACATCCTGCTAATCTTTACTAAATACCTTTTCTGAAAACTACCGAGAACAGACAATTAGGAACGCCACTCATGATGGAAATATATTGGATCTAATGGCAACAAATAGAGGATGTCCACATTGAAAGTGGCCCAACTTTAAAAGAATAGTTGACCATGCACTGGATAGATATATATACCCAGTAGAACAGTTCAGAATGGGAGGGACCACTATGGTATACAGTCACTGTAAAGAAACAGAGATTACTGCATAATAGGTGTGAAACAAAGCATAGGCCCATAGATAGAGATGCTAAATGAAACATATTTGGCTGTCAAGAGAACAATGTGTGAAGCCTTCAATGACTACTGTAGTAGAATATATTCAAGTTACCTCTCACAGAGCCCAAAGAAATTCTGGTCATATGTAAAGGCTGTTAGTGGCACCAAAGTCAGTGTCCAGTCCCCTGTGAATGAGACAGTAAGTGAAATTGAGGGTAGCAAAACAAAAGCTGAAATGCCTAACTCCATTTTCAAATGTTCCATTACAAAGGAAAACCCAGGAGAAATGCCCCAATTTAATACTTGTACCATGGGAAAGATAAATGAAAATAAGTGTGAGTGGTGTGAGAAACATATGGAATCATTAAAATTGAACAAAGCTCAACAGTCCAGTGGAATGCTGGTCAGACTATACTGAATTTGCAGCTGAGTTAGTCCCTCTTCTGACTATAGTCTTATCATAGATCTCTCGAACAAAAAGCTGTGCCCAGTTTTTGCAAAAAGGCACAGGTCACTACAAGAAACTAGTAGAAATGAACCACAAAACTACTGTCAAATATCATTGACACTGATTTGTTGTTAAGTCGTAGAATGTATTCTGAGCTCAAATATAATGTGGTGTCTTTAACGGAATGATCTCCTCAGTGCCAACCAGCATATTTTTCAATAATATCGATCATGTGAAACCCAACTCACACTTTTCTTGCATAACGTACTGAAAGCTTTGAATCAAAGCAGTCAGGTAGACACCATATTTCTTGATTTCGAAACAGCATTTGACTCAGTATCACATCTACGCTTATTGTCAAAAGTATGATCATATGGAATATCAAGTAAAATTTGTGGCTGGATTGAGGACTTTCGGAGGACACAGCATGTTATCATGGATGGCAAGTCGTCATCAGATATAGAAGCATCTTCTGGTGTGCCCCTGGGAAGTGTGTTGGGTCCCTTGCTGTTCATGTTGTATATTAATGACCGTACAGACAGTAAAAATAGTAAAATCAGGCATTTTGGAGATGTTGCAGTTATTTACAATGAAGTACTATCTGAGAGAAGCTCCATAAATAGTCATATCTTGATAAGATTTCAAAGTGGTGCAGACATTGGCAACTTGCTTTAAATGTGCAGAAATGTAAAATTTTGCACTTCACAAAGCAAAGCAAAACAAAACAAAAACATAGTATCCTGTGACTATAATCTTTCTTTCTTTTCTTCTCTTATTGTTGGTAAGTCTCCCATGACCCCGTGTTCTGAGTGACTTTACTGAACTGTACCCCTTTCCCTAAACCTCTTGTCCTTTCCCTTCACCCCTCTTCCTTTCCATTCAACTCAAGGAGGAGCCATTGGCTCCAAAAGCTTGTAAAAGTTAAACCCTTTCGTGTGTGTGTGTGTGTGTGTGTGTGTGTGTGTGTGTGTGTGTGTGTGTGTGTGTGTGTGTGTATTTTCTAAAACAACTTATTTCAGCTGCATTTGCACTTGCAGTCATTGCAGAGCTTGAGGAGAGACAAATCAGTCAGTTGACATATTTTGCACATTTCCATTGAATAATGTTCTGGGTTAACTCATCTTTTAGAGAGAATCTTCATTACTTAAAAAAGCTGCTGTAAGAATAGTATGTGGTGCTCCCCGTGATCATACTGTCGTTATCTGTTTAAGGAGCTTGGCATTGTGAGTACTGCTTCACAGTGTATTTATTCTCTCATGAAGTTTGTTGTAAATAATCTACTGCTGTTCATATGGAACAATGATGTACATAATTACAATACCAGAAGTAATATGGCACTCATTACTCCACATTAAGGTTGTCTTTAGCACAAAAGTTGATGCACAGTGCTGCAACTAAAATTTTTGATCACTTATCCAATGATATAAAATATTTAACAATGGAAAATCCAGGCTGGAATAATGACAGATTATGAGAAGGATAGGTTGCCACTCATCATATAATGGAGATGTTGACTCACAGGCAGGCACAACAAGACGACGACTGCAGATATAAAATATCTGACAGACAACAAAGTAAAATTTGAAAACAACTCGAAAAAGTTTCTCCTTGACAACTTTCTCTATTCCATAGAATGATTTCTGTTACTGTAATTGGTAAAAGATGGTGCGTAGGAATTACTAACTCATATCTGTATATTTAAAAAAGAAGAGAGAGAAAAAAAATAACACTTCAGCATGTAGCCAATTTACAAATTAATTTGTGATGTGGATGTAAAATGGGTCTTTCCACATAGTTACAATGTATCGTGCATGTGAACTATGAAACATGAAACTAGATCTAACTGAACTAACTCTAAACCAGTCATCTGTGATATTATTATTTTCAGTCACCATCATCACTACCACTAGTATCATTATCCTTAATTGTAAGCCTACTGGCTTCCCTTTCTTCCTCACAGTCATCTTCTGAGCCACCCATGGCATTCAACATGCAGCACGTTTTGAAGCCTTTCATAATAGATTCACTTGAGAGCCTGCACCTCTTATAGATTCACTAGATATTTTGCCTGAGACAGTAAGGTCCATTGTCCCAACGAGGATACTGAGGGTTTACTTAACTGTCCCCCCTTCCGCGAGTGAGGTCATGGTCTCTTTGAAGAAACAGCTCACTGTAAAGCTATTGCAGGTGGGCTTTAAAAGGTCTAATCACAACAACATCAATTACATGTTGTGTGGTCATGGTGCCAGGACTTTGTTGTTCTTTGCTGTCAGATCCTTAACCTCCTGGGTGAGATGTCCAGTGAAAGAATCCAGCAGCAGCATTTCCCTTGTGGTAAGCAAAGAATCTGGTATTCCGTTACAAACAATGTTTGACCTTTCTAGCATCCGGTCATTTGTCGTCCATCTATTTTGTTGGCATCTAAAGATAAGTCCTGCAGGCAAGTGGTTTTCCCCCCCCTGTGAAGAATCTCACATGGGAGCATACTTCCCTCTGCTAGTGCACTCATCATTAGTGTTTTCTGGTGTTTTCATTGCCAGAAAACTTTTAACACCATTCATGTTCACCATAACATCTGACAGCCTGTCAAAATAAACAGCTGTCTGATTATATTTATTTATGTTGATGATTCGCAAATAGTTTTTCATCAAATGCCATAAGAGACTGCTGAACTAGTGTCTTGGCTCAATGTAAGCCCTGCCCTCATCATTTCCTCATATACCCACCAGTACTTGCTTTGAATTCGATGAAACATGCAGTTGGGAAGTTGTTCTTCATTTAGATAATTTCTTTAGTAACAAAGATTTCTTCACTGCATTTCTGTTGCACATATTGAACAACATGACCACACCGTAACACCACCGCCTCCGAATTTTACTGTTGGCAATACACGCACTTAAACACCCTGCCATCGGATCGCCACATTGTGCACTGTAATTAGTCACTCCACACAACGTTTTTCCACTGTTCAATCGTCCAATGTTTTCGCTCCTTACACCAAGCATTTACCGGCATGATGTGTGGCTAATGAGCTGCCACTGTAGCATGAAATGAAAGTGTTCTCGCCTCCTGCCTAACTGTCATAGTACTTGACAGTGGATCCTGATGCAGTTTGAAATTCCTGTGTGATGGTCTGTTTCCACATCGGAAACAGTGGACCTAGGGATGTTTGCGAATGTGGAAATCTCGCATAAAGACGTATGACGCAAGAAACACTCAATCACGTGACCACGTTTGAAGTCCGTGAGTTCCGCAGAGCTCCCCATTCTGTTCTATCACGATGCCTAATGACTACTGAGGTGGCTGATATGGAGTACCTGGCAGTAGGTGGCAGCACAATGCACCTAATATGAAGAACGTATGTTTTTGTGGGTGTCCGGATACTTTTGGTCACATAGTGTATGTACTGGAAGCTTAGTCGCGATCCGACACAGAAAGACAGAGAAGTTATTAAAAGACTTAAGAATGCCAGATGAAGTGATGATGAAATTCATATCACGTGCTACCAGACCTCCCAGGCTATATGGATTGCAAGAGATACACAAAGAAAGTGTACATCATAGGCCCATCGTTAATGCACTCAGTTCAGTCACCTACAGGCTGATAGAACACTTGGCAGGGTTATTTGCACCCAAACTGGGACATTCTGAACACCACATTGGTAACTTACAGGCATTTGTTGAGACATGCAAGAAAATGAAGGTAAGACAATGGATATAGTTGTTGGTCTGCACTTAGTGCCACTATTTATGAGGGTGCTGGTACAAGGCGTACTGGATTTTTTGGACCTACAGTTTCCTCTCGGGACTGTCAAGTAGTTCCTCCATGCCTTAATGCCAACATACTTCCTGTACCACAACAAATATGGCTATGGATGGCACAGCGATGGGATTTTAGTGGAGCACTTTGAGGGGCAAGATCTGATCTCCCCGACATCGCGCCCTACATTCTTTCTTCAGTGTTCTGACGACACATTTCTGAAATGGCCTCCCGCTGAAAATGCACAGCAGCAGTTTGTCAATCACATGAATGGTGCCCATTAAATTTACTGTCTTGATGGAAAGGAATGGCAAGCTACTATTCTCAAGCATTCTAATCAAGAGGAAAGAATGATTCAGTGAACAGGAAAGCAATACACATGGACCGGTACTTGAATGCCAACTATTTTCACCACTCTTGTACACACAAAAGTGGTCATGAACATGTTACTTCACAGAGCAAAGATTATTTCTGATGATCACCACCTACAGACTAAATTGCAGCATTTGAAACAAGTGTTCAGAGAGAAAGGTTAAAGCAACACAGACAATTTCAGGAGCCACTGACAAAGGATGCCTCGTGAATTGGCGGAATGGTCAAGCCATCTGCATTCCTACCATACTGGGGGCAACAAGCAGCAAGATACAGCTGCAGAGAATGGAATGAGACCAGTGTTCTGATCGTCCTGAAGAAATACGTTATGATGACGTAGCTGTTTGAGTGCTCGGTGTGAATGGTGTTCACTGTGAATGTGGCAGCATCTGTGCTGTCCAGTTACGTTAATGACATTAATGTGACCACCGCCTATGTTAAATGTCAACATACGAAAACACAGAAAGCAGGTGGCAGCTCTAACAGTGGGGGGTATTAAAATGTGCCAGGGGATGCAGAAAACAGTGCATTGGTTGTTATATAATGGAAACAGAACGATTTATCTGACATCCAAAAGGGCTGATAATTGGCTTTCTATCCAAGAATGGAAGCATTACCAAAAGGTCAAGTTTAACTGTTTGCGTGCCGCCGTGGTTGAAATGTACTGTGTGTGGCAAAATGGCGCTATTCAAGATTCGCACTGAGGCAACTGTGGTGCACTGTGGACCGTAGATGATAGGGGTGAATGACAGTTCTGGAGATGTGTACATGTGAATAGACATGCAGGTGTTGGGCTTTTGACCACCAGACAATTGACCACCCAAATGAACCAAGGAGCTACCAACAGTGTTTCCTCAATGACTGTTCAACGCAGGTTGGTGCATATGGGCCTTCACAGCAGCTGCCTGGTTCATGCACCTATGCTGACTGATAATCATCAGTGATGAAAGCTGGAGTTTGCATGCCAATACCATAACTGGACATCCATTCTGTGACAACAGTTAGTGTTTTCAGATGAATCACGTTTTACCTCTTATTGGACAGATGCCGTTGGTCTGTATGGCATGAAACATCTGAAAGCAAATACCTTGCAACAAACAAGGGAGTGTTATTATATGGAGAATGTTTTTGTGGCATTCCCAAGGTGATCTCGTCATTATGGAAGGCACGCAGTATCAGCACAAGTATTCATGTATCCTTGGGGACTATGTCCACCCCTATACGCAGTTGTTTTTCTCCACAATGGCATCTACTAGCAGGACATTTCAACATGTCACTCATCTCACATTGTACATGTGTTGTTTGAAGAGCAGCACTCCCCAGATTTAACCTCTGAAGCATGTGCGACATCAATATGCAGTCTTCACTTTTTGAATGATGATGTTCGAAAGATAGCCACTAGATAGCAGTGTCACACTTCCCTTAACTTTATGTGGATGGAATTTGCATTTGTTATTCGCACGCACTACAAATGTTTTTGTACGTGTTACGAATGTTTTTGTCTTTGTGTGTGTGCGCAGATATGTATTTTTTTTTTTTTTGTGTGTGTAAGTTGCACATGGTGGCTGGGCTGACTGAAGATGAAGTTCTGCAACTTTTGATGGAAGGTGATAATGCGGAAGACAAGTTTTTATTGTCTTCTGATGGCTTTTCAGATGACAGATTGGCAGTGCAGGATGCAGTCCCATCTGACTGAGAGGATTGTGACTGTATTTCTGCACCAGCTGCATTTGCATTGAGCATTGCTGAAGGTAGGCCGAAACTCTGAATTCCCAGTAATGCAGGGCCATTAGCTTGCTTCGGATTGTTCTTTGTCAGTGAAATAACAGAAATGATTATCAAAGAAACAAAAGAATATGCAGAAACTTTTTTACACAAGGAAAGTGAAAAAAATATTTTGTCCGAAGCAATAACTATTTGTAAACTGATTTGCAACTGACGTTGATAAAATCGGAGTCCATTTAGCTCTATTTTTACTGATGGATATAGTGTCTAAAAGAGCAGCTGAAATGTACTTTACCAAAAAGAACATGCAAGAAATGCCCTTTGTCCCTACTGTTATATGTGAAGAAAGATACCTGCATTTTACTGACAACAGGTACATGGCAGTAAAAACATTTATAAAATTGTGTCTGTGATAAAGCATTTGAAAGCAAGATTTCAGAGAGCTTATGAGCCAGGAAATAATGTGTTGATGAATCCTTGTTGCTGTGGAAAGACACACTCTCGAGCAACCAGTACACACTCTTGAGAGCAGCGTGCTTCAGGATAAAATTTTTTGAACTGTGTGACAAGAATTGGTATTTGTGGGCCTTTATTTTGTACACTGAAAAAGATACTTATCATAAGAGTCAAATAACAAAAGACAATAATCCTCTGTCAACAAATGTGGTGGTAAATTTGAGTGAAAGTATGTTATATGTAGGTTGGTGTGTGTATATGGTCAATTACTATTAAAGTCCTGACCTGTTCAGAAGACTTGTGGACAGGAATACTGATCCAGTAGGAACAGATAGAACATGTACGAAAGGAATGCTACATATTTTAAATAGGAAATCATAGAAGGGACAGATCATCAGTGCACCAAAGGGGAAATTGGTGGCTCTGAAATGGAAAGATAAAAGGGAGGTTACAATGCTGACGACTAAGCATGGTGCATCAGCAGTAGGTGTGCAAAGAAGAGGAAAGAGGGGGAGAAATGCAAGTAACCCAGATACCACTCTGTATTTCTGACTACAGCCAGAAGGAGAAAGCACTGTTTGGTACAAAAACTTTAAGCATTTGTTAAATGTATCTGTTCTAAATGCTTACATAATGTATTGTCAGAATGGAAACAAGGAGGAGAATTTAGAGTTCAGAGTGAAACTGATAGATGAACTTTTAACTAATTACCACTACAGTGCCATTGAACAGGAGGAAAGAAGGCCATTTGTTATTAGTGACTGACACGGACTTATTGATAGACACCGCGCACAAGAAAATCCAGCAACAAAAAACAGAAGAGTGGACCTAAGGAGACGTGTGCTGTGTGCAGCAAAACAGCATAGAAGATGGACATCATATAGATGCAACACTTGTCCTGCAAACCCAGCATTGTGTATTTTGATGAGGTTGGAGATTTATCACTCTCAAAATACCATCTAAAGAATTAATTTTTACAAAATGGTTAAAATTCTTTGTGCCTAAAGTGATTTAGCCTATTAAACCCTTATGGTTTTAAGAGTTCACTTTTTTGGGGGGGGGGGGGGGGGGCCATGTTATTTCTGGTACTTCATTAGATACAGCATTTGCAATATGGGATGGATGTAGCACTTCCAAGTGTGTACAATAGATGTCACTCTGTGGGTGCTGTAAGGTGGAGGGCAGCATCATGCTTGATGGGTTAAACCCAATCCAGAACTTGTGCAAACACCTCAGTTCGCATCATGGATCCTCAACCGAGACCCCTAGCACAGCAGGCCACGGCACTGGTGTTGACATGGCGCTACATCCCTGTTAGTACCGTCCAGAACCTTATTGACATTTTTTCTGCACGTCTCGCAGCAGCCCATTCTGCAAAAAGTGGTTATTCTGGCTTTTCACAGTTGGTCACATTTATGTGACTGGACAGTGTATATAGGTCAGCCCGTGTTCACTGTTGCTGAGTGCTGAATTGAACATGTGCATCATATTAAACTAAGGCAGCTTGAGACGTTTGGCCATAGCTGAATATTGCCTAGAACACAGACATAAAATACAATTTGGAAAAAAAGTGGGTTTTAGATCATGCATTCAATTGTAAAGGAGGCAGATGAAATTAGAACAAACCACTGCAGTATTAACAGTACTAGGGATCCATAGATAATAATGTATGGGAGCAGGCTTTGGATATTGAGTAAAAGCAAAGACAAAAGCTTCAATGCTTATAGGGAGGCAGGAGCAGTAGTTTCAATCAAACATGGCCCCTTGTGCCACCTGACATCACTTGGTCCAGCAGTGAGCTCAAGCTGCTATGAGCTGCCGAACTCACCTGCTCACTCACAGAGGTGACACTTCAGCCCTTTCTGGAAAGTTCCAGATGCTGGAATCGTGCCTATAAAGCAGAACCCTGTGCCAGTTCAGCAATAAGAGGTTTTTACCCTGGGTGACGATGTGGGATACAGCCGTTAAAAGTTAAAGTGCTTTATTCGGAGTGATGGCATTTGGAAACTGAGAATATTGTATTCAGACAAGCCAGCACAAAAGATTCAAAGGATATGTGTCAGTATTTTCTGAACTACTGGTATCTTTATAGAACTGTAATTGGAAGAAATAAAACACTAAATACATAATGAATAAATTGAAAATGTTAAAACAATTAATGGAGCCCCAGTCTACTGTGGTTACAAATCAAGGCAAGCTTAAGTTATGATATCTTAACTTGGTATATTTTGATGGCACTATTGGCAATAGTGCTTGGTGAAAGCGGCTGAATGACAGTGATACACTTCTTCTTTTATGCTAGCAACCTTCATGCTAAGCTATAGAAAGATATTGTAACAAACAAAACAAATTTATTTTGCATGGTGAGAATGCATTCTAGAAGGCTTCCAAATGCCAGAATATTTTACTTACAACAGGTTTAAGGGAGGCAGGACTTTTCTTAAAATTCTCCAAATCGAAACTCATTGTATTACCCTCTATGGTTGTATTTGGACCGTGTGTGTGTGTGTGTGTGTGTGTGTGTGTGTGTGTGTGGGGGGGGGGGGGGGGCAGATTTATTTGAAGGATAAACTGTAGATATTTATTATGAAGATATGGAACCACTTTTATGAGTGCTGCGAGTATTCTTTGTGAGAAAAGTAGAACCGTATCCTTAGGCTAGAGAGAGGCAGTGTGGATACTTTTTCTTTAAAAGTACTGATCTACTAGTTATGTTTGTGTGTATTCTCATTGTTTCTTGTTGAAAATGGCAGTTCATACCGTTAGACCAGTAAATCACATAAAGCAAATGCCGAAACAGATTTGTTTGTCAGTTTAATTTTCTGTAAATGTTTTAATGTGTGGCTACACAAAATACCACCATCAGGTACTGTACATGAGATTCTTAGATTTTTTCTAGTAGGACTACTTCTTAAAAATACAAATCTGTATTTACAAATTATTTCATCATACACTACTCACTTACCTGTGAATAAAAAAAGAAATGAAAATGGCTTATTGTTTTCATGTTTATGTAACTTGAGTGACAAATTTTTCTTATAACATAGCTACAGTGAAAGTGAGAGACTGCTCCCTGGAAGTAACAAAATATAACCAATGCGTGTTTCAGTGAGCCCTATACCAGAAGTATCCCCTCTGGCTGACAAGTCGGGTATCAGCGTCGGAGATTCTGTGAGCGCCATGTGTCAACAATTGTCGCAAGGCCTGTCACTGCTGTCTTCGAGTGAGGACTTCCTCCCCGCGCGCACTTCACAGGTACGAATATACAAGTTTGGTCAAGTTGGCATCCAGGAGTTATTCTTGTTCACTCTTATTAATGTACCCAGATGGTATTTGAGATTACCTGACTGACATACACACCAAAAACAAAAGATGGTCTAGATATATAATTTTTCGTTTTAAAAATAGTTTGTAACGTGCGCGCAGAGTACACGATACTCATTAAAGCCTGTACTATGGTAAGTTGACGGGCTTCACCTTATGAGAAAGGATTTTTATATAGATATTGACCGCGTGTACCTGAATGGAGGCAAATCAGACTTACACCCACTCTGTAATAACAATGATACGTCAAGTAAGTCCGAAATGCAACTACACGTCAGGACGGACAAGAAACAACACAGAAGATGCTATCAATTTGTTAATAATACAGTCGCCAGCCTAATTAGGCATTAACTGAGTTTCTTTCCTGTACAAGTTGGTGTACGTGCATGCTAAACAGTATGTAATAACACTGCATAATATGGTAAATTTTAGAACCAGAAAATCTACTGAACTGATAATTTCACTTTCTGTACTAATATGGATAAACCATAAATACATAACATTACACTATAATGTTTACTATAAAACTTCGTACTGTCTATTTATCTGATTAAAATCGGGCATAGGTTACCCTAGAAATAGCACTTTCGAAACACACAAACAATGTCAATTTTGACAAAGGTAAAACACTGATAAATTTTGGCCTTTATATTGGCTTTAACTTTGCTGGTCAAATCAGTTTAAAACACTTCAGAATTCAAATGAATAAAAAGGGGGGGGGGACCCTGAAACTGTTATGATTACTGTATAAAAAAATTTAATTACTGAAATCATTGTGTGCTCAAAATTTCCACTATATGAGTTACTACTCTTTTTATCTTATTTCCTGCTCATTTATATACCATTATATCTGTCTCAAAATAATTAAACTTCATTACTAAACCAATTTCAAAATTATCTTCCAACTTTGTCAGACCTTTGTTATTCGTCTATTAGTTCATTAACAACAAAGTTCTTTAAACATCATTCTAACATAGCTAGGTCTGCAGGTAATTATTATTAACATAAACTTTAATTATTCATTTCGGGACACTCGGATTGCACAACATTTGGAAAGGACCATGGCTAGGTTAGTTGTGAGGATAATTAAATGATAGGACAGTTCTGGTAAAATTTAAGTTGTTATTGAACAGTATGGAACAAAAGTAACACTGGTCCACACGAATACAGTACTAAAAGTTTCAACCTGTTCGTATCGATGCGGCGGTTGGCAGGCGGCGAGATGGCGAGGCACAGAGCACACATACAATCACAGCAATGGCTCTTGATGTATCGGCACTTTACTTCTTCTTAGCGTCGCAATACTTTTCCATTTAGTGCCTATGGAATTTTGCCATGCTGTATAGGCGTCAGAACGGCATATCCGAGGCTCAATGAAACTACGTCTTCCAGGAGAGCCTCCTCGATCCAGAACGCGTTGCTCAGACCAATGCCCAACTCCTGTTATGCCGTTCAGTGCCCGTGTGCATTTTCCCGCACTCGCCTGCCATCCACCTTTTACCGTTCCCCTACAGACAGGGTATTCACCCGAGGTTTTGCATTCTACATATCCTAATACATTGCCTATGTATGGACCAGACGCACAATTACAATTTTAACATCTTACAATAGTTTCAACGTTTCTTACATTTCAATTCTGTTATAATATTGCTTGAAATTTGACATAAACATTAATATTCACATCGAAAATTGTTTACAGTTTCTTTAACATAATGGCATGAAACAAAAAAGAAATGAAATCAGAACATCGATTACATTAATTTATCGAAAATCAGAAGAAAAAATTATTATATGTACAATAGTACAGCGTTGTTGTTGTTACAAGTTCTACTGGCATTAGGTTCATTGTAGTGCACACTGCCTTCTTTAGATTCCTTCACGTTTTCCTTTCATCGTAGACCACTAAAACGCCTTTCATTGCTGCCGCAGTTATGTTGCGTGTTATATCCGATAAAAAATTAAGTTTAGGCAATTACAGTAATGCTGATGGGAGCAGAATACTATCCTCTTTAAATAAGGGGATGATTGACGTATCTCACTATTAATTGTCAATGACATTTAATGATGAAAATTGCACTAAAACCTTAGAAAATTCTCAAGATGTGTAGAAAGAGTGTAACATTTTAGGTATTGAAAACTGTCTTTGTAATACAGGAAGAAAAGCATTATTTTCCAAAGAAGAGAAAAATCTACTCACTTGGTACTAACCTAAGAACATGTCATTATTTACCAAAGAAGAGAGAAATATTCTTGCTGTGTACTAATCTAAGAACATGGGGTGGTAGGGATGACATGTGATGTGAGAGAGGAAACTATAGGTTGAAAGCCATGTATTGTGGACATTTATAATAAAATAAAATAGATTTTAGACACATTAGTTGGGCAAAATGGAGCATGGGGTGTGGAAGGAAGAATAAGATATGATGCCCTGATACAAATCGAAAGGGGAAAATCTCTGCAAATTCTGGTTAAGCAAGGACATGGATTGAAGAGAAACAGTTGAATGTAAGTGGGCAAATGACTAAGATTTGAATCTCAGAAAACTACTAATTGCAAATTGTTGGTAATAAGTAGGTTACAGGCAACAGTTTATAAGGAGACTGTAATAATGGAAATAAGTTAAAAGGAGAGGTATCTGTTGAGAGGCCAGACAAACATGTGGTTCCTGAATAGTGGGAAACAGTTTGGATGGTAGATTGATCTAGCCTTGTAGCATCAACCAAAACAGCCTTGCTATGCTGATTCTGCGAATGGCTGAAAGCAAGGGGAAGCTCCAGTCGTAATTTTTCCTGCAGGCATGCAGCTTTACTGTATGGTTAAATGATGAGGGCATGCTCTTGGATAAAATATTCCACAGGTAAAATAGTCCCCCATTCAGATCTCTGGGCAGGGACTACTCATGAGGACGTCATTATCAGGAGAAACAAAGCTGGCGTACCATGGATCAGAGCATGGAATGTCAGATCCATCAATTGGGCAGATAGTTTAGAAAATTTAAAAAGGGAAATGGATAGGTTAAAGTTAGATGTAGTGAGAATTAGTGAAATACGGTGGCAGGAGGAACAAGCCTTTTGGTCAAATGAATACAGGTTAATAAATATAAAATCAAATAATAGTAATGCAGGATTGTGTTTAATAATGGAAAAAAAGAAGTAGAGTGAACGCATTGCTGAAGCCAAGATAGACACGAAGCACGTCCTACCACAGTAGTGCAAGTTCATATGACAACTAGCTCTGCAGATAATGAAGAGATCGAAGAAATGTGTGGTGTGCGTACTGTAAAACCTTCAGTACACACACCATCAGATTATTTGACTTGCCGCTCTAACGAAGTAGGCGAGTGTCAGCAATGTGTCTCGTGGTCTTATTGTGGCGTGTTTATCTTCTGCCGTTAGGTCAGACGATAGAAATTCCACTTGCACGCTTAGAGTAGCAGATTGACGGTGACCAACTTTAAACAGAACTTGATTAATTTTCACATACATTTATTAAAATAATTACAAGCATAAAAATAACTTAACTTGGTTCTGGATGCTATTTACTATTGACAATCTGACGTTCCTTTGGTCTTGGTACGTTAATCTTATTCTCACATATCTCTGATACTTGACAAATTGTCTATACATTTCTCTTCATGGCTATGTACAGGAATATGATAATCTTGTTAGGCGCAGACTGGAACTTGACTACAGACTAATGCAGACTGACTAATCGGAGGTCTGTACACTCGTTATAATACCTTGCGCGTTCAGGTATCACTGCACGAGTGTGATGCACGAGGAGAAAAGGTTCTACGTTAGCAGCAAATTCATTGGTTGCGTTACATATTAATACGCAGATCGGCGGAAGCAGAATTTGGTCCGTCTCTAAGACAGCGCCATCTCGTAGTGCGGAGACGGACGAGCACTGCGCCTGCGCTGTTGTGCTTAGCGGGGCGCGCTCTACTGGGAGAGTTGTGTACGCGCTGACTACGCGGAACTATGTACACAACAAAATGTGTGGTGCAATAAAAGAAGTTATTCAGATAGTTAAGGGGGACGAAAATTTAGTAGTCATAGGGGACGGGAATGCGATTGTAGGGAAAGGGGGAGAACGAAAAGTAGTAGGTTAATATGAACTAGAAGTAAGGAATGAAAGGGGAAGTTGCCTGTTAGAATTTTGTGCAGAGCATAACTTAGTTATAGTTAACATTTGGTTTAAGAACGTTATGTACATGGAAGAGGCCTGGAGACTCTGGAAGGTTTCTGATAGATTATATAATGGTAAGACAGAGATTTAGGAACCTGGTTTTTAATTGTAAGACATTTCCAGGGGATGATGTAGACTCTTGACTACAACTTACTGGTTATGAACTGTAAATTAAAACTGAAGAAACCACAAAAAGGTAGGAATTTCAGGAGATGGGACCTGGATAAACTGAAAGAACCAGAGGTTGTAGAGAGTTTGAGAGAGCATTAGGGAACAATTGACAAGAACAAGAGAAAGAAACGCAATAGAAGAATAGTGGTTAGCTTTGAGAGATGAAATAGTGAAGGCAGCAGAGGATCAAGTAAGTAAAAAGATGGGGGGTAGTAGAAATCCTTGGGTAACAGAAGAGAGATTGAATTTAATTGATGAAAGGAGAAAATACAAAAATGCAGTAAATGAAGCAGGCGAAAAGGAATACAAACGTCTCAAAAATGAGATCAACAGGAAGTGTAAATTGGCTAACAGGTATGGCTAGAGGACAAATGTAAGTATGTAGAGGCATGTATCAATAGGGGTAAGATAGATACAGCCTACAGGAAAATTAAAGAGACCTTTGGAGAAAAGAGAACCATCTGTATGGATGTCAAGAGCTCAGATGGGAAACCCATCCTAAGCAAAGAACGGAAAGCAGAAAAGTGGAAGGAGTAGACATAGGGTCTATACAGGGGTGATGTACTGGAGGGCAATATTATGGAAATCGAAGAGGATGTAGATGAAGTGGGAGACATGATACTAAGTAAAGAATTTGACGGAGCACTGAAAGACCTAAGTCGAAACAAGACCCTGGGAGTAGACAACATTCCATTAGAACTACTGATAGCCTCTGGAGAGCCAGCCATGACAGAACTTTTCCATCTGGTGAGCAGGGTGTATGAGACAGGCAAAATACCCTCAGATTTCAAGAAGAATATAATAATTCCAATCCCAAAGAAAGCACGTGGTGACAAGTGTGAAAATTACCTGACTATTAGTTTAGAAAGTCACGATTTCAAGATGTTGTTGTTGTGGTCTTCAGTCCTGAGACTGGTTTGATGCAGTTCTCCATGTTACTCTATCCTGTGCAAGCTTCTTCATCTCCCAGTACCTACAGCAATCTACATCCTTCTGAATCTGCTTAGTGTCTTCATCTCTTGGTCTCCATCTACGATTTTTACCCTCCACGCTGCCCTCCAATACTAAATTGGTGATCCCTTGATGCCTCAGAACATGTCCTACCAACCAATCCCGTCTTCTGGTCAAGTTGTGCCACAAACTTCTCTTCTCCCTAATCCTGTTCAATACTTCCTCATTAGTTACGTGATCTACCCATCTAATCTTCAGCATTCTTCTGTAGCACCACATTTCGAATGCTTCTATTCTCTTCTTGTCCAAACTATTTATCGTCCATGTTTCACTTCCATACATGACTACACTCCATACAAATACTTTCAGAAATGACTTCCTGACACTTAAATCTATACTCGATGTTAACAAATTTCTCTTCTTCAGAAACGCTTTCCTTGCCATTGCCAGTCTACATTTTATATCCTCTCTACTTTGACCATCATCAGTTATTTTTCTCCCCAAATAGCAAAACTCCTTTACTACTTTAAGTGTCTCATTTCCTAATCTAATTCCCTCAGCATCACCCGACTTAATTCGACTACATTCCATTATTCTCGTTTTGCTTTCGTTGATGTTCATCTTATATCCTCCTTTCAAGACACTGTCCATTCCATTCAACTGCTCTTCCAAGTCCTTTGCTGTCTCTGACAGAATTACAATGTCATCGGCGAACCTCAAAGTTTTTATTTCTTCTCCATGGATTTTAATACCTACTCCGAATTTTTCTTTTGTTTCCTTTACTGCTTGCTCAATATACAGATTGAATAACATCGGGGAGAGGCTACAACCCTGTCTCACTCCTTTCCCAACCACTGCTTCCATTTCATGCCCCTTGACACTTACAACTGCCATCTGGTTTCTGTACAAATTGTAAATAGCCTTTCGCTCCCTGTATTTTACCCCTGCCACCTTTAGAATTTGAAAGAGAGTATTCTAGTCAACATTGTCAAAAGCTTTCTCTAAGTCTACAAATGGTAGAAACGTAGGTTTGCCTTTCCTTAATCTTTCTTTTAAGATAAGTCGTAAGGTCAGTATTGCCACACGTGTTCCAGTGTTTCTACGGAATCCAAACTGATCTTCCCCGAGGTTGGCTTCTACTAGTTTTTCCATTCGTCTGTAAAGAATTCGTGTTAGTATTTTGCAGCTGTGACTTATTAAACTGATAGTTCGGTAATTTTCACATCTGTCAACACCTGCTTTCTTTGGGATTGGAATTATTATATTCTTCCTGAAGTCTGAGGGTATTTTGCCTGTTTCATACATCTTGCTCACCAGATGGTAGAGTTTTGTCAGGACTGGCTCTCCCAAGGCCGTCAGTAGTTCCAATGGAATGTTGTCTACTCCGGGGGCCTTGTTTCGACTCAGGTCTTTCAGTGCTCTGTCAAACTCTTCACGCGGTATCGTATCTCCCATTTCATCTTCATCTACATCCTCTTCCATGTCCATAATATTGTACTCAAGCACATCGCCCTTGCATAGACCCTCTATATACTCCTTCCACCTTTCTGCTTTCCCTTCTTTGCTTAGAACTGGCTTTCCATCAAAGCTCTTGATATTCGTGCAAGTGGTTCTTGTTTCTCCAAAGGTCTCTTTAATTTTCCTGTAGGCAGTATCTATCTTACCCCTAGTGAGATAAGCCTCTACATCCTTACATTTGTCCTCTAGCCATCCCTGCTTAGCCGTTTTGCACTTCCTGTCGATCTCATTTTTGAGACGTTTGTATTCCTTTTTGCCCGCTTCATTTACTGCATTTTTATATTTTCTCCTTTCATCAATTAAATTCAATATTTCTTCTGTTACCCAAGGATTTCTACTAGCCCTCGTCTTTTTACCTACTTGATCATCTGCTGCCTTCACTACTCCATCCCTCAAAGCTACCCATTCTTCTTCTACTGTATTTCTTTCCACCATACCTGTCAATTGCTCCCTTATGCTCTCCCTGAAACTCTGTACAACCTCTGGTTCTTTCAGTTTTCCAGGTCCCATCTCCTTAAATTCCCACCTATTTGCAATTTCTTCAGTTTTTACCTACAGTTCATAACCATGAGATTGTGGTCAGAGTCCACATCTGACCCTGGAAATTAAAACCTGATTCCTAAATCTCTGTCGCACCATTATATAATCTATCTGAAACATTCCAGTATCTCCAGGCCTCTTCCATGTATACAACCTTCTTTCATGATTCTTGAACCAAGTGTTAGCTATGATTATGTTGTGCTCTGTGCAAAATTCTACCAGGCGGCTTCCTCTTTCATTTCTTAGCCCCAATCCATATTCACCGACTATGTTTCCTTCTCTCCCTTTTCCTACACTCGAATTCCAGTCACCCATGACTATTAAATTTTCGTCTCCCTTCACTATCTGAATAATTTCTTTTATTTCATCATACATTTCTTCAATTTCTTCGTCATCTGCAGAGCTAGTTGGCATATAAACTTGTACTACTGTAGTAGGTGTGGGCTTCGTATCTATCTTGGCCACAATAATGCGTTCACTATGCTGTTTGTAGTAGCTTACCCGCATTCCTATTTTCCTATTCATTATTAAACCTACTCCTGCATTACCCCTATTTGATTTTGTGTTTATAACCCTGCATTCACCTGACCAAAAGTCTTGTTCCTCCTGCCACCGAACTTCACTAATTCCCACTATACCTAACTTCAACCTATCCATTTCCCTTTTTAAATTTTCTAACCTACCTGCTCGATTGAGGGATCTGACATTCCACGCTCCGATCCTGATAACGACATCCTCCTGAGTAGTCCCCACCCGGAGATCCGAATGGGGGACTATTTTACCTCCGGAATATTTTACCCAAGAGGACGCCATCATTTAATCATACAGTAAAGCTGCATGCCCTCGGAAAAAATTACGGCTGTAGTTTCCCATTGCTTTCAGCCGTTCGCAGTACCAGCACAGCAAGGCCGTTTTGGTTATTGTTACAAGGCCAGATCAGTCAATCATCCAGACTGTTGTCCTTGCAACTACTGAAAAGGCTGCTGCCCCCCCTCTTCAGGAACCACATGTTTGTCTGGCCTCTCAACAGATATCCCTCCGTTGTGGTTGCATCTACGGTACGGCTATCTGTATCGCTGAGGCATGCAAGCCTCCCCACCAACGGCAAGGTCCATGGTTCATGGGGGGGGTTTCAAGATACTGACACAAATTCTTTACAGATGAATGGAAAAACTGGTAAAAGCATATCTTGGAGAAGATCGGATTGGATTCTGTAGAAATGTTGGAACACGCAAGGCAATAGTGACCCTCCGACTTGACTTAGAAGATAGGTTTAGGAAAGGCAAACCAACATTTGTAGCATTTGTAGACTTAGAGGAAGTGTTTGACAATATTGACTGGATTACTCTCTCTCAAATTCTGAAGGTGGCAGGGGTAAAATACAGGGATATAAAGGCTATTTACAATTTGCACAGAAACCAGATGGCAGTTATAAGAGACGAGAGGGCATGAAAGGGAAGCAGTGGTTGGGAAGGAAGTGAGAGAGGATTGTAGCCTATCACTGATGTTATTCTTTCTGTATATTGGACAAAATAAATAAATAAATAAATAAAAGTACGAAGTAGGAATTAAAATCCACGGAGAAGAAATAAAAGCTTGAGAGCGTTTGCCGATGACATTGTAATTCTGTGAGAGACAGCAAAGTACCTGGAAGAGGAACTGAACAGTGTCTTGAAAGGAGGACATAAGATGAACATCAACAAAAGCAAAACGAGGATAATGGAATGTAGTCGAATTACATCACGTGATGCTGAGGGTATTAGATTAGGAAATGACACACTTAAAGTAGTAAATGAGTTTTGCTGTTTGAGGAGGAAAATCACTGATAATGGTCGAAGTAGACAGGACATAAAATGTGGACTGGCAATGGGAAGAAAAGTGTTTCTGAAGAAAAGAAATTTGCTAACACCGAGTATAGATTTGTCAGGAAGTCTATTCTGAAAGTGTTTGTATGGATTGTACCCATGTATGGAAGTGAAACATGGATGATAAATGGTTTAGCCAAGAAGAGAATAGAAGCTTTCGAAATGTGGCGCTACAGAAGAGTGCTGAAGATTAAATGGGTAGATTACATAACTAATGAGGTGGTACTGAATAGAATTGGGGCGAACAGCAGTTTGTGGTACAACTTGACTAGAAGAAGGGATCGGTTGGTAGGACACATTCTGAGGCATCAAGGGATCACCAGTTTAATACTGGAGGGAAGTGTAGAGAAAAAATCGTAGAGGGAGACTAAGAGATGAATACGATAAGCAGATTCAGAAAGACATAGGTTGCAGTAGTTACTTGGAGATGAAGAAGCTTGCAAAGGATAGAGTAGGACTGAGAGCTGCACCAAACCAGTCTGTGGATTGAAGACCACAACTCAACACACGAAACACAGTGCCTGGAAAGTACTTACTTTAGGGTGACAGTTCCTGGTATTGCCGATAGGAATTCTTAATGTACAGGTATTGTGTATTTAAACCGGGGACCTAGAAAGACAGAGAGGCTTTGTCCCGCTGTAACCCTCACTGGTTCACAACCCCACAACAGGCCATAGCAGTCCACCCGCGCCACACTGAACCCAGGATTATTGTGCGGTTTGGCCACCAGTGGACCCCTGCCCCCGGGAACGTCTCATACCAGACGAGTGTAACCCCAAATGTTTGTGTGAGTAATCACAGTGTACGCATACTTGGAGACAGTGTTTGCGCAGCAATCACTGACATAGTGTAACTGAGGCAGAGTAAGGGAAAACCCCCTTAAAAACCATCCACAGACCTCAGCACTGATCTGCAAGGTGGATTCGTGCCAGGGACCAGCATGCCTTCCCGCTTGGGAAGCAGCACATTAGACCACGTGGCTAGGTGGGCAGGCATAATGTACAGGTACTGTACTGTTAGTTTCCTTAAGAGAAAGGTCACAGTACAGTAATTTTTGAAATTCAGTTATAGTGATAAACAAATTTATAGGTAGAACGAATGCAGTGATACATTTTCTTATTACTAGTTTAGGCAACTGTGAAACGAAAATTGTTCTCTTAATAATTGCAAAAACCAAATTCTATGCATTTTGTGTAATCAGTCTTACAGAATTTAGTTTACTTTGCTCAGTTGCTCTACCACTTGTTTCTACAAAAAGTACTGTGAGGAGGTTAGAAAACACTCTAAAATAAGTCATATATTAAATAGGGTTTCAGTGTGTGAAATTGCTTATATGCTTGTTATGAGATGGAAGTGCTGGCCACAATTTATTATTTTTCTTGATTCAGTTTTCCTGTAATACAAAACTATTTATTTTTTTATTCAGGCTCAGAGTTGTGGGAGTTTTTAAGTGTTACGCAAGTGAACATTATTTCTGGACAGACAGACAAACAAGAAAGAAATTAGCAACAACCTGCTACCTCCTATTTTGCCAGGTATTAAAGTTCTCGAAAGTAAACAGACGTTAAGCAAAAAGAAATGTGTCACCCTTACTAAGTAGTTTCACTTTGAATACCACTGGACAAAATTTAGTGAATTAGCTTTTGTCAAATACGCCAGATGTGTTATACTGTGAAAAAGAGAATAACCCTACGAAGAAGGTGAAATAGGAAAGGAAAGAATGTGATTTTCTTCTACACCTGTGCTTTTCTTTCTCTTAGCCTATTTGTTGTAGTGGCACAGCAAGTCCAAATATCATCAGACTTCCTTCAGTAAGGACCAGTTTGTTGCTTTTTTGCCATATCCAGTTCATCTTTTTGTCATTCTGTGATTCCAAGAGTCAGCAACATAAGTATTCTTTCGTCAGACCCTGTAGTAGTTACCAGAGAAGCAAATCCCATCGCAAGTATCCTACACAACTACTTTCGGAACTATGGCATAGGCTGGATCCATTTGTTTCATCGTTATGATTTCTGTGCTTTATGATTTTTATGTGGTGTGTTCTTCATGGCTTGCACGGAAAAATAACTACTTCATTCCTGCCATTGTGACATATCAAATTTATTTCTTGAAGAAATACATCATCCAGTTATTTATTGTTGTTTTCCTTCAAGTAATGCAGTCCACAGCCACGGAGCTCAACTACCATGAATAATTAATAAATTTACTTGTTATTGAGCCTTTGGTCTAAAGAGATGAAAATTCCATTTGATGCATACTTATTCTTTGGCTGGTATAGCCATGTGGTTGATTAACAAAGCTGCACTGTCAGATATTGGAAGTGGCAAACTGAGTTTGTACATACGATGGAAAACAGATGTTCACTGTGTAACGTCCGCCACATTCCAGTCAGCTAAACTCCTTGAACACTTATTGAAATACCACCAAATGCATGTCGTCTGTGAGTGATGTTAAGTCTTGGTGGTATGTGAATGCTATTAAAAAAGACGCTTTCATTTAGCCAGAGTCATACAGTCAGGGCAGTTCATTCTTGTAACATGTTGTGGTATCACGTATCAGTACCACTCCACAGGCATAAAGTTGGTTATGGAATTGCAAAGTTCCATCAGACGTTGATAGCGGTCATGTGGGATTCGGCAGACCCAGTGGAGCACGCCCAGTAAGCCAGGCCTCCATTGGCTCCCTACCACGATTGCCCTCTGCTGCTGCAATACAAGACAGTTGGCAGCTGATACACAGGCCACACGCGATTGGAGCTTCTCTGCTACATGATGCTCCGCCGATGCCGCGTAGTTGTGAGTCCAACACCCACCATGGTGTGTTGCTGGAACAGAAACCCCAAACGTGGATGATTGGCAGGGCCAACTGGATGCTGTTCGGCCAGTTGGCTGTGTTTGAACATCGTGACAGCGTCCAGGAATGGGTGGATCACATCACACATGTGATCCATCACGCTGCCGATCTGTCCATACCAATGTCTTTTGGCCCTCTTCAGAGGCGACCTGTCTCTTGGTGGACAGAAGAGTGCCATTTAGCCATCCAGAACGGGCGTGCAGCTCTTAGACGGTTTAAATGCCGCCTGACAGCAGACAATCTCTCAACCTTTCGAATTGTGAGAGCCAAGGCTCACCGTGTCTCATGGCAGGAGTTCGTAGATTCCATCAACCATTACACTTGTTCCACAAAAGTATGGGAAGCCGTCTGGAGGATTTCCAGTAAACACAGCCGTTTACCGATAGTTGCAGTGTTGAACGAGGGGTACCTCCAAACAACACGTAGAAACATTGCTCAGACGCTGACCGAGCATTTTGCACTAACTACTGCCAATGAAAGCCAGGATCCAGCATTTCGTCACTACCGTGCGGCCTTTGAGTGGGAAAAGTTGGACTTCATGTTGAACATTTCTGAGGCCTACAACTGCCCTTTATCCATGTGGGAGCTCGAATCAGCACTGACTGAGACTTCTGAAACCACACCCAGTCCCAACCACATCTGGTACTGCATGCTTCGACATCTACCAGTGGTATCGAAGGAAATCCTCCTTGAATGTTTAAATCTAATATGGCAGACAGGTGTCTTCCCCAACTCTTGGAGGGAGGCAGTTCTAATCCCTCTCCTCAAACCAGGAGAGGACTGCACACGTCCCAGTAGTTATCAGAGTATCGCCTTGATGAGCTGTGTAGGAAAGACCCTGGAACGGATGCTTAACTGTTGTCTGGACTGGCTTTTAGAGACCAGGCAACTCCTTAGCCGCTCTCAGTGTAGATTCTGAAGATTTCGGTCCACAGTAGACAACATAACCCTCCTAGAAGCAGCTATTCAGCAGGCTTTCCTCCGTCATCATCGCTGTATCGGCATATTCTTTGATATCAGTAAGGCATACTGTATTCTGGCACAACTGCATCATTGGGGCTTTCATGGCCACCTCCCCACTTTCATTCGGTCTTTTCTGTCTCAGCGGTTTTTCGGACCTGAGTTGACAGTGTGAACTGTCTGATCAGTTTCAGCAGGAGAATGGTGTCCCCCAGGGCAGTGTCTTAAGTGTTACCCTCTTTGCCATAGCCATCAAAAGTATAACATCTATGGTAAGGAGTCCAGTACAGTGCTCCTTATTTGTGGGCGACTTTGCTGTTTGCTGTTCCTCTTCCAGTGTTGCAACGGTGAGCCGTCAGTTGCAACTTACAGTGCGGCGGTTAGAGGAGTGGGCTGCAAAGACTGGTTTTCAGATTTCTACCGGTGAGAGTGAGTGAGTGAGTGAGTGAGTGAGCGTGTGTGTGTGTGTGTGTGTGTGTGTGTGTGTGTGTGTGTGTGTGTGTGTGTGTGCATTTCAGTCATTCTCGTCGTCCTTTTAATTTGCCTGCCTTGCGTATTGGGGGACACTATCCTACATTTTAGAGAGACAGTGCAATTTCTGGGCCTCAGGTTTGACTGGTTGCCATACCTACTTGCAAGCTAGAACCCTGAAAGCACTGAACATCCTTAAGTGCCTCAGCTACAGGTCTTGGGGAGTGGACAGGGCACATATCCTCCAGTTTTATCGAGCTTTTGGGCGTTCGAGACTGGACTATGGGTGCATGGTGTGTGGGTCAGCAAGGCCCTCTTATTTGTGGATACTTGACGCTGTCCATCATGCGAGGATTCAACTGGCCACGGGTGATTATTTGACCAGTTTCATAGCAAGCCTCTGTGCTGAGGTGGAAGAACTGCCACTTACCATCCGGTGTCAGCTGCTCCTGGTGAGCCATGCTTGTAAGTTCCTCACAGCTCTGACTTCACCTGCACACCATATTGTTGCTCTTCTGCCTCTGGAGTGCCTTTTTTCCAACCGTCCACGAGCCATGATGCCGTTTGGGGTCCATTTTAACGTGTGCTGGAGTCCCTCAGTGTGGAGCCCGTATGTCCCCAAATCCAGGGTTTTAGTTCCTGCCACCCTGGTTACTGAAGAGGCCCAGAGTGATTTAGATTTGGTGTGGTACAAAAGAGATTGCACTCCTGCTTCCATTTTTAATGCAACATTTTCTGCCATTTTATCTGAGCGCCACGACTATGTAGCTGTTTCTACGGATGGGTCAAAACAGGGATTCCGTTGGTTGCTCTGTTGTTTTTCCAGATCGTGTCCTCGAAGTCCAACTGCCTCAAGCATTTACTGTCTTTGATGTAGAATTGTCTGCGATCTTGCGGGCACTGTAGCAGATGAGTTGCTCTTTCCGTCCTAAATTTCTTGTCTGTTGTGATTCACTAAGTGCCCTTCACTCATTGCAACATTTGTATCCAGTAGATAAAATAGTCCAGACCATCCAGGTTGCCCTCCTCCAACTAAAACAACTGGGGAAGGAGGTGGAGCTCACGAGTCATGGGTCGGTGAGAGGATGAGTGGCTGGAAATGACTGACAATAAGCTTCGTTTAGTCAAGGCCACAATGTGTCTGTGGTGTACTTCCTTCCAGCCACATAGACGGGACGAGGTTCTCCTCACTTTGCTTCGTATAGGCCACAGTCCTGTGATGCATGGCTTCCTGCTCCGGTGAGAGGACCCTCCAATGTGTGGTACTTGGAGTGTCCAGGTCACTGTGTGCCACGTTTTATTAGATTGTGTTTTATTTTCTGACCAAGCGGGCCATGGCTGACTTGCCAGCAGATCTGTCATCTCTTTTAGGCAATACTCAAATGAATGTGGTTAAAGTTTTAAAGTTCTGTGACTTGTCGAATGGTTTTACTAAGATTTTAGGGAGAGGTTCTTAATTTGTTCACAGGGTGACCGGCTCGCCCATATTTTACGTAAGTGGCCAACCAGTGACAATTTCCTGTGGCATCTTTAGTGCTCCTTTCTCGTTTTCCTTACATTTTATTTTCTTATGCAGCATTTTTCATCTTTACCCACTTTCTTTGGGTATATGCTTCCATTTTACTAAATTTGTCCACATTCATTTCTTTTAATGTTTGTCAGGGTGCTGATCTGGACTCTCCTCTTGCATTATTTGTAAAGGCTCTTTGTACACCTAAAAAAATACAAAAAGTAAATCTTCTGTTTCCTTTGTTGGCTTGTTTGCTAAGCATTTTTGCTATTGTACAGCTTTTCTACGATGACGGTTGCTGCATCGTTCTTAGCCCACCTCTCCTTACCATTGTATGGGAAGTCCCACACAACACATTATGTTACTGTTAAGATTCAGGTATATTCTTCGTAGAGGGGGGAGGGGGGGGGGAAGAGAGAGAGAGAGAGAGAGAGAGAGAGAGAGAGAGAGAGAGGGGGGGGGGGAGAGAGAGAGAGAGAGAGAGAGAGAGAGAGAGAGAGAGAGAGAGAGAATTTGGATTTTTTGAATAAAATAATGTAAATGTGCATTTTTAAAATGATACAGCACTATCTTAGTGGAAAATTAATATTTTTGTGCTAAATGTTAGGTGGTATTGCACTGGAAATGATCAGTGAAATAATGAGTCGTACAACCGAATACTAACCTTAACTGTTATCACTTTTACAGCAATCTACGACGACTACGACCAGCTCTACCACAGCAGCCCGCCCACTGCCAGCGCCTGCCCCTGTGGCATCCACAGCAGCAGCATTTGCCACAAATGCTGTTGGAGCTGTCCATTCTTCTAACAGCATATTCTCTGCTACCTTCAACAGTGTCGGTGTAAGCGGTTAGTAATCAGCAAGAAGTAACTTATAAGAGGTTTTTCCTATGGATTCTTGTGATTTGTATGGGCAGTGTCCAGGTCTTGAGATCTTGTTAAGCAACAAGAGAAATAGGCTGAAGGTGCTCTGTACCTACATGTGCATTTGGACTATGAAATCCATTGTATATTGTGTTGTACAGCATACTCCACACCAGTTGAAACAGATGTCTTTTATCATGTTGAAATTCTCAATGCTGATGACCTTCTGGTACGATAACTTCCTTATGTAGTGGCAGGACAATGACATATTCATCACTCTAGAATCCTTCACATTATTGCTCAATGACCTGCATTGGAGAGCCTTCCAGACATGAGTAGCAGTGACTCAATCAACTGTGTGACATTCTGTGCATGAAGCAGCAGGCACCTGTCGTCAGTTGTGTCTAGAGACTCCTCTCCTGCTGTCCAAAAACCTCTGGACATCTAAGTACACACACACACACACACACACACACACACACACACACACAAGGAATCGTAATTAGGAAGCGAGCAGACTGCTCACCAGGTAGCAGATGTTTTGAGTCATCAACAGCCGCACGAAAAAGAGAAATAAAACTTCCTAGCTTTTGGAATAAATCATTTACAGTAAGAATAAAATAATCTGTACAATTCAGGTGTAGATGGTCTTAGTCTAGTGAGCATTGCCTTATTCTTCTGTCTACATTTCAGGTCTACGTCTCCTAATACTTCTTACAATGTGTCAATGCTTGCACCAACACTCCATTTTCTATGCTTCTGGTCTCCAGTTGTCTTCACATTCGTAATTGTTAGGTGTTCACAAAGACAACAGACTGTGATTATGCTAAAAAGTAACACCCTCAGGTTTGGACTGAGATGCAGTTGTATAAGCACTTTTGTGATATCTGTGATTTTATTAACTTTTTAAAATTTGTATCATTTTTTTCTTAGAAAGCACTGTCACATGATTTGGGTAAGTAGAAGGCTACAATAACACAATATCAGTTAATTGCACTAGAAAGTAATTGCAGTTTCCCCTCTGCAATATTTCAAGGCTATGTGTGTTTTATTTTGACTGTTATATCTTGCCACAATTCATCTGGAATAAAAGTAATTCTTGTCCAGAAGCCTGCAATTTTTACATATTTTTCAATATAGTGAAACATTTCTTTTACAGTTTTGGCAATAATGCATTTATCTTCACTACATTGATAGCTCATGATCCTAAATGTGAAATAAATTATAGAAAGAAGCTTCCTTTTAGAAAAGTGTTTGAGGTCTGTCACATGTATTAATAGCCAGTCTCTTATTGTTGTAGATACACATTATCAAGTATAGATTTCAAGTACACTGTATAAAGATTCTCAGACTTTTCCTATTGCAGTTAATGTTAAATGATAAGATAATTATTTTGATGCTCAATAGAGATATACATCATGTTGCATTGCTGATAAATAGTTTGCAGTGAGCATTCTCGATCAATAGAATCTTAAAATTTATGTGCCTCACAGAAACATAAGGGAGCTTTACACACACAAATGATTGTTGATACACTTCTTGTAGCTAAATTCAAATTGCAGCTCTGCATAAATAATCTCTTACAGCATACAGCCATCAATTACTCTGCAATTGTGCACGGCGTCTTGAGTGACAGCCCAAGACATATCCACGTCTATTGCATTCTTCGGGGTTAAACTACATTTCATGGTGCTCGTATGAACAAAATTTGGCACAGGCAAATCATGTGGATGTTGTGACAACAAAGTTAAACATTCTTGTTTACATTAGAATGGTATTAAAAAGACTTGATACAATGCGTATTAAATATTAGTTGTCAAATAGAATTATCTCTGAGAAAACAAATCTACTGATAACATTCTTTTTTCAGAGAGAGGGAAAAAATTATTATGAGAATTGTGGAAGGAGCAAAGAATAGGCAAACATGTAAATTTCTGTTCAGAAGCCTTGATTTATTGACAGTTTGTTGTGTTGTGTTGTGTTGTGTGTGTGTGTGTGTGTGTGTGTGTGTGTGTGTGTGTGTGTCAGGAACCTCAACATTTTTGGAAATATTCTTTGAAAAGGTGTATCGCACAGGATGCATGTAAGCTGTTACATTACTGCTTCATACTATTTGGAACTGCTCTGTATTTTATGACATCAAAGACCTACACTAAAATTGTAGAATGAAGCATAAAATACTATTTAAAAATTCAAATGTTGTTGGAAACTAGAATAATTCATGTACAATGGGTATAAATAAGTAAAATTGTTGTTATTGATATATATGGTAAATTTTCTTTGTCCTGACATATAAACACAAACTAGTGTGGTGTATAGTAATATAACGAAACACCATGAATGACTCATTAAATGCCTCAGTCTCATAACTATACGATATACCGTATGATAGTAAGAAACAAAATCAAACCAAACGGTTGATATTTGTTGTTATACAGACACTATCTCATGGCAGTTTTAGATGGGGATTGCTTTGAAGTGTGGTTGTGTAAGATACCGGTAGAGTTCGAGCCTGAACTACCATTACCAGCGCAGCAAAAATTGCACTGTAGCCTTTGCCAAATGCTTCGTGTACTCCAGTTTGGTTTGTTTTATGGATTGCTTGTTTTTCTTATTTTGAAATGAGTAAGAGACTAATCCTGGTGCATAAAGGAATTCAAATGTGACTCTTGTGACAACAGAAGGAATCCGTGATCCCTATGGCCATTACGTCAGTTCTGCTTTCGCGGAAGCACAAAACACGAATGTAGGATGGCAGCCTGCAAGGAGGTGGGGCTTGTTTTTCCTTTCTGCTCCTTTCCATTTGGGCAGTGTTAAGTGCTCATATTTTTATGGTTCTGGCTGGCTGTCACAATATACTGTCTGCATAATACACTGTAGGAAATCCTGAAGTGTCAGTGCAAGATCGAAAGAAATGCATCCCGCAGCTGTGAGTATTAAAATCCTAATGGTAAACTGCCGCAGTATTCTCAACAAAATGCCAGAGTTTGAAGTGTTACTGAAAAGCAGTGAATCTCACATAATACTAGATACAGAAAACTGATCGAAACCTGAAATTGGTAGCAATGAGATTTGGAGGGAAATGTAAGTGCGTATCGAAAGGATAGGCAAATGGGAAATGAAGGTGGTGTATTTGTTGCACAAAAAACTCAAATTCACCAAGGTAGAAATTGATGCTGCATGTGAGCTTGTTTTGACAAGAATCGGTATCAGGGGTGGGCATAAAATGATAATTGGATCCTTGTATGGCCCACTCGACTCGTCCCTGGATGTAACCAAAAAGTCACATAAAACCTCAGTTCACTTGTACAGGACTTCCCCAGTCATACTTTAATCATCGATGGAGATTTTAATCATCCAAAAGTTAATTGCGAAAATTACAGTTTTGTTAGTGGTAGACATGACAATATATCCTATTAATCTTTACTAAATGCCTTCTCTGAAAACTACCTAGCACAGATAGTTAGAAACGCCACTCATGATGGAAATATTTTGGATCTAACCACAACAAATTGACCTGACATCTTTGAAGATGTCCACATTCAAATAGGTATCTGTAACCATGATGCGGTTGTGGCACTAATGATTATCAGAGTACAAAGTACAACAGAAAGATGTTTATGGCCAGTAAACTAGATAAAAATATCTCAGTGAGGAACTTGAAACTTTCTCACAGGGCAGGAATGTGTAGGGGAACTCTGGCTCAAGTTTACAAGAATAGTTGACCATGCACTGGGTAGATATGTACCCAGTAGAACAGTTCATAATGGAAGGAAACCTCCATGACAGACAGTCACTGTAAAGAAACACAGATTACTGCATAATAAGTGTAAAACAAAGTGTATGGCTATAGATGGAGATATGAAATGCATTTGGCTGTCGAGAGCTTTCAGTTGCTATTGTAGCTGAATATTGTCAAATGACTTTTCACAGAACTCAAAGAAATTATGGTCATTTGAAAAGGCTGTTGGTGGCACCAAAGTTAGTGTCCAGTTCTTAGTGAATGAGACAGGAACTGAAATTTAGAGTAGCAAAGCAAAAACTGAAATGCTTAACTCTGTTTTCTAATGTTCCTTTACAAAGGACAACCCAGGAGAATTGTCCCAACTTAACCCTTTTAGTGCCAAATACGATCTGATCGTGATCCAGATTTTCGGCGAAAAATGCCAGTAACGATCTGATCGTGATGCCTTTCTCATTCATTTTTTCCGCGCTTGAAGGCAAAGTTGTTAGTATTTCCTATCAAATGAGAAAGGCATCACGATCAGATCGTTACTGGCATTTTTCGCCGAAAATCTGGATCACGATCAGATCGTATTTGGCACTAAAAGGGTTAATCCTCATACCACTGAAAAGGTGAATGAGTAAAGTATTAGTGTCTGTGGTGTTGAGTAATAGCCAAAACCATTAAAATTGAACAAACTCCAGATTCTATACTGAATTTTCAGCAGAATTAGCCCATATTCTAACTATAATCTTACCATAGATATCTCGAACAAAAAACTGTGCCCAGTTCTTGCATCACAAAACTACTGTCCAATATCCTTGACATTGATTTGTTGTTGAATCATAGAACGTATTCTGAAGCATAATGAGGTATCTCGAACAGAATGACCTCCTCAGTGCCAACCAGCATATATTTCAAAAACATGGATCATGTGAAACCCAACTTGCACTTTTCTTGCATGACATACTGAAAGCTTGGGATCAAGGCAGTCAGGTAGACAGTATATTTCTTGATTTCTGAACAGCATTTGACTCAGTATCACACCTACACGTATTGTGAAAAGTACAATCATATGGAGTATCAAGTGAAATTTGGAAATTTGTGACTGGATTGATGACTTGCTGTTTGTGGTGTAAATTAATGACCTAGCAGATGATATTGATAGTAAAATCAGGCTTTTTGCTGGTGACGCAGTTATCTAATAATGAAGTACTATTTGAAAGAAACTGTGTAGATATTTAGACAGATCTTGATAAAATTTAAAAGTGGTGCAGAGATTGGTAACTTGCTCTAAATGTTCAGAAATATAAAATTTTGCACTTCTCAAAACCACAAAAACATAGTATCCTATGACTACAATATCAATAAGTCTCAGAATCGTCCAATTCATACAAATACCTGGCTGTAGCACGATGTAGGCATACGAAATTAAATGATCATATAGGTTCAGTTGTGGGTAAAGCATATGGTAGATTTCGGTTTATTGGTAGGATACTGGGGAAGCGTTTCTGAAGAAGAGAAATTTGTTAACATTGAGTATAGATTTAGGTGTCAGGAAGTTGTTTCTGAGAGTATTTGTATGGAGTGAAGCTATGTATGGAAGTGAAACATGGACGACATAGTTCGGACAAGAAGAGAATAGAAGCTTTCGAAATGTGGTGTTACCGAAGAATGCTGAAGATTAGATGGGTAGCTCACTTAACTAATGAGGAGTTATTGAATAGAATTGGGGAGAAGAGGAGTTTGTGGCACAACTTGACTAGAAGTAGTGCTCGGTTGGTAGGACATGTTCTGATGCATCAAGGGATCACCAATTTAGTATTGGAGGGCAGCACGGAGGGTAAAATTCGTAGAGGGAGACCAAGAGATGAATACACTAAGCAGATTCAGAAGGATGTAGGCTGCAGTACATACTGGGAGGTGAAGCTGCTTGCACAGGATAGAGTTGCATGGAGAGCTGCATCAAACCAGTCTCAGGACTGAAAACAAAAACAACAACTGGGGAAGTGACAATCAATCTACAAAAGAGATTGCTTACAAATCACTCGGGCAACTGGTTCTAGAATATTGCTCAGGTGTGTGCGACTTGTACCAGATAGGACTGACGGGGGATATTGAACGTATACAAACAAGGGCAGCACGAATGGTCACAGGTTATTTTTTAATCCATGGGAGAGTGTCACAGAGATCTGAATGAACTGAACTGACAGTCGTAAACTATCCCGGGAAAGCCTACTAACAAGAGTTTCAACAACTGGCTCTAAAGGGTTACTCAAGTGATATAATCTCCTACATATTGCTCACATAGGGATTGTGAGAGAATAAGGTTAGAATAATTACTGTAGGCACAGAGGCATTCAAGCAATTGTTCATACCGCCCTCTTGTTCTTCCTGCACTCCATACATGAGTGGAACAGCAAGAAACCCTATTAACCGGTACTATGCAACGTACCCTCTGCCATGCACCTCACTGTAGCTTACAAAGTGTAGATGCAGATGTAGATGTAGTGTATTGCATAACACCAATCATATTCTGTTGTGGATGATGATAAGGAAGAATAATTATTTGTTAAACTGTTGCACTATAGGCAGAACTGGGCAGTAATAGTTTTTGATGTACTGAACATTTACTTAGGTGGGGTGACAATGCAAGCCAACAGCAGCACGGCAATGAGCACGGTGTCATCTGTTGCACCGGCCGTCTTGCCAGCCGTAGCAGCCGTGGCGCTGCCGGCGGCAGCTGCACTCCCTCCCGCAACAGCAGCCACTCACACTGCACCAGTTTCTGTTTCTGCGGCATCTCCGGTGCCGGTCCCAGCTGTGACTGCCTCGCCAGCTGCAGCACCTGCTGTTCCCCCTCGCACGGGCACTCCGTCACCGGCGTAAGTAGCAATAAGGGACTATTGGTCGAGCTCTGTAAATAAACTGAACAATTAATTCACTTATGTTTTTGAAATACACTGTTTTTGAACAGCAAATCTTTCCTAAAGCTACACTTGATTGTAAGTTTGCTTGGCAGTTGTTGCTTGTCAGAGAAAGCAGTTTCAAACTGTAGCTGCATATTTCTCAGAATGAAGAAGAAGGAAGTGTTCACTTGTGGTGTCTAATGATCTGTTGTGGAAACAAGTGTGAAAGCTTCCGTGACCAGTGCAAGCTTGAGTAAAATATCTCTGGGCATTAGGCTATGTTGTACTGAAACTTACTTTGTTTTGGTCATCACTTTTCTGATGGGTTTGATGTGGCCTGACATGACATCCTTTCTTTTACCAAATTGACTTTTCGACTGTCTCTCGCATCAGTCATCTTCAGTGACCAGAATAGTGCAGTTGCAAAGTTTATGTATTTGAGAGCCCAGTACACATAAACAGATTTATAATCTCATCACGAAGCTTACTGCTGCACAAGAGAGTCAGTTCCGGTACATAGTTCCCAGATGAATGTACCATTGTGGTATGTTGTATATGTCAACTGTTAGCTGTGGCAGCCCAATCAGGGAAGGGGCTAAAGAACGTTATTTGGGTGTGATTGGAGTTTATGGATCTCGGTACGAAAGATCAGTCGTAAACAGTCGAGAAAATCAGTAAATTATGAGACAGAATAACTGGCTAGTTACCTTCTGGAGGTGGAATAATTAGTACTGCTAACAGACACACAAAAATGAAAGAGACACAGCATGTTATTTTCAGAACCAATAGTTCCTTCATTGGGGAGGACAGTGTGACCGGTTGGACGACACTGAAAGGAGAGGGTAGGTCACTGGGGTGCTAGGGTGAGAGGCACCCAGCAGCATCTACTCTTTCCCTCACTGCTGGGGCTTAAGCGACCTGCCCTCCCATTTTAACCTTTTCCAACCTGTCCCACTCTTCTCATCAACAAAGGAACTATTAGTTCTGAAAGCAAAGTAGCAAATTACTGTGTCTCTCTCACTTTTTTTTTTGTTATTATTGGCAGTACTACACACTTGACCTCCTGATGGTAAATAGCAGCCAGAACTTGTGTCTACTAGTAATAACCATGTGACTAAATAGTATCTACTGAAGTGTTTGGCATCGTAGGCACAAATGATGTAGTCATAATAGACAGCACTACGCAACATCCCGTACATCACACATTTCTGTTGAAATTTTTTAAGATAGGCAGTTTACTGACTTCCATGCACTGTTTAACATTGGGGAATTCCTTGTGAAGAGAAATTAAGATCTCATGCCAGGGTGGTTTGACAAGTCTGATAAATAAGCAAGAAGAAAATGTTCGTTTTGTAAATAACTCACCATACTTCTTGACATAGTCTCCTTTGAGTGGTGTACTCTTGGTTGAGTGATCGTGCAGCTTTTTTTGTCCCACGGGAAGATAAGTTCTGTCAGACTGCGCAAAATACTTGGTGACTGAAACTAACACTTCGTCACTTGATGAAAATTTCTTCCCAGCAAGCTAGAGTTTGGGCTAAGTCTGGTGAATAGGGTGGATGAGCAACCAGTTCAGAGCCCAAGTCATGCACTTCTGTCAAAGTTATCACTGATATGTAGAATAGTGCATTATTCTGGTGAAAGAGCACATTTTTGTGTGCCATCATGGTCTTTTTTCAGCCAACGTAAGTTTTAAATGATCAAACAATAAACGTAATAGCATACCTGTCAAGTTTTCTGGTTTTCCCGAAAGATTTCCAGATTTTGGATTAGTTGTCCGGTTTTCTGAGTGAACATCATTTTTTTCCACATTTTCAGCTCGTGGGCTTGTTTCCACCCTCTGCATTTATATTGCATTTAAGTTTTGACCAATAATAGCGAGTGTTTGAAATTCGACTGAAAGTTGACTGATAATATTATCGATAATCCCTTCTCACAGAATATCGCTGCGCTTTTGTTGTTAACTCTGTGTATTTGAAACACTGCCAGTGAAAGTCATTGAATGTTCTGTCAGTAATCACATCTCACAGATTATCGCTGATTGCTCTTTAGACTTGAACTGCATGTTGGTGGGAAAGCTTTATTCGTGCTTGCTTTTATTCGGTGTTTGCTATGGTTCTGGTATTTGTGCCATTGTGTCATGAATTCTTGTGTGATTTTGTGTTTTCTTGATGAGTTCAACTAAGAAACATCATCAGTCTTTCAGGGATGCATATTCTGCTGAATTTGGGTGTATTATGTGGTCGTGGAAAAGTAAAACATTTGCATTCTGTTCCGTGTGTTCGTGTGATATAAACATTTCTCATGGAGGAAGAACTGAATTAATAAATCATATTAAATCCATTAAACACATCTCTGATACCAAAATGAAGGATAGCGGTAGGAAAATTGTTTCATTTCTTACCACTTCTTGAGCTGACATTGATGTAATAGGAGCAGAGCTGATCTTGATGTAATAAGAGCAGAATGTTTGTTCACTTCATTTTTAAATGAACATAATATTCTGTTAGCTGCTGCTGATCATGCTGGTGCCCTTTTTAAGAAAATGTTCTCTGGTCCAGAAATGTGGTTGACGTTGTACAAAGAGTTCACATATTTTCATAGAAATGGCTATAGATTCAAGAAATAAACTCACTAGTTGCATGCAATGTGAACTATTAACTTTAGCTACAGGTGGGTGCAATGACAGTGATGCTAAGAAATTTTGAGGAAAAGCAGGAAAAGATAGTTACTTCGGTGCTGTATATCCCGGCCTTGGTGTGTGATTCAACGGGACATAATATTGGGAGTTTGTTAATTTCACAGTTGGAGTATTACAGAATGACAATTGAAAATTGTGTAGCATTCTGTTCAGACAATGCTGCAGTCATGATTGGAATGAGAAATGGGGTTGCTGCTGTTTTAAGGGAAGCACAGCTATATGTCTTTGTGCTCAGTTGCTCATGTCATTTGATTAACTTGGCTGCTGAGAAAGGTGCAAGCAGTTTGCCTGTTAAGACAGATGCACTTTTAGTCAACGTCTTCTATTATTTAGAAGAAAGCTGCGAGGGGAAGGGACTCCTTAAGAAGTTCCAAGAGCTTCATGACAAGGAAACTAGAAGACATTAAAATGTGTCTGCACAAGATGGCTATCTTTAGGAAAGTGTCTGCTGAGACTGGAGCAGCGGGATCCATTAGTTAGGATCTTTAAAGATGAGGTGTGTGTTAGTGCTCAGTGTGTGTCAAGTAGCTTAACATTATTTACAATCCCAAAAGCTGAGCTTGGTGGTTCTAAAGACCATGGAGTGAGGAAGGCTATCGAGTCATCAAAATTGGTGTTGCCTCCAAGAGATTTGCAGCTGCCACAAAATTTGACACTTCTGTTCTGAAGGACATCATCATTCAAACCATTGAAGAAAAACTGTTTGTTTCTCTCTTCAGGCTTAAACAGGGCATACTGTGATTTCCTGTGTACTGTCATTTCTGTATTTGAGAAACTCAATTCTGCACTTCAGAGTGCTTCTCCTCAAATTCATAAACTGTTAGAACTAATGATGAACCTATTACAGCAGCTTCTTTCCAGGTTTGTTAAACCTAAAGTTATGAAGAGTTCCTTGTTACAGGAAGTTAGGTACTATCTTGTTGAGAATCAGAGAGACAATGATCATCTAGTTATTTGCATTCAGACAATGAATTTGGTGAAGAAACTTAATGATAAAGACAAATCAACATTCTTTGCATCTGTCAGGGCTTACTTCTGCTCTGCATGTGATTATATTATAAACAAATTTCCCCTCAGCGATGAAGTACTGAAGCATGCAAAGGTTGCAGAAGTTTCCAAAATTGAGGATGCCAAGTTTTCTACAGTAGAACATCATTGCTGCCAAGGAAGGGAAGTGAGTCAGCTGAGGACACAGTGAATGTGCTTCAGAGCCAGTTTGTCACTCTGCAGGTTGATGACTCTGCTACTGTTGAGAGCGAGAGCTTGACAGATGATACCACATGGGCTCGCTTGATGAGCATTCGTGGAGCTGATGGTGTTCCTAAATATGATAGGTTATCCGGGCTAGTGCTTTCTGTTTTGTCTCTACTGAACAGCAGTGCTGAGAGTGAGCGTGTGTTCAGCTTGGTGAAGAAGAATCGCAATCACTTCAGGTCCTCCATGTTGATTGAAACTCTGGGATCCATTTCTGTTTTGAAAACAAGAAGCAGTAGTCCATGTTACATGAATACAAGGGTGCTTTGAAAAGTTCTCAGAATGAATAGAAAAAAGGTACTTACATCACTGAAACTTTTTTCAGTGATTTGGTAGTCTCCTTGTAGATTAATGCACTTGGTCCAACGATTTTCCAGTGCCTTGGTCCCATCTTGAAAATTAGTTTCCTCCAGGTGTGCACATAGTTGTCAACTCCAGCTATCAATTCTTCATTTGAAGCGAATCTTTGTCAACCTAGAAAAATTTTCAGTTTTGGGAAGATATGGAAGTCTGATAGTGCCATATCAGGTGAATAAGATGGGTGTGGCATCAATTCATACTTCAGTTCATGCAATTTTGCCATGGCGACAGCATGTGTGCGCGGGCACGCATAGTCTTGATGGAAGATGACGTTCTTCCTTGCTAACCTGGCCTGTTTTTGCGTATCTTTTGTTGCAATTTGTGCAGGAGGTTAGCATAGTATTCTCCAGTAATTGTTTGCCCAGTGGGGAGATAATCTACAAACAGAATCCCCTTCGCGTCCCAGGACACTGATGCCATGACCTTTCCCACCGAAGGAATTGTCTTGGCTCTCTTTGGTGGCAGAGAATCAGCGTGTTTCCATTGCGTTGACTGTTGTTTTGTCTCTGGGGTATAGTGGTGCACCCAAGTTTTATCTGTGGTCGCAAACCAGCGCAAAAAATCTTGTTTGTTTCCACTAAAACGGGCCAAACATTGTTCTGGTATGTCCAGTCTCATGCATTTTTGATTCAGTGTCAGGAGCCACGGCATGCATCTTGCAGATAATTTTTTAAATTCTTCAGTTAATCAGTGATATACCCTTTCAGATGACATCTGGCAAGTGTGACCAGTTTCACGTACTTTCAATCAGCAATCCTCCATGACCACTTTGTGCATTTTTGCAATGATTTCTGGAGTAGTGACACATCTTGGCTGACCACTGCGTGGATCGTCGTCTAAGCTCTTCCGACAAAATTTAAATTCATTCGGCCACTTGGCAACAGTTGAATATGAAGGAGCAGAGTCCCCCAGTGTATTCTGGAAGTCGGCACGAATGTCCTTTGCTTTCATACCTTTCTTTGTGAAGTACGTAATCACTGCTTGAATCTCTATTTTTTTCCATCTTCACAAATCACTACATGGAAACAGCAACAGAGCCATGTCACTGCCATAGCACTCTTCCAGGAGCACTGGAACTTGTTTACAGGCAACAGTCCAATGAATATCACGTGAACAACTCGTTGCTCTAGCGCTGACCTCTCATGGTGATCCCGAGAACTTTTCTAACCACCCTCGTAGTTTTCCTTCAGAATTTCTGAAGAAAATGAAGACAGCTACCCACCTTCATCTCTCCTCTGCAACCTGTGATGGAATATAGCCAGTGCTCTGTGAACTTGAGAAAAATATGTAAATAAGTGTAAATAAATGTTCAGTTTAGTAGTTTTGACAGTGTCGTTCATATAGTGCCTTGCAAGACACATGCAGAAGATCTCATTTTTGTATTGTGTGTGAACTGTTCCCAGTGTTAAGTGACAACAAATGAACACTCGTCAGTGTGTACCTTGCGTGAGTACCTAACTTCAGAGTTTGAAAATAATGATCTTAAGGTGTAGCCTACAAGTTGTGTGTTAACATTATTTGTAATCTCTTTCTATATAGTCTTGTCTCGCTATGTTTGAACAACTTGTGAAGCATGCACACGATAAATTTTTGCGATTTGGGATCTTCTGGATTTCTGTTTTTGAAAGTTGGCAGGTACGTAATAGTGCCCTGTTACGCTTCTGCCTTTTTCCAGTTAATCTGTGAGGATTATTCCTTGGGGATCCAAAAGAATTCACCAGCCTTTGTCCATTGTTTTGACTACCATTTTGACTCTGGCATTTAATGATGGTTCCAGGTTTCATCAGCATTCAGAAATTGGCACAAAAACACTGTCAGACATTGTGTTGTCAGATGTACTTTTTGTTGACTGTGAGCAGTCATGGCACCCACCTTGCACGCAGCTTCTTCATAGCCAGTTCTCCATGGAGAATATTATGCACTTGCTCAGTTGAGATGGCTATCTCCTGAATTTTTATTTGGTCGTCTTACATTACTATATTATGGATTTGGTCAGTGGTGTCCTTTGTGGTGCCTCATTTGGAAGGTGGAAGCACACTTCGTCTTTGGTGCATGACCCAACGTGCTTAACTCCATTAATCCAATAGTATATGGTCTCCAATGATGGTGCAGAATCCAGGCGAACTTTATCCAATTCTGTTTTGATTTGTGGCAGTCCAACCCTTCAAATGAAAATGTTTAATAATTGCACAAAACTCTGTTTTCTCTATTTTCAGTCGCAGTCGACATCCTGACCAATCGAAAGTTCAGATAGCTGTCAACAATGAGCTGCGTGCTGTAGGCCTACATTGTTAAAGTTCTTTATATGATCCTTGGAATAATCAAGCCCAATAGAAATGTTTCATTCTTCCATGGAAATTTACCAGACTTATCAAACCACTCTCGTATATATATTTAATGACAATAAAATGCCTGTAGTAAAATAGTCAATTCATTGATATGTGAGTACGCAAGTGTCAGCTGAAGTTGAAATTTTACCAGCTGTTTACTTCAGGTAATAGGTGATAACTTGCTACTCAATATTATGACATGGCTGTTGTAATCTGATGTAGAGATTACTTTGTTAACTTGACTTACTTTGTTTACTTGACGTGAAACACTAATCGTCCGCCGGCCGCGGTGGTCTCGCGGTTCTAGGTGCTCAGTCCGGAACCGCGCGACTGCTACGGTCGCAGGTTCAAATGTTGCTTCGGGCATGGATGTGTGTGATGTCCTTAGGTTAGTTAGGTTTAAGTAGTTCTAAGTTCTAGGGGACTGATGACCACAGCTGTTAAGTCCCATAGTGCTCAGAGCCATTTGAACCATTTGATTTGAACTAATCGTCCTGAGTTTTTAGAGAGTTCTGTCCATTGACAGAATTGTTTTACACACTGAGCCTTTGGTAAGACTCCTTGTCCTAGTTTTATGTTATGAAACACTTTGAAAACTGCAGAATAATTTGTATTTTATTTAGTTTTTATTACCATGAAATGGAATTGTTTTTATTTTACTGAATTGATAGAGCTTTTACCCAGATTTTAACACATACTAAGCATTAATGATTTCTTCAGCTATTTGAGTGACAAGACATGGTATACATTTGAAAATTACTTAAAAGCATCTTTAGTTGTGCTCTATTCATTAAACTACATAATTTGTGTTATTGTATTGAAAGGAAATTTCAGTTGATAAAACTATGAAATAGTGATACTGAATCACTGGCCAGTACGTACTTTTATGAGGCAAGACATGCAAGTAGGTTACAGTACGCTTGTTCGCCCACTGCTTGAATACTGCTCAGCAGTGTGGGATCCGTACCAGATAGGGTTGATAGAAGAGATAGAGAAGATCCAACGGAGAGCAGTGCACTTCGTTACAGGATCATTTGGTAATCGCGAAAGCATTACGGAGACGATAGATAAACTCCAGTGGAAGACTCTGCAGGAGAGACGCTCAGTAGCCCGGTACGGGCTTTTGTTAAAGTTTCGAGAACATACCTTCACCGAAGAGTCAAGCAGTATATTGCTCCCTCCTACGTATATCTCGCGAAGAGACCGTGAGGATAAAATCAGAGAGATTAGAGCCCACACAGATGGCCGCGAGTGTAGAAATGTATAACCCTAAGACGAGAAAAAGTTACAGTTATGTACTAAAAAAGGGAGTGTGCGAGAATTGTAACGTCGAAATAACAAATTTAAGAGAACGAGTTTCAGGTCTACAATTCTTAGTCAACACTTTAAGAACCGAAATCACCACACTCAAGAATGAAAATCGGGAACTACGGTCGAAGAACAAATCATCCGAAGTGGCACCTGACGAAAGGCACAAATCGTCCGAGTGGACAGAAGTGAGACACAAAGGTAGGACTTTAGCTGGAAAAATGAAAACGAACTTTGCAACAGCAGTTACATTTACGGATAAAAACAAATATGGTGTTCTGCAGTCCAGTGATGGAGTTAAAGACAGTGTAAATTATCCAGACCATTCAAAAGACAATGCGTTGAAAACGAATGGTCACTCTGGGAAAAATGTTGATAAACGGGAAACAACAGGTAAAAAGAACAGTGTGCTTTTTCTAACAGATAGCCATGGCAGGAATTTATCAAATATGTTTCCAGAAATAAATCGAGACTTAGCAGTGACCAGTGTTGTTAAACCTGGAGCGGGAACTAAACACGTTTTAGACGCTTGCATTCAAACAAAATCCACGCAAGAAAATGACTTTGTCGTTTGCATAACGGGATCAAATGATGTTGCGAAAAATGAAGCAGTTGTCTGCGTAAAAGTGCTTCAGAACTTTCTAGAAAAAAATAAATCAAGGAATACAGTTGTTGCTACAGTGCCTCATAGGCACGATCTAATCTATAGTACGTGTGTTAATAAAGAAATTCGAAGAACGAATATTAAAATAAAGAAACTGTGCTCTGAATACGCAAATTGTGCTGTGGTCGATATAAGTAAACTTAAGCGTAACCTTCACACCAGACACGGGCGCAACCTAAATTATGAAGGGAGAAAGTTTGTGTGCGATCGTGTCAATGAAATAATTAAAGAAAGACTCACACGGAATAAAACGATCTACGAAAGTAGCGGTTTGAGTAATACCTGGAATGTACGTCATTTTTTAGTATAAAAGTCTGTGAATCGGCAGGTAATAAACCTCCTGTACTTGAACTAGGTGCTAAAAGCGACATTCGAATGAGAGTGTGTTCTCAGACAATAAACAATAAAGATAAATCTGTTACTGTGATGCAAACGAACATTCGCTGCATTAGGAACAAAGTATTACAATTAGAACATTTGTGCAGTATTGAAAACGTTGATGTTGTTTGTATCTCAGAACATTGGCTGACAGACGATCAAGTACAATATTTTGTTCCTCAGGGGTATGCTGTTGGAGACATTATGTGTAGAAGTGAAAGAAAGAATGGAGGTGCCCTAATATTTGTTAAAGATTGTATAATGTTTACTAAAATAGATGTTAGCTCTTACTGTGCAGAACTAGATGGAGAATTTAGCTGTATAAGACTAAACGTAGAGAATACCATAATTGTTAGCTTATATAGATCACCAGGAGGAGATGTAAATACATTTTTCGAAAGATTTGAGCTGCTTATGAGGAAAATACTAAAATCTAACATAAAACTAATTATCTGTGGCGATTTCAACATTGAAATGGCCAACAGTGATGAACATGTTACTAGAACGTTTTTTAATATCTTAAGATCACTAAATTTACAATGTACAAATTACACACCAACACGGGATAAGGCGTGCTTAGATAATATTATAGTAAATTTTTCTAGAGATATGTACGACGTCAGACTTGCCAGTGGAGCCCTAGCTGATCATGAACCATTGATTTTAACATTCTCCTGTGATCAGTTGCCTAAATCAGACAAATCAGTCAGAATCAAGTCTAATGCCACATGGGTAAGAGGGCAGAAAGATGAATATATTAATTTATTTATTGACAGAATATCTTATGTTAACTGGGACTTTGTATACAACACACAACCTGGAAAGGGTGCTGGTGAAATGGTGTTCAACAAATTCCTGGAAATACTCATAGAGTTATGGTACTCCTGCTCACCATTAATCAAAAGTAGCCCTAAACATAAACAGAAAAACAAACAGCTAAAATGGTATACAGATGAGCTAGCTTTCACTAGGGAGGAGGTGCTCAGACTGTACAGAATATATAAAAATTCTTGTAAACAAGGACCTGAGCTAGATAATACTTCTTATAGAGCTTATCTAAAATGTAAAAAAATCTACAAAGACAAACTGTCCTTGGCCAAAAAACAAGCATGTGAACATTACATTGAAAGTGCTCCCAACAAATGTAAAGCAGCATGGGATATCATCAACCAATATAATTCACAAACCCATACACAAGATGCAATGCTGGTCCCAGAAGAAGTAAATAATTACTTCCTAACCTCAGTGAGTGAGCTGAAAAACAAAATCAAGCAAAATGGCACTTGTGCACTAGATCATCTTTGTGCTGTGCCCCATAGTATGTATACTTTCCACTGGAATGTTGTCACCCCAGAGGATATTGTAAAAGCTGTGGCAAGGTTCACCAACTCCAAAAGCATGGACTGTTATTGGTTTTCCAATTATCTAATGAAAAAAATAATACACCTTATCTGTCAACCTCTTTCTTTTATTTTTAATATGTGTTTAGAATCTGGAGTTTTCCCAGATGCACTCAAAACTGCTGAAGTAATACCGGTCTTTAAAAAGGGAGATAAGCATCTGCCCCAAAACTATCTACCAGTTTCTATTGTCCCAATTTTTTCTAAAGTTTTTGAATATGTAATGTACAGTCAACTAAATAACTATTTTGATAAGCATGATCTCCTCTCCAACAGACAATTTCCATATCAGCATGGTAAAAACACCACTACTGCTGTCACTGAAGTTGTTAACCAGGTGTTAACTGCATTCGAAAATAAGGATCTAGTGTCAGTCGTACTGTGCGATCTTAGCAAAGCCTTCGACTGCATACCATCTAACACCCTACTTGCAAAACTGGAATTTTATGGCATACACAAACCATCTTTGGATGTAATCGAATCATACTTAAGTAACAGGAGACAGTATGTATCAATTAAAAATAGATGCTCCTCACTGAAGGAAGTTCGGAGTGGAGTGCCTCAGGGCTCGGTCCTAGGTCCTTTTCTGTTTATCATTGCAATTAGTGACTTACCTTACCATGTAGGAGCAAATTCAGTTGTGTGTTATGCAGATGATACACCGTTGCTCAATACACACCATGACACAACAGAACTGCATCAGGCAACACAGGAAAAACTAGAACTAGTAATGGATTGGTTTTCTTCTAATGAACTCCTGTGTAATCCTGATAAAACACAAGAGCTAATTCTGGGTTTAACTACAGCTGTTGAAAGCAAATCAATAAAATTATTAGGATTCCACATTGACTCAAAATTAAACTGGGAGGAACACATTAGCCATATCTGCAAGAGAATAGCAAGAGTGTGTTACCTCATCTGGAGACTGACAGATATAGTCACTGATGAGTATCTAAAGGTGGTATATTTTGGCCTCTTTCAGTCACACATTTCCTACGGCATATTGTTATGGGGACATTCTTGCTTTGTCAGTGAAATTCTGAAAATTCAAAAAAAAGTAATCAGAATAATAAGCAAAGCTAAGCCCAAGGAACACTGCCATCCCCTCTTTATCAAGCACATGATATTAACTGTGGTGAATCTATACATCTACACAGCCCTGCTTTATGTCAAAAGCAACTTAAATGAGTTCGAGACCAGAGAGAACGTACATCCCCACAACACCAGAGGCAAACTGGACTTTGACATACCAAGACACAGACTCACAAAGACTGCAAACTCACACAAAATAATGAGTTTAAAACTCTTCAATAAACTTCCAGCATCTGCTCGGTCACTGACCAATAATATTTTCAAACGTAAGGTTTATGACTGGCTTCTCAAACACCCATTTTATAAGATAACAGAATATTTTGAAATAAGCATTGACATTAGTATATAAGAATATTCCTAAAAGAAAAGGAATTAAATTGTAAAAACTTTACTGTAAAGTTGTTGTTAATTGTATATTTAATGTTCAGACCTATTCCGCTGTAAGTGGTCAATGGTGAATAAACTGAACACAAACAGTCCTTCTTTCCACAAACAATACGAGACTGGAATAGAAGGGAGAACCAATAGAAGTACTCAGGGTACCCTCCGCCACACACCGTCGGGTGAATTGCGGAGTATGGATGTAGATGTAGATGTACTATTTCAGATGAACATTGTCATCACAAATGTGCCAGTGTGACATGATTTACCACTGTGGTCATGTGTAAACAAAGAGATTCGACACTACAATTCCGAGCTAAAGATAACTGTGTGATAAATTTAGCCATGTACATTTGATAGACTTAAGTAAGATGGGTCGTGATGAACACACAAAACACAGATTCCACTTAAACAGGAAAGGGAAGGCCAAGCTAGTTTCCCACATAAGCAAACTGTGTGAGAAAGACAGTGTGGAGAAAGCTCCAATTGCTCTGGGCTACAACCATGAGACTTTTTTAGAATAGAGGACGACAATAATAGTTTTCAGGGATGTATTTTGGATATGACTGAGTCATGTTCAAGCAAAGAAAAGCCAGGCTGTGAAATAAGTGATCAGTCATTGTAGGACAGTTCTAAAAAACCAGTGTATGCAAAATGTCGTAAAAAGTGTAACTCAAACTTTTGTATCCCGACTGGAAGGTGGCGTGTGGGTCTGCTCCTGAAAACTGAAAGGTTGGTCGAATGAAGTAAGCGAGTAGGTGAGGTAGAACACTTGGCGCTACAGTGTGAACTAAAATCGCCTTTACTTAACTTTGCATACAAGTAGTGGTTTGCCCACTGTGAAATAGAAACAATGTTGCTAGGTCGTCTCCTAGGAATCAAATGGGTAGAATCTGCAGCAGCACTCGTAGAGATGAACAGCGCCTGCTAGAAGGCACTGTCATCGGTGTCTCGTAGTTCCAACTTATGAACTTGCACCTACGCCATGGCATCGTTGCTATCAATACCACACAAACAATTTTGATTCGTGCAAGATAGTAAATAAACAAGAAGGGATAACACCCTTAAAGGTAATGCACGTAAATGAGCAATATCTCGGAAACAAACTAGACATACTACAAATATTCATAGAGGAACACTTGTCACATGTACTAGTAATGACAGAACATGGTCTAAAATGCAGTGAAATAATATATTATAGATTAGAAGGTTACGTACTAGCAAATAGTTATTGTAGGCAAAACCATAAAGGTGGTGGTGCGGCAGTTTATGTTAATAAGGATATAGAAGGTAAAAAAAAATTTCCTTTCTTGAACACCACACCAAAGAAGGATCAATTGAAATGGCAGGTATTGTACTCCACAGTAACGATCTTAAGTTACCAAAGCATAAAGTGATTGGCGTATATAGGCCACCAAATGCTGATATAATGCTGTTAATGGATAAATTTAGTAGTGTTGTTGGTCAGGCCAGTTCTAATGACCTTACCATATTAGGTGGGTTTAATATAGATGCAAACTCAAATAGTATAGTAAACTGGAAACTTAGTGATGTACTGACCTAATACAATCTTGTAAATATAGTGAACTCTGCCACCAGAGTAACAGACACATGTTCCACTAGAGTAGATTAGGCCATAATCAACAAAGATGTTATAGATAAGGTAAATTACACTAACTTAGGTTTTCTTTATTCTGACCAATTGTGTAAGGCAATAGAATACATAAATTCATTCGTGCCTAAAATAACAAAAATTGTGCTACAGAAATGAATGCTGAATACCTCTTAAAGACAAACTAGCAAATGAGAAATGGGATTCTGTGTACCAGGTAAAAGGGTAGGATGAGAAATGGAATGAATTCTACTCAACCCTACTGCATCATTATGAATATAGTTGTCCTTCAGAGAAATTCAGAAGGTAGTTAAACACTGTCAAAATGGAAGTCATCCTAGACAAAAACTCCCACCAAATCTGATTAGGCTCAGGCAGCAAGTACATGATCTAAACCAGCTTTATAAAGCTACTACTATGCAGGTTTTCAAGGAAAAATAGAATAGGGCCAAGCAAACTTTTAAAACTGAAATTGTTAACCTAAGGAGACAGATTAACAGCAAAACAATAGAACAGTTTGACAACATAACCAAAGTATCTTGGAAGCTGATTGACAAATACCGGAAAGGTCCCAACAAGAACATGGAACCACTCGGCGTAAGACATGATGGTAACATTATAAAAAACACAGATACTGTATGTAATATTTTTAATAACTACTACATTTCTGGCAAACAATCAACCCATATTATAGATTCACAGGTAGAGACCGGATGCCATCTGACCTAGGGTACCGAATTTGAATTTGTGGAAGTGAATGAGCAGGAGGTTCGCAGGGCAATGTACATGCTAAAGAAAAAATTTTCATCTGGATGGGATGGCGTATCCAGTGCTATTATTAAAGTGTGCTTAAAAGAAATCTTTAAACCTCTTACTCACCTTATTAATTGCAGCACTTGAGAAACCACGTATCCAACGGTTCAAAAAATGAGTGTAGTGAAACCAGTGTATAAAAAGGGAAGTAAGGAAGATGTCACCAACTATAGTCCAATATCATTAATTCTCACTTTTAGTAAGATATTCGAAAGCATTATCCTTTGTCAGCTAAGTGCCTTTTTCACAAAACATAAACTGCTTGTAGATTCGCAACGTGGCTTTAGAAAAGAGCTAAGTACAACACAGCAGCTACGCAGTTCATCCATGAAGTTTACTGTCTGTTGGACTGTAAGATGCAGACTGCAGGTATATTTTTGGACCTGACGAGCATTTGATACGGTAAACCATTGGGTACTTCTTAAAAAGCTTAAATCTTACAGTATTAGGGATCAAGCCATGAATCTTCTAACCACATACCTGCTGAGTTGTAAGCAAGGCACTAAATTGTCATACAAACTAGATAGTAAAATCTTGAACTCCCAGTCCACCAGTGAACCTGTATTACAAGGTGTACCACAGGGCTCAATCCTTGGACCCTTTCCCTTCCTTATATATATTAATGACATTGCACAACCCATTAACTCCCATATTGTAAGCTATGTAGATGACAGGCCAATCTTATTATATGGAAGTGAATCTAATAAGCTAGAATCTCGTGCTACTAGTGTTGGAATAGAAGTAACAAAATACTTCAATGACCAGGGACTCAAGGTGTATGTCACCAAATCTCAACTACTGACATTTAAAACAGGCAGTTCTCACAACAACAATATGAATAGTGTGTGTAATATCTCTGCAACAGAAAATGGTAACTGTAAATTCCTGAGTGTGTACGTTGATGAAAATTCGGGGTGGATATACCACATTAATTATGTATACAGAAAAGTCAGTAGTGCCTTATATTTCCTCAGCCAGCTCGCAAAGATAGTTCCTAGCCAAGCACTGAAATTGGTGTATTATGGGACACTTTACCCCTTTTTCAGTTACGGAATTGAACTCTGGGGCTGTGCAGCTGATGTACATTTAAAAAGACTACTACTACAGAAAAGAGCAATAAGACATATACATGGGATGGGGCATAGAGATTCATGTTGTGAAGTGTTTGTGCAGCACAAATATCTGATATTCTCTGTACATCTTCAAAATAGTTGTATTTTTTATAAGTCAACCAACAGAAGCTATCAAGGGCAGTGATGTACATGATCACAACACTAGAACAAAGTGTAACTATTTCCGTAACAGAACAACGTTAAAAATGACTGACAGAAGTCCATATATAAATGGTTTGATTGGGTATAACGAGCTACCAAACGCTCTAAGGACGTACACAGGAAATGTTTTTAAAACAAAATTAAAATTGTTTCTAATAGAAAAATGTTTATATTCTTTCAACAAATTTTAAGATAGTGATTGTAACATGAGGTATTAGCGTATCAGTTGTAATGTGATAAATGTAAACAATAGACATAACAAGCAACAGCTACAGAATAGAGTGTATTTTATAAGTGTAAATATAACCATAGTGTTAAGTCTGATGTTTGCAAAAGCCATCATTATGATGGCTCCACACAAAGAAAATGTAAATAAATAAATAAATAAATAAATACTGATGATAGGTGTGGTGTTTTTGTATATGTTTGTTGGCAGTACTGATATTTCACCTCCTAAAGGCAAGTACTGGCCAGAGATTCTGTTTCATCATTTTATAGAATGTTGTATTATATTTTATTTATTTTCTTTCAAATACTGAGCTTAAAAAAGAGAGAGACTAGGTACTCGGCAAGAGATATTTTTCTGGATTCATTGCTTTGTTTTGACAATGATAAGTATGTGTGAGACAATTGGGTGCAATATAACATGATATGTTTACCTACTTAGAAGACGCGCTCATTGTAGTTAGACATTCACATAGGTTTGCAAATTGTTTGCACTAAAAGTCGTCCTTTTCATGTCCATTCTTAGTTTAAACTATTTTTGCTCCAGTTATGTTGCATAATAAAAAGATTGACTAAAGGTGTGCGTAGGACACCCCTATTCAGAAGTATCATTGGTTGAACAGAATGCCTCTCATGTATATATTATAACTGCATTTCCTTCTGCCACTTTGCATTGGTGTTTAACCCTTTCTTGGCGAAGGGCATACGTTTATGCTCAGCAGGTGGAACGACGATATTACGGAAAGGATAGATTGCTACTCACCATGTGGAAGAGATGACGAGTCATGACAGATACACAGAGAGACTGCCATACATAGAGCTTTTGGCCAAAAGGCATCCTTTTGCTGTAGAAAACACACGTACGTTCATGTAAGCACAACTCTTGCACATGATCACTGTCTCTGGCCACAGAGACTGGACTCGGCAGGTTGAAACAGTGATTATGTGTGCGTGAGTTGTGCTTGCATGAATGTGTGTGTGTTTTCCACTGTAGTATGAGGTCTTTTCACCAAAAGCTCCATGTATAGCAGCCTTTTGTGTGCCTGTCTGCAACTCAGCATCTCCTATGTGTAGCGAGTAGCAATCTATCATTTTCATGATATTGTAACTATTCCACCCTGGATTTTCCACTTTTTGATTTTCCACTTTTTGATTTTCCACTGCTTGATTTTCCACTGCTTGATTTTACCCAATGGCAAATAGATATGATAATGCTTGTTGTAGCTTGGACAGTAGTCCCACCTGTGGGGAGCCCGGCCGCCTGGTGCAAGTCTTTTTATTTGACACCATTTCGGCAAGTCACGTGTCGGTGAGGATGGAGTGATGGTGAAGACAGCACAATACTCAGTCAATGAGCAGAGAAAAGCTCTGACCCAATCAGGAATCAAACCCGGGTCCCAAGTATGCTCTTGTTTATAAAAGCTCTATAGCTTTTACCTGCCCGTTTCCTTTCTGCTTATCAGTCGATCGAATAGATACAATTTGATTTCCTAATGTACACAAGACAAGCGTTCGCCACCCCCCCCCCCCTCTCTCTCTCTCTCTCTCTCTCTCTCTCTCTCTCTCTCTCTCTCTCTCTCTCTCTCTAGGGGACACTTGTAGTCCCTCAGCAGCACTGAAAGCCACATGGAACAGGTAACAGCACACATGGCCCAGTAACTGTAATTGGACTTCCTAATTTAAAAAGTACGCATGATACAATAGTATATAATGTGAAAGGGTATGTATTAGCCTACCAGTTTCTCAGCAACACTTGCTGCCATGGGGCGCACAGAATGGTGAGAGATTTTGGCGTCTACCATAGGAGCTGTTCACTTTAAAACTTTATATATTGAAACGTGTTTGATATTAATGAGATTTGGTAGTGTAAATCTCAAGTTACAGGATTTGTCAGTCACAAATAAGAAAGCTCATACCATTTTTCTAAACTAATTTTTCCCAGCCAACGATGACATTATAACAGAAAGGATTAGTTTTGACATTCTCTTTCATGGTTATCAAAAACTGCTATCACAGTCGCTGTTCAGTTCAATACTGATTTTATAAACAATATGATTGAAGAGTAGTTTTTTGCGTGTTGGAATGTGTGATCAGCTGACAGTGGACATAGCCTGCAACAATTGCAAGACTGAGCCCACCGTGTGCTGCTGTGACAGACAGTATCTTTGCCCCCCTTCAGCAGGTCATGTAAGTAGGACACTTGGCCCTTGCAGCTACAAAAGTGTTAACATCTCCATTAGCAATGGAGTGTTCCCAGTAGGTGTCAAGAGTTGTACAGTGTGTTATTAATATTTTTGCATAAGATTTAAGATACACACCTGCACAACATAGTCATACTCACCTTTAGACTTGATATTTAATTTTCATAGTTATATGAACAATTTAAAAGAATACTGCAGGAGAACTTGGATCAAAAGGGTTACTGGCATATTCTGTGTGTGCGTATGAATCTCTGACCATATCTCTGCAACTAGATTTCACAGACTTTACACCACAGTTTAGACAGATAACTATACTTGTCAACTTCAGTAGTTTTCTCTTTAAAATGACTGTCTGCTGTATATTTCCCAGAAGCCATTTATAGGCACCATAAAACTAAAATCTGAATACAAATGGAAACTGAGGCTAAAAATTCTTTGAATATTCATCATATACATGTAATGAATTAAAAAAGAAACCATTTCAAAGTAGGCTATGGCTTAAATGCATTCATTTGAAGCTTTTCAGTGTCAAGTGATTAGCATTTATTTGCATGCTCTGCTTCGTATTGCAGCAGGCAGCCGGTGGCACTGCCTGTGAAAGCTCCGGCCAGTGGTCTCCCACAACCAGATCAGTGGCTCGGTGCCGTAGTGGAAGCAGTGGCCCCATCGACACCTCCGCGGCGCGCTCCACCCCTCCAGCACCTGCGCGCCCACTCTCTGGGTTCGGCTGATGTCTTCTCTTCTGGCACACGTCGAGATCCATTTGATGCCGAATGGGCAGCTCCACCATCTGCGACACGGGAGCATCGAGCCACAAATCCGTTTGCTGTGCAGCTATAATTGTGGACATATTTTGCAGACTTCCCTGGTTGCTGCTTTGTGTGATAACTATTTTGGATGTTGCTACATAACCTTCCCCAGTCAAGTGACAGTCTGAGTTCAAAATTCAGTATATAGTTACAGGCATTGTACTAGAGGACATTTTATTAATATGACTCCTCCTCCACCATTTTCTGACCCTCCCCCCTTTTTTCCCTGAATGACAGATAACAAGAATACTATTATCTCCTTTGAAAAGCCTTAGATTTTATTTTATTTAATTCTTTCGTTATACTGTGTCAGGCAAGTGAAGAAAAAATGTGAAGAATTTTTTGTGTACTTTGTTGCTTTTTGTTTAAAGTCATCTTATTTAATGCCCCACAATTTCATGTTATTGATGTTATAGTGTTCACTTTTGTGTTGTCATGCCCAAGTACGCCTCACCCATAAATCTCAGTTGATGGAATGCAGTTCGTGATATATCTGTTTGTATTAGAGGTAAAATAGTTTTTATAGCTGACGCGGTGTACCAGTGTCGTAACATAAAAGCACACTACTTTTTTTCCTGTCTGTAAATCAGAATAACTTGGTTGAAGGTTCTCAAGTATGACTGTTATCAGAAATTCTGTAAGATGACAAACATTGTGATGTAGTATTTATTCCTTAAAAAGGCTGTGTTTTTTGCTTTGCAGTAGAATTCAGGGCCTGCTCTTAGTTTTATGGGAGATGTTCATTTGTCCGTGTTGTAATCATGCTTAGTATCCAGTTGACAGACTGAGGAAAGGTGTGGGGTTTCATACGGAGTGACTTCACAACTAGTTTATTTTCTTTTTTTTTTAATTTTTCCATAGTTTGTGCATGGTAGTGTGTGAAGGTCAATGGGAGGGACAAAGTGCTCTTCAGAAAAATTTCAATATGGTGGTCTCACAGTCACCCGCTATGAAATAGTGACTGAAATATGTTTCTTCCATTAATGCCACTTAATTCCATGATGTATCAAGTGAAAAAGTTTGGGTAATTATTGACATTATGAATTTGTCCCATTTTTCAGTTGCTTGCTGTATGTTAATGAAAGAATGTTATCTGTGAGACTGGTAATAAGGATTTGAAATAGGGAGGACACAGTACTGTTACTTGAAGTACTATTCATGTTTCTGAAAAGTTATTGACATGATATGTCAAATTGTTGCCAGTTTTTGCCTCCTGACCACTGCTGGTGCTGCTATTTTTTTCTGACTGAATTGTATGAAAGGTCTTAACTGGTGCTTATGGTACTGATTCTTCTGTTTAGAAGCCTGTTTTTCATATTGTATTGGTTGTGAGCCATGAAGCAACTCTGTTTTTTTATATTGATTCAAAGTCTCTAAACATGTACTTAAATGTTGTGAAAGAATATCTGGGAACATTTGTGTGTGTGTGTGTGTGTGTGTGTGTGAAAGAGAGTGCAAATTTTGTTTATCTCTATATGAAAGGAATCAAGAACAGGTGATAAAAAGTATATGGTGTACTGCCAAATAGTACGTTTACACATACTCATGTAAATTCTAGAAATACCTAATACGTAATCTAGATCTTCAGTTTTAACAACAAATATGTAAATAATCAATGATGTTACAGTATTAAATGAACACATGAAATATGTGTAGTGAGAAACTTTCCTATTTATCAAACAATACTTCTATCTCACATTTTCTCACAATTGATACCACAAATACACACACATTAGCTTAAACGGATGTGGTTTGCACGAAACAAGCACAAAATAGGTAACTGCTTTTGGAGTCAAATTTCTAATGTGCATGCAGAGACAGTAGTGATTTTCCTGCTGTCACAAGATATGCTTGATTAATTCAATTCATTTGGTCTGTTATGTAGAATGCGCTTCTCTGCCTCGAAAGCCGTCACTCCTACTAAGGAGTTACCAGATCATGCTTTCCAGGTTGAACCTAGTTTTAGTTTCCCCATAAGTTTCTCCCAGTATTTCCCAATCTCTGAAGGCAATCACACAACAAGACAAGCAAATTTGATAAGAAAAAATAATTGTGACAGTGGCAACAGACTGTTTAGTTCTTTTTCTTTTCTCTGTTTCTTTCATAAATCAATGCAAGTGGAAGCTAAAAATGTGACCTAGCTATTTACTGAACCTTACAACTGTCATTAGATCTGTGACATGTTCGATAAAATATTGCGAAATTGGAAACCACCTTTTTAAAAGACAGTTTTCAAAGGATTTCACAGTCTCAGCTAACTGAAGCTACATGTTGATGCTTAGAAATTACTCGTTGGTCTCTGTTATGTAGTTTCTGAATGGAGAGCCAGAATAACTAGTGTATGCAGTGGAGAGGTCGAAGAGGGGGCAAATGCTGGCTATATTCCTTGAAATATTAAGCACAAAGAAAATTTTAACTTATTACAACTAGCTTGTAGACAATTTGTTGTGTTAAATATGACTCAGAGTTTAGAAATGTTTAATTGTACCATTCCCAGGAGGGTGTGATGAGGCACCAACCTGATTAATTATGTACTTAAATTGTACTTACCTGTTAGATATTCATCAGTATTTGGTGCAGAAGAGATATTTTTTGAATATTCCTGTGGTCGGTGGGACCAGCACTGGCTAAGGTGCGGCCTCGCAAGCCGCCCCAGCCCTGCTTCTTGTCGTTCGTTATATTTGTGCTCGCTAACATAGAAAATATATCATATTGCGAGGTAAACTGGTGTTGATTACATATATTTATCCTCTGTCCCTCACTTTCAGAGTTCTCTTACAGTGGAGAAGCAGCAGAGACGCAGCAGCAGTGTTGCCCTTGTCCCAGTTTAAGACTGGAAATGAAATCAGTGACAGCAGACTTGCCTGGTTTTTGGACAGAGAGGAAGAGGGCAGCAGGTTACGTATTGGTGTCTGTGTAATATGTTTACAACTGTTGTGAATAGAATGAAGCAAAAATACAGTATACACTGACAGAAAAAAATCGCAACATCAAAAAATAATTTATGCAGAGTAATGAAATTTTGTGAAGATGAATACGCTTGTCTAGGTAACATATTTAAGTGTTTAATATTGCAAGATCACAGGTTAATGTAAGCGCGAGAGAGACCATTGCAAATGTGAATGGTGATTGAGTGTCGACACTCTGTACAGAATTTGGGTTACAAAAGCAGTATGTGGGAGAGTTTTATCCAGTTGGAACTCCCCAACCCCACAACTGGTATGCTGTTCATGAGTTCCAGCACAAGAAGCCAAATCACCAGACTCACATACAAATTTGCTGTCAGGGTGTGTAGGACAACAATGAGAGCGCTACTGTGTCATTCAAAATTGCACCACGGTCCACAACTCCAGTTGTAGGTCCCATGTGTCTAGCATGCAGACAGTTTGCTTGCAGGCCCTCAACTGGGCTCTTCCTAACCAAGACACAGCCATCACTGGCACCAAGGCAGAACTATCTTTCATCAGAAAACACAGCAGACCTCCATCCTGTCCGCCAGTGTGCTCTCACTTGACACCACTGAAGTTGCAAATGTGATGGGATTTGGGGTCAGTGGAGTGCATGTTCCATGGCGCCTGGCTTAGAGCTGTCCTTGAAATAACTAATTTGTAACAGTCTGCTGTGTCTGCTGCTCAAATTGCTGCTGCAGATGTAGTGTGCTGCACCATAGCCACACACCAAACACAATAGTCTTTCTCTCAGTAGTGGCTGTCTGGAGCCTGGCCTTCTTGCTTCTGTACATTCCCATACCCACTACTGCCAGCAGTCACATACAGTGGTCACCTTCCTGCCAAGTATTTCTGCAATACAGCAGAAGGAATGTCCAGCTTCTCATAGCCCTTTTACACAACCTCATTCAAACTTGAAGTGTTGATAATGACTTCTTTGTCACCTTAAAGAAATTCTTACATCAGCTCACCCTGTCCAATCTCACAGGTAACTTAATGCTCACAACTGTTACAGCGTGCATTTAAAGCAAACGTGATTTGCATCCTCACATAGTGGCACGACTAGCGCTACTCTTACATGAGAGGTACGAAATCTGGTTATACAACAGTCTTTCAGGTGTAGAAACACACCTACCACTTTCTGTATATGTTGCACAGCTGCTTTTTGTAGTTACGATATTTTTTTCCCTGTCAGTGTAGTTCATCACACACCCTCCCCCCCCTTCTTTTACCCAAATCTTGCAGAGTCTGAAGATTCAGGAACATACTGACAAGATGGGGGAGAAAAGTGTAAGTTAAGACAATCATCCTCACAGGGGTAGTCATGGGGGTCAGGAACTATGTTGGTAAGGAGTATCAGGTAACTATAATTTTTAAACAAAAGGCAAGGCTTGGTGATATGACATGTGATTAAGGATCTCTGGGCAAAGCTAATCATGTAGTGGTTATTAAGGGAATAGGGAATAGGGAATAGTTTGAATCATAATGTCAACTATGCAACTGAGGATGACATTAGGCACAGTGTTGGGAACACTAATGTAAAAACTGCATCTCTGTGTGAGCGATATGGCAGCCCATGGATGAAGTGTAATGTTGGATGTGTAAATGCAAAGCTTCAGGAGTTTCTCAGCAGAGTGGCCTGATTACATCTGAGTGTGATTGAAGCATAGCGCGTGAACGGTTACACCACAGACAGCGCTCACTGTGGCACCAGGGAAAGGGGGGAGGGGGTGATAGCTTGAACAGCACAAAGGCTAACATTTGGACAATAACATATGGAAATACTATCTCACTGGTAAATATCGATTATTTTACAACCACATAGTTTCATTGTATGAAATTGTTTTTACCCAGAATACAAAGAGCATTAAAAAGAAGTGTGTTCTTTTGCTGAAAACTCAATTTATTGTTAAAGAGGCAGTGCAAGATTGACAATGAGTGAACAATAAAGTTACACTTCAGTACCAATCTGAAGCACTATTTGCACCAAAAACTCTCCCTCTTTTTGTTGTTAGTGGCTACATGATAGACCCCATGGAATTTCATGCCTTCTGAGGAACATTAATAAATAATATAAAATGATCAGAAACAGTTTAAAAAATGTGTACATCAGTGATGGATCTGCATCACAGATAAAAACAGAAATTCTCATGAATTATAAAAAAGGGTTTTTTGGAGTAAAGTAGAGTGGCATTTTGCTGCCAGCAGTCATGGAAAAAGTTGATGTGATGGTGTATGTTTAACAACATTGTACCTTACAGCCAAAACAAGTCCCAAAGGCCACCTTATGCCTGTCACGTTTAGAAGAAGACTGCTTTATTTTTTCTGAAGTAATTTCAGGTATCAAATATCAGCGTGTCAGTCAGGCGCAAGTACTAGAAACTGAAACTGAGGTAAAATAATGTTGCACCTATGGCATGAAAATCAAACACACAAGGGGGAGATATTGTTTCATTTTGATAGACTCAGAATCACTGCAAGTTTTTAGAGTTTTTGAATGAAAATGGTACTTTCAAACACCTGTATTCATACAGGCAGATTGGGGGTTTATTTTGTTGAAGGGATTGTATTATACACCAACACTGCTACGAGACAAGATGAGAAACTTGTGTATAGGTGCTGTTGTTGGAAGGAGGGGGGGGGGGGGGGGGGGGGACAACAACGACCAAGGAAAATAGTGATTGCTTAATACAGTTTATGTAGCATTCTGGACCTTATAACTCCTTTCACTGGCCATGATGATATGTTGTTGTTGTTGTCTTCAGTCCTGAGACTGGTTTGATGCAGCTCTCCATGCTACTATATCCTGTGCAAGCTTTTTCATCTCCCAGTACCTACTGCAGCCTACATCCTTCTGAATCTGCTTAGTGTATTCATCTCTTGGTCTCGCTCTACGATTTTTACCCTCCACGCTGCCCTCCAATACTAAATTTGTGATCCCTTGATGCCTCAGAACATGTCCTACCAACCGATCCCTTCTTCTGGTCAAGTTGTGCCACAAATTTCTCTTCTCCCCAATCCTATTCAATACTTCCTCATTAGTTATATGATCTACCCATCTAATCTTCTGCATTCTTCTGTAGCACCACATTTCGAAAGCTTCTATTCTCTTCTTGTCCAAACTATTTATCGTCCATGTTTCACTTCCATACATGGCTACACTCCATACGAATGCTTTCAAAAATGACTTCCTGACACTTAAATCAATACTGGATGTTAACAAATTTCTCTTCTTCAGAAACGCTTTCCTTGCCATTGCCAGCCTACATTTTATATCCTCTCTACTTTGACCATCATCAGTTATTTTGCTCCCCAAATAGCAAAACTCCTTTACTACTTTAAGTGCCTCATTTCCTAATCTAATTCCCTCAGCGTCACCCGACTTAATTAGACTACATTCCATTATCCTTGTTTTGCTTTCGTTGATGTTCATCTTATATCCTCCTTTCAAGACACTGTCCATTCCATTCAACTGCTCTTCCAAGTCCTTTGCTGTCTCTGACAGAATTACAATGTCGTCGACGAACCTCAAAGTTTTTATTTCTTCTCCATGGATTTTAATACCTACTCCGAATTTTTCTTTTGTTTCCTTTACTGCTTGCTCAATATACAGATTGAACAACATCGGGGAGAGGCTACAACCCTGTCTTACTCCCTTCCCAACCACTGCTTCCCTTTCATGTCCCTCGACTCTTATAACTGCTATCTGGTTTCTGTACAAATTGTAAATAGCCTTTCGCTCCCTGTATTTTACCCCTGCCACCTTTAGAATTTGAAAGAGAGTATTCCAGTCAACATTGTCAAAAGCTTTCTCTAAGTCTACAAATGGTAGAAACGTAGGTTTGCCTTTCCTTAATCTTTCTTCTAAGATAAGTCGTAAGGTCAGTATTGCCTCACGTGTTCCAGTGTTTCTACGGAATCCAAACTGATCTTCCCCGAGGTTGGCTTCTACTAGTTTTTCCATTCGTCTGTAAAGAATTCGTGTTAGTATTTTGCAGCTGTGACTTATTAAGCTGATAGTTCGGTAATTTTCACATCTGTCAACACCTGCTTTCTTTGGGATTGGAATTATTATATTCTTCTTGAAGTCTGAGGGTATTTTGCCTGTTTCATACATCTTGCTCACCAGATGGTAGAGTTTTGTCAGGACTGGCTCTCCCACGGCCGTCAGTAGTTCCAATGGAATATTGTCTACTGCGGGGGCCTTGTTTCGACTCAGGTCTTTCAGTGCTCTGTCAAACTCTCCACGCAGTATCGTATCTCCCATTTCATCTTCATCTACATCCTCTTCCATTTCCATAATATTGTCCTCAAGTACATCGCCCTTGTATAGACCTTCTATATACTCCTTCCACCTTTCTGCTTTCCTTTCTTTGCTTAGAACTGGGTTTCCATCTGAGCTCTTGATATTCATACAAGTCGTTCTCTTATCTCCAAAGGTCTCTTTAATTTTCCTGTAGGTGGTATCTATCTTACCCCTAGTGAGATAGGCCTCTACATCCTTACATTTGTCCTCTAGCCATCCCTACTTAGCCATTTTGCACTTCCTGTCGATCTCATTTTTGAGACGTTTGTATTCCTTTTTGCCTGTTTCACTTACTGCATTTTTATATTTTCTCCTTTCATCAATTAAATTCAATATTTCTTCTGTTACCCAAGGATATGTATTGGATCAAATTAGAGAACCTAAACATAATAATACTTCCCAAAACTCAGCTGGATGTCATTGTAGCCTCATTGAAAGAATAACAGTGTATGACAAAGCACTCGGATGGAAAATATCTAAAGTGCATCTAAAATGCAGTCTGGCCGGAGTTGGTAGTCATGTGTGCGTGAGGTGTGCTTACTTGTGTGAATTAATGGTGTTTGTATCTCTTTTTTTTTTTTGACAAAGGCTGTGGCTGTAAGCTTTATGTGCAAGTGTCTTTTAGTTGTGCCTGCCTGCAACTTAACTTATAATCTCTGCGGTAAGTAGCAATGTATCTTTTCCTAGATTGTTGATATTCCTACTGAAATTTTCCATCGTTTTATTTTGAACCAAAAGTAGTTAAAACTTTGACAAAAATTATTTGTTACTTAACATTCAGTTTTCTTCATGTCAGTTTCATTAAATTAAAATTTAAGTTTCATTACATTTTAAAGATAAGAAATTACGTTTCTTATATTTTCACAAAGTGAAAATTAAAAGCAAGCAGTAATCAGTTTTTATACCAAATGGTTTATATTTTAAAGTACCATATGCTGTTAGATTCAAAGGCCTCTTACAGTTATTGAACTGTGTTATTGTAAGTTATTATTTGTGACAAATTTGTTAATAAAAGTAAACAAACTGTATTTTGATAAAAGACAAATCAGTGAGCAGATGTTTGCTAAGATGGTTCAAATGGCTCTGAGCACTATGGGACTCAACATCTTAGGTCATAAGTCCCCTAGAACTTAGAACTACTTAAACCTAACTAACCTAAGGACATCACACACACCCATGCCCGAGGCAGGATTCGAACCTGCGACCGTAGCAGTCCCGCGGTTCCGGACTGCAGCGCCAGAACCGCACGGCCACCACGGCCGGCTGTTTGCTAAGAGGCCATATCTGTGTTGTAACAGAATTTCTATGTTGTAACAGAATTTCTATGTTGTAACAGAATTTGAAAAAGATCTTCAAGAAGTGTGCCACAACTTTTTAGTTATATTTGGTGTTCTGTCATGGAATATCTTGTCTCTCTCTCTAGTCAGACAGCTGATAGTGATGTATGCAGTTAATCTTGTGTTTCATTTGAAGTACTGGGTAAAAACGGCAGCTGAGTAGTAAAAGAGGAGGGACAGTGGCTTTTTGAAAGTAGCAGTTTTTTTGTATTATACATGTGCAAAGGAATTTAGAAATAGACCTCAAAATTATGAATGTGAGTTGATTAGCATTTTTCAACATAGTCCCCACATGGTTCAGACAATTGTCCCATTGCAGCACTAAGTTCAAGATACCATTATGGTAGAATTCGTCCAGGTGAGAGTGGAACCACTGTTGGACTTCTCTCTTCGCTTCGTCATTGCACGTTAATTGCTGTCCTGTGAGGAACTTCTTCAGTGAACTGAAAACTTGGAAATACGTAGGAGCAAAGCTGACCTGTATGGTGGGCATTCTAGACTTTCCTGGTAAATTGAATGGAGTTCGTCGACCGTTCTAATCACTACATGTGGCCTCGCATTGTCATGGAGGATAAGAACATTGTCCATATTGATAATCCCTCTGTGCTTCTTCCTAGTGGCAGTCCACAGACATGACAGTGTGGAACAATAACTATCAACAATGATGGTTGCTCCTAGTGGCATGAAATCCATCAGGAACAGTCCATCTCAGTCCCAGAAGATAACAAACTTTCCCAACAGATGGCACTGAACAGAATTTTTCTTTTGTCATGTCCTGTTCATTCAATTGCAATCTGAAATGCTGTATCCGTGTTTCATCACCAGTAACAATGCGGTCCAGGAACCTGTTGCCCTCCTCAGCCTACAGTTGCAGATGATTCAGTGAAGCAATCATTCGCTTGCTTTTCATCATGTCATCCATCTGCTGAGCCACCCATTCCCAATGAAACACTAAGCTCCCAGGAAATGTCCGTAAGTTGCACATACCAATTCGCTTTCATCATTACGCACACACAGGAAATGTGTCAGCGACTAACTCCACCTCCCTGAACGCTCATTGTGATGCAGGTCTTCACGGCCTTTTTCAAGCTCTCAACCCACTTTTCCCCACAGTTGGACTGCATATTCCTGTTTCCCTGTAGGTCTTGATGGGCATTCGTCCCTTGCTCCATGTGAGACAAATCACACTTCGTTGCTTGTATGCTGTGGATGTGTGGAGCACGACTGCCATCTTCAACAACTGACAGCAGCACCATGCTGTGGAGTTGCAGCAGACCAGACCAGGGCGATCCAAGAAAAGTTGACCACTAGGAATGGCTATGTTGACTTTGCATTTACAGCAGTAATTTGACCAAAAGGAAATAAGAGCAAAGACTTTCATTCACCCCCATAACGGAAAGAGTGCCATGATAATCTCTCCATTGGCTAAAGATTCAAGATTAGTCCCCCTTTGGACCTCTGGGAGGGGACTATGAAGGGGGAGGTGACTATGAGAAAAACAGTGAATAACCAATGAAAGGGTAACATTCTAAATGTCAGACATGGAGTGTAAGAAGTTTGAACATGATAGAGAAGCTAGAAAATTTGAAAAGGGAGATGCAAAGGCTCAATCTAAACATAGTGAGAGTCAGTGAAGTGAATTGAAGTGGCAAGAAGATGAGGATATCTGGTCATATGAACATGTAAACAGCAACAGAGAATGTGGTAAAGGGAGCATGATTCATTACATACAGAAACAGAAGGTAGAGATAGTTAATGTGAAGAGTTCAGTGATAGTGTTGTTCTCATCAGAATCAAATCGAACTACAATAGTTCAGGCATACATGCCAATATCATAAGTGACATAGGAATGAAACAAACAGGTAGTGCAGAGAAGCAAAGGCAAAATGATTCCCGGGAAAACGTGAAAGAATCAAAAAAGAAATGATCATTGAAGGAGTGATTCAGCACATAAAAATGTCTGAACAACCTTCGCTAAAATTGAAAGCAGGGTCATCAACATTAAGACTGTAATGGGAATTCCATTGTTAACACAAGGAAGAGAATGGTTAGGTGGAAAGAGTTCATAGAAGGCATGTATGGGGATGGGGGAGGGGTGGGGCTTGTCTGGGTAGGGTCAGAGTTTAATAAATAAGGGGCAGTCAAATGAAAACAAAACAGATGGGGAAAAAAATGATCAGGTGCAAGGAGGACTCACAATCTGAGGATTCCATACAGGTCATCCATCCCGAGAATCAAGAACATTGATAATTTTTGTCATTCTCGACATTGATACCGGCGAGGTATCGCTCGTGTAAATTTCAAGATTTTCCAGTGTGTTTCAAGTTTGAAGTAGAAAAACAAAAAACAAAAGAACTATTTCTTTCATTGATACAAGTACAAATTAACAGTTTTGTGATGTTTTCTCTCATTAGTACTTTGAAACCTTGCTTCTTGCCAGATTTTATGGTTCTAGGTCAATGGGAAGTGTCCTATAGATTCTGATGTATGACGTAAATGGCTGTCTCTCTTGATTCCATTGACTTATTTGTTACACCGCCAAGGGACTATAGACCTCAATATTGGTCATAAAGTGGGGAGCTTAGAGGCATAACGACATATCTACAAAATGCTTGAGATGAAGGCAAAAGCATTTTTACAGCAGTAGAAACACTATTGCTACGACCAACAAATTCACAGTTCTTAGAGTGTGTTTATGTTCATTCAGCAATTCCCAGCTTTAACATTAAGGCAGTGGTGAAGCAGATATGTAAAAATGGCCAGTTTTGGAGATTCGTCATTATGACTCTAAACCCCCAAATTTCAACGTGATGCGTGTACCTGTTCTTGAGAAAAGAGGTCTCTAAAGACAGTTGGACAACAAAATGATCCTTTAAGGGTTCCTGTTTTTTACCAAATGAGATACAGAATCCTAAAAAGTGAATGAACTGGCTATCATTTCAAAAGTAAGCACCATAACTGTTATTACATTTATCCCACTGTGATATAAGTTGATCAAACCCTTCATGGAAAAATGTTTTGTAGTTACCTACAAACTATGATTGTAACCAGCATTCCCCTCTTCATTCTAAGCAAATCAATGCCCGTAAATCCATTTTTAAGGGCACAAAAAACAAGGAAATTACATGGATAGAGATGAGACTATATTTAGAATATGTAAGGGCTTTGCAGCGAACTAGAAACAACCTTCACAGTGTGTGGGCAGGTACAGTTCTGGTTCCATAGGGAATCACAAACATTTTTCCATGAAGACAGTGACCATCTTGTCTCATCGTGGTATAAATTTATTAACAGTTACAGCAATTACTTTGAAATACTAAAACTGTTTACTTACTTTCTTTCCATCTCTCTCGTTTTCGTTTGACTGCCCCATACATTTTTGGAAGACTTATCATCACAAAGGCAGAAATTATAGCTAATATTCCATAGGAATTTCTGAATACAATGGGGACAGTGGCAACAAAGCAATTATTCAAGGTGATGTTAAGACTGTATAAAACTGGAGACATAAGAGGGTGGTTTGAAAAGTTCTCGGAATCACCATAAGAGGTCAGCCCTAGCACAATGAGTTGTTCACGTGATATTCATTGGAGTGTTGCCTCTAAATACGTGCCACATCAGTGCTCTTGTAAGAATTCTGTGAGGTGCTGTGGCTCTGTTGTTGTTCCCACATAATGATTTGCGAAGATGGAAAAAAATCAAGATTTGAGCAGTGATTAAAGACTTCGTAAAGAAAGGTATGAAAGCAAAGGACATTCATGCCAATTTCAGAATACACTGGGGACTCTGCTCCCTCATATTCAACTGTAGCCAAATGGACAAATTAATTTTAATTTGGTCATGAGAGGTTAGATGATGATCTGCGCAGTGGCTGGCCAAGATATGTCACTACTCCAGAAATCATTGCAAAAATGCACAAAATGGTCATGGAGGATTGCTGATTGAAAGTATGTGAAACTGGTCACACTTGCCAGATGTCGTCTGAAAGGGTATATCACTGATTAACTGAAGAATTGAAAAATTTATCTTCAAGTTGTGTGCCGCGACTCTTGACGTTGGATCAAAAATGCGTGAGAATGGACATAACGGAACTATGTTTGGCCTGTTTTAGCAGAAACGAACAAGATTTTTTGCACTGTTCTGTGACCACAGATAAAACTTGGGTGCACCACTATACTCCAGAGACAAAACAACAGTCAAAGCAGTGGAAACATGCTGATTCTCTGCCACCAAGGAGAGCCAAGACAATTCCTTCGGTGGGAAAGGTCATGGCATCAGTGCTCTGGGATGCGATGGGGATTCTGTTTGTAGATTATCTCCCCACTGGGCAAACAATTACTGGAGAATACTATGCTAACCTCCTGCATAAATTGCAACAAAAGATACGTAAAAACAGGCCAGGTTTAGCAAGGAAGAACGTCATCTTCCATCAAGACAATGCGTGCCCGCACACACATGCTGTCACCATGGCAAAATTACACAAACTAAAGTATGAATTGATGCCACACCCATCTTATTCACCTGATATGCCACCATCAGACTTCCATCTCTTCCCAAAACTGAAAATTTTTCTATGTAGAAAGAGATTCGCTTCAAGTGAAGAATTCATAGCTGGAGTTGACAACTATGTGCACACCTGGAGGAAACTAATTTTCAAGATGGGACCAAGGCACTGGAACATTGTTGGACCAAGTGCATTAATCTACGAGGAGACTATGCTAAAAAATAAAAAAAAGTTTGTGTTGTAAGTACTTTTTCTATTCCATTCAGAGAACTTTTCAAACCACCCTCGTACCATCAGGCTGACAAAAAAATATCATCTACCTAATCTTAAAGATAGGAAGGACAAGTGAATGTGAGCACTATCACACTGTCAGCATAATGGCTCATGCATCCAGGTTGCTGAAAAGAATAGTATACAGAAGAATGGTAAAGAAATTCGAGGATCTGTTAGATGACAATCAGTCTGGCTTTTGGAAGAATACACATCAGAGATGTGGTGCTTACATTGTGATTGATAATGGAAGCAGGACTTACGAAAAATTCCACTCATATTCTAAGAATTTGTCAACTTAGGAAAAGTGTTTGACTGTGTAAAGTGGTGCAAAATGTTCAAAATTCTGAGGAAAAGAACAATATCTACAAGAACCAGGAGGAAACAATAACAGTTGATGACCAAGTACAAAGTGATCGGATTAAAAGGGGTGTAAGAGAGGGTTACAGTCTTCCATTCCTGCTGTTCGATCTGCACATCAAAGAAGCAGTGATGAAAATGAAAAAAGATTCAGAAGTGGGCTTAAAATTCAGGGTGATAAAATGTCAATGATAAAATTAACCGATGACATTGCATTTTTCAGTGAAAGTGAAGAAGAATTACAGTATATGTCGAATGAAATGACAGCCTACTACATACAGAATAGGGATTGAAAGTAAACCTAAAAGACATAAATGAGTAGTAACAGTAATGATAAGTAGTATAAATGAGATTGGCAACAAACATAACATCAAAATTCAGGACCTTGAAGTAGACTAAATTAACACTGGAATGTCTGTACCAGTCAGTCTGACTGGTAAATATTGTTTAACATTTACTACATAGCAATCATTTTAATTTAGGGGGCTTATATTTCATGACTTTTAATGTACTTTGGTTGTTTATAATTTCAGTAAAAGGCAAACATCTATTACTGAAACTGAACGAATTATAAACATTTTTACTTTAAAGGTCCACAGTCAGTGATTCTGACGAGTGAGATATTTTTTACTTAAAGTCTCTAAAGTGGTAACAATTGGTTTTTCCTTCCTCTTAGCTTATTATATTTTATTTCGCTGTTGTGATCTTGTTCCCTGTGCTTTCCATTTTACTTCATTTAGTGGAAGAGTGGATATGTTGCTGTTCTGTCAATACGTTGTTGTGCACAGCAGAAGTTTAGATCTCCACATTTTTACAGTGCGCCAGTGTTTTCATTCAGGTGGAGAATTACAGAATTACTTGAACAATTTATCAGAAGAAGAGTCTGAAAGAGAAGATATTTTTGAATGTGATTAGCTGGATGATAAAGATGACACACAATATCAATCCTACAAAACAGAACAAGGCAAATCATCAGAGTCTGGAGATGAATATTCAGAATCAGTACAGTAACATACAGGGATACCACAGTGCTTGCAGGTTCGATTCCAGTGGTGCCACAAATTCCTTCATTCTCTCAGGGAAGAAAAAAGAAAGGATCACATCCATCTCAGCATCTAGAAGTTGGAACTGACGAGACAGCAGCCGATGGAACAGTGGGGACTCAAATTGCACCAGGCTATGCACCTGCAGTATTAGGGCAGTAGGTGGAAACCCCAGGGCCAATGTGTAATGCAGAGAAACTTAAACATAGGGAATTACTGGAGTCCATGGCAAGTGTTAATAGAGCAATAATATTCTACAAAACATAAAGAACGTAGCAGAAATTGGAGCCAGAGAATATCTCCATGATGACACATGGGTACTTGATATTGCTCAATTAGAAGCTGCCATAGCAATAATGAATGCATATGAAGTGTATGGAGAAAAGAATTTCCCTCTCAAACTTCTGTTGTCTCAATATTGGGGATGACCATTTTTTTTCTCATAGTATGGGAAGAAATAAGTTCATAGAAGTCTGTGATTTTTTTAAGGTTTGACGACAAGGACACATGTCCCAAATGACTCAAGACCGATAACTTCACAGCAGATACCACAGTCTTGAATCCTTTGTAAGCAACTGTTTCTGGAGCTGTAAATCAGGTGTATTTATAACCACAGATGAGCAGCTTTATCCATGCAAAGCAGAAGTGACTGTGCTGCTATATACAACAGTTGAAGTAATAAACCAGATAAATTTGTTTTGAAGTTCTGGCTTGCAGCAGATGCTAATAGTAAATGTGTGGTGATTGGATTTCTGACTTCAGTAAACAGAGCGAAAGACTCACAAATATACTGTTGCAGAGCATGTTGTTACATGTCTTGTGCAACATTTCACTTCAAAATAAAGAAATTTAGCGTATGATAATTTCTTCACAGCCAGAAATTTTGCAGAGCGATTGAAATGGGGGGGAACACAATCGTGGTTGGCACACTGAAGAAAATTCAGTGAGAAGTTCCTCCATCAGTAAAGCCAGGATCAACTGGATCTTTGTATGATACTGTCTTACGCAAATATGGTGACACAGCAATTACTTACTGTTGGGGAAAGACCAAGAAAACTGTTGCTCTACTGAGCACAATGCACCAGTCAGTTGCAGTGGACCAAGAAACATAGAAGAAACTCTCTGCACCTGTGAGCTGTTAACAATTCCACTAAATTTGAAGTTGATCTCACCTGTACAATGTGAACTTTGGCTGCCACAGGTGACCTACACGCAGTTTTTTCATTGTGCTAGACCTTGTTGGAATCAAAACCTGGATCCTTTACAGGGAGAGAACATCCCAGCAAATGTTTCCTTTGAAATTAGTGGAACAAGTCTCCTCTATGTATGTACAATCAAGGAAAGAGCCTTCTAATACATTCATTGTAATGACTATCAAATAGAAGAATGCAAAAGTTCAGACAAAACTAAAAATCTGTGTTGCAGCTCAAGAAATTCATACATGGCCCATGTGCTGGAAATGTTCAGTTTGTGTATGCAAAGTATTTTAACAAAAATGGTGGCTTTGATTAAAAACGTGGCATAGAGAGAAAATAATGTTGAATTAACTTCCTGAGGAGCTAGAGTATTGAAACTTTCTACATAACTCGGCACTGGATGACAATGCAATATTAACCTTTCTTGTCTTGTGTGTGGTGGAGGGTGCTTCATGTAATACTGCTATTTGCTTCCTTTTCCTGTCCCAGTCGCAATAAGAAAGATTGCTGGGAAGCCTCCAGTAAGCTTGAATCTCCTTAATTTTTAACATCACCGTCTTTTCGTGAGATCTGCATAGGAGGATGTTATTATTCATTGACTAAGGTGTAGAGTAATTGAAAGAAACCTGAGATTTTCCACACTTCTCTATTGCAACATCAAATTGATTGAAAAAATTTCACACGCACACAGAAGACTAAAAAGCAGTGAATAATTACCTGAATAAAAAGCTTTTTAATGCAACACATTTTTAAAACGGATTAAAATATAAAATAATTTCACCTGGCACATACAGTTTCTTAACCTCGTACAGATAGTCCTGAAAATTTCTAATAGGAATGGCAAGACTTTTACAATTTAAAATGAAAAACCTGGGTCACATGCAGTAGATATTAGTAAGATGTGTAGAGAGTAGGTGTTCTTGAGAAAAATCTCATGTTATTTCATATCATTTGCAGTGCAATAAAATTGTTAGTGACTCAGGTGAACTATTCATGCATCAATTATCTATTGCAATTGTCTCCATGTTTCCACTTTAAATTTTACAAGTATTGTCATAGCTGTTAAAAATTCACAAGCACAAATTTTCAGGACTGAGGTTATGGAGTTAGGAATCTGTAAGGAGTTAGTAGAAATTATTTTATACTTCTCAGTCCATTCTTAATGTGTACTAAGCTATAAACCTTATTATTTTTCTTCAGTTATAGTTTCTATAGAAAAATTTAAGCAGAACACATTGATAGGGTAAGAATTATACACAAGTGACAATTAAAGACACTGTACTGAATTAATTTTAAAAGTAAAACTGAAAAAGACTTCATTGGCCATAGTGACCAACAGCAGTCCCTCCAGGTAGTTCCTGCTAGTGACAAGTCGTGGGAGATGGGCAACGGCACAAAATAGGGGATTGCCTTTAGCGGCGATGTACAGCGGGGACTTCGTGTGCCCCAGGACCACTACGGTAGCTGAGAAGGCCCTATGGGAACCCTGAAACGTGACGGGTAACGGGGCTCTGGTGAAGCTGCGATAGGCCTAGCAAGCCAGTAGTGGATAAATCAACTGCTTTTAAAAAGGGAACATGCCTCGGATCACGGAACGGATTTAAAGGAAACCGACCAAGCAATGGAAAAGGATTACGAGATGGTTTACGGCTGGGCACCTTAAACGTAAGGACTCTAACTGGGAAGTTAGAAGAAATTGTAGAAATGATGGAAAGGAGGAAATTGGACATCTTGGGACTTGCTGAGACTAGGTGGAGAGGAGTTGGTGAAAAACCACTAAGTAAAGGATGTAAACTGTACTGGATAGGGAATGAGAGGGGAAGAAATGGAGTGGCAATAGTGGTCAGAGAGGGTCTGCAGGAGGAGGTGGAAGGTATCAATGATCGAATGATAAAAGCCAGAGTACGGGTGAAAGGAAAAAGCATTGAAATCATCCAAGCATATGCCCCACAGGTGGGGTGTACAAAAAAGGAGGAGGAGGAATTTGAAGATGACATGCAAAAGCAGCTAAATGGAGGAAATCAGATTATAATAGGGGACCTCAATGCACATGTTGGCACAGACAGGAAAGGGTTCGAGGAGATAATGGGACCAGAGGGCTGGGGGAACCGAAATAGAGAAGGAAAATTGTTGCTGGAATTCTGCAAGAGGAATGGGCTGGCGATCGCAAATTCCTGGTACAAGAAGAGGAGTAGTCACAAAATAACTTGGTACAGTGGGGACTGGTCCCAAACTTCAGTAGTAGACTATGTGCTAGTGGATAGGCAGATGATGAGCAGCCTCACAGATGTTAAGGTCATACCATCTGAGGCCTTAGACAATGACCATCAGCTGTTGGTAGCCACCCTGAGAGAGAAAAAAGATAGGAGGGCAACAGATATACAGGAGAAAAGGTTGAAGACATGGATGCTGAAAGAGGATGAACGGAGGACCCAGTACCAGACACTGATCAGGAAGAAGCTGCCAAAGGAAGATCAGAGAACAGTGGAAGAAGAACGGGGCGATTTTAAGAGGGCTCTAGTTGAGGCAGCTGAGACTGTGTGCGGAAGAACTAGCACAAAGAGGAGAAGTAGGTAAACCCCGTGGTGGAACAACATATGTAAAGAGGCAGTACTTCGAAAGAACAAAGCCTTCAGAGAATGGTTCCAGACCCGAACAGAGGAAGCTAGGGTAAAATATAAGGAAAGCAAGAAAGCGGCACAGACCACAGTAAGGGCGGAGAAGAAGAAGTGGATGGAAAAATGGACAAGAATGTTAGAAGAGGACAGTGAAGGGAACAAAAAAGTACTTTACACCATGGTAAGAAATAAGAGGAACGACAGAAGCGAGTGCCTGAGGATCATGGATAATAATGGAAGAGTTGTGGAGGAAATGCATGAGCTCAAAAAGATTTGGAAGGAGTACTTTGAAGATCTGTTGAATGCCGCCAAGCGGGTAACTAACAGCGATGGAGAGCCTAAGGCAGCAGACAATTATAATAGTGGGGAAATTGATGATCTAACTTGGAATGAAGTAGAAGAAGCCATAAAGAGGATGAAAGGGGGCAAGGCACCAGGTTGGGACGAAGTAACAGTGGATATGATACGAGCAGCAGGAGAAGTAGGAACCCAGTGGCTATACAGAGTGCTGAGGGTGGTGTGGAAGGAGAACAGAATTCCTGAGGATTGGAAGAAAGGAATTATAGTCCCGATCTTCAAGAAAGGGGATAAAAGATGTGAGAACTACAGAGGAATCACCCTGCTATGCCACTGTGGAAAAATCTATGAAAAGATGCTGGAGAAGAGAATAAGAAGCAGTATTGAAAGTAGACTGCAAGAGGAGCAGTACGGTTTCAGACCGGGAAGATCAACAACGGACCTCATATTTGCGGTAAGGCAACTGCAGGAAAGGCACTATGAGTACGGGAAGGACTTAATCATGGCCTTTTTGGATATTGAGAAGGCGTATGACAGTATCTGTAGGGACAAGCTCTGGGATGTGCTGAACGCAAAAGGGATAGATGAAGAGATAACACGAAAAGTCAGAAAAATGTATGAAGGAAGTGAGAGTTGTGTGAAAGTGGGGAGGGAACGTACTGCATGGTTCAAGCTGGAAAATGGGCTGCGACAGGGAAGTGCACTTTCGCCTTTATTGTTTATTATTGTTATGGATGAAATCCTACAGCAAGTATCAGATGCAATTGGAGATCATAAAATGAAAGCAGTGCTTTTTGCCGATGACCTGATGTTATGGGGAAATTGCGTGAAGGAGGTGCAAGAGCAGTTAGATGCATGGGAGGCAACGGCAGCACAATATGGAATGCATTTCTCTGCAAAGAAAAGTGAAATAATCGTCACAACAAGGAAGAAGAATAGGCCAAATGTGGATATAACTTGTGGAGGAGAAAAACTACAAGTGGTAGAGAACTTCAAGTACCTGGGAAGCGTGATTGAAAGTAAGGGGGGAAACGCAATGGAAATAAATGAAAGGTGCAGAAAAGCAGGGCAGTTCTACAAATGCATTAGGGGGCTTATTTGGAGCAAGGAGGTGCCACAGAAATCCAAGGGAATTATATACCGAACCTACTTTGTCCCCATATTGACATACGGAAGTGAGACATGGGTAATGCACAAAAGCGACAAAAGTAGAATACAGGCTAGTGAAATGAAGTTCCAGAGGAGCAGGTTGGGTGTAACAAGACGAGACAGATTGCGAAATTTGTATGTGAGGGAAAGACTAAAGGAGGAACCAGTACAGGACAGGATAGAAAAATCAAGACTGCAGTGGTATGGACACATGAAGAGAATGGATGAGGGAAGAATTCCAAAGAGGATGTTTGATCTGCAACTGGAGGGGAAGAGGCCCAGAGGAAGACCAAGAGATAGATGGGTGAAGGGAGTGAAGGAATGTGTGATGAGAAGAGGAGAGAACTGGAAGAAGGTGGAAGAGGGGGAATGGTGGAAAGACAGAACACGATGGAGAGGCTTGTGTTCCCGACAGACCCAGCCAGTGGCTGGAAACTGTCCAAGATGATGATGATGGAAGCAATATAGCACATGCAAACAAAGCAAGGAGGACATAAAAAGTAGACTGGGACTGTCAAGGAGGGCATTCCTGACCGAGAGAAGTCTGCTGATGTCAGACAGATATCAGCCTTAATTTGAGGAAGAAATGTTTGACAATGTGTGACTGGAGCACAGCTTCATATGGTAGAGAACAGTGGGGAAACTGGAAAAGAAAATTAATGTGTTTGAGATGTGGTGGGCGAAAGGACGTAGTAGGCCTTTTCTTTTTAGTTTATAAGAATTTTAAAAAAAACTACTCCCTACACATCATACTGCCTTTTGGCAGTTAAGTGAAAAGGATGTAATTAAATCAATTAAAATGTTGTGACTGCAATTTAATCTTTCTGTGAATTCAAATGGAGATTGAATATAATTCATTTCTGATTAGCTCTTCATAGTATTTAAATTTTATCAAATGGTGCTGTAAGTAAGGTTATTCATTTCTTTTGCTTTGGGCTTTATCCTGATTTTTTTTGTGAGTTGAACTGTATTGTGGTTCGTGGAAATTTGATATTTCTACACGGTTTCCATGAAACTCAGTAACTGTATTTGTATCTTTAGTTTAATAGCTATAAATATATTTACAAACTTGCAGTGTGTTGCAGGTGAAAAAATCGTGTGCAGGTTGTTTTATAATTGAAAGGAAAAAAACTAGGTTTCAGCTCCATCATAGGATCCAGTAAGAAATATCTTTTTTGTTTCTTGATGATGACTAATTACGGACACCTATGTCTGAAACTTTGTATCTTGGTGGTGACTAGTTTAGGACATAAGTGTCCAGAATTAGTCACTATCAAGAAATAACAGGAGATACTTCTTAATGCAACTTATGATGGAGCTACAACCATTTATTTCTATTATATTATTTTTGTACATGTAATTTTAGTTAATGAAGTGCCATTAGTTTGCTGTGCATATGAACATTGGTGTCTGTAGCAACAGTTACAATTAGAGAAAAATTTTAATCTGTGAAGAAAAAGGTGGTACATAATAGAACACTTAAGAGCCATAACAGATGCCACCATAATGTAAAAGCAATCAGCTTTGTGTAGATCATGAAATGAATACTCTGTGACAGTGACGTTGTGCTTTCTCCATTGTCAACAAGGATTAAACTATCAGGAATTATACTTTTTTGTTACATCGAGAAGGTGGCTATTGATACTCAATTCTTTAGAAAATCAAAAATTACAATTGAACCACAGTTATTGAAAGGAAATAGGAAGCCTGGTATCACTGGTGATGGACAAGCTTGTGATTGTTTTACAGTTTTAATTTGACTCGAAACAGACTTTATAATAAACTTCAATTCAGACATTTGCCCTCTTACTGACACAATATACAAATCTTCACTTGAATTGAATTACATAAACACGAATAAGAACCATATTTTGCATCAGTAACCAAAATAATAGATAGTAGGCACGGTGAATAATCAGTCATAAACAATCATTCTTGTTTAACCATATCTCAAGACTAGTAACACTGTACACTTCCACCCCAAAATTACACAGCCACATAATACCACAACTTCATTAAAAAAAACCAAAGATCTTACAGCTTAATAAAACTGAACTGTCCACATAAATTTCCACAGTGAAACATCCTTATACTAAAAATGCAAAGTCGGCCAACCAAGGTCGCAAAACTGGCGCACAGGAAAAATAACTCATTAAAGATACACAAGTGATTAACATAAGTGTTAATTAAGAATGGCTAGAAGGCTGCCGGGCTCGTACACAACGGCAACCAGTCCCCAAGCGATCAATATGTCCTAAAACAAGTTAAAACTTGCACAAAAACCACTTAAAATACACACACTACAGACGATGAGAAACAAAATCAGGAACATCAGCCTCCTTAAAATAGCCACTTCGGAACCAAGTTCAGAACCATCTCCGGCAGCTACCCATGCCACAATAAGTTTCAACACTCTTCTTAGTTAAAAACAGAATAAAAGTTATATGTACCTTGGAGCTTGCAAATTACAAGCTGGGAAGCTGCTCAGCATAAGACGACAAACCCACCACAATTCTGCTCATCAAGGTGCCAAATGATCAGCACCGTACATCCGGCGCAACAAAAGACAAGGGTGGTGAGCAGGGCGAGGCCCATGCACCACAGTTAGGGACGCCGGCTTGTTTTCAGCATAACTTGGCTCGTTGAACGCCGACCGGAGACACTCCTGTCACACGTTCAGCTGGAAAACCATCTGGGGGAGCAATCAAAGACAGCAAGACAGCCGAATATCGATATCAGCGATGCAAGTAGAACACCCTAGTGCCAGGTGCCACGGATCACATATTTACAAGTATACATGGATTGCTGGAGGATACAGTTCAGTTATACAATATGTAACAGGGACTAGAACAATAGAAGCTCAAGTAAGATATAAAAGAGTATACAAACATTTGTATCTGGACTAATCACTATCTTGCAATATCTTACATTGACACTTTTTACTGTGGAGAAGCAAAATGTCTATAATGTATATCTACTCCAGAATGAAAGCATTAAGGGCCTACATCAGAATAGATTAAGAAACAAATTAGACCAATATTAGCTGCTATTGAAGAAGAATGGACATGGAAAAATATTGAAAAAGCAATTTAAAAACGCTGGAAGTAGGGCATTAGGAAAGAGAAGGCAATATCGCTAAAGGTGTGGATTAAAAATCTTAAAGCAGAAATTACAGAAGTAATACAAGGAAAAACAAACAGCACATAAAAATAAAGCTTTCAAGACCTAACCTGGAAGTCTATAAACAGAAAAAGAATTACACAAAAGATGGTGAGCCCATTCATAATATAGACTATGATATTCATGACCATCAGTAGGTAGCATATAAGGCTTTGAAAACATTAAATAAAACAGAAAAAGAATACAGTTAATTTGAATAATCTCTTGAAAGAATAGTGGATTAAATACAGTAAACTATGGTATAATGCTAATATGGAAGTGAAGGAAGAAAATATCCAGAAATAGAAGATGGTTTTGATGTGCATTTTCAACTTCTCGCGGCGTAATGAATAATCCATTAAATTTCGGGCATGCAGCCGCGCAAATAAAATTTCTTCTACTGATATTTCGGCCGCGTATCGTCTGGCCATCTTCAGAGCGAGTCACAAGACTGACGACAAGGTGCTAAGCGCGGCCTTATATGCTCCACCGCGGCGGTACTGCGCATGCGGGTCACAGATGCTGCGCCGCCTGTGGCGAAGGCGTACGTACATTCGATGTGCTTATCGATGTTTGATTGGCGGCGGTGACACGGTGACGACTTCTCTGCAATTTAATTACTCCAAGAGCCGGATTCCATGCTTTGTCCAAATTAAAACCATTATCTCTGTTTATTAAATTGTTGGCTAATCAAATTTTTATGGCTTCCTTGAATACAGATTCCCAAAAAGAAGAGGTGGATGTTAAAATCTTCACATCACTGTAATTCATGGAATGACCCGTATCAATACAATGTTCGGCCACAGCTGACTTGTCTGGTTGTAATAAGCATGTGTATCTTCGGTGCTCCACACACCTCTCATGAACGGTGCGTGTTCTTTGACCTATGTATGACTGCTCACAATTTCCGCAAGGAATCTGGTACACACCCGCCTTACGAAGCAGTAAATCGTCCTTCACAGAGCCGAGTAAAGCCGCAACCTTCGTGGGGGGCCGGAAGATCACCTTAACACAGTGTTTCTCAAGAATACGGCCTATCTTTGAAGAAAGAGCACCCACATAAGGCAGAAACGCCCTAGATCTGAAGAAATTACTATCTTCTTCCCCATCGCATACCTTCTTTTTAGGTTTTGCATCGAATGCTCTACGAATTTGTTGCGGAGAATATCCATTCGATTTAAAAATACTCTTGAGGTATGTTAGCTCTCCTTGTAAATTGTCTTCATCGGATATACAGTGCGCCCGATGCACTAAGGTCTTAAGGACACCCATGCTCTGAGAAGGGTGATGGCAGCTACTGGCATGAAGGTATAGATTTGTGTGCGTTGGTTTCCGATGTACGGCATGTCCTAATGTGCCATCACTTTTACGGCGAACGACAACATCCAGAAAGGGGAGGCAGCCGTCTTTTTCTATTTCCATAGTAAATTTAATGCTAGCATGGATGGAATTCAAATGCTCAAGAAATCAATGTAATTCATCCATACCATGGGGCCATACCACGAATTTGTCGTCCACGTACCTCCAGAAGACCATAGGTTTAAAACATGCTGAGTCCAGTGCCTTGTCCTCAAAGTCTTCCATGAATAAATTAGCTACCAGAGGGGAGAGGGGGCTTCCCATGGCAACACCGTTAATTCGCTCATAAAATTCACCATCAAACTGAAAATAAGATGATAAAAGCACATGTTCAAATAAGGCCATAATGTTCTTATCAAAATGTTGGCTGATAAGAGCTAAAGAGTCCTTTAAAGGTACCTTGGTGTATAATGATACTACGTCAAAACTAACAAGAACATCCATACTATTTACAAGGAGAGCTAACATACCTCAAGAGTATTTTTAAATCGAATGGATATTCTCCGCAACAAATTCGTAGAGCATTCGATGCAAAACCTAAAAAGAAGGTATGCGATGGGGAGGAAGATAGTAATTTCTTCAGATCTAGGGCGTTTCTGCCTTATGTGGGTGCTCTTTCTTCAAAGATAGGCCATATTCTTGAGAAACACTGTGTTAAGGTGATCTTCCGGCCCCCCACGAAAGTTGTGGCTTTACTCGGCTTTGTGAAGGACGATTTACTGCTTCGTAAGGCGGGTGTGTACCAGATTCCTTGCGGAAATTGTGAGCAGTCATACATAGGTCAAACAACACGCACCGTTCATGAGAGGTGTGTGGAGCACCGAAGATACACATGCTTATTACAACCAGACAAGTCAGCTGTGGCCGAACTTTGTATTGATACAGGTCATTCCATGAATTACAGTGATGTGAAGATTTTAACATCCACCTCTTCTTTTTGGGAATCTGTATTCAAGGAAGCCATAAAAATTCGATTAGCCAACAATTTAATAAACAGAGATAATGGTTTTAATTTGGACAAAGCATGGAATCCGGCTCTTGGAGTAATTAAATTGCAGAGAAGTCGTCACCGTGTCACCGCCGCCAATCAAACATCGATAAGCACATCGAATGTACGTACGCCTTCGCCACAGGCGGTGCAGCATCTGTGACCCGCATGCGCAGTACCGCCGCGGTGGAGCATATAAGGCCGCGCTTGGCACCTTGTCGTCAGTCTTGTGACTCGCTCTGAAGATGGCCGGACGATACGCGGCCGAAATATCAGTAGAAGAAATTTTATTTGCGCGGCTGCATGCCCGAAATTTAATGGAGAAGATGGTTTTGTTTTGTTTTGTTTTGCTTTAGAGCACAAAGAACAACTGGGGGTCATACGTGCCAAAGTCAAGACTATAGAACACGAAGACAGAGAGGAGTTAAAAAATTACTGTATACGAGTCCCAATTGACACAAGAGAAGACAGCTAAAAACAGGGATGTGGAGAAAGGGCTAAAAAAGACGTCACACAGAAACAGAGGTCCATAACTAAAATTTAAATGGCCTTTGCCCTACTGCTTTGGCAGATAAAAAGTAAAACACCGTCGATAGCTCACACATTATTTGCTAACACGACCGATAACTCAGATGGCAAACCCAAGCAGGAACATAAATGGTTAAAAAATTGGCATTCCATCAGGAAGTGGCAGACAGTTAAAACTCAAGTGCAATGTGTGCAAAGAGGTCGGGTAGCACCACTTATCAAATGACAATGGCTAAAAAGTCAGTGGCCAATATGCAGCCTAGTTAAAATAACCTCCTGGCGGGAGGGCCAAGAGGAAGTCGTCCAAGCCTGTGGGAGAAGCTTAATAAGCTGGAGCTTATTCCCGTGAAGGGAGGACCACTGGCGATGCCAAAGGGACACCACCACCTGACAGACGGCAACACAGAGATCCTCAGAGGGAATATAGTAACCAGGACTGCAGCCTTGGCAGCAGGTTCAGCAGCCTTGTGTCCTGGCAGACCGACATGACCAGGAACACACATAAACATCACAGTGGCTCCACCAAGACTGAGCAAGTGACAGTTTTCCTGGGCCTGATGCGCTAAGGGATGGGCGGTGTATAGTGCACATAGACTTTGAAGGGTGCTGTGTGAGTCTGAGCAGAGGACACAATTGAAAAGTCTGTGTTGCCGGATGTGCTCCATGACCTTATACAGGGCGAAGAGCTCGGCTGTAAATACTGAGCGGTGTGCTAGAAGCTGATATTGAGACACAGGTACCAATGACGAAGGCACACCAGACCCAATGGTCAGTCCAAGAGCCATCAGTGTATACAAAGATACTATGGCGAAGTTCCATGTGAAGGTTGTGAAACTGAAGGCAATAGAGTGAGATTGGAGTAATGTCCTTAGGAAGTGAATGAAGACCAAGGTTAACATGGGCCACTTTATGAAACTAAGGTGGTGAAGGGTTCTCACCCACCGGGAAAGTTGCAGGTAGTATGAAGTTGAGCCACTGTAGCAAGTGCTGAATGTGGACTCCAGGAGGTAACAGAGAAGAGGAATGCTCTCTATACTGGCGGTCAAATGAGTCATCGAAGAGGCATAGGATGGATGGCAACACATGGCAGACAAACAGCATGCATACCTGCTGAGGAGAAAGACATTCAGGACACAGGTGGACAAAGTAATGAGATAGTCAACTGCAGAACACTGCACTCGAAACCACACTGTGCATTCATTAGTAAAGTGCGAGACTTGAGCCACCATGCCAGCCAGGAGTGAATCACCTTGCAAACACAGATGATGAGAGAGATGGGGCAGTAGCTAGAAGAAAGGTTTTTGTCCTTACTTGGCTTAGGTATGGGTATGACAGTGGCTTTACACCTGAGTCTGGGAAATGTGCCCTCTGACCATATGCAGCTGTATGTGTTGAGTAGAAAGTGCTTGCCTGTAAGAGAAAGGGGCTGCAACATCTGAATGTGGGCAGTATCTGGTCCTGGGGCAGAGGATCGAGATGAACTGAGAGTATGATCAAGCTCCCTCATAGTAAAGTCAGCATTGTAGCACGTCCGATTCTGAGAAGAGAAGGGTACCGCCTGAGCCTCCTCCGCTCATTTCCAATGGAGGAAGGCAGGGGAAGAGCTCGAAACTTGCGCAAAATGGCAGCCCAAGGTATTGGAGATAGCAATAGGGTTCACGATGACATCGTCTGCTACGGTTACCACCAGGGAGAAGTAAAGCCACCAGTCAGCCTTAGTAAGCTACCAGTTGGGTGTGCACACAGGTGAGGTAGGAGTTAGCAAACATATAGCACATGGGAAATGGTCGCTCAAGTTGGCATCAGAAAGACTGAACCACCCAAGACGATGGGAAAGCTAGGCAGTACAGAAGGATAGTCCCAAATGGGAATAGGTGTGCGAGCAGTCGGATAGCAAAGTGGTTGCTCCACTGTTAAGGCAGAAGAGGTTGAGCTGATTAAGATGGTCAGCCAAGAGGGCACCTCTCTGAAAGGTTCTTGCGGGAACCCCAAAGGGGATAATGCGCGCTATAGTTACCGAGTAGCAGAAATGGGAGAGGTAGCTGCCCAATAAGCTATGGAAGTTTGCCCTGGTGACATCGAATGATGGAGGAACATAAATGGTACAGAGAGAAAAGGTCAGGTGGGGAAGAAAAAGGCAAACTGCAACAGCTTGAAGATGGGTAGTCAGGGAGATTGGTTGACTTTGAATGTCATCCTGTATGAGCAGCATGACACCCCCATGAAATAGAATGCCAATTTCAGGGGGAAAGTCAAAACTAACTAGTAAGAAATGCGGAAGCTCAAAGTGGTCGTGAGGGCACAATTTCATTTCCTGAAGGCAGAGTACAAGGGGACGCTGCGATACTAAAAGCAGCTGTAAATCCTCTTTGTGGGACCGCAGGCCGCGAATTTACCAATTGGAGGAGAGTCATGATGTGGAAGAAATGTAGGGGTGTCACCTTGGCGGCTGCCGAGTGACAGCCTGTGAAGAGTCGCTGCTACAGGGCACAGATGCAGGAGGATCGCTCCATGGGATCCCCAGAAGCATCGGCTTTCTTGTGCTGTTGGTGTGCGGAGTCCAGAAATAGAAGTAAATGGCTTAGATGACATCACAACAATAAAAGAATGTACATCAGACTAGAAAACCACAAAACACCTGAAAGCAACAGTTTTAGGTGGAATTAATGCAGAGTTAATTAAATGTGGAGGACTGTCACTACACCATAAGTTGTCACATTTTTCTAAAATGTGCTGGAAGCAAAAAGATGTACCATGAAATTGGAAGAAGGCGAAAGTAAATATCATTTATATGAATGCCTGACGTCTATCATTTTGGACATGTCTGAAAGAACACACACCACACATTCATATAATTGATTTGCCTTGATTGGCAATGAATTCACAACCTTCAGCGTGGATGCACATTTCACATTCGATCACCAGCAGGAATCTGAAATTGGTGAGCATGGAGGACATGGATGGCAACTGTGAATAGGTGGTGCTTGGTGGAAGCAGGAGATTCCGAGTTCAAGTCCAGTTCGGCACACATTTACACTTGTTGCCTCTGATTCTGCATAAAGTCACAGTGATATCGTTCTTTCCTTTCCTTTCTTTTCCTCCTCCCTCCCCCTCCCCCCCCCCCCTTCAGTTTAAATAAAAGTAATATTGATATATAAGAAAGGAGGAAAAAATGTACGTGAAAACTATATAGGAATAAGTCTACTTGACACAGCTTCATGCAACAATTTTAAACACAAGGCTAAAAGCAATAGCAGAAAAGTTTGCTAGTGGAGGAACAGGCCAGACTTAGAAAGGGATGATGAACGACTGATGCAGTTTTATTTTATGACAGCTTGTGACGTTCACCTGCTTTATTTTTTCATTGATAGTCCTCGGTTTCGACATACTGCATTGTTATACAGAGTGAAAAATGGAGAGTGGGAGGTGGAAGTTCAGCATTGATTACTGTAAACGATGTAGCCAACACTTGCACAGTCATTCACTTTCACTGTTCGCGACCTCCCAATATTACCCAGTTCAATGTGAATGTATCGGAAACTTCCTTCTGTTTAATAGCTTCTACTACAAGAGTTAGGTTGAATTATTTGTTTGAATGATGAAATTAACAGATACAAACAATACTTTTGACAAAACTGGCAATTACCTTGGAATTAATTAAGGACTGGCTCTGCTAACTTTTTTTCGAATAGAGCCAAATAAGTACTTAAAGAAGACCAGTTTTTCGTCTTAGTACAGAATTTATATTGGTTATAAGTCAACAATAGAATTTAAGTTACGAAGCAATTACTGATTTCACACTATAACAAAAGATATTAACTAGGAATAGTCAAAATAAATTAGGTAATTGATGACACACACAAAACTAAGCACAAAATTAGATCTGGTATTATATTCTTTAAAACTGAGGGCCAACATTTGCAGATTATACTTACTTATGTCAATGGTAATTAGTTAAAAGTGAAAAAATGAATTTAAGGAAGCAGATGCAAAAGCAAGAGAGGAAATAAAAAGATCCCAGCTTGCTTCGTCACAAGCTTATTGAGAAGCAGAGAGTGCTTGACAAAGACGCACACATTGTTTTTATAGATTTTGAAAAAAAACTTTTGATAGTGTGGTTAGAGGAAAGTCAGGAGAATCATAGAGCACAGAGGTTACTCTGTACAGCTTATATCAGCTATCAAAAGTCTGCATAAAGAAACATCAAACTGATACAAATAAATAAAGGAGTGCCACAAGGTTGTAGTTTACCTCCTATACTGTTCAATAGTTATACTGACAATCCAGTTCACTAATGGAATTCTAGGATAAACAACAGGGTACAACTAAACAATTTGGTAAAACTAAAATCACTCCTATTTGCTGATGACCTTACATAGATTTATTTCATTTAAAAAAGTAATTTACAAACTAAGTAAAATATGTACAGAATGTAAAATGAAAATATCTTCTTAGTGAATCTATGTCAGTTGCATTTTGTGAAAAGTAATCAGTGATGATTAAAACAGCTGTCGATGTAATTGTATGAATATGAAGAAGATATGCAGATTATGTTAAAGAGATATGCAGTCTGATGTTTTCTTGGCATATTTCTAACTTGTAGAATTCTCGGATGTCCAGCCTTGTCATGGCGTAATTACTCCACGATATTTTGGCAGACTGACTCACCATCTTCAGGTGGCCTCTGATGACAGATGGAGGGGATGTTACTCATTGCCATTTGTGTGGTTTTAAGTTCCAAGAGTATCTCAGTGCGGCCATACACTCATTGGCTGCTGTCCACACCTGTTAGCGGCCTGTATATGTTGCTGTTATCTCTCCCCATTGCTCTGATCCTATTGCTGTCTTTCTCCATTGTGATGGATGGTTGTGGTGTTGGGGGAAGTGGTTCCAAACTCAGGTGTCTAGTATCTGTGCTATCAATTTTTTTTTATATTTCATTCTTTTGGCTCAATGCAGTGCTTCACATCTGACTCAGTTGTAGGCCGTTATCTTTATTAATTAGACCACTGTGGCCATGAAGATTAGGATTCAATATGGTCTAATTCATAGGTACAACGGCCTACAGGGGAGTGAGGCATGGAAACCTGCACTGTGCCTAAAAGGGGGGGGGGGGGCATTTCTGTGCAGTGAGATCTGCAGCTGAAAAATGTAGTACAGACACTTTTCAGGGCCAAGCTCCGCTGCCCTCAGCACCGCCACCATCCACCACTGCAGCCACACAGGCGATGAAGAGAATAACCCCTATTGTATATAGGACGCTGACAGAATCAGACCATCAGTCATCAGGGATCACTTGAAGATGACAGTCTGTTTACCAAAGTATTGAGGAGTAATTACCCTGTGACCGAGCTGGACATCCAACAGTTTTAGAAGTAAGTTGAATAGTTTTGGAAGTATTTGTGGAACACTTAACAGAACTTCAAAGTGTAAAACATGGAAAGAAACACAACTGGAATTTTATAAAATAGTCACATTGCCATCTGTATTATATGGAAGGGAATTGTGGATATTGAATAAATCACATAAGGAGTAGAAATGAGATTCCTTAGAGGAGTGAAGGGATGTAAATGAATGGATAAAATACAAATTGAAGATACTCGAAAGGAGTTGCGCATTTGGAGTGTGAAAGAAAAACCGGATGAAAAAAAAAATTGGACGCATACAAAGAATGGATCCAGAGAGACTACCATATCATCTACATCTACATCTACATCCATACTCCGCAAGCCACCTGACGGTGTGTGGCGGAGGGTACCCTGAGTACCTCTATCGGTTCTCCCTTCTATTCCAGTCTCGTATTGTTTGTGGAAAGAAGGATTGTTGGTATGCTTCTGTGTGGGCTCTAATCTCTCTGATTTTATCCTCATGGTCTCTTCGCGAGATATACGTAGGATGGAGCAATATACTGCTTGACTCTTCGGTGAAGGTATGTTCTCGAAACTCTAACAAAAGCCCATACTGAGCTACTGAGCATCTCTCCTGCAGAGTCTTCCACTGGAGTTTATCTATCATCTCCGTAACACTTTCGCGATTACTAAATGATCCTGTAACGAAGCGCGCTGCTCTCCGTTGGATCTTCTCTATCTCTTCTATCGACCCTATCTGGTACGGATCCCACACTGCTGAGCAGTATTCAAGCAGTGGGCGAACAAGTGTACTGTAACCTACTTCCTTTGTTTTCGGATTGCATTTCCTTAGGATTCTTCCAATGAATCTCAGTCTGGCATCTGCTTCACCTACGATCAACTTTATATGATCATTCCATTTTAAATCACTCCTAATGCGTACTCCCAGATAATTTATGGAATTAACTGCTTCCAGTTGCTGACCTGCTATTTTGTAGCTAAATGATAAGGGATCTATCTTTCTATGTATTCACAGCACATTACACTTGTCTACATTGAGATTCAATTGCCATTCCCTGCACCATGCGTCAATTCGCTGCAGATCCTCTTGCGTTTCAGTACAATTTTCCATTGCTACAACCTCTCGATACGCCACAGCATCATCTGCAAAAAGCCTCAGTGAACTTCCGATGACATCCACAAGGTCATTTATGTATATTGTGAATAGCAACGGTCCTATGACACTCCCCTGCAGCGCACCTGAAATCACTCTTACTTCGGAAGCCTTCTCTCCATTGAGAATGACATGCTGCGTTCTGTTATCTAGGAACTCCTCAATCCAATCACACAATTGGTCTGATAGTCCATATACTCTTACTTTGTTCGTTAAACAACTGTGGGGAACTGTATCGAACGCCTTGCGGAGGAAACACGGCATCTAGCCGGGAACCCGTGTCTATGGCCCTCTGAGTCTCGTGGACGAATAGCGCGAGCTGGGTTTCACACGACCGTCTTTTTCGAAACCCATGCTGATTCCTACAGAGTAGATTTCTAGTCTCCAGAAAAGTAATTATACTCCAACATAATACGTGTTCCAAAATTCTACAACTGATCGACATTAGAGATATAGGTCTATAGTTCTGCACATCTGTTCGACATCCCTTCTTGAAAACGGGGATGACCTGTGCCCTTTTCCAATCCTTTGGAACGCTACGCTCTTCTAGAGACCTACGGTACACCGCTGCAAGAAGGGGGGCAAGTTCCTTCGTACTCTGTGTTAAATCGAACTGGTATCCCATCAGGTCCAGTGGCCTTTCCTCTTTTGAGTGATTTTAATTGTTTCTCTATCCCTCTGTCATCTATTTCAATACCTACCATTTTGTCATCTGTGCGACAATCTAGAGAAGGAACTACAGTGCAGTCTTCCTCTGTGAAACAGCTTTGGAAAAAGACATTTAGTATTTTGGCCTTTGGTCTGTCATCCTCTGTTTCAGTACCATTTTGGCCACAGAGTGTCTGGACATTTTGTTTTGATCTACCTGCCGCTTTGACATAAGACCAAAATTTCTTACGATTTTCTGCCAAGTCAGTACACAGAACTTTACTTTCGAATATCAAATGAATAACTTCAAATCAAAAGGGATCCTGGTAAACTGAGAAAAAGATGACAATTATAACAGGCAACAACTTGCCTCATACAGAAAGTAAACAACAAGAAGAAGAAGAAAAGAGAAGGCAGACAGATATTAGTAAGATTGTTTGTTATTGTCCTTTTGGAGAAACATACTGCCATTGACTAGGGAAAAGTCCAGTCTGACATGTCGAAACCTACCAAAAAATTTATTGCACAGGAAGAATACACTCAAAGAAATGAATGCACTGTCAAGTTTTTACCCACTTAGGCACAAGGCAAGTATTTTAAAAAATGATAAAGTTACTGATGTTTTCCGCACGGAGAGTCATTTTTGTGGCAGCAGTTTGTACAGCCCTTCTTGCCTAGTGAGCGAACTGGCAAATCAGCCTAGACACAGCTGTGACAATAATGTAGTGCTTTGTGGACCAAAGTCCAAAGTGTACACACGTGAATTTTAAGCACTTAAATCATACCAAAAATGCCTCAAATCATTCATTTTTTGAATAACTTGCAGTTAATATCTATAGCTGACCTGTTGCAGATGTAATATTGTTACACAAGTGACTGGTAGACAGAAAGAAAATCAAGGCAGTGTATGATGTTATGTTACAGACAACTTCCATCAATCGGTACTTTACCTTTCTTGAATTTGTTGACAGTTTTTGTAATTATTTTTCTGTCATGTATATTTTACTTACAGTGAAACAGTTCTTTGTTTACTGCCTGTGCTCATCACAGGAGTGGATTGTTCGAAATGGGCAGAGGGGCCTGGCCTCATCCAACATTTTGTCATACTTTCTTCAGTTTTATATCAAACAATTCAAGTATTACATGATTGTGGTGTGGTACGACTGACAGAAACCTGACGTAATCAGGCCCAGTTCTCTCTTTTGCAGACACACACAAGCGTATTATTCTGCAGTGACTAACCAGTTTTTCTTTCCCCATCCCATTCATCCAAAGCCGAGGACCAGTTGCAGGTGACCTGTAGCCCCATACACCATCCACTCTCCTGGTCCGCAGTCACAGTGCTGTGCCCAAGCGGTTTCCTCTAAGCATGGGCCCCGGTGTACAGGCCATCATATGTGTACCCCTCTTTCCTCGCACCCCAACAATGCCATGGGGCCAGCGGTGGACAGCCCTTACATCCCCCCCCCCCCCCCCCCACACACACGCATACCCCACCACCCACACCCCTAGCTTCTAAAACTCCAGTCACAGTGATGTGACCAAACTGTTTCACTTTTTACACTTTGTCCCTCACAAATAGTGCAGCTTAGGGCCAGCTCGAGTGGGCACAGTGGATGGACCACCTCATCCATACTCCGCTTCCGCTGCACTCCAGCGAGTCCTGCTGTCCCTGTCATGTTCCCACTCTCCTACCCTCGTACACTTATCCACAAATCTTCACAACATTTAGAGCCAGCTACCTTGGGCCCACAGCATCAAACTGTAGTTGTCGTCATGTGTGTTACTGCATTACTTTCCCCTTCTACTGCCATTCATCAATAGGAAATGTGGAAATAGCAAACGAGGCAAACTCTCGGTAATGCCCATGAACCAAAAAATTTCTTGATGTCTCAACTCTGTGGAAAGAAGAAGAGAACTTTCTGCAAGACATGGCTCTGTAAAAAGTCTTGGTTGACAGTAAGTGAAGAGAAATAAAAAAACATTTTGTATCTATTGTGTGTTATCTGGTTGTGAAGGATTGTGGACAATGGTTGGCTGTAAGGATCTAAAGCATTTAAGTGAATGAATTAAGAAACATGAAGAAAGTGGACTGCATTTAGAAAATTCTTGTCAATACAAAATGTTTGGCACAATTAATATAGCTGCTCAGATTGATTCAGTGTAGAAAACATCAATTCGGAAAAATAATGAATTAATTACAAAGAATTTATACATATTAAATAGAATAGTAGAGTGCTTAATGTTATGTGGAACTCATTATTTAGCACTAAGGCTTCAGAAAGAAAAGTGGGAGTCAGCAAACCATGGCAATTTTCTAGATTTGTTATCTTTTCTTGGAAATCTTGACTGTGTTAGATGACCGCTTAAGCAGTTCTAGTCTTTCCATATGTAAATATACATCACAAATGATACAAAATGGACTTTTAGACTGTATATATGAAGTTTACATTGAAGAACTGATTAAAGACACTGATGCTGCCACTTTTGTTTTTATGCAGGCAGATGAAACAACAGATATTACGTGCAGAAGTCAGTTTGTCATTATACTGCAGTATATTAAGGAGAAGAAACCTGTTGAAAGATTCCTTTCTTTTGAAAATGTTAATGATAGGTCAGCATTAGGGGTTAGTGAGGTTCTAAAAAGAAGTGAACCTTTCAGTGTTCAAGAAAAACTCATTGCTCAGGCATACAATGGCAGTGCAGTAATGAGCAACAGTCATGGTGGGTGCACAGACTCTAATCCAGAGTATGTCCACTATTATGTGCACCAAATGAATCTGATTATTCAGAAAGCTTGTAGTAAGAAAATGAAGTCTGTTAGGTTGTTCTTCACAAATGTTTCTAGATTTGCAAAGCTTTTCTCTTCATCGCATAAGTGAAGTTATTTATTATGGGCACTCTGCAACGAGAATTCCTTCAGTCTCTTCAGCTAGGTGGAACCTCCAGTCTCACATAGTAATTAATGTTTAAGGAAACAAATTACACCTATTAGAATTTTTGATAAGATTGAGGAAGAAGATTCTCGGGATTTATGACAATAGGAGAAGCATTTGCTTTAAGAAATTTACTTCACAATTCAGACTTCTAAATTTTTTCTATGAGATTTTGAAACATGTTGACATTTTACAGTTCAGACACAGAGTGCAAGTGCCTTTACTATATACAATGCATTATGTTATTCTGAGTCAGCTGTTTCTGAAATACAAGAGAACATTGAAAGGTATCGAGTTTCTGAAAATTATTGTTTTGCTCCTTAAAGAAAAAATTCCAAATATAGCACTGAACCTAGTCTGACAGCAGGTGCAAAAGAAATGTGCGACATTGTAACCAACCATCTGAAAGGAAGATTCCAAAAGCTTCACATATTCAGTAGCTTCAAAATTACTGATCCAAAAAAAGTTTACTTCTTTCCGATAACATTTCCCAGCCACTTTAGTCAATACTTTTTCATTAAGTTACAGTCCCTTTATTTGCCATTATAAATTGAAAAATAAAATGTCAGTGATATATCACAGTGGGTTGTTTAAAGATATTAAGTCAGTTTTTGAGCCATTAACTTTTCTTTGGGACCATTCCTTTGAAGAATCATTCACTCAAGAGCACAAAACGTTGCAAATTGCATTAGCTATACCTGTTTCAATGGCAGAAGTAGAGTGCAGTTTCTGCACTTTAAAAAGAATTAAAGCCATCCTCGGGAACAATATGAGCCAAGAAAGGCCGAAGTCAATGGCTGTTTGTTTCATCATAAGGAGCAAATCAGTGAAATTCCAGACTTAACAACAGAGTAGTTGATATGTTTTCGCCAGTAGGAAGAATAGAGATGCACAACCTCTGTGTAAGTAACCTGCCAGGGCAGAAATATGGTTAATTAATGTGCTAGTTGGAAAAATACTCGTGAAACCGTGCCAAGTCAAGGTTTTTCCCAGAGGTTTTGCCCTTGACCGTAAGGCAAAAGCCAGGAGGCTCTCTCTATTTGCTGTCTGGTGCATTCCCAATGGGGAAGAGGTTACATGCTGTCTCCCACAGCTACACCATTTTTCTTTGTACATCACTATCAGACTACAGAAACACAGAAAATCAGCAGGAGAGCTGGCAAACTTCTGTTTGCACACAAACAGCTCTGAACTCCTTAAGTTATTCAATAAAATGTATAACCACAGCATTTCCTCACACACCTACAAAAGTACATAGAAAACGAGTGAAGCTGGTGGACCAGACTAACTACAACTTATTACACTAGTGCGCTTTTTAGCTACTGTATTCTGTGGTTTATATTTATAGCTGCATATTTACCATATTTATAACCTGTGGAATATGTTTAAGCAGTATGACCTAAATGAAGTTTATATAATGAACACTTCAGAAAAATTCCGTTATAAATTTTATTGGCTTTTTATCTGCGCTCCACCAACCAAAATCAGACAAACTATCATTGACTCACTACTAAAGTGCAAAGTGTCTACAGGATGACTGCAGCAAATGTTTTCCCTACACCAGGGGCCCCTAATAAAAGATAAGTTAATGCATTCAGGCACTTCATAGTAATTACTAGTTTTATTTAAACAGAATAGGGATGGAGGAAGAATTAATGGCCATGGCTGTTATTCTGCACATTGTACTGTGCACCAGGCATATTTGATCAAATTCTTAAAACGTGGTGATGCAAACTGACAACGCACAGTTGTCTGAAGTTTAACAGTTCTGTTCTGCTGATAAATCTGAAATGACAGAGAGCTATTGGAAATTATATTGTGTGACAGTTTCTTCAAAAATACTTTATACTGTTTAAAAATTTCTTTATCAGTATTAGTTCCGGGTGAAATCCAAATGATTTTAACAGTCTTCTCATTGCCCTAAAGACAGAGGTGTTATGTTCAGGCAATGGATTATTTTGATTAACTTGTAAGTAGACAGTTAAGCCATAATACTGAAACTTCTCCTCTCCCACTTTTCCAGATTTTGCTATGTTGATTACAAGATTTTTGTAACTAAACAGCAGTTTTCTTTAAATTTTTGGTCCTAATTTGCCTTGAGGTTCCTGAAGAAAGACACAAAGCTGCAGAAGCAGTAATCCACTGATCCTTATCACTGATATTGTTGTGTATGTATGTATCATAGCATTCATCGACAGCAAAGCAACAATGTCATTTTTCACTTGAAATGATAAAGTGTGGTTTGCACACAGTTCTTTATACACAGCATATGGGATAATAAGGAGCTTTGTCGGTGTTGGCTAGGAATTTCTGTATAGTATTGGTTATTACTGATGTCTTCTCTAGAGATTTACTTGAAGTGCACTTTGTAAATTGCAATTCCTTTACTGTATAACATGCTGAATCTGTTTAACTTAAGTCAAAGAAGCCTGGAAATTGGTAAATGTTCATCTCACTTGCAATTCAGAGGGTCCAGTCTCATAGATCTCTGTCGGTAATGGTGTATTGGCCCTTGTGAGCAGTTATAAATTTTTAAAATAGCTTTTCTTTCGCAATTTTGCGAGTTTCATTTGGGCACATATTTCATATTCATGTTCAGATTTTATGAAGTAAAACTGGCTTTACACACTGCTTAACTATAAGCATTTTGCCCCTGCTGTGTTTAACAGAAAAATTTAGAGCCTTTTTTATCACTGAAACTGTTACTGAAATATTTTCTTTGGGCTAGACAGTTACTGTATTTTTGTTTTGGACTTTAATTAGCATAACAGTCATTTTTGGAACCACAGTTCATGAAATCAAAAGTTATTTCATGCTTCTTCTAATATTTCTAAAATTTCCAATGAAATGTCGACATCATTCAAATGAATGTTCAAGAAATTAATTCCTAAATAATTTCTTCAGGAGAAATAGGAGATTTTGATTGTATACCATGTTATTCAATTTTCATCTTTGCAACACAGAAAACATTAATTGGATTTCACATTACTGTGAAACTGCTATTTCCAAATTATTTACATTTGTAAAGGAATAGCAGTGATTAATGTTTCAGTCTGCAGTAAAATTATTTTTTTGCTTTCAGATATCTTCAGGTAGCAAGGAAGACAGAACAATTTGCAGTTGGACTAGGTAAACAATGAAGAATGTAAGAAAGCCATGTAATTAGAAATCTAGGTCAGGATATTTAAAACCCATTGATACAAAGTAACCTTTTGTCCATCCAGTAATACTTACATTTCAGAGAACCCTTACAAAAATTTGAAAAGAGAGAATTTCTGCTTATCCTTCTTTGTAGATCCTTCATAAAAAAATTACCATTATGCAAAGAACTTGTGTTTTACAACCATAGATTTAGTTAAGGCCCCACATTGGGCACAAATTAAATAGTGATTGATCTAGGCCCCATGTTGTGAAACTGCCGGCCGAAGTGGCCGTGCGGTTAAAGGCGCTGCAGTCTGGAACCGCAAGATCGCTACGGTCGCAGGTTCGAATCCTGCCTCGGGCATGGATGTTTGTGATGTCCTTAGGTTAGTTAGGTTTAAGTAGTTCTAAGTTCTAGGGGACTAATGACCTCAGCAGTTGAGTCCCATAGTGCTCAGAGCCATTTGAACCATTTTGTTGTGAAACTAGTTAGGCCCTAATTTTGAAGAAATTTCTTAATTAGTGTGGTACTTGCAATTATGATAGAACATAAGGGAATGAAGTGACCCAGCTGCAGAAATGTAAGATGAATGTTTTAAAATAATTTTATTTGCATAGAACATTGTGTTTTGCGCCATGGCTAGTTAATTTCATTTAACCCTTTACAAAGCATACCACAATTACAAAACCGTTTCTACATGTCAAATAGAAATGATTTTCTTTTAGAGTGTGCATTCCCCCCTAAGATTCAAAATAAGAGTTTTATACTCCTGTGAGAAAGTATGTAACAGTTTGCTCAAAGATACGAAGCAGGAAAGTAACAGAAAGTCCCCAAATATTAAAAAAGTGAAAGAATATGTTATTAGGCACTCATAAAATTTATTAAAATCAGGTAAGCAAATTCCACATAAATATAATATTCATATTTCAAACAATGGAAAATCCAGGATGGTATAGTGACAGTACTGGGAAAGGATAGATTGCTACACACCATATAGGGGAAACGCTGAGTCACAGACAGGCACAATAAAAAGACTGATATATACTTCGAGCTTTCAGCCAAAAGGCCTTCTTCTAAAGCAAGCACAAGACGCACACACATGACAATTGTCTCTGGCCAGAGACTGTGGTCTCTGTTTGTAAGCAGTGATTTGTATGTGTTTTCTACTTTGGAAGACCACCTTTTGGCCAAAAGCTCAAATGTATGGTGTGGCAGTCGTTTTGTTGTGTCTGTCTGCGACTCAGCATCTCTGAATGATGAGTAGCAATCTATCCTTTTCTGTTGTTGTTGATATTAGTGTTTGATAGATCTCGATTTTGCTAGTGCATACTCCTATAATTATCACTGTTGCATATTAAAACAGTAGGAACGGTATTTTATGACTGTAGAGTGATATTTTGTATTTTTCATTCTGATTTCAAATCTGTTTTTGGTTTTTCTGTATTACATCAGATTTTTGTACAAATCAGTGAAGGAAGAAAAACAGTTTCACCAGGACATCAAGTCGATGGAAAAGAGAGATACCACGGAATGTGGAATGCAAACATGATGGCTAACTAATGTGTTACGAAAAATGGATATTTTTCAGCTGAAATCAGATTTTTTCTGACAGGCAATATGTTTAATTGGATTGAAAATATTTATTTTGTAATAACCTTGTATGGAATCACTACATACTACAACAGAGTAAATAAACAACAATATAGTTCACTTAATAATAATAATTATTATTATTATTTTTGCAAAAATACAACATGTGTATTGGTATGGCAATTTACTTTCCTCTCACTGATTTCACTGCATCAAGTTATTTATGATATGGGGCAAAAACGTGACTCCCATGACTGTCTTCCTGCACCAGTGTCATCTCCATTTTTCGTAACACATTACTTAACCATCATGTTTGCATTCCACCTTCCTTGATATCTCTCTTTTCCATCGACTTCATGTTCTGGTGAAACTTTTTCTTCTTTCACTGGCGTCGCCAAAGTTCACAGGAAAAAAAAACCAACACATGAATGTAGAAAACGATGATTCACACTCATGCAACAATCTAATCTCATGAATCTCGTTTTAACATGGGTTTATAATTGAGATTTTTGCTATTGCCCAGTAATTTGGCCACTACTTCATTACACGAAACTCAAGCCCTTTTTTTCTCACTGGATTCATTGTGTTTTCAGACAAATTGTGTTTCATCAACTTTCTGATCTGCAGTCTATAAAGACTCCTTTCTTAATTTTTTCAGAAGATAGTTTTGGAAACCATCTTACCAAGTACAGCAAGCAGTCACCGTCTTTTGCAACTGCTCTAGTGAATTGTTTCATTAATCGAATCATGATGTGGAGTTAACAGTATTGCACGGTACTTAGTCGATTCATCATACGAGGTCTGTTCAAAAAATTCCGGCATTTTGTCCATAAAATTTTTCTACGCTTACCTCTTACTTATTGTGCATAGTTTCCTTTGAAATACTCTTCTCCACAATTGATACACCGCTTCCAATGTTGTTTGCACTTCCGGAAGCAGTCTTGATACGGCTCTTGCTGGATCGCGCGTAGCGCCATCTGCGATTTTTTTTTTCCCTCGTCAATCGCTGAAAATTTTCGTCCTTTCAGCGGGGTTTTCAGCTCTGGAAATAGTGAAAAAGAGTCCGCAGGGACCAGGTCTGTCAAGTACGGAGGGTGAGCCAGCACAAGGATTTCGTTTTTTGTGCAATAGTAACGCACCAACAGGGATGAATGTGCGAGTGCGTTACCGTGATACGAGAGCCATGAATTGCCTCGCCACATTTCAGGCCGTTTTCTTCTCCCATTTTCTCGCAGGAGTCGCAACACGTCTCGACAGTACCATCGATTAGCAGTTCGCCCCTGTGGCACGAATTCATGATGAACTAATCCTTCAAAGTCAAAGAAAACGATCAGTATGGCTTTGACTTGACCTGACGAGCTTTTTTTGATCTTCGAGAACCTTTCCCGACCCATTGTACGACTGAAACTTGGTCTCAACATAATAACCGTAGACCCACGTCTCGGCACCAGTTATGATTCTCTTAAGGAACATCTCGTTCTCATTTGTGCGATCCAAAAACTCTTCACAGATTGCGAGACAAAAGTCTTTCTGGTCTTGACTCACGAACCGTAGGACGAACATACTGGCAACACGATGCATTCGAAGATGCTGCGTCACGATTTTATGACATAATCCGACAGAAATGTTATATTTTTTATTAATATTTCAGTCAGTCAGTCAGTCTCCGATTGGCACCCGCAATTCCGTTGGCGTTTCTGACATGAGCATCATCGGTAGACGTCGAAGGGCGTACTGAACGAGGGTAATCGTTAACTTCCGTCCGGCCATTTTTAAACCGTGTGAACCATTCGTAATACCGCATACGGCTTAAGCACTCACCACTGTAGGTTTGCTGTATCATTTGGTGTGTCTATGTAAACTCTGTTTCCGCAACCACAGTCTCACAGTTCTCTCAACGTCTTAATCAGAAGCATTATGATGTCCCCGCAGATCGTCTTTCATTATCGGGAGCAGATGGAAGTGAGACGGTGCTAAATCTGGACAATATGGAGGATTCCACGTGGTGGTGAAATTTAGTCTCTATAGTTCTGCTGTGATGGCACATGAAGTGTGTGGTTTGGCATTTTCATGCTGCAGGAAAGTATTTTCCTTTTCCTTTCGGACCCTTGTTAGCTGTCGTTTCAGAGTTTGCAGCATTGTGATATAACGCTCTGAATTTATTGTTGTTCCATGATCAAGGAAATCAACATGGATAACACCATCTGCGTCCCAGAACACTGTGGCTACCATTTTTCCAGCTAAGTGCAGCGTCTTGAATTCCTTTTTCTGGGGCAGATCTTTGTGTTGATATTCCATACTGACGTTTCATCTGAGGGTCGTAATGGTGTACCCACGTTTCACCTCCTCTCAAAATTGAATGGAGAAAGGCGTCACCTTCATTCTCGTAACACAAGAGCAGTTCCTTGCAAATTTCAAGTCTGTGCGCTTTCATTTCAGGAGCCAGCATCCAGGCTACCCATCATGCACAGGTCTCCCGATAGCCAAGCAAAGCAATAATGTGACCCACACGTACTTGTGAAATGCCGATTGTGCTTGCAATTTCTCTCTGAGTGATACAATGATCATCCTGAATCAATCTGTCAACATTTTGCTTGTGAAACTCGGTGGTTGCTGTCACAGGATGTCCAACTCTTTGTTTGTAACGCATGTCAGATGTTCCCGCCTCAACATCTTTAAACTTACTCGCCCAACGACGCACAGTGCTCACTTCAACACAATCACCATAAACTGCTTTCATTCTCTGATGAATCTCCTTTGCGGTGACACCTTCTGCTGTCAAGAATTCAATAATTGCACGTTGCTTGAGTATTACGCAAAATTTAATGCAGACGCGTTGCTCCTCTAACTCTGTCATCTCAAAATTCGCAGTCTATGCGACAGAACGTTCTACTCAATACAGCACTGAAAAATAACTAACAGACATACAACATTATAACTTCCGGCAGTTACATATTAAACACAGGCTTCTGCAGGGATCCCAACCGCATTTCGCTCCAACGCACCATTGGCGCGAATTTGTGAATGTTCCGGAATATTTTCAACATATCTCGTACCATGAAAGACAGATAAACAGCAACAAAACAAAAAAGACTTTATTGAAATAGGACATATGCGGGGGATGTACAAAACTCATGTTGTTGTCGCAATGTCATGAACCCGGCAATTCTCAGGTCAAAACAAACTATATATCACTCTCTTCGATTTCTCGCACTACCATGTATGATGAACGATATGTCGCCCCTCTTTTGAGTGGGGAACGGTGAGTGACCACTTGAGCGACATTGCAAACAACAGGGCAAAGCTGGACCATTTCTGCATCGGACAGCTATTGCCAGCTGTGTTATGGGTCTCTGTGAATGCAGGGCAACAGGTGGACCATTTCTGTATTGAAGTGGCCATACCAGCTGTGCTGCTGTTCTCTGCGAATGAAGGATAACACCTAGGCCATGAGGTTACTGCTAACTGAAGAGTCTGCTTGCTGAACCGAGGGGCGGCGGGAATGGAAAGGACTTTGGGGCTTACGTGCCACCCTGCTTGAGTGAACAGACCTATGGAAGGTCCCAGCGTTCTAGCTGGAACTCCGTTATGGGCGGTAGCTGCAGAGGTTGGTGACAATGGTGCTGGAGGAAGTGATGCTTGCGGAGCTTCTTCTGTCTATGTCTATTGGAAATACGTCTGTGACCGGTAAGAGAGTTGGGTACCCCATATGTACAGGTTGGTATGTTTAAATTTTCCACCTGCCCAGGTAATAAAACCTAATTGGGGGTGGAGCTTTTGATGTCATTAAGTTTCATCGTGCAGGTGTTTGCTGATGTAACTAGATTGCTGGTCTCTTGAATCAGTGAAGCTGTGGGGGTTTTGACCTCTGAGAGTTGCTCGCTTAGTGGGGTTTCCATTGGGGAAGCTGTGTGTGGGGTCTCTGAAGTCTCTTTGCCTGTACTCTACGCAGGCTTCATTTTATGGAGACTGTTGTGGCTTTGCCATCTTGAAGTATTGTGATGGTGTGCAAGCATTGTTGTAACACGCAGTATGGTCCAACTTAAGGGAGAAAGAGTGGTGGCTTGACTGCATCAACACATAACCAAATTTATGAACAGTTCTGAAGGCCCTCTAGAAAAAAAAAATTGTTTGATGTGATTACGGTCCGGTGCTGCTGGGATGGGTCACTCCATTGTGACTTGCAGTGTTTGGACGAAGGTGGTGTTTCTATAAGGTCTGTGGGAACGAGAATATGTTGTCTGTAGACTAACTCGCTCGGGTCAGGTCAACATCTGTTTTAATAACCATTCTCACAACTAGCAGTACGAAATGCAATGCAACGCTCCAGGTATTTTTGTGTGAGCACTGCTTTGAATGATCTGTGGAGTCATTCTACGATTCCTTTGTTCACAGGCTGGTAGCTCATAGTTTTGAGGTGAGATATTCCACAGAGTTTCGTGAGCATGGTAAAAAAATGGTTCAAATGGCTCTGAGCACTATGCGACTTAACTTCTGAGGTGATCAGTCGCCTAGAACTTAGAACTAATTAAACCTAACTAACCTAAGGACACCACACACATCCATGCCCGAGGCAGGATTCGAACCTGCGATTGTAGCGGTCGCTCGGCTCCAGACTGTAGCGTCTAGAACCGCACGGCCACTCCGGCCGGCGCATGGTAAAAAGTGAGCGGTCATATGTCGACCGCAATCCTTGGCCACATGGCTGGGACTCCGAATCTGGCGATACATGTGCGGGCGAATTCATTAGCTACCGTTTCTGCGCTGAAATATCAGTACTGGCGTAGTTTCTGGCCAAGGGGTAGAGTGGTCTGTTATTGTTAACAAGAATTTATACCTGTTGGAGTAAGGAAGTGGTCCTACAGGGTCCAGGGGTACATACGTAAATCTTGTTGTGGGAATAACAGTATCACCAATAGGTGCGAAAGTGTGCCGAGCAACTTCGATTTTTTGATCACATAAACAAGCTCTCGGCAGCTGGCGGCACCCTTTCTGAGTTCCTGGGCATGTAATGTGTTCTGTCAGAAACACCCGCAGGTGAGAGACGATGGAGAGTTAGGAATATGTACTGATCACCCAGAGCATATGACCACCAACCCACAATCGACATAAATCCGTCCAGGCGATGGCAGCATCACCTGTTGAGGAATCACCGCTAGTCAGACACATGCACGGTCCATGTATTATCAGTGAATGTGATCTATGTCTGTAGAAAGGGGAAGACGCAGAATCTTTCTGAGTTTTACCAAGGACGGATTGTGATGGCCTGGGGGCTAGGCATTGTCGGGAGTGTGGGCAGTGCTGTGGTGAGTATCTTCAACACATGGTACAAATACGTCCAGAGTCAGAGGGTTGGGTGGCCACCTCTTATAACAGATGGTGGATGCCATAGGCTGGGCAGACTGGTAAAACAGGACAGGCAGCGAACTGTGGCAGAGCTAACATCAGACTTTCATGTTGGGCAGAGTACAAGTATGTCTGAACACACAGTGTACAAACACTCTTGACAATGGGCCTCCACAACCAACCAACCATGTGCAAATGTTAAGACCACGACATTGGCAACTACGACTGAAATGGACACATGATGGTCAGCACTGGACATTGGCACAGTGGCAAGCATTGCATGGTCTGACGAATCCCTTTACGTTCATCATCCAGATGGGTGGGTGTGACTCTGTCGTCTTGTGGGGGAACAGCTCCTTGACACCTGTACTGCGGGACAGAGACAAGGTGGCGATGGCTCCTTATGCTCTGGGGAACATTCATGTGGGCATCCATGGGTCCAGCGGAGTGCATGCAAGGCTCCGTGATGGACAAGGAGTACCGTACTAGGATGCAGACCACGTACACTCCTTCATGAAGGTCATATTTTCCGACAGCAGTGGCATTTTCCAACAATGTAATGCGCCATCTCTCAAGGCCAGTAGTGTGATGGAGTGGTTTGAGGAACACAGTGGCGAGTTGCAATTGATGTGACCCCCAATTCGACAGATCTGAAATCGATCGAAAACATCTGGGATGTGACTGAACGTGGCGTCAGAGCTCATCGCCCTCCTCCCCGAAATTTACGGGCATTAGGTGACTTGAGTGTGCAGATATGGTGCCAACGCTCTCCAGCGACCTACCAAGACCTCATTGCTTCCATGCTACGACGTGTCGCCACTGTTATCAGTACCGGCTATTATCTAGGTGGTCGAAATATTCTGGCTGATCAGTGTATTTCCGCGGCATGTCATGTGAATGCATGGACGTGGCTGACATTTAGCGATCTCACACAGCAATATGATCTGCAACGCTGAAACGAAGATATCCTTTAATTTGTTATTGGAGCTACCAATGTGTAATAACATTTGTAATTCTGGATCCATGTGCTGAGCATTTGTCACGTCTGGCCATAACACTCCACTGATTGCGTTGCATGCCCAAGAGAGACAATCTGCGACAATCTATTTGAAGCCACTTGTATGGCGAATGTCCTTGGTATACTGCCGTACGTATTCTAGGTGTCATGCGGGGAGGCGGGCTTTATTGATAAATTTTGTGGAAGGCAGTGACGAGAGGACATAATCGGTGAAGATGGTGAAAGTTTTCGCCTCAAGTTCGTTGCGGAAGTATTTTACTGCTTCGTTCATTACGAGGTAGTTCTCTTTCTATTACCGACCAACGGGTTTGAGTCGGTGTACATTTGCGAGAGGGGGCGTGGAGGAGGCGGGGGGGGGGGGGGGGGAGGGGAGGGCTAGCGGCTGCCAAGTTCCCAATACCTGCTACTGTAGCGCTGCGCCGATGGCTGTTTAGCTACCGTCTACTGTCAAGGCTAATTGTACGGCGTGGCTTGGCGAGAGAGTCAGGTACCGTTGCCAATGCGTCTTCAGGTTTGTTAAATGCTCCTGTCATCGTTTTAGTCCATGGTACTGTGTGTTTCCCGGTGGTGTTTTTTCCTGCTAGAATGACATCGAGAGGAACCTGAGTTTGTGCTACTTCCGACAAGTGCCATTAATAAAACTTTATCATGCCTAAAAAAAGTCTGAACTCTTGGGACATACAGTTAATTGCTTGCACATGGTCAGGGAGATGTTTGATATTCTCTGCTGACACTTCGTATCCTAAAAAAATTAATAGACGACTTCCCTAATGTACACTAGTTTGCATTTAGAAAACACCAGACACCTGAAGGCGTTGAAATAACAACTTACAAAAAACCAAGATGTCATCTCCATACGGGAAATAAAAATTTACACCTCTAAAGTGCTACCACGTATGGGCTGCACTGCGGAAAACATATAGGATAAATTGAGACTCAGACAATTCGGAAGGGGTAATAACAACAGTCTTTGGAATATTATAGTAAGCTACTGGATTTTGTGTATAGGCCTTGTCAAATCAGTTACAATGAAAGTTGCGGCATCATGTAACACCCTTGTAAAATCCTGAACACTGGGAATGGCGTAACGATCTGGGACAATCCTAACATTCAAGACCCTAAATCGCCACAAGGGCGGTAGGTATCGTCTTTTTTACTCACCGGGTGACGACCAGGGCCTGCCCGGTCTACATACACTATGTGAACAAAAGTATCAGGACACCCCCAAAAACATACGTTTTTCATATTAGGTGCATTGTGCTGCCACCTACTGCCAGGTGCTCCATACCAGCGACCTCAGTAGTCATAATACATCGTGAGAGACAGAATGGGGCGCTCCGCGGAACTTGCGGACTTCGAACGTGCTCAAGTGATTGGGTGTCACTTGGGTCACACGTCTGTAGGCGAGATTTGCACACTCCTAAACAACTCTAGGTCCACTGTTTCCAATGTGATAGTGAAGTGGAAACGTGAAGGGACACGTGCAGCACAAAAGCGTACAAGCCGACCTCGTCTGTTGACTGACAGAGACCGCCAACAGTTGAAGAGGGTCGTAATGTGTAATAGGCACACATCTATCCAGACCATCACGCAGGAATTACAAACTGCATCAGGATCCACTGCAAGAACTATGACAGTTAGGCGGAAGGGGAAAAAAACTTGGGATTTCATAGTCGAGTGGCTGCTCGTAAGCCACACATCACGTCGGTAAATACCAAACGACGCCTCACTTGATGTAAGGAGTGTAAACATTGGACGATTGAACCGTGGAAAAACGTTGTGTGCAATAACGAATCTCGGTACCCAACGTGGCGATCCGACGACAGTGTGTGGATATGGCGAATGTTCGAAGAACGTCATGTGCCAGCGTGTGTAGTGGCAACAGTAAAATTCGGAGGCGGTGGGGTTGTGGTGTGGTCTTGTTTTTCGTGGAGCGGGCTTGCACCCCGTGTTGTTCTGCGTGGCACTGTCACAGCACAGGCCTACACTGATGTTTTAAGCACCTTCTTGCTTCTCACTGTTGAAGAGCAATTCGGGGATGGCGACTGCATCTTTCAACACGATCGAGCACCTGTTCATAAGGCACTGCCTGTGGCGGGGTGGTTACACGACAATAACATCCCTGTAACGCCGACTTCGTGCCATGCCTCACCGACCGACATCGATACCTCTCCTCAGTACAGCACTCCGTGAAAAATGGGCTCCCATTCCCCAAGAAACCTTTCAGCACCAGGTTGAACGTATGCCAACGATAGTGGAAGCTGTCATCAAGGTTAAGGGTGGGCCAACACCATACTGAACTGCAGCATTACCGATGGAGTGTTCCACGAACTTGTAAGTCATTTTCAGCCAGGTATCCAGACACTTTTGATCACATAGTGTATTTCTGTAATATTTCCTTCAAGTACATCTCCCTTGTATAGGCGCTCCATATAATCCTTCCACCTTTCAGCTTTGCCTTCTTTGGCTGGGGTCCAAACCATCGTGGCATGGACGCTTGACGGTGACGAGTCAGGGACGTGGTGTGGGTGGAACGTGAGCAATTCATACTGAAGTGGCGCTGAGAAACGCAGTAGGTGGGACAGCTGTGCTACGAATGACTCAGAATATGTTGTCTTTGTAAGACGGAGGTACTGATGCACTGAATATTTTGTAGCTCGTAAATGTTGAGCAGCGATTACGATACTGAGTACAACATTAATGGTTGAAGAAAGGGGAGAAATGGGGCATATTTAGAAAAATGAAGGAACTCAACATGTGTCCCGAATGTTTCCAGCATTTTTACAGAATGCCTCAAAAGTGTGTCCGTATTGCGCGAGACGAAGTGAAGGACAGCATTCAGAGAAAAGAAACGAAACTGGAACTTTTGACAATACACTAAAGTGGCAAAAGTCATGGGTTAGCGATATGCACATATACAGATGACGGTAGTATCGCGTACACAAATTATAAAAGGGCAGCGTATGGGCGGAGCTGTCGTTTGTACTCGGATCATTCCTGTGAAAAACTTTCCGACGTGGTGATGGCCGTCCGACGCGAATTAACAGATCTGAACGCAGAATGGTAGTTGAAGCTGGAACCATGGGACATTGCAGTTCGGAAATCGATATGGAAGTCAATATTCCGAGATCCACAGTGTCAAGGGCGTGTCGAGGATACCAGATTTCAGGTATTACCTCTTAGCACGGACAACACGGTGGCCGACGGTCTTCACTTAACACTTTCGCTACGGCATCGGTGCAGGCGCGCAACTCTCCAGTGCGGCGCGGCAACGCGCGAGTGCGGGCAACACAGACTCAGAGGAAGGCCTCGGCGCTTGTTGGTGACGTCACGTCAGCTAGGCACGGCGAGCGCCAGGTCTGTTGCAGGCAGAAACGCCTCGGCGTGCTTATCACCACAAATCTCTTATTTTTGGACAAAATGTTTGGTATTGTTTTGGATTCTGCAGTTCTATTTAGATGAAAGGTTTTCTCACTATCGTAAAGCTACAAAGGAGATCATAGTTCTGTATTACTGAATCCTGTCGAAACAAACGTAGATCAGTATGAGAAAATGCTTTTCCCCATTGCAAGCTTCGGAAATTTTACATTCAAGTAAGTATACTTACTTAATCCATTTTGTTATCGGAACTTACCCCAACCCCCTTACAATGAACTCGTTTCTTTTATTTATTTATTCATTTTCGTTTGACATCGTCACTGGAAATGTGAACTAATTTACTTGTGTAAATGTCCAACTGTTGCCAGTCATTAGATTACAGTCGTTTTCAACGAAAGGAATTCTGAACAGGAAACAAAATAGCTTCATACATCGAAAATACTGCAGAGCTTAAACTTTTTTAAACATGCACATTAGAAAATATAAATATTCCCCTCTTGCAACTGGAAGGTGAAACTTTATAAGATAAAAAAATTTTATTTGATAAAACAAGTATCTCTCTTTTGCCTCTTCTTCTGTCCCCCACCCCCTCCCCCAACGTGTACAATCGTAAGATATTTCATTAACATCCAGTGCTCCTCTCCCCATAGTCAAGCAAGATACCTAAAGAACACCAATATGTTCACAGCTTCTTGTAAAAGCAACCCAGTACAAACGCAACTTCCTCAGATTTACAAATAAGGTAAAGAAGCACGAATTCTGTTGCTGCTGGACCATGAAGTTGTTTTTGTATGTCAATCCTTAAAACAGGTGGAAATTTAAGTTCAGGAGTACACTATTTGTTAAGAATTGTAATGAATTGCACTATTAACTGATTGCAGAAATCTCTCAAAACCATGTGTGTTGGTCAACTACCGCCAATAGTTTCACATTTTCCTGTGTCAGAGATGGAGACACCACCATTATGAGTATGCCTGCAACAGACCTGGCGTTCGCCGTGCCTAGCTGACGTGACGTCACGAGCAAGCGCCGAGGCCTTCCTTTGAGTCGGTGTTGGTGCGGGCCGGTAACACTCTGAAACGGCAGGTACCGCTCGGAGCCGACGCTAATAAGCACACCTGAGCTACAGGCTTACGTCGAGATCTTGTAAGATCTGTAGGATCATGTTCTATACTGACTTAATGATGACACCTTAGATGCATTACTTCAAATAAGCTTCGATTGTATTACTGTCACGTTTTAAAGTCTGTTTGCTGTCTGACACCTATAGGGGTCACAGACGTCATTCAAATGTTCGTGATTTGTTGATAATGTAACAAAAAATACAATTCAAACAAGCAACAAATCCACTGCATTTAGGAAAAATTTGTATTCCAAAATGCAAATCCTTAAAAAGGGAAAAAGGAAACTGGATTCATTTGAAATTATGTTTACTTCAAATGCGCATTTTTACGATTGACTCTGATAGAGGTCAATTTAGTAGCATGTTTGCTCCTGGTATGAGAGAATTAGCCGTCTACATTTATCATAGACGCCCAGGGGACGCCCGAATGTGTAGAAATTAGTAAGCGAAACACACCCTACGTAGAAGCTTCTCTCGTGTCCCCCATCACTTCAATTGCGATGCTATTAAAACAAATTTAGCACAACAAATTCTTTCGCAAAAAACTGAAGCGAACGCTTTAAAACGCTCTAAGAAATAAGTCGACTTAACACAGAAGAAAACCTCATTTCTGAGTACTCGTGAAAAAAAAACTTCTAACCTTTCACGTCATAAAAAGAAAGTATGCAATGTCAAAAGAAATGAAAGAAGTTGTCTTTGATAATCGGAATTTCCCCGATATTATCCTTTTTTGCTACTTATGGGAAATTATACAGCAGTTCAAGCAGTATCCAGGTTTGTCTGGGCAGGTTGTACACTCGTATGTTGTATCAGTGCGCTTGCCTTGTTCTGCGCACTTCTTACACCGCTTCCTCATAACTCGCTTCTTCCTTGCAGTAGCTTCCCGCTTTTGCACAACGTGTATTTGTGATGTTTCTTGCTCACATTTCGTGGAACGTCCATTGCTGGAAGGAAGCCCTTTATAACGTTCATTCTGTAATCGTACAACATCATTTTACACTGCTGGCCACCGTAAATGCAACACCCTGAAGGAAGCATCCGAATCAAGGGAAATTTACACCATGGGTTTGCAGCGATGAGATATGCAACTGATTAGAATTTCAGCGCAGACGCACATCACGCGCGCCTGTGGCGCCACCTCATAGCGCCATTTAAGGCTTGGCGATTTCGACGAGTGTACGTTCGGCACGTGTGTTTACCTTGTGGTTGTTTCACAAGACGATCAGTTATGCCTCGTAGACAACAGCGAACATCGTTTGATCAAGTATCCGAGTTCGACAGAGGAAGGATAGTGGCTTACCGAGATTGTGGATTATCATACAGAGAAATCGCTAGTCGTGTTGGACGAAACCAAACAACTGTAATGCGGATATGTGACCGTTGGATGCAGGAGGGTACGACGGACCGACGTGGTCGATCGCATTCACCTCGGTGCACCACTGCACGTGCTGATAGGCAAATTGTGCGCATGGCAGTGACGGATCGCTCATGACATCCCGAACCATAGCACAGCACATTGCGTCTGTAACGCATCATCCAGTGTCTGCGCGTACCATTCGACGCCGTTTACAGCAGAGTGGTCTGTCCGCAAGACGTCCATTGCTTCTTCTACCATTGACGCAGAACCACAGACGTCTCCGTCGCCAATGGTGTGATGACAGACGGATGTGGACGGCAGAATGGAATGACGTTGTCTTTACTGACGAGGCACGCTTCTGTCTGCAGCACCACGATGGTCGGATTCGAGTGTGGAGACACCGTGGAGAGAGGATGCTGGACAGCTGCATTATGCACCGCCACACTGGTCTGGCACCGGGTATTATGGTATGGGGCGGTATTGGATATTACTCTCGCACGCCTCTAGCACGCATTGCCGGTACTTTAAATTGCCGGCGCTACATATCAGAGGTGCTGGAGCCAGTTGTCCTTCCTTACCTTCAGGGCTCGGCCACAGCCATATTTCAACAGGATAATGCGCGACCACACGTGGCACGCATTGTCCAAAGGTTCTTCGTCAATAACCAGATTGAAGTGCTTCCCTGGCCGGCTCGCTCTCTGGATCTTTCGCCGATAGAAAACATGTGGTCCATGGTTGCTCAACGAGTGACCCAGATTACATCCCCAGCTGCCACACCAGATGATCTTTGGCAACGTGTGGAAGCTGCTTGGGCTGCTGTACCCCAGGAACACATCCAACGTCTCTTTGACTCAATGCCGAGACGTGTGGCAGCGGTGATCTCCAACAATGGCGGCTACTCTGGCTACTGATTCTGGCAGGAACCACATGTCACAGACGTCTGTAAACGTAATCATTTGATACTTGGTCAACATGTTATCTACAAAATAAATTTTGTTGTGCTACCTCTTGTCTTTCTTGGTGTTGCATTTACGGTGGCCAGCAGTGTACTTCCTGAGTATTTGTGGTACAGATACGGAGAATTGAAAACTAGCATGTCAATGACATGAAAGAATAGTTTTTTCGGCTAGCGGGTAGTCTTTCGTTCACATAAATAACACGATAACATCTGATCTTGTATATCAGTCCCAGACATACCCGCATTGTACCTAATAATACGCAAAGGTTTCGTGACTATTTGCTGGCGCGCATACCTCACTTGCTCCATAACATTTAAATCTTCTGTGGAAATGTAGGAAAGCTCTCGTCGATCCTTCCACTTTCCAATCGTAGCTCCATTAGAATACCGCGCAATTGTCTCTCCTCTCCCAAGTTTTGCGCCGGCCGTGGTGGCCGTGCGGTTCTGGCGCTGCAGTCTGGAACCGCGGGACTGCTACGGTCGCAGGTTCGAATCCTGCCTCGGGCATGGATGTGTGTGATATCCTTAGGTTAGTTAGGTTTAATTAGTTCTAAGTTCTAGGGGACTGATGACCTAAGATGTTACGTCCCATAGTGCTCAGAGCCATTTGAGCCATTTTTGAACCCAAGTTTTGCCGATACAACGTCTGTATCTGTGGAAAGTGTTTTTACGTTCAACAGAGTTGTAGCTAAATGAAACCTGTTATAATAATTGTCCAAGTAAATGTAATGACCAACATGCAGTTTTTCTGCCATCAAATGCAAAACGACCGTTTCAGCTTTACCTTTTCCCCCCATATCTCTACTACTTCCTGTGTACACAGCGCACTTATTTATGAAACCGTCTGGATTGTTGCGCATGTACATTCTAATGCCATATTTATTACGTTTGCTTTTTATGTATTGTCTAAATGACAATCTTCCCCTCCAAAGAGTCATTGATTAATCTATTGATAAATCTCTTCCCGGCTAATACACTTGAGACACTCTCGTGTTAAAATAATCCAATATAGGTCGTATCTTATATAAAAGATCACCTGGTTTCGGGTTTCCTGGACGTGCATTTTTTGCAAAATGCAGAGAGCGCAATATGATCAAATACCGGTCTCTGCTTATACTCATCGCTATTCCTCTATTCTCAAACAGCGGTTCTTTCTTCCAGTAGTCTTGTAATCGCGGATATTTAACGTCACCCATATGTAACGAAACACCCAGGAAAACTAGTAATTCGCCTATACTTAGAGGTTTCCATTTACAGATTCTAGGTCCCTCTTGTATTTTCGCTCAGCAATATGTTGATTGCGTTATCATTCGTTTCGTCAACTACAAGTTGCAACAATTCGTCTGTTACCAATAATCTGAAGAAATCCATAGAATTGCCAGCAGGATGAATCTGCAAAACTTCTTAGTTCGTAAATGGGTGATACTGCATATTATGTGGTTCTTTATGCCAGGACTTACCTGGATTATCTTCGTGTGACAGGTCGGGCCCTTTTTCGTCGTCGATTTCCACACAACCGTCGTGATCCGTATCGTCAGATTCGGAACTGTCACGAAACAGATTCGAAAGCTGTGCTTCTACGCTATCATCACACTGCAATTCTTCTGCACCCTCTAAATGACAATCTCCGTGATATGCCTCGTCCTCACTAGACAAAAACTCACTGTCATCTAGTACACTAGTAACTGTTCCTCTGTCGATTTAACACTTTTCCTGCTCCTTTTCACATTGGAAGGTCCAGATGTCGGTTCATTAGCCGCCATTACGAACAATATACGTTCGATAACTAACCACACAAAACAAAAGTTTACACGCTTTGATGCTAGCTTAGACACAGCAACTAGACTAAGTAATCCGACAGTGAACGCGGACGCTTATAAGCGTCAGCCGCACTGGCTCGTGGCTTGTTTTGACGCTTATAAGCGTCAGCCGCAGCGAAAGTGTTAACGAACGAGAGTAGCGGCGTTTGCGTAGAGTTGTCAGTACTAACAGACGGACAGCACTGCGTTAAACAACCGCAGAAATCAATTTTGGACGTACGGCGAACGTATCCGATATGACAGTGCGGCGAAAGGTGGCGTTCATGGGCTATGGCAGCAGACGACCGAAGTGAGTGCCTTTGTTAATAGCATTACATCACCTGCAGTGCCTCTCGAGGGCTCATGATCGTTTCGGTTGGTCCCCAGACGACTGGAAAACTGTTGGCTGGTCAGATGAGTCCCGATCTCACTTGGTAAGAGCTGACGGTAGGGTTCGAGTGTGGCGGAGGACCCAAGTTATCAACGGGACATTGTGTTAGCTGGTGGTGGCTCCATAATGTTTGGTTGGTTGATTAGTTTGGGGTATAAAGGGACCAAACTAAAGGGTCATCAGTCCCTTTTCCCTCAAGCAAACAAGTCTCAAGGTAAAACAATTAAAAACAATGGAGTCGGGGAAAGTAAAAGGGCGTAAAACTAACTGGGAGACACACTGAAAGAGAAAACAAAAGAAGCGAACCAAAGGGGAAACGTAGACTAAAAGGAAAGGTAGAGGAAGGTATTAAAATCATATAACAGATGACCTGGGCCGCCTGATCTCCAGGATAAAAAGGGATGAGCCAGCCACTTTGCAACATACTAAAATTACCGGCCTAAAAGACAAGGCTAGAAGAACACACATAGCGAAACGACGAACGCGAAGGCAAAGAAAATGCAAAGAAAGAGTGACGAATAGGTGAAAGGAGGGAGGGTGGAGGCCTGGGAGAGAAGGCCAGACGCCCAATCTTAGATAAAAACCCGCCATAATGGTGTGGGCTGTGTTTACATTGAATTGGCTGGGTCCTCTGGTCTAGCTGATCGGTAATTGACTGGAAATGACTATGTACAGCTACCTGGAGACCATTTGCATCTATTTGTGGACTTCATGCTCCCAAAAAACGATGGAATTTTCATGGATGACAATGCGCCATGTCACCGGGTCACAATTGTTCGCAGTTTGTTTGAGAAATGTACTGGTCAGTTCGAGCGAATAATTTGGCCACCCAGATCGCCCAACATCAGTCGCATCCAACCTTTATGGGACATAATCGAGAAGTCAGTTCGTGCACAAAATCCTACACCGGCAGCAGTTTCGCAATTACGTACGGCTGCAGACGCAGCATGGCTCAACATTTCTGCAGGGGACTTCCAACGACTTGTTAAGCCCACGCCACGTCGAGGTGGTGCACTACACCGGGGAAAACGAGGTACGACACAATTTTAGGAGGTATCCCGTGACTTCTGTCCCGTCAGTCTGATTCCTATTTTTCATGTGATTTTCATTTGAACGTAAGCCTAGACATTGCTGATTTTGGAAGAGATGTTCAAAAAGTTAGGACATTTCTCCAAAACCTGATTATCTGTTTTATTTCTCTGCTGTATACAAGAAATTCTTCGTAGCAAGGCACCTTTCGTACCATGCGATAGAGATTTTTCCATTAGACAGAGGAACAAAATATGCTTTCACCCAGAACCTGGATTCCAGTCATTGACAACGCCAGAGACAAAGAATTCCTTCATTGCAAGCGAAACTAAGGGATGCCAGGGCACGTAGCTCACCAAGCCAGGGTATCTGGCTACACATTTCAGCTGAGAGCCATATGCACTACCAGGAACGAGAAGTCATAACATCCAGCAGTCATGGAATTGCACAGAACCAGAGAGGTGCTGGGAAAAGAAATTGCCATTAGATAAACTGCCAGTAGAAAGTGCCAAGAAGAAAGTTTTACTTGACCTTATCAAACATACCAGCTGCAAGACGGAATTTCTATGAGCATGTATAGGGTGACACTTATTGAACTGTATGAAAAAAACCTAAATTAGTTACAAACCACGGCGTGCACACACTTGATTCAACTATTGTCACTAGGTTATGACATGTTCGATGCGCTTGCCATTATTGGCGATGATGTGACAATGTCGAATAGCGAAATTCTGCATGTCCCGCTGAAGTGTCGGAACATCGATGCTGTCGGTGACCTCATGAAAGGCTGTTTTCAGCTCGGCAATGATTTTGGGGTCATTGCTGTACACCTTGTCTTTAACACAGCCCCACAAAAAGGAGTCGCATGTGTTCAGATCCAGAGAATATGGCGGCCAATCGAGGACCATGCCAGTGGCCTCTGGATACCCCAGAGCCAGAATGCGGTCCCCAAAGTGCGCCTCCAGGATATCACACTCCTGCTTCGATGGGGTCGAGCTCCGTCTTGCATGAACCACATCTTGTCGAAATCACTTTGGGTTATGGGGTGAAATCATCTTCCAAAACCTTCACGTACCTTTCGGTAGTCACTGCGCCATCAAGGAATATCACACCACTTATTCCGTGACTGGACATTGCACGCTACACATTCACCCGTTGAAGGTGAAGATTCTTGTCAGTCGCGAAATGCGGATTCTCAGTCCCAAAATTCGCCAGTTTTACTTATTGAGAACCCATCCAAATGAAAATGAGCTTCGTCACGAAACCAAACCATACGTGCGCATACTATTTCCCAATTCGCTAGAATTGCATTGAGTGGGTTCTCCCCAGCCACGCCATCAGTTTGCTTATGGAATTTATTGCCCCATTGAAAGTAAGCTGATGTGTGACAATGTTATAGAGATCTAACATATCCTTTGCGAAGATACTTCCAACTGTGACATCAGCTCATTAAATGGAACCATAGTAAACAGTGATCCAGCATCAAAACAGACCATGATGTCACTTGGCCTCAGTCTGAAGAATTTTAATTTTTCTATAAAATGACCAGAATCTCTAAGATAAGTGTCAATTTTTCCTATAAATGGCTGTAGGAGAACGGCTTAGTGCTTGGCAATCCCATTGGTTGGACAGTCTGTGATGAAACGTACTTACGGGAAAAATTAGACAGTTATTTATAATGACAAATGATGCAAGGACTGATGATAAAAAGAATGTTTTGCTGACAATCTTTAATTACGTTGTATAGAGATGTACATGAAAGATAAGGTATAATATCACAGACGGCGTTAAAGGGATTTTAATTAAAATGGACGTTTTCGATCTTCCTTCGTCTTCTGTATCTGTTCTGTGTTCTCGCGTGAGCTGCACGTCAAGTAACGCCTGTCTGAATAATTCATGACAAAATTTGCATATTTTATTGATATATGCTTCAGGAAAGTCGGAATATTGTATCCTAGAGTTATTTGTAAACCATTATGCAAATATTAATCAGTGACGGAAGAGAAGAAAGCACAGCTGTTAAGTCCTATATCCTTCCATTAAAATTGCAGACTGTATAATATTATTGTTAGAAGAACGGCAAAAATCTACCTCCTTCAAGGAAAAGGAAACATTCGAAAAAGTAAACCGAACGAGGTGCTGCAGTTGTTAGTACACTGGACTCAAATGCGGGAGGACGACGGTTCAATCCCGCGTCCGGCCATCCAGGTTTAGGTTTTCCGTGATTTCTCTAAATCTCTTCAGACGAATGCCGGGATGGTTCTTTTGAGATGGCACGTCCTACTTCCTTCCCCATCCTTTACACAATCAGAGCTTGTGCTCCATATCGAATGACCTCAATGATGGGACGTTATACCCAATCCTCGTTTCTTCATTTTTAGAACAGGTAACCGTTATTATTTTATTGGAAGCAAGCATAAAAGGAAACAAAAGAAAAATTCGGAGTAGGTATTAAAGTCCATGGAGAAGAAATAAAAACGTTGAGGTTCGCCAAATGACATTGTAATTCTGTTAGACAGCAAAGGACTTGGAAGAGCAGTTGAACGGAATGGACAGTGTCTTGAAAAGAGGATATAAGATGAACTTCAACAGAAGCAAAACGAGGATAATGGAGTGTAGTCTAATTAAATCAGGTGATGCTGAGGGAATTAGATTAGGAAATGAGACACTTAAAGTAGTAAAGGAGTTTTGCTATTTGGGGAGCAAAATAACTGATGATGGTCGAAGTAGAGAGGATATAAAATGTAGACTGGCAATGGCAAGGAAAGCGTTTCTGAAGAAGAGAAATTTGTTAACATCGAGTCTAGATTTAAGTGTCAGGAAGTCGTTTCTGAAAGTATTTGTATGGATTTGTATGGACTGTAGCCATGTATGGAAGTGAAACATGGACGATAAATAGTTTGGACAAGAAGATAATATAAGCTTTCGCAATGTGGTGCTACAGAAGAATGCTGAAGATTAGATGGGTAGATCACATAACTAATGGGGAGGTATTGAATAGAATTGGGGAGAAGAGGAGTTTGTGGCACAACTTGACAAGAAGAAGGGACCGGTTGGTAGGACATGTTCTGAAGCATCAAGGGATCACAAATTTAGCATTGGAGGGCAGCATGGAGAGTAAAAATCGTAGAGGGAGACCAAGAGATGAATACACTAAGCAGATTCAGAAGGATGTAGGTTGCAGTAAGTACTGGGAGATGAAGAAGCTTGCACAGGATAGAGTAGCATGGAGAGCTGCATCAAACCAGTCTCAGGACTGAAGACCACAACAACAACCTTTATTGGACGCCAGTTACAGTTCGGGCTAGGCGACGTGTGAAAATACAAGGAGTGTTAAATGCTACTTTAAAGATGATTGTAAAAATATATATATATATTTTTTCTATAATATTACTTTACCCGTTGAGGAAAGCCGTTAATGTCTCCCAACACAATAAAATAAATATTCGAATCAATGAAGCTAACAAGTGGTCTCAGTGCTTCTGACTTGATGAGACCCTTCTTGTCAATAGAAGAAATCGGAAGAGGCCCCTATTAGCTTATTCGTTACCCTGAGAACAGAAGTTGTGGTGTCACCCTTAAGTTTTCTACATCTTTCTTCTTGTAATATGTCCTGAATTTCACTGTGGTAGTCTTTTTTTATTCATTAAAGTGTAGCTATGCATTACTTTCGTACACTGTCTGCTTGTGCCTGTGTAGAGATTGTGAAGACATCTTATTTTGCAATATATATATATTTATCTTGTTTTTTCCGTCTGTTCATATATCTTTGATGTTGTAACGCATTTTTCTTTTGTCCTGTAATATAAAGATAAAAGTTGTTTTCTAGATGTAATTAAACAGAAGTCGAAGTATGAACATCTCACAACGCGATAGATAACCCCGCAAGAACCTCCTAGGGAACTGTGATCAGTGTTAAAGAGAGAACAATCAATGATGCAGCAGTGTCGGTGCTCGGGAAAGTACTAAACTTGGCCCCGATTCCTACATCTCTACCAACCGTGGACATCATAAACAGTATGAAACAGGCCACTTACACTCTATATCAGTCAACGAGGCCGGTGAAATAAGCCACGAAAGGTGTCGCGCTCATCAGGGCCGCACCATCAAAGAGCAACATTTCGAAGGACGAAAGAGCCGCTATCCGCGAGTTACGTGACGATCTTGAGTTGGTCGTCTGTCTCCGCTGACAAAGGGATCACTAGGGAGCTCCTGCACTCAGAATATTAACGTAAACTGCGCGGACTACTCGATGACGCAGCAAACAGGAAGTTAGGAGATTCGGCAAACCGCTTCCAGAGAAAAACCGTCGAACTTCTCAATACCTTCGATACGAAAACTATAATGAAACTCTGACCGCGAGCTGCTGTACCCACCACGGATGTATGCACTGCTAAAGGTCCACAAAGGTGGCATTCTACTATGCCCTTAGTCAGCAACAAGCACTGAAGCGCGAAAGAAACTGGTACAGGAATGCGTATTCAAGTACAGACATATGTAAACAGGCAGAATACGGCGCTGCGGTCGGCAACGCCTATAGAAGATAAGTGTCTGGCGCAGCAGTTTCATCGGTTACAGCTGCTACAATGGCAGGTTATCAAGATTTTAGTGAGTTTGAATGTGGTGTATAGTCGGCGCACGAGGGATGAGACACAGCATCTCCGAAGTAGTGATGAAGATTTTCCCGTACGACCATTTCAGGAGTGTACCGTGAATATCAGGAATCCGGTACAACATTCGCAATTGCTGCAGATTTCAATGCTGGGTCAACACTAAGTGTCAGCGTGCGAACCATTCAACGAAGCATCATCGATATGGATTTTCGGAGACGAAAACCCACTTGTGTATCCTTGATGACCGCACGACGTTTACGCATCGCCTGGGCTTTTCAACACCTACACTGGACTGTTGATGATTGGAAACATGTTGCCTGGTTGGACGAGTCTCGTTTCAAATTGTGTCGAGCGGATGGACGTGTGCGGGTATGGGACAACCTCATGTAGCCATGGACCCTGCAGGTCAGCAGGGAACTGTTCGAGCTGGTAGAGGCTCTGTAATGGTGTGGGGCGTGTGCAGTTGGAGTGATATGGGACCCCTGACAGGTCTAGATACGACGCTGACAGGTGACACGTATGTCGGCATCCTGCCTGATCACCTGCATCCATTAACGTACATTGTCCAGTAGGACAATGCGACATCCCACACGTTCAGAATTGCTACAGTGGCTCCAGGAACACTCTTCTGAGTTTAAGCACTTCCGCTGTCCACCAGACTCACCAGATATGAAGATTATTGAGCATGTCTAGGATGCCTTGCAACGTAATGCTCAGGAGAGCTCTACATCTCCTCGTGCTCTTACGGATTTATGGACAGCCCTGCAGAATTCATGGTGTCAGTTCCCTCTAGCATTACTTCAGACATTAGTCGAGTCCACGCCACGTCGTGTTGCGGCACTTTTGCATACTCGCGGGGGCCCTACACGATATTAGGCTGGTATAACAGTTTCACATCTACATCTATATTTAAACTCCGCAAGCCACCCAGCGGTGTGTGGCGGAGGGCACTTTACGTGCCACTGTCATAACTTCTCTCTCCTGTTCCAGTCGCGTATGGTTCGCGGGAAGAACGACTGTCTGAAAGCCTCCGTGCGCGCTCGAATCTCTCTAATTTTACATTCGTGATCTCCTCGGGAGGTATTAGTAGGGGGAAGCAATATATTCGATACCTCATCCAGAAACGCACCCTCTCGAAACCTGGACAGCAAGCTACACCGCGATGCAGAGCGCCTCTGTTGCAGACTCTGCCACTTGAGTTTGCTTAACGTCTCCGTAACGCTATCACGCTTACCAAACAACCCTTTGACGAAACACACCGCTCTTCTTTGGATCTCCTCTATCTCCTCTGTCAACCCGATCTGGTACGGATCCCACACTGATGAGCAATACTCATGTATAGGTCGAACGAGTGTTTTATAAGCCACCTCCTTTGTTGACGGACTACATTTTCTAAGGACTCTCGCAATGAATCTCAACCTGGTACCCGCCTTACCAATAATTAATTTTATATTATCATTCCACTTCACATCGTTCCGCACGCATACTCCCAGATATTTTACAGAAGTAACTGCTACCAGTGTTTGTTCCGCTATCATATAATCATACAATAAAGGATCCTTCTTTCTATGTATTCGCAATACCTTACATTTGTCTATGTTAAGGGTCAGTTGCCACTCCCTGCACCAAGTGCCTATCCGCTGCGCTGCAGATCTTCCCGTATTTCGCTGCAATTTTCTAATGCTGCAACTTCTCTGTATACTACAGCATCATCCGCGAAAAGCCGCATGGAACTTCCGACACTATCTACTAGGTCATTTATATATATTGTGAAAAGCAATGGTCCCATAACACTCCCCTGTAGCACGCCAGAGGTTACTTTAACGTCTGTAGACGTCTATCCATTGAGAACAACATGCTGTGTTCTGTTTGCTAAAAACTCTTCAATCCAGCCACACAGCTGGTCTGGTATTCCGTAGGCTCTTACTTTGTTTATCAGGCGACAGTGCGGAACTGTATCGAACGCCTTCCGGAAGTCAAGGAAAATAGCATTTACCTGGGAGCCTGTATCTAACATTTTCTGGGTCGTATGAACAAACAAAGCGAGTTGGATCTCACACGATCGCTGCTTCCGGAATCCATGTTGATTCCTACAGAGTAGATTCTGGGTTTCCAGAAATGACATGATACGCGAGCAAAAAACATGTTATAAAATTCTGCAACAGATCGATGGCAGAGATATAGGCCTATAGTTTTGCGCATATGCTCGACGACCCTTCTTGAAAACTGGAACTACCTGTGCTCTTCTCCAATCATTTGGAACCTTCCGTTCCTCTAGTGACTTGCGGTACACGGCTGTTAGAAGGGGGGCAAGTTCTTTCGCGTACTCTGAGTGGAATCGAATTGGTATCCCGTCAGATCCAGTGAACTTTCCTCTGTTGAGTGATTTCAGTTGCTTTTCTGTTCCTTGGACACTTATTTCGATGTCAGCCACTTTTTCTTTCGTGCGAGGATTTAGAGAAGGAACTGCAGTGCGGCCTTCCTCTGTGAAACAGCTTTGGAAAAAGGTGTTCAGTATTTCAGCTTTACGCGTGTCGTCCTCTGTTTGAATCCCATTATCATCCCGGAGTGTCTGGATATGCTGTTTCGATCCTCTTACTGATTTAACGTAAGACCAAAACTTCCTAGGATTTTTTGTCAAGTCGGTTCATAGAATTTTACTTTCGAATTCACTGAACGCTTCACGCATAGCCCTCTTTACGCTAACTTTGACATCGTTTAGCTTCTGTTTGTCTGAGAGGTATTGGCTGCGTTTAAATTTGCAGTGAAGCTCTCTTTGCTTTCGCAGTAGTTTTCTAACTTTGTTGTTGAGCCACATTTCACTGTTCATTTTCTTGAAGAATAGTTCCGAATGAAATTAACTAAAATTTATGATCTGTATGATTTTAGCTTGAGAGGTGGGTAGTTTGGTTTTGGCTCGAGAGTCAGTTGTTCAGAAGTAGAGGTGGGCAGTCGGGAGATGGCCACAGGGGTTGCAGCAGCGTGCCGACTATTTCTTGAAGTTAGTATTGCTCATTCGGTAAGTGACTTAATGACTCGTAAAAAGTTTAAGTTTCATCCTATCGGTATATGGAAGTATTCACGGTTTTTCGTGAGAGAAATTAGTTACGTGGATGTATATCGGTAGTTTGAGTGTCGAGGTCTGGTCGATTGAAGGTTAATTTGAGGGTAATTTAATACGATTTAATTCAGTAACACCGGATGCATCGTAAATGCTACTAACCTTTTTTGTGTTGGGCGAGATGCAATTGACATGTTTGGCGGTATTTGGTTCAGTTCGGAGATCCGACTGTTCCAAAGTAATAATAGTAGTGGATCCGTCTAGCTCACTCAAAGTTCGTTGAATCGAAGCTTTCAGATATATTGCGGTATTGTTGTGGATTTGTGGGCAATGAGTGAAACTGTAGTTCCATTGCCTGGTTATGTGTTTTGTTGACACGCACTGCGTACCCCTGAGCGGAACATCGTGTAGTAACGGAAGTTGGTGACAGACTTAATTTTGTCCTCACTGTAAATGAACGGTAGTAACCACGGAACAATCTGACTGAGTAAACACAGCTGGCCCATCCACTTTGAATAGAAGGTTAAGAATGATTTAAATTAGCGTTTTTAGTTTGCGGGTTATATTGGTTCAGCCACTGAGGTGACTCTATAGCCTAACTTGTTAAATGTCAGAGTTTACGTGGTGGTGGCCCTCAGTGGTTTATTTTTATTTATTTACTTTACTGATTTTTAGTCCGCTTGTCAGGAAGTTGTCATCTCTCATAGCATATCTACGTACAGCTGTATTGTGAAACAGAGACAATCTGGTGTTGTGTAAAGGATATAAAATACAACCTGACTTATTAATAATTGAAACCTACCTACTGTTCGTTGCTGCAAAAAAAGAGGAAATAAATAATTAAAGAAAATAATAATTTTAAGAAAGAGAACATTACGAAAAGAATAATCAGAAACTTTTGCCAAAACAGTTCGAAGCTTTTTAGCTTTTGGAATAATTAAAGATAGTAGGGAGTGGTTATTAATTACGAAAAGAAATAATTTGTTAAGTAATATGAAGTAATTATGAAGGGAAGAACAAGAATAATTTGAGTATTATGAAAAGGAAATGCCGGCCGGGGTGGCCGAGCGGTTCTAGCCGCTACAGTCTGGAACCGCGCGACCGCTACTGTCGCAGGTTCGAATCCTGCCTCGGGCATGCGTGCGTGTGATGTCCTTAGGTTAGTTAGGTTTAAGTAGTTCTAAGTACTAGGGGACTGATGACCTCAGAAGTTAAGTCCCATAGCGCTCAGAGCCATTTGAACCATTTCTGAAAAGGAAATACGACTTTGAACAGTTAATGTTACGAAAGATGCTGTAATTGTAGCAAAGAAAGAGATTATCAGTAGTTAGCCTAGCAGGGGTTACATCGCTAACATGTAATTACATTCATCGCTGACTTTAGAGGAAAGAGTTGTAAATAGTGAAGGAGAATATGTTATCTATAACTAAAGTCTCTGTTATGTGTATCTGTTGTGTTTATAAAACTTGTGAAGGAAAGCTACGAACTTATGCACCGACCTAATACATGCCTCCGGTAGTCACCAAACGCCCAGCGTGAACGCGTTCTGCGCACTATTGTTCACAGGGCGCGAACCATCTGCGACCAAGACAGCCTTCCAACTGAACGATATTCCGAACAATTGGGTACAGTAGCAAACAATAAGGCGTGCGTTCAGACAGGATATCCCGAGACAACAGCGGAAAAGAGCACGAATCGCTAGCGTGCACCTCGTTTGTCGGCAATGCCTCCAGAAAAGTCGGCAGAATCTTGGAGCGACATAGTGTTAAATGTGTATTTCGTCTTCCTCCTAAAACCATGACCCTACTAGGCTCAGTGAAAGAGGATTCTAGTCCTTTGCAAACCAAGGGTCTACCAAATCTCCGGCCAGTGCAGCACAGTACAGTTCGGGGAAACTGTACACACCATGGAAAAGAGGTGCTGTGAACAGACGCCACGCAGAATTATCCGACTACCAAACCAGCTATGGCCGATCGTGGTATAAAAACTGTCCATTCTTTTGGTTACAGCCAAATAAAAACACCTAGGAAATCTTCCTCCTTCTGAAATTGCGTGATTAAAGAGGCCATTAAAATTAGGATCCAAGACCGTCATCCACCTCGCGGACCACACGGACAGCGATATGAGCCAAGCGGTGGTGGGGGTAGTGGCTATTTTATGTAAGACGCCGACAAGAGTGGAGCAGCAGTCTTCAGGGACCACCTGTAGAGGACAACGAGTCTGTTTGTCGAAATATCATGAAGGAATTACGACGTGAACCGGGCGGATACCCGAGAATTCTGCAAGCTAGAAATACGCCGGGAAAACATCAGGTAGCATATCAAGAAATGTAATTGCTTGAAAGTAACCAGGGTAATTAAGAATAGCTTAATTAATGATCCGACAGAAAATTGAAGTATTTCACGAGCAACTGCTGCCAGCTATGTAAATGAAGTTTCTAAAATTTCTTTTCTTGAAGGATGAGATACATTTTGCATAAAAAATTACATTGGTATAGTATTTACCTGTCGAAAAGGCTTCTTTCATCGAGAACAGAAGACACTAGGAAGGTACTTAGGTCTCAAAAAGATCAGGCTTTCTCATCAGAAGCTGAAAATAAAAACGTTTGAAAAGAAAACTGTCAAATGTTTTGTGAAATGATTTGTGTCAAAGTAAGAAATAAAATAGGTTAGAGGAACAGTTGACGCGCCCCTCTCATGGTACTCAAAATAGTGTACGGAAACTGAGGTGCCGATTGAGAATTTAAAATTCAATGTATAACTTAAAACCTCACAATTTTAAAGAGTACTGGTATGTTATATACAGGGTGTTACAAAAAGGTACGGCCAAACTTTCAGGAAACATTCCTGACACACAAAGAAAGAAAATATGTTATGTGGACATGTGTCCGGAAACGCTTACTTTCCATGTTAGAGCTCATTTTATTATTTCTCTTCAAATCACATTAATCATGGAATGGAAACACACAGCAACAGAACGTACCAGTGTGACTTCAAACACTTTGTTACAGGAAATGTTCAAAATGTCCTCCGTTAGCGAGGATACATGCATCCACCCTCCGTCGCATGGAATCCCTGATGCGCTGATGCAGCCCTGGAGAATGGAGTATTGTATCACAGCCTTCCACAATACGAGCACCAAGAGTCTCTACATTTGGTACCGGGGTTGCGTAGACAAGAGCTTTCAAATGCCCCCATAAATGAAAGTCAAGAGGGTTGAGGCCAGGAGAGCGTGGAGGCCATGGCATTGGTCCGCCTCTACCAATCCATGGGTCACCGAATCTGTTGTTGAGAAGCGTACGAACACTTCGACTGAAATGTGCAGGAGCTCCATCGTGCATGAACCACATGTTGTGTCGTACTTGTAAAGGCACACGTTCTAGCAGCGCAGGTAGAGTATCCATTGAGCGTAGGTGGAAGAACATGGGGCCCAATCAAGACATCACCAACAATGCCTGCCCAAACGTTCACAGAAAATCTGTGTTGATGACGTGATTGCACAATTGCGTGCGGATTCTCGTCAGCCCACACATGCTGACTGTGAAAATTTACAATTTGAGCACGTTGGAATGACGAAACTAAAATGAGCTCTAACATGGAAATTAAGCGTTTCCGGACACATGTCCATATAACATCTTTTCTTTATTTGTGTCTGAGGAATGTTTCCTGAAAGTTTGGCCGTACCTTTTTGTAACACCCTGTATACACCATGCACTCTGCTGATGTGTGGCCTTGGCATATTTCTATCATGTATTACCTAAGGTATAAAAAAGTTCCAAAAAATTTTCAGTGTCAACAAATTTTTCAGTAGAGAATCCCTCAAATGTCAGGAAAGTGAATAAACATTCTCAATCGGCACATCATTTGCTGTGTGTGTTTACGAACATCATTCGAAGGTGTGTCAAACATTTCTCTAATCTAACTTTTAGCCGAGTCATTTACAAAAAAAATATTTCACCGTTTGTTTTCTCATAATCCCTACTTGAGAAAGAAGATCACGGCAGCAGAATGGCCGTACAGTCTTCTTCGAATGTAGACTCTATAAATTTATCCATGAGACTTTTACGAGAACTATGTCGTCCTATTTCCAAGGACCCCATTCAAGTTCACCGAGCGAGGTGGCGTAGTGATTAGCACACTGGACTCGCATTCTGGAGGACGACGGTTCAATCCCGCGTCCGGCCATCCTGATTTAGGTTTTCCGTGATTTCCCTAAATCGCTTCAGGCAAATGCCGGGATGGTTCCTTTGACAGGTCACGGCCGACTTCCTTCCCCATCCTCCCCTAAACCGATGACTTCGCTGTTTGGTCTCTTCCCCCAAATCAATCTAATCCTATTCAAGTTTCCCGAGTATTTCTATTACACTTTCGTATGAGCTGTACGACCTATTATGATTCAACCAGAGAGTCTTGTAATCTACTAGCGGAAAAATGTTCTTGTAGGAACACAAAAAAGGCGAGTAGGATCCTCTTTAAAAGACTCTAACAGAAACGTGGAGAACTGGCACCCTCAGTCTCATTCTGTCACCCTCACCAAAAATTTTGTCATGCGTGCATATTCGTACTCTTTCAACACAGAATATTCTACGAGTAAATCCTTTTATCCAGCCTCTTATTGTAGTGAGGCCTTCATACTCAGCATCTCCCTCTCTCTTCCACTGTCTCCTTTTTCTCCCATTGGCACTTTGTTCTGTCTCTGTTACTGTCATCACCCCATTCTCTCATTCTTCTTGCTGCTGTCTCTACCCTGCCACTTTCACTGTCTCTGTCCCACTATTACTGTCCTTGTCCCATTCTTTTTCCCTTCCATTGCCCCTTTATCTTTTTTACTAGCTTACAACCCGCTGTCTTTCTCTTCAAACACCATTGTCCTTGGGAATGGTCTACTTGGGGGTTTTGAGTGCTAGAAAGGAAACTTTAACACATGGCCGGCCGCGGTGGCTAAGCGGTTCTAGGCACTTCAGTCCGGAACCGCGCGACCGCTACGGTCCCAGGCTCGAATCCTGCTTCGGGCATGGATGTGTGTGATGTCCTTAGGTTTAAGTAGTTCTAAGTTCTAGGGGACTGATGACCTCAGATGTTAAGTCCCATAGTGCTCAGAGCCATTTTTTTAACACGTGGATATAGGGATGAGGAAAAGTGAAGTGTGCAAATTTTTTGTGTTGAATTTCGACCGTCTGGGTGCGAGGGGTTCAGACGACCTAGGCTTATGTATGGTCTCCACTCATCTCTCTTTTTCAGTTGCACTGTCTCCCCTATCCTTTGCCCCCACTACTACTACCTCAAACCATCTCTCTTTCTCTTTAAACGTTAGTCTCTCTTACTGACTATCACTATCTCCTCTCTCTTTGGCTCCCTCTGCTATTGTCTTCATCCGCTTCTCTTTCTCTTTCACTGTCACATTTACACAGCTAAACACATATAAAAACAAATAGATACTAATAATATAAGGATAACACAAAATCGCTTGCTTTTCATTTTTCTGCATGCTTTGCCCAACGGTCGCAATTCATCGAAAATGCCTTGCTTCTCATTTGTATCTTAAAAGAGTAAAAATGTTATTAGGAGTTTGTTACTGAATTTCAGTCTTTCTAGTTTTACATAATTTTGGCAGTCATTTTAAGTTCTTCTCAGATATATTAAGGCCATTTGTAGCTCGTTTATTGTCACTGCAATACCATTATGGGCATATTCGTATAGACTTAAAGTGCCCATTGTAGTACAGAGACAGAGCATCATAACGTTTATTGGTGACAAAATTAAAATTTATTGGTGACAAACTGCTGACTAGAAACATAATTTAGTGTGCTCAGAACCCTTGCGATGATTCTAGAGCCCTTGCCATGTGTTCACTACGTCAATCAAAGCTACGTTTACGCCTCAGATCGAAAATTATGTGCATATCTTCCGTGCATAACTACGCTAACTTTGAACCTCTGGATATCTGTAACAGATAATAACATCGTAAAAAGTTTCCAAGTTCTCGGAGAATATCATCTTAAGAACACATTACAAAAATTTCGATGATCAACCATGAAAAGAAATTGTAGATGTGACCATCCCCACAATTCTTACTTTTCGTATCGGAAAATTATGGGTTATCGGAGTTTTCTCAGGAACCGGCCATGAACCAATGGTGTTTTCATTAAGCTGCGTAAGGCCCATCCTGGACCACATCTAATTGAAAAGAACCAACCGATCTGCTAAATTTGACTGGGTGGGAGGAAGTGTGTAATGTTTAAATTTTGACCCTCTACTGTAGAACAGCTACAGTATGCCTGTTCTTCCGAGAGGCATGCAAATGGTCGTTAGGCCAAGGCCTGTCGAAAACACGGTGTGTCTTATTTCTGTGATGAATATAACCCGAGACGCAACATCCTGAAAAATCGCATTTTCACGTGCGGTTTTTTGGAACATGTTCGTACTGTGCGGTGTCATGCATGGACTGACGGTTAGTAGCTCTACAGTCTGGTATGAGATTTCCTTTACAGAGTCACCACACTTTCCCAGCACTCTTCCAACAAACCCAAATCTTCCATCCGTCTTCAATAATCCTGATTTTACGTGATCGTTCTCTTTTCACATCGCTGCTTAACATTTAAAGAGAGCCGCTATTTATACAATGGCCGATTTCTTATTTTCTTTTCTTTCTGCAATCCCTTACACCGAGCGAGATGGCGCAGTGGTTAGCACACTGGACTTGCATTCCGGAGGACGCCGGTTCAAACCGGCGTCTGCCATCGTGATTTAGGTTTTCTGTGATTTCCCTAAATCGCTTCAAGAAAATGCTAGGATGGTTCCTTCGAAAGCGCACGGCCGACTTACTTCCCCGTCCTTCCTTAATCCGACGAGACCGATGACCTCGCTGTCTGGTCTCAACCCACAAAAGAACCCAACCCAATCAGACAGCTGCAGCTTTGCAGCAGCACGGACACCAACCACCAGTGACGTTTGCTGTTTCTCAGCCACTATTGTACCTGTGTAGTTCAGTTGGTCTGACAGTTCTCCTTTAATGATATGTTTCTGTGAAATACTTCAGACTCAAATGAACAAAAAACTAATTAACGTAACAAACAGATGCGTGTCCTTTGTAATTTCATAGGGCTTTACGTTTTTACAATTTCCGACGGGCATATAATGTTTATGATAAGATCATCAATTCATAGTGCATACAGTTACTTGCATTCTAACTGGGAACGTACACTATATAATCAAAACTGTATGGACACCTATTAGTGGATATTAAGACGAGGTGTGTCCACTCTTCGCCTTCATGGCGGCTTAGACTCTGCTGGGGACACTTTCAGTGAGATGTCTGAATGTCTGTGCAGGAATGGTTACCCATTCTTCATGAGCCGAAGTCAGAGAACGTGGCGATGTTGGACACTGGGGTCTGGCGTAACCTCGGCGCTTTAACTTACCTCAAAGATGTTGGGTTCGGGTCAGAACTATGGACAGACCAGTCCATTTCAGGAGTGTAGTTGTTCATAAAGCATTATTTCAAAGTTTTCAATACAATAGGGTCTGCAGCTGCGATTTTTTTGAAGCCTTTAGCTGCCATTTTCTTCATTTCCTGTACGATTGTACAATTTCAGCCTTAGGCCATTTTCAAGTATCTAAAACGGAAGTTTCATACATTGGATACAAAAATGGCTCTGAGCACTATGGGACTTAACTTCAAAGGTCGTCAGTCTCCTAGAACTAATTAAACCTAACTAACCTAAGGACATCACACACATCCATGCCCGAAGCAGGATTCGAACCTGCGACCGTAGCGGTCGCGCGTTTCCAGACTGTAGCGCCTAGAACCGCTCGGCCACCTCGGCCGGCCATACATTGGATACATTAGTGACACTTGTGATTTTGATGTAGGGACAATTCATATCTGTAGATATACTAGGCGCGTTGTAACTTACTTTACGGATGATTTTTTGGTAACAGATTATGTCATATACGACGTTTGCTCCTATGATATCATGTTATGCTCATAAATTAGTTCGAGGTGTCTACGCTATTTTAGGTGCACGTTACGTTCGGCCAAATGTTGCAAAGCTCTCGTATATATCGTACTTAACACTAGGAAGATTATAATTATTTTACAGAATTTTGCTACTTAACCTGCATATGCTCTTGTTCTCAGCTGTTTTTTACTATCGTTCATCATTGGTGTAAATATGACTGTATGTAATTTCTTTAAGATAACTTGTAAGTATTTGTTCTGTTGTTGTAGAAACACGTCATTTTTGGATAGTTGGTTCTCAGTACTATTTCATTATAACACTGTGATAAATGTGATGTATAAGATCTTTGTACCACCTATTCAAAAATGACGTGCTCCTACAACAACAGAACAAATATTTACAAGTTATTTTAAAGAAATTACACACAGTAATATTTACACCAATGATGAAAGATAAACAAATATAACTGAGAACAAAAGCATGTGCAGATTAAGTAGCAAAAGTCTGTAAAGTAAGTATAATCTTCCTAGTGTTAAGTACGTTAAATATAAGAGCTTTGCAACAATTGCTCGAAAGTAACGTGCTTCTAAAATAGCGTGGACATCTCGAACTAATTTATGAGCATAGCACGATGTCGTAGGAGCAGCGACGTATGGTATATGACATAATCTGTTATCAAAAAATTATCCATAAAGTAAGTTATAATGCGCCTAGTATATTTACAGATATGACTTGTTCCTATATCAAAATCATAAGTGTCACTAATGTATCCAATGTATAAAACTTTCGTTTTAGCTACTTGAAAATGGCCGAAATTGTACATTAGCACAGGAAATAAAGAAAATGGCAGCTGAAGGCCTCAAGAAATCATTCAAAAAATTTCTTCAAAGATGCTTCTTTATAACTGAATGCGTTATCATGCTGATATAAACAGTCATCATCTCATCATCTCCAAACTGTGCTCCTATTGTACAGAGTACCTCTGTACTTCAATGCTGGTACTACACACGATGCCAGGTAACGTTCTCAGCCATTTGTCAACCTCAAACCCTTCCATCCCATCGGCACCGGAGGAGGAGGAGGAGATTAGTGTTCCATCGGCACCGGGCATAGCGTGACTCATCACCCCAAATCAGTAGTTTCCAGTCATCCACTGTTGCTCATTACGCACCTCAGACGTCACTTAGCAAAGCCTACAGAAAAGTGTGGCTTGTAACTAACTACGCGACCATTGTGCCGTATTGTTTTTAACTCACTAAGCTTAGTCATTTTGCTAGCCGGACTACTGGTAGCACTTTGGCGCTCACGAGTCATTCCTTCCACGGATTTCATGCGGTTTCTTACAACCACCCTGTGCAATGCTCTATGGTCCCTGTCCATCAATACATCAGGTCTGGCTGGTCTCGGCCCAGCTGTGGTTGTTCCTTCACGTCTCCTCTCCACAATCACATCACCAACAGTCGACGTCGGCACTTTTAGAAGGGTTTAAATGCCCCATGTGGATTTGTTACTCGTGTGACATCCAATGACTAGTCCAGATTTTGAGTCACCCAGCTCCCCTGGCCGACCTATACTGGTGCTGCTGCTCCTCTACGAACAACAAAATACCGACGTAACAACGTATGTTGACAGATATGAAAGTGTTTCTTTGAGTGTTTTTGTAGTCTTCCTGCGAATCTTTTTTTCATAAACGGAAGTGTACAGGGTGTTACCAAAAGATACGGCCAAACTTTCAGGAAACATTCCTGACACACAAAGAAAGAAAATATGTTATGTGGACATGTGTCCGGAAACGCTTACTTTCCATGTTAGAGCTCATTTTATTACTTTTCTTCAAATCACATTAATCATGGAATGGAAACACGCAGCAACAGAACGTACCAGCGTGACTTCAAACACTTTGTTACAGGAAATGTTCAAAATGTCCTCCGTTAGCGAGGATACATGCATCCACCCTCCGTCGCATGGAATCCCTGATGCGCTCATGCAGCCCTGGAGAATGGCGTATTGTATCACAGCCGTCCACAATACGAGCACGAAGAGTCTCTACATTTGGTACCGGGGTTGCGTAGACAAGAGCTTTCAAATGCCCCCATAAATGAAAGTCAAGAGGGTTGTCCTTCAATTGGGCCAACCGGCGGTGAATCGAGGAAGTACAGTACATACTGACGAAACTAAAATGAGCTCTAACATGGAAATTAAGCGTTTCCGGACACATGGCCACATAACATCTTTTCTTTATTTGTGTGTGAGGAATGTTTCCTGAAAGTTTGGCCGTACCTTTTTGCAACACCCTGTATTGCAGCCAAATATTTGTGCTTTCTATTTTCAGAGGTTTCAGAATGAATAAATGTAAGGGTGATGTGCATCATGTCTCTTGGATCGACCACGACGTTTAAATCAGAGAAACTGGAGCTCGTGTGGCGTATGGACACTCCTTCCCACAAAATTCGCGAATGGCATTAAATAATGAGGGAAGAGACAGAGGTAACAGAAGAACCCTTTACCACATGCCATGAGGTGGCTTGCAGAGTACTCTAGTAGCTGTTTTTATACGTCAGGCCGTGGGGTCACCCTCTTGGCTGCCACCAAAGTGGCCACCTGCTGGACTATGCCTTTGCCCAGCCTGGGGCCGATGCATCAGTCTGTGCCTAAAGCCATCATCGCACGACCGTGCATTCTAATGTCAAGGTTGAGCGTGCCGAGTTTCTGACGTCATAGTGTGGAAAAAACACGCTGGGGAGCCTTTCCGAATGTGGAGAGCAGTACCAAGCATGTCAGACATTCTGAAAGCACATTTGAACGTAGACCACTAAGAGGGAAGAACGCCACATGTGTTACATACAGGCGCCGGCCGTGGTGGCCGTGCGGTTCTAGGCGCTGCAGTCCGGAACCGCGCGACTGCTACGGTCGCAGCTTCGAATCCTGCCTCGGGCATGGATGTGTGTGATGTCCTTAGGTTAGTTAGGTTTAAGTATTTCTAAGTTCTGGGGGACTGATGACCTAAGATGTTAAGTCCCATAGCGCTCAGAGCCATTTGAACCCTTTTTTTGTTACATACGGGCCATCTCTGTTTACAGTACAGATTCAGGATTCAATTCACCACCTCCCACCCCGCCCCCCTTCGTCCCCCTTGCTTTAACAGGACTGGACACTGAACCAATTAGCATACTGCAGTGGCTGTGTTACCCCGCATTGCATTAGACGTGCATGCATGTCCAAAGAAGCAGGCACTGCGGCAACTTTAGCCGTCATGAAACACATGAAATGTATTCGCCGTTGCAAATATGAACAACCAGCAGCTGTATAATGACGACGGGTAAGGCGGCCGCTCACGATAAGTGGGGAATCCGGCTTCGAGCCCCGGTCACGCACAAATTTTCGCTGTCGTCATTCCATATGAAGCTGATCGTTGTTCATATTCGCAGCTGTGAACACATTTTATGTAGTTCATGTACGGCACTTATTGGTCATAAATTGCCTGAACTCGGCGAGGTGGAGACACACACGTCCGTCGTATCTCGCTGTAGGTACCTACAATACGCTGACCTGCGTCTTTCAGATGATGATGTCCGCTCTGCACAGTAGAAACGCTGGTCGTCGATTCGTCAGACTCAGGATTTGGATGAATAGCTGTAACGGTGTAGAGTGATTCGAAGTTTGAGAGGAGTTAGCGGTCGAATAATAGCGCGCACGTTTTTTGAAGGGATGCCATTTTTAATTCTAGTAATTTTCTTTGTGGTGGTTTACAAAACACATTTACACAATCACTTATCATCCACCTGCACCGTATGCAGATTACTACGGTCTTACACTAACGACAATGACAGCTACTTTTGCCGCGCGCGATTAGCCGAGCGGTCTTGGACGCTGCAGTTATGGGCTGTGCGGCTGGTCCCGGCGGAGGTTCGAGTCCTCCCTCGGGCATGGGTGTGTGTGTTTGTCCTTAGGATAATTTAGGTTAAGTAGTGTGTAAACTTAGAGACTGATGAGCTTTGCAGTTAAGTCCCATAAGATATCGCAAACACAGCTACATTCAACAAACTCTAAACAGTGCCACATTTTAATTGACAAGACATATTCTGCCGTGATCAGCGGGATCTACGCCCGACACACAACCGTCCACCTCTGCCGTCCCTTCCGGGCTACTGCTTTGTCATCTTGACACAGGGCAGGTAAGTGCTTTCTTGAGTTTTGGGCCAATCAGAGCGCTCCAACTGTTGCACATATATATGCTGTCTTCTTGGGCCATCTTCATATGTGGCTGATGTAATTCGACGTCACCAGGGACGTGGACGCTCTCTCTCACACACAATCCAGTCTCAACATATTGCCCTACATTGCGTAATCTTAGGTAATTCATTAAGTACCCCCAAATTAACATAATCATTATAGGGAAACACTGTACTGGATTTAAGCTGAAGTCCACGTTTGGTGGGTTTTATATAACAACTTACGTTCTGTGAACATACGCCGCTTGAGATCACCAGCAAATTTGAGAATCTGTCGAAAACCCATCGTTACTGGTACCATTTGCTGAAAAAAAAAAGAATGAGAAACGTCACATTGGTTGTTGAAGAGGTAGGTTGCTTGTCATGAAAGTATGTCATTTCGAGGCATCGGCACTTTGAAGATCTATCAAATACGTGTCCTCTTTGGTACGATTTGTAATTAATTAGATGTCACGTAACAACGTATCTGCAGTGAAAGCCTTCAGTCTGCAGTAACACACAAGACATGGTCGCATGTAGCAAAACTTCAGTGTAATGAAATGAGTAGAGATGTGGAGTTACAAAGTAATGTGTGATGTGCAGCTGGTTCGCATCTCATCACAGCCAAATTTTTTTTTACTTACCTTCGTGTTTTCTAATATGTTCTCATTGCTCTTTTTAATTTAGTAGAAGAAGTATATTCTATATTATTCTCTCTCTCAGGAGTGAGTTCGTTGGGTTTTCTTTATCTTAAACGGAGCTTGCACTACTTGCAATACGATACTTTGCCCTTGTTTCAAGTCTTGTATTCACGTGTTCTAAAGATTTTACTACTGAAAAGAAACAATGAGCAAATAAGAATGACCTTAGACTTTTACTACAAAGTGAAATGATGAAAGAAAATATGTCTTATGTGGAGGACTATTGTAAATTTGTATCGCACTATTTGTAATGGAACTTTAATAAGCCGATGTTGTTATTAATTAGATAGACATGGTACTTTAGTTTTTGCCTTATAAGATGTTTTTGGTTATGTGTACTACAGACAGAACAATGTGCTTAGAATATGAAATATGTGTTTGAAAAGCGTTAAGGTGGAAATTTTACGCCTGTCCAATTCGTAAACAAACGGTGTGATTTGCGAGCCGGATACAACTGACAACTGCAAGAAGAGAGCACTGCGCTCGCAAACCACCAAGGTACACAGCAATTCACATTAAGTAGCACATCCAATGAGATGCGCGTGCTGCATTTCGTGAGGTTTGTTTTAGCATCAGCATCCACGTCTTGAGTGAGGACGACTCAAAGCTGTCGCAGCTAGTTTACACTCGTCCATTTCGAGACCTCGTGTGTAGTGTACTGTGTAGTTCTCTCAAGCCACCTGTTGCTGCGAATTACCGCTGGAGCGTGCTGCTGTCTCATATATCAGGTCGAGGCACACATTCCATACACACAAGCCTGATCGTTTGTGAGCATTCAGCAGCATGATGGAGAACAAGTCAGCATGTTGTACGTTGAATGCCACGGCCCATATGACGACAGTGTAACGTGTCTGAAGTGGTTTGTGGAGAGAGCGAACTAGGATGCCTTAAGGACCAGTGACTTCTACATGAAGGCAACTGATGTTGATCTCGTATCGCCACCACGCTATACTGTCAGTACCGATAACGTCTGCGAGACATGGTTGATTCCCATAGGACAAGGAGGTGCAGGAGGCGGCTGTATTAGTGACGCCCTTTGCTGCAGACGAGGGTAAAAAGTAAAGCCGGCTTCATGATGTTCTATAACAGTTGGTTGGTTGGTTGTTTGGTGGAGGAGACCAGACAGCGAGGTCATCGGTCTCATCGGATTAGGGAAGGACGGGGAAGGAAGTCGGCCGTGCCCTTTCAAAGGAACCATCTCGGCATTTGCCTGGAGTGATTTAGGGAAATCACGGAAAACCTAAATCAGGATGGCCGGACGCGGGATTGAACCGTCGTCCTCCCGAATGCGAGTCCAGTGTGCTCGGTTTCTATAACAGTCACGCGACGGCGTCATCAGTGCCCTACTGAAGCAGATGCCACTAGCGGTCGCCGCACATCTGGTCAGCATGTTCGACGAGATTTTCCAGACCTGTCGCTATCCCTCAGCGACGCAGAGATAGCGGCCATACCGAATACTGGCAACGATCTGTGACTTGCATAGAATTATAGACCTATAAGCTTATTACAATCTCCTTTCGAGGTCTCCGAGAGAGTTTTTCTCGAGAGGCTACAGCAGAAAGTTTCTTCCAAGAAAATACTACCTGAAGAGCAGTTCGGATTTGGGAAGGATCATTCAATGGAGCATCAGCTCCTGAGATTAGAGGTGGCCTTCCACGCTCTGGAGCACTTTGGAACGGTGCTCCTCAGCGCTTCCAGAGCGTCCCACAGTGTGTGTCACGTTGGCCTGTTGTTCATGTTACTCGAGGATGGAGTGCCGGTGTCACATATCCATCTTGTCCTTTCCTATCTCGATGACAGGACCGCGCGAGCTGGGACTGTCCACAGATTGTAGAATCTTCGCTTGTGTGCCACAGGACTCGCTCATTTGGACCGATCCTGTACACGCTCTACAGCGCTGCTACATATAAGACCAACCGCGTAGGCCGGCCGGAGTGGCCGAGCGGTTAAAGGCGCTACAGTCTGGAACCGCACGACCGCTACGGTCGCAGGTTCGAATCCTGCCTCGGGTATGGATGTGTGTGATGTCCTTAGGTTAGTTAGGTTTAAGTAGTTCTAAGTTCTAGGGGACTTATGACCACAGCAGTTGAGTCCCATAGTGCTCAGAGCCATTTGAACCAACCGCGTACAGCTTCGGCTGTACAGCGCTGATACGGGGATCTTCAGCAGCAGCGTGAATACCAGCACTCGCCAAAGTCAAGTGCAGGTCTCCTCTGAGAAACTGAACACCGCATGCGTCAAGTGTCGCCCTTAGTTCAGAACGACCAAGAGGAAGTTCTCGCTAATTGACCACTGCACCATTCCCGTAGCGCTGGCACCCATCAACATGGCAGACAACTGTATTCTAACGAGTAACACGCCGCGGTACCCTGATGCCACGCTACTTAGCTGTCTACCGTGGTGCCAGAACACCAACAGTTAGCTCAGCGGGTTGTACGCTTTGCTGAATCCATCTTCCACGCTACCGTCACAGGTTGGTATCTCACTGTGCGAGGCGCTGTTCTTCTTGTACTGGAATACACTGCTGTCGCGTGGGATCAAACCGCCAAAACACACATACAGACTTTTTTTCCATCTAATTCATTCTCATAATTTTAATTATTAAATATTTTTTTGGCCATATTCCATGTAATATTGCTTTCTACAAGCTGTCATTCAGCCCTCTCTGTATTTTTCACAATAACGTTTTATGTTTTATATTGTGCTTCTAAGCTCTGATGCAGACAAAATGTTACGTTGTCTGCCGCAGTCAAACAAATGTTGATTTCCATTATGTACTGAACATTATTCTTTATAATTTTATCTGCCTACACTTGAATGTGAAGTAGCCTAATTGTGTCTACGGCTACTAGATGGCACGCTCGTTGCAATGCCATGCTCACCTGATTGCAGTTGTTAACGGGGGTGCTTCAGTCCGTTGCATCCTGTGGCCGTACAGGTATGAGCAGCCCGTAGTGGCTCGCTTCATTTATTCTATCTTAAATATTTTGCGACTAAAGCCGTTGTGGCGTGTTAATTACTTTATATGTGACTTGTAAGTACTGCTTATGTCTTTTACTGTTGATCAGTACTAACACTCTTTATATAAAAATTGCTTACCCAATAACTCTGTGATTATGGTACAGGCCATTTTAATCGTTTTCAGTTCTGATGAACGCACTCCTAGTAGTGTCGAAACCAGGTTAATTAACTCTAAAAATAGTGACTGAAGGCTTATTTCTTGCAATGACACATACAGACACTAAAGAGGGTCCAGTCCAGAAAAGCGCAATGTGGGTGGCTGTTCATCTACTGAGGACCTCTCCCACAACTCAGCTACATGAAATGGTAAGATATCGCGTCTGAGCGACTGTTTTAGAGCGACTGTCGGCATCTTGCGAAAATTTCAGGTGCTAAACCGAAAAATTCAGCGTAGCGTCCATACAGGATGGCCACAACAATTAGGCTGTATAGGTAGCTGCTAACGACTCAAGAGCAGCTGGATAAATTAGAAGCCAGTAGCAGCTGATGTAGAAAAAGAGTTATCAAAAAAATAGCAAAAACATATACTTGCTCCGAACTCCAAAAATAGCCGGTGAGTTATGCATAACTGCTTGAAGACCTGTCGCATGGAAGTGATTACTCTCTGTATGAAGCTAATGGTTATGTGCTGTGTCAGATCCGAGAGCCCAGGTGCACTCCTCTCCCGGGGAAATGCTCGCCACTGTTATGGGCGCTGATGGTTCCCTTTTGACCAGCAGCATATATGAAGGACACCGCAATTGCCTCGAACAGTGTTCCGCGTTAGTAAAGAATATTAAAATCAGGAAGGGTGATTTATATGCTCGTACCAATGTACAGTTGGTTCACAGTTCGACTAGTGTTGTTGTCGGGATTTATTAATAGTACTAATTTTGCACAATAGCGTGTAAAATAAAGTTCAAAGTTTCGATTGCTGCACAAGCGCAGTGAGTCGGAAGCTGGCGCATGCACAATGATGCGTAAGTGGAAAGTTGTCTGCCATTTGTGAAAATGGTCGATGCTGTACACAAGGCATTCTGTGGATTGCTCCACCTGTTTCAGGACTGATCGATCTCAAACTTACTGAAGTATGTTCTGCACAAAGTTTATCTGTGAACGTTAGTGCAAAGTGTCTCTTGGTGAAAGGTTGGTCACTGGAGGGAGCTGCTGTAGCGCCAGGACTCTGCACCCGTGTGTTGCCCAGGACAGAGTGAGCAGCCAGTAGCTAGCGTGCGAACGAACGCTGCCCAACCTGCACGCTCGCTCTGCCCTCAACTCTGAAGCTCCTTGCAGCACAGGGACAGTACGATCATGTTTTAGCTCTTCTTCTACCTTCGCCTGGAGTTCGCGATTGGCTGAAACCACGTCACGTGCCACTTCCACCCATACTGTGCTTCTATTCCGTGTGTAGCACAGAAGTTTCCACTGGTATGATGCCGCAGTGCTGTGCTTCTAGATGTACTTTTCGAGACCACAAGAAGCGAATATTTTTAGGATTCCTGTGTCAGAAAGACATACGACAACAACAGTTTCTGTGTGTAAATGTAAATCGTACTAAAATTCGCCTATGACTGTATCGTATGACAGAAGGCTGCGGTGTTTAATCGAACAAACTTGTGATCAGTTTTCGTGAGGCTACAATCTTGAAGTATCAGTTGCTTTCTCTTCCTTTACAGATGGTTGAATTACCCAAGTAAAGCTGACTATAACCGAGGCAACATGTTTGATTATTGTTTCATTTCGTTTCGTGGTTAATGTTAAAAAAAATGGCTCTGAGCACTGTGGGACTTAACTTCTGAGGTCATCAGTCCCCTAGAACTTAGAACTACTTAAACCTAACTAACCTAAGGACATCACACAAATCCATGCCCGAGGCAGGATTCGAACCTGCGACCATAGCGGTCGCGCGGTTCCAGACTGTAGCGCCTAGAACCGCTCGGCCGCTCCTGCCGGTGGTTAATGTTAAATTTTGAAGACTACTGCATCATTCCTTTACTTGCATATGATGTATAGTTACGCAAAAAAGAAACAAAAAGAAAATAAGGATAAAACACATACAAATAGGCCGGCCGGGGTGGCCGTGCGGTTCTAGGCGCTGCAGTCTGGAACCGAGTGACCGCTACGGTCGCAGGTTCGAATCCTGCCTCGGGCATGGATGTGTGTCCTGTCCTTAGGTTTAATTAGTTCTAAGTTATAGGCGACTGATGACCTCAGAAGTTAAGTCGCATAGTGCTCAGAGCCAGCCATACAAATATAACTGCGACAAGACAATTTTTTTAAATTCTCGGCATTTTACAACTGCTTTTATGCTAAAGTAAGCGGTTTCGAACGTAAACATTGGGTGCACTTTGTACAACAAATAATCTATATTTTTGCAAAAAGTTCAGATGAAGAGACTTGTACATGACCTACGTATCACTTCCACTGTAGTCGAGACAATGCAGTGTGGGCTGTTAGCTATCAAACAAGGTGCATACTATTCATTGTGTGTCTATTGGACCTAAGGAACTTGCGTTTTGAACAGTACTTGTAAAAGAAAAGTCCCTCGTCACGGTAGTTTGTTAATGAATTCTTGCGGCTATAGGACTCTAGTTTGATAGCCTTACTGACGATGAGAGAACACCTTTCGTACTAAATAACTTGACCGTGTGCCTAACATGAAAACGAACACGAACTTTCCGAAGATTAGTTTTTTAATTACGAAATGGAAACTGTCACGTTAAAAGAATAACAGTACAGATTCATGCTCTTCGTTTTATTTATTGCTTTAGTACGAAACACACTTCCATAACAATGCTTAAACTCATCCACTCTTGTGTTAACAGTTACGTCTCTTTCACTTTAGTACTGTTGTATGGCATCTTCCTTATAAATTTAACAGGTAATGACTGATCATGGAAACCTTCTTTCACTTTTCGTATCTGTTTAAATAGCAGTATACTCTGATAACGAAATTACTTATCAACAACCATTTTCCTTAAATAAATCCGCGCGCCTTGCCACGAATAGACCGAAAAGTAAAATACTTTTGCCCTAAGAACCAACGTAATGTTTTACCTTTTAACCACACTTTCTGGCAAATTCTTCCGACCATCTATGTGTGATATGGCTGTGTGCGACCGCTCCGTACGGAACCCCACTCTGCACACTAACTTTGTGCGTGTCCATGACGATAAAATAGCAAGTCATGCCATGCCCCTGTCAGAGAAAATGCTCACTCAGTTGCGAAAATTCCAGAGGCCAGATATAAATGAGCGCGCACTACGTGACACCAAAAATCAGGGTACTCCATGCTTCCCCCCATAGAATTTTCTCAAAAAGCACCATAAAAAAAGTTTTCTTGAAAACCCAGAAATAAGCTAGGAACTCCATAGAAAATCTTCAACCGGCAACAGCATCTCCAGAGAAACAAATAATTGTACGTCAACAAAAAAGGCTGCAATGGCTCCCTCCTGAGTCATCATGAGTCTTGGTCCGAGGCAATGCATGTATTTACGTTGGTTAATAAAGTTTACGTAGATATGTCCGCTGCATCCGTTATGTGTGGTAGTCGTAAATACCAGTCCATACTACGATTTACCTACATTGGTGACCCCGCGTCAGTCATGAAACGCGCAATTCTTGGAATTTTCGACGAGTATCGTCGCGACAATATGGCCGCCAGACAACACAACACCGCGACCAGCGCGCCGCTTCTGAATTACAGTGCAGGATGTTAAGTGTTCTGAGTGTACACGAATATTGAAAGCCGAGTGCGCCGAAGACTCAAGACTCGTCCCTACTGACATCATCGAACCTTCTGTACATCAACAATGCCTACCACTTACGAATCCATTCTCGTGCTGTGAGTACAGCTACGCTATTAACAGTGTTACCGGCGTACAACGGTCCTACAGTGTTTGTAGGACCATTTTCTGGTCATCCGCGACTTCCGTGTCACATGTGCAGTATGAACATTCGCATACTGCCCCGAGACAACCATTCGTCTGTCACGAACAATCGCCGGCCGTGTTGCTTTACACATCGGACCAGCTTTTAGATTTGAGGGATAGTGCCTACGCGGGCTATGCTCTCGTTCGCAACCGAGTGCAACCTATGTGTGACACAAATTGCGTGTCTCCCGCGTCGCGAAATGGAAACGTCCAGTCATTTACCGTTTTGCAACAAACCAGGCTTCATGCACAATAGGCAGCCATTTGCCTACCTGAAGAGACGGTGCCGCAGATCTGGTCTTCGCTTCGTGCCTGAAATTGTCATCTTTTGATGTCACCAAACCTGCCTTGTGGTTCGCGACAACTGACAGTATTTTTACAGCAATAGGAGTCTTCGATGCCGACGCTAGATATGTCAGTTCACTCTGCCACCTAGAGGATCGAGTGGAAGTCGTCATTGACATCATACAGTCACTGCCTCAAACGAACAACTACGATGCAGCAAAGTTCACACTCCTACTATGTCCGCCTGCTTAGCTGGGTGCTAACGTGCTTTCCTCCCATGCAGTGGGCCCGGGTTCAATTCCCGGCCGGGTTGGAGATTTTCTCCGCTCGTGGACTGAGTGTTGTGTTGTCCTCGTCACCATTTCATCCTCATCATCGGCCGCAAGTCGCCCAATGTGGCGACCACTTGCACTTGCCGGCCGAACACGAGTGGGACCTCTCGGCCAACAATGCCGTACGATCATTTTTTCATTTCACTCCTACAATACCTCTCAGGCACAAACACGTACACGAGGCTATGTACGATCAACACACTGTCTCATCTCTGACGACGCCTCATGCCATACACAGTGCTATCCACACTATGGACGGTTAAACTACCGACGGAACTACAACTAGCAGTCTGAACCTCTCGACAAATGGCTCATGCTAGCCCACCTATGTTCTCCGTCATCTGCCATCGTTGATTAATGAACAACCAGGACAATGAAACACCCGGCAGCACAGAGGCATTATCGTCTTTAACGCCAGCCACAACCAGTCAAGCCAGCTCGACGCAATCTGAGGGCTCCAACATAGCGCGGGACAAGGACAAGCCTGGCGATGTGATCACTTCACGACCATCGTTCTGCTGATTTCATACTACCTTCGGGCAGACAGCTCGAAAATGTCGTAAATCATGAGAGTTCCTAAACGCCTTCAGCAGACTGATGTAGACACTTCACTTCAACACCCTCAACACCACATAGTTGCCTATCACCCTCGCACGTTGCGCAGACTCACGTCATTTCAACGGTACTCATGGACGGACCCCTTTTCATTCAAGAACTAACTGCAAAATAATTCTTCCTTGTGGATATGGGCTCCGATATCGGTCCATGTCTTAAAACAACTCGCCCATTTTCAGGCCATCGCCGATTATTAATCTACACCATCATCATCATCATCATCATCATCATCATCATCATCATTTAAGACTGATTATGCCTTTCAGCGTTCAGTCTGGAGCATAGTCCCCCTTATAAAATTCCTCCATGATCCCCTATTCAGTGCTAACATTGGTGCCTCTTATGATGTTAAGCCTGTTACTTCAAAATCATTCTTAACCGAATCCAGGTACCTTCTCCTTGGTCTACCCCGACTCCTCCTACCCTCTACTGCTGAACCCATGAGTCTCTTGGGTAACCTTGCTTCTCCCATGCGTGTAACATGACCCCACCATCTAAGCCTGTTCGCCCCGACTTCTACATCTATAGAGTTCATTCCCTGTTTTTCTTTGATTTCCTCATTGTGGACACCCTCCTGCCATTGTTCCCATATACTAATACCTGCAATCATCCTAGCTACTTTCATATCCGTAACCTCAACTTTATTGATAAGGTAACCTGAATCCACCCAGCTTTCACTCCCATACAACAAAGTTGGTCGAAAGACTGAACGGTGCACAGATAACTTAGTCTTGGTACTGACTTCCTTCTTGCAGAAAAGAGTAGATCCAAGCTGAGCGCTCACTGCATTAGCTTTGCTACACCTCGCTTCCAGTTCTTTCACTATGTTGCCATCCTGTGAGAATATGCATCCTAAGTACTTGAAACTGTCCACCTATTCTAACTTTGTTCCTCCTCTTTGGCACTCAATCCGTTTATATCTCTTTCCCACTGACATTACTTTCGTTTTGGAGATGCTAATCTTCCTACCATAGTCCTTATATTTCTGATCTAGCTCTGAAATATTACTTTGCAAACTTTCAATCGAATCTGCCATCACAACTAAATCATCCGCATATGCAAGACTGCTTATTTTGTGTTCACATATCTTAATCTCACCCAGCCAGTCTATTGTTTTCAACATATGATCCATAAATAATATGAACAACAGTGGAGACAGGTTGCAGCCTTCTCTTACCCCTGAAACTACTCTGAACCACGAACTCAATTTACCGTCAACTCTAACTGCTGCCTGACTATCTATGCAAAGACCTTTAATTGCTTGCAAAAGTTTGCCTCCTATTCCATAATCTCGTAGAACAGACTATAACTTCCTCCTAGGAACCCGGTCATATGCCTTTTCTAGATCTATAAAGCATAGATACAATTCCCTGTTCCACTCGTAACACTTCTCCATTATTTGCCGTAAGCTAAAGATCTGGTCCTGACAACATCTAATAGGCCTAAACCCACACTGATTTTCATCCAATTTGTCCTCAACTAATACCCGCACTTTCCTTTCAACAATACCTGAGAAGATTTTACCCACAACGCTGATTAAAGAGATACCTCTGTAGTTGTTACAATCTTTTCTGTTTCCATGTTTAAAGATTGGTGTGATTACTGCTTTCGTCCAGTCTGATGGAACCTGTCCCGACTCCCACGCCATTTCTCTTATCCTGTGTAGCCATTTAAGACATGATATTCCACTGTATCTGATGAGTTCCGACTTAATTTCATCCACCCCAGCTGCTTTATTGCACTGCAATCTATTGACCATTTTCTCCACTTCCTCAAATGTGATCTTATTTCCATCCTCATTCCTGTCCCATTGTACATCGAAATCTGAAACATTACTAATCGTATTTTCACCTACATTGGGGAACTCTTCAAAATATTCCCTCCATCTGCCCAAGGCATCAACAGGATTCAGCAGCAGTTTTCCTGACCTGTCCAAAATACTTGTCATTTCCTTCTTACCTCCCTTTCGAAGACTGCTAATTACACTTCAGAATGGTTTTCCAGCAGCTTGACCCAAAGTCTCCAAGCTGTTTCCAAAGTCTTCCCAAGATTTCTTCTTGGATGCTGCAATTATCTGTTTGGCTTTGTTTCTTTCTTCAACATAATTAATTAATCTACACTCGGCACATAATTCGAAAATCTCTATCCGTGACACCACTTTACGTTCTGTTCAGCTTACAGAAGATTTAAAACGCAGCTGGACATTTTATGTCACAGGCGTGTGCGAGCCCGTTATCAGCATGAACTTCCTACGCCACCACAAACTTCCACCTGATGTAGTGCACGCGGCATTAACAAACCGCAGTACCAGAGCTTGGGTAAAAGGACAATTCTCTAAGATTATGCCTCCTACACCTCGTTCCACCAGACGCATTTCTACTCGCAAGTCTATAACAGAAAGAACCGGGCAGTGCATCCCTATGATTCAAAACATTCTCTCCACCCAGCAGCGATACACTGACTGCTTCACGGAAGCACGGTTATTTCGCAACGAAAATTCCGACCACCGCCACCACATCAATGCGTCGGAAGCCGAACTTGTAACAGCATGCAAACATAAACGTGAGCTGCGACAAACCGGACGCTAACCCGCACCGTGCATTCCCCCCCCCCCCCCCCCCCCCCCCAGCTGTGGCCCTGACTTCATAGGCATTCCACCATGCCTTGCACAAACGTCCTGACAACAAGGCACACCTCAATGCCACGACACCACTACCTGTAGTGTTAGTAAACAGTGCACTGACCCCAGCCACAACCCACACTCAGGCTTCTGCTTATGCAGTACATGATGGGACAGTGCACAGGATTGTGACAACAGCTCGTCTTCCTGTCAGACATAAATCTCGTCGCCTGTGTCCCACAGATTTACATATAGCTTAAGAGGCCATCCACGAATTTCGACAAGCAGATATTGTTCGTCAGGCCGACAGCCGCTGGATTTCAGGAACTAAAGTTATTCCCTAGAAAGATAGCACAACAAGACTTCTTGGTGACTACGGAATTTTTAACTCTAGAACAATCCATTACAGGTATCCTGCCCTGAATCTCCAAGACCTTACGCATGCACTCGCAGGAGCAACAATCTTTACCGTCATCGACTGCAAGCGTGCGTATCTACAGATTCCGATGCACCCTGATGATAAACAAAAGACTGCCATCATAGAACCATTCGGACTTTAGGAATACCTCTTTATGCCTTATGGCTTAAAGAATCCTGTGAGCCGGCCGCGGTGGTCTAGCGGTTCTAGGCGCTCAGTCCGGAACCGCGCGACTGCTACGGTCGCAGGTTCGAATCCTGCCTCGGGCATGGATGTGTGTGATGTCCTTAGGTTGGTTAGGTTTAATTAGTTCTAAGTCCTAGGGGACTGATGACCACAGATGTTAAGTCCCATAGTGCTCAGAGCCATTTGAACCAAGCCAATCCTGTGAAAACATGATCGCAGTTTACTGATGGCCTCCTCCGCCACTTCCCATTTTATTATATGTATCTTTTGCATTCCTCAGAGGAGCTCACACTTCTCCTAGAACAAGTTCTAGTCACATTGCAGGGTGGTGTTATCATCAGTGATGCCAAGTCACTGCTGCTACGTCAGTTGTAAAGAACACATAGTTAATGCATCCTGCAATAAGCCAATTGCCATACATACCGACATAGTTAAAAACTTGCCAGGACTTACGTTGTTTCCTTGCGATTCTCCGTTTTTATTGCAGACAACTCGACAGAAGCTGCTGAGCTTCAGTCTCCCCTTACAGGCGTCGTATCAGGCAAGAATAAGCAGGGTAGCAGGAAAATCGACTGGACGCTGGAGATGTCCAAGAAATTCTGTAAAGCCGAGAACACCTACCATATCTCTCTCTCTCTCTCTCTCTCTCTCTCTCTCTCTCTCTCTCTCTCTTTCTCCTGGAAGCTCACCTCACACTCACCACTGATGCTAGTGACTACGAGGTGGGTGTGGTGCTTCAGCAGGTTGTTGACGGAGTATCTCAACATCAAAATTCTTCTCAAAGAAACTTTCTCAGTCTCTGTTTAAATGCTCGGCCTCCGACCACAAGGTTTTCATGACGTACACTGCTGTCAAACGTTTTCGAGAAAACATCAATGGACGTCAGGTGACTATCAACACCGACCACAAGCCACTCGTCGACACCATTAGAAATTCCTCCAAAGATGCCAGTTTTGGTAGTACAGACACAAATACCTCATCGCACAGGTACTAGTGATGTGTGTTACTTTCACTGTGCAGATAACATCATCGCCAATAATCTGTCCTGAATATATGTGATTCCCTACAGTACGATTACAAATTTACAACAGCCGAGCAAGAGAAAGACTCCATCATCACAGATCTTCCTAATGACACGGCTACAAACCTGCAGATCGAATGTTACACTCTGCCTTCCACTAATACGACACTGCTCTGTCTCAAGACAGACCACAGGCTGTCCCTAGGTGCAGAGTTGTCTTGCATGCCAACATTCAAAAACGAACCACCATACCCAACCACAAGTCAGATGGTTCCCAATTCCATCACATCCACTTGGACCATTCACAGATTCCAAGGGATTCTGTTACCCACTTTCGATCATAAATAGAACGTCTCGCTGGGTTGAAGCAACTCCCATACATGACATCACTGCTAAATCGGTTGCATATGCCTTCGTGGAAACCTGGATCACTCACTTTGGTGCACTCGAGCTGGCACCACTGATCAGGGTCGCCAGTTTGAATAGCATCTATTCAACACTCTGTGCCAGCTCTGCAGGATCGCCTACCCGTGGACAACAGCGTATCACCCGCAGAGCGATGGCCTCTTAAGAGAGATGGCACGGAGCCATGAAGGAAAATCTAATGTGCCACGATGGTTCGTGGACCAAAGCACTGCTGTGGATTCTCCTCTGTATCCGCTCCTCATATAAAGAAGACTTACTTGCCTCCCAGCAGAGATTCCCTCACTGATTCCCTTTCACTGAAAGTATTGTTTTTACTGCAATTATGTATGGACTTTTATCTCCTTCAAATATACTTCCATAAACTCAGCAATTATGATACTTCAGACGATCTCTATACGAAAATATTGGTCGGATTAAGGAAGAAGATTAGAAGCTAATTAGATACCAACTGTTCATATAAGGCGACGAACATCTCAGGGCTGCACATGAAATAGAACGTCATTAGTCTGGTTGTATCAACAGTACAAGCTAGGAATCAAGGCACAAGAATGCTAACTATTTACTTCAGTACTTCCAATCAAAGAGTTATACTGTTTATTCCTCTACCTATATGCACAGAGGCAAAAAATGGAAAATATTTATGTCTCAAGATTAAACAACACGCCATCAATATGTAGGGTACGAATAGTTCAAGACTATAAGTTACCAATCATAAACAATTATAAAAAGATTCATTTTCGTGTAAGTAACGTAAAACAGACAAAAATTTATTGCTTGAGACTTTCTCGACGGACTGGTTGTAAATATAGTTCTCAGGCGAGATGTCGGATGTCATGACGCTCCCACAATGATCACAGCCTCAGCAGTGTATTTGCCGCACCTGAAGATGTTGGTCAATTGCGCCAACAAAATATTGTCGAAAACTCACAATGACATCCGACGTCTCGCCCAAGAACCATAGTTACAGACAAAAATGTATTAACATTTGGAAAACATCAAAAAATACAATTAAATCGAGTTGAAGGTTATTTTCTTGAAACAAGACATAAACACACGCGTATTTGGCATTTTACTTCGCTACACAACACTTTTAAGCGATGCGCACAGTCAGTGAGAGGTGGTCGTAGCAGATAGTTTAGACATTTTTCTATTGCTGAGAATCCCGCTATTGCAAGACATCAAAAGAATGAAAATTCCACTGTTCGCTAAAAAGGACAGTCTATTTTGCCTCTGTCACAACGCGTACAGTATATTAACACACAAACGACAGCAACACGATAACCGGGTTTTATCCTCATTTGTAGTAGGTATTTTTCGACATGTTTACTTTACATTCTCGTTGTTAGGGATCTGAGAGATTTAGTTGAAACCTAATGCTTTACGATAACAACACATGAGGTAGTCAAGCTCTCCTCTTTCATAAAAACGACCGAATATACTGCAACATACAATGTACGAGCAGCAGTTCAACTGCCCAAAAATGGCACCCTCGACAAGCTGACCTGTACAGAGTTTTAAAAACAGTACTAAGCTCAAGGTCACCGCGAGGCTCACTAACTGCTTTGTAGCGGCGAACATGTGTATTTTGATTTGTGAATAATCATGTATTTGTGAGGAATAAGTGCTTCACCAACAACTGTCGTCTGTTACTACAGTCTGAAACGATCCAGTGAACATGCCGTCCACGTAAATTCCTGGGCCTCTGGTAACTCATGAAAGTTAACATTTCCGTCTACAGATGCGAATAAAAGTACTCGCAACTGAAGTTTGTTATTATAAATAGGAAAACACAAAATGAAAGTTGCAATTACAAACGGCTATCACTGCTTAATGCATAAGGATACATCGATAATAATTACAGTAACTGTAAAAGAATGTTCAGAAACCACTTCTTTCTTTCTTTATAGGTGTTCTATGTGGACCCCTTGGTCACACAGGCAACGTTTGACAATCCATTTAACTTTGAATTCTGAAATTGTTTTCAGCAAAGGAAGCACGTACGTGAGGTCCTACATATAAAGAAATCTGTAGGTGACAGGTCCAGAGATCTAGGCGGCGAAGAACGTCGCCGCATCCAGTATGGCCATCCAACGATATGGAAGACGTTGATTTAAATTTTTTCAACCTACATGCCGCATTGTGGAGTGCTCCATCCATGTGTGGAATCTGTGTCAACCTGTGGCATCAGCCTTTCTTCAAGAACGTCTGCATAAACGTATGTTAAAACACTTATATCACTGAAGAGAAATGGATCTTACAATTACAGATCATCTTCGGTGAGTCATTCTGATGTTCGATTAACCACGAAGTCTTTCCTGCACCCCATATTCGAATGCTGTGCCTGTAAACTTTGCCAGGTAGATGGAAGGTTACCTCAATCTTACAAATTAGCCACGCAGCAAGTGCTTCTTCCTGTGTAGCTTCCAACATTGCCGTAGCAGAGTAGATATGTATGAAATCGACCACCAGTTTCAGTCCCTGTAAAATAATTACACGCCGTGTCCGCCACCTGGTAGCTGAGTGGTCAGCGCGACGGAATGTCAAACCTAACGGCCCGGGTTCGATTCCCGGCTGCGTTGGAGATTTTCTCCGCTCACGGACTGGATGTTGTGTTGTCCTTATCGTCATCATTTCATCCCCATCGACACGCAAGTCGCCGAAGTGGCGTCAACTCGAAAGACTTGCACCTGGCGAACGGTCTACAAGACGGGAGACCTTAGCCACACCACATTCCCATTTATTACACGCGGTTTCATTTGAGTAGCTTCCTAGTAGCTTCGTACGTTGATTTCGTGGACTGCGTTCAAACATAAGCAGAATTTTCCCAATGTTTTGTGCTGATACATATGACTGACCCAATGTGCTATTTGTGCTTTTACCAGTGGGGGGGGGGGGGGGGGGGGATGTCTTAGGGGGTTAGCATAATTATATATGTTACTAGCTTGGACCGTGGCGTTACCCATTGTTAAACAGTTTTTTATAAATAGATGTTAATGCCGAAACACACTATTCGCGGGTATGCACTGTTAGAAAAGCCATCCCTTGTTATATCTTTAAAAGTACGTTACAGGTAAAGCTTCTTTACAAAATCATCTACGTACAGGTATACGAGGGGAATTTAAAAAGTAAAGGCACATTTGTGAAAAGCTGTACTTATTCTGATGATAGAAAACTGAAACATGCGTTATTTTTCTACGTAGCCTCCCTGGACTTCAATGCAGCTTTCCCGACTTTTTACGAGGTTTTTTTTTTATTTCATCAGAAAATACGTTTTTCGGTTGCATCCGTAACCAATTTTGCACCGCAGCAATGACGTCTTCATCACTTTCAAATCTTCTTCCCTGTAGTGCTTCTGTTAAGGGTCCCAACATGTGAAAATCGTTTGGAGCCAGGTCTGGACTGTATGGTGGATATTCCAGCACCTCAAATCTCAACTCCTTTATTGCGTCGGCTGTCCGTTTGGCAGAATGTGGGCGAGCGTTATCTTGCTGCAGGATAACACCTCCTCACAGTTTTCCACAACGTTTGGATCTGATTGAAGGTTTTAGTTTCGTACGCAACACATCACATCCACCATACAATACAGACCTGGCTCTAAAGCCTCGTGTACACTGGGACGACGGCTTACAACATTGTGGCATGCTACGGAAATGTGGCGTGCGTCGTCTTGTAGCATGCTACAACAGGCAACATCTTGCGGCGTATGTTGCATGCGGCAGGTTAATTTATACCAAAGCAACGGAATTTTTGCCACGCGTCTGTCGGTCTTGCAGTATTATGGATGATAAAGTGATCGCAGCGGCGGCCTACTTGGTACTTGCACATGCAGCTAACAACGGAAATGAAAACCAAAGGAAAAGAAAACGATGGTGGAAGAGAAGAGTATTTAAAGAAGGTCCACTAAATAGTATCCTAGGAACTAGAAGCAGACGATGGTGCGTTACTTAGTAATTTTACGAGAATGTCGACAGAAGACTTTCATTACTTACTGGAGTTAACTACACCTCTTATTGTAAAGAAAGATAACAGCTGCCAAGACAGTATTTTACCAAAAATTCAATGGGCCATCACATTACGATTTTTAGCCACTGGCGATTCATACAAGTCACTAATGTACTTATTTAAAGTGTCATATTCTGCTATTTCCTCATAGTGCCAGAAGTATGTGAAGCTATTTCATTGGCGTTGAAGAATTACATAAAGGTAAGCACGCAACATTCAATACTGATTTCATTTAAGTAATGTTTTATTGGCATTTTTAAGCAAATTAAAATAAATATTAAAGAACTGTTAAAAATACTTATTTCTAAAATCGAATTAATTCGAGCTCTTCTGTTTGAACAAATTCGTCACAATTATTATCGTTCACATATACAATTTCACAGCTAGGTTTTGCAATCAATGTTTCGATGCTCGGAGTTTGCTGTTCATACTCCCTCAAGGCTGCTTTAAAAAGAACATTTGAAAATATGTGCTTGACATATGTGGGAGTTACATGTTCTTCAAGAGCTACATCGCCGTCATCTTTTGATGTTGTGTCCTCTGTGTCATCAGTCTGAAAAAATAGGGAAGGTAATGAGTATGTTTTACTTTTCAGATTCCAAAGCATACTGAAGAATGGCAGAAGGTAGCAAGAAATTTCGAAGTGAAGTGGAATTTACCTCACTGCGTAGGAGCCATATATGGCAAACATGTGCAAATTATGTGTCCTCCTCTGACTGCTAGAAGTGAATAAAAAAAATTAAAAAAAATAAAAACATTCAGCATTGTCCTAATGGCAATTGTAGACGCAAATTACTGCTTTCAATATGCAAATGTTGGATGTCACGGACAGAAAGAGAGGGGAGGAGGAGATTGATTTAGAGGGGGAGAGAAATTGACCTTAGTGAAGGGGAGAGTGACGGAGGGGGTAGGAGGTGATAGAGGAGAGAAGCAGATGGACAGAGAGAAGGGCAGGAGAAGATGGGGGGGGGGGGGGAGAAGAGATGGAGATGGACATAATGGGAAGGTAGAGACATCCCGGCAATGCCGAGTTTATTTACCTCATTTATAAAATTAATAAATCATCATATGTTGTTACTTAACAACATTGTAAATGAATCATGTAATACATGATACTCAAACTATACTAAAATATGAGATGAATAAAATGTAAAATTAAAGTTTTTGTGTCGTTTTGTGCTTAATTTTAGCACTCTGAAATTGTAAGTGAATGTTAATTTGTTAAATCATTGTATTATGACAAAGCACAGCAAAGTGTGGCCGGTTCAGCTAGTACTACTGTATGTAATTGTCGTTTTAACTTACAGAGTTTAGTTGAAGAGACGACATGAATGAGACTGCACCTGAAGATTCGAGGGTCTTCCTGTTGGTTTGTCAAGGGCGCTATGGTGCTGAGACTTGCTCCACCTTGCTGCAAATTTTTCTGCATCGAAGCGATGCAGTGGAGGTGTCTCTATTGAAATGAAAAGTAGATTCGAAAGTGTCGGAATTTGTAAGTGATTTCTCTGGTCAGTCAGTGTTAAATTCATGGCACTAAATCCGCGTTCACATTCAGCCGTAGATATAGGTATAACTTCGACTGCTTTCACAAGTTCCTTCACAGAATTTGGCATGTGTTGAGGATTTTCTTTATAGATTCGAAAATCTTTAACTAGTGACGCACTCATGCTTTCACGTAATTTAAAATCCACCTTATTACACAAGCGAGAAATTGACATGTCACCATGAAACACACGTTCATAATCATCTGAAGGCCATGTATCTGAATTTAATACGGCTACATCCGAAAAGAAATCCAGGTCCTCAAAGCGGTTTTTTATATTGTCTACCAAAGACTGAAGAAATGTCTTCCGAAATGTCTGAAATCTGTTATATTCATCACAAGATGGTTCTTTAATTAATACCCCTTTGAATGTGCGCTTTTCCTCCAACTCTTGTACTATCAACCTAACTCGTGGCGAGTCATTTGTTTTCAGTGTTTCAGGAATTCTTATAGCCACGTCAATTCCCTGTTTTGCTTTAAGGAATGAAGAATTTCTGTTCCGCATGAAGAATGATAATACTTGTAGAACTTCTAGGGCCTCATAAAGCACAAATAATTCAATTACAAGCAACCACTTTGTGAGATGTTTTAGTAAACCTTCAAATTTAGATTCCTCCTGAGTTGATCGGGAACCATTGTGCGCGCGGGCTCTTCATCCCTTGTTGGCACATTTGAGTGTGAATGTATAGTGCGAGAGGACTTACTGTCCTCCCCTTGTTTCCACTCACAATAACTAGACGGAACAAGTAGTCTGTTATAAGTGTTTATTACATTAAACTTTACAACTTGCACAGGCAGCGCGCCAACTGCGGCTCCTGGCTTAGCTGGAAGACATACACGCCCGTCCGCTACGGGGTCTCGCAGCTACCTGCTCGGCCGTTACAATGGCTAATCCTACCTGCGCGCACAAAGGACCTGGAAGATCCACTTCCGCACATAGGTTGCAAATTCTCCCTACAGGGAGCACACTATACTGGACAGTCTGACCTGCCCAGTTTGAAGCTGCCACTAGATGGCAGTTGGAGTGAGTAGCAGAGTCTAAACATACTCCCACTCTAAAATGAGTTTTCTCATTTTACAAATACCAAAATGTTAAGAAACAACAAAACCAAAACAAGTAAACAATAAAAAATATAACTAGGTACAAGATCAATGCACATAGAACATGAACACACTAACATTTTTTACAAATAACCAACATTTTAACAAACAACAACCCAAAACAAGTAAACAATAAAAATATAACTAGACACAATATCAATGCACATAAAACATGAATATACTAACATTTGGGATGCCCACATCACCAAACACCACTGTCATGCTGCATGTGAAACACAATGGGTACTAACATGCAGGACACAAAACAATAAAGTATTAATATTATACTGCATAAAAACATGAAATCAATACTAACAGCAGTTAGTCCACAAGAAACATCCACAGCCTCCCAAGCTGATTTTATGAATTACGAGGTTATTCCAGTAAATGGCAATTTGGCAGTGGCTCTGTATCATATACCACTACACAGATCTGAGGGAACACTCAACTGATTCACTGCTTAGGTAGGGGACACAATTTTGTTATAGGCCTCTTAATATGCCCATTAGCAGTTTTTACCATTACCACATGCACACACTTATCAGGACCAGGAAACAGCTGGTCAATGACACCCAGCCTCCACACCAAGGGAGGCAAATTATCCTCCTTGACCAGCACATGATCGCCGATCTGGGTTTGCCATGCTCCTTCCGATGTCCATTTTTTGTGTTGCTGCAGATCATGTATATATTCTGTGCACCACCTCTTCCAAAAGGACTGATGCAACTGCTGTACAAGTTTCCATCTGTGCAGCCTGTTGGCGGGAACCTCAAGGACAGAGGGTTCAGGATGAGCACAAAGGGGCTGTCCGATTAGGAAACGACCAGGAGTGAGAGCAGCAGGAGAATCTAGGTCATCAGAGAGAAAACACAACGGCCTTGAATTCAAGCATGCTTCTAACTGAATTAACACAGTAGTCAGTTCTTCAAATGTCAGCACTGCATTGCTGACGACACGTTTGAGATGCGACTTCATGCATTTGATTCCTGCCTCTCAGAGTCCACCAAAGTGAGGGGCACGAGGTGGAGTGAACCTCCAATTGATTCCCTCTGAGGTCGAATAATTCACCACACCTTCAACAGTAACATCGTTGGAGAGAAAACGTTTAAGTTCATTGTCTGCACCTACAAATGTAGTACCATTGTCACTGTACATGTGAGAAGGTTTCCCTCTTCTTGCAATGAATCTCCTGAGGGCGGCCAAAAATGAACTTGTTACCAAGTCACTAACTAATTCTAAGTGGATGGCCTCAGTTGCCATGCAAATGAATAAAGCAATATAAGCCTTGGTGGTAACTTTACTCCGCCTTCCACCATGCTTTACAGCAATAGGGCCTGCATAATCTACTCCACGGTGCTGGAATGGATGAGACTGGTTTACTCTAGCTGCAGGTGGCTGACCCATGAGTTGAACTGCTGTCTTGGACTTAAGCCTAAAGCATTTTAAACATCTTCTGATAACTCCCTTAACTGTGTTACTCCCATTGGGGATCCAAAGCCTCCTACGCAACATAGCCAACAAAAGTTGTGACCCAGCGTGCAACAGATTTTCATGTTCATCTATAATGAGAATTTTTGTCAAATGATGCTTAGGCGGAACGATAATAGGGTGGCATTCATCATATGGTACATCAGCATTCATTAATCTCCCTCCCACTCGTAAAATACCTTCGGCATCAACAAACGGGTGCAAGTCCCTTAATTTGCTATTATGTGGAATAGGGGAGCTGGCCATCAACAAAGCGATCTCATTACCATATTCACTGTGTTGAGCTGCGCCAAATGCCCTTTTGATAGCGTTGTGGCATTCCTGTGGAGTGAGTGGCCCAGTTATTCTGTCTGATTTCTGAAACCTAGTGTTATTAGCAAACCTCTGTGTATAGGCCAAAACTCTGTAAGCTTTTTTGAATGATGAATATTTACACAGCAGTTCATCATCAAGATTAATGACTGACACCAAGGATACTTGTGTACACCTTCTGTTGGGTACATCTTCTACACTAAGTGGAGTGCACGTGTTGCAGTCGAGGTCGCAAGCGGATAGCCATGACGGACCAGACCACCACTGAACAAGTGAACTCAAGGCAGCTGGATTAATACCACGTGATAAGTGGTCAGCAGGATTATCCTCCGATTTGACATGTCTCCAGTTGGCAACTGAACTCAGTTCCTGGATTTCAGAGACCCTGTTAGCAACAAAGGTTTTCCAGTGACAAGGACTATGCTGCAGCCAACAGAGAACTATTGTGGAGTCAGTCCACAAATGAATGTCGCCACTATCTATGATGCATAAGGCATTGGACACCTTGTGAATGAGTCGGGCAAGAAGCAGCGCACCACATAATTCCAGTCGCGGAAGAGACTGTTGTTTTACAGGGGCAACCCGAGACTTGGCTGCAGCCAATGAGACCAACACGCTGTTATTGGGAAGAATACATCTGACGTATACACACACGCACCATATGCCAACTGTGAAGCGTCACAAAACCCATGAATTTCTAATTTAACATGCTGGGGGCAAGGAATGATCTTCCTGTTGATGAAAATACCATTTAGGGAAGGCAGTTGCACACAAACAGCATTCCATTCATCAGTGAGGTTGGATAGAAGACTTTCATCCCAATCAAGGCTTAGTTGCCACAAGCGCTGCAAGAACAATTTACATCTTATGACTGCTGGACCTAGAAGCCCCAGTGGGTCATACATTGATGCTATTGTAGACAGGACACTGCGTTTGGTAACCTTTGAGAGCCAAAGACTCTTCAGCTGTACATGGCACTGGAAAGTGTCAGAGCCAGGGTGCCATAATATCCCTAACGTTTTTATGGCTTGTTCACCAGTAAGATGACAAGGCAAAGACGTTTCTCTGTCCTGCACAGGAATTTTTTCCATGACCTTGTGACTATTGGAACACCATTTTCTCAGTGGAAACCCCCCTGAAGCAAGTAGTTGAGTCAGCTGGATTTGAAGTTCCTGAGCTTCAGATTCCATGGCTGAGCCACCTAAGAAGTCATCCACATAAAAGCTAGACATCAAGGCTTGTGATGCCATTGGAAACCTGTTTTGATTTTCCAAAGCCAACTGTTGAAGACATCTGGTAGCAAGAAAGGCAGCAGGAGCTGTTCCATAAGTGAGTGTACACAGTCTATATTCTTGCATAGGTTCAAACGGTGATTCCCGCCACAGAATTCTCTGGAAGTTCCTATCATCAGGATGGAGAGACACCTGGCGATACATTTTTGCTATGTCAGCTGACAGAGCCACATTAATGGAGTGAAATTTTATAATAATGGAAAATAAATCTGGCTGGACAGTGGGACCAACCATCAAGATATCATTGAGAGATACTCCATTAGAAGTGGCAGCAGAGCCATCAAATACTACCCTCAACTTAGTAGTGGAGCTGCATTCTTTGAAGACAGCATGATGTGGAAGGTAACACCTTGGACCAATAATACCTTGAGGATTAGAGATCTCCATGTGTCCCAATTCGACATATTCATGTATGAATGCAGCATATTCTTTCTGCAGATTCGGTTGCCTTTTAAACCTCCTCTCAAGATGCGCCAGTCTCCGAGATGCTTGTTGTCCTGATTCGGCTAAGGATTTACAGTCTGGTTTCACTGGTGGTCGAACCACAAATCTCCCTTTTTCATCTCGTGCCGTGTGGCGCTGAAAGTGAGCCTCACATATTTTATCCTGCTTACTAATCGTTTTCGTAAACAGTTCCTCTAACTCCCAACAGCTTCGCAGTGTGGCGTCTAAATTATCACCTCTAACAAAGCACGAGGTCACTGTAGAACGAGGCATGTTGCATGAAGCTGAAGGCATCCTACCAGACAAAATCCAGCCAAATTTTGTTTCGACCAGTGAGGGATGACTTGGTTTCACCAGCCTTTCCTTACAAACAACGTCAAAGAAAACCTCAGCACCAAGAATTAAATCTACTGTGGCAGGCTTGTTGAATTCTGGATCAGCGAGCGGAAGATTACATGGGACACTCCAGGACCTTGTGTCTATCTTGCTCGATGGTAGTCACTGGTGACATGATCTACGACAGCACAAGTGGTTCTGATTTGAAAGTCGTTGACCCTAGACGACAGTTCAACATCACAAGTGTAAGACACCGAGGCTGCAAAGGCATTGTTTATACCCTTCACAGGAAACGAATGTTTACTTCGTTTCAGTTTTAATTTCTCTGCCATGCCCTTAGATATAAAGGATAGCTGACTCGCACTATCTAGCAGAGCTCTGAAAACCTGCTGTCTACCCATGCTGTCTTTAACATTGACAACAGCTGTTGCTAACAAAACATTACAATGGATGTTTGCCTTCCCGTTCGTAGCTTGATGAGCAAAGGAATGGCCTCCTGGTTCACTATTTTGCCCATTCCTTGGTTCAGCAGGCTTGTGGAGCAGTGGTTGTGCCTTCCTTTACAGGTCTTACAAAGAGAAATCCTGCATTTAGTCGAGAAACGACCAGAGCGGATGCACAAAAAACAAAGCTTATTTTTTGTCACATATGCCCGCCGCTCATCGACATTTAGTGCTTGAAACCCTTTGCATTTAGTGATAGGATGAGTTTCACTACAAAAATTACATGATTCTTCAGCATCAGCATTAGCGAGATGAGCCCTCCTCACATGTCTTGTTTGATTTAAATTATTGGCATTTCCTTGCAAATCCCTTGAGGTGTTATCCCTGAACCTGATCAACTCAAGGGCCTGACATTTTGTTTCCAAAAAATCTATTAGTTGATTTAATGTGGTGAATGTTAACCCAGACATCTTTACCTCCCACTCATGACGATCTGTAGGTCGCATACTGGACAGAATCTCTTCCGAAAGAATAACTTCATGAAGTGGAACATCAGGTTTGAGAGCTTCTAAGGCCTTCAAATAGCTGCATACGTGATTAATTAGTTGCCTATAATCGCTCGCTGCGCCATGGCCGACTGTAGGCAAGGCCAACAAAGCCTTAGCATGTCTGGCTGCAATTATTTTTGGGTTATTATACCTCTGCGTAATAAGTCCCCAGGCTATCGCTAGATTTCCTGCTGTGACAGGTATATGTTTCAAAAGGTCTTTAGCTTCACCTCGCAAAGACGAATTAAGGTAGTGAAGTTTTTGAACGTCATCTATTGAACTGTTATTCATAATGAGTGTCAAAAACGTATCCCTGTATGACGACCACTTAAGGTAGTCACCTTCAAAATTTGGCAAGTTAATAGCGGGTAGTTTCAAAGAACTGACACTGCCTGATGGATTCGAGCCCAAATGCTGCGGAAGCTGGGTGTACCTCTTCATTGAACCCTTGATAGTGGATTCAACAAAGTCCCACGAATCCTCGAATTCTGCCCTGTCCTTACTATGATCTGCTGATTCGTCTTTAATTTCCAGCCGTGTTTGAGACGACTCAAAATCAGTCTGAATCCGAGTCAATCGATTTAATTTTGATTCCAACATTTCGATGCTGGCACTGTCTGCAGACTGCACAAAGCTCGCTAAGCGCGCGAGAGCGGCCTTTGCTACACCTCTCTGCTTGACTAATTTTGTTTTCTCTGAGGGCTCCATTTTAGGACCAGGAAGATGATAGCAGGAAGCCAACAGTTGCAGTTACCAGGCTGCAGCGGCAGTAGGAGGCAGTACGGACTGGAACGGCAGCGGCGTCACGGGCACTGGCAGCTGGCGTGGCAGGCGCTGCAGCCTCCGGCGGCGCGAAGTTTCGGCGGGAGCAGGACGTGACGTCACCGATGATGCTGGCACCGACACGTTTCTGTGCCTCTCGCGTTTGAATTACAGGCACATTAAATGTTCACAAATATGTCCCCGATCGCCGTTGTTAAGGCTGTTATTGTCGAAGTCCCGAACACTCGATAGCAGTCAACAACGAAATCGATAACGTGCGCAGCTCACACGTGGTTTTTTAGAAGTTCACAAATACCGGAAAACAAATCCGCGCGAACGTAAATTCCGCGTGGTCACTGTATCCGGCCCGGAGGACCAAAAAATGTGCGCGCGGGCTCTTCCTCCCATGGTGGCACATTGGAGTGTGAATGTATAGTGCGAGAGGACTTACTGTCCTCCCCTTGTTTCCACTCACAATAACGAGACGGAACAAGTTTTCTGGTTTAAGTGTTTATTGCATTAAACTTAAGGGGATACGGAATCGGATTTTGGGTTAAAAAATCGAATTTTTTTTTATTGGCGTATTATATTCTGCCATGTTTCCTCTTTAAAATGACGTATCATACATAGCTCTACTACAATTATAACTATTTTATTTTTATATATTTGTGAGATCGGGTATTGCGCTTTAGTTATACACGTCTCTCGTGGCTGACCATGAACTTTTTGGCAGTACCTTTAAAGTGACATGAATTCAAATATCCCGGTTTCCAGCGGCTATTTATACACTAGTTGCCCGAAAATGTTTCTCTCTGGTTTCCTCAAGTTACTCTTTGACTTTGTGGCGGGACTGTTTTGTAAACAGTGTGATATAAGAAAGTAGTTGTTGTTGAGTTATTTCGTATTTAGTGCTTCATTTTTCGCAGTGAAAATGCCTAGAGCTAAAGCAAAAGTATTTAAAAAGCGTGTGAACTGGCAAAAGAAAAGAAATAATGATTCATTAGCAAAGCAAAGCAGTTCATCAACATCACTGTTGGAAAATGTGAATCCACTTATTACTGATTTGCCGAACGAACTTACACAAAATGAAAACAGTGCTTCTCATAAAAAACTAAGAGATTTGGAAGAGAAATATAATTTACTTGATAGAGGGAATGAAGTTTTTGAACTCATTGATACGAATATATTGTGTGAAGCTCTTGAAAACAGTTTGTGCTGCAAAAAATGTCATGGAAACGTTTCTCTGAAAGTAGAATCCCAAGTTGGCCTGGCTGCCCAGTTTAATTTAATATGCAGTGTTTGTAAATACAGCTGTAAGTTTCCAAGTTCGGTTTCAGTAACTGTAAATAATGGATACAAGAAAACTGAACTTTATAGTGTAAATATTAGGTTAGTTTATGGATTGCGAGCAATTGGTAAGGGCAAAGCAGCTGGTGATATGCTATGTGGTGTTCTAAATCTTCCAAGTGCACCTTCAAAGTTTGAAGCTTACAATTATGTACTAGGATCTGCAGTTGAAGATGTAGCACAGAAGTCAATGCAGGTTGCTGTGGAAGAAGCAGTGGAAGAAAATGACGGCAGTCGTGACCTCACAGTGGCGTTTGATGGCACGTGGCAGAAAAGGGGCCACACCTCCAACAATGGTGTTGTAACAGCAACTAGTGTTGATACTGGCAAGGTTATTGATGTTGCAATAATGTCTAAATACTGTAGGTGCACAGGCAGGCTGAAAAATGAACACAGTGATGACTGTATTGCTAATTATTATGGTAGTAGTGGTGGCATGGAGGTTGCTGGGGTGAAGAAAATTTTTCATCGCTCTTCACAGTGGTATAATGTTCGCTATGTCAAATATCTGGGAGATGGTGACTCTAAAGCATTCAAAGAAGTTTTGGAAAGCAAACCATATGGGAACAGTGTAAATATAAGCAAACTTGAATGTATAGGACATGTGCAGAAGAGAATGGGTGCCAGGCTGAGAAGGTTAAAATCAGTTATGAAAGGGAAAAAACTAGATGATGGGAAAACCTTGGATGGCAGAGGAAGATTGACTGATTCCATAATAGACCACATTCAGAACTGCTATGGCCTTGCAATCAGGCAAAATACAGGCAATCTTGAAGAAATGAGGAGAGCTATATGGGCTTTATATTTCCACACCGCATCCACGGATGAGCATCCACAACATGGTTTGTGCCCCAAAGGTGAAAACAGCTGGTGTAAATACAATAGGGGACTAACAACAGGAGAGAAATACATTCACCACCACAGTCTACCATCAGCCATCATGGCAGAAATAAAGCCCATTTTCAGAGATCTGGCTGACAGAAGTCTTCTGATGAAATGTCTTCACGGAAAAACGCAGAACCCCAACGAGTGCTTGAATAGTGTGATATGGCATCGTCTCCCAAAAACAGTGTTTGTCGGAATTAATACACTACATTTTGGTGTGTATGATGCTGTGGCAACCTTCAATCTTGGAAATATAACTAAATGCCAGGTCCTTCAAAAGTTGGGTATGTGTGTTGGTTCCCGTACGGTACGTGCTATGTTCTTTTTAGATCAGCACAGACTAAGGCATGCTGATAATATAATCAAGACATTAGTGAAAAAAGCAAGACAGGTGCAGAGGGGTGCCAAAAGAAGACTTGAAGATGATTATGAAGACTGTGAAGGGGGTATTAGCTACGGATCAGGAATGTTTTAATCTTCTTTCTCCGTTTCCCGTAAGTTTACTTTTTACTTCATCTAGGAACATTATCTCAGGTACTGGTCAACCTAGAAGTCTGAAATTTTTATGACGTAGTGACATAGGTCCCTATTACATACTGAAACAACGATTTTTTAATTACTTGATTTACAAAAGACTTAGGGGTGATAGTCTAGTAAAAAGCGATGGAAAAAATTTACTTAAAAATAAATGTACAATATCTCTGTAAGAAAATACTTTGACAATAAACTGTTGTTTCAGTATTGTTGTAACATATGAATGCACATACAGTAAAATTTTTACCTCTCTGTCTCCAGTAGTTTGTGAGAAAATGTTCCCTATAGTAGGCATATATTAACATTGCGGGGATAGGTGATTCCGTATCCCCTTAACAACTTGCACAGGCAGCGTGCCAACTGTGGCTCCTGGCTTAGCTGTAAGACATACACTCCCGTCCGCTACGGGGTCTCGCAGCTACCTGCTCAGCCGTTACAACGGCTAATCCTACCTGCGCGCACAAAGGACCTGGGAGGTCCACTTCCGCACATAGGTTGCAAATTCTTCCTACGGGGAGCAGACTATACTGGACAGTCTGACCTGCCCAGTTTGAAGCTGCCAATAGATGGCAGTTGGAGTGAGTAGCAGACTCCAAATAACCATCATGTCTCAGTTTTTCAAAAAGATGGACAAGAGAACTGTGACTTTCAAGAAGAGCTCGAACAGCATTAAATGAGGAAGCAACCCAACGTACCCGAAAAATACGGCCTAGTTTTAATAGCTGCGAGGATAATTCTTGTGAAACACTTTGTAGTAGTCTCTGATTTTTGGGACTTCGAGAAAACACAGAACACAAGGAATCTAAAAAAAACTTGTATATGGTACACATCTGCTACATCGCTCATAACATCGCGGACAGCTAATTCCATTTTGTGGTTCATACAATGAACGACAGTTAAGTCTTTATGTAAATGACTAGCAGTAGAGCGGCTACGCCTTTGTAAGGTGCAAGAATTGTTGAGGCACCATCTGTTGCGATACCTACAAGGTGGTTTTTTAGTACATCATTTGTGATGCCATACTTTTCAAGAGCTGCTAACAGTGTGCTGAAAGTGCATTCTCCTGTCCCACTTTCTAATTCAACAATGTCAAAAAAATAATTGCAAGCAACTCCCTCAAAGGACAAACGTAAATATATTATTAAACAAGTTTTATTGGAAACCGTTGTACTTTGTCCATCATGATACTAAAGTTTGTACCCGATTCTACAAGGAAGTGAGCAAGATTCTTTTTCATTTCTTCTCCTACAAACATAATGGTATTTCGGCATGCATGGTCAGAATGAAGCATATTACCGACTGATAATCCATTACGCTTTTGTAGTTCGATTGCTGCAGGATACGATTTGAATGATAATTTCGGTTTAGCTATTACATATGCATATCTGAACAACGAAGCAGTTGCGATTACTTTTTCTTTATGCTGCTTTCCCCACAACTTTTCACTTTCACTCACGCATTTTTCTAAACTTTTCTTTTCTTTTATGCTCATGATTTCTATGCACTTCATGTGTGATTTGCACTTTGCATGATCCCCGATTTTATCATTTAGTGTTTTGGCGTTATTAGCAGAAACACCAGCTAAAAACGCGTTATCAATAAGCACACGTTCACTGCTTTCCATCTTAATCTCACGAACTAGTGAACACACTGTGCATATTACTAAGTTTTCGTCATTTACAGAGAGCCACGGCTTAGTCTTTTGCCAGTTTTGAAAACGTGATAGGGCAACACAATTTCCTACTATAATCTCAAGAGTACTGTTACTCCCATTCCTACCTTGAGACGTGTCACAGTTTTCAGTCACCGGAGATTGTCTCTTCCCCTGCATTAGCATTAGCACCATCATTACCGTTTTCTTTTTTTACATTCACTGTCTATTTTAACTCTTTTAGCACCACTGTTAGTATCCTGACTGTCAGAGTTTGTACACGTATCAGATAATGCTCTGCTCTTAAGGAAATCAGTAATTTTTCTTTGTTTGAATGACATCCTGAAATTTCGTAGTTCTTACAGGCCCGGACGCACTCAACTCACTAATGAAGCTACTGAAGCGGGAACGTGTGAAGATCGCCTTGTGTTTGGTGGATGCGAGGCAACGAACGAACGGCACCAATTAATTTAAAGGTTCGTATGAGCAGTGGCCAGCGGGCTCGTGCGCATGCGCAGAGCCGAATTCGTGTATGAGCAGTGCCTTCCTCCCGCTTCTGGCTACTTGGAGCGTGGCTGTTTGGTGTATGAGCAGTACCAGCAAGTAGCCAGAAGCTACCCGGATAAATTTTCCTGGCACGCCCAAGCTGCCAGATTCGCGCATTCGCAGAGCAAGCTGAGTTATAGTGGGGGGTCCTTCCCCACGTGATCCGTAGCCGTGTATATGTTTCGTGTCTTCGTTTACAGCTCCCACGCACGGCCGCCTCTAATACAGGCGGCCGTGTCCCACGTCAAATGAAAACAAAATAGATTTCTGTGGCCGGTAGTCATCAAATGAATTAATATAGATTCTCATAACCATGAAAGACCAAAATAAGTTAGTAGTTTCAATTTTCTGATTTTGTATTATTTCCACGTTATTAGCAATCAACCATTAATGTCTTAATGAAGCTATTTCTGTCTGTTTTATAGAGAAATTTGCTTCAGTTAATTTTTTTTCCTATGAGGCAGTTACTTTATTTCAAACGAAGTGTTTCATTCCGCGCTATTGGCTACTTTCAAACTCCTTCAGTTTAAAGTGCAAATTTTCATTTTCTGGGACGAATGACGTTATACCATAATAAAGAACCAAACATGAGAATACAGTACGGGACCTCCAAGAAAATTGGTATCACGAGAACCACATGAAAAGCTGAATATCAGGTACTTCAGAGTCCATCTGGACATAGAAATGTGCAATTAGAGTGGAATGAAGCATTTTAGAATGGTTTATGAAATCCCGATGCTGCTGGAGTAGTCTCTGATGTCCTGTTCCTTTTATGACACTGTAAGATCTCTTAATGCTATGTACGTACGAACATACGTAAACATTGACTTGAAGCTAAGTAGGCAAATTTGGTCAGTAGTTTTGAACTAAATATTTTGTTTCAAATATAATGACAGCTGTAGCAGAATTTTATAGATCTGCCTTCTGTGAAAGTGTTTTTCGATCACAATCCACTTGTCTAGTACTTCTTCTGGGCCTGAAGTTATTTCTTAATTTGTGTTTACGTCTTAAATTTATAGAATGCCATTCTATGCTAAATTTTAGACTGGCAGCATACCATGTTTTATCGTTCTAACTCCCCACATGGCTTCATATTTATTCCTAGGGTAGAATATAAACTGTCAGTTGTACAGTTTTTTTGCCTCACAGACAACCATGTTAATTTTTTCACAGTTTGAAATAGTTATGAAATTTATTGTCCTTTATTCCGGTATAAGCTACACAAGAAACTGTCTCTTTTTTTGTTGCAAGTAACTTGTATTCCATACCAGTAGCTTTTTGCAGTGCTGTGTAGATTTAAACCTGTTGGAAATGCTGCATAACAATATTGGAGAGTACGAATTAAAAAAAAAAAAAAGAAATATTTGTCAGTCACCCCTTAGCAAAATTTTATGGTACTTCGAGCTGTGGAGTCTAATTTTGAAATGATATTTTGCCAAGCACTGCTTCATTATTTGCATCCTTCATCTGTGTGGGATATGATAAAACAATTGCTCTAAGTAAAACTCAGTTGTCCTCTCAACAACATGCCACACGGGCGGCACGGCTACACATGGTCACGTGATGCTCCACCAGAAATACGACGAAAAGCATATGAGCAGAGCAAGCACCAAGCACGGGCTGGTTATGTCGTCGTAGCTGCGCATGCGCAGTACAGCCTGTTGTCTGGCGCTTTCTGGTAACTGCTCAAACGAACCTAAAGGTGGCCTAACGGTAAATTTTCGCACAGGTACCGGGCCGGTCACCAGCCTGTGTCAGGGCCCGGGGTGGGTATTTCAGCCCCCAGCTCACCCAACTCTGCGGTATGACTGCTGCGGTATGACTGCCACACTACTTCCCTCGCAAGTAAACGGATGACGCACCTTAGACGAAAGCAACAATGACAACATGAGAATGATGATTTAGTTCTAAATGTTTTGAAATGCTTAACTACTACATAACACTTTTTCAAAATTAATAAGCAAACATATTTAGGAAGACTGTACTAAAAACTTTCAGTGTTCGGCTCCACAAATTTAAATTATATCTAAAGTTTTACTCCAGTGCGTCGGAAATAAACATCTCAGGTTGGGATGCATAAACTAAAACCAGAGGAGGGGATGCTCTGATGCAAACCGCACACTCGACTGACCGCTACATTTTCCTTCGCACAAACACGCCGTTTCTTCGAACTGCCGATGTCATCTGTGAATGTTGTTGCCGTTTGTGCTTGATTATATCGCTCACGAAATCTTCTCTGCAGTGTGGTGACTGAATGACAATTACTGTTAATTTCAACTTGTAGAATACCTGCTATTCACGTTGCACCACTTCCACTTATGACGCACAACTTTTCATTTATCAAGGTGCATGCGCCGCCTTCCAGTTCGCTGCGCTTGCGCAACGATTGAATTTTTCAACATTCTTTTACATTCTCTGTAAATTCTTTTCGATATATCACTGTGGACTAAATAGTTACAGCTGTTTGTACTCGCTGCATTAATTTTAAGTTCTCCTGTACTTCCTCTTTTTTAAACATTGCTTTCATCATGCTTCTGCGAGTTAGGGCGTTAAAAGCTGCCCGAGTCGATCAATGTTGCTGTGCAATAATACTGTGCCATATTGCTGCAATTCTCCTAGACTGCTAAATAAAGCCGGCCGCGGTGGTCTCGTGGTTCTAGGCGCGCAGTCCGGAACCGCGCGACTGCTACGGTCGCAGGTTCGAATTCTGCCTCGGGCATGGATGTGTGTGATGTCCTTAGGTTAGTTAGGTTGAAGTAGTTCTAAGTTCTAGGGAACTGATGACCACAGCTGTTAAGTCCCATAGTGCTCAGAGCCATTTGAACCATTTTTTGCTAAATAAAAACGTACAATAATATTGTGCATTGTTTAGTATGATTCGAAATGTTGGACAATAAACACGCTGCTGCTGTGGTAGTTGCCCTACTATGTTACAGGCAGAAGAAAAAATGTAGATGAAAATTGGTTATAAGGATGGTCGAAAATTCACTGTAGAAAACTTGTTGAGGGAATTGAGGTTGAATTAACTACACATTGATGGTACAACACTGATACATTAATGAAAATGATCGCCCCTATGATCAAAACACTTACTATGAGTGTTGTATTCGCTTAGCTTCCTTCCTGACATTTGTTCTTAAGGGGCTCCGGAACGCCCTATACTTGCAATGTTAAAATAACGCTTGTAAATTACATATTTCCTCACCAAGTATTTGAGGTAGGAAGTTGAACTTTTTACAGATTATTTATTGGAATATGGGCTACAACTTAACACAGGGATTTTACAAAATTTTAGTTCAGTTATTAAAGATGATTTTTTTCCAATTGTAATGAAAATTCACAACATTTTTTTGCAATTTTTTATTTATATATTCAAAAATACAGTTTTTTGGAAAAAGGCTGTGTTAAATTATGCAGAAGGTACTGTGTAACATTTACTGAAAGTTTGAAACAAATATGTTTGGAAGATCCTTAGAAAACATGTAATTAGTATGAGAAAATAAAAGTTTTGGGAATCGAGCGACAAAGATTGGATTAACTTTTTAGTGCATTCCAGGTCCATAGGATGGATTATCGTCATCCTCTGCAAACTCCTCCTCCAGATTCCTCTTGTTCCTCCTCCTGTTTACTCTTGCTTGTATTTCTAGACTCTTTACAGCCCTGTCTGCAGCCCGAAGGCGTTCCTTGTCTAAAGCAAGCATCGCTCGTTGTTGTGTTCGTAGATTTTGCTACCATTTTCTTCAGTTGCAGTTACTGCAACACTGTTCCAAAAGGTGGTCATGTATGAACACTTATCACATTTCAGTTGTATTTCACTAGCAAGTCCTACGTGCTTTATGGAGAGTTCCAGACCAACTTCACTACAATGAATACATCTTACACAGTTTGAAAAAATTCCTTTGAGAACCGACATATCAAATATTTCATTCACATCCGATTCGCCCATAAAACATTCATAGTTTTCACTCATTGAACCAAGCTTCTTCTGTGAAGTATTTTCTTTCCCACTTTGACTGCTATGGGCAGGTGTACTTGAGAAGTTAGGTTCACTCACTTGGTTATCGTCTTTATTGTTTACAGTAATAGCACATACCTTTGGCTTTCCGACATTTCTCCTTTTCTTAAAAGCCTTCAGAGGATTTCTAATAACTTTACTTTTACTCATTATTATACTTCAACAAAACAGAGACTCAAGAAACAGAATTAATTACGAATATTTTCGAGATAACGACAGAGTAAATAAACATGAAACAATCGACAATCACACCAGCGATATATATTGAACCATCACAGGTTAGCCACAACACATACTTTATCTCACATTACTAAAATGTACCTGATGAACACGGACGTTAATAATAACACCATTTGACAGCAGTTTAACAGCGCCACAGTGGGTCACGCCCATGTAGAACACATTTCAAAAAAAAAATTTAAAAATAGTTGTAGTCTTCGGAATTGAATAAATTATATATCTATTAAAAGGTAATAGTCTGCAGATTCAGAAAACGCAAAAAAGTAAAAATTGAACTTTTCATGATTTTGAGCCTTTCCGGAGCCCCTTAAAGCATACTTAGAAGTTCTTCCTTGTTAACTGTTCATTCATTATATACCGGGTGTCCCAAGAATGTTGCGACAGACTTCTATGGATTTAGAGGGTGTCTTGAGGAACAAATTCAGGATATGAACCTATGTCCGGAAACGTCATCCAACGACGCTACAGGGCATCGAAGATATAGGCGCCGGCGCCTACCACTAGGCTACCCGTTCTGCAGTAAAGATGACTTTCTACACTGACGAACTGCGGGCGGAATGTCTCGCAATGTTTATTATTCAGTGACCGCGACTGGCATGATTGCCAGAGGAGATGTGTAGCTAGCTGCAGTGTAGAATGGCCTTGTCTCCTGCGAGTGCAAAGCCCTGCTGCTTCACTGGATGACTGTTTTCGACACAGGTTTCCATCATCAGTTTATTTTTTCCTGTATACTGAAAAACACTGGTGATTTTTAGAGGGTTACAGGTGGAAAATAAACTGCAGGTGGAAACCCGAGTCAGAAACGGTCATCCACCGAGGCAACAGAGCATCGCATTCACAGAAGACAAGGTCATTCTACGCTGCATCCAGCTCCTACGTTGGCGATCGTGGCAATCAGTCACGATCACTGAATAACAGACTACATTGCGGGGCGTTCCGCCTCTAGTCCGTCAGTGTACAAAGTCACCTTTGCTGCAGAAGGGATGACCTTGTTGCAGGCTTCAACGGCCGTAAATTCGACTCTCTGTAACGTCGTTGGGTGGCGTTTCTGAACACGGATTCCTGTCCTCGATTTGTTGCTCGAGACACACTCTACAGCACCTCAAAGTTTGTCGCAACATCTCTGGGACAGCTTGTGTAGTAAGAAGAAAGTGATTCTTAAATGTTTTTATTTTTATATTCATCTGCTGCATCATCCCATAATGCCCATCCCATTGCGATGCACTCAAATAGGGTTTACGTTTCTTCTTGGTTTGAACTCATTTTAGTAGATATAAACACAACATCAAAAGCAAAGAAGCCTACAGACGTAAGTACTTGGCAACAATATTGTCAATACTGTCCACAGTCGGTACAACATGACACAGGTTGTGCAATATATTTCAAAAGTGTTTCATCTGTACCGTAATACTCTTTATCCTTTTGATCTAACCCTCACACATCCATTGTTATTGCACATCAGGAAACATTGAAGAAGAATATTGACCACCAAGGGCCACTTCAGATTTTGTAACAGAAGTATAACAGTAAGCGGAGTGGCCCAGAGGGAGTCGGAGGTCTGTTGTTAGTTGGAAAGTTCACGGCTGTCTTGCCCAAGTCGCTGAGTTGGGTTGTTGAGCAGGTAGAACTGGTGAGGGTCGCATTTCATTACTGTGGCTGGTTTCAGGCTGCTGTGCCCATCTTCGGATGGACACACTTGCGTTAGGCTGTTTTTTTTTTGCATTATCTCATCCGCTACTGATCTTGACGACACTGACACTACTGAAAAAGTGTAACGATCCGAAGATGGACGTCGTGGCACGAGATCACACATAAAAATGAAATAATGGTATTTTAAAATTATTTGTGTCTGGTCGTAGTCTCCTTTAACAACATTTAATGCAACAATAGCCACTGACTTCCACAACATTCACTGTGGATAAACCCAGGGCTGCCACACTGTTGTTCTCAAATGACTGATTGTGAATGCCTCTTACGTCGTGAGGTTGGATTGTTGGTTAGTTTTTCACGCAGCCGTAGACATTTATGAAATGATGTCAAACATGTCACCTTAAAAGGAAATATTAAAAAATAATTTATACATGGTGTGGATGGAGATAAGGCCACACACTTTTCAGTTTTTTTAATATTGTGGTCAATGAAGAGTAGATTTTTCCCTTGATTACAAATTAAAGTCATAAATAGGGTTGTTACCTGTAACTCATCCAGATCATAGCTCTGTCTGATTATTAATTACAGAGAAATTTACAATTTAGCTGGAACAAAAACTGTGGGGTTCTACCTCACAAAATGGACTGAAGCCCCATAGTGCTATTCTTTCCCCCATTTGAGATAAACATGTATAAAAATGGATTACACTTGAAATAACCCTTTGTAACATTGTTGTATTGTAACCAAGTTACCCAACACAATACTGAACTGTCTCGTAAATTTGAAAGTAGTTCTTAAAAATACTTTCACAAAAATAAGGCTTAGTAGGGTCACTTAAAAGAGTTCAATTACTGGCTAGGTACCTAATAAATAGTGTACTTTGTTAGGTCCTCTGCTTCTTCCTTGAAACCCCAGGCTCTCGCTCTTCTTCTCCTTCTTCTTCTTCTTCGGATACTTCTTCGTCAAATAGCAAGTCCATATCAGTATCTGAGTAACTGCCGTGATGTGAGAAGTATGAGTCTGACACTGAAGAATAATCAGCTAGCTGTTGTAATGAAATATAGCTTTTGTTGTTTTCCTTGTGTGGCACACTCTTTTCTTTGTTTGGCACTTCTCTCCTTCTCAGTAATAAGCTTTTCTTTTCCCATGCATTCTCCTTCCATTAGTTCTTTATTGGGGTCGACGTTAAAAACAGATATTTCAATAATCTCATAGAAAGTTTCCCCAAAATCTTTATTTTAGACTGAGGAATTATATTTTCAGGTGAGATAATCTCACGCAATGTGTGTTGAATGTCATATTTGGGGAGGGGGGGGGGGGCCTATCATGGAAGAATTATCGCCACATTATTGGAGCTGCGGGATTTACCACAAAACACATGGGGGGATTTGACCCATTTCACCATTTTGTGACGAATGCGGCATTGTTGATTTTGGGGCCCAACTGGAACAATTATTTCCACGCAACAGTGAACCTTAAATGCATTAGTGTCAACGAATAATTTGTTGATTCCCCACATTAAATAAATTTCAAGCAAAACATCAGAAACGTTACATGTAAGTAGTAAATAGCGGACTTCTCATTTTCCCACCTCTGGAGCGATCTGCAAGGATGACATTTCATGGAGTAAGAAGTTACAGTAGCATAAACTTGTTACTCCTGAATCGACGGCAGTCAATTATAACACACGATGCGGGTTTTTACTCCACACAGGGCTATATCAGCACCTACACTTCATCAATACTGTCTCACCAAAAATGGTATCACACACGAAGTTACTGGTGACAAGAAAAAGGTTCTATGTAGCCAGCTGGCCCACTCTGCGGTGGGATTGTAAAAGCTGTATTACAAACCCTCTGTCATTGGCAGCAGCTCCCCCTACCTTCACACTCTCCAGCCTCCGCGCGCTGACGCCGTTGGGCGCCCTTAAGCTCCACTTTAATCCGGCCTCCGCCACTCTCCCTCAAATTCGGCTGTAGCCGCGTCAATACCACTTCTCCAAGTGAACCTGAGCTCTGAATACAATACAATGACCGACAATGCTGAAAGGCTACTCGCGACTTCGTGGAAGAAGCCGAGTCCACATCCCAATTAAATATATACATATTTTATCGGTTTTACTACTGAAATACTACTGAAAGAAAATAATAATTAATGCTCCAGCGCCAAGGTACAGTAGTGAAATAATTACTCAAGTGATAGGTATCTCAGGCAACTAAGCCTATTGCTGGCATTTATAGCGGGCACAGCTCTAGGTTGGTGGAAAGTTCTTATTTGCGATGTCATCACAGCACTGATTTCGGCGAGTTGAAATCGGGCAACGCCCAAGCTAAAAATTCTGGACTAAAAATTTGTAATGGGCTGAGTCCGTAATTTGCAATGACTTAGGAAGGTAAAAAAGAAATCACTGGTTCAAGTATGTTTTATGAATTATGTACGATCGATGTTCAGTAGAATGTAACACATTTTTTCTGAAAGCAGGTTGATTTTATTCAGGACTCCAGTACGCCATATTATTCCCCACTCGTTTGGTTACAAAGTCCTATTTTTCAACATAATCTCCATTCCGTTCGACGGCCTTACGCCACCTTGTATTGTATTGTATGTTAACCGGGGGCCTAGAAACGACGGAGAGGCACCGTCCCCGCCGCAGCCACAGTGGTCCACAACCCAATGACTACCACAGGCCACTTCACCTCTCCGCCGCCCAACACCGAACCACTGTTTCAGGGTTGTTGTGCAGCTCGGACCCCGCTGGACCCCCACAGGGAACGTCTCACACCAGACGATCGTAACCTCTATGTTTGCGTAATAGAGTAGTGGTGGTGTACGCGTACGTGGAGAACTTGTTTGCGCAGCAATCGCTGACATAGTGTAGCTGAGGCGGAATAAGGGGAACCAGCCCGCATTCGCTGATGCAGACGGAAAACCGCCTAAAAACCATCCACAGGCTGGCCGGATCGTCGGACCTCGACACAAGTCCGCTGGGCGGATTCGTGTCGGGGACCAGGCGCTCCTTCTCACGCCAGACTGCCGTGCGTAGACCGCTCGGCTAACCAGGCGGGCCTACGCCACCTTACTGGTGGGGCCTGTATGTCCGCATGATACCACTGTATTAGTCGACGTCGGAGCCAACGTCTTCCTATTTTAATAACCTCCGCATAATCCACTTACTGCTTCCCGTGGAGTGCATTCTTCATTGGGCCAAACAGTTGTTGTTGTTGTGGTCTTCAGTCCTGAGACTGGTTTGATGCAGCTCTCCATGCTACTCTATCCTGCGCAAGCTTCTTCATCTCCCAGTACCTACTGCAACCTACATCCTTCTGAATCTGCTTAGTGTAGTCATCTCTTGGTCTCTCTCTACGATTTTTACCCTCCACGCTGCCCTCCAATGCTAAATTTGTGATACCTTGATGCCTCAAAACATGTCCTACCAACCGATCCCTTCTTCTAGTCAAGTTATGCCACAAACTTCTCTTCTCCCCAATCCTATTCAATACCTCCTCATTAGTTACGTGATCTACCCACCTTGTCTTCAGCATTCTTCTGTAGCACCACATTTCGAAAGCTTCTATTCTCTTCTTGTCCAAACTAGTTATCGTCCATGTTTCACTTCCATACATGGCTACACTCCATACAAATATTTTCAGAAACGACTTCCTGACACTTAAATCTATACTCGATGTTAACAAATTTCTCTTATTCAGAAACGCTTTCCCTGCCATTGCCAGTCTACATTTTATATCCTCTCTACTTCGACCATCATCAGTTATTTTACTCCCTAAATAGCAAAATTCCTTTACTACTTTAAGTGTCTCATTTCCTAATTTAATTCCCTCAGCATCACCCGATTTAATTTGACTACATTCCATTATCCTTATTTTGCTTTTGTTGATGTTCATCTTGTATCCTCCTTTCAAGACACTGTCCATTCCATTCAACTGCTCTTCCAAGTCCTTTGCTGTCTCTGACAGAATTACGATGTCATCGGCGAACCTCAAAGTTTTTACTTCTTCTCCATGAACAGATGGAAGTAAAAAGGTGCGAGATCCAGACTGTAGGGTGGATGAGGAAGAACAGTCCAATGACGTTCTGTGAGCTCCTCTCGTCTCCTCAGACATGTGTGAGACCTTGCGTTGCCATGGAAAAGGAGAAGTTCGTTTGCATTTTTGTGTCAAGGAAGACGCTGAAGTCGTTCATTTCGTTTCCTTGTGGTAGCGCAATACATTTCTGAGTTGATCATTGCATCATGAGGGAGGACATCAAAAAGTATAACCGCTTCAGAGTCCCACAAGATCTCATCATGACTTTGAGCTTTTTCTTCGGAGGAGAGAGGGTGTGGCGCCACTCCACGGATTGGTTTTTGTTTCCTGTGATGAGTCCACGTTTCATCGCCTGTGACGATGTTCGATAGAAAATTGTCACGATTACCATCTTAAAGCACAAGCAATTCCGCACAGGTGGTCCTTCGTTGCTCTTTGCGGTCTTCTGTTAGGCGGCGAGGAACCACTGGGCACACACCTTTGAGTATCCCAAATGGTGGACGAGTATGTCAGCGCTACCAACAAACACATCCATCGAAGTGTCTGATTGTAGACGCCTCGCCCAACGGCTCATCGTGCTTTTGTTCATTGCCAGGTTACCGCAGACATTCTGCAATAGCCTGTGAATATCTCCGACTCTCTGGTTTTCCGTCAAAAGAAACTCTGGCTGGAATGCATCTCCGTTACAGACTCCATTTTGGAGGCTACGAATACCGCTGCCATCTATCGGAACTTCGTGGAATTAACCCCTATCGGAACTTCATGAAACTATAGGGTCTGAAGTGGAAATGCTCCACGATGTCCCATAACAAACTCCACACTTTTTTCAACCTAAAGTAGCCGAGAAAAATAATGTTGGACTACTGTTTGAACACCCCTCGTTATTTCAGAAAACATGGTACCTTATGTAAATGCATTTCTGAGCCATCGCCACAATATTAAGATCGCTTAATGAAATGTTCTTCCAGTTAGTCTTTGAAGCTACAGATGTCGTTTCACAAGATGGCAGCGGTCTTTTCCTTTATGTGGCGCTGCTAATGGCAGCCACCTTTATTTTCGAAACCAGTACACATCAAATCCATGCAGCCTCGGCGTTAGAAGTTGAATTAATTCGTAATCTGCAGGTGGATTTCTACTATATGATAATTTTCTGCATTGTAGGTGGCAAGGCTGATTTGCTTCTTCTGTTATTCGACAGTAGTTCATCAAAGTGTTTCTGAAACCTTGTTTCAAAAGTTCTACCTGTTTTGCCTGTGTAGAATTTGGGACAGTTATCGCAGTTCAACTTATATTGTTCCTGATCTTTTTGCTAGTGTTTACAACTCTCTTCTTAAGTTTGTTGTTGGTGGAGAATCTGATTTTGACTGTCTTCTTTTTGAATAGATTGGAAATTTTACACGGAAATGGGCCTAAACAAGGTGATTCCATGTTACAAATTTTAGGGATGATGGGGAAGGGTAAATTATGAATTTGTGCTAAGGGACCTTGGTCCGGAAACGACGAAGTTCAAAGTTATAGGCGAAAATCGTTCTGATACGTCTGACAGTGGATACATGTACCAGTATTGTTGTTGCTAAGACTGTAGGGTAAGCAACTTCCAGAGGTGGTCGTATGGACCAAAACAAGAAAAATATCTAGTAAACATGGGATCTATAACGCATACCTTAAGGACTGTGAGCACTTCTTGATCGTCGATAGGTTTAAGTAGTTCTAAATTCAAGGAGAGTGATGACCTCAGATGTTAAGTCCCATAGTGCTCAGAGCCTTTTGAACCATTTGATCTTCGATACTGTGGAACACGCCTGTTCTACTGCAAGCTCTTTGGTTTCCATATTTTTGGAGAGGGTGGTATGAAGGAGAGAAGGTCCTATAAATATGAGCTCTAAAATGCATCCTTAAGAGCTACGAACTTTTGTTCAGTAGAAGAGATTTGTTTCAGAGTAGAGAAGATGAACAAGTGTTTATAGCTCTTCAGGTATGCAAGGTATGCATTTTAGAGTACGTGTTTCCCGGTACACATACTCTACTGTCAGAGATATCAGAAAGATCTTCGCTTATAATTTTCGACTCCAGCATTTCAAGATCAGGGTCCCTTGTGTCATACTGATACATTTACACTTGTCCGTCATCCCTGAAAGTTTGTAACATCGACACGGAACGAACCTGTATATATGATTACTGAATATTTCGTTGATTTTTATGTCCTTCACAGATGCTGGAGATGTTTTTTTTTGCAGATACTTATTGTCAACAATTCATGCTTTTATTTTATAGGAGATCTTTTCTGTTGTTGAAGCATGGCATCCATTATTATGGGCAACTAATTTAATAACGCCGATTTCTTTTTGTCATTAGGTGGGGCTATTCATATGACTTAGCCGGTTTAAGTGACAGCAGTGCTTGATTTGAAAAAAAAAAAAGAAAGTTTCCAGTACTGTGACCTTCCGGGGGGTGTTTTTGAAATTTAAACTTCTGAAAACATTATGTCAGTGGTTTTCTGAGCATTTTAAATGTGCCCCAACAATCCTTTATTGTATGTTTTTATTAATTAAGTTAAATTTTGTTTCGGAATTTATGATATGTACAAAAAAGCAGTTACAAAGGGAAAATTCTCAAATGGTTTAATATACAATTTGTAAATCTGTCCAAAGGTTTGTAAGGTTTCCGCAGTATGTCCTTCCTCTCTTTCTTTCCTCGCTGTCGGTGTCCGTGACAGACTTCCGTCCACCAAGCAGCCAAGACTCCACGTACTTTCTAGGGTCAAAACGAGTCAATGATGGGCCCTTCAGCTTCAGAAAAAGTAGTGAAGAAACAGTTTTGTCAACAGAGAGGCTCTTGTGACAATAATGATCACTTTTATTTGCGAAAACTCTCTTTCACGTTCACTAGATGACATTGGAATTGTCTTGTCGTAGTTATCATCGGAAGCAATTTTGTGATCGACTTTCTTTTGTTTCACGATTTCCACCAAAGTTCACACAATTGTCAAAAGCATACTCATGAAATGTTTCTATCGTAGCTCCTTCGTTCAACTGAAAGCAGGGACCGATGACCGTAGCAGTCTGGTCCCTTTAATCCCACAAACCAACCAACCAACCAACCAACCAACCCAAAGGCGCTATAGTACCACATCTCAAAATATGCGGTTCTGATTTTCTTTCGTTAGAGGTACCGGTTGGTGTACCGGTGCATACCGCCACAAATCAAGCGCTGGGTGGCAGGATGGTAACATCTGTGGCTGTTGACTCAAAGTGATGTTAGGTTATTTTGTTGGATATATTAAGGCCTAAGGAGTTTACGTTATTGTTTATTTCATGTTTGACGGACATTTGGTGTTATATAGTCTTCAGCCAGGACATCAGTTTCTCGGCTGTTTGTATCAAACAGAAAGAGAGTCTAATACACATATCTCTTGTAGTAAATTATTTTACTGTTTATTTGATTGCTGGATGAGCAGAAATTGTGTGGTAAATGTAAATATGAGATAGCAATCAAGCAAGACTGCTCCCCATTGAAAGTCCCTCTTTAGAACTTATTGTACGTAATTTTTTTCTTTATTCGATTTCTTAATTAATTTCATTGCACTAACAAAGACATATTTTACAGCGCCCATACATTATTCGGCAATGGTGGCTTAACACCTTTACCACTGTAACCTCTTTGAAAATATTGTTTACGTTACTCATGCAATGCTGGGCCACGCCTTGTAAATGTATATTGTGTGTGCTGACATTAAAATAGAATGGTTTCGTTTAAAGCGTTTTCGAGTGGATTTAGCAGCCCCCAAACAGAGCATGTCTAAAATACTGTACGTTAATTTTAAAATTCATAACAAAAATGAAAGGCGATTTCGATACACAGAATTATGAACCATTTTATTTTCATTTCATTTCTCATATTACGAACTTTGATACCTTTTCGTGCAAGTTTAAATAGAGCTCAAAAAACTACATCCATCGTAAATTTTACCGAATTGTGAGCAAAGAATATTATATCTATTCAAGTGTAGCAAAGCAAGGAAACCTGTAACAACCATTTGAAAATGCATTTATATGAAATCCGCAACCGGATTTGATTCAAATAAAACTTTTAAAACCATATTGTGGCTGGTCGCTCTCTAAATTATAAAACTTATAACTAGCACAAAGAAAGGCTCACGTGCAGAGGCCGTAGATCTGTTTTCCAATCCCCTTTCCACATTATTGCTGGTGGGAAGTTTCTACTGAAAATCTGGCTTTGTTGTTTGAACGTGAGTGTGACCCATTATCTCACTATGGTTTTCGTAACGCAGATATTGGAATACTTAACGGCATTTACAGGATGCAAGCAATTTCCTTTCTGCCTCCTGTTCCGCACATGAATGGAAAATGGATGTTCTCACTTCTTGGCCACTCTGTGACAGCTGTGTCTGCTACACCGGTGTCTGGAAAGAAGCATTTGTACCTCCCGGAGAGGAATGAGTCGGTCGCCTTCCCTTAATCCTACTTATGGGCGGCGCCCTGGGCAGAGCACGCTGTTTCCAAGGGCGAGAGATTTCCACAGGTTAGCTTGGCCTCGCAAACCGGGTTCGGAGACACGAACCGTTAACACTCTAACTGCCACTGATCCTCAGTGTACCACATTACCACAACGCGGCGGAGCAGATGAAGGTGCAGATCAATTTCTGCGTTGTCTAGAGCAGTGTTTCCCAATCTGTGTTCCGCGGAAAGTGAATGAGTGCTCCGCCAAAAACTATTAATAAGATCGCATTTTTTATCAACATTGTTTGTTATTCTTTTAATTTAATGATTTCTGTTGTGTTAGTAATGATTTAAAATTGAAGAAATCACTGAATAAGACAAGTTTTTCACATTTGTAAAAATTTTGTTAATCTTCAAAATAAAAAAAGACTTTCCATCAAAGTACCAGGATTCTCCAAGTGTCCCATCAGAGGAAAGGTTTGGGAATCCTGGTCTAGAGGTGCCACACTCACCTCCGTAATTATCTGTTCCTAAAACGCCAGCGACTAACTGAAAATGTTGTAAAGTTCACTACATATCGCACCCCGGCAGTAACAGTGACACAACTAAAAAATAGACCTAAAGAATTCTATAAAACTTGTATTGAAGTAGTAAAAGCTTCTTTTAAATATCTTCTGATAAACCTTGCGGGATGTAAGGTCGTGGTCCACGAAACTCTTCAGCTCCTAACGTTTCGTCCAGTGCTTCGCTGGACATCTTCAGAGGGGTGTTTCTCCTCCAGTGAGTCTTGCCGACTGACGGGTCGGATGTCTGAGAGCGACTTATGTATCGTAGAAAGTGGGCGTGACCAGAGTTACACGTGATATGCAGAGATAACCTTTGTCAGAGATAAAACTTAACTATCGATCGTAATCTTGTCACGGATAAAACTGTCTAGCAATTCTGTAGTGCTACTGTCCAAATATCACTAAGTTTCATGGTCTCTTCTTTCCGATTAAAATTATCCCTATGTTTATATATTTCAATTGCTTCTCTGCAAAGCCGTGGGTAATAGTTCGTCGTCGTAGATAAAATTTTTGTTTCTGAAAACTTCACTTGATGATTTCCTGGCTGAAAAGCGTGTTCTGCTACAGCCGATTTATCTGTTTTTCCTAATCGGCAAAGACTTCTGTGTTCTTTTAACCGTGTATTTACGCTTCTTTTTGTTGTTCCAACATAAACTTTACCACATGTACACGGAATTTTATATACGCCACTGGCTGATAGAGGAGCGCGTTTATCTTTTACAGACCGAAGAACATGACAAATTTTCTTCGTTGGTCTAAAAACCAACTGCAGTTACATTTATTCCTTGCTAGTAAGATACAGGGAGCCCTATGGAATAAAATAGATTGCCTTACATTTCGATCTATGGAAACCATGATGGAAACGACTACTAGAAGGCATAAGAAGAAGTTCGAAAAGTTACAAACTCATGCAGAATCTACAAATAATATAGTGATGTCCGAAACTGTTATTAATAAGTCAGACAGAGTTTTATCTCAAGACGAAATTTCAGTTCTTGCAAAAGGAGGAAACTAATCTATAACACCTCCGAAAGTTCCTGTTGAGGATATTATTGCAAATGTAGAAGCAGGTATACGTACTCTCCCCAAAGAAACTGCAAATGCAATCCGGATCGAAACCACTAGAGTATTATGCCGCAGTAAACCTCTGGAAAGTAATTTAACCAATGGCGAAAGAAAGGCTCTGAGAGATTTAAATGCAGATGAAGACATAGTGATTGTTCCTGCTGATAAAGGGAATGCTACGGTCGTTTTAAATACAGAAGATTATCAAAGCAAAATTTTGAATCTTTTAACGGCAGGGCAATACAAAAAACTTAAGAAAGATCCTACAGCCAACGTACTACGGAAAACCAATAATTTGATAAAATCGGCCACTTCTATTCAAAAAGAAGAAAAAAGAGCTTTATTGAAGACTGAAGCTATGTGTCCTAGACTCTATGGCCTACCCAAGGTACATAAGAAGGACCTTCCTCTGAGACCGATTGTTAGTGCTATCAATTCTCCTACGTACGAAATAGCAAGATATCTAACAACTCGCTTACAACCATATTTAGGAAAAACGGATTCATATATAAAGGACTCACGTCATTTTATAGAGAAAATTGAAGGTTTAATTCTGACTCCTGAAGATATTTTAGTAAGTTTCGATGTAGTATCTTTATTTACTATGATTCCAGTTAATGAAGTTATGGATTTTATAACGGATATTTTTCCAGAAGATCTGACTGCTCTTTTCAGACACTGTCTTACTTCCAGTCATTTCCAGTGGAATAATGAGTTTTACGAACAACTTAATGGCGTAGCAATGGGTAACCCATTGGGTCCTGCAGTAGCTAATTTCTACATGGAGAAATTCGAACAGTCAGCCTTGGAGAAAGCAGATAAGAAACCATCTCGCTGGTATCGGTATGTAGACGATACATTTGTGGTCTGGCCACATGGTAGAGAAGCCTTAGACGAATTTTTTGATTACCTTAATAATATAAATCCAAGAATCCAGTTTACCATGGAGAGAGAAAATGATAACAAAATACCGTTTTTGGATGTTTTAGTTATGAGACAGACGGATGGAAGCTTGAAACAACAGATTTTTAGAAAAATAACGCACACAGACAGATACTTACATAAAAACTCTAACCACCATCCAAAACAAAAAAGAGGTGTGATTACAAGTCTCGTTGACAGAGCCAGACGGATTTGCACGCCAGAGTATCTAGACGACGAATTAAAACATCTGAAGCACGCTTTTGAGAAAAATGGCTACTCAAAGAAAGAAGTAAGCAGAATTCTGCACCCAAACAACAAAAAGGTTAAGGACAAGTGCGAAAAACGATGGAAGAATACAGTCTCTCTCCCTTTTATAAAGAAAGTAACGGATCAGATTGGAAAGATTTTAAGTAAACATGATATTAGACCTGTTTTTAGACCAACGAAGAAAATTTGTCATGTTCTTCGGTCTGTAAAAGATAAACGCGCTCCTCTATCAGCCAGTGGCGTATATAAAATTCCGTGTACATGTGGTAAAGTTTATGTTGGAACAACAAAAAGAAGCGTAAATACACGGTTAAAAGAACACAGAAGTCTTTGCCGATTAGGAAAAACAGATAAATCGGCTGTAGCAGAACACGCTTTTCAGCCAGGAAATCATCAAGTGAAGTTTTCAGAAACAAAAATTTTATCTACGACGACGAACTATTACCCACGGCTTTGCAGAGAAGCAATTGAAATATATAAACATAGGGATAATTTTAATCGGAAAGAAGAGACCATGAAACTTAGTGATATTTGGACAGTAGCACTACAGAATTGCTAGACAGTTTTATCCGTGACAAGATTACGATCGATAGTTAAGTTTTATCTCTGACAAAGGTTATCTCTGCATATCACGTGTAACTCTGGTCACGCCCACTTTCTACGATACATAAGTCGCTCTCAGACATCCGACCCGTCAGTCGGCAAGACTCACCGGAGGAGAAACACCCCTCTGAAGATGTCCAGCGAAGCACTGGACGAAACGTTAGGAGCTGAAGAGTTTCGTGGACCACGTCCTTACATCCCGCAAGGTTTATCAGAAGATATGTCATCCGGTCGTGAAAGCCTTCATACTTCTTTTAAATTTCAAGTAATTGTTTTTGACAATAAATCCCATTATATTCTATACAACTGTAATATGGAGATGTGCTGTTCTCGACGAATGTGAAGTGTTATCAGGAAATTATGAATTAATACTTTGGATTGTGTCACTTGTCTTGCTCTTCTAAAAACTCTTTTTGTTTTTATTATGACACCTCTCGTAATAAGTTTGCCACTTTTCCATCCCAGATAATTTTTTTTTTACTTACTGCATTGTAATACAACATTAGAACCTCTATCAGGTGAAATTAGTTCTTAAGTTAGAATAAAAATGAAAAAAAAATTGAAATTTTTGTACTAGAAAAAAAGGAAACAGAAAATTGTGGTTTATGAAAGTTAATACAATTTATTAAGAAACATCAGTTAGGTTCAATGTGAAGAACACAATTTACGAAAACAAAGAACCATAAATGGGCTTATAACGTAGGAACACTTTTTGCGAGGAAAGAGATTGAGTATGAACTTCCTTTATAGCAGAAGTTTCAATTTTTTCCGTTGTACGCTGCAACGCACGAAATTTCGCAATATTTATAACGCCTGTTATCGTCAAAACAGCGTCTGTTCCTTCAGAGACCCATGTATATCTGAAGCACACTGTAATGCAAGATACAGACATGCATAAACGCAGAAATTGTGATAATCAGTGATATTAAGAATTACATTCAGCTCACCTTATATAAGAAACGTTTCAGAACTAGAAATGTAACGCTCTTCTTGAATGTCCCACACACATCTCCCAGTAGCAACGCCGAAGCGACACTGTTTTTGCCTACAACAATACTGGCACATGTCTGAAGTGGACAAACTGCGAAATACATATGTGGCTTCCTCGTATGCGTTGGGTTGCTTCACACGTATTTTTCAGTGAAATAAACTGAAAATTGCTGTTTGTTGACTCGTGTCACGCTTCTTGCCGGAGTGTAATGTGTGGACCAGCTTAAATTATTTATGTTCCACACGAAACGAAGCGATCTTTCGAAATCAGAACCATCGACTTCATACAAAAAGGCGCGTGATAAAACATCAGCAACTAATTCCGCCTAATAGCAGAGTTCACTTGATAAAACTGCACCTTCAACTTATCGACAGTTTCAACAAAGTTCACTAGTTCTACCCCTGTCATCAAACTAGCATTACTATTCATAAGGACTGTTCACAGCTCAGCATAACTCGCGATTTTCACGAAGTCCCAAGCCTGACTAACTCCGGAAACTATCCAAATACACTACTGGCCATTAAAATTGCTACACCACGAAGATGACGTGCTACAGACGCGAAATTTAATCGTCAGGAAGAAGATGCTGTGATACGCAAATGATTAGCTTTTCAGAGCATTTACACAAGGAAATTTAACCGACAGGAAGAATATGCTGTGATATGCATCACACAAGGTTGGCGCCGGTGGCGTCACCTACAACGTGCTGACATGAGGAAAGTTTCCAACCGATTGCTCATACACAAACAGCAGTTGACCGGCGTTGCCTGGTGAAACGTTGTTGTGATGCCTCGTGTAAGGAGGAGAAATGTTTACCATCACGTTTCCAACTTTGATAAAGGTCAGATTCAAGCCTGTCGCGATTGCGGTTTATCGTATCGCGACATTGCTGCTCACGTTGGTCGAGATCCAATGACTGTTAGAAGAATATGGAATCGGTGGGTTCAGGAGAGTAATACGGAACGCCGTGCTGGATCCCAACGGCCTCGTATCACTAGCAGTCGAGATGACAGGCATCTTATCCGCATGGCCGTAACGGATCGTGCAGCTCGGAGACCATGGCTGCGGTTAGCCTTGACCCTGCATCACAGACAGGAGCGCCTGCAATGGTATACTCGACGACGAACCTGGGTGCGCGAATGGCAGAAAGTCATTTTTTCGGATGAATCCAGGTTCTGTTTACAGCTTATGATGGTCGCATCCGTGTTTGGCGACATCGCGGTGAACGCACATTGGAAGCGTGTATTCGTCATCGCCATACTGGCGTATCACCCGCCGTGATGGCATGGGGTGACATTGGTTACACGTCTCGGTCACCTCTTGTTCGCATCGACAGCTCTTTGAACAGTGGACGTTACATTTGAGATGTGTTACGACCCGTGGCTCTACCCTCATTCGATCCCTGCGAAACCCTACATTTCAGCACGATAATGTACGACCGCATGTTGCAGGTCCTGTACGGGCCTTTCTGGATGTAGAAAATGTTAGACTGCTGCCCTGGCCAGAACATTCTCCAGATCTCTCTCTCACCAACAGAAAACGTCTGGTCAATGGTGGCCGAGCAACTGGCTCGTCGCAATACGCCAGTCACTACTCTTGATGAACTGTGGTATCGTGTTGAAGCTGCATGGGCAGCTGTACCTGTACACGCCATCCAAGCTCTGTTTGACTCAATGCCCAGGCGTATCAAGGCCGTTATTACGGCCAGAGGTGGTCGTTCTGGGTACTGAATTCTCAGGATCTATGCGCCTAAATTGCGTGAAAATGTAATCACATGTCAGTTGTAGTATAATATATTTGTCCAATGAATACCCGTTTATCATCTGCAGTTCTTCTTGGTGTAACAATTTTAATGGCCAGTAGTGAATATTTCTACTTCAGCATTCAGACTGACGATACCTCTGAGTGTTTGTGTAGACTACATCTTATTCTAAATAAAACTCCGTCCGAACAGACCTTGAAGGTCCAACGGTATCGCCCGACCACCGTGTCATCCTCATCCCATTGGCGTCACTGAATGCGGATTTGGAGGAGCATGTGATCAGCACACCACTATCCTGGCTGCTGTCAGTTGTCATGACTGGACCTTTTTCTAAGCAAGTGTGACTAAATTATATCTTCTGGAAGTGGATTATGATGCTATACTCTACTTCTACCTTGACAATGTGTTGGGTATCAGTATGCCACTTACTGCTACTTCATTACAGAGTAATTAATTGTGTAATCATATTACTTCCGATTTGCGCGAGTCTGATAGATCGTACTGCCATTCCGAGTGGCTTAACTGCTAGCTTTTACCACCAGCTATGCACGATGCCTTCATTATTACATTGTGCTACGTACTTCTTGAGTTACCAAATTGGCGTTGCTTTTTGGCCACTTAGTGGCGTGTGTGTTGGTTTCTGTGTCGGGGACTTTGACTGGCGTTTGCCTCTCGTGCTGACGAAACGTCAGGAAAAATCTTTAAATCAAATGTCGGCCCAAGATCCCGAGAGAGAAGCCAACAAACAGGTAATACTTTTTGAGTTATCAATTTTATTAGTGCTAGGGCAGTTTCCTATCTCTTACTACGAATATCATTTAAAACAATTGACGACTGGGTAAGCCTTTATCATCTGTAACTCTGTTTGTACGTTTTCTATAAGACGATGGACTTGCTTATTAAGAGGACCGACCTCTGAATATTTCAGAAAATCGTTTCTTTTTTTTGCTTAAAATATTCTATGAGATGTCTACTTTATTGCAGTGTTCATGCCACATTCGCCAGAAACTCTGTTATCGAGTTACAATGCGATTTTTGAAAAAGTGTCTAAAAAACTATTCACAGTGGGAAAAAATAGTCGACATCGCGGCCTATGTGGCAGCATGTAATTTCAGCGACGGCGTAACAGGCATTATGGAAATTATGAACGTGCTCGAACTTCAGATCAGACCAGTCTTTACAACTTGTGCACAAAAGCGGACGAAAAGCGTATCGAGCGAACAGAGCAGCTGATGACGGAAGCTGCCAAAAATGCCTGCAGGACCACCATTGGCACGAAGGAGATGGAGGAAGACCTCCTTTTGGATCTGGAAGGACTGCTGTATGGTCCAGGGATTGCTGATTAGAGGTATGTTTAACTTAACTACAAAAAATGTAAACCAAAACTTTAAACGCGTTTTTCTCGAAATCGTACTTTTTAAATTGGCAGGAAGCATAACCTGAGAACGGTACATGCGATTTTGAGGATCAGTGGACAAAGTTCAAAACCATTGTACAATATGCATTAGATGAGTATGTGCCAAGCAGGATCGTATGAGATGGAAAAGAGCCACCGTGGTACAACAACCGAGTTAGAAAACTGCTACGGAAGCAAAGGGAACTTAACAGCAAATATAAACATAGCCAAAGCCTTGCAGACAAACAAAAATTACACGAAGCGAAATGTAGTGTGAGGAGGGTTATGCGAGAGGCGTTCAATGAATTCGAAAGTAAAGTTCTATGCACTAACTTAGCAGAAAATCCTAAGAAATTTTGGTCTTATATCAAAGCAGTAGGTGGATCAAAACAAAATGTCCAGACACTCTGTGACCAAAATGGTACTGAAACAGACGATGACAGATCAAAGGCTGAAATACTTAATGACTTTTTCCAAAGCTGTTTCACAGAGAGAGACTGCACTGTAGTTCCTTCTCTAGATTATCGCACAGATGACAAAATGGTAGATATCTAAATAGATGACAGAGGGATAGAAAAACAATTAAAATAGCTCAAAAGAGTAAAGGCCGCTGGACCTGATGGGATACCAGCGAAGGAACTTGCCCCCCTTCTTGCAGCGGTGTACCGTAGGTCTCTAGAAGAGCGTAGCGTTCCAAAAGATTGTAAAAGGGCACAGGTCATCCCCGTTTTTAAGAAGGGACGTCGAAGAGATGTGCAGAACTATAGACCTATATCTCTAATGTAGATCAGTTGTAGAATTTTGGAACACGTATTACGTTCGAGTATAATGACTTTTCTGGAGACTAGAAGTCTACTTTGTAGGAATCAACATGGGTTTCGAAAAAGACGATCGTGTGAAAACCAGCTCGCGCTATTAGTTCACGAGACTCAGAGGGCCGTAGACACGGGTTGCCAGGTAGATGCCGTGTTTCTTGACTCCCGCAAGGCGTTTGATACAGTTCCCCACAGTCGTTTAATGAACAAAGTAAGAGCATATGGACTATCAGACCAATTGTGTGATTGGATTGAAGAGTTCCTAGATAACAGAACGCAGCATGCCATTCTCAATGGAGAGAAGTCTTCCGAAGTAAGAGTAATTTCAGGTATGCCGCAGGGGAGTGTCGTAGGACCGTTACTATTCACAATATATATAAATTACTTTGTGGATGACATCGGAAGTTCACTGAGGCATTTTGCGGATGATGCTGTGGTACATCGAGAGGTTGTAAAAATGGAAAATTGTACTGAAATGCAGGAGGATCTGCAACAAATTGACGCATGGTGCAGCAATGGCAATTGAATCTCAATGTAGACAAGTGTAATGTGCTGCGAATACATAGAAAGAAAGAGGCTTTATCAATTAGCTACAATATAGCAGGTCAGCAACTGGAAGCAGTTAATTCCATAAATTACCTGGGAGTAGGCATTAGGAGTGATTTAAAATGGAATGACCATATAAAATTAATCGTCGGTAAAGCAGATGCCAGATTGTGATTCATTGGAAGTATCCTAAGGAAATGCGATCCGAAAACAAAGGAAGTAGGTTACAGTACACTTGTTCGCCCACTGCTTGAATACTGCTCACCGGTGTGGGATCCGTACCAGATGTGGTTGATAGAAGAGACAGAGAAAATCCAACGGAGAACAGCGCGCTTCGTTAGGGGATCATTTGGTAGTCGCGAAAGCGTTACGGAGATGATAGACAAACTCCAGTGGAAGACTCTGCAAGAGAGACGCTCAGTAGTTCGGTACGGGCTTTTGTTGAAGTTTCGAGAACATACCTTCACCGAGGAGTCAAGCATTATATTGCTCCCTCCTACTTATATCTCGCGAAGAGACCATGAGGATAAAATCAGAGAGGTTTGTACCCCCACAGAGGCATATCGACACTCTTTCTTTCCACGAACAATACGAGACTGGAATAGAAAGGAGAACCGATAGAGGTTCTCAAAGTACCCTCCGCCACACACCGTCAGGTGGCTTGCGGAGTATGGATGAAGATGTAGATGTAGACCTGAATTTGATGCCGGCATTCTTAACTGAATTCTCTAAAATCGCACATAGCCGTTTTGCGATGTTTCCAAAAGACTCGATGTTTTGGGCGAAAAACATGACATACGTTTCAACACGTCACCACTTTCTTGGAAGTAATTTTTTTCCTATGTATGCTGATAGAAAATATATTGAAAATGACTAAGCCTATACGATATCATTTTGTTACAGGTCTGGTAAAAGGGCTTCGAGAATTCCCGCCGATGACCAATGTTCCTGCTGCAAAGGGGTCCTTCCAACTGGTGCAGGGGTTGCAGGGTGCGTCCGATGTGGACTGAAAGATAAAAGTGTAAGGAATAAAACTATATCATATTTGGCGTTGCTTTTTATTTTACCTCAAAAAACGCGAAAATCACCTATTTTTCATGTGTTCAAAGAGGGACCTAAGTTTACAGTGTCCCTCTGTAATATTATTTGTCGTACCCCCTACAGAGGCTGTTTGCTGCCGTGAGCTTTCTGACTTTTGGCTTTACGACCTGTGACGTCAGCGTGGTGTTTCCGATCACGAGTATTTTAGCTGTGGGTTTTCCGGCCATCAAAGGAAACCGCGGTAGTGGAGAGGATCAGTCGATCGTTTTGTAATAACATCCCTTCAGATTTTATCCAGGCCTAGGAGTGGCTAAGGACAATACTGCATAGGCATCTTTAAATGTATTTAATATTTTTATTTTTAATTTTTTTAATTTTATTTTTTAATTTTTACCTCTTTTTCTTTCAACAACATTACTGCAACAATGTCTTCTTGTCTTATTTAATGAATTTTAATTTCTCACTCAGTTTTTTGTAACGAAGCCAGAGATTTTAAACATCTTCTTATATCCCCCAAGTCACTATATATTCTTGTAATGTCTTTTAACCTTTTGTCGCGATCTACGCTGATGAGCAAAACGTTATGACCACCTGCTTAATGGCTTGTTTGCCCGTCTTCGGAACGAAATACATCACTTATTCTATGAAAAATGGATCCGACAGTTTGTTGGTAGGTTTGCAGAAGTATGTGGTATTACGTAGATGTCTTACGCACAAGTCGTGTAATTCGCGTAAATAAGTAACACGTGAGGCAATACTGACCCTATGACTTATCTTAGAAGATAGATTAAGGAAAGGCAAACCTATGTTTCTACCATTTGTAGACTTTAGAGAAAGCGTTTGACAATGTTGACTGGAATATTCTCTTTCAAATTCTGAAGGTGGCAGGGGTAAAATACAGAGAGCGAAAGGCTATTTACAGTTCGTACAGAAACCAGATGGCAGCTATAAAGAGTGGAGGGGCATGAAAGGGATGCAGTGGTTGGGAAGGGAGTGAGACAGAGTTGTAGCCTATCCCTGATGTTATTCAATCTGTATATTGAGCAAGCAGTAAAGGAAACAAAAGAAAAATTCGTAGTAGGTATTAAAATCCATGGAGAAGAAATAAAAACTTTGAGGTTCGCCGAAGACATTGTAATTCTGTCAGAGACAGCAAAGGACCTGGAAGAGCAGTTGAACGCAATGGACAATGTCTTGTTAGGAGGATATAAGATGAACATCAACAAAAGCAAAACGAGAATAATGGAATGTAGTCAAATTAAATCGGGTGATGCTGAGGGAATTAGATTAGGAAATGAGACACTTGAAGTGCTAAATGAGTTTTGCTATTTGGGGAGCAAAATAACTGATGATGGTCGAAGTAGAGAGGATATAAAATGTAGACTGGCAATGGCAAGGAAAGCGTTTCTGAAGGAGAGACGTTTGTTAACACCGAGTATAAATGTGTCAGGATGTCGTTTCCTAAAGTATTTCTGTAGAGTGTATCTAACATTTTGCGTGATGTCTGTTTGTTCTAAGTCGTGTCTCCCTATCACTTTCGCGCAACGACGCTCTGATCGTGTTTTTTAGGGAATTGACTAGTTTGAACCTGGGACCTGGGACCTGTTGCTGTTAAGGAGACGCCAGACCACACATGACATGTAGAGTTTAGAAGAGTTCAGTGAGACTAGCGATGATATAACCAAATACTTAATGATTTCAGCGTCAGCTCCACTGCACTCCCTGTAAAAGAATCTTAATACTGACTAAATTTAGTGGAAGGGGTTCAAGGCTTTCCTATTTTTAGTTAGCTGGTAAAATAACGTCGAAAAAGCAGTTAAGTTTACCATTGGAAATTTTATTCTACTCTCAAAACATTGTTTATAAATTGCACTATTGATAAAAGGAAATATTTTAATACAGGATGGTAAAAACCAACTGCGTTCAACAAAAATGTGAACGAATATTCCCTGAATGGGTTTCCAAGTTCTACAATGGATCGAAGGAGGACCTACGCCATATCACATCTATAATCTAGATTTAAGTGAAGTTACATAAAAGAGAAAACTATCAAAATGGTCTACTGCGACCCTCAATTATCTTTAATTACTTGTCTAACTTGTCGTAAATTGCAGTGGCTGATGTGGCTTCTCAATAATTATATAACAGAAAAATCTTCGCGTTTTAGATTTTAACTTCACGTAGCAAATGTGAATACCATGGGCTTTAATTGACGATCGACACTAGTATTACGCAAAACGGGGGCGTAACAGATGAGACTTCTGCAGTTCTGAGTGAAGGATTATGTGCTCTCATGCGGCATTGCGTGCGTTCATTACCTTGTCATTGCTTAGGCAGCGTCAGGGGGCAGCGGGCGGCGCAGCTCCACACATCTCGCCGTCTCGGAAGCAACTCCTCTCCTAACTTCTCCTTCCTACAATTTACCGAAGTTGGTCTAAAAAAAGCTATCTGGCTGTGTTGTTGACTGATCAATCAGGGTCTCAATGTTAACCTTAAGCTCCGCGTACAAAACTTCTGTCTATCCAATGAGAAACGTTATACTTTTCGAGGTGGGGCAATGTTTTTAACGTTTGCAACGTAAAAGAGACGCGAAAAGTCTCACGCTCAAACTTGCAGCTGGTGTGGCCCTTTTAGTGTTATCGTAAGATCTATACTGTTCTTCTGGAGGGCTCTATCTTTTAACATGGGCTGGGGGGGTGGTCCTGGCGGTCAGCCGGCGATGTGGGTGTCCGTCCCTTATCGTAGGGCCTTCTAGGTTAACACGGTTCTGCTCTCGGCCTCTGTTCTCGTTTCTTTCCTCGGAACTGCGTCTGTTTTTGGGTGGGAAGGTATGACATGCATTTAGGCGTTCTTGTGTTGGTCTGTGGTATTCCATTTGCTCATTCGTTGATAGTATTACTTTGGTTAATTTAATGTCAGGATTTATTCGGAGCTATGTGACATACTGCTGGATTTGTTTATCATGTCAGGGTTTTCATGGAAGGTGTTGGATTTGCCTGACACCTTACATGTAGCCATGTATGGAAGCGAAACATGGATGATAAATAGTTTGGACAAGAAGAGAATAGAAGCTTTCGAAATGTGGTGCTACAGAAGAATGCTGAAGATTAGATGGGTAGATCACATAACTAATGAGGAGGTACTGAATAGAATTGGGGAGAAGAGAATTTTGTGGAACAACTTGACCAGAAGAAGGGATCGGTTGGTAGGACCTGTTCTGAGGCATCAAGGGATCACCAATTTAGTATTGGAGGGCAGCGTGGAGGGTAAAAATCGTAGAGGGAGACCATCAGATGAATACAGTAAGCAGATTCAGAAGGATGTAGGTTGCACTAGGAACTCGGAGATGAAGAAGCTTGCACAGGATAGAGTAGCATGGAGAGCTGCATCAAACCAGTCTCTGGACTGAAGACCACAAAAAAAACAAGATGCCGCTGACTGTGTATGCGGTGATGGCGTCCGATAGTGGCCCAGATGGGTTCCATAGGATTTACATCAGGCGAATTTCGTCGCAGAGACATCAACATGAGTTCATTATAATGTTCCTCAATCTACTGTAGCACGGTTCTGGCTCCGAGACACGGGCAGTTATAATGCTGAAAGATGTCATCACCGTAGGGAAAGACATCAGGCATTAAGGGATCAGGTGGTTCGCAGCTGGCTACGTTTCTTCGATTACTACCACAGGTCCGACACAAGCGCAGCAGAGTGTCTCTCATGGTATAATACTGGTCCCACCTGCCTCGTCCGTGGCGCGCTTCACGTTTCGAGCTGCCTTTCACCTCGATAACGACGTTTGTGGAGACGACCATCGATTCAGTGTAGCAAAAATGTGATTCTTCCGAAGAGCAGACACGTTTCCATTGATCAGAGGTCGAATCCCGATGGTCTCATGCCCACAGCAACTTTAATTGACGATGTCGTTGGGTCATCATGTGAACACGTAGGAGTGAACTGCTGCTTCAACAATGTACGATGAACGGTGCGCTCCGAAATGCTTGTGCGTGCACCAGTACTGTGCTCTTTCGGCAGAGATGCCACAGATCACCATCTATCCTGCTTTACAGAGCAGATAACTCTGCGAACCCCATGTTCCGTGAAGAGTCGTGGACGTCCAACCATTTAGGGCGTAGTGGTAGTTTCATTGTCCTATCCCTTCCCGTTGAAGCTCACGACAGTAGCACTTGAGCATTTGACGAGGTTCGCCGTTTTCGAGATATTCGTTCACAGGCTCTTTGTACACTACTGGACATTAAAATTGCTGCACCAAGAAGAAATGCAGATGATAAACGGGTATTCATTGGACAAATATATCATACTAGAACTGACATGTGATTACATTTTCACGCAATTTAGGCGCATAGATCCTGAGAATTCAGTACCCAGAACAACCACCTCTGGCCGTAATAACGGCCTTGATACGCCTGGGCATTGAGTCAAACAGAGCTTGGATGGCGAGTACAGGTACAACTGCCCATGCAGCTTCAACATGATACCACAGTTCATCAAGAGTAGTGACTGGCGTATTGTGACGAGCCAGTTGCTCAGTCACCATTGACCAGACGTTTTCAATTGGTGAGAGATCTGGAGAATGTGCTGGCCAGGGCAGCAGTCGAACATTTTCTGTATCCAGAAAGGCCCGTACAGGACCTGCAACATGCAGTCGTGAATTATCCTCCTGAAATGTAGTGTTTCGAAGGGATCGAATGAAGGGTAGAGCCACGGGTCGTAACACATCTGAAATGTAACGTCCACTGTTCAAAGTGCCGTCAATGCGAAGAAGAGGTGACCGAGACGTGTAACCGATGGCACCCCATACCATCAAGGTGGGTGATACGCCACTATGGCGATGACGAATACATGCTTCCAATGTGTGTTCACCGCGATGTCGCCAAACACGGATGTGACCATCATGATGCTGTAAACAGAACCCGGATTAATCCGAAAAAATGAAGTTTTGCCATTCGTGCACCTAGGTTCGTCGTTGAGTACACCATCGCAGGCCCTCCTGTCTGTGATGCAGCATCAAGGGTAACTGCAGCCATGGTCTCCGAGCTAATAGTCCATGCTGCTGCAAACGTCGTCGAACTGTTCGTGCAGATGGTTGTTTTCTTGCAAACGTCGCCATCTGTTGACTCAGTGACTGAGACGTGGCTGCACGATCCGTTACAGCCATGCGGATAAGATGCCTGTCATCTCGACTTCTAGTGATACGAGGCCGTTGGGATCCAGCACGGCGTATTACCCTCCTGAACCCACCGATTCCATATTCTTCTAACAGTCATTGGATCTCGACCAACGTGAGCAGTAATGTCGCGATACGATAAACCGCAATCGCGATAGGCTACAATCCGACCTTTATCAAAGTCGGAAATGTGATGGTACGCATTTCTCCTCCTTACACGAGGCATCACAACAACGTTTCACCAGGCAACGCCCGTCAACTGCAGTTTGTGTATGAGAAATCGGTCGGAAACTTTCCCCATGTCAGCACGATGTAGGTGTCACCACCGGGGCCAACCTTGTGTAAATGCTCTGAAAAGCTAATCATTTGCATATCACAGCATCTTCTTCCTGTCGGCTAAATTTCGCCTCTGTAGCACGTCATCTTCGTGGTGTAGCAGTTTTAATGGCTAATAGTGTAATAGTAATCTGCCCTTTGTCAAAGTCGCTTATCTCTATGTATTTCCCCATTTGCAGCCCATATCTTCGATAGGGTGATCCCCTGTCCGTGTCTGCTCAGCTTACATACTTTTATTACCGCGTCACGTGCCTAGAACACGACCATGGGGCATCCAACGTAGCGGTGGCCAGTGATCATAATGTTTTGACTTATCAGAAAATAGTTCAAATGGCTCCGAGCACTATGGGACGTAACAGTTGAGGTCACCAGTCCCCTAGAACTTAGAACTACTTAAACCTAACTAACCTAAGGACATCACACACATCCATGCCCGAGGCAGGATTGGAACCTGCTACCGTAGCGGTCGCGCGGTTCCTGATTGAAACGCCTAGAACCGCTCGGCGACAACGGCCGGCCTTGACTTATCAGTGTAAGTATCTTTTTCGTTTCTTCTTCTGTGCTTCCGACGTCAAAGTGTATGGCGTACAGTTGCTTGAATGTGTTTTGAAAAACTGCAAAATCTCCCGTCCGCAAAAACCGTTCTGTTTCCATATAGGATTTTCTCCGCTTCTTCGCAAGCGAGCACCAGAGTTGTTTTGTCGTGAACGGATCCGTCGTCAGCTTTGAAAAAACTGTTGCGTTCAGTCAATTTCAAAATGTATTCGCTCAGTTGAATCTCCTAACTGTTAGTAGAGCCAATGTTCTGGTTCGTCCCAGTAAGTCCCCTTCTTGTTTTGCACAATGCGGTATTGGAGTTCTCATAATTTGACATACTTGCGATGAAGCCTAAACCTTTATCATTCAAATCTTGAAATTTCTCTTTAAGAATTTGGGAAACAGACCTTGTTTTTTCTTCGTGGGGCTCTTTTCGTTCAGTTCCGTTTTCATTTCTACATCTACATGGATACTCTGCAAATCACGTTTAAGTGCCTGGCAGAGGATTCATCGAACCACCTTCACAATTCTCTATTATTGCAATCTCGTATAGCCCACGGAAAGAGTTAACACCTATATCTTTCCGTACGAGCTCTGATTTGCCTTATTTTATCGTGGCGATCGTTCCTCCCTATGTAGGTCGGTGTCAACAAAATATTTTCACATTCGGAGGAGAAAGTTTGGAATTTTATGGGAAGATTCCGTCGCAACGAAAACGGCTTTTTTTTTAAAATGTTGTCCAGCCCAAATCCTGTATCGTCCCTACAAAACGTGCTGCCCTTCTTTGAACTTTTTCGATGTACTCCGTCAGTCCTATCTGGTAAGGGACCCACACCGTGCAGCAGTATTCTAAAAGAGGACGGACAAGCGTAGTGTAGGCAGTCTCCTTAGTAGGTCTGTTACATTTTCTAAGTGTCCTGCCAATGAAACGCAGTCTTTGATTAGCCTTCCCCACAACATTTTCTATGTGTTCCTTCCAATTTAAGTTCTTCGTAATTGTAGTACCTAGGTATTTAGTTGAATTTACATCTTTTAGATTAGACTGATTTATCGTGTAACCGAAGTTTAACGAGTTCCTTTTAGCACTCGTATGGATGACCTCACCCTTTTCGTTATTTAGGGTCAACTGCTACTTTTCAGACAACTTTTCTAAATCATTTTTCAGTTTGTTTTTATCTTCTGATGACTTTATTAGTCGACAAACGACAGCATCATCTGCAAACAACCGAAGACGGCAGCTCAGATTGTCTCCCAAATCGTTTATATAGATAAGGAACAGCAAAGGGCCTATAACACAACCTTGGGGAACCCAGAAATCACTTCTGTTTTGCCGGCCGATGTGGCCGAGCGGTTCTAGGCGCTTCAGTCTGGAACCGCGCGATTGCTACGGTCGCAGGTTCGAATCCTGCCTCGGGCATGAATGTGTGTGATGTCCTTAGGTAGGTTAGGTTTAAGTAGTTCTAAGTTCTAGGAGACTGATGACCTCAGATGTTAAGTCCCATAGTGCTCAGAGCCATTTTTGAACTTCTGTTTTACTTGATGACTTTCTGTCAATTACTACGAACTGCGACCTCTCTGACAGGAAGTCACAAATCCAGTCACATAACTGAGACGATGTTCGATAAGCATAACATCTGCTTCGTCTGGTGGTCGAGGACATTGCTGTTCAACTGCGATTATTTGCAATTTTTAAACTGCTTCGGCACTGCTGCATTCGGAATTCGGGTGGAAACAGGTCGTATATTCATCACACTTTCCGTGCACCCGCTAGAGATGATCATCCTTGAGAAGACACGACTTCCTTTTCGTCGCTGTAGTTACTTCCTTAACTCACAGTGTATAGAACTCAAGTAGCTTAGCCTTACGAAACTATGTACTGCATATGGAAACGAAGGCCGTTGGTGAGTACACTGCCTGACTCACGGTGATGTTGAGTTGACTGCTCAACCAGTAGGTGCACAACCGTTTTTGCACGGCCCTTCAGTGTTTTGTGAAGCTGTATTTAATTTTACTTTGGATAACCTTGAAGGAAACGATCGTGGAAATGGTTGGATGACCGTAGCCATTGTGCGGTATCCAGGAGACGAAGTGGCCAGTGTTGGAGGACTGGAGAGCTTTAATGAAAGATACATTATTGCTTATCGCGCAGTTCAAGTATGTGAAATCTTCGAGAGAACAAGGGGAAGGTCTTGTTTTATGTCTACGGTGCCGCTGGTTCTTCGCATAAGGAATCATCGGAAAATAAGTGAACTGAATCAGCGTGTATATTTGTTAAAGGTGGAGGTAATTGTGCAAAAATTGAAGTAGTGGGTGATCTCACTCATTACTACAGAAATTAAATTTATCTTATCATTTTCTTATCAATCCCGTAAATTCTTTTTTAAAAAACAAAAACATAGATTCACTTATGTACCCGCTGTTGGTATGACGACTGGTGTAAGTCAGCTATGTGCGAACCTCTGGTCGGGAAACTTCCGCTGCAAAATTGTTTGGCCGGCATCTACACAGGGGTCGGAAACGCAACGGCTGGGAAGCCCACGTGCCGGCTGTGATGAGAGCGGAGACCGTTATTGATTTTAGACTACAGGTGGTGGGAGAAGGGCCCACGCTTCCGCGGTCCGGGCAGTGACACAGCCCTCCCGTTCCAAGCAAGCAGCGGCATACGTATCGCTACTCTTAACACGGGGACTCTAAGAGCTGTTAATCACGCACGTTAATGTTGTTGTTGTGGTCTTCAGTCCAGAGACTGGTTTGATGCAGCTCTCCATACTACTCTATCCTGGGCAAGCTTCTTCATCTCCCAGTACTTATTGCATCCTACATCCATCTGAATCTGCTTAGTGGTTTCATCTCTTGGTCTCCCTCTACAGATTGAATAACATCGAGGAGAGGCTACAACACTGTCTCACTCCCTTCCCAACCACTGCTTCCCTTTCATGCCCCTCGACTCTTATAACTGCCATCCGGTTTCTGTACAAATTGTAAATAGCCTTTCGCTCCCTGTATTTTACCCCTACCACCTTTAGAATTTGAAAGAGAGTGTTCCAGTCAACATTATCAAAAGCTTTCTCTAAGTCTACAAATGCTAGAAACGTAGGTTTGCCTTTCCTTAATCTTTCTTCTAAGATAAGTCGTAAGGTCAGTATTGCCTCAAGTGTTCAAATATTTCTACGGAATCCAAACTGATCTTCCCCGAGGTCGACTTCTACCAGTTTTTCCATTCGTCTGTAAAGAATTCGTGTTAGTATTTTGCAGCTGTCACTTATTAAACTGATAGTTCGGTAATTTTCACATCTGTCAACACGTGCTTCCTTTGGGATTGGAATTACACTCCTGGAAATTGAAATAAGAACACGGTGAATTCATTGTCCCAGGAAGGGGAAACTTTATTGACACATTTCTGGGGTCAGATACATCACATGATTACACTGACAGAACCACAGGCACATAGACACAGGCAACAGAGCATGCACAATGTCGGCACTAGTACAGTGTATAGCCACCTTTCGCAGCAATGCAGGCTGCTATTCTCCCATGGAGACGATCGTAGAGATGCTGGATGTAGTCCTGTGGAACGGCTTGCCATGCCATTTCCACCTGGCGCCTCAGTTGGACCAGCGTTCGTGCTGGACGTGCAGACCACGTGAGACGACGCTTCATCCAGTCCCAAACATGCTCAATGGGGGACAGATCCGGAGATCTTGCTGGCCAGGGTAGTTGACTTACACCTTCTAGAGCACGTTGGGTGGCACGGGATACATGCGGACGTGCATTGTCCTGTTGGAACAGCAAGTTCCCTTGCCGGTCTAGGAATGGTAGAACGATGGGTTCGATGACGGTTTGGATGTACCGTGCACTATTCAGTGTCCCCTCGACGATCACCAGTGGTGTACGGCCAGTGTAGGAGATCGCTCCCCACACCATGATGCCGGGTGTTGGCCCTGTGTGCCTCGGTCGTATGCAGTCCTGATTGTGGCGCTCACCTGCACGGCGCCAAACACGCATACGACCATCATTGGCACCAAGGCAGAAGCGACTCTCATCGCTGAAGACGACACGTCTCCATTCGTCCCTCCATTCACGCCTGTCGCGACACCACTGGAGGCGGGCTGCACGATGTTGGGGCGTGAGGGGAAGACGGCCTAACGGTGTGCAGGACTGTAGCCCAGCTTCATGGAGACGGTTGCGAATGGTCCTCGCCGATACCCCAGGAGCAACAGTGTCCCTAATTTGCTGGGAAGTGGCGGTGCGGTCCCCTACGGCACTGCGTAGGATCCTACGGTCTTGGCGTGCATCCGTGCGTCGCTGCTGTCCGGTCCCAGGTCGACGGGAACGTGCACCTTCCGCCGACCACTGGCGACAACATCGATGTACTGTGGAGACCTCACGCCCCACGTGTTGAGCAATTCGGCGGTACGTCCACCCGGCCTCCCGCATGCCCACTATACGCCCTCGCTCAAAGTCCGTCAACTGCACATACGGTTCACGTCCACGCTGTCGCGGAATGCCACCAGTGTTAAAGACTGCGATGGAGCTCCGTATGCCACGGCAAACTGGCTGACACTGACGGCGGCGGTGCACAAATGCTGCGCAGCTAGCGCCATTCGACTGCCAACACTGCGGTTCCTGGTGTGTCCGCTGTGCCGTGCGTGTGATCATTGCTTGTACAGCCCTCTCGCAGTGTCCGGAGCAAGTATGGTGGGTCTGACACACCGGTGTCAATGTGTTCTTTTTTCCATTTCCAGGAGTGTATTATATTCTTCTTGAAGTCTGAGGGTATTTCGCCTGTCTCAAACATCTTGCTCACCAGATGGTAGAGTTTTGTCAGGACTGGCTCTCCCAAGGCTGTCAGTAATTCTAATGGAATCTTGTCTACTACCAGGGCCTTGTTCCGACTTAGGTCTTTCAGTGCTCTGTCAAACTCTTCACGCAGTATCGTATCTCCCATTTCATCTTCATCTACATCCTCTTCCATTTCCATAATATTGCCCTCAAGTACATCGCCCTTGTATAGACCTCTATATTCTCCTTCCACCTATCTGCTTTTCCCTTCTTTGCTAAGAAATGGGTTTCTATCTGAGCTCTTCGTATTCATACAAGTGGTTGTCTTCTCTCCAAAGGTCTCTTTAATTTTCCTGTAGGCAGTATCTATCTTACCCCTAGTGAGATAAGCCTCTACATCGTTACATTTGTCCTCTAGCCATCCCTGCTTAGCCATTTTGCACTTCCTATCGATCCCATTTTTGAGACGTTTGTATTCCTTTTTGCCTGCTTCATTTACTGCATTTTTATATTTTCTGTTTTCATCAATTAAATTTAATATTTCGCCTGTTACCCAAGGATTTCTACTAGCCCTCGTCTTTTTACCTACTTGATCCACTGCTGCCTTCACTACTTCATCCCTCAGAGCTATCCATTCTACTTCTACTGTACTTCTTTCCCCCATTCCTGTCAAACCTCTGGTTTAGTCAGTTTATCCTGGTCCCATCTCCTTAAATTCCCATCTTTTTGCAGTCTCTTCAGTTTTAATCTACAGTTCATAACCTATAGATTGTGGTCAGAGTCCACATCTGCCCCTGGAAGTGTCTTACAATTTCGTATGTTGATAATATTTACTTTCGGACCGTCTAACTACAACTGAAGGAAACACACAATATTTGTGACGTACGCATTTCGCCTTTATTCTTTGTAAGGCATCTTCAGTAGCAGATTTCGTGGATGTTGTTGTACATATTGTGTTTTTGTTCCACTTTTAGCGCTGTTCTAAATAATTGTACAGCCCCTAATACTGTGAAGTCTGAAATCAATATTTCAAACAAATACAACATATAGAACAACACCCATGAAACCTGCCACTGAAGAATAAACACGAAGTGCTTCATCATCATCATCATCATCATTTAAGACTGATTATGCCTTTCAGCGTTCAGTCTGGAGCATAGTCCCCGTTATAAAATTCCTCCATGATCCCCTATTCAGTGCTAACATTGGTGCCTCTTCTGATGTTAAACCTATTACTTGAAACACGTATGTAACGTAGCAGCGATGGCGAGGCATGATAAAATCTCTGACCAGAGAGCCTTTTATCGTAGTTAGTCTGCGCTTGACCGCGCGAGTGTTGCGAGCAGTACTCTAGTAATCGTCGTGCAGTGCACTCTGTCGGTAGCAGTAGCTCAGTGCAGTTGCGTCCAGTAGTCGGTCGGTAGTCGTCGTGCAGTACAGTTGCGAGCAGTCTGTCAGTGGGCAGTCTGTGAGCAGTGCAGTATGTCGATAGTAGCAGTCGAGTGCAGTTGTGTGTGAGGAGTCGGCGGGCGTGGACATGGCATTCTGGTCAAGATACAGGACGAGGTATATTATTTTTAAATGCGCTCAGCTAATAATGTAAATTAACTGTAACTAATTTGTGCAATAATCGCCCCAATAATAATTTTGATTTCAAAGTAATTTTTACAAAAGAACCTTTTAATTGAACCAACGATTTCCTTCCATTTCCCTTAAAGAAAAGTTTCAATTAAATTTCAAAAAAATAAAAAAAAAATATTATTTGCAATGCATTTCCTCCAAGCCGTGGCCAACAATAAGAGCAGAAACCTGACATGCAGTTATACTGAGGTAAGAAATTAATTCTGATTTTTGCACAGGGCCAAAGACCGATATTTCGGTTTAATTGAATTTTCATTGTCACTGAAGTTTCATTAGCACTGAATTGTTTTTCATCATTTTCGTGACAGCTTATACTTTGAGTCAGATTGCGATTCTCATTTTTATTGTCATTAAATTTAATTACTAGGGAGGTTATGTTTGGCTCCCATTTCTATTAAATATTGTCCTTTTTAAAATTTCTGTGGGAAGGTTACACTTAGCTCAATGACCATTAGCATTCATAAATAAATATTGTCATTTTTAAAATTTTTGTGGGGAGGTTACACTTGGCGACACCCAGTCCAGGATCGAATTTCGTTGAGAGTCTTTTGAAAAACAGTCAGATATCTGCTCTTATTTGATTAGATATAATTAGGATTTGGCGCAACGCTTTTACTAATCTTGTGACTTTCTTTCTACAGGTCAACGGCAATTCGTTGCTCTGTTGTGTTTGTGTGTTGCTTTTTGCATTGTGCTTATTTCTTTTGTGAATAATTGTGACTATTGTGAAAATGCCGCGAAAGACTGTGAATAGTGTATCGCGAGGTATTATGAACGAAATAAGCGAATTAAATAACTTCACCAATAGTACTAGTGACACGCAGTGTAATGATGACAATCCTGCGTTCACTGACAATCAATGCGTTCCAACCACTAATGATGACTTTTGTCTTAATGATGAACAAACGAACTCGGTTATGTCCTCTGTTGATTTGACGACAATCGATGACGCGGAACGCTCTATTGTAATGAGCGCTGCCCAGCCTAACACAACCGGTTTACTAAATTCACGTGACGAACAGACAAATTTGTATAATGAAAATGGACAGTGTTCTGAAAGTATAACGGATCCATTTAATTCGGAAATAATGACCGACAGTGTACATTCGACTGACAAACCTTTTTGTAAATCTCAAGATAACCAAATGGTTACAGAAAACGAGACAATTCCAGATCCACTACTAAACAGCACAGAGAATATAAACGCTAATTTTGACTTGGTACGAATTATGAGAAGTTTGCTACAACGGCAAAGTGAGAAAATAGACAACAATTTCAAACAACAGAGTGAAAAACAAGACAAACTTAGTGAACAGGTCAAACAACAGAACGAAAAACAAGACAAACTTAGTGAACAGGTCAAACACTTAAATGAAAAACTTGACAATAATGACGAAAATCTCAAACAACTTAGTGAACAGGTAAGACAACAGAATGAAAAATTATAACAATTCCAGACAGCTTAGTGAACAAATTAGAGCCGTTGCCGCGCAGTGCCATGACACTAAGGAACAGTTGCGCGTGGAAATTGAGGCTTGTTCAAAAAAAAGTAGCGAAGAAATTAGGTCTGTTGCTCAGGAATTAAGGGAAATGCAAACAGCTACAACAGAAACACTTAGAGCGGAAATTAGTACAGCCGCTAAACAATGCTCTGAAAAGGCTACACAATTACGCGACGAGTTTAAAGCAATGACGGCAGAACTTTCGCGCACAATGGATGAAAAGACAGACGCGAAATTCGAACAACAGAACACTCAGATTGACGAACGTTTTAATCTCCACATACAAAACAGTGATACGCGTTTCCGCAAATTTATTGAGTATCAAAATAAAGTCAAACGTCAAGTCATGGAAACAATCACTGCTCAAAGACAAGAAGACAAACGTAAAATGTTCGCGAAAGCGAAGACGTATGTAGACAATAATATTACTACAGTGTCGGACAAAATTAATACCATCGAACAGTTGAACGCGGAATTACGTAATGAAATTTCTGATCTTAAATCAAAAACAGATACACACACAGTAAATATTCAAACAGTGACCGACAGACTCGGACAATTAGAACTAACACAGGATTCAGATGTCGTCAAAACTGACGTTAAAAAACTGAATGAAACTACTCGTAAATCGCAAAAACAGATTAATGCCTCTGACACTAAAACCGATGAGCAGGTAAAAATACTGACTGAAAAATGTGATGAATTGGCCAGTCGTATTGACGTTATAGAAAGTAGTAATGACAATAAGTCAGACGATACTGCACCGGTTTCATTAACCAAACACCTGAATTTCAAAATTTACAGCAGACAATTAATGAGATCGATTCGTCCAATAACACGTTGCGTAGAAAGTTATCGAGTTTACAACAAGAAGTAACAGAGATGAAAAGTATTTCAGTTAATAACACATCACAGCAGACGCCACTTTGCGAACATCTGTCAGACTCGCGCAACGCGTATAATTTGGGTAATCTACAGAGAGTATGGGACTTAGATTCCGAACAACCACAGTTCAATAGATTCTCTTACAATCCTGAACCTGTTCCATCACACAGAGACGATAATTTTGATTACAAACATTTTCTGTCAGTGAGAAAGTTTAAAGTGTTTAAAAACGACAGAGCACAGATTCACCCACTGGATTGGATACAACAGTTTAGCTTTGCTTTTCCACCGACTTGGCCTGTTACGCATAAACTTGAATTTATTTGCAGCTTTTTGGAAGGCGAACCGGCAACTCGTATGAGACCGATCGCGAGACAGTGCTATTCGGAAGAAGAGTTTCAGAATGCTTTTCTATCAGCGTACTGGTCGAAGACGACACAGCGTGGAATTAAAGATCAGCTAATTAGTTTACCAAATTATGAGATCTCCAATTTTCCCAGTGTCACGCAATTTTTTGAGCATATGGTGCAACAAAACCAGTACCTAAGTGAACCGTACAGTGAATCTGCACTTATACAATTATGCATTTCCAAATTACCACGGTCATTACGAGTGTCACTTCTAACGGGGCAGCAAAAGGAAAACATTCCAGCATTCAGAGATCTTTTGCAGCTTTTAGAAGTGCAGCAATCTGATTGTTCTTTCGTAAACAAAAACTTTTCGTGTAACAACCAAGGTCAACAAAAGTACAGCAATTATGATCAGACACGTAATTTCAATAGGAAAAGTAACAGACGCTTTAGGAACGACAACTACCAGAACTTAAATCACAGACAAAATTCTAATTATCAATATCGTCAAAATTTTCAGCAACAGGAACCACACTTTAGTAACAATAGAGGTGTTTCACAACAACAACATCAAAACCAGCCGGTTAGCATACCTAACCAACAATGGAATGCACAAGGTCAACCAGGCTTTAATGTTCCGCCGCGTACACGCATAGTCCCAGATCCAACAAATAATAACGCACGACAGCAAGGAAACAACTACGTACAAAGAAGACAGTATTTCAATTCCTATCGCAATGCACCGTATAGGAATGACTTTCACGACAGACGTAAAAACGATGAGCACAATTATCAGCGTACATCTAACAACAGTCGGTCATACCAACAGCAGAATTATCCGCAAGAACCTATTCTCATGAATGAACCCGACAGTAGGTATCATCCAGAGCGTAATACGTCTGGAAGAAGTAATAGAACTGTTCAAATAGTAGAAATGCCACAGCATCCTCCTGATAATAATAACACGTCAGATAGAATCTGACTAGATACTGTACAGGACGCATCTTCCAATAACACAAGCACTACCTTTGACACGCAAAATGTTGTTCACGTAAATGTAATTACTTTTGACGACATACGAGACACTCTTTTACAGGAAAGACCTGTTGTTCAGAAAACCATTTCACATCCTGTTACCGAAATTAAAATTGGTTCATCGAAATTTTCAGCAGTAATTGATTCCGGATCACCTATAACAGTAATAAATGAGGAGACTTTCAACGAGTGCAACAAAGAGAATACGTATCCCACATTACCATTAGGCAAAACGAAAGTGAAGGGAGCAGTATCGAGTAAAGGAGTAGACGTTAAATTACAGACGCATTTATCATTTTGTATTGGAGGTCATACTTTTCACTCTAATTTTTGGATTGTTCCTTTATTGACAACAGACGTTATTTTAGGTACGAATTTTCTGGTACAACACGACGCAGTTATTGATTTTCAGAATTTAATGTTAAAGGATGAAAATGTACAACTTGCTTTAGAATTTCAGCACTCACTATCTGCGGAAGAACAAACAATTAACCGCACAGAGGTCATTTCCGCAACACATAACATAGACTGTAATCCCACATTGTTCACGGATACGTACGTACACAACTATAATACTCCAGACGAAGCTGACTACGACGTAATGCAAATGATTTCCGATAAAGTTAGACAAAGCAGTGCAACTACAGACGACGAACGAACGCAATTACACAAAATTCTTTTACAGCAAGCTCCAGTTTTCGACAACATTCCTGGTACTATGTCCGGCTTTATGTATGAATTTCAAGTGAAACAGCACGACACATTTAAAGCAAAGCATTATCCCATTCCATATATTCACAGAGAACAAGTTAAAAAAGAATTTCAGGATATGCTTGATCAAGGAATTATAGAACCGGCAGTTAGTCCGTACATAAACCCGCTACATATTGTTAAGAACAAAGATGGCTCACTTCGCCTTGTACTTGATTCACGTCACATTAATGACATTATTATTAATGAAACAGATCGACCACAGACTTTAGAGGAACTTCTACAGAAATTTCATGGTACGGCTATTTATTCTACACTAGATTTGAAATCGGGATTTTGGCAAATTCAACTTCATCCGAATTGTAGAAAATATACAGCTTTTCTTTGTTTTGGCGACTGTTATCAATTTTGCAAATTACAGTTCGGCTTAACTATTTCTTCTGCAGCTTTTATTCGCGGTTTGAACACAACACTTCCGACAGAACTTAAAGACAGAATTACGACGTACGTAGACGACATTCTTATCGCAGAAGCTAAGTGGTCTGAACACAATCTGATTCTTGAACAACTGTTACAAACTTTTCGTGCACAAGGACTTACAGTTAATCTTAGTAAATCGCACTTTGGCAAAACTTCTATAAAATTTCTTGGACGCGTAATTTCAGCAGAAGGCATTGCACCTGATCCGGAAAAACTTCAAGCTCTACGTGACATTACTGTTCCTACGACAAAGAAGCAATTACGCAGTTTTTTGGGTTTAATTAATTTTTTTCGTAAATTTATTCATCACTCTGCTTTAGACACACCCAGATTATGCCAATTAACAGGTAAAAACAGTATTTGGTCTTGGGATAAGCAAGCACATTCTGAATTCATGAACCTGAAACATGCTCTGTTGAATGCACCACTTTTATCGCACCCAGATCTTACTAGAAATTTTTCCATTGCCACCGACAGTTCCAACACCGCTTTAGGCGTACACATTTTCCAGGAAATTGAAGAAGATGGTTCAATAGTAATTAAAAACATCGCATTTGCAAGTCGTATTCTGTCACCTGCTGAACGAAATTATTCCGTTACAGAACTTGAAACATTATGTGTTGTATGGGCTTTTACGAGATTTCGGCACTTTCTTTATGGCAGACATACCACCGTTTACACAGACCACAGAGCAATACAATTTTTACTTTCGGCTAAATTCACTCACGACAGATTAAGCAGATGGAAACTTTATTTACAAGAATTTAATTTTACAATAGTTCACATTCCCGGCACACAAAATGTTATAGCAGACGCACTATCGCGCTCCCTGAGCAACAATCAGCAAGACGTAGCAACCAACTTCCGCAAAGCAAATTTCAGTGTCATGTACATTCAGCAAGTTGCATTTGAAAACTTTATTTCATCGTCATTACAGGACATAGCAAAGGAGCAAAATAAAGACAACGTGTGGAAAGAAATTAAACACCTTTGGCAAGATAAGAATAATGTTACGATTAGAAACCATTACACTGTACGCAATGACATTCTGTTTCGCCGCTCTCATCCTGACAGCAACAATTGGTTATTATGCATTCCTGACGAACTGGTTAACAAATTAATCTGGTACACTCATTTAAGTTACGCACATTACGGAGCAAGAAAATGTTTTCTTATACTGAGACAGAACTGTTATTTTACCAACATGGAGAAACGTATCCGATGAGTTTTAGCGTCTTGTAAAATTTTCCAGAAAGCTAAATCAGACACCACTTCACATATTCCTCCTTTATATCCCATTGTACCTGTTAAATTAAAACATATGGCCACTGTAGACATTTTTGGTCCGATTCCGAGAACTAACAGAGGTTTTTGCTACATCTTTTTTCGCTGTTGAGCTCACTTCAAAATTTGTTACTTTCACTCCGTTACGCAAAGCTACTGCTAAAACTGTTTCGAAAGCATTTGTAAAACATTTTCTATTTCATGTAGGGCATGTGATGAAAGTAATTTCTGACAATGGATCTCAATTTCGTTCTGGCATATGGACACGCATGTTACGAGCTAGAAACATTTCTCCGATTTATATATCCAAGTACCATGCTTCTTCGAACCCTTGTGAACGGTTAATGAAAGAAATTGGTAAGCTATGCCGAATATACTGCCACAAAAGACGTATTGATTGGGATACACACATATTCTCATTCCAAGATGTAATTAATTCCATTCCAAATGAATCCACTATGCTATCTCCGTCTGTTATACTGAAAAACGTTGAACCACCAAACAAGATTAAAGAATTAGTAAACTTCCCTAAATGTCGTCGACTAAGACACCACGAAATAATTGACATTGCGCTGAACAACATCAAACGTGCCGCAGAGCGCCGGAGAAGACAGCAAAAACAGGTTTGTACACGCCGCGACTTTCACGTTGGACAGAAGATATTAGTACGTACACACTATTTATCCAGCAAATTAAAAGGTAAGTGCAGTAAATTTGAACTTCTATACGCAGGTCCATATCGGATTCGCAGCATCCCTCATCCCAATGTTGTACACGTCGAAACTTTGAGAACCAGAAAATCGAAAGGCAACCACCATTGGTCAAATATTAAACCCTTTATTGAATGACGACACTGTATGATTCAACACACTATGATGCCATTTACTAATTTTTTTATGCCCACTTATGCAATTTTATTCACATGACTAATTACTGAAGATTATCGTATTTTTTCTTGGCAAGTGCCCGACAAGGTATGGTTAGCAGGTCGCTTGTCGTTACACATCAGACCGTGCACATTTTCCATTTTTTTGTGTATATGATTGTATTCCAGTTTTGTTTGTATGCACTGTGAAATAGTTAAGATATAACACACACCAGTTGACTTTGACATTTTTGTTGCTCTATGATATCTCAACATCGTGACTGTTTTACATTTTTCTTTTTGCTGCTGCATTGTGATATTCTCTACACATTTTGCCCCTGAACACTGTCAATGTCTTTGACATATTACGTTTTCTGTCATGTTATGCTGTATGGTTAATTATGTCACCATAAACCAGTCATTATTTAGTGGGTATATGATTTAAATGCCAGACATTAATCTTTGTTCATCAATTTCAGAAAGAAATGATGCGTGTAAGAAATAAATTCAACAGAAATGGGAATTTCACCTACGGAATAAACGAAAGAAGATGCAATAACTTTATGAGGAAGAGTAAATGGATCAGGATTAACAAGCATTAACAAGAATATACTATACTCATCGTAGAATAGCAGTCTTAACTAATTTTTTCTTTCAGAATACAAGGCGATTGATGCAGGCTGTCAGACAGAACTACACATCTTAGTTTTAGTGATGAAATATGCTCGAGATAAGGAATAGTTGTGTAATGAGTAATGAAGTGATTTTTTTTTGCAGATGATAATGAATGCTGATGAATAATAATGAAGGATATGCTGTTATGAATAATGAAGTTTTTCTTTATAGGTGATGATAATAATGAAGTTATTGATAATGAAGTTTTTTTTTTACAGATGAGGATAATGTTGAAGTTATGTCTTTATGCTATGTAGTTATTTAAGTATTTGTTGCAGTTTGCTTTGACAGCAGGTGTTATATTGCATAGTAGGATGACGGAAAGTTTAGGAAAGGACAGCTATGGAACACATTTTTATACACATTTCACTACCTGTTAATTCGAAGTTCACTACTTTTCAGCATAGTATGTGTTTCTTCTTTCAGCTCAATAATCCATTTTGTATTTTTTTTTCAGGAGAAGCTTTTCATGATACTTACTAAACCTGTTACTTATTATACCTGTTCTAGTACTTGCATTTTTATTTTTTTTTACCCATTTGTGTCTATCATTTATAATTGTGATCACATATACTGCCTTGTTACATAACCTTGCTACAGCTGACTCATGACGAATGACGTTACCTATCCTCATTTGCAGCAATAGGTCAAAAGCAAATAGTGTTATGCCTCAGCAATTAATTATCGATCCCAACGCAATGCATTGCTAACAAAAAAAAAAAAATGTATTACCAGTCCCACATAATGTCACTAGTTTATGATAATTCTGAATAATACTGATTAGCTCTGGATAGTATGTCACTTGAGTAATGACTTCTTAATGAGACAAAAAAAAATATATATATATAAAATAATGCTTTGTAACTGGCTAATAACTGCCACCGTTTATTGTAATGAGACTACTTATAATGCCCGTGATTATTAATGCTATGATTGTAATTAGCTGATTTTTAATAATGACTTCTTAATGAACTGAATAATACTGAATGAGGAACAATGTTTTATTGTAATGAGACTACTTATAATGCCCGTGATTATTAATGCTATGACTGTAATTAACTGATTTTTAATAATGACTTCTTAATGATCTGAATAATACTGAATGAGGAACAATGTTTTATTGTAATGAGACTACTTATAATGCCCGTGATTATTAATGCTATGACTGTAATTAACTGATTTTTAATAATGACTTCTTAATGATCTGAGTAATGCTGAATGAGGAGCAATGTTTTATACTATTCGATAATTGATGGTCACTGAGTGCCAATAATTAGTGTCACTTAATGAATTATGTTATTAGTTATGCCATTAATTAGCTCTTGTTTTCAATGTTGACTTTTCATATTTTGGTAAATGGCCAATGAGTGCCAATAATTTGTGTCACTCAATATATTATGTTATTAGTTATGCCATTGATTAGCTCTTATTTTCAATGTTGACTTTTCATATTTTGGCAAATGGCCAATGAGTGCCAATAATTTGTATCACTCAATGTATTATGTTAATGCTAGGCCAATAATTGACTCTCCTTTTCAATTAAGACGTCTGATGAACATTATTCTGTCATACTAAATATGCTTTGTAACTGGCCAAGGACTGCCACTGTTTATTGTAATACGATTACCCATGATGCCAATAATTTAATTTTATGAACATTATTCTGTAATACTAAATACATGGTACAGAAATGTTCAATAACTAGGCTATGAATGCCGCAAACTACTACTGTAATTCTCATTATTATGTGACTTAATGTCCTTCACATTATGAGCTAACTACCCTGAATTACTGGAATGTCGATTTGTCCTGTCCATCCTCATGATCATGGAGCACTATATTTGGTTTTTGCACTAATTCTACGTTGGTGTGCCTTGTAAGTGCGTGGTGTTGACACGACATGCTGTCCACCACCGTGAGCGATGAAGACGTTATTATGGTCGCACTGTTTGGTGTACCTAGTGTACTGCCAAAACGAAAACATGGAACATTACTACGACAGTTCAGTGTCTTGGGTACGCTGATAAATTCTGATGAGAAAAGAACTTCAAATTGTGTCACTTGGTGTTGTACTTCTGTGGAAAGATATGGACTTTCAGAGCAGCTGTGTGCAATCTAAAGTGCTACAACCATGATGCAATCCTTCCCTTTCCTATCCTAATAGTGAAAATCATTTTTTTGCTAACATCATTTATGTTCATGGGTTATACATTTTTTTTCGATTCGCTGAACTCCAGTGCAAGTACACTTATGGCACTTGTCGACATGATTTTTTGCCATTATGTTGATTTGTTGAGAAAATGCTAAAGACATTTTTTCGATTTGTTCTGAAGTACAGTATATGTGCACTCTTGTCTTTTATATTGTATATACATTTTTATTTTGATGATATGTTCTGAACTACAGTGCATGTGCACTTATGTTATGTGTTAATATGTTTTCTACTGAACTTCAGTGCCTGTGCACTTTTCTCATTTTTCAATATGATTTGTACTCATTCTGTATGTTCAACACTTATGTCATTTGTTACTCATTGTATATACATTTCGTCATTTGCTGATATGTCCTCAACTGCAGTGCATGTGCACTCATGTCACTTGTCAACATGATTTTCTGCCATTCTGTTTATTTGTTCTTAAAATGCTAAAGAATTTTTTCAGTGCGTGTGCACTCTGTTATCTGTCAAATAATTTGTATATACATTTTTCTGATTTGCTACTATGTTTTGTACTCACATTTTGTCTTTGTCTGATATATTTTGTACTTGATGTGTGTGCACCACATTTAATTTATGTACTACATTTGAATATTCTGTAAATTGTAAAAATTTCTTGCGATGGCAAGTCCAAATGACTCACCATCGCTGCCAAATTTTTGCCCCCCCAGTGGAAGGTTATGAAACACGTGTGTAACGTAGCAGCGATGGTGAGGCATGATAAAATCTCTGACCAGAGAGCCTTTTATCGTAGTTAGTCTGCGCTTGACCGCGCGAGTGTTGCGAGCAGTACTCCAGTAGTCGTCGTGCAGTGCACTCTGTCGGTAGCAGTAGCTCAGTTCAGTTGCGTCCAGTAGTCGGTCGGTAGTCGTCGTGCAGTACAGTTGCGAGCAGTCTGTCAGTGGGCAGTCTGTGAGCAGTGCAGTATGTCGATAGTAGCAGTCGAGTGCAGTTGTGTGTGAGGAGTCGGCAGGCGTGGACATGGCATTCTGGTCAAGATACAGGACGAGGTATATTATTTTTAAATGCGCTCAGCTAATAATGTAAATTAACTGTAACTAATTTGTGCAATAATCGCCCCAATAATAATTTTGATTTCAAAGTAATTTTTACAAAAGAACCTTTTAATTGAACCAACGATTTCCTTCCATTTCCCTTAAAGAAAAGTTTCAATTAAATTTCAAAAAAATAAAAAAAAAATATTATTTGCAATGCATTTCCTCCAAGCCGTGGCCAACAATAAGAGCAGAAACCTGACATGCAGTTATACTGAGGTAAGAAATTAATTCTGATTTTTGCACAGGGCCAAAGACCGATATTTCGGTTTAATTGAATTTTCATTGTCACTGAAGTTTCATTAGCACTGAATTGTTTTTCATCATTTTCGTGACAGCTTATACTTTGAGTCAGATTGCGATTCTCATTTTTATTGTCATTAAATTTAATTGCTAGGGAGGTTATGTTTGGATCCCATTTCTATTAAATATTGTCCTTTTTAAAATTTCTGTGGGAAGGTTACACTTAGCTCAATGACCATTAGCATTCATAAATAAATATTGTCATTTTTAAAATTTTTGTGGGAGGTTACATACTTCAAAATCATTCTTAACCGAATCCAGGCACCTTCTCCTTGGTCTACCCCGACTCCTCCTACCCTCTACTGCTGAACCCATGAGTCTCTTGGGTAACCTTGCTTCTCCCATGCATGTAACATGACCCCACCATCCAAGCCTGTGCGCCCTGACTGCTACATCTATAGAGTTCATTCCCAGTTTTTCTTTGATTTCCTCATTGTGGACACCCTCCTGCCATTGTTCCCATCTACTAGTACCTGCAATCATCCTAGCTACTTTCATATCCGTAACCTCAACCTTGTTGATAAGGTAACCTGAATCCACCCAGCTTTCGCTCCCATACAACAAAGTTGGTCGAAAGATTGAACGGTGCACAGATAACTTAGTCTTGGTACTGACTTCCTTCTTGCAGAAGAGAGTAGATCGTAGCTGAGCGCTCACTGCATTAGCTTTGCTACACCTCGCTTCCATTTCTTTCACTATGTTGCCATCCTGTGAGAATATGCATCCTAAGTACTTGAAACCGTCCACCTGTTCTAACTTTGTTCCTCCTATTTGGCACTCAATCCGTTTATATCTCTTTCCCACTGACATTACTTTCGTTTTGGAGATGATAATTTCATACCATAGTCCTTACATTTCTGATCTAGCTCTGAAATATTACTTTGCAAACTTTCAATCGAATCTGCCATCACAACTAAGTCATCCGCATATGCAAGTCTGTTTATTTTGTGTTCACATATCTTGATCTCACTCAGCCAGTCTATTGTTTTAACAGATGATCCATAAATAATATGAACAACAGTGGAGACAGGTTGCAGCCTTGTCTTACCCCTGAAACTACTCTGAACCATGAACTCAATTTACCGTCAACTCTAACTGTTGCCTGACTATCCATGTAAGCCGGCCTATGTGGCCGTGCGGTTCTAGGCGCTTCAGTCACTGACTCTCATCCAATTTGTCCTCAACTAACGTTCCTTTCAACAATACCTGAGAAGATTTTACCCACAACGCTGATTAAAGAGATACCTCTGTAGTTGTTACAATCTTTTCTGTTTCCATGTTTAAAGGTTGGTGTGATTACTGCTTTTGTCCAGTCTGATGGAACCTGTCCCGACTCCCAGGCCATTTCAATTATCCTGGGTAGCCATTTAAGACCTGACATTCCACTGTATTTGATGAGTTCCGACTGAATTTCATCCACCTCAGCTGCTTTATTGCACTGCAATCTATTGACCATTTTTTCCACTTCCTCAAATGTGATCCTATTTCCATCATCATTCCTATCCCATTCTACCTCGAAATCTGAAACATTGCTGATCGTATTTTAACCTACATTGAGCAACTCTTCAAAATATTCTCTCCATCTGCCCAAGGCATCCACAGGATTCACCAGCAGTTTTCTTGACCTGTCCAAAATACTTGTCATTTCCTTCTTATCTCCCTTTCGAAGACTGTTAATTACACTCCAGAATGGTTTTCCAGCAGCTTGACCCATCGTCTCCAACCTGTTTCCAAAGTCTTCCCAAGATTTCTTCTTGGATGCTGCAATTATCTGTTTGACTTTGTTTCTTTCTTCAACATAACTTTCTCTGTCTACCTGAGTTCTAGTATGTAGCCATTTTTGATACCTTCTTTTTCCTTTTACAGGCTGCCTTGACTGTGTCATTCCACCAAGCTTCATCCTACTTTTACACACTACTGTTCCAAGACATTCTTTAGCCACTTCTAGTACAGTGTCCCTGTACCTTGTCCATTCCTTTTCCAATGACTGTAATTGACTACGTTCAACTAACTGGTACCGTTCTGAGATCGCTGTTATGTACTTGTGCCTGATTTCCTTATCCTGAAGTTTCTCCACTCCTATCCTCCTACATATGGACCTGACCTCCTGCACTTTCGGCCTCACAATCCCAATTTCACTGCAGATTAAATAATGATCAGTGTCATCAAAGAATCCCCTGAATACACGTGTATCCCTCATAGCCTTCCTGAATTCCTGATCTGTTATTATATAGTCAATGACAGATCTGGTTCCCCTACCTTCCCAAGTATACCGGTGAATGTTCTTATGTTTAAAAAAGGAGTTTGTGATTACTAAGCCCATACTGGCACAGAAATCCAAGAGTTGTTTCCCGTTCCTGTTGGCCTCCGTATCCTCTCCAAATTTACCCATAACCCTTTCATACCCTTCTGTTCGATTTCCAATCCTGGCATTAAAATCACCCATGAGCAGAATACTGTCCTTGTCCTTTACTCTAACAGCTACATCACTGAGTGCCTCATAAAAACTATCCATCTTATCTTGATCTGTCCCTTCACAATGCGAATATACTGATACAATCCTAATTTTCTTGCTAGACACTCTCAAATCTATCCACATCAGAAGTGCGTATGGCACAAAAATTGTGTTTCATTCAGTTGTTATTAGACAGTCCAAAAGTAAAAATTATAAACGTATCGTGATATTATACGCAACTGAGGACTACAGGACTGCAAAATTTGAAGCTGTTAGGTAAGTTTTAGAAGGACGCTGTACTTAGTAGCCTACTTGGCTGGCGGTTTTTCATGCGACGACCTCCTCTGTCCGAGAAAACTGATGTTGAAGCTGTATGCGTACCACCTATACGTATAACATAGTCACGTTTAGCTCGAGTGAGCGTAGTGCAGGGCCTGAAGTTCCCTACCACCAAGCTGGTGTTAACGGGTTCCAACACTACCCGTGAACTTATCCTTTTTTCCCAATTTCATCGCTCAGAATATCACTGAATCGTACATGTCATGCAAAATGAACCAGAAATACGGTACTGAATCTTAGGCGACCCCTTCGACACCCCTTGAGAGGGGTTTGCCCACCTAGAGGCGTTAGAGCAGGCGCCAGGATGACCTGGTGTCGAAATTTCTGAAGGTTCGTTTGTAACGTGCTCAACATAGTTGCGTGGACTGCACCGAGGGTGCTGTGAGGTCATAGATGGACCCTTTGCCATTTAATTTACGAATATACAGGGTGAGAATTATCGATCTATATGAAATAATATCGTCATAACTTCTGAACGGTTTGCGTTAGCAAGTTCAAACTGCACGGTTGGCCGCAGGGCATGATGGGAATTAGTGTGCGCTGTATGGTTGGGTTTGGCGTCGAAGTCCACTTTTATTTGGATCGATCCCTTAATAAGCAAAACTGGCGCATTTGGGGGACTGAGAATCCGCATTTCGCGATAGAGAAGTCTTTTCACCCTCACTGGGTAACTGTGTGGTCTGCAATGTCCAGTCACTGCAATATTCCTTGATCGCACGGTGATTACCGAACGCTACATGAAGATTTTGAAAGATGATTTCATCGCCATTATCTTAAGAGACACTGATTTCGACAAGATGTCGTTCATGCAAAAAGGAGGTCGACTCCATCGAAGCAGGAGAGTTTTTGATGTCCTAGAGGAGCACTTTGGGGATTGCTTTCTGATTCTGGGGTACTCAGAGGCCACTGACATGGGCCTCGGTTGGCCGCCATATTCTCCGGGTCTGAACACATGCGACTCCTTTTTGTGGGGCTATATCAAAGACAAGGTGTACAGCAATAACCCCAAAACCATTGACGAGCTGAAAAGAGCCATTCAGGAAGTCATCGACAGTATCGATGTTCCGACACATCAGCTGGTCATGCAGAATTTCGCTATTCGTCTGCGCCACACCATCGTCAATGATGGCAGGCGCATCGAACATGTCATAACCTAAATCCGAATATCTGTAGTGACGTTTAGATGTTTAATAAAGTGTGTGCATGCCGTAGTTTGTGACTAATTTGCGTTTCTTTCATACAGCTTGTAATGGTGCTTTAATTGCGTAACCATTACGGCAGCTCCTCTGAACCTCTCGATACCAGTAATATTCTACTGTTTTTCTGTAAAGTAGTTCACATATTTTTGAGACAACATTCAGATTTGACTTCATTTGTGATACATCGATATGTTTGTATTGCAATGATATTATTCTTATCTGCATTATTTCTTTTGTGACTATGATCTTTGACGTACTGGTAACTGATTTTTGGGAGTGCAAGCAGTTGTTACAGAGTCGGACCTTAAAAAAGTCAAGTCTTGGACGTCATGTTGGAAAGACGCATATTGTCGTCAGTCTATAAAATGTGAACTTTAACAGTGACTGTGAGGAAGATGTTTTCAAGTATGTTTTGTATTGTGAAGTGATGTTTTGTGTGTTACGTGCTATCGCAACAAATGCAATAAAAAAGAAGTGTAACTTAAATTCGGAGTGCTGATTATTTTTTTACACCATTGTGCTGACTTTGAAAGGTTTAATCTTCAAGAATGGTTTGTGAAGCGCATCTACAAAACTTTTGAATACAGCAGAATAAAACCTAGTCCTCTTTGCATCCGAGCTTGGAATCATCACCACCTAGATTTTCGACGATTGAGCCATGATTTTAGAACGAGACCAGCGTTGGAAACACGAAAAGATGAGTGCCTAGTTTATTCATTATTACATGAAATGACTTTATTAACTGTGCTCTAATGACACCTGCCACATAACTTCGTTGTTGCCCGAAAATGCAGTATTTAGCAGCGTGAGCAACACCACAATCATTAAATTCTGACCTTTGTTGTGGTAGGGTTGTTAGAAGCTCAATAATTGTCATCCTGTATTAATGTCGCACTCCCGCGTACACCGCCAAAGGAGGGCAGAGAAAGGCGTAAGTACACTTTGCTGCTTTGGATCACTTTCAGATTTCGTCGAGTGGTTTTGAACAATTGCTAATGGTTCCATTCTGTGCACGACAGAAAAAATTGCAGTCCCGCTGCACTTCAAAGGGATGCAATCACGTTCAATGGGAATACAGTCCTACAATGTTCTTAGAGAAGGTCTGAAGCGCTCGAGGGTGTGAGAAAAAAATGGTTCAAATGGCTCTGAGCACTATGGGACTTAACATCTCAGGTCATCAGTCCCCTAGAACTTAGAACTACTTAAACCTAACTAACCTAAGGACAACACACACATCCATGCCCGAGGCAGGATTCGAACCTGCGACCTTAGCGGTCGCGCGGTTCCAGACTGAAGCGCCTAGAACCGCTCGGCCACCAGCGGCCGGCGAGGGTGTGAGAAGTGTCAAAGATTGTCAAGGACATCTTCCTATTGCTCATCACAGTGAGAACTGTCGTTTTAGACAGCGAAATGTGCGGGAATCAGTAGCTCAGAAAAATGGGTCCTTCCACTGATGTTCTTTATGTCACCTCCTATGGTCTTCTCGTGTCGATTCTGAGCGACGGTGCGTCTGAAGTATCTCAGCTACTCACAAAAAAGTCGCTGAATATCGCCGTTCCGACCTCCAGCTCAGAGACGTCAAAAGGAGCGAGTTGTGGGTAATTGGAGGTGTGACAACCTTGCGATGCTGCGACACGTCCACTGTGGCGCTGGGTAGAATTGTGGTGAAATCTTATGGGACTTAACTGCTAAGGCCATCAGTCCCTAAGCTTACACACTACTTAACCTAAGTTATCCTAAGGACAAACACACACACACACACACACACACACACACACACACACACACACACACACACACACACACACACTTGCCCGAGGGAGGACACGAACCTCCGCCGGGACCAGCCGCACAGTCCATGACTGCAGCGCCTTAGACCGCTCGACTTGTGGTTAAATTTGGTGCCAATTTGACATCGTTAACCGCCTTACACGTCAAATGAACTTCTGAGCTATGGCCTTTTTCTGCGTGTGCCGACGTTTTGTTTGGAGTGTATGAAGGTGGTATCTGTTCTTTCGGACATGTCCGAAAGAACAGATACTGTCGGTGACCATGCAGCTCTTTAGAATGAAATGATAATTAAATCAAGAGCTTAAGCTGCCGACAGGTGTTGATATACAGGGTGTCCGAAAAGTCTTTCCCTGATTACATAGCCCGCATCTCGTGGTCGCGCGGTAGCGTTCTCGCTTCCCACGCCCGGGTTCCCGGGTTCGATTCCCGGCGGGGTCAGGGATTTTCTCTGCCTCGTGATGGCTGGGTGTTGTGTGCTGTCCTTAGGTTAGTTAGGTTTAAGTAGTTCTAAGTTCTAGGGGACTTATGACCACAGCAGTTGAGTCCCATAGTGCTCAGAGCCATTTGAACCTGATTACATAAATTGATAACTCAGTCTAGAAGTAAGATACAAATATGAAACTGGTGTCTAATTTTTTACAAACTACCAAAGTTTTTTTCACGCATCAGTAAATTTCCGCATGAGCACCCTTGGTAGGACATAGCACATCTAGGTGATATTTAATTTCCGTCCACACATTAGCCAACATCACTGGTGGGATCGATTCAACGACAGTGGTTATCCGTTGCCGCAGGGTTTCAAGATCTGGTACACGTGTTCGGTAGACCTCGTCCTTGGCATAACCCCATAAAAAGAAGTCTAATGGGTTTATGTCAGGAGAGCGTGGAGGCCAAACCGTTGGCCCATCACGACCAATCCATCGCCCAGGAAAGGTCATATCGAGATAGGCACGGACGTTCAAACTCCAATGAGACGGTGCACCGTCTTGCTAAAACAAGACATCGGGCTGATAATGAAGCAGCTGAGGAACAGCATACAGTTGCAACATGTCCAGATACACTGCAGATGTGACGGTAGCCTCAGCGAAGAAGAATGGTCCGATAATTCGATCGTGCAATAGCGCGCACCAAACGTTCACCTTTGGACTGCCTCTGGTGCACTCCATGACCTCGCCAGGGGTTGTGAACCCCAAATGCGCAAATTATGGCGATTGACTATTCCACTGACAAAAAAGGTCGCTTCATCGGAAAAGGTAATTCGTCTGAGACAACCATCATCGTCCTCAATACATGATAGCATTTCCACCGCAAGGTCATATCGATGTGTATTGTCATTGGGCAACAATGGAAGTGGAACTTTACTGATGTGTGAAAAAAACTTTGATAGTTTGTAAACACCAGTTTCATATTTGTATCTTACTTCTAGCCTGAGTTATCAATTTATGTAATTAGGGAAAGACTTTTCGGACACCCTGTACATCAACGGGGACAGTTGAAAATGTGTGCCCCGACCGGAACTCGAACCTAGGATCTCCTGCTTACATGGCAGACACCCTGCCCATCTGAGCCACCGAGGGCACAGAGGAGAGTGCGACTGCACGCACACGCATTGCCCGAACTCTTACGGGATTCAGTCAGATTGTCTGCCGCGAGTAACGAGTGTAATGGTAGGGGCGCTACGTATGTAGTGTGTGGACATTAAGTTGAGAATGTGGGACTCACGGGGAGCGTGCAAGGGATAAACCCCTGCAGTCGCACTATCATCTGTGTCCTCGGTGGCTCAGATGGATGCCAGCACGGTAGCTCAGCGTGCTCGGACAGAGGGCTGCGTGCTCTCTGTAATAAAAAAAAACTGAGTCAAGGAATCAACGATCAACTTGAACGGATGTCTTGTGACGTCTGCCCAGACCACACGCAACAAACTACACTCCTGGAAATGGAAAAAAGAACACATTGACACCGGTGTGTCAGACCCACCATACTTGCTCCGGACACTGCGAGAGGGCTGTACAAGCAATGATCACACGCACGGCACAGCGGACACACCAGGAACCGCGATGTTGGCCGTCGAATGGCGCTAGCTGCGCAGCATTTGTGCACCGCCGCCGTCAGTGTCAGCCAGTTTGCCGTGGCATACGGAGCTCCATCGCAGTCTTTAACACTGGTAGCATGCCGCGACAGCGTGGACGTGAACCGTATGTGCAGTTGACGGACTTTGAGCGAGGGCGTATAGTGGGCATGCGGGAGGCCGGGTGGACGTACCGCCGAATTGCTCAACACGTGGGGCGTGAGGTCTCCACAGTACATCGATGTTGTCGCCAGTGGTCGGCGGAAGGTGCACGTGCCCGTCGACCTGGGACCGGACCGCAGCGACGCACGGATGCACGCCAAGACCGTAGGATCCTACGCAGTGCCGTAGGGGACCGCACCGCCACTTCCCAGCAAATTAGGGACACTGTTGCTCCTGGGGTATCGGCGAGGACCATTCGCAACAGTCTCCATGAAGCTGGGCTACGGTCCCGCACACCGTTAGGCCGTCTTCCGCTCACGCCCCAACATCGTGCAGCCCGCCTCCAGTGGTGTCGCGACAGGCGTGAATGGAGGGACAAATGGGGACGTGTCGTCTTCAGCGATGAGAGTCGCTTCTGCCTTGGTGCCAATGATGGTCGTATGCGTGTTTGGCGCCGTGCAGGTGAGCGCCACAATCAGGACTGCATACGACCGAGGCACACAGGGCCAACACCCGGCATCATGGTGTGGGGAGCGATCTCCTACACTGGTCGTACACCACTGGTGATCGTCGAGGGGACACTGAATTGTGCACGGTACATCCAAACCGTCATCGAACCCATCGTTCTACCATTCCTAGAGCGGCAAGGGAACTTGCTGTTCCAACAGGACAATGCACGTCCGCATGTATCCCGTGCCACCCAACGTGCTCTAGAAGGTGTAAGTCAACTACCCTGGCCAGCACGATCTCCGGATCTGTCCCCCCATTGAGCATGTTTGGGACTGGATGAAGCGTCGTCTCACGCGGTCTGCACGTCCAGCACGAACGCTGGTCCAACTGAGGCGCCAGGTGGAAATGGCATAGCAAGCCGTTCCACAGGACTACATCCAGCATCTCTACGATCGTCTCCATGGGAGAATAGCAGCCTGCATTGCTGCGAAAGGTGGATATACACTGTACTAGTACCGACATTGTGCATGCTCTGTTGCCTGTGTCTATGTGCCTGTGGTTCTGTCAGTGTGATCATGTGATGTATCTGACCCCAGGAATGTGTCAATAAAGTTTCCCCTTCCTGGGACAATGAATTCACGGTGTTCTTATTTCAATTTCCAGGAGTGTAGATAGAACGAAATGACAAAAAAAGGATGGATAGAGCGTCTGCCATGTAAGCGGGAGATCCGGGTTCGAGTCCCAGTCGGGGCACACGTTTTCAACTGTCCCCGTTGACGTATATCAACGCCTGTCGGCAGCTTAGGCTCTTGATTTAATTATCATTTCTTGTTTGAAGCATCGTGGTGCTCGAGAGTGACGTCACAGGGCACCACACTCTTGCACCATTACAGAGCCAGATTGTAGGCACCTTTGAACCAAATTTCAAACTTACCCGTCGCAATGGGAGGCAAATACGAGATTTCGAAAAAGTGATCCTTTAACTTTGTTGCGCAGTGTGGTGTTTCTTATTAATTTGTATGCCAGTATCACACACGCGCTCCACAGGATAAACAGAACACCTCTTAAACCAGAAAACTACACACAGGAACTAAATATAATCAAACAAATTGCTGTTGAAAAGAAATACAAAACAGACATCATAAACAAACTCAACAACAAGGTAAAAATGAAACATAAAAATAGCAGCCACCCAGTCAACAGCACAGCCAAAGGATCTGGAAACCCAGAGGCAGAACACACAGACAACACAGCAGACCATACCACACGAGGACAAAGAGACAGATGATACTAACATACAGTAACAAAATATCACAAAGAACTGGAAACATCTTGAAAAAGCAAGGGGTACCAATAACGTTCAGAGCAACACAGCTCAAAAAAGGCTAAGACCAGACAAAGAAACCTCAGACAATTTCAGCAACGCTGAAATATATCAACTCACATGTAACTCCTGTCAGGCCCAATACATAGGACAAATAGGCAGGAATTTCGAACAAGGTACACATAGCACACGAGAGCTTTAGTGACAGCATACATTCAACTTTCGGAGAACACCTAATGAACAAAAACCATAACCACACTAATATCGAAAGCGATCTGCACAATCTGAAATGCAGCGTCTATACCGACAATTAACAATAGAAAAAATTACTACGTACAAAAGGCTATAGTGGAAAGGAAAAATGTAATAAACGAAAACATAACGCTTTGCAGCAACACACTCGTTACCGCTCAGAGAACTGACCAAGGACACGCAACAGAAAGCACACACACGCAAAAGAACCACTTCCCCATCACACAGAGACGCAAATAAGGAACAGAAATCGTAACTGCCACTACAGTTTTCATATCCATCTCGCAACATGCGATACATCTCTCGTGACGCACGCGAGAAGCAAGATGGTGTATTTTTCTGGATAATAAATTAAGTGCGAAAGTTATGTTTTTCTGTGTATAGAATCAGCTACATGCCGTCCAACGAACGTGAGTACACGAGTAACTAAGTAACAGCCCAGCACAAACCAATACTGTATTCCACAACACTAACGCAATCCAAAGTGCATCACGCTGACATACGTAAGTTCACCTTTTAGTATTTGTTTACTAACAACCGCTCACACAGTTGCAGATGACATGATGTCCGACAGAAAAATCACAGGAAATGTGGCGCGAACAGCGACAACAATTCTTAAAAGCATGCCATAGCAAACAATAAATAACGTAGTGTGAAAGTATCCACAGAAAACTAACATTAAAAATGTTATAATGTGTTACTGTGTTTGTATAACTGTGCTATTTTCTGCATGTTTTAAAGAACTCACTGATGATGGTGATATTTGTCGCCGAAACTAGTGAGGAGAATAAATAAGTAACCAAATAACAGAGTGTTTTGCATCAAGGCGGACTCACAATACCCATATTGTTGTGTTCCTATGCAATCACGGACCAAATGGAAGAGTTCCTAGATAAAGTTATTGTTGTACATTGGGTTTGCCCCGGATAGGCAAAGATCCCCAGGGGTACGTATACCTGAACTTCCGAGAGTTGAATGACAAGCTTAAAGGCCGGGCACCCACCCCCTTAGTCCACTCTCCTCGACCGCTCGACCTGCTTCTGTGAAGTTGGCGCCGCTGTGGCGACTGAGAGGTCGTTTCCGCAGACTCGGGGGCAGGCGTCTGGAGGATGTAGCGGACCCACACGGCTAGCTGTCGTGCTGCACAAAAGAAATGTAAGAAACTGCAGGAGGCCTCTGCATTTCGAAAGGCGGTTCCTGCCATTCCAAATTGCACCCACTGAGTCTGCTGGCCTCAAGCCAGACACTGGTCACACAAGAACCACGTCCAGGCGGTCTGTTTTACAGATCTTGTGAAGTCCGTGGGAGCGTAAACATGCGAAAAGTTAGGCTTGCTTTGTAATTTCACTGCCCGACTTTTCTAGGCGCCAAGACTCCGAAATTCTTAACACGAGTGATGTGATTTACCAACACAAGTACAAGGATAGCGTACCAATATGGACAAGAAAGGAGGCATGAAGCGCGCCAAAAACAGAAATAACAATCATCCATTTATTGGCTTTGGCTCTGAGCACTATGCGACTTAACTTCTGAGGTCATCAGTCGCCTAGAACTAGAAGTTAACTAACCTAAGAACATCACACACATCCATGCCCGAGGCAGGATTCGAACCTGCGACCGTAGTGGTCGCTCGGTTCAAGACTGTAGCGCCTAGAATCGCACGGCCACTCCGGCCGGCCATCCATTTATTGCACCATTACACACGCACATCATGATATATGAGACATTACACTTGGCATACTCAAATCTATTATGACAAAAAATATGCATCACGAAGGGCACACACAATGGAGTTTAAGAAATTACAATGGCACATCAACTCCGCTATGACAAACAGTGTGCATAATGAAGGCCGCACAATTTTACCAATGTAAGAAATTAAAATAATACTAGCATAAAATTAACTAAAATGCCATCAAGGAAATGTTTATGAGAAGAATACGACGGGGCTGCAAGGGAAGAGGCAACACAATACTTAACTCAGGTGCACCAAAACAAACAACGGACACCAGGCCGCGCCAACAACGGACACGTAAGGCACGCAACTACTCTCTCCGTTGCGGTTCCGCGCGTTCCACCCAAGTAATAGCTACCTGAAACATTTTAATACTTGGAACAGTACAGCAATGATCAGCAAATTAAAAAAAAAAAAACAATAACATGACATAAAAATACAATAATGTAAGAAAATCACATCATATGACTATGAGCTTAAGGTCTTTCGGTAATTAACAGATTACGAAACAGGTAAAGGGGCATGTGCCACTATTAAATCTTCCGTAATTACACTACTAAATTTCTCAGTGCCCAAGTTGCATCAACGTAACAAAAATTAATTAATTTAAGTAATAATGTTACTTTAAAATAATAATAAAATCATTTCATATATCAGAGGACCAAGAATGGCCCGATCAGTACTCCCCAGTGAAGCAGTTCACACAAATGGTACTCCACGGCTCCGAGCACACAGCCCCATACAAAATGCAACACAACCACAGCGACCCGGCGTAGTACCAGAACCACCAGGCAGTAAACCAAAATCGTACTAAGCCAAAACAAGGACCGACTTTTAAAATAACTAGACCTAGCCCGGGTCGGACAACAGACCAAATGCCGGGAAATCCATAAGAAACCTCAGCCAACTTAACACCAAAACAACAATTTATGAACAATATGCAAAACACAAGACCTTTCAGTCCAAAGGCTTCCGTTTGGTCGCGAAGGTGGCTCCGACCCGTCTGCTGAGGTGCCAAGCGTCGTACGGAGTGCCGAATCAAGCTTAACCTTCGTTACGGAAAGCGGAAACACCACAAGACAAAATAAACCCCAATCTAACTGCGCAAGGCAAACTCTAAGGAGTGCCACTCGAAGACTATGCACTTTAAGATCAAACAAAGCACCCAAACTAACGTGCCGCTGAACGACGCACTTCTATCACCAGCGTCTAGTAGAGTACGGGGAGCAGCGTACCCCATCGATATACGAGGGTTGTTTTTTAAGTAAGGGCCGTTCGCGCGTATAGTCCCGTAGTTCGCACGGACGCCGCAACAAGCCAACGCGCCACTTGCCGGCATCCTTCCCGTTCACACTGATGCAAGCTGCAGCTCCGTAGCTGACGTGTACGCATCGCTGTGCTACTTTATAATGTTTACGATTATTGAATCGCCCGCCGCATGTGAGATACGTTCAGTGATACGTTTTTTGACCGCGAGAAGCCTATCAGCTGCAGAAATTCATCGTCAGTTAACAGAAGTTTATGGCTTGAATGCAATGAGTGAAGGTAAAGTGCGTCAATGGGTTAGAGAGTTTAAAAATGGCCGTCAAAACGTCCATGACGAAGAACGCTCAGGCTGGCCCTCTGTGATCACTGATGATTTGGTGGCTGCAGTCGAAACCAAGATTCATGAGGACAGAATATTCACAATTTCCACTCTTTCTTTGGAATTTCCACAAGTTTCAAGATCGGTTTTGTACAAAATTGTGTCTGAAAACCTAAACTTTAAGAAACTGTGTTCTCGGTGGGTACCCAGACTCCTCACAGAGGACCACAAAGGGAAAAGATTTGCCACTTCATTGGACTTTTTGATTCGTTACGAGGAAGAAGGGGATGACATGTTGAGTCAAATTGTCACTGGAGATGAAACATGGGTATCCCATATCACTCCCGAAAGCAAGCGACAATCGATGGAATGGCGACACACAACATCAACCGTCAAGGTCAAAGCCAAACAGACGCTGTCAAAGCGCAAGATTATGGCAACTGTGTTCTGGGACCGGCGCAGTGTTTTGCTAGTGGACTTTGGGCCACGAGGAACGACAATCAACTCAGATGCCTACTGTGCAACTCTAAAGAAGCTCCGCAGAGCAATTCAAAACAAAAGGCGTGGCATGCTGACAAAAGGAGTTTTGCTCCTGCACGATAACGCTAGGCCTCACACCTCTCAAAAGACTCGGGGTTTGATTGATTCTTTTGGCTGGGAAGTTTTGGACCATGCACCATACAGCCCCGACCTTGCTCCTAGCGATTTTCACCTTTTCCGGTACCTGGAACACCATCTTGGCGGGCAGCGCTTCAATGACGACGATGAAGTGAAAGCGGCCGTGAACTCTTGGCTGTCGGAGCAGGCGGCCGAATTCTTTGAAGAGGGAATTAAAAACTTAGTTGTACGGTATGACAAGTGCTTAAATAAACAAGGCAACTATGTAGAAAAATAGGTAAAAGTGTGTAGAATCAGAAAATAAGAGTTTTTTTACAAAAGTATTTGTATCTTTTTAAAAAATAAAAACGGCCCTCGTACATCCATGGGACGGTAAACGATGATAGCAATCCCAGCGACGGAGAGACAGGAGGACGAAATACATCCCTCCGCACATAGAAGGTATTTCAAACTCAGGCTCGACAAACTACAACAAGCGAGATTTTGCTCCCCTTGCGAATCAAGTTAAACGGCACACCACGCCGCTGTCCACACTATTAACCGTTAAATCACGGTCCTGTCTTCCCATCGGGCCCCACTCGGCGTCCAGACGCAAACAACCCCAGCCGAGCCGAACTGTCTCCACGCCAAGGCAGCCACCTCTTTCCTTCTCACACGCCTCCAGCTAAGCTCCGGCGAGTGATCATACACGGAAACAACCGCCTAACGCCAAAGTGCCGTCTGAGTGAAAACTCAACACTAAGATCGATACGGACTTGGAAATAAGCGAGCACCGTAATAACGAGTTGTGATGCTCGGGGCAATGTACTCGTTCATTAAAAATTAGACCGAGTGAGAGAACAAAGACCGTTTTCCACGTGGGAGGTAGCTTGAGTTCTCTCGCACTGGTCGGAGACACAACCTACAAAATTGTTGCAAAATTGTTTAAAGTGAAAAACCAAGAGTCTGGCTCAAGCATAAATAAACTTTTCGGAAGAGAGAGGACAATGTTTACCACGTGCTCTCTCATTGGGAATACGTATTGGCTCGTAAGTAGTTTTTGGTGGCGTCTCCGTAGAGGACTGAGAAGAGCGTTGTTTTAAGGGGGAACATTCATAAAATTGACCGAAAGTATCAATTTTCAACTTACTTTTTATTTACTAGCGGAACTCATGGACAATAAGTTCTCAAACTTTCAGTGGTGAAATCGCATCCGAAGTGCCTGAAAAATAATAAAATGTCTGACGCGACCTTCCTGCCACGCACATTTTTTGAAGCAGCACCTCAATACTAGCTTGGTGAACGATTCCGTGGATTACTTTCAAGCGAACTTGCACGGCATACATCTAGAACGCTGTGATACACACTCTTTGGTTTTATAGATCGTCCCTGACTCTACTACGTACCTAAGAAACAATAACAAACCAGCTGCTTTGTTTATGAAGAAGTAATTCTCGTTTTGCCTTGTGTTACTGACAGTGATCTACGCAATAAGATGGTAGACACTCTTCAAGTGTATTATGGCAAGACTATCAGACAGAACCTAACCAGTGTAAGTGACATGAAAATCTCCACTATGGGCTACATCTCTCCATACGGTGCGAACAAATGAACATCCCATTCATCATCTGTCCCGTGTTAGTTGGTGTAATATCTACAGGCTCAGAGGGACAACAACCCCTACATTCCTGGATGTTGTCAAGCCCACTTACAGGTTTATGACCAGTCCTGAACTTCTAAAAAAAGTGTGTTTATGGCAAACCCCATTATTCACACCAGTCTCTAAATTCACTCATATTGCAACGATCGCTTAAAACCATATTTTCATCTGCTACAGTTGTCAGAATTGCAACTTATGACACAGTTCTTGTTTTTAACGATGGGAACATAGGGAGGATGAAGGTATTAGAGAGAATGGGCCTTACAATAGGAAATTTCAATCAAGATATCTTGAGAAAAATAGATTTACGGCGCCTCTCTGTAGCTGATAAATCAGTTGAAAACTTGGTAAAGGAAAGAAGACAGAAAATAAGAAACCAGAAGAGAAGCCTTGAATGGAAAGAGGATTCTCAGTACAAATATCGGGTCTTCTGAAGAGGTGTCATAAGAAAAAACATTAGGTTGAACTTAAAATTGCATTTCCTGAAAGTTGTGTTTTTTTAAAGATTATGTACCTTTTTCTCAGAATCTATGAAGGCTGGAATTATTTCTATAGACGCAATAATTTTTTTCTCAAGAGTAAATTTTGAAATTCTGAATGTAAGCTGAGATATTGGGCAAAGTGCTTCGAACTTAAGAATTTTGTATTATACTTAAGAATTATAATTTAAAAAAATTAAAATTCTCCTATTCGATATATTCAAAAAACATCATGGGAGAAGCTTACTATATGAAAAGAGATCAGAAAGAGAAAATTTTGCTGAACTCTCTTCAACAACTCTTCAGAAAAAGATATATTTTTTTTGAAAAAATTTTTAATCCCAGAAGAAGTTAAATGTACATAATCCAAAGAAGTTAACAGGAAATGTCTTAGTTTCATGTAAAGTGTGGTACAAAATTTCATTACCGTGTCTCCAAAATAGTGTGTGTTTTTCACGTCCGTTCCCCTTAAGAACACTCCTTTCCTGGGACAAGAGTGAGAGACTTACGGACGGGGACACAGGAGCGAGACAGTAAACTATGTTTAAGTTCCTTCGGTTCAAAAACGGTTCAAATGGTTCTGAGCACTATGGGACTTAACTTCTGAGGTCGTCAGTCCCCTAGAACTTAGAACTACTTAAACCTAATTAACCTAAGGACATCACACATATCCATGCCCGAGGCAGGATTCGAACCTGCGACCGTAGCGGTTGTGCAGTTCCAGACTGAAGTGCCTAGAACCGCTCGGCCACACTCGCCGGCCAGTTCCTTCGGAGACGCCAGAGTGTATACCAGGACCATCAGAGATTAGTGCTGCTCAAAACCAAGAACAAGCTGAAGCAGTACAAGAACCCAACACTCGTGACTTGCTAGGACCCGTAATTGATAATGTGATTTCATCAGTTCCGCATGTTTCCGACGCGACTGCCGAAACTGTGACACCAGAACAAACTATAACTCATCGATTGGGTCAGACCTTGATGGAAACTATGTTGGAAAATGGCCTGAAAAAAATAGATGCATACAAGCGATTGCTGTTAATACGGTGAGGTTCCGAAGTCTTTCAGCATCTTAATTCAGACTTCGCTGGAGAACCAATAGTTCAGCGCACTGTTCAGGCAGAGTCAGACATGGACTCTACCACGACGAAAGTATTGCCAAGGAGGCGGATAACGCCAGAATGGTTTTGGCGCACTTTGGCAAATGGTGAAAAACTTGTATGGACTGGATTGGCTTATTCTACTTCTAATGTATCATGGTTTTGCTTATGTTGCTTTTCTGAGAACTCAGACTCACCAAATACATCGAATTTATACCCCTCCGACAGGTTTAATACTTGGTGGAAACTGAACCCCACGGCCGCAAACAATGGATCAAATGCCACTCACAACAAGAATTTTGCAAATGGAAGGAGTTAGAAACAAGGTTTAAAAAAGAACACACTGTTTATAAAAAAAGCAAAAAGAAGTAGAATATGATGTAAAAATGGTTTGAAATTCTAACCCATATGTTTGATATAATGAGATTCCTGTCAAAACAAAATTTGGCGTTACGTGGCCACAGGGAAGATGACGCCAGTGGCAATGGACACAACTTTTTTAAAACTGGTACATCTAGGGAATAATTATGATCCTATTACAAGAACATTTAGTTATACACCGAAGCGCCAAAGAAACTGATATAGACATGCGTATTCAAAAATAGAGATAAGTAAACAGGCAGAATACGGCACTGAGGTCAGCAACGCCTACCAAGCCAAATTGAAAAAATTCCTCAAGTACAACGAAATTGTAATCCCAGAACAATTCTGATTCCGCGAGGAACACAGCACAATCCACCAGGTGACCAGACTCGTAGAGCACATATGTCAAACCAGGAACATAAGACACAGCAGTGGAGTGGTCCTGCTTGACACTGAAAAAGCGTTCGACAGGGTGTGGCATTACGGCCTCATCTTCAAGCTGCATCAGTACAAGTGCCCCAATCACATCATCCATACCATAGCTTCATTCCTCTGCAACAGGACATTCTATGTTCATGTCACCAGATCAATAGAGGCTGGCGTCCCACAAGGCTCAGTGCTGGGACCCATTCTCTATTCTATCTACACAAATGATATCCGTAAACAATTAGGAGGTCACCTATCTCTATTTGCAGATGACACTGTGGTGTACCGCAGTAGTTTAAATCTGCAATCTATAACCAGGAAAACAGAACACCTTGAGAACATTCAGCAATGGGAAGAATGGTGGAAGATAACTATCAATGTGGAGAAGACGCAGCCCATACTTTTTACATACTAAAGGATACCCCCTAACCTCCACATCAGGTTCAGTGATAAAAATCTCCCATGGTCAGACACTGTCTAGTAACTTAGCATCAAGCTAGACAAGAGGATAATATTTCGAAACCATGTCACTAACATCTGCAACAAGGCTACAGGAACGATTTTCAGACTCTACCCCCATCATTAAGGGCAATAGAATAAACATGTGAGCCAAAAAGATTTTTAGAACCATTATTGAACCAGCCATCTCACCTATGGGTCTGAAATCTGGTCAATGGCTGCAGACACTAATATAGGAAAGGTACAAAGAGTACAAAACAAATTCTTCAGAATTTCTACTGATGCTAGCCAGTACCAATCAGAGACATCTACACAAATCATAAAGTACTCAAAATTCCGGAAATCATTCAAAAGAAATCCATAAAAATTTTTCACCAAACCTTTGACTCCAACCACCTACTCATCAGGAATTTGGACCAAAATCCACAGAATCCCAGAACAAAATTCCCCATCATGACCAATACCAAAACTTCAACATACCATGATAAATATTACATGTTAAACACAAGCACCATAACACTAACACAGCAACATTAAATATATACGCATAATCACGACATTCTCATGCCATCATTTCGATACCATCATCAACAGACAGAAGGCAGGGAGCACATCAGATACGATCCTTCGAGCACAGGGGTTCAATGCCCACCAGACCACCTCTCGATGCTGTTGTTAGATCGGTTACTGCTGCTACAATGGCAGGTTATCAAGACTTAAGTGTGTTCGAAGTGGTGTTATAGTCGGCCCACACAGAATCTCCGAGGTAGCGATGAAGTGGGGATTTTCCCGTACTACCATTTCACGAGTGTACCGTGAATATTAGGAATCGGATAAAACATCAAATCTCCGACATCGCTACGACTGGATAAAGCTTCTGCAAGAAAGGAACCAACGACGACTGAAGAGAATCGTTCAACGTGACAGAAGTACAACCCTTTTTGCGAATTGTTGCAGATTTCAGTGATGGACCATCAACAAGTGTCAGCGTGCGAACCATTCAACGAAACATCATTGATATGGGCTCTCAAAGCCGAAGGCCAACTAGTGTACCCTTGATGACTGCACAACACAAAGCCTTAGGGCTCGCCTGGGCCCTTCGACATTGGACTGTTGATGACTGGAAACATGTTGCCTGCTCAGAAAAGTCTCGTTTCAAATCGAATCGAAAGGATGGACGTGTACGGGTATGGAGACAATCTCACGAATCCGTGGATCCCACATGTCAGCAGGGGACTGTTCAAGCTGGTGGAGACTCTGTAATGATGTGGGGCGTGTGCAGCTGGAGTGATAATGGACCCCTGATACGTCTAGATCCGACTCTGACAGGTGACACATACGTAGGCATCCTGTCTGATCGCCTGCATCTATTCATGTCCATTGGGCATTCCGACGGACTTGGGTAATACCAGAAGGAGAATGTGACACCCCCCACGTGCAGAATTGATGCAGAGTGGCTTCAGGGACACTCTTCTGAGTTTTAAACACTTCCGCTGGACATCAAACCCCCAGACATGAACATTATTGAGTATACCTGGGATGCCTTGCAACGAGCTGTTCAGAAGGGATCTTCACTCCCTCTCACTCTTACGGATTTATGGACAACCCTGCAAGATTCATGGTGTCAGTTCCCTCCAGCACTATTTCAGACATTAGTTGAGGCCATGCCATTTCGTGTTGTGGTCTTTCGGCGTGCTCGCGGAGGTCTTTCACGATATTAGGCAGGTGTACCTGTTTCTTTGGCTCTTCATTGTATATCACTGGAAATTCAAAATGAGTTTATTGAAATTTTAGAGAATAAAGTTCGACAGAAAAGCTCAGGTTCAAAAGACCAAATATTATTCCACGACATTCGACAGTACTCCGGATGTTTCCAAAAAAGATCAAACAAGCCAATTATTACGATAAGTGATGATAGGGAATCGGGAGCCACGGAGAGTTGAATCTTTTATAGATTAAATTGAAACAAAAAGCGGAACACAAGAAGGTATTAGTGAGTTGAAACTAAGTAAGCTCGAAGCTGATGGACTCGATATTATGAATTGTAGAGGGCATGCTTACTACACTCCTGGAAATGGAAAAAAGAACACATTGACACCGGTGTGTCAGACCCACCATACTTGCTCCGGACACTGCGAGAGGGCTGTACAAGCAATGATCACACGCACGTCACAGCGGACACACCAGGAACCGCGGTGTTGCCCGTCGAATGGCGCTAGCTGCGCAGCATTTGTGCACCGCCGCCGTCAGTGTCAGCCAGTTTGCCGTGGCATACGGAGCTCCATCGCAGTCTTTAACACTGGTAGCATGCCGCGACAGCGTGGACGTGAACCGTATGTGCAGTTGACGGACTTTGAGCGAGGGCGTGTAGTGGGCATGCGGGAGGCCGGGTGGACGTACCGCCGAATTGCTCAACACGTGGGGCGTGAGGTCTCCACAGTACATCGATGTTGTCGCCAGTGGTCGGCGGAAGGTGCACGTGCCCGTCGACCTGGGACCGGACCGCAGCGACGCACGGATGCACGCCAAGACCGTAGGATCCTACGCAGTGCCGTAGGGGACCGCACCGCCACTTCCCAGCAAATTAGGGACACTGTTGCTCCTGGGGTATCGGCGAGGACCATTCGCAACCGTCTCCATGAAGCTGGGCTACGGTCCCGCACACCGTTAGGCCGTCTTCCGCTCACGCCCCATCATCGTGCAGCCCGCCTCCAGTGGTGTCGCGACAGGCGTGAATGGAGGGACGAATGGAGACGTGTCGTCTTCAGCGATGAGAGTCGCTTCTGCCTTGGTGCCAATGATGGTCGTATGCGTGTTTGGCGCCGTGCAGGTGAGCGCCACAATCAGGACTGCATACGACCGAGGCACACAGGGCCAACACCCGGCATCATGGTGTGGGGAGCGATCTCCTACACTGGCCGTACACCACTGGTGATCGTCGAGGGGACACTGAATAGTGCACGGTACATCCAAACCGTCATCGAACCCATCGTTCTACCATTCCTAGACCGGCAAGGGAACTTGCTGTTCCAACAGGACAATGCACGTCCGCATGTATCCCGTGCCACCCAACGTGCTCTAGAAGGTGTAAGTCAACTACCCTGGCCAGCAAGATCTCCGGATCTGTCCCTCATTGAGCATGTTTGGGACTGGATGAAGCGTCGTCTCACGCGGTCTGCACGTCCAGCACGAACGCTGGTCCAACTGAGGCGCCAGGTGGAAATGGCATGGCAAGCAGTGCCACAGGACTACATCCAGCATCTCTACGATCGTCTCCATGGAAGAATAGCAGCCTGCATTGCTGCGAAAGGTGGATATACACTGTACTAGTGCCGACATTGTGCATGCTCTGTTGCCTGTGTCTATGTGCCTGTGGTTCTGTCAGTGTGATCATGTAATGTATCTGACCCCAGGAATGTGTCAATAAAGTTTCCCCTTCCTGGGACAATGAATTCACGGTGTTCTTATTTCAATTTCCAGGAGTGTATAATGCTGCTACATTGGCCGGAAGACAGACGGGTGGCAGAGTGTGCGGCAACGAATAAAATGTGTCAGTCCTAATGCTGAATTCGTACCTTGCTCAGACCAATCATTGGCTCCAGTCTGCTTGCGAGCGGCTTGGGTGGAGGTGAATCCGGTGACTTTCTTCGGCACAGTCGAGTGTTGTTATGTTTTGTTTTCTATGTCTACACTCCGTTGAGAAGTTCTGATTCCTGCTAAAAGCAAATGTTTGAAGACGTTTCAGGACACGCTTTACAGATCAAGAGGCGACGCAGTAAACGTGTCGCGAAATAATTACAATGAAATTTTACAAAGCTGGAGAAGCTCGAAGACACGAACGGACGCAGAAAATTTGTTAGTCGCGATGCAATCATTTTCGTTTTGTGTTTATTAGGTCTCTGGCAACCGGTGCTGCGTAAAGTGAATGATGTCCAAAATTATTTGCAAACGGAGGAACTTAACTTATATCAGTGTGCTCAGAAATTTAAATCCTTACGGATTGTATTGGAAGAGAGGTGAGAGCAATTCGTAAACGAGGCTTAAAGTTGCGCTGGAAGGTTGTGTGTAAAAGTTGGCATTTTTATTGAGCATCCAGCCGGCCGCTGTGGCCGAGCTGTTCTAGGCGCTTAAGTCCGGATCCGCGCTGCTGCTACGGTCGCAGGTTTGAATCCTGCCTCGGGCATGGATGTGTGTGATGTCCTTAGATTAGTTAGGTTTAAGTAGTGCTAAGTCTAGGGGACTGATGACCTCAGATGTTAAGTCCCATAATGCTTAAAGCCATTGGAACCATTGAGCCTCCAAGACGAATTAAAGGGAGGCACATTTCTGGCGATGGAAGTAGAGATGCTGGTTTTTCGCACCAAGACGATTTAAGACGAAAAATGTCTTCTTCACTAGGTAGAGTAACTGCTGAAACTCGAGAAAGGCTCCAGCATCTCTAGAATTTGGCGAAAAATGTGCCTTCCTAGCGCCTGCAAAAATACTGTGTGTTGATGTTGAGAAGATTAGAAATACAAACCTCGACCATGCTCCTCAAGGTATTGACAGAGAAGAGTTTGAGTGCGCACGTCTAAAAACTGTCATACGTAAGACAGACTGCAAAAAAGAATTTATTGATACTGGCCTACATTAAAGTTTATTTTTGAGCCCAAGCTTGCAGAAGGGTTACCTGACACAGTTATGATCCTGAGAATATTCCTCACAGCTGCCATAAGTAACGCCAGTTGTGAGAGAGGCTTCTCTAAACTGAAACTGTTTATAAACGATTTAGGATCTACAATGTCCAAGTTAAGATTAACAACTCTGGCTATCTTAGCAATCGAGCAAGAGGCACAAATTGACTGCTGCTGCAGTTTTCTTCACCAGGTAGAGTAACTGCTGAAACTCGAGAAAGGCTCCAGCATCTCCAGAATTAAAACCGTTTCAGGCAAATGCCGGGATGGTTCCTTTGAAAGGACACGGCCGATTTCCTTCCCCATCCTTCCCTAACCCGAGCTTGCGCTCCGTCTCTAACGACCTTGTTGTCGACGGGACGTTAAACAACACTAACCTAACCTAACCCAAAGACATTTATAGATTTGACAGGAAATTAAAAGATGTGACTCAAATGTTACATTCAGACAAATGTATGTACAAGTTTGCCTTATATTTTTTGTTGTTCTATGAAAAAAATTCCTATTTCTGAATATATCAATCAACTGATGCCAGATCACGTAATATTCATTGGTTGGTCAAAATTTGTCGAAAAAAGAGAAATGTTTTCAGGGCCTTTTCACTGAGGTAATATCAATTATGAACTCAGTTTAATTCAGACTTCAAAATGTACGGAGGTCATTCAGTAAGTAACAAAACATTTTTTTTCACGGCCAGTTTCGGTTGAAAAAATGCGGAATTTGTTGAGGGACATCATGGAATATTCGCGCTTCAGCCCCAGTAATTTCAAGAAGTACCGATAGGGGGTGGCACTATACATAACCTTCAAAATCATGGCTGTGACGGAGGTGCGTTCAAAGCAGAGAGCTGTCACTGAATTTCTTGTAGCGGAAAACCAGAGCATCGCACATATTCGTAGGCGATTGCTGAATGCCTACGGAGACCTGGTAGTGAACAAAAGCACGGTGAGTTGTTGGGTGAGGCGTCTGTCATCATCGCAACAAAGTCGCGGAAGTCTGTCTGGTCTCCCGTGTGCCAGCCGGGCAAAACAGCTGTGACTCTTGCAATGTTGGAACGTGCGGACACTCTCATTCAAGATGATCGACGGATCACAGCCAAACATTTCGCTGCTCAGCTGGACATATTTGTTCGTAGTCCCGACACACTCTTCCACCAGTTGGCGTACTCAGTGGTGTGCACACGCTGGATTCCTCGCCGCCCAACATATAAGACCATCTGTGCGAAGTTACTTGCGCGTTACGAGGCTGATCATGACAATTTTCTATCGAACATCGTCACAGACAATGAAACACGGATTCATTACTTTGAACGCCGGCCGGTGTGGCCGAGCGGTTCTAGGCGCTTCAGTCTGGAACCGCGCGACCGCTACGGTCGCAGGTTCGAACCCTGCGTCGGGCATGGATGTGTGTGATGTCCTTAGGTTAGTTAGGTTTAAGTAGTTCTAAGTTCTAGGGGACTGATGACCTCAGATGTTAAGTCCCATAGTGCTCAGAGTCATTTGAACCATTTGAACTTTGAACCAAAAACAAAAATCGAAACCACCTCTTCTGCTACTAATACTCATACTTACCCACTTGCAAAGCTAGCTCATACCTTCGCTTCACTATCTACTGCTCTTTCTACTAGCCTGGTGATAATTTTTGTGAATATGTTCCACATTGCGGTCAAAAGACTTAGACTGATGATCCACGGGTTTTTATAACAGGGACGACCTTTGCTCCACACCCAGCCTGCTCGGTACATGACTGCAGAGTCCCACACACTACCTCTACGGGAAGCGAATTAATAGTAAAATACCAGGCGCAGCTCGTGGATTCCATGCTGGCCAGGTTGCAACATTTATATCGATCGGAGGTAACCTAAGTCCTCGGGCTATGCTACAGATCAGTCATCACATCCAAAATCTCAGGTTGGATGGGGGCAATGTCACACTTTAGCCAAGCGTTTACATACTGAATCTTTTCCCGTTTCATAAATAACATCAAAAGCTAACTCCAAGGTAAAATATATAGGAAGCTAATTTATCCCCCAGCGATTCGTTTCCCGACAGTTTACCACAACAAATCGTACTAAAAGACACGTTTTGGAGAGATCTTTAATACGGTGTATGATAGCTTCGCTGTATGCTTAATGCTTTTCGTATTTTCATTTCTAAACTTAAATGTTCCCGGGTTCGATTCCCGATGGGGTCAGGGATTTTCTCTGACTCGTGATGGCTGGGTGTTGTGTGCTGTCCTTAGGTTAGTTAGGTTTAAGTAGTTCTAAGTTCTAGGGGACTGATGACCATTGATGTTAAGTCCCATAGTGCTCAGAGCCATTTGAACCATTTCTAAACTTAAATATTGTGTGCGCTCAAATCGCGGCGTTCTGATTTCGCGTGACGGAACAGTGATGTTTCCACGAGGTCACAGATCCTGTGCTCTGACAGATCCGTATGAACGTTTGGTTACAGGACCATTACGTACCTCTGCATGTGCTGGTGGGTGTCGTTTTTCTGCGAAACTTTACATTCATGCTCTAGATATCACTCTAGATGTAACTGTAAACGCCATACGCAATGCAGCAATCTTAACTATAAATGTAATTGCAAAATGTCAATAATATGCACCGAGCAATACGAATGACTGCAAAACGCACAGTGAAGAAATACAAGTTGATCGCATGGCGTATTTGCACATGCTATGGCTCTGAGCACTATGGGACTTAACTTCTGAGTTCATCAGTCCCCTAGAACTTAGAACTACTTAAACCTAACTAACCTAAGGACAGCACACACATCCATGCCCGTGGCAGGATTCGAACCTGCGACCGTAGCGGTCGCGCGGTTCCAGTCTGTAGTGCCTAGAACCGCTCGGCCACTCCGGCCGGCTGCACATTCTATAATATCAGTGTTGAACGCCACGTCAATGACACTATTGAAGTTGTTCACTGGTTCACCAATATCGTAGCCAGCGTTCTGCCACGCGTAACGAAGCATTGGTCTGTATACTCCCGCAGATAACTGATTGTAAATGACAGAATGCATATTCATGATAAAGAATCTGTCGTGCAATTTCGGCTGCATATTACTGGAACGTAGTTTAATGAAGTCTGGTATTCTCTAGGCATATATTTTATATTGCCTGAAGAAATACACATCCAGAGGTTGTGCATATTTTGTAGTTTTAGGCGGAATGATTTTTAAATCTACATGTTTTCCACCAGACGCTTCCAGTAGTACTCGTTCATCCTTATGTCCAGACCAGGAGTCACAAAGTAGTAATGACTTTCTCGACAAATGTGGATTCAAAACTGACAGAAAAAACGTCTTCAGATATTGTTTCGTCATCTTCCCACTCACACTTGCATCGACGACGACATTTGGAGGGCACAGCGTTTCTATTTCCCTTGACACGCGGGGTCCAAACTTTCGACTGGATTCTTGGAAGCAAATATAGAGTTTGTCTGCCAATCGTCCGTCCATTGATATAGCAACATCGATCGTGTATCTATGTGTTGCACAGTTAACTGATTGCAACATCGCGGCAGTGTTTCTCTACCCTTTCATGGATAGTGTTCTGTCACAAGAAAGTTCATAGTTGAACTGACTCTGATCACAGTTCCATACAGAACTAATATCGATGATTTCTCTCGTGATATGCTTATTGACGTCAGCAACAAATGTTTGAGTTCTTTCAATCAGCTCTTCTTCGTCATCCTTATCTTTTTGTGCTTGGAGCATAGTGATACGGCGTGATGTTATCCTAAACTCCTTTTTCAAATTAGTAATAAATCCTAGTGAAGCTGCAAAGTGTGTACACCCAAGATTTCTGGCTACGTCCAATGCCCTATGTTGTAAATGCCAATAATGAACGGCGGAACCGCATTCTCGCGCTTCATCGAATTTCGCCATTACACGCTCCTTGATGGTCTTGAACAGCAGTGTACTATTTCCTTTGAAAACTGTATTTCCTTCTCTTTTCTTTGCTGCGTAATCCAGTACGTTTTTAATATTGCTTTTAGACTTCAGTTTAGGGTATCTTTTCAGAAGCTTGTTGTATGTTTCGAAACCTCTCACGTAATAATCATCGTACATGTTCTCCAGTGTGTTGTCATCAAACGCCGTGATGATACTTGCAACTTTATCCTTCTTCTTGGGAGACGGTTGGTATTCATTGTCAGTGCTTCCATCGCCTCTTCCCGCACTTGCCGTAGCACTACCGTTTGCAATGAGTTGTTCGTCATTATCATCTCTATCATCATCATTATGTGTTAGTGTTACAACAGTATCTGTTTCTAACTTATGCTCATATTTCTGCACTGTAATAGATACCAGAAAACATGCGAATGATTCGTCTTCTACACCAATACCATCTTCACGGAGAAGGGTTCTTCGTAACTTCATCTCAACCAATCGCAATACATTAGAAGGATTGATTACTAATCGCCGAGCCACCTGACGCTTCAATACACAAATAATGTCGCAAAACGCAACTTCAGAGGCACACTGCACCGTCCCTACTGGTCCCGACTGGCGTACCAGCAGGTCAGTGTGCAATGCGGCATGGCATACGCAGAGGCCTCTAACGGACGACTGCAGAGTTTTGCAGATGCGGGAGATTGCTTTTATCTTGGCGGTTCGCGCATGCCCGCCCAGACGCGGGAGATTGCTGCGTTGCCAGTTGTACGCGCCAAGAGAAGCAGCGCCATATAGTATATTGGGCGGAGCGCGCAGTTTATGAAATAAAGCCACCACCGCCGCATTAACCCTTTCGCTGCTACAGAGACGTGCTCCCCGCATTCCGCGATGTGCGCGATTTTGTCATCATTACACTACTCGCCTGTGCAGACACATGGTGTTTCGACTGCTTTGACACACTTTATCATTCGATTTCACAAAAACTATTTGGCCCAAAAATTTAATTTTTATACATCTTCTTGACTGATACCTTCCCCCCATAAATGACTTAATTTTGTTTCGAAGTTCAAGGCAGTTATTGTGCAGCATTAGATGTAGTAAACCATTGTATGAAATTTTGAAGAGTTTGCAGAGGTCCGTCCATACGTATACTTTCCGTATGGTCGATTGTAGTTGCCACTAGAAATTTCAAAAAATTACATTCAAGCGAATAAAATTCATGAGGTAATACACTTTGATATTTATAGAAAATGTGCTTAACAACGTTTCCACTTAGCAGTCATACACTTTAACCATTACGCTATCGCAGTTGGTCGATCAATACGACTCCCAGAGGCCATTAAAACATCACGCAAAATACCGACAAACACTGTTGGTATGACTATGAATTACTCTCGTTTCGTCGAAGTACAATAGGAAATAAACAATTAAAGCTGTTCTTTATTGCGAAAAAGCAGTTAGTGAGAATGATACAAATACCTTTCCTTGCTATCGCCTGAATTAGGAGGCTTATTGCTTGTTTGGTTTAATTAATTAATAGAATTTTGTAGCAATTGGTATAAAGAATTCTTTTTCCAAACTTTCTATAAGAGAAAGTCTGCTATCAAGACACTGCTTTCGTTCAATTACTTTATTTATGACAAAGTTTCTAAAACTGAAGACACTCGTCCGTGCTCTGCACTGCAGTAGAGCTCTGGCAACGTCGTTCTCTGTTCATTGGCTGACTGTGTTTTGTGACGTCAGATGCGCAGGACGAACCTTAACTCGGCCGGTGCATTTGTGTTTGTTCGAGCCCAAGTACTTTCCTGGTCAGCTGCATTGTGCATTGCTTTGTTAAAATTGCGTGTATACCCTTGCCTGGATTTACACTATTTTGGTTCTTGATTCATGTTCACATTTGTGAGGTAACGGGCACCTTGAAAATATTCGAAGTTCAGAGTTGGCGGCCACCGCTCGGGCCGTGCCTCACTACGGCCATGGCCCGTCGAGCACTTGGCTGGGAATTCCTTGGTGACGCTGTGCACCGAGAGGGCCAAAGATGGCGGACTTCGTGAAACCTTAATGGCACACATTTCACAGTTCGTATAGAAGTTAATAGTAGCCAGATGACTCATGATACCTCAAAAAGAAACATGTACATTACTATTGTTTGCACGACGATTCTGATGGAGTGACCAGATTTACAATATCTTTATTAGTTTAAAGTTTAGTATCTGTGTGGTGTCACCGCTAGACACCACACTTGCTAGGTGGTAGCCTTTAAGTCGGCCACGGTCCGTTAGTATATGTCGGACCCGCGTGTCGCCACTATCAGTCATTGCAGACCGAGCGCCGCCACGTCTAGAGAGATTCCCTAGCATTCGCCCTAGTTGTACAACCGACTTTGCTAGCGATGGTTCACTGTTTGCATACGCTCTCATTTACAGAGACGACAGTTTAGCATAACCTTCAGCTATGTCATTTGCTACAATCTAGCAAGGCGCCATATTCAGTTACTATAATTACTTCAAGAATGAATTCTGAACAGATCATATTGTGAATCATGTACCGTTAAGAGCGACGTTCATCATTAATGGATTTAAGTTAAGTATCAAACTAATTTCGTCCGCTTTCTGAATTCTCATTCCTTGTCATGTTCCAGACCTCACGTCAGTATAGTTCTTCTCTCCACACGCCAGCCTGCGTGAGCTAAAACGCGTGCATTTCGGCCTCCATTCGTAACACTGTATTGGCTCTTCTGCTAACATAAAAATCTGACGGTAAATTATACAAGTAACACCCAGCAAGGAATTTCCAAAATATAAACGCTTCATTCGATTTTTTCGTTCGCCGTGTCTTTAGAAAGCTGTTAGTGTAAACCTAAATTGGTATGAATTACAGGCATGTAACTTGAATAATACATGAGTTATTGGAGGTCAAAGTGGCCGATTACTATCGACCGCGTCAGGCTACAAGTACTCCACAGTTACACGAAAACACGGTAGCAGCATGCTTATAAATATATTTATTCATCTATGCCTTTGTTTATATCCGATATATGCTATTCATGAAGAAATTGGTTCAATATTTACTGTGTTATAGAAAGCACAAAGACGTTAGGCTACTGGCCTACCTTTTGTTCTATTCCTTTGACATATGTTTATTTAATTTGTTTATGTATTTAATAATATGTGTTAGAGCGTGTTTATGGTCCAGCCGAAGGAATATTTATTTAATTTCACGTATTTAAATGTAAATCCAGTATTTCGCATGTGCTTAAATATGTTTGTGAGTGTGCGTTGGCATGGAGACATGGAGGGAGCACTCTACCCAATCACAGCGCTCGTTAATGGTGAGATTATGAAAGAGGGGAAGGAGGATCGTTTCGAGAGAGGAGACGCGGGCAGTTCGGGACAGTACGGCAGAGGACACGGAAAGTGCTGGACGCGACGGCGCGGCGGACGCACGGTCGCGAGAGAGATTTGGAGAGATTGGCGCGGTTTGCGCGTGGTCGCGGCAGATAGAAATACTTTGGAGTGCCGACTTGTGCGCTTGTGAGATTTTCGTGGCTTCTACAGTGAAGACGTGGTGTGCGTTTAGAAGTGAATATCTCGCCGGCTGTGTTGTTGTTCATAACTAATTACGTGCTGTAGGAATCTATTGTTTCCCTCTTATTCAACTTATATTTTATTTAATTGCTGTACCATCGACACCAATAAGTGTTTTGCAGAAATATACCGCATTCTCAAAAGTACTTTTACTATAGTACTCATTTAAAGTTGTTAAGATAGTACCTGCAGATTTTATTTAATTGCAATCTTTCATTTATAAATTTATTGTTACATTCATAATTCGCAATTGCCGTTTGATAGAAACCTTCGACCATTCGATTCATGTGTGTATTCTTGTCGTATACTGTAGACTCAGCAGTATGTGGCCTGTAATGCGGCAACTACGTATCCCAGCCCCTAGACAACGAAACCAGCCAAAATTTTTAACATTGCAACGTTGAGTCGGAGGACACGTAGTTGAGAGTCCACATCATTTCATCAATTTTATTATTTGAAAGCCCACTCATTGGGTCTGGGCAAACCAAGTTCCTTCACTTTCTTCAGAATCACATGTTCCAAAAAATTAAACTCGATAAATTGCACACTGAATTCATATTGCGTTGTTTTCGAACTCATAGTACGTTGCTGCGATTAGCAAGTAAGTACTATTGACTAAACTCATGCATGATACACTCCCAAAAAGAAACTTGCTAATAACACATGTTACACACAGTCAGCTAACAAGGAAACTAAAGCAACGCGACGTATTTCGGGCAGGGGTATATCTCGCGTGCTTTTTTTCCTAACCATTTGTGAAACTCTCGCTAGGTGGTGGTACAGTATTTACGTTAGCACACTCCAGTGCACTCTGGCGACACATTTGCAAACTGATTCCAACGGTGGATAGAATAGCCAATGGCAGAAACAAAAATACACTCTAAAACAATCAAAACAACAATAGTAAACATCGGTTACTGACATTAATGACGGATCACAGTATAATAGAGATGTAGAGAGACAGGGATTTGAAATATGCAAACTTCGTTCTCAAGATTTTAAACATGGATGCAACAGCAACTGTTGAAATTCTTCACGATAAAGGATGACAGCCAAAAACAGTTGCGGGATAAAAATTTATTAAAATTCTTGACCAAGGTTTCGGTACATATAAATATACCTTCATCAGAAGTAAAAAATCCTGAACAGGAAGACACTTTCATTAGAAAAGCCGAAGCATCGGAAGTGAGAAACACAAAAGCTTAAGTTGGTTGGTTGGTTGTTTGTTTTGGGGAAGGAGACCAGACAGCGTGGTCATCGGCCTCATCGGATTAGGGAGGGATGGGAAGGACGTCGGCCGTGCCCTTTCAGAAAAGCTTAAGCACCAGTGAAATTACCAGAGTAATACAGGCATAGAATCTTTAGTTACTTACTAAAATTACATCATGCAATGGAGATTAATAAAACAATTGTGCCAAAGGCGTCGTCAATAATTAAGACATCTTCTCCATTTGTACAACATGATTATGGGCACAGGGTCTAAGCGAACAGTTTAGCACCATTACTTCGCCTATGAACTATCGAGACAAGAGTGTGAAAGCACTAGGGCAGATGGTTTCGCCGAGAGAGGGCACTTGTATGTGCCAGACACTCGCGCATATTAAAATCCATGAATACATACAGAAGCGCATCAAAAATTATTAAAAGTTGTGTTAATTCAAACTTCCTGTCTTAATAAATAAAACATATCAGACCATTTAAAAACATTTATGTAAATAGAAAATATAGAACCAATTTACCTGTGTCCTAGTGTCAAACAGATAAAGCTTGCGCTATGGAACATCTAACGAGAGAGGGCACTAGTGTAATGCGCGAGAATCTCGCGTAAAGTAGGTGGTGAAATACATACTAGCGAAAACAACCAAAATGTTATAATAAAACGAAACCATCTGTCGTTGTGAATAAAAACATACTAGTCAATTAACCACACATACACATCGAAAATCACAAACAACAAACGTCAAAGATACGTAAAATCCCAACAAGACAGGAAAAGCGCATTTCCCCGGCATCAACAAGCAAGAAAACTAACTTCTAGTCAGCCAGACATATTACATTAAGGCACGGAGGGGTTTGAAACTGTCTAAAAAATTTTTGTTTCTAAGCTGCACCTGTTCATTAAGAACAAAACCATCTTTTAGAGACAGATGCTTGAAAATCTCTAATTCTTCGAGCAAGTCCAGTTTGTAACCTTTATTAGCTTCATGGAGCAACTCTACGTCGTCCAGTTCACGTGGCGTATGCTGTAAGAGCCATAGATGTTCGGCAAACGTGGAATTATGTACGTTTTCCCCATTTTTAGCTAACATGTGTTCTTTATACCTAACTTTAATGGGTCTACCTGTCTGTCCAATGTAATAGTTTGGGCAGTCGTTACAAGTAATTTTGTATACACCGGACTTAGTGCCGAGTTCTTACCGTGCTCCAGTGGTATGAATTACTCTTTGTTTCAGGCTATTATTTACGGAAAATGCAACTCTGTGACCGTATTGTTTCTGTAAAAGTCTACTTATCTTATATGAAACGTTCCCCAAAAATGGAATAGAAATAAAGTAATTACCCTCATTCTTTTTCGCCCTGTTATCTCCTAAAGTTGAACATTTTACAGCTGTTTTTTTCTTAATAATTTGGTCAATTAATTTAGGGTCGTATCCATTGTTAGTAGCCATTGATTTTAATAAAGATATTTCTTTTTCTAAACAATTCTGTGCTAAAGGTGTGCTCATAGCACGATGAACTGCAGAATGAAAGAAGGCGATTTTGTGAGTTTGAGGATGACAAGAATCTACTGGAATAATATTATCAGAAAAAGTTTCTTTACGAAAAATGTCGAAGCTAATAGTGTTACCCGATAACTTAAGTTTCAAGTCAAGAAAATGGAGTTCTCTCTCATTGTTTTGTATCTCTTTTGTGAATTTCATTTTCTCGTGAAAACTGTTGAAAACATGAAACAGTTGTTGTAGATCTTGGTCACTCCCTTGAAATATTATGAGTATATCATCAACATAACGAGCATAGAAAGGAATCATATTACCCAACGCAGGATTGTTTATGAAGAAATTTTCTTCTAACGCATTCACAAGGATGTCAGCTAAGATACCAGCTAACGGGCAACCTATGGCTAAGCCGAATGGTTGCTCATACATTTTGCCATTAAACCGAAAGTAATTGTAATCTAGTACAACCTGCAGTAGTGACATAAGTTCCGACAACTGTAGCTCACTTAGAGTTCTATGTTGTCGAATGTTATCTTCAATAACCTTAAGAGTGATATCCACTGGAACATTAGTGTATAAACTTACGACGTCAAGAGAAACCGAACGAGAGGAAGAAGTGATGTGTATCGATTTTAGCTTATTTATTACCTCAGCACTATTTTTAACAGAATAATTGTTTCCAAAACCAAAGGCTTCTTTAATTTTAGTGTGTAAGAATCTCGCTAATTTATGATGTGGATTCTTTATTCCGTTAACGATGGGACGAACTGGGTGTTGACTTTTGTGTACCTTAAACTGACTTCTAAGCATAGGTGCTCTAGGGTTCATATTAATTAAAGTTTTCTTTTGAAACTCTTTCATAAGATGTGTAGTTTTTCTTAACATATCCCTAATTTGCTTTTGTAATGTAGGGGTAGGATCCTGCTCGATTTCTAATATCCCATTTTCCTCGAAAAAGCCAAAGTTTTAGCAATATATTCACTTTTATAGGCTACAACAAGCAAATTTCCTTTATCAGATTTAGTGATAAGAGCCTCATTATTTTTTAATTTACGGTTAATACTAGTAATAATGCTACCCCCTCTCTGCTTTAAGTCATTGTTTTTTATCGAATTGACCTCTCTTTCTAAAATTGCGCTACATTCATGAGCAATCCTATTTTGTTGGGATTTTCCTATTCTTACGGAGTCAAGGCCAACTTTAAGGTCAACAATAAAATTATCTACCACTTTAGGGTCGTTAAGGCTAGGCATGAAATTGTATTTAAAACCTCTCGCTAGCATGGCGCTTTCTTGAGGAGTACAGCTTATGGAAGTTTCATTTAGTACTTTGTCAAAAAATCTGTGTTCGCAATTGACAGTTCTTTGTGCATGAACAACATTAGATTTAGGGAAAGCATTTTCTAGCTTCTGAAGTGTAAAATCGTGCCTACGCTGAATTTCAACCCTACGATTGTGTAACCACTCATTAACATCATGCCAAATACTGTCTACGTGAAAGTTAAAATAATCTTTAAAAGTTCTAGTAGTAAAGAGATACAAAGAGTAAGCTTCTTCATTTAGTTTATCTTTCTTCTTATAAAGGTCACTGATTCTGTCACTCATAATTTGTTTCACCAGTTTTGTTTTAGTAGACGGAACCTTGTTACACTGTTTCACATTGATAAAAGCCTTCACGTAATTCGGTGTCAAATGGCGTGTCTCACACTGTTTAGTGAAGTCAATAGCCATACCTGTTTTCAGGATTTTAAATGAGATGTCCATGTATTTCGAAACTGCCTTTGAAACCTGGGCAGGTGCATATTTCAAGATTTTAAACATGGCTGCAACAGCAACTGTTGAAATTCTTCACGATAAAGGATGACAGCCAAAAACAGTTGCAGGATAAAAATTTATTAAAATTCTTGACCAAGGTTTCGGTACATATAAATATACCTTCATCAGAAGTAAAAAATCCTGAACGGGAAGACACTTTCATTAGAAAAGCCTTAGCATCGGAAGTGAGAAACACAAAAGCTTAAGTAACGGTGAAATTACCAGAGTAATACAGGCATAGAATCTTTAGTTACTTACTAAAATTACATCATGCAATGGAGATTAATAAAACAATTGTGCCAAAGGCGTCGTCAATAATTAAGACATCTTCTCCATTTGTACAACATGACTATGGACACAGGGTCTAAGCGAACAGTTTAGCACCATTACTTCGCCTATGAACTATCGAGACACGAGTGTGAAAGCACTAGGGCAGATAGTTTCGCCGAGAGAGGGCACTTGTATGTGCCAAACTGGCGCATATTAAAACCATGAATACATACAGAAGCGCATCAAAAATTATTAAAAGTTGTGTTAATTCAAACTTCCTGTCTTAATAAATAAAACATATCAGACCATTTAAAAACATTTATGTAAAATAGAAAATATAGAACCAATTTACCTGTGTCCTAGTGTCAAACAGATAAAGCTTGCGCTATGGAACATCTCCCCCCCATGAACCATGGACCTTGCCGTTGGTGGGGAGGCTTGCGTGCCTCAGCGATACAGATGGCCGTACCGTAGGTGCAACCACAACGGAGGGGTATCTGTTGAGAGGCCAGACAAACATGTGGTTCCTGAAGAGGGGCAGTAGCCTTTTCAGTAGTTGCAGGGGCAACAGTCTCGATGATTGACTGATCTGGCCTTGTAACATTAACCAAAACGGCCTTGCTGTGCTGGTACTGCGAACGGCTGAAAGCAAGGGGAAACTACAGCCGTAATTTTTCCCGAGGACATGCAGCTTTACTGTATGATTAAATGATGATGGCGTCCTCTTGGGTAAAATATTCCGGAGGTAAAATAGTCCCCCATTCGGATCTCCGGGCGGGGACTACTCAAGAGGACGTCGTTATCAGGAGAAAGAAAACTGGCATTCTACGGATCGGAGCGTGGAATGTCAGATCCCTTAATCGGGCAGGTAGGATAGAAAACTTAAAAAGGGAAATGGATAGGTTAAAGTTAGATATAGTGGGAATTAGTGAAGTTCGGTGGCAGGAGGAACAAGACTTTTGGTCAGGTGATTACAGGGTTATAAATACAAAATCAAATAGGGGTAATGCAGAAGTAGGTTTAATAATGAATAAAAAAATAGGAGTGCGGGTTAGCTACTACAAACAGCATAGTGAACGCATTATTGTGGCCAAGATAGACACAAGGCCCATGCCTACTACAGTAGTACAAGTTTACATGCCAACTAGCTCTGCAGATGATGAAGAAATTGATGAAATGTATGACGAGATAAAAGAAATTATTCAGGTAGTGAAGGGAGACGAAAATTTAATAGTCATGGGTGACTGGAATTCGTCAGTAGGAAAAGGGAGAGAAGGAAATATAGTAGGTGAATATGGATTGGGGGGAAGAAATGAAAGAGGAAGCCGCCTTGTAGAATTTTGCACAGAGCATAACTTAATCATAGCTAACACTTGGTTCAAGAATCATGAAAGAAGGTTGTATACCTGGAAGAATCCTGGAGATACTAAAATGTATCAGATAGATTACATAATGGTAAGACAGAGATTTAGGAACCAGGTTTTAAATTGTAAGACATTTCCAGGGGCAGATGTGGATTCTGACCACAATCTAGTGGTTATGAACTGCAGATTGAAACTGAAGAAACTGCAAAAAGGCGGGAATTTAAGGAGATGGGACCTGGCTAAACTGAAAGAACCAGAGGTTGTAGAGAGTTTCAGGGAGAGCATAAGGGAACAATTGACAGGAATGGGGGAAAGAAATACAGTAGAAGAAGAATGGGTAGCTTTGAGGGATGAAGTAGTGAAGGCAGCAGAGGATCAAGTAGGTAAAAAGATGAGGGCTAATAGAAATCCTTGGGTAACAGAAGAAATATTGAATTTAATTGATGAAAAGAGAAAATATAAAAATGCAGTAAATGAAGCAGGCAAAAAGGGATACAAACGTCTCAAAAATGAGATTGACAGGAAGTGCAAAATGGCTAAGCAGGGATGGCTAGAGTACAAATGTAAGGATGTAGAGGCTTGTCTCACTAGGGGTAAGATAGATACTGCCTACAGGAAAATTAAAGAGACCTTAGGAGAGAAGAGAACCACTTGTATGAATATCAAGAGCTCAGATGGCAACCCAGTTCTAAGCAAAGAGGGGAAGGCAGAAAGGTGGAAGGAGTATATAGAGGGTTTATACAATGGCGATGTACTTGAGGACAATATTATGGAAATGGAAGAGGATGTAGATGAAGATGAAATGGGAGATACGATACTGCGTGAAGAGTTTGACAGAGCACTGAAAGACCTGAGTCGAAACAAGGCCCCGGGAGTAGACAACATTCCATTAGAACTACTGATGGCCTTGGGAGAGCCAGTCATGACAAAACTCTATCATCTGGTGCGCAAGATGTATGAGACAGGCGAAATACCCACAGACTTCAAGAAGAATATAATAATTCCAATCCCAAAGAAAGCACGTGTTGACAGATGTGAAAATTACCGAAGTATCAGTTTAATAAGTGACAGCTGCAAAATACTAACACGAATTCTTTACAGACGAATGGAAAAACTGGTAGAAGTCGACCTCGGGGAGGATCAGTTTGGATTCCGTAGAAATGTTGGAACACGTAAGGCAATACTAACCTTACGACTTATCTTAGAAGAAAGATTAATAAAAGGCAAACCTACGTTTCTAGCATTTGTAGACTTAGAGAAAGCTTTTGACAACGTTAACTGGAATACTCTCTTTCAAATTCTGAAGGTGGCAGGGGTAAAATACAGGGACCGAAAGGCTATTTACAATTTGTACAGAAACCAGAAGGCAGTTATAAGAGTCGAGGGGCATGAAAGGGAAGCAGTGGTTGGGAAAGGAGTGAGACAGGGTTGTAGCCTCTCCCCGATGTTATTCAATCTGTATATTGGCCAAGCAGTAAAGGAAACAAAAGAAAAATTCAGAGTAGGTATTAAAATTCATGGAGAAGAATTAAAAACTTTGAGGTTCGCCGATGACATTGTAATTCTGTCAGAGACAGCAAAGGACTTGGAAGAGCAGTTGAGCGGAATGGACAGTGTCTTGAAAGGAGGATATAAGATGAACATCAACAAAAACAAAACGCGGATAATGGAATGTAGTCAAAGTAAATCGGGTGATGCTGAGGGGATTAGATTAGGAAATGAGACACTTAAAGTAGTAAAGGAGTTTTGCTATTTAGGGAGTAAAATAACTGATGATGGTCGAAGTAGAGAGGATATAAAATGTAGACTGGCAATGGCAAGGAAATCGTTTCTGAAGAAGAGAAATTTGTTAACATCGAGTATAGATTTAAGTGTCAGGAAGTCGTTTCTGAAAGTATTTGTGTGGAGTGTAGCCATGTATGGAAGTGAAACATGGGCGATAACCAGTTTGGACAAGAAGAGAATAGAAGCTTTCGAAATGTGGTGCTACAGAAGAATGCTGAAGATACGGTGGGTAGATCACGTAACTAATGAGGGGGTATTGAATAGGATTGGGGAGAAGAGAAGTTTGTGGCACAACTTGACTAGAAGAAGGGATCGGTTGGTAGGACATGTTTTGAGGCATCAAGGGATCACAAATTTAGCATTGGAGGGCAGCGTGGAGGGTAAAAATCGTAGAGGGAGACCAAGAGATCAATACACTAAGCAGATTAAGAAGGATGTAGGTTGCAGTAGGTACTGGGAGATGAAGAAGCTTGCACAGGATAGAGTAGCATGGAGAGCTGCATCAAACCAGTCTCAGGACTGAAGACCACAACAACAACAACATGGAACATCTAACGAGAGAGGGCACTAGTGTAATGCGCGAGAGTCTCGCGTAAAGTAGGTGGTGAAATACATACTAGCGAAAACAACCAAAATGTTATAATAAAATGAAACCATCTGTCGTTGTGAATAAAAACATACTAGTCAATTAACCACACATACACATCGAAAATCACAAACAACAAACGTCAAAGATACGTAAAATCCCAACAAGACAGGAAAAGCGCATTTCCCCGGCATCAACAAGCAAGAAAACTAACTTCTAGTCAGCCAGACATATTACATTACGGCAAGGAGGGGTTTGAAACTGTCTAAAAATTTTTTGTTTCTAAGCTGCACCTGTTCATTAAGAACAAAACCATCTTTTAGAGACAGATGCTTGAAAATCTCTAATTCTTCGAGCAAGTCCAGTTTGTAACCTTAATTAGCTTCATGGAGCAACTCTACGTCGTCCAGTTCACGTGGCGTATGCTGTAAGAGCCATAGATGTTCGGCAAACGTGGAATTATGTACGTTTTCCCCATTTTAGCTAACATGTGTTCTTTATACCTAACTTTAATGGGTCTACCTGTCTTGAAAGAGCAGTTGAACGGAATGGACAGTGTCTTGAAAGGAGGATGTAAGATGAACATCAACTAAAGCAAAATGAGGATAATGGAATGTAGTCGAATTAAGTCGGGTGATGCTGAGGGAATTAAATTAGGAAATGAGACACTTAAAGTAGTAAAGGAGTTTTGCTATTTGGGGAGTAAAATAACTGATGATGGTCGAAGTTGAGAGGATGTAAAATTTAGACTGCCAATGCCAAGGAAAGCGTCTCTGAAGAAGAGATATTTGTTAACATCGAGTATAGATTTAAGTGTCAGGAAGTTGTTTCTGAAAGTATTTGTATGGAGTGTAGCCATGTATGGAAATGAAACATGGACGATAAATAGTTTTGACAAGAAGAGAATAGAAGCTTTCGAAATGTGGTGCTACAGAAGAATGCTGAAGACTAGATGGGTAGATCACATAACTAATGAGGAGGTATTGAATTGAATTGGGGAGAAGAGGAGTTTGTGGCATAACTTGACTAGAAGAAGGGATCGATTGGTAGGCCATATTCTGAGGCAACAAGGGATCACCAATTTAGTATTGGAGGACGGTGTGGAGGGTAAAAATCGTAGAAGGAGACCAAGAGATGAATACTGTAAACAGATTCAGAAGGATGTAGTTTGCAGTGGGTACTGGGAGATGAAGAAGCTTGCACAGGATAGGGTAGCATGGAGAGCTGCATCAAACCTGTCTCAGTACTGAAGACCACAACAACAATAACAGCAACAACAACAATATTAGCAGAGAAGTCGGGATTAAATACGTTGACTACTGTGTAAGCATTGTATCCACTACATTGAATCATATCACGCAGAACATATCAACCAATAAAAGCATTTTCACAAATATCATAAACTTTAAAAGTCAAAGAGTAGATATTTTTCCCTAATTCACGTAATATTCTTCAATTCAATTAATATCTTGTACTATACGCTTTCTATAGTAGCCCACATTCTTGCTGAGGCTTCGAGTTAGTTCCATATCAAATTTTATCGATATCAGTTCAGCTGTTTACTCCTGAAAACCTAACAGATGGAGTTACATTCGCATTTATACTGACGAAAGTCATGGGAGAGGGATATGCACGTATACAGATAGCGGTAATATCGCGCTGTGGAAGGTATAAAAGGGCAGTACATTCGCTGAGCTGTCATTTGTCTTCAGGTGATTCGGGTAAAAAGCTTTCCATCTTGCTTAAGGCCGCACTACATGAATTGACAGAAATTGAATGACTAACGGGAGTTGGTGCTAGACGTATGGGACATCGTTAGAAAATTCACTATTCTGAGATCCACGGCGTCGCGAGTGAGCCGAGAATACCAACGCAGGCATTACCTCTCACCGAGGCCGCTGCAGTGGCCGACGACCTTCACTTAACGTTTGAGAGCAGCGGCATTTGCGTAGAGTTGGCAGTGCTCACAGGCAAGGAGCACTGCGTAAAATAACCGCAGAAAACAGTGTGGGACACACGACGAACGCATCCGCTATGACACTGCGTTATCAGTTGCACCCTAGACGACTGGAAAACCATGGTCTGGTCAGATGCGCCCCTATTTCAGTTAGTAGGAGCTGATAATAGGGTTCGAATGTGGTGCAGGCCCCACGAAGCCAACGATCCAAGTGGTCAACAAGGCACTGTGCGAGCTAGCGGTGGCTCCACAATGCTGTGAGCTGTGTCTACATGAAATGAACTGGCTCTTCTGGATGTTCGGCTACTTGGAGGCTAATTGCAGCTATTCATGGACACCATATTCCCAAACAACGACGGAATTTTTTATGAATGAGAGAGCTCCATGTCACCGGGCCACAATTATTCGCAACTGCTTTGAACAACATTCTGGACAGTTCGAGCGAATGGTTTGGCAACCCACCTCGCCCGACATAAATCTCACCGAACATTTATGGGACATAATCTAGAAGTGAATTCTTGCACAAATTCCTGCAGCGGCAACACATTTACAGTAACGGAGAGCATGTTTCTGCAGGGGACATCCAAAGACTTGTTGAGTCCATGACACGTCGATTTGTTGCAGTACGCCGAAGAAAAGGAGGTCCGACACGATATTAGTAGGTATCCCATGACTTTTGTCAGCTCATTGTATTATAATACACGGTGTCAAGGGAAAGTGTTCCAGATTGGAGAGGCGGTAGTGTGAATCAAAACAAGAAAAATATGCCCAGATGACATGGGTTCTACAATGCATACCCTAAGAGCTATAAGATCTTATTCAGTAGAAGTGTTGTGTTTCAAAATAGCGAAGATGAACAGGTCCTCATAGCTGTTAAAGTATGCACTTTAGAGCCAACGTTCCCTGGACATTTTTGCCTTGTTTTAGACTGTAATACTGTACTATTTCTCAAAATATGCATTACTTTTTTTAATGCTCTGTGTGTATGTACTGTTAGCTCCACAGTTACTAAAAACACACTGTGACCAAGTTGGTACTGAAACTGAGGATGACAGACTAAAGGCCGAAATACTAAATGTCTTTTTCCAAAGCTGTTTCACAGAGCAAGACTGCACTGTAGTTCCTTCTCTAGATTGTCGCACAAATGACAAAATGCTAGATATCGAAATAGACGACACAGGGATAGAGAAAGAATTGAAATCGCTCAAAAGAGGAACGGCCGCTCGACCTGATGGGATAAAATTCGATTTTACCAAAGGATTGGAAAAGGGCACAGGTCATCCCCGTTTCCAAGAAGAGACGTCGAACAGATGTGCAGAACTATAGACCAATACTCTAACGTCTATCAGTTGTAGAATTTTGGAACACATATTATGTTAGAGTATAATGACTTTTCTGGAGACTAGAAATCTAATCTGTAGGAATCAGCATGGGTTTCGAAAAAGACGATCGTGTGAAACCCAGCTCGCGCTATTCGTCCACGAGACTCAGAGGGCCATAGACACGTGTTCCCGGGTAGATGCCGTGTTTCTTCCGCAAGGCGTTCGATACAGTTCCCCACAGTCGTTTAATGAACAAAGTAACAGCATATGGACTATCAGACCAATTCTGTGGTTTGATTGAAGAGTTCCCAGATAACAGAACGCAGCATGTCATTCTCAATGGAGAGAAGTCTTCCGAAGTAAGAGTGATTTCAGGTGTGCCACAGGGGAGTGTCATAGGACCGTTGCTATTCACAATATACGTGAATGACCTTGTGGACGACATCGGAAGTTCACTGAGGCTTTTTGCGGATGATGCTGTGGTATATCGAGAGGTTGTAACAATGGAAAACTGTACTGAAATGCAAGAGCATCTGCAGCGAATTGACGCATGGTGCAGGGAATGGCAATTGAATCTCAATGTAGACAAGTGTAATGTGCTGCGAATACATAGAAAGAAAGATCCCTTATCATTTAGCTACGATATAGCAGGTCAGCAACTGGAAGCAGTTAATTCCATAAATTATCTGGGAGTAGGCATTAGGAGTGATTTAAAATGGAATGACCGTATAAAATTAATCGTCGGTAAAGCAGATGCCAGATTGTGATTCATTGGAAGTATCCTAAGGAAATGCGATCCGAAAACAAAGGAAGTAGGTTACAGTACACTTGTTCGCCCACTGCTTGAATGTTGCTCACCAGTGTGGGATCCGTACCAGATAGGGTTGATAGAGGAGATAGAGAAGATCCAACAGAGAGCAGCGCGCTTCGTTACAGGATCATTTAGTAATCGCGAAAGCGTTACGGAGATAATAGATAAACTCCAGTGGAAGACTCTGCAGGAGAGACGCTCAGTAGTCCGGTACGGGCTTTTGTTAAAGTTTCGAGAACATACCTTCACCGAAGAGTCAAGCAGTATATTGCTCCCTCCTACGTATATCTCGCGAAGAGACCATGAGGATAAAATCAGAGACATTAGAGCCCACAAGGAGGATAACCAGTTTGGACAGGAAGAGAATAGAAGCTTTCGAAATGTGGTGCTACAGAAGAATGCTGAAGATAAGGTGGGTAGATCACGTAACTAATGAGGAGGTATTGAATAGGATTGGGGAGAAGAGATGTTTGTGGCACAACTTGACTAGAAGAAGGGATCGGTTGGTAGGACATGTTTTGAGGCATCAAGGGATCACAAATTTAGCATTGGAGGGCAGCGTGGAGGGTAAAAATCGTAGAGGGAGACAAGAGATGAATACACTAAGCAGATTCAGAAGGATGTAGGTTGCAGTAGGTACTGGGAGATGAAGAAGCTTGCACAGGATAGAGTAGCATGGAGAGATGCATCAAACCAGTCTCAGGACTGAAGACCACAACAACAACAACAGAGCCCACACAGAGGCATACCGTCAATCCTTCTTTCCACGAACAATACTAGACTGGAATAGAAGGGAGAACCGATAGAGGTACTCAAGGTACCCTCTGCCACACACCGTCAGGAGCCTTGCGGAGTATAGATGTAGATGGAGATGTAGATATAGAACACTACTACAAATTCATCTCTTAGACTTTGCTTTCTGTTAGGAAAATGAAGAAGTGAAAAGAAGCAAAAAAGGTGGTTGCAAACGTAACTAGCGCTGAGTGTTCTTATTTGTTCAGCAGTTAGCGTTTTCTCCCAGAGGTAGCACGATGCAGTTTAAGTGAGTTTGCGTGCCCGGCGGACGGAAGCGTGAAATGGCGGCCGGATGTGCAAGCGCTGTCAGCGGGATACGATGCGTGCGTCACCACAACCTGCCGCAGTGTCAAGGCCACAGAGCCACAGAGCGCGTGACGTCACGGACTTCCCAGCAGCACGCAGCTTACCTCACTGTTCTGTCCTGCAGCCGCTCCTGTTCTCCTAATGCCACGCTTTTCACACGGAACGGGTAGCATTTCGTGGTAGCCGTACGTGCCATTCTGGGTACAACGCATACAGCGAAACGAACGTAAAAATTAATAACGAGGTTTACCTTCCGTCTTAACAACCGAATTTTATTCTCCGATGCCGGGTCCTGAAGTATGACATTGCTAAACCACTGCATAAAAAAAGGGTATACGTATGATGTCAACAACTACCGTCCAATCTCTCTTTTGACTGCCTTATCCAAAATTCTTGAAAAAGTAATGTATTGTAGAGTAGCTTCACACCTTTGTAAAAATAAAGTTTTAACGAAATGTCAGTTTGGTTTCCAGAAGGGTTTTTCAACGGAAAATGCTATATATACTTTCACTAATGAAATACACTACTAGCCATTAAAATTGCTACACCACGAAGATGAGGTGCTACAGACGCGAAATTTAACCGACAGGAAGAAGATGCTGTGATTTGCAAATGATTAGCTTTTTAGAGCATTCACACAAGGTTGGCGCCGGTGGCGACACCTGCAACGTGCTGACATGAGGAAAGTTTCCAACCGCTTTCTCACACACAAACACCAGTTAACCGCCGTTGCCTGGTGAAACGTTGTTGTGATGCCTCGTGAAGGAGGAGAAATGCGTACCATCACGTTTCCGACTTTGGTAAAGGTCGGATTGTAGCGTATCACGATTGCAGTTTATCGAATCGCGACATTGCTGCTCGCGTTGGTCGAGATCCAATGACTGTTAGCAGAATATGGAATCAGTGGGTTCAAGAGGGTAATTCGGAACGCCATGCTGGATCCCAACGACCTCGTTTCACTAGCAGTCGAGATGACAGGCATCTTATCCGCATGGCTGTAACGGATCGTGCAGTCACTGAGTCAACAGATGGCGACGTTTGCGAGACAACAACCATCTACACGAACAGTTCGACGACGTTTGCAGCACCATGGACTATCAGCTCGGAGACCATGGCTGCAGTTACCCTTGATGCTGCATCACAGGCAGGAGCGCCTGCGATGGTGTACTCAACGATGAACCTGGTTGCACGAATGGCAAAACGTCATTTTTTCGGATGAATCCAGGTTCTATGTACAGCATCATGATGGTCGCATCCGTGTTTGCCGACATCGCGGTGAACGCTTATCGGAAGCGTGCATTCGTCATCGCCATACTGTCGTATCACCCGTCGTGATGCAATGAGGTGCCATTGGTTACACGTCTCGGTCACATCTAGTTCGCATTTACGGCACTTTGAACAGTGGACGTTACATCCTAGATGTGTTACGGTCCGTGGCTCTACCCTTCATTCGATCCCTGCGAAACCCTACATTTCAGCAGGATAATACACGACAGAATGTTGCAGATCCTGTACGGGCCTTTCTGGATACAGAAATTATTCGACTGTTGTCCTGGCCAGCACATTCTCCAGATCTCTCATTAATTGAAAACGTCTGGTCAATGGTGGCCAAACAACTGGCTCGTCACAATACGCCAGTCACTACTCTTGATGAACTGTGGTATCGTGTTGAAGCTGCATGGGCAGCTGTACCTGCACACGCCATCCAAGCTCTGTTTGACTCAATGCCCAGGCGTATCAAGGCCGTTATTACGGCCAGAGGTGGTTGTTCTGGGAACTGAATTCTCAGGATCTATGCACCCAAATTGCGTGAAATTGTAATCACATGTCAGTTCTACTATAATATATTTGTTCAGTGAATACCTGTTTATCATCTGCATTTCTTCTTGGTGTAGCAATTTTAATGGCCAGTAGTGTATCAAATTCTCTGAGTAACCGGAAGTCACCCATTGGGATTTTTTGCGATCTATCAAAGGCTTTTGATCGTGTAAATCGTGGAATACTTCCAGATAAGCTCAAGTACTGTGGTATGAATGGGACAGCGCTCAAATGGTTTAAATCATGTCTAACTGGAAGAGTGCAGAAAGTTGAAGTAAGCAGTTCACATAATATTCAAAAAACTGGTGATTTCTCAAACTGGGGAACAATCAAGAATGGGGTGCCGCAAGGTCCGGTCTTGGGTCCTCTGCTGTTCTTAATATATATTAATGACTTGCCTTTCTATATTCACGAAGATGCATAGCTGGTACTTTTTGCCGATGATGCAAGTATAGCTATCACTCCCAACAGACAAGAATTAACTGGTGAAATTGTAGACGATGTTTTTCAGAAAATCATTATTTGGTTCTCTGCAAATGGGCTTTCATTAAACTTGTAAGTAGGCTGTTTAGGTTTTTTTATTGGTAACGCCACCTCTGTATGAAAATCACTGGCTGTGCTGTGTGCAGTCTGTGGCTGCTTTGCATTGTTGTAATACTCGCCATTGTAGTGTTGGGCAGCGGCAGCTGGATGTGAACAGCGCGTAGCATTGCGCAGTTGGAGGTGAGCCGCCAGCAGTGGTGGATGTGGGGAGAGAGATGGCGGAGTTTTGAAATTTGTCATGAACTGCTATATTTATATATGATGATATCAAGGTAAATACATTGTTTGTTCTCTAAAAAAAAAAAAAAAAAAAAAAAAAAAGGGAGGCCATTATCCTGGCCATTGTCATTCCTTTAGAGAAAGCATCGCAAATCCGACACGCTGATTACTTGGAAACATATCGTACTTTCTGATATTTACTGAAATGCCTAATCAAATGACAAGAAATAGTTTGTCTACACACCTGACTATGACTACTGTCTTTCTAGATGAGAGATTTTTTTACTACTTATGAAATGCCACATGACTATTGAACGATGTTCTTATGCTTTGCTTTGTACATAGTTGCTTATTTCATTTGATATCTAGTTTCTAGCTGCACTGCAGCATTGGTTAAAATAAAATTTTATAGATGTACTAATATAAATATTTTCTGTCTACAGATCGAGTAAATAATAATTTTTTTAAAAGAAATGAGGGAGCACAAAATGACATTTACCTTCACAGGAACTGCATTCATAATTTTCTTTTCAAGTAATTGGTAACATTTTGGTAGAATAACTTCTTGTGGTGCACCACTTTAATTACTTAGACATTAAGATGTGATTATACATTTCCCTTATCTGCATTGTTATCTTTAGTGTACTATTTTTTCTGCTTGAGCTATGTCATGTTTAGATATAAGCTGCTGTTTGCCAGGCATAGTGCTACTGAACTTTAATTTGTGTTACTCTGCTAAGCCAGATTTATTTTTTTGTTGCTGCACATTGGCTCATATTAGTTGTAATGTTGCATTGCTTGGTAATTTAGATTTACTGTAGCTTGCTTTGCAATTTTCCAATTTTTTGGTCATTGCTGTTTGTGTTACTTATTTTGTGCTGCTGCATTGCCTCGTCCCTTAGTTTAGCATCTGAGCACAGTAGATTTAAGTTAGCTTAAGAGGGGGTAGCCTCTAAGAGAATGAGTTGCGATGAATTGGAAGAAATGCATTGAGAAAACAGGTTTAGGTAGGATTTTCTTGGAAATAAATGTTGAGGTAAGAAATGTGTGAACATATAAATACAGAATGCATGCTTAGATAGAATTTTTTTGGTGGAAACAAAGGATGAAATAAGAGGAAAGATATATGAAGTTTTGGGTTGGACTGCAGTACCAAATGTAACACTGAAAACGAACCCTGTCCTTTCCTATTGGTGTTATCCCTCTATATGTTTGTGTACTCTTGTATATTTGTGTTTTTCCTGTCTTTATGTGTTTAGCTGATGAGAGCTATGTTGTAGAATTTTTCTAATACTATGTTATTTACTTTGTAAAGATGTTTAGACATTATTTATTCTGTTTTGTTTTAATGCTCATGTGTGACGCTGCGGTCGCAGGTTCGAATCCTGCCTCGGGCATGGATGTTTGTGATGTCCTTAGGTTAGTTAGGTTTAACTAGTTCTAAGTTCTAGGGGACTGATGACCTCAGCAGTTGAGTCCCATAGTGCTCAGAGCCATTTTTGAGCTCATGTGTGAAGTTGTTGTTTCCAAAGCTATTCTGATCTTTATGTAGGTACTTATAATTCCTGTAACACTGATGTATATGTTATTTCGATTCTTTTGTAAAGCCTGTATTACTACAAATGTTATCTGTATTGTTATGTTTTTAATGATGTATCATGTACCTTTGTTATTGTATTTTTATGTTACCAAATTGTAATTGTTACCAGTTCTTCAAATTAAGTAACATTTCACTGCACACGTTTCTGTTGGTCATAGTACATGGACAATATGTGAGAAGTAGGGACTGATAGTGTTTGCACATGTGTTAATGATTCAGCAAGGGACTGGATAACAGCATTGCTGGATCTAAGGACAATTCCAGAAACTTTGTGAGTGCACGAGTGGTGGTTTATGGACTTGCTATATTGTCCGCAAGACTCTTCGATGGTGATTGTGCACCTGCACATTTGCAACAGATGGCTGCTGGCTGTCTCTACCAGGACTACAGTGGGTCTGCATCTTTGATGGCCCACCAATCGCTACAAGGACTGCACCTCTGGTGGCCCACCAGTACCGTAATTTCTACCAGGACTACAGTGGGTCTGCTCTGTGATGACCTACCTACCAATAGTCTTCAAAACGTCGACTGACTCTGCTGTGGGTTTACTCTGTTGTGGCCCATTACCTGTCTGCATGTCGAGTCAGCACTGTCTTTCCGTTGGAAGGACAACACTACTTCTTCAAGACTGCATGGAAATCCACTACTTCTGTGTGCATTTTCTTTTACTGCTCAGACTTTGAGAAAAACTCTGCATTTTTACTGTGATGAACAATCTGGACTGTCTTTATGGACTGTGAGAAATTTTTAGCTTTTGACCAACATTGTATCAATAAGTGTGTGCATTTGATTTCTTTGTTATTGTAATTATGAAAATTTTTTTTCAAATCTGTATTGGCCACTGCCCAATCCAATATGTAAAAATTTTTTGTGGGGAGCATGGGGGCTATGTAAGTAGGCTGTTTAGGTTTTTTTATTGGTAACGCCACCTCTGTATGAAAATCACTGGCTGTGCTGTGTGCAGTCTGTGGCTGCTTTGCATTGTTGTAATACTCGCCATTGTAGTGTTGGGCAGCGGCAGCTGGATATGAACAGCGCGTAGCGTTGCGCAGTTGGAGGTGAGCCGCCAGCAGTGGTGGATGTGGGGAGAGAGATGGCGGAGTTTTGAAATTTGTCATGAACTGCTATATTTATATATGATGATATCAAGGTAAATACATTGTTTGTTCTCTATTAATATCTTTCATTTGCTAACTATCCCTATCAGTAGTTAGTGCCTTCCATAGTTTGAATCATTTAATTACCTGGCAGTAGTGGCGCTCGCTGTATTGCAGTAGCTTGAGCAGCGAAGATTTTTGTGAGGTAAGTGATTTGTGAAAGGTATAGTTTAATGTTAGTCAGGGCCATTCTTTTGTAGGGAATTTTGAAAGTCAGATTGCGTTGCGCTAACAAAATATTGTGTGTCAGTTTAAGCACAGTCATTTGTAATTGTTCAAAAGGGGACGTTTCAAACTTTGACAGAACACAGTATATACAGTTCCACACAGTAAATGGAATGACACCATTAATAAATATAGACTTCGATCAGAAATCGATAGCTAAGGTAGAATATTCAAAATTTCTAGGTGTATACATTGATGAGGGGTTGAACTGGAAAAAAAACCACACTGAAGATCTGCTGAAACGTTTGAGTTCAGCTGCTTATGCTGTTAGGGTCATTGCAAATTTTGGCGATACACATCTGAGTAAATTAGCTTACCACGCCTATTTTCATTCTCTGTTTTCGTATGGCATCATATTCTGGGGTAACTCATCATTGAGTAAAAGAGTGTTCATTGCACAAAAGCGTGTAATCAGAATAATTGCTGGAGCTCATCCAAGATCATCCTGCAGACACTTACTTAAAGAGCTAGAGATCTTCACTGTAGCCTCACAATATATATATATTCACTTATGAAATTTGTTATTAACAATCCGAACGAATTCAAAAGTAATAGCACTGTACATGGCTGCAACACTAGGAGAAAGGATGATCTTCACTACTCAAGGTTAAATCTAACTTTGGCTCAGAAAGGGGTAAATTATGCTGCCACAAAAGTCTTTGGTCACATTCCTAATCTAATCTGCCCATTTCGAGGTACAACAGCACATTCAGTGCTTCTGTTGGCTATCGGATGACTTATACCGTGAGGTCAAGGCGACAGAAAGCGTTCTCTATCGCCACGACATCACACTGACGTTTGTTTGATAGCCATCTGAAGTTTATAAGGTGCTACGATGCTTCGAAACGTACATTGGTTGCAATGTACACCTCCCTCCTTTGTCGTCTCTACTATCTACGATGGTGAAGTCTTTTCCTAAGATTAGAGATGGGTAAAATTAACAATAAACTTTTGACTTATCTCTTCTTGCACTGTTGGCTCCTGTTCTTCATGTTTAGCTTTCTGATTCTTGAAGCTGAAATTTTCACATTTTAGGTTCTCGTGGTTCAATTGATCTAAATAAATTTGAACAACGTGTGTGCAGAATTTTTATTTTTTCGATGATTTATTGCGTCATATTTTACTTTATCACACTGTCTTTTGAATTTTCACATTAACAAAGCCGAAATTACATTGTTCGTTTAAACTACAAAAATACGTCCGTTCTCATCAGAGGCTGTAATAACAGTATTCCAAAGGGTTAATAATTTTTCTTGACAAATGAATTTCTGCTAGTTTAGATTATTATTTTGTTAACGAATCCAGAAATAAACATAATAAACAGTACTATATTGCGTAACTAATAACAGAAGTTTTAAATGGGCCATATATTTTGTAATTTCAAATCTTTCTACACTCAGTTGCAGTACATATCGTTGATTGCAACGAAAACGAAGTTTTTAGCTTGAAATACAACATATCATGAACAAAATGATATGAAATTTTTCAGAAAAACAGCCGAGGCAACACTGAACTGAACAAAGTCGAAAAATATTTCTGGTATCGGCTACTTCTGTTGAGGAAAATAGTGCTAGAGGAGAATGTCCCATTACATGGTGACTAAAAACACTCTAGTCAAGACGGTGGACGGACTTTATTCTTAACTTTTCTTTTCCAAACAGACCATTCTAAAGCTGTCTTCCTTGGGAATGACGCAAATATGTTTGTTACAGCCTCAGGTCAGGAGCTGCATGACAGAAAAAAATCATGTTCTGGATAGGAATAGGTTAGCGATTGGCTAACTCAAAATTTCAGTATATCCAATTCCTAGGTGCGACGTTTTTGACTGGTAACCGAAACATGCTGGGTCGTGGGTTCGAACCCAGCCACTGATTAAATTGTGAGTGGAAATCATCAACAATGGCGGCCGACAACTTCTAACATAAGGGGTCTCCCTCGTTTTACCAATGGTCTTGTCAAAGAGGTTGGGGGAACGGACAGAGGTCTGGGGCATCCTCAAATTCTGGAAATTTCCCTTAAAAGGCGGAAGAATCAGCAATGATCGAAGGCATGAGAATGCAGGAGGCAATGGAAACCATTGCATAAAGACACATAATACAGGGGGGCAGTTATTGAACTATATGAAATAAAATCATCGTGACTTCTGAACAGTTCGTCAATAAGCAAAATTGACGCATTTGGTGGACTGAGAATCAGCATTTCGCAGTCGCGAAGTCTCTCCACCCTCAATGGGTTACTGTGTGGTGTGCAATGTCCCATCGCGGAATAATCGGTGCGATATACCTTGTTGGCACGGTGACTACCGAACGGTACGTGAAGGTTTTGGAAGATAATGTCATACCCATTATCCAGCAATAAGCCCAAAACCATTGCTGAGCTGAAAACAGCCATTCAGGAGGTCATCGACATCATCGATGTTCCGACACCTCAGCGGATAATGCAGAATTGCGCTATTCGTCTGCGCCACACCATCGCCAATGATGGGAGGCATATTGAACATATCATAACATGTCATAATCTGTAGTGACGTTTACATGTTGAATAAAGTGTGTGCACGGCTCAGTTTGTAACTAATTTACGTTTTTTTCATATAGTTAAATAATTGTCACCCTCTATGTTCCCACAGGATTATAAAAATTGATCGCTCCTATCGCAAAATATTACGGATTAGTCTCCATACTGGCCTCCGGGAAGGGGGCTGGCAAGGTGGAGGCTACCACGAGAAAAAGATACAACAATGAACGAAAGGCCAACATTCTACTAGTCGGAGTGTGGAACGTCAAAAGTCTGAATAGGATAGGGAAGCTAGAGAATCTCAATAGGAAATTGCACAGGCTCGGCCAACATATAGTGAGGGTTACCAAAATGAAACGGAAAGAAGATAAGGATATCTGGTCTGGCGAATATAGGGTAATATCTACAGCAGCAGAAAACGGTATTCTGGGAGAAGGATTCGTCATAAATAAGAAGATTGAGTGAGTTACTGTGAACAGTTCAGTTATAGGGTTGTTCTAATCAGAATCGACAGCGAACCAACGCCAGAAACAATAGTTCAGGTACGTACGTCTACGTCCTAATCAGAAGATGAAGAGATAACGAAAGGATATGATGATATTGAACGTCTAATCCAGCATGGAAAGGTCGTGGAACATCCGTTGATCGTAGGTGTTTGGAATGCTGTAGTAGTTGAAGGGATAGAAGGCAGTTACTGGAGAGTATGGGCTCAATAGTTGGAATGAAAGAGGACAGGGACTGAGTGGGTTCTGCAATAAACTGGTAACACCGAATAAACCGTTGAAAAATCACAAGAGGAGGGGCACACATGGAAAAGGCCTGGAGACACTGGAAGATTCGTGCTGGGTTACCCCTCATGGTCAGACAGAGATTTCGACATCAGATATTGGATTGTAAGGCGGACCTAGGTGCAGATACAAGCGTAGATCACAATTTAATGTTGATGAAGAGTGGACTCAAGTTTAAGAGAACGGAAGTGGAAAGAAGTGAGATAGTACTGAGGAATAATGAGGTGCGTTTGAAATTTTCTAGAGCTGTAGATACTGTGATAATGAATACCTTAATGGAAACTTAAGTTGTAGAGGAATGGACGTGTCTGAATAGGGCAATCACAGAAACTGGACAGACGAATATAGGCACAAGGAAGGTGGTTGAGAACGAACTCCGCGTTTTGTAAGAACTAGACTGCTGAAAGATGGAAGACCAAAAACATTCCGAAAAAAAGGAATACAACAATTTAATTCAGTAAGGTAAAAATCAAGATGAAATAGCTCCAAGAAAAATGCGAAGAAATCGAGAAAGAAATGGTCATAGAAAAGACTGATTCAGCTATAGGAAAGTCGGAATAACCTTCGATGAAAGCGGAAGAGCAAAGGCGTCAACATGAATAGCGCTTGAGGAGTTCCGCTGAAGGACTGAATCAGCTACAGGAAAGTCGAAATAACCTTCGGTGAAATCGTGTAGGCAAAGGCGTCAACATGAATAGTGCTTAAGGAATTCCGCTGTTAAACAGAGACGAAGGAGAGGATAGGAGAAAAACGTACACTGAAGGCCAATCGATGGTGATGTGATAGAAGAAGATACTGGAGGTTATATATGACACAGGTTATCCATTCCAAGAGTCAGAGTTTAAGAGAGATTCGTAAGACTTGCGACAATAATCGGAAGGCGTACATTGTTTTCCTTCGGAATTTCTAAAACGATTAGGGAAGTGGCAACTAAACGACTACAGAAGTTGATCGGTAGAATCTATGGGCCTGGAGATACGAGTACAACATCAGACTCTAGGAAAAATATCATAGAAACCATTCTGAAACTAGCAAGGGCAGATAAGCTCCAGAATAACCGCACAGTCAGATTAATAGCTTATGCATCCAAGTTGCTGACAAGAATAATGTGAAGAAGAACGCAAAGAAAATGGAAGATCTGTTATATGACAATCAGTTTGCCTTTAGGAAATGTAAAGGCACCAGAGAGACAGCTATGGCGTTGCACTTGATAAAAGAAGAATGATTTTAGAAAAATCGAGGAATGTTAATAGGATCCGTCGACCTAGAAAAAGAATTCGACAATGTAAACTCGTGCAAAATCTTTGAAATTCTCAAAAAAATTGTATAAACTTTGGGTAACATACAATACTAGAATATCTATATTGCTAACCGACTACCCAGGTTCATGGTCCAGATTCACAGATCTCGTTGCATATTGACTATCTAACAGCTTCCAGAACAACGAAAATTGATTTTCGACCTTTCATATAATTAGTGGCAGAGTTTAAAAATTTTCAACATTTAAGATTTAACACACTATTACAAATACTACAGCTAGAAACTGTGTAGTCTATATATCTTAAGGCAGTGTAGCTCACTACGCTCAAATACACAGACTATTTTCATATAGTATTTGATAATGAGCGCACATAGCGACTTCCAGTGAACTTTACACATAATTTCAAACCTTTACGAAACTTTTTCTCGCAGCCGCCCCCCACAAAATGATGAAATGAAAAAAAGTTTATCGCTTACTACATTTTCGCTGTTCTTGCAATAAAAACTCATCATTAGGCCTGACGTTTTAATTTAATGCTTTTTTTATTAAAGTCTCTACTTGCAACACATTTTGCATTTGACATTCACGTATACCATTGAAAGTACCTACAAAATTATATGATTGTCAGATACATAGTTCAGTAGATCCCATGTCATAAACCAAGAGATGCTTGAAAAACTACCTTTTGCTCAAAATGAAGTGCAAATTGTCCAGAGTATATTCATCCAATGTTTCATAACGAGAGCACTTAGCGACTTCCGTCAAACTTTAAACACAGTTTTCACCATTTTCTAAATTTTTTCCCGATTACATTCTTAACGTTAAATATTTAACACATTAACTCGTTTCTAAAGTAATCAGACGTTTGAAGCTTTTTTATACATGGGTGATCGAGTCTTTAAGAAATCGGGAGCTTACTAGTCTATAAAAACCATGAAGGAACAATAAGAGCGGAATATCAAGAATCAACTGGAATTAAAAAGGGAAGAAGTCTCTCGTCCCTACCTTCAGTCTCTACATCGAAGAAGTAGTGACGGAAATAAAAGAAAGATTCAGGATTGGGATTAAAATTCGGGGTGAAAGAATGTTAATAATATGATTCGCTGAAGATATTGTTATTCTAAGTGACAACTAGGAAGGTTTACAGAACGTACTAAATGGAAGATGAAAGTAACGAGAAACAGCCGAAATGAAATTAATGAGAAAGTTAACGTCAAAATTGGTGTTCACGAAGCACACGAAGTGAAGGAAACGTACTATCTTGGAAATAAAAGAACGCGTGACGGGCGAAACAAGGACAGAAAAAGTAAATTAGCACAGGGAAAGAGGGTATTCCCGGCGAAACGAAGCTTACTCGTAAGAAATATCGGCCTAAATTCGGGGAAGAAATTTCTGAAGATGTGCGTTTAGAGTACAGCATTGCACGGAAGCGAATCAGGAAGGGTGGGAAAAAAGGAACAGAAGAGAATAGAAGTGTTTGAGGTGAGGCTCTAGAGAAGGATGTTAAAATCAGGGCACTTATGAGGTAAGAAATGTGGAGGTTCTCCAGAGAATCGGTGAGAGATAAATGTGTGGGAAACATTGGCAACAAAAAAGAACAGGGTGAAAGAACATGTGTTGAGACATCAGGGAATAACCACCGTGGCACTAGATGGAGCTGCAGAGGGTAAAAACTATAGACGAAGATAGATATAGGAATACATCCAGCAAATAATTGAGAATTTTGGATGCAATTGCTACTCTGAGAAGAAAAGGTTAGCGCAGGAGAGGAGGCCACGGTGGGCCGCATGAAAAAAATAATAATATCCAGATTCTTAGACACAATTATGTTTGCTCCGACATCTAATCCTATGGCGGCACAACTACTGAAGTAGAAAAAAAGATTTTTGGACTGAAGGCAGATATGAAGATCTAACCGAACGCACATATTCAGTATCTCCCATAGAAACTGAACGGAGCTCGCTTTAAGATTAGAATATTTTCCGTAGTCAGCACCGAAGATAAAGTGCAACTTGTTTGCCGTCACACTGGGTAACTGGCTGACGAAAATGGGAAGAGGTACACAACGGACGCTTTGACCGAACATCACCAGACTGGTGCCAAAGTATCTCCATACCTATAGCATATGTTGATTAAAACGTCATCCTTAAGTGATCTCATTTCGGTATATTCAATACATAACGAAACTAGTCCTATAAATTACGGGGCGTCAATATAACTAAATGCTTAGGGTCAACAACTACGAATAATTCAAATTAGAACGATCAAATAGCTAATGTTGTGGGTAAAGAAACCAAAGATACATTTTATTGGCAGAACACTTAGAAGATGAAAACGTCCGCTAAAGAGGCTGCCTACATTACGCTTGTTCGCCCTCCTGTGGAGTATTACCCGTTACACTGGCACTACACTACACTGGCGTACACTGGCGTAAGATAGGATTGATGGAAGACATCGAGAAAGTTCAAAGAAGGGCAGGTCGTTTCGTATTATAACGAAATAAGGGAGAAGTGCCGCGGATATGTTACTAGAATTGCTGTACAATCATTTTAAAAAAAAGGCTTTTTTCGTTGCGGTAGGATCTTCTCGTGAAATTACGATCACCAACTGCCTCCTCAGAGTGTGATAATATTTTGTTGGCGCCTAGATAGTTATCGAGTAATGATTATCATAATAAAATAACAGAAATCAGAGAAAGATTTAAATGTCTGTTTTTCCCGCCCGCTGTTTGAGAGTGGAACTGTAAAGAAATAACTCGAAGGTAGCCCGATAAACCCTCTTCCAGGCACTTAATTGTGAATTGTAATCATGTAGATGGAGCTGTAGATGTAGATTATCTGTGGGAATACACTTGGGCAACGTAACATCGTTGTCACTGTGTAACTGAAGTGACATAGCTAGACAGTAGTCACAAATGAGAATTTTAGGTGCACTTTAATCTGAGCTCTCTGAAGAATCATGAAAAAAGATCCGAGAAGTGAACCTGTCTAAACTGTTGTGCTGCTGAGATTTTACAACTGCACCAAGCGAAGATATAGGTTTTCAGTTTGGATAAAAGCAACTTACAGCTGCATTTTATTGTGAAATACGAGGGTAGTTTGAAAAGTTCTCGGAATGGAATAGAAAAGAAATCACTGAAACTTTTTTTCATTTTTCAGTGTAGTCTCCTTGTAGATTAATGCACTTGGTCCAACGATGTTTCAGTTCCTTGATCCCATCTCGAAAATGAGTTTCCTCCAGGCCTGCAAAATAGTTGTCAACTTCAGCTATCAATTCTTCGGTCGAAGTGAATCTTGTGTCCACCAAGAAAATTTTCAGTTTTAGGAAGAGATGGAAGTCCGACAGAGCCATATGAGGTGAATAAGGTGGGTGTGGCAACAATTCATACCTTAAGTTTTTTAATTTTGCCTCGGCGACGGCACATGTGTGCGGGTGCGCATTGTCATGATCGGAGATGACTTTCTTCCTTGCTAAACCTGGCCTTTTTTCGCGTATTTTCTGTTACAATTTGTCGAGGAGGTTAGCATAGTATTAACCAGTAATTGTTTGCCCAGTGGGGAGATAGTCTACAAAGAGAATCCCCTTCGCTTTCCAGAAGACTGATACCATGACCCTTCCTGCCAAAGAACTTGTCTTTGCTTTCTTTGGTGGCGGAAAATCAGCATGTTTCCACTACTTTGACTGTTGTTTTGTTTCTGGGGTATAGTAGTGCAACTAAGTTTCATCTGTGGTCACAAACCGGCGCAAAAAGTCATCTTCTTTGCTCACAAAATGGGCCAAATATTGTTCCGATATGTCCATTCTCATGCGTTTTTGATCCAGCATCAAGAGTCGCGGCACCCATCTTGCAGATAATTTTTTCATTGCTAATTCTTCAGTTAAAATGTGACCCTTTCAGATGACACCTGGTAGGCGTGAGCAATTTCGCACACTTTCAGGCGGCGATCCTCCACGGCCATTTTGTGCACTTTTGCAATGATTTATGGAGTGGCGCCACATCTCGCCCGACCACTGCGCGGATCATCATGTAAGCTCTCCCAACCAAATTTAAATTCATTTGTCCACTTGGGAGAGTCCCCCAGTGTATTCTGGAAATCGGCATGTATGTCCTTTGCTTTCATATCTTTCTTAACGAAGTACTTATCACTGCTCGAATTTCGATTTTTTCCATCTTCGCAAATCACTACGCGGGAACAACAACGGAGCCACGTCACCGCCACAGATCTCTTCCAAGAGCACTGACGTGGCACTTGTTTATAGGCAACAGTCCAATGAATATCACGTGAACAACTCGTTGTGCTAGCGCTGACCTCTCGTGGTGATTCCGAGAACTTTTCAAACCATCCGTGTATATACTACAGTTGCTGAAAAACAACAGCTACGAAAAAGATAATGAAGGCAATTAGCATTTACTTGTAAATAGTGTGCAGTCTGTTGCAGAGCCTAAGAGAAACAAAATCGAGAAGAACTGAGCATTTACAATCCAGACACCGATTCGTTTCCGCAACGAAAAGAACGTGATAGCCAGAGGAGTCTTCCCAAAAGCAGTGACGTTGGTGGAGATGATACAGGTGGCCACTGCTCGACACGCCTCGTCGTACGGCCATCCTTGTCCTTGGACACTGCCACGACCAACTAAAGCCCTGTTCCCCCTGTTCCCCCTCCCCCCCCCACGGCCCCACTGAGTGGGTTGCCCGGTCCGACTTTTGTGTGTGCGATGGGATGGTGGACCCCCCTGAACCCAGTTGTGTAGCAGTTTTCACCAAGCCAAAACGCAAAACAGAAGGGAAAAGGCTGGATTGTTGGGTGGCAGTAAGGGTCAAGGCTAACAGGTGGTGGGGCGGCAGGGCGGCTGAGCCCTGGACCCAACTGCTATAAAATCGTACACCACAAAGGCGAACGTATCGGGGTAAACCAGCCCTGCAAGGGTCGTTGGCCGACTCGTTGGCCTGTGAAGGCGGCTTAACGGTATCTTTAGTCAATCGTTGGGCTCCGCTTTCTGACGTCCTACTTCGTGTCTGACAGGCGGGAGTCTGGAGTGGCACTGTGCGACTTTGCAGGCTTGGATAGCTCACTGCAGAGAACAGGCCCCATTTGGAGAGACGCGGTCACAAAGAACGCTTTACTGCGTCATGAGCTGCCTACCCTGCCCAGCTCTTCCTCTATCGAGGTTGTGGTAGGCTTCAGTCCAAACAATGGAAAGGTGCTGCTCTCCAAGCAAGTCTACTCCATGCTCTGCGCAAGACTCTCCATAACTACCACAACCTACATCTGTTTGAACCTGCTTGTTGTAGTCTACAGCTGCGCGGAATCTGTGTGTCCTTCGCAGTGTGGAAATTACTAAACATCTGACGCTGTTCACGCCACTTACACACGATACCAGGCCTGGTAACAACGCTAAACACGAACAACACTAATGCTTTTGTGATCCACACTCTCTGAAGGTGGCAAACTATTATCGCCACAGTCATCTTGTGGTGTTGCAGTTCTTCTTAATTCCGTGCTTGCTAAGAAAACTGCATGAGGAATTCCACCTTATGCAAGACATCTTTGGAGTTTTGTTTTACCCACATATGTTTCAGCACTTTTTGTGCTATCATGAGTGGGTTACTTTATTTCCTTTCAATAAAATTGTTATTACAATTAACGTTTAGAGAAAACACTCTGTACAAATGTAAAGATTTGGTACAAAATATTTAGATTCGTATCAAATGTTTTCTCTAAACGTTAATAAGAAATCATAATTTTACAGAAAGAACATAAAGTAAGCCATTGAAGACAGCACAAAAAGTGCTGAAATATGTCAGGGCGAAACAAAACTCCAAATGTGTCTTCCATAAGGCGAAATTCCTCATCTAATATTATCGCCACATCTGGATTAGAGTGTAAGAAGACTACGAGACTATCAAAGATACTTCTGCGTGTAGTTATTAACATTCGATACAAGTTATTTGTGATTTTATTGGTGTTGTGAGGGCGGACGAGAGTTACAAAATATTATTTCATCCATTTTGGTTAGAGTACATCGCAGCCATTATCGTAAATTACACTGCAGGAAATACTGCAAGCACCCACAAGCTGGTTATAGTATTTTCTACGGTGTGAGACACAAAACAGACATTGACAGTGCCATAGTATAGGATTATTGTCTATAAATTTTGCGATGTGGAGGACAGTTTTGCTGCCAACAGCTATTTAATTCATCGATGGCACTAAATTAATCTGCAGCAGGACTCCTGGCTCTGATAAGAATGGGATGCCTTGATCCAATTGTTTTTCGCTCCGCACAGAATACATCGCTTTCTATTGGAAGACAGGTATTTCGTGTGATATCGGCACACACTTCCCTCTCATATCAAGCGGTGGAATGAGACTCAAGATTGGTAACCATAATGTGTGAGTAGATTGTACTGGCCCACTAACAAACTAGTTCAGCTGTCTTTTTCAGATGTGGGCTATTAAGTGTGACAGACACAATACTCTGCTGCTGAGTATACCCATTCGAGAGCCGATACTCGGGTCAATTCACAATCGGAATTCCCGATAACCTCGTTAGATTTTATAAAATTCTTTGCTGCAATAGGCAATGACGACTAACCCAACCTAACGATAAATATTCTAATCTGTACTTACGATTTCGTTGTTATTAACGCCTGTGCAGTAAGCCTTCAGTAAGACTAATTCTACACGCAGTGGCTAGCACACTGGACTCGCATTCGGGAGGACGACGGTTCAATCTCGCGTCCGGCCATCCTGATTTAGGTTTTCCGTGATTTCCCTAAATCTCTCCAGGCAAATGCCGGGATGGTTCCTTTGAAAGGGCACGGCCGGCTTCCTTCCCCGTCCTTCCCTGATCCGATGACACCGATGACCTCGCTGTCTGGTCTCCTTCCCCAAACAACCACCAACTACGAGCTTTTCTTGGATGCTCCTGTAGTTTACTGAAATCATATTAGCCTTTTCTGTGTCTGTTATGTGACGACGAATGTTCTATGATGACATTGTGGCTAATTTATGAGGAAAATAGTCGTTGATACGAAAGGAAATCTTCTCTAACCTAAAAAAGCCCCATGTGTACGCCACATCTACTCCACTTCCATAGCAGTCGCTTTCTGATCTAATGACAAATTAAGACATAAATTTCCGTAATATGATTTTTTCCCCCTTCTAACCATAACAAATGGTGAAACTATACCTACATGTACTTGTAGCTAACATCCATACTTCGCCAGTCATCTTATGGTGTTTGGTAGAGGGTACTTGTTGTAGCACTATCGTTTTCCGTCTCCCCTGTTCCATTCACGAATTGTGTGTAGGAAGAACAACCAACGACAAACCTCCTCATAAGCTCCAGTTTCTCTGATTGTCTCGCCGGGATCATTTCGCGAGACGTTCTTTGAGATTAGTTGTTGTATCGTCCAAGGATCGCAGCGCCACACCAAAATCGCAACACACATCGATACCACAGGAATTAGTAATGTCTCTCCGCAATCGGCAACGACGAATGGGACAGGCTGAAGAAGACACGTCCCCCCTCTCAGTAGGGCAGCGTCCTAGTCAACCTAACTTAATAAACCGTCCAAAACTATACAAATGAGCGCTGTTGAGTTGGCTATGAAAAGCAGAACATCCCGCGCAGTCGGCGATTTTCTCTGAAGCCCTACGTGTTGCCACGGTTATTTCGAGAAAACTGCGGAAGTTTCGCTGGTGACCCCTTACATATCTTTCCTACAATCCCAATCTCTCACCGTGGGTCCAGGGCTCAGCCGCGCTGCCGCCCCACCACCTGTTAGCCTTGACCCTTACCTGCCACCCAATAATCCAAGTTTTTCTATTTCCATATTTTTGGAACCCTGAAGAAAGACATTCGTGGTCGTAGATTTCTTTCGGAAGAAGAGGTTCTGTAGGCAACCGCAAACTTTTCTCCGTGAAAGCATTGGCCGTTTTATCTCTCAGCGGGATAAAATGTATTGACGGTTATGGTGGTTACTTTTGAAATAATAAACTGTTTACTACTTTTTGCCCCTTCCTCGTGTTTATTGGCCTGCCCCTTACACTACCATATACATTGACTCGCCCAAGTTTTTCTATTCATCGTGATACACTGTGTGTACGTGCAGTGCAGTAAGTTTATTTACACTGAAGTCGGGATCATCTTCAAGTCTTATCAATGAGGGCACTTGTAAACGAGGATATTATCAGTGGTTGCGGAGTGTTGCGACGTCTTGAGGTGATTTCTTGGATGCTCTGCTATCGTAAGATAAAACATTTGTCCCTCTTTTAATTTCTTGTGACGCATGTAGCTTCACCTGCTTGCTCCTGTATTAGTTAAAAAGCGGGATTTTCCCTCCTTTGTTCCTCACTGGTGTCTATCGCTGTTCATGAAGTAATTCAGTTCTTCCCCTCTTCACGATTTAATGATACTGACCTTACGTGCTAGCACCTTTCGTGTTTTGATGTTGTATATTTGCTGGAGAAACTTAGAGGAGTCATATAGAAATTTTAGCATGCGGGACAAAGCTTCAAAAGTCGTTGCGTACATGTCTCCCTAATGTCCTGGATTAAATTCCAAGCCGGCCGGTGTGGCCGTGCGGTTCTAGGCGCTTCAGTCTGGAACCGCGAGACCGCTACGGCCGCAGGTTCGAATCCTGCCTCGGGCATGGATTTGTGTGATGTCCCTAGGTTAGTTAGGTTTAAGTAGTTCTAAGTTCAGGGGACTGATGACCACAGATGTTAAGTCCCATAGTGCTCAGAGCCATTTGAACCATTTTTTTAAAATTCCAAACACCTCCGCAGTCTCAGGGAATGTGGTCATGCGACACAGTTGAACGTGATGCGCCCGTCCGATGGGGACTTTTTTTAAATTTTTATTTATTTATTGGCATTTGACATTAGCCATTTAGCCACAGAAGTGAGTGACTACAGATTTCGTATACAATATGATTTATACAGCACAGGCATTAGAAATTACATTAATTCCAGGTAAACTTCATGGAAAACTTGGTACATTCACACACTCAGTACAGTCCATATATCACAACGTCTTACCGTGGAATCTTTGTGCCTGACTTACCACTGGATATCTGCTTCTTGCAGAAATCGGGCAATACTGACGTAAGTCGTTGAGGTCAGCTGCCGAAACAGATGCGTCACAGATGTATTTTGGAGAATTCCTGCTCTGTTCGAGGCCTTAAGAAACTTGCCGCGTTGTCTGTCATAGGGTGAACACCCTAGTATCACACAGCTTTAGTCTTCAATCTCAGTTGGGTGGACTTAGCAGTATGGAGATGGCTGAACTTTCATCCTATGAAGATGTGAAGGATAACAGCCGTGACCCAGCCGAATGCGCGCTATAGTAGTGGTATGAATTCTGGATAACATGATTTGCGAGAACTAGGTTTTTCGCGGAATGTCATCCTTTGGACTGTTGTAAGAACTCCCTCGTCTTCACCATTCTTGATGGACGTTTTTCTTTGGACTAGTAACAAAATCTGTATGTGGAACATAAGTCCAGTAAGATTGGTCATCAATCACACGCTGTTTCGCCAGGTGGTCCGCCATCTCGTTACCTGAGATACCAACTGGACACGTTCATGTCGACTTTCACACTGACAGATTAGCTTAAGTACATCGAGTACATGGCGGTTACTGCTCGACTCCCACTGCTTGTCTTCCAGGGGTACCAGTGTACGCCTCCAATTCTTGACAATAAGGATGTCGTCGAACCGATTTGCTGCATATTGAAGGTCTTCCTTAACTGCAAGAACTTCAGCAGTGAAGATGCTGGCTTCCGTTGGTAGCTTAACCATAGCCAAAGAGCGTGGATCTCCGCAGAAGAAAGCAAAGCCGGTGCCCTCTCTTGTTTTGAAGCCGTCAATGAATATTTTGACCGATGAGGGCCACATTGATGCAATCAGTTGGGAATCGTCAGCAGACGTAGTGGAAGTTCGATCCGATCCTCTGGGCCGATAAAAGATTGTGGGACGGTAGTTCAGTACTTCGTATTCCGAGCTAAAATAAGGAGACAGAGATTCTTTTAGGACGAGCGGTATCACACATCTTTCCTTCCTGAAACTTTGAACTAGGAGAGGTACCGTCCTCATCCGAATCCTATCAACGTATCCACTGTCCTCAATGAAGCAGTTAAGAGTTTGGCGAAGAGGATGAACTGTTTGCGCTGCCCTACTAAAGATGAATTTGTGAGTCCAGGATTGAAGGGGCATCTCCGTTACCTCCACCAAAAGCGCATTTACAGGTGAAGAATTCATCGCAACAAGACAGATGCATATGGCACGGTGCTCTGGAGTACCGATCTTCCTTAGTACAGGTACCGAGGCATTGCCATATAACGCTCATTCATAATCCAGTATATACCGAATCATGCCACGATGAAGAGTGAGTAGGACTGTAACATCAACTTCCCATCATAAGCGAGACACTGATCGTAGGATATTAACTGGTCGAATGACCTTGGAAATCAAATATTCTACATGGCTTGCCCACCTCAGTTTGCTGACGACAAAGAGTCCTAGCCATTTGACTGAGGTCCTTGCTGAAATGGTAAGAGGTCCTAATATATCCAGCATGTTGTTATCGTCCATCTCTGCCGTGTAAAGACAACAGCCGAAGATTTGGTATCTTCCAGATTCAGTCCATTTCTGCACATCCAAGAGTACAGCACATACGCCACTTAATCCATCCACCTTAGTGTCATCCTCAAGCTGAGAGAAACGTTTACATGCAGATGTCATCGTCGTACATCAGGATTTTTATTGAAGGACCAAGGGGTGACGAATACACTGCATAAAGAATAGGATTCAAGATGGAGAGCCTTAAGGCAGTCGTCTGCAGACCAGGCGTGGTCCATGCAAAGTATTGTCCTGTTGTCTGACAGATTACACGTTGCCGTAGGAGAGAGGTAATGAGGTCTGGCACACCCACTGACTGGAGCTTCTGTATCAGGACGTTCACGTCCACACTGTCATACACATAGAAACTATCTTCATCGGCGGTTAAGAGACTTAGGCTGTCTATGGTGCCTCTTCACTTTCGAAACCCGTATTGAGAGCGGGACAGAATAGAGTTCCTCTCAAACCACCATTCCAAACGGCACTTCGTGATCTTTTCTAATGTTTTAAACACACAAGAAGAAAGAGCGATGGGACGGCATGAACTGCCCAAACCAGGGTCTCTGCCGGACTTGAGTATGAGAACAATTACTTAAGTGCGCCAAACATCTGGGAAGTTGCCTAGTTCCCATAATTGATTGTAGATTTCGAGCAACATGTGTAAGGCTTCGTCAGGCAGACCGTCCAGCATTTTGTAGTGCATGTTGCTATACCCTGAAGCAGCATTGCTGGTACCTTTTAAGGCGTTCCGCTGTTCTGAGAATTGAAATGGATTCAGTAAGGATTGCATCGATCCCAGGGACAAAGAAGATGCAGCATCCGAGGTTTGCAGTGATTCAGGGAAGACTGATGGGGGCGCGACGATTTGTGCAAAGTCATCCATCCACACAACCTTTACTCAACGGGGACCTGTTTCGGAATATGCGTACCGACGTCAACTCAGTTTCTCTGTCGAGTGTCTCACAAAACTGTTTCCAAATTTCTTCCGGTGCTTCGAACAAAGTTTGCTGGCGGCGGTCACCCGTTTGTATTTGAGAAAATTCGCCCAGATGCGTTCTCTTTTACAGCTTTCGTTTAGTGACTTGTCTTGAGCAGTCCTGATTCCACCATGGAACTGAAAGACCTTTCGGCCTCTGGATCGGTTTGACTTGGCATTTGGAAAATACGGCAGCCTGGTTTATTAGGGAAATGAATAGATTGTAACGTTAGTCTGGAGGCACTTACAATAAACATGCGTGAGGGTGTTCCTTGATATATACGTCTCCCACTCTGCTTTGCGTATGTTCCTTTTTGATGGTGGCATGTGTTGATCCTGATCACTCTCATTTATCGTAATTATTCGAATAGCAAAATGGTAAGACCTCAGCGGGTAGGGACACACCTCCCACTTAAATTCTTGGACGATATTCGAAGAACACAGGGTGACCTGCCAGGGTGGCCGAGAGCGCTAACGCGCTGCTTCCTGGACTCGGGTGGGCGCACCGGCCCTGAATCGAATCCGCCCGGCGGATTAACGACGACGGCCGGGGTGCCGGCCAGCCTGGATGTGGTTTTTAGGCGGTTTTCCACCTCCCGATAGGTGAATACCGGGCTGGTCCCCACCTCCCGCCTCAGTGACACGACTCGCAGACATCTGAAACACATTCACACTATTTCACGATTTACACTAGACGCAGACAGCTGGGGTACACTACTTCTGTCCCGGGGGTATGGGGTGGCGGCAGGAAGGGCAGCAGGCCACCCCTTACATTAACCATGCCAATTCCGTACTTAACCCTGCTGACCCTGCACACAATGTGGGATAAAGGCAGTAGCAAAAGAAAGAAAAGAAAAGAAAGAATTCGAAGAACGCAGGGAGATGTCTTGCAGACGAGTGTCTTCCAGGTGCAGGGTGAAAATTGGGCAACCATTGTTCAGAATAAATGAAAACAGCTGCTCCATATCTGTCGTTGATCTCGCATCCTCAGGTCGTATGGTGCACACTGAAGTTTTCACAATACAGGAAATGGTGGTCGAGATGATTAACCAGTGTATGCCACTCATCAATTTCGATTTTGGTTCTTGGAGGGGAGGTCTAAAGACTTGAAGCCATTACGTACTGCCACAGCCTGAAAGCTTCTTATGTGTGTGTGTGGTCGACGTATTTAACAGAAGCAAGGACTATGGAGCTAACCAGTAGTGCAACCCCGCCTTTTCCATTCGTGTCTGTCTTCACGAAATCTGTGGAGGCCTTATGGCGAGAACAATGAATGTAGTTTGAACCAAGTTTCTGAGATAGCTGCAATGTGCATATCTTGTGAAAGTAATTCTGTGCAGGTTTTCTCTGTTGGAAAAGACCGACCTGGCTTTTCATTGAAGAACTTTAATCGCAATTTTGCTGAATCAGAGTTTCTTATAACACCTGGCGTATGGCTGCGGAATTGACTGGTCCTTGAGGTGGCGTTTGGATTTCGTGAATGACCTGCGTGATAAGATCATGAAGTTTGTCTTGCAAATTTAAGTGACCCCGGAGCGGACAGTCTTCCTGTTTCCATCTCAGGAGCAGGACTTCCGTTACAAGAGCTGTTCAGCGAAGTGGCGTGGCGGTGGGTACCTGTGCGGCTGAGCCGGCAGGGCTGGGAAGGCTCTCTCTTCCGCAGCGACATAACGCCTATCTGAGAGACCCATCTCGACTTCCACGAAACTGACGCCTTCTCTAATAGCGACTTCCTTAACGTACCTCCGGCGCGTGTACTCGGGGAAATCCCGGTTTGCCTCTTCGCGCGCCTGGTTGCAATGTGCACTAGAGATGGGTCGAACTCGTTCATTCCCGTGAAGTACTTCATTCATTTCACTCTTTGCCGTGAAGCGTTCAAATGAAGTAGTTCATTCATGAAGTACGGAAGCCTGGCGAAGTTGCCCAGTTCGCCGTTCAGCCGCGGCTACGCTCGCTTCGCCTCGCTCGTACAATAAAGCTTCGTAATACTTCATATTTTTACCAACAGATGGCCGAACTATGCAGTAACGTGCACGCAACGTTTTGCATCTTACAGCGTCTGAGTTAATTTAAATACAGGATGGTCGAAGGGGACAAAGGAAAGATAAACAGAGAAGCCTGTCACATATAAAGAAGGTATTACGTTTAATCCTGCTCGACATTTTCTCATGAAGCGCCAAAAAGAGTCTTCATCTGCCAAGTGAAACCTTATTTGTTGTATTTATGGACTGAAAACTAGGGCTACCAACGAAATGCAGTCCAAGTTCATGTTCCTTTTAAAATTTAATCCAAAATGGAATGAGAGTATGTTTACCACTGTCACAAAGTCTATATACCTACGTTACGTAATTATTCAGAAGTTTTCCTGTATATTTTAATTTTGTTGAGAAAAATAACCCTCTAAATTCAAAACGTAAACTGTCACCTGTAGTCATTGGTACGATTTCAGGTAAAATCCCTCTTTATTTTATTCGAAAGCAGTTTTTGTGTCTATTCACGCTTATACAATGGCTAGCAACACGCGATCGCGTAAAAGTAGTGAAATTTGGGGTTTCTTCGCCGATTTAGGTTATGTGAAAGCAAAGTGCAACTGTTGTTCTAAGTGTATTTCACCGCGCGATTCGTCGACAGGCAGTACAGGGAGTATTGAAGTGACGTAGCGCCAATGTAGTGGGAGACGGAGAGGGGAAGAGAGTGAGCGAACGAACTAGAAAAAAAGTGTGGAGTGTACTATCTGTGGAGTGTTTGAAGTACCAGTTCATTGAAATTGAGTGGTTAGTTCACACTTCACTGGAGTGAAGCGTTCATTTAAACGACTCATTCACGAGCTCCCCATCACTAATGTGCACACTGTGGCTGAGAGAGCGGCAGTCGGGTCACGCATGATTTCCACCACATTTGGCGCGTCTTATGGCAGAGCGGCAGTGGCTGCGTATGTGATTGAATATGAGACAGTTTAAACACTGCCACACACAAGGGACATATACAAGCTGTTCATTTTAGCTGAAGACATTCAAACATATCGAAAATTACGCATCGAATCAAAAACAGTTATAATTCCAATTTGCTTGTCTTGGAGTGGGACAACCAAAGATACCTCAGTCGACCCCGCTACCCCACCGCGTGCGTGGGTGGCAGGGGCAACTGTGAAATCTTCAATGGGAACCCCCGTTTTTTATTGCTGATTGCGGTTCTACATACTTTTTGTCTGAAGTATTTTCTTCGTTTTGCGGCAGATGGCGCTGTAATCGGGGGAATAGAAATGGGTATGCAATGGTAATTGTCGTATTCACACAGTTTTCTGTTATCAGTACACGATCAAGAACACATTCAGTGCCTACAGTTTTGTTTTTACGAATCTCCTTTTGCACAGGCCTCCACTTTCAAATAATTATTATTCACAGTACACTAGGTAATGGGACTGTACAGATGGAAGGGGACACATAACAATAGTACATTCTCCTTTCACTGTTTTCACCCAATTCTTCTCTACAGATAGTACATTAACTTTATCTTGCAGTTCGTGACTGATGTATGAAATTCTTTACAAGTACTCATTGTGACTGGCTGCACTGATCTTGATGCTTTCCTGCCGTAGCACTGTCCCCTACGTGTTCTTTCTGCTGGTCCCATTCTGGATAGTCCTATAACTGAAGATAGGTTGAACAGGTGGGAAAAATGACTCGTACGGCATTTGAATCAAGCAGTGGTTTTCAAGGTGGAGCAGTTATGGTTTTTCCCTTATGTGGCTGAAACTTCCTAGATAAAGTAGCCAGCCTTGGAATGCTTATGATAATCCAGAAAAATGATTAGTGGCGTACATTAATTATAATATATTCAAGCCAAGTGATCCGGCAAATAATTCCTGGGCTTGCGCCAAAGGGTGGTTTGGTTTCGGGTTCCGCTGAATAGGTCAGGTGTCCACTATACGCAGGAGGCGGCTACACGGGTAGCAGGGGCTGAGTGGCGTGGACTGGGCGGTTTTTTTAGGTTAGAGGGTCTCGGTAAAACACAAGAAGGGCTTCAGTCACAAAGGATGCACGCTGAACACAGGAAGAACGTAGATACAGGAACCATTGGTATAACAGTTGAAATTGTCGCAGCTGTGTTGGGAAAGTACCAGAGCTCCAAGCGCTAATAGAAAGCACTGATGCTCAAATCGTTATAGGCAATGAAAGCTGGCTAAAGCCGGATATAAACTCAGCCGAAATTTTTGCGAAGAACCTAACGGTGTTCCGAAAGGATAGGCTAACCACGGTTGGCGTAGGCGTGTTTGTTACTGTTAGAAGTAGTTTAACTTGTCGCGAAATTGAAGTAGATACTTTCTATGAGTTAGTATGGGCAGAGGTCATTGTTGGCAACCGGAATAAAATAATAATTGGATCCTTTTACCGACCTTCCAATTCAGATGATACAGTTGCTGAAAGGTTCAAAGAAAACTTGAGTTTGATTTCAAACACGTACCCGAATCATACGATAATAGTTGGTGGTGACTTTAATTTACCCTCGATATGTTGGCGAAAATACATGTTTAATTCCTGAGGTACGCATAAAATATCATCCGAAATTATGCTAAACGCATTCTCTGAAAATTATTTCGAGCAGTTAGTTCATGAGCCCAGGCGAATAGTAAACGGTTGTGAAAACACACTTGACCTCTGTGCAACAAATAATTCTGAGTTAGTAACGAGCATCAAAACCGATTGAGAGATTGGTGAACACAGGCCTGTCGTAGCAAGATTGAATATTGTAATCCCAAAATCCTCGAAAAATAAGCGAAAAATATACCTATTCAAAAAAGCAGATATAAATTCACTTGACGCCCTCCTGAGAGACAATCTCCACTCATTCCAAATTAATAATATAAGTGTAGACCAGATGTGGCTTAAATTCAAAGAAATAGTATCGGCAGCAATTGAGAGATTTATACCAAATTAACAAACGAGAGAGCTGATCCTCCTTGGTACACAAAATGGGTTAGAACACTGTTGCAGAAACAACGAAACAAACATGCCAAATTTAAACAAACACAAAATCCCCAAGATTGGCGATCTTTTATAGAAGCTCGAATTTTAGCGCGGACTTCAATGCGAGATGCCTATAACAGTTTCCACAATGAAACGTCATCTCGAAACCTGGCAGAAAATCCAAAGAGATTCTGGTCGTATGTGAAGGATGTTAGCGGCAAGAAACAATCAATGCCTTCTCTGCACAATAGCCATGGAGATACTATCGAAGACAGTGCTGCCAAAGCAGATTTACTAAACACAGCCTTCCGAAATGGCTTCACAAAAGAAGATGAAGTAAATATTCCAGAATTCGAATCGAGACCAGCTTCCAACATAAGTCACGTAGAAGTAAACATTCTCGGAGTAGTGAACCAACTTAAATCACTTAATAAAAGCAAGTCTGCTGGTCCAGACTGTATACCAATTAGATTCCTTTTGGAGTATGCTGATGCTTTAGCTCCATACTTAGCAATCATATACAACCGTTCGCTCGACGAAAGATCCGTACCCAAAGACTGGAAACTTGCACAGGTCATACCAATATTCAAGAAAGGTAGTAGGAGTAATCCACTAAATTACAGGCCCATATCGTTAACGTCGATATGCAGCAGGATTTTAGAACATATATTGTGTTCGAGCGTAATGAATTACCTCGAAGAAAACGGTCTACTGACACACAGTCAACATGGATTTAGAAAGCATCGTTCCTGTGAAACACAACTAGCTCTTTATTCACTTGACAAGGAATTTCAGATCGATTCCGTATTTCTGGATTTCCGGAAGGCTTTTGACACTGTACCACACAAGTGGCTCGTAGTGAAATTGCGTGCTTATGGACTATCGTCTCAGTTATGTGACTGGATTTGTGATTTTCTGTCAGAGAGGTCACAGTTCGCTGTAATTGACAGAAAGTCATCGAGTAAAACAGAAGTGATTTCTGGCGTTCCCCAAGGTAGTGTTATAGGCCCTTCGCTGTTCGTTATCTATATAAACGATTTTGGAAACCATCTGAACAGCCGTCTTCGGTTGTTTGCAGATAACGCTATCGTTTATCGACTAACAAAGTCATCAGAAGACCAGAAAAAACTGCAAAGCGATTTAGAAAAGATATCTGAATGGTGCGAAAAGTGGCAATTGACCCTAAATAACGAAAAGTGTGAGGTCATCCACATGAGTGCTAAAAGGAACACGTTAAACTTCGGTTACACGATAAATCAGTCTAATCTAAAAGCCGTAAATTCAACTAAATACCTAGGTATTACAATTACGAACAATTTAAATTGGAAGGAACACACAGAAAATGTAGTGGGGAAGGCTAATCAGGCTAATCAAAGACTGCGTTTCATTGACAGGACACTTAGAAAATGTAACAGACTTACTAAGGAGAAGACTGCCTACACTACGCCTGTCCGTCCTCTTTCAGATACTGTTGCGCGGTGTAGGATCCTTACCAGATAGGACTGACTGAGTACATCGAAAAAGTTCAAAGAAAGGCAGCACGTTTTGTATTATCACGAAATATGGGAGAGAGTGTCACAGAAATGATACAGGATTTGGGCTGGACATCATTAAAAGAAAGGCGTTGTTCGTTGCGACGGAATCTTCTCACGAAATTCCAATCACCAACTTTCTCCTCCGAATGCGAAAATATTTTGTTGACACCGACTTACATAGGGGGGAACGATCACCAAGATAAAATAAGGGAAATCAGAGTTCGTACGGAAAGATATAGGTGTTCATTCTTTCCGCGCGCAATATGAGACTGGAATAATAGAGAATTGTGAAGGTGGTTCGATGAACCCTCTGCCAGGCACTTAAATGTGATTTGCAGAGTATCCATGTAGATGTAGATGTAATATACCCAGATCTACAACATACATTACTAAGTTACATTAAAAAAGAAACTTGTCACTGAATATCCGGCTGTAAAATATCAACACGAATCCTTTACAGCAGAATGGAAAAACTGTTGGAATCTGACGTCGGGGAAGATCAGTTTGGATTCTGGAGCAATACAGAAACACGCGAGGCGATACCGAGCCTACGAAATCTCATAGAAGATAGGTTAAGGAAAGGTAAAACTACGTTAATATATTTAGAGAAAGCTTTTCACAATGTTGATTGGAACAATCTCTTTCAAATTCTAAAGTGGCAGGGGTGAAATGTCGGGAGCGAAATGATATTTACAAACTGTACAGAAACGAGATGACAGTTTCAAGAGTCGAGGGGCATGAAAGGGAAGTAGTGGTTGAGAAGGGAGTGAGACAGGGCTGCAGCCTATCCCCGATGTTATTCAATCTGTATATTGAGCAAGCAGTAAAGGAAACAAAAGAAAAATTCGGAGCAGGTATTAAAATCCATAGAGAAGAAATAAAAAATCATAGGTTCGCCGACGACATTGTAATTCTGTCAGAGACAGCAAAGGACTTGGAAGAGCAGTTGAACGGAATGGACAGTGTCTTGAAAGGACGATATAAGATGAATAACAAAAACAAAACGAGGATAATGGAATGTAGTCGAATTAAGTCGGGTGATGCTGCGGGAATTAGATTAGGAAATGAGGCACTTAAAGTAGTAAAGGAGTTCTGCTATTTGGGGAGCAAGATAGCTGATGAGGGTCGAAGTAGAAAGGATATAAAATGTAGACTGGCAATGGCAAGGAAAGCGTTTCTGAAGAAGAGAAGTTTGTTAACATCGAGTATAGATTTAAGTGTCAGGAAGGTTGGTTGGTTTGGGGAAGGAGACCAGACAGCAAGGTCATCGGTCCCATCGGATTAGGGAAGGACGGGGAAGGAAGTCGGGCGTGCCTTTTGAAAGGAACCATCCTGGCATTTGCCTGGAGCGATTTAGGGAAATCACGGAAAACCTAAATCTGGATGGCCGGACGCGGGATTGAACCGTCGTCCTCCCGAATGGTTCAAAATGATGGTTCAAATGGCTCTGAGCACTATGGGACTCAACTGCTGTGGTCATAAGTCCCCTAGAACTTAGAACTACTTAAACCTAACTAACCTAAGGACAGCACACAACACCCAGCCATCACGAGGCAGAGAAAATCCCTGACCCCGCCGGGAACCGAACCCGGGAACCCGGGCGTGGGAAGCGAGAACGCTACCGCACGACCACGAGATGCGGGCGGTCCTCCCGAATGCGAGTCCAGTGTCTAACCACTGCGCCACCTCGCTCGGTTGTGGAAGTCGTTTCTGAAAGTATTTTTATGGTGTGTAGCCATGTATGGAAGTGAAACATGGGCTATAAATAGTTTGGACAAGAAGAGAATATAACCTTTCGAAATGTGGTGCTACAGAAGAATGCTGAAGATTAGATGGGTAGATCACATAATTAGTGAGGAGGTACTGAAAAGAACTGGGGAGAAGAGAAATTTTTGGTACAACCTGACTAAAAGAAGGGATCGATTGGAAGGACATATTCTGAAGCATCAAGGGATCACCAATTTAGTACTGCACGGAAGTGTGGGTAAAAATCGTAGAGGGAGACCAAAGGTTGAATACAGTAAATAGATTCAGAGGGATGTAGGTTGCAGTAGTTACTCGGAGATGAAGAGGATTGCACATGATAGAGTAGCATGGAGAGCTGCATCAAACCAGTCTCTGGACTGAAGACCACAACAACAACAATTAGTAACTGCGAGAACCCGCCCTGGCATTGAGTGTAGGCCTTTCTTTCTCATTACATTGTCCTTAGGAAACTTGAACACATGAACCTTGTTTCATGCAGTGTTATCTCCATTAGCTTTTGGTGCACAACAATTCATAATGAAGGTGAAACAGCATAAATGTGTATTATGTTGCGTTAAACTCACGCAAAAACTACTTAGTAACATACAATTGATTTATGTGTACTTATATAATAATCTCAAAATAATCACATAGCGCAGCGAGTTTTTGTGCATAACATGTTATAGATACAAGACAGCTGTTGACTTTCGTCGCTTCTCACTGATGTCAAAAGTTCGAATTCTTGCAGTTTGGACTTTCCATCGAGGGATGGTGTTGATCAGATTTGTGTTCGACCCAGAAACAGAAGATGTATCTTCGTGTCACCTTCCGCTGTTTCAAAACAGTGTTGTTTCAGTTCACTCATGCTCTGAACAGAACAACTGTATCGTAACAGTGGTGTTTTATTCTGCTCGCTCTCTGGCAAGATTCGGGCTCGGCTCAAGGTACTGGAACACATTAACAGTTGCAAGAGTGTCGAACTGGAAGTCTTATTGACATACTTCAGCATGCATCTTAAGATTACCGAAAATAAAGCTTCGTTTCTAAGTTACTGTCATACTCCGAAATGACATAATATCTGCTTTATAAACACTAATAAGCTATAAGATAACGCGTATTATTTCCATGAAAAAATAGTAAAACCGTGAAAAATTTCCAGTTAAATTAAGCACCTCTTATATTACAGGCTTACGTGCTTATGTACAGTGGCGTCAAATCGAAAGACTTGCACCTGGCGCACGGTCTACCCGACGGGAGGCCCTCGTCACACGACATTTCATTTCATTTCATGTTAAAAACACAAGTACATCTAAAATCTCTGATAAATAACAACGTAAGGCCTAGAAAGCAGGTTTTATACTAACAAGGGGAGAGCAAAGATGAAATCTCGGTTTAAGGGTGGGATTTATTTCCATTATTTCTTGAGAGACAAAACAAAACAATCATGTCATTGGCACATTTCTGCCAAGGTACTCATTTTGAAGAAAAAAATTTTAAAGACTGAAATATATGTGGACCTGGTGTAAGGACAAGAGTAGGAACGAAATAACAAATTGTGGCAATGGTGTAGCTGTCACGGCGTGTGGCTAGTACGTTCGATGAGTAGTGTAATATGGTCTCCCTGTGGAAAAAAAAGAGTCTCTCCTATTTTGTTATTTCTCGGAATTACAGGATGTAATTTGTTTTCCTGTACTAAATGTGTCTATTAACCACAATGATTCCTTTGGTGTGTATGAAAATCAGCGTTTATGATCCCTCATTGTAAAATGGATGTGAACCATTCTGAATTCCTGCCTGAATGTGGAAATTGCGCTACCTATTATTTTTGCAGTTTGCTCTCATTCAGTGTCCTTTCTTGTTTCTTCAGCAACAGCATTATGAGGTTCGGTGTGGGATTGTCTTATGTAGATACATCCAGAGGAAGTTAAATGTAACTTGTGCTTGTCAGTGTTTTTTAAAAGTATGCGGCGTATGTATCTTACAGTTTAATACATAGGCCTATACGAATACAACCTGTTTCATTGTTTCAAAACAGTATTTACAGACTTTAGAGTGTACTGCTTCCTTTGTTAGAAACAGTCAGATGTTTTAGTTTATCCATCTCTACTTTAGACACAGTTAGCTATCACAAAGAACGTTTGTTTTTTGTTTTAGGGCGCAAGAACAACGAGGGTCATACGCGCCCATGTCAGAACTGTAGAACATGAAGACAGAGACAGGAGTTAAAAAGGGCTACACGTCAATCCCAATCGACGGAAGAGAAGAGAGCTAAAAACAGAGACGTGGAGAAAGGTCTATAAAATACGCCATAGAGAGACGGAGGTCCAGAACTAAAAATTGCTTGGCTTCCGCCATATTGCTTCGACGGATAACAAGTATAACGCTGTCGACAGCCCGCGACTCGTTCGTTAAATCGGCCGATAACTCAGACGGCAAACACAAAGGAGAACGTTAGCGGTCAAAACAAGGGCATTCCGTCAGGAAATGGCGGACAGTCAAAAGTTGATCACAGTTTGCACAAAGTGGTGGGGTAGCACCACTTAACAAAGGGCGGTTTCTAAAAAGACGGTGCCCCTATGTAACCTAGCTAAAATGATCTCGCTGCGAGAGGGCCGAGAGGAAGTCGTCCAAGACGCTGGGAGAGGTTTAATAACCCGGAGCTCGTTCTCATGAAGGGTGTACCAGTTGCGAAGCCGAAGTGACACCGCCTGCTGACGGACGGCAACACAGAGATCGTCGGCGGGAATGACAGATCTAGCAGGCTAAGGTACGAGGACTGCAGCCTTGGCAGCAGCGTCAGCTGCCTGGTTTCCTGTCAGACCGACGTGACCAGGATCCCACATAAACATCGCAGCGGCTCCACCAAGAGTGAGCAAGTGACAGTTTTGCTGGACCCGTTGCACTAAGGAATGGACGGTGCACAGCACACAGAAGCTTTGAAGGGCTCTGAGAGAGTGAGCAGATGTTGTTGTTGTGGTCTTCAGTCCTGAGACTGGTTTGATGCAGCTCTCCATGCTGCTCTATCCTGTGCAAGCTTCTTCATCTCCCAGTACCTACTGCAGCCTACATCCTTCTGAATGTGCTTAGTGTATTCATCTTTTGGTCTCCCTCCACGATTTTTACCCTCCACGCTGCCCTCCAGTACTAAATTGGTGATCCCTTGATGCCTTAGAACATGTCCTACCAACCGATCCCTTCTTCTAGTCAAGCTGTGCCACAAACTTCTCTTCTCCACAATCCTATTAAATACTTCCTCATTAGTTATGTGATCTACCCATCTAATCTTCAGCATTCTTCTGTAGCATCACATTTCGAAAGCTTCTATTCTCTTCTTGTCTAAACTATCTATCGTCCATGTTTCACTTCCATACATGGCTACACTCCATACAAATACTTTCAGAAACGACTTCCTGACGCTTAAATCAATACTCTATGTTAACAAATTTCTCTTCTTTAGAAACGCTTTCCTTGCTATTGCCAGTGTACATTTTATATCCTCTCTACTTCGACCATCATCAGTTATTTTGCTCCCCAAATAGCAAAACGCCTTTACTACTTTAACTGTGTCATTTCCAAATCTAGTTCCCTCAGCATCACCCGATTTAATTCGACTACATTCCATTATCCTCGTTTTGCTTTTGTTGATGTTCATCTTATACCCTCCTTTCAAGACACTGCCCGTTCCGTTCAACTGCTCTTCCAACTCCTTTGCTGTTTCTGACAGAATTACAATGTCATCGGCGAACCTCAAAGTTTTTATTTCTTCTCCATGGATTTTAATACCTGTTCCGAACTTTTCTTTTGTTTCCTTTACTGCTTGCTCAATATACAGATTGAATGGCATCGGGGAGAGGCTACAACCCTGTCTCACTCCCTTCCCAACCACTGCTTCCCTTTCATGTCCCTCGACTTTTATAACTGCCATCTGGTTTCTGTACAAATTGTAAATAGCCTTTCGCTCCCTGTATTTTACCCGTGCCACCTTCAGAATTTGAAAAACCTTAGCCTTTCGCTCCCTGTATTTTACCCGTGCCACCTTCAGAATTTGAAAAACCTGTGTCGCGGATATACCGCGTTGCCTGATACGGGGCGAAGAGCCCTGCCATAAATATTGAGCCGATACCGAGAAACGGCGGCGAGAATGACGAAGGCACACCCAACACCACGCTCAGTCCGTCAGTCATCAGTGTACACAAAGGTACTATCGCGAAGTTCAATTCGAAGGTCGTGAAACTGAAGGCGATAGAGCGAGGCTGGAGTTTTGTCTTTAGGAAGCGAATGAAGGTCAAGGTGAACACGGGCCGCTGCACGAAGCCAATGTGATGGCGGGTTCAAATGGTTGGTTCAAATGGCTCTGAGCACTATGGGACTTAACATCTGAGGTCATCACTCCCCTAGAACTTAGAAATACTTAAACCTAACTAACCTAAGGACATCCCACACACCCATGCCCGAGGCAGGATTCGAACCTACGACCGTAGCGGTCGCGCGGTTCCAGACTGAAGCCCCTAGAACCGCTCGGCCACACCGGCCGGCTGTGGCGGGTTAACATCCACTGGGAAAGTTACAGGTAGCATGAAGTTAAGCTGCTGGAGCAACAGCCAAAAAGCGAACTCCAGGAGGTAACAGAAGAGGGACGCGCTCCATACTGGCCATCAAACGAGTTACCGAAGAAGGAGGCATAGAATGGGTGGCCACGCATGGCAGACAAACGGCATGCATACCTGCTGAGGATTAAGTCACGGCCTTAGGACATCTACATCTACATCCATCTACATCTACATGGATACTCTGCAAATCACATTTAAGTGCCTGGCAGAGGGTTCATCGAACCAACTTCACATTTCTCTATTATCCCACCTTTATCTTTCCGTACGAGCTCTGATTTCCCTTACTTTATCTTGGTGATCGTTCCTCCCTATGTAGGTCGGTGTCAACAAAATATTTTCGCATTCGGAGGAGAAAGTTGGTGATTAGAATTTCGTGAGAAGATTCCGTCGCAACGAACAACGCCTTTCTTTTAATGATGTCCAGCCCAAATCCTGTATCATTTCTGTGACACTCTCTCCCATATTTCGCGATAATACAAAACGTACTGCCTCTCTTTGAACTTTTTCGATGTACTCCGTCAGTCGTATCTGGTAAGGATCCCACACCGCGCAGCAGTATTCTATAAGAGGACGGGCAATTGTAGTGTAGGCAGTCTCCTTAGTAGGTCTGTTACATTTTCTAAATGTCCTGCCAATAAAACGCAGTCTTTGGTTAGCCTTCCCCACAATATTTTCTATATGTTCCTTCCAATATAAATTGTTCGTAATTGTAATACCTAGGTATTTAGTTGAATTTACGGCTTTCAGATTAGACTGATTTATCGTGTAACCGAAGTTTAACGTGTTCCTTTTAGCACTCATGTCGATGACCTCACACTTTTCGTTATTTAGGGTCAAATGCCACTTTTCGCACCATTCAGATAACTTTTCTAAATCGCTTTGCTGTTTTTTCTGGTCTTCTGATGACTTTGTTAGTCGATAAACGACAGCGTTATCTGCAAACAACCGAAGACGGCTGTTCAGATTGTTTCCAAAATCGTTTATATAGATAACGAACAGCGAAGGGCCTATAACACTACCTTGGGGAACGCCAGAAATCACTTCTGTTTTACTCGATGACTTTCTGTCAATTACAGCGAACTGTGACCTCTCTGACACGAAATCACAAATCCAGTCACATAACTGAGACGATATTTCATAAGCACGCAATTTCACTACGAGCCGCTTGTGTGGTACAGTGTCAAAAGCCTCCCGGAAATCCAGAAATACGGAATCGATCCGAAATGCCTTGTCAATAGCACTCAACGCTTCATGTGTGTAAAGAGCTAGTTGTGTTTCACAGGAACGATGTTTTCTAAACCCATGTTGACTGTGTGTCAATAGACCGTTTTCTGCGAGGTACTTCATAATGTTCGGAGACAGTGTATGTTCTAAAATCCTGCTGCATATCGACGTTAATGATATGGGTTTGTAATTTAGTGGAATACTCCTACTACCTTTCTTGGTAGTGGTGGTAGTTCAGCAGCTTCAGCATATAGACTCTCAAACTGGTTAGTGTATAGGCGCCAGTGACCAAACAGATGCCACGATGGTGGATAGTATTGAGACGGCGTAAGCGGGACGGACCAGCAGATGCATAAACGAAACACCCATAGTCAAGTTTCGAAAGGACAAGGAACCGGTACAAACGGAGGAGGGTGGTTCGATATGCTCTCCAGGAAGTACCATTGAGGACACGCAAGACATTGAGGGAGCTCATACAGCGGGCAGCCAGGTAAGAAACGTGGCAAGACCAAGAAAGTTTCCTATCGAGTATGAGCCCCAGCAATTTCGTAGTTTCAATCGCACACAACGAGGAAAACGTGTGGAGGGCGAAAAACGCCCACAGACTGGGGGCCCAACCCAACTCTTTATTTCTCATGGAAAAAAGAGCCATTTAGTTGCATGTCATAAGAATAATTTAATATAAGAGGCAGTCAAATGAAGCGAGAAAGATGGAAAGGATGTGAGCAAAATGTTTATTGGTTCAAATGGTTCAAATAGCTCCGAGCAGTATGGGACTCAACATCTGAGGTCATCAGTCCCCTAGAACTTAGAACTACTTAAACCTAACTAACCTACGGACATCACACACATCCATGCTGTAACGTCCCTTAGCAAACGACATATTTTGTAGTAAAGAGAAAATATTGTGCATCGTATTCTGTTATTGTATGGAATTATGTATTTTTTTTAATTATTATTTATTTTAGATAATATCTGTGTCGGCGAGTACTGAAACCGCACAGACGATAAATATCATACAAAGATGAAAAATATCACTAGTATAAATAATACAGAGCGAACATTAATTTCTTTGTCTTCCTCTCGGAGTTACGGGAGTAAGATAGCCTGTGTCGCAGTTGTACATGCTAACGTAGTCTTCTTTTGTCATGGTTAATCGATGTACGCCATTACGTACTCATTTTTAAAAAAGGTGTGTATTGTAGATAAGTTAACATATTTGAATGTTTTGAATAGAGTTATTTAATGAAACCTTGCATTATTATTTGTAGTAGCTTGCTTAAATTATTATCCCATCCTTTTAAGACATTTTCAGTTATTTAAATACTATCCGTGGTGCAGAGTTGAGCTACGAACGAACAAGCCGCTGCTGCGGCGCATTCAAACTGCATTAAAAGAAATCGATCATACCGCAAAGAAGCGGGAAGGTAATAGTGAAATAAAATCATCTCTTTCAGCTTCCGGACTTGCAGAGCAGAGCAGCAGATTTTATGATGTGTTTTGCAGGTTGACCCGGGCTGCTGATAATATATTGCTAACAGTACAAAAGAGATAATTTACCTTCGTAACATAATAGGAATTTTGTTGTGCTTAGTTCTGGTCTGGCAAACCTTATAGTGAAACGTATTTTTCTCCGACAATAGTCTCATGTTCTTGTGCTAGTCGTGGTAATTATTGGTGTTTTACGCTTAACAAAAATCCACTGCAAAATGTTGAACAATCTTTGCGAACTGTAACATCAGTATTTCATAACAAAGTAATTTTCATTTTCAATAACTATAAAGTAGGGAAGATATGTTGATTTTTTATAGTGAGTTACAGTAACCAAAAATGTTCCTTTAATAGAAAGCCAGATACAGAACAATAAGAACCCAATATATTCTGTTTTGTTGAAAATTAATGATTATAAAGAAATTCTTGGCACAGCATTACTAAAAGGTATTTCGCGGCTCTTTTCGTATATGCGTTATTACGCGAGCAATAACAAAAACAAAACCAAAATAAATAGAAAAGAGTATAGATATATTTACGACAAAAAACGCGAAAATGCCCGAGGCAGGATTCGAACCTGCGACCGTAGCAGTCACGCGGTTCCGGACTGAAGTGCCTAGAACCGCACGGCCACCAATGCCGGCAAAATGTTTATTATTTCAAAAATAACCGCTATAACTTGTAACACATTTATCCCGCTGTGAGGCAACACCCTCAATGCCTTCATGGGAAAGTGTTTGCTGTTGCCTACGGAACCACGGCTCTACCCAGGCGTGCAGCTCTTCGCCCAGAGCAAGTCGACAGCCACGAATGTCTTTCTTAATATCTCCAAAAATATAGAAATCACATGGGGAGGTATCGGGAGTGTAAGGAGGATGTATAAAGGCTTCCCAGCGAAAATTCCTCAAGATGATAGCAAAAAATAAGAACGCCAGTTCCGGGAAAATGATGATGATCCTTTCTTTACTTTGACTGCAAGGGCCCGCTGCTCATTGACTCTCTGGAACACGGCGCCACAGTTAACACACAATGGTACACGGATACTTTGCAAAAACTGAAGCGCGCCATCGTTCCATAGGCAATCTCCAACATTTTCCCACGAAAACTGTTTTGCCTCACAGTGGCATAAATGTTTTCACAATTATATGGATTACTTTCGAAATAATAAAAAAATTACTAGCTTTTTTCCATCTCTCTCGTTTTCATTTGGCTGCCCCTTGTATATAAAAAACAATATTTGTTCGTTCGTCTCGTACGCCAGTACATTTGATACCGATGAAACTTTGGTGAGTTGTTGTGTGCATACCCGCAAAAATTTCTGTGGAGGGTAAGAACCACTTCCTCCTCCCTCCCTCCCCCCACCCATAGGGATGGAAACGGGAAGGGGTTGATATACACTGACGAAAAAAGATCGCAACATCAAGAAAGAGTTGTGCGCCATAAACGAAAACTGGTAGGCTTGAATGCTGGAGAGCACCGATTAATGAACATACATGTGATGATTCAGAGTCTTGCGATATATATAGGCCACATTGCAGCACTCGAAACACCATCAGTTTAATTATATCCACCCGGTATAATTAACAAGATGTCCTGCAAAATCGGGACGGATGGCGACATCAGGCTAGAGAGGACGGAGCGTGATGTTTTCTCTTCGATCAAAACAGAAGCTAGACTGGAGGGACGAATGTTAATGTCCCGTCAACGAGGAGGTCATAAGAGATCGATCTGGAGATCATATTAGGGGCCGGGCGGTGTGGCCGAGCGGCTCTAGGCGTACAGTCTGGAACCGCGCGACCGCTACGGTCGCAGGTTCGAATCCTGCCTCGGGCATGGATGTGTGTGATGTCCTGAGGTTAGGTTTAAGTAGTTCTAAGTTCTAGGGGGCTGATGACCTCAGAAGTTGAGTCCCATAGTGCTGAGAGCCATTTGAACCATTTTTTTCATATTAGGGGGAGGGGGGGGGGGGGGGAAGAAATCGGCTATGTCCTTTCCAAAGGAGACCGACCCAGCATTCACCTGACGCGATTTAGGAAAACACGGCAAACCTGTGTGGCTGCCTTTCGTTCTGAGTGTGAGTCCCGATTCCAGTGTCTGTCTGACGACAGACTCGGCCTCTCCCCTCAGAATTGCTTTAATTTAGAATAAACACAGCAGAAACAGGAAACACTAGTGGTTTATTCTTTTCATGTGTTTGTGCATATTCTGGTTTCCCGTATCTGTACGGTGTTTTGCCCTCTGGGTATAGAGGAAGCGTAGGTTTGTACACTTTCCTGTATTGTGGATCACCTGAATAACGATTTAATAGCGAGATTTTTTAAACAACTTTTGTACATGTACAGTGGATTGTGCAGGTGCTTACCTGCTTCCAGCAGCACGCTGTCTTCGTCGAGTACCAGCACCATCACCCTCAAAAGTACAGTTGGTTCTCTAAACACTACCACCTGATGGTAGAACTAGTAATTTTGGGAAGTCAGCTCATGGTAGAAGAATAAAGAAGTTGTCAGCAGCAAACCCCTATATGTCATCCATATTACAGTCATTGCATCACTGCCTCAGTGCCCGGCGGCGTCCAGAATGGACAGTGTAATTACAGGTACCTAGCACACATCTCATTAATTCGTCTTAGCTTTTGGTGATTCTGTTGTCAACACCCGAATGCGCTATCCATAACATGTGTGACGTACACTACTGGCAATTAAAATTGCTACACCACGAACATGACGTGCTACAGACGCGAAATTTAACCGACAGGAACAAAATGTTGTGATATGCAAAAGATTAGCTTTTCAGAGCATTCACACAAGGTTGGCGCCGGTGGCGACCCCTACTACGTGCTGACATGAGGAAAGTTTCCAACCGATTTCTCATACACAAACAGCAGTTGACCGGCGTTGCTTGGTGAAATGTTGTTGTGATGCCTCCTGTAAGGAGGAGAAATGCGTATCATCACGTTTTCGACTTTGATAAAGGTCGGATTGTAGCGTATCGCGATTGCGGTTTATCGTATCGCGACATTGCTGCTCGCCTTGGTCGAGATCCAATGACTGTTAGCAGAATATGGAATCGGTGGGTTCATGAGCGTAATACGGAACGCCGTGCTGGGTCCCAACGGCCTCGTATCACTAGCAGTCGAGATGACGGGCATCTTATCCGTATGGCTGTAACGGATCGTGCAGCCACGTCTGGATCCCTGAGTGAACAGATGGGGACGTTTGCAAGACAACAACCATCTTCACGAACAGTTGGACGACGTTTGCAGCAGCATGGACTATCAGCTCGGAGACTGTGTCTGAGTTTACCCTTGACGCTGCATCACAGACAGGAGCGCCTGCGATGGTGTACTCAGCGACGAACCTGGGTGCACGAATGGCAAAACGTCATTTTTTCGGATGAATCCAGGTTTCTGTTTACAGCATCATGATGGTCGCATCCGTGTTTGGCGACATCGCGGTGTACGCACATTGGAAGCGTGTATTCGTCATCGCCATACTGGCGTATCACCCAGCGTGATGGTATGGGCACTTTGAACAGTGGACGTTACATTTCAGATGTGTTACGACCCGTGGGTCTACCCTTCATTCGATCCCTGCGAAGCCCTATATTTCAGCAGGATAATGCACGACCGCATGTTGCAGATCCTGTACGGGCCTTTCTGGATACAGAAATTGTTCGACTGCTGTCCTGGCCAGCTTATTTTCCAGATCTCTCATCAACTGAAAACGTCTGGTCAATGGTGGCCTAACAACTGGCTCGTCACAATACGCCAGTCACTACTCTTGATGAACTGTGGTATCGTGTTGAAGCTGCATGGGCAGCTGTACCTGTACACGCCATCCAAGCTCTGTTTGACTCAATGCCCAGTCGTATAAAGGCGGAGGCCGTTACTATGGCCAGAGGTGGTTGTTCTGGGTACTGATTTCTCAGGATCTATGCACCCAAATTGCGTGAAAATGTAATCACATGTCAATTCTAGTATAACATATTTGTCCAATGAATGCCCATTTATCATCTGCATTTCTTCTTGGTGTAGCAATTTTAATGGCCAGTAGTGTAAAAGTACTCTAGGTATGACTGTATCACGCGAATGTAATTAGTGGGGCAAACTTCATTCTGTGACGTGATGCATTGTTACCAAATTTATTCAAGATGGCGGCCCATTCCAACTACTCTTTCTTGGGGGTGGGGGGGGGATAGATGTGGCAACGTCACACTGATGACATCACCACCACCATTCCTCACCTGCCCCACTTCCCCTCCCCTTCCTCAATTCCCCCTCCTCTCCCCCACATCTTCTCCCCTCTACCACTTGTGAAATGGTGGGAAAACTGCTCAGGCTGTGCTGAGCTACTGGAGAGGAATGATGTAACCTAGTGTCTTTATTTATTTATTTTATTTATTTTTGAGAGTGATTTCACAATTTGGATGTATAATTAGAGCAATGAAACATTTTCCATCAGTTGTGGTAGCATGTATTGGCCTTCCTATACTCCAGTAATAGTTTGCTGCCTTGTCCCCTCTTATCATGTATGTATGTGTATGCGTAAGTTCCTTAGCAGCTATATATACACTTGTAGATGGGTAGCAGGCAGTTCCTCTTCCAGTGGCGGTAGGATAGTTACCCACCGATTGCGAGTGGTATTATGGACAACGAACTGAACACACACACACACACACACACACACACACACACACATATATATATATATATATAGGGTGTTACAAAAAGGTACGGCCAAACTTTCAGGAAACATTCCTCACACACAAATAAAGAAAAGATATTATGTGGACAGGTGTCCGGAAAAGCTTAATTTCCATGTTCGAGCTCATTTTAGTTTCGTCCACCTACGCTCAATGGAGCATGTTATCATGATTTCATACGGGATACTCTACCTGTGCTGCTAGCACATGTGCCTTTACAAGTACGACACAACATGTGGTTCATGCGCGATGGAGCTCCTGCACATTTCAGTCGAAGTGTTCGTACGCTTCTCAACAACAGATTCGGTGACCCACGGATTGGCAGATGCGGACCAATTCCATGGCCTCCACGCTCTCCTGACCTCAACCCTCTTGACTTTCATTTATGGGGGAATTTGAAAGCTCTTGTCTACGCCATTCTCCAGGGCTGCATCAGTGCATTAGGGATTCCATGCGACGGAGGGTGGATGCATGTATCCTCGCTAACGGAGGACATTTTGAACATTTCCTGTAACAAAGTGTTTGAAGTCACGCTGGTACGTTCTGTTGCTTTGTGTTTCCATTCCATGATTAATGTGATTTGAAGAGAAGTACTAAAATGAGCTCTAACATGGAAAGTAAGCGTTTCCGGACACATGTCCACATAACATATTTTCTTTCTTTGTGTGGGAAGAATGTTTCCTGAAAGTTTGACCGTACTTTTTTGTAACACCGTATATATATATATATATATATATATATATATATATATATATATATATATATATATATGGATAGGTTGAAGTTAGATATAGTGGGAATTAGTGAAGTTCGGTGGCAGGAGGAACAAGACTTTTGGTCTGGTGAATACAGGGTTATAAATACAAAATCAAATAGGGGTAATGCAGGAGTAGGTTTAATAATGAATAAAAAAATAGGAGTGCGGTTAAGCTACTATAAACAGCATAGTGAACGCATTATTGTGGCCAAGATAGACACGAAGCCCATGCCTACTACAGTAGTACAAGTTTATATGCCCACTAGCTCTGCAGATGATGAAGAAATTGATGAAATGTACGATGAGATAAAAGAAATTATTCAGGTAGTGAAGGGAGACGAAAATTTAATAGTCATGGGTGACTGGAATTCGAGAGTAGGAAGAGGGAGAGAAGGAAACATAGTGGGTGAGTATGGATTGGGGGAGAGAAATGAAAGAGGAAGCCGTCTGGTAGAATTTTGCACAGAGCACAACTTAATCATAGCTAACACTTGGTTCAAGAATCATAAAAGAAGGTTGTATACGTGGAAGAATCCTGGAGATACTAGAAGGTATCAGATACATTATATAATGGTAAGACTGAGATTTAGGAACCACGTTTTAAATTGTAAGACATTTCCAGGGGCAGCTGTGGACTCTGACCACAATCTATTGGATATGAACTGTAGATTAAAACTGAAGAAAGTGCAAAAAGGTGGGAATTTAAGGAGATGGGACCTGGATAAACTGACTAAACCAGAGGTTGTACAGAGTTTCAGGAAGAACATAAGGGAACAATTAACAGGAATGGGGGAATGAAATACAGTAGAAGAAGAATGGGTAGCTCTGAGGGATGAAGTAGTGAAGGCAGCAGAGGATCAAGTAGGTAAAAAGACGAGGGCTAGTAGAAATCCTTGGGTAACAGAAGAAATATTGAATTTAATTGATGAAAGGAGAAAATATAAAAATGCAGTAAATGAAGCAGCCAAAAGGGAATACAAACGTCTCAAAAATGAGATCGACAGGAAGTGCAAAATGGCTAAGCAGGGATGGCTAGAGGACAAATGTAAGGATGTAGAGGCTTATCTCACCAGGGGTAAGATAGATAGTGCCTACAGGAAAGTTAAAGAGACCTTTGGAGAAAAGAGACCCACTTGTATGAATATCAAGAGCTCAGATGGAAACCCAGTTCTAAGCAAAGAAGGGAAAGCAGAATGGTGGAAGGAGTATATAGAGGTCTATACAACGGCGATGTACTTGAGGACAATATTATGGAAATGGAAGAGGATGTAGATGAAGATGAAATGGGAGATACGATCCTGCGTGAAGAGTTTGACAGAGCACTGAAAGACCTAAGTCGGAACAAGGCCCCGGGAGTAGACAACATTCCATTGGAACTACTGACGGCCTTGGAAGAGCCAGTCCTGACAAAACTCTACCATCTGGTGAGCAAGATGTATGAGGCAGGTGAAATACCCTCAGACTTCAAGAAGAATATAATAATTCCAATCCCAAAGAAAGCAGGTGTTTACAAATGTGAAAACTACCGAATTATCAGTTTAATAAGTCACAGCTGCAAAATACTAACGCGAGTTCTTTACAGACGAATGGAAAAGCTGGTAGAAGCCGACCTCGGCGAAGATCAGTTTGGATTCCGTAGAAATGTTGGAACACGTGAGGCAATACTGACCCTACGACTTGTCTTAGAAAATAGAATAAGGAGAGGCAAACCTACATTTCTAGCATTTGTGGACTTAGAGAAAGCTTTTGACAATGTTGACTGGAATACTCTCTTTCAAATTCTAAAGATGGCAGGGGTAAAATACAGGGAGCGAAAGGCTATTTACAATTTGTACAGAAACCAGATGGCAGTTATAAGAGTCGAGGGGCATGAAAGGGAAGCAGTGGTTTGGAAGGGAGTGAGACAGGGTTGTAGCCTCTCCCCGATGTTATTTAATCTGTATATTGAGCAAGCAGTAAAGGAAACAAAAGAAAAGTTCGGAGTAGGTATTAAAATCCATGGAGAAGAAATAAAAACTTTGAGGTTCGCCGATGACATTGTAATTCTGTGAAAGACAGCAAAGGACCTGGAAGATCAGTTGAACGGAATGGACAGTGTGTTGAAAGGAGGATATAAGATGAACATCAACAAAAGCAAAACGAGGATAATGGATTGTAGTCGAATTAAGTCGGGTAATGCTGAGAGAATTAGATTGGGAAATGAGACACTTAAAGTAGTAAAGGAGTTTTGCTATTTGGGGAGCAAAATAACTGATGATGGTCGAAGTAGAGAGGATATAAAATGTAGACTGGCAATGGCAAGGAAAGCGTTTCTGAAGAAGAGAAATTTGTTAACATAGAGTATAGATTTAAATGTCAGGAAGTCGTTTCTGAAAGTATTTGTATGGAGTGTAGCCATGTATGGAAGTGAAACATGGACGATAAATAGCTTAGACAAGAAGAGAATAGAAGCTTTCGAAATGTGGTGCTACAGAAGAATGCTGAAGATTAGATGGGTAGATCACATAAATAATGAGGAGGTGTTGAATAGACTTGGGGAGAAGAGTAGTTTGTGGCACAACTTGACAAGAAGAAGGGACCGGTTGGTAGGACATGTTCTGAGTCATCAATGGATCACAAATTTAGCATTGGAGGGCAGCGTGGAGGGTAGAAATCGTAGAGGGAGACCAAGAGATGAATACACTAAGCAGATTCAGAAGGATGTAGGCTGCAGTAGGTACTGGGAGATGAAGAAGCTTGCACAGGATAGAGTAGCATGGAGAGCTGCATCAACCAGTCTCAGGACTGAAGACAACAACATATATATTTCAAGTATCCTCAGTTCTGCCTGATACACCAAGGCGAGCACCTTTGATTCATTCAACCTCTGGTAGTCGAACAGGACAAAGCTGTGTCCTGCATTGTGGATTGACCGCCCATTTCAAAGAACACAAACAGCTCCAGCACAGGCAGTAGTTTCTATCAGCTGTGAAATGCATCCTCAGTCCATCCTGGTACATTGCCATTATTTGCTGAAAAATACACTCCTGGAAATTGAAATAAGAACACCGTGAATTCATTGTCCCAGGAAGGGGAAACTTTATTGACACATTCCTGGGGTCAGATACATCACATGATCACACTGACAGAACCACAGGCACATAGACACAGGAAACAGAGCATGCACAATGTCGGCACTAGTACAGTGTATATCCACCTTTCGCAGCAATGCAGACTGCTGTTCTCCCATGGAGACGATCGTAGAGATGCTGGATGTAGTCCTGTGGAATGGCTTGCCATGCCATTTCCACCTGGCGCCTCAGTTGGACCAGCGTTCGTGCTGGACGTGCAGACCGCGTGAGACGACGCTTCATCCAGTCCCAAACATGCTCAATGGGGGACAGATCCGGAGATCTTGCTGGCCAGGGTAGTGGACTTACACCTTCTAGAGCACGTTGGGTGGCACGGGATACATGCGGACGTGCATTGTCCTGTTGGAACAGCAAGTTCCCTTGCCGGTCTAGGAATGGTAGAACGATGGGTTCGATGACGGTTTGGATGTACCGTGCACTATTCAGTGTCCCCTCGACGATCACCAGTGGTGTACGGCCAGTGTAGGAGATCGCTCCCCACACCATGATGCCGGGTGTTGGCCCTGTGTGCCTCGGTTGTATGCAGTTCTGATTGTGGCGCTCACCTGCACGGCGCCAAACACGCATACGACCATCATTGGCACCAAGGCAGAAGCGACTCTCAGCGCTGAAGACGACACGTCTCCATTCGTCCCTCCATTCACGCCTGTCGCGACACCACTGGAGGCGGGCTGCACGATGATGGGGCGTGAGCGGAAGACGGCCTAACGGTGTGCGGGACCGTAGCGCAGCTTCATGGAGACGGTTGCGAATGGTCCTCGCCGATACCCCAGGAGCAACAGTGTCCCTAATTTGCTGGGAAGTGGCGGTGCGGTCCCCTACGGCACTGCGTAGGATCCTACGGTCTTGGCGTGCGTCCGTGCGCCGCTGCGGTCCGGTCCCAGGTCGACGGGCACGTGCACCTTCCGCCGACCACTGGCGACAACATCGATGTACTGTGGAGACCTCACGCCCCACGTGTTGAGCAATTCGGCGGTACGTCCACCCGGCCTCCCGCATGGCCACTATACGCCCTCGCTCAAAGTCCGTCAACTGCACATACGGTTCACGTCCACGCTGTCGCGGCATGTTACCAGTGTTAAAGACTGCGATGGAGCTCCGTATGCCACGGCAAACTGGCTGACACTGACGGCGGCGGTGCACAAATGCTGCGCAGCTAGCGCCATTCGACGGCCAACACCGCGGTTCGTGGTGTGTCCGCTGTGCCGTGCGTGTGATCATTGCTTGTACAGCCCTCTCGCAGTGTCCGGAGCAAGTATGGTGGGTCTGACACACCGGTGTCAATGTGTTCTTTTTTCCATTTCCAGGAGTGTATTCCCCCTACACTTGTCAGTTATCACTCTACCTTCCATTCTTTGTGTAGGAGGCTATGGACGCAATCCTCAGTTGTATGCTTACAGTTAATACATTTAGTAAACTCCTCTCTGTCCAACACCAAGATCTCGTCAATTGAACACATTTCTAGCCGAAAACAATGACAATACCTTCCACTCCAGCCTTTTTCCTGCTAATTCATAAGTGAAGGAGGGAAGGGGATGTGGTGGTGGGAAGAGGGTAAGTAGGGTAGGGGTTGAGATATGGGTGAGTGGTAGGAGTTGGGGTGGTGGTGTTATTAGTGTAATGTTGCCACATCTTCTCCCTACAGTGAGTAAGTGGTGAAGGGCTGGCATCTTGTATAAATGTGGCAACAATGCACCACATTCCAGGATGTTTTCCCCACTACTATCCTATTGTCTAATGTATCAGGCAAGGCACTGCCTCTATAGCCACTTGTGCTGTTCCCCGGCCATGTGCACGTGTTTACTGCAGTCGGCCACTCGTAAATGTTTTTGAGTATGCCACAAGAAACTGTATCGCTACCTGAGAAATAAATATATTTTGCTCTCTACGACGATACCGACTCCTTTCCGAGACGACTGTGCGTTTCATCAAAAAGTGCACTTGGGCAGTTAAGAAAGTATCCAATTAGCGCCTTTGTGTGCCAGCAGCTCTCTAGTCCCTGAAAGTAACATTCTCTGAGGCAATTGCAATCTACAGGTTCATTCTAAGAGGAGTTTAAAACTATGCAGTTATATGCTCTGTGTGGGAGGTAACACTTTTGCCTGAAACACATCAAATTGTCTCACCAGCTATCTTCCTCAGAGAAAAGTGACGCTTACGAAAGATTTCCAAACCACTCAGAAATCGATCAATCTCTGCTTGCCAAAGACGATGACAATAGAGAACACCTGCATGTTTGAAGGTTAAGCAGGTTACTGCCAGTAGGATAAACAAATACAATATGTGTGTCCAGCATTCATCATCTGCCGACCTGTCCCAATTTGTTGATTGCCGTTCCTATATTCACATTGGGTGATGCTAATCATTTCATTCATGTACATGTACTGATCAATAGAAAGCTGTACATAAGGTTATTGACAAAAGGACAGAATTATCTATATTTATTCTCACATTCCACAGTCATGTAGACGTTCAGTTTTCAAAGTGCAAAACCCACAGCCAGCATCGACTTGTCCAAAAGGATCGACCACGCTCAGCCGGTATTTATCAGTGGGTGTGGATGCTGTGTTCCTATTGGTTTCCATCGGGAAGTGATGTGTGGAGGGGGAGAGAGGTTATATAAAGTCTTGTCATTGTGCAGTCGTCCCCTTTTGCATCTGTCTGCAGCTGCGATTGTTTCGTTTTCTCACAGCCAAGATGAAACGCTCTCTATCATCAACAACCAGCAGTGCCAGTGACAAAGACATGACACTAGGGGAATTATTGTGTGAGTACATATTTTCATCTTCAGTGTGTGTGTATATGTGTGCGTGCGTGTGCGTGTGTGTGTGTGTGTGTGTGTGTGTGTGTGTGTGTGTGTGAGTGAGTGAATGTGTGCGTCACTATATTTCAGAGCAAGTAGCTGCAGCTATTTTTGCACAATGCAACTGTATTCTAGTCTTTTTTTCTTTTTGCTTCAATGTGCATTCATGAAATGCAGAAGCAGCTAATTCACCAGCTGGAGGCCAAAAGAGAGGTTGCAGGTATACAGCCTCAGGAACAGGCTGCTCCCACCATGCCTCCACAAGCACATCAACCTCGTAAGTACATAATTTTTTTGAAATCTTGTAGTATATATCTACATCAAAAAAAGAAGAAATGAGTTTTTCTTGTTACAGCGAACAATCTCAGTCAAATTGATTAGATGGTTAAGAAATATCGTAATGGGGAATTTCCGTTGCTGTCATCCTGGAAGTATATAGAAATTGGGGTTTCATTGTGATAGTATACGTACATTTTAGAAAAAAATTTCCAATTCCTGTTGTTCTTGTTACAGTGGATATAGATCAATGGGTGCACGAGGGTAGTGAGATATCAGAGGAGTTAATAGAGCAACAATCACCTGAATCCCAGTCGCCCTGGTGGTGTTTGCAGTGCTCCGCTGTAACTACCACACATGGTGCAGCAAACCAGTATTGTGTCTCGAGAACATGGGGCGAACACTGTGCTGTAGTCTAAAAACAGTTTGTCGGCTTATGACGATAACTGAGCTATTTCTGATGATGCGATTGAATCTTGCCTGTACTCACATTACTCACTTGATGAGAGTGGTGCATGAAAGAGAGAGTGAGTGTTGGACTATAATGTTGTTGTTGTTGTTATTGTAGGAGAATAGTATGGCTCGTTTATCACAGTATAAATGCTTTTGGTATAAGGGAAACTGTGTGTGTGTGTGTGTGTGTGTTTGTGTTTAAATAAAATAGATACAGTATGTCGGTTATGGAGGATCTGTAAATACTCACAGAGTATTGTGTGTTAAAAAGAAAATGTAGAGTACAGATACGTAGAAAAACTCATAAAGTTTTGTTTGGCTGAAGCCGCACTTCAGGTTTCTGCCGCCAGAGCGCTCGAGAGCGCAGTTAGACAAAATGGCGACAGGGGCCGAGAAAGCGTATGTCGTGCTTGAAATGCACTCACATCAGTCAGTCATAACAGTGCAACGACACTTCAGGACCAAGTTCAACAAAGATCCACCAACTGCTAACTCCATTCGGCGATGGTATGCGCAGTTTAAAGCTTCTGGATGCCCCTGTAAGGGGAAATCAACAGGTCGGCCTGCAGTGAGCGAAGAAACGGTTGAACGCGTGCGGGCAAGTTTCACGCGTAGCCGCGGAAGTCGACGAATAAAGCAAGCAGGGAGCTAAGCGTACCACAGCCGACGGTTTGGAAAATCTTACGGAAAAGGCTAAAGCAGAAGCATTTCTTAAACAGGAGATTGGAAAACCGATGGATCGGTCGTGCTGGAGATCATGATCAACAATTCATGTCATGGCCTCCACGCTCTCCCGACTTAACCCCATGCAATTTCTTTCTGTGGGGTTATGTGAAAGATCATTGTTTAAACCTCCTCTGCCAAGAAACGAGCCAGAACCGCGAGCTCGCATCAACGATGCTTCCGAACTCATTGATGGGGACATGCTGCGCCGAGTGTGGGAGGAACTTGATTATCGGCTTGATGTCTGCCGAATGACTAAAGGGGCACATATCGAACATTTGTGAATGCCTAAAAAAACTTTTTGAGTTTTTGTATGTGTGTGCAAAGCATTGTGAAAATATCTCAAATAATAAAGTTATTGTAGAGCTGTGAAATCGCTTCAATCATTTGTAATAACCCTGTATATATATACACTCCTGGAAATGGAAAAAAGAACACATTGACACCGGTGTGTCAGACCCACCATACTTGCTCCGGACACTGCGAGAGGGCTGTACAAGCAATGATCACACGCACGGCACAGCGGACACACCAGGAACCGCGGTGTTGGCCGTCGAATGGCGCTAGCTACGCAGCATTTGTGCACCGCCGCCGTCAGTGTCAGCCAGTTTGCCGTGGCATACGGAGCTCCATCGCAGTCTTTAACACTGGTAGCATGCCGCGACAGCGTGGACGTGAACCGTATGTGCAGTTGACGGACTTTGAGCGAGGACGTATAGTTGGCATGCGGGAGGCCGGGTGGACGTACCGCCGAATTGCTCAACACGTGGGGCGTGAGGTCTCCACAGTACATCGATGTTGTCGCCAGTGGTCGGCGGAAGGTGCACGTGCCCGTCGACCTGGGACCGGACCGCAGCGGCGCACGGACGCACGCCAAGACCGTAGGATCCTACGCAGTGCCGTAGGGGACCGCACCGCCACTTCCCAGCAAATTAGGGACACTGTTGCTCCTGGGGTATCGGCGAGGACCATTCGCAACCGTCTCCATGAAGCTGCGCTACGGTCCCGCACACCGTTAGGCCGTCTTCCGCTCACGCCCCATCATCGTGCAGCCCGCCTCCAGTGGTGTCGCGACAGGCATGAATGGAGGGACGAATGGAGACGTGTCGGCTTCAGCGATGAGAGTCGCTTCTGCCTTGGTGCCAATGATGGTCGTATGCGTGTTTGGCGCCGTGCAGGTGAGCGCCACAATCAGGACTGCATACGACCGAGGCACACAGGGCCAACACCCGGCATCATGGCGTGGGGAGCGATCTCCTACACTGGCCGTACACCACTGGTGATCGTCGAGGGGACACTGAATAGTGCACGGTACATCCAAACCGTCATCGAACCCATCGTTCTACCATTCCTAGACCGGCAAGGGAACTTGCTGTTCCAACAGGACAATGCACGTCTGCATGTATCCCGTGCCACCCAACGTGCTCTAGAAGGTGTAAGTCAACTACCCTGGCCAGCAAGATCTCCGGATCTGTCCCCCATTGAGCATGTTTGGGACTGGATGAAGCGTCGTCTCACGCGGTCTGCACGTCCAACTGAGGCGCCAGGTGGAAATGGCATGGCAAGCCGTTCCACAGGACTACATCCAGCATCTCTACGATCGTCTCCATGGGAGAATAGCAGCCTGCATTGCTGCGAAAGGTGGATATACACTGTACTAGTGCCGACATCGTGCATGCTCTGTTGCCTGTGTCTATGTGCCTGTGGTTCTGTCAGTGTGATCATGTGATGTATCTGACCCCAGGAATGTGTCAATAAAGTTTCCCCTTTCTGGGACAATGAATTCACGGTGTTCTTATTTCAATTTCCAGGAGTATATATATATATATATATATATATATATATATATATATGCTTACCATGTGTGTTGGTAAAAAGCTTACCTTGTAAATAGCCAGTGCACATCATGTAAATAGAGTAGTTTGTAAGTTTCTCATGCTGCCAACCATACAGTCTGAATAGTTTTAGTGTAGGTAGCTCCCAGTCTATCTAAAAATACTCTCAACCTGTCACAGTGAAAATTGTAAAAATATTCTCAACCAGTGATCTGGAAAATTGTAAAAATATTATCAACCAGTGCCCTTGAAAATTGTCAAAAATAGTCTTAACTAGTGTAACTGTTGGGTGAATTGTGGAGGTTTTTTTCTAGTCATAGTTAGTAGTAGTAGTAGTGTGTAAGTTTAAAGTATCTCTGTGGAATTATAGATGAGGGCACTCAGTCTTCAAACTTAGAGGTTAACATGCACACACCTGCAATCAGAAAAAGTGGTGGCGTGGTGGCAGAAAGTGGGGGTGCCGGCGGCAGAAAGTGGGGGTGGATGGGGGTGGTGGAGCAGGAAACAAACCTAAAAATAAAGACTTACATCCTTCCACCCCTGCAGCTCAGCACAGACTGAGTCTTTTTACAGTCAGTTCACAAGTGAGGGAGGGCAGGAAAAGTAGTGGATGGGGGAAGTGAAGGAGGAGAGAGGAAGCGGTTGAGGGGGTAGTAGTGGGGGTGGTGATGTCACCAGTGCGACGTTGCCACATATCCCCAGGGAGAGGGGGTGGAGAGGACCGCCATCTTGAATAAACTTCGCAACAGTACACCATGTCCCAGGACGAAGTTTGCCCCAATATTAAAGTAATAAGGCCCAGTTGCATGTCCTGCAACTGAGGGTTTTTTTATTATTGAAAGTTCTACACAGGTGATTCCTAATGTATGCTGCTAATACTCTTTGACTTAGAAGACGTTGTGTTACTATACCCAAACAATCTCTGAACTGTTTTTGCTTTATGTTTATGTGCAATGTTCAGAGGTATATTCTTCCAAGAGTCGTCAGACGTATTTTTTCTACCGTTTCAGCTGATACTTGCAGTTTCGTTTTGCACTGTGTAGCTCGAGTCAGCCCAAACAAATACGGGATGTGGCGCATTATAAGCAAATTTATTAAAACAAAATACAAATTAAAATGAAAATCCTTTTACATATACGTAGTGGTACCTTTCAAGAGTAACATTACTCGATGTAGCCCCCTCCAGCTGCAATGACCGCCCCCAACCTTGTCCTGAAGCGATCGCACGCACTCTTTAAAACAGCGCTGTCCATATTCGCGAATGCTGCTTCGATAGCAGTGCGTAGAGATGCGACATTAGGGTGCCTCGTCATATTGGTTACTCTATCGACTAATCTCCGAAGATACCTGTCTGAAGGTTCAAATCCAGGCTGTTCAGGGGCCAGAACTCCTTTGACCAGAGCATGTCAACGTTATCCGGGAGCCAATTTTGAACTAAATGGCTCGTATTAGGCCCTCCTGTGCCATCCGACGCATTGTTCGCTCGCTGACATTCAATAATGACGCCAGTTTCGTCACCAATTGCCCCGGGTCCTCCAAAATCAGCGCGTGAGCGTATTCGATGACTGCCGCAACTCGAGCCACGCGTTTCCTCGAACGAGATTTTCTCGCAGGGTTAGCGAAACCTTCCCCAGACTTCTCTACTTGGCCATAATATCGTTAACAGTTGGTGTCGGGTACCCGAAGACTCAATTTCAGTGGGCGAACGCTCAGCGCGATTCTGGTCTAATTTTAAGCTGCTCTGCAGCGCTATGTCTTTCTTATGTTTTTCACAACGCACAGTGGTGGGCATAAAAGTGTGTTGTGAAAAACGTAAGACATGCGTAGTGCCGCAGATCAACTAAAAATTAGACCAAAACTATCAGTGTCTAACGCAGAAAAAATGGTTCAAATGCCTCTGAGCACTATGGGACTTAACTGCTGTGGTCATCAGTCCCCTAGAACTTAGAACTACCTAAACCTAACTAACCTAAGGACATCACACACATCCATGCCCGAGGCAGGATTCGAACCTGCGACCGTAGCGGTCACGCGGTTCCAGACTGTAGCGCCTAGAACCGCACGGCCACTCCGGCCGGCTCTAACGCAGAAAAACGACGACGTGCTAGCCGACGACATTTCCCTTTGTAAGCGAAAATCAACCGAAAATCACCGTAAGTGCAAATCAACGTACTCTTAACGAACTGTTTTTCGCTCTAAAAGCAAATCAAAATGTAAATAACATAATTACAGACCACTGATGATGCTTTACTTCAATAAAGCGAAACGCGTCTGCTGAAAAAATATCACACATTTTTGTAGTTGCAACGACAGAACAAAATACTCTCAAGAATTATAAAGTAACTACGGACACTCTGGGCACACAAATGAAGAAGCATTGTTATCATCTATAACGTGTGACTTCAGTGCCATAATATTATGGCAAGTGAGGCATAGCAGTTAGTTTATAGTGAAATGAAGCCTAAGGCAGACAGGTTGCTACAAACCGGAAAACAAATTGTTAAGGGTATTTTCTTCAAATGGTTCAAATGGCTCTGAGCACTATGAGACTTAACTTCTGAGGTCATCAGTCCCCTAGAACTTAGAACTACTTAAACCTAACTAACCTAAGGACATCACACACACCCATGCCCGAGGAAGGATTCGAACCTGCGCCGTAGCGGTCGCGTGGTTCCAGACTTTAGCGCCTAGTACCGCTCGGCCACCCCGGCCGGCTAAGGGTATTTTAATTTCGTCTTTGCAGCTATTAAGAAAATGAGCGTTTTTGTCACCAAACGTTTCGTTTTTATTGAAATAAAACACCATTAGTGGTGATATTTCATGCTTGCTTTTTCTTTCATGAAATACCAACACTGATGGCGTTTTATTTCCGTAAAACGAAACGCGTTTGGTGACAAAAACAAACGTATTCCTCTAGTTACAAAGACGCATTTAAAATACCCTCAATAATTGTAAAGCAACTACGGACACTAAGGAAAAGAAATACTCAAGTAAAATACTGATCTACTCGGAGGTGAGGGTGTCATGTCAGCCCTCGAAAAGCGTGGTGGGAGAAGATAAATGTTCGTGACGCACATAACTGTTTTATTTCGTCTTTTAACTGTTCATGAGTGCTCCTTAAAAGTGAAGCACGGCGTGACGTGTAAGGTAAACTCTGCGACGTATCTCTCCCTCTCTTCGAAGTTTTCGAGATGTTAAGACGAGTTATCTGTTTCGAACTGACTGGGAGGGAGCGTCCAGTTTCCAAAGTGCTGTCTCAGCTGGCTGCGTCATCAGTGGCAACACCCTACCCTGTGTGGCAAGGCGAGTCCGGCAAGGCACGTCGACGTTGTAACCGCAGCGAGCGATGTTGCTGCTGAGCGTGCAAAATGTCTGGCCGAGGACGCCTCGGTGGAAGCAGACCAACTGCACGTGGAAAATGGCCGTTACTGGGCTTCACACTGCCTCAGCAAGCAGTCCCCAGTATCTGCAACACGTACACATCACCACAATCGCAGTCGGAGCTGAGGACAAATTACGCTGAGGTATACAGGGTGTTACAAAAAGGTACGGCCAAACTTTCAGGAAACATTCCTCACACACAAATAAAGAAAAGATGTTATATGGACATCTGTGCGGAAACGCTTAATTTCCATGTTAGAGCTCATTTTAGTTTCGTCAGTATGTACTGTACTTCCATGATTCACCGCCAGTTGGCCCAATTGAAGGAAAGTAATGTTGACTTGGGTGCTTGTGTTGACATGCGACTCATTGCTCTACAGTACAGGCATTGTTGGTGATGTCTTGATTGGGCCCCATGTTCTTCCACCTACGCTCAATGGAGCACGTTATCATGATTTCATACGGGATACTCTACCTGTGCTGCTAGAACATGTGCCTTTACAAGTACGACACAACATGTGGTTCATGCACGATGGAGCTCCTGCACATTTCAGTCGAAGTGTTCGTACGCTTCTCAACAACAGATTCGGTGACCCATGTATTGGTAGAGGCGGACCAATTCCATGGCCTCCACGCTCTCCTGACCTCAACCTTCTTGACTTTCATTTATGGGGGCATTTGAAAGCTCTTCTCTACGCAACCCCGGTACCAAACGTAGAGACTCTTCGTGCTCGTATTGTGGACAGCTGTGATACAATACGCCATTCTCCAGGGCTGCATCAGCGCATCATGGATTCCATGCGACGGAGGGTGGATGCATGTATCCTCGCTAACGGAGGACATTTTGAACATTTCCTGTAACAAAGTGTTTGAAGTCACGCTGGTACGTTCTGTTGCTGTGTGTTTCCATTCCATGATTAATGTTATTTGAAGAGAAGTAATAAAATGAGCTCTAACATGGTAAGTAAGCGTTTCCGGACACATGTCCACATAACATATTTTCTTTCTTTGTGTGTGAGGAATGTTTCCTGAACGTTTGTAACACCCTGTACAGCGATAGTGTCGCGTACACCAGTTGTAAAAAGGCAGTGAATTGGTGGAGCTGTCATTTGTACTCGGGCGATTCATATGAAAAGGTTTCCGACGTGTTTACCTTCGCGCGACTTTGAACACCGAATGGTAGATGAAGCTAAACGCAAGCGGCATTGTATTACGGAAATCGCTAGGGAATTGAATTTTCTGAGATCCATAGTGTCAAGAGATTGCCGAGAAAAGCAAATTTGAGGCACTACCTCAAAGAAGGGAAAGCAGAAAGGTGGAAGGAGTATCTAGAGAGTCTACACAAGGGCGATGTTCTTGAGGATAATATTATGGAAATGGAAGAGGATGTAGATGAAGATGAAATGGGAGATATGATACTGCGTGAAGAGTTTGACAGAGCACTCAAAGACCTAAGTCGGAACAAGGCCCCGGGAGTAGACAACATTCCATTGGAACTACTGACGGCCTTGGGAGAGCCAGTCGTGACAAAACTCTACCATCTGGTGAGCAAGATGTATGAGGCAGATGAAATACCCTCAGACTTCAAGAAGAATATAATAATTCCAATACCAAAGAAAGCACGTGTTGACAGATGTGAAAATTACCGAACTATCAGTTTAATAAGCCACGGCTGCAAAATACTAACACGAATTCTTTACAGACGAATGGAAAAACTGGTAGAAGCCGACCTCGGGGAAGATCAGTTTGGATTCCGTAGAAATGTTGGAACACGCGAGGCAATACTGACCCTACGACTTGTCTTAGAAGGCAGTTTAAAGTAAGGCTACGTTTCTACCATTCGTAAACTTTGAGGAAGCTTTGGACAATGTTGACTGGAATATTCTCTTTCAAATTCTGAAGGTGGCAGGGATAAAATACAGGGGGCGAAAGGCTATTTACAATTTGTACAGAAACCAGATGGCAGTTATAAGAGTCGAGAGGCATGAAAGGGAAGCAATGGTTGGGAAGGGAGTGAGACAGGGTTGTAGCCTCTCCCCGATGTTATTCAATCTGTATATTGAGCAAGCACTGAAGGAAACAAAAGAAAAATTCGGAGTAAGAATTAAAATCCATGGAGAAGAAATAAAAACTTTGAGGTTCGCCTATTACACTGTAATTCTGTCAGCGACAGCAAAGGACCAGGAAGAGCAGTTGAACGGAATGGACGGTGTCTTGGAAGGAGGATATGAACATCGACAAAAGCAAAATGAGGATAATGGAATGTAGTCGGGTGATGCTGAGGGAATTATGTTAGGAAATGAGACGCTTAAAGTAGTAAATGAGTATTGCTATTTGGGGAGCAAAATAACTGATGATGGTCGAAGTAGAGAGGATATAAAATGTAGACTGGCAATGGCAAGGAAAGCGTTTCTGAAGAAGAGAAATTTGTTAACGTCGAGTACAGATTTAAGTGTCAGGAAGTCTTTTCTTAAAGTATTTGTATGGAGTGTAGCCATGTATGGAAGTGAAACGTGGACGATAAATAGTTTAGACAAGAAAAGAAAGGAAGCTTTCCAAATGTGGTGCTACAGAAGAATGCTGAAGATTAGATGGGTAGATCACATAACTAATGAGGACGTATTGAATAGAATTGAGGAGAAGAGAAATTTGTGGCACAACTTGACTAGAAGAAGGGTAGGTCATATTCTGAGGCATCAAGGGATCACAAATTTAGTATTGGAGGGTAGCGTGGAGGGTAAAAATCGTAGAGGGAGACCAAGAGATGAATACACTAAACAGCTTCAGAAGGATGTAGGTTGCAGTAGGTAGTGGGAGATGAAGAAGCTTGTACAGGATAGAGTAGAATGGAGAGCTGCGTCTAACAAGTCTCTGGACTGAAGACCACGACAACAACAACCTCTCATCACGGACAACGCAGTGGCCGATGGCCTTTATTAACCACCGAGAGCAGCGGTGTTTGCCTAGAGTTGTCAGTGCTGACATACAAGCAACACTGCTTGAAATAACTGCAGAAATCAATGCGGTACGTACGGCGAACGTATCCGTTAGGGCACGGCGAGAAAATTTGGCGTTAATGGGCTATGGGAGCAGATGAACTAAGCGAGTGCCTTTGGTAACAGCACGACATCGCCTGCTGCGCCTCTCCTGGACTCGTGACCATACCCGTTGGACCCTAGACGACTGGAAAACCGTGGCCTTGTCAGATGAACCTCAGTTTCAGTTGATAAGAGCTGATGGAACGGTTGGAGGGTGGCGCAGACCTCACGAGTTGTCAACCAGGCACTGTGCAAGCTCGTGGTGGCTCCATAATGGTGTGGGCTGATTTGCATGGAATGGACTGGGTCCTCTGGTCCAACTGGGCCGTTCATAAAGTGGAAATGGTTATGTTAGGCTACTCGCAAACTATTTGCAACCATTCATGGACTTAATGTTCCCAAACCACGGCGTCGTGTTACCGGACCACAACTGTTCGCGTATTGCCAATCATAGATGTCATGTCCTCAGACCAAAATTGTTTGTTATTAGTTTGAGGAACATTCCAGGCGGTTCGGACCAATGATTTGGCCACCCAGATCGCCCACATGAATCTCATCTAACATTTATCAGACATAATCCAGAGATCAGTTCGTGCACACAATCCTGCACCGGCAACACTTTAGCAATTATGGACGGCTATAGAGGCAGCGTGGCTCAATATTTCTGCAGGGGACTTCCAACGACTGGTTCAGTCGATGCCATGTCGAGTTTCTGTTCTACACCAGGCCAAAGGAAGTCGGTTACTATGAAAGGTGGCTATAATTTCGCACCTTACAAGCACTCATCTACATACTTTGCCGTGATTTACAACTGGAATTAGGTATCATTTTATAGGTTGTACATCGTACATATGAATATTTAAAGAAGACTGACATTGTTACGAAATCCTTGCAGATAGCTGTTATCACTTACCGCATGAAAGGTGATGGATTGTCTTTATTATCAAAATGGCGTAATGAATGATTGCCTACTCTAGCAGTGGGTGGAACACCAGTGGAAATGAAGCGGCAGGCGTAACTCAGGCCCTGGGTGGAAAAGCCCGCATAGGTGTGTCGGTCTGCTTTAACACAGGAAGTATCCCAAGACGGACGGTCGGGACACCTGAGTGCTAAAGCACAGTAGTGTGTTGGCTGGCTGGTATTATAGCTAGGCCGGAAGTATAACCGGATAATACTGCGGAAACTGAAAATCTTGGACGCAGCAGAGAGGAACGACGAAGCGTTACCTCGGAAATCATGCAGGCTGGGTTATTTCCGAGGATTTTTACTCTGAGAAACGCACCATTGTATGTATTCCTAATTAACGGGGATAGGTATTTCCTCGCGAACTTTCCACGCTGTACGACAAAAGACTAAACTATAGTTGGTCGGCGTTCGGAAGAATCTGTAGAGATCCAGAATATTTCGTAGTTCAGAGAATATGATTCGCCTTCTGCAGTTACGAGGGAGGGGAGCCAAGCTTTGCTGGGAAGCCTGCGGTGGAGAAAAAGTGGTCTTCCGTTTTGAGCACCCGTGTTTGACGGTCGCTCAACTTTTGTTGGTACGGAGGGACTTGCTGTCTTTGCTCTCAGGAGATTTTATGGTTAGAACGGTTAGGCACTGTGCTGTTGCGAACTTACACGATTCTGGACTTCGCCTGCAGGTAGGCAGTCGTCGTTGAGTACGCAGCGATCAGTGATTGAGAGCACTTCTTCTGTTTATACTCACATCAGACGTTATCTGAATTCCCTCCTTGTGGCTGGGAGTTCGCGCTTCTTCTCTGTAGAACACAGAGAGGGGAGGACAGTGTCAGAGTATACTAGTCAGAGGACCGCCTTCTGCCGTCCTAGTGTTTGAATGAGCTGTTTTTATATTTTGTGGCTGGAGTTTTACCGTCGCCGCAGACTTCTACGAGAACCATCACCCCGACGCACCGGACGCAGCATATACGTTGATATTGCTAATTGCTTTGTCTTATTAGGGCTATAAAGCTAAACAGCTGTGATCACATAACTTTGATTTCCACTGAGGTTGCACACCACTGTAGATCATCTTTGAAAGTAGTGTCTTCTTGTGTTTGGTACATAGATGATGTCAGTCATCTCGCGTCGTTTATATTGGTTCAAATGGCTCTGAGCACTATGGGACTCAACTTCTGAGGTCATCAGTCCCCTACAACTTAGAACTACTTAAACCTAACTAACCTAAGGACATATCACACATCCATGCCCGAGGCAGGATTCGAACCTGCGACCGTAGCGGTCACGCGGTTCCAGACTGAAGCGCCTAGAACCGCACGGCCACACCGGCCGGCTTCTTCATTTTCGCATTCAGTATTTTCTGTTGTGCACATTCATTTTACACACGCCTGGAGTAGCATCTTGGAACATCATGAGGTATTCCATGACTTTTCTCACCTCAGTATACGAAATTTGCAAACTTTTACAGCTGTAGTGCGAAAAGGATACCCCACCCTCTAGGTGTATTCAGGGTAAACCCAAGCTCCGCGTCCGTCTCTAATGATCTCGACGTCGACGGGATGTTAAACCCAATCTTCCTTTCTTCTCAGCTCCACAGAATTTCAGGGGATTTTCAGGAATATTTTGTGAGTATTTTGGCAAACTTACCCGACAAAAAATAATTATTCACAGCTTTGTGCACGCACTGATGAATCGTTAAGCCCTCACAGGCGGAGCAGCGATCGCCTCACGTGCTCAGCGGCGGGCGCACTACTCCTACGAGAGCAAAATTGGGCGCCTGTCCACTAGCAAGTAAACTTCCTCAAGTCGCTCGTACAAGCTGCAGCTACAAGTTATTTGACGTGGTAATCCCCACAGTAGGTCGACTTCCGCAAGTTCTGCCACGAGAAGTAATTTCTGCAAGTTAGTGGAAACAATAATTTCTCGTATCTTGCTACAAGTACTTGTTGGCCTTTCAGCTGTTAGAAGTTTTTCTCGAACTTGCTTCAGTTTTCTGTGTTCATTACCGATACGACAGTGTCAATGTGGGAAAGGAGAATAGCGCAGACATATGAACCGAAACAAATGTTCCGTAGAAACCCGTAAACATATGTACCTAGCCACGGTCAGCCAAAGAATAGTGAAAAAATTAACCGATTACTTTCTTTCACCAGAAAGTAAAGTAGAATGGCAGTAGAGACGTCTTTAAATTTTTTCTCATTTTTAATGTTAGCGTAAACATAAATGTATAACATTTGTAATAAATAACGTTTGAAAGCATCTAAGAGTAATTAAAAGCCGATCTTTTGGTGCTATAGCGTGCAGCTTTTTGTATCCTGTTTTCGAATGCATTAAAGTTGTAATAAAGGTAATAAATACTATTTGCAAAAATCGAAGAATAATTAAAAGGGACTGATGACCTTAGCTGTTTAGTCCCCCTTAAACATCCCAACAACCACCACCAATTAAAAGGTTATTCCTTGGTGTTTCAGCTTGCACCATTTTTGTATCCTGGTTTACAGTACTTTATTGTACATCCGACAAGAGACTTTTTGAAAATTGCAAACGACATTCTTTTAAAATTCTTAATCTGAGGGAAGTCCACAGATTTTTAATTCATTCAATAGTGTTTCTTGATAAACATGTACACCTTTGTATCTATTTCTTCATACAAACATTTGTCCCTTTTTTCTTAACATTTTGGTTTTGGTCACGCTTTTTAAACTCAGCCGGCCGCTGTGTCCGAGCGGTTCTAGGCGCTTCAGTCTGGAACCGCGCTGCTGCTACGGTCGCAGGTTCGAATCCTGCCTCGGGCATGGATGTGTGTGATGTCCTTAGGTTAGTTAGGTTTAAGTAGTTCTAAGTCTATGGGACTGACGACCTCAGATGTTAAGTCCCATAGTGCTTAGAGCCATTTTTTAAATTCAGCAACGATGGCGGCTGCGCTTATTTTTAGCACAACACTGTAAACATCCACTTGCCAATGTCACGACGCGTTCCTAGTGGAAAACGTCTGCAAGCACTTGCAGCAATTTGCTGAAATTAACTTGTCCGAGCGACTTGAATAAGTAAACTTCTGCAAGTTTTTGTTTCAATGTAAACGCTTCAGCAAGTGTTTGCAAAAGCTACTTGCGGAAGTTACAGTGTGACAATTACTTAAACTATATAAAATAAAATCGTCTTACCTTCTGAACTTTTGCGTCAGGACGTTCAAACTGCAAGGTTGGCTGCTGCGAATGATGGGAATTAGTATGTGCTGTATGGTTTGGTTTAGCGACGAATCCAACTTTTATTAGTATGGGTTCGTCAATAAGCAAAATTGGCACGTTTGGGGAACTGAGATTTGCATTTCGCGATCGATCCCTCCACGGGTTATTGTGTGGTGTGCAGTATCCAAGTACGGAATAATCGGTGTGATATTCCTTGATGGCACGGTGACTCGCGAACGGTACGTGAAGGATTTGGAAAATCATCCCCATTATCCAAAGTGGCTCTGATTTCGATAAGATTCGGTTCATGCAAGACGGAGCTCGACGCCATCGAAGCAGGACAGTGCTTCTTGTCCTAGAGAAGCACTTTGGGAACCGCATTCTGGCTCTGAGGTACCCAGCGACCACTTGCATGGGCCTCGATTGTCCACCATATTCTCCAGATCTGAACACATGCGACTCTTTTTATAGGGCTATATTAAGGACAACATGTACAGCAATAACCCCAAAACCATTGCTAAGCTGAAAACAACGATTCAGGTCATCGACAGCATCGATGTTCCGACACTTCAGCGAGTCATGCAGAATTTCGCTATTCGTCTGGCCCAGATCAAAGTCAATGATGGCAGGCTTATCGGGCATGTCATAACCTAAATCCGAATATCTGTAGTGACGCATACATGTTGAATAAAGTGTGTGCACGCCGTAGTTTGTAACTAATTTACGTTTTTTTTTCATATAGTTCAATAATTGTCTCCGTGTACTTACTAGTGCGCATGCGCCTTAAGGCAACACCGATCGGTGAGATATTCATGTTTCAAACGGTCATTGTACGTAAACATGGGTAAATGTAAGGACGTGACAGTGTATCCCACGGCCAATACGGTGTGTTGAAACGCCCCCTTTGAACAATTTTACAGGACTGTGCTTAAACTGACACACAATATTTTGTTAGCGCAACGCAATCTGACTTTCAAAATTCCCTACAAAAGAATGGCCCTGACTAACATTAAATTAAACTATACCTTTCACAAATCACTTACCTCACAAAAATCTTCGCTGCTCAAGCTACAGCAATACAGCGAGCGCCACTACTGCCAGCTAAATAAAAGATTCAAACTATGGAAGGCACTAACTACTGATAGGGATAGTTAGCAAATGAAAGATATTAATAGAGAACAAACAATGTATTTACCTTGATATCATCATATATAAATATAGCAGTTCATGACAAATTTCAAAACTCCGCCATCTCTCTCCCCACATCCACCACTGCTGGCGGCTCACCTCCAACTGCGCAACGCTACGCGTTGTTCACAGCCAGCTGCCTAACACTACAATGGCGAGTATTACAACAATGCAAAGCAGCCACAGACTGCACACAGCACAGCCAGTGATTTTCATATTGAGCGCTACGTAACGTTGCCAATAAGAAAACATAAACAGCCTACTTACATAGAGAAAACATAAACAGCCTACTTACATAGCCCCCATGCTCCCCACAAAAAAATTTTACAAATTTTTTTTGGGCAGTGGCCAATAATGATTTGATAAAATTTTTCATAATTACAATAACAAAGAAATCAAATGCACACACTTATTGATACAATGTTGGTCAAAAGCTAAAATTATCTCACAGTCCATAAAGATAGTCCTGATCATTCATCATAACAGTAATTACAGGGTTTTTTTCACAAAGTCTCATTAGTAAAAGAAATTGCACACAGAAGTAGTGGATTTCCATGCAGTCTTGAAGAAGTAGTGTTGTCCTTCCAACGGAAAGACAGTGCTGACTCTTGACATGCATACAGGTAATGGGCCACAACATAGCAAACCCACAGCAGAGTCATTCGACGTTTTGAAGAATATTGGTAGGTAGGTCATCACAGAGCAGACCCACTGTAGTCCTGGTAGAGATTACGGTATTGGTGGGCCACCAGAGGTGCAGACCCACTGCAGTCCTTGTAGAAATAATGGTATTGATGGATCATCAAAGATGTAGACCCACTGTAGTCCTTGCAGAGATAACCAACAGCCATCTGTTGTGACTGTGCAGGTGCACATTCACCATCAAAGAGTCTTGCGGAGAATATAGCAAGTCCATAAACCACCACTTGTGCACTCACAAAGTTTTTGGAATTGTCCTTAGAACCAGCAATGCTGTTATCCAGTCCCTTGCTGAATTATTAACACACGTGCAAACACTAACAGTCCCTACTTCTCACATATTGTCCATATACTATGACCAACAGAAACGTGTGCAGTGAAATGTAACTTACAAGTTACTTAATTTGATGAAGTGGTCTCAATTACAATATTATAACATGAGAATACAATAACAAAGGTACAAAATACATAATTAAAGAACATAACAATACAGATAACATTTGTAAAAAACAGGCTTTACAAAAGAATCGAACTAACATATACATCAGTGGAATTATGACATGAGTACATACATAAAAGATCACAATAACCTTTGAAACATCAACTTCACACATGAGCATTAAACAGAACAGAATTAATAATGTCTAAACATCTTTACAAAGTAAATAACATATTATTAATGCCAATTATATTCGAGGATAACAGTATTCCTCATCATAGTGAATGTAGCTTAATATTAAAAGAAGAAAAAATTCTATGAAACTACACAGAGACAGGAAGAAAACAAATACACAAGGGTACACAAACACGTAATGGGATAACACCAATAGGAAAGGACAGGGTTCGTTTTCAGTGTAACATTTGGTACTGCAGTCCAACCCAAAACTTCATATATCTTTCCTCTTATTTCATCCTTTGTTTCCACCAAAAAAATTCTATCTAAGCATGCTTTCTGTATTTATATGTTCACACATTTCTCACCTCAACATTTATTTCCAAGAAAATCCTACCTAAACCTGTTTTCTGTATTCTAACCATATTTCTTTCAAAAGAAATATGGCTCATTGTGCAATACTCATTTAGGCCCAAATCGTTTTCATATAACTTTCAAAGCATTCTTTCCCTAATCTCCATAGTTAGGTTCTTATATAGTCTACCCCCTCTTAAGCTAACTTAAATCTACTGAGCTCAGATACTAAACTAAGGAACGAGGCAATGCAGCAGCACATAAAACATGAAACGTCCCCTTTGAACAATTTTACAGGACTGTGCTTAAACTGACACACAATATTTTGTTAGCGCAACGCAATCTGACTTTCAAAATTCCCTACAAAAGAATGGCCCTGACTAACATTAAATTAAACTATACCTTTCACAAATCACTTACCTCACAAAAATCTTCGCTGCTCAAGCTACAGCAATACAGCGAGCGCCACTACTGCCAGCTAAATAAAAGATTCAAACTATGGAAGGCACTAACTACTGATAGGGATAGTTAGCAAATGAAAGATATTAATAGAGAACAAACAATGTATTTACCTTGATATCATCATATATAAATATAGCAGTTCATGACAAATTTCAAAACTCCGCCATCTCTCTCCCCACATCCACCACTGCTGGCGGCTCACCTCCAACTGCGCAACGCTACGCGTTGTTCACAGCCGGCTGCCTAACACTACAATGGCGAGTATTACAACAATGCAAAGCAGCCACAGACTGCACACAGCACAGCCAGTGATTTTCATATTGAGCGCTACATAACGTTGCCAATAAGAAAACATAAACAGCCTACTTACATAGAGAAAACATAAACAGCCTACTTACAGTGTGAAGTTGCTGGATTCGTACGCCTCGGTACCTGCAGGTTTACCGCGTCAGATTGCTAACCGGGTTCGATTCCCGGCCGGGCTTACAGGCGTATCGCCACTACTGATACGGAAGTCGCCTGAAACTCACTTTCGAATCGTCTTCCCACTATTGAGATGGCTCCGTGGGCACAAACAAAAAGCTAAGAAACTGAAATTTTAAAAAAAGGAAAAAGTTTCTGTATTTGTTGGTGTCTCTACGAGCAGTGGTGTAACACAAGTGGCCTCGAAACACGACGTCAGAATTATTGTCGGGAAAACCTCATGACTGAGAGGGGCTGGAGACGCGTTTCACGGCTTGTGGATAAAAATTGCTTCCAAACCAGACAATAATTGCTGTACCTTCAGTGAATGAGAGAACACTGCGACAGGAACTGCACGCAGTGAACATTTGGAGTCGGTCAGCCGGCTGGGGTGGCCGAGCGGTTCTAGGCGCTACAGTCTGAAACCGCGCGACCACTACGTTCGCAGGTTCGAATCCTGCCTCGGGCATGGGTGTGTGTGATGTTCTTAGGTTAGTTAGGTTTAAGTAGCTCTAAGTTCTATGGGACTGATGGCTTCAGAAGTTAAGTCCCATAGTGCTCAGAGCCATTTGAACCATATGCAGTCGGTGACCTCGCAAGAGGGCATCGCTCACACAGACACATACGGAAGACAACAGCAAAGCTCAGCGGGCTGGAAAAATATGTGACTGTTTTCTGAACACTCCTCCACCCTATTACATCTGGACTGGCCTCTAAATCACCTGACATGAACCCGATAGTGAACCTATGGGACATGTTGGAACAGCGGATAAACTGCCGACATTAACAGCGGAATTACACACTATTAAGGAGGAACGATAGGATAACGAACGAAAATATTGCACAAATTCAGTACTTTTTTTCTCCGTACTGGAATGTAGTAGACAAATGGGGTTTGCTACAATGAATAAAGCATACATTGAAGTTTATATTGGTATTTTTTATTTAAAAATATTCATATCTTCACCGTGTAATTGGGACTTTCCCGAGGCAGTTCTGAAGAGTTAGATCGGGGGTTGTCGCTATAGCTCTGGTTGTAATTATCTGAAACATGAAATTAACGTATCACCCTCATCCTTACAGATGTAATTTTAGTTCATCGTAGGGATTTGCAAAAAAAAGAAAATGGCGGAATTATAGATATTTGAAAACAATTTTTGGACTCCTCTTTTTTAGCCGAAAAAAATACTAAATATCAACATAAAAATCGACTAAGGTGAACTGAAGAGAATTCAGTTTGCAAAAATCATTAAAATTGCGTGAAAATTGTAGCGTGGGTGACGACAATCATGCCGAAAAATGCGCTGAAAGATTGACAAGTATTTATCATACAAAGAATGAGATATCATGGATGCCTGGTCGATAATAACTATCGCTCTGGCTAGTGATAAGTGAAGTTGCTAGATAAGCCCTCATTTTCGTCCTCAAATCCCCTTTCGTGGCTGAGCGCATCGCTGCAGGGTCTCTATCTTCATAGAGTCGTCGCATTTCATCGCCGATTTTGATTTGAAGGGCATTTGCTACGTGCATTAATGCAGTATGGCGTACACTGAATAGAAATATGGCCAAATTTGAAGCAATGTTCACAGTTTCGCTTCGGCTGCATGTTACCTTTGGAGCGTGTCTCCAAAATAAACTATTTAAACTTTTGTTCACATTTTGAGTAAATCTCCAAACATTGCTCCAGCAAATCGGATTTACTCAAATCGGCATAAATAGGGAGAGTGAGTTCGGAACCGGTTCTCTAACGCCGAGGCGTGCCGTGCGCGCTCGGCTTCAAATGCTCACATAATCGTTACTTTTTGAAGTTCGCGCATAATATTTTGCAGAATAATTCTTCATTCGAATCCCGTAATAAAAAATTTCGAGTTTTTTCGAAGTCACCCCGTAATTCCCCCTTAAATGATGCTTCGATGATTTTTCTAGGGGTGACTATTTTTTTGTCCGGTCAGCTTAAAGGGGACTTGCCTCCAGTGGCTTACTATAAATTCATTTCGTGTTAATTTTAACTCTGTTCACTATTTTATCTGTATTACACTGGAAATATCCGGAAAAAAGTGCAAACGTAGACGGTACACGGCGTATGTTTAGTTTGGAAACGAACTTGTCCCTTTCGCTCACGTAACTTGCTGTTTTTCGGCAGTAATGACCACTTGACTTTTCGCTCTCCGTCACGTATTCAGTTCTGCTCGGTTCCGTCTCGGGTCTGTTTCTCACGCCAGCGTCAGTTGTACGTTAAGCGCAGCATTGTGAACGGGTTTCCTGGTGATGAGTTGGCCGACATCTACCTCGAGTACGGGTTCAGTGAATGCAATGGAACAGTGGCACAGGGATCCCAAACTTAGTAGTTCCCGCAACTGTAACAGGTCGTGAAAGCTGGGTTTACTATTTTGACCCCGAGGGCGACAGAGCACCAACGGGGTTCCACCACAAAGGATCACCCATGCCCAAAAAGTTCAAGACACTACCATCAGCAGGCAAATTCATACTCACAGTGTTCTGGGATGTTCAAGATGTGGTGCATTTGGAATTCGTGCCTAAAGGCACCACCATGAACTCTGCAGGGTACTACGAGGCCCTGAAAAAATGAAAGCACGAATTCAAAGAGTTCGTCCTCACTTGGAGAACCCCCTCTTGCAAGATATGATTGCCAAACCACACCCGAGCGCTGCGACGTCAACAATCCGACGCTTTGGGTTTACTGTTATCGATAATCTTCCACACAGTCCTGACTTGTCACCATCCGATTTTCATCTGTTTCCAAAACTTATAGAACACTTGCGAGGTCTTCACTTTCAATCTGTGGAGGTGGTGCAAGCAAGGGTCAGGTTAAATCTCCATCAACAGAGTCAAATATTCTATAGTGACGGTATCAACAAATTGGTCACCCACGTGGAGTTATGTGTTCGATGCCATGGTAACTATGTCGAGGAATACATACGTAGACATGAAGAATAAAGATGTAGAATGTTAATAACGTTTGTTTCACTTAAAAAGCTTTTAGAATTTTCACATAAAAGATTCGGCGGCTTTACGTTTCAGCAAGCCTTCGAAATTCGTTATGAGCCCCAAATAGACAAGCTACAGTAATGGTGCAGTGTGATGGATTTTGGCCCCCAAGCACTGGTCTTTCAAAGGTGGCACCATCCAAAACACAACGTGTCGACTGTTCTCTGTTTTAGACCGCTGCCACTCTCAGCGACCCCAAAACTGTCACACTGTAATTGCCTGACGAAGTGTTGTGTTGTGTGCGTGTGCCGGAAGAGTATCGACTAATAACAGTAACTGTATTTATATTTAAATGCATTATACAGTAGACGGCCAACGGCTTTGCGGCAGTGGTAACACCGGTTCCCGTCAGATCACCGAAGTTAAGCGCTGTCGGGCTGTGCTAGCACTTGGATGGGTGACCATCCGGTCTGCCGAGCGCTGTTGGCAAGTGGGGTGCACTCAGCCCTTGTGAGGCAACTGAGGAGCTACTCGATTGAGAAGTAGCGGCTCCGGTCTCGGAAACTGACATACGGCTGGGAGAGCGGTGTGCTGACCACATGCCCCTCCGTATCCGCATCCAGTGACGCCTATGGGCTGAGTGAGGATGACACGGCGGCCGGTCGGTGCTATTGGGCCTTCATGGCCTGTTCGGTAGGAGAGAAAGAGAGAGATACAATAGAAGACACGATCACTGGCGTTTACTAAATTTTTCGAATGTCATTTTTCTTCTGTTCGTTGTGTTGTGTTCCAACAGCTATAAATCAATTTCATGTTGTTTGCTACAAATAAGCATCGCATTTGAAGAGGACCACCTCTGTAACGCACATTCATCAGTCCATGATACTCCCGCGTCAAAATTTATATTGTAACAGTTTATCGTTACGAGAAGCACACACCTGTGAATTCTCAGTACTGGAAGACAAACAATTGAACATCCCCCCCCCCCCCCCCGCCACCACACACACACACACACATCCACCAACCCCGCTCGGGCGCTACTTATCAAATGTTCAAAAAAAAAAAAAAAAAAAAAGTTCAAATGTGTGTGAAATCTTATGGGACTTAACTGCTAAGGTCATCAGTCCCTAAGCTTACACACTACTTAACCTAAATTATCCTAAGGACAAACACATACACCCATGCCCGAGGGAGGACTCGAACCTCCGCCGGGACCAGCCGCACAGTCCGTGACTGCAGCGCCCCAGACCGCTCGGCTAATCCAGCGCGGCCGCTACTTATCCATATGCCCCTGAGGTATCCATCTGCCCCTGAACTTTTTGCGTAGCCGAATTCACCAACAACAGTTGAATTGAAGCACATCTTGAAATATCATTGTCTCAGCAAGAATTTTTGTATTTTGCTGAGCAGGAAAACTACACTATTGAGTAGGTCTTAACGTTAGTTTTGGGATTCGGCTGTTAGTTGCTAGATGCACAGTATCTGTCAGTACATGACAGTCCGCGGTACTAATATGTTCCAAAAAGCCGCAAGCAAAAATGTGATGTTTCAGGGGGTCGTATCTCGGGTTCTGTTGATCACAGACATAAGAGGTCAAGTGTTTTGGATATCCCTTGCCCTAGCGAACATTGTTATACATTCCGGAAGAACAGTTATACTGCATCTGTCCTACAGTACAGGCTCAACATTTAAACATTACACACCTCCTGCAGCCCAGGCAAATTGAGCAAACCGGTTGGTTGCGTTGCCTAGAGTGGACCTCAGGCGGCTCATAAGAGCATCGTTTGTTCGTGGCAGGTACCTGAGAAAATCCCCAAAAACGTTGGTTTTTGGGTACAAAAAGTACCAATTGTGGGGATCACCAGTTCTATAATTTCTTTTCCTGGTAAATCGCCGCAATTTTTACGATATGTTCTCCAGATGATGTGCTCTGCGAACCTTGAAACTTTTTACGATATCATTATCCGTTGCCGAGATACAGAGGCTCAATATCGTCGTACTTATGCACGAAATATCCGGTCTGAGGAGTAAATGCTAGTTTTAACTGAAGTAATGAATGCATGACAAGCGTTCTAAGGTAACTGCAGGGGTTCTGAGGTCACCAAACTATGTTTTTAGTCAGCATTTTTTTGTGAAAGTTTATGACACGCTGTCTCTTCATAAAGGGCACTTCACGCCTACCTAAATTATCCGAAGTGGTACTGTGTGACGGTACCACCACATATCTCGCTTTTAGATAATGAGTGTAATTGGCAGCTTAAGGTTCTTAACTGCGCTGGTGGGAATTGCATCATTACTGGCTTCTGGTGTAAGAGTCGTGAATTTCCCTTCGCTGAGGCAGGCCTGTGGAGGTACAGTAACAGACCTTGGTGGTCGCAGCGCTTTTCAGACGGGACGGGTTAAGCCCTCACCGTCTGAGCAGAAATGTTTGTGACGCACACTGGCCGCATTGCGTTGTCCTTCGGGCGGCAAGGTCTTGGAAGATATAGCAGGGCGAGCACAGGTCCCCTGAGCATTTCTTGTGTGACGAATCTGCATTTCCCGTCGGCAGTTGCAAATACGTGACAATGACACTGTGTCGTGTTCGGCGTGGGAAGATGCCAGAATCTAAGTGTGCGGATGATGTCAGCCAGTCAGAAGGCTCATGGGCACAGACGCAGTAGCGTAAATGTCTGAACCAATGAGAGCCGATACAGCACGTACAGTGTACCAATCTCTGGGCCGTTAATAGGCATACTGTAAAGCCGTCGGCACACGGACCGTGCATCCGAACGTTGAGCGTGCCTAGTTTCTGACGCCATAGCGTGGAATAGCACGTTCGGGAGTCTTTCCGAACGTGCAGAGCAATATCTGGCATGTCAGATATTCTGAGCGTGTGTCTGAGCGTTGACCAATGAGATGGCACAACACCACCTACGTCACACGCACGCCGTCTCCCTTCAGTACAGTGTTGTGAGGCGCCATGTTGGCATTCATTTCAAGCCTATATGTATATACAGGGTGTTACAAAAAGGTACGGCCAAACTTTCAGGAAACATTCCTCACACACAAAGAAAGAAATATGTTATGTGGACATGTGTCCGGAACGCTTACTTTCCATGTTAGAGCTCATTTCATTACTTCTCTTCAAATCACATTAATCATGGAATGGAAACACACAGCAACAGATCGTACCAGCGTGACTTCAAACACTTTGTTACAGGAAATGTTCAAAATGTCCTCCGTTAGCGAGGATACATGCATCCACCCTCCGTCGCATGGAATCCCCGATGCGCTGATGCAGCCCTGGAGAATGGCGTATTGTATCACAGCCGTCCACAATACGAGCACGAAGAGTCTCTACATTTGGTACCGGGGTTGCGTAGACAAGACCTTTCAAATGCCCCCATAAATGAAAGGCAAGAGGGTTGAGGTCAGGAAAGCGTGGAGGCCATGGAATTGGTCCTCCTCTACCAATCCATGGGTCACCGAATCTGTTGTTGAGAAGCGTACGAACACTTCGACTGAAATGTGCAGGAGCTCCATCGTGCATGAACCACATGTTGTGTCGTACTTGTAAAGGCACATGTTCTAGCAGCACAGGTAGAGTATCCTGTATGAAATCATGATAACGTGCTCCATTGAGCGTAGGTGGAAGAACATGGGGCCCAATCAAGACATCACCAACAATGCCTGCCCAAACGTTCACAGAAAATCTGTGTTGATGACGTGATTGCACAATTGCGTACGGATTCTCGTCAGCCCACAAATGTTGACTGCGAAAATTTACAATTTGATCACGTTGGAATGAAGCCTCATCCGTAAAGAGAACATTTGCACTGAAATGAGGATTGACACATTGCTGGATGAACCATTCGCAGAAGTGTACCCGTGGAGGCCAATCAGCTGATGATAGTGCCTGCACACGCTGTACATGGTACGGAAACAACTGGTTCTCCCGTAGCACTGTCCATACAGTGACGTGATCAACGTTACCTTGTACAGCAGCAACTTCTCTGACGCTGACATTAGGGTTATCGTCAACTGCACGAAGAATTGCCTCGTCCATTGCAGGTGTCCTCGTCGTTCTAGGTCTTCCCCAGTCGCGAGTCATAGGCTGGAATGTTCCGTGCTCCCTAAGACGCCGATCAATTGCTTCGAACGTCTTCCTGTCGGGACACCTTCGTTCTGGAAATCTGTCTCGATACAAACGTACCGCGCCACGGCTATTGCCCCGTGCTAATCCATACATCAAGTGGGCATCTGCCAACTCCGCATTTGTAAACATTGCACTGACTGCAAAACCACGTTCGTGATGAACACTAACCTGTTGATGCTACGTACTGATGTGCTTGATGCTAGTACTGTAGAACAATGAGTCGCATGTCAACACAAGCACCGAAGTCAACATTACCTTCCTTCAATTGGGTCAACTGGCGGTGGATGGTACAGTACATACTGACGAAACTAAAATGAGCTCTAACATGAAAATTAAGCGTTTCCGGACACATGTCCACATAACATCTTTTCTTTATTTGTGTATGAGGAATGTTTCCTGAAAGTTTGGCTGTACCCTTGTGTAACACCCTGTATATACCTTTTGTGAGAACCAGCAAACTGAGAATCACTGAAAAACCCGTTGTTAACTGTGTGATTCGTTCCAATAAAATAATGAGAAACATCATATTCGTGGCAAAAGAATCATTGTAACTTGCCTATTATGAGTGTAGGCTAATTGAAGGCAGCGACACACTGAAGATCCACCCAAAACGCATTGTTCTTGGTACAATATGTTATAATTAAATTTCAATTAGTGACATATCAACGATTAAGGTTTTCAGCAGGGCCTAACGTGATATGATTAGTTACAAGGAGCGTCTTGTTAGTTTAACGTAATGATAGCGGCACTGTAGAGTTATTTGTTGGGGCGGTGGTTCGCGTGTTGACAACCCCGAATAGTTTTTCCTAAAATTCCCGTTTTTATTAGATTCTGATACTTTATTATTAGTTTAATATAAGCATATGCTGTAATATTTGATGTTATGTAAATATAAGTTCACCTTTTTTTCAGGGGGTGAGTTTGTTCGACTGGCTTAACCTACAGGACAGCTTGCGCTACTTGTATAAAGATATTTTGCTCCTTTTTCTTTTACGCTTCGTAATTCACATGTTGCAAAGATTCTGCTACTGGGTAGGAACAGTGATCAAGTAAGACTGACCTTGGGGTTTTACTAAAATTTGGGAATGATGAAATAATGTTTATCTTATGCGGAGAAGTATTCCAAATTTGTACCGCACTGTTTGTAATAGAACTTTTATAAACCTGTGTCCTTATTGATTGGACATGACACTTTCCTTTTTGTGGACGATGGAGGAAATGTGCGTTTTAATAGAGCTAACGTGGAATTTAACGCGCGCCCGTTGAGTAAACTATGTGCTTTACGAACTAGAAACATCCCTCAACTGCCGCTGGTGTGCGTTTCGATCGCGTATACCACGTTGGGGCCCACGTACCGTGAGCACAAATCGCACCGTTCCTGAGCGTCCAGCAGCACGTTGAACTTGGCACGCTCAGTGTTCACGTTCGACAGCACGGTCCGTGTACCGACGGCTTAAGCGATAGCGGAGAAATTTTGGCAGGCTTCTTCAGCGTTTCAGCGGGCTAAAAGGAATTCTTGGTCGTCGCGTCAGCGGGAGTTGTAAATCCTCCCCTCCAGGCGCTTTCTGGGAGCGGAGTGGAACGTTAGTCAGACATGGAGACGGTGGAAAGTCGCGTCACATCGAGAGAGGTAGGGGCCTATTCACAGCCTAGCAGATTACGAGTAAGTGTCGCCTTTTTAGCTCTGGCGCGGCTTTTGCTTTGAGCAGCTCATAATTTGCGAAGTAAATTCCGCAACTTGCGTTGCTTTTTCAGTGTATTTACCTGTTTGGATCTTGGATCCGGTTTTAACTTCCACAAGCTGCACAGAGTTTGGAAAGCCAATCGCGGTTCCATAGCGATCTTCAGTTCAATTCGAGGTATCCAGCGCTTGTTAGCAGAACAACCTTTACTGTAATTTTTGGCACTAAACTTTAATTCCACTGTGGAAATTGTTTTCGATGGACTTTTGCAAAGACAATTTGTCTCTTATCTGACCATTAAATAAGAAACTGTTCATACATTCATTTTCGAGAAAATACTCACTTTACTTGTGAACCAATTTAGAGTAAATAAATCTAGTATTTAAAAGAATAGATTTGTTTTCCTCCTTTTCTTTATTCCTACAACAAATTAGGTCAGGCAATCCACAACAAAGAAATATGACCGATTTATTCTGCGTAACTGAATGGTGCTCCTGCTTTGATAGCTACATTTCAACTGCAGTGACGAAAAAGAATATAACATGCCTGAAAAGAACTTAAAATGCGTGCCAAAAATTTTGCAAAACGGGAAAAACTGCAAATTCAGTAAAATGTTTCTAATGACAGTGTTACTCCTTTAAGATACAAATCATATTTCGGCGTTTTTGATGAACTGCGGTCGATGAGCAAAGCATCCAAAACAATGTAAAGCAAACAAATTTGTGTCAGCCTCATATTACGTTATTTATATGTCTCTAAGTATATAAATGCGGCAAAGTATATAAACAACAGTCAATACTTTACTCATCTATAGAATACGTTTTATATAAGCAGTACACATTGCTGTAGCAGGGGAGAGAAGGGAACCAACGGAAAAATGCTCCTGTCGGAGCACAAAAAAGGCGAATATGATCACCATTGACAGGTACTGGCATAAAAATGAGGAACTAAGAGCCTCAATCGTTATTCCGCCTACATCACCAAAACTTTTGGCATGCTAACATATTCGTGTTTTTCTTTTGTACTGAAAGGGAGTAGTAGAGAAACAGTGACGGTGAAAGAGAGAGGAGGCAGTGATGGTGGGTGAGAGGAATTGCCAGTGAAAGAGAGAGAGACAGACAGACAGATGAAGACAATAGCAGCGCGAGTCAAAGAGTGAGGAGATAGTGAGAGACAATGGCAGTAAAAGAGAAACGGAGATGGCTGGAGACAGCAGCTATGTGAGCGAAAGAGAGAAGAGATTGTTGCTGTTGTTGTGGTCTTCAGTCCAGAGACTGGTTTGATGCAGCTCTCCATGCTACTCTATCATGTGCAAACTTCTTCATCTCCCAGCACCTACTGTAACCTACATCCTTCTGAATCTGCTTAGTGTATTCATCTCTTGGTCTCCGTCTACGATTTTTACCCTCTACGCTGCCCTCCAATACTAAATTGGTGATCCCTTGATGCCTCAGAACAGGTCCTACCAACCGATCCCTTCTTCTAGTCAAGTTGTGCCACAAATTTCTCTTCTCCCCAATTCTATTCAATACCTCCTCATTAGTTATACGATCTCCCCATATAATCTTCATCATTCTTCTGTAGCACCACATTTCGAAAGCTTCTATTCTCTTCTTGTCCAAACTATTTATCGTGGACGTTTCACATCCATACATGGCCACTTTCCATACAAATACTTTCAGAAGCGACTGCCTGACACTTAAATCTATACTCGATGTTAACAAATATTTCTTCTTCAGAAACGCTTTCCTTGCCATTGCCAGTCTACATTTTATATCCTCTCTACTTCGACCATCATCAGTTATTTTGCTCCCCAAATAGCAAAACTCATTTTCTACTTTACCCATGTCATTTCCTAATCTAATACCCTCAGCATCACCCGATTTAATTCGACTACATTCCATTAGCCGGGGATTGTGGCCGAGCGGTTCTAGGCACTTCAGTCTGGAACCGCGCGACCGCTACGGTCGCAGGATCGAATCCTGCCTCGGGCATGGATGTGTCTGATGTCCTTAGGTTAGTTAGGTTTAACTAGTTCTAAGTTCTAGGGGACGGATGACCTTAGAAGTGAAGTCCCATAGTCCTCAGAGCCATTTGAGCCATTTTTTACATTCCATTATCCTCGTTTTGCTTTTGTTGATCTTCATCTTATATCCTCCTTTCGAGACACTGTTCATTCCGTTCAGCTGCTCTTGCAGGTCCTTTGTTGTCCCTGACAGAATTACAATGTCTTCTCCATGGATTCTAATTTCTACTCCGATTTTTTCTTTTGTTTCCTTTACTGTTTGCTCAATATACAGATTGAATAACACCGGAGATAGGCTACAACCCTGTCTCACTCCCTTGCCAATCTTTTCTCTTTCACCCCCCTCAACTCTTGTAACAGCAATCTGGTTTCTGTACAAATTGTAAATAGTCTTAAGCTCCCTGTATTTTACCCCTGCCATCTTTAGAATTTGAAAGAGAGTATTCCAGTCAACATTGTCAAAAGTTTCCTCAAAGTCTACAAATGCTATAAACGTAGCCTTACTTTAAACTGTCTTCTAAGACAAGTGGCAGGGTCAGTATTGCCTCGCGTGTTCCAACATTTCTACGGAATCCAAACTGATCTTCCCCGAGGTCGGCTTCTACCAGTCTTTCCATACGTCTGTAAAGAATTCGTGTTAGTATTTTGCAACTGTGACTTATTAAACTGCTACAACGACAATTTTCACACCTGTCAACACCTACTTTCTTTGGGATTTGAATTATTATATTCTTCTTGAAGTCTGAGGGTATTTCGCCTGCGTCGTACATCTTGCTCACCAGATGGTAGAGTTTTGTCAGGGCTGGCTCGCTCAAGGCTAGAGAGGAGATAGTGGAAATGAAAAATACGGACAAGTGGAGACTGTACATAGGCTTGGGAGTCTGGACCCTCTCAGACAGGCGAACTTCAACATGTAGGTATAGGTGATTGCACACCTTGGAGTGAAATTTTAAACATATGCGTGGAAAAATAAATTGAACCCCCCCCCCCCCCACTCCTTGAATTTTTGAGCTGCCCGAGATATGTTGGAGACAGCGACAAGGGGAAAGAAAGATAAATGGAGACAATGTAAGTGAAAGATAGGGAACAATGCCAATGGGATATATTGTAAAGGAATGGAAGAAAAAGGAGACAGTGGGGGAGAGACATATATAGACAGTGGTAGTGAGAGAGAGATGCCGGATATGAAGGTGTAACTACAAAGAGGGGCTGGGTACAAGGATTTAGAATGTTCTCTATTAAAAAAGAGCGCAAATATCTTCGCATGCCAAAATTTTTGGTGAGGAAGGCGAACGAGAATTGAGCTAGCTGATTCCCTGTAATTCTGTTAGAGTCTTCTAAAGAGGAATATTTTCGCCTTTTTTGCACTCCGACAGGATAATTTTTACGCTGGTTCTAAAATGTTGCCGAAAACGGCAGGCTACAGTTTGACGACCACTGGGCTAGACTGAATTAGGGAGCGCTGCCTGAGGTGTGGGCAATGAGGCAGCCAATCCCATATCAGCGCCCTGCACTACCCGACTGCGTTCAGCACCGGGGCAGACCGGTCAGTCACCGTTAGGTCGCCACACATTCTTCTAGCGGACAGAGCCGCTACTCAGCTGCTCACTGGTGTGTGAACGACCGTTCAAACTCGTCACAGAGGACTCCATTACAGAGGAAACGTCACCTTCTTAAACGTTACTAGCTTCTGAATTAGCTGCAAGTGCGACCAGGGAAAATTACCGACAATACCTCTATACCGGGGCATCATTACTATTTGTTTGGTATTTCTTCGTTGAAATGGCTCTGAGCACTATGGGACTTAACTTCTGAGGTCACCAGTTCCCTAGAACTTAGAACTACTTAAACCTAACTAACCTAAGGACGTCACACACATCCATGCCCGAGGCGAGATTCGAAGTTGCGACCGTAGCGGTCGGATGGTTCCAGACTGTAGCGCCCAGAACCGCTCGGCCACCCCGGCCGGCTGGTACTTTTTGTCCGCCCTCTCAAAACATATAAAGTCACGAATCAGATTAAAGCCAAAATTATTTACTTCATATAGGGGCATCTTTAATAGCCTCAGAGGCATGTTACTCTCTAATTAATGCAATCCTCATGTAATAATAGTAGTTTGCCACCTCTGGAGAATGTCGCATTAAAAGTTCGTTTAAAGCAGAAGCCTGGCGTATTAACTCTACGCTAACTTCCTAATCATTACTCAAATTACCACCCCAGCTTTCGGGAACCTACAGAGAAGTACAAGAGAAAGAGGCCGCGCGCTCGTGTAATTTACTTCGATACTGACTGAATTTACGCCCACATTGTTTTCTAAGTCATTGTGTTTAGTGAGGAGTTAACTTAACGACGTCTCGGACCACGCCTCCTTCAAGCAAAAAAGAAGTACATAAATATGGCATACTGCTCGAATGTTTTTTTTGTCTGCGATGCAGGCGACAAACATTCTGTTGCTGAAAGCAGCTGTTAAACAGAAGGAGAGGTAGAATAAAATGTTCTCGGGTTTCCAACGGCGTCAATTGCTTAAAGCTACGCGAGCTTTCGGCCCCTCCTTGGCCTTTGTCAAGTGGTATGACTGACAGTGGGCTTTTTTTTTTTTTTTTTTTTTTTTTTTTTTTTTTTTTTTTTACATTTCATTCCCTTCTCTTAGGGGGAGGGCGGGCTATTCTAGTGCTTGCATTGCACTTTTTAGCCTTAGTCGAGGTTTACAATTTTCTTTTCTTTTTTATACAATTTGAAGTGCTTGCAGAAAGGTGCTTTACAGTTTTTTTGCACTTTGACGTGGTCATTAACAATTGACATTTGGTATTACATAATTAACAAGTTTATATAATTAACAAGGTTATAATAATATTAACAAGGTTATATTTTGGTTTAACAAAGAGTATAGTAGGAGAAATTAACAACGAGATATGATTTGCAAGGTTATGTTTTAGTTCTTAATGTATATAGTACTAGAATTAACATGTTTATAATAATAGAATATGGAAGGGGGAAGGTTAAGTGAGAGATTTGGGGGTGTGACAGTAAGAGATAGAGATTTAAGCATTGGCATTTGTTGAGGTTTGAGGAGTAAACATTGACATATGGTGATATATAATTGTGGTTATTTACGTTGGAGTGTGTAGTGTTTCTGTGTGTGATTTGTGTGTAATATTTCCGAAATTACGTCTGTGTTCGGTTGTGGAGCAGAGGTGAAGAGAGCAGATGATAAGAGGTTTTGGATGGTAGACTGTGAGTAGTGTATAATGATGTTACTATTGTTACTTGCATTGTACAATTATTGCTATTTTCTATTTACATATTTTTTCTTTTCATTTTCAGTGGCAGAACAGGATTGAGTAGTTGAAGAGTGTGCCGGCTTGCTTAATTGTGCGAGTGTTGTCGTTTTGTTGCTTGTGTGTGTGTGTTTGTGTGTGCGTGTATGTGTGTGTGAGAGAGAGAGAGAGGGAGTGAGGGAGAGGGAGATAGAGAGAGAGAGAGAGAGAGAGAGAGAGAGAGAGAGAGAGAGAACGAGGGAGAGAGGGTGTATGTCTGTCTGTGTTTTATTGTCTGACGTCTAGGTGGGGAGGGGTAGTGGTATGGGTTGTCAGCGGTTCCATAGTTGGGGCTAGGTCTGGGAAGTGGTGTGATGTGTTTTGTGCTACCGTACGCGCTGGGCAGTGGCTGTTGGTGCGCCTTTATATACGCTAGCTGCCGGCTGTGACGTCACTGAAGCCCCTGACGTTGCCACATATGGGCATGTTTTGAGTCGGCGTTCGATGTGCCCTCTCCAACCTTGCGATCGCTGGATCCCACGCAGCGCTGAGCTGCAAGCCACCGTCTCTATTCAGGGTGTTTGCGGTAATTTTTATTTCAATAGCTTCCCTTATTAAACTGTCCCAGAAGCCGTTAGTGCGAGCCACGACAGAGGTATCGTCAAATTTTATGTGGTGACCGTTTTCTGACGCATGCTCAGCTAACGCAGATTTCTCTGGATAGCGTAGGCGATAACACCTCTCATGTTCTTTCATGCGTTGTTCCACAGTGCGCACTGTTTGTCCGATGTACTTCTGGCCACACTCACAAGGTCTTTCGTAGACTCCAGGTGTTCTGAGACCTACTGGGTCTTTAACTGGTCTCAGTAATTGACGGATTTTCGTTGGAGGCCTGAAGATTGATTTGATCTTGTGTTTTTTTTTTCAACAGGCGGCTTATCTTGCCCGACACAGAGCCATAGAATGGCAGCAAAGAAAGTTTCTTTTCCTGCTCTTCGTCGGTGGTCTTATTCTGATATTTCCCAGAAATCAATTCTTTCACTTGATGGGCGCTGTAGCCGTTATTGCTGAAAACCTTGCGTAGGTGGCTCAGTTCATAGGGCAGGTTATCGTCGTCTGTTATTATTCTTGCACGATGCACCGATGTTTTTAATACTGTGCGCTTCTGTGCTGGATGAGGATGGCTGATGGCGTGCAGGTACAGGTCTGTGTGGGTGGGTTTTCTGTAGACGCTGTGGCCAAGGCACCCATTTCGTTTACGGTGGACAAGGACGTTGAGGAAGTGCAATGCATCATCTTTTCCCACCTCCATGGTGAACTGGATATTACTGTTGATGCCATTGAGGTGTACCAAAAACTCGTCTAGTTTCTCGCGTCCGTGTGGCCAAATGACGAACGTGTCGTCAACGACTCTGCATTCATACAGAAGGAGAGGTAGCTTTCAAAAGCATCACCCGCTCGTTGAAAAATGATTAATGGCTCTGGAAAACGTTGAAACCAGCTAGTAAAATACATTATTGCCACTCGAGATGAAATACTATTAACGTACTAGCTGCCGCATGAACCAGAGATATTACCGAGATGGCGCGGCTTGCGTGCCTCAGCGATACTAATAGTCGTGGCGCAGGTGCGACCCCAATGGAGAGATAGCTGTGGAAGCACCAGACAACCATGTGGTACCTAAAGAGTGGCAGCAGCCTTTACAGTCGTTGTAGCCCCAGCAGTAAGCATGACTGACAAATATGTCCTTGTAACATCGGCAAATGGCCTTGCTGTTCTGGTACTGCTAAAGGCTGAAACCAAGGGCAAACTTCAGCCTTTTATAATTTTATTATCCTATGGCATACACCTCACTGCACGGCTAAAATATGATAGCATCCTCTTGCGCAAAATTTTTGAGTGGTAAAACAATCCCCCGTACAAATCTCCACAGGATACAGTGATCGGGAAAAACAAAACTCACATTCTACAGATCAGAGCGTGGAATGTTAGATCTCTTAATCGGGTATGTAGATTAGAAAATTAGAAAAAAAGAAATGCATTGACCGAAGTCAGATACAGTGAGAATTAGTGAATTTAGGTTATAGGATGAACAAGACCTCTGCTCAGAGGAATACGGTGTTATAAACACAAAATAAAATAGAGGTAATGCAGGAGTAGGTCTAATAATGAAAAAGAAAATAGGAATGAGCATAAACTACTATGAGCACCATGTTGTTTTGTTGTTGTTGTTGTGGTCTTCAGTCCAGAGAATGGCATGATGCAGCTCTCCAAGCTACTCTATCCTGTGCAAGCCTCTTCATCTCCGAATAACTACTGCAACCGACGTACTTCTGAATCTGCCTACTGCATTCATCTCTTGGTCTCCCGCTACGAGTTTCACCCTCCACGCTTCCGTCCAATACTAAATTGGTGATCCCTTGAGGCCTCAGAACATGTCCTATCAACCGATCCCTTCTTCTAGTCTAGTTGTGCCACAAATTCCTCTTCTCCCCAATTCTATTCAGTACCTCCTCATTAGTTACGTGATTTATCCATCCAATCTTCAGTATTCTTCTGCAGCGCCACATTTCGAAAGCTTCTATTCTCTTTTTGTTTAAACTGTTAGTGTCCATGTTTCACTTCCATACATGGCTACACCCCATACAAACACTTTAAGAAAAGACTTCCTGACACTTAAATCTACATTCGATGTTAACAAATTTCTCATCTTCAGAAACGCTTTCTTTGCCAGTGCCAGTGTACATATTATATCCTCTCTACTTCGACCATCATGAGTTATTTTACTCTCCAAACAGGAAAACTCATGTACTACTTCAGGTGTCCCTTTTTATAATCTAATTCCCTCGGCATCGCCTGATTTAAATCTACTACATTCTGTTATCTTCATTTTGCTTTTATTGATGTTCATCTTACATTTTCCTTTCAAGACACTGTCCATTCCGTTCAGCTACCCTTCCGTGTCCTTTGCTGTCTCTAATAGAATTGCAATGTCGTCGGCAAACCAGATTTTTCTCATCACTTTTGTTTCGAAAACATTCAGCTTTTCGTTTTGTAGGGCGGGCAACTACAGCCAAACTTTGACATTTTCGCAAAGTAAATTCCGCACTGGCTGTACGACAGATTTTTATTAAATCTGCGACCGGTTCCGCACTACTTATTGTTGCGCATATTGCCTGAGGATGCACCGATAAGTGGTGCGAAACCGGTCGCATTTTTAATAAAAATAATTCATACAGCCAGTGCGGAACTTTCTTTAGAAAAAATTCAGTTTTTGTCTTTCTTTCTTCGTAAGCGTCCCATTTTCCTAACCATACAGATCTACTGGGCAGATGATGGTGTTATATACACTGAAGAGCCAAAGAAACTGGTACACCTGCCTAATACCGTGTAGGACCCCCGCGATAACGTAGAAGGGCCGCAACACGCCGTGGCATGGACTCCATTAATATCTGAAGGAGCGCCGGTGTGGGTAGGGGGGGGGGGGGGGAGGGCGTGGGGAGGGGGGGGGTCCGACACCATGAATCCTGCAGGGCATCTCAGATATGCTCAATAATGTTCCTGTCTGGGGTGTTTGGTGGCCAGCGGAAGTGTTTAAACTCAGAAGAGTGTTCCCGGAGCCACTCTGTGGCAATACTAGACGTGTGGCATGCCGCATTGTCCTGCCGGAATTGTCCAAGTCAGTCGGAATGCACAATGGACATGAGCGCATGCAAGTGATCAGTCGGGATGCTTACGTAAGAGTCACCCGTCAGAATCGTATGTAGACCTATTAGGAGTCCCATAGCACTCCAACTGCACACGCCCCACACCATTACAGAGCCTCCACCAGCCTGAACAGTCCCCCGCTGACTTTCAGTGTCCGGGGATTCATGAGGTTGTCCCCCATACACGCCCATCCGCTCAATACAATTTGAAACGAGTCTCGTCCGACCAGCCAACAAGCTTCGAGTCATCAACCGTCCATTGTCGGTGTTGGTGGGCCCAGGCGAGGCGTAAAGCTTTGTGTCGTGCAGTCACCGAGGATATGCAGGTGAGCCTCCGGCTTCGAAAGTCCATATCGATGATGTTTCGTTGAATGGGTCGCACGCTGACACTTGTTAATGGCCCAGCGTTGTAATCTGCAGCAGTTTGCGGTAGGGTTGCACTTCTATCACGTTGAACTATTCCCTCCAGTCGTCGTTGGTCCCGTTCTTGCAGGATCTTTTTCCAGCCGCAGCGATGTGAAAGATCTGATATTATTCCGGATTCGTGATATTCACGGTGCAATCTTGAAATGGTCGTACAGGAAAGCCCCGCTTCGTCGCCACACCGGAGATGCTGTGTCCCATGGCTCGTGCGCCGACTATAACGCCACGTTCAGACTCACTTAAATTTGATAACCTGGCTTTGTAGCAGCAGTAACCGACCTAACAACTTATTGTCTTATATAGCCGTTGGCGACCACAGCGCTTATTCTGCCTACTTACGTACTGCTGTATTTGAATACGCATGCCTGTACCACTTTCTTTGGCGCTTCAGTGCCGGCCGCTGTGGCCGAGCGGTTCTAGGCGCTTCAGTCCGGAACCGCGCGACTGCTACGGTCGCAGGTTCGAATCCTGCCTCGGGCATGGATGTGTGTGATGTCCTTAGGTTAGTTAGGTTTAAGTAGTTCTAAGTCCCATAGTGCTCAGAGCCATTTGAACCATTTGGCGCTTCAATGTATATTCATCTTAGTGGTGACTGACAAAGCTTTACTTTTGAATGGGTGCCTTTTTTATTTATTTATTTTTCTTTTTTTTGTCATCAGTCTACTGACTGGTATGATGCGGCCCGCCACGAATACGAATTCCTTTCCTGTGCTAACCTCTTCATCTCAGAGTAGCACTTGCATCCTACGACCTCAATTATTTGCTTGACGTATTCCAATCTCTGTCTTCCTCTACAGTTTTTGCCCTCTACAGCTCCCTCTAGTACCAAGGAAGTCATTCCCTCATGTCTTAGCAGATGTCCTATCATCCTGTCCCTTCTCCTTATCAGTGTTTTCCACATATTCCTTTCCTCTCCGATTCTGCATAGAACCTCCTCATTCCTTACCTTATCAGTCCACCTAATTTTCAACATTCGTCTATAGTACCACATCTCAAATGCTTCGATTCTCTTCTGTTCCGGTTTTCCCACAGTCCATGTTTCACTACCATACAATGCTGTACTCCAGACGTACATCCTCAGAAATTTCTTCCTCAAATTAAGGCCGGTATTTGATATTAGTAGACTTCTCTTGGTTAGAAATGCCTTTTTTGCCATAGTGAGTCTGCTTTTGGTGTCCCCCTTGCTCCGTCCGTCATTGGTTATTTTACTGCCTAGGTAGCAGAAACCATACTGTGTACTCATTAGACTGTTCATTCCGTTTTAATTCTTCTTCACTTTCACTCAGGATAGCAATGTCATCAGCGAATCGTATCATTGATATCCTTTCATCTTGTATTTTAATTCCACTCCTGAACCTTTCTTTTATTTCCATCATTGCTTCCTCGATGTACAGATTGAAGAGTAGGGGCGAAAGGCTACAGCCTTGTCTTACACCCTTCTAAATACGAGCACTTCGTTCTTGATCGTCCACTCTTATTATTCCCTCTTGGTTGTTGTACATATTGTATATGACCCGTCTCTCCCTATAGCTTACCCCTACTTTTTTCAGAATCTCGAACAGCTTGCACCATTTTATATTGTCGAACGCTTTTTCCAGGTCGACAAATCCTACGAAAGTGTCTTGATTTTTCTTTAGCCTTGCTTCCATTATTAGCCGTAACGTCAGAATTGCCTCTCTCGTCCCTTTACTTTTCCTAACTGATCGTCACCTAGCGCATTCTCAATTTTCTTTTCCATTCTTCTGTATATTATTCTTGTAAGCAGCTTCGATGCATGAGCTGTTAAGCTGATTGTGCGATAATTCTCGCACTTGTCAGCTCTTGCCGTCTTCGGAATTGTGTGGATGATGCTTTTCCGAAACTCAAATGGTATGTCGCCAGACTCATATATTCTGCACACCAACGTGGATAGTCGTTTAGTTGCCACTTCCCCCAATGATTTTAGAAATTCTGATGGAATATTATCTATCCCTTCTGCCTTATTTGACCGTAAGTCCTCCAAAGCTCTTTTAAATTCCGATTCTAATACTGGATCCCCTATCTCTTCTAAATAGACTCCTGTTTCTTCTTCTATCACATCAGACAAATCTTCACCCTCGTAGAGGCTTTCAATGTATTCTTTCCACCTATCTGCTCTCTCCTCTACATTTAACAGTGAAATTCCCGTTGCACTCTTAATGTTACCACCGTTGCTTTTAATGTCACCAAAGGTTGTTTTGGCTTTCCTGTATGCTGAGTCTGTCCTTCCGACGATCATATCCTTTTCGATGTCTTCACATTTTTCCTGCAGCCACTTCGTCTTAGCTTCCCTGCACTTCTTATTTATTTCATTCCTCAGCGACTTGAATTTCCTTATTCCTGATTTTCCCGGAACATGTTTGTACTTCCTCCTTTCATCAATCAACTGAAGTATTTCTTCTGTTACCCATGTTTTCTTCGCAGCTACCTTCATTGTACCTATGTTTTCTTTCCCAACTTCTGTGATGGCCCTTTTTAGAGATGTCCATTCCTCTTCAACTGTACTGCCTACTGCGCTATTCCTTATTGCTGTATCTATAGCGTTAGAGAACTTCAAACGTATCTCGTCATTCCTTAGTACTTCCGCATGCCACTTCTTTGTGTATTGATTCTTCCTGACTAATGTCTTGAACTTCAGCCTACTCTTCATCACTACTATATTGTGATCTGAGTCTATATCTGCTCCTGGGTACGCCTTACAGTCCAGTATTTGATTTCGGAATCTGTCTGACCATGATGTAATCTAATTGAAATCTTCCCGTATCTCCCGGACTTTTCCAAGTATACCTCCTCCTCTTGTGACTCTTGAACAGGGTATTCGCTATTACTAGCTGAAACTTGTTACAGAACTCAATTAGTCTTTCTCCTCTTTCATTCCTTGTCCCAAGCCCATATTCTCCTGTAACCTTTTCTTCTACTCCTCCCCCTACAACTGCATTCCAGTCGCCCATGACTATTAGATTCTCGTCCCCCTTTACATACTGCATTACCCTTTCAATATCCTCATACACTTTCTCTATCTGTTCATCTTCAGCTTGTGACGTCGGCATGTATACCTGAACTATAGTTGTCGGTGTTGGTCTGCTGTCGATTCTGATTAGAATAACCCGGTCACTGAACTGTTCACAGTAACACACTCTGTTCCCTATCTTCCTGTTCATAACGAATCCTACACCTGTTATACCATTTGCTGCTGCTGTTGATATTACCCGATGCTCATCTGACCAGAAATCCTTGTCTTCCTTCCACTTCACTTCACTGACCCCTACTATATATAGATTGAGCCTTTGCATTTCCCTTTTCAGATTTTCTAGTTTCCCTACCACGTTCAAGCTTCTGACATTCCACGCCCCGACTCGTAGAACGTTATCCTTTCGTTGATTATTCAATCTTTTTCTCATGGTAACCTCCCCCTTGGCAATCCCCTCCCGGAGATCCGAATGGGAGACTATTACGGAATCTTTTGCCAATGGAGAGATCATCATGACACTTCTTCAAATACAGGCCACATGTCCTGTGGATACACGTTACGTGTCATTAATGCAGTGGTTTCCATTGCCTTCTGCATCCTCATGTCGTTGATCATTGCTGATTCTTCCGCCTTTAGGGGCAATTTCCCACCCAGAGGACAAGAGAGTGGCCTGAACCTCTATCCGCTCCTCCGCCCTCTTTCACAAGGCCGTTGGCAGAATGAGGCTGACTTCTTATGCGGGAAGTCTTCGGCCGCCATTGCTGATTATTTATCAAAATTTAGGCAGTGGCGGGGATCGAACCCGGGACCAAAGACGTTTTGATTGTGAATCAAAGACGCTGCCCCCCCTTTTTTTTTTTTTTTTTTTTTTTTTTTTTTTTTTTTTTTTTTTTTTTTTTTTTTTTTTTTAGACCACGGGCTGCTTGGGACGTACAGATATCTTGATTCTGAGGCGATTCTGTCGTTTATGTCCAAAGCTACGATATTTTTACTGCTTAAGCGCTATCCAAGGTGTTTAAACTGATGAACTTTTCTGAACCTAGATTGCTGGTGCTGGCCAGTTTTAATATATTCTGTTTTTTCTTGGCTTATCACAAGCCCCATTTTGCTGTCACTGTTCCTGAGAGATCTATACATGTCTTTCAGCTTTTCTTCTGTTTAACTGAGTAACACGGTATACGTCATTTACTTAGTGTGCTACCATAGAGTAAATATCTCTGGAGTGAGCACTGCGTTCTGCGCATGTTGTCAACATTAAACCAGGATTGTCACGTGTTTTCGGGACTTCGCTGTGCGTGTGTGCTTTCCGCAGAGTTTGAAGTTCATAATATCAAGAGTTTTTGTTGTCTTTTCACCGTTTGTTGATATTGGAATAGCAATTGTGAATTACTGTTGTTGCTACGGATGCAAAGAAAAATATGTGATAGGAGGGATAGTAACTTTTCATGGCTACATACCATGTAGCTCTAATTATGGTTATCATATTAGTAAGAGACACTGTATATTTAAAAAAAATTAGAGACGCATTATAATTAAGGCTTGATTCTGTAGACCTATTTTCTACGATTTTATGACTATTTAATAGATATTATGGCTCGTACAAAAGTTTACAAACAATCGCTTCCTCTCGTAAATTTGCTACTGGAACAGGAAAGGTAATGGTTAGTTGTTTCAGCAAATACTATCCTCCATACATTTATCAGTGACTTGTCGATTATGTATATAGATTTGAAAGACGGGAGACAGATAAATTCAATAGAGTGGGAGTCTGGAATTGTCTTCGTATAATGTGTGTGCCCAAACCTTTTTGTTTACTATAGTGTTGCAGTAGGAGACCATGTTAAGTGTGTCTAGGACACGGAGAATGATTATTGATATATATTTTAGTTTCCCGAAGGATGAAGAACGAGTAAAGATGTGGCTCCAGAAAATAACGAGGAGTAATTTTGTCCCCACAAAATATTCCAAAGTATGTTCAAAACACTTTGAAGATGAATGTTTAGACAGAGAAAAATTTGGACGTGTGTGGCTGAAGGTAGCTAATCAAAGTAGACGTTCATCTTCTTTAGTGTATTTTACCTTCAATTTATTTTCTTCACCATTTGATTAAGAAGCGTAAAATATTAGTAAACATGTCCCCAAACTCTTTCATTTGTGTCACTTTCCACTTCCGTTAATGTTGTTATATGGGTTGACTGTTATATGACAAACTGTATTTGCTTTACAGTACATTTACTCTCCGATCGCTTCCCCCCCCCCCCCCCCCCCTTCTTACTCAGTCTACAGTCTACTATTTATATAATAAACTGGGAGCAAGTACGTAAAATAAATACTTCAAAGTGTCACCAGTAAGAAAAAATGTGCTTTAGGTCGCAAAAATGAGAAAATAAATACGCAGAAATAGCAGAAAAAAAGGACGAATTAGCAGGGATATAATCGCTAATGTGTGGCAAATTCGGTGTTTTTCGGACACTTGCAAAAGTACTAACGTACTGTCGTTTTGCAAGACTATCACTGCAAAAATGTACGTCAGGCTCTGTAATACTATAAAGTGCCGTATCATGCCGAAAACTACCAAAAATCGAGTGCATCTGAACTGTGACACCTTCGCAAAGAAGCAGAATGCAATATCACTTGTCCTCAAAAGTTACGTAGCTGGTTTATTCCCGGTATCAAACGGATACTGTTAAAATGTCTGCGCAACATATATAAATAATACACGACACGTACGAAAAGAATCCGTCTGTACTAGAGATGTAGTGATATTCTAAATATACTGGGCGCTATACGGACAAACACACGACGTCCCGAGAACACGTGACCAGGCCGGCAACGTATGTTGTCAACACAAAATCTGTTCTGAATATGTGAATGTTCACTCCAGAGATAATTACTCTATGTGTGCTACAACTACTAAACCGGAGTTTTGGTAGAGCGCAACTCTAGCTGTGAGTCGCCTTGCGTGCGGAACATAAAACATCTCGCTGTGCGCCTTGGTGTTTGACACAACACATTTGTAGAACGCCATTGTCATCACTCTCGGAGCACATGGTGGGCGTTAGTGTGACGAGCAGAAATTCGAAGTCATCTGTGTACTACGAACGGCCGCATCGGCACGGCAGCTGTCTCTTCGTTCCTTGCACAGTGTTGTCGTCCCCCAGCCTGGCAGAAAGTGTTTATCAACAGCGGCCGACCTTGGCGCGTCTCGGTCCGCTGACGCCACGCGCACGTGGCCAGCTGCCTTGCTGTGAAGCAGTCGCTATCTGCTAGCGAGCCGGAAACCGAGAGTGGCTGTTTATTCCTGGTGGAACACAGCGCCTGCTTTATCGCCGCCAACACGCAGCTCAGTGTCCAAGGCGCTGCGCGTTCTGTTGACAGGGTCTCATATCTTGCGATGGGCATTGAAGAAACCTTTCTGACTAACGGGTACCTGACGGCTTTCTTTCTTGATTTTTCGACGGCTTATGACAAGGTTACGATACCTGACCTTATTCATAAATTGAAACTGCTGCATCTCCCGGAATCGCTTTTGCATATTATCTGTGGTTTGTTCGGCTGTCGTACCATCTCCATCCGTGACCAGGACGTGTTATACGGGCCTCGCTTATTGTCCCGTGGCCTTCCACAGGGTGCCACATTGAATGCCAGACATTTGCGACGCCGGACATTTGCCACACTTTCCCCTTCGCCAGGTAGCTTGAGTAACGATCCCTCAGGTAAGGGACGCCCTTCCCGCCACTACCTCTGTCCGCTTTCTAACCGCCGTCTCCACATCTTACTCGATACCACCAGTACGTAAGGGACCTTCTTCGTCGACATCTTGGCCAAATACAGAGCTTCTTTTCCGAAATCGAAATACTTATAACTTTTGGGAAACGAAAGCAATACCGACGATTATGTCAGTATGTAATTGGTGCTGCCAATTATAAATATAGATTCCTCTGTCTGTACGGTAGCTTCCTTTCACGCTTACTGACTGCGATAGAAACAGTCCATCGGCATGGGAGCAACAAGAAAGGAACGATGAAACGAGAATGCAAATGTACGCTAATGATTTCTTTTTTATCACTGCATTTGTGCCTACTTTAATTACTACAACTGCACAGCCAAAAGACAATAGGGAAAGAATAAATGGGTTTGTGAATGTTTGAAAAGAAGAACGACATACTCCATATTAATTTACTCTCTAAAAACATTAGTTAATATAGTGTAGCTGGACAATGTTCAAAACATAACTGAAAACACGTTCACTAAGTAGGGATAAGAACATCTATGATTGACATGTCATCTAAAGTCGACTTAACAATTTTAAAATGTTAGAAATAAGGAAATGAAGTAATACAGAATGCCACGCTTGTAACGTACGTTGTTTTTCTGCATTGTTTAGCTCTGGTATTTACAGGGACACACAGAAAGCATCTTAGGTTCTGGAGGGAAAAGCCGTAATTCTAATTATCTGCACCACAACAGAGACAAGAAGGAAAACGTAAGGAAAAATAATGTAAGCTCACAATCGACTTTGCAGCAGATAGTTCCTGTGACTTAGTATGGGTAGAGATTATATTCGACAACCGGATGGCTCCTTTTACCGACCACCTGTCTCAGATGAAACAGTTGCTGAACAGTTCAAAGAAAATAAAACTTGAGTCTCATCACAAATAGCTACCCTACTCATACAATTATAGTTGGCAGTTTCTTAAATCTACCTTCCGCATGTTGACAAAAATACATTTTCATACCCTATTGTAAATAGAAAACAACTTCCGTAATTGTTCTAAATGCTTTTTTTAAAATTATTTTTAACAATTTGTTGACGAGACCATTCAAATTGTAAATGGTTACGAAAACACACTTGACCTCTTAACCACAAATAATCCTGAGCATCACGACGGATACAGGGATTAGTGAACACGCAGTCGTAGAGAGGCTCACTTCCGTAACAAAACTAAACGCAAAATATATCTATTTATAAAAGCAGCTAAAAATTCGGGTGACGTCTTTCTAAGAGATAGTCTCCAATCCTTCCAAACTATGTAAATGAAGACCATATGTGGCTTAAGTTCAAAGAAATAGTATCAACAGCACTCGAGATATTCATACCAAATAAATTAATAAGAGACGGAACTGATCCCCCATGATACACAAAACACGACAGAAAGCTGCTGCAGCAGCACCGAAAAAGGCAAGTATAATTTAGACGAACGCATAATCTACAAGGTTGGTGAAGCTTTACTGAGGCTCGAAATTTGATGCAGATTTAAATGCGAGATGCATTTAATAGTTTCCACAACGAAACTCGCTCTAGAAATGTGACGGAAAATCCAAAGAGATACTGGTCCCATGTTAAGTAAACCAGCGGAAAGGCTCAGTAAGTACCTTTACTGCGCGACAGCGACGGTAATGTTACTGATGACAGTGCCACTAAAGTGGAGTTCGTAAATGCATTTTCCGAAATTCCTCCACCAAAGAAGACGAAGTAAATATTCCAGAATTCGAAATGAGAACAGCTGCAAACATAATTTAGAAGTGGATATCCCTGGTGTTGCAAAGCAACTGAAATTACACTGTCAGTGACAGAGGAAATGATCAAATATCTTTTCAAAAAGTCTCTAACGTATAAGAAAAGTGGGTCTAATACATTTGTTTCTGGTGTTCTTTAGTAACAATTAATTTTCAGTAGTAAGCTCCTTGCTTTTACTGACCTGTTTAAAGATAATCAACAACTTAGTAAGAAATTTCAATTTTTAAACGACTATATCTAAATGTACTTAAGTAGATTTACATCTACTATAAATGTTTGCAGCTAAACTTAAATAAAAAAATATTTGAAGTGCAAAAATTGTCAACCTTAGCATCAGATCAGTTTTGGGATGTCAATTTTAGGTGCAGTTCAAAGGTTCAGTTCCCACTTTCTTTTACGAAAGCGTATCGTATTAGTTTAACAAACCATGATATTTTAGGTGATAGTTGCGATACTGAAGCTTCAGAAAATTATTTTAAAACACACAATTATTTAATAGTATGGCCATAATACTGGAAGGTAGAAAAATGTTATCTTAACGTGACAACAATAGGCATACTTTTGTGAGGCTAGAAACACTTTTTAATTTATACATTAAAGGCTGATTCGCATCACACTTTGCACAGGCTTTGGACCGTGATAATGATAAATGACCATCTACCATTCTGGAGTGTGTAAAATCAGCCTAAACACGCTGAACTAATGTACACTCTATTTACAATTACAACTTAATATTAGCTCCGATAATGCTGCTTCAATGTTTTAATAATTTTATCACAGTAACCAGCGAGGACTCAGTGGTCTTCATAGTTTTTAATGCATTAATTTTAAAGTATTTTAGTCCAGTTTCTGAATATAGGCAATGGCTTTCAAGCAAGGCCTCAGTCTCTTCATAATTCTTTACGATTCTCTCTATCCTGTCGTCCAGCTTCAAGTTCTTCTTCTTCCTCTTCTTACCTTCAAGATTCATTTCCAATTTCATGTACAGTCTTAGACAATAAAACTGACCGCTGGCCGGCCGCCACGGAGACCAAGTCCGAGTCATTCACTTAAGGTGGCCAATAAAACTGACCGCCCCTGACAACTCTTTTAAGTCCGGCCATACGCACATTCTGGCAACATTGTAAGATGCGGAAGTGTTAGGAGGAAGTGTTGTCTACTTCCGAGACGTAGTCGGACTATCTGAGCCCGTGGTCTAGTGGCAAGAGTCGTGAGTTCTGAGCTTATAGTCGCCTGTTCGCGTCCAACTGTAATTTTTTTTTTTTCTCACAGTCGGTCTAAAGTTATGAGTCTGAGTGAACATCGAAGATAATTCGCTTCACATTCTACCCACCAGCAATAACAAGTATTCCAGAAACAATTCCGCAGGACAGCTCTTGGCTACGCCGCGATCATAACAGCTTACGCTCGAGCGTTTCCTCGCGCTGCAGCGGCTACCGGCCACCGGCCAGACGCCACCCGCCGCGCCGCCTCCTGAAATCCGACGCCGCCCATGTGAACGCGGCGCCACGCTGTCAGTGCATGTATCAACTGTCATTTTCGAATTTGAAGTTTCACTTGTCATCTTGCAGTTAAGCATTGGATTTTGCATACTTGAAAATCATGAACTACGGTTAAGCATTGTAAAATTGAGTCACAAGTGGAAATAGGTGTAACATCTGCAACACAACGTTTACTTTTGGTATAACAGAGGGGTGAATGCAGAGGAGGCCGCTAGAAAGATCTGAATTGTGTGTGGAGCGAGTGCTTTTGGGAAAAAAACACTAGAAAAAGATATTCTTGTTTCAACAAAGATCGTTCTGACATGCATGATTTTCCACATTAAGGAAGTCTCGACTACTGATATATGTGATAGATCACCATTTTACCATCATGCGACATTTGCATTCAACAGGCAAAGTTCAGAAGTCTGGTGTAGGAGTACTGCATGCTCTAATTCGAAACAACAAAAGTCAACGGAGTGACTATTATTGAACGTCATCAGGTCGGTCATTGAGCATTCGTATGCAGTACTGTTACTGGTGACGTGTTATGATGCCTTTATCGTTAACTTCCTAAGAAGAAATGAAAGGCTGAGCCCCTCCAAAAGACATAAACTCGAGCAAAGAGTAGTGTGAACATAATATTTTACATCTGATAGCTCCAAAAGTGTGTTTTGGGCTACGAATTCTGCCCCAAGGGCTGTGTGCAACACAGCTGGAATTTGTTGCCAATAACTGAGACACCTTTCGTCTCAGCGTAAGAAAATCGAGCAACACAACTACATCACATGTGCTACTGCATGACAACTCACTTCTTGTTTTGAGAAACAAAACTATCCAGGAGACTGAAATTAAAGTCGTCTCTCAGGCACTTGTATCGATAAAGAAGTCCTCTCTCAAGCACTTGTCCCTCTCGTCATATATTCGTAAAGTTTTACCTTTCCCGCTCTTGATCGATCAACCGTCAACGCAATACATTTCTAGACGAAAATACTCTTAAAACTACTCTGGTATAATGATATCGTTGGAACCAGTAGGTTTCTACTGGCGTAGAATTTGTAAACAACTTAAGCATTGTCAGATCGTTTTAGACATCGTGAAAGAAAATCCTTTTGCTGATTAATTTCTCTTTGATGATTACTGTTGCGTTTAGTAAACTAATGGAAAATCCAATTAAAATATTCACTGTACTAATACAAATTAAATTCAGCATACTACAGAAACATCACGACGGCAGACTATCTTAATAAAGCATTAAGTATCTGTAAGACGATTGAGCCTATTTTAACAGGAATTAGTAGGACATTACCGACTTATGACTTCGAAAAGATCTGTATTTACTTCATTTCCTGCATCATTCGCAATTATTATGAAAATGTGGCATTTCATAGATATAATTACGTATTCACAACAACAAAAAATATGTCGTCATTATGAATTTGGCAGTACCGTAAGGTTTTCGCTCTGACACTAAGGGTTACTGAAAGTAGCACGGCGCATTTTGCTAAGCGCTGTCTTACGATTCCCTTATTGCGTTTGTATCTGCCTGCTTGAAGCTAAGCTACAAAAGAATTAAAAATCTGGCTTTCAGCGAGTCTCGAAAGGCGAACGAAAGCAGCTTGCACCTGGTGGCCAAACATGTTTCTTGGGAACAGGCTACTTCCTAGGGTAAAGTTACCTTTGCTTGCATAGTTCATGTTTTCTTGTGTTTCATTGGTTTGGCCTGGGTGATACCGGGACCAGACAGGACCAGAGAGTGTTGAAGCCTTTGGAAGCAAATATTTTCAGCCAAGCTTATTGAGATAACAGACGGTGACCAGAGTAGCGGTGATTTTCAATCAGATGTGTCTGGATTTTGGGTTCAACGGATTGAGTAGCCGTCCAGGACTGTGTTAGTATTTGGTTCATCCCAAGTATTTGGTTTCCTCGGTACCACCCATATGGGAGAGGGTTTTCCCTCTCGGCCACACGGGATTTTTATTATTATTATTATTGTCATTATATCATCAGCAAATCTGATATGGAGTATCTTCCCACCACTGAAATAGATGTGTATTGTTCGATTCCATTTTTCCATCAGATGAATATAGGTTATAATTACGCCGGCCATGGTGGCCGAGCGGTTCTAGGCGCTACAGTCTGGAACCGCGCAGCCGCTACGGTTGCAGGTTCGAATCCTGCCTCGGGCATGGATGTGTGTGATGTCCCTAGGTTAGTTAGGTTTAAGTAGTTCTAAGTTCTAGGGGACTGATGACCTCAGAAGTTAAGTCCCATAGTGCTCAGAGCCATTTGAACCATTTTTATAATTACGTTACATTGCTACAAGTCGACATAAAAATGGTTCAAATGGCTCTGAGCACTATGGGACTTAACAGCTACGGTCATCAGTCCCCTAGAACTTAGAACTACTTAAACCTAACTAACCTAACGACATCACACAACACCCAGTCATCACGAGGCAGAGAAAATCTCTGACCCCGCCGGGAATCGAACCCGGGAACCCGGGCGCGGGAAGCGAGAACGCTACCACACGACCACGAGATGCGGACTAGTCGACATATTTCTCACTTTTTCTTAGACAGTTGCTAGCTGTTACTCCATCATAGGAATTTATGTGCGCAGCATTGTTGCAATACAGACGTTCAAATTATCAGATTTCGGTAATTTCATTTCGATACAAGATCGTCCTAATCGGATTCAGCCAGTCAGTCTTAATTTTGATATCCGACTACAACTCTCATGATATGATAGACTGGGTGAACCACATTCTTAATCGGACTGTTGAATCCAGATCACTTATCTATGACAGGGCCTGAATTCTTAAACACTGTGGAAAATAATAATCCAATGTGCTTATTACAAATACGTTATTTAAATAACAAGGTCATGGTCATATGTCTCTACAAATGCAAGCGACCTTTGGACGAATATAGAAAACGTATGGTGGGAAGTAAACCATCACGCTACACTGTCGACGACTTAATGAAATAAATTCCCCTACGCCCTCGAGAAATCTTACGTAATGATCGTGGGTGGGTTGGTTACTAAAAGTATACTCGTCCACAAAACCCGTGTGGACAATTACCTGATAATCGGTCAAGCTTTGCTTTGTCGCAGCTCTTTAGCATACAACAAGTCCATTTACTTTCAGTCCCCTGCTTCCAATTCTTGCAATGTAATTTAATTGAACAATCTCACCCACTCGACGCCAACTGAGGAACTGACTAGTGCATGTGTTGTTCAACACACAGTACTTGTCACCCTCACTGGAATCAATGACTGCTTGTGTGTGTGTGTGTGTGTGTGTGTGTGTGTGTGTGTGTTTTCGTGTTAACGCTCAATCTGAGTCAATACTATTAAAATTAGAGAGACAACCAACAATAAATATTGCACCAAATATGACTAAAGTATTTTAATGCGATGGGAAGTTACAAACTGAATCTTTACCCATCCCATGTCCTGCGTATTACGTTAAGTAAGATGTATTAACTCCACAGTGTCGTTAGCAGAGACAGTGCGCTCTTGTTGTCGAGGCTCGCGACAAGTGTAGCGATTAGCAGTGCCCAATGCCGCCGCGATTTGTTTATGCTGGCTGAGCGTGGACACTGCAGCAGACGCTTCGCCCTAAACAGAAAGAAATCACCTTGGCTCTGACTGCAGTGAGCGGATATCACTGCCTGCGTGTTCATATAGTAACCAACGTGAGACTCTACTCACAGGTGCCATGGAGCAATTGCAACGGGTATCATGTCATTAGTCATCAGAATATTATCCAGTGATGAAACGTCTACTCTATTTGAATCCCAAGACAATAGGAACCTTCTCACAAAGGAATGTGAGGTGATATCAAAATTTATCCAACATACAAAAATAACTGCAGGGCTTTCATGTATGCAGTAATAGCACACAAGGAAATATTATGTCTTGGAAGCGTATATTTCATTTCCTCTTTCATATTAACGCCCTTGTTTTAATATGAAGTGAGAAAATAAGCACGAAAAGTTAAAGTTCCTGAGAAGCATATAAGTCATCTCATATCACAACTTTTGTTTTAGTTTGAAGTAAAAAAATAAACAGTTTAGAGTTCTGAAGCATAATATGACACCAGATTCTTATCGTAGGCGCTATCGGAAACGCCAAAAGCAGGGAGCTGTCCATTCTTTTGTCCAACAGTCTGTTTCCTTTCATGTATTACTCCCGCTAGGAGATTCTTATTTAAGGACTTGTGGGAATCAAGTTCTTCAGCAGAACAAGCCTTATGTTATTGTGCTAATTACGGTATGGAAAAAATGCAACAAAGACGAGTTCCGCTAGAGCAGTGAGGCTATTTGCACATGTGTGTATTCAGCAATGACTGCCAGCTGCCACAGCACTTCACAGAATCCTTGCGGCAGGCAACACAACTGTGCGTGCAGACCTCATTCAGTGAGACGTCAGGAGATGATGAAAACGTCAAATTAACGTCGCTTTCCGAGTCGTATTCAATCCAGAATGAGGTGTTATTAAGGTAGTTGAGCGTTCTAGCAATTACACTTTTATGATTCCCATATGAGTATCTCGATAGCCAAAAGAACCCGTTAGTGTGAAAGTATCGGAACTGCATTAATATCAGACTGCAAGAACTTGAGACAATACGTGGAATCTTCTCTTCGCTGGGTGACCTATTACTGTTATTAAGCATTCTCTCCGTCTTGGTCGTAATGCAAATGGAACTTCAGAGGCGCTTTCCGCTATTCTTGACAAACATCAGCAACCTGTAATCACTGAGAGTCACAACTGCGTGATGATAATGGTTCAGGTTGTCAGTAGTTGTGGTGGTGTTATGCTGTCAAGCTGCATACTGTAACGTTAATGGTGGCGCACATAATTTAGCGCTGACTCAAAATGGTTCAAATGGCTCTGAGCACTATGGGACTTAACTTCTAAGGTCATCAGTCCCATAGAATTTAGTACTAATTAAACCTAACTAACCTAAGGACATCACACATATCCATGTCCGAGGCAGGATTCGAACCTGCGACCGTAGCGGTCGTGCGGTTCCAGACTGTAGCGCCTAGAACCGCTCGGCCACCCTGGCCGGCTTAGCGCTGACTACCTACTTAAGTAAAGATAGTGATGTGGCGTCATCGCTTGTCTTTATTTGGCCTCAGCTTGAGTAATCCGATTCAACGAACATAGTACTCCAATCGCGGGCTCCTAATACACTATGACTGCAGAGATTATCGTGCTGGTCTTACATTAATTCTGCAACGAAATGCTTAACAAATCTTACCCTCAGCTATGCAGCTGGAATGACTCATTACACAAGTACTCCATGTTGCACTTGGTTAAGTGATCGGTTCGCTGCAATCCTGCTTGTCCGCGCGACTGCTTCGGTCGCAGGTTCGAATCCTGCCTCGGGCATCACACACGTGATGCCCTTAGGTTGGTTAGGTTGAAGTAGTTCTAAGTTCTAGGGGACTGATGACCACAGATTTCAAGTCCCATAGTGCTCAGATCCATTTGGGGCCAATCCTGCATTTTACTGTTCGTAAATACTCGTATACTTAAGAAATGGTTCAAATGGCTCTGAGCACTATGGGAGTTAACTTCTGAGGTTATCAGTCCGCTAGAACTTAGAACTACTTAAACCTAACTAACCTAAGGACATCAGACACATCCATGCCCGAGACAGGATTCGAACCTGCGACCGTAGCGGTCGCGCGGTTCCAGACTGTAGCACCTGGAACCGCTCGGCCACCCCGGCCTGCATACTTGTATACTGACCATTCGTTATTTGACTAAATATGAACTACAATCTAATTCGCATGTATGTGACATCGGTTAGCGCCGGCACAAAGGTATGGTGCAAATGGCTCTGAGCACTATGCGACTTAACTTCTGAGGTCATCAGTCGCCTAGAACTTTGAACTAATTAAACCTAACTAAACTAAGGACATCGTACACATCCATGCCCGAGACAGGATTCGAACCTGGGACCGTAGCGGTCGCTCGGCTCCAGACTGTAGCGCCCAGAACCGCCCGGCCACTCCGGCCGGCCACAAAGGTATGACTAAGGGTTGGATGCCGTTGAAGTCCTGTTACATTGATGGCAAGACAAATGTTCGCAAATCACCTCTATTGCCTCAAAAAACAATTGCATCTTAAATATCGAAGGACCGACGACCACACTGTCACAGCGCATTGAAATACAGCAACTTTGGCAGATGAAAATTTGTGACCGACTGGGCTTCGAACCCAGACCTCCTGCTTACTAGACAGACGTTCTGATCACTGCACTATTATTTTTTTTAAATGTTTGAGAAGACTTTCAACACCAGGTAGGCGGAGGCAAAGACGGCAGGGGTCGAAGATCCGAGGCCTGGCCACAATGCCTCTCCCATACCTGGCACTGAGCAGCTGCATTATTCCCATGTATTCCATGTTTGCACCCGTATATTCTTTTAAATTGTAGAACAAAATTTAAGTAGTAATTTAGGTAAAATAAATTACATATTGTCGCCTCCAATGGATTGCGTTCCTTGTAGAACATAACTTATAACAATGGAAAGGGTGACGTAAAAATACATAACAAACATTCATTCAGAAATATATTCACATTTTAATTTATTATGCACTGGATGCATATGAGGTCTGTAAGGAAGCCATATATTTTTCAACAAATAAAAGAAATTTCGGATCCGGTGGGGTTTTGCCAAATTAGAACAGTTCTGATTTTAGATCCAACGTAAAAGAAAATTCCAGGAATAAAAAAAGTGAAAGATTAGTATTCCTCTTCTAATGAATAAAACTGCCCACCTCTTTGTAGCCCACATAAAGCAATAGATAAAAAATTTAAAACCATTCCTTATATTTGTTATTCTCTTTCAGCTTAAAATGTTCTACTGCAATATAGATCATGTACTCTACTATGTTTTGTTTGTTATGACGTAAAACACAAACTGTCCAGAAGCCACGAATAACTGTTATTCTTTGCGGACAGGTAACATTTCCAGTCGGGTTGTAAAGCTTCAGTTATCGGTATTTGACTTTCTGCGGTTCTATTGACAGTGCTAATTTCTTCCTAGTCCAGTTCCAAATTCTGATTCTATTTTCACATGAGAAGATGTGCGCTACAGTTTCTACAAGCCGTCATTTGTCGCCGTATGGAGATGGTCTCAATTTGATTTTCCATAATCGTTCCGCTGTGGGTATGGTTTCGTTTACAAAGTCGCACCATACGGCACTTACTCTAGTTGGTATAATTTTATTGTTGATATTTTTCCAGACGTTCCTCCAGTTTTTTGTAGGTTAAGTTACCGGAATTGGTTTGTGAAGACGATGTCTGGTAATATAATGATAAACGGTTCTAGTGTTGGTTTGTGCTCGTGGAAGTCTTACACAGCTCCAATCGCCATAGTACTTTCGGACGTAATCTAGGCTGGCGTGCTACATTAACAGGAACGTTCCTATCCCCAGGACCTAACGAGAGGAACAGAAGTTTCGTGATGCCTGTCTTAGTGGCGTGTATTAATTTAAAAGCACATCTTTAATTCCAAGTCCTTCGTTTTGCCTCTGCAAAGTTGCCGTGTCGAAGGATACTTTGATGATATTTTGTTTCCACACATACCAAGAGGCTACAGCTTATATTTTTATGTGCAGTGCCCTGCAGTATCGGTAAGACTGTTCCGACGTAATATATTTTTCTAAGTATGTATGTATTTATAATCTGAACTTTGTGCAGTCGGTCTAACGATCGCATGGCATGGTCCTTCAACAAGGTTCTGATTACATTAAGTTTCCGCTCCCAATTGTTCATGGCCATGCGCTTGGGATTCGCTCTTAACTACAATCCGAGTTGCACTATTGTAAGAACCGAGATGCAGTATTTTGGTATTAAAATTTTGTAAATCCGGGTTCGAATCTGGTCAGGCACAAATTTTCATCTGACGCTGTTGTTCTATTTTAATGCCCGTGACAGCCTGGACATCTGTCCTTCAATCTTTAATTGATTAAGAAGTCTGTCTATTTCGATTCGCAGTGTCTGTTCTTTCGGAAATGTCCTAAGAACAGACACACAGCCGGCCGCGGTGGTCTAGTGGTTCTAGGCGCGCAGTCCGGAACCGCGGGACTGCTACGGTCGCAGGTTCGAATCCTGCCTCGGGCGTAGATGTGTGTGATGTCCTTAGTTTAGTTAGGTTTAAGTAGTTCTAAGTTCTAGGGGACTGATGACCACAGATGTTAAGTCCCATAGTGCTCGAGCCAACAGACACACACACATACACACACACACACACACACACACACACACACATTTGTATCATAAGTGCTATTCGGAAAATGTTTGGCAACTCAGTGATGGTGCCGGACTGGAGCTGCATCAACCCACTCATTTCACTAGATATAGTTGTAATTTTCTTAACAATTCCTGTTTAATAAGTGACAGCGACAGTGTCTACCATCGTTTACTTTGTCGGAAACCTGCTTCTCTCTGCCCTAGCCTATACTGTAGCAATGAGTGATTGCTCACATTCTTAATACCTCACTGGACGTGCTACTGCAGCTGTAGCCAAAGATTCAAATCCCGCTGGAAAAGTATGTTTCAAGTCAGATGGTTTTGCTCCTCCCCTATTGTCATTGAAAACGATCGCAACGAAATTAAGTATAGGTATTCTATGAAACCCTTGAGTTCATACTGCGGTGCTGTGAAGATGAAAAAGTAGTTTTCACAATTATCAGATGACAGATGGAATTTGTCAGATTCCACTATTTATGATTGCATCATTAACTGTTGGTTCACAGGCGCTTTTCTGCCGCTTATGTAACTGTTATTTGTATGTTAGAGCTGGAAAAATAGAAACATCAAATTTTCGCCATATTGAATGTTCGAATTCACCTTAAGTCTTCAAAATTGTGAATCGCGTCTGGTGAATACGCTTTCAACGTTTCGATCCGATTAAGACAGTAAAACACAAATAATTGTCGCAGTTATTAATATATGACATTTAGTTTGCATTCAGTGCATCGATGTATTACAAGTAATTGCACTCTAGCCTCTAAACCTAGTTACAGAAATGCGAATAAGACTCATGGGCATATAATGAGGATCTTGCGGCCCTTGCCACCCGCAACTTTGAGATGAAGCTGAAGTCACTTCCGAGGTCACTCACACAACACATCAGCTGGTATCCTTCCTGGCACTATAACTGAAACTTGGCAACAGCGCAGAATATGTTTGGCAACTCTGTGACCGGCGAGTTACTTCCTTGATGGCACAGAACTATCCCGCTAAATTCACTTGATATTATCGTGTCATTTCAATTGAATACTGCAAGTGATTTTCTCTTGAGACGTGACATAAGGATATCAGTTAATGCTTTTGAGTCAACGAAAGTGGTTCCACACGGGAAACACAACTACTCTCGTCTCTTATGTTGCGATTTATTTGCCATAGCGGCTACTGAGCCAGTAAGTACCTGTTCGCTAGCTCGTAGGTAACGTGCTTGCCTGTCAGGTGCACGCTGCCTTTGTTCGCCTTTCGAGACTCGCGGAAAGCAAGATTTTTAATTCTTTTGTAGCAGAACTACAAGCAGGCAGATACAAATTCAATGAGGGAATGGTAAGACAACGCTCTAGCAAAATTTGTCTTGCTACTTTTAGTAATCCTTAGTGTCAAAGCGAAAAACCTTACGGTACTGCCAAATTCATAATGCCACTTTCATTTTCTGCCAACATACTTTTTTGTTTTTGTGAATACGTAATTTTATCTATGAACTGCCACATTTTCATAATACTTACGAAGCAAATCATGTGAGGTAACACTTCACCAACTTGTCGGGAAGGTGGAGAAAGCACTACCCTTTCTGGATGCTCTCTGTATCTTCCTGGATGTCGAGGGGGTTCTAGTAATACGACCTTCGAGTAAATGGTTAGAGATGAAGAACCTAGTGGTGAATGAACTCATAGATGAGCTGAATGCGGGAGACTACTCTTGAAAAGAATAAGTAGACGATTTATTCACAATAAGACTTAGAAAATTTGATAGTATTGTTAAACCTGTGTGCACTGAACATTGTGAAAAAGTATTTAAAGACAAGCTGCACGAAAATTGGTGTAGTATTATTTATGGGGAAGCATGTCCAGCACATATACTGAAAAATTATGTTTCTTGATGAAACTTTAGAGAGGGTTGTAGTGTATCTAGAGGTAGCCCTGGATGGAAAACTATTATGAACACCTCACATAAAGAATATATTCCACTGCGAAAGATAATCTTATAAGCACTAGAAGCTGCTGTAGGGTAAACTGGGGTCTAAACCCAGTACGTACTGGATATACACCTCTGCAAAAATACCAATGATAATTTATTGTCATATAATATGAACACAGTCGAACAGAAGGTGCTGTAGGGTAAACTGGGGTCTAAACCCAGTACGTACTGGATATACACCTCTGCAAAAATACCAATGATAATTTATTGTCATATAATATGAACACAGTCGAACAGAAGGTGGCTGCTAGGGAGTCTGGCAAAGTGCAGAGACTGGCCTGCTTTCAAAAACAGACGGAATTAGCAGGACATCCACTCTTGGGATGGATATTAGGCTAGACATGCCCGCCTGACACCTGTGGCTTAAAATGGAGGCCGCAGCAGGGACATAAAGGCTAAAAATTGTAAATAACTGGATATAGTTAGAATATACGGAATCCCAAATCAGTATGGCGATGGCTGGGGAAATGCCGACTAACTATACAACAACTTCTAGCTGTTTCAATAAACCTTGCCCTGTAACAGTTGGAAGCAGGGAGCAGTGGAAGAACGAACCACTACACCGTTCAGGAGACATAATATAGTGGTATACTGACAGGACGAAAACAGGTGAAATCACCGGGTCTGGTGTACTGCCTAGAATCTCCTTAGGGAAGATGGCCACAGTATTACATAGTATCTTCTATTAGCATGTGCACGGAGGAGAATTAGAGTAGACCCTACAAAAATCGTAGCATCTACTTTTATTCAGACAGCCAAGCAGCTCTGAAATCTCTATCAGCCCGTACAACTAGATCGAAGGTCGTTGCAGAATGCCATGAAGCATTTTCTGTCGGACATGTCCGAAAGAACAGACACCACACATATATCCATATACAGAGTGTTTCAGGAGGAATATTAGATATTTTAGCAGGTGGTAGTACGGACGAATTGCATAAAAAAATTCCATATAAATGCGTCCACTTTTTATTGTGTACAGAGATACAGCTGTTAGTACGTAACCATAACAAAGCAAAGGCAACGGGGACATTCAATGATGATTTTCAAAAATTCCCCCACCAACTACAATGCCCATTTGACTTCTCTTGATAACACCACGTGTAGGTCGTCTTTGCGTTCTTTTATGAGGGCTGCACTATTCATAATCCGAACGATCAAATCGGTTCTTGGGTTTACTTTTTCTTTGTAGACTTCGCCTTTAACCATCCCCGCAAGCAAAAATCGAAAGAGATAAGGTCCGGGGACCTTGAAGGCCAAGAAATGTGCCCATATCTAATGATCCATCTTGCAGGAAATGTTAGATTTGGATAATGTGTCACCTGACGACTAGAATGTGGAGGAGCCCCGTAATGCTGGAGGAACATACGCATTATTGTAGCCAAATGAACCTCTTCCAGTGACGCTGGAAGCTCATTTTCAAGGAAGTGTAGACAACTGGGACCTGTAAGGACCAACATACGAAACGAAAATGCATTGAACCCAGCTATCTGTATGTTCAATAAATGTTGGACGCATGTTATATGTCATTATTTCAACAATTTGTCTATACTACCATTTCCTAAAATATTTACTATACCTCCTGAAACATCCTGTATAATTATTTGGGTCTCCACGGGTCATCGAAAGTTTTCAGTGCTAGACGCACGACATCGTCCGACCCTCGCGGGAATACAGTGTGGACGCAATCTAGTGGAACAATGGCCGGGGGGTACCGCGCATGTGGTATGCGGCAAAAATGGGAATTCGCGTCTGACGAGAAGCGTGTGTCGATAGGTGCTGCTGAGAGGTTGACTGCTGTGTCATCATAGTGTCCACCGTCGGAGGTTCGAATCCTCCCTCCGGCATGGGTGTGTGTGTTGTCCATAGCGTAGGTTAGTTTAAGTTAGATTAAGTAATGTGTAAGCTTAGGGACCGATGACCTAAGCAGCTTGGTCTCATAAGTTCTTACCACAAAATTACAAAATTTTAATACCAAAATACTGCATCTCGGCTCTTAAAATAGTGCAATAGATGCGGACTGGTTAGATGTAGCTGAAGAGTCTCCATCTCAGACTTGCATTTGTAGGGACATACGGCCATGACCTTGTTATTTAAATAACGTATTTGTAATAACCACATTGGATTATTATTTTCCACAGTGTTTAAGAATTCAGGCCCTGTCATAGATAAGTGATCTGGATTCAACAGTCCGATTAAGAATGTGGTTCACCCAGTCTATCATATCATGAGAGTTGTAGTCGGATATCCAAATTAAGACTGACTGGCTGAATCCGATTAGGACGATCTTGTATCGAAATGAAATTACCGAAATCTGATAATTTGAACGTCTGTATTGCAACAATGCTGCGCACATAAATCCCTATGATGGAGTAACAGCTAGCAACTGTCTAAGAAAAAGTGAGAAATATGTCGACTAGCAGTAATGTAACGTAATTATAACCTATATTCATCTGATGGAAAAATGGAATCGAACAATACACATCTATTTCAGTGGTGGGAAGATACTCCATATCAGATTTGCTGATGATATAATGACAATAATAATAATAATAAAAATCCCGTGTGGCCGAGAGGGAAAACCCTCCCCCATATGGGTGGTACCGAGGAAATCAAATACTTGGGATGAACCAAATACTAACACAGTCCTGGACGGCTACTCAATCCGTTAAACCCAAAATCCAGACACATCTGATTGAAAATCACCGCTACTCTGGTCACCGTCTGTTATCTCAATAAGCTTGGCTGAAAATATTTGCTTCCAAAGGCTTCAACACCCTCTGGTCCTGTCTGGTCCCGGTATCACCCAGGCCAAACCAATGAAACACAAGAAAACATGAACTATGCAAGCAAAGGTAACTTTACCCCAGGTGGTACACAACCTGGCCACCGATACGCGGCAGTTGGATTTTCGCAGTCTGGGGAGTCCAGGTTAGCGCGGCAAAGAATATCGAAGATCTCTGGTAAATTTCCCTACAAGCAGAAAACATTCATTTAAAAACTAAACATCGATACATTGATCCAAACAAGAAACCTCAATAATCTCACAAAAGAAAACGACCGCCAAAAAATTCTCATCCTTGCTCTTCAAGAACCACGATTAATTGACAATTAAAACTTGCATTACGGAAACCATTGCATCTTCAAGAGAAAAATACAACAAAAAGTAGCGAAAGGCGTACCAATCTTCGGCACTGCATTTCTCGATCTATCATCAACTCTGTCAAAGAAATCGCATCCATCAACAATCGACTTATGACTATGCTCATTCAGAGCCCCTATAAAAGATATTCACTCGAAAATACTATGAGCAAAATTCACCAAGATGACGTGAAAATACTAATGGGAGACTTCAACTCTCTATTTGGGACAGAAAAAACCTGTAGAAAAATCATTGGTACAAATTCAACACACCGAAACGCTTAGACCAGCGGCACACGTCTGGCTGACATTTGCCAACAATTCAACCACAAAAGAATGTCTTCGCACTTTAGGAAGTAGCCTGTTCCCAAGAAACATGTTTGGCCACCAGGTGCAAGCTGCTTTCGTTCGCCTTTCGAGACTCGCTGAAAGCCAGATTTTTAGTTCTTTTGTAGCTTAGCTTCAAGCAGGCAGATACAAACGCAATAAGGGAATCGTAAGACAGCGCTTAGCAAAATGCGCCGTGCTACTTTCAGTAACCCTTAGTGTCAGAGCGAAAACCTTACGGTACTGCCAAATTCATAATGACGACATATTTTTTGTTGTTGTGAATACGTAATTATATCTATGAAATGCCACATTTTCATAATAATTGCGAATGATACAGGAAATGAAGTAAATACAGATCTTTTCGAAGTCATAAGTCGGTAATGTCCTACTAATTCCTGTTAAAATAGGCTCAATCGTCTTACGGATACTTAATGTTTTATTAAGATAGTCTGCCGTCGTGATGTTTCTGTAGTATGCTGAATTTAATTTGTATTAGTACAGTGAATATTTTAATTGGATTTTCCATTAGTTTACTAAACGCAACAGTAATCATCAAAGAGAAATTAATCAGCAAAAGAATTTTCTTTCACGATGTCTAAAACGATCTGACAATGCTTAAGTTGTTAACAAATTCTATGCCAGAAGAAACCTACTGGTTCCAACGATATCATTATACCAGAGTAGTTTTAAGAGTATTTTCGTCTAGAAATGTATTGCGTTGACGGTTGATCGATCAAGAGCGGGAAAGGTAAAACTTTACGAATATATGACGAGAGGGACAAGTGCTTGAGAGAGGACTTCTTTATCGATACAAGTGCCTGAGAGACGACTTTAATTTCAGTCTCCTGGATAGTTTTGTTTCTCAAATCAAGAAGTGAGTTATCATGCAGTAGCACATGTGATGTAGTTGTGTTGCTCGATTTTCTTACGCTGAGACCGAAAGGTGTCTCAGTTGTTGGCAACAAATTCCAGCTGTGTTGCACACAGCCCTTGGGGCAGAATTCGTAGCCCAAAATACACTTTTGGAGCTATCAGATGTAAAATATTATGTTCACACTACTCTTTGCTCGAGTTTATGTCTTTTGGAGGGGCTCAGCCTTTCATTTCTTCTTAGGAAGTTAACGATAAAGGCATCATAACACGTCACCAGTAACAGTACTGCATACGAATGCTCAATGACCGACCTGATGACGTTCAATAATAGTCACTCCGTTGACTTTTGTTGTTTCGAATTAGAGCATGCAGTACTCCTACACCAGACTTCTGAACTTTGCCTGTTGAATGCAAATGTCGCATGATGGTAAAATGGTGATCTATCACATATATCAGTAGTCGAGACTTCCTTAATGTGGAAAATCATTCATGTCAGAACGATCTTTGTTGAAACAAGAATATCTTTTTCAAGTGTTTTTTTCCCAAAAGCACTCGCTCCACACACAATTCTTATCTTTCTAGCGGCCTCCTCTGCATTCACCCCTCTGTTATACCAAAAGTAAACGTTGTGTTGCAGATGTTACACCTATTTCCACTTGTGACTCAATTTTACAATGCTTAACCGTAGTTCATGATTTTCAAGTATGCAAAATCCAATGCTTAACTGCAAGATGACAAGTGAAACTTCAAATTCGAAAATGACAGTTGATACATGCACTGACAGCGTGGCGCCGCGTTCACATGGGCGGCGTCGGATTTCAGGAGGCGGCGCGGCGGGTGGCGTCTGGCCGGTGGCCGGTAGCCGCTGCAGCGCGAGGAAACGCTCGAGCGTAAGCTGTTATGATCGCGGCGTAGCCAAGAGCTGTCCTGCGGAATTGTTTCTGGAATACTTGTTATTGCTGGTGGGTAGAATGTGAAGCGAATTATCTTCGATGTTCACTCAGACTCATAACTTTAGACCGACTGTGAGAAAAAAAAAAAAAATTACAGTTGGACGCGAACAGGTGACTATAAGCTCAGAACTCACGACTCTTGCCACTAGACCACGGGCTCAGATAGTCCGACAACGTCTCGGAAGTAGACAACACTTCCTCCTAACACTTCCGCATCTTACAATGTTGCCAGAATGTGCGTATGGCCGGACTTAGAGTTGTCAGGGGCGGTCAGTTTTATTGGCCACCTTAAGTGAATGACTCGGACTTGGTCTCCGTGGCGGCCGGCGGTCAGTTTTATTGTCTAAGACTGTACATGCAGTTTGTGAGCTCTGCTTCCTTTTTCAAGCAGTCCACCAAATAGTTGATTTTTGGGTGAGGGTTTCCAATAATACTATTTATTTTGATGTGCCACCCTTCAACGGCATTCGTCGTTCGGTGCCTTTTACCGTAACAGTCCCACATTTCTATTGCGATATCCTCATTCTCTAGCCAGTTATCCACAAAGTAGTCAAAAAATTGAGAGAACATTCCGTTATCAGGAGCTTCTGCATGAATCTCAATCCATCCATTGCTTACGTCCTCCAGTTTTACAACTGCCAGCGCTGCACACATGCTGATGTGAAGTCTTAAATCCTCGTTCTAGCGGTACTTCTCAGTTAGACCGAGAACTCGAATTCTTCTCCATAAACTCTTCTTCATATGGAAGTAGAATCCATTTATTTCAATTGTGGGAAAAACTTGACGAATGGCCGTAATCGCAGCTGCCTCAAAGTCAACCTTTACTTGTTTAGGACAACACTCAGAGACTGCCTGTTTTATCAGACGAAACAGACGAACATATGTGTCTTTCTTCTTATTAGGGAGCAGTGCAAATACAGTAGGAAGTATGTTTGTTTCTTTAATCGGGCCTCCTAAGTCAACGTGTATGGTGTAGATCTGTGCAAACTGCTCGCTGCATCTCTTAAATGTTCCATCCATAAAAAAATGGGAACATGTTTTTAAACTTTCTTTTCCTTTGCTTCCACTAAAAATCATTATTCTCACCTCTAATCTATCGTCTTCCTGAAGAAAACTACTGTCATCTCCCATTTTTAATAGATCTTCATGAAGATCAATTTCATAAGAGTTCTTAGACTCTTGTTGGTTCCCCCACTCTTGACTCCATCGACAACGCACGGTTCTCTTCATAGATTCTGAATTAGGCATCACTGTAACAAAGTCATAAACTTTATTATGTAGATTTCCCATTTCATCCGCGTATATCTCCGATAACTGTGTAGTTTCTTCTCGGGGCCTTCTCTTCGCCCTTTCCACTTGCTTTCTCACTTTCAGAGCTGCATCGTCAGGTGGGCCACAGAGATGTTCTAATACACTCAACACTTCTCCGTTCCTCGAAAGCGGCTTTCCCTTGCAATGATCCGCTTTTCGGCGTAAGCACATCCATGTAACAACACCTTCTTTAGATTCCCTCTGTTTAAGATACGCGTAACCTTTCTAATGAGCAGCAGGCCTGCCCTTGTTCGTTGTAATAACTCACATACTGATGGTCACGTTAGGAACTTCGAAAGCAAACTGAGCGGGCGGGTGAGGAGGTGGGGGAAGGGGGGGGGGGGGGGGAGACAAGGGACCGGACCCTTCGGAGCAGGTAAAACCGTGGGAAATGTCCGGCGTGGCAAATGTCCGGCGTCGCAACTGTCCGGACACCGCCACGTTGAGTCCCTTCCTATACACCCTTTATGTCGCCCACCAGGAGACTCTATTTAGTCCCACAGTCAAAGTTCTTCAACACGCGTACATCCATTCGCAGTGGTTTTGGGTGACAAGATTATGGCTTCACGACGCATGTCGCAAGCTGGCCACAAGGGAGTTAGCAAATGGACTCAGTTGGAGGCCCGAATTATCTGCGGTGGTAACATTCAAGAGAAAACGACTCTATTACTTCTTAACTTCGGTTTGGCCCATACGACCTTCCTGTTCAATCACATGCTGCCGCTAGGCGCCTACTTTGACTGCACACTGACGTAGACGAAGTGGAGCACACTGCAAATGTACACTGAGGTGACATAAGTCTACATCTACACCTACATCCACATCCATACTCCGCAAGCCACCTGACGGTGTGTGGCGGAGGGTACCTTCAGTACCTCCATCGGTTCTCCCTTCTATTCCAGTCTCGTAATGTTCGTGGATAGAAGGATTGTCGGTATGCTTCTGTGTGGGTTCTAATCTCTCTGATTTTATCCTCATGGTCTCTTCGCGAGATATACATAGGAGGGAGCCATATACTGCTTGACTCTTCGGTGAAGGTATGTTCTCGAAACTTTAACAAAAGCCCGTACCGAGCTACTGAGCGTCTCTCCTGCAGAGTCTTCCACTGGAGTTTATCTATCATCTCCGTAACGCTTTCGCGATTACTAAATGATCCTGTAACGAAGCGCACTGCTCTCCGTTGGATCTTCTCTATCTCTTCTATCAATCCTATCTAGTACGGATCCCACACTGCTGAGCAGTATTCAAGCAGTGGGCGAACAAGCGTACTGTAACCTACTTCCTTTGTTTTCGGATTGCATGGGATACCCCCTATTATTCTTGTGAACGGCGTTGTGTAACGAGTCGACGTGGCATGGACTCAACAAGTCGTTCGAAGTCCCCTGCAGAAATACTGAACCAGGCTGCCTCTACAGCCGTTCATAATTGCGAAGGTGTTGCGTTGCATGGCTTTGTGCATGAATTGATCTCTCGATTATTAATATTTTATGGGATTCACACAGGGCGATCTGGGTGGCCAAATAATTCGTTTATATTGTTCAGAATATTCTTGAAACCAGTAGCGAACAACTGTCGCCCAGTGATATGCCGCATTTTCATCCGTAACAAATCTATCGTTGTTTGGGAACATTAAGTCCACGTATGGCTCCAAATGGTCTCCAGGTAGCCGAACACAACCATTTCTACTGTTGGACCAGAGGACCTAGTCCATTCCATGTAAACACAGCCTACTTCATTATGGAGTCACCGCCAGCTTCCATACTGCCTCCTTGACATCTCGGGTCCATGGCCTCGCAGGGTCTGCGCTACACTCAAACCCTACTATTAGCTCTTACCAACTGAAATTAGGACTTGTCTGACCAGGTCACGGTTTTCCAGTCGTCTATTGTACAATCGATAGGGTCACGAGGCCAGGAGAGGCGCTACAGGTGATGTCGTGCTGTCAGCAAAAGACACTCGCGTCGGTCGTCTGCTGCTATAGCCAGTTAACACCAAATTTCGCCGCACTGTCCTAACGGATACCTTCGTCGTACGCCCCACATTGATTTCTGCTATTATTTCACGCAGTGTTGTTGTCCTACTACGGAAACACGCTGCTCACGGTTGTTAAGTGAAGACCGTCGGCCACTGCGTTGTCCCTGGTGAGAGGTAGTGGCTGATGTCTGGTATTCTCGGCACACTCTTGGCACTGTTGATCTCGGAATATTGAATTCCCTAACGATGTCAGAAGTGAAATGTCCCTTGCATGTAGCTCCAACTACCATTCGGCGTTCAAAGTCTGTTAATGCCCGTCGTGCGGCTATAATCTACATCTTCATCTACGTGATTCTCTGCTATTCACAATAAAGTGCCTGGCAGAGGGTTCAATGAACCACCTTCAAGCTGTCTCTCTACCGTTTCACTCTCGAACGGCACGCGGGAAAAACGAGCACTTAAATTTTTCTTTGCGGGCCTTGATTTCTCTTATTTTATCGTGATGATCATTTCTCCCTACGTAGGTGGGTGCCAAGAGAATGTTTTCGCAACCAAAGGAGAAAATTGCTGATCGAAATTTCAAGAGAAGATCCCGTCGCAACTAAAAACGCCTTTGTTTTAATGATTGCCACTCCAATTCATGTCTGTGACACTATGTCCCCTATTTCGCGATAGTGCAAAACGAGCTGCCCTTCTTTGCACTTTTTCGATGTCATCCCGCGGGACTGCTACGGTCGCAGGTTCGAATCCTGCCTCGGGCATGGATGTGTGTGATGTCCTTAGGTTAGTTAGGTTTAAGTAGTTCTAAGTTCTAGGGGACTCATGACCACAGAAGTTAAGTCCCATAGTGCTCAGAGCCATTTGAACCATGTCATCCATCAGCCCCACCTGACGCAGATCCCACACCGCACATACTCCAGAATATGGCGGACAAGCGTAATGTAAGCAGTCTCTTTGGTAGACCTGTTGCGCCTTCTAAGTGTTCTGCCCATGGAGGTAAGAATAGAGGGAGACGCCGTGACGTCACAGTTGTGAAGCTATGTGAAGCCGAGGGTAGCCATCTCAATCCGACCAAAACATTGCTGCTGTAAGCTTGTGTGCATAGGCTTGTCGCTCGCTTTTGGAAGGATTTTGCGCTATTATGGTGACTTTGTGGTGTTCGGATGTACGAATCGTTCTGATTGTGATGTGAAATCGAAGGGAATAACATTTCATGTGTAAGTTGTCTCGTTAAGTGTGATTTTACAACTTCATTGTGAACGAACGTGTGCTACATCGGTACTTGTACTATAGCGTGTTTTTCTCCTGTACGATTTTAGATTTCCTAAAAATGAAAGTCGGAAAGCTGTGTGGGAGAATGCCTTGAGGAGGAAGAATTGGCGTGCGTCTAAATGGAGCACTATATGTTCTCAGCATTTCCGAGAAGAGGACATAGACCGAACTTCCCTTTCAACAGTAAGGCTCCGAGATAATGCTGTACCATCAGTTTTCCCTACACACTCAAAACATTTGCAAAAGGTATGTTAATTCAAAGAATTAAATTCTTAGTTTTCAAGTTCACGTTTCAGTATAATACGTACGTATCGTCGATAATCGAAGTGTTGAGTAACTCACTTTGTCTTCATCATGTACCAAATTAAAAGCTAACACTACATTAACTGGCGTAAAGTATAGGCCTAAACAGGACACTGTGTAGATTTGCCATTCTATGTACCCTATTTCAGTAAATATTGGTGGTAATGAACAGTGTTTCCCAGTAGTGTAACGTAACTGAAATGTCCCAGTACGTATTACAAACAAGATGTATTTATGGGGCTTTGGAGGGAGGGTATAGCTAACTCAGTTTTCAGTCTCTATTATTTAGTTTGTGATACACGTTTATTACTGAATTAACAAAATTGTATCGTTTACATTGAAGGCTATCTATTCGTAATATTACATTAAAAACTATTTTTAATCAGAAGAAACGCGGAATTTCGCCTTTACGAGATTTTATTTTAAACAAAAACTTTGAAACAACCAATCTGATGACGTTACATGCGTATATGGTGCAATTAGCGACTGTAATACACGCAGCGCTATAGCACACTGGCAATGTTTTGGTCAGAGTGTCATGGCAGTGAGCCACGCCCCCATGGCTTCAAAACGTAGTACGGCTGGGATACGTAGCGCCATCTCCCCTTATTCTTACCTCCATGGTTCTGCCAATGAATCGCTGTCTTTGGTTCGCCCTACCCACAATATTGTCTATGTGATCCTTCCAGTTTAGGTTATTTGTAATTGTAATCCCGAAGTATTTAGTTGTATTTACAGCCTTCAGATTTGTGTGACTTTTCGCGTAATCGAAATTCAGCTCATTTCTTTTAGCACTCATGTGAATAACTTCATACTTTTCTTTATTCAGGGTCAATTGCCAATTTTCGCGCCATTCAGATATCTTATCTAAATCATTTTGCAACTCGTTTTGATCATGTGATGACTTTACAAGACGGTAAATGACAGCGCCATCTGCAAACAATCTAAGACGGCTACTCAGATTGTCTCCTATGTCATTAATACACATCAGGAACAATAGACGGCCTGTAACACTCCCTTGGGGAACGCCGGATATTACTTCTGTTTTACTCGATGACTTTCCGTCTTTTACTACGAACTGTGACCTTTCTGACAGGAAATCACGAATCCAGTCGCACAACTGAGGCGATACTCCGTAGGCAAGCTGTTTGGTTAGAAGGCGCTTGTGAGGAACGGTGCTGAAAGCCTTCTGGAAATCTAAAAATATGGAATCAATTTGACATCCCCTGTCGGCAGCACTTACTACTTCATGAGTATAAAGAGCTAGTTGTGTTTCACAAAAACGATATTTTCTGACTCCGTGCTATTTGTCAATAAATCGTTTTCTTCGAGGTACTTCATAATGTTCGAATACAGTATATGTTGCAAAACCCTACTGCAAATCGACGTTAGTGATATAGGCCTGTAATTCAGCGGATTACTCCTACTTCCCCTTTTGGGTATTGGTGTGACTTGAGCAATTTTCCAGTCTTTAGGTACGGATCTTTCTGTGAGCGAGTGGTTGTATATAATAGCTAAATATTGAGCTATTTTATCAGTATATTCTGACAGGAACCTGGCTGGTATACAATCTGGACCTGAGGCCTTGTCTTTATTAAGTGATTTAAGCTGCTTTGTTACACCGAGAATATCTACTTCTATGTTTCACATCTTGGCAGTTGTTATTGATTGGAATTCAGGAATATTTACTTTGTCCTCTTTGGTGAAGGAGTTTCGGAAAACCGTGTTTAATAACTCTACTTTAGTGGCACTGTCATCAGTGACTTCACCGTTGTTATCGCGCAGTGAAGGTATTGATTGCGTTTGCCACTGTCGTGCTTTATGTATGACCGGAATCTCTTTGGGTTTTCTGCCAGATTTCGAGGAAACCTTTTCACATGAATCACCTGAGTACAAATGATAGCTCTGACAATGCTCTGCTCTTTTAAACCGCCATCTTTATGTTTGTATTTTGGTTTTTCCGTGACTTTTGCCACCTCAGGGTATTGCGAATGCTTGCTAGATTTTGGCAGGGAGCGGAACCTATAAGCCTCAACTCTGTATAAGGCCTTGATACACTCTGCCTTCAACTATGGCAGCATCGTCTGTGGCAACGTGACGAAATGGAATTTCGGTACACTCGTTGTTCTTAACTATAGTGTGCTCCATCTTGTGCTTGGAGTTCTGAACTCAACTCCCACCAATTCACAGTTAGTGGAAGCGTCTGCAGTTCCTCTCGCTATACGTCGGCAGATATTGTCCGATGATTTCTCTCTTTAGCGGATTTTCCATATTTGATTGTGCCTCTCTGAGGTTCGCCGATGACATTGTAATTCTGTCAGAGACAGCAAAGGACTTGGAATAGCAGTTGAACGGAAAGGAGGGTATAAGATGAACATCAACAAAAGCAAAACGAGGATAATGGAATGTAGTCGAATTAAGTCGGGTGATGCTAAGGGAATTAGATTAGGAAATGAGACACTTAAAGTAGCAAAGGAGTTTTGCTATTTGGGGAGCAAAATAACTGATGATGGTCGAAGTAGAGAGGATATAAAATGTAGACTGGCAATGGCAAAGAAAGCGTTTCTGAAGAAGAAAAATTTGTTAACATCGAGTATAGACTTAAATGTCAGGAAGTCGTTTCTGAAAGTATTTGTATGGAGTGTAGCCATGTACGGAAGTGAAACATGGACGATAAATAGCTTAGACAAGAAGAGAATAGAAGCTTTCGAAATGTGGTGCTACAGAAGAATGCTGAAGATTAGATGGGTAGATGACATAACTAATGAGGAGGTATTGAATAGAATTGGGGAGGAGTTTGTGGCACAACTTGACTAGAAGAAGGGATCGGTTGGTAGGACATGTTCTGAGACGTCAAGGGATCACCAATTTAGTATTGGAGGGCAGCGTGGAGGGTAAAAATCGTAGCGGGAGACCAAGAGATGAATACACTAAGCAGATTCAGAAGGATGTAGGTTGCAGTAGGTACTGGAAGATGAAGAAGCTTGCACAGGATAGAGTAGCATGGAGAGCTGCATGAAACCAGTCTCGGGACTGAAGTCCACAACAACAACCTCAAAGCGGTGGTTCAATTCTGTGGGCTCACGAAGCCACCTCACACACGAAGGACGAACAGAACTCCCTCACTAATTCGCAGTTACGGAAAATGGCGACGTCTTTTACCTCTTGTCCTACAAGACTCGAAACTCCTTTGCTTTAGCTTTCTGTTTCGTACTTTTTTTACTCCAGCCCCAAGGCCTATTTGCCATCCGATTTCAGAACGGGGACGCACGTTGGTCACGACCTGGAGCACTTCCTTACCCGACATTAGCCACAGCATTCTTGCATCTATACGGATGGCTGTAAGACTGGGGCGAGTGTGGGATATACCTTCTAAAGCCCCTCTAGCGACAACTACCAAATGTTTGCACTGTCTTCTGAAAATCAGTGAAGCTATTTATTGTGGCAATCAGACTATCCGGCTCGTATTGATCCTCACGGACTCCCAAAGTCTGTTACAGAAACTACAACATCCGTCGATTGAGCATACTAACAGGTATGTCTTGAGCGTTGACGTCCGCTTACTTTGGATGAAAGGGCATCAAGGTATTTTCCATAATGAAACCCCTCACCGCTTCATTAAGAAGAGCATTACGGAAGGACAGTTCCGCCAATCTCCGATCGCTTATACGAATTCAACTCAGCGATCAAGAAATCTGCTTATCACAAATATAATTGTGAATGGCACGAATCCCAGCACTATAAGGGCGGCCACATGGCGGCCATCTCTTCTCGGCCATAGTTCTTCTCGGTGAAGCTTAGCAGGCGTCGTCTGACCTCTCTCATCCACATGTCTGAGACACGGATGTTACCCTGCTCACCTATAAAGGTTGAAAGTTATCGCTTCTGTAACTGTGATCAAGATACAGCGTCAGTGACAGGTCTGAACCACGTCATACTGGCGGTTTTATACCAGAAGTTGGCTGCGAGGGGCTACCACCTCTTTACAGGTGTAACTGCTTCACTTCAAAATGGTTCAAATGGCTCCAAGCACTATGGGACTTAACATCTGAGGTCTTCAGTCCCCTAGACTTAGAACTACTTAAACCTAACTAGCCTAAGGACGTCACACACATCCATGCCTGAGGCAGGATTCGAACCGGCGACCTTAGCAGCCGCGTGGTTCCGGACTAAAGCGCCTAGAACCGCTCGGCCACCGCGGCCGCCTGCTTCACATCACTGGTTCGATATCTAAAGGTATTATTTCCTCGCGAATTGCTGAAAAGAGATGGTATCCAACTTTGATCTATAAGTTGTGTGGATATTGTCCTCCCATGGGTCAGACCGGGTCGAATACTGGGATGACTGTTTGTGTTTTTACTTTGTATTAAGAACTTATCTTTGTAGCCGACGCAGTTGTCCAGCTTGCAGTTATACGGTAAGTTGCTGTGGATGTCATTCTCCTATGGAACCGGCCCGGTTCGCAACATGGGTCTTAATTTTGGGTTTTAATTTGTCTTACGAACTTATCTTCGTATTTCACACTCTTATCATCTTTCTACTATGAAAATTGCTCTAGTGTTAACTCGGCATTTGGAACTACTACTGGCTCTACGGTGTTCAACTTTTAGTGTTTTTATTTTACATTAAGAACTTACGTTTGTACGTTGAACTCTATTCATTGTTCTACTAAGGAAATTTCATTTATGTTAACATGGCGCTTTTGTAACCACTGTTGGCTGTATGGTCTTTGCTGTCCAAAGCCAAAAATAAATTTTAAACGCGCTGCACGCTCTCTCTATATGACTCTCCAGTTAGTGGCAGAGAGCGCTTAATACCGATGTCATTCTCTCGAATTAGTGCTCCGTCTAGAAAGTAATGTGTGATTACGTTTCGCACTTTGTTGCGTCACACCTTTTCAATGAATTTCTGGTATGGAATGCAGGATAAGAACGAGAGGGTCGTTGCGCAAGCTTATCTCGACCATTGCCTCTCGGGACCTTATCAGTACGCCTTCACAGAGCACAAATGCCTTTGTCTTCCAGCGCTTCACGTTTCTGATGACAGTGGTCAAGAACGCAACTCGAAGTTCCTTTCACACGGTCTTCACATTTTCTCCCTCGTTTATACACACTTAGGGCGAAGGGCCGTTTATTGCATGTAGGGAATCTCTGCTCAAATTTATTCCCGATTTCATTTCATGTTATCAGTCAACAAGGTTTCGAAATGTGGTGCTACAGAAGAATGCTGAAGATTAGATGGGTAGATCACATAACTAATGAGGAGGTACTGAATAGGATTGGGGAGAAGAGGAGTTTGTGGCACAACTTGACTGGAAGAAGGGACCGGTTAGTACGACATGTTCTGAGTTATCAAGGTATCACCAATTTAGTATTGGAGGGCAGCATGGAGGGTAAAAATCGTAGAGGGAGGCCAAGAGATGAATACACTAAGCAGATTCAGAAGGATGTACGGTGCAGTAGGTATTGGGAGATGAAGAAGCTTGCACGGGATAGAGTAGCATGTAGAGCTGCATCAAACCAGTCTCAGGACTGAAGACCACAACAATAACAACAACAGTCAACAAAGCATCTGCTATCTCTTGTTGACAGATTGTTTAACATTGCTTCCCAACAGAGCAGTCATTCAAAGCAAGTCCTGTCCAAGCCTTTCGGTCCAAGGCCTTCGACCAGTCAACCACTACGCTCCCGTTGTGAAGCTGTATGTCGTCAGAGTTCGTCGGCAAGACATCTCTCTTTCGCAATAAAATTTATTTTTATGTAAACTGAAGGTGGAGAGGGGGGGGGGGGGAGAAAAAGGAAAGGAATATGCGGGCTCTCCCGCTTACTAGGCAGTTGCGTAAGGGGGTAGATACTGTAATCGTGGGCAAAAAATCACATTTTTTAAAAGTAGACCCATAAAATTCGTCATTTCTTTACCTTTACATATGTGAAAATTTCACGTGCCTGCAGAGTTATTGATTAATATGTACGGTACAGAGATGTGCAGGCGACATTTGGTAATTCCATGCCCACCTCAGTTGTTTGTTGGTAACTGACTTTTGTGACTTCTAATTTTATCTTCGACACAACTTTCTCATACTTCTGTGACGTAGAGTGGCACTCTAAATTTCTCATACTTGTTAAGTGATATTTTATCTTTGGTTTGGGCCAAAGGAATGATAGTCGACTGTTTTTGTTTTGCATTATTGTATGTGTCGATCGATTTCAAGTATTTTCTACATAGTGATTTCTGACGTAATTCTTTTTCACTGCCAAATGGGAAAGCACAAGGCATCTTATAAAACAAAACGTGTGTATTTTAATGGAAATAGATACAGTAACTATGGTAATTGCAGTAACACAGCAAGTGCTTCTAAGGAGAAAGTGAAAAGCAACTATAGGCCTTTGACATCTCCAGAGAAGATTGGAAATGCAGTTTCTAATATTTATCTAATGTTTAAAGAAATAGAGAGATGCCTAAATTGTGTGTGTGGTGAACAAGGGACACTAAATGCCGCTTTTTTAGGTTTAGGCTGCAAAGTCTCAATAATGTGCAGTAAATGTGGAAACATTGTGCATTCCAAAACAGTGCCATGACTGGACAGAAGAAGAGAGTGCATGCAATCAACAGACAAATTGTTTACCCTATGAGGTGCTTAGGACAAGGTTTGTCAGGAATCAGCTAGTTTTGTGGAATGATGGACTTTCCTCCTCCAATAAAACAAACAACATACAACCTGATTGTTGACAGTCTTGGGCTGTCTTGTGTCTGTAGCAGAAGAGTCAATGTCACAAGCTGCTGATGAAGAAAAAGCTTTGGAGAAGAGTAATGAATTTGCTGTTAGTTGTGATGGTTCACGGCTAACAAGAGGACACACATCACAACATGGAGTGTCAACAGTCATCGGGCTAAAATGTGGTAAAGTTCTTGACACAGAGGTACTGTCTTTGAGTTGTAAATCTTGTCAGTTTTGGAAAAATAAAAAGAACACTGTAGAATATGCTGAATGGATGGAGAAGCATGAAGGTAAATGCAGCATTAAACATACAGGAACATCTGGCAGTATGAAAGCAGAAGGGATGAAATCAATTCTCATGCGATCTGAAAAAAGCATAGTGTAAAATATAGTAAATTCATTGAAGATGGTGATGCGAAAACTTTTAAATCAATTTCAGAAATGCAGCCATATGGTCCAGATACTCCTGTGGTGAAGTATGAATGTGTTGGTCACATACAGAAGAGAATGGGTACAAGATTGAGAAAGATGAAGGCAGACTATAAAGCAACAGAACTGTCAGACGGAAAAAGTATTGCGGGCAAAGGCCGCTTGACTGATAGTGCCATAGCAACATTAACCAGTTATTATGGCAATGGAATCAGAGCTAATAGCTCATCTGTTGAAAATATGAAACAGGCTGTCTGGGCTGTTTGGTTTCCCAAATCTTCTACAGATGACAATCCAGTGCACTCTCTTTGCCCAAAAGGAGCTGATAGCTGGTGCCCGTACCAGAAAACTTTACATGAAAATAATTTGAAAATGTGTAAGCATAAAAACAACCTTCCAGTTGCAGTAATGTAAGCAATTAAGCCCATCTTTCAGGATCTTTGTGACCCAAAATTGTTAAAAAGGTGTGTGGGTGGATTCACTCAAAATCCCAATGAGTCATTCCACTCAAAAATTTGGAATGTTTGCCCAAAGACTGACTTTTATAGAAGGAGAATAGTACAAACTGGGACAGATTAAAGGTTTTTGAGAGATTGGGAGTATCTGCGGACCAAAACATGATAATATGTTTTAGGAATGAAGACATGCGGAGAATAAGCAGTTCCTCAAAAAAGGCAAAACGGTTCACGAAGGAATCAAGAAAAGCAAGGAAGAGGCTCAAGTTACAAAATGAAACTAGGAAAGAAGAGGAGCTAGGAGTGTTTTATTCATCTGGCCAGTTTTAGTTCAAAAAACACTTTAAGGTACAGTAAAAAGAATTTAAACTTCAAATTTGATTTTTTTGGTTCATATATTTCTAAAATGGTTTCCCTGGTAACTCTTTGTGAAATGCTCATATTATCTTCTAATTTTTAGTGAACACTCACCATACCATTATCTGCAGCATGGACTAGAAGATCTGAAGAAAAATGAAAATTGAATGATTTATGATTTTTTCGTTGCTGTATATTTTGAACGAAAAGCTGTTTATATCCTACTTCTTTAATAAAACATTTACACAAACAGAACTTTGATGATCATAGAGAATATTATAACTGTGTATTATATTTATAATTCTAAATTAAAATAAATGCAAAATATTGAATACTTACTGTTTTAAAACGAAAACCGTGATAATATGCACATTTGCATTGTTAAATTTACATCGACAATTGAGACTTTGTTGTTGTTGTGGTCTTCAGTCCTGAGACTGGTTTCATGCAGCTCTCCATGCTACTCTATCCTGTGCAAGCTTCTTCATCTCCCCGTACCTAATGCAACCTACATCCTTCTGAATCTGTTTACTGTATTCATCTGATGGTCTCCCTCTACGATTTTTACCCTCCACGCTACCCTTCAATACTAAATTGGTGATCCCTTGATGCCTCAGAGCAGTTCCTACCAACCGATCCCTTCTTCTGGTCAAGTAGTGCCACAAACGTCTCTTCTCCCCAATCCTATTCAATACTTCCTCATTAGTTATGTGATCTACCCATCTAATCTTCAGCATTCTTCTGTAGCACTACATTTCGAAAGCTTCTATTCTCTTCTTGTCCAAACTATTTATCGTCCATGTTTCACTTCCATGCATGGCTACACTCCATACAAACACTTTAAGAAAAGACTTCCTGACACTTAAATCTACATTCGATGCTAACAAATTTCTCATCTTCAGAAACACTTTCTTTGCCAATGCCAGTGTACATATTATATCCTCTCTACTTCGACCATCATCAGTTATTTTGCTCCCCAAATAGCAAAACTCCTTTACTACTTTAAGGGTCTCATTTCCTAATCTAATTCCCTCAGCATCACTCGACTTAATTCGACTACACTGCATTATCCTCGTTTTGCTTTTGTTGATGTTCATCTTATATCCTCCTTTCAAGACACTATCCATTCCGTTCAACTGCTCTTCAAGTCCTCTGCTGTCTCTGACACAATTACAATGTCATCGGCGAACCTCAAAGTTTTTATTTCTTCTCCATGGATTTTAATACCTACTCCGAATTTTTCCTTTGTTTCCTTCACTGCTTGCTCAATATACAGATTGAATAACATCGGCGAGAGACTACAACCCTGTGTCACTCACTTCCCAACCACTGCTTCCCTTTCATGTCCCTCGACTCTTATAACTGCCATCTGGTTTCTGTACAAATTTTAAATAGCCTTTTGCTCCCTGTATTTTACCCCTGCCATCTCAGAATTTGAAAGAGAGTATTCCAGTCAACATTGTCAAAAGCTTTCTCTAAGTCTACAAATGCTAGAAACGTAGGTTTGCCCTTCCTTAATCTAGCTTCTAAGATAAGTCGTAGGGTCCGTATTGCCTCACGTGTTCCGACATTTCTACGGAATCAAAACGGATCTTCCCCGAGGTCGGCTTCTACTAGTTTTTCCATTCGTCTGTAAAGAATTCGCGTTATTATTTTGCAGCTGTGACTTATTAAACTGATAGTTCGGTAATTTTCACATCTGTCAACACCTGAATTCTTTGGGATTGGAATTATTATATTCTTTTTGAAGTCTGAGGGTATTTCGCCTGTTTCATACATCTTGCCTAACAGATGGTAGAGTTTTGTCAGGACTGGCTCTCCCAAGGTCGTCAGTAGTTCCAATGGAATGTTGTCTACTCCGGGGGACTTGTTTCTTCATCTACATCCTCTTCCATTTCCATAATATTGTCTTCAAGTACATCGCCCTTGTATAGACCTCTATATACTCCTTCCACCTTTCTGCTTTCCCTTCTTTGCTTAGAACTGGGTTTCCATCTGAGCTCTTGATATTCGTACAAGTGGTTCTCTTTTCTCCAAAGGTCTCTTTAATTTTCCTGTAGGCAGTATCTATCTTACCCCTAGTGAGATAAGCCTCTACATCCTTACATTTGTCCTCTAGCCATCTCTGCTTAGCCATTTTGCACTTCCTGTCGATCTCATTTTTGAGATGTTTGTATTCCTTTTTGCCTGCTTCATTTACTGCATTTTTATATTTTCTCCTTTCATCAATTAAATTCAATATTTCTTCTGTTACTCAAGGATTTCTACTAGCCCTCGTCTTTTTACCTATTTGATCCTCTGCTGCCTTCACTACTTCATCCCTCAAAGCTACCCATTCTTCTTCTACTGTATTTCTTTCCCCCATTCCTGTCAATTGTTCCCTTATGCTCTACCTGAAACTCTGTACAACCTCTGGTTCTTTCAGTTTATCCACTGGGACTTTATCAACCTACAATTTAACTAAAACATCTGTTTAATTTGTTGCCAGAGCATCCATATCTCTGCAAATAAATTTTCATAGTATTCTCTTGTGTCCTTTAGGGGAGGGAGTAAATAACAAAGCACTCAATATTTGCAACGCAAACGCGACAGTCAGACACAGTGTTTATCGCACTTGCGCTGACAACACGGCTGACCCACATTCCCACCTAGAGCCACCTATCTGCAGTCCACGCCCATGTCCTCCTTCCTACTTTGGAATTCCCACAGGATGCCGAACATGACTCTGCATTCACGCTGAAGGTAGTGGTTTCATAGCCCATCGAGGCGAATCAATTATATGAATGTGTGATGTCTGTTCTTTCGGACATGTTCGAGAGAACAGGTTCCACGCGGAGTCCGCAGCTGTGATGTACACTGAAGAGCCTAAGCAACTGGTGCTCCTGCCTAATATCGCGTAGGGCCCCCGCGAGCACGCAGAAGTGTCGCAATACGAAGTGACATGGACTCGATTAATATCTGAATTAGTACAGCAGGGAACTGACATTATGATTCCTGCAGGACTGTCCATAAATCCGTTAGAGTACGAGGGGGTGGAGATCTCTTCTGACAGCACATTGCAAGGCATCTGAGATATGCTCAGTAATGTTCATGTCTGGGGAGTTTGGTGGCCAGTAGAAGTGTTTAAACTCAGAAGAGTGTTCCTGGAGCCACTCTGTAGTAATTATGGACGTATGGATTGTCACATTGTCCTCCTAGAATTGCCCAAGTCCGGCAGATTGCACCATGGACATGCAGGTGATCAGACAGGATGCTTACTTACGTCTCATCTGCCAGAGTCTTATCCAGACATACCAGGAGTCGCATATCACTCCAACTGCACACACCGCAAACCATTACAGAGCCTCCGCCAGCTTGAATAGTCCCGTCCTGACATGCAAGGTCCATTGCTTCATGAGGTTGTCTCCAAACGCGTACACGTCCATTCGCTCGATACAATTTGAAACGAGACTCGTCCGACCAGCCAACAAGTTTCCAGTCATCAAGAGTCCAATGTCGGTGTTGACGGGCCCAGACGAGGTGTATATTTTTGTGTCGTGCAGTCATCAAGTGTACACGAGTGAGCCTTTGGTCCCTAAAGCCCACATCGGTGATGTTTCGTTGAATGGTTCGAACGCTGACACGTGTTGATGCCCCAGCATTGAAAACTGCAGCAATTTGCGGAAGGCTTGCACTTCTGTCATGTTGGACGATTCTCTTCAGTCGTTGTTGGTCCCGTTCTAGCAGGATCGTTTTCCGATTGCAGCGATTTCGGAGATTTGATGTTTTGACGGATTCCTGATATTCACGGTAGACTCGTGAAATGGTCATACGAGAAAATCATCGCTACCTCGGAGATGCTGTGTCCCATCGCTCGTGCGCTGACCAACACCACGTGCAAGTTCACTTAAATCTTGATTAACTGCAACTGTAGCAGCAGTAACCGATATAATAATTGTGCCAGACGCTTGTTGTCTTATATAGGCGTTGCCGACGGCAGTTCCGTATTCTCCCTGTTTACATATCTCTGTATTTGAATACGCATGCCGATATCAGTTTCTTTGGTGCTTCAGTGTACATGTCCTTCCATTTCTTTCAACTGCTCTCCTAATTGCTTTGCTGTCTCTGACAATTAACTGTGTCATCGGGAAACCTCAAAGTTTTTGTTTCTTCTCGCTGAACTATGATTCCGTATACAAATTTTTCTTTGGTTTTCTTTACTGCCTTTTTAATGCACAGATTGAGTAACTTCGGCCGTAGATTATAACCCTACCTCACTCCCTTCTGTACCACTGCTTACCTTTTATCCTCTCAGATTCTTATAACTGCCATCTGGTTTCTGTACAAGTTGTATATAACCTATTATTCCCTTTATTTTACTCTTGTTACATTCAGAGATTTGAAGAGTGTATTCCAGTCAACATTGTCAAAAGCTTTCTCTAGACGTACAAGTGTTATAAACGTAGGTTTGCCTTTCTTAACCAGTTTTCTAAGTGAAGTCGCAGGGTCAATATTGCCTCATGTGTTCGAACATTTCTCCGGAACCGAAACTAATTTTTTCCGACGTCGACTTGTACCAGTTTTTCCCATTCTTCTGTAAATAATTCGTTTTAGTTTTTGCAGCCTTGACTTATTGGACTGAAAGTTCGTAAATACTCATGCCTCTCAGCACCGGATTTCTTTGGAATTGTAATGATTACATTCTTGCTAAAGTCTGAGGATATTTCGCCTGTCTCATACACTAAGGTGACGAAAGTCATGGGATACCCCCTGGAGACTAGACATCTACTCTGTAGGAATCAGCATGGGTTTTGAAAAAGACGATCGTGTGAAACCCAGCTCACGCTATTCGTCCACGAGACTCAGAAGGCCATAGACACGGGTTCCCAGGTAGATGCTGTGTTTCTTGACTTCAGCACGGCGTTCGATACAGTTCCCCACAGTCGTTTAATGAACAAAGTAAGAGCATATGGACTATCAGACCAATTGTGTGATTGAGTTCCTACATAACAGAAAGCAGCATGTCATTCTCAATGGAGAGAAGTCTTCCGAAGTAAGAGTGTTTTCAGGTGTGGCGCAGGGGAGTGTCGTAGGACCGTTGCTATTCATAATATACATAAATGACCTTGTGGATAACATCGGGAATTCACTGAGGCTTTTTGCGGATGATGCTGTGGTATATCGAGAGGTTGTAACAGTGGAAAATTGTACGGAAATGCAGGAGGATCTGCAACGAATTGACGCATGGTGCAGGGAATGGCAACTGAATCTCAATGTAGACAAGTATAATATGCTGCGAATACATATAAAGAAAGATCCTTTATCATCTAACTACAATAAAGCAGGTCAGCAACTGGAAGCAGTTAATTCCATAAATTACCTGGGAGTACGCATTAGGAGTGATTTAAAATGGAATGATCATATAAAGTTGATCGTCGGTAAAGCAGATGCCAGACTGAGATTCACTGGAAGAATCCTAAGGAAATGCAATCCGAAAACAAAGCAAGTAGGTTACAGTACACTTGTTCGCCCACTGCTTGAATATTGCTCACCAGTGTGGGATCCGTACCAGATAGGGTTGATAGAAGAGATAGAGAAGATACAACGGAGGGCAGCGCGCTTCGTTACAGGATCATTTAGTAATCGCGAAAGCGTTGCGGATATGATGGATAAACTCCAGTGGAAGACTTTGTAGGAGAGACGCTCAGTAGCTCAGTACGGGCTTTTGTTGAACTTTCGAGAACATACCTTCACCGAGGAGTCAAGCAGTATATTGCTCCCTCCTACGTATATCTCGCGAAGAAACCATGAGGATAAAATCGGAGAGAGCCCACACAGAGGCATACCGACAATCTTTCTTTCCACGAACAATACGAGACTGGAACAGAAGGGAGAACCGATAGAGGTACTCAAAATACCCCCCACCACACACCGTCAGGAGGCTTGCGGAGTATGGATGTAGATGCAGATGTAGATGTTGTGTCGGATCTCCTTTTGCCCGGCGTAGTGCAGCCGCTCGACGTAGCATGGACTCATAAGTCGTTAGAAGACCCCTGCAGGAATACTGATCCACGCTGCCCCTACAGCCGTCCATTATTGCGAAAGGGTTGCGGGTGCAGGATGTCGTGCGCGAATTGACCTCTCGACTGTGTCCCAGAAATATTCGACGGAATCCATGCCGGCCGATCTGGGTGGCTAAATCATTCGCTCGAATTGTCCAGAATATTCTTCAAGTCAATAGCGAATAATCGTGGCCCGGTGATACGACGTCATTGTTTGGGAACATGGAGTCCACGAATTACTGTAAATGCTCTCCAAGTAAACGAACATAACAATTCCATTCAATGATCGGTTCAGTTCGACCAGAGGACCCAGTCCATTCCATGTAAACACAGCCCACACCATTATGGGGCCACCACCAGCTTGCACAGTGCTTTGTTGACGACTTGGGTCCATGGTTTCGTGGTGTCTGCGCCACACTCGCACCCTACCATCAGTTTTTACCAACTGAAATCGAGACTCATCTGACCAGTCCAAGGTTTTCCAGTTGTCTGGTGTCCAACTGATATGGTCACGAGCCCAGGAAATGCGCTGCAGGCGATGTCGTGGTGTTAACAGAGGCACTTGCGTCGATCGTCTGCTGCCATAGCCAGTTAACGCAAAATTTTGCCGCACTGTCCTAACGGATACATTCGTCGTACATTCGACAGTGTTCTCTGCTGTTATGTCACGCAGTGTTGCTTGTCTGTTAGCTTTGACACACTAGACAAACGCCGCTGTTCTAGGGCGTTAAGTGAAGGCTGTCCGTCATTCACTGTGTTGTTCGTGGTGAGAGGTAATGCCTGAAATTTGTTACTCTCGGCACACTCTTGACACTTTGGATCTCGGGATATGGAACTGCCTAACGATTCCAAGCCCAAAGGAAGCAGCTGTTGACAAATTTGAAAATTACCGAACTATCAGTTTAATAAGTCACAGCTGCAAAATACTAACGCGAATTATTTACAGACGAATGGAAAAACTGGTAGGAGCCGACCTCAGGGAAGATCAGTTTTGATTCCGTAGAAATGATGGAACACGTGAGGCAATACTGACCCTACGACTTATCTTAGAAGAAAGATTATGGAAAGGCAAACCTACGTCTCTAGAATTTGTAGACTTAGAGAAAGCTTTTGACAATGTTGATTGGAATACTCTCTTTCAAATTCTGAAGGTGGCAGGGGTAAAATACAGGGAGCGAAAGGCTATTTACAATTTGTACAGAAAGCAGATGGCAGTGATAAGAGTCGAGGGGTATGAAAGGGATGCAGTGGTTAGGAAGGGAGTGAGACAGGGTTTTAGCCTATCCCCGATGTTATTCACTCTGTATATTGCACAAGCAATAAAGGAAACAAAAGAAACGATCGGAGTTGGTATTAAAATTCATGGGGAAGAAATAAAAACTTTGAGGTTCGCCGATGACGTTGTAATTGTGTCAGAGACAGCAAGGGACTTGGAAGAGCAGTTGAACGGAATGGACAGTGTCTTGAAAGGAGGGTATAAGATGAACATCAACAAAAGCAAAGCGAGGATAATGGAATGTAGTCGAATTAAATCGGGTGATGCTGAGGGAATTAGATTAGGAAATGAGACACCTAAAGTAGTAAAATAGTTTTGCTATTTGGGGAGCAAAATAACTGATGATGGTCGAAGTAGAGAGGATATAAAATGTAGACTGGCAATGGCAAGGAGAGCGTTTCTGAAGAAGAAAAATTTGTTAACATCGAGTGTAGATTTAAGTGTCAGGAAGTCGTTTCTGAAAGTATTTGTATGGAGTGTAGCCATGTATGGAAGTGAAACGTGGACGATAAATAGTTGAAGAGAATAGAAGCTTTCGAAATGTGGTGGTACAGAAGAATGCTGAAAATTAGATGGGTAGATCACATAACTAATGAGGAGGTATTGAATAGAACTGGGGAGGAGTTTGTGGCACAACTTGACTAGAAGAAGGGATCGGTCGGTAGGACATGTTCTGAGGCATCGAGGGATCACCAACTTAGTACTGGAGGGCAGCGTGGAGGGAAAATTCGTAGCGGGAGACCAAGAGATGAATACACTAGGCAGATTCAGAAGGATGTAGGTTGCAGTAGGTATTGGGAGATGAAGAAGCTTGCACAGGATAGAGTAGCATGGAGAGCTGCATCAAACCAGTCTCAGAACTGAAGACCACAACAACAACGATTTCCGAAATGGAATGTCCCACGCGTCTAGTGCCAACTACCATTCAGCGTTCAAAGTTTTAATTCCCGTCGCGCGGCCATAATCACGTGGGAAACCTTTTCACGTGATTCATCTGAGTACAAATGACAGCTCCGACAATGCACCGGCCTTTTATAATTTGTGTACGCGATACTACCGCCATCTTTATATGTGCATGATTTCTGTCGCACAGCAGGTGGAACATTTAAGTTTTGGGTGGCTCACCCGTGGATATCAGCAGTTCTGAGAGGAGTCATCTGCTCGAGGGGTCTTGTGTCAGCTTAGATCTTAACAGTGCTCTGTCAGTCTTCTCGCCGCACCATATCTTCCAGTTCACCTTCATGTCCATCCTCTTCCCTTTCTATAATATTACCTTGAAGTTCATCTCCTATGTATAGCCCCTCTATATACTACTTCCACCTTACCGCCGGGGGACACTGCAGGAGCCTCCAAGAAGATTGCGTTCACCACACGAACAACAAGCAATCAGGCGTCCCCTGGAAACGACCTAGTCGGCCAATCCTCAAAACACCGGAGCACCAAAAGCAAAGATGCGAAAACAGCTCTCCGAAGAAGCCCAAAAAAGGCCTTTATCGAGACCATCACTAGTGACAACTTCCTGCAATATTGAAGACTTATCTGTAAATAAAGAAATTTTATTATCTGACATGTGCAAACGAAACAACGGTGATGTTTTAGTGTTACAAGAAACACACAGAGTACCAACTAGCCATAGACCAAAAATACAGGGCATGAAATTAGTTCTTGAGAGACCACACGAAAGGTACGGAAGTGCTATATTTGTGAAACCGAACTTAGACGTATGCTGCTGTGCTTTGACCTGCGAAGAAAATATAGAAATTTTAACTATCGAGCTACATTTATGTACTGTTACATCCGTGTACAAACCACCCAGTGCGAGGTTCAAATTTACGGAGCCTGGAAATTTCCATTCAAAAGACATTAAAGTTGTACTAGTAGATTTTAACTGTCACGGACTCGCATGGGGCTATAAAGAGACAAATGACAATGGCGAAATGCTGGAGATCTGGGCAGACCAGGCTAAACTGAAATTGATACATGACCCAAAGTTGCCTGCATCATTTAACTGCGGAAGATGGAAACGAGGATATAATCCAGATAACATCTTTGTCTCCGAAAAGGTATCCCTGCAAACTGTAAAGCAAATCGAGGACCCAATTCCACGATCGCAACACAGAGCAATAACTTGCTGCATTACGGCTGTAATCAAATCAGATGCAATGCCCTTCAAGAGATGCTTCGACTTCAAAACAGCTCATTGGGAACTCTTCACAGAGGACCTTGATAAGGGGATCTTGGAAATTAAATCAGAAGTACAATCATATGAAACTTTTATAGACCTCGTCACGAAAATCTCTCGACAGCGCATACCTAGAGGGTGCCGCACTCAGTATATTGCTGGACTCAATGGTAGCAGCAAGGAAGCTCTGAAAAAGTATGAAGAACTTTACAATAAGGACCCCTTCTCAGAGGAAACGATCCAGGCAGGTGAGGTACTGATGTCTGGTATCTCCGAAGCGAGAAAGGAAAAGTGGTGCAACCTCATACAAGAGACCTCACCGGTTTCTCTTCGTAGCTTGGTTCAGGTTTTTCTGCCGTAACATCAGTAATGAGTGACTTCAGCCCACTGAATTTGTTCTATAAAAAATATTCTAAGTGATATGAGAAAATGTTTGGCAGAGTTCCCGCAAGGCAAATTCTCGTGGCCAACCCATTCTTTTGCTTGTATATCTCTCAATGGAAGATGAAATAATTGTGTGGTGGCAATATTTCTAGAGGACTGGTCGGCTGATATATTTCTGGTAAATATTCCATCAGCATGGTCATTTGCAGAGAGACAGTGGGGAAGTCAGTAGTCGCCGTGTAGCAGACAATGAGTCGCGTTGGTTGTCTGGTTGCGTGACTGGCTACAAGCTACCCATCTGGGCATAACGCAAGCTGCAAGGTCGCAGTGACGGCCCGGGAAACCCCGCCGCCAATTAGAGGCCGCGGCCAAATGTCGGTACACCAGCCTCGCTGTGAACGTCACACCACTCTTCCTTTCCCGGTTCCCTCGTTATTGTTATCTTCTGTTACAAGCCTTCTCCTTCACCTCCCTCTACAATTACCCCTGCCCCACCCCTCCCCTCTCCACACTCGTACCTTCACATACTTCTCTTCATTACAAAACAGACAATTTCTTGACGCCTTATGATGTGTGCTGTCAACTGATGCATTCTTTTAGTCAAATTGTGCTATTAATTTCACTACGATTCGATTCAGTACCTCTTCACTAGTTACTCGACCTATCCACCGAGTCTTCTATTATCATCATCATCATCATCATCATCATCATCATTTAAGACTGATTATGTCTTTCAGCGCTCAGTCTGGAGCATAGCCCCCCTTATAAAATTCCTCCATGATCCCCTATTCAGTGCTAACATTCGTGCCTCTTATGATGTTAAGCCTATTACTTCAAAATCATTCTTAACCGAATCCAGGTACCTTCTCCTTGGCCTACCCCGACTCCTCCTACCCTCTACTGCTGAACCCATGAGTCTCTTGGGTAACTTTGCTTCTCCCATGCGTGTAATATGACCCCACCATCTAAGCCTGTTCGCCCTGACTGCTACATCTATAGAGCTCATTCCCAGTTTTTCTTTGATTTCCTCATTGTGGACACCCACCTGACATTGTTCCCATCTACTAGTACCTGCAATCATCCTAGCTACTTTCATATCCGTAACCTCAACTTTATTGATAAGGTAACCTGAATCCACCCAGCTTTCTCTCCCATACAACAAAGTTGGTCGAAAGATTGAACGGTGCAGAGATAACTTAGTCTTGGTACTGACTTCCTTCTTTCAGAAGAGAGTATATCGTAGCTGAGCGCTCACTGCATTAGCTTTGCTACACCTCGGTTCCAGTTCTTTCACTACGTTGCCATCCTGTGAGAATATGCATCCTAAGTACTTGAAACCGTCCACCTGTTCTAACTTTGTTCCTCCTATTTGGCACTCAATTCGTTTATATCTCTTTCCCACTGACATTACTTTCGTTTTGGAGATGCTAGTCTATTCTCACCTTCTCTTAAATGCTTATCGCCAGTATCAGACTTCATACTAGACGGTTACATTTAAATTTGTATTCCATGTTAACAAATTCCTCTTTTTCTGAAACGTTTTTCTTGCTATTGCCTTTTTGTGTTTCATACAAGTTCTACTTTCAACATCATCATTTATTTTGCCTTGTAAATAGCAAAACTCATCTACTACTTTTAGTATCGCATGATTTAATTCGTGTGCCTTCCATTATCCTCTTTTTGTTGATCATCGTCTCATAACCTCTTTTCACTACACTATCCATTCTGTTCAACTGCTCTTGGAAGTCCTATCTGAAATAATTATGTCATCGGCAACCCTCTAAGTTCATACATAAGGGGCAGTCAAATGAAAACGAGAGGGATGGAAAAAAAGCAAGTAAATCGTTTACTATTTCAAAAGAAATCGAAATAACTTAATACATTTATCCACTGTCGGACAAGACAGTCAATGTCTTCATTGAAAAATGTTTGTGGTTATTATGGAACCGCGACTGTACCAAGGCCCACAACTCTTCTTCAAAAGTAAATCTACGGGCACGAATGTCTTCCTTCAGGGCTCCAAAAATATGGAAATCGCACGAAGAGATAGCGGGACTGTAAGCAGTATGATGATGATGTTTGGATTGTTGGGCGCCTAACTGCGTGGTCATCAGCGCCTGTACAAAGTTCCAATTTTTACACAGTCTAATTTTTACACAGTCCAATCTAGCCACTGTCACGAATGATGATGATGAAATGATGAGGACAACACGAACACCCGGTCCCAGGGCAGAGAAAATTCCCAACCCGGCCGGGAATAGAACCCGAGACCCCGTGATCCCGAGGCAGCAACGCTAGCCACTACAGCACGAGCTACGGACTGTAAGGAGTATGTCTAACGGCTTCCCAGTGAAGATTCTGCAGCATAGGGAGCCCACATGTTGCCAAGGTTGTTTCGAGTGTGCTGTTGAAGTTTCGCTGAGTAGCCCTTACACATCTTTTATACAGACCCGATCTCTTACCATGCGTTTTCCTTTTTTCTGGAGCCCCGAAGAAGGACATTCGTAGCCGTCAATTTGCGTCGGAAGAAGAGGTGCACGCATCGATACAACCGCAAACATTTTTCCATGAAGGCATTTACCGTCTTGTCTCATAGTGATGTACTAACAGTTCTGTGTATTACATTTGAAATAGTAAAGAGATTACCTGATTTTTTTCTGTCTGTCTTGTTTTCATTTGACCGCCTCTTATGTCTTGTCCCTGAAATTTAATTTTCTTTGCAATTCCTTTTCTGTTCCAGTTGTAGACAACCTTTTGCTCCTCGCATTTTGACCCTGCTACCTTCAGAATTTAAAAGACCGCGTTACAGTCAACAACGTCAAAACTTTTGCCAAACCTACAATTGCTACGAAAATTACTTTTCTTTTTTCAACCTACTTTCTAAGATAATTCGTAAAGTAAGCATTGTCTGGCGTGTTCCTACATCTCACCAGGACCCAAACTCATCTTCCCCGAGGTCCATATAATCACTCGTTGCATTCTTGTGTCGATAATTCGAACCAGTAGACCGCAACCATGTCATAGTAAACTGATGGTTCAGTTTTAGTCCTGACTACACCTTACCTTCTTTCGAAATGGCATTATCGGCCTACATTCCTTTTCAAGCTTGACAGTATATTGTCTCTCTCATGTATCTTGCATGTCACTGTATGTTCTCAGGAAAGGTATGCCCCATTTGAGCTCTTAATATCCTTACAGCACCTTCTCTTTTCTCCAAAGGTTTCTTTTGTTTTCCTACACCCAGCATTTATTCTTGGCACAGCCGTTCCTGCTTTGTCCTTTTGTAGACAATTTCATACCCAGGTACAATGGTTAGTACACAATTCGGATCTTGGGTGTTCGCAAATCATCGATGTTGATTTAATATTGGTTTCAAACCAGCAACGCGCTATAAATAATATTGGTTTCCAACCAGCAACGCACTATAACGTCGAGTTTAAATAAACCATTTTTAGTATATCATATGTATTAGCCAGCAAGTATAGCAGTAATTGTACCATGGTTAGGTTTGAAACCTAAGAACTATACAGAGAAACCCTGTCAAACAGCCCACAGGAGGACGCAGCGAAAAAAAAAAAGCTAAATGTAAATGACGGGTGATAGTATCGATTAAAAACGATAAACCGACGTTCCAATTTATTCCGTACATTATTAAGACAAAGGCCATTTCACAAGAAAATGAGAGACCTAAAATCACTGCTTCAAACAAGAGGGAAGAACAGACAGTAACAAAAAACTGATAGGGTTCTCCGCACAAAATTTTGCTCCCTTTGATGCTTGTCAATAACTGTCGCTGACCTTATTCATGACGAAAATGGAAAATACATTTTAATCAATATACGTGAATTATCTAAATTATCTCCGAACTAAAATAGTGAAAATCCTCTAGTATTGACGGAATAAATAATCTCGTTAAAAAACTTACATCAAAGTGCCCTAAAATTGTTAGTCGCCGTAGTTTTAGCAATGAGTACTTTCAACTCAGCTGCGCTCTTCAGGGTTTGAAAAGTACACTCCTGGAAATTGAAATAAGAACACCGTGAATTCATTGTCCCAGGAAGGGGAAACTTTATTGACACATTCCTGGGGTCAGATACATCACATGATCACACTGACAGAACCACAGGCACATAGACACAGGCAACAGAGCATGCACAATGTCGGCACTAGTACAGTGTATATCCACCTTTCGCAGCAATGCAGGCTGCTATTCTCCCATGGAGACGATCGTAGAGATGCTGGATGTAGTCCTGTGGAACGGCTTGCCATGCCATTTCCACCTGGCGCCTCAGTTGGACCAGCGTTCGTGCTGGACGTGCAGACCGCGTGAGACGACGCTTCATCCAGTCCCAAACATGCTCAATGGGGGACAGATCCGGAGATCTTGCTGGCCAGGGTAGTTGACTTACACCTTCTAGAGCACGTTGGGTGGCACGGGATACATGCGGACGTGCATTGTCCTGTTGGAACAGCAAGTTCCCTTGCCGGTCTAGGAATGGTAGAACGATGGGTTCGATGACGGTTTGGATGTACCGTGCACTATTCAGTGTCCCCTCGACGATCACCAGTGGTGTACGGCCAGTGTAGGAGATCGCTCCCCACACCATGATGCCGGGTGTTGGCCCTGTGTGCCTCGGTCGTATGCAGTCCTGATTGTGGCGCTCACCTGCACGGCGCCAAACACGCATACGACCATCATTGGCACCAAGGCAGAAGCGACTCTCATCGCTGAAGACGACACGTCTCCATTCGTCCCTCCATTCACGCCTGTCGCGACACCACTGGAGGCGGGCTGCACGATGTTGGGGCGTGAGCGGAAGACGGCCTAACGGTGTGCGGGACCGTAGCCCAGCTTCATGGAGACGGTTGCGAATGATCCTCGCCGATACCCCAGGAGCAACAGTGTCCCTAATTTGCTGGGAAGTGGCGGTGCGGTCCCCTACGGCACTGCGTAGGATCCTACGGTCTTGGCGTGCATCCGTGCGTCGCTGCGGTCCGGTCCCAGGTCGACGGGCACGTGCACCTTCCGCCGACCACTGGCGACAACATCGATGTACTGTGGAGACCTCACGCCCCACGTGTTGAGCAATTCGGCGGTACGTCCACCCGGCCTCCCGCATGCCCACTATACGCCCTCGCACAAAGTCCGTCAACTGCACATACGGTTCACGTCCACGCTGTCGCGGCATGCTACCAGTGTTAAAGACTGCGATGGAGCTCCGTATACCACGGCAAACTGGCTGACACTGACGGCGGCGGTGCACAAATGCTGCGCAGCTAGCGCCATTCGACGGCCAACACCGCGGTTCCTGGTGTGTCCGCTGTGCCGTGCGTGTGATCATTGCTTGTACAGCCCTCTCGCAGTGTCCGGAGCAAGTATGGTGGGTCTGACACACCGGTGTCAATGTGTTCTTTTTTCCATTTCCAGGAGTGTAGTAGAGAAATACCGGCAGAATATTTTTGTTTCATTGCTACTTCGTAGTCTTTGCAAATATACAATATTTTAATGTGGTAAGTCTTTTTAGTTCTTTGTCATTAAAAGTTAATAATGATACTCTGACACAACACCAAAAAATAATTAATGTAGAGTAATGAAATTTCTGGAATACATTTGTCTAGGTAACTTACGTAAGTGATTAACATTGCAAGATCATAGGTTAGTATAAGCGCGAGATAAGCCACTGCAAATATGAAACGCTGGTACGTTAATGACCGGTGTAACTGCCAGAATGTTGAATGCAACAATGCAAATGTGCATGCATTGTGTTTTACAGGTTGTAATGGGATATCCTCCTGTAGCATTACTTTTCCTCAAGAGTAGTTATCGATACCAGTATTATTTTTCGAATTTTGAACAAGTCAATATTATCTTTGTTGCTTTTCTGAAAATTTTCACATAATTTTATACACAGTGTGTTATATTCAAGCTAAAATTTATGAAAATAAATTATTTTATAAAATGTTTTAGTCTCGATGTTACAATCGATAAGAACTAGCCAGAATGTACAGTTAACTGGTTACTTTTTTTAATTTCTGGATTCATTTATGAAATAATAATCGAAAGTAATAATGTAACAGGATCTAGTAGAAATTCATTTGTTAAGAAAAATTGTAAACCTTTTGGAATATGTTTATTTCCGCAGAGTGAGAGAGTCGTAAGCATGCCTCTCATGTGACCTAACGTAGTCTGTAATTTCGGCTTTGTTAATGTGAAAAATCAAAAGACTGTAAGGTATACTAAAATGTGAAAAATATATTTACGTAAAAACAAAAATTCTGCAACAACAATATTCAAATTTATTTAGATCAATTCAATCGTGAGGACCCAAAATGTGACATTTTCAGCTTCAAGAATCAGACCCTTGGACAGGAAGGACTATAGCCAACTCAACATGACAAGTTAAGTAAACTAGAAAGTTTATTGTAGTCTTCGCTGTTCTCAAATTTTTCACGAAGGAGTTTGCTTATCGTGGACAATAGCAGCAAGTAGGAAGGAGGGGGTAGATTAGAAGGTGCCGAGTGTCACTTCGTCGGATTGAGTTCCATGCTAGTTTCACTTGATTTGTCAATACAGGGACGGTGAATACAGGCTGTGTATTAGACTGGAGTTGTTGTCCGATGACGTCCCATATGTGCTCTGTTGGAGATAGATTTGGTGATCGAGCAGGCCAAGGCAACATATCGACATTCTGTAAAGCATGTTGGCTTACAACAGCGGTATGTGGGCGACCGTTATCCTATTGGAAAACACCCCACGGAATGCTGTTCATGAATGGCAACACAACAAGTCGAATCACCAGAGTGGCATACAAATTTGCAGTCAGGGTGCACTGGATAACAAGGAGAGTGCTCCCGTGTCATACGAGATCGCACCCCATACCACAGCACCGCAGCTCGTGGTCTTGCGGTAGCGTTCTCGCTTCCCGCGCACGGGGTCCCAGGGATTTTTCCTGCCTCGTGATGACTGGGTGTTGTTGTGTCGTCTTCGTCATCGCCATTGTTCATCCCCATTACGGTCGGAGGAAGGCAATGGCAAACCACCTCCACTAGGACCTTGCCTAGTACAGCGGTGCGGGTCTCCCACATCGTCCCCTACGCTCCGCGGAGTATGAGACCTTATCATCATCATCACCACAGCACCACGGGTATGTCCAGTGTGTCTAGCACGCACATAGGTTGGCTGCAGGCCCTCAATTGGTTTCCTTCTAACCAAGACAAAGCCATCACTGGCACTGAGGCAGAACCAGTTTTCATCAGGAAACACAACAGACTCAATCCTCCGTCCAATAAGCTCTCGCTTGACGCCATTGAAGTCGTAAATGCTGATTTGGAGTCAATGGAAAGCACGCTATGGTGCGTCTGCCTTGCAGCTGTCCTAGAACTAACCGATTTGTAACAGTTTGTTGTATCACTGTGGTGCCAATTGCTGCTCAGATTGCTGCAGCAGATGCAGTAGGATGCGCCAGAACTATACGCTAAACACGATGGTCTTCCCTCTCGATAGTGCCAGGTGGCACTTAGCCAGGTCTTCTTGAGACCGTGCATTTCTCGTGACCACCGTTGCCAGGGTGTCCGAAAAGTCTTTCCCTGATTACATAAATTGATAACTCAGGCTAGAAGTAAGATACAAATATGAAACTGGTGTCTAACTGTTTACAAACTATCAAAGTTTTTTTCACACATCAGTAAATTTCCGCACGAGCACCCTTGGTAGCACGTAGCACATCTAGGCGATATTCAATTTCCGTCCACACATTAGCCAACATCACTGGAGGGATCGAATCAACGACAGTGGTTATCCGTTGCCGCAGGGTTTCAAGATCTGGTACACGTGTTCGGTAGACTTCGTCCTTGATATAACCCCATAAAAAGAAGTCTAATGGGGTTATGTCAGGAGAGCGTGGAGGCCAAACCGTTGGCCCATCACGACCAACCCATCGCCTAGGAACGGTCATATCGAGATAGGCACGGACGTCCAAATCTCAATGAGGCGGTGCACCGTCTTGCTGAACCAAGACATCGGGGTGATACTGAAGCAGCTGAGGAACAGCATACAGTTACAACATGTCCAGATACACTGCAGATGTGACGGTAGCCTCAGCGAAGAAGAATGGCCCGATAATTCGATCGTGCAATAGCGCGCACCAAACATGCACATTTGGACTCCCTCTGGTGCACTCCATGACCTCGTCAGGGGGTTGTGAACTCCAAATGCGCACATTATGGCTGTTCACTACTCCACTGGCAAAAAAGGTCGCTTCGTCGCAAAAGGCAATTCGTCTGAGACAACCAACATCGTCCTCAGTACGTGATAGCATGTCGACCGCAAAGTCATATCGACGTGTACTGTCATTGGGCAACAAGGCCTAAACGATTTGCACTTTGTATGCACGAAACAATAAACATTTGTGTAAAATGTCATGGTTCAAATGGTTCAAATGGCTCTGAGCACTATGGGACTCAACATCTGAGGTCATCAGTCCCCTAGAACTGAGAACTACTTAAACCTAACTAACCTAAGGACATCACACACATCCATGCCCGAGGCAGGATTCGAACCTGCGACCGTAGCAGTCACACGGTTCTGGACTGAAGTGCCTAGAACCGCACGGCCACACCGGCCGGCTAAAATGTCATGGAGAGAGCTTTTTGGCATCTATAATTCACGTGAGGCCTTGCGCACCGATTTCTTCGGACTTCGCAGAAAATACTGCCTTACAGCTTCCACCCTGTCTGCTGAGGTTCTTGGTCGACCAGACCTCGGAAGGTCAGCAACCGATCCTGTGTTCTTGAACCTCTCATACCAGGCTTTAATGCTCTTGACATCAGGTGGATTCCTTCCAAATGTTGTCTGGAAGTATCTCTGCACTGTGGTTGGTAATCGTGTCTCATGGTACGACAGGACACACTGTGTCATCTCCTGATTGGTTAACATGGCTTCTTGGGCGCAGCACCTCATCCCCTACTTACGTACTGCGAACCTAAAACAGAAAAAAAACTTTGATAGTTGTAAACAATTCGACACAAGTTTCATATTTGTATCTTACTTCTAGCCTGAATTATCAATTTATGTAATCAGGGAAAGACTCTTTCGGACACCCTGTATTTTTTGATATATTAAATTAATGAGATTAATTTTTCGGCTCTCGGGTAGGCACAATAAGCTGGACTATGCCTGTAAACAGGTAAAGAATCCTTTCATATTAGTTCCACATAAATGAAATAGTCTATCTCTTGTGGTATATTTATGCTTACGAATTAATAATATTATCTCTGCTCGCCGTATCCACCTACAAAACTTGACCGTGTCCATGTTGTGTTAATCGGATGTTCGTAAATTTTCCGAAGTACACAGGTGGGCTTCAGTTCTTCTTATTACATTACTACTTGAAGTAATATCTCTTACAATCTTTCAGTTAATAAAATAATACAATGTTCTTCTGTTCGATGCACACAGAAAATACATACTCTTCACTTAGTCACATGGCCCGAAATGGCTACCTCCGTTCACTAGCAGAGAGCAATCCTTTCCCTTACCGAGGATCAGGAAAACAATCTGATGTTTTTTAAAATCTGAAAATCAAAAATACATGACGGTAGGCGCAGGCTCTACGCTGGGTTACCACTTCACCTTTTCTCTTTGCCTATAGAAAATGGTTCTAATGGCTCTAAGCACTATGGGACAACATCGGAGGTCATCAGTCCACTAGACTTAGAACTACTTAAACCTAACTAACCTAAGGACATCACACACATCCATGCCCGAGGCAGGATTCGAACCTGTGACCGTAGCAGCAGCGCGGTTCCGGACTGAAGCACCTAGAACCGCTCGCCCACAGAGGCCGGCGTCTTTGCCTTTCGAGAAAACAAAAACATCAAAGTAAGAAATGCAAAGGTTCATTACACCAGCAATCACGTACAGTGGCTACATTCCTGTCAAGTCTTTCTGCAGTATTGCAGAAGGGACATTTAGCTGGTAGCCCTATTACACGGCCTCGTTCAAACTCAATGACGTAATGATAATGGCGTCTTTGTCGTCTTAAAGACGCTCTTGACCAACATCAACTCACGACGTTCAATGCAAGTAACTAACGCTCACGATCGTTACAGCTGGTATTTAGAGCAAACCTGATTGGCATAGCTATAGTGATGCTAGCAGCGCCACTCTTACTCCACTACCACCAAATTTTAATACTCACCGTCTTTCAGATGCGGAAACCCGCCTACGACTTTCGTTTATGTAGCACAACTCCTTGATGTCGCGATCTTTTTTCCGTCAGTGTAAAATTTTCCCTTGTCTGCTTTTTCCCCGTTTCTTGTTCATATCCGTACGACCAATTTCATATACACTCCTGGAAATTGAAATAAGAACACCGTGAATTCATTGTCCCAGGAAGGGGAAACTTTATTGACACATTCCTGGGGTCAGATACATCACATGATCACACTGGCAGAACCACAGGCACATAGACACAGGCAACAGAGCATGCACAATGTCGGCACTAGTACAGTGTATATCCGCCTTTCGCAGCAATGCTGGCTGCTATTCTCCCATGGAGACGATCGTAGAGATGCTGGATGTAGTCCTGTGGAACGGCTTGCCATGCCATTTCCACCTGGCGCCTCAGTTGGACCAGCGTTCGTGCTGGACGTGCAGACCGCGTGAGACGACGCTTCATCCAGTCCCAAACATGCTCAATGGGGGACAGATCCGGAGATCTTGCTGGCCAGGGTAGTTGACTTACACCTTCTAGAGCACGTTGGGTGGCACGGGATACATGCGGACGTGCATTGTCCTGTTGGAACAGCAAGTTCCCTTGCCGGTCTAGGAATGGTAGAACGATGGGTTCGATGACGGTTTGGATGTACCGTGCACTATTCAGTGTCCCCTCGACGATCACCAGTGGTGTACGGCCAGTGTAGGAGATCGCTCCCCACACCATGATGCCGGGTGTTGGCCCTGTGTGCCTCGGTCGTATGCAGTCCTGATTGTGGCGCTCACCTGCACGGCGCCAAACACGCATACGACCATCATTGGCACCAAGGCAGAAGCGACTCTCATCGCTGAAGACGACACGTCTCCATTCGTCCCTCCATTCACGCCTGTCGCGACACCACTGGAGGCGGGCTGCACGATGTTGGGGCGTGAGCGGAAGACGGCCTAACGGTGTGCGGGACCGTAGCCCAGCTTCATGGAGACGGTTGCGAATGGTCCTCGCCGATACCCCAGGAGCAACAGTGTCCCTAATTTGCTGGGAAGTGGCGGTGCGGTCCCCTACGGCACTGCGTAGGATCCTACGGTCTTGGCGTGCATCCGTGCGTCGCTGCGGTCCGGTCCCAGGTCGACGGGCACGTGCACCTTCCGCCGACCACTGGCGACAACATCGATGTACTGTGGAGACCTCACGCCCCACGTGTTGAGCAATTCGGCGGTACGTCCACCCGGCCTCCCGCATGCCCACTATACGCCCTCGCTCAAAGTCCGTCAACTGCACATACGGTTCACGTCCACGCTGTAGCGGCATGCTACCAGTGTTAAAGACTGCGATGGAGCTCCGTATGCCACGGCAAACTGGCTGACACTGACGGCGGCGGTGCACAAATGCTGCGCAGCTAGCGCCATTCGACAGCCAACACCGCGGTTCCTGGCGTGTCCGCTGTGCCGTGCGTGTGATCATTGCTTGTACAGCCCTCTCGCAGTGTCCGGAGCAAGTATGGTGGGTCTGACACACCGGTGTCAATGTGTTCTTTTTTCCATTTCCAGGAGTGTATTAATGACTTATGTATATGATTATATTATATTACGACGTGCTCGATTATATAGGATTGGTGTAATTTAAAACTGTGTTTATGCACTCTAAAGAAATCCAGACGTATATTTTGCAGCTATGCAGTTTTGCAACAGTCAACTGATTTCTCCTCTGTATCTTAATTGCAATGGTCGAGATCACTGGCTCTCATTTACAGAAGCGGAGAGAATTTCGCACCCCACCCCTTGCCGTCCCTTGTCTCCATTCCTTGCACATAACACCCATATCGGGGGTATACTTGTCTTTAGACGCGATGCGTACACTTGCAGTTTCGAATCACATTTTTCCTTAAAAAGAAACCTATTTTAGTATGATTATTTTATTACGTTGCACCTGTTTTAATAGTCGATCGTGTTTTTATTTTGTTTCTTGACTTTTAACGCGCATCATCCCTCGCCGAGTTACCATTCGACGCGACACTTTGTATCGGATGTGTTTCTCGTGTGCTGTCCGTTAATCTGAGTAAATTTGCACTTAATGTGACATACACAGAGTTGAAAAACTACCGTAGATTGCCATAAGTAAGTGCAGACTACGGTTGTCCTAGCAGCTTTGGTCAGTTGAGGTTGTGCCCGCGTTACCTGTACATTGGGTGTGTTGCATACCGATCTGGCATTACCTCGTAAGATTGCTTTCTGTACATACGCCATCAGTGTCTTACTACATTCCTCTAAAGACAGGAAGCTGTGGAACGTCTAGAAACTGAGTGAAGATATATAAACGGCCAGGTAAACTATGGAACATCTTCGTTCTACTTAGTTGTCCTCCTGTCTGTTACTTAAGAATAAACGGTAATTATAGCAAAACTGAAGTTGTCACTGTTTAGTTCAGATTTTGTTCGAATATTGTAGACTTATAACGTAAGAGGGATGTTCTAGTAAAAATAAAGGAAACGATAGAGGTTTATCGTACAGCACTAGAAGACGCAATTTCCTCAACAAAAGGGTAAAATTAAAAGGAAAGCCTAACAAAAATATATCAGACACCGCTTCAATATTTCGTCAAACACACCTAAAACATGTTTCTGTCATTCATAAACAACTTCCGCATTTATCAATAATAACAGGAAACTCTTCCCTATGATGATGATGAAGAACGTTCGACTGAGTACAACTACTTAATTTAACGTTAACTCTCTCTCTCTCTCTCTCTCTCTCTCTCTCTATATATATATATATATATATATATATATATATATATATATATATATATATAATGTTTGGGCATGTACACTATACTTGCATCAAAAATTATTTCTTTGATTACGTAAAAGCACAGAAGTTACGATCAACAATTTTTTATTACTTATAAAATGGAAGTTTTATTTTATAAGTATCTAAAATACGCAGTGGACGAACACTGAGTGATGCACTGTTCTAATTATGTACAAAACAAACAACCAAACAAACAAAATACAAAGAAGTCGTTAGCTGCTATTTGCTCTCTTACACATTCATTTACGTTCCTTTTCCTACCAATTATACCAATCCTACGGTTAACTTTACTACGTCATTAACGTAGGGTACCAAAACACGTTGCTGCGCGGGGTAGCCGTGAGGTCTTGGGCGTCTTGTCACGGATCGCGCCTCCCCACGTCGGAGGTTCGAGTTCTCCCTCGGGCATGGGTGTGTGTGTTGTCCTTAGCGTAAGTTAGTTAATGTTAAATTAAGTGGTGCATAAGCCTAGGGACTGATGACCTCAGTAGTTTGGTCCCATACTCCTTACCACAAATTTCATATTTCCAAAACACGTTTCCGTAGTTTCCAAAAACCATGGAAACATAGTTTTGGTACAGCACAGCTCTAGTCACCTGTAATTTGTGCTTGTGTGACATTTGTAATGTTATTTGACCGATATTTCAATGGTGCGCTATGCCCGAAACGCACCAATAAATAACTTGTACCAAGTGGTTTCTGAGCAGTCTGCCACGTGAAGCAAAGTGTTAAGGACGTGCCTAGCTAGCCGCACAAAGGACGTAGCGCCACCTCAAGTTTAACTACGGCTGACAGACGATCTGTAAAAGAGTTTTTACGTAATCGAAAACAGCTGAAAGTATACTGACTACTGACTCAGACATTCGCTGCGAACAAAGCAGATATCGGAGCAGAGTCGAGCTTATCACGCCGTTGTATCGGCTAATGTCGCAGAGTTATCAGGCGCGTGGCTGGCGTAGCACACACGGCTTTGTCACGACCGGATTCTTGTTTACCTGCGCTCTTGTGAGACGTTAACACAACAACAGGGGTTCCCAACCTTTCTTAGACCATTACCCCTGAGTTCAATCTGACATTGGCTAGTACCACCACTTCACCCCCCTCCGTTCCCCTCCGCCCCCCCCCCCCCCCCCCCCCCCCCACACTTAGCCGACAGTTGCAGCTGCCCCGCCCTCCACCACAATATAACCAAATTAGCACCTAACTAAACTGTACAATGAAAGACTCATTTCTAAAGTGATGAATGATGTTTAGTTTGTGTTTTGTAACGGAAGAGGGGAGGTTGTTAGAAGGAATTCGTGGCGCATTGCAAATGCGACCCACAACTCCTTCTCAGCTGTCCACAGTATGGGTAAAGCGCGCTATAAAACGTACTCCTGCGTTATTCCTCGCCGTTGCGGCTCTTGCTTGACCTGCACACAGCGCTATAGTAGCCCTTATGTAGTTATTGTCGTGTCGTGCTGTCAGTTAATTCATTTATCTGTTTCGAAGCGAGAAATGAAATAATTTCTGCATTACTGCTGGTACTATCTACAGCTTTGGAGGAGACATTTTCTTGAGATATTTAACCTTTGTTAAGTATGTGTCTCACTTTTATCCTCACCAGTGTACGGGACATAGCACAACAAATGTGTCTAGTGGGTGGACTACGCGAGGAACCTGTAATGCTGCTAATTGAGAAAAAATAATTACTGGTAACTTATGTAATCAGTATTAGAGTCTCACAAAATTGTGATAATAGTAATGATATTTTGAAAATAATTTAATTTCGTGAGTGAAACAGATTCGAATCGCTTAGTTTTAACCCCTCAGAAAAAATGGTTCAAATGGCTCTGAGTACTATGGGACTCAACTGCTGTGGTTATCAGTCCCCTAGAACTTAGAACTACTTAAACCTAACTAACCTAAGGACAGCACACACATCCATGCCCGAGGCAGGATTCGAACCTGCGACCTTAGCAGTCGCACGGTTCCGGACTGCGCGCCTAGAACCGCGAGACCACCGCGGCCGGCTAACCCCTCAGAAAATTTCATTTTACCCCTCTGGGGGTATTTACCCCCAGGTTGGGAACCACTGTTTTAGTAGCTGCGTGAAGTAGCCTTAAACACATAGAAGCGAACAGCATATATTCTGCACAGGCGCGGATCTGGGTGGGGGGTGGGGGGGGGGGATGGGTCAGAAGAGGGGAGGGGGTGTTCCCGAGGGTCATGAGGCTCACCGACCGCTTCCCCCCTCTAGAGAGAATACTTTACTGTGAGTGTTTATAGTGTTACGTACACCAGTTTCCAGCTGACTTTCGGAAAGTATACACTACTGGCCATTAAAATTGCTACACCACGAAGATGACGTGCTACAGACGCGAAATTTAACCGACAGGAAGAAGATACTGTGATATGCATCACACAAGGTTGGCGCCGGTGGCGACACCTACAACGGGCTGACATGAGGAAAGTTTCCAACCGATTTCTCATACACAAACACCAGTTGCCGGCCGAAGTGGCCGTGCGGTTAAAGGCGCTGCAGTCTGGAACCGCAAGACCGCTACGGTCGCAGGGTCGAATCCTGCCTCGGGCATGGATGTTTGTGATGTCCTTAGGTTAGTTAGGTTTAACTAGTTCTAAGTTCTAGGGGACTAATGACCTCAGCAGTTGAGTCCCATAGTGCTCAGAGCCATTTTGAGCCACAAACACCAGTTAACCGGCGTTGCCTCGTGAAACGTTGTTGTGATGCCTCGTGTAAGGAGGAGAAATGCGTACCATCACGCTTCCGACTTTGATAAAGGTCGGATTGTAGCCTATCGCGATTGCGGTTTATCGTATCGCGACATTGCTGCTCGCGTTGGTCGAGATCCAATGACTGTTAGCAGAATATGGAATCGGTGGGTTCAGGAGGGTAATACGGAACGCCGTGCTGGATCCCAACGGCTTCGTATCACTAACAGTAGAAATGACAGGGATCTTATCTGCATGGCTGTAACAGATCGTGCAGCCACGTCTCGATCCCTGAGTCAACAGTTGGGGAAATTTGCAAGACAACAACCATCTGCACGAGCAGTTCGACGACGTTTGCAGCAGCATGGATTATTAGCTCGGAGACCATTGCCGCGGTTACCCTTTACGCTGCATCACAGACAGGAGCACCAGCGATGGTGTACTCAATGACGAACCTGATTGCACGTATGGCGAAAACGTCATTTTTTCGGATGAATCAAGGTTCTGTTTACAGCATCGTGATGGTCGCTTCCGTGTTTGGCCATATCGCGGTGAACGCACGTTGGAAGCGTGTATTCGTCATCACCATACTGGTGTATCACCCGGCATGATGGTATGGGGTGCCATTGGTTACACGTCTCGGTCACCTCTTGTTCGCATTGACGGCACTTTGAACAGTGGACGTTACATTTCAGATGTGTTACGACCCGTGGCTCTACCCTATATTCGAACCCTGTGAAATCCTACATTTCAGCAAGATAATGCACGATCGCATGTTGCAGGTCCTGTACGGGCCTTTCTGGATACAGAAAATGTTCGACTGCTGCCCTGGCCAGCACATTCTCCAGATCTCTCTCCAAATGAAAACGTCTGGTCATTGGTGACGGAGCAACTGGCTCGTCACAATACGCCAGTCACTACTCTTGATGAACTGAGGTATCGTGTTGAAGCTGCGTGGGTATCTGTATCTGTACACGCCGTCCACGCTCTGTTTGACTCAATGGCCAGGCGTATCAAGGCCGTTATTACGGCCGGAGGTGGTTCTTCTGGGTACTGATTTATCAGGATCTATGCACCCAAATTGCGTGAAAATGTAATTACATGTTAGTTCCAGTATAATATATTTGTCCAATGAATACCCATTTATCATCTGCATTTCTTCTTAGTGTAGCAATTTTAATGGCCAGTAGTGTAGTAGTAGATGAAAATTGTGATGTTCGAAAAGGTGAGACCAGCAGCAAAGTTCCTGAGTTCACTTACAGAAAGCTAACGATAAATTAAGGTTTCATTGACATTAATAAATGGATTCAAGCCAATCAACAGTCACTGCACTTTGGGGAAAAAACCCTCACTATTTGCAGCTCAGACCTAGAAGAGATTTCCACACAACAGGTGGACAACATGTGACCTGCAGTTAGAAGTGGTTGATAGTGTTAAATTACTGGCATTAAAACTTGAAAAATAAATTTATTTGGGAGGAGCAAGTAACAAAACGGCTAAAATGCCTAAACATATCTTTGACACGAGGATATTTTCAGGCATTATATCCCGATTAAAGTTGTTTCAACTAGTCGAGTGGTAAGGGCCAGCCAACATCCAATAGTAGTTCTCTCTCGAACTTCACGTGCTGGCTTTGTGGCCTGTTTTCTAGGTTAAGGTGCTTTTACATGGGCCGTATGTCGCCGCGATAGCGTTCCCTTCAGCCTTGTTGCAATGTGACTGCAATTTAGGGATATGGCAGGGCAGTATTGCTGATGCAGGTAATTGGCGACGAAATGTTGAAGGTTTGCCGGTGTTGTAAAAAGAGGGTGGAGAATATTTCGCATTGCAGGGCAATATCTATCTCTGTCTACTGCATAATAAGTGTAAAACAAAGGATAGCGCTACAGACAGAGAGATGCTGAATGAAACGTGTATGACTGTCAAGAGGGCAATGTGTGAAGTCTTCAGTGACTACCGTAGCAGAAAACTGTCGAATGATCTTTCACAAAACCCAAAGAAGTGCTGGGCAGAAAGGGGGCGGCAGAGAGAGTAGTGCATTATCGCCCGGCTTAAGCTTTTCGGTTCTCTGTGTAACAGTGGCGGTTAATCGGAACATTAACACACTAATCTCTTACCTCAAGACATGTCCTGTGAATAGCACAGTGTAATGATTTTTATTTGTTACTTATAGTATTTAATTCTCCATAAAAATCAATATGGATACCGCAAACAGAAATCCCGCGAAACTCAACTCGCTCTTTCCTCCATGAGATCCACAGCGCAGTGGACAGCGGCAATGAGGCTGATGCCGTGTTCCTTGATTTCAGTAAGGCATTTGACACCGTCCCGTATTGCCGTTCAGTGACAAAAAATACAAGGTTACGGAGTGTCGGAGCATACCTGCGATTGGAATCAAGACTTTCTTGCAAATAGAACTCAATACGTCGCTCTTAACGGAACAAAATCGACAGATGTAAAGGTAATATCCGGAGTACCACAGGGAAGTGTGATAGGACCGTCGCTGTTTACAATATATATAAATGATCCAGTAGAAAGCGTCGGATGCTCTTTGAGGCTATTCGCATATGCTGCAGTTGTCTATACCAGGTAGCAACGCCAGAATATAGTAAGAATTCGCAGAATGACCTGCAGAGAAGTGATGAATGGTGCAATCTCTGGCAGTTGACCCCGAACGTAAGTAAATGTAACATATTGCGCATACATAGGAAAAGAAATCCACTACTGTGCAGCTACACTACTGATGACAAACAGCTGGAGACAGCGTCTGCCGTAAAATACACTCCTGGAAATTGAAATAAGAACACCGTGAATTCATTGTCCCAGGAAGGGGAAACTTTATTGACACATTCCTGGGGTCAGATACATCACATGATCACACTGGCAGAACCACAGGCACATAGACACAGGCAACAGAGCATGCACAATGTCGGCACTAGTACAGTGTATATCCACCTTTCGCAGCAATGCAGGCTGCTATTCTCCCATGGAGACGATCGTAGAGATGCTGGATGTAGTCCTGTGGAACGGCTTGCCATGCCATTTCCACCTGGCGCCTCAGTTGGACCAGCGTTCGTGCTGGACGTGCAGACCGCGTGAGACGACGCTTCATCCAGTCCCAAACATGCTCAATGGGGGACAGATCCGGAGATCTTGCTGGCCAGGGTAGTTGACTTACACCTTCTAGAGCACGTTGGGTGGCACGGGATACATGCGGACGTGCATTGTCCTGTTGGAACAGCAAGTTCCCTTGCCGGTCTAGGAATGGTAGAACGATGGGTTCGATGACGGTTTGGATGTACCGTGCACTATTCAGTGTCCCCTCGACGATCACCAGTGGTGTACGGCCAGTGTAGGAGATCGCTCCCCACACCATGATGCCGGGTGTTGGCCCTGTGTGCCTCGGTCGTATGCAGTCCTGATTGTGGCGCTCACCTGCACGGCGCCAAACACGCATACGACCATCATTGGCACCAAGGCAGAAGCGACTCTCATCGCTGAAGACGACACGTCTCCATTCGTCCCTCCATTCACGCCTGTCGCGACACCACTGGAGGCGGGCTGCACGATGTTGGGGCGTGAGCAGAAGACGGCCTAACGGTGTGCGGGACCGTAGCCCAGCTTCATGGAGACGGTTGCGAATGGTCTTCGCCGATACCCCAGGAGCAACAGTGTCCCTAATTTGCTGGGAAGTGGCGGTGCGGTCCCCTACGGCACTGCGTAGGATCCTACGGTCTTGGCGTGCATCCGTGCGTCGCTGCGGTCCGGTCCCAGGTCGACGGGCACGTGCACCTTCCGCCGACCACTGGCGACAACATCGATGTACTGTGGAGACCTCACGCCCCACGTGTTGAGCAATTCGGCGGTACGTCCACCCGGCCTCCCGCATGCCCACTATACGCCCTCGCTCAAAGTCCGTCAACTGCACATACGGTTCACGTCCACGCTGTCGCGGCATGCTACCACTGTTAAAGACTGTGATGAAGCTCCGTATGCCACGGCAAACTGGCTGACACTGACGGCGGCGGTGCACAAATGCTGCGCAGCTAGCGCCATTCGACGGCCAACACCGCGATTCCTGGTGTGTCTGCTGTGCTGTGCGTGTGATCATTGCTTGTACAGCCCTCTCGCAGTGTCCGGAGCAAGTATGGTGGGTCTGACACACCGGTGTCAATGTGTTCTTTTTTCCATTTCCAGGAGTGTATCTAGGCGTAACTATCCAGAGCGACCATATGAAGCAGATAGTTGGAAAAACGGACACCACACTCAGATTCATCGGAAGAATCTTAAGGAAATGTAACTCATCCACGAAAGAAGTGGATTATAAGGCGCTTTTTCGCCAGATTCTTGAGCATTGTTCATCTGTCTGGGATCCCTATCAGATAGGACTGATAGAAGAGATAGAGAAATTCAACGAAGAGCCGCGCGTTTCGTCATGGGATCGTTTAGCTGGCGAGGGAGGGTTACAGAGATGCTAATCAAACTCCACTGCCAGACGTTACAAGACAGGCGTTGTGAATCACAGAGAGATTTACTATTGAAATTTCAGGACAGCACTTTCCAGGAGGAGTCGGACAACATATTACTTCCCCCCACATACATCTCGCGTATTGACCACGAGGAGAAAACTCGAGGAATTAGAGCCAATACAGAGACTTACCGACAATCATTCTTCCCACGCACTATTCGTGAGTGGAACAGAGTTGGAGGGATCAGATAGTGGTACCGAAAGTACTCTCCGCCACACACCATTAGGTGGCTTGCGGAGTATGATGAAGATGTAGATGTAATTACATCGAATGTACAAGGCTTGTAGAAAATGCCTAGCAGTATCGGCCATTGTATTTTCTGTGATAATATCGGGTGTTAACATTACACTGCACTGGTATTTATTGATTAATAAGCATGGGAACTTATTGTTATTATTTCAACCCAATTCATCAATGTTCAGCTCATTGTTTTTCAGAGATTGCAAATAAAATACAAAATATTCTCCTAATCCACACAAGCAACATGAGCCCAGCCTCTACGCTTGCTACACAACGCCCAGTGTTCTTCAAATTACTGCAAAGACGTAATTCACTTTTCAGTCTCTTCTGTTGATCCACTACTTCCAGTGAATTCCAGTTTTCATCGCTTTGAAATTGGCTTTCCATGCTCTCTTTGTGTGTTCATTGTATTTTGGAACACCCTACTTCAGCTTTCTTCGGCTCTCTTTCAGACTTCATTTTTTTCTGCTTTTATTCTCTTCTCTTTTTTATTGTTGAAAACGCCTCAGCTGCCTCCCTCGCGGTCGTTTTGTTAGACATAAACCTTCCTCACAGCCATTTTGATGCACTCTTCACTCCACTTTCCTCTTACTTTTTCTTCATTTCCCGTCATTTCAACCTGAAAAGAAGTAAGAAGAAGAAAATATAATTTAGAAATTGAAATTACTTCTGGCCGATACTGAAACACAACCGAGTGGCCGGCACTGCCCGACAAAAACGCAGTAGCATCTACTCATATTGTAAGTTCTTCTATAGACATTACCACGAAAAGTTCATTAAATATCATTCCTTACATAACGTTGATAACCGAAATATAGTAAAGAAGCTAATCACTTACCTTAAGAAAGGGTAGCACAGACCTCAAAATATCTGCCGTGCCCTAAGAGCTACAGCAAGACCATCTAGCACTCAGAACAGACAAAGCACAGAAGAGAAGAAGAATATATTCGACTGCACTGCACATGGATACCCAAGCTTACTTCTCCTTACTGTACACTTCTGTCGTTTGGAGACGGAAAAGGAAACCACAGTAACGCCCGATCTACATCTACATCTACATCTACATCTACATCTACATGATTACTCTGCAATTCACATTATAGTGCCTTGCAGAGGGTTCATCGAACCACAATCATACTATCTCCCTACCATTCCACTCCCGAACAGCGCGCCGGAAAAACGAACACCTAACCCTTTCTGTTCGAGTTCTGATTTCTCTTATTTTATTTTGATGATCATTCCTACCTATGTAGGTTGGGCTCAACAAAATATTTTCGCATTCGGAAAAGAAAGTTGGTGACTGAAATTTCGTAAATAGATCTCGCCGCGACGAAAAACGTCTTTGCTTTAATGACTTCCATCCCAACTCGCGTGTCATATCTGCCACACTCTCTCCCCTATTACGTGATAATACAAAACGAGCTGCCCTTTTTTGCACCCTTTCGATGTCCTCTGTCAATCCACCTGGTGTGGACCGCGCAGCAATATTCTAACAGAGGACGAACGAGTGTAGTGTAAGCTGTCTCTTTAGTGGACTTGTTGCATCTTCTAAGTATCCTGCCAATGAAACGCAACCTTTGCTCACCTTCCCCACAATATTATCTATGTGGTCTTTGCAACTGAAGTTGTTCGTAATTTTTACACCCAGGTACATAGTTGAAATGACAGCCTTGAGAATTGTACTATTTATCGAGTAATGGAATTCCAACGGATTTCTTTTGGAACTCATGTGGATCACCTCACACTTTTCGTTATTTAGCGTCAACTGCCACCTGCCACACCATAAAGCAATCTTATATAAATCGCTTTGCAACTGATACTGGTCTTCGGATGACCTTACTAGACGGTAAATTAGAGCATCATCTGCGAACGACCTAAGAGAACTGCTCAGATTGTCACCCAGGTTATTTATATAGATCAGGAGCAGCAGAGGTCCCAAGACGCTTCCCTGAGGAACACCTGATATCACTTCAGTTTTACTCGATGATTTGCCGTCTATTACTACGAACTGCGAACTTCCTGACAGGAAATACTGTAAGCCGGCCGATATTGAACGACTCTCCCATATATAAAGGCTGTTAGGGGCATCAAAGTATTCAATCCCAAGCGAATGAGACAGGAACTGAAACTTAGGATAGCAAAACAAAAGCAGAAATGTTTAACTCAGTTTTCAAATGTTCTTTTACAAAGGAAATCCCAAGAGAGTTGTCCCAATTAAGTCCTACTATCAATGAAAAGGTGATTAATAAAAAAATGGTTCAAATGGCTCTGAGCACTATGGGACTCAACATCTGAGGTCATCAGTCCTCTAGAACTTAGAACTACTTAAACCTAACTAACCTAAGGACATCACACACATCCATGCCCGAGGCAGGATTCGAACCTGCGACCGTAGCGGTCGCACGGTTCCGGACTGAAGCGCCTAGAACCGCTCGGTCACAGCGGCCGGGAAAAGATGATTAAAATAAGTGTTAGTTCTGTTGAGAAACAATTGAAATCGTTAAAATTGAACAAAGCTCCAAATCTCGATGGAATCCCTTTCAGATTCTATACCGAGTTTGCGGCTGTTAACTACAATCCATCGTAGATTACTCGAACAAAAAATAGTGTCCAGTGTTTCGAAGATAGCACAGGTCATACCTGTCTACAAGAAGTGTAGCAAAAGAGATCATAAAACTACCGTCTCGTATCCTTGCCATGGATTTGTTGCAAAATCCTAGAACGTATTCTGAGCTCATACGTAATGAGATATCTGGAACGAAATGACCTCCTCCATGCCAATCAGCACGGATTCTGAAATTATCGATCATGCGACACCCAACTCACACTTTTGTCACATGACATACTGAAAGCTTTGGGTCAAGGTAAATGCAGTATTTCTTGATTTCTGAAAGACATTTGATTCAGTACAGCATCTACGCTTATTATCAAAAGAACTTTGGGCCGATAACAAAAGCATGGCTGAGAGACCTAATGAACAATTGTGTCCAATCCTGCAAGATTCCTAAACTCTGGAGGAAAGTCGAAGTTGTAGCTATCCGCAAACAAAGCAAGGACCAAAATGATCCTAAAGGCTACCGCCCTATATCTCTCCTATGTCTACTGTATAAACTTCTTGAAACACTCATTTTACACCGACTAACGGAGAAGCTAGAGACAATATACATTTCACAGCAGGCTAGATTCAGACGGGGAAAGAGCTGCACATCTCAAGTGTTGAAACTAACACAGCACATCGAAGGCGGTTTTGAAAGGGAAGGGTTCACAGTAGCTGTATTTATAGATCTAACAGCAGCTTGTGACAAATTTAATCATAGAAGACTTCTTATGAAGCTGTACAATGCCACTAGAGACTACCAGCTAACCTGTTTCATAAGGAATCTCCTTGAAAATAGAAGATTTTTGTTGAATTCCAGGGCAAGAGAAGCAGATGGAGATCACAGAAAAACGGATTACCCCAGGGAAGTGTGCTTGTTCCAGCCATGTTTAACATCCACACAAATGATCAACCACTACCTGAAAGAACACAGAGCTTCATCTATGCAGATGATTGTGCTATCACCGCCCAAGCCCGCTGCTTTGAAACTGTTGAAGAGAATCTGTCCAAAGCATTGAGAGAACTGTCAGCTTACTACAGGGAAACCCAGTTAAGACCAAATCCTGGAAGAATACAGACTTGCGCTTTCCATCTCAAAAATTGGCAGGCAGCTAGAGCCCTCAAAATCACCTGTGAAGAAACATCACTAGATCACTGTACATATCCGAAATACCTAGGGGCCACCCTTCACCGTGCATTAACATATAAGAGGCACTGCCTAAATACCAAGCAAAAAGTGGCAGCCAGTAACAATATCATCAGAAAGTTAACAGGCACAACGTGGGGGGCACACGCCAACACTGTGGGAACCTCTTCCCTTGCATTGTGTTACTGTGCCGGAGAATACGCAAGCCCAGTGTGCTTCAATTCTTGCCACGCGAAAACAGTAGATGTCTCTCTTAATGATACTCGCCGTTTCATCACCGGGTGCCTGAAGCCTACTCCTCTGGATAAACTGTACAACCTCGAGGGAATTGCACCCCTCGACATCCGCCGTGAGGTGGCAGCAAAAAGTGAGAAGAAAAAATCACAAACTTCTGAAGCTCACCCCGTATATGGCTATCAACCAGCAAAGCCACAACTAAAATCCAGAAAGAGCTTCCTCAGATCTACCGAGGCTCTAGTTGGGGCACCACAGCAATACCGAATCGAACTGTGGCGTGCAAGGCTTACCATTACTGTGGGATGGATTACACCAAGCGAAAGACTACCACCCGGCAACGTAGAGAATTGGAGTACGTGGAGATCCCTCATCAGACTACGCTCGGGTGCCAGGAAATGTAAGAGCAGTTTGACTAAATGGGGTTTCCTAGAGGAGCCGCCACTCTGTGAGTGTGGAGCAACGCAGACGACCTTCCACCTGCTCCTGTGTACCCAATGTCCAGCAAAATTCACAACAGAAGACCTGCTACATGCAACGCCAAATGTAATAGAGGTCGCTAACTTCTGGGCGACAAAAGTGTAAATAATTGTCTTGTAAATACATATACACACGACATATAAATATTGTACATTATTTTATACATCGTAAATGCTTTTGACAAGAATAAATAAATAATCAAAAGTATTATCGTATGGGGTATCAAGTGAAATTTGTGACGGGATCGAGGATTCTTTGGTAGGCGGGACACAGCATGTTATCTTGGATGGAGTCATCGTGAGATGTAGAAGTAAGTTCGGGTGTGCCCCAGGGAAATGTGTTGGGACCCTTGCTCAATTTAATAGTAACCTCTGACTTTTTGCAGATGATGCAGCTACGTGTAATGAAGTACTGTCTGAAAGCAGCTGCATAAATATTCAGTCTGATCTTGATAAGGTATCAACGTGGTGCGGAGATTGGCTATTTGCTCTAAATGTTCAGAAATTCACTTCACAAGCCATAAAAAAAGTAGTATACTATGACTATAATATCAGGAAGCCACTGTTGGAATCGGCCAACTCATACGAATACCTGGATATAACACTTTGTAGGGATATGAAATGGGATGATCACGTAGGCTCAGTTGTCGGGAACGCAGGTAGCAGAGTTCGATTTACACTGGGGAAGTTGTAACACCCCAATTACAGAAACCCTAATAAACAACCCCTTGTATAAAAGAAGTAGGAAAATTAGTCATCCTGACAGTGACGGCAGCTAATGACGACATATTTTACACTTGTGATAATTTGATCAACAGGAATGTCATGTGAATAATAACATTTATCATGAAATAGAGATTGAATGAAAGAATACGATAGGATACGCCACAAAAACATCAAAGAAAGAATTGCAAAATAATTAATAACGAAGGTTAAAGCCCAGATGGTAAGTAGGCCAAAGATAACCTTTACAATAGAACAGAGTTGTAGCCGCAACGAAAAGAAAGTTCTATGTGACTACAATGTAAGTCGGAAATGGAAATGTTAGCTTCAGTTGCTATCTAGTCGCTCTCTAGTACTATTGCGATTGTAGTACGCATGTAAGCGCTACTAGATTATTTTAAGCTAATCAGGAGTTTGAAGTTTTGCGATATAGACTGAGGCGTTATTCAGAAGTCGTATTAAAGCAAAGGCATCTTTACCGTTAGCAAGATAACGGGGTACGGAGATTCGCGACGAAGTTAAATCGTGTGGGATGTGTGATGGGACTTAGCCTTCGTGATACCGAATAAGCACGAACATTCAAGGACACTGAAAAAGAAAGATCGCCGACAGAAAAACAATTATTAGTCTCGAGTAGGTAACATACAAACGCCAACACGAAGAACGTACAGTTGCACCGAGTTGTCAGAAGTTGTCGTCAAGGACAGGATTACTGATGCAAACGGAAGCAATTCCGTGAGTGAGAAATCGGTGTGCGTGCTCAGCGTAGGGACAATTATTTACAAGGAACAATAAAATTGGATTCAATATTTAATTCTTCGTGTCGCCTACATAATTGAATAGACAATATCATGGGTATTAGCGAAAATTAATAGACTATTAGAATATTATGAAGTGAAAAATGAATTCATGATTATTTAACAATGAACAATCATCGATTTGTCCTAAGATTACGACGCATTCTGAACATTGCTTGAGTATATGTTATCTCTGGAATTACGTTGTGTAGTTATTGAACACGCGACGTAGCGACGTCTTGACGACAGAATAACAATTTATCAACTTAACATCCTCGCAATTCCATAATGTGGCCACGACTTGGATGATGGATTGAAGATTCAAGACTTTATAGTATTAATATTCAACAACCATTGTCTAATCGGCCATAATAAAAAGAAGAACTACAGTTATCCAGTTCGCTGAAGCTGAAAAGTCTGTCGCGGACTCACAACAAAAGAAAACCACGCGAGGAGTTTGTGTTTTTCTACTAGTACTAGTTACAGGGTGGCGTTGTCGTAAGCGACGGATGCCGTTACGTCATACCGACTGGGATAACCATCATCGCCGAGTCGTGTCAACTCTAAGGAGACCCCCACGCCACAAAATGCATTCAGTCTAGAAAGTAGATTGCTCACCAATCACTCGTGCGACCAATCCTAGAAAACTGCGCATGTGTGTGGGGCCTGTACCAAATAGGTCTAGCAAGGGATATTGAACGTATACAAAGGACAGCACGAATAGTCACGGGTTTGTTTGACCCGCGAAAGAGTGTCACAGAGATGTTGAAAGAACTGAACTGGCAGACTCCTTAAGATAGACGGAAATTAGAACGACAACGTCTACTTACAGAGTTTCAAGGATCGGCTTTAAATCATGACTCTAGCAATGTACTACAATAACCTGTGAGGACAAGATTGTATTAATTAGAGCACACACAAAGCCGTTGAAACAATCATTATTCCCGCGCTCCATACGTGGGAGAAACTCTGTAACTGGTTCAATGTGATGTACCCTCTCCATGCCCTACACAGTGGTTTGCAGAGTATAGCTGTAGCTGTAGACGTAGAGAACTAAACGGGTTATGATGCTGCAGTTAGTATCCCTGATTTCTCAAAGGATCCTCTGCTGCAATCTGGAACATACATTCCACATTTTATTATCCTTCTTGCACATTATGTTCTACCAATACCTTCAATAACTTGCCAGCAGCCATAAAAAGCTTAACAACCACTGAAATTCAGTTTAAGAGAAGCCTAAAGGATTTATTGGTGGCCAACTCCTTCTACTCCATTGATGAATTTCTCCGTAAAACCAACTTATATATATATATATATATATATATATATATATATATATATATATATAACTTCTGCACAATTTCAGTGCAGTAATGTGTTCACTGTAAATGTGTGTGTGTGTGTGTAAGTACAATCTAACTTCTGCACCATTTCAGTGCAGTAATGTTTTCATTGTAAATAAGTATTATAGTAGTTGTATTACATGTTTATTACCTTATAAATAAATAAAAAACTTTTTAATTTTAAATTCAGTGCATTAGTATTTGTAAAATGACTCTTTCATATAGTGTTCATTAAAAAATGACCATCATTCCACTTGGAACCTGTGGAATGGTATATTAGCTTATGTGTTTTAATTGTAAATATTTGTTATGTATTGTTGTTTTTCTGACATGTTCCACATCCTGGAGGACCTCCTCACTACGGATCAATTGGAATGAAAGTAAATCTAATCTAATCTTCAGCGTAAGTGAAGATTTATCTCATTATACTATTCAATACGGCCATACACAATGAATATATGCAAAGGAAGCCAATTATGTAAAACATAATCAAAATCTGGAATCACCTACAGAGGAATAGTGACTGTAAATCGTCGTGTTGGAAAATACACAATATACAATTTCTATTTCATGTTCTTTTTGTTGCGCATACACAGAAATTTTGATGGTTCTGTTCATCACATCGTCTTTTCTCGTTTAGCATTATTTTCCGGGAACGTGGATATGGCACCTAGGTTGGATGTTACAGAGACTGTGTCGTTAGTGAGCCGATGGTAGGTCTTCACCGCTGGCTCGCAGTGCAATCGTGGCCAGGCGGACAGTCCTGAGTTCTAAAACACTGCTCTTACATTGCTGGTTCTTTCAGTAAATTTATAAGCTGAACAACTGTGTCTCTGAAATTCCACACACATGTGCCCTTCATATTCAGTGAACTTGTGTATAGTTCCCATTTAAATAACGATTAGCGAACCCGAGAATGCTTCGAAAATGCTAAATGAGTACAGGAATTGAATATCCATCCAAAATTCCTTGCCCATCTCATCTTCCCCCCCCCCCCCCCCCATCTCTATTTCCATCTCCTCCTCCGCCCTCTCTACGTTCCATTTTTGTCTGAAGGTTCGGTAGAATATCGTGTAAAAATCTGAAGTAATTCCGTCAAGATATTTTCGAGATTTTGGGTAACAACGTTTCCCCTTTATATACACACATCAAAAAAAGTTTTGCATCCCCTCAGTTCCGAGAGTTCCGGAACCTGTACAGAAAATTGGAATAGAGATCAACATACACATCATTTCCGCCCATTTTGTAGCTCATGAAAATCACACTTTGCATGTTGTACCACCATACAAAAAAACCTTCAGAGGTGATGGTTCAATTTCTGTACACACCAGTACCTCTAATACGCAGCAGCACGCACTCTTGCATTGATGCATACCTGTAATCGACGTAGCATACTATCCACAAGTTCATCAAGGCACTGTTGGTCCAGACTGTCCCACTCCTCAATGGCGATTCGGCGTATATCCCTCAGAGTGTTTGGTGGGTCATGTCGTCCACAAACAGCCTTTTTCAATCTATCCCAGGCATGTTCGTTAGGGTTCATGTCTGGAGAATATGCTGGCCACTCTAGTCTTGCGATGTCGTTATCCTGAAGGAAGTCATTCACAAGATGTGCACGATGGGGGCGCGAATGTCGTCCATGAAGACGAATGCCTCGCCAATATGCTGCCGATATGGTTGCACTATCAGTCGGAGGATGGCATTCACGTATCGTACAGCCGTCACGGCGCCTTCCATGATCACAGCGGTGTACGGTGGCCCCACATAATGCCACCCCAAAACAGCAGGGAACCTCCACCTTGCTTCACTCGCTGGAGAGTGTGCCTAAGGCTTTCAACCTGACGGGGATGCCTCCAAACACGTCTCTGACAATTGTCTGGTTGAAGGCATATGCGGCACTCGTTGGTGAAGACAACGTGATCCCAATCCTGAGCGGTCCATTCGACATGTTGTTGGGCCCATCTGTACCGCGATGCATGTTTTCGTTTTTGCAAAGATGGCAAAAAATGTGCAAATGTGTGTGAAATCTTATGGGACTTAACTGCTAAGGTTATCAGTCCCTAAGATCATACACTACTTAACCTAAATTATCCTAAGGACAAACATACACACCCATGTTCGAGGGAGTCGAACCTCCGCCGAGGCCAGCCGCATAGTCCATGACGGCAGCGCCTGAGACCGCACGGGAATCCCGCGCGGCTGCATGATGGACTTCACCATGGAGGTCGGGAGTGAAGTTGCGCATCATGCAGCCTATTGCGCACGTTCTGTGACTGTACGAAAGTATTATTTAACATGGTGGCGTTGCTGTCAGGGTTCTTCCGAGCCATAATCCGTAGGTAGCGGTCATTCACTGCAGTAGTTGCCCTTGGACGGCCTGAGCAAGGAATGTCATTGACAGTTCCTGCCTCTCTGTATCTCCTCCATGTCCGAACAACATCGCTTTTGGTTCACTCCGAGACGCCTGGACACTTTCCTTGTTGAGAGCCCTTCCTGGCACAAAGTAACAATGCCGACGCAATAGAACCGCGATATTGACCGTCTAGGCATGGTTGAACTACAGATAACACGAGACGTGTGCGTCCTTCCTGGGGGAATGTCTGAACTGATCTGCTGTCGGACCCTCTCCGTCTAATAGGCGCTGCTCGTGAATGGTTGTTTACATCTTTGGGCGGGATTAGTGACGTTTATGAACAGTCAAAGGGACTGCGTCTGTGATACAATATCCACAGTCAACGTCCATCTTCAGGAGTTCTGGGAACTGGGGTGATGCAAAACTTTTTTTGTTATGTGTATATTACGTACATATGTAGTAGTCCGAACGATACTTAGAGTATCGTATAAGAATATGGGGTAAATCGGTCAAGAACTTATCGATGTTTGTGGTAACTACCCTTCCCCTTTATGTATTACAAAAATATTCAGCCTATGCCCGTCCGAACGTTCGTTAGAGTGCCGTGTAAAAATTTGTAGTAAATCAGTCAACACGTGTATTCATGGGATTCTTTGATGACACTCATCATTATTTAATCTGCAGTGAAATTGGGATTGTGAGGCCCAAAGTGCAGGTGGTCAGGTCCATATGTAGGAGGATAGGAGTGGAGAAACTTCAGGATAAGGAAATCAGGCACAAGTACATAACAGCGATCTCAGAAAGGTACCAGTTAGTTGAATGTAGTCAATTACAGTCATTGGAAAAGGAATGGACAAGGTACAGGGACACAGTACTAGAAGTGGCTAAAGAATGTCTTGGAACAGTAGTGCGTAAAAGTAGGATGAAGTTGGTGGAATGACACGGTCAAGGCAGCCTGTAAAAGGAAAAAGAAGGTGTATCAAAAATGGCTACATACTAGAACTCAGATAGACAGAGAAAGTTATGTTGAAGAAAGAAACAAAGCCAAACAGATAATTGCAGCATCCAAGAAGAAATCTTGGGAAGACTTTGGAAACAGGTTGGAGACTATGGGTCAAGCTGCTGGAAAACCATTCTGGAGTGTAATTAGCAGTCTTCGTAAGGGAGGTAAGAAGGAAATGACAAGTATTTTGGACAGGTCAGGAAAACTGCGGGTGAATCCTGTGGATGCCTTGGGCAGATGGAGGGAATATTTTGAAGAGTTGCTCAATGTAGGTGAAAATACGATCAGTAATGTTTCAGATTTCGAGGTAGAACGGGATAGGAATGATGATGGAAATAGGATCACATTTGAGGAAGTGGAGAAAATGGTCAATAGGTTGCAGTGCAATAAACCAGCTGGGGTGGATGAAATTAAGTCGGAACTCATCAAATACAGTGAAATGTCAGGTCTTAAATGGCTACACAGGATAAGTGAAATGGGGTGGGAGTCGGGACAGGTTCCATCAGACTGGACAAAAGCAGTAATCACACCAATCTTTAAACATGGAAACAGAAAAGATTGTAACAATTACAGAGGTATCTCTTTAATGAGCGATGTGGGTAAAATCTTCTCAGGTATTGTTGAAAGGAAAGTGCGAGTATTAGTTGAGGACAAATTGGATGAAAATCAGTGGGGGTTTAGGCCTCTTAGAGGTTGTCAGGACCAGATCTTTAGCTTACGGCAAATAATGGAGAAGTGTTACGAGTGGAACAGGGAATTGTATCTATGCTTTATAGATCTAGAAAAGGCATATGACCGGGTTCCTAGGAGGAAATTATTGTCTGTTCTACGAGATTATGGAATAGGAGGCAAACTTTTGCAAGCAATTAAAGGTCTTTGCATGGAGAGTCAGGCAGCAGTTAGAGGTGACGGTAAATTGAGTTCATGGTTCAGGGTAGTTTCAGGGGTAAGACGAGGCTGCAACCTGTCTCCACTGTTGTTCATATTATTTGTGGATCATATGTTGAAAACAATAGACTGGATGGGTGAGATTAAGATATATGAACACAAAATAAGCAGTCTTGCATATGCGGATGACTTAGTTGTGATGGCAGATTCGATTGAAAGTTTGCAAAGTAATATTTCAGAGCTAGATCAGAAATGTAAGGACTATAGTATGAAGATTAGCATCTCCAAAACGAAAGTAATGTCAGTGAGAAAGAAATATAAACGAATTGAGTGCCAAATAGGAGGAACAAAGTTAGAACAGGTGGACGGTTTCAAGTACTTAGGATGCATATTCTCACAGGATGGCAACATAGCGAAAGAACTGGAAGCGAGGTGTAGCAAAGCTAATGCAGTGAGCGCTCAGCTACGATCTACTCTCTTCTGCAAGAAGGAAGTCAGTACCAAGACTAAGTTATCTGTGCACCGTTCAATCTTTCGACCAACTTTGTTGTATGGAAGCGAAAGCTGGGTGGATTCAGGTTACCTTATCAACAAGGTTGAGGTTACGGATATGAAAGTAGCTAGGATGATTGCAGGTACTAGTAGATGGGAACAATGGCAGGAGGGTGTCCACAATGAGGAAAGCAAAGAAAAACTGGGAATGAACTCTATAGATGTAGCAGTCAGGGCGAACAGGCTTCGATGGTGGGGTCATATTACACGCATGGGAGAAGCAAAGTTACCCAAGAGACTCATGCATTCAGCAGTAGAGGATAGGAGGAATCGGGGCAGACCAAGGAGAAGGTGCCTGGATTCGGTTAAGAATGATTTTGAAGTAATAGGTTTAACATCAGAAGAGGCCCCAATGTTAGCACTGAATAGGGGATCATGGAGGAATTTTGTAAGGGGGGCTATGCTCCAGACTGAACGCTGAAAGGCATAATCAGTCTTAAATGATGATGATGATCAGTCAACAACTTTTCGAGAATTTTGGTAACAACATTTCCCCTTAACATACTAAATATGTATTTGTATGTTATCTGCATAACTGTCAAATTGATTTTTTTGTTATGAAATCATGTGACAGTTCTACTGTCAAACTAAACGCAATATTTGTTATTTCCTTTTCGTACCATAAATACAATTATTATCCACAAATACGAACATACAAAAAAAAAGCCAATCAGTTCGGTCGAGACATTCTCAAGTGATGGTCTTTTGCAATTGATCTTAATTTCCGACTTTTCTGTTGGATTTTCCGAGAGAATTCTTTCATACAGACCTTGTCCTAATAATGACGAACACAAGAACAACAACAAAAATGATCCAAATCGGTCAAGCCTTTCTCTGGTGATGATCTTCATACGTGCAACAAATGATTTTTGTTTATATAGTTATATTACAAATATAGCATATGTTCGTCCGAATGTTCATCAGAGTATCGTGTAGAAATTGGAAGTAAATCGGTCACGATCTTTTCGAGATTTGTGGTAACAACGCTTCCCCTTTTAAAAATATACAGCCTTTCTGCCCGTATCCGCTCGAGTAAAAAATTGAAGTAAATCGGTCAAGAACTTTTCTGAATTTGTGGTAACTGCCCTTCCTCTTTACGTATTAGTGATATACGTATGAGTATCTTGCATACATTTCAAAAATATATGGTCTATATCCGTCTGAAGGTTCGTTAGAGTGTCGTGTAAAACTTTGTAGTAAATTGGTCAAGTACTTTTCAAGATTTTCGGTAGCAGCGTTCCCCCTTTATGTATAAAACTGTCAAACTGATTTTTTGTTATGAAAACCTGTGACAGCAAAACTGTCAAACTGAACACAATTTTTTCTATTTTATTTCTAATAGCAAAAATGCCAATACCATCCACAACTTCCAACACACACACGCACAAAAAAATCAACGAAATCGGTCGAGCCGTTCTCAACTGATGATCTTTCACAACTGATTATAATTTCCGACTTTTCCGGTGGATTTTCCAAAAGTTTTCTTTCAAGCAAACCTTGTCCTGACCATTATGAACAGAACAAAGACAAAAATTAACCAAATCTGTCGAGCCATTTGTAACTGACGATATTTCATACATGCGCCAATTGATGTCAATTTCAGTCTTTCCCGTTGGATTTTCCAAAAACTTTCTTTCATATAGACCTTGTTCTAACAATAACGAACACAGCAATAAAAGATCAACCAAATAGGTCAAGGCATTCTCAGGTGATTATCTTTTATACGTGCGGCAATTGGTTTTTATTTATATAGATTTTAACCGCGGTACCATATCGTTAAACTGCATTATTATAGCGTAGTAGTGCGCTGCGTAAGCTAATAAATCTTCTGTGACGTTAATACGAATCTTTTATAATTCATTTTTAAAGACCTGCTGTCTGATATTTTTAAAAAAGCGGATGGTATAGTATACAATTTTACATGTAGTAGGATATTGTTCCACATTGCCAGAAAAATTTGTTTTGAGCATTAAAACAAGGGTAATATTACATAGAAAATTAAATTAACTGTAGGAAACGTAATGTTAAAATAATGAATGTTAGTAATTTAGAAGAAAAGATAGAAAGATAGGAAAGGGACGGCTACAATTTTTTTACTGTTAAAATATAACATATAAATTATGGTTCTTGTTGTTACTATTCCAAATGGGAGGGTCTCGGCAGAAACATCGAGCATGTCCGACCTGAAATAGCATGCAAAATGAAGTCTCTGTGCGTATATTTTTCTACTGTTTAAGAACTAATACTAATTATATATTAGGGCATACCACTTGCAGTGTTTGTTTGTATTGCTATATCTTGACGCATTTCTGCATGCTAGGTGTATGCTTTTTGTGTTGTGTGTTTGTGGGCATGATGCTGTTTCCTTAACCACTACTATAGGCTGAATGGGAGGAACGGAAATTAAACTTCGAGCCTCGCCTCCTAGTATGGTGTATTCCTTAGATTTAATGATTGCTTCGTTGCTTATATTAGTAATTCTCCTTTAGCTTATTTAGTAATCAAATTTAAAGTGCAGTTTAGATACATGAACCAACCACATGCTAGTCTGCTTTTCTTATACTTATCTTATTTATCTATTTTAGGTGTTATACTCCTCACGTTATAAGTTTATGGCTGATGTTGCTTTTGTATGTTTTTCTATGTCTGCATCTACATGTGTGTCTATGGCTGTGTCTGAGTTTGTATCTTCCGGAGGACCCTGTTTTCATGTTTGTTGTGTGTCTGTTCGAGATCTGCCGTTTTGTTTTCTTGTCTACAGACGTCATGAGTGTTATTGAAGCCGTATCAAAGATGTTGCTTCGAGCACACTATTTGTGTGGGTCTCGCAACATTTCTTTGGTGTCATTGTATTCTGTTGCAGGTCTTACGTGTGTGAGGGTGTAGCGATGTCATGGCACGTATTCAGTAGACCAACTCGCCCCATATGTGCACGTAGCGCTCTGGCTGAGACCCACGCGGTTCGAATGCGCTGTGTACGGACCGTGACCGGTCAAAAAATGAACCATACCGCCTCTTGGATCCACATGCTTCAGTCGTTTCCGTATATCGGGAAGAAGGCGAAAACGTGAAGGCCTTTGTCGGTCTTCTCCCACTCCCGTTGGCATCTGTCAAGGCGGCAGATGTCTAATTGACGCATGTCCACAATGTTCTCCCATGTCATTTCTCGGACCCTCCCGTGTCTGCCGCTCTTCGGCCAAACGCTACTCTTTGTCGGATAGTGAATTCAATGGGGCAAGTCCACAGAACCACACCCAAGGCTCACGCTGCAGTGGTGCCAAAAGTGCCCGACATTCTGAGTAGTATACAACTCTGTCCTCGCCTCACTGTGTTTCTATAGTTCACTAGACACAGGGCTTCCAAGAGAGCTGTTTGATACGTTCCTAGCGACTTCAGTGGTAGTCTGTATTGAGTGGTATTTAGCCTAGCAAGTTTGCGCAACAGTTTCGTCGCTTTGTCGATTGCCAGTCTGGTGTGCGCTTTGAAAGTAAGTCGTTCGTCAACATGTATTCTTAAATATATTGTTCCGATACTTGTCTCCTCTTTTTGTTACCCAGTTCAATACACTACTGGCCATTAAAATTGCTACACCAAGAAGAAATGCAGATGATAAACGGGTAGTCATTGGACAAATATATTATACTAGAACTGACATGTGATTACATTCTCACGCAGTTTGGGTGCATAGATCCTGAGAAATCAGTACCCAGAACAACCACCCCTGGCCGTAATAACGGCCTTTGATACGCTTGGGCATTGAGTCAAACAGAGCTTGGATGTCGTGCACAGGTACAGCTGCCCATGCAGCTTCAACACGATGCCACAGTTCACCAAGAGTAATGACTGGCGTATTGCGACGAGCCAGTTGCTCGGCCACCATTGACAAGACATTTTCAATTGGTGAGAGATCTGGAGAATGTGCTGGCCAGGGCAGCAGTCGAATATTTTCTGTATCCAGAAAGGCCCGTACAGGACCTGCAACATGCGCTCGTGCATTATCCTACTGAAATGTGGGGTTTCGCAGGGATCGAATGAAAGGTAGAGTCACGGATCGTAACACATCTGAAATGTAGCGTCCACTGTTCAAAGTGCCGTCAATGCGAACAAGAGGTGACCGAAACGAGTAACCAGTGCCACCCCATACCATCAAACCGGGTGATACGCCAGTATGGCGATGACGAATATACGCTTCCAATGTGCGTTCACGGCGATGTCGTCAAACACGGATGCGACCATCATGATGCTGTAAACAGGACCTGGATTCATCCGAAAAAATGACGTTTTGCCATTCGTGAACCCAGATTGAGTACACCATCGCAGGCGCTCCTGTCTGTGATGTAGTGTCAAGGGTAACCGCAGCCATGGTCTCCGAGCTGATAGTCCATGCTACTGCAAACGTCGTCGAACTGTTCGTGCAGATTGTTGTTGTCTTGCCAACGTCCCCATCTGATGACCGAGATGGATAAGATGCCTGTCATCCCGACTGCTAGTGATACGAGGCCGTTGGGATCCTGCACGGCGTTCCGAATTACCCTCCTGAACCCACCGATTCCATATTCTGCTAACAGTCATTGGCTCTCGACCAACGCGAGCAGCAATGTCACGATACGATAAACCACAATCGCGATAGGCTACAATCCGACCTTTATCAAAGTTGCAAACGTTATGGTACGCATTTCTCCTCCTTACACGAGGCATCACAACAACGTATCACCAGGCAACGCCGGTCAACTGCTGTTTGTGTATGAGAAATCGCTTGGAAACTTTTCTCATGTCAGCACGTTGTAGGTGTCGCCACTGGCGCCAACCTTGTGTGAATGCTCTGAAAAGCTAATCATTTGCATATCACAGCATCTTCTTCCTGTCGGTTAAATTTTGCGTCTGTAGCACGTCATCTTCGGGGTGTAGCAATTTTAATGGCCAGTAGTGCAGTTGGTTTCCGTTTCAGTGCCCCTTTGAGTAATAGATGCACTGTTTTGTTTGCAGGTATTTTAAATTTGTTTTGGCTAAACCAATTACTTATACATATTAAAAGTTGTGTAGTTACGTTCCCTAGGTTTTAGGGAAACGTTGATTCAGCAGCAGTTGCTGGGTGGGGGCCTCAGTGAGCAGCTTTGCTCCTGGTGCTTTCTTGACCACTAGTTCTGTAGAGGTGACTGTGCAGAGGGTCGCATGTCACACGTCGACCAGCGAATCGATGACGCTAGTGGTGTGTACGTTGCTCGGATACGGCAGAACGCAACGTTGCCGCCCACTAATGTGTTATTTGCGTGTAAGGAATGGGATGTAGCAGGTTTCGGGATCGAAACCCCAGCTAGAGCTTCGAAATTAATAGTAGAATAGCGATGCCACAGCGTAACAGGTTCCACCAGTGTGATGCGCAGGCTGAAGTAAACGAGGTGAACTTGTGTAGGGACACAAACAGACGTGAGCACAGACAGGCAGAGAAAAGGAGAGACGGCACTACAATATTAGTTACAAACAGAGGCACTTCACCGAGCAAAGAAGTGGGTTGTCGATGCCAGATATCCTACAGATAGCGGAGAATGCTAATCCATATGTGCTCCAAGTATTATAATATCGCGTGACGAAGTTAACAATAAGCTGCTCGTGTTGTCGGCGGAACGTCTTGGGAGGCTGTAAGGATACAGATAATTATATTATCAAAGACATATCGATATTACCGTTACGCATCGTTGATCCAGAGAGTTAACGTCGCTGACGGGGAAACAACATTGTACTAGACGGGTTTGGCTAGGCGCCCACGGTTCGCTTTGCGGCGATGGGTCAAGCATGAGCAAGCCTGCAGATACTGGCATTTACAAAAAGCAAGTAACCATTTTAGTCATACAGATCACCTGGTGGTAATATAGATAACTTTTTTTGTAAAATATCTGATGACCTAGACGAAGTTACATAGAAAAAAAGTTTTGTATCACCTCGGTTCCGAAAGTTCCGGAGTCTGTACAGAAAACTGGAATAGAGACCAACATAAGAATCATTTCCCCCGAGACCTTCAGAGGTGGTGGTCCAGACTGCTGTACACACCAGTACCTCTATTACCCAGTAGCACGTCTTCTTGCATTGATGCATGCTTGCATTCGTCGTGGCATACTATCCAGAAGTTCATCAAGGCACTGTTGGTCCAGATTGTCCCGCTCCTCAACGGCGATTCGCGCACATCCCTCAGATTGGTTGGTTGGTCACGTCGTCCATAAACGGCCTTTTCAATCTGTCTCAGGCATGTTCGATAGGGTATATGTCTGGAGAATATGCTGGAAACTCTAGTCGAGCGATGTCGTTTTCCTGAAGGTAGTCATTCACAAGATATGCACGGTGGGGGCGCGAATTGTCGTCCATGAAGACAAATGCCTCACCAATATGCTGCCGATATGGTTGCACTATCGGTCGGACGATGGCATTCACATATCGTACAGCCGTCACGGCGCCTTCCATGACCACCAGCGGCGTACGTCGCATCCACATAATGCCACCCCAAAATAGCAGGGAAACTCCACCTTGCTGCACTTGCCGGACAGTGTGTCCAACGCGTTTAGTCTGGCTGGGTGCCTCCAAACACATCTACGACGATTGTCTGGTTGAAGGCGTATGCGACACTCATCGTTGAAGAGAACGTGATGCCAATCCTGAGCGGCCCATTGGGAATGTTGTTGGGCCCATGTGTACCGCGATGCATGGTGACGTGGTTGGAAAAATGGGCCTCGCCATGGACTTCGGGAGTGAAGTTGCGCATCATGCACCCTATTGCGTACAGTTTGAGTCGTAACACGACGTCCTGTGGCTGCACGAAAAGCATTATTCAACATGGTGGCGTTACTGTCATGGTTCCTCCGAGCCATAATCCGTAGGTAGCGGTCATCCACTGCAGTAGCAGCCCTTGGTCGGCCTGAGAGAGGCATGTCGTCGGCAGTTCCTGACTCTCTGTAGCTCCTCCATGTCCGAACAACATCGCTTTGGTTCACTCCGAGACGTCTGGACACTTCCCTTGTTGAGAGCCCTTCCTGGCACAAAGTAACAATGCGGACGCGATCGAACCGCGGTATTGACGGTCTAGGCATGGTTAAACTACAGACAACACGAGCCGTGTATCTCCTTCCTGATGGAATGACTGGAATTGATCGGCTGTCGTACCCCCTCTGTCTAATAGGCGCTGCTCATGCTTGGTTGTTTACATCTTTGGGCGGTTTTAGTGAAAAGGGACTGTGTCTGTGATAAAATATACACAGTCATCGTCTATCTTCAGGGGTTCTGGGAACCAGGGAGATGCAAAATGATCATTTCTGTAAATTAGTAAAAGTAGTGCTGGATGAGTCCAACAGACTCACAGGATAGGCAGTAGGAGTAATCCACTAAACTACAGGCCCATATTATTAACGTCGATATGCAGGACGATTTTGGGACGTATATTGTGTTCGAACATTCTGAATTGCCCCGAAGAGAACGGTCTATTGACACATAGTCGTGCCGGCCTGGGTGACTGAGCGGTTCTAGGCGCTACAGTTTGGAACCGCGCGACCGCTACGGTCGCAGGTTCGAATCCTGCCTCGGGCATGGATGTGTGTGATGTCCTTAGGTTAGTTAGGTTTAAGTAGTTCTAAGTTCTAGGGGACTGATGACCTCAGAAGTTAAGTCCCATAGCGCTCAGAGCCATTTGAACCATTTTGACACATAGTCAGAATTGATTTTGAAAACATAGTTCTTGTGAAACACAACTAGCTCTTCACTCACACGAAGTGTTGAGTGCTGTCGACATGGGATTTCAAATTGATTCCGTATTTCTAGATTTCCAGAAGGCTTTTGACACCGTACCTCACAAGCGGATTGTAATCAAGTTGCATGATTATAGAATTTCGTCTCAGTTATGCGACTTGATTCGTGATTTTCTGTCAGAGACGTCACAGTTCGTAGTCACTGACAGAAAGTCATCGAGTAAAACACAAGTAATTTCTGGCGTTCCTCAAGGCAGTGTTGTAGGTCCTCTGCTGTTTCTTTTATTTATAAACGATTTAGGAGACAATTTGATCAGTCGGCTTACGATGTTGCAGATGGTGCTGTCGATTATCGACTAGTAAAATGATCAGAAAATAAAAACCAATAAAAAACGATTCGGATAAAATATCTGTATGGTGCGCAAATTAGCTGGGCTGGGCTGTTTTGAGGGAAGAGACCAAACTGCGAGGTCATCGGTCTCATCGGTTTAGGGAAGGACGGGGAAAGAAGTCGGCCGTACCCTTTCAAAGGAACCATCTCGGTATTTGCCTGGAGCGATTTAGGGAAATCACGGAAAACCTAAATCAGGATGGCCGGACGCAGGATTGAACCGTCGTCCTCCCGAATGCGCAAATTAGCAATTGATCCTAAATATGAAAAGTGTGAGGTCATCCGCATAAGTGCTAAAAGGAATCCGTTAAACTTCGGTTACACAATAAATCAGTCAAATCTAAATGCCGTAAATTCAAATAAATACCTATGAATTACAATTAAGAACAACTTAAATTGAAAAAAGCACATAGAAGATCTTGTGGGGAAGCCGAACCAAGGACTGCGTTTTATTGGTAGAAACTTACAAGGGGAGGCCATGACGTTTGGAACGCGGATTTACTTCAAACTTCGTACACTCGTAGTACTCCATGAGGACAACAAAATGTGTAAGCAGTAGCGCGTACTTCTCAAGCGTTACTGAGAAAATCGCAAGATAATTTCGGTCGTCAAATATATATCTGTGCGTGGCCATTTTAACCACGAAGCGGCAAGAGGCGAGTGGTGCCGGCACGGTAGCTCAGCGTGTTCGACCAGAGCGTTGACTTCCCTTTCTAATAAAAGAATTGAGCGAACGGATGAGCGAACGAACAAACTCAACGGGCGTTATCGGACGTCCACCCTGAACAAATTCAGCGAACAATAGAACAAAATGTTTTTTTAAAAGAAAAAAGGTGGTTGGTGTTCAAGCCGCTGGATCGCTGGATCGAGTTCCGTTCGTCAGTTTTTTTTTTTATTTTCAACACAGTCATTTTCTTTATTATTTATATTACAATTGATATAATGGGGAAAATACGTGTAATCGGATGAACTTTTATTTAATTTACAATGTTATTTGGCAGTCTACTAATTTTTAGTATCACAAATAATGTAATATTCATAACTATCGACTAGTAAACGACCAAACGCTTGTATGCTTGGAAGGAGCCCGAAAACTCCAAGTTCTGACCGGCACAGACGGCTTTCGGAAGATGTACAATTAATCGTCGCTTTCGACATTACGAGTACAAGTTGCAGGATGGTACTTTTCGTAAAAACATGGAGAACATGAAGTTAAACTGCACCAGCTGCATTGAATAAATTCTACGTTTCCGCATACGCAAGGTCTTTTAACGTTTTCCGTGGAAAAACAAACCTCGTTAACATTTTCAAAGACCTCTCTTTCAGACGATAGTTTGGAGGCAAACCATGCATAACGCAGTATTTCCTTAAAAATCGGCGCTGATAATTGGTTATGCAGTATCGAGTGTATTTTAATAGCGTCTTCCGAGAAGCAATTTGCCGTTCTCTTTCGATTAAATACGAACAGTTTTGAAGAAGACACGGACAAGCATACATTTTCAGTATCACTTTATCCGTTTGGTAGTTTACTAGTCGATACTTACGAATATTACATTATTTGTGTTAATAAAAATTAGTAGACTGCTAAATAACATTGTAAATTTAATAAAAGATCATCCGATTACACGTATTTTCTCCATTATATCAATTGTAATATAAATAATAAAGAAAATGACTGTGTTGAAAGTACAAAAAAACTGATGAACGGAACTCGATCCAGCGATCCAGCGGCTTGAACACCAACCACCTTTTTTTTTTTTTAAAAAAAAAAAAAAAACATTTTGTTCTATATTGTTCGCTGAAGTTGTTCAGGGCGGACGTCCGATAACGCCTTTGAGTTCGTTCGTTCGCTCATCCGTTCGCTCAGTTCTTTTATTAGAAAGGGAAGTCAACGCTCTGGCCAAACACGCTGAGTTACCGTGCGGGCACCACTCGCCTCTTGCCGCTTCATGGTTAAAATGGCCACGCACAGGTATATATTTGACGACCGAAATTATCTTGTGATTTTCTCAATAACGCTTGAGAAGTACGCGCTACTGCTTACACATTTTGTTGTCCTCATGGAGTACTACGAGTGTACGAGGTTTGCAGTAAATCCGCGTTCCAAACGTCGTGGCCTCCCCTTGTTAGAAGATGTAACAGATCTACTAAAGAGACTGCCTACGTTGCGCTTGTCAGTCCACTTTTGGCGTACTGCTGCTCGTTGTGGATCGTCACCAAATATGATTAATAGAGTACATCGAGAAAGTTCAAAGAAGGGCAACGCGTTTTATGTTATCGTGAAATAGGGGAGATAGTGTCACGATGAAGATACAGGATGTAGGGTGGAAATCATTAAAAGAAAGGCGTATTTCGTTGTTACGGGGTCTTCTCATGAAACTTCAATCACCAACTTTCTCTTCCGAATACGAAAATATTTTGTTGGGAATCGACCTACGCAGGGAGAAACGATCATCACACTAAAATAAGGGAAATCAGAGATTGCACCGAAAGATATAGGTGTTCTTTTTTCTGCGCGATTTTTGAGAGTGGAATAATAGAGAATTGGCGTAAATGTGTTTCGATGAACCCTCTGTCATGCACTTAAGTGTGTTCTGCAGACTAGCCGTGCAGATTTAGACTGCAGGTCTACAAAAGACCTTTTTCAGAACTCAAAATTCGAGATTTTTCAAGGTTGTTAAATCAAAGCTAGGACGAAGTATATACAGAAAACAATGTAGCCTAGATAAAAAATTCTCCAAGTTCTGTGCAGTATTTAAACTAAACTGCGAGCAGTCGTGAACAAAAATGTCGACATCAGCAGCAATGTGAAGTAAGAAGTGGGTAACAAAAGGCAAAATAAAATGGTCCCAGACCATGAAATACACTATGTGATCAAAAGTATCAAAAAATGGCTCTGAGCACTATGGAACTTAACATCTGAGGTCATCAGTCCCCCAGAACTTAGAACTACTTAAACCTAACTAACCTAAGGACATCACACACATCCATGCCCGAGGCAGGATTCGAACCTGCGGCCGTAGCGGTCGCGCGGTTCCAGACTGTAGCGTCTAGAACCGCTCGGCCACCCAGGCCGGCGTGGTCAGGTGACTGGGTGTCACTTGTGTCATGCGTCTTTACGCGAGATTACTACACTCCTAAACATCCCTAGGTCCATTGTTTCCGATGTGATTGTGAAGTGGAAACGTGTAGGGATACGTACAGCACAGAAGCGCACAGGCGGACCTTGTCTGTTGACTGACAGAGACTGCCGACAGTTGAGGAGGGTCGTAATGTGTAATGGCATACATCTATCCAGACCAGCACACAGGAACTCCAAACTGCATCAGGATCCACTGAAAGTACTATGACAGCTAGACGGAAGGGGAGAAAAGTTGGATTTCATGGTCGAGCAGCTGCTCATAAGCCACTCATCACGCCGGTAAATGCCAAATGACGCCTCGCTTGGTGTAAGGAGCGTAAACATTGGACGATTGAACAGTGGAAAAACGTTGTGTGTAGTGACGAATCACGGTACACAATGTGGCGATCCGATGGTAGGGTTTGGTTATGACGAATGCCCGATGAACGTCATCTGCCAGCGTATATAGTGCGAACAGTAAAATTCGGAGGCGGTGCTGTTGTAGTGTGGTCGTGTTTTTCATGTACGGGGATTTTGCGTGGCACTATCGTGGCACAGGCCTACATTGATGTTTTAAGCACCTTCTTGCTTGCCACTGTTGTAGAGCAATTCGGGAATGACGACTGCATCTTTCAACACGATCGAGCGTCTGTTCATAATACACGGCCTGGGCGGAGTGGTTACACGACAATAACATCCCTGTAATGGACTGGCCTGCGCAGAGTCCTGACCTGAGTCCTACAGAACACCTTTGGGATTTTTTGGAACACCGACTTCGTGCCAGGCCTCACTGACCGACATCGATACCTCTCCTCAGTGCAGCACTCTGTGAAGAATGGGCTGCCATACCCCAAGAAACCTTCCATCACCTGATTGAACGTATGCCTGCGAGAGTGGAAGCTGTCATGAAGGCTAAGGGTGGACCAACATCATATTGAATTCCAGCATTACCGATGGAGGGCGCCACGAACTTTTAAGTCATTTTCAGTCAGGTGTCCGGATACTTCCGATCACATAGTGTATCACTCATCTGCAGTCACCGTGCCACTGTGAAGCGTGAGATTGCGTGCCTGCAGTCCTGTTACGGAGTTATTTCTCAAAATATTATGTGCGAACTCCAAAAAGTGACGATTGTTTTGAGCGTTTTCAATCGAGCGTGTACGGCACACCCTGATGTTAGAGAACCTGTTCCGCTCTCACCCTCCCTATTTATACCGATTTGGGTAAACCTGATTTGCTGGAGCGTTTTTTGGGTGGTTTTACTCAAAATGTGAACGGAAGTTTCAATAGATGCGGTTCGAAAATAACATCCAGCCGATGCGCTCAGCGACGAAAATGAGGTGAAAGTAGCAGAAAGCGGTCATCCACTAGCTGGGGCGAGAATTACTATCGACCAGGCATCGACGATATCCCGTGAGTTTCAAGCTTCGTCCCTTTTTTATACGGTAAATACTTGTTAAATTTTAACCGCGTTTTTCTAAAAACCACGTTTTTCGGTATGGTTCTCGTCGCCCACACTACTATTTTCACCAGATTTTAATAATTTTTGGTCTTCCTTGAAGCGAATTGAATTCTCTTCAGTTCATCGTAGCCGATTTTTTTATGTTGATATTAATTTTTTTGGCCAAAAAGAGGGGTCCAAATATGGCCATAATTTCGCATCTTCTTTTTTTTGTTTTTTGTTTTTTTTTTGCAAACCCCTACGGTGTACTAAAATTACATCTGTTGCATGGGGGCTTAATTAAAAAGAAGAGACTAATATTAATGAATAAATGCAATAATTTTACTAGCTGTGTGACCGGCTACGAAGTCTCGTAACCGGTTGGCCCTGACTACTATTAGCACGCAATCTGACTGTATAAAATAAAAATAATGAATGACAAGGAATTACCATTAACACAATTGATTAATTAAGTCCCCTGCAACTATGAAAGCTACGAAACAACAAGCACAAGTGTAACTGTTCTGTGTGTGGTAGTGTGACTCAACGTACATGTATCTGGCTCGGTTCTTTCTCAATACGACAAAGTATTTTAAACACCATTTTCAATGAACTAATTGAAAAAGCAGGAATACTATAATTGCACAGAATTACAAGTCTAATAAATGAACACGAGCCAGATGCATTGTTTACTGTACCTGTGAGCAAGAGGGATTGTTATATAATGACGAATATATTCCATTACACCAGCATCATAAATCAAAAGCCCTTCTCCTTTCTCAAATATATTTTGACAATTGCACCTTCTTCCATCTATACATTACACCAAAAGAGCAGTACAACAATTTAGTCAACACTCAGATCGTCTACTCTCTCGCCCAACAGAACAACGATTGCTCTCGACATCCTCTGAACTACTACTGCTAGCGGAGGCGGCGGAATAATAATCTTTGGCGCAATCTCTGGCGCTGTGACTCAGTGTAGTCACCTTTCACTGTAAGGATCAGGGAGATTTGTTAATTTCATGTTTCAGATTACCACAATCGGTGCTACAGCGACAACCGTCGATCTACCTCCTTTCAAAGCTGCCTCGGGAAAATTCCAATTACACAATGAAGATATTAATTTTCTTTCAATAAAAAAAATCAGTAAAAACTTCAATGTATGCGTTATTCATTGCAGCAAACCCCATTTGTTTACTAGTTCCAGTTCGGAGAAAAAAATCCTGAATTTGAGCAATATTTTCGTCTGTCATCCTGTCGTTTCCACTTAAACGCGATTGCAGTTGCACCTGTTGCTTGACGTGTGTCCCTTCTTGTCTACTGCACAATGTAGCGGTCATTGGGGTGCTGCCGTTGACCGTGGTTGAACACCTCTTCAGCTTCGGCAGCAGTGCCTGAGATTCGGAACACTACCCAGCCAAGTGGAACAATGCTGCAGTCGCCGCTACACTTGTCACACCAGTTTCCCGATAATTCTCGCCCATGGTAAACCATCCATACGTTGTCTCCGGGTCATGTAGTTAAAGAAGAACATCAGCATATTGCACCATAATTACTTAGGATTGACACGCTGTTTTTTCCGTTCACTCAGCTGCCTCGTTTTGCGGGGCCAGCCTAATTTGGCGCTACGGTAGTGATGAAGTCACGCCGTTAGACGTTCAGCTTTGTGTGCACGACTGGGAGACCTTTGGAAGCATGCTCCCGCACTTTCATTTTCATCGAGTTGTTAATATGTTACGTTATTTTTTCTATCTCAGTTATCTTCGTGTATTATTATAGGCAAAGTATATATTTAGTTGTTTTGCATGCAGCTTACTTGTACGCATGTTATGATCTTACTACACATAATTAGTTCGTAATTCCCAACACACTACTGCATTTTAAATGTTAATACGATTTATTGGGCTAGTAAAAAATACAGTGTGTTAAATGTAAGTTCGCCGGTCGGCTACTTAGCCCGAAATCAGAAAGATGTCTTTCTCTTCTGAACAGCTCGTTGCAAGGCATCCCAGATCTGCTCAATAATGTTCATGTCTGTGGAGTTTGGTGGCCAGCGGAAGTGTTTAAACTCGGAAGAGTGTTCCTGGAGCCACTCTGTAGCAATTCTACACGCGTGGGGTGTCGGATTGTCCTCCTGGAATTGCCCAAGTAGGTCGGAATGCACATAGGACATGAACAGATGCAGGTGATAGGATGCTTACATACATGTCACCTGACGGAATCGTATCTAGACGTATCTGGGGTCCCATATCACTCGAACTGCACACGCTCCACACCATTACAGAGCCTCTGCCAGATTGAACAGTCCTCTGCTGACTTGCAGGGTCCATGGATTGATGAGGTTGTCTCCATACCCGTACACGTCCATCGTCTCGATACAATTTCACACGAGACTCGTCCGACCAGGCAACATGTTTTCAGTCATCAACAGTCCAATGTCAGTGTTGGCGGGCCCAGGCGATGCTTAAAACTTTGTTTCGCGCAGTCATCAAGGGTACACGAGTGGGTCTTCGGCTCCGAAAGCCCATATCGATGATGTTTCGTTGAATGTTTCACATGCAGACACTTGCTGAGGGCCCAGCATTGAAATCTGCAGCAATTTGCGTAAGGGTTGCACTTCTGTCACGTTGTAAGATTCTCTTCAGTCGTCGTTGGTCCCTTTCTTGCAGGATCTTTTTCCAGTTGCAGCGATTTCGGATATTTGATGTTTTACCAGATCCCGATATTCACGATACACTAGCGAAATAGTCGTACGGGAAAATTCCCACTTCGTCGCTACCTCAGAGATACTGTGTCCCATCGCTCGCACCCCGACTGTAATACCACGTTCAAACTCCCTTAAATCTTGATAACCTGACATAGTAGCAGCAGTAACCAATCTAACAAGTGTTGCAGGCGCTTGTTGTGTTATTTTATAGGTGTTGCCAACAGTAACGCCGTACTGTGCCTGTTTACATATCTCTGTATTTGAATACGCGTGCCTCTACGAGTTTCTTTGGCGCTTCAGTGTATGAGTGTGTGTGTGTAACTTATCTCTGTATATGTTTCTGTCTTCAACGTCTATTGGAAGGATTTGTACTTCTTCTAGATCAAGTTTGAGTTGTGTAGTTCATGGTATTGTTGACTTAACCCCTTGCATGTATGTCAGAAATCTGTTGGTAGTAGCCTACTGATGTGCCCATGGAACTTCTTCTGACGTAAGCTGGTATGTTTGACAACTTCCCTGTAGTCCTAGAATATACGAGGGTGGTTTGAAAAGCTCTCGGCACGGAATACAAAAAAAAAGTACTTACATCACTGAAACTTTTTTTTATTTTTCAATGTAGTCTCCTTGTAGATTAATGCACGTGGTCCAACGATGTTCCAGTGCCTTGATCCCATCTCGAAAATGAGTTTCCTCCAGGCCTGCAAAATAGTTGTCAATTCCGGCTATTAGTTCTCCCTTTGAAGTGAATCTTCGTCCACGAAGAAAAATTTTCAGTTTTAGGAAGAGACGGAAGTCTGACGGAGCCTTATCAGGTGAGTAAGGCGGGTCTGGCAACAGTTGATATCTTAGTTCGTATAATATTGCCATGACGACGGCACATGTGTGCAGGCGCTTATTGTCTTGATGTAAGATGACGTTCTACCTTGCCAAACCTTGCCTTTTTTCGCGTATCTTTTGTTGAAGTTTTTCCAGGAGGTAATCGTTTTCCCAGTGGGGAGATAATCTACAAACAGAATCCGCATCGCACCCAAGAACACTGACGTCAGATCTTCCCTACTGAATTAATTGTCTTTCTTGTCTTCTGGAGAATCATCATGTTTCCACTGCTTTGACTATTGTTTTGTCTCTGGGGTATAGTAGTGCACCCGTTCATCTGTGGTCACAAACCACAGTGAAAATCTTGTTCATTTCTCCTAAAATGGGCCAAATATTGTTCCAATATGTTAAGTCCCAAGTGTTTTTGATCCAGTGTCAAGAGTCACGGCATCCATCTTGCAGATAATTTTTTTCAGTTCTAATTCTTCAGTTAAAATATGATATACCCTTTCAGATGACATCTGACAAGCATGAGCAATTTCACGCACTTTCAATCGACGATGGTTTTGCAATGATTACTGGAGTAGTGACACATCTTGGCCGACCACTACGAGGATCATCATCTAAGCTCTCTTGACCAAATTCATTTGTCCACTTGGCAACAGTTGAATATGAAGGAGTAGAGTCCCTCAGTGAATTCCGTAAATCGGCATGAATGTCCTTTGCTTTCATACGTTTCTTTGTCTAGTACTTAATCACTGCTCGAATCTCCATTCTTTCCATCTTCGAAAATCACTACGTGGGATCAACAACAGAGCCACGTCACCGCTATAGCTCTCTTCCAAGAGCACTGACGTGGCACGTGTGTACAAGCAACAGTAAAATGAATATCACGTAAACAACTCGTTGCGCTAGCGCTGACCTCTCGTGGTGATTCCGAGAACTTTTCAAACTACCCTCGTAATGTGTATCCATGCTCGCGCGATGACGCATAACTGCTGGTCCAGGGCTGAGAGAGATGTTCGCATAGCGGATCACCGTCAGCGAGAAGTTTGCATAGTGTCTCACACTCGCAGGCACAGCTAAAAAGTTGTCAGTGTTATACTGATGTCACATGTCTATGTAAATAAGAGCCAAGTCTTCCTCTCGGAAATCTTAAAGTGTCGCAGACATAGTTAATGGTCGCTTTTGTAGGAACTTTTGTGATGTCTCAGCTTGTCTGCATGAAAATTCTTGTCCTAACAGGACCTGCATACGAAAGTAGCCCCGAATAACACCGATTGCATTCTTCCTGGTGGTCCTAATGAGACATCACATGTTCCCTTCCTGGGAATCGTGAAGTCCTGCTCTCGACATACATATCAGAAACGTTAAACGTTCTCACCGCTAAAAGCCTTCATCATGTGTGTACACACTCGCGAAAACAGCGTTAATCATAAAAGTATTCTTGTTGTTTGGAAAGAGAGCACTGTCTAAGCACACACGGGGAAATCAGAACAATTATGCAAACAGAATTCGATACACTGTCCTACAGAAGAGAATAATGATGGGAATTTTCGGTGTCCTACAGCTACTGGTCTGGAGATATGCTAATGCCACAGTGGCGGGTGAGTGACAGCATCCCAGCCAGAGATGGATGGCCTACTTCAACTTGTCTTTGAACACTTGGGTTCTCAGTAGTTCCCGTAGATACTCTGCCTCCATCTCGTTCGAACCAGTTCGTAGAGGCTCCTTTGCCCTAGCGCGAAGGACGTCTTGTGAATGAATGGAGTATTCTGGTTGGCTCTTACTGAATTTACCCACCAAATTACTGATGCAGGGAGCACTGTCTGCCACTTATTTCTCCAGCTGAGATTGTCAGTGACAAAACTATTTTGTACATATCGCCATATTGCACTGTCTATTAATTCCCGAAAAAGTGCTCTACAGATCGTCAAATACATACCACGTACTCACCGTGTTGCAGTGCAGCTCCGACGGAGGAAACCGCCGCTGTAAACGCGGCCCGTGGCTGCAGCCGCAGAAGCACGTGTCAGTCAGAGAGTGGTCAGCCGGCTGTGGACGACCCCCCACCACAGGAGAATCTGAGTAATAGGAGCTCTAATGCTATCAATACTCCCAGTGCAAACACTCGTCGTATTAAAACATCTCAAATTTCCATAGAGTATACACTCGACACAAGCGGTTCTGAAGGGAACTCAACACAAACTAGGTATTAGTTCACTATTCACGAGTCCGGGGGAGCCGCGAGTCAAGTCGTCATAAGCCACCAGCTTTCTCGGACTCTCTGAACTCGTTTACAAAGGATGGACAAGCTCCAGCTCGGAACAAAGCCATCCTCTGAGATGCTGTTTCTGGCCCCAGCCTGCTTGCTTGCTGCTGTGCTTTCATCTCCAGACTCACAAGAATATTGGGAACCAGGCACATATTTATCAGTGTAAGTACAGTTAAATATTAGGACTACTGCCGCAGTCTGATAGCGAGAAATGTCCTGGAAATGTCTCCTCTTGACAGCAGTGGTTCTGGAACGAATCTCATATCTATAACGCACATAATTTTCCATATAGCCGGCCGGAGTGGCGGAGCGGTACTAGGCGCTACAGTCTAGAACCGCGCGACCGCTACGGTCGCAGGTTCGAATCCTGCCTCGGGCATGGGTGTGTGTGATGTCCTCAGGTTAGTTTGGTTTAAGTAGTTCTAAGTTCTAGGGGGCTGATGACCTTAGAAGCTAAGTCCCATAGTGCTCAGAGCCATTTGAACCATTTTTTTCCATGTAAAAAACATCTTTCATTCCAGTTACGGCTATTGATGTGCTGAATCTATAGCTCCCTCATGATTGAACGCACAGTAGCGACCATCAGACACTCGTTCATACACCGCTAAGATTGCTGTACAAAGACTGGGTCATTTCCCCTCGGTACAAAGGCGTCACTGTTTCTGGCTCCGACTTGCTTGTTAGATTGCTTGCTTTCTACACCCATCTCCAGACTCTGGGATTACTAGAACAATGTGTTTGCACATGGTCTGCCATAATATTATACCATTTACCCAATACTTTTCGATATCAAGCACACAGCAATATCACTTGCGTAGCAGTTTCGCTTTCATAGTGTAATAATCTTTATTTCTCTAGAAACCTGAAACTTTAGCGAAGTGCAGCGTGCTGTAAACCACCGAGTAACTAACACGTTATCCCGTCTGTGAAGACCTTTACGTGAAAACTCGAAAAAAATAGAGGAGACTGATTTTTTCACTCACGAATACCGATGTCAGTCATGTAACAGATTCCAAATCATCGCCGGCCGAAGTGGCCGTGCGGTTCTAGGCGCTGCAGTTTCAAACCGCGAGACCGCTACTGTCGAAGGTTCGAATCCTGTCGGGCATGGATGTGTGTGATGTCCTTAGGTTAGTTAGGTTTAACTAGTTCCAAGTTCTAGGGGACTAATGACCTCAGAAGTTGAGTCCCATAGTGCTCAGAGCTATTTGAATCATTCCAAATCATCCTAATAATTTACAAAGTCAACTAAGGTGTTTCTCATTTTTAGAGAACCAGCAAACGTGTCTTCTCCCATCTTTCAAATGTTCAAATGTGTTCGAAACCTTATGGGACTTAACTGCTAGATTGCTTGCTTTCTACACCCATCTCCAGACTCTGGTATTACTACAACCATGTGTTTTCACATGGTCTGCCATAATATTATACCATTTACGTAATACTTCTCGATATCAAGCACATAGCAATATCGCTTACATAGCAGTATCGCTTTCATAGTGTAATACTGTTTATTTCTCTAGAAACCTGAAACTTTATCGAGGTGCAGCGTGCTGTAAGCCACTGAGTAACTAAAACCTTATCCCATCTGTGAAGACCTTTACGTGAAAATTCGAAAAAAATAGAGGAGACTGATATTTTCACTCACGAATACCAATGTCTGTGATGTAACAGAATCCAAATCATCCTAATAATTTACAAAGTCAACTAAGGTGTTTGTCATGTCTAGAGAACCAGCACACGTGTCTTCTCCCATCTTTCATCTGCTAGATGCACACATGACAATCGATGTTCTCTAAACTAAATAAAGGCGGGAAACGTGCAGAAGCAGTTAACCGGACAATTTACATGGGAGGGAATAATGGTCCAGTGCAAACACACGTCCATATTGAATCTTCTCAAATTTCCACGCGGAACATTACGCGGTCACGAAAGCTGTCCAACACATACTGAGTATTAGTTCACTATTCAGCCATCTAAAGGACGACACGGTTAGGTCAGCTACATTCCCGCACCCCAACAGGCCTTTCCCTTCGGCCAGCTCCTTCTGTTAGCCGGAAATGTCAATCATTCCCACCACAGCCCACCGCCGCTGCGAGCCACGCATTCCAGACAGAATCGTCCTAGGAAACCGGCTACATACATACTTTATCACAGTGCTTACAATTAAATGTTACGATTACGGTCTAAATTGAACGACATTCGACAATAAGCGCAGAATCGGAAATACCCCCTGTTGGTGGCTGTGGCTCTGGAAATAGAAATATCTGTACCATTCCTATGAGTTGAAACACTTTTCCCTTTGCTATCAAAGTATTCTACGTCAGATCTGTACCTTTCCTACGACTGGACACAGTCATTTTCTTTGCACATGTCAGCACACACACACACACTTTATAAGCCTGATGCTCAAGGTGAACCTATCACTCATCCCCTACTACTAAGTATAATACTTCGCCAATAACTGATTGCTGGCGATACGAAAACAGTGTTGGGTGGACATGTATTGTAACACCCCACCCATCACTTATCTGGTTTTGGTGTGTTCACCCCAGGTAATTGACTAACAGATCAACAGAGAGTGCAAAACTGCCGCCATGTCGGATAACGCAAAGAAAGTAATAAGGCCCTGTGACTCCTGATTGAATTGCGGTGGCAGTGTTGACATTAATTGATTCAGAATTGATCCCTTTTAATTAAAAAGGGGTGCACATTGATGTTATATTCAGCTATTGAACACCAGATGCAAATGTTGAACATAAAATTAATTAAGAAAGTGACTTGGGATTTCAACTCCTTGATTGAAAACAGATGCAGTCGATTAGCACAGATTTATTTTAACTCACGACCTTCAATCATCACATTACATGACTCTCCTAACAGGCAGTGATAATAAATTGCGTTTGCGTGGAGTAAACCGCGATAAATCAAAAGTAATTCCTATTGACTGACCCAGGCGCAATGCGAAGTGCGAGAAGAATTCTACAATACACGGCCCATGAAACCCTCATGGAAACTTTGCTGACGTGATCCAACAAATTAATCAGTGGCCGGAGCAGGCGCAATATCACCGAATACGGCGTGCCGGAGCGTCGTCGTTGTGTGGACGTCGGCCGACCTTGTGGTGCTGCAGTGCTGCGCTCGTCTATTCACTCCTAGCTATCTTGCTCAGTACATAGCTGAACCAAAACTTTCTATCTCCAAACTCAATCATTCCATTTGCTAAGTCCTAAACTGCAGAGATGCTCACTCTCTCAGGCAAGCTGAGTAAAGAACGCCACGTCTGCACTCTAGGCAAACTGGAAACGGAAGACCTCTACGGGGACTTCTCCCAGTCCGCTCTTCGCCTCAGTTTCCCCTCCAGCAAAATCACTTACGCCAATTGCAGCGCAAGTTGCGTTAATTATGCGTCGCTTCCCAGCACCAACCAATGCCTGTTCTGGGAAGTAAACAAATTCCCACAAAATTTCCCTTCCTCTTAACTTCTGCTACTTAGCTCCTCCCAGGCCACCCATCAAGGTTAGTGTCTGCACAAAACACCAATTTTTCCGGAATTCTGACTCCCAGGAGAGTACTTCAAATTCCTTGGTCCTACGTTCCCATCGGAGGCTGGCGTATATCATTCTGTCGCTCTTCACCTGATTTACTTCAGACTCTGCGGACCGTGAATTCAGCATGAAGTTGCTATAGTCATAAACATGCATATTTTGACCTCTGTTGACCGGTCCACCATAGCTTTGCATGGTTTTCTCACATGTTTCACTGAAAACGGGACGACGGACATTTATCAACAGGTGTACAAGTTCTCCGTCTGCTTCCCAGTGCACCAGCATGGGGTCAACCACCCACTCACTGTCACTCATCTTAAGGCAGCTGGAGGCCGCGCCCCATACTGCTTTCTCAGAGCTTGAGCCGCCCTAAGCTGCCTATTGTCGCTTGTCTTCGCAGCTCCCCAGCTGCGCGCCGCGGTCAATTCTGAATACTTCCCTGGGATAAACTAGCCTCCAGTAAATCAACGCGTTTCTGCAAAGTTTTCATGTCATGTGAATTACTTTGAAACCATCACCCGACGTTAATTATTCCAATATGCCCCACCTATACCCTCTACAAGTTGCATTTTGACTTGTCAGTCATTTTTGTTCAGCCCTACTATTCGCTCAACGTGAGTTAGGTGATCTTTAATGACTTCATGTAAGGAGCATAGTTCTTGCCATTTCACAGTATCATAAGTTTTTCCTGCGAGTGGTACCACTGTATCTTAGAAAGAGAGGCATAATCGTTTTACAAGCCGCCAGATGTTACAAAAACACGATTCCAACGTCCATGTTACTGTCACAAGTGGTCTTGGCTCTACAGGTGCTCAAGAGTATCCATGTTAAAAGGTATACTGGCTTTATAAATCAAAGTATAGCATTATCTCTGAATGAAGCAGTTTTTTCAGACAAATACCGAAACACAGAATATAGACGGTGATCACTGGAGTGTATATTATCAGACCAACAGTGCGGTTACACGTTGCTCACACTGCAACTTCATAATAAAATCACTGGATTTAGAAAGTGACAGTGCGAGGGGGTCTTTCAATCTCTAACTTTATGTTAAGAATGCGAGAATGCCCTTTGACTCCCATCCACATAGATTAAGATCGTAAACTATGCACTATGCCCGAGGTGTTAGAAATAAGTAGATCGCTGTCTGGTGTACTTTAATGTTGTATCTGTTCGAGAATTAACAATGAATGGATGTACTGCACAGTCATCTATCTATGCGTAATGGTACTCACAATGTATAGGGGAGGCGATTTAGATATGATACTGAAATTTGGAAGCAAGCTGTCACATCGTTGGTCAGTGTGGTAATTACTGTTAAATTGCTAAAATTGTTCACATTATCAACTGTGAAGAGCAGTTGAACGGAATGGACAGTGTCTTGAAAGGAGCGTATAAGATGAACAGCAACAAAAGCAGAACAGGGATAATGGAATGTAATCGAATTAAGTTGGGTGATGCTGAGGGAATTAGATTAGGAAATGAGACACTTAAAGTAGTAAAGGAGTTTTACTATTTGGGGAGCAAAATAACTGATGATGGTCGAAGTAGAGAGGATATAAAATGTAGACTGGCAATGGCAAGGAAAGCGTGTCTGAAGAAGATTTGTTAACATCGAAAATTGATTTAAGTGTTAGGATGTCGTTTCTGATAGTATTTGTATGGAGTGTAGCCGTGTATGGAAGTGAAACGTGGACGATAAATAGTTTAGACAAGAAGAGAATACAAGTTTTCGAAATGTGGTCCTACAGAAGAATGCTGAAGATTGGATGGGTAGATCACATAACTAATGAGGAGGTATTGAATAGAATTGGGGAGGAGTTTGTGGCACAACTTGACTAGAAGAAGGGATCGGTTGGTAGGACATGTTCTGAGGCATCAAGGGATCACCAGTTTAGTACTGGAGGGCGGCGTGGAGGGTAAAAATCGTAGAGGGAGACCAAGAGATGAATACACTAAGCAGATTCAGAAGCATGTAGGCTGCGGTAGGCACTTGGAGATGAAGAAGCTTGCACAGAGTAGCATGGAGAGCTGCATCAAACCAGTCTCAGGACTGAAGAACACAACAACAACATCAACTGTGATGCTTATTAATACAGTAAGTACATCAATAGTGTCTTTCCCATCCCAGCCGTCCACTGGTACACTGTTGGTTACCACACAATGATTGACTGACATCGCTTGTTTGAGATGGAGAAAGAGTTTTGGTGGAGGGGCAACACAGACTGCTATGTGAGGAATCAATCGAAATGAAACATAGAGTCATCAGCTATCCCGTCTCTGTGCCAGATGAGTTTAAATGTGGAGGTTGTCAGCCACCTTCAGACAGCAGTTTGGAAACTCTCCACAACACTACAAAACTCTTCCAGTTTCCTTGTGGTTGTGACTGCCTTTTATTTAAAATCATCCAGTGTGTGTGTGTATGTGTGTTGTAGTAGCAGCAGCAACAACATGATTTACACTGTGCGATGTATGATTTTCTGTGAGAGGCAAAGAATCAAAGTGTGTTAATGTCAGTTTAGAGCCTGACACAGACCTGGAAGTTGTGGTGGAAAAAACAAAATGTATAGCAGTGTACAAACTGTGTTACAGCAGAAAACAAACAATGTTTAAAACACCGACACAGGGAGCCTCTCTTGCAACTGACAGTGAAGTCTGGTGTGTGCAATGGGTCAACACCTGTTTATTTAATAGGATCGCCACATGTATGCTCAATTCCAGCATGCAGACATTATTTGTTTTCGATATATGGGAGGACAGAGATGCGGTAAAAATCTTATCGAGTTCTCTATCGGATGAAGTTAGTGGAGCTTTTATAGTTCCTAATTTTTCTCTGTTGTACAGAATAACGATGATAGCATGTTGGGGTGATGGACGTGAATGGGCCTTGAGGGACACGGATCTGCTTCAGACAACAGTACTGGTATGTACGAGGTGCATTCAAGTTCTAAGGCCTCCGATTTTTTTTCTAATTAACTACTCACCCGAAATCGATGAAACTGGCGTTACTTCTCGACGTAATCGTCCTGCAGACGTACACATTTTTCACAACGCTGACGCCATGATTCCATGGAAGCGGCGAAGGCTTCTTTAGGAGTCTGTTTTGACCACCGGAAAATCGCTGAGGCAATAGCAGCACGGCTGGTGAATGTGCGGCCACGGAGAGTGTCTTTCATTGTTGGAAAAAGCCAAAAGTCACTAGGAGCCAGGTCAGGTGAGCAGGGAGCATGAGGAATCACTTCAAAGTTGTTATCACGAAGAAACTGTTGCATAACGTTAGCTCGATGTGCGGGTGCGTTGTCTTGCTGAAACAGCACACGCACAGCCCTTCCCGGACGTTTTTGTTGCAGTGCAGGAAGGAATTTGTTCTTCAAAACATTTTCGTAGGATGCACCTGTTATCGTAGTGCCCTTTGGAACGCAATGGGTAAGGATTACGCCCTCGCTGTCCCAGAACATGGACACCATCATTTTTTCATCACCGGTGGTTACCCGAAATTTTTTTGGTGGCGGTGAATCTGTGTGCTTTCATTGAGCTGACTGGCGCTTTGTTTCTGGATTGAAAAATGGCATCCACGTCTCATCCATTGTCACAACTGACGAAAAGAAAGTCCCATTCATGCTGTTGTTGCGCGTCAACATTGCTTGGCAACATGCCACACGGGCAGCCATGTGGTCGCCCGTCAGCATTCGTGGCACCCACCTGGATGACACTTTTCCATTTTCAGGTCGTCATGCAGGATTGTGTGCACAGAACATACAGAAATGCCAACTCTGGAGGCGATCTGTTCAACAGTCATTCGGCGATCCCCCAAAACAATTCTCTCCACTTTCTCGATCATGTCGTCAGACCGGCTTGTACGAGCCCGAGGTTGTTTCGGTTTGTTGTCACACGATGTTCTGCCTTTATTAAACTGTCGCACCCACGAACGCACTTTTGACACATCCATAACTCCATCACCACATGTCTCCTTCAACTGTCGATGAATTTCAGTTGGTTTCACACCACGCAAATTCAGAAAACGAATGATTGCACGCTGTTCAAGTAAGGAAAACGTCGCCATTTTAAGTATTTAAGACAGTTCTCATTCTCGCCGCTGGCGGTAAAATTCCATCTGCTGTACGGTGCTGCCATCTCTGGGACGTATTGACAATGAACGCGGCCTCATTTTAAAACAATGCGCATGTTTCTATCTCTTTCCAGTCCGGAGAAAAAAAATTGGAGGCCTTAGAACTTGAATGCACCTCGTAGTTTGGAGAAGCATCACAGTGCAGTAGCAACATCTACGCCCTTCCCCCAGTTCCCGTACTATCTTTTATACTACCTCGTGTTGCAGGAGCGGGTTTCCTCTGGCGCTGACCTTACACATCGTACACTGTTAGGAGAGCTATGACAACATGTTCCCAACTCTATCCAATGTTCAAAACATGGTCCTTTCGCACTAACTAACCTTAGCCTCTTTCTACACGGGCTGTAGAATGTGGCAGATATGGCTCTCTCTGACGTCTGCTCAGTTCCGACTTAAACTGGAATGATCACATGCGCAAAGCTGCAGGGTGGCAGCACAGAGTCTGAGAGGTAGTTGCAAGATGCATAGGGACTAACTAAAATTTTACTGTAACTGATAGGTATGAAAAAGGTGACTCTTTCGAGATATGAGAGCGCCAGAAGTATGATTCACTAGTGGCTGCAATCATTAAAAGAATTTTCCATGGGATCCAATGCAGTTATGTGGTTGAATGGAAAGACTTCCAGGTCTGTGTCAGGCTCTAAGCTGTCATTAACACATTTTGATCCTTTGCCTCTCACAGAAAACCATACGTCGCACAGTGTAAATCATATAGTTGCTGCTGCTACTATAACACACATACACGAACGCACACAGACACACACACTCTCTCTCTCTCACACACACACACACACACACAAACACTCACACACACACGCCAAATCACAGACAGCATATCTACTGGACAGCGTAACACTAGAGATCTGAAATGCCTGAGTACAATTCTTACGACTTCAATCAGCACAGCATCTACTGTATGTGATCTTTCTCAATCAACCATCGCCTGTAACCTACTGGATACATCGAACAACCTCTCACATGACATCGAGACAGAATGCGTTACAAATACTGGAGAAATATATAGTGGCAGCATCAGGGAGTTGCAAATACCGACTTCATACCGCATTCCTTAGCCGAATCACTTTCTAAATCCCGTGATTTTATTACAAGGTTGCAGTGTCGGCAACGTGTAATCGCACTGTTGGTCTGATAATATACACTCCAGGGATCACCGTCTATATTCAGTGTCTCGGTATTTGTCTGGAAAAACTACTTCATTCAGAGATAATGCTATACTTCGATTTATAAAGCCAGTATAGCTTTTAACATGGATACTCGTGAGCACCTGTAGGACCAAGACAGCTTGTGACAGTAACATGGTCGTTGTAATCGCGTTTTTGTAACATCTGGCGGCTTGTAAAATGATTATGCCTCTCCTTCTAAGATACTGTGGTACCACTCGCAGGAAAAACTTATGATACATGTCCACCCATCGCTGATTTTCGCTCAGTATTGTTTCGCATCGCAAGCAATTAACTTTTGGTGAAGTATTATACTTAGTAGTAGGGGATGAGTGATAGGTTCGCCCTGAGCATCAGGCTTATAAGGTATGTGTGTGTGTGTGTGTTCTGACAATGTGCAAAGAAAATGACGATGTCGTAACATTTAATTGTAAGTACTGTTATAAAATATATATGTAACCGGATTCCTAGGACGATTCTGTGTGGAATGTGTGGCGCACGGAGGTGGTTGACTGTGGCGGGAATGATTGACATTTCCGGCTAGCAGAAGGAGCTGCCCGAATGGAAAGGACTGTTGGGGTGCGGGAATGTAGCTGACCTAACCATGTCGTCCTCTAGACGGCTGAATAGTGAACTAATACTCAGTATGTGTTGGACAGCTTTCGTGAGGCCTGACGTTCCCCGTCGAAATTCGAGAAGATTCAATCTGGACGTGTGTTTGCACTGGACCATTATTCCCTCCCATGTAAATTGTCCGGTTAACTGCTTCTGCACGTTTCCCGCCTTTATTTAGTTGAGAGAACATCGATTGTCATATGCGCATCTAGCGGATGAAAGATGGGAGAAGACACGTTTGCTGGTTCTCTAGACATGAGAAACGCCTTAGTTGACTTTGTAAATTATTACGATGATTTGGAATCTGTTACATCACATCGGTATTCGTGAGTTTCCTCTATTTTTTGAGTTTTCACGAAAAGATCTTCACAGACGGGATAAGTTTTTAGTTACTCAGTGGTTTACAACACGCTGCACGTCGCTAAAGTTTCAGGTTTTTAGAGAAATAAACAGTATTACACTATGAAAGCGATACTGCTATGCAAGTGATATTGCTGTGTGCTTGATATCGAAAAGTATTGCGTAAATGGTACAATATTATGGCAGACCATGTGAAAACACATTGTTCTAGTAACCCAAGAGTATGGAGATGTGTGCAGAAATCAAGCAATCTAGCAAGCCGGTCGGGACCAGAAACAGTGACGCCTTTGTACCGAGGGGAACTGATGGTTGGTTGGTTGGTTGTTTCAGGGAAGGAGACCAGACAGCGAGGTCATCGGTCTCATCGGATTAGGGAAGGACGGGGAAGGAAGTCGGCTGTGCCCTTTGAAAGGAACCATCCCGGGATTTGCCTGGAGCGATTTAGGGAAATCACGGAAAACCTAAATCAGGATGGCCGGACGCGGGATTGAACCGTCGTCCTCCCGAATGCGAGTCCAGTGTCTAACCACTGCGCCACCTTGCTCGGTAGGGGAACTGACCCAGTCTTTGTACAGCAGTCTTAGCGGTGTATGTACGAGTGTCTGATGGTCACTACTGTGTGTCCACTCATGAGGGAGGTATAGATTCAGCACATTGATAGCTGTAACTGGAATGAAAGATTTTTTACATAGAAAATTATGTGCGTTATAGATATGAGATTCGTTCCAGAACCACTGCTGTCAAGAGGAGACATTTCCAGGACATTTCTCGCTATCAGACTGCGGCAGTAGTCCTAATATTTAATTGTACTTACACTGATAAATATGTGCCTGGTTCCCAATATTCTTGTGAGTCTGGAGATGGCCGTAAAAAAGCACAACAGCAAGCAAGCAGGTGGGGCCAGAAACAGCAACTCAGAGGATGGATTTGTTCCGAGCTGGAGCTTGTCCATCCTTTGTACACGAGTTCAGAGAGTCCGAAAAGCTGGTGGCTTATGACGACTTGACTCGCGGCTCCCCCGGACTCGTGAATAGTGAACTAATATCTAGTTTGTGTTGAGTTCCCCTCAGAACCGCTTGTGTCGAGTGTATACTCTACGGAAATTTGAAATGTTTTAATACGACGAGTGTTTGCACTGGGAGTATTGATAGCATTAGAGCTCCTATTACTCAGATTCTTCTGGGGTGGGGGGGTCGTCCATAGCCGGCTGACCACACTCTGACTGACACGTGCTTCTGCGGCTGTAGTCACGGGCCGTGTTTACAGCGGCGGTTTCCTCCGTCAGAGCTGCACTGCAACACGGTGAGTACGTGGTATGTATCTAACAATCTGCCGAGCACTTTTCCGGGGTTTAAGTGTCAGTGCAATATGACGATATGTACAAAATAGTTTTGTCACTGACAATCTCAGCTGGAGAAATAAGTGGCAGACAGTGCTCCCTGCATCAGTAATTTGGTGGGTAAATTCAGTAAGAGCCAACCAGAATACTCCATTCATTCACAAGACGTCCTTCGCGCTAGGGCAAAGGAGCCTCTACGAACTGGCTCGAACGAGATGGAGGCAGAGTATCTACGGAAACTACTGAGAACCCAAGTGTTCAAAGACAAGTTGAAGTAGGCCATCCATCTCTGGCTGGGATGCTGTCACTCATCCGCCACTGTGCCATTAGCATATCTCCAGACCAGTAGCTGTAGGACACCGAAAATTCCCATCATTATTCTCTTCTGTAGGACAGTGCATCGAATTCTGTTTGCATAATTGTTCTGATTTCCCCGTGTGTGCTTAGACAGTGCTCTCCTTCCAAACAACAAGAATGCTTTTATGATTAACGGTTGTTTTCGCGAGTCTGCACAAACATGATGAAGGCTTTTAGCGGCGAGAACGTTTAACGTTTCTGATATGTGTGTCGAGAGCAGGACTTCACGATTCCCAGGAAGGGAACATGTGATGTCTCGTTAGGACCACCAGGAAGAATGCAATCGGTGTTATTCTGGGCTATTTTCGTAAACAGGTCCTGTTAGGACAAGAATTTTCATGCAGACAAGCTGAGACATCACAAAAGCTCCTACAAAAGCGACCATTAACTATTTCTGTGACACTTTAAGATTTCCGAGAGGAAGACTTGGCTCTTATTTACATAGACATGTGACATCAGTATAACACTGACAACTTTTTAGCTGTGCCTGCGAGTCTGAGACACTATGCATACATCTCACTGAGGGTGATCCGCTATGCAAACAGCTCTGGGCCCGCAGCTATGCATTATTGCGCCAGCAACAGTGCTTAGTTGAATACATATTTCGACAGGTATTTCTCAGGTGTCATGTATGAAAGAGATGCCGCCACCTCATGCTTGCGGGACCCGAACTGACCCCTGTCCTTGGTTCGGCAGCTGACGGCTGTGTCGTCTGTTTGCGGGGGCAGCTGGAGAGTGTGCGGTGGATTCCTGTGCGGTCCAGTGGACAGGGCTGGCGGTGCATGCTTTGCGATCGATTTTTAACTGTATAATTACATGTTACGTGTGTTTCATGACAGTATTCCTTACGCGATTGGAATAAAAAAGAAACGCGATCGATGTAATTACTTCTTATAAGACCTGTATCTTTCCAAACAGCAGAGAATGATGAGCAAGAGAAATCCAACCCCTGCGACTGATCTTTTTATATATAAAAATATACCCTTGAATTTCAGTCTGTGAGATCACTCCTCTCCACTACAGAGCAGCCAATTGCTGCAGAGGAGGGGTGGGGGAGAGGGGAGGGGGAGAGGATAGGGGGGGACGAAGGGGCAATAGGGTGGCGGGGACAGGGCTGTATCGATTTTCTGAAAAATTCTTCAACTAAATAAATAAACTGTATTCTATACACTGCATTGAATCCCCGTAAGTTGTTTAGATAAACGTTATTCCACACCTTGTCTAAATTGTTTAAACAATAATCCATTCACTGCAATCAACTTCTGGAAACTTCTTTAACTAAATAACTAAACTATATTCCATGCACTGCCATAAATAATTAAACAATATTCTATACATTGTATAAATTGTTTAAACAATATTCCATACACTGCAATTGAATTCCCTCCTAATGACCGATCAACTGAGTCTTTTTCCCGCCAATTTCCAGGAGGGATGGTGGGGTGGGAGGGTGTTCACCAGAGAAGTAGAGGTTAATTAGTTGATCAATTTAATTAAATAGTCAATCAGATTGATAAGAGTGACAGGGGCTATTTCAGTGGGGGGGGGGGGGGGAGGGTGTGACGTTGAGGTTTTGTGAGACTGGGGTGAAGGGGGCAGGGGAACAATAGGTTAAGGACCTGTCAATCAAATGAATGGGTCCTTTTAGCAGAACAACAGGTTAAGTACCTGTCGATCAAAGGAGACCGATAGGTTTACCCCCGAATGCATACCTGCCCCTGAAGTAGGCAACCTCCACTAACAAAACGTGCTCGCTCACTCTTTGTTCCACTACCGTTCTTTTGCTTTTTGTGTGGTCTTTTATGGAATTCTTCCTATGTGTTTTCTTGTTGTCTTTCCCATTCTAGCTTTATATTGGATTCTATGATATTTTTCAAGTCAATCTTCTCTATGTGTGTTATTTTCTGATGGATTTTCTTCGTTGTAAATTTGATTTTGATTTGAGTTTGATGGTGGTCCGAATCGTCGTTCACACCTCCGCGAACTCGAATGTCGTGGAAGTCTTTCTGGAGTTGGTAGGAAAACGTTACATAGTCTGTTGGGAATTCTCCCATTTGTTGTATAGGTGATATCCATATTTTCTGTTTTCGCAGGTATTTCCTGAGGGTGATTCACATAATCTTCAGGTTGTTCTCCTGGCATAATTCGGTGACTCTCGCGTGTATATTTGTGCGAGGGGTATTTTCCCGCAGTGCTCTGGTGGCATTTTTCCTGCCGATTTGGTGCCGAAATCACCAAGTAAAATTTTTATGTCGTCTTTGGGATCTTGGTTATCATTCTCTCTCATGTGGCCCAGAATTTCTCTGTTGATTTGGGGCCTTTTTTGTTGTCTCCATTCATGGTGGCGTGTACTTTCATCATTTTGTATTTCTTGTTTGCGCACAGTAGATGCGTTGTCATTAGTCTGTTGTTTATGGGGGTGACTTCTCTGATTGCACTGATTATGTTCTTGTGTGCCATGAAGGCCATACCCAGAAGTGGGGCACTCCTGGCCACTCATTTTTCGCTCTTGCTCTTAAAAATACGGTAGTTTCCGTAGTCTATTGTGCCTTCGTCTGTTATGCGTGTTTTCTGCAAGGAAACTATCATTATCTTTTTTTTACCGATCTCCGATGTCCGCTGTGCAGTTTTCCTAGTTGGATCAGGGCGTTTATATTGTAGATTTCAAGAAATGTAAAAGTTTTGGGTAGAATTTTGACAGAGGACTCCTACTTTCTCTGTGATCGTGTAAGTCCAGGTTACCTAGAATGCGCATTGCTGGTTGTCGTCTGTAGAGGTGTGGATTACTCACAAGCTGAGTTGTAGTTGTTATTCCTCCACGAGTCATGTGAGTGTTGCCACATGCAACGGTCTTGAAATCGGGAGATAGAAACTCAAAAAGCAGGAGATAGCAATAGATACTAGGCAGTCTATTCTCCATGCTACTGACCCACTATTTTATGTCAATAAATTCAACATATACGCAAAACTCACACTAAATTAGGAAATTACTGTTACAGCGGTTTCGCAAATAGTGTATCTATAATTATCGCCCTTTTTACTATGTTTCAGCTTCGCTTTCCCACACACCTATGTAGTTTTAAGAATTCTTTTCTTTTTCCAAGCTCCAGGTGCACTCATTTCAGCGTTTAACTTCCCTGAAAACAAAATACGGGGTGTTCAAAAAGTCTTCTCCGCAGTGCCGTATGATTGTTAGCCGCGCGTGCCGTAAGATTGTGAGTCCCATATTTTTCAACGAATCAATTAACGCACAACGATACTGCAGTGATATTCTGTACCCACTCATAGGAGAACTTGTGTTAAGTGAAATACTGAACGGTTATTTTCAACAAGATGGTGCAACCGCGCATACAGCTCGCGTTTCAATGTCACTGCTTGCTGATGTTTTTGGTGGCCTCCACGATCACCTGACCTAACACCACCTGACTTTTTCTTATGGGGTACAGCGAAAGCAACTGTCTATAAAAACCGTCCAAAATCCATCGATGAATTGAAAACTGCAATATTCACTTTCACTGCTTCTGTTACAGAAGAAATGTTACAGCTTGTGTTTGGAAACACAATTAGACGAATTGAATTGTGTATTGAACAACAGGGGGACACTTTCTACATTTAATGTGAAAATTTGTAAGTAAAATTCACTGTGGCATACGGCACGCGCGGGTAACAAGTAACAGCGAACTGATGCATCTTCTCTTTAGCAGTGAAATGCACTAAACCAATAATTGTTGGCAGCATGCACCGCTATATCGTATTACACTTCATTCATACCATTCCAGTAACTCAAGGCAGTTGACACCATGTGACACATCTTACCATCGCAACTACTCTGTAGTACTTTGACACCATAGTTTTGCAAGTACGTTGGTTATTATTACCCAAGTTTTTCACAAAACTTTAGCTACAAGAATACAGATACCATGTGAACTGCATTACTGTCTTTGAATGAATAACGAAGCGGCTACTGCAGACGTATTTTGACAACATTATATGCAAATAAATGATAACTGTTCTATTTTTAGCTGAGACTGTTATGAGTCGTTGCAGAGTACTATAAGAATCATTCTAGCTTTTCGCAGTCAGGCGTCGGTGGGTTATCGTTTCACAGGCATTATTGTGAACACACAAACAGAGGTTGTAAATAACATCCATGCGAGGAATAAGCTCAAAAGTACCTTTACTCAGGACTTGTAACTAATAAGAGAAAAAGTCTCTGTGAGGAAGAGCTCAGAGAAGGGATGTCCAAAACTTAATTATTTTCCAATAAATAAAGACATTTGCCAAAAGGAAAGTTACTTTGAAGGAACAGACACAAATGTGATAAAAACAGATGATTTCCCGTATTATTTGCTTTTTAGCAGCAGTGCAGCGGAATTTTTTTAAAAAAACAGGAAATCTCCTGCGAAAACAGTAGATCTGACAACACTGACCATGGTCGCTTGTAATCTTGTTGGTCCAGTGTTTACACCAGTAAATTAGAAACGGGGTTTATTAGTTCATAGATATATGGGGTGTAAGATGTAGGGGCTATATGGTGCCCACACTTCACCTGAAACAGTGTCTTGAAGACTAGTTTCTAGCGATGATAATATTACTGGTAAATAAAATACTGGTGAGTTGCCATAAAGCCCATTTGCACGAGTGACTCTCTTGTCTCAGTCGACTACTTGTGGCGAGTGAATCTACTGCTGTGCATCTACCGTTTTATTCTTGTAGGCCCTACTGAGTCTCGCCTATCACGAATTGTCTTTTTAGTTGACACGCCAGTGACACAATTCTGTGCCTTGTGAGAGATGTCTGTTCGCAGTTTGGCGAAAGTGAGTTTATGAGGGACAATCATGTATAAAAAAAAAATCGGAATATAGTAACAGCATGCAGGAACAAGCGGAAAGAAAATAAGTTTGAGTAAAATGAACGGTAACTTACGTATTTAAAAAAAGTCATTAAACATAAACGTAATACGGAAAAGGTTGAAGGAAAGTGGTATTTGCCGTGCAGAGTCAATATTATACGTCTGTCACTAGGAAGCACAGCGACATAAAGAAAAAAATTATGTTTTACGCATCTTTCAATCGCATTGCTAAGCGAAAGATCGCGAGAAGCCAATAATTTTGGATGCGATTGTCACAAATATCTCTTATCTAGTCATACAGTGGACGACTGTCCAAATCACGTGTTCAAGGTCAGTTGTTTTTTTGTAATTGTACGTTTGTTACCCAATGTTTCTGTCATTGAACGACGAGAAAGCGAGGAGCGTAGGTAATTGAGTTAATAATCAAATAAAAAGACACATTTTGTGATCCACGGGGATTACAATAGTACGGTTTTGATGTTGTGGGCTCCGAAAAATGAGTAAAAATTCTGTCTCGCAGTTTTTTGGGAGATGTCACCAATGGAATCACGGAAAATACTGCACACAGGGTAACCAACGACAGCTAGCGAAGTTTTCTATTTTCCTTCAAGTTTAAAAAATATGTTATTAAGAAGTACACCTAATACGCTAGAGAAAATTTACGAAATAGTTATTAAACACACAAGAGTATTATATATTTGACAAATCAAGCAAACTTCGCCGTCGTTTATTGAAAACGCTTATGCAGTTCTCGTTGTATAGTTGGTATCTCTGCTCACTAGTTCGAGAGTAGCGTAATATCTTTGTTATCCGCGTGAACATCAACGGAGTCAGTTGCGACGTGAGAGCAGGTGGTGTACGTTTGTGGGTGATGGCATGTGTTGACAGTGCTTTGTGCTGGATCCACATACTGAAATACAAAAGCACGGTATGTTATAACAATAACTTTCTTTGAAAAGTCCGTCTTTTTAGTACAGACTGTACGTAACGATTATGAGTAGTGAATAGAAAACATTAGTTACGTTTTGCGAATTTCAGCATTTGAATCATTTATGCGTAGTATATGGCTAAATAAGCAGGCATCCGTATAGCGTAGTTAGGTAAATCCACCCGAAAGTCAGAGTTGATAGAGTTTTATGTTATTTAAACTGTTGTCAAAACATTAAGAGTATCGTTTCCACAAAATAGTGTTGCTTAATGTGTCTGAAATGTTAAATAACACCTGCAGTTATGTGATTGAAGTTTACATTTTTTGTAAATTGAAATTTATTAGTCTCGTGATGTACATAATTTGATTCACGTGCAGGAAGCACCCTAAAACTTTGTAGTGAAACTTCGCTGTAAACAGAACAACTGAGGATAATACAAACACCCAAATAACGCAGTTTAGTCATAGAGAAAAAAATCTAATGTTAAGTGTGATGACGCCCAAATTCAGTCCTGTCACTATGCGGGTCTGTTACCCGATGACCAGCGACTAATTATCTCGATTTTTATGTTTATATGCCCTTACTGCTGAAGAAAGAATTATTTCGGTGTCAGCTGTATATAAATCTAAAATTACTAAAGTTATATCTGCGCGCATTCACACTATTAAAAATATCTTAGTGCTTACGTTACTGATCTGGATTACGCATTCTACAATGTTTGTAATTTAGAAAATAAGATTTAGCTTTTTTTTTTTTTTTCAGAGTACACCCCGTCAATTCGGCAGGCTGGCATTTTTCCTCTCTTCACATATTTCTTGTTCGTAATTGTTTTTGAAATTTGCATATGACTCCAGGGTACATGTTTACAATAGGGAGTTACAGCAGTTTTAAGCGTAATTGTGAGCCTTTCTTTTCCTGTAAAAATGCCGATCCGCGTTTCATTGTTTAACGAATATACCGCAAGTGCAGCATGTCACTGTGTGTAGTACAGATGAATAATAGATAATAAAGACAAGGAATGAATCAGATAATTCTCTAATTTCTCAGCAAGATTATTCTGAAATGAAGTAAGAAGCACAGACAATATCGAGCGTTAAGAATATGTGAAATATGCTTAAAAAAATTGAGAAAACAACAGTTAAGCTCCTGTCAAAACTCAGATGTACATTCCGTTTACGTACTGGAAGTACGTTTGAGAAAGGCAGGAATTTTCTTTCCCTGGACGTGTGGGTTGTTTGGCACGGAGCATTGGCTTTGTACAAGAGTGCAGGAGGAAACTGTCTCAGCATTCTTAAATTGTAGATAACGTGCATAAATCTGAATGGCCGGACGGGTGTTTGAATTGCGCTCCCCCCGGGCAAACTCACATATCGACTATTTTAAACAATGCCCAATCTCGCTAATTCAATTGGCCACAAATCTGCTATTTAATAGCGGGACTGGTAGACAGGAAGGCTCTGTAGCCTCATTAAAACCTCATAGGACGCACAGTATATTTGCATTTTATTTAAAAACGATAATGGAGAACAGATTATTTGGATGGAGGTGGTCGTTGGCGCAATTCCAGGTCATAGGAAGGAAGATTTTTGAAAATTGCTGCTGTGGTAAAATACACCACTACGTGAAAGTCTGTGGATAATGAGAAAATCTGACCAGAGATGATCTGAAATATATGGCTAATAGAAGTCAGATAGCTCTAGTTTTTCATCCACAAAAATTTTATTCTATCATAAAAGTGCACCAGAAGGAGTAGAGAGAATATTTAATCTTTCACTATTATTTTAATGTGGTATTTCTTCGTTGCAGCTGATCTTCCGTTCACACTGTTATAAGCAAAAGAAAGGACAGTATACGATTCTTTATTTAGGTGTTCATCCATCCATCTGTTGACAAATTTGTGTGGATGTCATCATTATAATTTACATATTATACTACTCACAGCTGGAATAAAGAAGATAAGACAAGAAATTAATGATACAGTCTTAGTGTATGTACCATTTATCGCTGAACTATAAAAGAGTAAAGGAACTAAAAGAACCTGATTCACACAACAGAAACAAAACACGAGACTGCTCAGTTAATATACCTTGGTTTTACAGTACAAGGTACGATTTACAAACTAGATACGTATCATGTGGCTTAAATATACAGCATGCCGTTTGTCTACTTTCTTACTGATCAATTTGATTATTTGTAATAAGTTTTTTATTGTATGTAATCTTTGAGTAAAGACTATTTTTTTCTATTTTTTAATGTTGGTGAACGTTTTCAGACCATTTAAGTCACACATTTCCTTTGTAACTTTGATAACTTTTGGCAATTTGTTATACAGGTGACTCCTTAATGGTCTGCCTCTTACCTTTCTCCGTACCCATAAATAAGTACCAGAGACCACAATAATAGGTTTGGTGGTTAAGTTTTTTCGGGAAATGTTGCCGGTGGAATCCCAGAAAATACTACACACATGGTGACCAATTACAGCCAGTGGGGAAAAGAAGAAACAAACTACATATTGGTTTATTGAAATGCATGTAATGCTACATTTTTCCATTTTTCTGTACCTTGTGTGTGCAAAGTACATTGTTCTCAGGCATGAACTGTGACACACAGTCGTTAATACTTATATCACACAGCATGCTGTACTAATTCTCTTTCCAAATACTCAGAAACTCATCCCATGTAAATATTATCTTGTTGTATTACTCTCTTCATTTAGAGTAGAAGTTAGTACTATTAGTCTTTATATTCAGAATTACCATGTTGTTTGTTGGCCAGTTGCACACCACCAAAAGCACCCTGTCAGCTTTCCCTTCGCATTATTTCTGGTGCTCTGTCAGTGTTATTACACAGCTGTCATCAGTAAATAGCACTGCTTCATTTTGTGGTCCACAATAGGATGTCATTAATCTAAATAAGAAACAGTTTGGGGCCAAATGCCTTCCCTTGAGGGACTCCAATGTTCACATTTATTTATTTATTTGTCTTTATTCATCAAACATAATTTCACAATGGTACAGGATTTGTTAAGGTAATACAACACAAATCAATAAACTGGGAAATACAACACACAGCATACATAACATGCTTTATGAGGATAGGTTGTAGATAGTCTGTGGTGATAAGGCAGGTGGTCAGCTGTAGACTTGACAAAGGAAGCATCCCAGCATTTGCCATAGTGATCTAGGAACACCCAAATCAGGGTGAGCCTCCCGAATATGAGGCCAATGTTGTAACAGGTGCACAGCTTCATCCAGTCAGTCCATATCCTATGGTGTTCCTCGATTTACACACAATTTGTTTCAGGTAACTTGCAGTATGAAACATAGTTTCGATCTTTATTGCCGCAGATACTGAAGGCACCCACTGATGACTCCTGGACTGTTTCTGGTTACTTAGAAAGTAAAACATAATTCCAGTCTCTGCTGCTGCACAGACTAAGACACAAACTGCTGACTCTTGGACTGTGAAGGTGCTGCTGTGCACCTTGCATTGGCTCCATTCTCTCAGTGTTAAACTATGTGCTTTTGTGTACCTGAAAAACTAAGCCAACTCACATTACTATCCTGCATTCTACATCTTGAGACTTGATTTCCATATGAAAGCAGTAAACCATAATCAAATGTTGAAATGCAGAAATGTGATGTAGTTATCCCCCTTTCGCTAAGTAATTTTAGTGTGTAATGTGCATTACTTATGCTGAAGAACATTTTAGCTGCCTTTTTAAACAAATATGTTTTAATAATCTTTTTCTCTTCTTTGCCAGTTTATTATTCAATTTTATCATCTAATATAAAATAAAATGCTGTTTTGAGTTTTTTTTGTTTATCCTGGGTAAATATAACTCCAAACTGGATCTTTTTCCATTATTATGTATAAAAATATTGGTGCTGTATTTAGTAATAGTACATATTGATATTCACTTCATGCAGCAAGGATGCCCAGTATTTTAAATTGCTCTTCACAGTGAATCCAACTACTACTTCCAGTTGTTATCCTTATGGCTCTTTTCTGCAGTTTAAAAACTGTGTCCATGTTTTGTGCCTGTGATCCCCAGGAGACCCAAAGTTAGGACTTGTGTGCTTGAGGATAGTAGTACATCACAACAAGACATTAGCTGTTACAGTCTGATAACATCCTAAGAGTGTAACATTCTGATAACATTCTTTTTGCCAGTAACTAAGAACATTGTATATTTTCTCAAAAATAAAAGCTTATGTGGATTTGATGGAGTCTTCAATGGAATACCAAAGATTTGTTCCCAATTAATAAGCCCTGTGTTGTTTGAAATACATGATGCATCACCAGCTCAAGGTAATTCTCCAGAGAGCCTGAAATAAGCCATTGCCTCATGCTTGTTTAAGAAAGGTGATAGCAGAGATGCCAGTACCTTTTTCAAAATTTTTGAGAAGGTGATGCATTCAAGAGTAGCATCTCAGCTGAGCAACAGTAATGTTCACAGTAACTCAAAATTTGGATTGCCGAGAGTTGCTCCACTGAGAATGCTGTTTGCGTCTCCCTCATCAAATTTTACAAGCATTAAATAACAAAACAGTGCTGGTTGGTATTTCCCACATCTCATCTAAGGCATTTGACTGAGTGACTTATAATATTCTCATACATAAACTGATGTCTTATGGGATTGATTGTATAACCAACCACTAGATAATGCCGTATCTGACCATAAGACTGCAGAAAGTTTTACACAGTAATTCAACCAGTATAGACTGTGGACATTATTCTCACTGGGGAGAAATTACATATGGGGTTTCCCAATGCTCGATCTTAGATCTGCTATTGTTGTTAAATATATAAATTGGTGTAGTACACACAGATGTGCCTAACTCACTATTGTTGCTATATGTATTCTAGGATCTTCAATATAATCTTCAAAAAGAACTGATGCTGCTCATTGTATCTAAAAACAAAGATGATGTGACTTACCAAACGAAAGCGCTGGCAGGTTGATAGACACACAAACATACACACAAAATTCAAGTCATCAGGAAAGAGGGGAGGAGAGGGAAAGACGAAAGGATGTGGGTTTTAAGGGAGAGGGTAAGGAGTCATTCCAATCCCGGGAGCGGAAAGACTTACCTTAGGGGGAAAAAAGGACAGGTATACACTCGCGCCGCGCCGCCCCCCCCCCCCCCCCCCCCCCACACACACACACACACATTTTACAAATGTCTGCTTGTGTCTGTGTATGTGCGGATATATATATATGTGGTGTGTTTGGTAAGTCACATCATCTTTGTTTTTAGATATATTTTTTCCATGTGGGATGTTTCCCTCTCTTTATGAAGATGATATTGAAGATCCAAGAATACATATAACAATAGTGAGTTACGCACATCTGTGTGTACTACACAAATTATAAGTGTAACACATAGTGAGGAAATAATAGCCTGGAAACTTTAGAATTCTTAGGTGTCCATATTGATGGGAATTTAAGCTGCAAAAAGCATATTTTGGAACTCGTAATACAGCTTAGTTGAGCCACATTTTCACATAGAATCATTTCAAACCTTGGGGAGGCGCAGATCAGTAAGTTGATGTATTTTGCATATTTTCATTCAGTAATTTTATGGGGTAACTCATCTTTAAGAAAGAAAGGTCTTTGTTGCTCAAAAAATCTGGTGTAAGAATATTGTGGTGCTCACCCACGATCACTTGCAGACATCTGTTTGAGTTACACACTTTGACTGCTGCTTCACAATACATTTATTCCTTCCTGAAGTTTATTGTGAATAAACCACTGCTGTTCAAAAGAAACAATGACATACATAATTATGATATCAAAAGGGGAAAATGATGTTCATTACATCAAATTAATGTTTCTTGAATACAAAAAGTGTAAAACTGTTAAAAAGTTTCTCCTCAACAACCCCTTTGTTCTGTAGAATTAATTCTATTATTGTAATCTGTAAAAATTGGTGGCTACTCACATCAGTATGTCTTTTTTTAAAGTGACAGTGATCATCATATAAGCATATTTACAAAGTAGTTTGTGATGTGAATATAAAATTATTTATTCCACATAATTAAGATTTATCATGCAAATGGTCCATGGAACATGAAACTAACTTCAAATATTTGTTCCATGTTACCTGACAGTGTTCATCCCTAAACACTTCGTGTGTGCCACACAATCTATAGATTTATCATTAATGTGGCTGAGTTTTTTTCCCTCTCTTTATGCTGAAGTACACATGGTTTTTCTTTGTGTTTAATGTTAATTTCATACATACTGACCACATGTAAACTTCGATGAGGCTTTCATTTGCTTTCTATAATAGTACTTTTAATATTTCATCAGTGGCTATGATGATGCTGTCATCAGCAAAGGGAACTTTTCCTCCGTGTGGTATAGTATCTGGAAAGTAGTTGACATTATTAAGAATGGTATTGGACCCAACACACCACATTGAGGAACACCAATGTTTATGTGGTTCTTGAGTGACAGTTGCTCTACCAAAAATTTAGTATCAGCAGAGACGTGGATTATTCCATCTTTTATGCACTGTTTCCCACGTAAGACTGGAAGCACTCTTCCGTTATTCCTCTTGTACTTAGCACTTCCAACTTGTTCAGCAGTATTTCATGGTTAAGTGTCAAAAGCCTTAGACAATCTAAAACACTTACAACACTGCCCCCCCCCCCCCCCCCCAACAAAAGCTTCAAGTACCACTTTCGTGAACTTTCCAGTGGTATACATTGTACTTCTCCCACTTTTCAACCCACAGTGCACTTCGTTAAAGAGGTTTTATGTACTCATATAACTTAAGTCTCTGTTTCACAATTGCTTCAATTTTGAGACTGAAGACAGCAGTGATATTATCCTGCAGTTTTTGTTGCTTTCCACATTACCTCCTTTTAGTAAGGGCATCACTCATGTATGCTTTAGGTATTCTGGGAAAACACGTGAAATAAAGGACTCATTTTATTTATTAATGGGACTTTTATGCTATCTATGTATACCTTCAGAACATAGACAGGAACCTTATCCACACCACTGACTACTTACTTTTTAATTGTTATACTGTCTTCCTAAATTCAAGCTGTATTGTAGGAATGATCATCATTGTGCTCACTTTGTAAGTCATTGTGGGTGCATCATATGTTGTAGGAAGATTTTTCTGCAGCTCCTCTGGAATACCAGAGAAATAGACATTTATATAATTTGCTAATTCCTGAGGACTTTCTATTATTCTATCCCTATCTTTGATTTGTATGATGCTATACTTGTCTGCCGTTCCCAGTTTTTTGTTTTATAACATCCCACATGGCTTCGTTTTTTATTTTCTGCATTATATATTAAATTGTCATTGAATGAATCTTTTTACTGCATGCAATGCCCTCGTATATTTTTTTGTACCTGTGACTACTCGTGGAACAGTGGACTACTGTTCTGCTTTTGTAAAGAACTGAGACAGTTCTCTCTGTGGCCTTTATAATACCCACAGTTAATCCATCTATTTTCCTTAGCTGCAGTAGAAATGGATTTTTGAAAATATCTCCTCAAAAATTAATTTAAACACTGTGCAGAATTTAGAGTACTTAGCATCTACACTTCTTTCTGTATGCATATCGCATGTTTGATTTGCCAATGCTCAAGAACGAGTATTTATTTTATGATCTGAGAGAGTCCTGTGATTTAACTGTTTTCACCGAATTTATCTTTAACTTTGTTTTCTAACAATATTGATCCAAAATCCTAAAATCTGACAAATACTTGACAGTTTTCTGTGTCAGTATCCATAAGTACATGATCTCAAAGTGAAGCTGAATTTTTGAAACCCTCGAAGAAGTGTTCACCAATTTGGCCATGCCATAAGTATTCAAAATGTTTATGAAGTTGTTGCTAATGCCATCCTCAGCCTGTGTTAATGTTCATGTTTCCATTAGTTTTGGGCCCGAGACTCTTTAAAGTGCTTCAGATAATTTGTTGAAGAAAGTGTCCACATTACCAATAGGTGAGCAGTAAACATACAGATTGAATAAATTATTATAGGCCTCTAGCTTTGTTACTTAAAAGGCTGCCAATTCAAAATGTTTATCTACAATAGTTTTGGTCAGATTTTCTCTAGCTTTAAAATGTTTTCCAATGCTCTTAGGGGTACATGATCCCCCACCCTCTAAGGTAGTTCCACAGTAGCAACTTGTACATTTGTATGATTATAGCACTATATGCTGCAATTTATTTTTTATACAGCAGCATTCTGTAATCACTTTGTAATGCGTGCTACCGAGCTGCTCCAAGACAGCAATTTATGTTCAAGCTAGTGTATTTTATTTTTGATGAATTAACAGATAATTCTGGGAAATTTTCTGTGGTGCTTGTGCTCCCCATTAAGGCACATTCTACTTCCCACATACACAGTGTAAAAGTCTTTAAGGTGGTTGAGATACTTTTTAAGAGAGGGAAGCCTGTTTCAAGACCTATTTCTCCTACCCATGACAACAGGTATTTGACCATGTGTGGTCCCACACCCACCCACTATATTCTCACTAATAAACTCCACTAATCTCCCTTTCCAAAACCTGTTGAGGTGCACACCATGCCAGGGAAGGCCCATTTGCCGATACTCCTCACCAACACCAGCTCGTTGTGCGCCCAGCCAGCAGTCGTTGGCGCAATCTCCAGCATTGCATTGACAAGCGTAACAGCACTGCCAAGATGAGGCTAGTCGTGTTGTCAGAACAGCTGTACCTTGCTTACATTGATGCCACCACTTAAAGCCAGTTTCTCTGGTCACCACTTGTTGTATGCCTTGTCCCTGTCTGTTCTTACACAAAGGCCCTAAGCCCCAATCACTTGATCTAGACCAGCACCTGGCTTGAAAATGAAAATGCTGGTGATCTGATACTCCTCCCCTAACTCCTCCAGTACCTTAGGTCCTCCATCTCCACCATGATTTCTACCTATCAGTAGTACTCTCTTCATCTTAACATTAGTATTATTCCTAATCACAGTCAGTCTGCCACACACATTGTATTCCTGCAGCATCTTGAGGCTCCTTTCCCCACAACCCTGTTGCTGGTAGACACAACAAAACTGAAAGACCATTTCCTCACCCTGCTGTCTCTATCAACTGCCATTTCCCAACAACCCCCATTGCCCTTTCCTCATTCTTAGCAACTCCCTCCTAGCTTGACTCAACTGTGCCCAAAGGGCATAAATCTTCCTTTCCTGCTCCTTTATTAACCTACTGCTGCTACATATTTTGCAGTTCAGGCAGAGGGCCTCAGTGACCTCCTCAGACCTCCCCCACCCCTATGAGACTATTTACTGCAGCTACCACAATGCATCCCACTACTCCCTTTCCCAAGACAGCTCCTACACTTTCCACTATCTATAGGAAAGAAAAAAGGCTGAAATACGAAACAGTGAAGGAATATTATGAAATTTATTACATTTATTTCGCTGTAAACATAATGTAGTCTCTGCAAATGTGTTAAGTTTGCTATTACCACAAGTTCAGTAACATCAGATGTAAGGTTCTGAAAGGTCAGACAAATGTAAACAACTGTTTGTAGCTGTCACACCTTATAGCAATTTAAAACAATTCACAATATTTCAGAGATGTAGTACAGATAGTTCGAATCTTCCCTTCTGTGATAGGAATACCTACACTTGTGTGCTCACAGCAAAATAAAAAAATGGAAAGTCCAAGTTGGGATCTCAGCAATATTGTGAAACAGGTAGATTACGTCACACTGTGAAGATGATTCATTGAGCTGCAGATAGTTGCAACTCAGCATGTCATCTTTACTGTAAGTAGCAATGTTCTTTCCACAATATTGTTAATACTAGTAGTAAAAGGTGTTTATTAAAAATATGTGTAAAGGTACACAATTCATTACAAGTTAGAGCTTAGTACGTAAACAAGTCAGTCAGATGTGTAAAACAGCTATTGGCAATTCATTGTACAGGCAAACACATAATCATACAAAATATACTGCAAAGGTAATCAAAATGTGGAAACAGACACAAAAAGACTAAAAATATAATCAAAATTTGTTTTGATGAGCACAATAGCCTCACTTGCAACTTGGCCGCCATCTTGCCATATTCTGGATCTGAAAGATGTTTCACTATATGTTTAGAACATACTGAAATTTGGGAAGTATGTATTCATTGCACTCTGTTGTGTATGATCCAAACTATTTGTTTACAACCCCCACTCGTCCCTAATTTTCAGTGCCTTACTCTCAATCATTTTGCGATCAGCTGTGTCGGGTGCTTCACTGAGGTTTAGGAAATAGCTGTTAAATTTCTCCTTTACCCAGAGCTTCTAAACTACATTTTTAAAATTGGCCCTAGCAGCTTTCGTTCCCTAGCAGCTTTCGTTCCTTTTTCCATATTTGAAACCTCCCTCCCGCCCAGAGGGCTCGCCGCTCTTTGGTTTATGCTTGGCAACCACGGGGTCCCAGTCTATACAGCATCTTTTCCGTTCCATGCTGCACATCCGTCCTCTTGCTGTTCTTTTTCCCTTCAATTGGGAAACATCTTTGGGATGCATTTGGGAATGTGTTCTGCATTTTCAATAGTCATCAGAACAGTCTCTCCAGTGCTTTTCATTCCTTTTTCCTTTCTTCGTTCCCCTTCTCCTACCCTCCCTCGTCTTCAGCGATTGAGGTTCCTATTTCTTCTTCCTTCCTGTGTGCTCCTTAAGGCCGGCCTATGCAACTGACGTGTAACAGGTTGGTAACACATAACTCCCAGCCCCAGGTCGACAGGTAGGGTTCGCACAGGCCAGGCCCAGGGAGGGATGATTGCCTGAGCTGCTACCTTCCCAAATTGCCAATTGGTCCCTCTGTCAGGTGTTCGGGGAGTGTGACCTAAGGTGGGTGCTTCCCCCTCTGAGGAGGGCCGCCAGTTGGGAGGAGTGCGCCATCAGAGACGATGGCAATCGTGGGGGATTTTCCTGCAATGAGCCAATCATCATCTTCACAATTAATGCCTACTACACGCAAGTGGAATGAAGCTCATGTTTCAAAGATCCTCCCAGCTGCACCACAGTTCCTCGTGGTTTGCTGTACTAAAGACAGTCAGTGCTTCACTATGGTAAATCTGTTTATTATTCAGAAAGGTGTTGATGAAATTGCCAGCTCTGTGAAATCCTGCTCTTGTTTACACAATGGCACTTTACTTTTGGAAATTACTACTGATTCTCAAGCACAGCAACTGCTAGCAGCTTCGCTCCTCTGTGGCTATCCTGTTCGTGTTGAGGCCCATTGAATGCTGAATTTTTCCCGTGGTGTTATTTACACTAGGCTGCTTGATGGTCTGACTGAGGCAGAAATCCAAATGTACCTCTCTGTTCAGGACGTCACTGCAGTCCATCTGGTGGTGATAAAGGTAGAAGCGTCCTGAATGCCCTCAGGCACTATTTTTTTCACTTTTGATAGAGTGGTTCTTCCATCAGAGATCAAAGCAGGCTCTGAAGTTATCACAGTTTGTCCATACTTTCCAAACTCGATGCGCTGCTACCAGTGTCGTCATTACAACCACACTGGAATGTCCTATTGCCACCTGGCCAAATGTGTAACCTGTGGTAGGGATGCTCACAAGGGCGATTGTTCACCTGCTTCTTACCGCTGCATCAATTGCAGTGGTGACCATGAAGCCTCCTTCCGACATTGTCCCACATATCTCAATGAGTGGGCCGTCCAGGAGATCTGGGTGAAGGAAAAAGTGCTTTACCCGGTCACCTGCAAGTTGTTGGCTAGTTAGATACCCTCTGTTTTACCATATGGCACTTACAGTAGCATTCTTGCTACATCTCACTCCACAAAGGACATGACGATGCAGACAAGTGACCTCAAGTTCACCACCATGGTTGTAAAATCACCCAGTGTCATGGTAGCATCCCCATCCCCTCCACCAGGTGTGCAACAAACCGCCAAACTTTCGCCTCACAGGGCGAAGTCATCTGCTACACAACCCACCGGCCGAAAAGGACAGAAAGAATATTTCTGTAAAGACATTTCAGCTAACAAATATTTGAGTCTTTCTCTGCCAACCGGAAAGTCTCCAAGAACTCAAACAAAGGTAAATGGCCTCCTCTTTCGCCGACTCGGAGATCTTCAGTGGTGTCGCCACGTGATACCCTCACTCGATCGACCTCCTTGTCGCTGGTGCACATCGCCAATCGTTTTCCTGCCCTGGGCTGCATGGACAGACAGAGGGAGAAAGCTGACGCCTGTGTAGATCTCATGGAGCAGGATCCTCCAGCCTCTGCACCCTGTAGCACTGAGTCTTCGAAGGCTGGCGCTTGGCAGCCTCCGAAGTGACACCCCTTCATTTTTTCCTCCCTCCCTTTTCCTCATCATGACTACTCCAATGGAACGTTTGTGGCCTTAGATCCAACAAAGAGGACTTAAAGCTTTTCTTGGAATTGCTGCATCCAGTTGTTCTCTGCCTCCAGGAAACAAAATTGCATCCTCATGATCACTTTGACTGCTCACATTGCTTTTCTTAACACTTTGGCCTTCCCTGCTCCCGAGGCCGGCACTCCATCTCGTGGGGGAGTTATGTTGCTCATCCGGGATGATGTTTGTAGTCAAACCACCCTTCTGACTACCCGTCTTAAAAGCTGTTGCAGTCCACATTTTCCTTCCTCACTTCACCTTTCCTTTTGTATCGTTTACATCCTTCTGTCATTCAATGTCACCAGGGCGGTCTTCTCCAGCTTATTGGTCTACTTCCTTACCCCTTTTTGCTGCCCAGTGACTTTAATGCACACCATCCCCTTTGGGGCTCTCCCAGATCCTGTCAGAGGTGCCCTCTTGGCTGCCTTAACACTGAAGCACCCACATTCCTGTCAGAATCCACGCACACCTATTCCCATTTGGACCTCTCCTTCTGCACTGTCCAGCTTGCCCGTTGTCTCGAATGGTCCATTCTCTCTGACATGTACTCGAGCGACCATTTCTTGTGTGCTCTCCATATGCGGACTCCTACCGCACCTATATGCACACCCAAATGGTAGCTTTCTAAAGCCAACTGGAGGCTTTACTCCTCCCTGGAATTTCCCCATTTGTGATGACCAGGTAGAATATCTTAACAAACAGTATCCTTACCTCCGCAGAATGCTCAATTCCTTGCATTTCCTCGTTACTGTGCCATATCCTGGTCCCTTGGTGGACTGAGGTGTGTGGCAACACAATTCGCATACAGAGGCATGCTCTCTGCATTTTTCACCATCATCCTATGATCCCAGCTGTATTTGGTATAAACACTTACATGCACAGTGTTGTCGTGTTCTTAGAGATAGCAAAAAAGTTAGCTGGATTTCATTTACAGCTTCTTTTAACAGTTCCTCTACCTACTGCGTTGTATGTCTCAAACTCAGACGGCTCTCTGGGACCTAAGTCCGTTCCCACTGTGGTTTCAGGCGCTACCATTCCACTCTTAATCTAGTACCTCACGCCGCGGAAGTCGAACACACGCCAGAACAAATGGACGTGGTCAGCTCATAGAGGGCTCCGCGTCCGTGGCGGCTATTCCGCGCAGCGAGGGTGCCACCGCTACGCCACGTGCAGACAGCGGCCAATAGCTGCTCCCTCCAGTTTCATATATAGGGACTCGCTCTGCCCTAGTCCAGTCAGTCTGGTACTCGCTCTGGATTTCGTTTCTATCTCGGCGGTACTGCGTTCTGGTCGTTGCTCGTTGTTGACATTTGCCTGGCTCTGGTTCTGAGTGGATTTACTGTTGGTGTTTGGTGTTGTGGTTTCCACAAGCCTCCGTTGTTTATCTCTTCCTTGTTGTGTCGGTCATAGTTGGTCGTGGTCGGTTGTTGTCAGTTGTCGTTGGTTTGTTGTCAGACTCGTCCTATGTTTAACCGGTGGTGCATGCTCCACCGCCGGCGGCTTCCCCGCCTGGCGGCTCCGATCCGCAGCCGAAGGCATTCCCGCAGTTGGTTTTGGCTACTACACTTAACAACTTAATTCTAGTGGAGACGGCGATACTGGAGTCCTCCTTATGCCGAAACCATTTAGTTTGTGTGTTTTTTGATCTTGAGGCAGTTACAACTGACCATTAGTAGGCTGGAAACCTGGCCCCAGACAACTGGTTTTCGTTTCTTACCTGAGAAGACTGTGTGTGTGTCAATTTTAATAGTGCTCGACGGAGTTTTAATCAACCAGAGCTTACAATGGGGGACCATATCTGTCTTTTTCAAGACACAGTGTGCTTTTTGGGTTTATTATTTGACCCGAAACATGGCTCCCACACCTGAAAGACCGACGAGCAGAGGGCTTCCTATTGTTGAACATTTTTAAATGCTTTGGCAGAAAAACATAGGGAGCTGACAGGTCCTGCCTCCTACAGTTTTATAGGGCATTTGTTCAATCACGCTTGGACTATGGCAGCGTGATCTGTGGATCGGCCCGTCCTTCCTACCTCCGGATGTTAGATGCTGTCCACCATATGGGCATTCGGATATTGACTGGAGCCTTTCAGACCAGCCCAATTCAGAATCTGTGTGCAGAGGCTGGTGAACCACCTCTCTGGATTCGGCGACGTATCCTTTTGGCTCCACAGGCGCTGAAAATATGTGTCACCCCAGTCATTGGCATTTAGTTCAGTGATCCAGCCAACCTTCGAACGACTGTTCAGGATTCGGCCTCAAGCGACCCAGCCATTTGGTATATGTGCTATGGACTGCCTCAAGGATTTGGATGTCTCGGACATGAAAATACACACCCAGGGATGGAACGCACTGCCGCCTCAAGGATTTGGATCTCTTGGGCATGAAAATACACACCCAGGGATGAAACGCACTGCTGCCTTGGTGTCTTCAGAGACCCAAAGTGATTTTAAGCTTGACGCAGTACCCGAAAAATTGTACTCCGGATATGGTTTTTGGAACTTTGTTTTAATCTATTTTAATTATGTACCATAGTTTTATCATTATTTATACAGATTGATCCCAGCAGGGGAATGTTCTCAGTTGTTCTGTGGTTTTTTCTGATAGGAATTTTAAAGTACGTCTTCCAGAACAATTTACAAATTGTGATGCGGAGTTATATGGCATTCTAATGGCACTGGAGAGGGTTCACAGACATCACCGTATGAGTTTTCTTGTCTGTTCCAACTCTATTAGTGCACTGCAAGCGCTTCACCAAATGTATCCGGCAGACCCACTGATTCAGCTCATCCATGAGTGCTTACAGTGGCTCCAACGCCGTGGCAAGGTGGTGATCTTTTGCTGGGTACCTGGCCACATTGCTTACAGGGTAACAACATGGCTGATAAAGCTGCCAAGGAAGCATGTCGGGATGGCGCTGTCCATCAATGTTCCATCCCGTTGCATGCCATTACCTCATTTTCTGACAGATGCATCATGCATCATGCGTCAGTGGGAGACTGAATGGTTGCAGGTGTTGGACAACAAACTGCGGTCGCTGAAACCAACCACGAAAGCTTGGTGGACTTCGTGTCAGCCTCGCCACTGGAAGGAGGTTTTGCTTACCAGACTGCGCATCAAGCATAGCCCTTTCACACATTGCTTCCTCCTCCGGGGGAGGATCCACCTTTCTGTGAAGTTTGTGGTGTGCCGCTTTCAGTTCAGCATGTTGTGGCTACGCGTGTCCTGTATACTGATATTAGGCCAGCCCTTGGTCTCGCGGGAAATCTGCCCACCGTCCTCGCAGATACCGATACCAGTGTTAACAGATTGGTGAAATTTTGTGAACTATCAGGCCTCATCCCTAAACTGGTGGGGAAGGGCGGTGGACTTTAGTGTGTTATAAACTGCTCTGCTTGTGGGGACAGCCTTCGTACCCACCCATGAGATTTCATGTTGACTTTTCATCAGGGCGCTGATGACTGTGATGTCGAGCGCCCCCTCAACCCAGCTCATCACCATCATCATCCAACACTTTGGGCCACTATTTTGTGGAGATTTCGAGCTCCACCAACTATCACCCTGCCTTCCTCCATCGGAAACAAGTGGAGGCAGCTCAGACGATACACATCTCTTCTCAGAATCGTGGGTGATATGTTCACATTCAGATGTTGCAGAACCTTTCTCTTGTGGGAGAGCACTTTCTCCTTCATACGTAGAGTCGCATCTGGGCAGAGGGCACTTTTCCCAGATGCTGGCATGAAGCCACTGTCATACTCATACCCCATTTCTCTCACCAGCTGTGTTTGCAACGTGATGGAATGTGTCCTTGGAGACTTTCGCGACGGTGTACATGAATGAAACATTCTCTAGGATTTTATTCGAATTGACGCGGCTTGAAAACCGAGAATGTTTTATTCAAGGTGATGGAACATTTAATTTATGTCTGCCTGGTATGGTGTCTCGAGTCGTGCAATTTACTAACCACTGCACGGTGTGGATTTAGAGTGCGCCGTTCTGCAGTTGACCATCTCATCACTTTGTCCACCCATGTTCATGTTCATGGATGATTTTCTGCAGAAATCCCAAACTGTGGCCATGTTTTTCAGTTTGGAGAAAGCCTGCAATGCCTGCTGGTGGATAGGTATCCTCAGTATTCCCTACATGTGGGGCTTCCAAGGCTGCATTGTCAGTTTCCTTCAGGAATTTTTAAAAGACTGAATTTTCAAAGTACATGTGGGTTCTGCCTTGTTGGACGCCTTTATCCAGGAAAACGGTGTGCCTCAGGTTCCATTGTGAGCGCCGTCCTCTTTGCTATTGCCACTAATCCTATTATGGCCTGTCTCTTGTCAGGCATCTCCGGTTCCCTTTTCGTTGATGATTTTGCCATCTATTGCACCTCTCCACAGACCTGTTTCCTTGACTGGAACCTTCAACATTGTCTGCATTGTCTTTACTCGTGGAGCATTGTCAATGGCTTTCACTTTTCCACTGACAAAACGATTCATTCGAATTTCTGATGGTGCAATTGGTTTCCTCCACTGTCCTTGCATTGTAGGCCTGTTACCCTTCCGTTCATTGAAACTATGAAATTGCTGGGGCTCATGCTCGATCGGAAACTTGGCCGCTTGCTGTACGCAGTCTGACAATGTCCTACGTATCCTCAGCAGTACGTCCTGGGGGGTGGATTGGACCACCGACCTCCATTTCTACTGCTCCCTTGTCCGTTTGAAACTAGACTATAGGTGTTTCGTTCATGCACCTGCATGTCTGTCCGTCTTAACACCATTTCAATACAGTCTGCCATCATGCATTCGTTTGGCCACTGGCACCTTTTATACTTGCCTGGTTGAGATTCTCTATGCAGGAACTGCTGAACTACTGCTGTCATACTGCCGTAATTTTCTTCTTAACAGATATGCATGTCATTTGTCTGCCATGCGTGGCCACCCATCATATGCTACCTCCTTCGATGACTCCTGTGATCACCAGTATTGGTCACATACCTCTTCTGTTACCTGCTGGAGTTCACTTTCTGCTATTGCTCCAGCAGCTTAACTTCACGTTACCTGCCACTTCCCAAATGGTTGTGAAGCCATCACCACCTTGGCTTCATGCGGCAGCCCATCTTCACCTTGGATTTTATTCACTTCCTAATGATACCACTCCAGCCTTTCTCTATTGCTGTTAAGATTCTCGACCTTCGCATGGAACTTGGCTATAGTACCTTTGTGTACTCTGATGACTCTCCGACTGACCGTGGTGTCAGGTGTGCCTTCATCATTGCCACTGACCATTTTCGGTATTAGCTTCCAGAACACTGCTCAGTATTTACAGTGGAGTTGTAGCCACACAGTACATTTGGCGACACTGGAGCCACTGTGATGTTTACGTGGGTTCCGGTCACATTGGTCTGTTGGGAAATGAGACCACTGACACTGCTGCTAAGGCTGCAATCCTCGTACCTCAGCCTAACTAGTTCTTCCATTGCATCTGATGATATCTTCGTTGCTGTCTGTCAGCAGGTGGCATCACTTTGGCACCACTGATCCTCCCTTCATGAAAACAAGCTCTGAGTAAATAAACCTCTCTGTTGCTTGGACGGCCTCCTCTCGGCGCTCTTGCCGTGAGACTATAATTTTAGCTAGTTTGCGTATTAGGGATTTTCCTTTTAGCCTTGGACATATGTTGTGTTAAGTGATGATCCCCCACCACTTTGTGCTCGTAGCCCTCAACCGTTGACAGTTCACCATTTCGTGACAGAATGCCCTTTTTTAACCACTGACATTCTCATTTGTGTTTGACTTCTGAGTTATCGGCTGTTTTAGCGAACGAGTGGGTTGGCGACAACGTTTTACTTTTTATCTATTGTAGTAATAAGGCGAAGGACATTTAATCTTTAGTTCAGGACCTTCATTGGATCTATGGCGTATTTTATGGCCATTTCTCAAAGAGAAAGTCCGTGTTTCTAGGTGTCTATCCTTCCATTGATTGGGTTTAAAGTGAAGTTGCTTTTAATTCGTTTTTTTGTCTTCGTGTTCTAAGGTTCTGAGATGGGCATGTATGATTCTAGTTGTTTTTGCATCCCGAAACCAAACAAAACAAAACTGATTTGAAAAACCAAACTTTTTTTTTTTCCACAAAAGTCGGCATTTATTTAAATAATCCATATCTGGTTTTCGTAAGTCACAATTATTTTTTAAAGAGAAGACAGTAGTGAATCTGGTCTGAAACTCTCTACAATTTTTGTATTACTTTTTTGTGTGTGGGAGGAACATGGAAAGCAGCTGGATATAATTCCCATTTGTAATGTCTGTAAGGAGTGTTTTTATGCTGCTAATCCAGTTTTCTGGCAGACACATTGGAATCTCATCTTGACTCATTTATTCATTCATTCATCCATTCATCCATGGATACTGGTCACACACACACATACAGCTGCATTTCAGGAGGCGGCCTTCTGGTCAAAAGCTTGTGTGTTTAATAGACTTCGTTGTGCCCATCTGCGACTCAACATTTCTGCTATTTGGTGAGTAGCAAACATCCTTTTCATAATTTTGTCATTATTCCAGCCCAAGTTTTCCACTTTTTGAGTAGGCCTATATAAGTATGCTTTATCTGGATAGAACACGGGGCCAACCATGGCTTTCATGAAGGAATTACCCCAGTGTTTGCTTGAAATAAAATAGGAAAAACTACTGTAAACCTGAATCAGGATGGTTGTACATAGTAAACTCTGTCCTCGAGAGTATGAGGTCAGTATCTTAATGACTGCACTGCCTCCTTTACTTGGTTTGTGTTATACAGTGTTGTTTAGTATGAACACAGGTTTGCTCTTCATTGCTGGAAACATCATGGATACCCAGTGGTGACTGTGAAACCACAAACTTGTTGCTGTGCTCATTCCACTCCAGCCCATTCAGAAAACTGACTCCTTCAGCATGCCACTACTCCCCATGAATGCCTTCACGTCCCGTCCTCAGTCCACGAGAAAAAGTCAGTGTCTGCCCATAATGAATGGGATGTTGAACTCAGGAGAATGAAAAGTCATTACCATCATGCACTCTGCATCTTGGCGCATGATTTTCTTGCAGAAGCAGTACAGTATTGTAATGTGACAAGGTGCTGTAACTATTCTCTTTTATTAACAACTCCTACTGAGAGTCCTCTAAGTAATCTGTTATTGTATAGTAATCCTTTTTTATCTACTTGGGAAATTTTACAATTTTATTCCCTGATAGAAAATGCTGTTTGGAATTTTTTGTTTATTATTCCTAGGCAGTTGCAAGTCCAGACTCACTGTTGATCCATCATTATGTACAGAACTATTAGCGACGAACTTAGTAATGCACAAGAGATTGGTAGAGGTACTTGTTGAGGTAAGGATATCCAGTTTTGTAAACAGTGTTCTTTGCAATGAGCCTGAGTACTATGTCTAGTTATTATTCTTATGGCTCTGTTTCATAATTAACAGCAGACATTCGCCGTTACAATCTAATGACACAATCCAAAGAGAAAACGTGGTGATGACGTTCTTTTTACCAACATTTTTGTGTGTTCATTCCATGTTGCTTCACAGTCAATATTCCAAAGATGGCTGGTCATCATTTGCTAATGCTCTACAGCACTCTGTAAATATCACACTACAATTAAGCCAATTCACTTTGAATATGAGTCAAAGTTGCACTAAAATTATGACATTTCTCTTTGAAGGCGTGCTAGTATGCAAATAAAACAGATGAAAATGTGTGTCATTGATAACTAGAAACTAGTGTCGAATGCTGAAATGAAGGTCAGCTGCACCACAATCAACTCAGAGAAGGGATGGAGCTGTTTTCCTATTGTGCATCCGCAGATGTGATGTCATCCCTACCGGCACTAAGAATTCTATGTTGCTTACAGCGCCAGGTCACTATTTTTGTTTGAAACTGAATGTAGTTTGTTGTGTAACCATAGCATATAAAGGGTTTGTGGAGTGGTTGAAGCAGTGGTGTTGTGGGTGAGTGGTTAAAATTGCCTGGTTTCGACACCTGCTGCTGCCACCAATACTTTTTTCTCTTTTCCATTTTATTTTATTCCTTGCAGTGTTAAACAATTAATTACAAAATTTAAATACATTTAAACAGTTTTGCTTGTTTATGCAACATTTATATGTTCAATTTAGTTAAATTTACTACCATTGTAAGTCAAAAAGCTATAGATGGTGGTAAAAAAAAATAGTATACGAGCAAATTTAGTATGAAAGTTTTTTTTCATAGTGACTACCACTGAACTGAGTTTATTAAAAGAAGTTGATATTTTCCACTTTTGCTATATTAATTTTATTTGTTCATGACTAGTTACAACCTTCCAGGCCATTCTCAAAAGATTTTGTGGTTCTGCAGTAGAATATTACACCTTCGGCATTGAAATTTCAATGTCTTTAAATTTGTGTTTTCTATTTGTTTTGGTTCACAAATCCTGTCAAACCAACAAGACAGCATTTGTGAACCAAAACAAACAGAAAACACAGATTTAAAGATGCTGACATTTCAATAAGTAAGGAGTAGTTTTCTCTGCAGAACCACAAAATCATGAGTAATGAATTACACAATTGACATTTTTGACAGTTCTCTTCTCTTCTTCTGTCCCATCATGAAAGTCATACTGCATTGTCAAGGCACACTGCATACTCAGTAATGCACCACAAGGAACATCGATTTAAAGATTTTACACGGGTACCGCAACACATGGAGGAACTGCGATTGCTCTCCCACCTTGAAGAAATGCTGTTCCATCTGTATGAGCATTACACACTATACAGATGACAAAAACCCACAGACAGCTTTCTATTATTAACTACTAAACTATGGTACATTTTTAACTGTCACAATCATAATTCATTTGCTAGGTAGATGTACAGCTGCAGATCACGCTGCTGGAGAGGAGTAAGAAGTTTGCTAGTAGAAAGTTCTTTAATTCATTCTGAACTCCCCTAGATTATCTACGTGATTATATATGTACCCTTGTATCGGAATCCTTTCTTTACTAAGAATTACCTGTTGAGGTCTTTGTAGAGGCTGTTTTTTTGTCCTGGTGTCATACAGATGCTTTTTAGTGGTTTTTTGAAATTAGAAATATTGGTAATGACAAAGCACATTGAATCTGTGTATTGTGAAGTAGTTGTCACAGTAGTCAGTTTTCTGAAGAGGTCCCTGCAGAATGTTCTTGAAGCAACACCGGATATAATTCTTAAAACAGGTACAAAATTGTGAAGACTTTCATGGCCATTTGTTGTATTACCTGTTGGCTTTTGTCTATTGTAACCTGCTTCTGTACTCTGAAAATGCTATTCTTGTAATTTGAATGTCCCCAGAAAATTATTCCATGACTGATTAGTGAATGGAATTCTTCAGAATAAACTAGTTTCTTCTTTTTGAATCATGCTAATTGGAACACACAGCTGAGCCAAGGTGCTTCATAAATTCTAGGCAGTTGAATTTCCAATTGAGGCGGTGATGTATCTCTAGCCCTAAAAACACTTTCTACTTATTTTGTTTCATTGTTTGAGAAACCTATTTTTATAGCTTGTGAAATCTGTGAGAAGACTAAATGCATGTGCTGAGTCCTGTCAAAATTCCTTTTGCCTTGAACTATCTTTTGATGTTCCAAATATTTCATTGGCTGCCTTTTCAATAAGGGACTGGTGCTATTTAAAATCCTATATACCCCTGCACTGGGGATAACAATAGGCCTGAGGTATTCATGCCTTTCGTAAGAGGCGACTAAAAGGAGTTTCACACATTTTGGCCTTTATGTGATGGTTCACTGTAGGGTTCGACCTCCATTCTTCAAAATTTTCCCGAAGAGCGAGCCAGTTGGCAAGGGTGTATTTCATGGTGCATCATGTCCGTCGTGCATTGAGATCATTAGCCCACTTTCTCATTGTCGCGTTTGAGTCCTGCTCATTCTACATCTCTTGGGTGAGGACACCTTCCTGGGTGCATTTTCCACCCCGCACTATACAGTGTCGCTTTCTGTGTCGATGATGACTGTGGACTTCTTTGGACCTGATATCCAGCACGTTAGCCAGTCTTTTGTGGTGGGGCCGCCATGTACCCTGTTGGCTGTAGTCCCATGACCATACAGGAATTGGTCTGCTGATGCCTGCACCGTTAACCCCCCATCTATGCCAAGGTGTAGATGCCCATCCTGCTGGGGCATCAGGATTCCCGGCAATGGCCATCCTGCCAGGCGGCCTTTGCTATGGCTGGGTGGCACCCTAGGGGAGGGCCCCTGGTCGGAATGGGTGGCATCAGGGCAAATGACATGCGATGAAGCGTAGTCCATCATCTCTTGCTGGTGGTGAAACACCAGCAGTCTGAGCGTTCACGAGCTCAATTCAATGCACAGAAGAACGACCCCAAATCATTCCCCTCCCTGGCCACACCATGGGAGGAGCGTCAGGCTAAGGATGGCAGCGGATTGTATTTGCCCCGGTACGTTGTATGTTCGAGAGCTTATGGTGAATCTTTCATGACAATCAAGCCTCTGTTTTTTGTTGAGCATTTAGAGGACAAGTTTGGGGAGGTGGAAGGATTGTCCAAAATGAGATCTGGGTCAGTCTTGATCAAAACAGCATCCTCTGCTCAGTCACGGACGTTATTCGCTTGTGACAAGCTGGGGGACGTTTCTGTAACCATCATGCCCCATAAGACCTTAAATATGGTCCAGGGTATCATATTTCACAGGGACCTTCTTATGCAGTCTGATGAGCTGCACACCAATTTAGAGCAGCGTTGTGTACATTTTGTCCCGCATGTCCACTGGGGTCTTGAGGGGTAATCAGGTTGCCACCAGTGCCTTCATCTTGGCCTTTGAGGGTGGAACATTACCTGAGAAGGTCAAGGTGATGGTCTACTGCTGTGATGTAAAGCCCTATATTTCTCCCCCGATACAGCGCTTCAAGTGCTGGAAGTTCGGCCATATGTCTTTTTGCTGTACTTCCAGCATCACATGTCTAGATTGCAGATGCCCATCGCATCCCAATACTCCATGTGCCCCGCCTCCTATTTGTGTCAACTGCAGGGAGCATCATTCGCCTTGCTTGCCAGACTGCAAGGTTCTCCAGAAAGAAAGGAAAATCATGGAGTACAAGACCCTGGACGGACTGACCTACACTGAGGCTAAAGAAAATTTGAACGCCTGCACCCTGTACGTATGACATTGTCTTATGCCGCCGCTATAACAGTTCTGGCAACATTAGCTCCACCAACCCCAGTCACCTCTTAGAGCCGGAAGACTACACCTACTCCCTTGATGGCGGGGGGCACTTCCCTCCCTGTTCCTTCTGCGCCACCTGCTTTGGGAGCCCCCCCCCCCTCTCCTCCCAAACATCGGGGGCATCCGTCCCCTCTCCTAAGCCGGAGAAGCATAAGTCTTCTTCGGCTTTTCTTGCTAGGAAGGGATCCCTTGGGTCACTTCCTTCCCAGGTTTCTGGTAGTGAGCAAGATGACACCCACCAGTGGCTGAAGAGCTCAAAAGCAGCTGGTCGTAGGGCTTCCTCCCAGCCAGGGAAACCCAAGGAGCAGTGAGAGGAATCCAAAACGAAGACCTCTAAGACCAAGGAAATTGCAGTGACACCCACACCACTGCTACCTACAAGCTCTGCGTCTGAGTTTGGGGTGGAGATTCTGGCATCCGCTGAGGATCTAGATCTCGCCAGAATATAGCTTGTTTAGTGAACTATCCTTTTTGGAAACTGAATTGTTTCCTACTTAGTGTGTTTTCATGCTATAATTGTGTATAAAATCTGTGGAACATTATTTCCTCAAGAATGTTTGAAAACACTGCAATAATGAGATGAGTCAATAATTCTTTATGAATATTTTGTCTTCTTCTACTTCTTCTAAATGGCTTGACAACAACTTGTTTACATCCCTCTGGAAAGCACTGATGTGAAAATATTTTTGGGATGACTTACATAGGAAGCAAAACAAGCTTATTCTGTCACAAAGACACACAATTACTCACTAAGTTAACATTTGTTGATAGCACTGTTGGTACAAGAAACTAGTTACAGATATGCGCAATATGATCATGGTATCACACAACGTCTATCACAGGAATACCAACTGGAAACATTGGTATGACTACTGCACTCGCTGACGTACGCCGTCTCACAAGTGACCACTAATGCACTGCTCAGACAACCACTAAAATTACAATACCATTACTGTACATGTAATGAAGCATCATGTTTCATATTCTTTCTGTGTTAGTATACATTATATGCAGGTTCAGTGAAACTGAAGCAGTGGGGACACATCTGAAACCTCTGGCCCATAATCCTAGACCCACTAAAATTGGGCATACAGTGGTACAAAAAGTACTGCTGATATAAATTAGACACTCAGTTGCAGCCTCTATTGTGAGTGGTTCTGGATTATATTTAAAGTGAAGTGGCACGTCCGTGTACTGTCACTGTTGCACTATGGCCAATGCTGTAAGCTTGACTGACTGTGCTGACAGTCCCACTATTCGGACTGTGCTCCAAGTTCACCTCCCACAGCGAGGGAGTTGCAGAGCATGGAGGTAAATTGGGCTGGCAAGTGCACTGGCACCCAGAGTGACATTGATGGTCTTGGATTGGTCGTGGTGGTGGTGGTGGTGGTGGTGGTGGTGGTGGTGCGGAGTATGGAGGCTGTAGACAAGGCCTGATCCCCATCAGTCTGGAGCAATTCATGAGTGGCATTGGCCAAATCTGTATGATCAAAGGAAGGTGGGGTGCCATGCCAATGACAAGGTTGAGGACGGGTGTCTGCAATATGGAACTGTCAAATACCTGCACAGTGGTAGCCCCTGCTGACCATGTAGGGATTCCACTATTGGTGACTGAGATGTAAACTCCCCACGTATGCCAAGAAGTAAGTGCCTGGCTGGGGCACATGGAGTCTGGGCAATTGATTAATGGCCAGGTAGTTGTTGCTGAGGCTGGGTGGCACCAGTGGGGAGCTCTCGTTCAGAGTAAGTGGTGCAATGGTGGATGACTTGCATATGAAGCAGATAAGCTCTCTTCCACTGGTGGCTGCATGGCCCCAGTGGTCTCTTCTGTAGGAGGATTCTTACAATGCAGAAAGATATGACCCCAAAATGTTTCCTTCCCTGGCTGTGCCATGGGAGGAAAGTTGGACTGAGAGGGGGGGATGTGTGTATAAACCCCTCCCCCCCCCCCCCCCCAACCCCACATGCTTAGTTTGCGCTAGGACTGATGAGGATTCGTTTCTGGCCACAAAGTCACTATTCTTTGTTGAACACTTTGAAGATTTGAGGAAGTAGCAGCAATCTTTGAAAATGAAGTGCGGTTCAGTTGTAATTAAAATGGCATGTCCTGCACAAGCATGAGCACTGCTGCCTGTGACAAGCAGTAACATTCCTATAACTATCACCCTCCTCCTCCTAACACCCCCCCCCCCCCCCCTTCCTCCTCCATAAGTCTCGGTATGGTATGGTACAGGGTATCATCTTCCACCATGCAATTTTTTTAAAGACCGATGATTAGTTATACTCCAGTCTGGAGTGATGGCGTGTGCGTTTTGTCCATCATATTCAACCAGGACCAAAGGACAGTAGGGTTGCTACTGGGACATTCATCGTGACCTGAGAGGGTAACTTGTTGCCTGAAAAGGTCAAGGTGATTGTGATCGATGTGACGTGAAATGGTATGCACTCCTTCCGTGTGATACTTCAGATGTATGAGATTCAGACACTGCCTTAACGTTGTAACGCTAGCCCTCTCTGTTGGAATTGTAAATTTTGACATCTGTTGAACAGCATGCCACCTCCGCCCCCCCCTTCCCCCACTACCCACCACACACAGTCTGTATCAACTGTGAAATGTGCCATTCCCTCCTGTTCACCAGACTATACAGTCTCCCCACAAGAAAAGAAAATCTAAGAATACGAGCCTCTGGCGTATCAAGAGGCCAAGAAGAAATATGATGGTTTGCATCCCTGCACATATGACGGTGATGTATGTTACAGCTATGACATTCTCCTCTCTAGCAATAAGACCCTCACTGTTTGTGCCTTCGATGTCTGGCCCTCAGGGCCACTCAACTAAACCAGCTCCCTTGATGGTTGCGGGCCCCCTCCGACTGCTTCCTCCACACCCACTTTGAGAGGGCTCTACACCTGCTAGGTTTGTAAATCCCCAGATCCCATCTGGAGATGCAGTGCCCTCCTCCAGCATCTCTCACCAGGAAGGGGTCTCTCAAGACTCTCCTCTCCCAGATTTTTGCTGATGTGCAACCTGATACCAGCCAGTGGCTGGTCGTAGGACTTCTCAATCCTCCTGTGTCCCTGAAACTAAGGCAGAAAAGCCCTTGCAGACATAGAAATCATCTGTGGAGAAGACAGACAAATAGTAGTCCTCAAAGGAGGAGACTCCAGTGGCCCCCCATTCCACCAGACCCATACGTTCTGTGTCTTTATCCGAGGCAGAGTTTCTGGTGGCTCCTGTGCCACCAGATTCCCCCCCACTACCAGAACCCCCTGCGGGTTCGGGGGTTAGAATTGGCCCGCGGTATTCCTTCCTGTCGTAAGAGGCGACTAAAAGGAGTCTCAAACTTTTCGGCCTTAATGTGATGGTCCCCTAAGGGGTTTGACCACTAGACTTCAAAATTTTCTGTTAGTGCGTACCATTTGGGGAAGGACGCCTTACGTGGTGCATTCTATATCCATCTTGCCCTAAGATCTGGCACAACCGATATTGTCATGGAGTTGGCCTTACACCGAGCATCCAGCCACATCAGCTGCAGTGTTTTCCGGGTGGCATACATGCCCTCCATTATGCACTTCCATCTTCGCACTCATGACACATGGATATTTGACACCCGACATCCAGCACGGTAGCCAGTCCGTTGTGGTGGGGTCATCATGTACCCTCTTGGTGGTAGCCCCCTGACTACACAGGGATCGCACTGCTGATGCCTGAGCTGCTACCTCCCCATGTATGCTGAGGAGTAGATGCCTATCCCTCTGGGGCATCGGGACTCCTGGCAAAGGCCATCCTGCCAGGTGGTCTTTGCTGCAGCTGGGTGGCGCCCGTGGGGAGAGCCCCTGGTCGGAGTGGGTGGCATCAGGGCGGATGACCCGCAATGAAGCATGGTACATCATCTCTCGCTGGTGGGCCTCCACCAGCAGTCTCTAAGCGATCGAGGTCTAACCTCAACGGCAAACAATACAATCAAAGATCATTTCCCTCCCTAGCCACTCCATGGGAGGAACGCATGGCTAAAGACACCAGTGGAGATTATTCACCCCAGTACCTTGTCTGTACGCAGGTTGATGGTGAATCTTTTATGCCAACCAAGCCTCAGTTTTTTGTTGAGCATTTAGAAGACAAGTTCGGGGAGGTGGAGGGCTTGTCCAAAATGCGCTCTGGGTCAGTTCTCATCAAAACAGCTTCCTCTACCCAGTCACGGAGGTTGCTCACTTGTGACAAGTTGGGGGCTGTGTCAGTTAGCATCACGCCCCATAAGAGTCTCAGCATGGTCCAGGGTATTATATTCCACAGGGATCTTCTTCTGCAGTCCGACGATGAACTACGCGTCAACCTAGAACGCCGAGGTGTTCACTTCGTCCGGCGCGTCCGTCGGGGTCCGAGGGATAATCAGGTAGCCACCGGTGCCTTCATCTTGGCCTTTGAGGGTGATGTCTTACCCGAAAAGGTGAAGGTGATGGTTTACCGTTGTGATGTGAAACCATATATCCCTCCTCCGATGCGGTGTTTTAAATGCTGGAAGTTCGGGCACATGTCATCTCGCTGTACTTCCAGCATCAAGTGTCGGGATTGTGGACATCCTTCGCATCCCAATACTCCATGTGCCCCGCCTCCTATCTGTGTTAACTGCGGAGAACACCATTCCCCCTGCTCGCCGGACTGTAGGATATTCCAGAAAGAAAGGAGGATAATGGAATATAAGGCCCTGGACCGCCTGACCTACCCCGAGGCTAGGCGGAAATATGAGTGGCTCCATCCTGTGGCAATGACGTCGACCTACGCCGCTGCTGCAACGACGGTTCTCCCATCGTCACGAATCGGCTCTAAGATCGGTCAGAATCCACCAGCCCCCTTGCTTGTGGGGGGCACTTCACAACCTGTTGCTCCTGCTCCATCTACTTCAGGAGCAACACCCTCCCAACAATTGGGGACATCAGTTCTCCCTTCCCAGCCGGAGAAGCGTAAGACTTCTTCGGCTACTCTCGCAAGGAAGGGGTCCCTTGGGGACCTCCCTTCGCAAGTCCCGACCAGCGGCACAGCAGACACCCGCAAGTGGCTGAAACAACCACCAGTCCCTGGTCGTAGAGCCCCACGGTCGTCGTCCGTCCCTGAGACTGACCCTGTGAAGCCCTCCAAGCCTGAACCACCGAAGGCACAACGAGAGAAACAGAAATAGAAGCAGAAGAAAGTCCCCAAGAATACAGACATTGTGGTGGCACCCGTCCCACCGCTTCCTACAAGCTCTGCGTCTGAGGATGAGGTGGCGATTCTGGCATCCGCTGAGGACCTCGATTTCGCCAGTCCCTCAGACGCCATGGAAAGCACTAGCACAGGTGCTCAGTTGGAGGCAGCAGGTAACCCAGTGGCGTAATCTGCCCTCAAAGTCCCGTCACACCTTTCTCAGACATGGCCAATACCATCCTCCAGTGGAACTGTGGCGGTTTCTTCCACCATCTAGCTGAGCTCCGACAACTTATCAGCCTTCACCCTTTCTTCTGCATTGCTATTCAGGAAACTTGGTTTCCAGCAATGCGAACCCCCGCCCTCCGTGGCTATCGGGGTTATTATAAGAACCGGGCAGCTTATGAAAGGGTGTCTGGTGGCGTCTGCATATATATCCTTAACTCTCTTCACAGCGAGTCTGTACCTCTACAAACAGCTTTAGAGGCTGTCGCTGTTCGGGTGTGGACGCCACAGGCTGTTACCGTCTGCAGTCTTTACCTTCCACCGGATGGTGCTGTCGCGCAGCATGTCCTGGCGGCTCTGATAGCCCAATTGCCGCCACCTTTCTTTTATTGGGCGACTTCAACGCCCATCACCCTCTGTGGGGTGGGTCAGTGGCGACAGGTCGAGGCGCCGCCATTGAGCATTTATTAGCACAGCTTGATCTTTCGCTTTTAAATGATGGTTCCTCCACACACTTCAGCGTGGCGCATGGCACGTACTCCGCCATCGACCTCTCGATCTGCAGCCCTAGCCTCTTACCATCTGTCCAATGGAGAGTGCATGACGACCTGTGTGGTAGTGACCACTTTCCGATCTTTCTGTCCCTGCCACAGCGTCAGTCTTCTCTGCGCCCTTGCAGGTGGGCTATGAATAAGGCTGACTGGGACTTGTTTTCCTCCACTGCCGCTATTGAGCCTCTCTCTAGTGATGACATTGATGCAGTGGTTCAATCGGTCACCACCGGCATCGTTACTGCCGCCGAATCTGCCATTCCCCATTCTTCTGGGTCCCCTCGGCGGCGGACTGTGCCTTGGTGGTTGCCTGAGATCGCTGCAGCGATTAAAGATCGCCGGCGGGTGCTACAGTGTCACAAGCGACATCCCTGCATTGAACACTTCATCACCTTCAAACGGCTGCATGCGCGGGCCCGCCGCCTTATCCGCCAAAGCAAGCAGGAGTGCTGGGAGCGGTATGTGCCCACCATTGGCCTCCATGTCTCTCCATCGCAGGTCTGGGCCAAGATCCGATGCCTCTATGGCTGTCGGACCCCTGTCAGCGTCCCTGCGCTCTCACTGAATGGAGCAGTTTGTACAGACTCCGACGAAATTGCCAACAGCTTGGCAGAGCATTTTGCTCTTAGTTCCGCTTCTTCCAATTACCCACTGGCCTTTCGCTCCATTAAAGAGCGGATGGAACGTCGGAGCCTTTCGTTTCGCACCCACCACCCAGAATCTTACAATGTTCCATTCAGTGAGTGCGAATTTCGCAGTGCCCTAGCCGCTTGCTCTGATACCACTCCTGGGCCAGATGGCATCCACTGTCAGATGCTAAAACACCTTTCAGTGGACTGCCAGCGACGCCTCCTCGACCTTTACAACCGTCTTTGGGTCGAGGGGGAGTTTCCGTCGCAATGGCGAGAAAGTATTGTTATCCTCATTTTGAAACCTGGAAAGAACCCTCTGGAGGTGGACAGCTACCGTTCCATTAACCTCACCAACGTTCTTTGCAAGTTGCTTGAACGGATGGTGAGCCGGCGCTTGAATTGGATACTGGACTCTCGGGGCCTTCTGGCTCCGTCTGAGGGTGGGTTCTGTAAAGGCCGCTCTGCCACAGACAATCTGGTGAGCCTGCAGTCTGACATCCGTACTGCCTTTGCCCGCCGTCAGCACCTGGTCGCTGTCTTTTTCGAAATGAGGAAGGCGTACGATATGACATGGCGTCATCACATCCTTTCTACACTTCATGGATGGGGTCTTTGGGGCCCTCTGCCGATTTTTATCCGCAATTTTCTGTCGTATCGTACCTTCCGCATGCAAGTCGCGGCCTCATATAGTTTCTCCCACGTCCAGGAGAACGGTGTGCCACAGGGTTCTGTTTTAAGTGTCTGCCTGTTTTTAATAGCCATTAACGGGCTCGCTGCGGCTGTGGGAAATTCTGTCTCTGCTTCCCTGTATACTGACGACTTCTGCCTTTACTACAGCTCTATTGGCATTGCAGCTGCTGAACGTCAGCTACAGGGCGCAATCCGCAAGGTGCAGTCTTGGGCTGTAGCGCATGGTTTTCAGTTTTCGCCTGCCAAGACCCGCGTTATGCATTTCTGCCGGCGCCGAATGGTCCATCCTGAGCCGCGGCTTTCTCTTGACAACGAACTTCTTGCTGTGGTGGAGACCCACAGGTTTTTGGGTGTAGTTTTTGATGCCCGGTTGACTTGGCTGCCTCATATTCGGCAGCTTAAACAGGCGTGTTGGCGGCGTCTAAATGCTCTGCAATGCTTGAGCCACACCCACTTGGGCGCCGACGGATCTACCCTGTTATGGCTCTACCAGGCGTTAATCCAGTCTCGTCTGGATTATGGGAGCCTGGCTTATGGCTCAGCATCCCCATCTGCGTTGTGGGTGCTGGACCCAATCTTCCACAGCGGGATACACCTTGCCACTGGTGCCTTCCAGACCAGCCCTGTGGACAGCGTACTTGTGGAGGCTGGTGTCCCTCCACTGCGATTGAGGCGCCAACATTTACTGGCCGCTTACACTGCACATGTTTTTAGCTTGCCTGGGCATCCAAACTGTCGTCTCCTGTTCCCGCAATCAGTCGTCCATCTGCCAGAATGTCGGCCCCAGTCAGGTTGTACGATCGCGGTCCGCCCCAAAGAGCTTCTCTCCGGGCTTAGGGTTTTCACTGTTCCATCTCCTTTCCGGGCCACTTTGCGTACGCCCCCATGGTGTGTTCCTCGCCCTTGCCTTCGGCTCGACTTAGCACAGGGCCCGAAGGACTCAGTCCCTCCAGAGGCCTTCCGCCGCTGCTTTTATTCCATCCTGGCCACGTATCAGGGCTCTGGCGTTGTATACACTGACGGTTCGATGGTTGCTGGTCGTGTCGGTTATGCGCTAACTCTAGGGGACCATTCCGAACAACGTTCCTTGCCGGATGGCTCCAGCGTTTACACTGCTGAGCTGGTCACCATCTTTTGTACCCTAGAGTATATCCGCTCCTGCTCAGGTGAGTCCTTCATTATCTGTAGCGATTCCCTGAGCGGTTTACGAGCTCTCGACCAGTGTTTCCCTCAGTCTCGTCTGGTGATGGCTATCCATGAGTCCCTGCATACTCTTGCCCGTTGCGGCCGCTCTGTTGTCTTTGTGTGGACCCCCGGTCGTGTCGGTATCCCGGGCACTGAATGTGTGGACCGCCTGGCCAAACAGGCCACCAGTGGACCCACTCTAGACATTGGCCTTCCGGTGACTGATTTGAGGGCAGTCTTGCACCGCAAAGTTATCTCACTTTGGGACACTGAATGGCGCGGTCTGATTGCCCCTAATAAACTCCGTGCCGTCAAGGAGACGATGACTGTGTGGCACTCCTCCTTGCGAGTCTCTCGCAAGGAGTCTGTCGTCCTCTGTCGACTGCGCATTGGGCACACCCGGATGACCCACGGCCACTTATTGCGCTGTGAGGACCCCCCTCTCTGTCGCTGTGGCTCGGCATTGACAGTGGTCCACATTTTGTTGGACTGTCCACTTTTATCTACACTCCTGGAAATGGAAAAAAGAACACATTGACACCGGTGTGTCAGACCCACCATACTTGCTCCGGACACTGCGAGAGGGCTGTACAAGCAATGATCACACGCACGGCACAGCGGACACACCAGGAACCGCGGTGTTGGCCGTCGAATGGCGCTAGCTGCGCAGCATTTGTGCACCGCCGCCGTCAGTGTCAGCCAGTTTGCCGTGGCATACGGAGCTCCATCGCAGTCTTTAGCACTGGTAGCATGCCGCGATAGCGTGGACGTGAACCGTATGTGCAGTTGACGGACTTTGAGCGAGGGCATATAGTGGGCATGCGGGAGGCCGGGTTGCTCAACACGTGGGGCGTGAGGTCTCCACAGTACATCGATGTTGTCGCCAGTGGTTGGCGGAAGGTGCACGTGCCCGTCGACCTGGGACCGGACCGCAGCGACGCACGGATGCACGCCAAGACCGTAGGATCCTACGCAGTGCTGTAGGGGACCGCACCGCCACTTCCCAGCAAATTAGGGACACTGTTGCTCCTGGGGTATCGGCGAGGACCATTCGCAACCGTCTCCATGAAGCTGGGCTACGGTCCCGCACACCGTTAGGCCGTCTTCCGCTCACGCCCCAACATCGTGCAGCCCGCCTCCAGTGGTGTCACGACAGGCGTGAATGGAGGGACGAATGGAGACGTGTCGTCTTCAGCGATGAGAGTCGCTTCTGCCTTGGTGCCAATGATGGTCGTATGCGTGTTTGGCGCCTTGCAGGTGAGCGCCACAATCAGGACTGCATACGACCGAGGCACACAGGGCCAACACCCGGCATCATGGTGTGGGGAGCGATCTCCGACACTGGCCGTACACCACTGGTGATCGTCGAGGGGACACTGAATAGTGCACGGTACATCCAAACCGTCATCGTACCCATCGTTCTACCATTCCTAGACCGGCAAGGGAACTTGCTGTTCCAACAGGACAATGCACGTCCGCATGTATCCTGTGCCACCCAACGTGCTCTAGAAGGTGTAAGTCAACTACCCTGGCCGGCAAGATCTCCGGATCTGTCCCCCATTGAGCATGTTTGGGACTGGATGAAGCGTCGTCTCACGCGGTCTGCACGTCCAGCACGAACGCTGGTCCAACTGAGGCGCCAGGTGGAAATGGCATGGCAAGCCATTCCACAGGACTACATCCAGCATCTCTACGATCGTCTCCATGGGAGAATAGCAGCCTGCATTGCTGCGAAAGGTGGATATACACTGTACTAGTGCCGACATTGTGCATGCTCTGTTGCCTGTGTCTATGTGCCTGTGGTTCTGTCAGTGTGATCATGTGATGTATCTGACCCCAGGAATGTGTCAATAAAGTTTCCCCTTCCTGGGACAATGAATTCACGGTGTTCTTATTTCAATTTCCAGGAGTGTATCTGTGCTCAGGCAGACGTTTGCACTGCCTGACACGCTCTCTGCCCTTTTAATAGGTGACTCTGCCATGGTGGACTTAGTTTTGCGTTTTACTCGGGCAGGGGGTTTTTATCGTTTAATCTGAGTGTTTCTGTTTTTTAGTGTTGATTCTGGCTTTTGGCCTCCGATTTTAAACTGAGTTTTTAATGTGTTCTTGGTGGTTGGCTTTTCATCTTTTTTTTCTCTATGGTCGGCCAACCACCGTCACACTCTGTGTGCTTTTAATTTGTTTTGTCTGTTCTTTGTCTGAGTTTTTCTTGTCCTGTCTCGTCTGTTGTCTCTATTTTCCGTATTTTACTCGGTGTGGGTGTTTTTAAGTTTTGGAACAAGGGACCGATGACCGTTGCAGTCTGGTCCCTTTAATCCCACAAACCAACCAACCCACTACCAGATTCAGAACCAATGTATATTGATAGTGTATCCTTGCAACTGATGGCAGCAGATGATCTGGGGAGTGACTTGCTTCCAAGGTCTCTTCGCACCCCAGCAGAAAACCAGTAGCGTGATTCTCCAGTGGAAGTGTGGCAGTTTTTTCCACCACCTAGCAGAGTTTTTACCTCCCTTATGCATTTCCTTTTCTTTCAGTGCTGTCCTCCGGGAAACGTGTTTCTAAGCAATGTCTCCCCCCCCCCCCCCCCCACCCCACCCACCCACCCACCTCCCTGCCCTCGTGGCTATCAGAGCTGTTTTAAGAATTGTGCTATGAAAGAGCATTGGGAAGAGTTTGCACATGCTTTCTTAACTCTGTCTACAGCAAACATGTCTCTCGATAAGTCTTTGAAGGCTGTGGCTCGTATGAGGACATTTCTGGATTTTACTGTTTGTTGTTTGTAATGTGTATCTCCCTCCTGAAGGTGAAATGCCATCACCCTTAGCGCTCCACCACATGGAGGAATTGATTCGGCTTTTTAGAGCACAGCCACAGCCTTTCTATCAACAGCCCACTTGGTGATCACCTATTCCTCAGGATTTTCCAGTTGGATGATAGGACATAGGTCTTGTCTTCTGTGTTCCTCCTCTCTGAGGACTCTTCCCAGTGTGATGCATATAGGATGGAGGGACTGTTGACTTTGTAGTTTGGCCTCTTTTACCTCATTAATCCAGCCCAGTAACATTCTCCAATTGTCAAAAAGCTCTTCCATTGTATTGCCACAGGGTATAGTGTGATTCATCAGTCCAGGTCACTCATTTCCAATAACCTACTGTCCAGTGGCATTGCTCTCGACACAACCTCAAGTGTTGTTTAGCATTGAGTATAGAAATATGCGGTTTATGAGGAGCTGCTCAACCAGTGTATCCCCATTCTTTTTAACTCCCTTTTCACAGTCATTGTGTTAACTTGGCTGCTGGTAGTACTTTCAAATTCATGACGACTCCTTCCACTGATTTCATGCGTGTTTGTGTGCTTTTTTTCTTACCTTTCTTGTGCTGCAGTTTTGCTGTCAGACTACATTTTTTCTCAAACTTATTCTCTAGGACAGATTTGCTGCTGACAACTCATCTCAGTTGTAAGATGAAAATTGTGGTTTTCCCACTTTGTTCCCTTCATTGTACACCATAAATTTCAGTTAACTTATGTTCAGTTCCCCCATCTTGGTTTGACCTCCAGCTTTCCAAATTTTTTTTTACAGACTGTACAGGCTCTACGAGGAAATTCGTTGGGTGTCTGTACGGCGGGTATGCCCGACCACTCGAGGATCGCACTGTCGATGCTAAACTGTAATCTCCCAGCACTTGCCTGTCATTTTGGGGATCTGGGCACTGCCCTTCAAGCCAGGTGGCCTTTGTCCTAAGCGGGTGGCGCCCAAGGTGAGAGCTCTCATTCGGAGTAGATGGCATTGTGGTGGATATTTGCGGTCATGAAATGACTTAAGTTATCAGTTAGTGGCTGCAAGCCCCCAGCAATCTCTTCAAACAGATCATAATTCAGTGCAGGTTGATAAGGCCAAGAAACTTTTCCTACTTGGCCACACTGTTGGAGGAAAACAAAACTGAGTGACTTGCAGACTCTCTCCTTGGTTCCTGTTTTGCACTCCAACAGGAGGGGTGTCCTTTTCTCTGTACTAAGCCAATGTTATTTGTGGGAATATTGAAAATGTGTTTGGTGAACTCTTTTTCCTCAGTAAATTATGAAGTGCACCCTTCTTAATTAGATGGCAAATCCTACCCAGTCTCGAGCATTACTCTCTAGTAAACAACTTGATGGTGTACCTGTTTTACTGTAACACAACATAAGAGCCTAAACATGCAGCAAGGTTTATTTATTCACTGGGGCTGAATACTGCATACAGATGGAAAAACTATGTAAACACTTGAAGAATTTAGGGATCCACTTTCTATATCAAGTACCTGTACATCATGGTCCACTAGGTGACAAGGTTGGCACAAGTGTGTTCATGCTCCCTTTTGGGAGTGCCTTGCTTCCAGAGGTGATCATACGCGTGGTTGTGCTGTGGTGTGAAGCCTTAAGTCCTGCCCCGAAGCATTAGGCCATCCCCACCCGCACACCTTGCTAGGTAGCCAAGCAGTGGTAAGATATCGGATTGTGGTTCGAGAGTAAATTGCTTCAAATCCTGGTTTGGCTGTACAGACAGAGATATTCCATGATTTCCCGAAATCACTAAGGCAGATGTTGGGATGGTTCCTTTCAAGGAGCACAGCCAATTTCCTTCCCAATATAAGCTTGTGCTTCATCTCTAATGACCTCATCAGCAGTATGTTAAAACCTAATCTTCCTTCCATCTCTCTTACCCAACACAACACAACACTGCCTGCTTCTCTGCCCCTCAAAGTTAGGCACAGTACTTATTCAGTTATCTGAATAATGTTCTGAGAAGGGCTGTGATAACCTCACTGTAGAGAGCCCTCTTCTATTAGTCATTTCACACAGTTACGTCATAGGCATCTCTCACCAGTTGTTCTCTTTTTGACAACCTGCTTTGTTTTGTCGATTTGATTGATGTCGATTAATTGGGAGCCATTGTCAAATTTTTCTAAATCGAGGATTGTATTGCACACCAAATTATATAAAATCCCAGATATTGTTCTAACAATTTAGTTTTTATGAGAAAAAGCAATATTGAAAGAAAATCATTTGTCTGTTAGCACCTTATAAATTATCTTATTTCTGTTTCAGGTTTTTAATTGACCAGAATGTCTGCTGCCACCAGAAATAGAAATGTAAGTGTACATTATACTGCATGGCTTTAAATGTACTTTATTGTGTACATGGTATGTGCCATTTTTTTACTTAAAGTAGAAATTATAAATATCTGTGGCAAATTGGTTATTGTTGACCTCATTGGATTGTGAAAACACTATTCACAGACAGCAATTTTTACTGCTGCAGTACCAAAGGGAAATAGAATAGGAATTAATAGTGGAACATTAAAATGTGGGACAGATCAAACCAACACACAATGTGTGGAATGTGAAGTAAATGAGGACAGATTTAAAACAGAGGTGTCATTATAGTTACGATTAATCATAATATTTACTATAACAATGTAAATAATTATTTACAATATGAAGTAATTGGAAAGATAAAAAAAAAATCTACTCACTAAGCCGCGGCAGGAGAACATATACACAAAAAGATTTAACTTGTGCAAGCTTTCGGAACCAGTAGCTCCTCCTTCCAGCAGAAGAGTTTAAGGGTAAGAACGAGGGGTGGGTGAAAAGGACTGGAGAGGTTTAGGAAAACAGGTACTGTTCGGAAAAGTCACCCAGAACCCTGAATAAGGGAGACTTACCAGATGGGAAGCGAAGGAAAGACTGATTGTTGGGGTCTGCACCAGATGAGATTTGAAAACCTGGGAGCTTGAAGACGGAAGACAGTGTAATATGCAAGACTGAGTTTACTACTAAAACACTGTGCACCAGTTAAAATAACATGATAAGCTAAGTGCATTGTATGTAACAGAAGTGGGAGGGGATGGCAAAAAATAGACAGGTCAAAAAATGAAAGATTAGAAAACTAAAATGCGGTGAAGAAAGGAGTAGTTACTGTGAAAAAATGCTGAGACAGAAGGAATTGACATAAATTAAGGGCAGGTGGGTGGCGAGAACCAAGGACATGTTGCAGTGCTAGTTCCCACCTGTGTAGTTCCGAGAAACTGATGTGTGGGGGAAGAATTCAGGTGGTACGTGTGGTGAAACGGGCACCAAGGTCACGACTGTCATGTTGTAAAGCATGCTCTGCACCAGGCTATTGTGCTTTGCCAGTATACACTCTGCCTATGCCCATTTATCCCGACTGATAACTGCCGGTGTAAAAGGCCGAACAGTGTTTACATAACAGCTGGTATGACATCTCGTTTTACGGGTGGCTCTCCCTTTGATAGTATTTGTTTTACCAGTTACAGTGCTGGTATAGGTGGTGGTAGGAGGGTGCATAGGGCAAGTCATGTAGTGGAGTAGGTCACAGGTGTAGGAGCCATAGGGTAGGGAGGAGGGATACAGAAGGAGCATCGGGTCTGACAAGGATACTGTGGAGATTGGGAGGGTAATGAAAAGATACTCTAGGTGTGGTGGGCATATCTCAGGCAGAATAGATCTCATTTGAGGGCATGATTTTAGGAAGTAAAAGTCTTGTCAAAGTAGTTGATTAATACATTCAAGACCAGGATAACACCAAGTGACAATGTGCTCCAAAGTTGTTTTTTGGAGGGATCAGCAGTACCAGGATTGGATGTGATGGCCCAGGAAATCAGTTTTTGAACTAGACAGGTGGGGTAATTACGTTCAACTCTTCTGCCAGAGGAAGAAGCCAATGGCTCCAAAAGATTGCACGAGCTAAACCTTCTTGTATGTGTGTGTTCTCCTGGCACTGCTTCATGGGTAGATTTTTAAAAATATATACTATGAATGTTGTTTGTATACAGTATTTTTATTACTTGCCGGGGTAGGGAGATCACTTATGTCGATTGATATAGAAATTGCATTATTACTAGGGAACGAGGGACTCTTAGATACATAAAACCCACCTTCTTTTTATCAATTTCTTGAAGAATAATGTTCACTCAAGGTTGGACAAAGATGATTGAAAGATGAACTAAAATTGTCTCTTAAAAAGTAACTGAATTAGCTCGGAGCTCCCAGCACTTCTGAACGGACTATCAATGTTCCAGTTAGTAGCACATTACCAAGGCCCACAGTGAATGGTTTGATATTTTATGTATATATGGCTGTGTTTAAGTGTAGCAGGCAACCAGTCAGTCATCACATCCACCTAAAATACTCAACTAAAAAAAGAACTTCCAACTAAATGTAGGCAAGAATTTGCATAAAGAGGTCACTACAGTCATTGGTTAAAGTTTATCAAAAAAAAAAAAAAAGGATTTATTTATTGTTTTTCTCACAGTAACAAGTTTATGAATTGCCAATACTGAATGTTATTATGCCAATGTGAGAACTTAAACAAGCCCTATCTCATGCACTCCAAAATCTCACAACAGCTCTAAGTCCCATTCACTTAAAATTTAAGTTGAAATTCCTCAGTTGCAAACTGCCAGAATTACAAATATGAATTTGCATACAAATTTCCTCAGATTTTCAAGGCTGCCTTCAATTTTTCTTTACATTCACTAGTTTTCTCATAAATTCTAATTCTATTATGGAAAATGTTTGTTGTTATATTGTTAGAATATAAATGGTTAACAATAAGTGTTGTCATGTTTCGCTAATTATGTTTATTTTACAATACTGCTACTACTTTCCATATATTAATTAATCATATGACTAAAATTCGCTGGTTTATCATGTGGAATACAGATCCCTGCCTTTATTTCAAAACTGGTATTGTTTATAATAGGCTGTTTTGATTTTCTGGTAGATCTCGAAGAGACCTATTTGTAGACACTATGTTTATAAAAACTGATAAAGGTGTCATCAAGTTAATAATTCTTAAAGTTCATACTATTTACAAAACATTTAACATAAAATAACTTGTAAACTCTACTCCTATCAAGGGCACATCTAAATCCTCACACTTATAATTTTCTCCTTTTATTTGTGATACTGGCTTTCCATATCTTAATGAGTTCCCTTTTTATTGACACGTCTTATATTCAGCATTTTAGCTGACCCCTCTGGCCAGTCATGGGAACCTTTTCCTCCATTCGTTGTCCCCAACAGCCAGTGAGCACAGTAAATCTCGACCATGTGTTTTTAGAGCAACCTCGTCTTACGCTAGTAACCAGAATTTCTCATACTTTCAGAATGATCCAATAGGAGAGGCTCAAAGAGCGACAACATCTAGCGGCAGTACTTCAAAGCTGGTGGCGCTGTGGGTAGCTAAGCGTAGCCCTCTTGTGGCCCATTACCACCCCTCTCTTATTGTCTAACGCATGCTTGCATGGCTACCTCTGTTACTCAGCCCACAACAAATGGTGTGTGCAGAGCCACATCCACTCTGATTGTGGATGCCTTTTTGGGTGCATATTGTCTCACTGAGCTCTGCATGCTAATCACCCAGTTAATTTTTTTCATATATTATGAATGCTGATCACTTTCTCTGTCGATTATCTCATCTTGCTTAGCCACATAAATTGGCTCGTTGCCCAAGCAGTAAAGGCCAAAGGGATGTCTACAGACTACTTGTCATCCTCTGCCTTGTGGTGTTGTGTGGTATGGAGGGGCATGTCATCAGCACACCACTCTCCAAGCTGTTTTGCAAACTTTCCAGATCTTGGGGCCACTACTGCACAGTATAGTAGCTCCTCAGTTCAGCATCACAAGCCCGATCGCACCCCACACTAGTATTCCCACCAGGGAAAAATCCTTTGCTGTATGGGAATGGGACTCAGGTCCTCCACATGGTAGCCATCTATGCTGACCTTTCAGCTATGGAGGCAAACAGTTATTTAGTTACTTCACCTGAAATTGTTGAGAATTACATCCAATGTCTGCAGCTCGTGGTCTTGCGGTAGCGTTCTCACTTCCCGAGCACGGGGTCCCGGGTTCGATTCCCGGTGGGGTCAGGGATTTTTCCTGCCTCGAGATGACTGGTTGTTGTTGTGTCGTCTTCATCATCATCATTCATCCCCATTACGGTCGGAGGAAGGCAACGGCAAACCACCTCCACTAGGACCTTGCCTAGTAAGGCGGCGCGGGTCTCCCACGTCGCTCCCCTACGCTCTGTAAAGGAGTATGGGACTCCATCATCATCGTCCAACTTTTGTACACTGTTGCACTGTCAATTTTAAAGTAATTAGTTTGCCACATGCACATCACTCAACGATCTTAAAACTGCTCATAATCCACGAACCTTCACAATTTGTGTCACACGATTATTTTATTTCAACATTCATTTTCTCTGATATCTCAAATAGTTATCATTTTCAAACTATCTGTGCTCGTGGGCTGCTGACCTTCCTCTTTGACAACAAGATTTCAGTGGCCACACTCCAAAGTTTCAAAAGTGCATGCAGTCAACCTGTGTTTACATGACACTTGGCACAAAAACAGTAATGTCCAAAATGTTCCTTCATATCAGTGATACTGCAACCACTGGAAATTGGCTGTTCATACTGAGTTTTAGTGAAGGTATCCATAATAGTATCCTTACAAGGTAAAATCAGTTCAAAAAGCATATGTACTGGGGAAAATAATTGAATATTTGCTGTCGTGCTCATGAATTGGAATGAACATATTACACACTAATCATATTTTGGTTGAGTACTGTAATTAGTCATGAACATTGTAGTAAACATTCTACTGTGCATCCAAATGACATCACCCATTGTATAGACTGTACCTGTGAAATGAACACAAACTTCCCCACTTCTCAGCCCCCTGGAGTCGGTAGAGTTCAAGGTATTTGCTGCTGGTGCAGGTATTTAAGACACACAGTTCTACCTCTGTTGCCTGTTGAACAGAGTTCCTAGCTACTAGTGGCGAGTGCAGTAATGGAACATGTTGGCAGCATACTGATGAGGTGAATCTGTGTTGAGGTGGAACAGCAGATATGGGGTTTCCATAGCATCCCAGTTGCTAGTTTTATGCTGGTGTGTGGGTCCCTCCAGGGTAGGCTGTTTATAATACTTGTAGTACTCATATAGACTTCTGTGTTCATCTTCCAGTGATTAGAGCAGTACAGACACTTGAAAAATTACTGAACTGGTGATACTGATTACCTGATTAGAGTTATCTGATAACAGTTAGGGAACACAGATTGCTTGCCTTAATGTGGCACTCACCAGTTATGGGAGAAAAATGAAAAACCAGTTCCAAGGCTGTCTCCCTTCTAAACACAGAAGGGGGTTCAGAGGGTTGCAGGTACATTTTACAACAGTGAAGAAATAATATTTGCACCCGCATGGCCCCCTTCTATGCCAGCCAATTTATGGGCAATCTAGAGGAGACCTTCCTAGCCTCCCGAAACACCAAACCCTTAATCTGGCTTAGGTTCATTGATGATATCTTCACGCTCTGGACTCAGGGCCAACACACCCTTTTTTCATTCCTTCACTGCCTCAACACCTTCTCTCCCATTTGCTTCATCTTGTTCTCATCACCACAGCGTGCCACCTTCCTGGACATTCAACTCCTCCTCTCTGATGGCTCTATTCACACCTCTCTCCACATTAAACCCAACCAACTACCAGCAGTACCTGCATTTCTACAGCTGTCATCCCTTTCACACTAACAAATAACTCCCATACAGCCTGGCTACCTGGAGACAGCGTATCTGCAGTGACAAACTCCTTTGCTCGGTATGCTAAGGGTCTCACCGGGGCCTTCACAGACAGGCACTATCCTCCAGACCCAGTCCGCAAAGTCCAGTGCCATTTCCCCTCACACCCCCAAGAATCAGTCACAAAGGAATGCCCCCTTTCTCACCCAGTACCATCCCAGGCTGGAACAGTTGAACCACATCCTTTGCCAGTGTTTTGATTACCTATCGTGATGTCCTGAAATGAGGGACGTCCTACCCAAGATCCTTCCCACTCCTCCTAAAATGTGTTCCGTCGCCCACCCAACCTCCACAACATCCTAGTCCGTACCTAGGCTACTCCTTATCCCAGGCTCTTGCCACACGGATCATATCGCTGAGGAAGATCCAGGTGCAAGACCTGCCCAATCCATCCACCCAGCACTTCATATTCCAGTCCTGTCACGGGCTTATGCTAGCCCGGTAAATGTTTTCACTCGTAACTGCTGATTCCATGTAATGTCCCAATGCAGCTGACATCATTATTCCTTTCCTCCCCCCCCCCCCCCTCCCTCCTCCTCCTCCTCCACCACCACCACCACCACCACCTCCACCTCCTTCAGTTTACATATTATGCTACCCCCATCAGAGGCCGGGCCACATGTGAAAGGAGCCATATCGTATACCAGCTCAACTGCAGTCACTAGTATGATTGCCAGCCAGCTGTCCACCAGGATGAATGGCCACCGCCACACTGTTGTCAAGAGCACGGTAGATCAAACGTGTGGCATAACATGCAGCTGAACATAACGTGCATGATTTCAAAGGCTGCCTCACTACCTGATCCTCCCTTACACCGCCAGCTTTTCTAAACATTGCAGATGGGAGTTATCCTTAAAACACATTCCCCATTTCTGAAATTATCCCAGCCTCACCCTGTGGTAACATACTGTCCCCACAACCTCCCCGTATGTTTCCACCCCCTCTGTGCTATCATCTCTTCCCTATTTTTGTCTCCCACCCTCTGTGTGTCCCACTCTATCCTCGGTCTGTTCCTTTTTCTCACCACCCCCTTCTCCTTCCTCATCTCCCTACTCCACAGCCTCCTAACACTGGGTCTGTTGGCAGGCTAGTCCCTGCACAATCTGCCAGTGCTCTTTTCTCTCCCCATCCATACACTGCTGTCCCTTTCCCTTCCCCACCCACTCCAGGTGCTGCTATCGTTCTACATGACAGTTGCACTCTGATCTGAGCTGCTGGAGATGGCAGTCATGTGTGCACGAGATGTGTTTGCTTATGTGAATAACGAAGGCAATGGCTGAGAGAAAATGTGTAAGTGTCTTTTAATTGTGCCTGTCTATACAGTGTAACATGTCAACTTTATGGTAAGTAGCAATCTGTCTTTTCCTTCCAATTTTTGTAAACACATTCACTCAAATACCATTATAATTAAACTCCTAAGATGTGTGAGTAGTGTCTGATTACAACAGATGTATCCAACATTCCTAAGTTTACTTTTCATATTGTTATGCAAAGATGTAATGAAAAAATTATTAGGAAAGGAATATCATGTAAGAGGAGACAGATGTATTATAAATGACTTGGAGATGGTGAAACCAGCAAATACATTAAACAAAGCATATCACTATCCTAAGGCAAGTATTTACAAAACATACTTGTGAATAAAATGTGTTAAGAAGAGCTTATCTCAACATTTTTTGATGAGTGTTACTATCGCGCATTATGAGCCAGGAGGATGAGGGTGTATCATTACGTTCATGACAAGGTCATTAGAATCGGAGCACAATCTCATATTGGTAAGGTAAGAAGCAGGAAATTAGATGTATCCTTTATAGCTGAACTGTCTTGGAATTTGACATAAGGGGTTGTGGAAAACTGTGTGATGTGTAACACAGAGTGGACGGGCAGGAAGTGAAAGCCTGCCCCTCATGAGAGAATCTGGCACCTTGCCGTTTGTGCCAGCACACCCCGTCAGGGAACAGCCTTGTTGACTAGTCAGTCACATGGTCTTATTATCTCACTATGAGATTTTACATCGTTCACAGTTGACCAGAATTACTCTTCCACATTGTTTTTGTTTTTACTTACTTTAGGTGTATTTGTAGTGACTGATGTTTTTAGAGACTCGTAGAGTAGTTGTCGTGTATCTGTATTTCAACATTTATTTTTAGCCCACTGGTAGGACGTGCTCTCTGACCTTGCTGATCATGGATTTAAATGTGATTTCAGATAGGTTTTCGAGACTTGCATGCCTTAGCGATACAGATAGCCCTACCATAGGTGCGACCACTACGGAGTGGTATCTGGGGACAGGCCAAGCAAACATGTGGTTCCTTAAGAGGGGCAGCAGCCTTTTCAGTAATTTCAGGGGCAACAATCTGGATGATTGACTGGTCTGGCCTTGTAACATCACAAAATGGTCATGCTGTGCTGGTACTGCAAACGGCTGAAAGCAAGGGGGAAACTACAGCCATAATTTTTCCTGAGGGCATGTAGCTCTACTGTATGGTTAAATGATGACGATGACGTCCTCTCCGGTAAAATATTCCGGAGGCAAAATAGTCCCCCATTCAGATCTCTGGGTGGGGACTACTCAGGAGAATGTTGTTATCAGGAGAAACAAACCTGGCATTTTATGGATCGGGGCGTGGCATGTCAGATCCCTTAATCGGACAGGTAGGTTAAAGGGAAATGGATAGGTTAAAGTATAGTGGGAATTAGTGAAGTTAGGTGGCAGGAGAAACAGGACTTCTGATCAGGTGAATACAGGGTTATAAATACAAAATCAAATAGGGGTAATGCAGGAGTAGGTTTAATAATGAATAACAAAATAGGAACATGGGTAAGCTACTATGAACAGCATAGTGAATGCACTATTGTAGCCAAGATAGACTCGAAGCCCACACCCACCACAGTAGTAAAAGTTTATATGCCAACTAGCTCCTCAGATGAGGAGGAGATTGAGGAAATGTATGATGAGATAAAAGAAATTATTCAGATAGTGAAGGGAGATGAAAATTTAATAGTCACGGGGCACTAGAATTCAGTAGTAGCAAAAGGAAGAGAGGGAAAAGTAGTAAGTGAATATGGGCCGGGGGGAAAGGAACGAAAGAGGAAGCCATCTGGTAGAATTTTGCACAGAGTGTAATTTAATCACAATTGGGGGGAAAGGAACGAAAGAGGAAGCCATCTGGTAGAATTTTGCACAGAGCGTAATTTAATCACAATTAACACCTGGTTTAAGAATCATGAAAGAAGATTGTATATGTGGAAGAGACCTGGAGACACTGGAATGTTTCAGTTTCATTGTATAATGGCAAAACTGAGATTTAGGAACCAGGTTTCAAATTGTAAGACATTTACAGGGGCAGATGTGTACTCCGACCACAATTTATTGTTTATGAATTGCAGATTAAAACTGAAGAAACTGCAAAAATGCAAACAATTAATGAGATGGGACCTGGATAAACTGAAAGAACCAGAGGTTGCAGAAAGTTTAAGGGGGGGCCATTAGATAATGACTGACAAGGACACTGGAAAAGAAAGCAGTAAAGGAAGAATGAGTAGCTTTGAGAGACAAAATAGTAAAGGGAGCAGATGACCAAGTAGGTAAAAAGACGAGGGCTAGTAGAAATCCTTGTGTAACACAAGAGATATTGAATTCAATTGATGAAAGGAGAAAATATAAAAATGCAATAAATCAATCAGGTGAAAGGGAATACAAATGTCAAAAAAATGAGATTGACAGGAAGTGCAAAATGGCTAAGCAGGAATGGCTAGAGGACAAATGCAAGGATGAAGCAGCAATATCACTAGGGGTAAGATAGATACAGCCTACAGGAAAAGTAAAGACACCTTTAGAGAAAAGAGAACCACCTGCATGAATATCAAGAGCTCAGATGAAAAATCAGTTCTAAGCAAAGAAGGGAAAACAGAAGTGAAAGGAATATATAGAATGTCTATAGAAGGGAAGTGTACTGGAGGGCAACATTATAGAAATGAAAGAGGAAATAGATGAAGATGAGAAGAGAGATATGATACTGCATGAAGAATTTGACAAAGTGTTGAAAGCCGAAAGTTGAAACAAGGTCCTGGGAGTACACATCATTCCATTGTAATTACTGATAGCCTCGGGAGAGCCAGCCATGACAACTCTTCAATATGGTGAGAGGATGTATGAGACAGGTGAAATACCCTCAGACTTCAAGAAGAATATAGTAATTCCAGTTCCAAAGATAGCAGGTGCTGACAGGTGTGAAAATGACCAAACTATCGATTTAATAGGTCACGGTTGCAAAATACTACGGCAAATCCTTCACAGGAGAAGGAAAAGCTGGTAGACACCACCCTTGGGGAAGATCAGTTTGGATTCCAGAGAAATGTAGGAACACACAAGGCAGTACTGACCCTATGACTTCTCATAGAAAACAGGTTAAGGAAAGATAAATCTATATTTATAGCATTTGTAGATTTAGTGAAAGCTTTTGACATGTGACTGGAGTACTCTCTTTCAAATTCTAAAAGTGGAAGGGGTAAAGTACAGGGAGCAAAAGGATATGTACAATTTGTACAGAAATCAGCCAGCAGTTATAAGAGTAGAGGGGCACGAAAGGAAAGCATTGGTTGAGAAGGGAGTGAGAGAGGATTGTAGCTTATTTCGGATGTTATTCGATCTGTATATTGAGCAAGCAGTAAAGGAAACAAAAGAAAAAAAATCAGTATGAATTAAAAGTCCAGGAAGAAGAAATAAAAATTTTGAGGTTTGTTGATGACTCTGTAGTTCTGTCGGACATAACTAAGGACATGGAAGAGCAGTTGCACGGAATAGACAGTGTCTTGAAAGGAGGGTATAAGATGAACATCATCAAAAGCAAAATGAAGATAATGGAATGTAGTTGAATTAAATCAGGTGATGCTAAGGGAGTTAGATTATGAAATGACACACTTAAAGTAGTAAAGGAGTTTTGCTATGTGGGAAGCAAAGTAGCTGATGGTCAAAGTGGGGAGGATATAAAATGTAGACTGGCAGTGGCAAGAAAAGCATTCTGAAGAAGAGAAATTTGTTACTATTAAGTATAGATTTGAGTCAGGAAGTCGTTTCTGAAAGTATTTGTATGGAGTGTAGCCATGTATGGAAGTGAAACATGTATGATAAACATTTCAGACAAAAAGCGAATAGAAGCTTTTGAGATGTTGTGCTACAGAAGACTGCTGAAATTAGATGGGTTGATCATGTAACTAATGAGGAGGTAGTGAATAGAACTGGAGAGAAAAGAAATTTGTGGTACAACCTGACTAAAAGAAGGGACTGTTGGTAGGACACATTCTGAGGCATTAAGGGATCACCAATTTAGTACTGGAGGGAAGTGGGGGGAGGGGGGGGGGTAAGAATCGTAGAGGAAGACCAAGAGATGAATGTAGTAAGCGCACACAGAAGGATGTAAGTTGCACTAGTTACTCAGAGATGAAGAGGCTTGCACAGGATAGAGTAGCCTGCATCAATCCATTCTTTGCACTGGGGGGGAGGGGGGGGGGGGGGTGAGGAGGAGGAGACTACAATGACAAAAACAACAACAATAGAAGGGTGTCATTTTTGTTACAATGTACACCTCTTAATAACCATTTCCGACTTCATCTTCTTCTGATTATTGTTATTATTATTATTATTATTCCTAATTATTTAGGAATAAAGGAGATGACTTGCTGAAAGTCAATGAACAGCCCACTTACCTTCTGTCTTTCCTCTGGTCCTATCTGTTGTTTCCAATACTCTTTTGGTCTAAAGGCTGCTTGATAATCTCCAACTGTACTTTCTCTTCCTCTGAAACTGCACTTTGTTGCTGATTGCTAGTAGCAGAGTTCCTCTGTAGTTTTTCTTCACCCCTCTTGTCCTTCTTAGGTATTTTCACTATGATCACTTTCGTCCATCGCTCAGGTAACTTGTTCATCCTCCAAAGCTGCCAAATAATCGTAGTTATGTTCAAACAATGTAGGCTTTCGCAGCCAGTAATGACTTCACTTGAAACTTCTGGGCTGATAGACTATCATCAAAGTATGAAACTTTCTCTTAATGTTTCCAGTGAACAAAGATATATCGTGCACAGATGATATTTTTCCAGTAGATATAGCGTAGTTTTCCAGACCCTACCACACGTCAACCTATTTTCAATACAACAATGGTTTTTGTGAACAGATTGATGGGGTGGTTATGAGCGGTCCACTTAATCCAGCTGTGAACAATTTGTTTGTGGAGATCTTTGAACAATGGGCACTGCAGACTATCAGTAAAAGTCCAACCAGATGATGATGATACATTAGTGATACTTTTGTGGTATGGACTTACAGTGCAGAGGAATTGGATGCGTGCCTGATACATCTCAATAGTATCAGTCCAAAAATCCAGTCTACTGTGGAAATGGAGAATAATGGTCAATACATGTCTTTTATTAAACAAGGGAATGAGACATTGGGCCACAGGGTATATAGAAAAGCCATGCATATATTGATGGTTATGGACTCGTATTCGGGAGGACAACGATTCAATCCTGCGTCCGGCCATCCTGATTTAGGGCTTCCGTGATTTCCCTAAATTGCTCCAGGCAAATGCTGGGATGGTTCCTTTGAAAGGGCACGGCCGACTTGCTTCCCCATCCTTCCCTAATCCAATGAGACCGATGACCTCGCTGTTTGGCCGCTTCCCCCAAACAACCCAACTCAACCCATATTGATGGATGCATTCATAAAGATTATAACCACCATTCCAGATAAAGAGGTGCGATTAAAAACTTAGTAGATAGGGCGTACAAAACTTGTGAACCAATTTATTTAAAAGATGAGGTTGAACATCTATAGCGAACATTCAAGAAGAATGGTTATTCTAACAAGAGCTACACTCACGCTCATAAATTAAGGATAATGCTGATACATGGTGAAACAACACTCTGGTGGGCGGTTTGCGGGGTTAAATCCCCTCGGGACATGACCACGCAGTGCATTTGACCTGCAGACATCGCATGGTGGCGCTGGCAGCAGTCCACATATGCAGAGGTGTGTTGGTGCATGTCAGAGTATGGTGCAGTGAGTAAGTGTACAGACGTTTTCAGATGTGATAATGGTGACTGTGTGTTGAAAATGGCTCAAAGAACACACATTGATGACATTATGAGGGATAGAATGCTAGGGTGACTGGAGGCTGGTCAAACACAGCCGGTCGTAGCATTGGCCCTCTGTGTGCCACAAAGTGTGATCTCAAGATTATGTCAAAGATTCCAGCAGACAGGAAACGTGTCCAGTCACTACAGTACGGGACGTCCACAGTGTACAACAGTACAAGAAGACTGATATCTCACCATCAGTTCCCGCATACGGCCACGGAGTACTGCAGGTAGCCTTGCTCGGGACCTTACCGCAGCCACTGGAACAGTTGTCTCCAGACACACAGTCTACATACGACTGAACAGACATGGTTTATTCACCCGGAGATGTGCAAGGTGCATTCCACTGATCCCTGATCACAGGAGAGCCCGTAAAGCCTGGTGTCAAGAACGCAGTACATGGTCGTTGGAACAGTGGTCCCAGGTTACGTTCATGGGCGAGTCCAGGTATAGTCTGAACAGTGATTCTCGCCGGGTTTTCATCTGGCGTGAACCAGGAACCAGATACCAACCCCTTAATGTCCTTGAAAGGGACTTCTATGGAGGTTGTGGTTTGGTGGTGTGGGGTGGGATTATGATTGGTGCACGTACACCCCTGCATGTCTTTGACAGAGGAACTGTAACAGGTCAGGTGTATCGGGACTTCATTTTGCACCAGTATGTCTGCCTTTTCAGGGGTGCAGTGGGTCCCACCTTCCTCCTGATGGATTATAACACACGGGCCCTCTCAGTTGCCATTGTGGAGGAGTACCTCGAAACAGAAGATATCAGGCGAATGGAGTGGCCTGCCTGTTCTTCAGACCTAAACCCCATCGAGCATGTCTGGGATGCTCTCAGTCGACATATCGCTGCACATATTCAAACCCCTAGGACACTTCAGGAGCTCCAATGGGCACTGGTGCAAGAATGGAAGTCTATACCCCAGCAGCTGCTCGACCACCTGATCCTGAATATACCAACCCGTTGGGTGGCCTGTATATGTGTGCGTGGTGATCGTATCCCATATTGATGTCGGGGTACATGCGCAGGAAACAGTGGCATTTTGTAGCCCATGTGTTTCAGGACGGTTTTCTCAACTTATCACCAATACCGTGGACTTACAGATCTGTGTCGTGTGTGTTCTGTACATGCCTATGCTATTAGTACCAGTTTGTGTAGTGCCACGTTATGGGGCACCACATTCTGCAATTATCCTTAATTTATGAGCATGAGTGTAGATGGAGCACTTCACCCTATGTAGAGAATTGAGATAGAGGGACAACGGCAGCCCAAGAGGAAGGTTTTCCTCCTGTTAAGATTCACATTGCATTGGGAAAGTGTTGAGCAAGTATGGTGTGGAAACTATCTTTAGACCCACCAGGAAGATAAAAGAATGTTCAAGACCGGCAGAAGGTACATGACAGCCCTTGGCTACACCGGGTGTATATAAAATTTCTTGTAGTTGTGGTTTGGTTTACATTGGCACCATGAAAAGATGTTAACACCTGCCTGGTTGAACACAAGAGGAATTGCTGCCATAGTGGGATATATTTATCACGAGGGTGATGATGAAATAAAATTCAGTGAGATGAGCGTTATATCAAAAACATTGCATTATCATATTCGCATGTATAGAGGCTGTTGAAATTTGTAAACACCATAATAATTTTAACAGAAAAAAAGGCATGTGTTAAATTATATAAAATTTGGATGTCACTGTTGCATTGTAAGAATGATGACCAATTACTTTTGATTGAGAATGTTGGCATTGCTAGAGATAATCTCGTAGCTGGAGTCATGTGATGGATTGTGGTGCCTATATATCTGGCACTCCCTCGAGCTCTTGTTGCAGTCTGCTGTGTACCTCTGAAGATGTCTCCCGCAGTCAGAGATGAAATTTTAGGAGAAAGTTTTATACATTGATCACGGCCTATCACCCCAGAAGTTTCAAGTGAACTTTGTTATGTTGTTTGCTTACTGCCTTGTTGCCTCTCTGTTTTATCACCTCAGCTGTTATCCCCTCTTATCCAGTTACCTGTTATTCTTTAGGCCAATAAAGCCCATGGTTAAAGCCATGATCTGTGTTGACCTCAATTTTAGCTCGTCTTCAGGTGGTGTGCAATTCAGTAGGTCGTGACTAGTCTGGAAGTACCCTACAATTCTCCTTCAGTTAGCCAATTCCTCTGTTTTATCTCTCCTAGACAGTTATCTCTCCCTGTTCCTGTCAGACTTTTTTTAGAATTTCCTGAAAAAGTCTGAAGTTTTACTCAATCTCTCCAATGCCTGCTTCTTCCTCTCCTTCTGGCTCATGTTACTGTTCTGGCCACTTTCTCCCTCACTCCTAGGTAGACTTCATCACATTTTTCTGTGTTCTTCTTGTTGCTTCAGGCTTTCCTACAATTCTCTACTGCTTCCACACCGCCCTTGTAACATTAAAAGTGCTTCCTCTTTTCTTTCTTCATTTCCCCATAGTTCACCCACATTTCCTGTGCTCAGCTTCATGTATTCTCATTCATTATGTATTCGTTTCTTGTATCTGTCTTGATTCTGTCGTAATTTCTCTGTCAGTCTGGGTTCCTCTATTCTGTTTGGCTTTGTCTGCCTTTGTTCAGAATTCAATGGCGCTTGATGTCTGTGAGGTAGCGAGCTGATGAGATTGTGTTCTTCAGACTGTTTGCTGCTTGGTCGATGCGGGGTTCCCATGAGCTTGCCAATGTCTCTTTCTTACATAGTTTGTCTCTGAAGTATTAATCACTCTCATTTTATGTTGCTGTTACAGTTCATCCAACATTTCCCCTTTTTGGTTTGTCATCCAGTGTGTTGGGTACATTCTTTCTACTTCCTTATGTTGACCCTCTCTTCCAGTCTGTGGATTATAATTGGCTAAGAGTATCTTCACTTGTGTGTGTGTGTGGTCTGCTTTGCAGTGTATCATCTAGCTCCTCCCAGAAATTAAAATTTTTTGATCCTTCCTGTTCTTGTCAGTAGTCAGTGGATGTCCATTTTCTATTGTGTACTTTGTTTCTATCTGAAATGCTCAGCACTGACTTCTTTTCAGACCTATTTTTCATATCGATTTTCCCATTCTCATTTCTCTTGTATAAGTTTAGTACCAAAACACAAATTTGTGTAACTCTTCAGTTTCTACTGGCGTATTTGCTCGTAAACAGTCTGTGGATGTGCTGCTGGTCCATAGTGTCAAACGGCCACGATACACCACACACATACTAAGTCCTTATGTGGATAAATGCCTGCATCACGTTCGGAATTCAGTGAATTTTGTGAAACGCCCCACCGATGTCAGGCTGATGGACTTGGATATGAATGGTGTGCTTTGACATTGTCTCGTTGTTCACATGGGTCTCTCAGTGTGAGACCCTAGAACTCATTGGTCAGGAGTTTGATGAGAAGATGACATACATTTTCAAGCATGTCCTAAACTGTTTTCTATTTAATGGAGAGAGTCGCAGTGGGCAGCCCCCTCTTGCCAATGTTTACAAATTTGTGTGTATAGCAGTTCAAGGAAGAAGCCCTGACATTATCCAAATGGAAACCCAACTGCCTTTCTGTTATGTGGCAGATACTTTCATCATCTGGCCCCATTGAAGGGACAAACTCTGTGATTTCCTTATACATCTGAACTCCATATCCGGCAGCATCAGATTGACTATGGAGACAAAAGAAGGAAGACTATTATTCCTGGACATCATGGTCAAGTGGCACCCTGGGCCATGTTGTGTATTGGAATGAAATGCACACTGACCTGTATTTCTACACAGATAGCTGCCACCACTGCACAGAGGAATGGTGTACTAAAAACATTTTGCACTCACCATGTCAGATGCATGGAGCCTGTCCCAGGAACTGGAACACCTCCAAACTGTGTTCCGAAAAAATGGATACTCAGAATAGCAGCTTAAACACTCTCTTGACCTCATCACTACAGTATAACCTGTGGAGATGAGTAAATCATGGACAAAGAGATAGTCACAGCCTTTATACTGTACACAGGCACACTATCTGGAAAAGTCGGGTGTGTACTGAAAAAACACCATGTAACTGTCTTTTGTCTACCCAATAAAACATGGGCATTATTAGGGAGTGTCAAAGATGACCACTGTTTGTGGAAGGCCAGGTTTTATCAGATCTGTGCTAATGTGGCAAGACATATATTGGTCAAAAGGTGCACATCTTTGAAGGTCAGTGCTGAGAACACCAGCGGCACACTTGATCAATGTACAAGAAGTTGGTGGTTGCAGAGCACTATTTGTCAGAGAATCGTGCAATGGAAGATGAACGTACGAGGATTTTAGCGTAGACTTACAAATATTGGGACAATGTTGTTAGAGAAGCCGTTGACATTCAAATCAGGTATACTCTCATCAATCAGGACTGCAGCTGTTCTCTCATCAAACCATGGCCTACTCTTCAATTTGCACACGAAAAAGTGGTGCGTTAATTCGGTATGCAATACTATCTATGATACGTCCATACAGCTGTTGGGATACGCAGATGATTTGGACCTAATGAGTGGAACATTAGAGATCTACAAAGTGTAGAGATGATGGGCTTGAAAATTAATGAAGGAAAGACCAAGTATGTGCATAATGGTACAAATTAACTCTTATGTACCACAGTAATCCTTGATGGAATGGGTTTTGAGTGAGTGGAATGTTTCACTTATCTGGGTGTGAAGATAGAAGCAAATGGCAGCAACTTGACTGAAATTATATCCTACGTAAATGCTTCTAATCAGTGTTGTTTTGAAATACTGCAACATTTGGAGTTCAAGATTCTTTCAGGAGAGACGTAAGTGCCAACTCTATAAAACGCCTCTGGATCACGGGATCCCGGGTTTGATTCCTGATTGGATCGGGAATTTTCTCTGCTCAGGAACTGGGTGTTTGTATTACCTAGATTATTGCATCATCGTTCATGAAAGTGGCCAGTCTGGACTGTGTAAAGATTGGAACTTTGTAGGGTCACTGATAACCGCACACTTGAGCGCCCCGCAACTAAATATCACCATCATTATAAAATGCTGATATGCGCAGTACTTACATATGGCTGAGAAACATGAACAATTAAAAAGCAGGATGAAAGCAGACTGAGATCACACAAAATAAGTACATTGAGGAGAGTCTTTGGACCTGTGTATGAAAATAGGATGTGAAGAAGGCAAAAGAATGACTGCTATGAAGAAGAGGATGTGGTCAAGTTAATAAAGTTGTGTAGATTGAGATGGACTGGACATGTAATAGGAATAGGAATAGGACTAGGACTAGATGAGGTAGATGCTGCAAGGAAAGCCTGCTGCGGTGAATCTGAAGAAGAGCAAGAGCACAAACAAGACTGAGATGGAGTGACGAATTTGGAGAAGATGCTGCCTGAGTTGGTCACTGTAACTGGAGGTCTACAGCAAACTCTGGAGAGGAATGGCGGAAAACTATTGAGGAGGCAAGATCTCATCCTGGGCTGGAGGAGTAGGAACAAAATGAAGAATCTGGACTGTGGCTATAATCTCATCAAGACTTGGGAACCAGCACTGGGTCTAATTACGAAGATGCTTAGCAAACACAATAATCTGGTTACCACGCCAGACAGAGTAACTACACCAACACAAGTGTCTCGTGATGACAGAGTACACCATCAGGCGCGAACTGCATAGGGAGAGGTTTGCGGTGGGAGGGGTATAAGTCTGCTGTGTGTTCTCAGAAGGTGAGTCCATCAATACCACTGATGACAGTGGCAAAAAGTCTGATTGCCAAAACATTGTGCTTGTTGGACACTGTGGACCGGCAGTACACCAACAGTCTGTTTGATTGTGTATTTGTTTGTTTCCTTTCACAGTCTGATTCCTGATTTGTCTTTCAGCATTATGGAGCCTCTATCTTTGTCCCTGTATCTTGCCACTCTGTTAGACAGGGGATTACTTCTGTGAAGTAATCTTGGTACAACTGTCACTCTAGGGGGCTCACAGTTATTTCATGAGGTTGTTGTTGATGCCCATTCTTCCTTCCTGGGCTACATTTCCTTCCCTGTTCCCCTCTCTCCTCCCCATCTTTGCTCCTTCCCCGCTGCCCCCTCTTTCCCCTCTCTCGGTGTTCTTACTTACGTCGATCTGGCTATCCACGTGGTTTCCTGTCTTGTTTTTTTGTTGCTCTTGCCTTTCTCTTTCATCCACCCTTTGTGGCATTTTTGGTCACCTTTGGGGTTTGACCTCCACTTCTAAATTTTCTTTCTGTAGTGTGAGCCATTTGGGGAAGAACTCCCTCCCTAGTGTCTACAGCATGACTTCGTCTCCCCCCCCCCCCCCCCTTCCTTCCCCACTTTTTTCCCCATCGCAGCCCTCCTCTGCCCTGCTAGGTCACTAGCACGTGTAGCAAGTCCGTGTGGTGGGACTGTTATGTACCCATTTCGCTGAGCTCCCATATAACACAGAAATCACTCACCCAATATCTGGAGTGCTGAAACTCCCAGCAATGGTTACTGTGCCAGATGGCCCTTGCTGTGGCTAGGTGGCACCCAAGGGATAGCCCCTGACCAGAGTGGGTGGTATCAGGGTGGATGCTTTGCACAAGAAGCATATCAAGCTCCAAAAATCTGGCCATTCTCCTAGGGCTCTCTCTGTGAATAGAAATGGATCATTGAATACTGCTTCTTATGACCCTGTGGCCTTTTTCCCTGGCTACACGCTGGGAGGATGGCCAGGCTAGCTGGCTTGGTGGGGAACACTTTTCCACTACCTGGTCTGTGCTAGGACAGGTGGGGACACATTCACCACCGCATAGCCATAATTTTTTGTGGAAAATATCAAAGACAAGTTTGGCGAAGTGGTGTCTCAGTAAGACGTGGTCGGGTTCCCTGTTGATCAAAACTACTTCTGCCACCCGATCTGTAGCTATATGTGCTTGTAATCCAGTTGGCGACGTCCTGGTGTCCATTACATCTCAATAGTCTTTTAATATGATCCAGGGAGTCATTTTCCGTATAGACATCATCCTTCAAACTGATGAGAAATTCCGGGCCAATCTGGAATGATGGGGGTGTTCATTTTGTTCGACTTGTGCAAAAATATTATAAGGACAACTGCACAGATACTGGCACCTTTAGTCTGGCTTGGCAGACATAACCTCCCAGAGAAGGCCAAATTTTTGTTTCATCATTGTGATGAGAAGTTTCATATTCCGCTACCCACGAGGTGCTTTTGGTGCTTGCATTTGGGGCACGTCTTCCCAATGTACTACTGACCCTCCCTGTGGTGGCTGTGGACACCCATTCCATGAGGGGAGCTCCTGTGTTCTGCTACCTGTGTGTGTAAGTTTTCTTGACCATCACTCTCCATGCTTACCGGATTCCCCAGCTTGTAAGAAAGAAGAGAAGATTGTTTATCTTACTCTGAGGCTCGTCAGAGATTTGACTGACTTCGTCCTGTGTCGATGACTTCTGCTTTAGCCTCTGTTACGCTCTTTCCCCCTCTGACCTCTGCCTTATGCCACTCCCATCCCCCTCTCCTCTCCCCCTCCCCTGCAGTTCCCACACCTACCCCTCTGGATGCCACCCCCCTTCTTGGGTGCTTACCAGTGATGGGGGCTCCCACCTGGGACCCCTCCCCATAGTGTCTTGCAGGCTGGAGGCCTGGTACCTCAACTCAGCTGCAGGACACACACTCTGTGCACCCCAAAGCTGCTCACTCTTGGTTCCAAATCTGGCAGAAGCCTGCTCTCCTCCTGTGTCCTGCCCTCCTCAACCTATGAAAGAAGAGGAGGAGGAGAAACACAAGCCTCAGGACAAGGTCGCCTGGTGTTCCTGGAGGTGCCATCTCCCCATCACAACCCGAGTCTGACATCTTATTTATGTATATCATCCAGCCGGCATCGTTAATGGATGGTGACCCGGAAGCATGATTGGCTCCAGCCCATTTGCCTCCCCTGTGGATACCTGTTCCATGCTTATCTAGTGGAACTGTAATAAGGAATTGCACCCAGAGTTGCAATTCCTTATTACCTTTTACTTGGCAGCTTTTGTCATTCTCCAGGAATTTCATTTTACTGATACTCGCTGACCCTGCTTTCTGTCTGAACTGGGTTGGCCTGCCAAGGGCTTCCAGTGGCATCTGCATGTTGGTCCATTTGCAGATTGTTAGTACATAGTACCCCACTGGAAACAATTGCCTTTCATGTCCACTTCCTCTCTGCCTTCACAGTTTGCAACCTCTGTCTCCCTTCTGACAGGACACGTACATCTGCTGCTGTAACTGCCCTCCTTCAGCAACTCCTCCCTCCCTTCCTCCTCATCAGAGATTTTAATACCCATAATCCTTTGTGGGACAGTGCTTCATATAGTCAGGGGCTTGTCATTGACAAATTTTTTTCAGGCCACTACCTTTGCCTTCTAAATGATGGTTCCCCTACTCATTTTAGTGCTACATATGGCACTTTTCCTGCCAATGATCTGCTTTCTTCCCCTTCCCTTCTTCCTTCCTTACACTGCTCACCACACGATGATCTCTGTGATAGATATTACTTCCCATTGATTCCATTGTTCCCTTCCCACCTCCTGCTGACCATGTTACCCAGCTGGGTTTTCCATCATGCTGATTGGTCTCTGTGAACCTCGTAGGTCGTGTTTTCACCGTCTTTGTCAGGTTGTATTGATGGAGTCATGTGTGATCTGTCTGATAAGATAATCCACACTGCTAGCATTGGTGTTCCCTACTTGGGAGGCCCCGTTTGCCGTCAGCTATTTCCATGGTGGAGTATAGCCATTGCCACTGCTATCCGTGATCGTCATTGCATCTTGCAACATTTTAAGTAGCACCTGTCCTCTGTCAGTCTTATTGCCTTTAAACATCTTCGTGATGGAGCTAGTTACTTAATCAAACAGAGCAAATGGGTGTGTTTGGAATCCATTGTCTCCTCACTAGGTTTTTCTGTCCCTTTATCACGGTTGTGGGCTATTCTTCGTGCCCTCCAAGGTTGTGAGTGGCAGTCTTCCATTCCCTGCCTTGCCCTTCCAGGTGGCTTTTGTACAGATCAATCAGTTCTCGCAGAACACCTCATGACACATTTTGGTGCAGCATCGGTGTCAGCCTCTTATCCAGCTGCCTTCCTCTTCCAGAAACAGCGGGCTGAAGCTTACAGCTTATTTTTAACCCCTTGTCAGAGAGAATACTACAGTGAACCTTTTATGGAATGGGAGCTTCTTCTGGCCCTCTCTTCTTCCCATGAGTTCGCTTCAACACCTCAGTCCTTCACAATGCCAACATCTACTGCAGATGTTTAACCGAACTGACAAGAAGCCATTTTCCTCTTTCAATGGAGGGACGGTATTGTGATCCTTGTCCTAAGCTTAGCAAGGCTCCATTGTTACTTGATAGTTCCTGGCTAATCAGCCTGACCAGTGTCCCCTACAAGTTATTAGGATAAATGGTGGCTCGTCGGCTCAAATGGCTCCATGAATCTTGAGACTTATCATCTCCATATCAGTGCGGCTTTCAGGAGGGACAGTCTCCTATCGATCATCTGCTTTGATTGAAAACCACAGTTTGGCAGGCATTTCCTCAATGCCACCATCTTGTCGCAGTTTTGTTCAATCTTCGTAAGGTCTCGACACAGCTTGGTGCCATCACATCTTCTCTACGCTCAGTGAGTGGGGTCTTTGGGGCCACCTCCCACTTTTTATTTGCCAGCTTCTGTCCTACCAGTCATTCAGAGTCCAGGTTGGCACTGTTCTCAGCTCTCCACTGACCCTGGAGAATGGCATTCTACAGGGCTCCGTATTGCCCATTTCCAATTGCTATTAACGGACTTGTGGCTTCTGCCAGACCGTTGGTCACATCTGCTCTGTATGTGGATGATTTCTGTATTTGGGCTGCCTCCCACTCAGTGGCCTTTACAGAATGACAGCTCCAGGGTGCCACCCGGCACACTTCTATGTGGACACTCTCGTATGACTTTCGGTTCTCTCCCATTAAGTCAAGGCTGGTGCATTTGTGTCACTGTACTACGGTCCATCGTGATCTGTTGTCCTCCAGTTCCATTTCTTGGGTTTTCTTTTTGAGAACAAGCTGACTTGGATGCCCCATATCTGTCATCTGAAGGTTGGCTGTTTGCATAAACTCAGTGTTCATTTCCTTGCCCACACCCCTTGGGACACAGATTGTTCAACCCTTCACCTTTATTGGGCATTAGTTTTGTCTCATCTGGACAAGTTGTCAAGTTCATAGATCAGCTGCCCCTTCCATGCTGCTACTCTTGGACTTGGTTCACCATCGTGATATCCATTTAGACACTGGTGCCTTCCGCACTAGCACTGTTGATAGTCTTCTGGTGCACTGTTGTCTTCTGGTTGACAATGGGATCCCTCCCCTTTAGATTGGGTGCTCCCAGTTCCTGGTTTCCCAAGCCATCTGTATCTGTTCTTCCCTATGCATTCTTTCTATTCTAGGCTTTGAGCTGTAACCTGCCTGCTACCTGTCCTTGGGTGGGTTTACTAGTTGGGCTCCACCTCGCTTCTCTCTGCTGTGACTTCCATCTTCCTTCCTTATCCTCTTCCCCCCCCCCCCCCCCCCCCCATCTCCTCTCCTGACAACCCTCCAACCCTCCCTTGGTTAGTTCCTTGGCCATGGATTTGGATGGATCTCTTCAGGGACCAGTAGCCACCTTCACTCCAATAGTGTTCTGTTGTTTGTTACAAACGCTCTTACGGGAGTTTCCAGGATGCCATTGTTTTTTACACCAGTGGCTCTAAATCCACTGTTCATGTGGGATATGCCGTCACATCTTCTGTTGTCTTGCAACGCCGTATCTTGCCTGCCACATGTGGGGTTTTTATTGTGGAATTGATGGCCATCTATTGGGCCCTCTGCTTTATTAAGCCGTCCTTCCTCAACCAAGTTTTGTTACGTACGGACTCAACATGTGCCTGTCAGGCTATCACTCAGTGCTTTTTCTGCAATCCCTTGGTCTCTGTCATCCACGAAATTCTCACTAACCATGATGATGCTGATTGTTTGGTAGTCATCCTTTGGGTTCCTAGTCATGTAGGTATCCAGGTGGGGGAGGGTGGCCATGTACAACCACTCCCCCCTCCCTCCCCCCCATTTCCCCCTCCAGTCCCTGTTCTTTGTGACCTCTCCAGAGGCGTATTTGCATCTTTACGTCAAATTACTTTATGCTCAATTATGGGTTGACCCCCTGTGTCATAAACTTCGTGCCATCGAGGAGACTCTCAGCACGTGGTATTCTTCCCTCTGCCTCTCACGGTAGGAATCTACCCTCCTCTGCTGCCTTCGTATTGGCCATATTAGGTTGACCCATGGGTCTTTACTCTGCAGTGATCCTCCCCACCCCTTACCCCACCCCTTACCCCCCTCCTACCCCCCTTGCTTTCTAGTTGCAGAACTTCCCTCACGGTGATCCATATTTTCCTTCACTGCCCCCCCCCCCCCCCCCCCTGCCCCGCCTTTTGGCCCTTTGCGCTAAATATGCCCTCCTACCTTCCTTGCCTTGTTATTTAACGGACACCCCTTGCATCGTTACACCTGTCCTTGGATTCTTTGCGAAAGTGGTTTGTACTCTCAGGTATAAGCCCTAGAATTTTTCTCTGGCACTTTAGTCCCTCAGTTAGCATAGGTGGTTATGGAGGCCTTGACCTCGCCTTCACACCGGCCAGGCTTCCCCCACCTTTTCTGTACATTTTGTCTGGTGTGTTGTGCTGTTTCATGTGTCTTCTTCCACTGGTGGTGTCCCCATTGGATCATAATCATGATAATGGTATGGTATGGTATGGTATGGTATGGTATGGTATGGTATGGTATGGTGTGCATAACAGGACAGTTCGGTGGCTGTTCTGGTGTCCCTCCGTTCTTAGCATTTCTGGGGCTCTCCTGCTCTTCCCGTTTCCACCCAGCCCCCTCCTGTTTGTTCGTCTTCCTGCTGCGCTGACATCTCTTTTCACTCTTTATTTGCACTTATCCCTTCCCCTTGACTCGACTGTGCTGTTTGTGTTGTTCTTCCCTTAATTTTTGCCATCCTGGATCAAGGGACTGATGATCTTGCTGTTTGGTCCCATCCCCCAATTCAACCAACTGATTGACATGATTGTGTGATCCAATCTGTGAGGTAAAATGGAAGTTGAATTGAGGCCTCTCCTGATGTGGGAAAACAGATACATTTTGTAGCCTCCCCTTACTTGAAGTACAGACATTATGTGGTATGTTTTGGTGGCTGTTCCACTCTCTGCCATTGGGAAACCTTTTCCTCTTCTGCCGTTGAGACAATTGGTCGGGCCTCCCTTGTAGCCATAGGCAGAGGCACTTTACTGTGTGCTGCCATCCTGGTCCAAGTGGACCAGGTCCACTGGGGGCCAAACCGCACAATAACCCTGAAAGAATGGTTCGGTGTGGGGCGGCGGAGGGGTGAAGTGGACTGCAGTAGTCGTCGTGGGGTTGTGGACCACTGCGGCTGCGGAGGAGATGGAGCCCCTCCGTTGTTTCTAGGCCCCTGGTTAATGTACAATACTTGGTCTTTGGCCCACCCTACCTCTCCATCTGATGTATTGTTTTAGCGGTTGGTTGTATTGTTTTAGCGGTTGATTTATCACTCTTGACACTTTTCAAGGGTACATTATAGCTGAGCTTGGAGCTCTGTTAAAATATCTGAAGCGGTATTCATCCACAGTTTGTTTGATGCATTGACATCGTATCTACATCTATATAGTGCAAGCCAAAATGTGATGTAGAACTAGTAATTCCTCTTATCAGTGGGAATGTTGGCTTCACTGAATATATTTTTTAGATGTGCCATTTTCCTCTATTGGTCTCCACAAATAATCTTTTATTTCTGCTCACGTAGGTCATATATTAAGATATATAAGCTGAGAATCTGTGTGTGTGTGTGTGTGTGTGTGTGTGTGTGTGTGTGTGTGTGTGTGTCCGGAAACTCCTCATAGGCCCCTGGATCGAAGTGGACCAAATCTGATACACAAACTCCAACATATAATACTTTAGCTGTAATATTTATGGAGATACAGATGTGGCATTTTTTTTAAAGTGCTGGCCATAAAGGTGGCCTGGACAGCAGTTGTGTAGTGTGAGAATAATGTCAACCTATCTTACTGCACTTCTTTGCAGGGCAGCCAAGAAGTGGTTTTCCAGCCCCTGATGTGTATGTGGACAGGTGCAACAGGCATGTTGTGTTGCAGTAGTGTCAGTCTGCTTCGCATGGCAGCCTACACATCAAGTGTTTCATGCTCTTGGCGTATAGGCTGTGCTTTATAAGATCCCTGTTGTGGGAGTAGTGCCAACCTGTGTTATTGACCTCCAACACGTGCAGATGGGTTTGCCTGTGGGAAAGTTGAGGTGGATAGACGGGATAATGGAAAGGGAGGAGGGCAGAGAGAGGGAGGGGGCAAAGGGAGGGAGGTGGAGATGGGCAGAAAGATGGGAATGAAGGGGAATGGGCTGGCAGGTTGGATCTATTCAGATAGGGAGCTGAGAAAGGGGTTGGCAGAGATGGGCAGGAGGAGATACAGAGATGTGCACATTAAATGTGACATACATGTACGCAGGTGAAGCCACGGGGGAAAGGCTAGTATCAAGTTTAAGTATCCTGTGTCAATTACATTACAGGTTTGAATTATCAAAACCTAAAACAATGGCAGAGTGAGAAAACACCCAAACAAACAAGATCTCCGACAGTCCTCTCAATCTAGCTTCTCTTACATGTCCCTTAGTACAGTGGGTTTGTAGCAGTAAAATGTGAAGAAGAATTGTGTGATGAAGTGTTATCGTCCTTTATAAGCAACAGTATATAGAGTTTGGCTAGTACTCTTAAATCCATTGGCTAAGAAATGGCACTTCTTATCGAGACTACAGCTATCAAGTAGGCCTAACAAACTAATGAAACGAAAGAAACCTTAAAAATACCCCATTGATACCTAAATCAAATAAAGTCATGCGTGCTGATATATAATGGACATAGACAAAACAGAACTGCAGAGAAAACGTTAACCAAACAACACGAAGGAGATATGCAGTGTGATGAAAGATTGATGGCATACTAAAGAAAACTGTTGCCTTTGTGTTAACTTCCAGTCTACAGTTGTTAACCAGACTTCATTCAACCGTAAGGAATGCATTTTATTCCAAATCTTCGAAGATGCTTTAAATGGTATATGTTTGGCCCTGCTGCCTTAGAAAATAAAGGGAATGCAGCATGTAGACGATGTGGTTAAACAACCCACAAACCACAAAAGAGGTACCCAGCTCCACTCTTAACTGATAAACATTCTGTCTGGTGCTGGGAATGCGGAAAGTTCAATAGAAAGAAGATATACCAGCACTACTGCTCAACTTTGGTGAGGTGGGCGTTGGGCTGGGTGGGAGACAGGGCAGAGGAAGAGAGAGACTGCAGAGAAGAGTGTGAGTGAAGTTAATCTCATAGGGCAGAGCTAGAAGTGAGTGTGAGCCTTCACTAGTGGAGAGTGAGGCCAGGAAGATTTTGGGATGTGTGGTTAGGAAAAAATCCCACCTAAATAATTCAGAAAGGCTAGTGTGGGATTAAAGGATCCCGATGGCGTGGGTAGTGAAGCAGACCCTGAAGTCGAGCATGTACTACTCGGCAGAATGTTACATCGCTGAGTGGTCAATGTAGCTCTTGGCTGCAGTGTGATAGTGGCCATTCATTTGGGTTGACAGATAAGTGGTAGTCAAATTCACAGAAAAGACTGTACACAAGTTACAGCATAGCTGATAATCTCAACCACCATCCCCTCTCCATTATCCCTTAGAACCTACTCACATCTTCTGGCACTCTCCCCCCCATACATTGATGTCGCCCATGCCCACAGCTTTCCTGTTAACAAACACTACCTCTTCCAGTGTCTTACAGACTCAAGATTCAATACCTCACTGTGTCTGCTCCTGACTACTACATTCTTATCTACAACTGCTTCTCTTTTTAAGTGAAGATATGGTAACAGGTTCAAGGCATCAGCACCCACATAATGCCCTCATAAGTCCCCACTGTTGGTGCCTGAGCAGAAACCTCCCCATGTATGCTGAGGAATATGTGGCCATTGTGACTGGGGCACGGGGACTGAGCAACAGATCACTTCTTGGGTAACTGTTGCTGAGGCTGGGTTGTGGTCATGGAGAGAGCCCGTGTTGAGTAGGTGACACCATGGCAGATGACTTGCATATGAAGCAGATGACGTTTTCTCCTGCTGGTGGTCACCCGGCCCCAGCAATCTCTTCAGAGTGGAAAAACTTGGTCAACAGAGGGAGACATGACCCCAAAATGTTCCCTTCCCTTCTATGTGCTGCACTCATGACATTGCTGTATGCTACAGCTATAATGATTTTACCCTCTCTGGCCACTGTATTCTTGCCCGTTATGCCTCCTGCAGTGAGCTCTGAGGGCCGCCTCACCATGCCTGCCCCCTTTTGGTTGGGGGCTCCTTCCCCGTTGCTTTCCCCACACCTACTTCGAGAGCAGTTGCTTCCCACCAACTGGGGATGTCAATCCTCATCCCCCAGCCAGAGACACACCATCCTCATCTGGCTTATCAGGCCAGGATGGGTATTTTGGGACACTCCCCTCCATGGTTTCTGCCAGTCCGCAACTGTGTACCAACCAGTGGGTGAAGGAGCCACAGGCTGCTGGTCGTAGGGCTTCATGATCTTCCTTAGTTCCTGAAATTAATTCAGGCAAGCCCTCCCAGTCATCGGAACCGTCTAATGAGAAGAAAGACAAAAATAAGTCTTCCAAGACAGAGATTCTGGTGGCCCACACACCATTGGATCCCACATGCTCTGTTACTGTGGTTGAGGCAGCAATCCTGGTGGTCCCTGAGGCTCTAATTCATACCACACGTCATATCATAAAACCTGTGTGTGTCTTGATACTGTCACTTCTCAACTGGTGGCAGCAGGTGGCACTGGGACATAACCTGTCTCCTTGGTCCTTTCAGATGCTCATAGGATACCAACATCATGATTATCCAGTGGAATTGTAGTGGTTTTTTCCACCACCTGGCTGAGCTACATCTCTTAATCTTCTTCTTTGCTTTGTGCATTGCCCTTCAGGAAACTTGGTTTCCAGAAATGCGTACCCCTGCCCTTCGTGGCTATCGTGGATATTTTAAAGATCGTGCTGATTTTGATAGGGTGTTTGATGGAATTTGTACATATATCCAGGGCTCTGTATGTAGCAAACTTGTCCCCCTCAATACAACATCGGAGGCTGTGGCTGTTCAGATGAGGGGATTTCATGATTTTACCATCTGTAATGTTATCTCCAGCTTGATGGTGGACTGCCTCAGAATGTAATGCCTGCATTGGTTTCTCAACTCTCCTTGCCTTTCCTAATCTTGAGCAACTTCAGTCCCCTTAACTCTCTGTGGGGTGGAACTTCAGGCACCGGTCGCGGTAGAGACATTGAAGGCAGATCATGATGCCCATCTCTAGAATAACGGTGCCTACACACTCTTCATTGTGGCTTGTGGAATTTAGTCAGCCATTGATCTTTCTATTTGCAGCCTTGATCTTCTCTCACTCATCCACTGGAGGGTCCACAATGACGTGTGTGGTAGTGACCAGTTCCCAATCTTCCTGGCCATGCCTCAGTCACTCCCCTGAGCGTCCACAGTGCTGACTGGGATGCTTTCACCTCCACTGTCATTCTTAACTCCTCATTATTTGGAGGCATCGACTTGGCAGTCCAGAGTGCAATATTAGCCATTCTATCAACAACTGACTTGGCGATCCACCATCTCCTTACAATCTTAAACCATATTTGGAGCGAGGGAGAATTCCCATCTCAACGACGAGAAAGTATCATTGTCCTGGTACTGAAACCGGGTAAGTTTCCCCTCAAGATGGACAGCTATCGCCCTATTGGTCTCAACAATATTCTCTGTAAGCTGCTTGAATGCATGGTGAGCTTGCAGCTGTATTGGCTTGTTAAGACTTGGGGACTTCATCTCTGTCCCAGACCATTTTTCTGCCGATAATTTGGTTTGCCTGGAGTCCCATCAGCTACTGCAGCATGGTGCTCTTCCTCCCAAGTCTCCAGGAAGGAGTCCACAGTCCTACGTCATACTTTGTTAATCCATAGTTCTCTTTTTGTAACGAACCACCACCGCATTGTAGTTGTGGAGCCTGACGGACAGTAGCACATATCTTGGTGGAATGCTCCCTTCTTTTGGCCTCTATGCTAAGTATGGACTTCAGGACTCATTGGCTGTAATTTTGGCAGATGATTCATGGATGGTTCAACTGGTTGTCAATTTTCTCCATGCAAGTGGTTTTTATTGTCAGTTAGTTTTCTCCATGCAAGTGGTTTTTATTGTCAGTTTTGAGGTTTTAATCTACCTCCATAGCAGGGGCAGGGTGGTTGGGGATAGGCCGTCTCCTGCTGTATCTGGTCTGGGAGGATCCCAGGCACTAGCTCCTTGAAAAGGCTACTCTTTCACCCCTCTTTTATTCTTTTTTAACCGCTTTTAGGTTCAGTTTGCCAAATTTTCTATTCTGGGTGTTCCACTTTGTTGATTAGTGGGTGCTTTTGATTGCAATGAATGAGGGGTGGGACAACTGTGCGTGGTACATTTCCATCACATGCTAGACTCGGACACACCCACTTGCTGACTTCTGTATCTCCTTCATCTTACTTTTATTATTTATTGTACAAAAGGTGTTCATTACATTTTTAGCCTTCTCACTTTCACAGTTATGAACCTACTGACTAGATTAGAAAAAAAAATTGTTGACTGTCTCTGCTTCCAGATGCACCACTCTTGGATTGACTGATTGATGACCTCGTTGTCTCCCCGCCTCCCACCTCCCAAATCAGCCAACTTCCAAGACTAGCCCATACAAGGCTTTGACCGTGCCGGTGCAATGCTACATAAAATGCAGCTGATGCTGAGTCAGCAGTCACTGATGCCCTGCCATTCAGTTCATGTTGCGGTCTGCAAATGGAGTACTGGTGGAGGGGAGCTGATGTGTGTCATCTGCAGCATTAGTCAGCTGCGTCGTGGCAGTGTGACTCTGGCGGCCTCAAAATGTGGACCTTGAAATGCGAGTGGAGGGCTGAGGGTGATGACGAGTATCAACATCGATGGCTTGAACACACTTGGTGGCTGGAGGTCGGGAGAAGTGGGAGGAAGAGCACCATGCTGCAGTAGTCTCCCTGATTGTGTGGAGTTTATTAGATGGGGCAGTAGCCCACCAGATGTCTTTCCATTTCCGAACGAGCAGAGATCTTGTGTGTATCTGCAAATCCACACCTGGGGTCAGCTATTCATTCCCCGAGATACCCATGTGACTTGGGATGCAGAGACAACTGAGTAGACAGTATGGCGAAGGTCAGTGAGGTCGTCATGAATAATGGTGACCAAAGAGTGGCACGAATAGCAGTGCCTAGAGACTGCTCATTGAGTCAATACATATTAAAATGGGGTCAACAGAGGCCTGTTTAATGAACTTATGGGCTCTGCTAACAGCTATCAGCTCTTCCATAATCACACTGCACGTTCCCTATAGTGAGTGGCATTCCATACCAGCAGCTCCCACTTGGCCTGGGGGCAGTATCTTTGATAGTAATCAAAATGTCCTCAGTCCCAGGTTCGAACCCTGACACCAGTTAAATTTTGAATAAAATCATCAGCAATGGCACTGAAGACTTGCAACATAAGAAGTCGTCCTCATTCTCACAACGGCGTTGTCAAAGAGTATGGAGAAGCATACAGAGGTTCCGGGCACTCTCTTGCGCTTGGGGTGGGAAACTGTCCCTTAAGGCAGAAGAATCATCAGTGACCAATGGAATGAGGATGCAGACAGCAATGGGAACCAGTGCATTAAAGACACATAATGTGTATCCACAGGACGTGACACATAATTGAGAAAGCATCATGATGGTCTCTCCACTGGCAGAAGATTCCAGATTATTCCCCCATTCCGATCTCTGGGACGGGACTGCCGAGGGGGAGGTGACCATGAGAAAGATTGAATGAAAACAAAAAGATAATGTTCTATGAGTTGGGGCATGGAATGTCAGAATTGTTTTTCCCACTCGTCTTCATTACCTTACATTTTTCTACATTTAGAAGTAGCTGCCATTCATCTCACCAAATAGAAATTCTAAGTCGGCCTGTAGCCTTTTACAGTAACCCAACAATGATACTTTCTCATATACTACAGTGTCCTCAGCAAGCAGCTAAGATTTCTCCTCATCCTATCACTTTCTGGGAATGTAGGAATATAGAATCTGCCTGTTGCCCTTCATCCATAGTTAGCAGGATTTCATGTGAGAAAAGGGGAAGTAGTTTCTCATGAGTGATGCTTTCTAAATCCATGCTGATTTTTGGAGAGAAGATTTTCTGTTTCAGGGAAATTTATTATATTAAAGTGTAGAATATCTTAAAGAATTCTGCAGCATACCAATATTAAGGGTGTTTGTCTCTAGTTTTACAGAGCTGTTCTTTTGCCCTTCTTCTATATGAGCATCACCTGTGCTGTTTCCCAGTCATTTGCTCCTTTGCAGTGGGCGAGAGATGTGCTCAATAAATGCAAGCTATATAAGGGCGAGTACTGTAGAGTACTCTCTGTAAACCGAATTCGAATTCCATCCAGACCTGGAGACTCAGACTTGTTTGTCCTCACTTCTTTCTGTTGCTTTGTAATGCCATAGTTGCCTACTTCTATGTCCTCCATAGGGAGTCTGTATGATGGTCAAACAGTGGTGTGTCTGGCAGACCACCTCTGTGAATGGTTTTTGTAAATGCAAAACTTAAGACTTCAGCTATCGGTTTGCTGTCTTCTATTGGTGCACCAGACTGGTCAATGAGGGACTGGACAGGAGTCTTCAACACACTTAGTGATTTTACATAGAACCAGAATGCACGAGGATATGACTGGAAGTTGTATACTTTGTGCTTCAATCTTTGTATGGAGGGTATTGCCTCATGATCTCTATCTACCTTTTTGACACTCTGTATGTAGCGTAAGACAAAAAAGAAAAGAAAAAAGACACACCATGAAGCAATTATCCAAATGTGACATAAGGTGGTAGATGTGGTGTACATATACAGATAAACAAGTGATTACCATTTCAGAAAAATTGGACGATTTGCCGGCTGCTGTGGCTGAGCGGTTCTAGGCGCTTCAGTCTGGAACCACACTGCTGCTGCGATCGTAGGCTCGAATCCTGCCTCGGGCATGGCTGTGTTTGATGTCCTTAGGTTAGTTAGGTTTAAGTAGTTCTAAGTCTAGGGGACTGATGATCTCAGATGTGAAGTCCCATAGTGCTTAGAGCCATTTGAACCTTCTTCTTCTGATTTTTTAAATTTTTTATTTTTATATATATAATAGAGGGAAACATTCCACGTGGGAAAAATATATCTAAAAACAAAGATGATGTGACTTACCAAACGAAAGTGCTGGCAGGTCGATAGACACACAAACACAAACATACACACAAAATTCAAGCTTTCGCAACAAACGGTTGCTTCATCAGGAAAGAGGGAAGGAGAGGGAAAGACGAAAGGATGTGGGTTTTAAGGGAGAGGGTAAGGAGTCATTCCAATCCCAGGAGCGGAAAGACTTACCTTAGGGGGAAAAAAAGGATAGGTATACACTCGCGCGCGCGCGCGCGCGCGCGCGCACACACACACACACACACACCCGCACATACACAGAAAATGTCTGCTTGTGTCTGTGTATGTGCAGATGGATATGTGTGTGTGTGCGAGTATATACCTATCCTTTTTTCCCCCTAAGGTAAGTCTTTCCGCTCCCAGGATTGGAGTGACTCCTTGCCCTCTCCCTTAAAACCCACATCCTTTCGTCTTTCCCTCTCCTTCCCTCTTTCCTGATGAAGCAACCGTTTGTTGCGAAAGCTTGAATTTTGTGTGTATGTTTCTGTTTGTTTGTGTGTCTGTCGACCTGCCAGCACTTTCATTTGGTAAGTCACATAATCTTTGTTTTTAGATATATTTTTCCTACGTGGAATGTTTCCCTCTATATATATATATAAAACAAAGATGATGTGACTTACCGAACGAAAGCGCTGGCATGTCGATAGACACACAAACAAACACACACACAAAATTCAAGCTTTCGCAACAAACTGTTGCCTCATCAGGAAAGAGGGAAGGAGAGGGAAAGACGAAAGGATGTGGGTTTTAAGGGAGAGGGTAAGGAGTCATTCCAATCCCGGGAGCGGAAAGACTTAGCGCGAGCGAGCGCGCACACACACACCCATCCGCACATACACAGACACAAGCAGGAGAGAGAGAGAGAGAGAGAGAGAGAGAGAGAGAGAGAGAGAGCTTCACAAATAGAATAAGTCAATAATGTCCTGAGTTCGAGTCTTGGTCCGGCACTCAGTTTTAATCTGTCAGGAAGTTTCGATAATGTGCTGGTCCACTTGGTCCACTCTCTGGCTCTTATGCAAGCAGTTATTCAACTGAGAATTGATTGATATGTTGATTGATAGAGTTGCTGGATGTCCTCCTGAGGGATATCTTGCCAAATTCTGTCCAATTGGCATGTTAGATCATAAAAACCCTGACCATAATGCTCCAAATGTTCTCAATTGGGGAGAAATCTGGTGACCTTGCTGGCTAAGATAGGGTTTGGCAAGCATGAAGACAAGCAGTAGAAACTCATGTTGTGTGCACTTGGGCATTGTCTTTCTGAAATGGAGGCCCATAATAACGTGCCATAAAAGGCAACAAAACAGGACATAGAATACTATTTACATATCGCTGTGCCCAAAGGGTGCTGCAGATGATGGCCAAAGGGGTCCTGCTATGTAAAGAAGTGGCACCTCAGACCATCACTCCTGGTTGTCGGGCCCAATGGTGTGCGACAGTCGGGTATGTGTCCCACCCCTGTCTGGAGTGTGTCCAGACATGTCTTTGCCTGTCATCAGGTCTCTGCCCGAAGCAGGACTTGTAACTTAAGACACTTCTACTCCATTCAACGAGATTCTAGTCCACAGATGTGTCTAGAGATGCCTGGACAGCAGTGGGATACCAATATGACTGTCGCCCGTCATATGGTTTGACAACCAGGAGTTACAATGTGGGGTGTCATTTCTTGTCATAGCAGGACCCCTCTGTCATCTGCAGCAACTTTTGAGCATGGTGATACATTGACAATATTCTACAACTTGTTTTGTTGCCCTTCATGGCAAGCCACCCCAGGCTTACATTTCAGCAAGATAATGCCCACCCACACTAGAGTTTGTACTGCTTGTCTTCATGTTTGCTATACTGGCCAGCTAGGTCGCTGAATGTCTTCCAGATGTTCAGAGCATTATGGTCGGGGCCCTCCAACTAGCTCAGGATTTTGACACTCTGATGTGCCAATTGGACAGAATTTGACAGGATATCCCTAAGGAGGACATCCAACAACTCTATGAATGTATCAATCGATACTAAGATGAGTAACTGCTTGCATAAGGTCCAGAGGTGGACAAACACTTTCTGACTTTGTCATTATGTGAATCTCTTTCTCGTAAATAAATCATATATTTTTTTCTGAAATTGTAATCATTTGTTTATCTGTATACATACATCACATCTACCAGTTTTGTTCCCATTGAGATAATTCCTTCAAGGTGTGACATTATTCTTTTTTGTCTTAGTGTACCATATTTCAAGGTTATGCTAACACTAGGATAGACCTCAGAGCCATTTTTATCTAACAATACAAATGTTGCATCAGCTTCAAAATTTTGAGCCCTTTGCAGCAGTAGAGTGCAGGCAGTGCTATTTTTGGCTTGTGTAGAATGGAGTAGTTCCCTCTTTGTATTCCTAAACACTGTTACTGTCAGACATTTTCCAGAAAACTGCTAGTAGGTGCCTATCGAAGTGTGATAACAACTCTTTCCCTAAATTTACTTTCGTATTCAGAAAGGGTGCTGACAACAGTGCCATTAAGCACCCTGAAATCAGTGGCATCACTGTAATTGTATTGACTCTGTATCACCATTGACTTTTACAAAGAGTAATGTATCTGTATGGATTGCTGTGCCGAACACTCTTTTCAAATTAATCCCCAAGCATCTGCTAAACAAATGTTTTAATAAGTGTAATTTAATAGAAATATTGACAGTACACTTGGCACACAAAAAATAAAACCATCAAAATAAGTGATTTTTGTTCATTTTCATCCTCTTGTACAGGCCAGACGTCGCCGAAATCAGAAGAAGGATGATCCCGATCTGCAAAGGTTGAAATGTCAACTGTGTCCGTACCACAGCATCGATGAAGCAGACTTTGAGTCTCACAAACGTACCTTTCAACACAAGTTCAACTATTGTCAGTTCCAGTTCCAGAAACATAGGTAAATTAAGATAATTTATTGCTTTTTATTTTATGCACCTGTTTAGTTTTAGAATATGCTTAAGAGATTGTGATGATGTATGTATCTGCTATGAAAAGTGTGTTTAAACATACTGACAGATGAAAACGGTCCACTTGGCTGTGACTCATATGTTATTTTAGTGCATAATACAGCAATAATACAAATGAATAGTAGAAAATAATGTCCAAGGCATAATATCTCTTCCGGCTTGCTGATAGATCTTGATGTTTTTACCCCATATTAACAAGGAGTAAGTAGTGAATAAAAGACACAGGGATCATGTTTGTTGATCAGTGCATTTTCTGCTTGCTTCTCAGGAAATTACTGAATTACATACTTCCCTACATGTCTGTTCTATATGTTATTAGCCTCTAAAGTTACCAAAATTAGCAAATGTGCCATATTCTGCCTATATTTGGCACATCTTGAAATTGTCACCACTTATTATATGAAATTGAAATTGTTTGCACCACTTTAAAGTGCACATTTAGCCCTGTCAGGAATACCTATTTTCATTTTGGCATCATTTCAGTAAATTTAAAGAAAATTTGCTTCTTCCAGTGCTTGCTTCTTGTGTTTACTACTATTTCTTTTTTATCTTCACTTTCTTGCTGTTGTTGCTGCTCTTTCAGAAACTGAAAAGTCTTCTGTAGTCCCTTTAGTTTTCTATTGCAGAGCCACAAAATCACTCAAGAATGGCCCAGAATCCTGAATCTAGTTGCGAACAAATAAATTTAATACAGTAAAAATAAAAAAGTCACCTTCTTTTAATAATTGGTAGCGTTTTTGAAGGTATGATTATTGAATTAGTTCTCTTTCACCTCCATGTCACGAATTCTCTGTTGGTATAACTGTAAACAAGTTTTGCTACTGCAATGCAGCACAGTAACCTGTCTTGAAATCTAGAACCAGTAGTTTATCATAATTCACTGCAACAATGACTCTGTAAGAGTACAATACTTCAAACACATTTTGTAAAAGAAGCCATAAATTGACAGTATTTAAATGTGTTGTTGAAACCCCAAAATTTAAGTAGACTTTCTTCTTGTTAACTGAAATGACACCAAACTGAAAGTGAGCATCTTTTCCACAGTAGTGTAGACAAATATCTAATCAGTCATGCCAAATATATGCAAAATTTTTTACATTTGATATTTTTGATAACTTTAGAGGATGTTATTAACTTAATGAGCTGTGAACTTTCTACAAATGTATGTACTAATTTCCTGACAGCCAGACAGCCGGTGCACAGTTCCATGACCATGTTCGCTGCCCCTTTATTAAGTATCTACTCCTTGTCAAAATACGGGGGAAATATGTCAAAATAGAATTTTTCAGTCAGTTCGATGAGACATGGTGTTGTGAGTATTAATTTGTGATCTTCATATATGTTATTTCTATATTCGGGGCAAAAAGTCGTGATGGTAAGTTATTAGGTTAGGAATAATGACTTGCCAAGCATCAGGAATTTTTCACTTGTTTCCATTTCCACAGAAAGTGGCCCATGTACAAAAGGCTTTATCATATTCACAAAGTTGCAGATGGAGATGAAACATGGCAATAGTCCATGCATGTCGATGAGTTACATTATGTGCAAATTTCAGCAAAACTAAAACACCTAGGTTACTTGACATGATATGTCTTATTAGTGTCACAAGAAGTGGATAGTCTCACAGATATATATGAAAATGTGTGTGTGTTATTTCTTCAAAAGGCAGTTATTTAAGAACTGCCATGTACAAGTTGCAACTTTATAATATTTGGAAACCCTGTATTAAAGATAAAACAATTTTCTTGGTTATAAATTGGTGGAGGTGGAAAGCTGACATAGTTATGATCCATTGTTTAGAGGATGACCAAAGCCATTCAGTTTCCATCACAAAATAATTCACTGGATTACACATGTCTCAGTCAGTGCTGTGATATCCTTATTTCGCAAGGTTAAGAACTTCATTTTGAATTTGTAAAACTGTCACACTTCTCTAAATAGGTCATTAACTGCATCACGAAGCTGATGTCTCAAAGATCAGTAGTCTTCTACAAAATCTGTTGTCAGCTGCAGAATTTCACACAGTTATGGCACACAAGGTATGCGTAGTAAATGCCATCAGAGGAAAGTAAGTTTACTTTCCACCTCATACTGGCCAGAAAAGTGTGTGTGCGGAAAATTGGCTTTCACCCTGTGTGCTTGGTTTCTTAGCTTTTCCTGTGTCAATAATGAATACTATTTGATGCACTGTGAAGGATTACAGTAGGAAGAAAGTGTTTTCTTTCCCCCTGTGCTCCCAACCTGTGCCACTTGAAGTTAATGTCACTTGTTGAAAGGAATTTCTATTAGGTGCATACCAATGTTTGATGACGTTGAAGTGGTTTGTCACTTCATATTGAGACCACTGTGTCACATTGCTTTCACTTGAGATTTGTGTAAAAAGAAACAGTGTCCAACTATGAACTTAATTTCAATAAATAAAATAGTGTTGACTTAAGAACATGGCTATTTTTAAATTGCCCCTAACTAAAAAGCCAAATTTCTCATAATCTCTCAAACCAAAAAAGAGGAATTGGCTAGAAATAAATTTTGCATTATTTTCTACATGTTACAGGAATAGGCTGGTAAAAGATCGTCATGGTGCTCAAATTGATTGTAAGGTATCATCCATAAAATACAAGAGTGATGAAACTGGTATGGCAAGAAGTAATCCATCTCTAAAATATGATCAGAGTGACGGCACATTAAAAACATTGGTATGAACTCTTAAATAGTCAATTTACATTTTACTGATGTCTAATTTTTATGATCACTTAAGATATAAAGTGTAGTATATGATACAATAGAACAGTCTTATGACTTAATTGACTTTTAAATAGTTAGGACATTCTAGAGCTGCACAATTTTACTGGCCATTTGATTGAGAAATATCTGAATTATCTTTTCTTTATTTTGGTGTGATACCCCAGAAATAAATTCCATGGGGTTTGTTTTCCTGCTTGTCCCATGAATGATATATGTGTGACAATTTATCGTCATCTTCTTCTTCATTGTTATTAGTAGCACAGCAGTAGCATACACTGGAGGATAAAGATCACCTCCAGGCTTTCCCAAGGACCCTGCTGTTCTGCATGTTTCTTGTTGTGCTTTACACATCTACCATTAGGATACCATCTTGGTCTTGTCTTACCTTTTACATTTCAACAGAGGACTTCCATGGGCCATGTACCATCCATCCACATACATGCCCCAGCCCAGTTTGATGTAGTTTTTGTTACATTTATAATTGTGTGCTCCACTTCAGTCAGATCACCTGTGTACTCTATTGCTTCTAAGTGTTACCAACTTGCATGTCTGCATTGCTCATAGAGTAACTTGTAGTTTTTCTGTCTCATTGTCATGTACAGAGATTAGAGTGCAACTAGCCAACACTTACTGAACTTTTTCAGGCACACTGGAAGTATGGTTATAAATATCCTGTTCAGTTTACCAAAAGCACTTGAGGCAATGTTTTACCCCACTGTTAGTTTGTTTTGCTGTCCATTGAGCCATTGTCTTCATTTGCTCTAAATTTAAAAAAGTCCTTTGGTTCTACAGCTTTACTTTCAACTCTGTTTTCTTTCCATGTGTTGACTTTTTGCCTCCAGCTTTAACCACTTGTCTTCCCTTCCTTTATCTGCCTCATCTGCCATTACTTCCAGAAGTTATTACTTTCATTATTAACTACCTAGATTTTTTATTCATTTCTTAAACTAAACAAATATTCAACAGATCTTAGAGTGCTTCTGTAATTTTATTCTTGTTTTTAGTTAGTCATCTGCTATGTAACTACTATGTAACAAGCCAAGTAATTTGTTTTTCTTCATTCTCTTATTTTTATTTGTTCCTGTTACAAAATTGTGTTGTACCTTTTCACTTTTCCGAACAGTTTCATTTAGTTCAGCATATTCTGTCACAATCTTGTTACTGTTTACTTGACACTCACATGCGGCTGGTTTGGGACCCAAATGACACAAGTGGCCACTCTGAGCATTGTCCTGGGGGTGGAAGTGCGGAAACAACTGATTTTTCATGCTCACTACAGTTAAGTTTATTTTTAAAGGACTTACCGAAAGCACAAGAAATGGCAACTAATGTTTGGGGAAGGCAAGGAAAAGGGGGGCAGGCACCAGATGATATGTTGCATGTATGGAAAAATTTTTTGAGCCAGCCCTGCTCTCACCTTTCTCCATAATGGCTGTAGTGTTGTCCTTAAGTCTTTTACTTGCAACATAATTTCCTGCTTGCATAAGTCTCTGTAACCTTCATTATGTAAGGTACTGCATGTTTCTTAATTTGAACTGGTGCACCTACCTGCTTGTAAATAAATTCTCATGTTTGTATTTCTGACTTGTTGCCTGACACATTCTGATTGTAACTAGCATTTGTTAGAATTCTGCTGTGCGTTTATGAAGAGTCTATGACTTCTTTCAGTTCCATCATATGGTGTACATTTTTCTTTATTGTTTTATAAAAATTACCTCTTTTATTCTTACTTACATTTACTCATTACCAGGCCCAATTTCTGTTTGTTATCTTATGAGAGGCTTTTAAGAATAAACATGCTCTTATAGTAAATTCTGCTGACATAAAGCCTCTGTCACCTCTTCTCATACCCATAGTTATGTACTGACTTCAGTGTGGAATGATATGAAAAATTGTGGAATGTTATGAAGTAAGTGTCTCAGATACATCTGTAAAACCACCTGTAGCTACATTTTGGCTTTTTATGTAGTTATCCTTATGCACATTTGTCAATGTGATATGTGAACCTAGATTTCTAGTACTAAAATGAAAAGAATATATTTATGTATCACGTCTGCTTAAAGGTTATTCTTAGAGTAAGAAGAAGTGTATGACTACACGATTTTAAGTTGTTTTTTAAAATTATTTCTTATTGCTGTTTAGATCTTCGGATCTCAGGGTAAATAGTTTCTGACTTATGGTGATCCATACTTGCCATTGTGATGCAAACTAAGACTAGATCCCCACAGGAGGCTCACAGCTCTTCCATGGGTACATGTGTGGAGTGCACTGGGCTCTGAGCAATTGTAGTTCCTCTTCTCTCCAGCTGCATTCCCTTCCCCTAGCTGCTCCTCCTCTTGACTCACTCCCCCCCCCCCCCCCCTCCCCCTTTCACCCTCGTTTTTTCCCTTTACAATAACCCAGCTATTCTCTTGGTTTTGCTATTACTTTGTGGTCTTATCTCATATTTCCACTCTTTTTTCAGCTTTTTCTGGTCCCCTTTGGGGTTTGACCTCCATTTCTAAGCTGTTTTTGCAGTGTGAGCCATTTGGGGAAGGAATCCCCCCCTAGCGTCTCCAGCATGGGTTATTGTAACATAGTGGTCACACTTCTGGTATCTCAGTTGTCACTGCCTTGTTTGTGCCTAGGAGAGGTTGCTCATCTTTTTGCGACATGGGAACCGCTGGTAATGACCACTGTGCCAGGTGGCTCTGTTGCGGGTGGGTGACACCCATAGGGTGAGCTCCTGATCAGATTGGATGGTATCAAGGCGAATGCTGTGCACATGAAGCTTGCTAAGCTCTGAGCTTCTGGCTGCTCTGTTGTGAGCATCTCTTCTCTGCTCCTACTTCTGCTTGCTTGGCCTTTCCCTACCTAGCCACTCTCTGGGAGGAGGGCCAGGCCTGTCAGGAACTCGGGACTAATCCGGCATGGCGCAGCGCTCATTTCGTCCAGCAAGTCCAGAATGTCGTAAGGACAGTCCTGTTGATACCAGCAATTTAATATTGCCCCTTGAAGCAAATACCCTTCCGGAAAAAGTCAAAGTTATGATTTACCGTTGCAACATGAAGCCTATATCCCATCTCCCATGCAGTGTTTTCTGTGTCTTCATTTTGGTAAATATTTGCGATGTGGGGAGTCCTTGCACGTCACTGCCCAAATGCTTGAACTGTTCCAACTCACATTCTCTTCTCTCGCCAAATTGCCTGATCTATAAAACGGAATCTGCTTGGTCATCGGTCCCTCCAACTTCAGTAAGTCCCTCATAAGTTGTAGAGAAATAATTGAAATTGGACATGTGAGTATACCCAACAGAAGAACTTGCAATACCTGAAGGTAAAGGCTGAGCGGTTGCTGAAATATTGTGCACAAATGTTAAAAACACTCAACTGTACAAGCAGCTCACCATTAATGTTGTCAGTCTGTTCCAACAAGTCACAAAAAAAAGACAACCCTGTGTTTAAAGGCAGGAACGATAATGCAGAATGTGTTTCTTCTGCTTTCATTCTAGAATAAAGTGCTAGACTTAATGAGTCCATCAGAAGCACAGCCAGCCCAGAAGTGAAGCACAGTATTCTTCAGCTGAGAAAAGCTGTTAAAAAATTAGCTTCATTACACTTGTACCTGTGGGTTATGTTTATTGCTATGCCTCAAGGCCAAGGATCTGGTGCCAGTATTGGTCAACAGTACCTGGAATTCTGTACCTGTTACTTTCCCTGTCCACCTTCAAGCAGTAGCACTTCAAGTTTATTCACCATGAAGAATAACTATACTTCCTGCATCTCCCATTTCATGGACATGTAGATAATGAGGCCCCTGAGGACCTTACCCAGTAACTCTCTCATGCTTTTCTCATCCTCGTAGATTTCGCTGCTGTAGCAGAGGGGATCTACAGACACCTGTCCCAGGGCTTGAGAAGTTGAAAAGTTTCCCTTATCGAAAGATGTCTGTTACCTCTGTATCAGGGGTGTCCCACTCACAGACTGCATGTGGCCCAAAGCAAGTATCAGTGTGGTCCAAAATGTGAGCATGTATGACACAATTGGAAAAGAAATTCCATAAAATTTTGTTTATATAAAGGTATGATACACTGAATATTTTCAGTTTAAAACTCCTGCCACAATGCTATTGGTCAATCATGATTTTTCATAGGTTATTGTTAGTGTTAAGTATATTCTGTGTGGCCTAAAAATACTTGTCTCCTTTCATTGTGGCCCAGGTAAGCTAAAAGGTTGGACACACTTTCTCTATTTAGAGAAGACAGTATCTCAGCACTGCCTACAGATCATCTGCAGCTGCTGTCCTGTCACTTTGTTCTCCCATGCTATCTGATATTGTCCTTCAGAAAACTACACAGAATTTGCTCTCTGGTGACCATTTTATCTTTTGTATCCATCAGTTAGATACAGTTGCACCTGCTACCATACCACATAATGGATGTTAAACAAAATCATCTCCGTACTTTACAGGAACCTGACTACATTCCTACATAAATCCAGCCCCAGGACACGGTAGGACACATAGGTACTGCCATTAGCAGGACTGTTGATGTACCTGATCTGAAGTCATTTGTTAAACCTGGCAGCTGACTTGTCCAACAGTGGAACAATGAAAGCCATTTACTCACTGGGACAGGCAGGTGGCACTACAAAACTTGGAGTGGAATCCATATCATGACAACCTTGCAGTCTTTAGCATTGCTCAGACAACAGCTCAGCATGTTATCAGAGAGAAAAAGATATTAATAGCACGAATTTTTACACTCTGTTAGCCATTTCACATCATCAGTGAAGGTATGGGAGTCAATGACAAGGACTGCTGGGAAAAATAATGTGTGCACTGCAGTGGTTGAACAGAACCATCTGTAACATTTTTGATATCCTCTCATGATCAGACTAATTTACACTGTGGATCTAACAATTTTGCTGGTGCTGAACACAACAAATTACATTGGCTGACTCAGAGAATATGGAATGACAAACACTAATTGACAACATGCTGTAGGACATAACTTGCTGTTACAGTAGGCGGCAGTTTACAGGGTTGCATGGCATTGTGTTGGTTCTGACCTATCTGTCAGTACTGCATCTATGCAGGCCAGCTGCCTGTCAGCCACCTGTCAAACTTACCTGACCTAACCTACCTGTACGCTGCGCTCCATAATGTGCATTGTGCCTAATTAATCTTTCAACACAACTGCACTTGGGAAATTTGAATAAAGCTACTAATACAGAGTAACTAATTCTAGTAGAAATGAACTGTCTTGAGGGGGCCCAGTGTTCCCAGATTAATTGGGTGTGCATTTGTTATTACATTGAAACAAATTCAGTGATGGCACCTATTGGAATAAGCAGAGCTTGCTCCACCACAGGCGTTCCATTACCAGTGTTACTAAGGCCACACATGAAACTCAACTTGTTTAAAAGTTTGTTTGATATATACAACACAGCTAATTTAGGTTGGGGAGATGCCAGTAATGCTCTTTGTCGCGGGAGACTTCACACCTCCCCGGGATAGTTAACAAATCTGTAAATAAATACTTTGATATTTTCCAAGTCAATGAATCCCACAAAGTGCTAATTGCGACCAAAGGGACATCAGCAAGAGTACCACAACACTTGAGTAGTTAACAGCTTGCCAGTATGTTGCATTCAACCTGCTGTCAAATATGAGAGTGATAAGACACACACACTCTGTTCAACTGCTGAGCCTTGTCTCTCTAACAATGAAGTGTCACTCCACTGCTCATGATTCTTTGTGACAATAACATCAGGCATCACAACTTACCAAATATTCACTCTGCTTGTAATTACACCATTCTCTATGATTCACGTACGTGGAGACAAACTCTAAACATTGCTTTAATAAGCTCTGTGGTTTGCCACAATCAGATGTGCGGTGGACTATTTTTCCTTTCGGGTGGGTCAATTGATGGACTCGTCCAGAGGGACCAAAGTGTTGTTTCCTTCCTCTGCATCCCTGCCACTGCTTCTACATTTTCCAGGGCCTGCTGGCTTCACCCGCTGTGCTGACTCGCGATGTTGCGGGCTACCTCCTGCACCTGCCACTGAATACGCTATCCAGCCTCCCTGCACTTCAGCCAACTCTTGAGTCAGTTCTGATAGGCTCCGTTAATTAATATCCCCCCAATACACTGTGATAATTATGCTGTTGTATCATTCCTATTGCCATTAAGACCTGCATAAGTTAACACATTTTTCCAATTAGTTGTTTCTTAATTATCATTCTTAAGTGTTTAAATTGTTGATTATCAGCCTGAGTCAGTCCAGTGTTATGACAGCACACAGCCACGTCTAAAATTATGCCCTGTGCATTACACCAGAAACAGTAGCTTGGACGATGATGAAATACTTCAAACAAATTACATATAATGTCGGTTGAGATCTACATTGTAGCACGTATGGGAATTAACAGAGAGGACATGGCTGAACTTCGGCTGCAGTAACACTGAGGAGTAAAAGTCCCCCTTTCGTATGGAGGAATTAGAGCGTGTACTGTCTGTAGCACATAGGACAAGAAGTTAAGAAATTCGAATACTGAGTGGAAGAACTGTCTTCTCACTCTTTTTATTAGAATCTGGTGTGAGAGAGAAAGTACCTCGATTCTTGGAGGGAAGCAACAACATTCGCCCTCCTGGAACTCGGGAATCAGTGCTCCACCCAAATAGTTAGCACAGTGTAGCACATGAGAGTTGTTTAGGGAAGACATGGGAATGAATGATAAGCACTTGGTACGGGATCAAGAAACTGTGAAACACATGTTGTTGTTCTAGTAGCTTCTGTAGGTACCACCCTACATGCTACCACGTAATAATCTTGGGGGAGTGCTAAAAGATAGATTTATTGCTTAGGCAGCACCTGTTGGAATACTTTCGTATATTGAAAAGGCATGTGACACTACACTGAGATGCAGCATCATCTGACAGCTGTATGAAAGGGGAATCTGGGGTAGCCTCCCCATTGTAGTGTAATGCTTCCTTTCTGGATTATATTTTACGTTCCGAGTTGGTAGTGCAAATTCAGTCCTACATACCCAGAACAACAGTGTCCCACAGCAGGGTGTGCTGAGTGTTACTCTTTTTGCAACAGCCATCAGTTAGGAGTTCTGTCTGACGCACACCTCTTGTGCAGAATTTTTCAATCTTTTGTTTGTCTTTCTGTCTCAAGACAACTGCTAGACACACACAGTTAAAATTAAAGACAACTAAAATTACAGGTGAAAACTGCAGACCTAAATTTTTCCACAGATAAATTAAGGAGTGTCAGTTTTAATCATGTATGCGATGTATTTAATAAACTCAGACTGCAGCTGGGGATGCCTTTCTTAGTTTTAAGGACTTATGAAGTTTGTGTGCCAGCTTCGATGTGAATCACCTTGTTGCCATGCCTGAAAGATTTCACAGAAACAGCTTTGAAGGCTCTAAACATCTTCGAGCACGTTAGTGGCAAATATTGGGAGACTGATAGACACCAACCCCCTCCCTATTAGTTTACTGGCCTTGTTCAGTCATGAATGGACTGTGGCTCTGTTGTTTATGGTTCTGCACTGACCATTCTATTTAAAGTCCTTGGACTCTGCTCACAATGTGGGCATTAGATTGGTGAAAATAACCTTAAAGTTGTTCCTGTGAACCATCCAGTGGGACTTTCAGGTGTGGACACAGTGCTTGGCTCTGGGGAGCTCACAATTTTGCACTGTCTCCTCCCACCAAGGTATAATTTGCTTTCATCTTCACATTTAAATGACACAGTTTCCTAGGATTTTAATAATAGGATAATAAACACTGCCCAGCAAAAAACACTGAAGCACACATGAAACTTGGTTTGAGAGAGTTCTAAGTGTATATTTAGTTCAGTATATTATTTGTCAACTTTTCTTCTAAAGTTCTGAAATGGTCTCTGTCTTGTTTATGAGACGTTCAACATTTTATTACATTTGACATACGTTGTCAGTGTGGAGGCATCCTTGATAATCTCTCAAAAATGATCTGCTGAAATTTTGCAAAACATTTTTGTAATTGTGTTGTTGGATATTCATTGGTGATTCTTAACATCAGAGTAGGTGAAGTTCCCATTCAGCGTTCCGTGTGGTGTTGGAAGCTCAAAGATGTACTGTTGTTGCATAACACCACCTTCTGGCAAACTCCAATCACTGCACGTCACCCTATGTGTACCTCAGACTTAATAATAATACAACATAAACAAATATTTGTACTGACATATGTCATCTTATGTAAAAATACGAACCTGCACATTATTTGAAGCATACACTCTAACATAATATTAATAAACGACAAGTTTACTCATTTATCAATGATGAAGGTATAGGAAACTTCATACTGTGGACCCTTGAGGTGGGAAAATCCCAAATTTAACCACGCCAAAATTATTTACCCTCACACATACTGCCTTGTATAAATGATTAAGTGTGCTACTACACTGATAAGCCAAAGAAACTGATATAGGCACGCGTATTCAAATACAGAGAGATGTAAACAGGCAGAATACAGTGCTGCAGTGGGCAACGCCTATATAAGACAACAAGTGTCCGGCACAGTTTTTATATCGATTACTTCTGCTACAGTGGCAGGTTATCAAGATATGAGTGAGTTTGAACATGGTGGTGTAGTCGGCGCACAAGCGATGGGACACAGCATCTCCGAGGTAGCGATGAAGTGGGGATTTTCCCGTACAACCATTTCACGAGTATACCGTGAATGTCAGGACTCCAGTAAAACATAAAATTTCAGAGATCGCTGCGGCCGGCAACAGATCTTACAAGAACAGGACTGACGACGACTGAAGACAATCATTCACTGTGACAGAAATGCAACCCTTCTGCTACAAATTTCAATGCTGGGCCATCAACAAATGTCAGCTTGCAAACCATTCAGTGAAACATCATCGATTTGGGCTTTTGGAGCCGAAGGCCCACTCGTGTATCCTTGATGACTGCACAACACAAAGCATTATGCCTCCCCTGGGCCCGTCAACACCGACAATGGACTGTTAATGACTGGAAACCTGTCATGTGGCCAGACGAGTCTCATTTCAAATTGCATTGAGTGGATGGACATGTACATCTGTGGGGACTACCTCATGAATCCATGGGCCCTGCATGTCAGCAGGGGACTGTTCAGACTGGTGGAGGCTCTGTAGTGTGTGTGTGTGTGTGTGTGTGTGTGTGTGTGTGTGTGTGTAGTTGGAGCGATAATGGGACCCCTGATACATCTTGATAGGACTCTGACAAGGGACATGTATGTAAGCATCCTGTCTGATCATCTGCATCCATTCCTGTCCATTGTGCGTTCTGACGGACTTTGGCAATTCCAGCAGGACAATGCAACACCCCACTAGTGCAGAATTGCTACAGAGTGCCCCAGGAACACTCTTCTGAGTTGCAACACTTCCGCTGACCACCAAACTCCCCAAACATCAACACACAAACATATTGAGCATATCTGGGATGCCTTGCAATGTGCCATTCCCCCGCCCCCCTTTCTTTTAGATTTATGGACAGCCCTGCAGGATTCTTGGTGTCAATTCCCTCCAGCACTACTTCAGATGTTAGTTGAGTCCATGTCACGTTCAGTTGTGCCATTTCTGCGTGCTCGCGGGGGCTCTACAGGATATTAGACAGGTGTACCAGTTTCTTTGGTTCTTTGGTGTATTTCTTAAGTAATTACAATTAAAACATTAAATATTTTAATAGATATCTTCATTTTCACCTCATGTACTTGAACATAATTCATCTGTGTATTTCTTTTTCATTAATTAAATATCCTTCTACTTAAAACCTTCATTTTCTTTTGGCTTGCTTCTTGAAAGCTCAAATGTGTTATGTAGGGTAAGTATAGACTTTGTTACCATCTATTATTATTATTCTTTCCAAGTCAAATAACCATATAGGTTTCAATAAAAGCATTTCTGTCAGTTTCATGAGTTACGTCAGTGTGGTGATATTTTTGTATATTGGAATGTCTGTATTAAGACAGTATTTTTATACATATTCATTTATTATTTTTTCTTGTTCTACCATTGAATCTTATGGAATAGTAGTATAATTTGATCCTTCTTTGAAGTAAATGACACATCTTACCAATTATATACTTTTACTTGATTATAACAACAGAGTCTGTTGAAATTTTGCCATCTTTTGTTCATCATTCCCTTAATTATTCATTTCAAAACAAAATCAGGAAAATATAAAGATACTTCTTGGTGCCATGAATTTAGACTATTTCATCCAGAATCTAAACTTGGACATCATCCTAAAGCAGCCAACCATTTAAGCCATTTTCAAACTCTGTAAGAATGACAATCATAAAATATCTCTACCATAATCAATTGCTACTCGCCATACAGTGGAGATGCCGAGTCGCAGATAGACACAACAAAAAGACTTTCACACTTAAATCTTTGGGCCAATGGCCTTCATCAACAATGCACACACACTCACACACACACACACACACACACACACACACGACTGCATGATGGAAGTGGCAACTGGGTGGAGGTAAGGAGGTGGCTGGGGTGGGGAGGGGGAGGGATAGTGTGGTGGGGATGGCGGAGGTTGTGTGATGGGCGGGGGAGAGGTGGGGAAGGGGGGGGGGGAAGTAGCAGAAAAGAAGAGAAATATATAAAAATTCTGGGTGTAGTGGTGGAATGACGGTTTTAGATTGCTGGAATGGGAGTAGGGTAGGGGCTGGATGGGTGAGGACAATAACTTAACGAAGGTTGAGGCCAGGAGGGTTACTGGAACTTAGGATATATTGCAGTGAAGATTCCCACCTGCGCAATTCAGAAAAGCTGGTGTTGGTGGGAAGAATCCACAGGGTGGTCCGTTTGTTTCTTGGCCACAGTTTCTAGGTGGCCGTTCATGAGGACAGACAGCTTGTCGGTTGTCATGCCTACGTAGACTGCAGCAAAGTGGTTGCAGCTAAGCAAGTAGAACAGATGACTCATTTCACAGGTAGTCCTGCCTTTGATAGGATAGCTGATGTTAGTGAGCGGACTGGAGTAGGTGGTGCTGGGAGTATGTATGGGACATGTCTTGCATCTAGGTCTATTACAGAGTATGAGCCATGAGGTAAGGGATTGGGAGCAGTAGTTGTGTAAGGATGGACGAGTATATTTTGTGGGTTTGGTTGACAGCAGAATACCACTGTGGGAGGGGTGGAAAGGATAGTGGGCAGGACATTTCTCATTTCAGGGCATGACGAGAAGTAATCAAAACCCTGGTGGAGGATGTAATTCAGTTGCTCCAGTAGTGGGTGGTACTGAGGTATGAGGGAATGCCCATCTGTGGCTGGACAGTAGGACTTTAGGAGGTGGGAGACTGGAAAGATAAGGCACAGGAGACTTGTTTTTGTACGAGGTTGGGAGGATAGTTACGGTCAGTGAAGGCTTCAGTGAAACCCTTGGTATATTTCGAGAGGGTCTGCTCGTCACTGCAGATGCGATGACCACAGGTGGCTAGACTGTACGGATGGGACTTCTTGGTATGAAATGGGTGGCAGCTGTTGAAGTGGAAGTATTGCTGGTGGTTAGTAGGTTTGGTATGGGTGGAGGTACTGATGTAGCCATTTTCGAGGTGGATGTCAACATCCAGGAAGGTGGCTTGTTGGGTTGAGTAGGACCAGGTGAAACAAATGGGGGAGGAGTTGTTGAGGTTCTGGAGGAATGTGGATAGGGTGTCCTCAACTTCGATCCAGATAGCAAAGATGTCATCAATGAATCTGAACCAGGTGAAGGGTTTAGGGTTCTGGGTTTTTAGGAAGGATTCCTCTAGATGGCCCATTGATTGGTTGGCATAGGATGCTGCCATGCGGGTGCCCATAGCTGTACCCCAGATTTGTGTGTAGGTAATGCCTTCAAAGGAGATGTAATTGTGGGTAAGGACATGACAACAAGGAAGGAGGTTGTTGATTTGGAATCCGTCGTGTGTTGGGAAAGGTAATGTTCTGTAGCAGTAAGGCCGTGGGAGTTAGAAATGTTATTGTATAGAGATGTGGCATCAACAGTGACGAGCAGGGCACCATGTGGTGAAGGGACAGGAACTGTGGAGAATCATTGGAGGAAATTGTTGGTATCTTTTAAATAGGAGGGCAGGTTACGGGTAAAAGGTTGAAGGTGTTGGTCTACAAGAGCAGAGATTCTCAGTGGGGGCACAGTAACCGGCCACAATTGGGAGTCCTTGTTGGGTAGGTTATGGACTTGGGAAGCATGTAGAAGGTAGGAGTGTGGGAAGTCATATGAGTGAGTAGAGATATGGACTCTGGGGAGAGGTTCTGGGATGGGTCTAAGTATTTAAGTAGTGACTGGAGATTCTGCTGGATTACTGGAATGGGGTCACTGTTGCTGACAGCTGGTGGAGCCCTTCCACCAGGCAATCCTTGCTGTTCAGAACAACAATGGTGGAGCCTTTGTCTGCAGGTAGGATTATAAGTTCAAGATCAGGTGGACTGCAGGTCTTTCTGTGGATTTAAGGTTAGTTTGCATATTTAGGTATTTGGGGAATGATGGTGAGGCAAGGTTCGAGGTTAAGAAGGGGGTGGTTTGGGGGCAGTAAGGGTGGATCACTGTTGGATGGAGGAGTGAACAGAGTTAGGCAAGGGTCAGTATAGGTCTTGGTTGAGTTTTATTGGTAGGGTTGGTGGTGAAAAAGTGTTCCCACTGTAAGGACCAGGAAAAGGAGATAAGGTCTTTAACAAGTCCTGCATGATTGAGTTCGGGGCAAAAGGTGAGGCCTTTGGAAAGGACTGATATTTCTTTGGGACTAAAGGCTTCTGGAGGATAGGTTCATGATTATTTTGTGGGTGTGTTTAGGCTCTGGCTTCCGTGTGGTGGTATTTGGAGGGTGTGACAAGTGGAGTAGGTCTGCGAGACAGGGTTTGTCAGCTATGAGGGAGTGTGGGGGACGTTTGGAGGTTGTTGGGGAGGTGGTGGACAGTGGTACTCCAAGGCGAAAGTAGAAAGTGAGCAGGATGGAGAGCTTTTTGAGGTTGCGTTGTGTATGTTGGTCAAGTTCCTGCAGGACAAGAGTTTCAATATGTGTAATGGGTTCCAGGAATTTGGGATTGCATAGCAGGAGGATCATGTGGATGGAGAGAAGGTACTGCAAGGAGGTTTGGGCTTGTTTGATATGGTTTTGCAGGACTATGTTGGTGAGGGCTAAGGATTGGCAGAATTTGGACAGGTGGAGGTCATTGTGGAAGAAGTGGTGGCAGTAAGAGATAGGTAATTTGATGGTAAGGCCATTAAGGGGGGGATTCCATGAGCCAAACAACAACATTGGAACAATATGTGGGACTGGGATCTTACTAGGGGTAAGGAAACTTTTCTTTATTGACACAGATGGAAGGAGCAAGGATTCATGGTGGTGGAAAAATGCAAAAAATTATGTAAATAATGTAGACTAACATCTGAAAAATTTCGCAAAAATGCGTCCAAATATGTGTGAAAGTTCATGAAAAGGATGAAATGGATGCAAAAGGGGGGAACAAGGTGAAATCTGAGAGAGTCGATTTTTATATATATATAATAGAGGGAAACATTCCATGTGGGAAAAATTATATATAAAAACAAAGATGAGGTGACTTACCGAACGAAAGCGCTGGCAGGTCGATAAACACACAAACATACACACAAAATTCAAGCTTTCGCAACAAACTGTTGCCTCATCAGGAAAGAGGGAAGGAGAGGGAAAGACGAAAGGAAGTGGGTTTTAAGGGAGAGGGTAAGGAGTCATTCCAATCCCGGGAGCGGAAAGACTTACCTTAGGGGGAAAAAAGGACTGGTATACACTCGCGCGCGCACACATCCATCCACACATATACAGACACAAGCAGACATATTTAAAGACAGAGTTTGGGCAGAGATGTCAGTCGAGGTGGAAGTGCAGAGGCAAAGATGATGTTGAATGACAGGTGAGGTATGAGTGGCGGCAACTTGAAATTAGTGGAGATTGAGGCCTGGTGGGTAACGGGAAGAGAGGATATATTGAAGAACAAGTTCCCATCTCCGGAGTTCGGATAGGTTGGTGTTGGTGGGAAGTATCCAGATAACCTGGACGGTGTAACACTGTGCCAAGATGTGCTGGCCGTGTACCAAGGCATGTTTAGCCACAGGGTGATCCTCATTACCAACAAACACTGTCTGCCTGTGTCCATTCATGCGAATCGACAGTTTGTTGCTGGTCATTCCCACATAGAATGCATCACAGTGTAGGCAGGTCAGTTGGTAAATCACGTGGGTGCTTTCACATGTGGCTCTGCCTTTGATCGTGTACACCTTCCGGGTTACAGGACTGGAGTAGGTGGTGGTGGGAGGGTGCATGGGACAGGTTTTACACCGGGGGAGGTTACAAGGATAGGAGCCTGAGGGTAGGGAAGGTGGTTTGGGGATTTCATAGGGATGAACTAACAGGTTACGAAGGTTAGGTGGACGGCGGAAAGACACTCTTGGTGGAGTGGGGAGGATTTCATGAAGGATGGATCTCATTTCAGGGCAGGATTTGAGGAAGTCGTATCCCTGCTGGAGAGCCACATTCAGAGTCTGGTCCAGTCCCGGAAAGTATCCTGTCACAAGTGGGGCACTTTTGTGGTTCTTCTGTGGGGGGGATTCTGGGTTTGAGGGGATGAGGAAGTGGCTCTGGTTATTTGCTTCTGTACCAGGTCGGGAGGGTAGTTGCAGGATGCGAAAGCTGTTGTTGGTGTAATGGTTCAGGGATTCCGGACTGGAGCAGATTCGTTTGCCACGAAGACCTAGGCTGTAGGGAAGGGACAGTTTGATGTGGAATGGGTGGCAGCTGTCATAATGGAGGTACTGTTGCTTGTTGGTGGGTTTGATGTGGACGGACGTGTGAAGCTGGCCATTGGACAGGTGGAGGTCAACGTCAAGGAAAGTGGCATGGGATTTGGAGTAGGACCAGGTGAATCTGATGGAACCAAAGGAGTTGAGGTTGGAGAGGAAATTCTGGAGTTCTTCTTCACTGTGAGTCCAGATCATGAAGATGTCATCAATAAATCTGTACCAAACTTTGGGTTGGCAGGCCTGGGTAACCAAGAAGGCTTCCTCTAAGCGACCCATTAATAGGTTGGCGTACGAGGGGGGCCATCCTGGTACCCATGGCTGTTCCCTTTAATTGTTGGTATGTCTGGCCTTCAAAAGTGAAGAAGTTGTGGGTCAGGATGAAGCTGGCTAAGGTGATGAGGAAAGAGGTTTTAGGTAGGGTGGCAGGTGATCGGCGTGAAAGGAAAGGCTCCATCGCAGCGAGGCCCTGGATGTGCGGAATATTTGTGTATAAGGAAGTGGCATCAATGGTTACAAGGATGGTTTCCGGGGGGTAACACATTGGGTAAGGATTCCAGGCGTTCGAGAAAGTGGTTGGTGTCTTTGATGAAGGATGGGAGACTGCATGTAATGGGTTGAAGATGTTGATCTACGTAGGCAGAGATACGTTTTGTGGGGGCTTGGTAACCAGCTACAATGGGGCGGCCGGGATGATTGGGTTTGTGGATTTTAGGAAGAAGGTAGAAGGTAGGGGTGCGGGGTGTCGGTGGGGTCAGGAGGTTGATGGAGTCAGGTGAAAGGTTTTGCAGAGGGCCTAAGGTTCTGAGGGTTCCTTGAAGCTCTGCCTGGACATCGGGAATGGGGTTACCTTGGCAAACTTTGTATGTGGTGTTGTCTGAAAGCTGACGCAGTCCCTCAGCCACATACTCCTGACGATCAAGTACCACTGTCGTGGAACCCTTGTCCGCCGGAAGAATGACGATGGATCGGTAAGCCTTCAGATCACGGATAGCCTGGGCTTCAGCAGTGGTGAAGTTGGGAGTAGGATTAAGGTTTTTTTTAAGGAGGATTGAGATGCAAGGCTGGAAGTCAGAAATTCCTGGAAGGTTTGGAGGGGGTGATTTTGAGGAAGAGGAGGTGGGTCCTGCTGCGACGGAGGACGGAACTGTTCCAGGCAGGGTTCAATTTGAATGGTGTCTTGGGGAGTTGGATCATTAGGAGTAGGATTAGGATCATTTTTCTTCGTGGCAAAGTGATATTTCCAGCAGAGAGTACGAGTGTAGGACAGTAAATCTTTGACGAGGGCTGTTTGGTTGAATCTGGGAGTGGGGCTGAAGGTGAGGCCTTTGGATAGGACAGAGGTTTCGGATCGGGAGAGAGGTTTGGAGGAAAGGTTAACTACTGAATTAGGGTGTTGTGGTTCCAGATTGTGTTGATCGGAATTTTGAGGTTTTGGAGGGAGTGGAGCTGGAAGTGGGAGATTGAGTAGATGGGAGAGACTGGGTTTGTGTGCAATGAGAGGAGGTTGAGGTTTGCTGGAAAGGTTGTGAAGGGTGAGTGAGTTGCCTTTCCGGAGGTGGGAAACCAGGAGATTGGATAGTTTTTTGAGGTGGAGGGTGGCTTGCTGTTCTAATTTACGGTTGGCCTGTAGGAGGATGCTCTGAACAGCCGGTGTGGATGTGGGGGAGGAAAGATTAAGGACTTTTATTAAGGATAGGAGTTGACGGGTGTGTTCATTGGCTGAGTTGATGTGTAGGTGAAGGATTAGGTGGGTGAGGGCAATGGATTGTTCAGTTTGGAAGTGGTATAGGGACTGATGGAAAGAAGGGTTGCAGCCAGAGATGGGAACTTAAAGTGTGCGGCCTTTGGGGGTAATGCCAAATGTCAGACAAGCCTGAGAAAATAGAATATGGGAGCGTAATCTGGCTAGGGCGAAGGCATGTTTGCGGAGCGAATGTAAATAAAACTTAATGGGGTCGTTGTGGGGGTGTTGTGAGGGTGACATGGTATTAGAAGGTGGAAAGTGTAACATGAGGCTGAAATGAAAATGAAAACAAAAATATATGGGGAGGGTAAAGGTGGACTGGAAAGTAACTGGAGATCTGGTGTGAAAAAAGGCGAAAAGGTGTTGGTTACAGCTGGGCTATGTTGGACTTGGGTTGGTAGACAACGATGTGCACAAAGGTTAGGTGGTTGTGTTGCCGCCAAAACACGTTAGAGGACGGAGGAATTCGGGAAAATTTCGAAAAAACTGCGTGTAATGTATTAAAAGGAGTGGTTTTGTGGTGGCAGATTATGAAAATGAGGCTAACAATTGTCTGACGAAGAAATAATTACGTTAAAACCTGTGGGAAGCGGCTCTGACGAAGAAATAATTACGTTAAAACCTATGGGAAGCGGCTCTGACGAAGAAATAATTACGTTAAAACCTGTGGGAAGCGGCTCTGACGAAGAAATAATTACGTTAAAACCTGTGGGAAGCGGCTCTGTGGCTAAACATGCCTTGGTGCACAACCAGCACATCTTGGCACAGTGTTACACCGTCCGGGTTATCTGGATACTTCCCACTAACACCAACCTATCCGAACTCCGGAGATGGGAACTTGCTCTTCAATATATCCTCTCTTCCCGTTACCCACCAGGCCTCAATCTCTGCTAATTTCAAGTTGTCGCCACTCATACCTCACCTGTCATTCAGCATCATCTTTGCCTCTGCACTTCCGCCTCGACTCACATATCTGCCCAAACTCTTTGTCTTTAAATATGTCTGCTTGTGTCTGTATATGTGTGGATGGATATGTGTGTGTGCGCGAGTGTATACCCGTCCTTTTTTCCCCCTAAGGTAAGTCTTTCCGCTCCTGGGATTGGAATGACTCCTTACCCTCTCCCTTAAAACCCACATCCTTTCGTCTTTCCCTCTCCTTCCCTCTTTCCTGATGAGGCAACAGTTTGTTGCGAAAGCTTGAATTTCGTGTGTATGTTTGTGTTTGTTTGTGTGTCTATCGACCTGCCAGCACTTTCGTTCGGTAAGTCACATCATCTGTGTTTTTAGATATATTTTTCCCACGTGGAATGTTTCACTTTTATATATATATATACTGTGGGTAGCTGGTCTGAGGGTGGATAAGTGTAAAGAAGAGGAAGGGCAGATGTGTCTGGATGGTGGAATTAGTGGGTGCGAACTGGGAAAGAATGGAGGAAGTGGGGGGGTGGGAAGGGTTTGTAGGATGAGATACAACATCGTGTGGCACCTGAAAGGTGTGGGAGTACACATGCAACAATACCAGGAGTGATGTAGAGAGAGTGGTCAATTTGAAAGTACAGGACAAATTATATGGTGGGAGTAATTTGGTACATAAGATGCTGCACCAACAATTAGCTCTCTGTTGTGCACAGCCGAGACAGTTCATACGGTGTGGCTCGTAAGTAGAGCATGCAGTGCGGTTTGTAAGGTGACAAGAGAAACACGGGAAAGTAGAGAAATACGACGAACATTGAATATAGTGATGCAAAGAAAAATAATAACAAAGGAGAACAGCACTCAAGCCTTTAGGGACTGTAATTATCCTCCCAACCAAGTACTAAAACAAATCTCCTGTGTCTTATGTTTTCGGTATCCCACCACCTCCCAGAGTCCCACCATCCGGCCACAGAGGAGCATTCCCCTCGTAACTCAGTACCACCCAGGACTGGAGCAACTGAATTACCTTCTCCACCAGGGTTTCAATTATCTCTCGTCATGCCCTGAAATGAGAAATGTCCTGCCCACTATCCTTCCCACCCCTCCCACACTGTTATTCTGCTGTCCACCGAACCTACACTATATACTCGTCCATCTTTACACAACCCCTTGCTCCCAATCCCTTACCTCAAGGCTCATACCCTTGTAATAGATCTAGATGCAAGACTTGTCCCATACATCCTCCCACCACCACCTACTCCAGTCCGGTCACTAACATCAGCTATCCCATCAAAGGCAGGGCACCTGTGAAATCAGTCATCTGGTCAACAAGTTAAGCTGCAGCCACTGTGCTCCATTCTATGTAGGCATGACAACCATCAAGCTGTCTCTCTCTGTATGAATTGCCACTGACAAACTGTGGCCAAGAACCAAGTGGACCACCCTGTCGCTGCACACGCTGCCGAACTTGATATCATTCATTTCCGTGACTGCTTCACAGCCTGTGCCATATGGATCTTTCCCACCAACACCAGCTTTTCTGAATTGTGCAGGTGGGAACTTTCCCTGCAATAAATCCTATGTTCCCATAACCCTCCAGGCCTCAACCTTCGTTAATCATTGTCCTTGCCCATCCAGTCCCTTCCCTGCTCCCATTCCAGCACTACACAGCCGTCATTCCACCACCACACCCAGTCTTTTTATTTATTTCTCCCTATTTCTCTCCTTTTCCACCACTTCCTCCTCCCCCCCCTCCCTCCCACCTTCCCCCCTCCCCACCTCTCCCCTGCCCTCCAACTAACCTGCAGCACTTTACTGTCTGCCATCCTCGCCATATTATCCATCCCCCTCCCTGTCCCAGCCTCCTCCTTGCCCCACCCAGTCACCACTCCCATAATACACTGGTGCTGTTGCTTGCTTTGTGGTTTCACTTGCCCAAGACTGCAGTTGTGTGTGAGAGTTGCATTTGTGTGTGTGTGTGTGTGTGTGTGTGTGTGTGTGTATATATATATTGTTGATGAAGGGCATTGGCTGAAAGATTTAAGTGTGAAAGTCTTTTTGTTGTGCCTATCTATGACTCAGCACCTCTGCTATATGGTTAGTAGCAACTTTCCTTCTCATAATATTGTTACATCCCATCCTGGAGAACCGCACTGCTGCTACAGTCACAGGTTCAAATCCTGCCTCGGGGATAGATGTGTGTGATGTCCTTAGGTTAGTTAGGTTTAAGTAGTTCTAAGTCTAGGTGACTGATGACCTCAGATGTTAAGTCCCATAGCGCTTATAGCCATTTGAACCATCCTGGATTTTCCATTGTTTGTCTTTTACTATAATCAATTTTCATTTGGCTTCAATTCAGCGATAAAAGTGGACTCTACAACTAATAAGGCTGATAAGTCAATTGCATGTTTAGCTTAATCCTAAATTCTTCAGTTAAGTCAAGATGAGCAATTACCTGGCCTACTAACACTGTTAAGCTAACCTCTGCTGAAAAGGAGTTACGCAAACCCACCTGTAGCATTTAGTAAACTCAAAACAGTACAAATTCTCTTGTACAAAACACACGCCTGTTATTACTGCCAGCCATTAGAAAACCATGTAAACCCTCACCAGATTTAATTATATTCCATACAATCTTCAGTTCATAATTTGTCCTTGGGTAGACAAACATTAATTTTGAGAAGTCTCAATCTAAATTTGTTAGGGAATAGACATCATTAGTAAATTACATTATGTCTCTTTCTGGAAGACTCTTAAAGCACATTGTTTCCTCCAGCATTTCAACGACTATTAGCATTACCATTTTTTGATGTGCTCTCATATCTGAGCAAATTCCAGCCAGAAAACTAATATCTCTGTGTAGCAGGGAAAATTGTTTCTCCGAGCTGGGCCGAAGGGATGCAAAAACCACAGTGATTTCCAATAAATTCTTACTTCACTATAGCAAAGAAAGGAAGGGTTCTTCCTTGCACAGAGAACATAGAGTACTAAGACCACATTAACTATTTTGTTAGGCTCCCCACTCTTTCACACTGCATTAATATGCAGCACATTGGTCCTCTTACCTTAAAGGATAAAAGGAAATTTGTTCCAGGCTAACTTTTCATTGATGAAAAAAGATGTTTTTTAAGTTCAGTGATTTGTCTGAGAAAAGTAAAGGAAACAAGAGTTACAAACAAAACATTTACTTGTCTTCAAAGTAATGCCAGTTAGTTACAACACACTCTGTAAAGCTGTTGTAAACCGTCCACAAGTGCTCCTTGTGGAATTGCGTGAAGCACCACGGTCATGCATTGTGGGTGCATTTGCTGATGTCCTCCCTGGCCTGAGGCAGTGGATCAACTTGGTGGTCCACAACCACAAAATCCCCAAGCGCCTCTGATACTGATAAATGTAAAACATTAGACATGTATGTCATAGTCTTTCACTTTGTGGTGTATACTAAATGTACTCACTACTTGCTTCACAATACTAAACAGAATCTGAAAGTAATATTATTTCCTCTTCTGTAGTGTATACACTTTGTTGGGCCAAGATATAAATAATCTGTTTGCTTACTTCATGTACAACCTACTCAACACTGATGTAAGTATTAATATTTGTATCATGTAATCCTTAAAATTATATATTGAGGGTCTATCCTCAGCTTGCACAATAGTAACATAAGAGATCAGCAATAACATGAAATTGTCAATTTTCAGCTGCAATCTCTCAGTAATAAAGGAATGTGACAATTTGCCAGTAGTTACTGTTGACAGTCTGTTATTAGTAATAACAGATTAGTACACAGTATTAATTGAAGATAGTAAATTTTCAGTTGTAGTAAACAATGGTAAAATCTCATTACTAGTAAGGGCTGGGAATTTCTCAGTACTAACCAATGACTGTAAATTAGTGGTAATAACTGAAAATAGTAAATTCTTAGTAACCATAAACTATATATCAATAATAACTGGAGCTGGTACAGTCTCAGTAATAATTGAAGGTTCCACAAGGTTTGAAATGTGTTTTCGTAAGAAACTTGTCAAAACAAACACATGTGGGCATACACATGCTAACTCCTGGATCACAACAGGTATTAGAAATTCTGCCAGGACCATGAAAATGCTTAACTATAGACTGAAAAGTTGGACTGACCCCAAGTTTAAAGAATATGTAACAAATTACAAAAAAATATATAGGAAAGTAATTACAAAAGCAAAATTACTAAGTAATGATAAATTAATAAGAAAATCAGGCAATAAATCAAAAACTATTTGGGAAATTGTGAAAAGGGAAACAGGTAAGGGCCTCAAGGATCAGGAAATAGTACTCAAAAATAGTGAAAATATTGAATTAAAAGATGAAACTCTGGCAAATTACATTAATAATTGCTTTTTAAGTGTACCAGTGTCATTAAGTAAAAACTTTACTAAACATGAGAAATTGACAGCCCCAAAAGTAGACAGTAGTATGTTGTTAACTCCCACAAATGATAATGAAATATTAAAGGTAATAGAGCCTAAAATCAAAAATGTCTGCAGGTGTGGATGAAGTGCCTGTGTCAATAATAAAAAAAGTTGCCCAACAAATTATAAAGCCCCTGGTACATATTGCCAATTTGTCTTTCAGCGAAGGTGTGTTTCCTGAGAGGTTGAAAATCTCTAAGGTTAGACCTCTGTTTAAAAAAGGAGATCCATACAAGGTAGAAAATTATAGACCAATATCCCTTCTCCAATCATTTTCAAAAATTCTAGAGAAATTAATGAAAACCAGACTCATAAATTACTTAGATGCTCACAAACTTCTAAACTGCAATCAACATGGCTTTCGCTCAGGCCACAGCACAGAATCAGCTATCCATGCCTATACCAAAGAGATTGTCAGGAGTCTCGACACTAAAAAATGTGTAGTGGGAATCAACTTAGATTTATCTGAAGCTTTTGATACAGTAAATCACAAAATTCTGTTAAACAAGATGGAGGCAATAGGTGTAAGGGGAGTTGTGAAGCAGTGGTTTGAATCTTACCTTCAAGATAGAACTCAGGTGGTAGAAATCATCGCAGAGCATAAAAATCAGAAAATCAAATGGGTCTCAGATGCAAAGAAATTGGAAATAGGTGTCCCACAGGGCAGTGTTCTCGGTCCCTTATTATTCTTGCTTTATATAAATGACATAAAAAATCCTAATATTTCTACCAAAATAATGTTGTTCGCAGATGACACTAGCATAATTATAAGTGATGATAAAACATCATTGACCACCACAACTGATATAGTCCTGATTTATATTCAACATTGGTTTAATGCTAATGAGTTAACACTTAATCTAAGTAAAACAAATTATATACAGTATGGCAAAGCAACTCAAGATATGGACCTCCAGTTAAAACTAATGGATAAGAAGATAGAGAGTGTACAATCCACAAAGTTTTTGGGCATGCACATTGATCAAAACTTAAGCTGGAAAGACCATCTCAAGTACTTATCCCACAGGCTCAATTCGGCATGTTTTGCATTGAGGATATTATCTAGAGTATGCAGTACAGACTGTATTACACTAGTGTATTTTGCTTACTTTCAGTCCATCGTGTCTTATGGCATAGTGTTCTGGGTAAAACTAAATCAAGCTTAACAGATATCTTCAAATTTCAGAAAAGGGCTGTATGAATCATAACACACAACTCTCCAAGAACTCATTGTAGACCCCTTTTCAAAGAACTGCAAATACTCACAATACCACCACTGTATATTTTTAAAAGCATTCTGTGTACAAGAGCACATATGAAAAATCTACGTACAAATGAGAACTGCCATAATTATAATATTAGAACTCGTAAGAATTTGTATGTAGAAAAGGTAAGGACAACACAAACCCAAAAGCATGTAAGTTATTTTGGAATAAAACTCTACAATGCTCTGCCAGTGTACATGAAGGCAATAATAGATGAAGTAAAATTTAAGACTGAACTTAAAAATTACCTTTTAAGCAAAACTTTCTATGATGTAGATGAGTACTTTGATTGTGTGTAAATTTATTGCCAAAAATTTTAATTTGTATGTCTAAACTTGTACTTTTTAAAAAATGCCTTGAAAGTGATATTCTATTATTATGTCTGTAGTACTTGTACTAGTATGATAACTTTGTTGTGACAATTCCTACATCATGTAAATGATATACAGGAAGATAATGAAATGAAAATGAAATTGATAAGTTCTCTGAAGGAACAGAAGCTAACAATTTCTCAGTAGTAACTGAACCTATTAACTTCTGTATAAATAGAAGTGGTTTATCACCTATAAAAATCTGTATTATAATCAGTTTTTTCAATACCAGAGAATACCACAATAGTTTGCAGCTCCTCCAGTTATGGTTCCATTTCATTTGTATGCATTGTAATTCACTCTACACTCTTAATTATAACTTGTTCTGAATTATCTGCTGTTTCTAATACTTCTAACATTAGTTCTTCAGTCACTATAATCTCTTGAACTGAATTAATCATAACAAAAGACTAATATTCCCATAATCTGTTTCTTCCAGTACAATTAATCAGTCATTTCAATCTAGTACCATTTTATCATCTGTTAGTTACTCCTTTTCTTTCCCCTAATAATTAGTTATTGAGATTAGAATTGTTGTTAAACTTTATTATTGTAGATTCGCTATTTTGTGGCTCACCAGTGTATGCTTCTGGAAATTGAGCTGTATTCTAGAAGCAGTGGATTTTTTCACTTTATTGTTAATGCCATTGTGAAAAACCTTTTATTGGATGTTCCTTACTTTTTGTGTTGTTTTTCCATTTGTATCCCATCCTGTTGTCTCCTGATAAAGTTTTACCCTTTCTGAATTGTAATGTCTATTCATGGTTTGCTTCATTCCACCTTTTATTACTTAACCTTTAGCATTTCGCTATTTGTCGGATAATTTTCCTACCATCTCAATTTGTTCAGGATACATTAATAAGGATGATATGTTTGTCCAATCTTTACCAAGAAGTTTATGCTTTACTACCCTCCAATGTAACATTCTAGCAAATGGTCTTCTCTAATAGGATCATCTAAATATATTTCTTTATTTAAATGCCATTTAACAAAGTCTTTGTACCCATTCAAACTACTGTTTAAGGTTTTGACCTAAACAATTCCGAATGTTATTTTTCTTTAATCTTCACTCCAGTACTTGGATTAGAAAGCTGCCTCAGATTCATTAAAAGTCATAAAATCTTCTGATTGTGACATACCCCATTGTGCTGTATCCCCATCTAGGCCACTTACAACAAAACGTATTTGCTTTTGGTCACATCAGGCCTCTGCCTTAAGAAACAATACTGGATGTACCTCTCCCTGTGAAGTAAAAATTAGGAATTTATGGTTTAACCCTTTACCACATACAGCAGAGAAGGTGTCCCAGTCATTGTATTATAACTTATGTTTGGCTAACAGATCCTCAAATTTATTTCACAACTTAAGTTTTACTCATTCAAAGTGTAGACAATTATGTATTGGTAAATACTGTATAGTATTCTGTATATCTCGAGTAGTGTTTCATGTGAATCCTACATCTGCCAAGTGTAGACAGTAACTTATACTCAACTAGAGCTTCATTTTGACAATTTCCCTTACTATTGAAGGATCCCACAGCAACTTCTAGTTCCCATAAACATAGTTCTGTTTTATTTCTGATGATGATGTTGACAGAGCGTAGGGGAATGATGCGGGAGACCAACACAGCTGTACTAGGCAAGATCCTAGTGGAGGTGGTTTGCCATTGCCTTTCTCTGACTGTGATGATGATGACACAACAACACCCAGTCATTTTGAGGCAGGTGAAAATCCCTGACCCCTCCGGTAATCAAACCCGGGACCCCATGATCGCGAGGTGAGAATGCTACCATGAGACCACGAGCTGCGGACTTATTTCTAATAGCAGAAAGTGCTTCAACATTTTATTTCTGATTCTTTCTATATTATTGTTTGTTTCTAATAATTTTTCTGCATCTCTACTCTATTTACTAAATTACCCTGTCTGGATTTAACTGTACGCAAATGTTCTATTCCCACCAGTACCAGCATGTCTTCTTCTAATTCTAGACACACTTCTAATTCATCTATATGCTTAAATCCTAATTGCATTCTCTCTCCTATTATGTCCATCTTCCCATTCAACTGAGAAATGAGAAATTAAGCCTAGCATGTTTTTTTTTTTTTTTTTTTTAAATCTGGGAAAGTTTTTCATTCATTTCTGCCAATAGGGTTGAAATCTCTTGCATAATTCCTTTTAAAGCCAAGTTTTCGTCTATGAGAGACATTCTGTCAATCTCTTCAAATTTTAATGTAAGAAGTCACAGAAATTGGTATTACAAACTAATTAATCATAAATTAGTTTCCATTTGTTTGTATCTTTCAATAGTGAACTAAAATCGTATGTGTCATGCCTTCAATGACTACTGTAGCAGAACGTTGTCAAATGACATTTCACAAAATCCAAAGAAATTCTGGTTGTATGTAAAGGCTGTTTAGTGGCACCATAGTTAATGTCCAAGCAAAGCAAAAGCTGAAATACTTAACTCCATTTTCAAATGTTCCTTTCCAAAGTGGAACCCAGGAGAATTGCCCCAATGTAATCCTCATACCACTGAAAAGATGAATGAAATAAGTATTAGTGTCAGTGGAGTTGAGAGACAGCTGAAATTTATAAAATTGAACAAAGCTCCAGGCCCTGATGGGATCACTGTCAGATTCTATACTGAATTTGCAGCTGAGTTGCCCCTCTTCTCAATGTGATCTATCTTAGATCACTCAAACAAAAAACCATGCCCAGTTCTTTGAAAAAGGTATAGGCCTTACCTATCTACAAGAAGGGTAGTAGAATTGATCCATGAAACTACTGTCCAATTTCCTGGACATAGATTTGTTGATATTCTGAGCTCAGATATAATGAGGTATCTTGAACAGAATGATCTTCTCAATGCCAACCAGCATGGTTTTTGAAAACATTGATAATGTGAAACCCATCTTACATTTTTCTCATGTGACATACAGCTTTGGATCAAGGCAACCAGGTAGATGCAATGTTTCTTGATTTTCAAAAAGCAGTTGACTCAGTATTGTCAAAAGTACCATCATATGGGGTATCAAGTGAAATTTGTTACTGGATTGAGGAATTTTTAGTAGGGAGGACACATCGTGTTATCTTGGATGGAGGGGCATCAGATGTAGAAGCAACTTCAGGAGTGTCTAGTGAAGTGTGTTGGGGCCCTTGCTGTTCATGTTGTGTGTTAGTGACCTTGCAGACAATATTAATAGTAAAAATCAGGCTTTTTTCAGATGATACTTAACTATAATGAAGTACTACCTGAGAGAATTTGTGTAATTATTCAGCAGATCTTGACTATATTTCAACTTGGTGCAGAGATTGACAACCTGTTCTAAATGTTCAGAACTGTAAAATTTTCCACTTAACAAAATGAAAAAACGTAGTATCCTATGAGTATAATATCAATGATTCACTGCTGGAATCGGCAGTCAGCAAACTCGTACAAATACCTGGGTGTTGAATAGTGGCAGAATGAGTGGGGTGGGGTAACCACTTAACATTATCACCTAACAAAGTCAGTTTCAACTGAGAAATCACTTCACAGCACATTGTATCGTAAAGGAACAGAAGTCATTGAGTTTTAATACAGCGGGATGTCGTATGCAAAGGACTGATCGCTTCTGCTGTGTGCTGTTGTTACACACTGCTGGCTGCATGTCGTCTACTCATGTCATGTCTTCTAAAAAAGTTGCTGACAGTAAAATTCAGGCTTCCAGCTGTTGTTGATGCAGTGAATCCCATCTACTGTGACAATGCCCTTGCCTTTCCGAAGTAATCTTCTTGTAGATTCAGATTTATGAACTTGTAATTTGTGCAGATTTTTCTGGATTTGCTTTTTCACATGCAATGTTTGATAAAATTCTTCTTGAGAACAATTTATAATTGCTTCAATATATTTAGATTTTTCTTTATAATTGCCATTTGATGCTAAAAGTCATCTGTTAGTGTCTAATGGTATATTTGTCTTGTTGATTTTAGTTGACAATGACATGTTATTAATGCTGTCGATAAAATTCACTTACTATTTTCAGCTTAAGTGTATATCATTACTAACTTCTTTTATCACTTCAGATTATCATTTGTTCTTCTATGGTGTAAATATTATACAAGGTGTAACTAAATTTCCTTTACAGACTTTGTGGACAGATTCCTTATGCCAAAACAAGGGGAAAAAATCTAGTCGACAGTGGCTCTAAAATGTGTACCTTAAGACCTATCGGCACTTGCTCATCTTTGCTACCGTGAAACTCGAGGTGTCGGATTGTTGTAGGTGTCGCAGTGCTCGTGTGGGGTCTGGTGTTGTCGTGCTGAAGGAGAGGTGGGCAGTTTGTGGATGAATACATCAAATCTCTACTTTCAATTTTCTGAGGATCTTTTCCCTATCCATGCATGTTTATACAAATTCACAAATGTCTTCTAGCCATTCCTGCTTAGCCATTTTGCATTTCCCTCATCTGAGATGTGGAAGTGGCTCTGCCTTCATCTGTTGAGCCTTCAGGATTTAGTTGTCTGCAAGTTGTGGCTCATATCGGGTCAAGTGATGTCTGCCACTTAGATTCAGAGGCCATCCTCAGTTTGTAGAGGTGTTTGGTGGAGGCAGTGAAGACTGCTGGCTTACAATGTGCAGTATTGTTCCCAAAGTTGATCGGGATCTTGTGTTTGAACTGTAAAAGTACATTCATAATCAAGGATTTTTATTACCATTTTTCATGAAATTGCTTTCTTTTCAGGTGAGTACAGATGTGTCTCACATTGTGTTCGATTTTATTGTCAAAAATACTTGGAAGGAAGCGATATGTGTCAGAGATGCATATTTATTGCATCCTTATGATGTCTTCAACACAAAAGATGAAAAGGGCCTCGTTGCAGGCCAGGTTGTTCTCCGTATTCATCCAGGTAAGATTCTGAAGTACATATTTTAAATTTCTGTAGCACATTGTGTTTGATGGGCTACATAAGATAAGTTATTACTTAGCTATGTTGTGGATGGTAGTTGATATATAGCCATTCGGAGTCTGCACTAGCTGTTACCCACTGCTTCGCTCACATATCAGTAGTTTTGTAATGATGAGCTGTAGTGGATATGTAAGCTAGTAGTTTTACAAGATGTCTGTGTATATAGTGATGTAGAAATGTTTGTATAAAAAAATATGTGCATTGTGGGTATGTGGGTACATAGTGAATGTGTTTCTATTTTTTTGCTTTATGTCGAATCTGAAAGCATGCATTATATTTTCTAGTTATATTTAAAATATACCTTCATTCATTACATTCATGCAGAATTTGTTTTTAGGGCTGCTCTGGCTCACCAAGTACTGTGAGAGATGTTGCCACCAAAGCAACACATACCAAAAGTTTCTTCCCTCCATTTTAATGCATTATAGTGCCTAAATTCTTTTATCCTTCCCCCTACGATGACTGTTTTATGGCAAACATAGTTAGTAGGTCATAATAAAAAGCAGCCTCTCCAAAGGTCTCCCACATTCCATATGTAAAGGTATAACTCTGTAATGCAGCCTTTAAATGATGCCATCATTGTGAGTCTTCAGACATCTACAGAGCTGTAAGAGGTGTGTGACACTCAGCATCTAAAATGCAACGGGCTTGTGACTGCTGTTGTATCTCTGTAGCTCTGACATTCTGCATCAAAGTTCCAGCAGAAATGTGATTGCTCTGAGGTTTTCTGGAGTCAAGTAACTTTCACAGCTTGAGCTCTGTTAGAATTACATGCTAAGTCAGACTTATGTTTTCAAGGCTTATTGTAACAGTTTTAAATATTGTTTTTGGTTTTACCATCCAGTTTTATTGTATCTTCACCAAAAGTCTCCAGCAATGCCAGGTGGTGTAGCAACTCAATATCATAAACCGTTTGCATTGCCACTGATCTATAAACTCCATGAGCCACTGACAAGTGCACCAGCATTATATGCATCCCACGCATGTATACCAATATTTAAAAGTTTTAATAATACCCAAAAAGATACAACTTTGTAAAGTAGCCTGTGCTCTTCCTTAGAATTCAAGTTATCTGTACACCAAATTTCATCACAATTGGTTCAGCGGCATAGTCGTGAAAACGTAACAGACAGAGTTGCTTTCACAATTAGTAGTAGCGTACTGGTATTAGTACAGAAGTACGGATTAAGACACACCGAGAATTGAATAAGTATTGTATAGAACATATCAACCAACAAAAGCATTTTCACAAATATGATGAAGTTCAAAAGTGAAGGAGTAAATAGCTTTATCGAAGAATAAATATTTTTCCTTGATTTGCATAATATTCTTAAAATCAGTAAATATGTTGTCCTACACACTCCGTAAGGTAGCCTGTGTCCTTCCTCAGGGTTCAAGGTGTCTTGCACCTAATTTCACGGATATCCATTCAGTGGTTTGGTTGTGAAAGTGTAACAGAGCTACTTTCACATTTATAATACTAATATGGAGGTGATAACGCATCAGTTATTATGAGATCACAACTCTACAATATTGACCACTTCCTTCAGAGGGCACAGTGACAACTTTGGAGCACGGCAGGTGGCATATAACTGGTGCCATGTGTTCGTGGCTGTGTGCGCGTATGTTCACGCCAATTGAAACACAGTGGAATACATTGCCCGGTTTGTCTGTGGATCAAGACTAGCCAACATATTTAGAAGGCAGCATATTCACCAATAATGTAGGTGCTCAACATAAAGGTAGCCGCTTAGAGTTCTATAGCTGTTAGAAGACGGCCTAAACACACACTTACCACAGTCAAGTCACAGGGAAGTGTATCTGTAACAGAATCACTTTGGCAACACAAGAGAGACAAGAACAATCATTTATTAAAAATAATTTACATAAAAAATACTTAGTTTTTGCTTGCAGAGAAGATGTGGCACTGATCTTAAAGGTTAGATTAGGTTCAGAACAGACACAGTATATGGTGACTGACTGATCTAGCTGAAGATCAGTTTGTACTGCAGTTAAAGTTCTGTCTCTCAATATATATACACTTTGACCATCACTTTGACTAATTGTTGACACTCAACATTAACTGTCAGGCAACTGGAACTGGTCAGTGACTGCTGTCTCCAGATGAGAACTTTCTGAACATTACAGACAATTGTAGGCAATTGGAACAACTGGAACTGGCAGAACGTCTACCTGCAGCGACTTAAATATTGTGGTTGGTATCTTAATGTGCATTTGTTTCGCAGATGTATCAAATAGTTCCAGGTCTCAGTGCTCTCTGCAGTGACAGATATAAATTATTGGCAGATCTGTGGATTGTTTGAGTTTCTTGTTATGCAAGCATAAGATAGTTGCTAGTATGTGCGTCATTTAGGTAGTGACTGGCTGTACTACGTGTAATGAAACATTGAGCCTGACTGTAATCTGGTGTCCTCTGAAGGCTATGACTTTGCACCACATCTGGCGGATACAGCATACCACAAGGAATGACTCATCTCTCGTAGTGGTGTAACATGGTATGAGAACAGTGCTAGTTGGAAGCTCCTAAATGGCAGGGAATAGACACGAATGTCGTGCACTGTGTACAACAGTCAGTTTCAGACCCAGCAGGAATTTCTGCTGTCACTGAACCCAGGCTACCTTGACCAGTTTCCGAATGAATGTTGCGAAGGGAACTGCAAGTGGTGAATCTTTGGAGTCAGGTACCTTGTGAACAATCACTGCTGACAGCAACAAGTGGAACATCAGTGGACCGAATGACACACACACTCAGAAGTAGCTGACTTCTGGCATATACTGTGTACATCATGTCATGATTTTGCCTCTGTTTGATCAATGAGAGCTGTCGAGCTTACAGATAGTCCATTGAGACGAGTTTGGCTTGACCATTTCGGAATGTGTAAAGAGTATAGTTCAGACCATAGCTGGTTCTGTGTTGTGGACATTTTTTGTATTGTGACTTGGTCTCACTCATTCAGGTTACTGTGAACATCAACCAAGATGTTTATTTCAACATTTGCGATGATAGTGTTGCTCATTTTTCTCCATCTTAATGATGGCTAGGCTGTACACAAACCAATTTTTCAAAATGACTAGAGCCTTGTTCACAAGGCTGCATGCAAATGTTCCTGGTTCAACAAATGCTCATGGATTGACAGGTCCAATAAATAATCTGATATTAATTTCATAGAAAATGCCTTGAACTATTGGAACAGCGGGTGAAACATACCAGCCGGCATCCCAGTGATTTGGTAACTCCATAGGATATAAGCATTAATGAGCGTTTCCAGCTGGTTGGGGCATGTCTGAAGGAACTTGTGGACTCCTTTTCTTGCCCATTTGAAGGCAAGAGTTGATGATAGACCAGTATTAGCTGGGGATCACTAATGTTTCGCCCAGTGTGCATACAAGATACCAGGTGCAAAAAAAAAAAGGTGGTGTTTTTGCATGTATTTTTCCATGCAAGAAATCATCATCACAGATGACGTCCAGTTTGTTGTGAATACAACATTCATGTAGTCAGAATGGAGAAATACTGCTGCAGGCAACGTGGGAAGCAGTGCACAAGATTTTGGAAAGTGAGAGACTACAGTAATATTACGCTCTTGTTTTTCAGTGATAAAATGCATGCACTGCATGCAAGCAGGGAATTGTTGATATGCATTTTATCCTGTTCGTCTTTCGTTTTGCGGCCTAACTTTCCTGTCCCTTTCTGTTGTGGTTGTCTGCTGTAGTTTCATTATTTTAAATTTATACATCTGTATTTAATTATAGTAAAATTTTTGAAATTATTTTTGTATAGAATTTATTGAAATTATTCTTGTAAACCTGTAAATATCAATACAGGTGCTACTCTCATTGAGGAGGAAAGGTTACATACAAAGCAGTGTGCAGTAAACAGAATAAAATAATTTTGCAGGTTGCTTAAAATGCTTTCTTTGTGTAGTAATAGGACATACAATTTTGAACTACATGAAAGTAGATTTGCATTTTCTGCTTTTTTTCTCCACAGATAGCTCTTACATTGTCAGTGTTATTTTTGAAAATAAGGGTGTTGGATCGTACGGAGTACCTGTGCAGTTTGAAATAGAATACAGTAAAGAGGCTGTAAAAGATGTGAAGGAGCATTCTCAGGAGCTCAAGAAATTTAATATAGTCCGTGTTCTGGTAAGTGTGTGTTATTTTTCCTTTACCATTATTGTAATGTTAATAGGATGAATTTAGACAATTTAAAGAAAAAGAAAAATAACTGAACTATAGTTATCACTGTTAAAAGATCCACATTTTTAGACTAAAGTTTTTGGGACTGTGTGTTATTCAATTAGAACTTTTTAGGGTGAGATAAGGAACATGTTCATTTAAAACACTGAGAGGGAAACACTATTAAGACTGAACTGTGTTTACAAATTAATGCTGTTGCTGTCCTGTTGTAGACTTCTCAGCAAGTGTCACTAGTATCATTTGTTGTGACTTTTGTATCTTGGTAGCAGCCGAGATTCTTAGTCATGGACTTTGATTGTGATTGTTTGTGTTTCTTTTGTGACCATAAGACCACCAACTTTGTACCTATTGCATGTTTTCTTCAAAGTGATTTATAATGTCTTCTTCTAATAATTGTGTGATGTGAAGATCAGTCTTTGTGTGCATTTTTAACTCCCCTTAAAAGCACGAATCTTTTTCTGCTTTTGTGGTATGTTGAATTTGTGCCACGAACTTGAAAGATTCTGCACATTTGTTTTAGAATGTTTTGTCAATATTATTATTATGTATTCAGTTCTTCCTGTCCTACAATACTCCTCAGACTTTTTGTGTGAATCAAGTCCCTGTATCAGTAGTTGCTTGAATAGATTCCTGTAGTCAGTTTCTGCAACTCATTTTTCCACTGATTTTGTAGTCTTTACAGGACAGAATCAGACAGACTGAGTAAACACATCAGTAGTACTTAGGTTATGGTTGTATCCTTTGAGAGTTGATAGAAGTGGTCCAGTGTGACCCTTGTGACAACATTTGGTACCTAATCTTTCTTCTTTCCTGACTTCTTATTAATTTAACAGTTTTAAAAATAATGGAAATCACTTGTTACATCTTATCAAATGTGGAATACAACAATATTATTTTACTTTCTCTGTGGTTCACTTAATAGTGCACAAGTTTGACAATTTCGTATCGCATAGTGCATGGAATTACTGAAGAGTCTGTTCTGTGATCGGACTCAAAAATAAGTATGTCTCCCTCACCACAAAGTTGCCAGAAAGTCGTTCCATGATGTTTTTGATCATTACCAAATCCTCTTCCTCTTGAGCTTTTCTAATTCTTGTTATTAAGTCATTTGCAAAACTTAAAATGTATTCAGACAACTTAAAGCATGTAAAAATGTCAAGTTACGACAAAATCGGTGTTATACAATTTCAGAATTCTGTTCTGAGATTTAAGCTCATCTTGCTGTCCTCTCAGACCAATCCTTATTCTACATCTACATGACTACTCTGCAATTCACATTTAAGTGCTTGGCAGAGGATTCATCGAACCACAATCATACTATCTCTCTACCATTCCACTCCTGAACAGCGCGCGGGAAAAATGAACACCTACACCTTTCTGTTCGAGCTCTGATTTCTCTTATTTTATTTTGATGATCATTCCTACCTATGTAGGTTGGGCTCAACAAAATATTTTCGCGTTCCGAAGAGAAAGTTGGTGACTGAAATTTCATAAATAGATCTCGCCGCGACGAAAAACGTCTTTTCTTTAATGACTTCCATCCCAACTCGCGTATCATATCTGCCACTCTCTCTCCCCTATTATGTGATAATACAAAACGAGCTGCCCTTTTTTGCACCCTTTCGATGTCCTCTGTCAATCCCACCTGGTAAGGATCCCACACCGCACAGCAATATTCTAACAGAGGACGAACGAGTGTAATGTAAACTGTCTCTTTAGTCTTTCCAACTGAAGTTGTTCGTAATTTTAACACCCAGGTACTTAGTGAATTGACAGCCTTGAGAATTGTACTATTTCTTGAGTAATCGAATTCCAACGGATTTCTTTTGGAACTCATGTGGATCACCTCACACTTTTCATTATTTAGCGTCAACTGCCACCTGCCACACCATACAGCAATCTTTTCTGAATCGCTTTGCAACTGATACTGGTCTTCGGATGACCTTACTAGACGGTAAATTACAGCATCATCTGTGAACAGCCTAAGAGAACTGCTCAGTTTGTCCCCAGGTCATTCATATAGATCAGGAACAGCAGAGGTCCCAGGACGCTTCCCTGGGGAACACCTGATATCACTTCAGTTTTACTCGATGATTTGCCATCTATTACTACGAACTGTGACCTTCCTGACAGGAAATCACGAATCCAGTTTCACAACTGAGACGATACCCCATTGTTCAAAGTCTTTTGGAATGTAGCACAATCCATTACAATTTTAAAATTTATTTTCTAGTAAATGCTCTTAGGACTTAAAATGTTAACAGTAGTTAAGATTTCGAGCTCATAACTGCTATATTAGTCGTCTTGAGATGTTTCGAGCAACTAAAATGATATAATCAGTTTTGCAGTACCCTTCAATATTATAAAAACGATGTTTCCTGTGTACAAATTCATTTGCAACTGTGGATGATAAAGATCCCTCGCAACTTGCAGCTCACAGTAGATCATAATGTGTACTGCTGTACTAACTTGACAGTAGAGAATGACAGTTTCCACCTATCATCTTCAACTGTTCTGGCATTGGCATTGTTACCCACACCCTCTGCTCCGAGGCTGCCAAGGAACGTCTTGAAAGCATAAGCAGGCCTCCACAGCAGAAAGAGATGCTTGCTCACCATTGTACTTTGTCAGTGTTCTCAGCTGACACTTATTAGACCAAATCTGCACATATGGCAAACCAGAGCATGCACAGTGAGATGTTCCACACATAACAATTGCCTGAAAAACATCTCCAGTTTCAATGAACTTCTTTTGTTGGCATTAGTGGTTAGAAGTGGTAGATAATATTCCACAGAATCAACATGTTACACCACAGTAAGAAAATCAGCACTGTATAAATGCGGCATTTCAATAAACTGGACAACAAATAGTGTGACTGAGAATCTCAAAACATGGGTTAAGTGCAAAGTATTCACTGTAGCATCCCAGAGATCACTTTTCGTGTGAAAGCAGTCACCTTCACATCATACTAGGAACTGAGAATTGGTTGGAAGCCCAAGGGAAGAATAGGGTAGTTTTTAATGACAAGTATGTATCTCAGAAAGTAAGTTTAGACACTTCTGGAGGAGGAGCAGTTAACCGTGACAAGCAAAGCATTTATTTATGACTGTCAACTAATATGAAAGAGAGTAAATGGGGCCGTTGCATTCCGGTTAATGTTCAGATGACAGGCATTTGGTGGGATTGGTAGTGGTGGTGGTGGTCGGATGTATGGGACAGGTCTTGCATATTAATCTATTACAGGGATCTGAGCCATGAGGCACAGGGTTGGGAGCGGAGGTTTTGTAGGGATGGACAGGGAAACTGTGTAAGTTTATTGGGCGGCGGAATACCACTGTGAGAGATATGGGAAGGATAGTGGGTAGGACATTTCTCATTCAGGGCATGAAGAAAGCAGCCAAAACTCTGGTGGAAACTAATTCCTTTGCTCCAGTCCTGGGTGGTACGAAGTCACAAGGGGAAGGCCCCTATGTGGGAATAAGGTGGGACTTTGGGAGGTGGTGGTTAATGGAAAGATAAGGCACAGGTGATTTGTTTTTGTACGAGGTTGAGAGGGTAACTACAGTCTGTGAAGGCCTCTGTGAAAACATCAGTATATTTTGAGAGGGACTGCTTGTCACTAGAGATGAGGTGGCCATGGTTGGCTAGGCTGTATGGAAAGACTTCTTGGTATGGAATGGGTGTCAGTTGTTGAAGTGAAGGTTTTGCTAGTGTTTGGTAGGTAGGTAGGTTGGTAGGTAGATTTGATATGGACAGAGGTACTGATGTCACCATCTTTGCTCTAGAGGTCAACATCAAGGAATGTGGCTTTTTTGGGTCGAGTAGGACCTAGTGAAGTGAATGGGATTGCCATCAAATTACACTTCTCTGGCTACTACCTTTCCTCCCACCGTGACCTTCATCAGTCCAGATTCAGCCAACCCTTAACCCTCAACAACGTAGTCTTGCAAAACCATATCATTTGGGTCCAAACTCCTTGCAGTACCTTCTCTCCATCTGCAAAATTCTCCAGCTCAGCAATCCCAAATTCCTGGAACCCATAACACACACTGGAACACTTGCCCTGCAGGAACTACAGCAGTGTGCACAATGCCACTCTGTTCACTTCCTTGGACTTCCACTATCCACCATCTCTACAACCACCTCCAAATCTTGCCCACGTCTCCTAATAGCTGACAAATATTGTCTCTGACCTACATCATTTACCCCATTCTCAAAAACTCACTCCCACCACCAGGCAGAAACAAGAATCTTAACAGACCCGAAACACAGTCGTGAACCTTTCTTCAAAAGCCTTAGACCTGCAGAAGAATCAGTCCTTTCCAAAGGCCCTACCTTTCACTCCACTCCCAAATTCAATCATGCATGACTTGTTAAAGACCTTCTCTCCTTCTGCCGGTACCTACAGTGGAAACACTGTTTTGCCCACCAACCCTACCCATCAGTCTCAAACAAAGACCAATGTTGAACTCTGCCTGACTCAGTTCATTCCTCCATCCAACTGTGATCTCCCCCCCCCCCCCCCCCCGCCCCCCACTTTCCCCAAACTACTGCCTTTTAACTTTCCAGAATTTCTTAACCTAAAACCTTGGCTCACCATCATTGCCCAAATCCCTCAACATGTAAACCAACCTTACTTTCTCAGAAAGAACTGCCATCCTTCACCTAAAAGCTGATCCTGACCTTATAAATCCTACTTGCTGACAAAGCTTCTACCACTGTTGTTTTGAACTACAACAATTACCTGGCAGAAGGGCTCTGCCAGCTGTCAGATACGTCCACCAACAAACCCTTCCATAGTGATCCCATTCCAGAAATCCAGCAGGCTCTTCACTCTTCCTCAAGGAAGCTCACTGTTCTTTCGTGAGTTCACACATGACACAGGGCCCTGAACTGTTGCAGCCCATTCTTCCTTCCCTGGCTGCATTTTCGTGACTTCTGTGCTGTCCCCTCCTTCCCCTCTCAGTTTGCTTGGAGTTTTGTTCCACTTGCTTCTGCACTTTCTTTCTTTTTGGCATTTAGATCTCCGCCTGAGGTTTGATCTCCACTTCCCTGGACCATAGCTCCCCTCCACCCTGCTATGTCAGCAGCCCATGTAGCCATTCAATGTGGTGGGGCTGTTATGTACCCATCTGACTGAGCCCCCCTGATAACACGGGGATCATACTACTGATGCCTGAGCTGTTCCCTCCCATGTATGCCAAGAAGTGGTTGCTTGTCTTCCTGTAGCATCTGAACTCCCGGCAACAGCCACCATGCCAGGCGGCCCTTGATGTGACTGGGTGCCACCCATGCCTCATCAGAATGGGTGCTTGGTGCATGAAGCTCATCAAGCTACAAAAATCGGGCCATTCTCAAATGGCAGTCTCTTCGATAGGTGAAAGAGCATTGAATTCTGCTTCGTATGACCTGGCATCCTTCCGTTCCCTGGATACACCGTGAAAGGAGGGCCAGACTTGCCATCTTGGAATGAAACACTTTCCTCACTACCTCGTCTGTACTAGGGCGGATGGGGACAAATTCACCACCTCAAAACCATTGTTCTCTGTGGAGAATATCTGGGACAAGTTTGGTGAAGTGGAGTCTCTCAGTAAGATGGGCTCGGACTCCTTGTTGATCAAAGCTTCTTCTGCCACCCAGTCTGCAACTCTTTATGCCTGTGATCATCTTGGAATGTCCCAGAGTCCATTACCCCTCACCAATCCCTGAATATGGCACAGGGAGAATTTTTTCATAGGGACCTCATCCTGCAAACAGAGGAACTCTGGGCTAATCTGTAGCGATGCTGTGTTCAATTTGTTTGATGCATGCAGAAGGGTCGCAAAGACAACCACACTGATATCGGCGCCTTCATTCTGGCTTTTTGAGTGGATACCCTCACAGAGAAGGTCAAGGTTATGTGCTACATATTGATGTGAAGCGACATGTCCCACCATGTGAGGTGCTTTTGGTTCCTGCATTTTGGGCATATGTCTTCTGCTGCATGGCTGACCCTCTGTGTGGTGACTGTGTTCCAATCCATGTGTGTGTCAATTTTCGTGACCACTATTCTTCTCGTCTGCCTGACTGGTCAGCTTACAGGAGAGAAAAGAAGGTCCAAGTGTGCAAGTCCCTGGATCACCTATCTTACTGTGAGGCTCACCAAAAATATGAGTCACTCCATCTGATGTCACTTTCTTCAACTTTTGCATCTGTTTCATCCTTTCCCCTGCCAACCTCTTCCTAGCCCCAGCCTCGTCATCCTCTCCCCCCACTCTACCACCCACTCTACCACCCACTCTACCACCCGCTCTACCACCCACCCGCTCTACCACCCACCCGCTCTACCACCCACCCGCTCTACCACCCACCCGCTCTACCACCCACCCGCTCTACCACCCACCCGCTCTACCACCCACCCGCTCTACCACCCACCCGCTCTACCACCCACCCGCTCTACCACCCACCCGCTCTACCACCCACCCGCTCTACCACCCACCCGCTCTACCACCCACCCGCTCTACCACCCACCCGCTCTACCACCCACCCGCTCTACCACCCACCCGCTCTACCACCCACCCGCTCTACCACCCACCCGCTCTACCACCCACCCGCTCTACCACCCACCCGCTCTACCACCCACCCGCTCTACCACCCACCCGCTCTACCACCCACCCGCTCTACCACCCACCCGCTCTACCACCCACCCGCTCTACCACCCACCCGCTCTACCACCCACCCGCTCTACCACCCACCCGCTCTACCACCCACCCGCTCTACCACCCACCCGCTCTACCACCCACCCGCTCTACCACCCACCCGCTCTACCACCCACCCGCTCTACCACCCACCCGCTCTACCACCCACCCGCTCTACCACCCACCCGCTCTACCACCCACCCGCTCTACCACCCACCCGCTCTACCACCCACCCGCTCTACCACCCACCCGCTCTACCGCCCCCCCCCCGACCCGCTCTACCGCCCCCCCCCCGACCCGCTCTACCGCCCCCCCCCCCGACCCGCTCTACCGCCCCCCCCCCCGACCCACTCTACCGCCCCCCCCCCCCCCGACCCACTCTACCCCCCCCCCCCCGACACACTCCTACCCCCCCGACACACTCCTACCCCCCCACCCCCCACTAACCCCCCTCTACCCCCCACTCTACCCCCTCACACCCCAGCCTACCCACCCCCACTCTACCCCCCTCTACCCCCCTCTACCCCCTGCCCCCCACTCAACCACCCCCCCCCCCCCCCCCCGGACTCTCTCTCGCTCTCTCCCCCACCCTTGTCAAAACATAGGAATGTGAAGAGGCAAAAGTGAGACTGGAATTTCGTAAAATTTTGTTAAAGTTTTGAGAAGTGCTCTGTTTCCTACTTCATATTTCTGCTGGAATAGAAATGTAATAATTTGTAAAGAAATCCTGTTGTGTGACTGACTTGTTCCGATATCTATGGTCCAAATGAGTCTGAAGCTTTGTTGTAGTTCTCATTCCTGTACTAAATACTTCAACATAATTAAAATTTAATTTTGTTGCAGGTGATTAATGTCCAGGATGAAGACAACGTGCCTCCAGATGTCATACCTCACGAACCAAGCCCATTCCGGCGATTGGAGTGGGATGATGTGGAGGCCACAGTGGAGGGGACTTGGCCTAATGGGTATGCCAGGCCCTTGCCCTTTTTTTTGTGATGATTGAAGTCTGGGAAACTAAACCACTCTACTTTTGTACAGTTATCAGTTCTATTCACTTTAATTCTCATTATCTTCATCTGCTACTTATCATAAAGAGTTTTAGTTTATACATTTTGATAAACATGCATATGTGCATCTTAAAACTCCACATTAGTTATATGTTGTAGAAGACAAATTGGTAGCTTTGAGAGAAGAAGAGTGAGGGCAACAAACATCAAATACGTTAAGACAAGTCACAGTAGAAATCCCTGGATAATACAGGAGATATTGGATTTAACTGACAAAAGGAGAAAATATAAAATTGCATTTAATAAAGCAGGCAGACTGAAATACAGATGTTGAAAAAATGAGATTGACAAAGTACAAAAATGGTTAATTGGGACTAGCTAGAGAACAACTGCTAGGCCGCTGGAATATGCATGATTAGGGGAAAGATGCAACCTGCAGCAAGAAAGAGATTTTTAGAGAAAACAGAAGTAACTGTATGACTACTAAGAGCTCTATGACAAGATAGACTCTCAGCAAATAAGAGCAAGCTGAAAGGTGGAAAGATTTTTACAAGGACAATGAAACTTAAGACAACATTATAGAAGGAGAATAGGAATTAGGTGAGGACGAGATAGAGTATATTATACTGTGAGAAGAGTTTGACAGAGGAACAGTAGGCCTGTGTAGAAATAAGTTCACAGGATAGACGGCATTACTTCAGTTTTATTTTGGAGCCCTTGAGAGAGCCAGACAACACAAAACTGTTTCACCTGGTGTACAGCATACAGCAGACAGGTGAAATACCATCAAACTTTAGAATAATGTGATTCCAATTAAAAAGAAGGCAGGTGCTGACAGTTGTGAATACTGTTGACTCATCAGTTAAGTGGTGGTTGCAAAATATTTACATAAATTATTTTATTAGTGTTTCTTATTGGGTTTCTCAAACAGGATAACCTCCCAAGGTTACTTTTTAAAAATCGCTCTTGTGACTGGTTTTCTGCATACCCTTCATCTCGCAGTAGTGCTTACACTCAACATCCTCAATGTCTCTTGTCCGTCCAAAATTTTATTCCTCTATTGCTCCCTGTAATACAGTGGAAGTTATTCCGTGATATATTAACAAATGTCTTATCATCCTCTTTCTTCTTGTTTTCAGTGTTTTTCAAATGTTCCCTCCGTCACTAATTCTGTGGAGAACATCCTCATCTAATTTTTAACATCCTTCTATAGCACCATGTCATACGCTTACATTGTCTTGTTTTCTTGGTTTGTCCACAGTCCTCAAGACATAAATTCTCAGGAATTCATTGCACAAGTTAAGGCCAGTGTTTGATACTAGTAAAATTCTCGTGGTCAGGAATGTTCTTTTTATCTATGATAATCCTCTTTCCATGCTCCCCCTTATAGAGGCCTTCAGTACACTCATTCCATCTATTTGCTCCCTCCACTTAAACAATGGAATTCCCATGGCACTCTTAATGTTGCTGCCCTTGCTTGTAATTTTACAAAAAGGTTGTTGAGAGTTTTTTATACGCAAAGTCATTCAGATAATCTTTTATTTCATATTTCATTGCGTTTTTCCCATAGTCATGTAATCTTGGCTTCCAAAGTGACTTATATTGCTGTATCGCTGTCTTTCCCTGAATGCTTTTTTTCTTTAACCCCAGGGAGCTTTCGTGAGTTTGTGTGTTGCACCTACAGGGCCTGGGCCATTGCTCCCATTCTTGCTTCCCAGGCTGCGTTTCCTTCCCCATGCCCCTCCCACCTCCATCCTTGCTCCTTTCCCTCTTTCAGTGTTCATACTTATGTCGACCTGGTTATCCACCTGATATCCTGTATTCTTTGCAGTTTAGTTTCCCTTGCCTTTTCTCTTTCATCCATCCTTTTTGGCATTTTTCTTTCTTTGGTGTGAGCCATTTGGGGGAGCTCTCTCTCCCTTGCATCTACAGCATGGATTGCTCTCATCCCTTTCTTCCCCTCTTCCTTTCCTTCCGTACTCTCCATCTGTCCCACTAGTAACCAGTATGTGTAGCCAGTCAGTGTGGTGAGGCTATTACGTACCCATCTGGCTGTGGCCCCTGACTACACAGGGATCACACATCTGATATCTGATCTGTCTCCTCATATATGACTAGGAGGGGTTGCTTGTCATTCCGGGCCAGCAGAACCCTCACAAAGGCGGCCATGCTAGACGGCGCTTGCGGTGGCTGGGTGGTGCCCATCTCGAGAGCCCTGATCGGAGTGGGTGGTATCAGGACACATGCTTTGCATATGAAGCCTATTGACCTCCACAGATCTGGCCATTCTTCTGCAACCATCTCTTCAATTGGTAACAGATCATTGAATGCCACTTATTATAACCCTGTGACCTTCCCTTCCCTGGCTGCACCCAGGGAGAAGAGATAGGCTAGCTGGATTGGGGTGGAACACTTTCCCCACTACTTGGTCTGTACTAGGCTGGACGGGGACACATTCACCACCATAAAGCTGTTACTTTTTGTGGAAAATATTGAAGAAAAGTGTGCTGAAGTGGAGTCTCTCAGTAACATGTTTTCGGGTTCCCTGTTGATCAGAACTGCTTCTGAAATCCAATCCGCAGCACTTCGTGCTCTGATCACCTTGGCAACATCACATTGTCTGTTACATCTCACCAGTCTTTGAATATGGTCCAAGGAGCCGTTTTCATTGGGACCTTATCCTTCAAACTAATGATGAAATCTGGGCCAGTCTGGAACAACAGGGCATTCATTTTGTTTAGTGTGTGCGGAAAGGTCGTAAGGGCAATCGCAACAATACTGGCCCCTTTATTATGGCTTTCGAGGGGGTATACTCCCAGTGAAGGTCAAGGTTATGTGTTATCAGTGTGATGAGAAGCCGTACATTCCATTACTTACTGAGTGTTCTCAGTGCTTGCGTTTCGGGCGTATGTCTTCCCGATGTACCACAGACCTTCTGTGTGGTAACTGTGGACGCCGATTCCATGAGGGGAGCTCCCGAGTTTTGCCATCTGTGTGTGTAAATTATCACGACCATCACTCTCCTTAACTGAGGCTTGTCAGAAAAATGACAGACTTCGCCCTGTGTTGGTAACTTCTACTTTCACTTCTGTTACATCCTTTCCCCTCACCCCTCTTCTTTACCCCAGTCCCGTCCCCGTATCCTCTCCCCCTTCCCTGCATTTGCACACTCTGGATGTTGCTCCCCTCCCCTGCTGAAGAAATGCTCCTCTCCTTTGGTATCTGCCGGTGATGGGTCTCCCTCCCAGGACCCCTTTGCCTGATGTGTGTCAGGCAGGCGACCTCCTACCACAACTTGGCCACAGGACACACAATCTGTGTGCCCAAGGTCTCCCACTGTCTTTCAGTTCCGGATCTTGCAGAAGCCTGCTCTCCCTCTGTGTCCTACTCTGCTCAACCAATGAAAGAGGAGGAGAAGAAGAAGAATAAGTCTCAGGACAAATCTCCCCTGGTGTACCATGAGGTGCCATCTCCCCCCTCTCAACATGAGTCTTGTGTATTTATGGATGTCACCCAGTCCTTGTTGCTGACGGATGGTGACCTGGTGGTGTGATTGGCTCCATCCTGCTCACCTCTCATTTGGATACGCACCACTTGCTTATTAAATGGAACTGTAATGGATACTACCGTCACCTCCCAGAGTTTTAATCCCTTATTACCTTTCACTCAGCAGCTTGTGTCTTTCTCCAGGAATCTCATTTTACTGATGCTCACTTACCAACCCTTCTTGAGTTCTGTGCTTTGTCGGAACTGGGTCAGCCCTTTGAGGGCTTCCAGTGGCATCTTCATGTTGGCCTCCTGACAGGTCACCTACATCTGCTGCTGTAAGTGCTCCCCTTCAGCAATTCCCCCCCTCACTTCCTGTTTGATAGACAGTAACCCATGGCTTAGAAGGAGGCAATATTAATTCCATGTTAACAGAATCTTCCATCGGTTCTTGGTAGAACAACATTATAATAAATTAAAAGCACCAGTTTGCTTTTGTTGTACAATATTACTTTTATTGTGTTAACCGGTTTTCGGCCTACAAGGCCATCTTCAGACATTTAATGTCTGAAGACATTTAATTGTAGAAAGAAAGAAAATTAGTGCTTTTCATTTATTAATATTAATTCCAATTCTGAAAACCAGGCAAGAACTGTAGCGCCCCTAACGGTTACTGGAGTAGCGTGGTCAAGTTCCGCCTCATCACCTGAGCCGCTCCCAGTGCAGTTTCAGGTGCTACTGTTCCATCCTTAATTCTACTGGAGATTGCGATACAGGAGTCCTTCTTATGCCAAAACTATTTGGTTTGTGTGTTTTTGACCTCAAAAAGCATATGAGACTACTTGGAGGGACGACATTCTTTGCCAACTTCACGAATGGGGACTACGTGGACGCCTGTCACTTCTGATCCAAGCCTTTCTCGAGGACTGGCATTTTCGTTATTGCAGTGGTGATGTCACGTCTTACTGCTATGTTCAGGAGAATGGGGCCCCCCAGGGCAGTGTCATCAGTGTCACATTGTTTTCCATTTCTATCAATGGAATTTCCTGTGCAGTCAAGAGCCTTGCCAAATGCTCTTTGTTTGTAGATGACTTTGCAATCTTCTACTCTTCCTGTGATCTTACAACTATGAAGAGGCAGCTACAGCTGACCATTCGGAGGCTAGAGACGTGGACCTGGACAATTGGTTTTCGGTTCTCACTCGAGAAGACTACATGTGTCAATTTTAACCTTGTTCGGCAGAATTGTAACCAACCAGTGCTCACTGTGGGGGACAATATTTTACGTTTTCAAGGACTGTACACTTTTTGGGTTTATTATTTGACTTGAAATTAACTGGGCTCTCACACCTGAAAGACCTACAAACAAAGGGCTTCCAGTCATTCAATACTTTGAAATGCCTTAGCGGAAAAACATGGGGGAACTGACAGGTCCACCTTCTGCAGTTTTGTTTTATAAGGCATTTGTCCGATTACACTTAGATTATGGCATGGTGGTCTACAAATTGGCCCGTCATTCCTACCTCAGGATGTTGGATGCTGTCCACCATGACGCTATTCGGATATCGACTGGAGCCTCTCAGACCAGCCCAGTTTTGAGTCTGTGTGCAGAGGCTGACGACATATACTTTTGGCTTGACAGGTGCTGAAAATTTCGGCATCACCTCAGTCATTGACATTTAGTTCAGCGATCGATCCAACCCACCTTTGAATGCCCCCCCCCCCCCCCTCCCCCTTTCACGGTCCTTCCGTCAATTCATGCATGGCGAACATGGGACCCCGAGCTATTGCAGCCTTCCTTCTTTCCTGGGCTGCATTTCCTTTCCCTTCCTCTCCTTTCCTGTCCTTGCTCCTTCCCCTCCACCCCCTCCTCTCCCTCTCCTGGTGTCCTTGTTTATGTTGGCCTCGCTATCCTTCTGATTATGTTGGCTTTTTCCATCCTCTGGTCCTCCTATGGGGTCTGATCTCCATTACTAAATTTCTATTCCGTAGTGTGAGCCATTTGGGGAAGAGCACCTTAGTGTGTCTGGCATGTGTCCTCCTAGTTCCTTCCATCTTTTTCTTCATGTCGTTGCCTAATGCTAGGATACATAGCCAGCACAGTAGCCAGCTCGTGTGGTGGAGTTGCTATGTACCCTTTTGGTTGAGCTCCCTGAAAACACAGGGATCACACTGAGCTGGGACCTCCTCATGTAAGCCGAGAAGTGGTTGCTTGTCATCCTGGATCATTGGAACTCCCAACAATGGCCCCCGTGCCAGACGGCCCTTGCTGTGGCTGGGTGGTGCCTGTGGGGAGAGCCCCTGATCAGAGTGGGTGGTATCAGGGCAGACACTATGCAAATGAAACACACATGGGTCCAGAACTCTGGTCGTTCTTCTACGGCCGTCTCTTTGAATGGAACTGATTATTTTAGTGCTGCTTCTTCTCCCCCTGCGGCCTTCCCTTCCATGGCTACCACCTGGGAGGAGGGTCAGGCTTGTCGGTTAGGGGCGAAACCTTTCCCCAATATCTGGTTTGCACCAGGATGGGGATACCTTCACCAATACCAAACCTTTATTTTTTGTGGAACACATTGAAGACAAGTTTGTCGAAGTGAACTCTCTGAGCAAGATGCGGTCGGGTTCGTTGTTGATCAAAACTGCTTCAGCTGCCTAGTCTGCGGCCCTTTGTGCCTGTGACCATCTTGGCAAAATTCCTGTCCATTACCCCCCACCAGTCTTTAAATGTGAATCAATGTGTAATTTTTCACAGGGATCTAATCCTTTAAATTGATGAGGAACTTGGGGACAATCTAGGACAGTGGGGTGTTTACTTTGTTCAGCATGTTCAGAAGGGCCCAGAGGACAATCACATTGATACTGGTGCCTTTGTCCTGGCCTTTGAAGGGCATACCCTCCCTGAGAAGGTCAAGATTATGGTTTATCGATGTGGCATGAAGCCGTACATCTTCACCTCTTCTTCCCCCTTCCTTACCCCAGTCCCGAACCCCCTCTCCTCCCCCCCCCCCCCCTCCCTTATGATTTCCACACCATCCCCTCTGGGCACCGCTCCCCCTCTCCAGCCATAGAAGTGTCCCACTTCTTCAGCATCTGCCGGTCAAAGGCGCCCCTCCTGGGACCCCTCTTCGCGGCACCTTCCAGGCCAAAGGTCTGCTGCCACACGACGACCACGAGAACCATGGTCTGTGGGCACCCAGGTCACCCGCTATCTTCCTGTTCCAAATATTGCCGCAGTTGGCTCCCTTTTGCGACACAGCCCTCCTCAATGTCAAACAGAAAAGAAGAAGAAACATAAGTCCTGGGACAAGGAACCTCTGGTGTCACCAGAGGTCCCATCCCCACCTTCACAACCTGACTTTGACATGCTGTTCATGGATGTCACCTCCTCCTTGTCGGTGATGGATGGTGACTCAGCAGCATGACTGGCTTTAGCCTGTTCACCCCCTTTTGAATCATCGTTCTGTGGTTACCCAATGGAATTGTAATGGATATTACGGTCACCTTCCGGAGTTAAAATCCCTTATTTTGTTTTACTCTTTAGCTTGTGTGGTTCTACAGGAATCTCATTTTACTGATTATCACTCTCCGGCCCTGCATGGGTTCCATGCTTTCTGTTGAAATTGGTTCGGCCTCCTGCGGACCTCTGGTGACGTTTGTATGTTGGTTCATATGGACATTGCTATCACGTGGATTCCTCCCAGAACTACATTGGAAGCGGTTGCTGTTAGGATCCACCTGGACTCTGGGGCCACAGTTTGCAATCTTTATCTCCCTCCTGACAGGACTCTTACTGCCCTTCAGTGGCTTCCTCATCCCTTCCCCCTTCTCGGGGATTTTAATGCTCATATACTCTTGTGGGGCAGTGCATTTCCATCTAGTCGGAGTCTTCTCATAGACCAGTTTCTTGCAGACCAAGACTTGTGCCTTCTTAATGATGGCTCCCCTACGAACTTCAGTGCCGGTCATGGTACCTTTTCTGCCATTCATCTTTCTCTTTCTTCTCCCTCCCTCCTCCCTCCATTACACTGGTCGCCACACGGCGACCTTTGCGATAGTGACCACTTCTTGTTGATTCTCTCACTCCCTTCCTGCTCCCCAATGGACAGATTACCTGTTTGGTCTTTCCAATGCGCTGATTGGCCTCTGTATACTGCACAGGTCGTTTTTCCCCCCTCTTTGTCCGGTTGTATTGACGACGTCCTATGTGACGTGTCTGATGTGATTGTTCGTGCTGCTAGCCTTGCTATCCCATGCTTATCTGGACCATTTCACCGCCGGCAAGTCCCGTGGTGGAGTACAGCCATTGCCATCCGTGATCACCGTCGAGCTTTGCAACACCTTAAGAGGCACCCATCTGCTGCCAATCTTATTACCTTTAAATGCCTCTGCGCCAAAGCCCGTTACTTAATCAAATGGAGCAAATGGGTGTGTTGGGAATGCTTTGTTTCTTCCCTATGTCAGAGGTATGGGCTACACTTCGCTCTCTCCAAGGTTGCCATCTGCAGTCTACCCTCCTGGGCCTTGCCCTCCCGGATGGCCTTTGCATGGACCCGTTCATTCTCGCGAAAGATCTTGCAACCCATTTTGCATCAGCATCAACATCCTATCCAACTGCTTTCCTTCACCAGAAACAGTGGGCTGAGGCTTCTGCCTTATGTTTTACCCCTTGTCAGTCAGAATCTTACAACGAACCTTTTGCTGAATGGGAACTTCTTTCTGCACTACTTCTCATGATACGGCCCCTGGGCCAGACTCCATTCATAACCAACTGCTTCAACATCTCAGCGCTCAACAACAGCAACAACATCTTCTCTGGGTGCTTAACTGTATTTGGCTCCAGGGTGACTTCCCATCTCAATCGAAGGATAGCATCCTGGTTCCCATCCTTAAGCTTGGTAAGAACCCCCTGTTTTTCTAAATTTATTGGCCAATTAGCCTGACAAATGTTTGCAAGTTACTTGAATGGATGGTAGCCCGTCGGCTCAATTGGGTCCTCGAATCTTGGGATCTATTGTCCCCTTACCAGTGTGGCTTCCAAGAAGGACAGTCTCCGATCGATCATGTACTTCGCTTGGAATCTGCAGTTCGGCAGGCTTTTTCCCAGCGCCACCATTTGGTTGCAGTATTTTTTTGACCTTCGCAAGGCCTATGACATGGCTTGGTGCTATCATATCTTACTTACACATCATGAGTGGGGTCTTCGGGGCCCACTCCCGATTTTTATCCGCCAGTTCCTGTTCCATCGGTTGTTCAGGGTTCGAGTTGGTACTGTTTTTAGTTCTCCACGGACCCAGGAGAATGGCATCACACAGGGTTCTGTATTGTGTTCTCTTCCTCATTTCTATAGACGGACTTGTGGCCTCCATCGGTCCTTTGGTCACCCCTGCCCTGTATGTGGATGTTTTCTGCATTTGGGTTAGTTCCTCTTCGATGGTCTCTGCAGAGTGGCAGCTCCAGGATGCTATACGGCGTGCCTCTGCATGGACCCTCTCACAGTTGTCTCCTTTAAAATCACGGGTGGTCCACTTCTGTTGCCGTACTATGGTCCACCCCGATCCAGAGCTCTACCTCGATGCACAACTATTACCTCTGGTCCCACAGTTTAGTTTCCTGGGTCTTCTTTTCAACAACAAGCTCGCTTGGCTGCCACATATCAGACTTCTGAAGATAGGATGTCAATGTCCTCCGCTTCCTTGCCCACACCTCTTCTCCACCTTTACAGGGCTTTAGTGCTGTCTTGCTTGGACTATGGTTGTCAAGTTTATGGCTCAGCTGCTCCTTCCACACTGTGCCTCCTGGATCCAGTCCACCATCGTGGTATCTGTTTGGCCACTGGTGCCTTCCCTACTAGCCCTGTTGATAGTCTCCTGGTTTAAGCTGGGATCCCCTTCCCCTTTCTGTTCAGCGGTCCCAGCTTCTGGTTCCTTATGTAATCACTGTCCGTTCCTCTCCCCCCCATCCTTCCTATTCTATCCTGTTCCCAGACCAAGGACATTGCCACCTGATTTCCGCTCTCGGGCGGGATACCGGTTGGGCTCCGCCTTGCGTCTCTTCGCCGTGATTTTCAGCTTCCTTCTTTGTCCTGTCTCCCACATTCTAAACCCCCCCCTCCCCCCACCCCACCCCCGGTTAGTTCTTCGGCCCCAGATTCGAATGGATCTCCACCGAGGTCTGAAAGATTTTGTTCCACCGATGGTGTTCTGTTTCTTTTCCGCCGAATTTTATGGAAGTTTCGGGATGCTGTTGTTTTTTACACCAGTGGCTCTAAATCTGCTGATCATGTGGGATATTCCTTCACGTCCTCTCTTGGCATGGAAAATCATCTCCTGCCAACTGCATGTGGGATGTTTACTGCAGAATTGATGGCCATTTCCCAGGTCCTTACCTTTATTAAACACTCACAACTCAACCGCGTTTTGTTATGTACAGACTCAATGAGTGACCTTTAGGCTATTGAACATTATTTTTCGCATTATCCCACAGTCTCGGCCATCCATGACCGTCTCGCTGATCTTCACCATGCCGCTTGTTACGTTGACTTCCTTTAGGTCCCTGGCCCCGTGGGTATCCCAGATAATGAGCTTTTTGATCATTTGGCTGGGGGAGCAGTCACTTACCCCCCTTTTCTGTAACCCCTCCTGCAGCGGATTTACAGCTTCATATCAAATCCCACTTCGCACAATCATGGGCCAACTCTTGGGAGGCTACCTCCCTGTGTAATAAACTTCGTGCGCTTAAGGTGACACCTGTCCCGTGGCGTTCTTCCTTCTGCCTCTCCCGAAAGGACTCTGCCACCCTGTGTTGCCTCCGCATTGGCCATACCAGGTTGACCCATGGTTTCCTTTTGCGTAATGAGCCAACCCTACTTTATGGTTGTGGAGCCCTTTCAATAGCCCGCATTTTGGTGGAATGCCCACTTCTTTTGGCTCTGCGTACTAAGTACAGACTTACCCGCACTTTACCTTCAATATTGGCAGACGATTCTGGTATGGTTGAACTGGTTCTCAGTTTCCTCCATGAAAGTGGTTTTTATTTTCAGTTCTAAGGTTTTTAATCTCCCTCTGTAGTAGGGGCAGGGTGCAGAGGTTTGGGGTGTCTCCCACTGTAAGCTGTGTTTGGAGACTCCTAACTCCCCTCCCTGGCTGAGATCCTCTTTTCTCTCCCTTTTACTCTGTTTTTATCGCTTTTTAGATTTGGTTAGTCTCCTCTTACAATACGCACTTTTTCATTGTAGTGGTTGAACGCTTTTGAATAGCAGATGGTCTTACCTGTACTGCATCAGAGGTGGGATATTTCCTGCCTCTAGCATAGCCTTGGGGTTGCCCACTTGCTGACTTCCCTCCTTTTGTTTTCACCATTGACAACACGACTGCACTTTTATGTTTTTTTGTTTTGTTTTTTACCTTTTATTGTTATGACATCTTCCGAGATGTAAATCCGTCCGAATGGACCACCTTTGAAACAAGGAACTGGTGACCTTGCTGTTTGGTCCCTTCAACCCCAGACAACCAACCAACCGTCTACCTTTGAATGGCTATTCAGGAAACTGCCCCATGTGACCAAGCCATGTGGTATGCATGCTACAGACTGTCTCAAGGATCTGGATCTCTCAGGCACCAAAATACACAGCCAGGGATGGAATGCATTGCCACCTTAGCGTCTTCAGAGGCCCAAAGTGATTTTAAGCTTGACACAGTACAAGAAAACGTGTACTCCAGATTTTGTTTTTACAACTTTGTTTTCATCCATTTTAAATATGTACCACAGTTATATTGTTGTTTATACAGGTGGATCCTAGCAGGAGAATGCTCTCAGTTGTTCTGCTGTTTTCCCTGATAGTGTTTTTAAAGTGTGTCTCCCAGAATAATTTACAAATTATGATGCAGAATTATGTGGCATTCTGATGACACTAGAGAGGAATCACAGACATCATCGTACAAGGTTTCTTGTCTGTTCCGACTCTCTTAGTGCACTGCAAGCACTTCACCAAATGTATCCAGTAGACCCGCTGATTCAGCTCATCCATGGCTTCTTGCAGTGGCTCCAACATCGTGGCAAGGAGGTGATCTTTTGTTGGGTACCTGGCCACATTGGGATACAGGCAAAGACATAGCTGACAAAGCCGCCAAGGAAGCATGTTGGAATCATGCTGTCCATCAATGTCCTACCATCCCACTGCACGCCATCATCTCATTTTCTGACACATGCATGATGCGTCAATGGGAGACTGAATGATTGCAGGTGGCCGACAGCAAACTGTGGTCGCTCAAATTGAAATCGGCTACAGTGGCTTGGTGGATGTCATGTCAGCCTTGCTGCTGGAAAGAGATTCTGCTTACCAGACTGTGCATTGGTCATAGCCCTTTAAGACATGGCTTCCTCCTCCAGTAGGAGGATCCACCACTCTGTGAAGTTCGTGGCATGCCGCTTTCAGTCCAGCATACTGTGGCTGTGTGTGTTGTATATACTGATATTAGGACAGCCCTCAGTCTCGCCGGAGATCTGCCTACCATCCTCGAGGATGCCGATTCTAGTGTTACAATGGTGGTGAAATTTTGTGAAGTGTCAGGCCTCATCCCTAAATTGGTCGGTAAGGGCGGCAGACTTTAATACATTATAAACTGCTCTTCATCTGAGGACAGCCTTCGTCGCCATCCATGAGATTTGCATGCTGACTTTTTGTCAGGGTGCTGATGACCATGATGTTGAGCGCCCTCCTCAATCCAAATCATCATCATCATCATCATCATCACCTCCACTTCCCCTCCCCTTCTTTCCCCACCCTGGTTGCTACATGATAACCTCTGTAATAGTGACCACATCCCATTGATTCTCTCATTCTCTTCCCACCTCCCAATGAGCAGGCTACCCCACTGGGCTTTCCATCTTGCTGATTGGCCTGTATATACCTCCCAGGTCATGTTTTCACCTTCTTCATCAGGTTGTATTGATGAAGTCGTGAATGAACCATCCGATGAGATAATTCGCTCCATCGGCATTGCTGTTCGCCACTTTGCAAGCCCTGTTGCTGTTGGCCAGTTCCATGGTGGAGCATGGCCATTGTCACCACTATCATCACACCTTGCAACATCTTAAGCAGCACCTGTCCTCCACTGGTCTCCTTACCATTAAAATGTCTTCATGCCATTGCAGATGGCCTTTGCGTAGATGCGGAACACCTTGTGACCTATTTTGCAATGGCATCAGTGTCAGCCTGCTATCTAACTGCCTTCCTCCTCTGGAAACAACAGGCTGAGGCTTCCTGCTTCTGTTTTTACCCCTTGTCAAGTAGAATCCTACAATGCACCTTCTACTGAATGGGAACTTATTTCTCAGTCTTTAACCATATTTTTCTCCAATGGAGAGACAGTATTGTGACTCCTGTCCTTAAGTCTGCCAAGGATCCATCATTCCTTGATAGTTACTGACCATTCAGCGTGACTAACATCCCCTGCAAGTTACTAGAATGAAGGGTAGCTCAACAGCTCAATTGGGTCCTAGAATCTCACGACCTTTTATCTCCTTAGCAGTGCGGCTTTCAGGAGGATTGATCTCCAATCAATCATCTGCTGCGATTGAAAGTTGCAGTTTGGCACGCCTTTTCGGAGTGCCACCATCTTGTCACAGTTTCTTTTGATCTTCGTGAGCCCTGTGACACAGCTTGGTGCCGTCACATCCTCCCTATGCTCCATGAGGGGGGTCTTCAGGCCTGCCTCCCAAGTTTGCTTTGATAGTTCCTGTCGTTGTATAGTGGTACGTCCTGATCCAGGATGTACCATTGACACTTAGTGCCTGATCGTGGTCCCCCAGTTCCATTTCTTGGGTCTTCTTTTTGACAACAAGGTTACTTGGTTGCCCCATATCCATCATCTGAAGGTTGGCTGTTATCATAAACTCAATGTTCTTCACTCCCTTGCCCGCACCTCTTGGGGCATCGATTGTTTGACCCTTCTCTGCGCTTACTAGCCATAAATTCTGTCTTGTCTGGACTATGGTTGTCGAGTTTATGGATCAGCTGCCCCCTCCTAACTGCTCCTCTTGGAACTGGTTCACCATTGTGGTATCCGTTTAGTCACAGATCTTCTGGTTGATACTGGGATCCCTTGTCTTTCGATTTGGTAGTCCTAGCTCCTGGCTTCCTATGCCGTCACTGTCCACTCCTCCCCATATTCTATTCTTTTTGCAGTTTTGGGCCATCGCCCATCCACTGCCAGTTGTGCTCTGCCTCACTTTTCTTCATAGTGACTTCCATCTCCCCTCTCATTGTCCTCTTCACCGTATTATCTCCAGACAGCACCCAACCCCTCTCCCCCCCTCTCATGGACTGGTTTCAGGATTCTGTTGTTTATCATACCGATGGCTCTAAATCCACCGATCGTGGTGGAGTGGGGAAAATGCCTTCACATCTTCTGTTGGTGTAGAAGACTATCTCTTGCCTAGCACGTGTGGTGTATTTAGTGTGGAATTGATGGCCATCTATCAGGCCCTTTGTTTCATTAAACAATTCTTAATCACCAGTGTTTTGTTATGTATGGACTGAATGAGTGGCCTTCAGGTTATCGCTCAGAGTTTTGCCCGCCACCCCTTGGTATCTGCCATCCACAACCTTCTTACTGATCGTGGTGATGCTGCTTGTACAGTTGATTTCCTTTGGGTTCCTAGCCACGTAGATATCCCAGGTAATGACATTGTGCTCATCTGACAGTGGGGGCAGTCACCTATTCCCCATTTCTGTGACTTCTCCAGGGGTGGTTTTGCAGCTCTACATCAAATCTCTTTTTGGTGTGCCAACTCTTGGGAGGCTTCTCCCCTGTCTAATAAACTTTGTGCCTTCAAGGAGACTCCCACCACTTGGTGTTCTTCCTTTTGCCTCTGCCGATGGGAATCTACCATCCTCTGCTGTCTTCATATTGGCCATACTAGCTTGACCCTTTGTTTTTTATTCCATGATGAACCTCCCCTCCCCTCCCCTCCCCTCCCCCACTCCTCCCCCCCCCCTCCTCCTCATTTTATTAAAGACAGAAAAAATCTGAAAAATGTCATAACATGGATGCCCAAATTATTTCCTCAAATACCAAGTGGTGCCAAGATTTGTGATAAATGTAGGAAAGATGTAATCAGATTGAAAAATACACCAGAGCCCATCAGTGATGAAAGTGTTGAAGAAGAATCTTCTGGATCAGAGATAATAATCAGAGACCAAGACCCTGACTTCACTCCAACTTCAGTAGCTGTTAAAACATTTAACACAACACTTCAAGAACTAGGTGAGTCCCCAATTGACAAGAGAAAACTAGCATCTAGGCATTACGCCAAATCAGAAGTGAAGAAAATCTCATCAATGACACGTAAACTTTTTTGTTGCTCCTGAAACTTCTTCGTCAGATACTGACACTGATGAATCCGTTCTTGAAAATCTTAAAAGAAACTTTAAAAATTCTATAAGTAGAGCAAAATAACTAATGATTCTTACAAGTTTACCTGAAAAGTTGAGTGTCAGGAAAATAATGAGGGAATTTAATGCTCCTAATTACATTGTTCGGCAGTCCAAAAAAATTTGGAAAGAGAAAGGATTCATGGAAGGTCCAAACCCAAAACCAGGGAAGTGTTTACCAACAGAAACTGTCAAAACTGTACATTCATTTTATGAAAATGATAAAGTTAGCAGGGCAATGCCAGGTATTAAAGATTGTGTGACAATTACAGAAATAAGTGGATATAAAACAAAAATATCAAAAAGACTTATTTTGTGTAACCTTAAAGAAGCTTACAAACATTTTAAAGACAAGTTTCCTGAAATAAAAATAGGTTTCTCTAAATTTGCTGAGTTGAGACCAAAACATTGTGTATTAGCTGGCCGGAGTGGCACACACACTGTCTGCGTGTGCACAACTCACCAAAACACAAAATTAATGATAGAAAATGTCAAACTAAATACAGTAACAAACAGCAGCTTAAACAATTATAAGCATTGCATTGCAAAAATGCTTTGCAACCCATCATCAGTTGATTGCAACATGGGAAACTGTGAATACTGCCCAGGAGATACTGTCATACGTAAAATTTTAAGACTCTTTTCATGAAAACTTAATTGAAAAAGTTCAGTTCCGACAGTGGATGTCAGTTGACCAATGTAATCTGGAAATTGTTCAGAAAACTTCTGAAGAATTCATAGGTTTATTTTGTAGTAAGATGTTGACTTTGATTCGGCATGACTTCGTTGCCAAGCGACAACGAACATTCCTTAACTCCACAAGAGAAAACCTTATGGAATCTGAATTTGTTGTCATATGTGATATTTCAGAAAATTATTGTATAGTTCTGCAGGATGAAGCTCAGAGTTTCCACTGTACAAGACAACAGATTACCATTTATTCTTTTTTTATATATTACAAACAGGAAGACAAAATTGAGCATATGAGCTTTGTCATTGTTTCTGATTGCCTGGAGCACAATACAACTGCAGTTTACACCTTTCAAAAGAAGCTAATTTCATATCTAACAAATAAATTTCAGAAGATTCCAAAAAAGATATACTATTATTCTGACGGTTCTGCCACTCAGTATAAAAATAAGAAAAACTTCCTGAACCTTTGCCTTCATGAGGGAGACTTCAACATAAAAGCTGAGTGGCACTTTTCAGCCACAGCACATGGGAAAGGGCCTTGTGATGAAGTAGGGGGTTCAGTAAAGAGACTGGCAGCTCATGCAAGTTTGCAAAGGCCATACCAAAATCAGATCCAAACTGCACGAGATCTATTTGAGTGGGCAGTAGATAATATCACAAATGTTGATTTTGCATATCACAAATGTTGATTTTGCATATTCCACTCAAGAAGACTACGCTGCTTCAGAAATATTCTTAAAAAGCTGACTTGAAGAGGCACTGACAATCAAAGGAACACTGCAATTTCACGCTTTCATTCCCAACACTACATCAAAATTAATAGTCAAATACTTCTCAGGTGATATGCAGAGTTGGGAGAGGGAAGTAACTACATCACCAGACAAACTGAAGTTACAAGATGTATCAGGCTATGTCACCACTGTATGTGGCAGAAACTGGTGGCTTGGATACACTTTAGAAAAAAACGAAGAACTTGATGAAGTGAAAATAACTTTTCTTCATCCATGTGGACCAGCTAAGTCATTCTCTTATCCTGCACATGCAGATGCCATGTGGGTGTCAGTTGTGGATGTTCTCACAAAAGTGAATCCATTTACTCCGACAGGGAGAACATACATTCTTAATGAAAGTGATGTAAACCAAACCCAGTCAGCTTTATTAAAATGTGGTATGTGAAGTTCCAAGACGATTTATTGGGAAACTGCTTTCAACTCAAAACTTAATTTTTGTCTCAGGTTAGTGTTAATGTATATTTTATTGAAAGTTGTTTCAAAATTATTGTTAGTACCTATTGTGTTAAATTTAGCTATGTACGGATACCTGTTACTCAAAAACAAGCGTTACGTATTTAATTTGTTTAATAGTTCCATTTCAAACATCATGGACCAGAACTATTATGTAAATACTTGTACTTATTCATACTTAATTTCAGTTTGTAGTTAAATGCTTAATTTCTTGTTTTTTTTATATCGGTTAATATACTATTATTGAAGTTGTGTGAAATTAAAATAAGCAATCAACTTAATTATTAAATATGCTGATTAGTTTTGGTTTAATAAGGTGATGTTTTGATATTTCTAATACATTTTTTACTTACCTTTCAGTATATTTTAAAGAAATTCCAGTTTGTTAAAGGTCAGTTTGGTCAAACTAGGGCCGTTAGTAAAAAACAAGAGTCCGGAATAATTTTTTTTAACAATCATCATCCCACATTTATATTTTGCTATGTGATTTACAACAGTATGAAGTAGTTATTAAAATATTTTGAAAATTTTCAATTATGTACTTTTTGTAAAAAAATTAAAATTAAATCAAAATATTTATTAGTATTTTGAAAAAGGTTGTTAATTAGAAGTTATGTTTTGTTGTATATCCCTGGAAAGAGCATGCAAAATGCTGCAAAATGACACCTTTCCCAGTTTTCTAGCTCAATTAGGGCAGCTTCTAGGACAATTTAAAAAAAAGTCCGTTCACACATTTTTGGCTGGTTTTTGAAAAGTTTACATAGCAATATTTCAGGAATGGTTTGAGATAAAAAATTGAAATTTGGTATTTTTCTTAGTCTCAGTGTCCACTATAAGTATACCAACTTTCAGCAAAATCTAAGAGGATGAGGTAAAATAGGTGTGTTGATTTGACATGGAATGACTCTTCTGTGACTGCCCTTTCTAGAGATGCCCATGCCCATTCCTCTTCAACTGAACTGCTTACTATAGTATTCATCATTAAAGTGTCTACAGGCTTAGAGAACTTCAAATGCACCTTATTATTTTTTAGTACATCAGTCTCTACTTCTTTAGGCATTAATTTTTCCTAACACTTCTCTTAGGTTTCAGTTTACTTCTGATCATTACTAAATTGTTACCAGAGTGTCTTACAAACCAATATCTTATTTCAGAATCTGTCTCTGATCATAGTGTAAAGCAGCTGAAATCTTCCTGTGTCCCTGGCCCTTTCCTAGGTATACGTCCTCCATTTGTGATTTTTTAACATATATTCACTATTAGTAGCCGCAATTAGTATTTCTTCCATCATGCCTTCTACAGACCCCATGTTCTCCTACATCTTCTTTTTCTTCCCCTGCTACTGGATTCCAGTAATCCATAATTATTAGATTTTCATCTCCCGTTACATACTGAATTATCTGTTCAATGCCCACATACGCTTCCTCTACCTCTTCATCTTCTGTTTGTGACATCGGCATGTATGCATCAGCTATTGTAGTTGGCACTGGTTTAGTGCTGATTCTACAGAGAACAACCCTATTGCTCAACTTTTCACATCGACTTTCTCTCTGCCCTACCTTCCTATTAAAGAATCCTACTCCCATTGCAGCATTTTATGCTGATGTTATTATTACCCTGCATTCTTGTGACTAGAAATCCTTATCTCCTTCCATTTAACTGTGTTTTCCCCACTATATTTAGACTGAACCTTAGTATTTCCCTTTCCACATTTTCTAGCTTCCCTACCAAGGATTGTGTTGTTGTTGTGGTCTTCAGTTCTGAGACTGGTTTGATGCAGCTCTCCATGCTGCTCTATCCTGTGCAAGCCTCTTCATCTCCCAGTACCTACTGCAGCCTACATCCTTCTGAACCTGCTTAGTGTATTCATCTCTTGGTCTCCCTCTACGATTTTTACCCTCCACGCTGCCCTCCAGTACTAAATTGGTGATCCCTTGATGCCTCAGAACATGTCCTACCAACCGATCCCTTCTTCTAGTCAAGTTGTGCCACAAACTCCTCTTCTCCCCAATTCCATTCAGCACCTCCTCATTAGTTATGTGATCTACTCATCTAATCTGCAGCATTCTTTTGTAGCACCATATTTCGAAAGCTTCTATTCTCTTCTTGTCCAAACTATTTATTGTCCATGTTTCACTTCCATACATGTCTACAGTCCATACAAATACTTTCAGAAACAACTTCCTGACACTTAAATCAATACTGGATGTTAACAAATTTCTCTTCTTCAGAAACGCTTTCCTTGCCATTGCCAGTCTACATTTTTTATCCTCTCTACCTCGACGATCGTCAGTTATTTTGCTCCCCAAATAGCAAAACTCCTTTACTACTTTAAGTGTCTCATTTCCTAATCTAACCCCCTCAGCATCACCCGACTTAATTCGACTACATTCCATTATCCTCGTTTTGCTTTTGTTGATGTTCATCTTACACCCTCCTTTCAAGACACTGTCCATTCCGTCGAACTGCTCTTCCAAGTCCTTTGCTGTCTCTGGCAGAATTACAATGTCATCAGCGAACCTCAAAGTTTTTATTTCTTCTCCATGGATTTTAATACCTACTCCGAACTTTTCTTTCGTTTCCTTTACTGCTTGCTCAATATACAGATTGAATAGCAACGGGGAGAGGCTACAACCCTGTCTCACTCCCTTCCCAACCACTGCTTCCCTTTCATGCCCCTCGACTCTTATAACTGCCATATGGTTTCTGTACAAATTGTAGATAGCCTTTTGCTCCCTGTATTTTACCCCTGCCACCTTTAGAATTTGAAAGAGAGTATTCCAGTCAACATTGTCAAAAGCTTGCTCTAAGTCTACAAATGGTAGAAACGTAGGTTTGCCTTTCCTTAATCTTTCTTCTAAGATAAGTCGTAGGGTCAGTATTGCCTCACGTGTTCCAACATTTCTACGGAGTCCAAACTGATCTTCCCCGAGGTTGGCTTCTACTAGTTTTTCCATTCGTCTGTAAAGAATTCGCGTTAGTATTTTGCAGCTGTGACTTATTAAACTGATAGTTCAGACTGGCTCTCCCAAGGCCGTCAGTAGTTCTAATGGAATGTTGTCTACTCCCGGGGCCTTGTTTCGACTCAGGTCTTTCAGTGCTCTGTCAAACTCTTCACGCAGATTGTATCTCCCATTTCATCTTCATCTACATACTCTTCCATTTCCATAATATTGTCCTCAAGTACATCGCCCTTGTATAGACCATCTATACACTCCTTCCACCTTTCTGCTTTCCCTTCTTTACTTAGAACTGGGTTTCCATCAAAGCTCTTGATATTCATGCAAGTAGTTCTCTTTTCTCCAAAGGTCTCTTTAATTTTCCTGTAGGCAGTATCTATCTTACCCCTTATGAGATAAGTCTCTACATCCTTACATTTGTCCTCTAGTCATCCCTGCTTAGCCATTTTGCACTTCCTGTCGATATCATTTTTGAAACGTTTGTATTCCTTTTTGCCTGCTGCACTTGGTGCATTTTTGTATTTTGTCCTTTCATCAATTAAATTCAGTATCTCTTCTGTTATCCAAGGATTTCTACTAGCCCTCGTCTTCTTACGTGCTTGATCCTCTGCTGCCTTCACTATTTCATTCCTCAAAGCTACCCATTCTTCTTCTACTGTATTTCTTTCCCCCATTCCTGTCAATTGTTCCCTTATGCTCTCCCTGAAACCCTGTACAACCTCTGGTTCTTTCAGTTTATCCAGGTCCCATCTCCTTAAATTCCCACCTTTTTGCAGTTTCTTCAGTTTTAACATACAGTTCATAACCAATAGATTGCGGTCAGAGTCCACATCTGCCCCTGGAAATGTCTTACAATTTAAAATCTGGTTCCTAAATCTCTGTCTTATATAATCTATCTGAAACCTTTTAGTATCTCCAGGTTTCTTCCATGTATACAACCTTCTTTCATGATTCTTGAACCAAGTGTTAGCTATGCTCTGTGCAAAATTCTACCAGGCAGCTTCCTCTTTCATTTCTAAGCCCCAATCCGTATTCACCTACTACGTTTCCTTCTCTTCCTTTTCCTACTGTCGAATTCCAGTCACCCATGACTATTAAATTTTCATCTCCCTTCACTACCTGAATAATTTCTTTTATCTCATCATACATTTCATCAATTTCGTTATCTGCAGAGCTAGTTGGCATATAAACTTGTACTACTGTAGTAGGCGTGGGCTCCATGTCTATCTTGGCCACAATAATGCGTTCAGGAAGTCTGTAGTGTAAATATTGTGGAGGAGACCAAGATAAGAATAAAGTAAGCAGGTTCAAATTGTTGCAACATGCAAGACTTAAAGTAGAGATGAAGAGAGAGACTAGTTGGCATCAAACTAGTTTTTGGACTGAAGATCACGACAAAAAAAAGAACATGAATATCTCACTTGAGTAATTGAATCTTTACATTTCTTGTATCAGTTGTGATCTCTGTTTGTATACAGTTCATGCTAATTGTTGTTCACTGCACTATGTGGCAGTAAATAAGCAGAATGCATACATTAGCAGTGTTGCTTCAAAATAATACTGAAGTCACAATATTGTTAACATTTGGACACATACTGAAATTTATCTATTGATCTTATTTCTCCCATACATAATTTCTTTGTTAACCTAGGCTTTTATTGAGATGTATAATAATTTAAATAGTGATTGCCCCCCCCCCCCCCCCCCCCCCCCCCCCCTGTAAAGAATTTGAGGCATGGGAGTTTTGATGCATATATCTTGTCATCTACCATTACCATACCTGTCACAAACTAAGCAGCAAATAAACAGTAATTTAGCAAAAGATTTGAGCAGTAGGTAGTCTTACATACACAAGGTTTCTTGTCCAGCATATGGAACATGGAAGTGTAAGTACCATAGCTGTAGTATTAATTTGGAATCAAATATAGCATCAGTTAATACTTTTTTTATTGCCACAACAGGTTTTGACGCCAAAGGCCATTTGCCAGGGTTTATAATTGATGTCATGAGAATACACAGACATGGTGCTGTCATTTGATTCCAGACTATACAGTGTCCAGCTTCTCTTTTCATCTTGTTATGTCAGAGTTAGCCTGTCTAAAAACCAATAGTACATAGCAATCTGATGACAGTTCATCGACAACCCTGTGTACATATTTAGTTTTTAACATATGATCTATCTGATGACATGTTGTTATTGTTATGGTGGTCTCCAGTGTGAAGACTGGTTTGTTGCAGATCTCAGTGCAACTTTATCCTGTGCAGAGCTCACCATCTCTGAATAACTACTGCAACTTACCTCCTTCTGAATCTGCTTACTTTATTTCTCTCTTGGTGTCCCTCTAGAATTTTAAACCCCCATACTTACTTCCAGTAATTGGTGATCCCTTGATGTCTCAGAATGTGTCCCATCAACCAATCCCTTCTTTTAGTCAAGTTGTGCTACAAATTTCTTTTCTCCCCAATTCTATTCAGTTCCCCCTCAGTTGTAACATGATATACCCATCTTATCTTCAGCACCAAATTTCAAAAACTTCTATTTTCTTCTTGTCCAAACTATTTATTGTCCACATTTCACTTCCGTACAAAGCTACACTCTTGACAAATACTTTCAGAAAAGACTTCCTAGCACTTAAATTAATATTTGATGTTAACAAATTCCTCTTCTTCAGAAACACTTTTCTTCCCATTACTTGTCTACATTTTATATCCTCTATGGTGACCATCCCCTCATGAACCATGGACCTTGCCGTTGGTGGGGAGGCTTGCGTGCCTCAGCGATACAGATGGCCGTACCGTAGGTGCAACCACAACGGAGGGGTACCTGTTGAGAGGCCAGACAAACATGTGGTTCCTGAAGAGGGGCAGCAGCCTTTTCAGTAGTTGCAGGGGCAACAGTCTGGATGATTGACTGATCTGGCCTTGTAACATTAACCAAAACGGCCTTGCTGTGCTGGTACTGCGAACGGCTGAAAGCAAGGGGAAACTACAGCCGTAATTTTTTCTGAGGACATGCAGCTTTACTGTATGATTAAATGATGATGGCGTCCTCTTTGGTAAAATATTCAGGAGGTAAAATAGTCCCCCATTCGGATCTCCGGGCGGGGACTACTCAAGAGGACGTCGTTATCAGGAGAAAGAAAACTGGCATTCTACGGATCGGAGCGTGGAATGTCAGATCCCTTAATCGGGCAGGTAGGTTAGAAAATTTAAAAAGGGAAATGCATAGGTTAAAGTTAGATATAGTGGGAATTAGTGAAGTTCGGTGGCAGGAGGAACAAGACTTTTGGTCAGGTGATTACAGGGTTATAAATAAAAAATCAAATAGGGGTAATGCAGGAGTAGGTTTAATAATGAATAAAAAAATAGGAGTGCGGGTTAGCTACTACAAACAGCATAGTGAACGCATAATTGTGGCCAAGATAGACACAAAGCCCATGCCTACTGTAGTAGTACAAGTTTATATGCCAACTAGCTCTGCAGATGATGAAGAAATTGATGAAATGTATGACGAGATAAAAGAAATTATTCAGGTAGTGAAGGGAGACGAAAATTTAATAGTCATGGGTGACTGGAATTCGTCAGTAGGAAAAGGGAGAGAAGGAAACATAGTAGGTGAATATGGATTGGGGGGAAGAAATGAAAGAGGAAGCCGCCTTGTAGAATTTTGCACAGAGCATAACTTAATCATAGCTAACACTTGGTTCAAGAATCATGAAAGAAGGTTGTATACCTGGAAGAATCCTGGAGATACTAAAAGGTATCAGATAGATTACATAATGGTAAGACAGAGATTTAGGAACCAGGTTTTAAATTGTAAGACATCTCCAGGGGCAGATGTGGATTCTGACCACAATCTATTGGTTATGAACTGCAGATTGAAACTGAAGAAACTGCAAAAAGGCAGGAATTTAAGGAGATGGGATCTGGATAAACTGAAAGAACCAGAGGTTGTACAGAGTTTCAGGGAGAGCATAAGGGAACAATTTACAGGAATGGGGGAAAGAAATACAGTAGAAGAAGAATGGGTAGCTCTGAGGGATGAAGTAGTGAAGGCAGCAGAGGATCAAGTAGGTAAAAAGACGAGGCCTAATAGAAATACTTGGGTAACAGAAGAAATATTGAATTTAATTGATGAAAGGAGAAAATATAAAAATGCAGTAAATGAAGCAGGCAAAAAGGAGTACAAACGTCTCAAAAATGAGATCGACTGGAAGTGCAAAATGGCTAACCAGGGATGGCTAGAGGACAAATGTAAGGATGTAGAGGCTTGTCTCACTAGGGGTAAGGTAGATACTGCCTACAGGAAAATTAAAGAGACCTTTGGAGAGAAGAGAACCACTTGTATGAATATCAAGAGCTCAGATGGCAACCCAGTTCTAAGCAAAGAAGGGAAGGCAGAAAGGTGGAAGGAGTATATAGAGGGTTTATACAAGGGCGATGTACTTGAGAACAATATTATGGAAATGGAAGAGGATGTAGATGAAGATGAAATGGGAGATAAGATACTGCGTGAAGAGTTTGACAGAGCACTGAAAGACCTGAGTCGAAACAAGGTCCCGGGAGTAGACAAAATTCCATTAGAACTATTGATGGCCTTGGGAGAGCCAGTCATGACAAAACTCTACCATCTGGTGAGCAAGATGTATGAGACAGGCGAAATACTCACAGACTTCAAGAAGAATATAATAATTTCAATCCCAAAGAAAGCAGGTGTTGACAGATGTGAAAATTACCGAACTATCAGTTTAATAAGTCACAGCTGCAAAATACTAACGCGAATTCTTTACAGACGAATGGAAAAACTGGTAGAAGCGGACCTCGGGGAAGATCAGTTTGGATTCCGTAGAAATGTTGGAACACGTGAGGCAATACTAACCTTACGACTTACCTTAGAAGAAAGATTAAGAAAAGGCAAACCTACGTTTCTAGCATTTGTAGACTTAGAGAAAGCTTTTGACAACGTTAACTGGAATACTCTCTTTCAAATTCTGAAGATGAAGATGGCAGGGGTAAAATACAGGGAGCGAAAGGTTATTTACAATTTGTACAGAAACCAGATGGCAGTTATAAGAGTCGAGGGGCATGAAAGGGAAGCAGTGGCTGGGAAAGGAGTGAGACAGGGTTGTAGCCTCTCCTCGATGTTATTCAATCTGTATATTGAGCAAGCAGTAAAGGAAACAAAGGAAAAATTCGGAGTAGGTATTAAAATCCATAGAGAAGAAATAAAAACTTTTAGGTTCACCGATGACATTGTAATTCTGTCAGAGACAGCAAAGGACTTGGAAGAGCAGTTGAACGGAATGGATAGTGTCTTGAAAGGAGGATATAAGATGAACATCAACAAAAGCAAAACGAGGATAATGGAATGTAGTCAAATTAAATCGGGTGATGCTGAGGGGGTTAGATTAGGAAATGAGACACTTAAAGTAGTAAAGGAGTTTTGCTATTTTGGGAGTAAAATAACTGATGATGGTCGAAGTAGAGAGCATATAAAATGTAGACTGGCAATGGCAAGGAAATCGTTTCTGAAGAAGAGAAATTTGTTAACATCGAGTATAGATTTAAGTGTCAGGAAGTCGTTTCTGAAAGTATTTGTATGGAGTGTAGCCATGTATGGAAGTGAAACATGGACAATAACCAGTTTGGACAAGAAGAGAATAGAAGCTTTCGAAATGTGGTGCTACAGAAGAATGCTGAAGATAAGGTGGGTAGATCACGTAACTAATGAGGAGGTATTGAATAGGATTGGTGAGAAGAGAAGTTTGTGGCACAACTTGACTAGAAGAAGGGATCGGTTGGTAGGACATGTTCTGAGGCATCAAGGGATCACCAATTTAGTACTGGAGGGCAGCGTGGAGGGTAAAAATCGTAGAGGGAGACCAAGAGATCAATACACTAAGCAGATTCAGAAGGATGTAGGTTGCAGTAGGTACTGGGAGATGAAGAAGCTTGCGCAGGATAGAGTAGCATGGAGAGCTGCATCAAACCAGTCTCAGGACTGAAGACCACAACAACAACATGGTGACCATTGTTGGTTATTTTGCTGCCCAGATATCTGAACCTATCTGCTATTTGAAGTGTCTTGTTTTCTAAACTACAAAATTCCCGCAGCATCACATGATTTAATTCGACTACATTTCATTATCTTTGTCTTGCTTCTGTTGTTCCATCTCATACTCTCCGTTCAAGACACTTTCCATTACAATGTCATTGGCAAACCTCAAAATTTTCATTTCTTCACCCAGGACTTTAAATTCCTACTCCAAATTTTGCTTTGGTTTCCTTTACTGCTTACTCAAATGTACATATTGAACAATATTGGAAATGGCCTACAACCGTATTTCATTCCCTTCTTGTCCACTGCTTCCCTTCATACCCTTCGACTCCTAACTGCTGTCTGGTTTCTGTACATATTGTAAATATCCTTATACCCCCTGTATTTTACCCCTGCCACTTTTAGAATTTGAAAGAGAGTATTCCAGTCAACATTGTCAAAAGCTTTTACTACTAAGCCTACAAATGCTGTAAACAAAGGTTTATCTTTCCTTAACATATCTTCTATGAGAAGTCATGGGGTCAGTATTGCCTCGTGTGTTCTTACATTTCTTCAAAATCCAGACTGATCTTCTCAAAGGTTGGTTTCAACCAGTTTTTCCATTCTTCTGCATAGGATTCGTGTTACTATTTTGCATCCGTGACTTATTAAACTGATAGTTTGGTAATTTTCAAACCTGTCAGGACCTGCTTTCTTTAGAATTGGAATTACTATATTCTTCTTGAAGTCTGCAGGTATTTCACCTTTCTCATACGTCTTGCCCACCAGATGGAAGAGTTTTGTCATTTTTGTCAAGGCTATCAGTAGCTCTAACAATGTTATCTACTCCTGGGGCCTTATTTCGACTTAACTCTGTCAGTGCTTTGTCAAATTTCTCATGCAATATCGTATCTCTCTTCTTATCTTCATCTATGTTTTCATCCAGTTATATAATGTTGCCCTCAAGTACATCTCTCTTGTATAGACCCCCTATACACTCCTTCCACCTTTCTGCTTTCCCTTCCCTGCTTAGGACTGGTTTTCAATCTGAGCTCTTGATATTCATACAAGTGGTTTTCTTTTCTCCAAAGGTCTCTTTAATTTTCCTGTAGGCAGTATCTATCTTACCCCTAGTGGTATATGCCTATACATCCTTACAATTGTCCTCTAGCCATCCCAGCTTAGCTGTTCTACACTTCCAGTCTATCTCATTTTTGAGAAGTTTGTATTCCTTTTTGCCTTTTTGATTTGCAGCGTTTTTATATTTTCTTCTTTCATCAATTAAATGCATCTCCTATATTATCCAAGGATTTCTACTGTGCCTTGTATTTTTACCTATTTCAACCCTCAACTGCCTTCACTGTTTGATCTCTCAAAGCTGCACATTTGTCTTCTACTATTCCCTTTCCCCAGTTATAGTTATCTGTTGCCTACTGTTCCCCCCTGAAACTCTCAACAACCTCTGGTTCTTTCGTCCTATCTAGGTCCCATCTCCTTAATTTCCTTCCTTCTTGCAATTTCTTTAGTTTTAATCTACAGTTCGTAACCAATAAATTGTGGCCAGTCCACATCTGCCCATGGAAATGTCTTAATATTTAAAATCTAGTTCAGATATCAGTCTTACTATTATATAATGAATCTGAAACCGTCCAGTTAATATAGCATTGACTTAACCCACATTCATGATAGTTCTCCTACGGGATTGAACATGATGGATGTAGAAGGGGCAGTGAAATGAAAATGAGACAGATGGAAAAAGTAGGTAAACTGTTCATTATTCCAGAAGTAATTGCCATAACTGTCAATTCATTTATCCCCCTGTGAGACAAGATTGTCAGTGTGTTCATGGAAAAATGTTTGTGGTTGCCTGCAGAACCAAGATTGCACTCAGGAGTGCCCTTCTTTGTCCAAAGCAAATTGACGACCATGAGTATCTTTCTTCAGGGCTCCAAAAATATGAAAATCGCATGTGGAAAGATCGGCACAGAATGGAGGAAGTGTAATAAGTGCTTCCCAGTGAAACTTCTGCAGGATAGTGTAAACAACCTTGGCAATGTGTGGCCGGCCATTATCCTGCACCAGAATGATGTCATTCATCAACATTCCTGTGCGTTTGGACTTGATGGCACACTTCAGTTTTTGCAAAGTGTCCACATACTACAGTGCATTAATCGTGGGACCATGTTGCAGAAAGACAATGAGCAGTGGCCCCCACGTAGTCAGAGAGAGAGGTCATCATGGCTTTCCCAGAGCTGGCATCAATTGTTGGTGGGGGTGAATCCATGCACTTCCTTTGTTGACTCTGACACTTAATCTCCAGCTCAAATTGGTGATACCACATTTCATCTCCTGCAAAACTACGAGATGGGAAACAATATTCATTGTGATACCATTCCAGGTGCTGCAGTGATGTTGACATTCTGTTCAACTTGGGCTCCTCCATCAGGCTCCATCGACTGCATACAAATTTTGTGGAACTTCAGGTGCTCTACCATGATGGTGTGAGCAGTACCATGACTGACGCCCAACATGAGCCAAATGTCTTCCACCATCCATCATTACATCATTACTGATGGTATTATCCACCACAAAAATGACAGAAGGAAATAATGACACTGTGAGCCTGTCTAGATCAATTGCTGTCTTTCGGTGACATCAGACTTTCAGGAAATCATTTATTCCATGCAAACACATGGGGATGTGACATACTGTGTTGGCCATACACAGCAGATGTTTGGACATGAATTTCGCCTTCTGACACTCCTTCCTCAGTCAAAAACAACACTTCACCTCAATGTTCCTTTTTATGTCCTCCAAAGTGAAGCCAGATTCATACATGACTCACTAACCTCACATAGCTCATCTGAGAAACAAATGGCACTGTGATAAACGTTTGCACTGTTGCTTCCCAATTTCTAACAGGGGTCACTTCTTTGCATACACGTGCCTGTGTTAACATCATTTGTGCCATGCTCAATATACAGTTTCTCGTTTTCATCTGACTGCCTCGTGTATTATTCTGTGGGGTTTTTGATACTGATTACATTTTTATAAAATTGCTGCTTGTATTTAGTTACCAATCCTGTGTTACTTGTAATCATACTGATTATGCATTTGATTTTTATTACAGGGGACCAATCAAGCGTATGACAGAATATACGCTCCCATATGATCACTACCTAATGTTTTATTTCTGGCCAGGTCCTTGGGAGAACATGACAAGTGGGCAGTGTGACACACTCTGCAGATTTACGTGAGTTTCCTACCTATTGCATTTAAACCTCATTACCTTCACCATGTGTACTGTATTACATAATTTTTAGTTTTATTGAGGATACTTCTGCTATTACTAGCTTTTCCCCCTATGCTGTTCCTTTTCAGATAGACATGGGTAGAATGATTTTCTGGTAGCCTCTGTACAAGTTCTATCTCTTGGTTTTCTCATCATGGTCATTTCGTGAGGCTAATGTGGGAGAAAGTAATACATTGCCTGACTGCTCAGAATGTACACTCTCAAAATTTTACCAGTTAACTTCTCCATGATTCACAACATCTCTCTTGTAGCGGCTTCCACTGGAGTGTGTCGAACATCTCTGTAATGGTCTTTTGCTGTTGATCCTTTGAAAATTGCACTACTACAGTGTTCAGAAGAATTAGGGGCACACATGTATCAATGTCCAGTATGTTAAATCTATTTTTATATAGGCAGCCTGTGGTTTTATTGCGTGTACTGAGATTTTCATTTTCAGTGTAGACAACTATAAAAATCATTCACTATGTATTGTCCGTGTTGTGCATTACAGTGTCAGGTGACCCCTTAACGGAAGTGAGTATTATGTTCCAGTATATTCTATCAAGGTACGCAGATGACAGTGGTCATTTGTGGCTGTTGTATTTAACCAAGCACGTGCATTGTGACATCTTAATGCAGTGGAAATTGCAAGTATGGTCCGTTTGACCCAGAAAGAATGGAGTTTAGACTGCGTTGCTGCAAATGACAATGCCTCTCCATGTGTCATCCAAAGGTTGTGGACATGCTACAGGTAGACAGGTCAGTATACAAGGTGAGTTGGACAATATGGCTGACACATTACAACCCCAAGTGAAGACTGACATCTGACCATCTCTGCCTTGCGGCATCTTACAAACACTGCCCAAGCACTCAAAGACAATCTCGGAAGGGCCGCTGGACACACTGTGTCTGATCGGAATGTAATGTACGTGTTATGGGAAGGACCATACAACCCAGTTGACCTGTTGGAGTATCCCAGTTGACAAGACCGGAGCTTGCAGCTCGCCTTCATGTCTGACATTCCAGTGTCACCTGGCAACTTTGTCACTGATGAAACTTGTTACTAAGATGAGTCCAGATATCCTATGATACAAGGTGGTGGCTGTGTTTATGTGTGGATACCCATGTTGAGTGGTACTTGTCAAAAGTTGTCCAGAAAACTGACAGATTTCCAAAGTTCTTCACTGTGGAGAGGCTTCAGTGTTGATAGCCATACAGATATTGTCCTCGCCCAGTCACCGTACCGCCAGGCACTCGTGTGTATGTGGGACATGTTTGACAGACTTGTTTGTGGTCGCCCTCTTCCATCACACACTCTCCAAAAACTTTGATGAGCTGTCATTGAAGAATGGGAATGGATACCACAGGGTGACATCCATAGACTTCCTTAGAGCGTCTCATTTAGGTGCCAAGCAGTGATAAATACTCATGGAAGAAAGGGCATACACATTATTAAAGCTCTGAGTCCAATGGAAAGCACTCACAATGTTGGGATGGATAATAGCTTCCACTTTATTTTCAACACTGTTGAACGTTTCAGTTCTTTTTATGTAAGTGATCAAGATTTAAAGTGTTTTGTTGTGTACTTAATTTTTGAAAGATAAAGTTATAATTTGGTAACATACCGAACCTTCAGTTATTGTTCTCTGAAGTATGGAAGATGCCCAAAGTCATGTTCCCGTAATTCTTCTGAGCAGTGTATTTGCTATTAACTCTTGATTGGTTGTATCATTTTTCATAACAGGAGCGGTCGCTTGGCGTACTTTACACACCTCTAAAGAATAGCTGTCTTTCTGTTACCAAGGTAAACGTGTGAGGAAAATCAGTTTAATTTTAGTTAATTAGATAATGGTAAAATATTAAAATATAAAATAAACCTGCATTATATGGGCTAAATCACTGTTTAATTAAATGATGATAAAATGAACTTTGATTGTATATCTCTGTTGCCAGGTACAAGTGTTAGCCCATAGTAATGATCAACTCAAAACACTGAATAGCGTGGTTGCGTCAGAGCCCTGCCAACTGTTTATTTGAGTACTAATTATCTCGTAGAGAAAGGTCTCATTGTGGGATTATGCTTCTAGGTCGGAAACTGGGTCTCTCTCTCTCTCTCTCTCTCTCTCTCTCTCTCTCTCTCTCTCTCTCTCTCTCTCTCTCCCTCCCCCCCCCCCTCTCTCTCCCCCCGCCACATATCGTAATATTTTTCTCACTTGAACGTAGGCCAATGCAATTTATCGCTATGTTAGTGGAAGCATCAGTGAAGGAATAGGTACAATCTCACAATTGTGAAACAACAGTAGGATGAGACAAGACAGTGTTGTTTGTGAATGGTGTACATTTACATAGGTGCATCTGCTCGAGAGTTATTCCAACCTGGTAAGGATGTCATATTGATCAACAGTACTCAGATGAAAGAGGCTTTTGTAAGTATCTTGTTTCCTGGATTAATTATATTTTCTTAAGAATGGCTCAATTTGCCTTTCCTACTACAGGATGTGGAAAATGAAACTGGCCTGAAAAATTTTTACAATAAAATTAATGCGGGATTAATCATTGTTAATGACCGGAACAGTTTTTGTTTTCTACAGGGCCTGTTGTGTGCCATTTTGTGAATAAGTTTTGCATTGCAGATTTGCTGAAGGTTTTGTCAAAACATTTCCAGTCTTAAACTTTTGGGGTGAATAGTCCTGCACATGATTTCCCTGAATTGTGCTTAACATAACACTTGACGATGAAAACTGGTCACTGTAAACAGTAAAGGCCCCACAACACACACTCAGTAAAGTCCTGACATAACCTTTACATTTCTCAATTTTGTTTCTACTAGAACAGTGTGTCAAGTGCTGTCTGCAATGAAATATTGAGTGCAGCACAAATATGGTCCAATTTTATTTACTAAGGAACAACACAGAACTGTATGAAATGCCTTGCCGAAGTCAAGGAACACGCCATCAACTGAGCACCTTTTTGCCTATGGCATTCTGAAACTCCTGGATGAACAGTGTGAGCTGTTTTTAGAAAGATATGTTTTTGCAGCCCGTGTTGCTTTTATGGTGGTTTTTTTCATTCTCCAAAAGGTCATGATACGTGAGCATAAAACAGTGATATAAGCCTATAAAATTGAGTGTTTGTCCTATGACCCTTCTTAAAAATGGGAGGGACCTGCACTTTCTTCCATTCACCAGGTCTCATTTGCTGCCCAAGTAACCTATGATAAATTACTGCCAGAACAGGAACAATTTCTTTTAATTTCTTCTTGTACAACCTCACAGATATCACATTCAGCCCAGGTGCCTTTTGCATTCTTCTTGTACAACCTCACAGGTACCACATTCGGTCCAGGTGCCTTTCCACTGCTGAACAATTTTAGTTGATTTTCTATTCTGCAACCACTTACCTAGTATTTTGGTGTTTGTGTGATGACTGAAATTCATTTGATGTTCAGTCTTCTATGGTGGAACAGTTTTGATAGACCAAATTCAGTATTTAGGCTTTCTCTGTGGTTTCAGTTTCAGTGCTGGTATGGTCTCAGTGAGACTCAAGAGATTTCCATCCACTTGACTACAGGCCCTACACAATTCCACAACCACATAAGGAGTTTTAATCATATCAGTTGGCTAAATCCTACTTTTAAATTAACTGAATGCTTCTCACATTGCTGTCCTTTGACTCAGTTTTGTTTTAATCAGCTTTCATTTGTCAGTTAGTCTTTGCTAAAATCGAGGATTGAGCTCACTGTGCTTTACTAACAACTTTGAACATGGCTGTTGGACCACAGTGAGTCTTTTTCATAACTCCCAACCTTGTTTGGAACATTATGCTTTAAGGAATATTGTATAATGCTCTTTAAATTTATATATTTGTGCTACAAATCTTCATCCCTAGAGCTAAATATTTGATGTCTAGTTCCATTTCTGTCCATTCACTCTTGCTAAGCAAAAATATTTTTCTACTTTCATTAAATTTCTTCTAACAACCTTAGTCATTGATTCTTCACTCTGACCTCCTCCATTGAACCTTCTTGTCAGGTCAGTTTTGAATCCTCCTCCTCCTCCATGGTGCATATGTCATCTAGAGATCCATTTGGACCTTTCCATCAGACCAAAGAAAATGATATGTCCCTCTGCATTTTGCCATTTGTTTCTCTCACTTCTTGGCAGACTTCCTGGTTCAACAGTTACGTATACTGATCGCTCACGTTGAATGTACCCTACACATTCTGGGGTCCATGAATGACACTTACTACCATCCAAATGTTGTGTTATTACTTCAGAATTAGTACCAGTATCAGAGTCCTCCTTTATACTTTCACATTTGCAAAAATTTCCTAATCTGATGGCTCTTAAGTAGCCTGCAGGCCCTGAGGTAGTGCTACCCTTGGAAAGTGTTAGTTTTGACCATACACAGTCTTCTTCCTCCTCTCCACAATATTGTTGCCTTGATTGTATTCCTCTGGACACAGGACTCCAGGAAATGATGCAGCAGACCTGGTAGCAAAAGAAGTTATAAAGGTGGAAAGCCTGCAGAAGGGAGTACTTTTACCACCTTGCAGTCAACACTGCTTCAGCTTTTAGAAGGTTGGAACAAAGTATAGTTCATTGTGGCCACTACAGACAAGTTCACAACCACAATGTAATCTTCCCTTTACCTCTCTTGAGCAGAATCTACTATCCTTTGCCAACAACACACAAGCTGTAGCTGGTTTACTCACAGTCCTATCGTTGAGCAATAGATTCTCCTCGGTTGTTGTGGCGTCTCTGTCAGTGTCCCATATCCTGTTTGTGCCCCAACTTTGCTGCTTTGTTGCAAACGCTGAAGCTTGACAACTGTCTCTACAGTTAGGCACTGACATCCAAGAAACAGATCTCTGATTTTAAGTTTTGTTCCAGAGAGTATTTTGTGTATGCTCATTTAAAGTGTGTCATCCTGGTGTCATCTCTCTCTTCCTATACTGTGATGTGAACATTCAACCAGTATTCTGGGGGGGGGGGGGGGGCGGGCGCTATGGGAAGGGTCTCTGTCTGGTTTAGGCCAGCTCACCTCTCCGGTTGTTTTTTTTTTTTTTTTTTTTTTTTTTTTTTTTTTTTTTTTTTTTTCTGTCCTCTACATTTTCCCTGGCTCTGCCTCAGATGCTTCTTCAAAGGTCAAATTGGTAGTCTGTCTTCCTCTTCTCATAAGAACCTGAAGGCTACAGTTATTAAATGAATGACCTTGATGTTGAGCCTCTTTCAACCCCACCCATGCCAAAAAATTCATTCACTCATGATTAGAGCTAGTCATCTGCATTTCTCCTGGCACATAATACTTTGATCCCATAGGTTAGCCACTTACATTTTTGGCTCACTGTAATTATTCCTGTCGGCCGGTGTGGTCGAGTGGTTCTAGGCGCTTCAGTCTGGAACCGTGCAACCACTACGGTCGCAGGTTCGAATCCTACCTCGGGCATGGATGTGTGTGATATCCTTAGGTTAGTTAGGTTTAAGTAGTTCTAAGTTCTAGGGGACTGATGACCTCAGATGTTAAGTCCCATAGCGCTCAGAGCCATTTGAACCATTTTTAATTATTCCTGAGTTTTTGTAAAGACCATTTTTATGGTAGAATTAAATTTTTCTATTACTATGTTTCCTTGGCAAATGGCTTCCCATTGCTCACAGAGCATAAATCTCTCAGAACAGTGTGATCAAGTAGTCATTACTGTGAAAGTGTACGTTCCCATCTTAACTAAAGCTGGTAGGAGATGCTTTGCTGCTATCACTTAACCATCATGTGATGAGAAACCATTTACGAGGGCCGTTCAGAAAGTAACCTCCGGTTGATTTAAAAAAATACACCAAGTTAAATAAAAATATTTTAATATATACATCTTACAACTACATCTTTGCACTATTTTTCTACATAGTCTCCATAGCGATTGAGGCACTTATCGTATCTCTTCACAAGCTTTGAAATTCCTTCTGCATAAAAATCACCCACTTGTGCCTGGAGCCAGCCTGTGACCGCATCTTTGAGCTCTTCGTCGTCATCAAACCGCTGTGACCCGAGCCATTTCTTCAAATGCATGAAGAGGTGATAATCACTTGGCGCCAGGTCTGGGCTGTAAGGTGGATGGTTGATAACGTCCCACTTGAAGGACTCAAGAAGGGCCGTTGTTCTGCGAGCAGAGTGAGGACGGGCGTTATCGTGCAAAAAAAACGATACCGGAAGTCAGCATACCACGGCGTTTGTTCTGTATAGCCCGTTGTAACTTTTTTATTGTTTCACAGTACACGTCTTGATTAATGGTCGTACCACGTTCCATGAATTCAACCAACAACACCCCTTTGGCATCCCAAAACACCGTTGCCATCAGTTTTCTGGCAGAAAAATCTTGCGAGGCTTTTCTTGGTTTGGTAGGCGAATTTGAATGTGCCCACATCTTTGATTGTTCTTTTGTCTCAGGGTTCACGTACTTAATCCAGGTTTCGTCACCGGTCACGATTCTGTTTAACAATGGTTCTCCTTCGTCCTCATAACGTGACAGAAAGCCTAATGCAGAGGCCATTCTTTGAGTTTTGTGGTGGTCGGTAAGAATTTTGGGCACCCATCATGCACAGAACTTACGGTAACCCAATCTTGCTGTCACTATCTCGTACAAGAGAGTCTTAGAAATCTGTGGAAAACCAGTAGACAACTCCGACATTGAGAAACGTCGATTTTCACGAACTTTTGCATCAACTGTCTGAACGAGTTAGTCAGTCACCAATGATGGTCTACCACTCCTCTCTTCATCATGAACGTTTTCTCGTCCACTTTTAAATAAACGTACCCATTCACGGACAACTCCTTCACTCATAACTCTTGGTCCGTACACGGCACAAAGCTCACGATGAATAGCTGCTGCAGAATATCCTTTGGCTGTAAAAAACCTTATGACAGCACGCACTTCACATTTGGCGGGGTTTTCTATTGCAGCACACATTTCAAACTGCCACAAAAACTAAACTAGCGCAGGTACGACGTTCACTCGACCACGGCTTGATGCCGACTGACCTGTTGAGTGCGTGAACGCACAGATGGCGTCGCTACTCCCCCCACAACCAGCACTGTGACCAATCGGAGGTTACTTTCTGAACCGCCCTCGTATTATGGTGGTCACACATATTTCATTAACCCTTTGACTGCTGGAGGCGCACAATCCGCTTGGCACGCTGAGGCGCTGCAGCCTGCACTGTCATCCGTATACCTGCGCTAATGTGGCTTACCCTCGAGCTGCTGCCTGGGGCGGAGTGCCCCTCGCTGCCCCATGCGCCCTGTGCTGAATATTTCTGCAGTGACTGAGACTCCACGCGAAATATTGTGTCCTCTCACGGCTGATACAGAATACTCGTAAATGCTCTCACTACGTAGTTCCCCTGCAGGTGAATTGCTACAGAATCAAACAGTCTCATAAAAACTATTTTCTGGCACCAAGAACGATATCTTGCTTGTAGTTTTCTTGCACTATTTTTGTAGATTATGCCGAAAGTGACGTGATTCGTTAGCATTACATGAATAGTTTTCTTGTTCTTTCTTGGATACCCGTTTATAATGTCTGCATTTATCTATGCGTTCCTCACCATACTAACTCAAGAACGAATAAAATAAGCCATAGATTATAGATTACTGTACGTTATTTTTGTTGTTCAGAACATCGTATTACGTCGTTTATAGGAGAAAGCAACAGACAGATCATCTTTCATATCGCACTAAAACATCGGAATTTACTGCGAGCAACGGTAAGAACAATTTTACTGCACGTCGTTAAATTTGTATTCTGGTGTGATAAGAAATTTCACATGGCCTATTGTTTGTATCGCTGAATTGCCCGAATATTTGTTGCGCTTTGCAATTACCCGATTATGCATAATTTTGTTTCTTTGACGAAATTTGTACAATACTTGTGATTGTTGCACATAAGTATTCAACAGATTTTCCAACATTTGCAAGCTGTGAAATCTCTGTCTTTTTGTTAGAGCATTAAATTCACTTATGGAGAAAATTCAAAGTCATCAACTGTAAATTTAGGTGTTACTTTTACACTTTGTGAATATGTTTTCCATCCTTCTTTTTGATCCGGGCTTTGGACCGGCACTGGCGAAGTTAAAAAGATTTTTATTTTGTTTTTCCCTTTTTATAATTTTTTTTTTTCATTTTCAAAGTTTTTTTGTAATAGCATTATTGTATTCGTTGTATGCTGCAATTAGTAATTCTGTTTTGTGTGGTATTTTTCAAAACAGGGTATGGCACACAATGGTAGATTTTATACCAAATCTACTCCGTTTCGATGGAATGAATTGTCTGAAAGATAAGTGTCCTTTGAATAATAAGAAACTTTCATCAATGCAAAGTTTCTGATGCACAACGGAAAGCTGTACGAACTTTATTGACAATGTTCCTTATTTTGAATAATCTGTCTCCTATAGTATTGGCAGAGTTGTCACTGAAATTTAACCTTCTCATAAGTAACAAGAAGCGGTCTCTTGACATGAGTTCACTAAAAATTGGCGTATTTAGAACAACATCTCTGGTCAAGTATTCGCTAATATTCAGTTTTTTCACGCTAGGCATCAGAAGACAAACAGCTACGAAACAATACATTTCTTCATATCCAGTATCTTTCCACTTTGAGATTCGAGAATGCACTGATTCGGGAGTATTCTCCTTGGTGAATAAATAAAACAGATTCATTTCGTCAGCTATATATTTCATCAGTTCTTGTGTAAAGAATAACATGAAAACTGACAGAATACTTGACTCATCCCCTATTCGACACGCGTGTCCCGACAGCGTATCATCAAATGCGTGATTAACTGGCTGAAAGTCATTTTCTTTCCAGTTAAATATATAACTAAGACGTGCTTTCTTCGTAGGCATTTCACTATCACTTTCTTATTCTTCAGATTCAGAACAACTAACATATCTTGTTGTAACATGAGACTGCTTTGACACCCCTGCTGACGTGGACGGTTTGTGAGCAGAGCTTTCGGACTCTGTGGAAGAGCTGTAACTTTCGTCAAAATCAAGTAGTTAACCCTCACTGTCGCTCCTTGTAAGAATCTCCATGATTTCTTCCTCAGTGCAACCACGACGTCTCGCCATTTTCCTTGTAAAATACAAGACGCGAAGAACACTGATGTAAATTCCGATGAACAGTGAACTGTAATGCGAAGCCTAGGCTCACAACAGACAAGCTAGTGGCCAGAATGCGAGAGGCTACTGAGACATGGGACGGGAAGTTCGCTGTCCGTGTTATCTCGTCATCAGCACTCAGGTAGCAGCGCTCAGGGGCCAGCAAGCGGGTGCGACTTAACTCGTCAACAGCACTTAGGGGAAAACCGGCGGCCGCGACTATACTCGTCATTAGCACCCAGGGAGTGGCACGCAGCATGACGAGTAAACTCGTCAACAGCAGTCAAAGGGTTAAAGACAGTTGGATTTCACAATAAATTATCAGTTACTGTTGCACTATGATCTTCTGTTTTTGTTAGGGATACTGTGGCTTCGCAGTTGCTTCTATTATGTCAGCTAGTACCCTCCCTAAGGTCCCATTTTGTATATGCTGTCACAATTCCAAACCCATGTTTCCCCATCTATTGCTAAGTTACACTACTCAGAGTTGTTCGGTACATTACTTTCTTAAGTCAGACACCTGGCACTCCATTGACATTTTGTGTACACTGCCTGACCAAAAGAGAGAGAGAGAGAGAGAGAGAGAGAGAGAGAGAGAGAGAGACAACAGCAGCAGCTCCCAGCAAGGGATGAGGAAAGGAATTGGAACTCAACTGGTTGAGAGGGAATGTGATGTTTCAGTAATTAGGAAAATTGAGTCAAATTTACAAAGAACATAGCAGTATGATCCCACTTATCATTATGATGTTACAACCTGTAGCATAGATAGATGCACTGATTTTGTTTTAAAGAGTTTTTCTACTGAGGCAAGCAGGTACACAACTATATCTAGGGATCTTGTTGGCCACAGGAGTACCTCAACATTATGTAGATAGTTCATAGAGGTACATACCACACGGGATGAGCATCGTCCTCTTGAAAAATGGCACCACAGTACAGTTGCACAAGAATGTCCATGATGTGCCTTTGCATCATCAGAGTTTGCTCAATCACTACTAGCCATGATCTCGAGTCATACGTGTTCGCTCTCTACACCGTGATACCAGAAGTAACACTGCTGTGCCCCTCATTGGAAGAACATGACCTCTGCCCAGGTTGCCACCAATGATGCTCATCAGGGATTGCCCAGAACTGCATTAATCACTGAACACAACGTGATGCTATTTGTCAACAGTCTATGCTTCCCAGTGACCGTGACACTGCAAACGCAGCTGTTTGTGTTGAGGCGTTAACAGCACCTCGTGCATTGGATGGTAATTCCCCAGTCCAGTTGTTGCTAGTCTCAGACCAATGGTGTGGGATGGCACAGGATATAGAAGTTAGCCAATTACTTAATCTCAGATGGGAGACACAGTTGTGAATGTTTATGATGTGTTTTAGTTTACATAAATACAGTGATGCTCCCTTCCGTTCACACGTGGTTGACCAGAAGATTGATGATGAGTAGACCTACTCTTATGTCCCCAGCATTCCAGCGTAAAGCCACATGTCACATCTGAATGACCCACAGATATCGATTTCGCAGAATTTTCCCTGCTGTACAAATGGAGAACCACAGAGAGGCCCCTCTCAGAATCTCTCGGGTGCTGATAGTGCTGTCTCACAATGGTAAAAGGCATCATGTCCTTCAAAATGATCACTCAACATCTGACTCCACGTTTCCATTGCATTCTACCTTGCCTGGTAACATCAACAGACATGAACACCACTAATGCATTTTTGGAGCCATTCCACCAGTCAAAGAGAATTACAACTCTGATCATATACATATCTGTCGCTGAAATGTACATGTACTTACGTACATTTACATCTGACCGTGTCTGCTGTGTGCTTAACTTTTTTTTTTTCAGTCTTGCAGTGTATTCAAATTGTTTCAAGTAACAGCAGCAATGGAAATTCATCAATGGAATAACACATAAAATGAAGATGAGACAACCACTTGCCTTCAGCTGACTGATGTGTGATGCTGAGCCACATGCAACAGAAAACATTTCAACAAGCTTTCAAGCACTTGCCCTTTCTCTAGGATTAGTTCACACATTCGCACAACGCAAAATGTACGCCAGTAGCCACAAAGAGACTTATTGATTATCAGTTAATGTTGTTAGGAAAGCCCTTATACAGTAAATACTTTTTGTGAATTGAAAATGGAGGGCGAAGAAAGGAAAGAAAAGAGGAGGTATTACTGATGTCAGCTGCATTGGGACATTACATGCAATCAGCATTGATGAATGAAAACGTGTACCGAATCGGGATTCGAATCCAGTATCTCCTGCTTACTAGGCATGTGCGTTAACCACTGCTTCGTCCAGGACACAGTGTTATTGCAACTGTGTGGACTATCTCAGCACATCTCGGGGCTAACCCACATTCCCACCAAGTGCCACCTATCCATAGTCCCTGTCCATTTCCGCCGTGCCCACTAATCTGAGATTCCCACAGGAGGTTGGATGTACTTGTGCATCTCCACTGTAGAAGGTGGATCCATCTAGGCGAGTCAATTATATGAATGTGTGGTGTCTGTTCTTTCTTACATGTCTGAAAGAACAGACATCACACGGAATCTGCTGTTGTGATACATTATATTAAATTCATGGAGGGGGGGGGGGGGGGGGGGGGGGGGATTACTGATGTCAGCTGCATCAGGAAATTAAGTGGAATCAGCGGCAACGAGTGAAAATGTGTACCGGACCAGGTTTCGAAGCCAGAATCTACTGCTTACTAGGTAGGTGCCATCCGGGACAGTGTTACCGTAACTGCCCGTGCTATCTCGGCACGCCTCGTGGCCAACCGAAAGACCAGACACCTTACAGACATAACTGATTCATCTAGAGGGGCAAAGGACCCACCTGCTTCAGTGCGGACGTGCAAGTACCTCCGACCTTCTACAGGAATTTGAGTAGTGAGCATGGAGAAAATGGGCAGGGACTGTGGATAGGTGGCACTTGGTGTGAATGTGGATCAACCGTGAGGCATACCGAGATCGTCTGCACAGTTCCAATAACACTGTGCCCTGGATGGCACAGTGGTTAGCGCACGTGCCTTGTAAGCAAGCGATCCCAAGTTTGAATCCTGGTCTGGTACACATTTTTGCTTGTCGCCGCATAATGTCCCAATGCTGTTTGCTGTTCACATCAGTAATCCCTTCGGTTTTTTTTTGTAATGTACCACAGCTGTGGATTCCGTGTGGTGGCTGTTCTTTCGGGCATGTTTGAAAGAATAGACACCACACATTGATATAACTACTTTTGGATTAAAGGAGACTACTACACACAAAAACCCACATGTTGCCAGCTACACAAAAAGGCTTGCTGTACAAGATAATATTTATTGTTTAGTTCTACTAGAAATGAGGTCACAATATCATACATTGCAGTCTCAATAGAGGAGCCTCTATGGAAGCTAGACTGAGCTGTTGTTAAAAGGTTATTCTCGGACAGATAATTCAGCATTCTATTGTAAGCTTCTTTCTCAAATATGGTAGGGAGGAGTGTTAGTTTGAGCTTGTCCAGTAAGCTGTAACTGTAGTTATGTATGATGTAGTCTGAATTACCCAATATGAACCGTCTGCATTCTGTTATCCATTGAATTAAAATGAAGAACAATCAAATTATATTGAAAAACGAACCTAGTGCAGCACACAGTCAAAGCTTCTGGCTGCCTCGTGCGTGTGTGTGTGTGTGTGTGTGTGTGTGTGTGTGTGTGTGTGTGTGTGTGTGTGTTTGTTTGTTTGTTTTGTGGGGGATGCATCAGAGAATTCTCTCCCCAACCCCCCCCCCCCCCCCCCCCCCCTCCCCACGTTCACATGCGCACGTTGTGTGTATTTCTATTGCGAGAGTATTTGTTTAACAATTAATTAAATTTTTATTCTTTTATTTTATCAGAATAGTGTTTGACACTTATATAACAGAGGAAACCTATGTGCATGTTTTTTTAAACTTTATTGTCTTACCTAAATATTATGTTACTGAAACTAAATATTTTTCAACAAACATTCCTGCATCAGCTCCCTAGTGCGAGCTTAAAATTACATTCTGATCACTGCAACAATTATAAAGCTAGCAGGAAATTTGAATTAAAATAAATTAACACAGTTACTTAATTTTCATTCCCTAGATAGATAAAAGATTTGTTAAGTTCTCTCTCTAAATTATTAACTATTATTTACTATAATACTGCAGTACATAGCTTTGTTCTCTTTGGAATGATGTCTGTTATCTCTGTCTGACCTTAATTACAGTAGCGTATCGATTGTCTGAAATAATTGCAGGTTGTGTGTGTTCGGAAAATCAGTTTATTTGCATAAACTGCATACTTTTATGTACCAATTGACCGTTAAAAACTATATGTGTTTGTAACAGCTTAAATTTCTTTTATTATTACAAAAGCAAGCACAGTAGGAATGTATGTAGTGCAGCCTAATAAACAGAAAATATGTAATACATATGTATTTTCAGCCACCAAGGCCTTGCACATGCGCGCGCACACGCGCACAAACGCAACTCATACACACGTGTCCACAGTCTCTGGCAGCTGAAACCAATCTTACATGTACAGTACATATGTGTAGGATTAATACTTTTAAAAAAATCATTAATTTTGATCTTTTTAAGCAAGCCTATCCTTTGACGAGCAGCGAAGTGTCACACTTTTTTCAAAACACAAATCTGGTACTGGTTGCTTTCACCACTAGCATCAAACCATTACAAGACATAGCAGCATCAGCTTTATCAGTGACTAGTTTACAATTTCGCAATCCTGCACAATTTGAAGCCCTGAATTTGCATCGTTGACACTCGTCCATTCTTGAATGTCATCTACATCACATTCATGTCAATTGAGTTCTTTTTGCATATTGAACATTTCAGACATATTATTCTGTTTGTTAGTTACAATTAGACTTTGAGAACTTTCCACCATACCCAGAATTTTATTCCAGACTTTTTTCATATCCTGTTCCTTTGCATTGTCACATGCTACACTTGCGATCTAGGATGCTGCTTACAAATCAATATTTTTATGATTCCTTAACAGACTTTCTTCTCCCACACCTTCTCTTTCTAACAATAAATTGCATAACAGTTCTTTTCTGTAATACTGTTTAAAAGTCTCAATAATGCCTTGATCCATGGGCTATAATAAAGTGGTTATGTTAGGGGAAAGAAACGTCACTTTTATGATCTCGTCCATTTTGTTTAAGGTATCGCATGATTGGTGAGTTGGTGTGGTGTCAAGGAACAGTAATGTTTTCTCATTTTTGCCATTCTTTAAGTGATGAGTTTTTACAGCGAGTGCAAAACCTTCCATAAACCCTTCTGTGAAAAATCATACTATCCATCCATACACTCTTTTGTAAGATTTAAAAAATATGCACCACGTGCACATTAAAGTGTTTGAAATAACTTTTTTTTTTTTTTTTTTTTTTTTTTTTTTTTTTTTTTTTTTTTTTTTACCAGTAGCTAGCATAGGCAATCAGTGGTGATCCTTGCTTATTTTAAGACCACCTGCTGATAATTCACAACATTGAGCAGGAGTTTTTCTTGGCAAAGCTTTCCAGTTCAGCCCAATTTTTTCAGCATTGTAAAAGATTCCAAGAGAATATTCCTCCCTCAATATGTACCTTAGTTTGATGTTGAAAGGCTCGGCAGATAATTTTTTTGTTCTTTTACTTGAAGCTCATGAGGGCCAGGTCTTGATTTACAACACTTTAATCTGTCCATGCTTGCTTTAAAATTTGACTACCCTCTAAGATTATCATTAAATTGAATTGTCTTACGTAGAAAGGAACCAGAGATAGGTTCTCCTTATTATCTTTCACTTGTATACAGATTTCTGTGTGTGACAAACTTAACAGTTTTACAGCTCGTCAATCCATCAGTAGATCCAAGCTTAGATATAAAATTTGTGATGGTCATCTTTTGTCTTTTTATATCTGTAATTGTCACTTTATGAACTTAGTACTCATTAGATAACTTGGTTTCACTTTCACTTCTCTCTAACCTTGTATTACTGTTACAAGGTAATTGAATAGATATAAAATCTACTCACAAAGTGGGAGGTAAAAACAACACATATAAAGGTACTTAAAATTTGCAAACTTTCGGATTAAGTTGCGCCTCCTCTTGGCAGAAGGGTTGAAGGTGAGAATATGGGTGAAAGAAAAGGACTGGAAAGGTGGTTTAAGAAATGGGATAGAGTTTGGAAAAGTTGCCCAGAGCCATGGGTCAGGGAAGACTTACCAGATGGAATGAGAAAGAAAGACTGATTGCTGGAGACTGCACTGGATGAGATTTGAAAACCTGAGAGCTTAGAGGTGGGGATAGGGTAATACATAAGGCAGAGACTACTGCCAAAACATCATGCACGAGTTAATAAGAGCAGAAAGCTAAGTATGTTGTATGGTATATAGGTGGGAGGGGAGGCGGTGCAAAGGACAGGGAGAAATTGACAGCTCAGAAAATAAAAGAAATAAACAACTAAAAGGGGCTGAAGAAAGTAATAGGTACTGTGAAGAAATGGAGAGCCTGAAGAAATTAACATAAATTAAGGCAGGGTGGAAAGCAAGAACCAAGTACTTGTTGTAATGTCAGTTCCCATCTGCGGTGCTCCTAGAAACTGGTGGCCCGATGAAGAATCCAGATGGCACATGCAGTGAAACAGGCACCGAGGTCATGAATGTCATGTGGTAGGGCCTGGTCTGCAACAGGATATTGTTTATCAGTATACACCCTGTGCCTATGCCCCTTCATTCTAACAGATAACTTGGTAGTAGTCATGCCGATCTGAAAGCCCAAACAGTGTTCATCTAACAGCTGGTATATGGTGTGTCATTTCATAGGTGACTCTCTCTTTGATAGTATATGTTGTGCCAGCTACAGAGCTGGCATGGATGGTGGCAAGAGGGTGTACAGAGCAAATCTTATAGTGGGGACGATCACAGGAATAGAAGCCATAGGGTAGGGAAAAGAGTGCAAAAGGAGCATAGCAAGGACGTTGCGGGTATTGGAAGGGTGACAAAAAGCTATTCTAGGTGTGGTGGGCAAAATGTCGGACAGAATGGACCTTATTTCAAGGCATGATTTTAGAAAGTCATAGGCTTGTTGATTAATACATTTGAGATCAGGATAGTACTGAGTGAGAAGAGGTGTACTCCTGAGTTATTTTTTAGAGGGATCAGCAGTTAGAGGGTTGTATGTAATGGTCCAGGAAATTTCCTTTTCAACTAGGCTGATGGGGTAATTAGTGGGTTGGTTCATAAGTTTGTAGTGTTTTTGTTTTGCATGTTTTTATTTATTGATTGTCATTTTTATTTGTAATTAACTGTAGCTGTTTAAGGTTACATGTTATTTTGTCATTTGGAGACGACGAGTGGAGCTTTGGATGCTAGAAAGTAGAGGGTCAAGTGGAGAAACAGGAACATTTCCAACATATTCTTCTGTTTGAGTTTCATTGAAGGGTGACAGCAACAGAGGCAGCAAAGAACTTTAGTGTTGTGTGTGGAGGTAATGCAATTTGGCAGAGCAAATGGTTTTCTTGTTTTAAGGAGGATTGTTTCGACATTCCAGATTCTCCGTGTTCTGGAAGACTTTGAGGTTTGATGAAAATCACCTAAATGCATTAACCAACAATGGCCCACTTCAGTGTGCTCAAGAACTGGCAGATATGATGAACTGAGGTCATTACACCATCAGGCAACATTTTTGTCCAATGAGGAAGGTAGAAAAAATGACCATTCCTGTCCTGCATTGTTGTTAATGATGAAAAATAGTGCTGTTATGCTAACATCAGGAAAGGAAAGGAATGGTTGAGCCCAAACAAAATAACAACTTTCTGTATAAATACCTGTGCACATCTACAAAAAATAATGTTATGCATATAGTGGGACAACGATGGTATGATATACTTCAGATTGCTTCTCCGAGATGTAACCATTGCTGCTGCTATCAGTTAACAACTACTGAGAGTCTTGCAGATGCAATCCAGGAACAACGATCAGGAAGATAGTGTGAAATATGCTACTCTGTGTTACTGCCCTCTTGGTTTTTGCTAGACGGCAAAAAACACTATACAATGATACAATAGAAAATCAAGGATGGAATGTAACAATATTATGAAAAGGAAAGTTGCTACTCATCATTTAGCAGAGATGCTCAGTCACAGATAGGCACAACAAAAAGACTCTTAGGTGTCCTGGGTGGTTAGGTTTCTGGACTTAGGAAGCGTGTAAAAGATAAGAGTGCGGGGAGTGGTACTGTGCCCCCATAGAGGGAATCCCTGCTCTCGTAGACCAACACCTTCAACCTATTACCCGGAACCTACCCTCCTGGATAAAAGATACCAACCATTTCCTCCACCGACTCTCCACAGTTCCTGTCCCTTTACCACACGGTACCCTGCTCGTCCCTATTGATCCCGCCTCCCTGTACACTAACATTCCTAATGCCCATGGACTTACCGCTATTGAACATTACCTTTCCCAATCCCCAACGGATTCCAAACCAACCACCTCCTACCTAGTCGCCATGACCAATTGTATCCTCACCCACAATTACTTCCCCTTTGGAGGTATTACCTGCAAACAAATCCGGGGTATGGCTATGGGCACCTGCGTGGCTCCATCCTGTGCCAACCTATTTATGGGCCATGTAGAAGAATCCTTCCTAAAAACCCATAATCCTAAACCCCTCACCTGGTTCAGATTCATTGGTGACGTTTTTGCTACCTTGATTAAAGGTGAGGACATCCTATCCACATTGCTCCAGGACCCTAACAACTTATTCCCCATTTGCTTCACCTGATCCTACTCAACCCATCAAGTCACCTTCCTAGATGATGTCCTCCACCTCAAAGATGGCTACATCAGTACCTTCATCCATATCAACCCTACTAACCACCAGAAATATCTCCACTTCGACAGCTGCCATCTGTTCCATACCAAGCAGTCCCTTCCGTACAGTCTAGCCATCCATAGTCGTTGCATTTGCATGCCTTATAATTCCTGTACTTGCCTCCCCTCCCCCGTGCGCGCAAAGTCCCCTGTCCGGCTACAATGACTGGAGCAATTGAATTACATTCTCCACTAGGGTTACAATTACCTCTTGTCCTGTCCTGAAATGAGAATTGTCCTGCCCACTATCCTTCCCACCCCTCTGACAATGGTATTCCGCCGTCCACCAAACCTACATGACACACTCATCCATCCTTACAAAACCACTGCTCCCAATCCCTTACCTTATGGCTCATACCCCTGTAATAGACATAGATGCAAGACCTGCCACATACATCCTCCTACCGCCACATACTCCAGTCCGGTCACTAACATCACCTATCCCATCAAATGCAGGGCCACCTGTGAAACCAGTCATGTGGTCTGCAAGTTAAGCTGAAACCACTGTACTGCGTTTTACACAGGCATGACAACCAACAAGCTGTCTGTCCGCACACGTGGCCACCGGCAAACTGTGGCCAAGAAACAAGTGGACCACCCTGTTGCTGAACATGCTGCCAAACATGATATCCTACATTTCAATGGCTGCTTCATAGCCTGTGCGTATGGATCCTTCCCACCAACACCAGCTTTCCTGAATTGTGCAGGTGGGAACTTTCCCTGCAATACATCCTATGTTCCCATAACCCTCCTGGACTCAATCTTTGTTAGTTACTGTCCTCACCCATCCAGCCTCTTCCATGTTCCAATTCCAGTATTACACAGCTGTCATTCCACCATCACACCCAGTCTTTTTATTTCTCTCCTTTTCCGGTACCCTCCCACCCACCACCACCACCACCACCACCACCACCACCACCCTCCTGCCCTCTCTGTCTAACTTGCTGCACTGTCCACCACCCCTACCACACTATCCCTCCTCCTCTCCACCCCAGCCTCCTCCTTACCCCCACCCAGTTGCCACTCCCATCAATTACTGGTGCTGCTGCTCGCAGTGTGGTTTCAGTTGCCTGAGACTGTGTGTGTGTGTGTGTGTGTGTGTGTGTGTGTGTGTGTGTTTTGTCTATTGTTGACAAAGGTCTTAACAGCCGAAAGCTTTAATTGTAAGTCTTTTTGTTGTGCCTATCTGCGATTCAGCATCTCTGCTGTATGGTGAATAGCAACTTTCCACTTCAAAAACACTATACTGGAGTTAGTTGGGAAGTGATAATGCACCCACCTTATTCACCTGATCTTGCACCCTCAGATGTTCACCTTTACTGCTCTCTGTTGAACACTCTTCAAGGAACTTCCTTTACAGATGAAAATGCAATTGTAACATAGCTCGGTAAGTCCTTCACCTCAAAATCATGTGGTTTCTACAGTCGCGGAATTGAAAAGTTACCTCTGTGTTGGCAGACTCTCGTAAATAGTGAAGGAGAATACAGTATGTTATTGATGATTAAAGTCTCTGTTATGTATATCTGTTGTGTTCATTAAACTTATGGAGAAACATTACGAACTTCTGCACCAACCCACTATGTCCAACGAAGGCTAAGGTGATAATGGTGGTGAGTTGCTGTAAAAAGTCTGCATCTGAACGAATCTGTTTACTTCAAATGCTAAGTGTGTATCGGAGAGGACATTTGACATGGAAAGGATGGCAGCTGTCAAAATGTAAGTACTCCTGTTAATAGATCAAATGTGAACAGAAGTGTGTCGCTGACTGTCGATGAGAATGAGATCAATGTCAAGGAAAGTGGCATAGGATTCGGAATAAGACCATGTGATATTTAATTGGGAGAATGTATTTAGGTATTCTAAGAATTTTAGTTTATCAGCCTCACCACAAGTCCATATAGCAAAGATGTCATGAATGCAAATAAGCCTCCTCCAAGTGATCCATGAAAAGGTTTGGATAGGAATTAGCCATCCTGGTTTCCATGCCTGTGCCCCATATCTGTGTGTCTACCCCTCAAAGGTAAAGTAGTTCTTTGTAAGTATGAAGTTAAGTAACATGAGTTGAAAGGGTGTCACAGGATTGGAATCAGGTGGATGCTGAGTAAGGAAATGTTGAGCAGCAGACAGACCATGTACGTGGGGGATGTTGGTATAAAGGGAGGTGGCATCAGTGATGACTAGCAATGTGTGTGTTGGGAGTAGGATGGACACAGATTTCAGATGATCTAGAAAATGGTTGATGTCTTTAATATAGGAGGAAAGTCTTTGTACTATGGGTTGCAAGTGTTGATCAGCCAAGCCAGATACACTGTTCAGTGGATGGTTTGAAACAAGCTACTGTGGGACACCCAGGATGATTGGGTTTGTGGATGGTAAAAGGTGGTAGTGTTTGGTGTGGGTGGGGTAAGAAGTTCTTTGGGTTGAGGTGTTAGTCCTTGTGAGAGCCATCTGTGAATAAACATATGTCATATACCAACCGTTATGTAAACACTGTTTGGCCTTTTAGTTGTCATGACTACCATCAGGTTATGAGTTAGGATGAAGGGGCATAGGCACAGGGTGCATACTGGCAACACACAATATCCTGTTGCAGACCATGGTCTACAACATGACTGTGGTGATTTTGGTGCCTGTTTCACCACATGGACCATCTGGATTTCTCCCCCAGTTTCTCAGAACTACATAGGTGAAAACTGTCCTCGGTTCTTACCACCCAACTAGCCTTAATTTATGTTGATTTCTGCACAGTAACTTTTCCTTTCTCCATGCACTTCTTGTTTTCTGTATCTTCCATTTTCCGACCTGTCAGTTTTTCCCCGCTGCCTCTCACCTCTATCACATACAAAGCACTTAGCTTCCTGTTATTATCTGATCATGCACAATGATTTGGCAGTCATCTGTCTTGAATATTACCCTATCTTCTCCATTTATGCTCTCAGGTTTTCAAATCTTGGCCAGTGCTGTGTCATAAGTCTTCCCTGACCCAGGGTTCTCAATGACTTTTCTGAACTCTTCCCATTTCCTAAACCTCACCATCCTTCTCCTTCACCTCTCTTCCTTCTCTTCCAACCCTTCTACCAGGAGGGGGGCTCCTGAAGCTTGCAATTTTAAATACTTTTGTATGTGTGTTGTTCTGTTGCTGCTTGGTAAGTAGATTCTTTATCCACCCAATTACATTATATTTTCAGAAACTAATTTTCTTTTATTAATCTTCTATTTTATCTGTCATAGAAAAGACATCTTGTTTATGTAGAAGCATTGTATACCACAAGTTTACTTTTTATGGCAAAGTTGACACAATTGATTATAACAAAGCACTAGTGGTGACCGTTTCAGGCAATTTGGCATGGGTGCAGCAGGGAATGGTGGTGATTGGGGGGGGGGGGGGGGGGTGAGGGGAGCAAGACTGTAATGGGGGGAGGGTGGCATGTGCAAGTGAATAACAGGTCGTTACGTGCTCATTCAGTTGATCGACATTCAGGTAATTGATGATTTACTGTACCATGCATGAGGAAGTAGCATTTTTTTCAAACAGCAACTTCATTTTACTTCTTGGCATAAACTATACCACTAAACAATGTAGTTACTTTATCAGTGCATTATACATTATTAGTAAGTAGCCCTGCACCAGAGGAGACGTGAGCTTTTATTCTCTCATAAAGATAAATTACGTAGATTATAATTACAGTTATTTCAATAAATCTGTGTATTAGTGTGTTGTTTTTAGCTTACTATGAGAGGTTTCACATTTCTTTACGTATTATTCCAGGAAACGTGAAAAACTGTTAGGTCAGTTGGACCTCCCATTGTCTAAAATTGTAGTCAGGTTGCAACCGTACAGTAAACTTGAATAGTCTGGTTTAATTGTTCTTTTTTCATTTCAGAAATTTAACTAGAGCTTATCTCATCATTGTTTAGTTCACATTTTTCCAATGTAGCCTAAATTTAAATTGTTTTATTAATAAAAAACTTTGCACAAGTAGTTTGTTTGCAGAAATTGTGTAAAGACCAAATTTTTGTAGACGGGTTTTATTGTTCATCAGTAATTTAGTTGATTTATTCCTACTGAAATATTATTTTCATCATGATTGTAAAGTTGCGACTTGCCATAGAACTGTTAGTTTAGAGGTTTTTTGTGTGATGGGTGTAGTAGTTCTTTCCATGGGAGTGACTAGGGCAGTGGAAATTGGAGAAGGGAGTCGGGCTCTTCAGTGGTTTTGTAGTATATGTAGTAGATATAATCATCACGGAACATGAGGGAAAAGTAATGCCCTTACAGCTGAATTAGATAAAGTTGGTAAAGATTTGGACAAATGAAGGAGGTAGAAAGGTAAAACAAGATGGGAAGCAGCACCAGAAAGAAGAGACGTAGAATGTCTGACAGCTTTGTGGTGAATGTAAAAAATAAGGTTGACCTGTTGCTTGTGTTAGAAGCTGAGAAGCCACATGCAGATGTAGATGTAAACAGGGCACAGCAAACTTTTTAGCAGTAAATGGAAAAGTAATAATGTAGGGAAGTCATTAAAGGAAAGGAAATTTCATTGCTAGGTAGTTATCTTGCTGCATGCATTCACTAACTTTTGCAGGATACCTAGGATCAGAATATGTGATCACTATTTTTTTAACCTAGTGCTGGTGTAGAGCAGGTCTCACATGTGTGATATGGTAAAGATTGCATCAAGACATATCACTGTTGAGTTTGTTTCTGTTCTGAGATGCCATGACTGACTTCATTTGAACTCTTCTGTCAGAAGAGTAAATTTTGAGTTGGAATGGCTGCTTGTATTGGGTGCAGGGTCATATGTTGGCATGATTCCTGTTGATTCTGTCAGTAGACGGCATTATACTATGCGCGACCTTCACCTCAACAGGCAAGGGAAAGGGAAACTGTCTGGGCCAGTACTAGAAAATTTAAGGGGAAGGGGTGGGAGCCACTCTTGTGAGTGGTAAAATACCATTTATTACTGGTGTCAGAATACCTTTTTTTAGTATAAGGAGGACAGAAAGATAAAGTTTAAATAGAGCTTAGGATTGAAACAAACCTTCAGTTTGAGAAAGAATCCAAACTATATAACTCTGGCATATTGTGCTCTTGGTTAAAAATTTTCAGCAATCAGCAGAAATTTTATTTCCATCCAATTTTTAATCGGTCATTGTGAAATGAGTGCTATTTTTATTGCACCAATATCTTCAAAGACTAAGGAGTAAAAACAGTGAGCTACTTCTATGCATTGATGAATTAGTCATCAAACCCAGTTGACATAATCCAGCTCCCGGAACGTCATATGATCAGTCGCATGGGTGTGTAAAGTACTGCGGGATTTAGGATAGCGTCTTGCTTTTGTAGAGCAGGAGTAGAGAAAACTGGACTTTCAATGTTCTTCAAGAATAGTCATTATTTAAGAACATACATATTTCATCAGTGTTGCCCAGAGCAGTATATTGAAGCACATGAGACATAAGTAGAACTTTAAGAATCATTTATTATAATACTAATCTATCTTAATTGATACTGTAAACTTTCTGATTAGGGTAGCTAATTGCTCACAAACATCCATTGATAATATGTCCACAGAAAGGTATATGAATATAATTTTATTACAAAACCAATAGTCAGTGGCCTGTGAGAGCATGACATGCATCTCTTTTTGTTCAATGTTAACACTGGTTAAGATATCAAATCTATTAAATAGGAATTCGAAACGGTAGTCATTAAACCAAAAATTGATTATTTTAGGACTTTCTTGAAGACATGAAATGGTGTGATGTATACAGTGCTAATCGCATGAAGGAAAAAAAAAAACACCACAACACTTTTATTATAAAAGTACTTACCTTACATGAATAGTGTTTTCATCCAAAAGTAACCCAGATTAGCCCAGAGTGTACAAAGAAGCCATGGATTACTCAAGGAATAAAGACATATTGTAAAACAAAATGGAATAGTACCTCTCGTGCAGAAACAACTCTGATGTTGATACTCTAGCTCATTACAAGACATACTTGCAAAATATTAAAGATAGTAATACAGACATCAAGGCAAATTCATTGTGATGAAAAGATAATCAAATCAGGTTACAAAATAGACAATATTGGATATAGTGAAGGAGGAGACTGGTAGAACGAGACACGCATAGAAGCAGATAACATTAACAGCAAACTATACATTGTTAACAGATTTGTGCAGTGTTGCAGAACTTTTTAAGAAGCATGCTACTGGATAATGGGGTTGTCAGGTTCAGTAGACACTGTCCTAGAATATCTAAGTATAACCAGTCAATACACACTACTTCATTAATATCACTATGACCCTCACTACACCATTACAAGTAATGTCCACCATATAATATTTAAAACTAGACTTTTCTAGTGGTTATGATAAAATAACAACAAAGTTAGTGTGTGTTTCTTAGATTAGCAATGTATTAAGTTGCTTTGTAACTACTTTATCAGTGGAACTTTCCTGGAATGGTGGAAGTATGCCACAGTGTTAATGTTTTATTTAAGAAAGGTGATAAAGAAATACAGCCAGATTTCTATCCAATTTCACTTTTGCCAGCGTTCTTGAAAATTAGTGAAAGGTAATGTGCGATCAGCTTCTTAACCATCTGATAATTAATATATTGTCAGTGTTACAATTTGGATTTCTACAATGAGAATGTACTCAATTCATTAGACAATAAATTACAGACGACTAGTATATTTTATGATCTGTCCAAGGCACTTGACTGTCTGAATCACAATATCCTTGTAGGTAAACTAGAATATTACATTGTAATAGGAGATGACGCAAAATTGTCTGAATCCAGATTCTCTGCCAGTAAGCAAAGGGTGTTAGTAGGAAAGACACACACATTAAGCTATCAGGCATCATCCAACTGGGAATTAATTGCTTATGGTGTCCCAAAAGGTTCCATTTTAGGGCCCTTACTTTTCCTTGTGTAGGTCAATGACCTTCCATCAGAACATTACCTGATGTAAAATTTACCATAAATGGCAGATCAAGTATAACATTAGAAAGATTGGTTAATGAAATTTTTATGGACATTATTAGTTGTTTCTAGCCAGTTCTTTGTCACTGAACCTTGAAAAACACACTATATGCAACTTAGAAATTGTAAGAGGTTTTCTGCCAGTACATGTTTAAAATTTGATCACGAGCAGATAGAACTTGATAGCGTCACATTTTGGGTTTACAGCTTGATAATAAATTCATCTGGGAGCAGCATACCAAAGAACTGCTGAAACACCTAAACAAATCTTTACTTGCAGTGAGGATGTTGTCAAACGTAGGTGATATAAAAATAAAAGATCTAGTGTACTTATGTTACTTTAATTCCATAATGTCATACGGGATACTTTTTTTAGGCACATGGGTCAACCCAAACTAAAGTCTTCAGAGTCAGAAAAATGTGTAATAAGAATCATTTTTGATGTGAACTCATGAACATCCTGCATAAGCCTATTTAGGGAACTAGGGATGTTAACAGCTACTGCCCAGTATATTTATTCATTAATGAAATTTATCATAAAAAATGCCACTTTTTCAAACCAACAGCTCAGTTCATAGAATCAGTACTAGAAATAATAATCTTCACAAAGATTTAAAGTCACCTTAGCTTGGCACAAAAAGGTGTCCCTTATTCAGAAACACAGTTTTCAATAACATGCCAGCACTGATAAAAAGCTTAATTACCAATAAAGTTCAGTTTAAGAGGAGCCTAAGGAATTTGTTGGTGGCAAACTCCTCCTATTCCATTGATTAATTTCTTAGTAGGATCAGCTGATATGTGAACGTTAGTTATAATATCAAATAACGCAAGTATTATGTAATATCTGATTTCTTATAACTCTTTAAATGAAAATATCTAAAAGATTTTATTTTTATTATTCCACAAGAGTCAGATTCATGTGGAATCTATGGCAGATACATTAGCATACTTGTTTCTGTTTGTAAATATTTATTGTGCATTCTTGTTTTTTGGACATGTTCTACATCCTGGAGGACCACCTCATTGTGGATGTATTGGAATGAAAAATGCTACTTGTTCACTTTGTGTCAGATGTCAGATAGAAGTCTCTGTTTTGATCAATTGAAAGACTGTATGACAACAAAGTGATATTCACTTGTTTCTGGTTGCCACCTAACTTAGCTTCCAATAATGATTGCTAGTATGTAGATACTGTTTCCTGGTTAGCTTCACTATCCTGAGTTGTTACTTGTGAAGTGGTTTGTGAGTTGTATGTATTTTGTAAAAGAGTGGTGAGTCTGAGGTTGCTTCAAGGATGACACCATCAACTCCTTTTACTCCTATTCATGGAGAGAGAACAGTGAGTCAGAGCCAAGCTTGCAGAGCAATGCTACGTGTTGTAAAATGATATGACATTGAGAAATAGCAGATCAAACTGCTATACTCGCTTGCTCAGTCTAGAAAGCAAACTGTTGCCTACACAGAAAAAGTGTAGCCAGCCTACCTGGAGTTTATTAATACTCATCCTGGAGAACTAGTGCAGTAACTGCTACATATTTTGTGAGAAGGAGTAGCTTCATTGAACCCATCATCAGATTTAAAACATTTCGTATTATAATACATAAAACACTAAACGCACCATCTGCTAACTAGGGTTGGCTGTGCTGAAACAACTGGTCTTGCCAACTAAGGCCATTCTGCTTATGTCGAAACAGTGACTCCTATCGGTCGCCAGGCCGTGGATTTTTAGAAAGTGAACAAACTGCACATCTAATCTGGTTAGTTTCAATTATTTGTTTGTGAAGTGTCCCGTGGTGTGGACACTCCAGCAAGAACACATGAATATCCAAAACAATACACATTTTATTCGTAAGTTTCAGTTCTGAATGTTTGAGGCTCAAATTAGTAAGTAAAATCTTATTACTGCACTGAAAACAACAAAGTTGAAAATGGAGTTCACAAAATTCCTCCTCTTGAAATTTGTAAAGGAAACAAAATAGTCTCTTTCAATTATTTCAGTTAATTCTTGGATCACTATTTTGAATATGAAACACTGTCGTGTGGGCATTCTATTAGTAAACACTGCAAATGAAAAACTTGAGCCTCTTCAACAAAATATTGCCTTCCTCAGCGTAAAAGGAGAAATCTTAATTACACTGGCAAAAACTAAAGTCCACACATAAAGTGCCCTTGTAAACATAGTTTGCTATGACAGCCAGAGACAAGTCTATTGATCAGTTCGCCAAAATAAAACACTGCTGGGATACCACACTTCCAGCAGAACGGAGTGCTGGCAGACTGGGCTGAAGAGCAGGTGGTGCAGCGTGTGGTGGTTATTGGCTGCGTGTTCACAGGCACCAGAGAAGCTGCTTGCAGAGCCATCAGTGCAGCCCTAAATACACTGTTGATGAATGCATACAGGATTCCTATTGGTGGCATCACGTGTTTGTGGAAGCATAATGTAGTGCAGCATTCTCCGCCAATGAAGGCGGCGGTGCGTGTGCATCCTCCCTGGTGACTCTGCACCAAAGGGGCCATGCGGCACCAGCCATTGAACTTTGCCGAAGCTTGCCTGCAGCTGCTGGTTTGCTACAGGCATCACATGGTAGGCCACCTGCCATGCTATTTCAGCGGTGTAGCATTGGTGCGTAGCTGCGCGCACCATTTTGTCTTTTGTTAATGAGTGTTATGACTCATTGTACACACCTAAAACAGTTATCCTACTTCATGCGATCCATGAAACTGGACGGATGGATGAATGAACGGAAGGTAAACTTGTATATGCTGACACTTTTACAGTTGCATATACAGTAAAATTAAAATTCTAATTTAGCTATTATTTACACAGAAGCTTTTTATCTCTAAGTAGTAAAATTTAGTGGTATTTCAAAATATCAATGTCATTGTTGCTAATCAGCCCAGTTTGGCATTACTATACCTTGCAGAAATGCCTGCAGTAACTGCTTGTGCCTGTTTGTGTGGTACTAAAGTCATTTCACATCCTTGACAGCTCTCCTTGAAGATGAGATTAACAGAACATAGGCTGTGAATGAATGGATACATGAATGGCAACATAAAAAAAATCACTAATTATGTCCTCTGTTTGCCAGGTTGAGTACTTTTTACTTTGATTTTGTATTTTGCCGTGCAGCTGATGCTTCGTCATGTAGGTGAATTATTTAAACTAAAGTGCATTTTGCTTGCTTATAGTTTTTAAAATTATGTTGCACTCATATCTTTAGTTATGATTGTTGTTTGAAGGAAGAGTATTAGAGGGGACATAATGGGCTGGATCCATGCTAGGAAGGACCAGAGTTAACTAACCAGCCTGATTCACATATCTCATGGGTTTTCAAATCACTTCAGAGAGGTCCTAATTGGGTTATGCAAACTCGACCTACACTGCTAGTATGCCCTTACACATACTAGCTGCCAGCTACTGTGTCACTTGTGTACATGTCATCACCATATACAGGCATGTCGACTCCATGTTCATTGACAACACGGTCCCAAAAACCATTTGTGCAAGCCCTGATGGAGGTTTCATCAGATTTGAGCCAGTGACTGTTCCCTAGAGTGCTCACATAAGGCAGATACTTCATCTCTTGTGCTGCTTCCTGCATCGTGCTACAGTGTATACTGTTTGCCAGTCGTTTTATTGTTTTTGTTTTGATATACCATGTAACAACATAATCTTCACAAAGAAGAATGGTGCGAACTTTTTGGTTATTTTGTTGATGACTTCAGGAAAACAAAATTATTGTGTACCATTTGGCATTAACTGTTCATCAGCGGTTGGATGTGTTTTGCAAAAGAACCAGCTTTGTTGTTTTTGACTTTGAGTACATTCTGTCTCCAGTCCTGCTTCAGTGCTGTATATAGATCTTGCAATTTTTAGGTTCACTTCTTCAAGGAGCATTTTTAAACAAATTTATTTTTGAGCTTCAATCGCATTGAATGGAATCAGTCAGGAACTTGCGTCTTGTTCACGTGTAAACTTGTTCACGTGTAAACTTGTTCACGTGTAAACTTGTTCACGTGTAAACTTGTTCATGTGTAAACTTGTTCACGTGTAAACTTGTTCACGTGTAAACTTGTTCACGTGTAAACTTGTTCACGTGTAAACTTGTTCACGTGTAAACTTGTTCACGTGTAAACTTGTTCACGTGGAAACTTGTTCACGTGGAAACTTGTTCACGTGTAAACTTGTTCACGTGGAAACTTGTTCACGTGGAAACTTGTTCACGTGGAAACTTGTTCACGTGGAAACTTGTTCACGTGGAAACTTGTTCACGTGGAAACTTGTTCACGTGTAAACTTGTTCACGTGTAAACTTGTTCACGTGTAAACTTGTTCACGTGTAAACTTGTTCACGTGTAAACTTGTTCACGTGTAAACTTGTTCACGTGTAAACTTGTTCACGTGTAAACTTGTTCACGTGTAAACTTGTTCACGTGTAAACTTGTTCACGTGTAAACTTGTTCACGTGTAAACTTGTTCACGTGTAAACTTGTTCACGTGTAAACTTGTTCACGTGTAAACTTGTTCACGTGTAAACTTGTTCACGTGTAAACTTGTTCACGTGTAAACTTGTTCACGTGTAAACTTGTTCACGTGTAAACATTAATTCAAATTTGAATGTACTGTGATGTGTCTGTCTCATGGCAAGTCATGTTTTCGATCGCGTTGTGCACAGCGTCGTCTTTTTTTGGGATGACAACCAATTTTGATTGGTGTTCAGAAAGTTCGTCACTAGAAGAAGCACAACTGTAAAAAAATTCTACAAACAGGTTGATGCAAGCCATTGTTGAAACTTAGGCCTCTGTGAATATTGTCATACCACACTGAATGCAAACCTTCATGTGGAATTCCTGTTTTTTTCACAACATTGTTCCTTCAAGTGCTCATGCTATTCAACTTCTCTGCCAGTTTCTCAGCTATTATTGTTTTAACAACAGTAATGACAAATTTTAAAGCAATTGTAACATCCTATCTCATTAGTGGCATCTGGTGATTATCTGTGAAAACTTAAAATGTAATGACTGTATCATCACATGACATGGGCTCTGGTATCCTACACGAGCCTACCAAGGAAATTGGCACTCACTGATACAGCAGAATACAGTCTCTTAAAAATTTCATGATGACTCTATAGGTTATTAAATTTTCTGATGCAAGTATAGTGGTTGTGATACTACTGGGAAATTGGCAATTCATTGCACCTGGGCACCTGCACAGAGCTACGTTCTGTTCTCAAAACAACTCACACTTATATTTTTATCTGCAAACTGTTTTTATGATCTACAATATGGTACAAAAGGTACTATTGATAAATCCATACCACAGACAGAGAGACGTCACACAGTCTATTATTGTGTACTGTCTGTAACAGAGTTGTGCATTTCATCTGTAAACATACCATTGGAGCTCTTGAAATAGTTGTGTATTTTCTCATTTTGTCTAGCTTAATCTTCTTTCTTAACTAAGGTCTGAACAGCATTAGATTTCATGGGCTATCACATTTAGACTTTCAGAAATCCACATCTCCCTTTTAAATTTGAAAAGCCTCATTATCATCTTGGACAAGAGCTTTATTTTTCATGACCGCAATAATTACGAGGGTTGCCCAGAAAGTAATGCACAACTTTTTTTTTCTCAACTGAAAACAATGCTGTAAGTGCAAAACATTATGTATGTATTATTTGCAGTCTCCTTAGTAAGTGCACCAAGTTTCTGTCACTTCCGACAGACAGCGTAACAGCAGGACCATTTCAAAATGGCTCTATAGGTGATGCACATTGCAAGCAATAGGTGATCCACATTATAAGCAATGTGCCATCATTGAATTTCTCTCTGTGGAGAAAGAAACTGTGGGGAATATTCAGATTCTTGTGCAAAGTCTATGGAGCATCTGCTGTGGTCAGAAGTACAGTTAGACACGGGACATGGAGAGTGAGGCCCTTAGTTGGCGGTTCACGGAGCTCCACAATTTGCAGCGGTCGGAGAGACCATCCACGGCTGTCACACCTGACACGTTGGAGAGAGGTGATGTTATGACCAAGGACATGCATTACGATTCGGTAGTTGGCGTCAAAAGTGTCAATCGGCAAAGGAAGTGTGGGTGCAACTATCCTCACTCTCGGATATTCAAGGATTGGTACGGTACCAACAGGGCATACACGCCCTTGTTTTGCCGTGGAGGAAGGCCACAGAACACGATGGAGGCTACGTGGAAAAATAGGGTGTGTAGATAAAACACCATTCTTTCATGTTTGTAATTCTCATTATGTTCAGTAAAGAATTTTTTAAGAAAAAAATGTGGTGAATTACTTCTGGGCAACCCTCGCAGTTGCTATCAATGTTTCGTGGGTATACACGAGCCTGGGAAATTGATAAGAGTTCAAAGTATTCAATCAAATTAAATTTTTGTATTGTGTTATGATGCAGTACTTCATTTATGGGAATATTATTTCATTGTTAAAATAAGAGTTGATCATGTAATATAACAGAGATTTTTTTTTCTGCCTGTAGGACTTCAATATATGATGGATATGCGAATCTACGAAAGAACTATGTACATTTCATGCACGATCTCATATATTTAGAAGAGTATGATGGAATGGTGGGTATTCAAGTCTATAACATGTGTGGCGTGTGCCTGGAACACGTTACACACAGTGGCTCATCACAGTTCAAGCTTGAGGTATGTGCAGTGAAATATCTTATTTGGGTATTCCACAGAACTGTTGAATTATAGATTTACACAGGGTATGGAAAAAATATGGAAACACAAAAAACGTAACACATTACCATGCCTAATGCAGTGTGGGAAACCTGGTTGCATTCAGACCAGGTTACAATTGTCTCAGTATGGATCAAAACAGGTGCTGCATGCTTTTGAATGGAATCTTATACCATTCTTCCTGCAAAATAGCAAAATAGTGGAAAGTTCAGGTAATGATGATGGAGGTGGATTGTGATCATGCACCCTTCTCTGCAATGTAGGCCACAAAGGCTCAATAATATTGAGATGTGGTGTCTTTGGCAGACAAAGCAGATGCTACAGTTCATTCTCATTTTCACAAACCAGCCCTGGACGAAGCAAGCTCTGTGAACAGGGACCATGTTATCATGGAACTCAGTATCACCACTGGGGAGCAAACTTTGTGCCTTGGGATGGACCTAATCAGTGAAAATGATCACATAATCGTTGGCAGTAATGCGACCTTGCAGTGTATCCATGGGACACAGAGTATATTATGATATGACTGGCCAGATCATCACGTAACCCGTGCCATGTTTCACTCTTAGGATGTAAACCTGGGCTGTTGCTGGAAACCATCTGAAACAAGATTCATCCAACCAAATGGAAGTCCCTTCATGTTGTCTTGGCTCTGACAGGGTTTCAGAGTTCAATATTGAGTTTTTCAGTGACTCCTGGAGCCGTTTTCCTCTTACATTTTCATCAAAATTCTCTTCAGTGAGTATCTGTCATAATCACTTGATGCAGACTTTCTTCTGCATTGTGACTTAGTGGATGATGTTTTCCTGCTCTCCTTGCATGTGGTATAAATCTTCAATATAGTGTCTCTTGAAATACCGAACACTTCATCTACCTTGGTTGCAGAAACATCCACCATATGAGCACCAACAAACTGCCCATGTTCAAACTCACTTAGCTACGGCATCATGTTCTCACAACTATATAGAACTTTGTTCTGACCACAGCTGACACTTGTAACATATTGAAGACATTACACAGATGGCATTTGTGGTTAAATGCAATAGCACAATGTGTAGACTTAGTTAGCATTCATGTTTATGTTCAAGCATTCATTTCTTGCAGTGTTTCCATGTTTTTGTCCTACCCCTGTATGTGCATACTGCTGGTACATTAATACTTGTTGTTCACACTTAGAAAAGGGAGAGTAGATTTAACTTCTGTTGGAAAAAAATAGGTAAAAGTATGTGAATCACTTTCAAAACAACTAAAAGTTGATTTTCAGAGTCTCCAAATAAAATCTGTTAGTAACTTGGGTATGATCACATGCAACTTAGTGAAGTCATCAGTAGGGATACAGTAACCTTCAGTGGCATATTTTTGTGATTCATACTGCCTGACAATGTGCAAACAAGTGGGCCAGTATTATCCATGAAAGACAAGAATTGTCTGCCCACTCTCTAATGAAACTCCAGAGGAGGACATTTTAAAAACAGAATTTTGTACTAAAAATGTAATGTGATGTAATTGAGGCAAAACTAAGCAATGAGTTTTGTAGGAAAGAAATGTACTACTGACTATCACTGTAGTAGTGTGGCGTCTAAGGACATTAACTCAAAAGTCTACACAATTTCTGAAGATTGTGAATATTAATTATTTTCATATAACATATTTCTTCTGATTGAGTAATAAGAAATAGGGCTGGTATGCTTGAGCTTCAGTTTTCTCTTAGGCCGGTATTACACTATTAAATTTCTTTGTCAAAGATTTGATCAAAGATGTGATCAAATATTCTGTCAAATATATTTGACAAAGATCTTTGACGTAGCGCTAGAAGGGGTATTACACTGTCATCAAATTTTTTGTCAAAGTTCAAGATGGCTGACAACAACTTGGTATTAACCAAGGCAATTGCACGTACCGCAATTGCATTTTGTACACATGTGGAAAAGAAGTGGGGGAAAAAAAGGAACCATACGTACGAGATTGACAGTCTTAAATTCCTGGGATTACAACTTGATAATAAATTCAGTTGGGAGGAGCACACCACAGAACTGCAGAAAGACCTTAACAAATCTGTATATTTACTTCTTAATGAAATTTGTCGTAAATAATATATCTCTTTTTCCAACAAACAACTCAGTTCATACATACAATACCAGGAACAAAAATGATCTGCACAAGGACTTAAAAGCACTTACTTTAGTTCAAAAAGGGGTCCACTACTCAGGAACACTCATCTTCAATAATTTGCCAGCAAACATAAAAAATTTAGTTAGAAATAAAGATTAGTTTAAAAGGAGCCTGAAAGACTTACTACTGACCAACTCCTCCTACTCCATTGGCGAAATTTTTAATAGAAACAAATGATGTATTTATTCATACTAACAGTATTGTTATTTCAGCTTTAAAAAAATCGACATGTTCCACATCCACGAGGATCTCCTCAGCACGGATCTATGGAACGAAAAACTAATCTAATCTGGGTGAAGCCGTGGGTTTGTCGACGACACGATAAAAGCATTCAACAAAACTTATTACATGAGCTTACAGTGGAAGACGTCAAGTCGTACATCAATTACTTAAGAATGGATGAGCATACATTTCTGTATGTGCTCAATGAAGTGTATCCTCATATCACAAAGCACAATATTCACTTAAGAACTGCTACATCTTCAGAAGACCGGCTCACTGTAACACTCAGATTCCTTGCTACAGGAGAGTGTTGGGTTAGGGTTATGGTTAGGGTTAGGGGCAGGGCGGGGTTGGGTTGGGGCGGGGCGGGGTTGGGTTGGGGCGGGGCGGGGTTGGGTTGGGGTTGGGGCGGGGTTGGGTTGGGGTTGGGGCGGGGTTGGGTTGGGGTTGGGGCGGGGTTGGGTTGGGGTCGGGTCTCCAATCTTCTTAATCTATTTTTGTATTCAGGGTGCCTCATGTTGTAAAGCGCCTCATCAGCTTCAGACATCTCTATTAATTTTGTAGTTGTCGGCACACACCAATTGTATTTACCGGCAATGTTTATAAAAACACTACAGACGGCAGAACGCTGCAGCAATGCTAGCGCTCCATGTGGTAACATGTCACATTGCAGTGAACAGAAGACAAGCGATTTCTTTGATCAAATATACAGCAAGGCCCTAGATTTGATCAAATATTGGACGACATTTGACAAAGTCCCTATTACACTATCAAATATCTTTGGCAAAGATATTGGACAAAGAAATCTGATAGTGTAATACTGGCCTTAGTTCCTCTCAGCAGTCATCTGTAACACCAAGTTTAAAGTATGAGATTTGAAGTCACAACAAGATTCTCTATTTGCAGTAATGTCTGTCACTGGTTGTGCACAGCTGATTCTTTTCAATGAGCAGCATGGTACATAATAATTAATGTTATAATGTGGTAAACCTGTCGCCTAAAATACAAACAGTATATCATATTTATAGCACAGTCATGGTGATAAAGAAACTAATATGATATCAAGAAAATGTTTAACCCACAGTGGGAAACTACTTCATCATCATTTTAGTAATGTTGTTTTCCAAGGAATTTTCTGTTTTGTTTATGGACTGAGCTACAGTGCACGCCTGTCTCTAGAGAGCAATGAATCGTCTGTTATCTGCATAAAGAAAGAGACTGTAGTCTACCCATTTTTAAATGCACAGTTAGCCTTGTTAGCATTGCCTCCATAGAAAGTGGCAGAAAAATTGGTTTGCATTTCCGAATGGAAGGTAACCTGATGTAGAAGAACTGATGTTGGGAACAATCTGCTGTACCGTTAATGTAGTCCACACCAAAAATTGCATTTCACACACTTTAATTGCACTTGGACGCTTAATGAACTGCTGTTTATGGGCAGTTGAAGTCTCATCTGTTTTAATTACAGTACAGATAAAAAAGTAGACGCATAGTGCACTTGGTAGACACCCTGCAATATTGTTAGTGCTTATTCACTGAAGTCCACTTGTGGCAAACATATATAATTAATGCAGTCACTGAATAAAGCTCTTAAAGCACTACCCCTCAAATCTGAAAATAATTAATATTTCATTCAGTCATTAAAAACACTCACCAAATTGAAATTTACATAACATTCAGTACATTTCCCAACTTATAATCTGTAAGAAATCGTCTGCAGTACCTTATTCCATATTTTGTCTGCAGTACCTTATTACATATTTTTGGACATAAGTCTCGCTCATTTTGTAACTCACTACAGATGCAACTAAAATGGTTTCCGAAAAGCCTCTTTAATAAGTTTACAATAATTAAAACTGATGTTATCAATTGTTGCTTGCCTGTTTTTCACAAATTACAAAGACATTTCTGAGTATCTGAATAGTGGATGGAGATTCATTTAAACGTGAACTTCCAGATACAGCAATAATTTCTGTTGAATTATACTGGCTGGTTTGTGCAAATACATTTCTATTTCGGCAGTGATGTTTTACCAAAAATTGTTAATTACTTCAAAATCAACTGAGTACGTGTTGCTAACATACTTTCATTGCTGGTTGTATGATACTTCTCTTACTTACACAGCTTTTTTATCTACTTTATCAGAAAATCAGTAATCAGGCATATTTTTACACATGAACAATATAATGAAATCTGAACTTACCAATGTTTGTAATCAGCACATTTTCAGCCAAACTAACCATCCTTATGGATTCAGAAAACTTGAAAGAAAGTAATCTAATACATTTAAGTTGAATTGGCCCTGAGTCGATATGGAAGGTTTTTAGGTACTATACATATCCCATACAAATGACTATATCAAAGATATCACAATAATAACAATAATAATAAACACCAGATATTACAGCAAGCATATTATTAAAGATCCCAATACCACAACAGATAAATGCAGACTTTGCAAACAACAAATAGAAACTGTAGATCACATCACAAGTGGATGTACAATACTAGCAAATACAGAATACCCCAGAAGACATGACAATGTAGCAAAAATAATACATCAACAACTTGCCATACAACATAAACTAATAAAACAACACGTTCCCACATACAAGTATGCACCACAAAATGTACTGGAGAATGATGAATACAAATTATACTGGAACAGAACCATTATAACAGATAAAACACCACCACATAACAAACCTGACATTATACTCACCAATAAAAAGAAGAAATTAACACAACTAATCGAAATATCCATACCCAGTACAACAAATATACAGAAGAAAACAGGAGAAAAAAATTGAAAAATACATCCAACTGGCTGAGGAAGTCAAGGACATGTGGCATCAGGATAAAGTTGACATTATACCAATTATACTATCAACTACAGGAGTCATACCACACAATATCCACCAGTACATCAACACAATACAGCTACATCCAAATGTATATATACAACTACAGAAATCTGTAATTATTGATACATGTTCAACTACCCGAAAGTTCCTAAATGCAATGTAACATATACCGTACAGTTAAAAGGAAGTCACGCTTGATCAAGGTCTGCGTCACTTTCCGTTTTTAACCAGACATAAGGTCTGAGAAAGGAAAAAAGATAATAATATTTTAGAGGGAGAAAAACAAGCTGGAAAATAATCCACCTGGTTTGTCACAAGACGTGATGGTACTAAGACAGTACAGGCAAGCATGATCCTCATTGAAAGCATGACACATTACTGTGCATTCTGTGAAACTGACTGGTGATGAATGGTTAGAACATGCCACTCTGGGTAAACAGTGCCCCCATTCACTCTGTTATGAAACTCTGCTTCCCTGCTGTTCTGTAAGGCCCCTCCCTTGAAACAGGCCGTTGTCCTAATTAAATAATGTAATTATTTGCATAGTGTAAGTAGTTCATGAAACCAGACTCCTCTTTGTAATTAATAGACTGTCATATTTCTTTGTGTTGCATGCGCATAGTCGAGAACTTAATGCTTCATCATGGATGATTCTTAACTATGGAACCCGTAACAATTATTGTTCTTAAACTGTGAATGTGGTGGTTGAAAATATCGGAAGCTGTCAAGAGAATGTGTTTCCTATTGACTTCAGTGTTCAGTTCATGTAAATGACCCACTCTCTGCTAGGTACATACACACAATTAGAATACATATTTCATGATGTGTATTTCAAATTAGTCACTTTGCATTTTTACTACTTCTAATCGCATTGCTTGCAGAAACCGTGTGTCATGGTTGAATAAGAGTGGGGAGTTAGAGTTATAAGTGCAATAATGGAACATGTCATGCTTCCTGTGCCTTTCTGTTTCAATTTGTCCACATTTTTTACCATTGCCATGCTTCTGGTAAAAACAGATACAAGGGGATGGTGTAAGAGGATGTTACCTCATCATGTCACAATGTCTCAAGTATTGTTTGAGATCCAGCTGTGTATTGGTTGGTGTGACTAGTTACTCCTGTGCTTGTAGTGAGTTAGTTTTTCTACCTCAACCTCTACATCTTCATATACATCTACATTCGTGAACCATTGTGCCCCACTGTACCAGTTAGTAGGGCTTTCCCCATTCTATTCACCTATGGAACATGGGAAAACTGATTGTTTAAATTCCTCTGTACATACTGTAATTAATCCAATCTCACATTCCGTTTGGGAGTGATATACGGGGGTTTGTGTATATTCCTACAATCATCATTTAAAACCAGTTCACAAAACTCTGGTCAGTAGACTCAGGGTGTATACGACCCGGGAGATCCGGGAAAAACCCAGGAATTTTTTCATCCGGGAGAAAACCGGGAAATACCCGGGAATTGTTTAGAATTCCGGGAATTTTTCATTGTTTTAGTTTTCAGTTAAATTTTGGTGATTTTGACTAGTAAGAACCAATACTCTAACAAAGGATGTTACTGTATCCCACTACTGCAGAATAATACTGCAGCAACAAAACATGAACGAGAGAAAAAAAACGAAAATAAAACTTAAGTTGTGAAGGAAATGCGCCATATACAACAACAAAACAGTGCTCATACAAGCGTCTGCCAACAGCAAAGTGTGTCAAAGGCTTTAGGAAGACTGCAGTGCTTCATAACACGCACAGTTGAGTCGCGTATGAGTAGTATCTTCTCCCGCTTTTGGTTACAGAAGTGTGGCTGGGCGCCACTATTTAATATTGCCCCTGTTCGGAAATATCGTAGATCGGGGCTTATGCACAGAGCAGTCAGAGTTGTGGTGGGGAGGTGGGTCATCTCTACGTGATCTGTGTTTACGTTCAGTGATTTTGTTGTTTCCTATTCGTCTATTGCTCTCACGTTAAATGAGAACAAAACGGATTTTTGTGTATTTTGTTAAAACACGTTCGCATAGTTACGGATGGCCAAAATATGTTATTAGTTTCAGATATTATTTCCGCCTTTCTGACAGTCAAGCGTTAATCGCCTTGCGGAACAATGAGGTTATTTTTGCCGGTTTGCTAAAGAGATTTGGCTTTCATTAATCTTTTCTGCTGAGGAAGTCAATTTATTTGGATCGAAGTATTTAGTTTCACACTATTGGCTAGTCTCAACTGTTCGCTGCATTTCAAGTGCACGTATGGCATTATGCCATAATAAAGAACCAAACATGAGATTATACAGTACTGGTACTCCAAGAAAATTTGCATACGAGTGTGCATTTTAAGCCGAATTATGCATTTTAGCATGGTTCACGAAATTCCGACGCTTTTTAAGTATCCTCTGATGTCTTGTTTCTTTTATGACATTATGTTTCACACCTACAAACATATATATGGGCTTCCTGCATCATCGTGGCTGCGCAGGCGCGGTTACGCCTGTTATCTGGCGCTTTCTTCCAGCTGCTGAGACGAACCTGTTTCTAACAGGTCGCGGGAAAGTATTGCGAATGGTTTTCTTAAATCACAAAGCGTTTGACTCTGATTTAAAAATCAACTCTTTGAGGATGACCATTTAGAAGAATTTGTAGCCCAGAAGATGAGACATTTGTGTCATTATTAAAAATTTTACTGGCACATTTTGTATGCATCTTGAGTGCAACACGCGCAAAAAAGACCAACATAATATGTGGAAGCTTAACTTTTCTTCCAGCTTATTAATCTTCGAGACCAATATTATCTGTGAATGCTACGTATATTAATTTAAACCATTAACTTTTCTTATTTGTGTGTTCGCGCTACTTAAGAGTGATCTTGCTATTGGCTGACTATATCACGTTCCTATGCTGTCATCAGCTGGCGAGATCATGTGACATGAGCTATGACTGGCTTACAAAACGTGTCCCCACCCCCACCCCCACCCCCCTCCACCCCCTCAGTCTCGTTTTCTAGAGTGCCGGGAACTACGTCGGTATATAAAACCATAAATGTTCAAAGGATTGATGAATTTTGCAGTGCCGAGGAAGAGTATACTGTCGCTTAACACGGAAAAAGTGTATTTTCACCCGGGAGAAAGTGTATTTTTAACCGGGAAATCCGGTCCACGTATACACCCTGAGACTTTCTCCGGACAATTTCCATCTATCTTCAAGAGTCTGCTAGTTCAGTTCTCAGTGACTCTCCCAAGGATCAAACAAGCCCGTGACCATTTGTGCTGCTCTTCTTTGTATACATTCAATATCCCCTGCTAGTCCTATTTGGTATGGGTCCCACACACTTTCCCAGTACTCCACAATGGGTCACACAGGTGATTTGTTAGCAATCCCCATTGTTAATAGATTGCATTTCTCTAATATTGTACCAATAAAACAGTCTGCTACCTGCTTTACCCACGACCGAGCACGTGATCGTTCCACTTCATGCATCTACTAAGTGTTATACACAAGTATTTGTATGAGTATACAGATTCCAACTGTGACTCACTGATATTATATTAATAGGATATTATGTTTCTTCATTTTGTGAAGTGCACAGTTTTACATTTTTAAACATTTAAAGCAAGCTGCCAATCATTTCACTGCTTTGAAATCTTACCAATCTTCTGATTGAATATTTGTACACCTTCGTTCAGACTATACTTAGTTGTAGAAACTGCATCATCCACGAAAAGTCTGAAGTTACTATTAATGTTTCCCACTAGGTCATTAACATACAACACACTTCAAACTGGGGTGCACTCAAAATTACTTGTCCCTCTGCAAATGACTCTCCACCTGAGATCACATACTGCATCCATCTTACCAAGAAATGCTCAGTCCAGTCACATATTGTATCAGGCACTCCGTGTAATTGTACTTTTCATGATAAGCATAGGAGTGGCACTGAGTCAAATTATTTTTAGAAATTGAGGAATACAGCATCTACCTTGTGTCCCACTTCTCCACCAGTTTGATCAATCACTTCAGTTCCGTATAGTTTCCCTTCCGTGAAATGCTGAAGATCATTTTGAATCCATTTCTTAGAAAGTGATACAAAAGAAAACAGATGCCTTTGGAAATGAATTCCAGCACTCCATTGCCAACAAAACCATTGTTTACACAAATCAGTATGGCAGAGCATCCACATAGAGTCCACACTTCTAGAGAGAGAGACCATGTGATGATGTGGATATTTGTTTATGTACAAAGTTCACCTGTCATCTGTCAAATTTCTCTGAGAAACCTGACACCGCAAAGGAGAACAGTGATGGGGCATGGCATCATGTGAAGTTCACCTTGCAGTCACAGATATAGTTCACATTCTCTCAGCTACACACAGTGCACAAGACAAATTGTGTGACAAACTGCTCGGTAAATTTAATTGAAATAACTTATTGGAGAACCTGGATTAATTCTCTGCACTCCTGCATGTGTGAAATGTATTGCTTTGACCCAAGAGGCAGGGTTAAATTTCTCCACTCCGAAGTCCATAATCAAAGCCCAGTACCTTTCTGACTACTCTTGTAAAGAGTCAGAGGCCCGAACACTGGACTGCAATATGTACAACTGACTGACTTGTCACAGCTTCTGCTGATAATCTCCACAACAACAAAACATGTGTACAGTTGAATGTCGATAGACCAAAAGACTCTCAAAAACAGAACAAGCCGGTTTCCATGGAAATAAATAGAATTTTGCTTCAGTTAAACCTCACTAAGTTAGCATCATTCAGAAAGCACTGGATCCAGCTAGTTAACAGTTCCACTCTCTAGTACAAAATTCCTCTCCTTATCAAACACTCGCATGCTGACCAAACAGCGACCATCACCTAGAGCAGGCCTGTTAAAGAGACGACTAGGTGAGCACGAACACTCACTCGCTGCCTCAGTAGTGAGCGCTCACCATAAAATGTGGTGATCAGACAGACACTGCCAACGAGTTCACAAGTTTTGAAACCACTCCGCAAAATTACAAAGCATTTACCCCTTTCATCCGATTACCCTTGGCACAGAATTCAGGCATATCTGTTGGCTTTTTCCTGCTCCTGCTCCTGCTAATAGCATTTTCTGTAATGTGGTGCTCGCTGTTAGGACTTTGAGACAGGTGGTGAAAAACAGCTGTCACCCACTCTCTTAAGGCAGATGTGCAGGCTCTAGCCACCCATTTAAGAGGATTAGTGTAAGCTGAACCCATTGTGTCCAGGTTGGGGGAAATCTCTTTCCTCCAGATACTGGAAACCGACTGTGACGTACACGATAGAGAACGTCTCACAGGTCTGGCAGAAAATCATGTGTTAAAGTTGTTTTACATTAATTAGGAAAACTTTCTGCAAATCCACATTTTGTTTTTCCATTATGAGGTGTGGTATTTTTTTGGGGGTGAGGGGAATCACTTAGTTCATTTATAAAGCCAAGTGAGAGACAGGTGGCAGTGAGAGAGACAGGTGGCAGTGAGAGAGACAGGTGGCAGTGAGAGAGACAGGTGGCAGTGAGAGAGACAGGTGGCAGTGAGAGAGACAGGTGGCAGTGAGAGAGACAGGTGGCAGTGAGAGAGACAGGTGGCAGTGAGAGAGACAGGTGGCAGTGATGTCTGGGAGAGAATAAATATTCTAGTGTAGGCCTTTTTACGCAGTTCCATTTGTTTCAGTCTTTTTTCTAAATATATTTGATAACGAGAGATACAGTCATATTTCCAGCTTTTGTGTAGATGCATGTCACAACTGCATATGTAAGTCTTGCAAGAAATATCCATTGCGTTATTGAGGGATTGGAGATAGCTCAAGGGTGGTCCTGTCAGGGCGGCACAGGATTTTAATACATTATTAAAAAAAACCCATAGCAAGAGTAATTGCCACTTTTTGGTGATATAATGATTTTTATAGCATTTGTAGACTTAGAGAAAGCTTTTGACAATTTTAACTGGAATACTCTTTGAAATTCTGAAGATAGCAGGAATAAAATACAGGGAGAGACAGCTTATTTACAACTTACATAGAGACCAGATTGTAGTTACAAGAATCAAAGGATACGAAAGGAAAGCAGTAGTTGAGAATTGAGTGAGACAGGGTTGTAGCCTATCCCCAATGTTTTTCAATCTGTAAAATGAGTGAGCAGTAAAGGAAACTAAAGAAAAATGTGGAGTGTGGATTAAAGTTCAAGGAGAAAAAATAGAAACTTTTGAGATTTGCCAATGACATTATAATTCTGTCAGAGACAGTGAAGATCTTTGAAGAACAGTTGAAGGGAATGGACAGTGTTTTGAAAAAGAGATATAAGATGAACATCAACAAAAGCAAAAGCAAAACAAGGTTAATGAAATGTAGTCATCCAAAATCAGGTTTAGTTGAGGGAATTGGATTAAGGAAAAAGACACTAAATTTAGTTGATGAGTTCTGCTATTTGGGCAGCAAAATAACTGATGATGACCAAAGTAGATTGGCAGTGGCAATGGGAATGGGAAGGAAATTGTTTCTGAAGAAGAGAAATTTATTAACATTTAATATACACTGAAAAGACAAAGAAACTGAAGTGGTGCTGGAGGGAATTGACATCATGAATCCCACAGAGCAGTCCATAAATCCCTAAGAGTATGAGGAGGTGGAGATCTATTCTGAACGGCACATTACAAGGTCTTGTAGATGTGCTCAATAATGTTCATGTCTGGGGTGTTTGGTGGCTAGCGGAAGTGTTTAAAACTCTGAAGTGTGTACCTGGAGCCACTCTTTAGCAATCCTGGACATATGGGGTGTTGCATTGTTCTGCTGGAATTGCTCAAGTCTGTCAAAATGCACAATGGACATGAATGGATGCAGGTAATCAGACAGAATGCTTACATATGTGTCACTGTCAGTCATATCTGGACATATCAGGGGTCCCATATCACTCCAACTACACTTTCCCCACACCATTACAGAGCCTCCACCAGCTTGAACAGTCCACTGCTGACATGTAGGGTCCATGGATTCATGAAGTTGTCTCCATACCTGTACATATCCATCCACTCAATGCATTTTGAAATGAGACTCGTCCGACCAGGCAACACATTTCCAGTCATCAACATTCCAATGTCGGTGTTGACAGGCCCAGGCGAAGCATAAAGCAGTCATGCAGTTGTTAAGGGTACGCTAGTGGGCCTTCACCTCTGAAAGCCCACATCGATGATGTTGTGTTGAATGATTTGTACAGTAACACTTGTTGATGGCCCAGCATTAGCAGTTTGGGGAAGGGTCGCACTTCTGTCATGTTAAACGATTAACTTCAGTCATCATTGGTCCCATTCTTGTAGGATCTTTTTCCAGCCACACCGATGTAGGAGATTTGATGTTTTACCAGATTCCTGATATTTACAGTACACTCATGAAATGGTCGTACAGCAAAATCCCCACTTCATCCCTACCTCGGAGATGCTGCATCCCATCGCCCGTGCACCAACTATAATACCATGTTTAAACTCACTTAAATCGTGATAACCTGCCATTGTAGCAGCAGTAACTGATCTAACAACTGGGCCAGACACTTGCTGTCTTATATAGGCTTTGCCGACTGCAGCGGCATATTCTGCGTGTTTACAAATCTCTGTATTTGAATACACATGCTTATGCCAGTTTCTTTGGTGCTTTAAGTTTTAAGCATTTTTGGAAGGTGTCTGTCAATAGCTGTTTCATAATGAATAAAATGGATGTCTGAGTCATCAGCTGACTTATTTCAAACCCAAATATCAACCAGTTTCAGTCTTGGACCATCTTCATGGATGCTATCCAAAGATACAAATAATTGTATGTACTGTAGTATACAGGAAATTTCAACAGTTCCTTTAAAAAGAAGTGCAAAATAACATGAATGCTTACAGAGTTGAAGTGGTTTAAGCTACCACATTACATCAGTCATTCCTCAAATAATAGATAAAGCATGCCATTAATATCAATATACGGCACAGGACTCATACAAATATTAAATGTACACAGAGCAGTATTGAAGAGATCAGGAGTGTAAGTATTACTTTGTACAAAATATTGAGAAGTTGGTCAAAGATCTTCAAAAAATATTTTAATCATATGGTATAATTACGTGTTAATGTAGACAACTAGACTATCTTTGGTGAATATCTTTGGTACAGTTTCACATGTAAACAGAAAACGACGTTGCTATCTCCAAGCGTAAGATAACATAGAAGTTACATTGCAAGGTAGAAAACATTACACTGTATCATCTTCATTGCGTACACCTGATGAAATGTATATAAACAAATGTCAGTTATATCATAAACGTAATGGAAAGCACATCTGTAATATTAAAACAAGCTAAAATACAATGTTCAAAAATGTTTTGAAATGTTGCTCAGCATTCATATGCATCTAAGTTACAGTAGTGAACAATTAGTGTCACATATTGACTATATTTAAAGGAAACCTTCATATGTAAATAAGGTTTCATTACAGTGCTTAATTGGAAGCTTAGTATGTCAGAAATGCTACTGTCATAAAGAAGAGGGGAAAAAATAACGACAGCATAACAAACTATGTATCCAAATTTGGCTTTAAGGGATATTGTCAACACGTATAAAATGGTGGTAGTGATGTGTAACATTCTTTAAACACTGTAACACTTTAGCTGAAGGTATTACAGGCTCAGCCATTAAGTATATATTTTGAGAGTCATATATAAAAAAAAATCTTCACATAATCAAGACAAGTGATTGCTAAACAAAATATGTACTTGCTTGTGTACAGATTTACAAACAGTAGATGGAATGTAGACATCAGGCTACAGAAGACTTTCTGATGTATCAATACATGATAGTTATGTACATAATAGCATTTGACAGTAAACATTTTTAAGTAAAAGAGGAATATATGACCCGTTGTTCATTAAAATGAGAATTACATCTTGGGACATGGAACATACTTCAGGCAGATGGAACTTTTGGACCAGAAGTCCATGTCAAATATTATAAAAATTAAAAGTAGAATTAATAAGTGTTTAGCATACTCAATGTCAAACAACAGGAAAGAAGTTACTAACATTTTATAACTGTTTATGTTGAACAACGGTAATTCACGGGTTGTGGATAACAAACCATAATATAATTATCTGCATTGCAGCCGTGTAATGAGGAACCCTAATAGGAGATATAAGAAAACTGTGTGCAATAAAATTGTAATTTATATCAAGTGGTTTGCCAACACATCCACATCGCGTGTATTACTGTTGTTACATTGAGTATGCTAAACATTCAGGACTTCTATTTTAACTTTTATTATATTCGATGTGAACTTCTGGTCAATACGTTGCCTTTGCCTAAAATATGTTCCTACTCCCAAGGTGTAGTTCTCATTTTAATGAACAACAGGTCATATATTTCTCTTTAACTTAAAACTGTTTACTGTCAAATTCTATTAAGTACATCACATTCGGAAGGACGACGGTTCAATCCCGCGTCCGGCCATCCTGATTTAGATTTTCCGTGATTTCCCTAAATCACTCCAGGCAAATGCCGGGATGGTTCCTCTGAAAGGGCACGGCCGACTTCCTTCCCCATCCTTCCCTAATCCGATGAGACCGATGACCACGCTGTCTGGTCTCCTTCCCCAAACCAACCAACCAACCAACCTATTAAGTACATAACCATCATGTATCGATAGACAGGGTGCGGAAGAAGATCAGATGGTTTTAAAGTACAAATAACACAGATTTTAAGAGTGATAAAAAATGTTTTATTGGTTTTGCAGAATGGTGTTCATGGAAATTACAGAAAATAACAGTGGAAAAACCAATTTCATCAGTTTAAAATTTGAAGATGACGTCCTTCAAATGGTGTCCTGTGAGGTAACGGGCGAGTTGCAGCGCTCTGGAAATATTCTAAGTTCACAGTTGGCAGCCACTGCTTGGGCTGCCCGGCAGGGCCGAACTCGCTAGCATCCACGTGGTGCCTCACAACAGCCGGAGCACGTGGTCCATTGAGCACGTGGCAGGGAATTCCTTGGTGATGCTGTGCTCCGGGAGGGCCAAAGATGGCGGACTTCGTGAAACCTTAATGGCAGACATTTCACAGTTTGTATGGAAATTAATAGTTGCCAGATAAATCATGACACCTCGGAAAGAAACATGTACATTACTATTATATGCAATGCAATTCTGATGAAGTAATCAGATTTTCAATATCTTTATTAGTTTAGTATCTGATGGTAAATTATACAAGTAACACCCAGCAACGAATTTCTAAAATCTACACACTTCTTCAGATTTCGTCAATCAGTGTGTCTTTAGAAAGCTATTAGTGTAAACCTAAATTGGTATCAATTACAGGCATGTAACTTGAATAGTACACGAGTTATTGGAGGTCAAAGTGGCCAATTACTATTGATCGCGTCAGCCCATACGTACTCCACAGTTACACGAAGAAATGGTAGTAGCATGGTTATAAATATATTTATTCATCTATGTCTTTGTTTATATCTGATATATACTATTCATGAAGAAATTGGTTAAATATTTACTGTATTTTAGAAAGCACAGAGACATCAGACTATTCCTTTGGTATATGTTTAAAATTCGTTTATGTATCTAATAACATGTGTTAGAGCGTGTTTATGGTCCAGCTGTAGGGAATAATTATTTAATTTCAAGTTATTTAAATGTAAATCCAGTATTTCGAATGTTTCATTACGTTTGTGTGGGTACGTTGGCTTGAAGACATGGTGCGAGCGCTCTAGCCAGTCACAGAGCTCATGAATGGGGAGACTGGATGAAAGCGAGTTCCGGACAGTACGGCACATGACACGCGAAGTGCTAGATGCAACAGACACAGAGTCGTGGGAAAGACTTGGAGCAGTTTACACATGGTCGCGGAGTATAGAAATATTTCGGAGTGCCAACCTGTGCTCTTGTGTGATTTCTGTGGCTTATGCAGTGAAGGTGTAGTATGTGTTCAGAAGTGAATATCTTGCAAGCTGTGTTGTTGTTTGTAACTAATTACATGAAGTAGGAATCTATTGTTTCCCTGTTATTCAACTTATATTTTATTTAATTGCTGGATCATCGACACCAATAAGTGTTTTGCAGAAATATACCACATTCTCAAAAGTACTTCTACTATCGTACTCATCATTTAAAGTCGTTGAGATAGTACCTGCAGATTTTATTTAATTGCAATCTTTAATTTATAAATTTATATGTTATGTTTATAATTCGCAGTTGCCGAGTGATAGGAACCTTCAACCATTCGATTCATGTGCATATTCATATTGCATACTGTAGACTCGGCAGTATTTGGTTTGTAATGCGGCAACTATGTATCCTAGCCCCTAGACAACGAAACCAGCCAAAACTTTTAATGTTTCAACTCTGAGTCAAAGGGTACGTTGTTGAGGGTCACCACACCATCATCACCTCATTTCGTTTTTATTATTTAGAAAGGCCGCAGTCCTTCTGTGTTGAAGCAATCTTCCAGTCTCGCACCAAAACTGTCAAACACCTTCCCCAACACTGCAGGAGACAAGTTGGTGATTTGTTGAATTATGGCCACCTTAAGTTTTCCCAGTGTGCAGGGCTTGTTTGTGCAGACTTTTGATTTCAAGAAACCCCACAATAAAAAGTCAGAAACACTAAGATCAGGGGAGCATGCTGGTCATGCAATATCCCTGAAACACAAGGTTACTTGGCCATGAAACTTACTTTTCAAAAGTCCATCACCTGATTGGTTGTATGGGCAGTTGCCCCATCCTGCTATAACCACATTCTACTGCGCACAAAGTGTTTTCTCCTAAGTTCAGGGATCAGGAAGTTTTGTAACGTCAACAGATAACATCGCGAACTGACCGTAAGCGTTTTACCACCCTCTTCAAAGAAGTATTGCCCAATGACACAAGTTTTTGTTACACCACACCTCACAGTGACATTAGGAATATGCAGACGAGATTCATGCAATTCTTCAGAATTTGTAGCTGACCAACAACGAAAGTTCTGTTTGTTTACATAACCGCCCAGATGAAAATACGCCTTGTCGCTCATCATGAAAATTTTTACATCTGTCATCAAATTAATCATTTTCTCCGAAAATGCTTTTCTCTTTGCATAGTCACTGGGCTTTAACAGCTGAACAATAGCTATTTCATATGGATGGAAATTTGTCTTGCTGAGCAGTTAGACATAATATATAGCAGTGGCTTGTTTACGGGTCAGCTGCCAAGTACTGGCTTCCACAGCTTCTCTTACTCGATTGATATTCTCTGGCATATGTGCTGACCTTGTCGGCCTGTTGACTTCCATTTCAGTGCTGAACTGGTAGCTCTGAAGTCACTCACCCACAGCATAATATTGTTGCATGTCGGAACTTTTCCTCCTGCACCTAAATTAAAACGCCTACAGAATTGCTGATGCACAGCAACACAGGAATTGTCACTTTTAAAAAGCGACTCGACAACAAATGCACGATGCTCAACCGACCACTACTCTGTGGCTGCTAAAAATGTCCACGTGTAGGCTCCGAAAAACGTCTATCCCCACCAACCCCTACCAACTACTTGCTCAACTCTGCGCCGGTGAAAACCGTCAGATCATTTTGCTGCTCCCTGTATTAGAAAAGTTATCTGCAGCCCGATGTCTACATTCCATCTAATGGTTGTAAGTCTGTACATAAGCAAATACGTATTTTGTTTGGCAGTCACTTGCCTTGATTATGTGAAGATTTTTTTTTTGTATATGGCTCTCAAAATATATACTTAATGGCTGGGCCTGTAATGCCTTCAGCTAAAGTGTTACAGTGTTTAAAGAATGTTAAACATCACTACCACTATTTTATACATGTTGACAATATCCCTTAAAGCCAAATTTGGATACATGGTTTGTTATGCTGTCGTTATTTCCCCCTCCCCCCCTCTTCTTTATGACAGTAACATTTCTGACATACTAAGCTTCCAATTAAGCACTGTAATGATACCTTATTTACATATGAAGGTTTTCTTTAAATATAGTCAATATGTGACACTAATTGTTCACTACTGTAACTTGGATGCATATGAATGTTGAGTGACATTTCAACCTGTTTTTTAACATTGTATTTTAGCTTGTTCTAATGTTGCAGATGTAATTTCCATTGTGTTTATGATATATTTGACGTTTGTTTATGTACATTTCATCAGGTGTAAGCAATGAAGATGATACAGTGTAATGTTTTCTACCTTGCATTGTAACTTCTATGTTATCTTACGCTTGGAGATAGCAACATCATTCTCTGTTTACATATGAAACTGTACCAAAGATCTTAACCAAAGGTAGTCAAGTCCTCCACATTAACACGTAACTTGCCAACAATATATTTTTATACCATATGATGAAAATATTTTTTAATGATCTTATACCAACATCTCAATATTTTGTACAAAGTAATACTTATACTCCTGATCTCTTCAATACTGCTCGGTGTACATTTAGTGTCCTGTGCCACACATTGATATTCATGGCATGCGTTACACATTGTTTAAGTAATGACTGATGTGATGTGGTAGCTTAAACCATGTTTACCCTGTAAGTATTCGCTTCTTTGTAAAGGAACTGGTGGCATTTCCTGTATGCTACATACAATTATTTGTATCTTTGGATAGCATTCGTGAAGATGGTCCAAGAGTGAGAGTTGACATTTGGGTTGAAAATAAAAGCAGCTGATGGTTCAAATATGTGTTTTATTCATTGATTGAAGTGTTAGGAAGTCTTTTCTGAAAGTGTTGGAATGGATTGTAGCCATGCATGGAAGTGAAACATGGACAATTCAGACAAGAAGAGAATATAAATTTTTGGAATGTAGTGCTACAAAAGAATAGTGAAGATTAGATGGGTAGATCATGTAACTAAGAGGAGACACTAAATAGAATTGGGAAGAAGGGATCAGTTGGTAGGACACATTCTGAGACATCAGGGGATCACCAGTTTACTGTAGGAGGCAAGTGTGTGTGTGTGTGTGTGTGTGTGTGTGTGTGTGTGTGTGTGAGGGGGGGGGGGGGGGTTAAAAATCATAGAGGGGGACAGAGAGATGCTTGCAGTAAACAGATTCAGAGTGACTTAAGTTTCAGTAATTATTCGGAGATGGCGGGGCTGCACAGGATAGTGTTGCATCGAGTGCTGTATCAAATCAGCTTTTGGGCTAGAGGAGATGATGACGATGACGACGACGAAGATTTTTCTAATCTCCTTGGATAAGGTATTGTGCTGTATTAAGTGACATCCAACACAGACTGCAGTATTTGAAGAAGCAATTTGTAAAGCAATACTACTGCTGTCATGAATAAAACAATATTGTGATCAAAAGTATCCAGACACATTATTAGTAGACATTAATGTGTGGTATGTTCACCATTCACCTTTATGATGGCTTAAACTCTACTGGGGACTGTGAAGTGTCTGAATATTTGTGGACGAGTGCCAGCCCATTCTTTCTGAAGAGCTGAAATGAGATAAGGTAGTGGTATTGGATGCTGGGGTCTGGAGCGAAGTCTACAGTCTTAAGTCATCTCAAAGGTGTTCCACTGGGTTCAGGTCAGTACTTTGGGCAGGCCAGTACATTTCAGGAATATTAGTGTCGACAAACAGTTACCTCACAAAGAATCGTCATCTCTGAACTGTTTCCATGCAGGAAGCAGTACACAGTGCAGTAAATTTGTTCATATCCTTCTGCTTTGTGATTTCTTAAGTCCAGCTCTGGAAAACATCAATACTGTATCATCATCATCATCATCATCATCATCATCTCCTCGGTACGGTACTGTGGGCAGTAACACATGACGAGCGGTAATGTTCTATAGGCATTCACGAAAACAGAACCCTTGCCTCTTGCGTCAGATTGCCATTGAGTATAATACGATTGATCGCTAGAAAGCATTTGATTCCAGACAGACACTATACAGTGGCATCATTTCTTACACTACATTGACCTTCACGTAGCATCAACTACACAAATGTGTGCTTATTGTATCCCATCTTAACTCCCTACGCTCAGTCATTGTGCTAGCTCCTCCAAAAATATTTTGTAGCCACTAGTATACATAGGGAGAAATGGTCATCATAATAAAATAAGAGAAATAGATTTCAAACAAAAAGTTTTAAGTGATTTTGCTAGCCCCCCTCACTACCACCCCCGACTCTGTTGGAGAGCGGAATGGTTAAGAAATAGTAACAGGCACTTAAGTGTGAATTGCAGAGTAGCAGTGTAGATGTAGACTGTTTAACGGCAGTGGGAATCAGTCTAGGGCAGCACACGGCATGTACCATCCCGATAACTATACCTATGGAGGACATCATTGCCAACACCAAAGCGGCCATTTGGACCCTTCCTTGTGAAAGGGCAGAGGAAATAAGCACTGAAACAGCCAGGATACTGCGCCGAGCAAAGCCACCAGCTTGTAACCTGAAGAAAGAAGAGCTACAAGCCATTAAGAATCTTAACGCAGACAATAGTATATTGGTGCTGCCTGCCAATAAGGGGAATGCGACCGTCGTAATGAAGACTGAAGATTATGAGAAAAGATCCGAGACCTATTAGATCCGACGATGTACAGAGAAACCTGCTCAACACAGATGCCCTATTACCTCGGCTGCATGGATTACCCAAGATCCACAAGAACGATGTTCCATTAAGGCCGATTGTTAGCGCTCCTGGCTCACCGACGTATAATCTGGCAAAACACCTCTCTCCTCCAGCCACACGTGGGGAAGAATGACATACGTAAAGGACTCGGGACATTTAATTGTGAAGCTGAAGAAACTGAAACTTGCACCAAACGACATCCTGATCAGCTTCGATGTTGTTTCTTTGTTTACAAAAGTGCCACTCAGTGACGCTCTGGAGCACATTGGTTCCATTTTCCCCACAAGACATCACAAAGCTCTCCCATGCATGTCTCACCACGAGCTATTTCACGTGGAATGGCGATTTCTACGAACAGCTGGAAGGCGTCGCCATGGGTAGTCCTCTCAGTCCAGTGGTGGCCAACTTCTTCGTGGAACAATTCGAAGCACAGGCACTGGACTTGGCGACTTGCAAACCTAAGGTGTGGTATAGGTACGTCGACGATACTTTCGTTGTGTGGAGCCATGGTGAAGAACAGCTTGGTGACTCCCTAAGACACTTGAACAGCCTCCATGCCAAAATAAAATTTACCGTGGAAGTAGAAAAGGACAAAAAATTGCCATTTCTAGATGTACTGGTCACAAGGAATGGTGAAAACCTGGGACACAGCATCTATCGAAAACCGACACACACAGACCGATACCTGCACAAACTATCAAACCACCACCCGAGCCAGAAAAGGGGCATGATTAATACGCTCGTAACATGAGCAGGATGAATGTGTGAGCTGCAGCACCTCAGACGCGAAATGTAACGCCTGGAAAGTGTTCTGAGGAGCAATGGGTACTCCAAAAGTTATATTAGAAGTGTAACAGAGCCAAATACTTGGCGAAGTAAGGAATCGGAAAAACAAATGTCAGGTACGGGCTTTCTGCCATACATTCCCAGAGTGACGGACAGAATCGGCCATATATTGCGCAAGCACGGCGTAAAGACGATTTTCAAACCATCAAGGAAAATCAAAATGTGTCTTAGATCGGCAAAGGAAAAGGGACCCACTTGCAATGTCGGGAATAAACCGTATACCGTGCACATGTGGAAAAGTTTGTTGGAATGACGATGATCAATCAACACCAGGATCAAAGAACATAAGCAACATTGCAGGTTGGGGCAGGTGGAGAAATCGACCGTGGCAGAGCACGCTCTGAGAGAGACTGACCAAGTCATAAAATTTGCCGACATGGAAGTTCTCCCTGTAGAGAAGCACTATCACACGTGCTTGTTCAGAGAAGCTGTAGAAATACAAAACATGTGAACAGTTTCAACAAGAAAGAGGAAAGGCTTAAGGTAAACGGATCCTAGCTTCCTGTACTGCAGGGAACGACCGTCGCATTTAGCAAGAGGAGAACCGCACCGGAAATGACTGTGGAGAAGCCCTCGGACGTTGGCACGCCAGGTACATATAGTCTGCGGCTGCGAGCTCGGCTCCAGTTCACCACCGGCAATGGAGGCTGAAGCTTTGACAATGCCAGCCACTCGTGCTGGCGAAACGTCAGTAAAATCATTAGATGAACGTCGGCTGAAGAACCCGAGACAGAAGCCAATAGGCAGTTTGTCAACAAATGGCCACGAATGCGTTAACAATTTTGTATGTACCATTCTCTTGCTAGTTGGGTACAGAACAGCAACCTGTGGGACCAGCTCTCAACTCATGATGAAGTAGGGAAGTTACAATAACATTATCACCAATCTGAGAAACTTGAGGGAAGAGAGAATGTAGCAAACATCAATTTGCACTGTAGATATACTCGCAAAATTGGCAGTGTGGGATTATGTTGTGGGAGAAACTACTAATGATGCTGAAGTGTTTACAGTAAGAGCAAAAATAATTTTCCATTCATCAATCAAGTAATAATACCAACTCAGTAGACTAATGTGTAACATATTCCTAATGCAATATGATTAGTGTCCAAACAGAGAGCAATGAAATCATGAGACATGACAAAGAAATTAGGTAAGTTGTTGAAACAATGTGTAAATAAAAAAAAAACATATATTTGTCAATCATTCTTGTTTGCTACTGAAATACTGTGATTTATTACATAGTCTTGTATAATCATGAGAATCTTACTTCACAAACAATCTAATGATGGCAAAATTTCTTTACAGTGTAGCACCTTTATTGTTTTTCATTTAGTTTTAGGATTATGCTGTATTTTAGTGCTTTTTGCACTGGGATGAATAAATAAATTTATTTTGGATCATTGGTTCACTATTCAACATAATTCTTATAACTTGTCACATTGATACTAGCTCCAACTGCAGCCATCTTACAACTAACAAAAACTCACTCCCTTCGCCAACCACCAGCCCTTACATAGATTAATGAGAATAAATTATACTTTTAGTATTGTTATAATTACCATTGCACAAAATTTACAATGGACAAAAACAGTCTGACCAAGAAAACAAAGTAAATTTTAAAGTAACTTTTCCTGCAAAACATAAATATTTTCCAAGCTAAACTTAGTAAAATAAGTCTCTAACAATTACTAATGAAATATGTAAACTTTCATTAGAAATGAAGAGGTACTGTAATTTCTTTCAATATCTGTGACTCAAATTCCAAAACATTTTAGCTTGTACTAAGAAAAGCATTCCAGGCAGAAATGAACACCAGAAATATTGTGACTGTTTAGGGTCAGAACAACTTACTAGTTTGCTTTATTAGGCCAGAACAAAATTTTTGTTAAAGTATATTCCATTGGAAGTTATGTCAACAATGATCATTTTAAGCTGAAAGGCAGTCCATGCCTATAAAAATGTAACTACATGTGGGAGAGGGAGAGAGCAAGCAAGTAAGCATCTCACGTTAAGTAAGAAAGGTGTATCGTATACTGCAATAGACGCTATGCTGGCTGACAAGTAGTGGGCTGATAACATGTGTGTGGTTTCAGTTTTATTTATTCTTGACGGTGGAACAAATATGTTGAAGATATAAATTGAACATTAGAGTCTCGGCAAACTTAAGGGAACTGGTACCTATGGACCATAACTTCATAAAAATTCCTATCACTATTTGTATAAAATAGCCAAACATCACTTATAGTTCATATCTCTGTTTCATCCTCTAATTGCATCTTTTCACATCTTGCCCTTGAAAGATTAATAACTTCCATTCAGAGGTGCATAATTCTGGTAAGTATCTTGGGATGAATGTGTATGTTAATTAACAAATAGGACTGGAACCTTTTCTAACCATTACTAAGGTGATGGTAAAATGAAAACTATGTAACTGGATCAGCAGACAGCACACAGACTAAGATCCAAAAACAAAAAAGACAAGCAAGTAATGCGAAAGCCATATTTCAAGAGAAGTTCTGCAATCCTGGGTTTGAACATTAGACTCCTGGTAGTATTAATGACTGGCAATGAGAACTTTGTACGTGATGGATGTGTATAAAGAATCCCCTAAGTGTAGGTTGTGTAATGAGGATAAAACCGCACCTCATCTAATGTTCTGATGCGAAGTGGTGAAGGCGAAAAGACATAGTATACTTATATCATTAACTTCTCAAGAAATTCTGTCTAATAATGAACTAATAAAGGGCCTCCTCCTACTCTTAGAGAGTACTGGCTGTCATTACTAAAGTGATAGGGAGAGAAACAGCATAATAAACAGTTTTTGGAGCACCCAGCAGTAGCCTAAGACCACAGTTGTTTTGTCTCCTTGTGCAACTCAAGTCAACAAACAAGCATTTTATCTGATTAATTCCAGGTCCCTGGACTTGCGGAGAAGCGACCTTCATTGTTGAAAGGAGACCTGGCATATGTCAGGATACAGCTGAGTGAGAAGAACAATGATGTTATCGAGTATGAATCAGTTATTGCAGAAGTTCGGGAATCTGCTGTACTCCTTGCAGGTTTTGCAAATGAGTAAGTATCCATACAGACTGAACTGTAATAAAATACTATTTTCTGTGCATTGATTGCTCCATCCACCAATCTAGTCAGTTATCGTTTTCCATAAAACCTATAATTAAAAAGAGACTCGGGGCCATGGAACGAGTTATTACACAGGTGGGAGAGCCACCATGGCCTGCTTCTATAAAGTAAACTAGCGAAAAAACTGCAAGTTGCGATAGTCTATTCATATTAATAATTATGAAAATAACTTCTAAAATACTTTACATCCATATTAGCTCTACTCTGTAATTTGCATTCAAGTGTATGATAATGCAGACAACAACTTTGACTATTTCTCTAATGCTCCACCATCAAACAGCATTTGGGGAAAAGATGAACACTTAAATCCTTCTGTTCAAGCTCTGGGATCTATTTTATAGTGGTGATTATTTCTTGCTGTGTGGGTGGGAGTCAAAAAAATTTTGGCATTCAGAGGAGAAAGTTGGTGATCCTTTGTTTTTATTATTTCCACTCCAATTTATGTATTTTATTTATGACACTATTGCCCTTATTTTGAGATAATGCAAAATGAGCTGTCCTTCGAAATTTTTTTGTGGCCTCTGTAAATCCTGTCTGGTAAGGTTCCTAAGCCACACAACAGTACTCTAGAAGAGGGCAGAAAAAAATGTATGTCTGTGTATTTTAGGAGAAAACAGCTGCTTTAAAAAATCCTGTTCCTCTTATTGTACCCATCTCGTGTCATTATATAATACTTCAAATGAAGCATTTAACTTAGACAGATCATTATCAAATGCTGGCAGTCAAAATCTCTTTAATATAAACATTATTCTTACGGGATTTGCACCTTGAGTCAAACTAGTCTAAGTTGTAGGAGAAGTGGCAGATGAGGTATACTTTTGCTTTGTTTTTGAATATCTTCTGGTTTTTAATTTCCTGCCAGATTACTGGACCAGAATAACTCAATTCTCCATTCTGGACTATTGACAGTTACAACTGTCTATATGTAAGCTGTTTTTATTTTTAGTATTGTGGTTGCAAATTACACAATTAATCATAAATTCACCATTGTTATTGACAACTAATAGTGAAAGGGATAAATGTATTGGCACAAAACTTTGAGAATCTTTACTTCCATCAGATGACTTCTGCAAAGTGCTTGGTTATCAACATGACACAATATGCTGACTACACTCTTTTGTGGAATAAGTCTTGAGATAATCTTGAGAAAAAGTGTGCTGTCACTCACATCTGCATCACAATATGAGTGTGTTCTGAGTGCAAAGCAGGCTCAACAGAGGTTTTTAGTTAAAATTTCCAGATATAAGTACCACATTGGTTAATCATGCAAATGGATGTCTAGGCACCAAACACATTGGGCCCACCCCCTGCGGGTCCGGGGTACGAATAGGCCCGAGGTATTCCTGCCTGTCGTAAGAGGCGACTAAAAGGAGTTTCAACCGTTTCGGCCTTCTATGTGTTGGTCCCCCTTGGGGTTTGACCTCCATTTTTCAAAATTCTACAGAAGTACGAGCCTTTTGGGGAAGGACACCTTACATGGTGTACCACTGGTCCTAAGTGCACTAAGACCTTGGCACTCAGCATTGCACTGGCGTTGTCACCATACCCATTATTCCTCAAATTGGGCCTAAACGCCTGATGGGTTGTCCAAGTTACGCCCATAGTGCATCTCCATCTGCACCAGCGATCCTGATGGACTTTCCATGGTACCAGAAATCCAGCACGGTAGCCAGCCCGTTGTGGTGGGGTCGTCATGTACCCTCTAGGTTGTAGCCCCCTGACAACACAGGGATCGTACTGCCAATACTTGAGCTGCACCCTCCCCACGTTGGCCAAGGAGTAGATGCCCGTCTCCTTGGGGCATCAGGACTCCCGGCAATGGTCATCCTGCCAGGTGGCCCTTGCTGCGGCTGGGTGGCGCCCGTGGGGAGAGCCCCTGGTCGGAGTGGGTGGTATCGGGGCGGATGTTTCGCACATGAAACGTCAACACGTATCAGGTCGCTCTGCGGCCGAGTCTTCCAAAAGAAAAGGTACCGTTTCTAGTTCTGGTTCTCCTGCCCTTTCCCCCTTGGCCACTCCATGGGAGGAGGGACAGGCCCGCCGGCTTGGGGCGAAGTACTTCCCCCGCTATTTGGTCTGTTCTCGAACAGATGGGGGGACGTTCGCCACCTCCAAGCCCATGTTCTTTGTTCAGCACATTGAGGACGTCTTCGGGGAAATCGAGGCTCTCAGCAAGATGCGATCATGGTCCGTTCTTATCAAGACCACCTCTGCCACACAGTCGGCGGCACTCCAGGCGTGCGACCGCCTAGGGGACATCCCAGTCTCCATTGTCCCACATCTGGCACTAAATAGGACGCAGGGGGTTATCTTTCATCGTGACCTCCTGCTACAATCTGATGAGGAGCTCAGGGCCAACCTGGAGCGCCGCGGCGTGCATTTCGTCCGGCGAGTCCAGCGCGGCCCCAAAGACCGTCGCATCGACACCGGGGCCTTTATCCTCGCCTTCGAGGGGGACGTTCTCCCAGAGAAGGTAAAGATGATGTGCTACCGGTGCGACGTGCGACCTTATGCGCCTCCTATGCGCTGTTTTAGGTGTTTGCGCTTTGGGCACATGTCGTCCCGGTGTGAGGCTGAGCCCCTTTGTGGCGACTGTGGACGTCCTCTTCGTGAGGAACATACTTGCACCCCACCACCTCGGTGCCCTAATTGTCCTGGCGTCCACTCGCCTAGGTCCCCAGACTGACCCGCCTATCAGAAGGAGAAAAAGATACAAGAAATCAAAACTTTGGATCGGCTCTCTTATTCTGAGGCCAGGAAGCAGTATGACCGCCTTCATCCCGTGTCACTGGCCACTTCGTTTGCCTCAGTTGTGTCCACTCCTTCCGCTGTATCCTCACCTCTATCCTGTCCCCCCTCCGCCTCCTCTGCCCATCAGGGGGCTCTGCCTCCGCCTCCCAAATCCCTCCCTTCCAACTCCTCCTCCCCCGCGGCCCCCACCCCCCCTGCCCCAGGGGCCACCCTTCCTCCTCCTCCTCCTCCCCCCCCCACGCCACCTGAGAAGCGATCCTCTTCTCAGGCGTCCATCGGGGAAACGTTCCGGACCCCAGCTTCCGAGGTCCGGCGTTCCGAAACGGACCCCGCGCGTGAGGACCTTCTTCGGGTCCAGCCCACCATCCCTGTGCCTCCTCGGCCTTCCAAGAAGGCCTCCAAGAAGAAGTCTCTATCCCCCTCTCCACCCCGGCGCATTTCATCTGACGCTTCATCCGTGAGTCGCTGCTCCCGGCCGTCCTCAGTTTCGCCGGGACGCTCTGCTGCCAGGCGTTCCGCCGGCCCTTAATGATGCGGCCCCTCCTACACAATCAGGGACAGCGGCCGCAGCTGGCGACGAGTCGATGGAACCGGATCCGCCTGCCGTCAGTTGTAGCGTTATTGCCTCGCAACCTGGCCCTCCGCGGCCATCGAGGTGACCAGCTCTTCCCCGTCTCGTTCCCCCAACTTTTTGACTAGCAATGGCGTTGTTTCCTTGGATCATAAGAGGTATTCGATCTAATCGGGAGGAATTACAACTGCTCCTCCGCCTGCACTGTCCGCTCGTCCTTGGTCTCCAGGAAACCAAGTTGCACCCGACTGACCGTATTGCCTTTTCCCACTATACCTCGGAGCGGTATGACCTCGCCCCTGTGGACGGTATCCCAGCTCATGGTGGGGTCATGTTGCTCGTTCGGGACGATGTCTATTACCATCCCATCCCATTGACCACCCCACTCCAAGCAATAGCTATCCGCATTACTCTTTCTGCTTTTACTTTTTCAGTTTGTACCGTCTACACTCCACCGTCATCTGCTGTTAGTCGGGCTGACATGATGCACCTGATCGATCAGCTTCCCCCGCCGTTCTTATTGTTTGGCGACTTCAATGCCCATCATCCCCTTTGGGGCTCTCCTGCATCCTGTCAAAGAGGCTCACTCTTGGCGGATGTCTTCAACCATCTCAATCTTGTCTGCCTCAATACCGGCGCCCCGACTTTCCTCTCGGACTCTACTCATACCTACTCCCACTTGGACCTCTCGATCTGTTCTACCACTCTTGCCCGTCGGTTCGAGTGGTATGTCCTTTCTGACACCTATTCGAGCGACCACTTCCCCTGTGTCGTTCGTCTCCTGCACCACACCCCATCCCCACGTCCTTCGCGCTGGAACATACTGAAAGCTGACTGGGGACTTTACTCCTCCCTGGCGACCTTTCCGGACCACGATTTTCCCAGTTGTGACAGTCAGGTCGAATACCTCACGGCTGTTATTATCCATGCTGCCGAACTTTCCATACCTCGTACTACTTCTTCTTCACGTCGCGTTTCCGTCCCCTGGTGGAACGAGGCTTGTAGGGACGCTATCCGTGCTCGACGACGTGCTTTACGCACCTTTCGCCGCCATCCTACGTTGGCGAATTGTATTGAATACAAACGACTCCGAGCGCAATGCCGTAGAGTCATCAAAGACAGCAAAAAGGCTTGCTGGGCCTCTTTCACGAGCTCCTTTACCAGTTTTACTCCCTCTTCCGTTGTTTGGGGTAGCCTGCGCCGGCTGTCGGGCATTAAGGCCCACTCCTCAGTACCTGGCCTGACCTCAGGTAATGAGGTCCTTGTTGATCCTGTGGCTGTCTCCAACGCCTTTGGCCGCTTTTTCGCGGAGGTTTCAAGCTCCGCCCATTACCATCCTGCCTTCCTTCCCAGGAAAGAGGCAGACGAGGCTCGGCGACCTTCCTTCCACTCGCTGAATCTGGAAACTTACAATGCCCCCTTTACTATGCGGGAACTCGAACGTGCGCTTGCACTGTCCCGGTCCTCTGCTCCGGGGCCAGATGCCATTCACGTTCAGATGCTGGCACACCTTTCTCCGGCGGGCAAAAGCTTCCTTCTTCGTACCTACAATCGCGTCTGGACCGAAGGTCAGGTCCCCATGCGTTGGCGTGACGCCGTTGTTGTTCCTATACCCAAACCCGGGAAGGATAGACACCTTCCTTCTAGTTACCGCCCCATTTCTCTTACAAGCTGTGTCCGTAAGGTGATGGAGCGCATGGTTAATGCTCGGTTAGTTTGGATTCTTGAATCTCGACGACTACTTGCAAACGTCCAATGCGGCTTTCGTCGCCGCCGCTCGGCTGTTGACCACCTTGTGACCTTGTCGACATTCATCATGGACAACTTTTTGCGAAGGCGCCAAACGGTAGCCGTGTTCTTCGACTTGGAGAAGGCTTATGATACCTGTTGGAGAGGAGGTATCCTCCGCACTATGCACAAGTGGGGCCTACGCGGTCGTCTGCCCCTTTTTATTGATTCCTTTTTAACGGATCGAAAGTTTAGGGTACGTGTGGGCTCTGTATTGTCCGACGTCTTCCTCCAGGAGAACGGAGTGCCTCAGGGCTCCGTCTTGAGCGTAGCCCTTTTTGCCATCGCGATCAATCCAATTATGGATTGCATTCCACCTAATGTCTCAGGCTCTCTCTTTGTCGATGACTTCGCGATCTACTGCAGTGCCCAGAGAACATGCCTCCTGGAGCGCTGCCTCCAGCGTTGTCTAGACAGCCTCTACTCATGGAGCGTGGCAAATGGCTTCCGGTTCTCTGAATAGAAGACGGTGTGTATCAACTTTTGGCGATATAAAGCGTTCCTTCCGCCATCCTTACATCTCGGTCCCGTTGTTCTCCCATTCGTGGACACAACTAAGTTTCTAGGGCTCACGTTGGACCGGAAACTGTGTTGGTCTCCACATGTCTCTTATTTGGCGGCCCGTTGTACACGTTCCCTTAATGTCCTCAGAGTTCTTAGCGGTTCATCTTGGGGAGCGGATCGCACTGTCCTGCATCGCTTGTATCGGTCCATAGTCCGATCGAAGCTGGATTATGGGAGCTTCGTCTACTCGTCCGCTCGGCCATCCCTCTTACGCCGGCTCAACTCCATCCACCATCGGGGGGTACGTCTTGCGACCGGAGCCTTCTACACTAGTCCTGTCGAGAGTCTTTATGCTGAAGCTGCCGAGTTACCATTGACCTACCGGCGCGACATACTGCTGTGTCGGTATGCCTGCCGGCTGTTGTCTATGCCCGAACACCCCTCTTACAAGTCCTTCTTCGCCGATTCTCTCGACCGTCAGTACGGGTTGTATGTGTCTGCCCTGCTGCCCCCCGGAGTCCGCTTCCGTCGCCTGCTTCGACAATTGGATTTTGCCCTCCCTACCACCTTCAGAGAGGGTGTGAGCCCGACACCACCTTGGCTCCAGGCTCCGGTTCGTATTTATCTCGACCTCAGCTCACTCCCGAAGGAGGGTACTCCGGCTGCAGTGTATTGCTCACGGTTTGTCGAACTTCGTGCTCGACTTGCTGGTCACACCTTTATTTACACCGATGGCTCCAAAACGGACGATGGTGTCGGCTGTGCCTTTGTCGTCGGGACCGCCACCTTTAAATACCGGCTCCTTGACCAATGTTCCAGCTTTACGGCCGAGCTTTTTGCTCTCCATCAGGCCATTCAGTATGCCCGCCGCCACCGCCATTCATCGTATGTACTCTGCACTGACTCACTCAGTGCTCTTCAGAGCCTTGGGGCTCCCTATCCGGTCCATCCCTTGATTCAACGAATACAGCAGTCCCTCCATTCTTTCGCTGATAATGGCGGTTCTGTCAGCTTTCTTTGGGTCCCCGGACATGTGGGAGTGCCTGGGAATGAGGCTTCGGATGCTGCAGCCAAGGCTGCAGTCCTCCAGCCTCGGCCAGCCTCCCATTGTGTCCCGTCATCTGACGTTTGTGGGGATGTATGTAAGAGGCTTGTGTCCTTGTGGTGGGATGCTTGGTCATCCCTCCAAGGAAACAAGCTCCAGGCAGTAAAACCGCTCCCAACTGCTTGGACAACTTCCTCCCGACCATCTCGGCGCGAGGAGGTCCTTCTGACCAGGTTGCGGATTGGGCATTGCCGGTTTAGCCACCGCTACCTGCTCTCTGGTGACCCAGCACCGCAGTGCCCTTGTGGTCAGGCATTAACGGTGCGCCATGTTTTATTGTCGTGTCCCCGTTTTAGTCAATTTCGTGTTGTCCTGTCCCTGCCATCTACCTTACCGGATGTTTTAGCTGATGACGCTCGAGCAGCTGCTCGTCTTCTGCGTTTTATAACTTTAACTGGCTTGACCAAAGACATTTAACCTTTTTACTTATTTCCTCTGCATCTTTGTCTGGTCCTTTTGATGTCCCCCCATCCCCTTGAGTTTTAGCAGGTTCCTTGTGCTCTAACACCAGTGACTGGGCGCTAATGACCTCAGCAGTTGAGCGCCCTTAAACCCTAACAAAAAAAAAAAAAAAAAAAAACACATTGGGCCTCATCCAGTGTGGCCCAATGGTATTTACTTCTGCCGCCTGTAAGTCATTTTTATTTGTTTTGAGTTGTGGAATGAGTTTAGCAAGACTGAGTGGAGATGTTGGCTGTAAATCTGTTGTAAGCTTGTCTCATTATTCTCCTAGGTGTTTCTAGTATGGGTGCACTTGGGCCCACCGTTATTATACGTGTGTCATCAGCAAATTAAACAGACGGGTAACTCATTTACGTAGGATAAGACAGGTGTGGACCAAGCACCAAACTATATGGCACACAGTATGTAATAATTGTTCATTCCAAATTAAATCTTGTTTTTATCACATCATTTGTTAATGTGATCCTCCATTTTAAGTTAATGCACAACTGTGTCCATGTGAGAGAAATGCCTTCATCACCGTATCATTTTAATTTTTTTAAATAGAATTTTACTGTCTACACAATTGAAGGTCTCAATAAGATCACAGAAACTGCCGACATAGTAATTTTTCTCATTTAGTTAGAGCAGAACTGAGTTTGAGAGACCATATCATACTTTGTTGATATAGAAGCCTTTCTAGAAGCTGATCATTTCTTAAAAGATTATTGCCAAAAAAATATTTTGTTGTAAGCTACTTTTTGAAAACTCTGGAAGAAGGAAGTTGAGTCTATAACCGGAAGTCACTTGCTTAAATTTGTTTTTATGAGTATTGCTGCTGCATGCTTCAGTCTTTCAGGAAATACAAAATCAAGTTGTTGACTGGCTACAGAGGTAACTTGAGTGAGGCATTATCAAGTTGGCACAAAAGTTCAGTATTTTAGATAATTCAAGGAGTATAGGCAACAATTTACCAAATAATTGACACAAGAAGTTGTGGACTGGCAAAAAAATGTGACTGAGAATTCAGCTCTGGAGAACATACCTACATGTACACATATTGGTAACATACCCACATGTAATATGTATACATGTCTACATTGGATAACTGTACTGTACAGTTTGATGGGATGAAGAGTTGTGCTGGGTGCAGTAGGGCGGAGGCGGGGGAATGAGTGAGGAGGAGGGAAGTTGGGAAGGTCGGGAGGCAGCAGGCAAGTGGGGTAAGGATGCAGCAGCAGCAGCAGCAGCGAACTCACTCTGATTGCAGGTGTGTGATGACTATGAAGTGAGTGAACTGCAAAGATGAGATGGAACAGAGGAAGAGGCAGACAGTGGAGAGGATGTGGATATAAGATAGCTGAAGTTAGTCATGGGTCAGGGTTAAGGTCAGTGTGGTGCAGGGAATAGTGTGGACTGAGGTCATGCAAATTAGGAATCAAAGATCCCCCTGAATTGATGTTTGGGGAGAGGGATTCGGATAGCACAGGTTGTGAAGCATCAGTTAAATTTGAGCACAGTGCGTTCAGCAGTGTGGCTGGTAGACTCTGCTCTTGACCATAGTTTGATGGTGGCTCTTTGTTTGGGTGTGGAGAAGTTAAAGCAGAGCTGCTATATGATATTTTAGCAGTTAGCCCTGCCTCTGATAGGACAGATATTGCACCTGGGTATTCCACATTGGTATGAGTCATGTGACAAGGAGGCTGGGAGTAGTTGTGGCATAAAGATGGACTAGGATTTTATACAGATAAGGTGAGCAGCGATATACTACTTTAAGAGGGGTGGCAACGAGTTTGGGTTGGGTGTTCATTTCTGGGCTCAGCGATAAGTAGTCTGAGCTCTGGCAAGTTACTCTGGTTCAGTTTGATAGTGCATGATGAGGAGCCCACCTTCTCTCCTGCCCTCCATCTAAACTGCAGCACTTCACTGTCTGCCACTACAACCATGCTACCCCCCCCCCCCCCCCCCCATTCCCCTACCCGGCCTCCTCCTTAACCCCACCCAGTTGCCACCCCCAGCATGCGCTGATGCTGCTGCTCGCAGTGTGGTTTCAGTTGCCTGAGACTGCAGACGTGTGTGTGTGTGTGTTGTGTGTGTGTGTGTGTGTGTGTGTGTGTGTTTGTGTTTGTGTATTGTTGACAAAGGTCTTAATGGCTGAAAGCTATAATTGTGTGAGTCTTTTTGTTGTGCCTACCATGACTCAGCATCTCTGCTATATGGTGAGTAGCAACTTTCCATCTCTAATATTCTTACATTCCATCCTGGATTTTTCATTGTTTGACAAATAAATCTAATGTTTTCTGTTTACTTGAATCCACAGTCCTGCTGAATTTTAGAAATTACATTTTACCCCTGAACTGTTACAGAACGTGTTTATTCACAATCACAATTTCAGCTATAGTGCCATTCCCAAGTGGCAGCTGTAACAACTTAAGTCCAATTCAACTACTGAGAATAAATTTTATTATCAAAATGTTGTCAAACCTTTTTTTTTATTTATTATTATTTTTATTTTATTTTCTGCCTTACTATGAAGTATGTCAAAGCATAATTCTTCCTTTTAAGAGGACACCATCCTTATATCAACCATGGTTACATACTTCATACACACAGTAACACGATTTGATCATTTATATTAAAGGACCCAGCTCTTAACTAAAAGAAGAATATTGTGAGAAACCATATGTTCAAGCAGGAATTAACTAATCACACAGAGTTTAGTATGACATGAATACATTAGGAATTATTACAGTAAGTAATGTGTTTGTGAAATGTTGAATGAAGTCATATGCCATTTTCTAAGATGCTTGATTAATACACTCTTAAGACAAAAAAATAACACATCATGAAGGAATTACCCATATGGGACAGAAATTGGTAGATGTGATGTACAGGTACAGACAAAAAAATGATTACAGTTTCAGAAAAAATATGATTTTATTCAAGAGAAAGAGCGTCACAAATGGAGCAAGCCAATAACACATTGGTCCACCTCTGGCCCATATGCAAGCATTTATTCAGCTTGATAGAGGGGATTGTTGGATGTCCTCCTGAGGGATATTGTGCCATCGGCATGTAAGATCACCAAAATCCCTAGATGGTTGGAGTGCCCCACTCGTAATCCTCCAAACATTCTCAGTTGGAGAGAGATGTGGTGACCTTGCTAGCAAATATTGGCCTTGGCAGGCATGAAGACAAGCAGCAGAAACTCTCCATGTGCAAGCAGGTATTATGTTGCTGATATATAAGTCTGGGATTCTTGTCATGAAGGACAACAGAATGGGGCATAGAATATCATCAATGTATTGCTGTGCTGTAAGGATGACACGGATGATGACAGAAGGTGCCCTGCTATGAAATGAAATGACATGCTAGACCATCACTCCTGAGTATTGGGCCATATGGCATGTGAGAGTCTGTTTGATATCATACCACTGTAAGGGGCGTCTCCCGGTATGTCTTTGCGAGTCATCGTTGCTCAGTTTGAAGCGGGACTCATCACTGAAGAAAGTTCTGCACCAGTCAATGAGATTGTGGACTAAATATGCCCCACATCACTGTAGATGGGTTTGTTGATGTACAGAGGTAAATGGTAGTCGCTGCAAGGGATGCCGTGAGCTCAGCCCCCATTCTTTGAGCTGCCTGTTAATGGTTCTTTTGTCACTAAAACATAGTTGCACATTGGGCAGATGATAATGACATATCCAGGGTTCTAAGTGCCTCTCTTACAGGTGCTCAATCCTCTTGATCTGAGGACACTCTAGATCAATTGCTTCCTTCTTGACTTTGTGTTTGGCCGTGGTTCGCCCATTCTTGCCAACATCGTTGAATAGTGGCATCATTTCTATGCAAAAGGTAAGCGATTCACCAATGACTCCAACCAGCTTCTTTGAGCCCGACAACATGTCCTCTTCTAATAATTTCCGGGTATGCAGCCGGATCCCGTCGACATTCTGCCACGATATTTCGGCCCAGAGACGTCCGGCCATCATCAGGTGAGTACACAACTACTGAAGAGCCCAGGTGCAGTCGCGGTATTTATGCCGAATCTCGCGCATGTGAAATGTACTGGCATCCTACAGCGCATGCGTCAGGTGTTGACATGCGCAGCATAGCCGAGTTGTACGTGCTGCCCTCGGTGGTGAAAATAAAGGTTCATCTAGTCATTGAGTATCGAATGACACTGTCGATTCCGCTGTCATTGTATAATTTTAATAACAGAATTCCAATTTTTATCCAGCTGAAAGCTGTTGTCACGATTTATAATATTATTGGCAAGACGTATTTCCACTGATTCCTTGATTACGGAATCCCAAAAACCGGGGCTAAAATTTTTGTTCCATTGTATTCCATTGAATGTCCCAATGAGATACAGTGCTCTGCTACTGCCGATTTTGACGGTTGCCGCAGACGGGTGTATCTTTCATGGTCTATACATCGTTCGTGGACAGTTCTTGTCGTCTGGCCAATATATGTCCTCTTTCTAACAACCCTACCACAACAAAGGTCAAAATTTAATAATGATTGTGGTGTTGCTCACGCTGCTAAATACTGCATTTTCAGGCAACAACATAGTTGTTATCTGGCAGGTGTCATTAGAGCACAGTTAATAAAGTCATTTCATGTAATAATGAATATACTAGGCACTCATCTTTTCGTGTTTCCCACGCTGGTCTCGTTGTAAAATCATGGTTCAATCGTCGAAAATCTAGGTGATGATGATTCCAAGCTCGGATGCAAAAAGGCCTAGGTTTTATTCTGCTATATTCAAAAGTTTTGTAGATGCGTTTCACAAACCATTCTTGAAGATTAAACCTTTCAAAGTTAGCACAATGGTGATGTAAAATAATAATCAGCACTCCAGATTTAAGTTACACTTCCTTTTAATTGCTTTTATTGCAATATCATGTAACACACAAAACATCACTTCACAATACAAAACATACTTGAAAACATCTTCCTCACACTCACTGTTAAAGTTCACATTTTATAAGCTGACTTCAGTATGCGTCTTTCCAACATGACGTCCAAGACTTGACTTTTTTAAGGTCCGACCCTCTAACACTAACTAAAAATCGCTTACGTACCGAAAAATCAGAGTTAAAAGTACGTCAAAGATCATAGTGACAAAAGAAAGAATACACATAAGAATAATATCATTGCAACATAAACATATCAATGTATCAAAGTACCTCTACATTAATGAAATCAAATCTGAATGTTGTCTCAGAAACATGTTAACTACTTTACAGAAACACAGTAGAATATTGCTGGAATCGAGAGGCTCAGGTGAGCTGCTGTAATGGTTACGTAATTCAAGTACCATTACATCTTTCAATGCTGACACGTGCATATAATGTTTACGCATCTATCTGAGAGGTCTAATAACTATGCAACTGAGTTCATAAAATAAAATTTGCGAAGATTATGCCCTGTTATCGACTTGTCTCCTGTTCACTGTCCTTGCCAGCTGCACAGTGAAATTCTGCTAGAGTCTCACATTCGTTCATTCATTCATTGGCCTCCAAAGTTTACAATTTTGCATTTTCTGTTGATGCTTGTATATGACTTTGTGACCAATGTGCATAACCCTTTCTTGGTGGATTTTTTAAAGTGTGTATCACCATACTATGTACTTTAAATAAACTGTAATAATCGGAAGTAAACCATGTCAGTATCTTCTGTAAAATTTTCCAGAGAGAAAATAGTCCCCCAATCGTATCTCCAGGTGGGTACTGCAAAAGGTACAGACAACATGAAGGAAAACAATCCCAATTTTAACATAGCCACTTGGAATGTGAGAACACTGCTTCAGTGTAGCAAGCTATAAAATGTAAAACTTGAATGGAATGACTGGAAATCGATATCTTAGGCATATCGGAGATGAGATGGCCCCAACCAGGTGATTTATGGTCTGGAGAATACAGTCATTCACACCAGAACTGACCAAGATAGACCAGAAATGGGAGGAGTTGGAATAATTTTGAGGAAAAACTATGGCTCACATGTCAAGGGATATGTGCAATATAGCTCTCGAATAATACTAGTCAATCTTGAAACTGATCCAAAGAGCACTGTGATAATACAAATATACATGCCAACATCCAAAGAAGAAGATGCAGTCATTAATGAAATATGCGGAGAAATAAGTAATGCGATGAGAAATGTTAAGGGAGATGAAAACCTGATTGCCATGGGCGACTGGAACGGAACACGATTGTGGGTGAAGAACTGGGTGAAGAACTGGAAGAAGGAATTGTTGGCAAATATGGACTTAGAAGAGAAATGAAAGAGGAGATCTACTAATCGAGTTCTGCACGAGGCACCAATTAGTTGTTGCAGACACACTTTTCCAACATCACAAATGAAGAAAATACACATGGAAGGCCCCTGGAGACCTGAGGAGACAACAGATTGATTACATTCTAGTGAAAGCACATTTTAGGAGCCAGATAAAAAATTGCAGGAGATATCCATCTGCAGACATAGGCAGTGATCATAACCTGGTCCTGATGAAAAGTTCACTGAGATTCAAACGTTTGAAGAACAAGCCAGTAAAACTTAAATGGGAACTGAAAACTGAGGGACTGGCAAAACGCTATGCTCATGAAACAGACAACCTAGCTGAAAATTTTCAACATGGTGGAGTAAATGAAGACTGAGATCAAATTAAATCTCATATATACAAAGCAGCAGAAAAGATAGTTGGAAGAACCGAACCCAAAAACAAGAGGAAATGGATTACAGCAGATATTATTGAGCTTATAGAAAACGGGAGATTATACAAAATGCAACTAATCAACAAGGAAAAGCTGAATGCAGAAGACTAAGGAATTTAGTTAATAGAGAAGCTAGGAAAGCAAAAGAAAATTTTCTTGAAGAAATGTGCAGGGAAGTGGAAGAAAATATGCAAAACGGAATAACTGATTTGGCCTACAGAACAGCAGATCAATTTTTTTAACAAATGTAAAACAACACTCGCAGGCACAATAGAAAATAAAGAGGGGAAAATGCTGTTTGGTGAAGACATGGTGAAGAGATGGAAACAATACATAGAGGAGTTGTATGCCGGAACGCCTCTTTCTGAAGAAGTAATAGGAAGAGAAGAGCAAGTAGATGAAGATGGGAAGGGAGATGACATTCTGCAAGAAGAATTTGACAGAGCTCTAAAAGAACAACGGGACAACAAAGCAATGGGTATTGATGACATCGCTGCAGAACTAATAAAGAATGCTGGTGACAGCATGAAAATGATGCTGCTTAAACTTATTAGGTCCATCTGTAACACAGGAGAGATACCGACAGACTTCCAGAAATGTATCATTGTTCCTATACCAAAGAAGGCAGCAGCTAGAAAATGCGAACAGTACTGAACTCTAACCCTAATATCACATGCATCAAAAATTCTCATAAAAATAGTTCTGAAGAGAATTTAAGAGAAGGTGGAGGATATGCTGAGTGAAGGTCAGTTTGGTTTCGGAAGGGGATTGGGAACAAGAGGCGATTCTGGCACTGAGGCTCATTATCAAAAAGCAATTACAGAAAAATAAACTAACTTATATTGCCGTTGTAGACATGGGAAAGACATTTGATAACGTTATATGGCAAGAGATGTTCAGAGTGCTGAGGAAAAGTGGAATAAAGTACAAAGACATCCGTGTGATACTCAGTTCCTAATCACTGCCACCTCATTCTTATAGAAACTATCACCAGGAACAAGAAGCAAATATTAGAAAAGGGGTAAGACAAGGATGTGCTCTCTCTCCTCTTATATTCAATGCTTACATCCAGGAAGCTATAGACCAAGTTCTGGAAACTACTGAGGTTGGGATCAAAATTAATGGGCAGAAGATAGACATGCTATGTTATGCAGATGATATTGCTATAGTCACGGAGACAAAAGAAGATCTAGAAGTAGCCTTCAGAACAATGGAAAAAATTCTATGCAATCAGTATGGAATGAGAATAAACAAGAAAGAGACTAAAGTGATGGTATGCTGTACAGGAGCAGAATATGAACCTCTGAGAATGAGCGTTTGGAAGAGAGGAGCTGGAAGTGATAGAGGAATTTACTTACCTGGAAAGCAAAATCACAAGGGATGGTAGAAGCTGGAAATAAATTGCGAGCAGAATACATAAGACCAAAATTGCATTTAATCAGGGAAGGAACTTACTCACCAGCAACAATATCAGTCTGAAAATAAGGAAACGTATCATGAAAGGTTTCGTTTGGAGTGTGGCCCTATACGGATGTGAAACTTGGACAATTGGAAGAGAAGAGAGAAGATGGCTAGGGGCCCTGGAGATGTGGTGCTATAGAAGGATGATGATGATGATGATGATGGATGATTGATGATGATGATGATGATGATGATGATGATGATGATGATGATCAGTTGGAGAGACAAAGTAAGAAATGAAGAGGTGCTCAGAAGAGTACAGGAAACTAGATCTCTGTGGAGGCACAGCCAGACAAGAAGAGACAAACTTGTAGGGCACATCCTAAGACACATCATCATTGGAACAATAGCAGAAGGAGCTATTGAGGGAAGGAATCTGCGGGGGCGATCAACGATATCATACATGCAACAGATCATGAATGATGTTGGATGGGACACACATGTGGAAATGAAGAGGAAGGCAGACAGAAGAGAGGAATGGTGCTCTGCTGCATACCAATCTAAGGGGTGAACACAAAAAGAATAATAATCTAGATTTCTGACCTCCTGTCTGTAGTAGATTTTGCTTTTTAGTTCCAATCGATGCTAGTCTGTTTTCTTTGGGAATACGACCATGTTTTCATTTTTATGACCACCTTTAGCAAATATTCTTCCTATAGATTGAGCTTTTCTTTTCTTTTGTTTTGTTGTGGTGTAAGATTGCCATGACTGTTTTCATCCCAGTGTGGTAGTGATTTTCTTCTAGATTTTTGTACCTTTGGAGAGGGTACACTCACTCTTTATGTTCTGTTATATGCTCTGTAATGTAATTGGAGAGTTTAAAAATCTATTCACCAAGTAGCGGCAGAAAACCACACACACACACACACACACACACACACACACACACACACACACACACACACACACACACACACACAGGGTTATAGAAATCTATGAGATGTCAGAGCCAGTGGCTTTTTTGAAGTGGAAGGAAGAGCTGTGAAGAAAAGGGCTGGTGTGGTTTACGAAATGGGGATATTTGGAAAAGCCACCTAGAATCCCAGGTCAGATGAGACTTACTGGACAGGGTCAGAAGGAAAGATAGATCGTCAGGGGCTGCACCGAAGGAGACATTTTCAAATCTCCCCTCTTCTTCAACCCTTCTATATTTCACCAGTCTTCTTCATTGTGTCTCCCTGTGACTTGACGCCTTCTTGAAGTGGTCCTCTCCATATTGTTGTTATTCCATCCTTAACTATCCATTGTCTTACCCTCATTCCCCTAAGTTGTACTCTGAATTCTGCCCCCCACCCAACCTACAGAAATTCCTAGTGGGCTGTTAGAACCTTTTGCCCAAGGATAAAAACTGTACACACTCTTACAAAAAGCTTGTAGATCTCCCCTCCACCTCTGCCTAAAACACACACACACACACACACACACACACACACACACACACACACAAATACACACAAATATTTAAACAGTTCCTCTTCCTCTTTTTTTCAGCTAAAGACATACAGAACATACACCAGTTATTGCAATCCTGAAGCCATGATTATAGTTCCTGTTGAAATAACAGTGTTTGATTTTGAGATGGTCTATAGCTCTACAATCATACAGGAGGTAATCAAATGAAAACAAGGCAGACGGAAAAAAATTGGTCAAGTGCGAATAGTAGTTGCGGTTGGAGAATTCTGTAGAAACTTTGTTATCTGTATACATGGTGTGATGAAAAAGTAACTGGAATTTTTTAATTTTGTGAGCTTTATACATCCAATTTTCAAATTCTTTTTTAACTTCATGGTACACTTGTTCTTGATGTATATTTGCATTTTCAGCTGTTTTGGATATGTAGTTTATGTTGACAGTCAGAAAGGTTATACGTATTTTAGAGTGCTCAGCGAATTTTTACTTTGGGGAAAGGTAGATCGAAGAATTTGCATTAAATTTTGCTTTAAAATGGATTAAAGTATAGCATTGCATTTGAAATGTTAACCATGGCGTTTGGTGACTCTACTATGAGAAGATGAGTTCACGAGTGTTAAAACATTTCGAAGAGGATCAGGAAAATGTTAAGGATGAGAACTGCCTTAGCAGATCAGTTACTGGTGACAATGTGGAAGTAGTAAAGAAAATGGTTCTGGAAAATCACTGTATCAACATCAGAGAGGTTGCTGATGATGTTGGCATATAATTTGGCTCACGCCAAGCAATCAGTTTTTTCGTATTTGTTGGCCATGAAATATAAAACAACAAAGTTTGTTCCGAAACTGTTGAATTTTGACCAAAAATGATGTCACATCGACATATCTCAGGAATTGCTGATCGGAGTTGGCTTTTATCGAGAACTTCTAAAGTAGTAGTATGTCAGGTGACAAAACATGGCTGTAGGGATATGATGTTGAAATCAAGGCCCATTCATGCCAATGGAAACTGCGTGAAGAGTCAAGACCAAAAAAAGTTCGATAAATTACGAAGGTTGTTCTCACTATTTCCTTAGATTACAGTGGGATAGTACATCATGAGTTCCCACCTTATGGTCATACAGTCAATAAATAATACCACCTGGAAGTTATGCGATGTATGCATGCAGTAATCCTAACAAAATGACCAGAATTGTAGCAAAACAACCTAAGGAAGTTAAATCTCAATAATGTTCCCACTCACACCTCAATGGGGCAGAATTGCCAAAGGAGCTGAACGCCATGATGAACTCAGAGTTATATATTTGCTTCCAAGATTGGAAAAAAGTATTGGCACAAGAGTATTATAGTGAGGGAGGCTGCTTTGAAGGGAACAAAGTTCTTCTTTAAGAAAACCAAAAATGCCCGTCAATTTTTATCACACCTTGTAGATAGTTCACCCATTGTGGGAATTACGAATCTTGACAACTTTTGCCTGTTATTGATGACAATACTGGTGAGATATCGATCCCAGGTATTCCAAGGTTTTTGAAAATTTTCCAACTTTAAGTTTTAAGTTTAAATTTTTTGTGTGATTTTGCATTTGTGTTGTAACCCCCAAGGAAAAGTAGTCTTAATAGAGGAGAGCTAGACAGTCCGTTAACAGATTTTATTTTCCTCTGTATAATTACAAATTTTCCCCTAATGCTACTGTGAAATCTTGCTTCTTGCCAAATTTAAAGACTCTAGGTCAATGGCAAGTACCCTTTAGGTTTTGATGATTGATTTTGTATCAAAACATGAGAGATAAATAGCCATATCTTTCGATTGCATTGCCTTAGAATAGTGGTCGTCAAACTTTTTTGCTGAAGGGCCAATAGTGACAGTGTAAAACATTCCACCTCTCATTTCTATTAGCCCTGCAGTCACCACGCTAGACACCACTCTGCTGCTGACTTAAGTTCACGGCAAAATTCTTCAACATCCCTTAAAATTAAGCACATTTTAAACTATTACCATCCCTGTAGGTATTTTTGTTCATTACTCAACAAGAAAAATAAACTCTCAAGAAGTTCCTAATGTTAGTTGCTGCTTTCGGATTCTGCTATTAGTTGCTAGAAACATATTATAAAATACGGCAGAGAATCGTGGGCCGCACGAACATTTCATTCAGGCCGCATTCGGTCTGCGTGCCGCAGTTTGATGACCGCTGCCTTGGAAGCTTAAATTTTGTACACTGCCAAGGGAATGTAGACCTTAGTATATGACATACATTTCAACTTGTTAAGTGTATCCTTTCTGAGAAAAGGGTTCTTACGTCAGAGGGTCAGATGTAACCACAGTTGGAGAACGCAGTGATTCTATAAGGGTCCCAGTTCCACACATTGAGATACAGAACACTAAAAAGTAAGTAAACTGTGTATTATTTCAAAAGTAATTGCCGTATCTTATGATACATTTATTCTACTGAGAGGTAAACGGACATTGCCTTCGTGAAAAAAATACTTGCAATTGCCTAGAGAACCATGATTGCACACAGGCATGCTCCTCTCCATTCAGTGAGAAATTGACAGCCACAAACATCTTTCATCATCATCAGGGCTCCAAAAATATGGAATCAATATCAGGAGAGACTGGGACTGTGTGGAGGATGTGGTTTCAGTTACCTGCGACTGCAGTGCAGTCGCAAGTGTGTGTGTGTGTGTGTGTGTGTGTGTGTGTGTGTGTGTGTGTATCTGCGACCCTTTCATTACTCTTAGATGTATAAATTTTAAATTCTCGTCTTGGTTGATTTGATGCTAAGAAAGTTTTCTTGCATTTGCCAGGTTTCTGGAACGATATTTTGCAGCACAGCCCACAGAATTGCGGTTTGCTGTTCGCTTTGCCTTCAACCGATATCCTCTCGTGGTAATGCATCGTGCTATTGATTACTGTGAGAGAGATAAGTTACTAGATGTCGTTGTGTTTCCACGTGCTCCTAAGAAGAGATTGCAAACTTTCCTTAATGGCAGGCTCAATTCAATCAGGTATAAGGTTTAACAGCTTACATTGAAGTATATTCACATCTTTTAAATATTGTTAAAAAGCACATTAATTGTATTTTAAATTATTATTATTATTATTATTATTAGTAGTAGTAGTAGTAGTAGTAGTAGTAGTAGTAGTAGTAGTAATTCATATTAATAAAATCATAACAAAGCTGTGCTCAAACTAAAGGTTGGTGTGCTGACAACATTGTTTTACTAGGCATGTTCCTATTGGAAAAGGTATGTAGCTGTCTTCCTATTACCCTCCATCTGACTTATCCAGTTACAGGGGTATCTACAGTTTAATGTAGACTCTAAACCATTGGACGTATTTGCATCTTCACATTGACAAATTGTACTAGAGGTGAAAGAAGTCAATGTAAGAGAAAATCATGCAGCTGACTTGGATCAGATCCAGGACCTGTGGATTTATTACAATGAAGTTATATAAGTAAATATTTACTAATACTACTAATTTACAGAAACTAGATATATACAAAGAGTCAGGAGCGTGTAGATGTGTGTTGACAGAGCAGTTCAGCTATCTGGCTATTAAAGAGTGTGAAGTGGTGGAAGTTATGTCCATTATCATCAGATTTTACTTTATAAGAGAACAAGACTGGCAGAAATATATTCGTAGTTGGCTTTGTAGAGATATTTGGGAAGATATTGGCTACAATAGGAGGAAAAATTGTCCTTTGACAACTCTCCTTTCACAAACATTGACAGAACATTTTTATGTAATTTTTCCAAGAAGGTTTCACAGTTAACAAAACTAAATGCATCTCATTAGTGCACACTGCTTCCAGGGCAACAATACAAAAACACATTCCATCCGAGTCATAAAAATTACTGTAAAAAGAAAAGTACTTTTATCTTCCCCTTTCATTTGACTGGAAACTAAATACCTAATTTGGCTGAACTAAAGAGAATATAAGTTTTTCATGTTACACTTGTCAGTTTTATGTGTAATTACTCTGCTAAAAAAAGTTTTATTTATTTCTACAAAATACTTGTTTTTTTTCTCATTTAAATGTTGCAACAAACAAATTCTTGACTATAGTGGTTCTATTTAAAAACAACAAACCAAGGATTCTTTCAGTTAGGAATCACATGCAAACAGGGCACTGTTGGAAAAAGAACTGTATTAGAGCAGCAAATGGGCTGTGATCAGTTACTCTGTCATCACTCAGTACATAAATATGATGAACAATTCTGCTTTCTGTGTTGTAATGATTAAAGTCTTTCTCATTATGTTAAATGGTTCAAATGGCTCTGAGCACTATGGGACTTAACATCTGTGGTCATCAGTCCCCTAGAACTTAGAACTACTTAAACCTAACTAACCTAAGGACATCACTCACATCCATGCCCGAGGCAGGATTCGAACCTGTGACCGTAGCAGTCGCGCAGTTCCGGACTGAGCGCCTAGAACCGCGAGACCACCGTGGCCGGCCATTATGTTATGTTCTGCATTTCCTTCTGCAAGCAGTCTTTTAACATACATAGAATTCCCAGTTAATAAATTACACGCAATAAAATATCTACTATCATTCTGGCATTTACTTGTATGAACAGTTATTATCCTCCAGAGACAAAATACATCATCCATGTAGTCTGCAGGTGCCACATCTAAATAGGGGCCCTCTCACAAACATTCACAACTATGTGATTTAGGACAAGCTACTCAATTCTGCAGACAAGAATCTCCATGTGAACACGATGTCATTTAAGAGGCAGGTATGCAGTTAAGCCACCATTCTGATATACCCTGTAGTTGCCTGCCAGCATATTCAGACATACACTCATGGCATGTGGCATTGTCACACATGCTGTTGTGCGCTGTCACAGACTCTTCTATCAGTTGTCTACAGTATGTGACGGGATTGTTGCGAACTCTTTTGCAGATTCCTGTTAGTAACTCACAGTATGTAACACGACATGGCGAATTCCTGTTGCTGGACAAAGGACGTTTTACAGAATTCATAAATATGTACAAAGAGTGACAGTTCTTGTTGAAAGTGAGTTTCAAAAACTATATAAATAAGAATTTAAAGACTGAAGCTTACGATAAATTGGTTGCATTTTACATATCAATTTCCTTGAAGTAAACCATGGCTTTGCTACCAAAAAATGAAGCTTTTTGGAGATCATTTAAAGAGGATCGAAGAAAGTTTGCGATAATAAGTGTAGTGGCAGGTCTTTTGATTATGTTTGTGTACAAAATTTTTGGTACTATGATTTGCTTTTATTCATTGTTGATCAAAAGCTGCCAAGGTTTGCTGAAAACTGTGACCACACAGACTGATTTGTGTGATAGTAATACGTATAAACTCAGTCGGTTACAAGCACCATCCCATGGTTCAACCCCTGTTTCTTCTTCATTTCCTCTTACATCCGTAGGATCTCACACTTGTGTTGCAAATCGAGGCACTACTTCCCTTCACAAATTTTATGACCAATATGGTAATTGTATGACCCTCAGACTAATAACAGTGACGAGTCTTTTTTTCTCATTTTTAAGCAATGACATTACTAAAAAAAAAAAAAAAAAAAAAAAAAAAAATACTTTGATGTCTATGCGAGTTTTCTTCCCTGCAATTTTCATATTTCTTAAATAAAAAATATTAATATACAATAACAAATACTTTTAAATGTTCACCTTCTCATAAAGTGCTTCGCATGTCTCTGGATTATATTAGGCAGCAGCAGTGTGGAAAGTCCTGTGGACAGTTTTTAAATCATTGAAGGAGTGACCCGAATCTGAGAGTAGCAGTAAGATGTTCCTCTGCAGAAATGCTCATCATCACTGTGTCATTCCAATTGGTTTTGTCCTTGAGGATGTCTTGCAATAAGTCATTGTCAAATACTTTCAGTAGGCATGTGGGTAATTGTCTTCCAGCTCTTTAATCAAACAAATATGATTTTGACAGTAATTCCCCTCCAGAACCTAAGTACCACATTTTTTCCCATGTTCATAGCTGCAACACTTGCTGCTATAGTGGTGGTAATAAGACTTGTTAGATTTGTTTTGGCACATAAATAATTGATGCAGCCAAGGTATTTGACACACACACACACACACACACACACACACACACACACTCTCTCTCTCTCTCTCTCTCTCTCTCTCTCTCTTTCTCTCTCTCTCTCTCTAACACACTAACACAGTGCAAAATCTTAAAACTGACAAAACTCCACATGCCGTGCTTGTGCGCATACCTGCATGCAAGTTTCACCATTCACATCTAGATGCTCGTGCATGGGCACACAGCAGTCCTGAATGCTGACTTGCATGTGGGTAAGACCGTGCCCTGACACTTCACTCTATGCCCCCTTGCACCACAGTTCTACTTGCGTTCGAATTGTGTGCGCAGATTCAACCCAATCAGTGCGCTGTTAAAACTGTACGTATGAGGGCCCCCAATTTAATCTCATATGGCAGATATGGAGGATTAATCCAAGGTAGATGTGTTTTGGGACAGTAGTTCTTACAATTGGGGGATGTTTTAACAAGTATATGTTGCAACTAATCTTTTTTACAGGTGTAGCTGATATGCTCTTTCCATGTAAGATGCCCATCCATCAAAATGGTAAGATTTCATTTTACCATTTGTTGCACCTGGAAACAGTCATCTGGCATTTGTGGCAACTTGTGGTGGCTATAATTTAACCAAGACTTCAACACAATTCCCTTATTCTTATTCTGCAGGTGTTTCTTTATGGTGACATATTCTGTGATCGGACCAGTGATCTCGTCATTGTTTTGCACTGTTAACTGTTCTGTGTAATCCCAGCTAATAATAGATCTATCTTCATTATAGTTAATTAAACTCACTGTGGTACATGATTAATATATACAATGACTAAAAATAGTCCAAGAGTATTTCGCTGCTGTGTTGTTTCTTTCACTCCTAGAATCTTCTCTCCATTTTTATAACGTAGTTGGTACTCTATCTTCTATTGCTGTGTCACAAACACCCAGAAGGAAGAGAATTGGACCAAGAAAGTATACCTGAGGAACGCTTATTTTCTGTTTTCTGTATGTGAGAGATCTCTCTTATTGTTTTTCCTTTGTTAATATTTTGTTTCTATTTTCCCCATCCTATTTCTCAAGAACAAGGTGAACCAATTTAATGCAGTAATTCTGACACTTGTGTGATAGGAACTGCCCCAAAAGTACTTTTGTGGTCCTGAATATGAAAATCTTAAATTTAAAAAATGCCAATGGCATTTTGTTTTTTGTACACTGTTTGTATGGCATTTTATAGAAAATGTAACTGGCACTAGTCGTCAGTTTATTTTCCTAAAGCTACACAGGGTAACACTGAGGAGTTTCTTTTGTGTAAAAATTTCATTTATCGGTTGTATGCCACTTTCCTACGATTTTGCCAAACCCTGATAATAAGGCGATTGATCTATACTTTTCTACATTGGTTTTGTCTCCCTTCTGGAAAGGCCCCACTTTGGCAACTTTTAAACATTCAGGAAATGTACCTGTCAAAAAAAAAAGTGTTTATTCTATTTGCAAGAGGTACCAATATGTTTGTTTCGCATTGCTTTGTGGTGCAATCGTGAATAACATTAATTCCTGCACATGTTTCTTTGAAAGTTCATGATGGAGTACATAGCATTCAGTGATACAAAGGTGCAATTGACCTGTGCTATACTCCAGCTCATAAATCAGCTTCTGTCGATGTGAAGTGAGTAGATATTCCTATGATCAGTAGATAATGATGATACAAAAAAAATTTCTCCATTCAGTCAAAAATTATGTTCAACATTTTTTTCAATGTATTGTACACAGAGATAATCAATAATTAAAACACTCCACAAAATTATCCAAAAAAATTGTAAAGCACTGTTTTTTTTCCATTATTTATGTTACTGCAACAAAATTGAATTAATGCAATTATGGTTACTTACAGTTAACTACTGGTCAAGAATTTCCAAATTTTGACAATTACAGAACACATGATATCAGCATTGTTTTGTAAGTCTATTTTGTAATAAATAGATATCTGAAAAATTAAAGCAATATAAGGAAACCCAAAGTTAATTTAGTGAAGACCGTATTTTTCTTTAGTAACATTGATCACAAAAATTACAGGAAAATTTCCTGATGGTCTCAACAATAAATATTCATTTGTGTAGTTTTGTTTTCATGTTGGTAAATCTGCTAACATTATTTAAAGCTCAAAAGTTAATTTTAGTTTAAGGTAACAGACTTCAAAAATACAATAAAAATAATCACTCTAAACAAAATTATGAAAATATCATTCTACAGTTTTCATCTACCGCCCCATTACTTCCCCTCCTCTCTCGATAGCGGAATCGCCAGCCAATCACTCTAATTCATTGTTGACTGCTGCCCACCAGTGACGGCAGTGGGAGTTGTCAAAGTCTTTCTCCATTTCAAGTTGTTGCAATACTATCTATTTCATCTGAAACTATTTGCAAATGTAGATTGAAGAGAGACAAGTGTCCATGGATATAGCTGTGTGATAAGACAGACGGATTCCAGTAGTACCAGTCACTAATTCTTTCGCAATTTAATTGGACTGTAATTCTGTACAGGATGCAGCACAGATACATCACTGATTTCAGCACTCTTGTGTCAAACCTCTACTACACCACCAGGTAGTTGTAAGCTATTGCTGTGATTAGTTGCAGTGTTATTGTGGGCGAAATGAAACAGTTTGCGGGAGAATTCATCTTCGCAACTAAAGCAGTGCTATCGTTGAGTTCCCAAAAGCAGATTGTGCTGCTTCAGTTGAAAATTATTAAAGCATGAGAGCTCTTTACAGTACTGGCTGTGGCGATCTTATCACTCTGTGTCACTCAGGAAATGGATGTAAATGCAGTCTTCAGTTGTAAAAATTATGGCATACATGCCAATGGAACTATCTGTATTGATTTTCTGGCACCAAATTTGACTGTGATCTCAGCTAGTTACATAGGGACCAAGTTGTTGCAATGTGCCTTTGGAGGTTTTGAGGGAAGAGAGAGAATGTTTTGTTGCAACAGGTCAACGATACGCTACACACTCTGTGTGTGGACATGGAAGGGCTTAGAAGGCCACAGCTTCCATCAGTCCAGATCTGGTGCCATGTGGTTCAGTTTGTTATTAAAAGGTAGGTAGTTATGAATGGGCATCATAATGTCACCTGTAAAGAAATCCAGATGAAGGCGACAGCCTGGTTGTTGAAACAGAAGGTGGAATTCTTCCGAGATGGCTGTGTGAAACTTGTTTCGTATTGGCTAAAGTGTATTCATTTATTTGGTGAGCACGTAAAAACAAAAGCCTATGTTCCCAGAATGAAATTTTCGCACTGCAGCGGAGTGTGTTCTAATATGAAACTTCCTGGCAGATTAAAATTGTGTGCTGGATCGAGTCATGGTCCAGCACACAGTTTTAATCTGCCAGGAAGTTTGAAAAGAGTATGTTATTTCTGATGAAATTTTGTGGAAAGTTTTTATGATTGATTTACCAAAAAATTCTTAGCCTCTTTCTTGTGCTATCTATGGAGGCATTACGCGTCATCCAACACTTGTTGATTGGCACTCTGTACTCTATAATGGCCTCATATATCATAATTTCTAATCATAATTTGCTGTCAATTAGCTTCTACAACAGACAACTGGTGAACAATCCGGCACAAAAACAGGCTGTGGTAAGCATTCTACAAGGATCATCACGGCCTGCTCCGTACATCATCTATGGACCTCCAGGGACAGGAAAAACAGCAACGTTAGTAGAAGCTATTCTACAGGTTAGTTTAGATCCTTAATTTTCTTTTTTAATTGTGCTCTGGATGTAAGTGTTTGATAGATTTTGTAGAAAGTTTGCTACACTCTAAATCTGTCTAATACTGAATCGGTAAGTTATTTATAAATAAAAACACATGTCTGTAAAACACTATTTATTTCTTACCATATGCAGTTTTAATTTACATTGTTATTTATTAGAGTAAAATTCATAACAAGGGTTGAAGATGATAGTGTAACAGCCATTAACATCTTATTCTTCAACCTGACTACATTCAGTGAATTGATGTGAAAACAATAATAAATGGTTTATCTGACCATGTTGGTAAAAGTGGAACAATAAAGTATTGAGCAGCTAAGTCAGTGTCACAAAGGCAAAAATAATGCTTAACAGCAGAATAAACATTGACTCGATCAGAGTGTGTATTGATAAATCAAGGGAAGGATGCTGGGGAGACACATAGAATGCAAACAGTGACAGTCACATCTTTCACTCTTCAATTCCAACAGGCTCCCAACTCTTTTGAGAGTAAGTGTATGGTGAATGTGGGGCATAGAGCCATTACAGCTTGTCTCCTCCTTCTGTGCTGAAGTTTGCTTCCTTATCTCTTTTCTCTGACTTATTCTGCGGGAGAGAGTCGCTGCTAACAACCTAATTCACTTCCAGCGTGTTGATTCTGACTTCCCTCACTTGTTTCCTTATTTTACACCACTTGTTTCAGTTAATTTATGTTCAGTCCTCTCCCCCCTCCTCTCACCCCTCCCTTGCCCCTTTGGTGAGGCCCTTTCCTCGCAGATATTTGATGGTGAGAAGAGTCTGTACTTGCATTCCAGAGCAAGAAAAGTTTTTCCAGTGTACATTTGACATAATGGCGATGAAATGGAGACTACTGAAGAAGAAAGTGGAAGGATCAATCAAAGTAGCTGGTCAGTAATATGAAAAGGATAAATTGCTATTAACCAAATAGAGGAGGTAGTGAGTCACAGACACAAACAATGAAGAGAGTTCTAAACTTTTAGCTTTTGGGCAAAAGAAGTCATTTTTCAGAAGCAGAAAAAGAAGAAACTAACTCTCTCTCTCTCTCTCTCTCTCTCTCTCTCTCTCTCTCTCTCTCTCTCTCTCTCTCTTTTAGTTAGTTAGTGCTTTTGTTTACTTACCATTGAATTGTAAGAGATCCATACTATATCACCATTTACAATTGATCAACAAACTGATTACTGTCTTTTAATGGTAAGAAGTGTTAAATGAGTTCTAAGTCTCAATTTTTCTAATTTTCATTCAAAATTTGAGGCATTTGTTCAACACATAAATTGCACAATGTACATTTCACGTGGTTTACGTGTTTGTTACTATGAATCCGTTTCATGATCTGTACAGCACATGAAGACTGATGAATTGCAGTTAATAATATGTTTGATTTGTGAATGTGAGGCAGTGTTGTGCATTGTTTGCATGTTGTTGTGACAACTCTTGTGGAACACCACATAATAAATAATAGTGAACTCACATGGAAACACATAGCATGCAACGACATTATTTCACCTATATAACATTCAAACATGATAAGAGTGTAAGGTTTTAAACTTCTTGACACTGTTTTCAGGTTCTTTATTATAACAGGTGATTTTTAAGCTACTGTGGAACCTTCTTGGACAACTTACTCTAACACAGGTTCTGCATGAAACTTCGATGCTCAAAACTAGTTGCAGAAAGACATATAAAGTAAATTTAGCTACTGAGAGATAAAAATGAGTTTTTCAGGAAAGATTGTAGTTAAGCTAATCATACAGGTTGTCCTAAACCATCTGAAACCAAACCACCACAATTGTAATTAAATGTATATAGACCTTCCAGTTTAAGGTACACTGCCAGGGAGTTTTAAAAATATAAATTGTCAGCCGTAAAATCTTGCTCAGAAGACTGTCTTGTACTGAATCATGGTGTTAAGTTGTCAATAGTGATGTTTGATTTCAGTTATTAATTTTCCAACAAATTTGAACCAAGATGATAGAATGCTAATATAAAGATGTTCAAAGCAAGCATTTATTTTAACCTTTTAAGTACACCTGCTGATTTTGGTACTGTCACGTGTGAGGTCTGGAAGTATCCCAACAGAGCTTAGGTATGTTTATAAATAATTGTTGGAAATATGTTGCATATTTACATAATAAAAGACAACATATTTATTATTTAAATCTGTTATTGTGCTTATAATAATCAGTCTTAACAGAAATTTTAAATCATTTACAAAAACATTTGTTTTTTAATTTTATAGCTCAGATAAAATAAAATGAAAATCAACTCAAAAATTAACTTCTAATTAAACTCTTTCTTAATAACAGAATATGGACATAAAATGAAATTAAAATTTTAAAGCAAAAGTAACTAATGCGAAAAAAATGACAGCGCATTATGTGCCTACAAATAGATTCATTTTCTTTGGAGTTGCAGGACAAACAATAATTGTGTTTGAATTAGGCTTACAGATACCTTTTTTGTAAGTTTTACATATTAGAGAGCTCTTCAACTTTTGACCTAGGGCAGATATAACACCTTTGCTCGTTAGAAACACTAAGGCTATTCACATCTGTGTTGGGCATTGATAAAGTTTTTTCTCTGCCAATCAACTTGCTCATTGTTTCAGGTATATCTTCGGCCAAATATGGGCTACTTTGGGGTTATTTTCTAGTCTGCTGCAAACATATGGCTTTACAAGGCTTGTTGCAATGGAAATGGGCTTTATGTAATCGTTATGGCCTTTTGTTACGAAATATGCAGTATAGCAGCATGGTTGTGTTTTGTCATCTTCTTGTTCTTCGTGAACATGAATAATTTGAGCATTTCAAATCCGTCAACTCCTCCTTTACTGTGGTTGTAAAATTCTATTTTTCCATTTTCTTGGATAGTTGATTTACAGACACTGTGTGTTGCATAGAATGTAGTAAAACTACACTTTTATACTTCTTTGGATTGAATGACCCAATGGTCTTGTCTCAGCCAAATCCAAATGATGATGATTCGGTGTGTCTTCTTTTATAAGACAGAAGCTCTTGATGAATTTCCCATTTGTTTTTTCATGCAGTATCCATGTTAGTCCTCAGTTCGATAATTCATCTCCTAACCCAACAGATGTAAACCTGTCTCCAGTGATGTTTTTATTAGTTCCATAAAATGGCTGTGCATGCTTAGCGCATCCTGCTTTGGCACTGCGAAAGGGATACTTCTGGGTAGGTGGTTTTCCAGTGTATATAAATGCATTATACAAGTAATGAGTTTTTGCATCACAAATCACTGATTTTCAGGCCATATTTTCCTGGTCTACTTTTGATATTCATTCTGAATGAGGACTTTTCTTGAAATTTTACCAACATTTCAACACACCAATATTCTGAACAAGAATAGTTCGTGCTATGATTATTAATAAACTTTTCAAAAATTTCTGGTATCAAGGTCAGTCTATCTGTAGATTTTTCTTTCTTCTCATGCACTGACATCATCAAAGGCTACATTGAAATGAATGAATCTCTCCATTCCCATTACACCCTGAAGAATACCTCTACCACTAAAATCAGTTGCTCGTAGCGATCTAATATCTTAATGACTTACCTTGAATATTGATGCAAACAGAAGTAATCCAAGGTAAGGTCATAACTCACAGCAATGTTATTTAGCATAATATGGCTGTAATAATGGAGCTGAATATTTGTCCTCAAGTTTCTTCTTGGTATAGAGCACGATAGTCTGTCACACCATTGGTAAATAATAGCTCACAGCACTACACACACACACACACACACACTGGCAACATTTCATTTTTACAAACAGCAGACCCTTCCAATCTCTCACTCTCTCGTATAATGTTGTGCTGTCATATACGAGATGAATTTCAGGCTGATTTATGCCATTTATATCTGTTCTTACCATAAAAATAGTTTCCTGGGCTGTGTTTTCCTTCCTCTTCACTAGAATGAGGTCCTTCAGTTTGCTCGACCTCTGAACCAGAAAGGTGTTCACTGTGTATGAAATAAAGATAGCTGTTGTCGTCAACTTCTTCTTCTTCTTCTTCTTCTACTACTACTACTACTACTACTTCTTCTTCTTCTTCTTCTTCTTCTTCTTCTGGGTTATTTCTTTGTATGTCTTCACTTTCTGAGTCAGTGACTTCTTCTAACAATTTCAAAATGTCCTCATAACAGAGAAAGTGAGCAATTGTTATAAATGTACAGAAATAAAAGCAAATAACCATATTGGCATATTGTAAATAAATACTATGTAAAAGTGCCCGTGTGGTCTACAGAAACCCCCACAATGTAAAACAGATACTTACTGTTGCGATGGTGTGGAGCATGTCCGTAGTGTGCCAACAGTAGAAATTATAAACAAAAAGTCTCGTGGTGCCTGCTCAGGCACGCGTGAAGTTGAAGCTTAATAATCATTTGTTAAACAAGTAGAGTTACGCGAGTTGCAGCGGTACAGTCTGTTTCTCTTACGTGATAATGCTACCAAGACTGTCATCAAATGAAAATTCCTGTATACTAACACTCCTTGAATACAGTTTCGCTATCAAGTCCAAATTAATTTGCAGTTTGGGATACAATATTGACATGTAAGCATAATCACCCCCAATAGCTAGCTTATGGTATACACCCTAACCTTACACCAAAAAATTAAACACGGATTGTCTGTAAACTGAATACTACTAGTTAACCCATTCCCTGTTCCACTGCCTATGTGCCTCCACGCGAGTCCTAAATAATCTCATCTTGTCTTTGCAATCATTATGCAAAATTTATGATGACTTTAAGGTATATTTAGGGGACAACACTAATGCTGCCAAACCTGTGGTGGACTGGGTGTGGGGCTCAGGGGACAGAGGAGAGGAGGGAAGTAGAAAAGAATGGAAAGGCCTGTTCTGGTGGGATAGAAGGTGTGGGTAGAGCTGGAGTGGTGGCAGATAAGTGGATAAGCATCACAAACACACACACACACACACACACACACACACTGTTGGAGGACAGGGACTAGCAGAGGTTGAGGCAAACTGTTTTGTGGAAACAAAGGATGTATTGCAAGGAGAGCTCCCAAATGTGCAGATGCTGTCAAGCAGTCATGGGTGACCCAGCTGTTTCTTGGCTACTGTTTGGTTGTGGTCATTCATGTGAACAGACAGCTTTTTAATTGTGACTTCTGAAATTTTCCCGCCGTATTTCTTCTTCTAATAATTTCTGGGTATGCAGCCGGATCCCGTAGACATTCTGCCGCGATATTTCGGCCCAGAGACGTCCGGCCATCATCAGGTGAGTACACAACTACTGAAGAGCCCAGGTGCAGTCGCAGTATTTATGCCGAATCTTGCGCATGCGAAATGTACTGGCATCCTACAGCGCATGTGTCAGGTGTTGACATGTGTGGCATAGCCGAGTTGTACGTGCTGCCGTCGGTGGTGAAAATAAGAACATCTAGTCATTGAGTATCGAATGACGCTGTCGATTCCGCTGTGATTGTATAATTTTAATAACAGGATCCAGCTGAAAGCCGTTGTCACGATTTATAAGATTATAGGCAAGATGTATTTCCACTGATTCATTGATTACAGAATCCCAAATTCGGAAACCGGAGCTAAAATTTTTGTTCCATTGTATTCCATTGAATGCCCCAATGAAATACAGTGCTCTGCTACTGCCGATTTTGACGGTTGCCGCAGACGGGTGTATCTTTCATGTCCTGTACGTCTTTCGTGTCCTGTACGTCTTTCGTGTCCTGTACGTCTTTCGTGTCCTGTACGTCTTTCGTGTCCTGTACGTCTTTCGTGTCCTGTACGTCTTTCGTGTCCTGTACGTCTTTCGTGTCCTGTACGTCTTTCGTGTCCTGTACGTCTTTCGTGTCCTGTACGTCTTTCGTGTCCTGTACGTCTTTCGTGTCCTGTACGTCTTTCGTGTCCTGTACGTCTTTCGTGTCCTGTACGTCTTTCGTGTCCTGTACGTCTTTCGTGTCCTGTACGTCTTTCGTGTCCTGTACGTCTTTCGTGTCCTGTACGTCTTTCGTGTCCTGTACGTCTTTCGTGTCCTGTACGTCTTTCGTGTCCTGTACGTCTTTCGTGTCCTGTACGTCTTTCGTGTCCTGTACGTCTTTCGTGTCCTGTACGTCTTTCGTGTCCTGTACGTCTTTCGTGTCCTGTACGTCTTTCGTGTCCTGTACGTCTTTCGTGTCCTGTACGTCTTTCGTGTCCTGTACGTCTTTCGTGTCCTGTACGTCTTTCGTGTCCTGTACGTCTTTCGTGTCCTGTACGTCTTTCGTGTCCTGTACGTCTTTCGTGTCCTGTACGTCTTTCGTGTCCTGTACGTCTTTCGTGTCCTGTACGTCTTTCGTGTCCTGTATGTCTTTCGTGTCCTGTACGTCTTTCGTGTCCTGTACGTCTTTCGTGTCCTGTACGTCTTTCGTGTCCTGTACGTCTTTCGTGTCCTGTACGTCTTTCGTGTCCTGTACGTCTTTCGTGTCCTGTACGTCTTTCGTGTCCTGTACGTCTTTCGTGTCCTGTACGTCTTTCGTGTCCTGTACGTCTTTCGTGTCCTGTACGTCTTTCGTGTCCTGTACGTCTTTCGTGTCCTGTACGTCTTTCGTGTCCTGTACGTCTTTCGTGTCCTGTACGTCTTTCGTGTCCTGTACGTCTTTCGTGTCCTGTACGTCTTTCGTGTCCTGTACGTCTTTCGTGTCCTGTACGTCTTTCGTGTCCTGTACGTCTTTCGTGTCCTGTACGTCTTTCATGGACAGTTCTTGTCGTCTGTCCAGTATATGCAGAGCCACATTCACAGGGAATTCTGTAGACGCCTGCTTTCTTCAGTTATAAATCGTCTTTAACAGATCCAACCAGGGCCCGGTTCTTTGCTGCTGGACGGAAGATAACCTTGATTTTATTTTTCTTCAGTAATCGGCCTATTTTCGACGACACATTCCTGGCGTATGGAAGGAACGCAGTTGATTTAAAGTCGTCATCAGCGTCCTCAGTGTGTTGCTTCTTGTTATGACAGTTGTGCGTGGCCTTCCTTATTTGGCGTGAAGTGTAGCCATTCTCTTTAAAAACCTTCTCTAAATGTTCTAATTCTGCGTGGTGGTTTTCATCATCCGATATTACATGCGCTTAATGTATTAAGGTACTGAGAACACCGGCTGTTTGTGCTGGGTGATGGCAGCTTGACACCTGGAGATACAGATCTGTGTGAGTCGGTTTCCTGTACACAGAATGTTCTAATGACCCATCATTTTTACGGCGTACTAGCACGTCTAGAAATGGTAAAGTGCCATCTTTTTCAATCTCCATCGTGAATTTGATATTCTCATGTAACGAGTTTAAGTGATGAAGGAATTTCTCCAGTTCCTGTCTGCCATAAGGCCATACAGCAAAAGTATCATCTATGTACCGCCAGAAGACCGTAGGCTTTAAAACAGCAGACTCAAGTGCTTTTTCCTCAAAGTCCTCCATAAAGAGATTAGCTACCACAGGGGACAAAGGGCTCCCCATGGCGACGCCATCTGTTTGTTCAAAGAATTAGTCATTGAATAAAAAGTACATTGAGGAGAGTATATGTTCAAACAAAGCCATCATTTCTGCACTGAATAAGTTACCAATAAGATGTAACGATTCCATTAAAGGCACTTTGGTAAAAAGTGAGACCACATCGAAGCTGACTAATAAATCCGAGCTGCTAAGCTTAACTTCCTTCAAGCGACTGACAAAATCCTTGGAATTACGTATATGGTGGCAACACTTACCCACATAAGGCTTTAGTAGTGAGGCCAGATATTTTGCTGTAGAATAGGTCGCAGCACCAATATTACTCACTATTAATCATAATGGGGTACCATCCTTGTGTATCTTGGGAAGACCATAGAGACTTGGTGGTACTGCATTGTGTGGTCTCAATCTCTTGATAACTTGTTCAGGTAGAGAACAGTCGTTCAAAAGGGTAGCAGTTTTCCTTGATATTCGGCTTGTTGGGTCCTTTTCAATTCTGCGGTACATAGAATCATTTAGCTGACAATATATCTTCTCGTTGTAGGCTTCTCTTGTCAGAAGAACTATGGCGTTACCCTTATCTGCAGGCAGTACGACCGTGGTATCTTCTCAGAGGCTGCGGAGAGCAGCTCTTTCAGCTGGCGAGATGTTACTCCGTTGTGGCGCACATTTCAACAACGTTCGGCAAGATTCATGTCGAATTTCGTCTGCAGAATCCACAGGGAGACGTCAATGGAACTGATGAAATCCGTTAAAGGCAGTGAAGCAGGTGTAGGAACGAAGTTTAAACCTTTCGCAAGCACTGACATCGTCACATCGTCAAAAGATTTCTCTGTGAGGTTCACCACGGATCGTCCAGAGATAGCTTCTTGCGTCTTTCGTGTTACGAGTTGGCTAAACTTTGCACTTTTCCTGTTTGTACTGTTCCTGTGAGCCCAGTCTTCCTTGGCCCAGGATACCCCGTCAATCCAGTCCCAGCTAAGGTAAGAACATCTTGCTGCAATCTTCAGATGTAAATAATATAAATTCCTGGCAACAGCGTCTAACTCACGACGCGTAAAACGGATTTGTTCTCTTACTAAAGCCAGACTCGCCTTGCATTTTATATTGTTGGCTGCCACACTATTAATAAAATGAACAACTCTGGCGAAAGTTGGAATCAAGTTATTGTCTCTACATGATGCGCTGTAGGATGCCAGTACATTTCGCATGCGCGAGATTCGGCATAAATACGACGACTGCACCTGGGCTCTTCAGTAGTTGTGTACTCACCTGATGATGGCCGGACGTCTCTGGGCGAAAATATCGCGGCAGAATGTCGACGGGATCCGGCTGCATATCCGGAAATTATTAGAAGAAGCTTTTTAATTGCCATGCCCACATAGAATGCAGGCCAGTAATTGCAGCTAAGTTGGTAGATCACATGGCTGTTTTCACAGGTGTCTTCGCTGTTAATAGGATAGGAGAGGCTCATGACAGGACTGAAATAGGTGGTAGTGGGAGGCCGTATAGGACAGATCTTGCATTTGTCTGTTGCAGGGATATGAGCCTGAGACAAGAAGTGAGGAGTAAGGGTGGAGTAGGGACAGACGAGGACATTGTGTAAGCTGTGGGAGCAGGGGAATACCACTGTCAGAGGGATGGGATGAATACTTTTCATTTCAGTGCAAATAGAGAGGCTACCTGAATGCATGATGTGATTCAGTTGCTCCAGTCCTCGGTAGTACTGAGTCACGTGAGGAGTGCTCGTTTGTGGCCAGATGGTGCGAGGACTTCTTGGTGTGGAATGGTGGCAGCTGTAAAAGTGGAAGTATTGTTGGTGGTTAGCAAGGTGGATGTCGACATAGAAGTAGGTGGTTTATTGGGCTGGGGAGGACTAAGTGAAGTGAATGGGGAGAAGTTGATGACCTGGAGGAATGTGAATAGTATGTTCTCACCCTCAGGAAGGAAGTTGTAGGTTTTCAGTTAGCCCAAAGTCCTCACCTCATTCATATTCGTTGATGATATCTTCATGATCTGAACCGAGGACCCTTAGTATCTATATGTGAATAAAACAATAAATCAGCACAGTAGTTGTGCTCTCTTATGGAATAATTTGTTTTATAGCTTGTTTTTGTTCGTGGAGTGTCATTTGTCAGTACATAGATACACACAGCTCTTCTGGAGTGGTGTGCAGCACCATACACACTACAAACTTTTTTGATGAGTTTTATTAGAAATAATGCATTATATTTCAAAAGAAACAAAGACATCAATTACAGTGCAAAAAAATGACCTAAATTACAGTTTAATAAACTTGACTTTAGAATGAATGTAAAATGTTGCTACCAGAACTTATGATAACTTCTCATATCCCATACAAGAATTTCAGTTTAAGGACTTTTTGCATGTTTAGTACAAATATGTTAAATACTTGAGTTGTCAAACTAAATATTGTTTTCTGGTTTGTGAATTCATCTGTAAATGATCAACATGCAAGCATGCTTAAATATATTTTATAACCTAGCTTGTCCAGTGTCATTACAATATATCGTGCAGGTGACCAGTGTAACATGTAAGTAATCTGGATATTGCCTTAAACCTAGGTGAAGAAAATGATGCCAGGCTCCTATTGCCTGGTGGCAGCACCGTCCAATGCTGCATGTGATAATGTAGCTCAGCAACTGGCTCCACACTGTTCCCCTAAGGAACTCCTGCGCCTGCATTCTTCTACACGAGACTGGTAAGAAAGTAGTGCTCTTTCCATTTGTAGAGTGGCTAGTAGATAAAAATAAAATTAAAAAGTTAGACTAAACAACTTTAAGATGTAAAAATTGATAATATGTGCATACAAAGTCCCTACCTGTAAATAAGTGGAAAGGTGACTTGGAAAATAAATTCGCATTCTTTTATTTGATCTTCCTTTTGGGATTTTTTGGTAGAGTTGAGATCAACAAAGAAGCACATTAAATAACAGATTCAAATGATTCATTTTATTCAGTGTTGACTGAAAGCTTAGAAAATATCATACATGGGACAGAATTGCTCACAATGCATGTTGCGTCTTTGCAGAACGAAAAAGAAAATCTTGTGGAAGATGTTTCAACACGAATTTAAAGTTTTAGACGAAAATACATAAGCTTGTCAAAATACTTGACTCCACTTTAATCTCAGAGCTTCTTGTCTGAACCTGGCTAGATGGGAATATTTAAATACATTTCAGTTACATGCTGAACAGACTTCGATTGAAAATATTATTGTAATTGGCAACAAATAAACCACAAATTTGAAGAATAGGGTAATTACACTTCTTTGATGATCTGCTGGGATTTTAACTGTTCTTGAAAATAATGGAAGAATTGTTTTTTGCAAGTTAATAAATGTGTCATGAATGTTGATATAAAGTATGTATTATAGCTAGAATTTCCAAAATCAAGTTGTTACGTCTACATCTCCATGGTTACTCTGCAATTCACACTTAAGTGCCTGGCAGAGGGTTCATCGAACCATTTTCATACTACTTCTCTTCAATTCCACTCTCGAATGGCGCGTGGGGAAAAAGGAACACCTAAATCTTTCCATTTGAGAGCTGATTTTTCTTATTTTATGATGGTCATCATTTCTCCCTACGTAGGTGGGTGTCAACAAAATATTTTCGCATTCGGATGACGATTGAAATTTCGTAAATAGATCTCGCCGCAAAGAAAACCGCCTTTGTTTCAGTGACTGCCACCCCAACTCGCGTATCATATCAGTGGCTCTCTCACTCCTATTACCCGATAACACGAAACCAGCTGCCGTTCTTTGCACTTTTTCAATGTCCTCCATCAATCCTAACTGGTAAGGATCCCACACTGTGTAGCAAAATTCCAGCAGAGGACGGACAAGTTTAATGTAGGCTGCCTCTTTAGTGGGTTTGTCGCATCTTCTAAGACTTCTGCCAACAAACACACTCTTTGATTTGCCTTCCCCACAATATTATCTGTGTTGTATTTCCAATTTAAGTTGCTCGTAATTGTAATTCCTACTTATTTAGTCGAATATGTGCGATTTATCGTATACCCAAAATTTATCAGATTTCTTTTAGTACCCATGCGGATGACCTCGCACATCACCCATTGGGATATTTTGTGATCTCTCAAAGACTTTTTGATTGTGTGTATCATGAAATTATTCTAGATAAGCGTAAGTATTGTGGTATGATTGGGATGGTGCACAAATGGTTTAATTCATACTTAACTGGAAGAGTCCAGAAGGTTGAAATTAACAGTACAGATAGTCTACAAAAAACAGCCGAGTCCTCTTAACTGGGGAGGTATCAAGTATGGTGTCCCACAGGGTTCAGTCTTCGGTCCCGTATTGTTCTTAATATACAGGGTGATTCAAAAAGAATACCACAACTTTAAAAATGTGTATTTAATGAAAGAAACATAATATAACCTTCTGTTATACATCATTACAAAGAGTATTTAAAAAGGTTTTTTTTTTTCACTCAAAAACAAGTTCAGAGATGTTCAATATGGCCCCCTCCAGACACACCGAGCAATATCAACCCGATACTCCAACTCGTTCCACACTCTCTGTAGCATATCAGGCGTAACAGTTTGGATAGCTGCTGTTATTTCTCGTTTCAAATCATCAATGGTGGCTGGGAGAGGTGGCCGAAACACCATATCCTTAACATACCCCCATAAGAAAAAATCTCAGGGGGTAAGATCAGGGCTTCTTGGAGGCCAGTGATGAAGTGCTCGGTCACGGGCTCCCTGGCGGCCGATCCATCGCCTCGGGTAGTTGACGTTCAGGTAGTTACGGACAGATAAGTGCCAATGTGGTGGCGCTCCATCCTGCTGAAATATGAATTGTTGTGCTTCTTGTTTGAGCTGAGGGAACAGCCAATTCTCTAACATCTCACAACATCCGTGCTACATTTTCATCACTCGTTCTCGGCCGTCCAGAACTTTTCCCTTTGCACAAACACCCATTCTCTGTAAACTGTTTATACCAACGTTTAATACACCACCTATCAGGAGGTTTAACACCATACTTCGTTCGAAATGCACGCTGAACAACTGTCGTCAATTCACTTCTGCCGTACTCAACAACACAAAAAGCTTTCTGTTGAGCGGTCGCCATCTTAGCATCAACTGACGCTGACGCCTAGTCAACAGTGCCTCAAGCGAACAAATGTACAACTAAATGAAACTTTATAGCTCCCTTAATTCGCCGACAGATAGTGCTTAGCTCTGCCTTTTGTCGTTGCAGAGTTTTAAATTCCTAAAGTTGTGGTATTCTTTTTGAATCACCCTGTATATTAATGACTTGCCACTCTGTATTCGTGAAGGTGCAAAGTTAGTTCTTTTTGTTGATGATACAAGTATAGTAATCACACTCAAGAAGCAAGAATCAGCTGAGTAAATTGCAAATAATGTCTTTCAGAAAATTATTAAGTGGTTCTCTGCAAATGGACTTTCACTAAATTTTGAAAAAACACAGTTTATACAATTCTGTACAGTAAATGGCATAAAACCATTGATAAATATAGACTATGAATGGGGCAAGTCTGTTGCTAAAGTAGAATACTCATAATTTCTGGGTGTGTGGATTGATGAGAAATTGAATTGGAACAAACGCATCGATGATCTGCTGAAATGGTTAGGTTCAACTACTTACGCTATTAGGGTTATTGCAAATTTTGGTGATAAACATATCAGTAAATTAGCTTACTATGCCTATTTTCATTTACTGCTTTCATATGGCATCATATTTTGGGGAAATTCGTCATTAAGAGAGAAAGTATTCATTGCACAAAAGTGTCTAATCAGAATAATAGCTGGAGCCCACCCAAGATCACATTGTGGACATTTATTTAAGGAACTCGGGATATTCTCAGTACCTTCACAATACATATATTCACTTATGAAATTTGTCATTAATAAACCATCCCAATTCAAAAATAACAGTAAAGTGCATAGCTACAACACTAGAAGAAAGGATGATATTCACTATTCTGGATTAAATCTCACTTTGGCACAGAAAGGGTTGAATTATGCTGCCACAACAATATTTGGTAATTTGCGAAATAGTATTAAAAGTCTGACAGATAGCCTACCAACATATAAAAGCAAATTAAAAGAATTTCTGAATGACAACCCCTTCTACTCAATAGATGAATTCTTAGATATGAAGTAATAACAGTAAAAAAAAAAATTAATTAATTGTTTTGTGTAAAGAAAACTTATGTTAAAGTGACACGATCCACATCATTATGAAATGTCTTATTCATGATCTATGGAACTACGATTAATGTATGTATGTATAAATGTATGTTTAGTGCCAATTGCCACTTTTTGCACCATACAGAAATTCTCTCTAGATCATTTTGTCATTTGAATCGATAGTCTGATGATTTTACTAGACAGTAAATTACAGTGTCACCTGCAAACAATCTAAGGGGGCTGCTCAGATTATCACCTAGATCATTTATGTATATCAGGAACAGCAGAGGGCCTATGACACTACCTTACCATCTATCACTACAAGCTGTGACCTCTCTGAGAGTAAATCATGAATCCAGTCACACTACTGAGACAATACTCCATATGCATGCAATTTGATTAATAGTCGCTTGTGAGGAATGGTATCAAGGGCTTCTTGGAAATCTAGGAATATGGAATCAATCTGAGATCCTTCGTCGACAGCACTCATTACTTCGTGGAAATAAAGAGCTAGCTAGCTGTGTTGCACAAGAACAATATTTTCTAAATCTGTGTTGGTTATGTATCAATAAGTCATTTTCTTCAAGGTGCTTCATAATGTTAGAGTACAGTATATGCTCTAAAATCCTACTGCAAATTGAGGTCAGTGATATGGGTCTGTAACTCAATGAGTTACCCCTATTTCCTTCCTTGAATATTGGTGTGACCTGTGCTACTTTCCAGTCTTTAGGAACAGACCCTTCAAGTGAGAAGTTGTATATGATTGCTAAGAAAGGCGCTATTGTGTCTGCATACTTTGAAAGGAACCTGATTGGTATATCTGGACCAGAAGACTTCCCTTTCTAAAGTGATTTGAGTTGTTTCGCAACACTTAAGACGTCTACTTTTATGTCACTCATGCTAACAGCTGTCCTGGTTTCGAATCCTGGAATATTTACTTTGTCTTCTTTCATGAAGGAATTATGGAAAACTGTATTTAGTAACTCTGCTTTAGTGGCACCATCATCGGTAACATTTCCATCACTATCACGCACTGACAGTATTGACGGTTTTTTGCCACTGGTGTACTTTACATATGACCAGAATCTCTCTGGGTTTTCTACCATATTTTGAGACAACATTTCATTGTGGAAACTATTAAAAGCATCTCGCATTGATATCCGCACTAAATTTTGAGCTTCCATGAAACTTAGCCAGTCTTGGCAATTTTGTGTTCTATTGAATTTGGCATGGTTTTTTTCATTGCTTCTGCAACAGTGTTCTGACGTGTTTTGTGTACCATGGTGGTTCAGTCCTGTCTCTTATTAACTTACGCGGTATGAATCTATCTATTGCTGTCGATACTGTATCTTTGAATTTGAGCCATATCTGGTCTACACTTGCATAATTAGCATGGAAGGAATGGCGACTCACTCTTAGGATGGCATCAAGCGAATTTTTATCTGCTGTTTTAAATAGATATATTTTGCGTTTATTTTTAGTGGTTTTGAGCCTCGCTACGATGACCTTGTGTTCACTAATCCCTGTATCCATCATGATGCTCTCTATTAGATCAGGATTATTTGTGGCTAAGGGGTCAGGTGTGTTTTCGCAACTATTTACAATTCGTATGGGCTCATGAACTAATTGTTCAAAGTAATTCTCAGAGTAAGCATTTAATACAATTTTGGAAGATGTTTTCTGTCTACTACCATGAACATTTATTTTCGTCAACAAATCGAGGGTAGATTGAAGTCTCCACCAATGATAAGTGTGGTACTGGGTGGGGTACTTATTTGTAATGAGATTAATGTTTTCTTTGAACCTTTCAGCTATTATATCATCTGAGTCGTGGGATTGGTAGAAGGACCCAATTATTATTTTGGTACTGCTGTTGAGTATAACCACTACCCATAGTAATTCGCAGGAACTATCTATCTCAACTTCCCTACAAGATAAACTACAACCAACAGACACAAACACACCCCCACCTACTTTATTTAATCCATCCTATCTCAACACGGTTTGCGCCTTTGTAAAAATTTCGGCAGAATTTATCTCTGGCTTTAGCCAGCTTTCTGTTCCTATAACGATTTCAGCTTCAGTGCTTTCTATCAGCACTTGAAGCTCTGGTACTTTTCCGACACAGCTACAACAATTTACAACAACAATATCGACTGTTGCTTGCTCGATTCTTGTAGTTTCTTTGTCCTGTACCCTTTGGGTCTGGAGCCCTTTTGATCTTTCTCGAGACTGTCTAACCTAAAAAACCGCCCAGTCCACACCACACAGCCCCTGCTACCCATGTAGCCACCTCCTGTGTGTAGTGCACACTTGACCTATTTAGCGGAACCCGAAAACCCACCACCCTATGGCGCAAGTTGGTTGGAAAGGGGGTCATGCAGGATAGTTGCAAAATAATGAAACCAAAAGTTATTATAGAAGCTGTAGGAACGAGAAGGAACAAAATACAGAACTGGTATAAATTCAGTTTGCACTTAGTTACTTAAGTGTTCCCAAAATATTCATATACTCCATTTTAATGACAGACATTTTAGGATATACAAAAAAAAAAAAAAAAAAAAAAAAAAAAAAAAGAAAAGGTACTGTGTCCTATCATTTCAAAAACTCGAATTTCATCTGTGCATAGACTACAGCTATGAATATTTTTTGATTGGGAGGTACAGAATTGTGGGAGATAATTTTGGGATTATTTTTTAAAGATTTTCACAAAAAATAAACAATGAAATTGCAATTCACCACGTTTCCATAGTATTATAATTATTAATTACAAAATCTTCAAATCCTTAAATTGTGGTACTGTGTGGATACTCTCTACAAATATTTCACACAAACATTAAAGTGTGTATCTACCTATATGTTTTTACTTACTCAAAATCCTGCTCTCAAATAATTTTTTCACTGTACGTATTCAGATTCTCTAAGCCCCCCCTGCGGGTCCGGGGATTAGAATAGGCCCGAAGTATTCCTGCCTGTCGTAAGAGGCGACTAAAAGGAGTCCCTCCCCCTCAAGGGGGTAGTTAGTGCCTGCATCCGGAGACGGACAGTTCCACGACCTCTATTTGCGGTCATTTTGCTTTTTCATATCTCGTTTCTTCCTTCCTTTGGTTGGTTCCTTTCTTTGCTCTTTTCCACCTCACTGTCTTCCTTACTCTTTCCCTTGCCTTCTTCTCCTTGCCTTCTTCTCCTTGCCTTCTTCTCCTTGCCTTCTTCTCCTTGCCTTCTTCTCCTTGCCTTCTTCTCCTTGCCTTCTTCTCCTTGCCTTCTTCTCCTTGCCTTCTTCTCCTTGCCTTCTTCTCCTTGCCTTCTTCTCCTTGCCTTCTTCTCCTTGCCGCCTTCTCCTTGCCGCCTTCTCCTTGCCGCCTTCTCCTTGCCGCCTTCTCCTTGCCGCCTTCTCCTTGCCGCCTTCTCCTTGCCGCCTTCTCATTGCCGCCTTCTCATTGCCGCCTTCTCCTTGCCGCCTTCTCATTGCCTTCTTCTCCTTGCCTTCTCATTGCCTTCTTCTCCTTGCCTTCTCATTGCCTTCTTCTCCTTGCCTTTTCTGGTCTCCGCCTCGGCATTTGAGACAGTCTGTCCTCTCTCTCTCTCTCTCTCTCTCTCTCTCTCTCTCTCTCTCTCTCTCCTTTTTCCTCTTCTTCCTTCCTCCCTGTGCGCGCCTGAAGGCCGACCCACGCGTTCGCACGCGTAGCCGGTGACGGGGTAACGCGTAATTCCCCGCCCTGGGTAGACATGTAAGGCACGCGCGTACCCCCTGGTAAAGGCCAGGCCCGGGGAGGGGTGATTGCCTGAGCTAATACCTTCTGACCATGCCGATTGGTCCCTCCATCTGTTTCTCGGGAGGTGTGACCTGAGGTGTAAACATTCACCTAAGGCGGGAGTGCCCTCTGAGAGGGTCCCCACAAGGAAGGAGCGCGCCATCGGAGACGCTGGCAATCATGGGGGATTCCTCCGCAATGGATTTCACTCCATCTCTCTCGACTTCTGCCCAAAAACGGAAACTTGACCAGCTACCAGTGACAAAAGTACTACCGCCTGCCCCACAGTTCCTCGTCGTTTCTCGATCTGAGGACGGAAAGGATTTTTCCTCTGTCAACCCTTTCGTTGTCCAGAAGGGCGTAGATGCCATAGCCGGATCTGTCAAATCTTGTACCAGGTTGCGTAATGGTACCTTATTACTCGAAACTGAGAGTGCCTTTCAGGCACAAAAACTGCTTCGGGCCACACTCCTGTACACGTTCCCTGTCCGGGTGGAGGCTCACTGAACTTTGAATTCGTCTCGTGGTGTGGTCTATACTAGATCCCTCAACGGCTTGACTGACAAGGAGATTCAATCTTTCCTCGCTGAGCAGGGCGTGACGGCTGTCCATAGGGTAATGAAAAAGGTCAACAAAGACCTTGTACCGACCCGGACACTTTTCTTGACCTTTGATAGTGTTAAGCTGCCATCGCGCATCAAGGCGGGCTATGAGGTTATTTCTGTTCGCCCCTATGTCCCGACACCTACGCGCTGCTACCAGTGTCAGCGTTTCAATCACACTAGACAGTCTTGTTCCAATGCGGCTAAATGTGTCACTTGTGGCAGGGATGCCCATGAGGGTGACTGTCCACCTCCGTCTCCTCGTTGTGTGAACTGTCAGGGTGACCATGCCGCATCCTCCCGCGACTGTCCTGTCTATAAGGAAGAACGCTGTATCCAAGAAATTCGGGTCAAAGAGAAAGTGTCCACCTCGGCTGTTTGCAAGCTATTGGCTAGTAGGAAGCCCACACTGCTCCCAGCGGGGAAATACAGTACTGTCCTCGCCTCTCCTCGGACTACCAGGGAGGTGGCAACCCAGACATGCGATCTGACCTTCAGCACCACGGTCGTCCGTTCGGCCAGTGCTAAGATCGCACGGTCGACATCTCCTCTTCCTCCCATCACCCCACAGACACCAGCCCCTTCATCAGCTTCTGCTAAGACGAAGACCCAGAAGTCAGATGCATGGGCCTTCAAGAAGGAACCGTCCCGTGCAGACTTCCTACGTACCTCGACCTCCCAGCCTTCGACCAGTACTTCCACCAAACGACCTTCCAAGAAGGCTCATAGGAAGCACAGTTCTCCTTCTCCGCCACGTCGCATTTCTTCTCCTGCGCCACCCAGCGGTTGCCGCCCCAGGCCGTCATCCGTTTCGCCTGACCGCACCGCTGGTAGCCGAACGTCTGGCCGTTCACCGGCGGAGGAAGCTCCCCCTCCCGGCCATCTTCCCAAGATGACCGATGAACCTATAGACCCAATGGACGATGACTGTCCGCCTACTGAAAGCGGCGGCAGTGCTCGCTCGAAGCCAGGCCCGCAGCGGCCTTCGAGGTGACCCCTTCTTTCATCTTCCCTTTTTTTCTTACAATGGCACTTATTCACTGGAATATTCGCAGCATTCGCTCCAACCGAGAGGACTTGAAGTTGCTGCTCCGCTTGCACCGTCCGCTCATCGTAGCCCTCCAGGAAACGAAGCTACGCCTATGCAATCAAATTGCCTTGGCACACTACACCTCTGTGCGTTTTGACCTACCCCCTGTGGTAGGTATCCCAGCTCACGGAGGGGTTATGTTGCTGGTCCGGGATGATATTTACTACAATCCCATCACGTTGCACACCGGCCTGCAGGCAGTTGCCATCCGCATTACTCTCCCCACTTTTACATTTTCCATTTGTGGCGTTTACACTCCATCGTCGTCTGCCGTTACCAGGGCAGACATGATGCAACTTATTGCTCAGCTACCTGCACCATTTTTGTTAACTGGAGACTTCAATGCCCACCATCCCCTTTGGGGCTCTCCAGCATCCTGCCCGAGGGGCTCCCTGTTAGCAGACCTTTTCAACCAGCTCAATCTTGTCTGCCTCAATACTAGCGCCCCTACTTTTCTTTCGGACACATCTCACACCTATTCCCATTTAGACCTCTCTATATGTACTCCCCAACTTGCACGCCGGTTTGAGTGGTATGCACTTTCTGATACATATTCGAGCGACCACTTCCCATGTGTTATCCATCTCCTGCAGCATATCCCCTCTCCGTGCTCATCTAGTTGGACCATCTCCAAAGCAGACTGGGGGCTCTTCTCTTCCAGGGCGACCTTTCCGGATCAAACCTTCACAAGCTGCGATAGTCAGGTCGCACACCTCACGGAAGTCATTCTCACTGCTGCTGAATATTCCATCCCTCACCCTACTTCTTCTCCACGTCGCGTACCGGTCCCCTGGTGGACCGCAGCGTGTAGAGACGCTTTACGTGCTCGTCGATGTGCTTTACGCACCTTTAAACGCCACCCTACAGTGGCGAATTGTATCAATTATAAACGATTACGTGCACAGTGTCGTCGTATTATTAAAGAAAGCAAGGAAGCCAGCTGGGCTGCTTTCTAAAGCACCTTCAACAGTTTTACTCCTTCTTCTGTTGTCTGGGGTAGCCTGCGCCGGCTATCTGGCACTAAGGTCCACTCACCAGTTTCTGGCTTGACGGTCGCGAATGACGTCCTTGTGGCCCCTGATGCTGTCTCCAATGCCTTCGACCGCTTTTTCGCAGAGGTTTCGAGCTCCACTCATTACCACCCTGCCTTCCTCCCCCGCAAACAGGCAGAGGAGGCTAGGCCACCTAACTTCCGCTCCTCGAATCGTGAAAGTTATAATGCCCCATTCACCATGCGGGAACTCGAAAACGCACTTGGCCGATCACGGTCCTCCGCTCCAGGGCCTGATTCTATTCATATTCAGATGCTGAAGAACCTTTCTCCTGCGGGTAAAGGTTTTCTTCTTCGTACTTACAATCGCATCTGGATTGAGGGACATGTTCCCGCATGCTGGCGCGAGTCTATTGTTGTCCCGATTCCTAAGCCGGGGAAGGACAAGCACTTGCCTTCCAGTTATCGACCCATCTTGCTTACCAGCTGTGTCTGTAAAGTGATGGAGCGAATGGTTAACTCTCGATTGGTTTGGCTGCTCGAGTCTCGACGCCTACTTACCAATGTACAATGTGGATTTCGTAGGCGCCGCTCTGCTGTTGACCATCTGGTTACCTTGTCGACCTTCATTATGAATAACTTCTTGCGGAAGCGCCCGACCGCGGCTGTGTTCTTTGATTTGGAGAAGGCTTACGACACCTGTTGGAGGGCCGGCATTCTCCGCACCATGCATACATGGGGCCTTCGCGGTCGCCTCCCTCTTTTTATTCGTTCCTTTTTAATGGATCGACAGTTCAGGGTACGTGTGGGTTCTGTCCTGTCAGCCACCTTTCGCCAGGAGAATGGGGTGCCACAGGGCTCAGTTTTGAGCGTCGCTCTCTTCGCCATAGCGATCAATCCAATAATGGATTGCCTCCCAGCTGATGTATCAGGCTCCCTTTTTGTGGACGATTTTACTATCTATTGCAGCGCGCAGCGTACGTGTTTCCTGGAGTGCTGTCTTCAGCGTTCTCTTGACCGTCTTTACTCCTGGAGTGTCGCCAATGGCTTCCGTTTTTCAGCCGAGAAGATGGTCTGTATTAACTTCTGGCGCTACAAAGAGTTTCTCCCACCGTCCTTACGACTCGGTCCCGTTGCTCTCCCATTCGTGGAGACAACAAAAGTTTTAGGTCTTACATTTGACAGGAAACTTAGTTGGTCTCCACATGTGTCATATTGGGCTGCCCGTTGTACCCGTTCTCTAAATGTCCTCCGTGTTCTCAGTGGTATGTCGTGGGGAGCGGATCGAACCGTCCTACTTCGCCTATATCGGTCGATCGTCTGCTCCAAGCTGGATTATGGGAGCTTCGTATACTCCTCTACACGCCCATCCATCTTACTCCGCCTCAACTCCATACAACATCGGGGTTTACGACTTGTGCTCGGAGCGTTTTATACTAGTCCCGTCGAGAGTCTTCATGCTGACGCTGGTGAGTTGCCACTCACCTACCGGCGCGATATACTGCTTTGTCCGTATGCCTGTCGGCTACTGGCAATGCCCGACCACCCGTCTTATTGTTCCTTTTTTGATGACTCTCTCGACAGTCAATACGGGTTGTATGTCTCTGCCCTGCTACCCCCTGGAGTTCGCTTTCGTCGCCTCCTTCAACACCTTAATTTTTCACTCCCTGCAACCTTTCGAGTGGGCGAGAGCCACACGCCACCTTGGCTCCAGGCTCAGGTTCGCCTCCACCTTGACCTCTGCTCGCTCCCGAAGGTGGTTACCCCCGGTTCAGTCTACCACTCCCGTTTTGTCGAACTTCGTTCGAAGTTCATTAATATGACCTTCATTTATACAGATGGCTCTAAGATCAATGACGGGGTCGGGTGTTCTTTTATTGTCGGGGCACAAAGTTTCAAATACCGGCTCCATGGCCATTGTTCGGTCTTCACAGCTGAGCTCTGTGCCCTCTACCAGGCTGTTCTTTACATCTGCCGCCACCGACATTCTGCATATGTCATCTGCTCCGATTCCCTGAGCACTATCCAGAGCCTCAGTGATCCGTACCCAGTTCACCCTTTCGTGCACCAGATCCAACGCTCTCTTCAGCAGTTGGTGGACGTCGGTTCTCCGGTTAGCTTTATGTGGGTTCCTGGCCATGTCGGTATCCCTGGGAACGAAGCTGCAGATGCCGCGGCCAAGGCTGCGGTCCTCCAGCCTCGGACAGCTTCTTGTTGTGTCCCTTCGTCAGATTGTCGCAGGGTCATTTGTCGGCGCATTTTATCGCTGTGGCATGCCGATTGGGCTGCACTTACAGTCAACAAGCTTCGGGCCTTGAAACCTCTTCCCGTGGCTTGGACGTCCTCCTCACGCCCTTCTCGGCGGGAGGAGGTAGTTTTGGCCCGGTTACGAATTGGACACTGCCGGTTCAGCCATCGCCATCTGCTGACGGCTGCGCCGGCGCCGTTCTGACCATGTGGGCAATTGCTGACGGTCCGCCACATTTTAACGTCCTGTCCGGATTTTAACACCCTGCGTTTTGATCTTGGCCTGCCATGTACTGTAGAAGCCATTTTAGCGGATGACCCACGAGCAGCTGCTCGCATTCTTCATTTTATCAATTTGACAACCCTCTCAAAGGACATTTGATTATGCTGTTTCCTTTTTTTAATCCTATGCCTGTCAGTCTGTCTTTTATCGTGTTTTCCGTTTCGTTGTTGTTTTAAACTTGAGACTCGCGGTGCATTCCTAATGTAGTCTGGGCGCTAATGACCGTTGAAGTTGTGTGCCCTAAAACCACAAAAAAAAAAAAAAAAAAAAAAAATTCTCTAAGCTGTTATGTGTGAACAGGCTAGTTAATACAGATTGTAAGGATTCGAAAAGTGTGGCTTAATATTAGGCAGTAATAAATAGTTCAAATCTGAGTTTCAAAAGCAAAACATTTCTTCTTTTTACCAAGAGAAAGTGGTGGAAATACAGTGTAAGGTGCAAGTGGCAGATATCAGTCACTTGGAAGGAAATTGGTAAATCCGAAAGCTTAGGAGTGAATTATATTGGGAAGCAGTTCTTCTGCCAGCTAAGAAGAAACTTGTTCTGCATATTCATGTATTCAAGGAAAAATACACTCCTGGAAATTGAAATAAGAACACCGTGAATTCATTGTCCCAGGAAGGGGAAACTTTATTGACACATTCCTGGGGTCAGATACATCACATGATCACAGTGACAGAACCACAGGCACATAGACACAGGCAACAGAGCATGCACAATGTCGGCACTAGTACAGTGTATATCCACCTTTCGCAGCAATGCAGGCTGCTATTCTCCCATGGAGACAATCGTAGAGATGCTGGATGTAGTCCTGTGGAACGGCTTGCCATGCCATTTCCACCTGGCGCCTCAGTTGGACCAGCGTTCGTGCTGGACATGCAGACCGCGTGAGACGACGCTTCATCCAGTCCCAAACATGCTCAATGGGGGACAGATCCGGAGATCTTGCTGGCCAGGGTAGCTGACTTACACCTTCTAGAGCACGTTGGGTGGCACGGGATACATGCGGACGTGCATTGTCCTGTTGGAACAGCAAGTTCCCTTGCCGGTCTAGGAATGGTAGAACGGTGGGTTCAATGACGGTTTGGATGTACCGTGCACTATTCAGTGTCCCCTCGACGATCACCAGTGGTGTACGCCCAGTGTAGGAGATCGCTCCCCACACCATGATGCCGGGTGTTGGCCCTGTGTGCCTCGGTCGTATGCAGTCCTGATTGTGGCGCTCACCTGCACGGCGCCAAACACGTATACGACCATCATTGGCGCCAAGGCAGAAGCAACTCTCATCGCTGAAGACGACACGTCTCCATTCGTCCCTCCATTCACGCCTGTCGCGACACCACTGGAGGCGGGCTGCACGATGTTGGGGCGTGAGCGGAAGACGGCCTAACGGTGTGCAGGACCGTAGCCCAGCTTCATGGAGACGGTTGCGAATGGTCCTCGCCGATACCCCAGGAGCAACAGTGTCCCTAATTTGCTGGGAAGTGGCGGTGCGGTCCCCTACGGCATTGCGTAGGATCCTACGGTCTTGGCGTGCATCCGTGCATCGCTGCGGTCCGGTCCCAGGTCGACGGGCACGTGCACCTTCCGCCGACCACTGGCGACAACATCGATGTACTGTGGAGACCTCACGCCCCACGTGTTGAGCAATTCGGCGGTACGTCCACCCGGCCTCCCGCATGCCCACTATACGCCCTCGCTCAAAGTCCGTCAACTGCACATACGGTTCACGTCCACGCTGTCGCGGCATGCTACCAGTGTTAAAGACTGCGATGGAGCTCCGTATGCCACGGCAAACTGGATGACACTGACGGCGGCGGTGCACAAATGCTGCGCAGCTAGCGCCATTCGACGGCCAACACCGCGGTTCCTGGTGTGTCCGCTGTGCCGTGCGTGTGATCATTGCTTGTACAGCCCTCTCGCAGTGTCCGGAGCAAGTATGGTGGGTCTGACACTCCGGTGTCAATGTGTTCTTTTTTCCATTTCCAGGAGTGTATTTGAAATTAGACAAAATGTGAAGAGGGCACAAAGATGTAAAATTATAAAGGTCATATTTGTGTGAAACATAATGTAAGACAAAATTATGAGATGGAGTCGCTGGCAAGCACTTATCTACAGGAGGACAAAAACACTCTTAAGACAAAAAAAAAAGACCCACCATGAGGGATTTATCTGGATGGGACTGAAAGTGATAGATGTGATGTACATGTACAGACAAACAAATAAATGATTACAGTTTCAGAAAAAATGGGTGATTGATTGAAGAGAGTTAGTTTCACATGTTGAGCAAGTTAACAATGCATTGGTCCATGTGTAGCCCATATGCAAGTAGTTATTCGATTTGGCACCGATTGATAGAGTTGTTGGATGTCTTCCTGAGGGATATCGTGCCAAATTTGTTCAATTGATGGGTTAGGTCATTAAAATTCTTACCTGGTTGGAGGGCTCTGCCCATAATCCTCCAAATGTCCTCAATTGTGGGAGAGATTCAGCTATCTTTCTGGCCAAGATAAGGTTTGGCAAGCACGAAGACTAGCAGCAGAAACTCTCGCTGTGTGTAGGCGGGCATTGTCTTGGTGAAATGTATGCCCAGGATGGCTTACTATGAAGGGCAACAAAACAGGGCATAGAATATTGTCAGTGTACCACTCTGTTGTAAGGGTGCCACAGTTGACAAGCAAAGGGATCCTTCAGTGAAAAGAAATGACACCCCAGGCAGTCACTCCTGGTTGCCAGGCCGTATGGCGGACAACAGTCAGTTTGGTATACCACCACTGATTGTGGTGTTTTCAGACATGTCTTCGGTATGTAATGATATTAACTGGAGTAGAATTATCTTTAGTGATGAGTCCTGCTTCAACAGGAGTCCTGATGATCAGCGAAGACATCCCAGACAGCAGTGGGATATCAACCTGACTGTCACCCGTCACACAGACCAACAAATCATTGTGGTAGTCTGGGGTGCCATTTCTTTTAACAGCAGGACCACTTTGGTTGTCATCTGCAGCACCATTATAGTACAGCAGTACGTTGACAATATTCTATGGCCCATTTTGTTGCTATAAATGGCAACCCATCCTGGGCTTACATTTCAGGGAGATTATATCTGCTTCCACACAGTGAGATTTTCTACCGCTTGTCTCTTTGCTTGCCAAACTGTACCTTTGCCACCTAGGTCACTGGATCTCTCCCCAATTGAGAATGTTTGGAGCGTTATGGGCAGGGCTCTTCAACCATACTGGAATTTTCACAATCTAAGGCATGTATTGGACAGAATAGGCATGTTATCCCTCAGAAGGATGTCAAATATCTCTATCAACTGTTGCCATGTTGAGTAACTGCTTCAATAAGGATGGAGGTGGATCAGTGTGTCATTGACTTGCTAAATTTGTGAAGCTCTTTCTCTTGAATAAGTTATCCAATTTTCATGAAACTGAATCATTTGATTGTCTGTACATGTATATCACACCTACCAATTTCCATCCTATTTACATAATTTCTTAATGGTATAGATTTTTCTTCAGCCACACCTAGAAACACATTAGTTTGTGACCCTATTCTGGATTTCAGTAACATTATTTCTAACCTTAAGGAGTAATGCCTTCTTCCCCAAAGAGAGAACTAATAGTTGCAAAAGCCAGAGCCAAGTGTCATGTACTATCATGCATACACTGGCAGTAATAAAACTTGCACCTCCTGATGGTTCTGGCCAGCAGTAAGCAAATTTTGTAGTTTCCTTGAGTGAAATTACCTTTTGATACACATGTAGCATAGGTGTGTTGATGATTTTCACTTATGGACCGTCTGACAGCAACTGAATAAAACACAATTTTAGTGCCATATGCGTTTCGCCTTTATTTTCTGCAAGGCATCATCAGTGGCCTGTAATGTGTACATATGTTAGCTATTTTATTTACATTTTTGTCACTGTGCCTATAAGTTATAAACAGTTCTGGTGGTTGGTATTTCCTATTAAGTAGTAATGTTTTGAACTGTACTTACAGGTTGCGTAGACAGTTTCTTACATATTACGCTCCTGTTGCATTTTTGGTCTTATTCTTCTTCCTATGAGCGCCAATTTGCTGTTTTTTCTGCATTCCACAGCACTATGCACTGAACGCTTTTTTTAATGCAATGTTTTGGTTTGTGTTGCCGACTGTCAAATGTTTTTGCCAAAGATCGAATATTACTGCCAAACTTATGAGTGTAACTATCGAAGTATCTGTGGTCTGTTGGTGTATGCATTTGTGTGTGCGCTTGTGTGTGTGTGTGTGTGTGTGTGTGTGTGTGTGTGTGTTTTTTGGTGTCATATTATTTTATTTTATTTTATTGTATTTAATTATTTATTTTTGTTTATGTCCTGTGTATGTGTGTGTGTGTGTTTTGGTGTGATATATATATATGTGTGTGTGTGTGTGTGTGTGTGTGTGTGTGTGTGTGTGTGTGTGTGTGTGTGTGTGTGTGTGTCTGTCTGTATTTTGGTGTTATGCATTTTTTTTTGGATGGGGGGGAGCTGTGTGTGTGTGTGTGTGTGTGTGTGTGTGTGTGTGTGTGTGTGTGTGTATTTTGATGTTATATACTTTTTTTTTATGTTATCATTTCCTTTATTAAGTGTAGTAAGGAGCCTGTGCTGATGTGTGTTTGTTCATTTATCACATGTTTGTTTTCTGCTATGGCTTTGTGGATGTGGAAGTTTTCTTGCATTTGTATAAGATGTTTGTCATGGTTGCTTATTCTCATTATTTTCATTTCTTGTTCCATGTTTGTAGGATGATGGTTGTAGTGTTTTAAATGCTCTGCAAATGTGGAATGGTTTGTTTCATACTTCCAACATCTGATATGTTCTTTGTATCTTGTTTCAAAATTCCTACATGTCATGCCTATGTATACTGCATCACAACTTTGACATTCAAGTTTATATATTCCTGATTGTTGGAATTTGTCCCTCTTGGTAGCTGGCTGGCTTAGGTGTGATTGAAGGGTTTGCCCAGGCTTATATGCTATTTTGAAGCCCTGTCTCTTTAGGATGTTTGCAACTCTGTGTGTTAGTTTATGTGTGTAGGTCATGGTGTACCATCTGGTTCTTTTCTGTGTGGTGTTGTCATTGTGTGTGTTTGTTGAGTGCGTTTGTAAGTTTTCAGCTTGTGAGTTCTTTTGTATTGTGGAAATGTTGTGTTTGTTTTTTATTTGTGTTTTTATTTTTTGATTGAGCCTGTGTACCACATGTGTGTCATACCCGTTGTTCCTAGCTATTTGTATGATCGTGTTCATTTCTTGTTCATAGTTTCTCTTACTGAGTGGGATTCTGTTTAATCTATGTAACATGTGTCTTAGTGCTGCAAATTTCTGGCTTTGGGGGTGGTTGGATGTGGAATGTATTATTGTGTCCGTGGCTGTTGGTTTTCTAAAGATGTTAAATGTATGTTTTGCATTTTCTTTTTTAATTGTAATGTCAAGAAAATTTATTTGATTTTCTTTTTCTTTTTCAAGTGTGAATTTTACGTTCTTATGAGCTTTGTTTATTTCTGAATGGAGTTCATCTATTTTTTCACTTGGCTCGTCTACCAAACAAATAATGTCATCCACGTATCTGTACCAATATATGATTTTGAAACTTTCATTTGTGGTTATCTTATCAAATATCTGATTTTCAAGGTGACTGATGAAAATGTTTGCTAGTGTTCCTGATATTGGGGATCCCATGGGCAGTCCATCAGTTTGTAGATAATATTCTTCCTCAAACTGAAAGTAGTTTTGTTCAGTTGTCAGTCTGAGCATATCTGTTATTTCTTTTATTGCGTCTGTGGTGAGGTTGCTGTGGGATGAGAGATTTTGTTCTATGATTTCTATTGTTTCTGTGATAGGGATGGAGGTATACATATTTTCTATATCGAATGAAATCAGTGATGCTGTGTGTGGTACCTGTATGTTCTGTATATTTTCTATTAGGTTTCCTGTGTTTATCACTGTTCTGTTGTTTTCTACTTTATAGTGTTTTGTAACTAACTTTTGCAGGTGTTTGGCTATGCGGTATGTTGGGGCTTTCTTGAAGTTGATAACAGGTCTCATTGGCATTCCGTCTTTATGTACTTTCGGTTGACTGCGGAGTGTTGGTGCTTTTGGGTTTTTCTGTGTTAAGTAGTATTTTTGTTTGTCTGTGAGTGTGTGTTCAATGTTTTTCAGTGTTCGTTTCACATTTGCCTGGAATCGTGTAGTTGGATCTGACTTCAGTTTTTGTATTGCGTTGGTGTTTATGTATTCCTTGGTTTTTGTGATGTATTGATCTTTATCCATGAGTACCGTTACATTTCCCTTGTCTGCTCTTGTTATTAATACGTTGTTGTTTGTTAACTTTTGTTTTAACCTTTTCATAGTAGCTGCTTCTGTTTGGTTGTTCTTATTGTGTGTCTGCTGTGTTTGTTTTGTTATGCCTTTTATTTCTTCTTTTACTAGTTCTCTTGTCAGTCCTATGTTTATTTCACAATTATTTTGTTGTTCTTCACGTGTAAGGATGTGTTCGGTTTCTACTATGAGATTTTCTATGTATTGATTGTTCACCTTGCTATTGGTGCAGTGTTTCAAACCTTTCTCCAAGAGCATTTTTTCGTTTTCGTGTAGTTCTGTCTCTGTTAGGTTAACTAAGCATGGATGAAATGAGTGTTGGTGTTCATGTGGTTTCACATTTAAAATGTAAATGTATTTTTGCGTCTTTTTTACTGTTAGTTTCATTATCTTGTGTTTATGTTTGTTTTGTAAATGTTTCATTGCTATGTATGTGTTGTGCTCAGTTTTTTCTACTAGTGCCATGAAAACTGCGGCGTTTCCTACGTTTTTTGCCAATTCTAGATGAGTTTCATAGAGCATCATGTTTAGGTGCTGTTTTTTCGAATAGAGCATCTTAATTTCATGTCGTAACCAATATCGTTCTGCAAATGATTTCGACTTTTGTGCCACTGTAGAACTGTTTTTAACCTTTACATTAATGTAGCTTGGAATTAAATCGTTCTTTTTGCATGTTCTGTTGAATTTTATATGCTGTATCGTCTTATGGAGTCTCAGATGTATTTTCTTGAACCTCTTGTACACGTTGACAGGGAATGCTTGACATAGCTGTATTGACATCTTCAATTTTTTGGTCCTGTCCTCCTCAGTTGCGCGTAATACTATGGTGTGTTGATGATTTTCACTTATGGACCGTCTGACAGCAACTGAATAAAACACAATTTTAGTGCCATACGTGTTTCGCCTTTATTTTCTGCAAGGCATCATCAGTGGCCTGTAATATGTACATATGTTAGCTATTTTATTTACATTTTTGTCACTGTGCCTATAAGTTATAAACAGTTCTGGTGGTTGGTATTTCCTATTAAGTAGTAATGTTTTGAACTGTACTTACAGGTTGCGTAGACAGTTTCTTACATATTACGCTCCTGTTGCATTTTTGGTCTTATTCTTCTTCCTATGAGCGCCAATTTGCTGTTTTTTCTGCATTCCACAGCACTATGCACTGAACTCTTTTTTTAATGCAATGTTTTGGTTTGTGTTGCCGACTGTCAAATGTTTTTGCCAAAGATCGAATATTACTGCCAAACTTAAGAGTGTAACTATCGAAGTATCTGTGGTCTGTTGGTGTATGCATTTGTGTGTGCGCTTGTGTGTGTGTGTGTGTGTGTGTGTGTGTGTGTGTGTGTGTGTGTGTGTATTTTGGTGTTATATACTTTTTTTTATGTTATCATTTCCTTTATTAAGTGTAGTAAGGAGCCTGTGCTGATGTGTGTTTGTTCATTTATCACATGTTTGTTTTCTGCTATGGCTTTCTGGATGTGGAAGTTTTCTTGCATTTGTATAAGATGTTTGTCATGGTTGCTTATTCTCATTATTTTCATTTCTTGTTCCACACACACATACACAGGACATAAACAAAAATAAATAATTAAATACAATAAAATAAAATAAAATAATATGACACCAAAAAACACTCACTCACACACACACACACACACACACACACACACACACACACACACACAAGCGCACACACAAATGCATACACCAACAGACCACAGATACTTCGATAGTTACACTCATAAGTTTGGCAGTAATATTCGATCTTTGGCAAAAACATTTGACAGTCGGCAACAGAAACCAAAACATTGCATTAAAAAAAGCGTTCAGTGCATAGTGCTGTGGAATGCAGAAAAAACAGCAAATTGGCGCTCATAGGAAGAAGAATAAGACCAAAAATGCAACAGGAGCGTAATATGTAAGAAACTGTCTACGCAACCTGTAAGTACAGTTCAAAACATTACTACTTAATAGGAAATACCAACCACCAGAACTGTTTATAACCTATAGGCACAGTGACAAAAATGTAAATAAAATAGCTAACATATGTACATATTACAGGCCACTGATGATGTCTTGCAGAAAATAAAGGCGAAACGCGTATGGCACTAAAATTGTGTTTTATTCTGTTGCTGTCAGACGGTCCATAAGTGAAAATCATCAACACACCGTAGTATTACGCGCAACTGAGGAGGACAGGACCAAAAAATTGAAGATGTAGCATAGGCTTTTTAACTGCCAGTCTTTAATTGTGAGGTGATTATATGTAGCACATTGTGTGTGTGTGTGTGTGTGTGTGTGTGTGTGTGTGTCCTTGTCCTTGTTAAGCTTGGCAAAACTTTGTTTTGTAAGAATATCTTAACAAGACCTGCTTAGCATGTGTAGATTCTTGGGTGTTCTAGGTGCTGTGGTCTTAGCAGACCAGTAATGTATGTATGTCCTTATTTGTCACATTTTGCTTTCAATGTAAATTGTATTGAATATACCTGTGGCTCACATGTTGGTACAAATTTATGGTTTATGTGTAGCCTCTTGTGTGTTGTGTTGAAGTCTCGTCTAAATTCTATAAAATTTGCCAAAGATTCATTTGCCACAGTCTGAAAAAGCTCCATCTGGATGAAGCAGAAAACTACACGGAAGGAACGATGAATTGTCTGAAAAACAGGAATAAAACAAGAACTCCATATGGTAACTTTCACATTAAATGATGATGATGTGTCTTTTACACACATTAGGGGCTGCTAGAGTGTATTGCTAAAGTCTTCTTGGTTCTCCCCATTTGGACTTGTAGACTGACGATGGAGACAAAAATTTAATTGACTGACAAGCGGCTACTATACTGATATGTTAACTTTGGTTTGCTCTGAATAAGTGTGGTGAAGTTTAAACTGTTAGCAGAAGGCTGACTCATGTGCTTGTGTCTAGACGAGAGACATTTTTAATCTGTTAACGCCTCTGTGCTCAATGGATACAGCAGCCACAGGTTACATGGTGAAATCTGGAGTTGTCCTCCATATAAATGACAGTGACTCCTCTTCACAGTCAGTTGTTAGTTGTTTATCAGATATGGCATCTTGATTGAAAAAGAAACAGTTTTATAAATAATTAATCAGTTCCTAGATACAATAATATTTTCTCCCACAAGTGTACATTAACATTTTCTGTTGTCATTTTTTGATATGTTGCATATAGTGTTTGTTATACATTTTCGCAAACAAATTCACAGTTAATCAAAAAAAGAAAAAAAACATTTACAAACACAGGGTACTATAGTGTAGGCACATGCACCCCGAAAGCCTCTGGTTAATGTCAGAAGCCACATGTTCTGTGGTATTATGGACAGTGCCCTCGGGACAGGTGTGTGGCAATGCAGTTCTTTCAGTGCTAACTGTACACTGGGAAATATCGAGAAGACTGTAGCCTTTTGGTTTGTGAGGACAAAGCCATAAACTACTCTCGAAGACAGAGTATCTGGACATGACAAATCATTCCTGCATCCCTACAAAGATACACTGCTTAGTTAAAACACTATGACCATCTGCCTAGTAGAATGTTGGTCTACCTTCTGAACATAATATAGCAGTGGTTCTCGATGGAAGGGATGACAAATCCGTAGTAGTTTCCTGGACGTATCTGGCACCAGATGCGTCTTCAGTCACATTATGGACCTATGACTTCTGGATGGGGAGTTGGTGTGTTCCATTGGGTTCAGATTGAGCTAATTTGGTGGCCAAGACATCAGCGGGAGTTCACTATAATGCTGCCCGAACCACTGTTGCACAATTCTGACCTTGTGACTTCGACAGTTATCCTGCTAGAAGACACTATTGTTATCGGGGAAGACAGCTTCATCTGTGTCTGCACATATACTCCACAAGCCACCATATGGTACATAGCAGTGGGTCCCTTGTACCACTGCTAGTTATTTCCTTTCCTGTTCCACTCAGAAATAGAGCAGAATTGTCCATAAGCCTCCGTACAATCCCTAATTCCTCTCATCTCACCTTTGTGGTCCTAATGCAAAACGTTGGTTATGGCAGTAAAAGTGTTCTGCAGTCAGCTGCAAATGCCTGTTCTCTATATTTTCTCAATAGCATTCCTCAGAAAGAATGTAGCCTAGTGTTGTATACACGATCACCTTTACAGATGAACCATGCTTTCCTAAAACTCTTCTAATAAACCAAACTCTACCATTTGCCTCCTTTAGTATGGTCCTTACATGATCATTCCATTTCATATTGCTTTGCAACGTTAAACCGTTAAGGATGCAGAGCGATCACATAGATAATATTGTGGGTAGAGCAAACCAAAGACTGTGATTCATAGGCAGAACACTTAGAAGGTGCAACAGGTCTACCAAAAAGACTGCTTACACTACGCTTGTCCACCCTATTCTGGGGTATTGCTGTGTGGTGTGGGATCCGTATCAGGTGGGACTGACGGACGACATAGAAAAAGTACAAAGAAGGGCAGTTCATTTTTTATTATTGCAAAATAGGGGATATAGTGTCACAGAAATGATACATGAATTGGAGTGGCAATCATTAAAACATAGGTGATTTTCGTTGCAACGGGATCTTCTCATGAAATTTCAATCACCAGTTTTCTCCTCCGATTGCGAAAACATTCTGTTGGCACCCACCTACATAGGGAGAAATGATCATCACGATAAAATGAGAGAAATCAGGGCTTGCACAGAAAAATTTAAGAGCTCATTTTTCCCATGTGCCGTTCGAGAGTGGAACGGTAGAGAGACAGCATGAAGGTGGTTCATTGAACCCTTTGCCAGGCACTTTATTGTGAATAGCAGAGTAATCACGTAGATGTAGATGTAGACCAGGATGTCATGTAGGTTATGTGGGTGACAGAACACCGCTTTTGGAGGGATGGGAAGGATCTTGTGTAGGCTGTCCTTTGTATCAGGGCATGATGGTAGTTATCTAAGCCCTGAAAAGGATGTCATTCAGTAGTTTCAGTTGGAGTGCATCCATTTACACAACTCTTGACCGTCGGTTCTTGTTAATTTGCTGCTGAGAAATTACAGGAAGTACGACTGATATGACAAAACATTGAACAAGCAGTTTCCCACCATTTAATAATGAAGTCTTCAGCTGTGGCAGACAGGTTCCAGCCGTTTGGTGAAGGTGGAAGCCTGGTATGGCAGATAGTGGTGGTGACATGATGTGGTTGACTCCTTTTGCCAAATGTCAGGTTCATCATCGGCTCTCTGTTGTGGTGGAGGGTAATATTGTCTCACTGGCCATTGTCACATTCTCTTCTTTTTTGTGCAAAATCTGTTATTAGTGTGAGCAGTCTTCAGCAGCCTATGCAACATGTTTTCCGTGACGATCGTATCATGTAAAGGAGAAGTATATGGCACTATTTTGCGACACAGAATGGCTTCTTTACCAGAGGGTGCCCTAGTAGAGGAAGTAAGCAATATTTTGCTTGCCAGTTGTATCTCTCCGCCTTAGGTATTGAGAAAGTGGCTCCAGTATGCAAAACTTGTGTTGACCCTTTGTTTCCTTGGCCTGCTGTGACATTGTATTATTAAAACTGGTCTCTAAATAAATGCCTCTAACTGTCCATTTTCTACACCAGAAATGTTCTCTCCCGGAGAATGCAAATTTAAAATTAGAATAGTCCACACAAAAACAAAGCAAAATTATTAGTCCCCCTCCTAGGAGGCATATGCTACAACTCTGTAACTCTGATGTAGACATAATAGTGGTCTTAGTTCCTCCAGAAAATGTCATATTACATCCTGTGAGCTACCAAATTTTTGGGAAATGTTGAGTGCTATGTACTACCCACTGAATCACAGAGCCTGAAGTTCTCGAATTAAAATTGGATAATTTTGTGTGCCAGTTGACAGGCAGTAGGTAAAATCAGGAATGAGTATGTGCAGCCATGTTGTCATCCTTGGAGACAGGAGTGTTCACAACATTTTTGTCATGATGGTGAAGCAGGAAGACACACACTTGGTCACCCAAAATGTCAAAATAAGTATCCCATTTTGTGTTCACAATTCCCTGAATTAGTGGATCGGAGTAAAAAAACTAACATTGTGGAACTGTATTTGAGCTGAAGAACACAGATTAGATTAGATTAGATTAGTTTTCGTTCCATAGATCCGTGCTGAGGAGATCCTCGTGGATGTGGAACATGTCAATTTTTTTTTTTTTTTTTTTTTTTTTTTTTTTTTAAAGCTGAAATAAAAATACTAATAGTATGAATATATACAATACATCATTTGTTTCTATTAAAAAATTCGTCAATGGAGTAGAAGGAGTTGGCCACTAGTAAGTCTTTCAGGCTCCTTTTAAACTGATCTTTATTTGTAACTAAATTTTTTATGTTTACTGGCAAATTATTGAAGATGAGTGTTCCTGAGTAGTGGACCCCTTTTTGAACTAAAGTAAGTGCTTTTAAGTCCTTGTGCAGATCATTTTTGTTCCTGGTATTGTATGTATGAACTGAGCTGTTGGTTGGAAAAAGAGATATATTATTTAGGACAAATTTCATTAATGAGTAAATATACTGAGAGGCAGTAGTTAGTATACCCAGTTCTTTGAAGAGGTTTCTACAGGACGTCCGTGAACTTACTCCACAAATAATACGTATTACACGCTTTTGGACTCTGAAAACTTTTGTTTGACTTGAAGAGTTACCCCAAAATATTATACCATATGACATTATGGAATGAAAGTAGGCAAAGTATGCAAGCTTTTTCATTTTTATGTCGCCTATGTCTGCTAACACTCGAATTGCAAATACAGATTTGTTAAGGCATTTCTGCAGTTCTGTGGTGTGCTCTTCCCAACTGAATTTATTATCAAGTTGTAATCCCAGGAATTTAAGACTGTCAACCTCTTCTATCTGTTCTTCTTCGTATTTTATGCATATGCTGGGTGGAAACCTCTTACAGGTTCTGAATTGCATATAGTGAGTCTTTTCGAAGTTTAATGTCAGTGAGTTGGCTTTAAACCATTTATTAATATCCATGAAAATATCATTAGCAGATCTTTCTAGAACTACACTCGACGTACTGTTTATTGCAATACTTGTGTCATCTGCAAACAAAACAAACTCTGCTTCTGGCAGTGTAACTGATGAGAGATCATTAATGTACAAAGAAAAAGCAATGGCCCTAAGATGGATCCTTGTGGGACACCACATGTAATTTCTTCCCATTCTGATAATGACTGATGACTTAATTCACTAGTCCCTTGCACTGACACCCTTTGTTTCCTGTTAGTGAGGTATGACTTGAACCATTTTGCAGCACTGCCCGTGACAGCATAGAATTCTAATTTACTTAAAAGGATGTTGTGGTTCACACAATCAAATGCCTTTGACAAATCACAGAAAATACCTGCTGCTTGTAATTTGTTGTTTAATGAATTAAGTACATTTTCACTGTAGGTTTAAATAGCCTTCTCAATATCAGAATCCTTCAGAAATCCAAACTGTGTTCTTGATAATATGTTATTTGTGGTCAGATGGTTGAGCAGCTGCCTGTACATTACTTTTTCTAAAGTGTTTGAGAATGCTGGCAAAAGTGAAATCGGTCTGTAGTTTGATGGTATCTCTTTATCCCCTTTCTTGAATAGAGGCTTAACATCTGCATATTTTAGCCAGTCAGGAAATGTTCCAGTTATAATTGACTGGTTACACAAGTAACTTAGAATTGTATTAAACTCACAAGAACATGCATTAATTAACTTTGTTGATATTTCATCGTAGCCACTAGAATGCTTTGTTTTTAAAGATTTTAATATGGACGTTATTTCTTTTGGTGAAGTGAATGATATATTCATGTCCTTGAAGCTATTTGTGAAGGTTAGTTTCAGATATTCAAGGGCATTATTTACTGATCCTGAAAGTCCCATTCTATCAGTAACGGATATAAAGTACTTGTTAAATAGATTTGCCACACTATGCCCATCAGTTACTAATGTGTCATCTACCCTTAGTGCTATTTGCTCCTGTTCCTTTCTGGTTCTGCCAGTCTGCTCTTTCACTATATCCCATATTGTTTTTATTTTGTTCCCTGACATTGCTATCTTCTTCTCGTAGTGCATTTGTTTAGACGTCTGAATTACTTTTTTTAATGTTTTACAGTATTCCTTGTATTTAGCTAAATCATCAGCATTGGAGCTATTCTTGGTTGACAGATACATTTTCCTTTTTGTCTTACAGGAAATCTTTATTCCTTGTGTAATCCATGGTTTTATTATAGACTTCTGTTTAATTTAAGTAACTTTTAGAGGAAAACAGTTTTCAAACATGGTACTGACATTGTTCATGAATGTGTTATATTTTTCATTCATGTCATGAGCACTATAAACATCTTTCCAGTTCATATCTTTGAGCAGTTTTCTAAAACACTCAATTTTTGGTTGATTGACTACTCTCCTGTACTCAGATTTAGCAGTCTTGGTAATCTGCTTAGAATTTACATCTAAAACAAGGATCTGCATGTCATGATCTGATAGTCCATTTATAACAGGTTTTATGATATGATTTTGTTTCTTTGATTTGTCTATAAAAATGTTATCAATGGCTGTCCTTGAGGATTTAGTGATCCTAGTTGGAAAGTTTACAGTGTGAGTTAGATTGAAAGACAACATTACTAACTGCAGTGAATGTTTATTGGAAGATTGCATTAGAAAATCTGTGTTAAAGTCACCAGCAATCAAAATTTCTTTGTTTCTTCGTGTTAAATAACCCAAAACAGCTTCTAGACGATCTAAGAATAGATTATAATTTCCTGCAGGTGCTCGGTAAATAGTTATTATTATATAGGATCTGTTATGGAACTCTACTTCTGTTGCACATGCTTCTAGATGCTGCTCTAAACAGAATTTATTAATGTCAATGTTCTTGAATTTATGGCAGTTTTTGATAAATGTGGCAACTCCTCCTCCATCCATATCTACTCTGCAGAAGTAGGAAGCTAGCTTAAATCCTGAAATGTCTAACAAATCTATATCAGTGGTCACTTGATGTTCAGAGAGGCAGATTATGTCAATTTGGTTAGATGAATTCATTTCATCAATACAAATGAGTAGTTCATCAACTTTATTTCTAAGTCCCGGAATGTTCTGGTGTAATAAAGATAACTGATACTGCATACTAATGGGATTGTAACTGCTTTGCTGAAGATGAACTGGCAGTTTCTGATTACTTTCTGTTAAACACTGTTTAAATGGAGGCTGTATGATAAAATCTGACTCCTGTTCATCTGTTTTCTCAAACTGAGTGTGTCTGCCAATCTCTCTTAAAACTCGTTTTCTTTCTCCCTTCCCTATCCTAAGCACTTTGTAGGTTAAAGGCAAAAGAGGCAAAATTGTGACTCTTCAGACCATACTCTATGCCTCCAGTCAACTATTATCCAGTTACCGTGTTGTTTGACCCATTGAAGGCATAAACCTTCACGTGCTGCTGTGAGCAATACAGTATTCATTTAAGAGCCAGTAGTCTCTGATGTCCATCACATGCAGCTGCCTTCGCAATGTTCACTTAGAAACTGGCTGAGATGGACCTGCATTCACAGACGGCAGTAATGATTGTCACTGACGAGGCGTCACACTCTTCTCTGGCCTCATTTGGTTAGTACCAATGTCCTTATGCTATGTTACATGACTGTGAGTGAACACCATCCCTTGTGTACACATTTGACAGATACCCTAACAAATCTGGTAATGTTATTTGAATGTACATTCAAAAAGTACAGAATTTTTCTGCCATCCTGTTGCATCTCCATGTGAACCTGTCTTACTGAGTGGATTCTGTACAATCAACTAGCACACACACACCACTTCAGTACAGTGACTTTTGCCAGCATTAGAAGGCTACACAACTGCCTGGTACCAGTTCCATGCCACCTGCTTTGGTCTGAAGCAACCAGTGTGATGTTTTAAAGGTGAACATTGACATTTTATCGGGTGAGCTTTGTGATATACGCTTGACATCATTCAAGTTTGGGGGCGATCTATAGTAGTACAAAATGCAGAAGTAAAAACTTCAGCAGCAAAGATCACTAATTATAATCTTATTTATGATGACCAGTTTTGGCAAATCTAAGTTGCCATCACCATATCCGTTGTAACCTCCCCACAATACTTTTAAAAGAAAAAAAAAGGACGATACTAATTAGAAATGCTGATGGACATGGCTCTAGGCGTAACCTGCCCACAATCAAATGTACTGACAATGGGAACAAAAATGTGAAATTCGCAATCTGACTCAAATATAAATTCTTCACAAAATTTAAAGTCCGTTCAGTGACAAGAAAATACAATTAAACCGAAATATCGGTCTTTGGCCCTGTGTAAAACAATCAGAATTAAAGTCTTACCTCAGAACAAATGGACGTCACATATCTGCTCTTGTTGTTGCGCACCGCTTGGAGGAACTGCATTGCAAATAATAATATTCTCCTTTTTTGTGATTTTACTAAAAATTTTCTTTTAAAGAAGTGGAGTGAAATGGGAAGTGCAACGAAATCTTGAGTTCAATAAAAAATTAATTTTTTGAGAAAATGCTTTTGAAATAAAAAATTATTATTGGGAGACTTGTTGGAGAATAGTTACAATAAATAAAATTTTTCATTATCTAATGATTATATTAATTAACAGTATACCTTATTCCTCATCTTGACCAGAGTTGCCGACCGCCTACATCACACAACCGCACTGGGCTGCTACTACTGACCGACCGCTCTGCATGACGACTACAGACTCGCAACGACTGACTGACTGCTACTCTGCATAGCGACAACTAACTCGCAAAGACTACTACTGACTGAGAACCGCTCGCAACACTCGCGCGGTCAAGCGCATACTCTCTGGTCACAGATGCTACAATGCCTCGCCATCGCTGCTGCGTTAAATACGTGTTTCATAACCCTCCACTCGGGGGGCAAAAATTTGGCAGCGATGGTGAGTCATTTGGACTTGCCAAGCGCGGCAAAATTTTTCTTTAATTAACAAAATCCTACAACTTACAGAATATTTAAATGTTGTGCACACGCACTAAGTACAAAATATATCATACAAGGACAAAATGTGAATACTAAACATAGTAGCAAATCAGAAAAAAGTATATACAAACTTTTTGACAGATAAAGTGCACAGGCACTGAAAAAATTCTTTAGCATATGCAGAACAAATAAACAGACTGGCAAGAATAATTAGATGTAGTACATAAAGTAAATGTTGTGCACACGCACTAAGTACAAAATATATCAGACAAAGACAAAATGTGAGTACAAAACATAGTAGCAAATCAGAAAAGTATATACAAATTATTTGACAGATAACAAAGTGCACAGGCACTGAAAAAATTCTTTAGCATATTCAGAACAAATAAACAGACTGGCAAAAATATTATGTTGACAAGTGTACATGCACTGAAAAATGTCTTTAGCATTTTCACAACAAATAAACATAATGGCAAAAAAAAAATTCATGTCCAAAGTGCACATGCACTGAAAAATGTCTTTAGTATTTTCACAACAAATAAACATAATGGCAAACATCATGTCGACCAGTGACATAAGTGTACTCACACTGGAGTTTAGCGAATCGAAAAATGTATAACCTATGAACATAAATGATGTTACCAAAAAAAAAAAAATTTTTTTCTTTATGTGACAAGAATCAGGATAGGAAAGGGAAGGATTGCATCATGGTTGTAGCACTTTAGATTGCACACAGCTGCTCTGAAAGTCCATATCTTTCCACAGTAGTACAACACCAAGTGACACAACTTGAAGTTCTTTTCCCATCAGAATTTATCAGTGTAGCCAAGACACTGAACTGTCGTAGTAATGTTCCATGTTTTCATTTTGGCAGTACATTAGGTACACCAAACAGTGGGACCATAATAATGTCTTCATCGCTCATGGTGGTGGACAGCATGTCGTGTCAACACCACACTCTTACAAGGCACACCAACGTAGAATTAGTGCAAAACCAAATATAGTGCTCCATGATCACTGGGATAAACAGGACAAATGGACATTGCAGTAATTCAGGGTAGTCAGCTTATGAGGTGAAGGACATCAAGTCACATAATATTGACAATTACAGTCTTCATTGATAGTTCGTGGCATTCATAGCCCAGTTATTGAACATTTCTGTACCAAGTATGTAGTATTACAGAAAAATGTTCATTAATTGTTTTACATAGAATCAGTAGCCTTCTTTTCCTGGTTACAAAATATTATGAAATAATCGCATTCTTTTCAGTTACAGAGTATAATTAAGAATCATTAACCTTCTCCTAATTACAGTTAATTAATCATTTGTCATTACAATCTATTAAGAATCATTAGCCTTCTTCTAATTACAAAGCATTATTAAACAATCACATTTATTTCCAATTACAAAGTATGAACATTGAAAACAAGAGTTAATTAATGGCATAATTAATAACAATTTCGTTGATTGACATTAATTATTGGCACTCAGTGGCCATCAAGTATTGAATAGAATAAAACATAGTTCATCATTCAGTATTATTCAGATCATTACACAGTCATTATTAAAAATCAGTTAATTACAGTCAAATCATTAGTAATCACAGGCATTACAATAAACAGTGGCAGTTATTAGCTAGTGACAAAGCATTATTTTGAATATAGTCTCATTAAGAGGTCATTACTCGAGTGACATGCTATTCAGAGTTGATCAGTATTATTCAGAATTATCATAAACTAGTGACATTATGTGGGACTGGTAATACATTTTTTTGGTAGCAATGCATTGCGTTGGGATCGATAATTAATTGCTGAGGCATAATACTTTTTGCTTTTGACCTTTTGCTGCAAATGAGGATAGGTAACGTCATTCGTCATGAGTCAGCTGTAGCAAGATTATGTAACAAGGCAGTACATGTGATCACATTTATAAATGATAAACACAAATGGGTAAAAAATATAAAAATGCAAGTACTAGAACAGGTATAATAAGTAACAGGTTTAGTAAGTGTCATGAAAAACTTCTCCTGGAAAAAATACAAAAACGGATTATTGACCTGAAAGAAGAAACGCACACTATGCTGAAAAGTAGTGAACTTCGAATTAACAAGTAGTGAAATGTGTATAAAATGTGTTCCATAGCTGTCCTTTCCAAAACTTTCCGTCATCCTACTATGCAATGTAACACCTGCTGTCAAAGCAAACTGCAACAAATACTTAAATAACTACGTAGCATAAATACATAACTTCAACATTATCCTCATCTGTAAAGAAAAAAACTTCATTATCCATATCATCATAACTTCATTATCATCATCACCTGTAAAGAAAAACTTCATTATTCATAATACCATATCCTTCATCATTATTCATCAGTATTCATTATCATCTGCAAAAAATCACTTCATTACTCATTACATAACTATTCCTTATCTCTAGCATATTTCATCACTAAAACTAAGATGTGTAGTTCTCTCTGACAGCCTGCATCAATCACCTTGTATTCTGAAAGAAAAAATTAGTTAAGACTGCTATTCTGTGATGAGTATAGTATATTCTTGTTAATGTTTGTTAATCCTGATCCCTTTACTCTTCCTCATAAAGTTATTGCATCTCCTTTCGTTTATTCCGTAGGTGAAATTCCCATTTATGTTAAATTTATTTCTTAGAATCATCATTCCTTTCTGAAATTGATGAACAAAGATTAATGTCTTGCATTTAAATCCTATACCCACTAAATAATGACTGGTTTATGGTGACACAATTAACCATACAGCATAACATGACAGAAAACGTAATATGTCCAAGACATTGACAGTGTTCGGATGCGAAAAAATGTACACAGAATAATACAATGCAGTAGCAAAAAAAATGTGAAACAGTCACGATGTTGAGATGTCATAAGGCAAAAAAAAAAATGTCAAAGTCGACTGGTGTGTGTTATATCTTAACTATTTCATAGTGCATACAAACAAAACTGGAGTACAGTCATATACACAAAAAAATGGAAAATGTGCACGGTCTGATGTGTAACGACAAGAAAAGCGACCTGCTAACCTTACCTTGCCGGGCACTTGCCAAGAAAAAAAATACGATAATCATCAATAAGTAGTCACATAAATATAATTGCAGAAATAGTCGTAAATGTGTAAATTCATCTGGAAAAATATGCATGGTCTGATGTGTGACGACAAGAAAAGCGACCTGCTAACCTTACCTTGCCGGGCACTTGCCAAGAAAAAATACGATAATCATCAATAATTAGTCAGGTGAATTAATTGCATTAGTAAATGGCATCATAGAGTGTTGAATCATACAGTGGTTTCACTCAATAAACGGTTTAATGTTTGAGATATGGTGATTGCCTTTCGATTTTCTGGTTCTCAAAGTTTCGACGTGTACAACATTGGGGTGAGGGATACTGCGAATCCGATACGGACCTGCGTATAGAAGTTCAAATTTACTGCACTTACCTTTTAATTTGCTGGATAAATAGTGTGTACGTACTAATATCTTCTGTCCAACGTGAAAGTCGCGGCGTGTACAAACCTGTTTTTGCTGTCTTCTCCGGCGCTCTGCGGCACGTTTGATGTTGTTCAGCGCAATGTCAATTATTTCGTGGTGTCGTAGGCGACGATTTTTGGGGAATTCTATTAATTCTTTAATTTTGTTCGGTGGTTCAACGTTTTTCAGTATAACAGTCGGAGATAGCATAGTGGATTCATTTGGAATGGAATTAATTACATCTTGGAATGAGAGTATGTGTGTATCCCAATCAATATGTCTTTTGTGGCAGTATATTCGGCACAGCTTACCAATTTCTTTCATTAATCTTTCACAGGGGTTCGAAGAAGCGTGGTACTTGGATATATAGATCGGAGAAATGTTTCTAGCTCGTAACATGCGTGTCCATACACTACTACGAAATTGAGATCCATTATCAGAAATTACTTTCATTACATGCCCTACATGAAATAGAAAATGTTTTACAAATGCTTTCGAAACAGTTTTAGCAGTAGCTTTGCGTAACGGAGTGAAAGTAACAAATTTTGAAGTGAGCTCAACAGCGACAAAAATGTAGCAAAAACCTCTGTTAGTTCTCGGAATCGGACCAAAAATATCTACTGCGGCCATGTGTCTTAATTTCACAGGTATAATGGGATATAAAGGAGGAATATGTGAAGTGGTGTCTGATTTAGCTTTCTGGCAAATTTTACAAGACGCTAAAACTCGTCGTATACGTTTTTCCATGTTGGTAAAATAACAGTTCTGTCTCAGTATAAGAAAACATTTTCGTGCTCCGTAATGTGCGTAACTTAAATGAGTGTACCAAATCAGTTTGTTAACCAGTTCGTCAGGAATGCATAATAACCAAATGTTGCTGTCAGGATGAGAGCGGCGAAACAGAATGTCATTGCGTACAGTGTAGTGGTTCCTAATCGTAACATTTTTCCTATCTTGCCAAAGGTGTTTAATTTCTTTCCACACATTGTCCTTATTTTGTTCTTGTGCTATGTCCTGTAATGACGATGAAATAAAATTTTCAAATGCAACCTGCTGAATGTACATGACACTGAAATTTGCTTTGCAGAAGTTGGTTGCTACGTCTTGCTGATTGTTCCCGAGAGAACGCGATAGTGCGTCTGCTATAACATTTTGCGTACCGGGAATGTGAACTATTGTAAAATTAAATTCCTGTAAATATAGTTTCCATCTGCTTAACCTGTCGTGAGTGAATTTAGCTGAAAGTAAAAATTGTATCGCTCTATGGTCTGTGTAGACGGTGGTATGTCTGCCGTAAAGAAAGTGCCTAAATCTCGTGAAAGCCCATACAACACATAATGTTTCAAGTTCTGTGACGGAATAATTTCGTTCAGCAGGTGACAAAATGCGACTTGCAAATGCGATGTTTTTAATTACTGTAGAACCATCTTCTTCAATTTCCTGAAAAATATGTACACCTAAAGCGGTGTTAGAGCTGTCAGTGGCAATGGAAAAATTTCTGGTGAGATCTGGGTGCGATAAAAGTGGAGCATTCAACAGAGCATATTTCAGGTTCATGAATTCAGAGTGTGCTTGCTTATCCCAAGACCAAATACTGTTTTTACCTGTTAATTGGCATAATCTGGGTGTGTCTAAAGCAGAGTGATGGATAAATTTGCGAAAAAAGTTAATTAAGCCTAAAAAACTGCGTAATTGCTTCTTTGTCGTAGGAACAGTAATGTCACGTAGAGCTTGAAGTTTTTCTGGATCAGGCGCAATGCCTTCTGCTGAAATTACGTGTCCAAGAAATTTTATGGAAGTTTTGCCAAAATGCGATTTACTGAGGTTAACTGTAATTCCTTGTGCATGAAAAGTTTGCAGCAGTTGTTCAAGAATCAGATTGTGTTCAGACCAGTTAGCTTCTGCAATAAGAATGTCGTCTACATACGTCGTGATTCTGTCCTTAAGTTCTGTCGGAAGTATTGTGTTCAAACCGCGAATAAAAGCTGCAGAAGAGATAGTTAAGCCGAATGGTAATTTGCAAAATTGATAACAGTCGCCGAAACAGAGAAAAGCTGTATATTTTCTACAATTCGGATGAAGTTGAATTTGCCAAAATCCCGATTTCAAATCTAATGTGGAATAAATAGCTGTACCGTGAAATTTCTGTAAAAGTTCCTCTAGTGTCTGTGGTCGATCTGTTTCATTAATAATAATGTCATTAATGTGACGTGAATCAAGTACAAGGCGAAGTGAGCCATCTTTTTTCTTAACAATATGTAGCGGGTTTATGTACGGACTAACTGCTGGTTCAATAATTCCTTGGTCGAGCATATCCTGCAATTCTTTTTTAACCTGTTCTCTGTGAATGTATGGAATAGGATAATGCTTTGCTTTAAATGTGTCGTGCGGTTTGACTTGAAATTCATACATAAAGCCGGACATAGTACCAGGAATGTTGTCAAAAACTGGAGCTTGCTGTAAAAGAATTTTGTGTAATTGCGTTCGTTCGTCGTCTGTAATTGCACTACTCTCTTTAACTTTATCGGAAATCATTTGTATTACGTCGTAGTCCATTTCGTCTGGAGTATTATAGTTGTGTACGTACGTATCCGTTAACAATGTGGGATTACAGTCTATGTCACGTGTTGCGGAAATGACCTCTGTGCGGTTAATTGTTTGTTCTTCCGCAGATAATGAGTGCTGAAATTCTAAAGCAAGTTGTACATTTTCATCCTTTAACATTAAATAAGAATTCTGAAAATCAATGACTGCTTCGTGTTGTACCAGAAAATTCGTGCCTAAAATAACGTCTGTTGTCAATAAAGGAACAATCCAAAAATTAGAGTGAAACGTGTGACCTGCGATACAAAATGATAAATGTGTCTGTAATTTAACGTCTACTCCTTTACTCGATACTGCTCCTTTCACTTTTGTTTTGCCTAAAGGTAATGTCGGATAAGTATTCTCTTTGTTGCACTCATTAAAAGTCTCCTCATTTATTACTGATATAGGTGATCCGGAATCAATTACTGCTGAGAATTTCGATGAACCAATTTTAATTTCGATAACAGGATGTGAAATGGTTTTCTGAATAACTGGTCTTTCCTGTAAAAGAGTGTCTCTGATGTCGTCAAAAGTAATTACATTTTCGTGAACAACATTTTGCGTGTCTAAGGTAGTGCTTGTATTATTGCAAGATGCGTCCTGTACATTATCTAGTCAGATTCTATCTGACGTGTTATTATTATTAGGAGGATTCTGTGGCATTTCGACTATTTGAACTGTCCCATTACTTCTTCCAGGCGTGTTACGCTCTGGATGGTACCTACTGTCGGGTTCATTCATGAGAATATGTTCTTGCGTATGATTTTGCTGTTGGTATGACCGACTGTTGTTAGATGTTCGCTGAAAATTGTCTTCATTATTTTTACGTCTGTCGTAATAGTCATTCCTATACGGTGCATTACGATAGGAATTGAAATACTGTCTTCTTTGTACATAGTTGTTTCTCTGCTGCCATGCGTTACTATTTGTTGGAGCTGGGACTATACGTGCACGCGGCGAAACATTAAAGTTTGGTTGACCTTGCAGACTGCATTGTTGGTTAGGTATGCTAAGCGGTTGACTTTCATGCTATTGTGGTGGAAAACGTCTATTGTTACCAAAAAATGCGTTTGCTGTTAATTTTACACATACTGATGATTACGATTTTTATCCGTTATTAAAATTACTGCGGTAGTTGTCATTACGGGAGTGCCTACTGAAAATTGTCACATTCGGTAAAGATTTGTCATATCCGGTTTTCATTACATATTTTTCTTAATTCTAGGTAGAGCAATAGTTAAAGAGCAATTTTGATAGATATAAAGGATAGTAGAAGAAAAGGCAGCAGTGCAGAAAACTAAAGATGAAACAGCACTACTACAGCTCGGGGCCCTATGCTCGCTACGGCACATATTCATTAAAGCGTAATGAATCCCCTGAGGTCATACGCACTGCAAATAAATTTTAGCTTTTGCGTTACAGGCAATTGCGGTATAAATTCAAAAGCAAATAGTTGTATCCAAGTTAATTCTGGTTTCTTCATTATAGGCAATGCTGTTGTAAATACAAAAATACATTGTCGCATCTGGTTCAAAGCTAGTTTCTGCATTACGGGTAATAGCGGTGAATGTACAAAGATAAATTGTCGTATACAGTGCAAATCGTGTACCTGTACGCTGTCATTATTAAATTCCTTACATTTTCTTACAAATGCAAATTGCTCGAAATCTACGTTCTCGTCACTGAATTTGAGAACACGTTCAGGTTTGTGTGAAAGTCTATTCGTCTGTGTCGTTTCGTACTTCAAGTTACGTAGCTTTTCAGATTTTAAGTCGCGTGGCTTTTCGGATTTTACGTCTCGTAGTCTCTGTAAATTGTTCACATTATACACGCTGCGTAAGTCTGACAAATATTCGCAACGTGGCGGGTTCTGTGACGTATTGGTGACTGAAATAATTGTTAATTCTGTTACTTTAATACTTTCGTCAATCTGGTTGTTGTGTCGTTCACTTTTCTCGTCAGCCTCCGTATTCGGAGTGTGTGAAACTTCCACTGACTCCAAATCATCGCGAATCTGTACTGCGTTTTTAGGGCATTGTTCGGTGACTGCATTAATTTCGTGTATCTGTGTTTCGTTCGCTGAACATTGTTCAGTGACTGCAATAATCTCGTCTTTATGTGATTCGGTTGTGCCTACACGTGTGCTACTGAATTCTTGTGCAACAGTGCCAACCTTTTCATTACTGTTATTAGCACAAGTCTTAGTATCATCACGTAGTTGTTCCTTACTGTCCTGACATTGCACGGTAACAGCTGTAATCTGCTCACTAACTTGTTTGTTCTGTTCTTTATGATCGTCTTGTTTTTCGTTTGTGAATTTGAAACTTTTATCAATTATTTCGCTAAGTTGTTTGTAATGGTTGTCGAGAATTTCACTGACTCGTAGTAAAAATGCGATAGCTTGAGCCTCAGTAACATTACCCATTTGTTGTGCCAATACTCTAATTTCATCCTTAGTAACATCACCTACTATATTCTCTGTGCTGTTTAGTGGTGGATCTGGAACTTTCTCGCTTACTGTAACCATTTGGTTATTCTGAGATTTAGAAAAAGGTTTGTCAGTCGGATGTACACTGTCAGACATTATTTCGGAATTAAATAAATCCGTCGTACTTTCAGTATCCTGTTCATTTTCATTAGACAAATTTGTCTGTACATTACTTGAGTTTTCCGAATCGGGTGTGTTAAGCTCTGCAGCGCTCATTACCATAGAGCATTCTGCGTCATCAATTGTCGTCAAGTTAACAGACGAGACAATTGAGTTCGTTTGTTCATCATTAAGGTGAAAGTCATCATTAGTGGTTGGAATGCACTGATTGTTAGTGAACGCAGGATTGTCATCATTACGTTGCGTATCACAATTACTATCGGTCACGTTGTTTAAGTCGGTAATTTCATTCACAATACTTCGCGATACACTATTCACAGTCTTTCGCGGCATTTTTACAATAGTCAAAATTTTTCACAAAACAAATAAGCACAATGCAAAAGCAACACACAAATACAACAAAGCAACAAATTGCCGTTGACCTGTAGAGAGAAAGTCACAATATTATTAAAAGCGTTGCGCCAAATCCTAATTATCTAAGCAAATAAGAGCAGATATCTGACTGTCGCTCAAAAGACTCTCAACGAAATACGATCCTGGACTGGGTGTCGCCAAGTGTAACCTCCCCACAATACTTTTAAAAGAAAAAAAAAGGACGATACTAATTAGAAATGCTGATGGACATGGCTCTAGGCGTAACCTGCCCACAATCAAATGTACTGACAATGGGAACAAAAATGTGAAATTCGCAATCTGACTCAAATATAAATTCTTCACAAAATTTAAAGTCCGTTCAGTGACAAGAAAATACAATTAAACCGAAATATCGGTCTTTGGCCCTGTGTAAAACAATCAGAATTAAAGTCTTACCTCAGAACAAATGGACGTCACATATCTGCTCTTGTTGTTGCGCACCGCTTGGAGGAACTGCATTGCAAATAATAATATTCTCCTTTTTTGTGATTTTACTAAAAATTTTCTTTTAAAGAAGTGGAGTGAAATGGGAAGTGCAACGAAATCTTGAGTTCAATAAAAAATTAATTTTTTGAGAAAATGCTTTTGAAATAAAAAATTATTATTGGGAGACTTGTTGGAGAATAGTTACAATAAATAAAATTTTTCATTATCTAATGATTATATTAATTAACAGTATACCTTATTCCTCATCTTGACCAGAGTTGCCGACCGCCTACATCACACAACCGCACTGGGCTGCTACTACTGACCGACCGCTCTGCATGACGACTACAGACTCGCAACGACTGACTGACTGCTACTCTGCATAGCGACAACTAACTCGCAAAGACTACTACTGACTGAGAACCGCTCGCAACACTCGCGCGGTCAAGCGCATACTCTCTGGTCACAGATGCTACAATGCCTCGCCATCGCTGCTGCGTTAAATACGTGTTTCACCGTATAGATCAAAAATAAAAGTATAATTAAATAGGGTGGCTACATATTTACAAAGCATGGATATACAGGATGATAAAACATGGATATACAGGATGAGCATTAATAAAACCAACAGACTACAGCAGAATAGTATTGCAACACTTCCACATCATAACAGATGTTCAAAGGGACCTCCATGGGATTTAATGCACACATTCACACATCACATCATAGATTGCTGCACTATTTTGCACATTCCAGCCTCTCTCCGAATAGCGTCACAGGTGATGTGATTATCCTGTTGAAGGGTCTGCACATCAGGAACTGGTTCAACATACATAATGCTTTTCAGATGCCCCCAGAGGTAAAAGTCTAGGGGGTTTAAGTCCGGTTATCTAGCAGGCCATGCTACAGGGCCTCTATGTAACATCCAATGTGGGGAAAGGTAATGTGTCACCAAACTGTAATGTGGAAGTGGGTGGTGCTCTGTCGTGCAGAAACCACATAACCTGTTGTGTTGACAAAGGCACATTCTCAGGCAGCCCAGACAGAGTATTCCGCAGGAAATCTAGGTACATTTGTCCATCAAGGCATTGTGGAATAACAACTGGTCCAAGTATGTTGTCACCAAGAATCATTGCCCACACATTGATGCTGAACTGATGCTGATGAGATGCCTCAACCATTCCCCAAGGACTGTCTGTAGCCCACAGATGCTTATTATGAAAATTAATGACGTCAGTTCTGCTAGAGGTTGCTTCATTGGCAAAGAGGACTGATGACAGAAATCCAATAATTGTGACGCTTTGGTGCAAAAACCATTGACAAATCATTCCCATAGAGGGAAATCCACTGCTCATAATCCTTGCACTTGTTGCAGGTGATAGGGATAGTAGCAGTTGTCGTGCGAGATACGTATTAATCATACTTTGGCTTACACCATGTTGGCGGGCCACTTACCTTGAGCTTATATTAGAGATCGCCTCAATATCCTGTAGAACTGGGTCCTCCAAATCTAGTGTGTGCACAGTTGACTGCCACCCTGCACTTTCACCTGTGTGAGAGGACCCATGATCACACAAACACCCAAAAAGGGCTTGAAATGTTGTGATGTGGTTGGTGTCTGTGAGGGTACTTTTTTGGTATAGCCAAGCTTGTTTCAGCCTGTTTGGCCACACACAAACACCATCTCAGCTTGTTCCCAACATGAATACCAGACCATTTTGCTGCTTACAGTACACTACATCACTCACACAGCCTGCAGCACATGAGGAACACATGGTACATGGTCAGAGAAACTTTAATTCGTCAGCACCATCAAGCATGGCAAGAATTTCCAGACACACATTCATAGGACATTTTTTCTTCCACTTCAGGTCAGGAATCCAGTCCCTGCAGTTTGTCGGTTTTATTATTGTTCATCCTGTATATAATATATTTATGCAGATACCTCTCAATAAGTCTCTGTCATATGTGCAATATACTGTATAATGTCATGTCATAACATGTCATTCTAGGGAGAAGAAGAAAGTGATAAATTGGCATTTTAGAAATACAACAAGATTTACATAAAATATCTTGCATGTTGCACCAAGTGCACAGGCTCATATTCACACAACAGATGAAAGATGACTGAGACTCACAAGTCAAGAGCAAAGTTATTATGAACACCAAGTGGAACTACAGTAGTAAACATACAGAAATACAATAGCAACATATAAAGAATAAGGAGGAAGTTACATCCAATGAGTATGCAAAACAATGCAATATGCACAATTTGCAATGTAATTATATAAATCACATAATCCAAACCGGAGTGTATTGGAATAATAAATTCTCTTCTATATTTTTTTACTTAAAGTATGTTACTGAAGCCTGAGGCCACAACCTATGTTAACATACTGTCCCCACACTTCCCACCATCGGTTTCCACTCCCTGTGTCGTATCATCTCCTCCCCATTCTATTCTACCTTGCAGCTCTCTGCCGATGCATCTACCCGTCTTTCCCTATTCCTCACTTACTGTGTTCCTTCCCCCCCACCCCCCACCCCACCCCCCCACCCCACCCCCCACCTCCCTGCCGCGCAACCTCCTGACGCTGCACCTATTGGCATTCTAGTCCATGCACACTCCACCAGACAGCATTCATCTCTCTCCCCACCTGACACTCCTACCCCCTACCCCTACCCCCTACCCCTAGATTGCTGCTTGCATCCTAAGTGATGCGTTCCGGCCCAAGATGCTGTAGTTGGTGAGCGTGCCATGTCTGTACTGACGAAGGCTGTGGCCAAAAGTTGTATGTGAATGTTTTAATCATGCCTGTCTGCAACTTGACATGTCTTCTGTACGATAAGCAGCAGCCTATCTTTTCGTACATTGTGGGTGTTCCTACCTGGAGTTTCCATTGTTTGATTATAACAGTGTTGTGTACCAACTGTACTAACTTATCAAAGCAGTCATAAGGCAAGTACAGTGTGTAAAATATCACCATTGAGTAAGCATGCAGAAGATTAGTTGAGGTTTGGTGATAAGAATACAGTAACAGTGAACAAATTACATGTTATGTATGTAGGTGACAAAAGGAAATAACTAACAACTAAACTATTGCATTCTTAAAATAACATGTACAAGTCACAGTATTGTAGAGCAACAAAAGTGCAACACAAGGTCTGAGTGTTACACCTATACCTTGAGCTACCATGATCTTTCATGATTGTTTTGTAATACCTGTATATAATAATAATTTAATCTTAGTTGCTTTGATGTTGTACTCATCGCTATATTGCAAATTATTTTTGCGCACTAACTCATTACTTAATTTCTGGTCGTATACTAGTAGCTTATTACAACAAATATAGACTTTGAGCACCATGTTATGTTAGCACACAGACTTTGTGTTGTTCTACAATACTGTTCCATCCCCTATACCCACATTTTAAAGTGTCCCTGTCCAGTGGTGGAAACACAAGCAAACCATCCCCAAGGACATGTATGGAGTTTCTGGTGGGAAAAGCAAAATGAGGATTAAAGTCAGATTCTCTCCATTTCTCTGTCAGTCTTTTAAAGAGGAGGATATTCTCCCTTTTGTACTCTAACAGGAACATTTTTTCAAGTGGTCAAAATTTGATTAAGAAACAACTGTTTGTTACACAGTAATTTGATACAGTGGTTTTGCTCAAGTGGAACAAGGTATCGTGCTGCTGAGTATCAATTCAAGTGAGAAATGGGGGAAATGAAGTGCTGTGGCTGTTTGGATGGGAAATACTAGGACAGAATGTGCTGTCTCCTTACATATGGCCAAGTAGTGCCACAGGGCACTACTTGATAGTTCAAGGAAGAAGTTTTAAGTTATTTTCATACTGACTTCTCATCCTCGTCTTTGACTTTGTACTTGGAGCGGGACTATATATTCTGATGCAAGAGTCTTTTTGAGAAATTTTCTTATCACGTAATACTATAAACCTGAATTTCCCAAATTTCGCCCAGCTAACCATGCAAATATAGGTTGTTGTTGTTGTGTGTCCCCTCCCCCCTCCCATATATTGTGGTCAAGGCTGTGCTGTGGTTTCTTTGAAGACTTACGTGGATGGAAGAAACATGACATCATCATAACTGATTTCTTTCTGCGGTGTGTTCTGTTTTTTTTTTTTTTTTTTTTTTTTTTTTTTGTCATGGTAAAGTCGTATTTCTCTTGCTTATGCCTGTGTAAGGAAGTCCAGGTACATGTATGTTAGACAGTACATGTTATTTAACTCCATAGTTTTATTTTGATCTGTCATTTTTCTTGTGACTCTTGAGCCATAATTTGAAGTTCTTTCAGTTACTTGACAGTCCTGTTATTGCACTTCCTCTTTGAGAGTCTAGGAATTGAAGAGTGAGAGGCTCTCTGTTTGTGTTATTTACTGTGTTAGAAACTTTTTGTAACACGTCTTTTCCTTTCATGTCCTTAAATTTTGAGAAATTTCATTGAAAGAGATCAGCTTGCTGGTAGCAATTCAGCTGCTTCCTACAGACCTTCTCTCTCTCTCTCTCTCTCTCTCTCTCTCTCTCTCTCCCCACCCTCTGTTTTTTTAACACATCAGCCATCTCTTTCAGTTACTCGTAAGTGTATATGCAATCCCATGAACATTTAATGACATATATTTCATACCTAAAATGATTGATTATAAATAATTACTAAATAGGATACAGATGTGGTGGGTCTAGTGCAGTGGTACTTATTCATAGAGACTGGCCTCTCTGTAGTTGCACTGGAATTATCCAGATTGAGATTGTTTTTATTACTCAGCATTACAGTACTTACTGAATGACATGCGCTACACACACACACACACACACACACACACACACACACACACATATTCACATGTTTGCGTCACATATTTGGTATCTATAGAAACTACACAGCACTTGAAAATGGAATAAATTCTTCAAATGCATTGTGCTATCAACAAAAGAAATTATCATTGTAGTTCCTAAATGTTTAAATTATCGTCTCAGAATGTTGCCACTCAAATGTAAAATTGTCTTGAAGGTTGTAACAACAAACAAAACTCACTCTAATTTTGTTCTGTTTCCAGGGATACAGTTCCTGCAGATATTTACGATTACAGTAATAGATCTGAAGGAATGTATTACTTTCCCAGCCGCGAAGACTTATGCAAATATCGCATTGTGGTCATCACTCTTGTTTTCTGTGGCAGGTATGTATCTCTGTGTTTTTTGTATCTTTGGTTGTTAGATTGGTACTTTCTGTTACTATAAGAACTTGATTTGGTGTGCAAGCTGTTGTTGCAGTCAGATGGGTAAAATTCCCTGGAAAATAACAATCAATTTCTCACGACATGCTGTAGGCACCAAACTTGATGATTTACTTGTTGTTTAAAAAATGAGGTTACAGTTTCATAATAAAAGTATTACCACCATTTCTGAGCCAATGGCATTACATACAGTGTGAGACTGTACTTCTTGTCTGTTATCTGATTCATGATATGTGGGTGTGTTTTCAGCTATAGACACATTTTTGCAACTCAAGCCAAAGGGTAATTGACCTTATGCATAGATCACTGATTCACAGTGAAACAGCATACTACTTGTGGTGACATTTGATTGTTTTTTGTTTTTGCGGAACACAATTCAGTTTATGTTCATAGACTAAAATAATCATTTTCTCTCTGTAATGTCACAAGCCAGTGATCTCCCTTGCTGAAAGAATGAAGTATAGTTGGAGGGGTTCTTAGTTTGCATCTGATGGCTGTGAGGGTTCGTGATGACTTAATGACTGTGAATTTGCTACAACAAAATTTGTTGCTCTCACCGAAGAGATTTTGGCAGTTCCCTCTAGAACTGTCGAGGGCCAATAAAAATATTGCTGTCTTCACAATACTGACCTCTTCCAAATAAATAAATCAGTTTCACTCTTATCACTACAAGCACATTTTTTCATCAGACTGTCTGTACTAAGATGGCCTAATGGCTCCCGTGAAGTAGCGAACACTGTCATCAGTTTGTCATTCTCTGGCAAACAAAGCTCTTGTGTATAATATGAGGAATAGCTCCTCTTCTGTTTGTTCTCTTGTGCAGTGTTCCCGCCAAGGAGATAAAATTGACAATTGGCGTGTGATGGCAGTGGCACCAATGACAGGCAGGGGGGTTGGGGGGGGGGGGGGGGTGAGATACTGCAGAGTCTTGGTGCTGTAGGTCCTCTGGTAGTAGACAGCAACCCACAGTTTTGCCAGGTCCATTATGGTCTGGCACAGGAACTATACACAGAAGATGTGTTACTCCACATCTACAGAATAGTGTTTGACTGCCAAAGGACCAGAAATCATATGAAAAGGGAGATCAGATCTGTAAAGATAGCTATCAGATGACAACGTTTCATGAGTTTGATACTTATTATTTGCCTCACATCACACAAATGTGTACACTTTGCACTACATTTACTTGACTTGCCCACGTTACACACAAACTGTGATGAGTATGATCAACCAGTACCATTTCTTTCACTGCTTACCTCAAGTTTCATGAATATAGTGCTATAAGCAGTAAGTAAAAGCGATCTTCCCAGTGTCACTTCGGTACTCAGTCCCTGAGGGGCATAGACTCCAGGTTCTCAGTCAAATGCAATGAGCAATGAGTGCCATTGAAAACAGTCTATCTGATTGCAGTGAATGATAGAACTCTCTCACATTTTCTTATATGTGAAGAATCCTGATCACTGGACCATCAGATGTTCCCGAGCTCTGCAGAATGTCTGTTTTTGCTAGCCCATTCTGTCACTGATTAAATCTGTTGCACATATTGCAAAGTTAGTCTCACTGTGCGTACAATGAGTGTATCAATCAATGTCTTTGTACTTTGAACATACTCTGCTTGTCAAGGGAAAATCCAAGAAGGTTTTCTGTTATGTTACTTACATTTATAGATGTACTGTGATGTGAATGATCAGTTGTTTGTGCGAACATTGTAGCAATTCTTTGTCATCACCATCATCAGCCATCGAACATTCGTTCCTACATGAAGGCTGCTCTCGACTTTCCTTTGGTTTCTTCCATTACCTGCAGATGCTTCTGCATGTTTTTTAATGTCACCGTCCTGTTTTGGACAGACTGGAAATGTTTGAAAACTCATTTAGTTTATCACAGGCTTCCAGTTGCAGGTAGTATTTTATCATTTCCTTTGCAACCTTCTGCTACACGAAGTACAAATAAAAAAGCATATCAACTGATTCTATGATTTAATTTTTAATTTGTACTATTTTATTTTTCCATGTTGATTAAAAATTGGATTATTTATTTATTTATTTATTTTCAAACTTCCTATGTTAAGTTTGTCTAGTTGTAGCGGAAGTGTACTTCTAGGAGAATATCTGGGCTCTGACCACAATTAATCAGGCAGAAAATACTTGCTCAAGAATGGGACTGTAACCCCAAAACTAACCACAAAAAAAAATAAAATGTGCATAATATAAAAAAGAATGTGGCTTAGGGAATGACCTTTTTCTAAACAAATACTTTATCTGGTTTAGACTTACCCATGAATTTTCCTTCAAAAATAATGGAGATTGTCATGAAGGGACTGTTGAGTGTTTCAGAGGTAGCTTTGTGATTGGTCTCTCGGTTTCCTGCTGTTGTGATCAGCATTCCTTATTATGTTAATTAAGCTAGGATTCCAGTACTCTGTCCGCTGAAACTTTGTATGTTCGACCCGTGTTAAATCTTCAGTGGTATACCAGCTAGAATCCTCTTAGCTTCCACAATTTTGGTTCTTTACTCCTAATTTTATGATCATACAGACCACGTTTCTTTTTCCTCCCCTGGCATTATTGTGATTCTCAGCTGCTGTCTCTGTAAACAGTGTGGTCATGTGAGTCACCCAACCACTCGGTGCTTTTAACACATGCACAAGAAAAAAGGGACGAAACCTCACGGCATACCCACCAATAGCCACCAGAACACACTTCTTTTCACAGCATCACAATACTTTGCCCTTGCGACTGTAAACTTAGAAGATGTTGAGACTGTACACCCCAGTAATCGAGACTTGAAACACTGAAAACAGATGTGACTGTTGCCACACATTCTGTTCGTGATGAGAGAAAAGCATGGCAGGGCTGGTGAAAGTGTTTTGACAGCTGAAGAAGAGTGAGGACTGAGACAGGCAGTTGCTTGGGTCTTATGGTTTTATCAGCAGAGGGCTGCACCCTTTGAGCCTCAGCAATTGTCAGACGCTGACTATGAGAATTACCAAGAATGTAGTTCATGTAAACACATGCTCTGGCCACGTGATTGGGAAAACCAAGATACAGCCATTTGTGTGGAACACGGAGGGGTAGCCACCATGGCTGAATTGAGTGATTTTTACTGAACACAGCTGGTTACAGTGTCTTCAGTATCAATGTTACAAAGATGAAATTAACAGGTGTGGATGGTATAAACACATCCTTAAGATGAAGTGTAGTTTTTAAGTTATTTCATGTTAAATGTTTTGTGCATAAAATGTACTTTAAAAATTAATATCTTGGCGATGCCGTAAGCAATTTTGTCAAATGAAGATATTGAAGAAACAGTTTAAATTAGAGAAAAACTAAGTACATTACTAGAAAGCTGAGGAATTTTACATATTAATTGAGGTATGAGACATGTACATGACATATTACGTTTTAAGTACGTTGCAGAAGCAGGAAGTGTGCGCGCTTGTCTCACATCAGTGTGAGGACTTAATTAGGGATACCCAGCTTGGTGCATGCCTCTTTGGTTGGCAGTTGGGTTTGAGATCTGGAACAGGGAGTACACGTGAGCAGCAGTAGGTCACCTCTTGAGTGTGTCGAAATTATTTGTGTTGAGTTGTGGACTTTCGATATTCACGCATGTTGCTGGTGAATTGTCTGAAATATTTTCAGTTTTGGTTTTTAGAATATTTCACAGTAGGCAAAATAGTCTGAAGTCTAAAACTTTACTGTGGATATTTTTGAGAGTGATATGCCATTGGAATTTAGTTAGTTTGGAAGTATGCAACTTTAAACTTGCACTAAAGGAACTAAACCCAGAAGTTCACAAACACATGAGATAATGTTCCATTTAATTTAAACCTTCACTCAAGTATTAATTAATTTAATGTTAAAACATTATTAACTTGTGGTAAATGTTGCAGTGATAGAATAAACTCTGTTTGTTAGAATGTAAAATGCTGTGAGTAGTGAACATTATTTTTTCACCACAAATTCCTACCTGCACTTATTTGAACTTTGTAACTGGATTTTTTAGCGTTACATAACAGTTGCTGCAGTTGGCACCTAGACTGTAGCATAGCAACACTTAAAAATTTGACAAATCATTCAGAGACCCTGTAAACAGTGACTGTCTAACTTATGGTTTATAGTTCTTGCAGATGTATGTAGGCCTCACAAGCTAGAAGTTTATTGAATATTATTTTGTGGAATCAGCAAGAGCAACTTCTCTACTTATTGGGTCAGCCAGGTATTTTTCTCATCATCACATCACAATATGACTTTGCACATACAACAGCCACTTCTCACTCTCAACAATATCAGCATGACCAATTCGCAGAATATCAACACCGGAATGACAATCCTGACTCCACAAAAGTGTCAAGAGTAACTTATACACTAAGAATCAATGTCCAAGTGAAAGGACACAACTATAGTTGTAGGAAAGTTTAATGTCCATTTACTTTTTATTGGCATGGAAATGCAGCTCTTGGTACACAGGCTGTGCCCTACCTGTTCCTATATTGAGCCCCAAGCAAATTTCCCCAAGAAAGTATCCAAATTCAGAGTTATTAATATTTAAGGCTTCAACAAAATAAGTCAGATGTTAGAGAAACCAATTCTGGACATTTCATTACCATTTAATTTACAAAACAGCTCCGAACAAACATGGTGCACATTTACTGGTCACTAGTATCAGATGTCCTGGCAAGTCTTCGAAGATAATACCCTTTCCTCCAGGAATGGGAATTACATTGCAATAAATTGTTAACGTCTTTATGGGTGGGACTCCTCCCTGTACAATCTGTATGCCTTGAGCTGATTTCTCTTGTGTTTCTGGCCTGAGTGTCCCCCATGACAGCTGATATTTCCCTGGTGGTGTGGCTGAGGACGTGCTGGACCGCATTGCCGGAGGCTGAGATAAATGTTGGCTACTCCCTGAAGCATCCACTGTCACCCCAGGGTGGTTGTTGTTGTGTTGTTCAGTCCTGAGACTGGTTTGATGCAGCTCTCCATGCTACTCTATCCTGTGCAAGCTTCTTCATCTCCCAGTGCCTACCGCAACCTACATCCTTCTGAATCTGCTTAGTGTATTCATCTCTTGGTCTCCCTCTATGAATTTTACCCTCCACGCTGCCCTCCAATACTAAATTGGTGATCCCTTGATGCTTCAGAACATGTCCTACCAACCGATCCCTTCTTCTAGTCAAGTTGTGCCACAAACTCCTCTTCTCCCCAATTCTATTCAATAACTCCTCATTAGTTACGTGATCTACCCATCTAATCTTCAGCATTCTTCTGTAGCACCACATTTCGAAAGCTTCTATTTTCTTCTTGTCTAAAGTATTTATCGTCCACATTTCACTTCCATATATGGCTACACTCCATACAAATACTTTCAGAAACGGCTTCCTGGCATTTAAATCTATACTCGATGTTAACAAATTTTTCTTCTTCAGAAACGCTTTCCTTGCCATTGCCATTCTACATTTTATATTCTCTCTACTTCGACCATCATCAGTTATTTTACTCCCCAAATAGCAAAACTCCTTTACTACTTTAAGTGTCTCATTTCCTAATCTAATTCCCTCAGCATCACCCGACGTAATTCAACTACATTCCATTATCCTCGTTTTGCTTTTGTTGGTGTTCATCTTATACCCTCCTTTCAAGACACTGTCCATTCCGTTCAGCTGCTCTTCCAAGTCCTTTGCTGTCTCTGACAGATTTACAATGTCATCGGCAAACGTCAAAGTTTTTATTTCTTCTCCATGGATTTTAGTACCTACTCCGAACTTTTCTTTTGTTTCCTTTATTGCTTGCTCAATATACAGATTGAATAACGTCGGGGATAGGCTACGATACTGTCTCACTCCTATCCCAACCACTGCTTCCCTTTCATGCCCCTCGACTCTTATAACTGCCATCTGCTTTCTGTACAAATTGTAAATAGCCTTTTGCTCCCTGTATTTTACCCCTGCCTCCTTCAGAATTTGAAAGAGAGTATTCCAGTCAACATTGTCAAAAGCTTTCTCTAAGTCTACAAATGCTAGAAACGTAGGTTTATCTTTCCTTAATCTAGCTTCTAAGATAAGTCGTAAGGTCAGTATTGCCTCACATGTTCCAATATTTCTACGGAATCCAAACTGATCTTCCACAAGGTCGGCTTCTATCAGTTATTCCATTTGTCTGTAAAGAATTCGCACTAGTATTTTGCAGCTGTGACTTATTAAACTGATAGTTCGGTAATTTTCACATCTGTCAACACCTCCTTTCTTTGGGATTGGAATTATTATAGTCTTCTTGAAGTCCGAGGGTATTTCGCCTGTCTCGTACATATTGCTCACCAGATGGTAGAGTTTTGTCAGGACTGGCTCTCCCAAGGCTGTCAGTAGTTCTAATGAAATATTGTCTACTCCCGGGGCATTGTTTCGACTCAGGTCTTTCAGTGCTCTGTCAAACTCTTCACGGAATATCATATCTCCCATTTCATGTTCACCTACATCCTCTTCCATTTCCATAATATTGTCCTCGAGTACATTGCCCTTGTATAGACTCTCTATATACTCCTTCCACCTTTCTGTTTTCCCTTCTTTGCTTAGAACTGGGCTTCCAACAGAGCTATTGATATTCATGCAAGTGGTTCTTCTTTCTCCAAAGGTCTCTTTAATTTTCCTGTAGGCAGTGTCTATCTTACCCCTAGTGAGATAAGCCTCTACATCCTTACATTTGTCCTCTAGTACCCCAGGGTACTTGCCTCGTAAGGTGGTGCTGTTGTCACCAACAGTCAATATCTCTCTCTCTCTCTCTCTCTCTCTCTCTCTCTCTCTCTCTCCCTCTCCATTCCCCCCCCCCCCCTTCCCCTCCCACAGCTCCATCATTAGCAGTGACTGAAGTGTCACTTCCTACAAGCCTTCCCTTGTAATAGGACACTCCCAGTGATTAGTTTTTTGACCCCCTATTTATTTTATCTTTGCTTGCTTCAGAAAATGGGTTTCTACCTTTCCTTTCTTTGTCAGTATTGGATTTAAAATGATAGGTATTCCATAGTTACTTTATAACAATGAAAACAGTTATTGAAAAAATAATTTAATTGTATATAAAAACAAAGATGAGGTGACATACCGAACAAAAGCACTGGCAGGTCGATAGACACACAAACAAACACAAACATACACACAAAATTCAAGCTTTCGCAACAAACTGTTGCCTCATCAGGAAAGAGGGAAGGAGAGGGGAAGACGAAAGGAAGTGGGTTTTAAGGGAGAGGGTAAGGAGTCATTCCAATCCCGGGAGCGGAAAGACTTACCTTAAGGGGAAAAAAGGACAGGTATACACTCGCACACACGCACATATCCATCCACACATACAGACACAAGCAGACATATTTCATGTAGGTATACACTCGCACACACGCACATATCCATCCACACATACAGACACAAGCAGACATATTTCATGTCTGCTTGTGTCTGTATGTGTGGATGGATATGTGCGTGTGTGCGAGTGTATACCTGTCCTTTTTTCCCCTTAAGGTAAGTCTTTCCGCTCCCGGGATTGGAATGACTCCTTACCCTCTCCCTTAAAACCCACTTCCTTTCGTCTTCCCCTCTCCTTCCCTCTTTCCTGATGAGGCAACAGTTTGTTGCGAAAGCTTGAATTTTGTGTGTATGTTTGTGTTTGTTTGTGTGTCTATCGACCTGCCAGCGCTTTTGTTCGGTAAGTCACCTCATCTTTGTTTTTATATATAATTTTTCCCACGTGGAATGTTTCCTTCCATTATATTGAAATAATTTAATTGGGTAGATAAAAAATCTACTTACCAAGCGACAGCAGGAGACACACATAAGACGGTCGTAATTGGCAAGCTTTTGGAGCCAGTGGGTCCTCCTTCAGGCAGAAGGGTTGAAGAGGAAGGAAGAGAGGTGGAGGAAAGGGCTGGAGAGGTCTAGAAAAAGGGATAGATTCCGGGAAAGTCACCCAGAACAATTGTTCGGGGAAGATTTACCACACTGGATGAGAAGGAACAGTTGGTTTTTCCTTCTTATCCCTTGCGGTAAGTCTTCCCTGACCAGCAGTCCAGCCTTTTCCTTCACCCCTCTTCTTCCCCCTTCAACCCTTCTGCCTGAAGGAGGAGACACTGGCTCAGAACAAATGAAACACACAAAAGAAAATAGACACCAAAGAAATGAGAGAGTACATAATGGCAAAGCAGCCACGATTAGTCAAGAATATGAAGAGGTCTATATTTAGGAAAATATACTTTAAACCAATATAATGGAAGGGGAAGAGGTAGTTAATGAACATATAAAGAATGGAGTGATAATACTAGATCTCCTCCCACCCCATTAGTTTCAACCTTTTCTTCATACAGAACCAGCAATATTTTTGTAACATTTCATGAAATGTTTATTAAAAATGTGTTGCAGTTGCAGTACATACGTTTGGCAACTAATATCGAGCCAACAGGTTCATTGTCAAGCCTGGCCTACTCATTCTCAAGCCTGCTGAATGTTGATTTACTAAAAGTGCCTGATATTAATAATGATTATCAAAGTGACAATGCATGCTTTCCGAAGTAATTGTAGATGACTGTCACAATCAGCATGTGCCTACTTCGCAAATCAGTGTCAAACTGTGACTCTCACTTGTCAAGTACGCACATGTTGATTCTTATCTACTATTACTCGTCAAACTTACATACTGCAACTATTATGGATTTGTTAATAAATGCTTCATGAAATATGGGAATAATTTGATGAAGCACAAGAAGACCTAAGATAAAAATGAAGCACCCAGAGTAGATAACATTTCCTCAGACTTATTGAGATGCTTGGGAAAACATACATGACAAAACTATTCCACTTGGTTCAGAAGATAAGAGACGGGTGAAATAACTGCAATCTCTGAAAAGCATGGAATAATGACTGTCAAATAAGGTAGGTGCTGTTAGGTGTGAGTATTACCAGACCATCAGTTAGATATGTCACTGATGCAGAGTACCAACATGAATTATTATGAAAAGACCAGTATTCTTACTTGAAACTTTTATTTCTAAAGTCTTGTGCCGAAGTCCTCACTTTTAAAGTCGATAAGGATAACAATCTACATCTACATCTACATACATACTCTCCAATCCACCATACGGTGCATGGCAGAGGGTACCTCGTACCACAACTAGCATCTTCTCTCCCTGTTCCACTCCCAAACAGAACGAGGTAAAAATGACTGCTTATATGCCTCTGTACGAGTCCTAATCTCTCTTACCTTATCTTTGTGGTCTTTCCGCGAAATGTAAGTTGGCGGCAGTAAAATTGTACTGCAGTCAGCCTCAAATGCTGGTTCTCTAAATTTCCTCAGTAGCAATTCACGAAAAGAAGACCTCCTTTCCTCTAGAGACTCCCACCCGAGTTCCTAAAGCATTTCCGTAACACTCGCGTGATAATCAAACCTACCAGTAACAAATCTAGCAGCCCGCCTCTGAATTGCTTCTGTGTCCTCCCTCAATCCGACCTGGTAGGGATCCCAAATGCTCAAGCAGTACTCAAGAATAGGTCGTATTAGTGTTTTATAAGTGGTCTCCTTTACAGATGAACCACATCTTGCCAAAATTCTACCAATGAACCGAAGACAACTATCCGCCTTCCCCACAAGTGCCATTACACGCTTGTCCCACTTCATATTGCTCTGCAATGTTACGCCCAAACATTTAATCGACATGATTATGGCAAACACTACACTACTAATGGAGTATTCAAACATTATGGGATTCTTTTTCCTATTCATCTGCATTAATTTACATTTATATTTAGAGTTAGCTGCCGTTCTTTACACCAATCACAAATCCTGTCAAAGTCATCTTTTATGCTCCTACAGTCACTCAACGACGACACCTTCCCGTACACCACAGTATCATCAGCAAACAGCTGCACATTGTTATCCACCCTATCCAAAAGATCATTTATGTAGATAGAAAACAGCAGCGGGCCTACCACACTTCCCTGGGGCACTCCAAATGATACCCTCACCTCTGATGAACACTCACTGTCGAGGACAACGTACTGGGTTCTATTACTTAAGAAGTCTTCGGCCCCTCTCATACTTGGGAACCAATCCCATATGCTCGTACCTTAGTTAGGAGTCTGCAGTGGGGCACAGTGTCAAACGCTTTCCGGAAGTCAAGGAATATGGCATCCATCTGATACCCTTCATCCATGGTTCGCAAGATATCGTATGAAAAAAGGGCGAGTTGCGTTTCGCAGGAACAATGCTTTCTAAAGCCGTGCTGATGCGTGGACAGCAACTTCTCTGTCTCAAGGAAATTCATTATATTCGAACTAAGAATATGTTCGAGAATCCTGCAACAAACTGATGTTAAGGATTTTGGTCTGTAATTTTGAGGATCCGCCCTTCTACCCTTCTTATATACAGGCGTCACCTGCGCTTTTTTCCAGTCAGTCAGTCGGGACTTTACGTTGGGCAAGAGATTCGAGATAAATGCAAACTAAGTAAGGAGCCAATGCAGTAGAGCTCTCTGTGTAAAACTGAACTGGAATCCCATCAGGACCTGGCGATTTATTTATTTTCAACCCATTCAGCTGCTTCACAACCCCAGGGATGTCTAGACAAACGGCGGTATGTTTGTACGATTCTCCTGTGTGAAAGATTTCTCAAATGCAAAATTTAAAATCTCAGCTTTCGTTTTGCTGTATTCCATTGCCAGGCCAGACTGATCAGTGAGCGACTGGATGGAAGCCTTCGACCCGCTTACCGATTTTACGTAAGACCAGAATTTCCTTGGGTTGTCAGCAAGATCTTTTGCTAAGTTATAACAGTGGTAGTGGTTGAATGCTTCGCGCATCGCTCTGTTTACAGCAGCACGAATATCTACTACCTTTTGCCTGTCCTCATTCTCCCGATCTTTCTTGTACAATAATAAATTGCCTACTTAATTTGTAAATTTAATATGAATATTTCATAATTTAGACATCCTTTGCAGATTGGTGGAGCGATGTTCTGCCGACGATGGACATCGACATTTTACACATGTTTTCATTGATGAATGTGGACAAGCAAAGGAGCCAGAGACATTAGTGGCACTCGGCGGCATTGTGGGGCCCGCATCGAACTCGCGGCTGGGAGGGCAGGTGGTGCTAGCAGGCGACCCGCAGCAGCTGGGCCCCGTCTGCACCTCACGCAGAGCTGAGTGCCTCTACCCTACCGTCGCATCGGAGGATGACGACGGCACAGAGGATTCTCTTGACAAGCACATAGGATTGGGTTAGTCTTCTTGCAGTCCCATCTTGGTTCAGGTCCGGAAGCACAGCAGCAAATAGCAATGACATATTTATTTAGGATGGGCATGAGAAGAGAAGGGAGTAGGTGGCATATGGTACAGAACTGTAGGTAGACACATTTTTGTAAATGGCTATTCACTACTAATGCTGATTCTTTGAGAGGAGAATAACTAGTTTCACAAGCGTATTTGTGTATGTTAAAGTTAAATTGGTAGGTGTGTTCATCCAGTGTCAAAAATATGACTATGCTTTCATGTTGTAAATACATGCATTACTATAGGACTGCTCACGATGTCAAAGACTCGACTCCATGTTTCGCAAATAAGACAGATACTATATCATCATCACTTTCTGGTGTACAGGGCGATTATAATTAAACTTTCAAAATGCTGTAGAAATAACACCACTGGTCAGAATGACGTCAAATTGCAATGGAATATTATCGGAGAAGGGGGAAAACGTATGGCAGAAGAAGAAAAAAAGTGTGATATTTGATCAATAGATGGCGCTGTATGTGTCATAATATGTAAATGAAAACACTTGTCATGCGCATGACCCATTGAAGTTGGTATTAACACACTGGGTACACGGCGACGTTCGCCATGACTGTCTCAATGCGGAATCGTGCTCTGCTTGTAAAGCTGTATTACTAGAATGATGACTGTGCACATGTTGCTCTGCAGAAGTTCCGGACACTGAAGGGTTTGAAAAAAGGCGTTGGTCCAGTGACTGCCATGGGTCTGGAGAAAATGATTTGGAAATTCGAAAAGACGTGTTTTTTGTGTGCAACCTGGTAGAGGAAGGAAATGAATTGGCTTGACATCAGTGAAAGCAATGGCCACAGCAATGTGGAAGGAGATGAGTTGTGGTGTGCAAACATGTAGTGCATGGAGAATTGTCTGAACATTCGACTTACCTGTGAGCCGGTGCGTAAAATTCCACGACACATCCTTCTTTGCTATTCATTCAAAATTATCCATGTGCATGAATTGCTTCCTGTTGACCTGCCAACAAGAGAGATCTTTGCTTTAGAATTTCCTGCTTGCATGGAAGTGGACAGTGATTGGCCATGGAAGATTTTGTGGACAGACAAAGCCCACTTCCATCTGACAGGATATGTCAATACACAGAATTGTTGAATATCGGCAGCAGAAAATCCACACACAAATCAACCAGTACCCCTTCATCCTGAAAAAGTCACTATGTGGTGCAGGTTTACGGCATCATTTATCATAGGGCCATATTTTTTCGAAGAGACAGGTGCTTCTGGCCCTGTTTCATGTACTGTCACTGGTAAGCGCTATGAGTGTCTTTTGTGCAACCATGTCATTCCAGCTCCCCAACAGTGTGGATTTGTGAATGGGATCATTTTTATGCAAGATGGTGCACCTCTGCACACAGCAAATCCAGTTAAGCAGCTGCCGAAGTGCCATTTTGGAAATGCTAGAATTATCAGCCGCCATTTCCGTACATCCTCGCCGTTCTGATCACCTGATCTTAATCCATGTGATTTATGGCTGTGGGGCTATCTGAAAGATGTTGTGTTCACTGTTCCGATTGTACACTTAGCTGCATTGAAGGCACGCATTGCACAACACATTATGAATGAATGTGACCCCAGAAAAACTTCAGTCAGTTGTGGAGCATGCTGTTTATTGATTTCAACTTGTTGCAGAAAACGGTGGATAGCATATTGAATATGTTTTGTGCCAGTCATACGGAAATTAATAATACAATTTGATTTTGATTGATGCTTTTTATGCAGTTTTTGGCCTCAGGACAATTAAAAACCAATGTGAGTGATGCTTTTTATGTGGTTTTTGGCCTCAGGACAATTAAAAACAGATTTTTCCCATTCGATGTGATATGACCTTGCTGTGGTGGATGGGCTTACGTAACTAACAGTATCACACCTGTACACCCATGCCCGCTGAGTAGTACAGATTGTTTCACGTCAAACGTACACCATAGGCATTGTTGGATGATTAATTTGTCATTTGTAGTTGACCACTATTAAATTATGATGCTTACTATTTATTTTTCTTCTGCCATACATTTCCCCCCCTTCTTCGATAATATTCCGTCGCAATGTGACGTCATTTTGACCAGTGGTGTTATTTCTACCGTGGTTTGAAAGTTTGACTTTAATTATAATCACCCTGCACAATAAACTATTCAGACAGGATTGCTTGTCACCAAAGGATGATTTGTGCTAAGGACAATACCATCATGAGCTTGATTTTATAATGTTGTGTGTGGTCACATAGAGGTGAATTAAAGGGGAAGAACTGACTCTTTTAAAACTCTCGCTCTTGTGATTGTGGTCTGTAATCTTCAAGAACCATAGGTAATACAAAGAAAATTGAACCCAGCAAAATTTATATAAATTGATTAACAAAAGAATTGAAAATTTGACAGTCTGCATCAAAACTGCCACTGAGGCTTAGCCTGGTGTTGCTATTCTGAAACAAAGAAAAAATATGTTAATCCACTGTTCGTCACTTTTTTTTTTTTTTTTTTTTTGTGCTACTCAAACACACCACCGTCATCACCAAACATTCCTCACACACCTTTTTTTTTTTTTTTTTTTTTTTTAAGGCCAGAGTTTGAGATCTCAATCATTGTATAAAACTGTAGAGAGGCTCTGTAAGAATTGGAAAGCTTGCTGTGAAATGGTAGTAATCGCCTAATGGTCAGTGCCCATATATTAAAAGTGCACATTGTAAAGAATGTGAGGTTCAGTGACCACATAAATATTGACATGTGGAAAACAGATGGCTGTTTGAGATTTGTTAGAAGAATAGCAAATGAAATCTAATTATTTCTTCAATGTCCGCCCCGATAGCTGCGTGGTTAGCATGACGGATTGTCGTCCTACGGGCCCGGGTTCGGTTCCCGGCTGGGTCAGGGATTTTCTCCACTCAGGGGCTGGGTGTTATTTTGTCTCCATCATCATTTCATCCCCATCCAGTGTGCAGGTTGCCCAGTGTGGTGTTGAATGTAACAAGACCTGCACCAAGGCGGCCGGACCTGACCCGTAAGGGGCCTCCCTGCCACTGATGCCAAACATTCATTTCCATTTCTTCGATGTTCTGCATTAAATTGGACCCCATACCAAGATAGCTCAGTATTATTAATAAGCTTTAAAAAGGCAAGAAGAACAGCACTGTGCCATCACGGACATCTTCATATGTGAGAGCTACAGAATGTGGAACACCCACAATGCCATGTGTTACAGAATTAGTTATTTGCATGTTCCAGAGGTCATAATTGTGACCTCTCGCTATGATACGGAAAGAATCATTTTTATTAGACTTTTAGAAATTATAGGATGGAGGAAATTGATATTGAGACCACTCTTGACATTGTCACGTATAAGTTATCTTCCATCATTTATCCAAGAAGCAGATATAATTATCTTTGCTGAAGAAGCAGGTACTATAATCGTGCTTAGTGTAGTAACGTCAACATTCGGAAATGTAATTTTTTTAAATTAATTGTTAGTTCTTTGAGAGAGAGAGAGAGAGAGAGAGAGAGAGAGAGAGAGAGAGAGAGAGAGAGAGAAGGGGGAGGGGAGGCATTGTAAATCACTGGAGGGGGGGGGGGGGCGGGAAGGGAAAGAAGCCAAGGCAATCATTTGGCACTGAGAAAGTGTGTAGTCTTTGCCTACAGTCCAAAGACTGGTTTGATGCAGCTCTCTGTACCTGTCTATCTTGTGAAAACCTCTTCATTTCTGAATAACTGTCCCAGTAAACATCCATTTGGACCTGTTTACTGTATTCATACCTAAGTCTCACTCTTATATTTCTTGTTTTTTGTCAGTCTGTATGTCATATCTTCCCTACTTCAGCTACCATCACTTATTGTGCTGCCCAAATAGCAAAACTCATCTACTTTTAGCATCTCAGTTCTTAATCTAATTCTTTTGGCATCATCTGATATAAATAGACTGAATTTCATTATTCATGTTTTACTCTTTTGATCTTCATCTTATATCCTCATTTCAAGATACTGCCCATACTGTTCACCTGCTCTTCAAAGTCGCTTGCCATTTCTGAGGAATTACAATGTCATTGGCAGACTTCAAAATTTTTATTTCTTCTCTCATATCATTAATTTCTTTTCCATATTTCTCCTTGGTTTCCTCTAATGCTTGCTTAATGTACAGATTGAACAACATCGGGTATAGGCTACAAGCTTCTCTCACTCAGTTCTCAACTACTGCTTCCCTCTCATGCCTTTTGATTCTTATAACTACACTCTGGTTTCTGTGTAAACTGTAAATAATCTGTCTCACCCTGTATTTTAACCCTACTACATTCACAGTTTCAGAGAGTGTATTCAAATCAACATAGAAGTTTTCTGTAAATCTACAGACGCTGTAAACATAAGTTTGCCTTTCTTCAACCTATCTTTTAAGATAAGGTGTATGGTCAGAATTGCCTTGCGTGTTCCTACATTTCTCTGGAACCCAATCTGATCTTCCTCAAAGTCAGCTTCTAGTAATTATTCCGTTCTTCTGTAAATAATTCGTCTCAGTATTTTTCAATCATATCTTACTAAAATGATGATTCTGTAGTATTTACACCCGTCAGTGCCTGTGTTCTTTGGAATTGAAATTATTATGTTCTTATTAAAGTCTAAGGATATCTCCCTCTCTCATATATCTGCTACATCAAGTGGAATAGTTTTGTCCCCTCACAAGGACATCAATAATTCTGAGTGAATGTCACCTACTTCAGGTGCCTTCATTCTACATGGGTCTTTCAGTCTTCTGTCAAATTCTTCTCGCAGTATCATATCACCCATCTCATCTTCGTCTGCTTCCTTCTTCTCTTTCTATAATATTACTTTCAAATTCATTTTCCTGATTTAGCCCCTATAAAGTATTTCAACCTTTTAACTTTCCGTCCTTTGCTTGGTACTGGCGTACCATCTGAATTGTTGATATGTATAGCTGCATCTCTTTTCTCCACATGTATCTGTAATTTGGCTGTAGGTGGCATCTATCTTTCCTCCTGTCTTGCGTGTTTCTAACACCATGTTTTGTCCCCTAGCTATTTCTGAACTTTCTGTCTGTATCCCCATTTGCCTACTTCATTAACCATAGGAAAGCGCTGGCAGGTCGATAGAAACACAAACAGACACATACATACACACAAAATTCAAGCTTTCGCAACAAACTGTTGCCTCATCAGGAAAGAGGGAAGGAGAGGGAAAGACGAAAGGATGTGGGTTTTAAGGGAGAGGGTAAGGAGTCATTCCAATCCCGGGAGCGGAAAGACTTACCTTAGGGGGGAAAAAAGGACAGGTATACACTCGCACGCACACACACACACACACACACACACACACACACACACACACACACATACACACACACATATCCATCCGCACATACACAGACACAAGCAGACATTTGTAAAGGCAAAGAGTTTGGGTAGAGATGTCAGTCGAGGCGGAAGTACAGAGGCAAAGATGTTGTTGAAAGACAGGTGAGGTATGAGCGGCGGCAAATTGAAATTAGCGGAGATTGAGGCCTGGCGGATAATGAGAAGAGAGGATATACTGAAGGGCAAGTTCCCATCTCCGGAGTTCTGACAGGTTGGTGTTAGTGGGAAGTATCCAGATAACCCGGATGGTGTAACACTGTGCCAAGATGTGCTGGCCGTGCACCAAGGCATGTTTACCCACAGGATGATCCTCATTACCAACAAACACTGTCTGCCTGTGTCCATTCATGCGAATGGACAGTTTGTTGCTGGTCATTCCCACATAGAAAGCTTCACAGTGTAGGCAGGTCAGTTGGTAAACGTGGGTGCTTCCACACATGGCTCTGCCTTTGATCGTGTACACCTTCCGGGTTACAGGACTGGAGTAGGTGGTGGTGGGAGGGTGCATGGGACAGGTTTTACATCGGGGGCAGTTACAAGGGTAGGAGCCAGAGGGTAGGGAAGGTGGTTTGGGGATTTCATAGGGATGAACTAAGAGATTACGAAGGTGGAGTGGGAGGATTTCATGAAGGAACCTTCGTAACCTCTTAGTTCATCCCTATGAAATCCCCAAACCACCTTCCCTACCCTCTGGCTCCTACCCTTGTAACCGCCCCCGATGTAAAACCTGTCCCATGCACCCTCCCACCACCACCACCACCACCACCACCTACTCCAGTCCTGTAACCCGGAAGGTGTACACGATCAAAGGCAGAGCCACGTGTGAAAGCACCCACGTGATTTACCAACTGACCTGCCTACACTGTGAAGCTTTCTATGTGGGAATGACCAGCAACAAACTGTCGATTCGCATGAATGGACACAGGCAGACAGTGTTTGTTGGTAATGAGGATCACCCTGTGGCTAAACATGCCTTGGTGCACGGCCAGCACATCTTGGCACAGTGTTACACCATCCGGGTTATCTGGATACTTCCCACTAACACCAACCTGTCAGAACTCCGGAGATGGGAACTTGCTCTTCAGTATATCCTCTCTTCTAGTTATCCGCCAGGCCTCAATCTCCGCTAATTTCAATTTGCCGCCGCTCATACCTCACCTGTCTTTCAACAACATCTTTGCCTCTGTACTTCCGCCTCGACTGACATCTCTACCCAAACTCTTTGCCTTTACAAATGTCTGCTTGTGTCTGTGTGTGTGCGGATGGATATGTGTGTGTGTGCGTGCGAGTGTATACCTGTCCTTTTTTCCCCCTAAGGTAAGCCTTTCCGCTCCCGGGATTGGAATGACTCCTTACCCTCTCCCTTAAAACCCACATCCTTTTGTCTTTCCCTCTCCTTCCCTCTTTCCTGACGAGGCAACAGTTTGTTGCGAAAGCTAGAATTTTGTGTGTGTGTATGTTTGTGTTTGTTTGTGTGTCTATCGACGTGCCAGCGCTCTCATTTGGTAAGTCACATCATCTTCAGTTAAATTCGGTACAACTTGTGTTGTAGAAGGATTTTTAATAGGCATTGTGTTTTTACCTATCTGGTCCTCTGCTGCCTAAGCTTTTCTATGTTTTTCATATCTCAAAACAACCCATTCCTAAAGCTTCTACTGAAATTTTCAAAAACCTCTGTGTCTTTCAGTTTCTCAAAGTCCCCTCTCCTTAAATTCTTATCTTTTTGCAATTTTTTTCGGTTTAAACTTACAGTTCACAACCAAAAAAGTATGGGAAGAGTTTACATTTGCTCCTGGAAACATCTTACCATTTAAAATCTGATTTCAAAATTTGTTATACCATTATGTAGTCAATCTGAAACCTTTCAGTGTTCATAGATTGCACCCACATATTAAAACTTTAGTCATTATTCTTAAACCAAATGTTGATGACGATTAAAGTATTCTCTGTGCAGAACTTTATCAGATGGCTTTCTCTATAATATCTTTTCCCCCAGTCCACGTTCTACAATTTTTCACTCTCTCCCTTATCCTGCTATCAAAGTCCAGTCCCTAATCACAATTAAATTTCCATCTTCCTTAACTGTCTGTCATCATATGTTCTTTCATTTTCTTCATCTTCTGTGGAGCTAGTTGGTGGGTGCTGTCTCTCTGTCTGTGTTGGCTATGAAAATCCATTGACTGCAATGCTCATTTCTGTTTTCTTATTCATTATTGGATCTAGTACTGCATTACTCCTATTTGATTTTGTACCTCTGATACTATACTCACCTGACTGAAAGCGCTGTTTCTCCTGCCATTGAAATTCACAAATTTCCACTGTATTCAACTTTAGCCTGTTCATTTCCCTCTCAAGATTCCCTAACGTATTTATCCAATGAAAGGTTCTATTATTCCAGAGTGCCAGTTTTGCTTTTCCTGGTAACATCCCTGAGTAGTCCATGCCCGGAGATCCGAACGTGGGACTATTTTACCACCAATATATTTTATCCAAGAGGATGCTATCATCATTAAGTCATACAGTAGAATCGCTTGCCCCTGGGAAAATAAAATAAGAAGGCTGTAGTTTCCCCTTGCTTTCACTTGTTTGCACTATCAGCATATCAAGGCAGTGTAGTCTAATGTTACCAGGCCAGATTAGTCAATAATCCAGGCTGTTCCTTTGGAGCTACTGTAAAAGCTGCTGCCCCTCTTCATTGATCTCAGGTCAATAAGATCACAAATACAATCCATGGAACATTCAAATAACTTGCTTAAAGTAGTTTAATCCAAGCTTGTCTTCTAGTTCTAGTCACCTCATCATTGATGGTATAGGCGTGGTCTACCTTCTTTCCTTCATCTTCAGTGAAATTTATTTAACAGTATATTCACAGATTACTGTGTACATGTATTACCCACATTCCCAAAACAAATGATTGCGTAGATTTAACATGCGATGAATATTTCAGTTTTGTTCATATTTGAAAATGCCTTTCTATCACTACACAGCAACTTTTGCATGTCATGTAGGCATACTTTGAAAGTATTAGTTTTGCATGGCATGTAGGCATACTTTGAAAGTATTACATAACAACAACAGCTGAGTAATTTGAGAGAAAGATCAATGGCTTTTATTTTTATTAAGTTATTTATTTTTATTTAGTTATTTATTTTGTTATTTACTTTTAGTTATTTATTTATTTTCAAAGTAGCTGTTTTTCTGCTTAGATGGATAATGATAAAGTAATCTGGAAGTAATTACTGGTATCAGTAGATTAGCAGCTGTTAGTGCTGCCACCGTTTACGGGTTTAATGAGACTAAATACCTTATATATCCACTTAATGCATGTGGAGATCTGTGGAACAAGCTTCTTTGTGTGCTCGTTGAAGAAGTCTCCCACCAGCTCCTTCCCCTTTTAAGAACTTCTTTCTACACTTGTTCATCATTTTAAAATTTAATTCCACTCATTCAGGGAAGTGGTTTAAAAGATCCCAACCAAATGCATCCATGAGCGCCTTGGTGGGCAAGGCTGTGTGAAGGCAGGCAAAGTGCAACAAGCACTCTCTCTCATAATCATGCTCCTTTTTAGTTGTTTTGGGCTCTCAGTATCATTGTGCATTGATGGTCTCCCTCTGAGACAGAACTTTGACCAAAATTATCCCTTTTCACTCCCTAAAAACCGATACCATGTTTTTGCTCAAAATTGTGGTTTTGAATTTTTTTGGCAGATTGAGAATTACTATGATGACATTGTTACAACTGTCTTGCCTCAGGCATGTAATGAGCTACTCACATTTCGTCTCCAGTCACACAGAGCTCAGAAAATCCTCACATTTTAGTTCCAGTCACTCAATAAACTCGCAAGTGCTATTGACCCAACTTTTCTTGTGCTGATCTGTCAGCTGTTACGGGACCAATCTTGCACACCATTTCCAATATCCTAGTGTTTTTGTGAGTATCTTGTATGAGAGAGTTCTGGAAACATCACAAAAATTTCATCCACTGTTAATCGGCAGTCTTCACAAACGGTTTCCTCGAATTTTTGCATCAACACATCAATCAGAATGGAAGATCTTTCACTCCTCTTTTTGTTATGTACATTAATTTTGCCTCCACTAAACTCTCTTCAAAATTTAAACACTCTCATTTTGTTCATAACACTTTCATCCTAAACTATTTTGATCCATCAGAAGATTTCAGTAGGTAGTATTCCTTCCGAGAGTGGAAAGCAGATCATAGCAGGTAGCTGACACTTGGTGGGATTTCTTACCAACAGCTTTCACACAACCAGCCACTACAACATGAGTTTATGTGCCACCATGTTCCTGTGATGCTCACTCTGGTCAGGGATCCCTCCCTCTACCACACAGTGTTGCCAACTCTCCCTCAAAAAAAAAAAAAAAAAAAAAAACCCGGAGGAAGGCAATGGCAAACCTCCTCCACTAGGACCTTGCCTAGTAAGGCAGTGCGGGTCTCCCGCGTCGCTCCCCTACGCTCTGTAAAGTAGTATGGGACTCATCATCATCATTTTTAACATCTGTGAAGACCCTCCTTAATAAGGAGACTTGGGGAACCCACGAAATGGACAAACAAATTAATCTGCTCAATGAGAGTACCATTACAGTAAAATCACAATGGAACTAACTTTCTGAATGAATTGTTCCATTTCTATTATTTTTGTTTCTGTAATAAGAAGAGAAACTCTGCCACATTTGTGCACATTAATTAATCAATCAATTCACTACAAATGATTCAGTACAGTGTTTGAGAACAATTTTAACCTCACTTTGTTTACACTGTCTGAAATATGAGTACAACATGAACCTAATAAGTTGAAAAGTCAGTGATATTCTTAATGAGTGACACTTTCTCTGATGTGCTTTAGAAAAGAAATTTACTTATGCAGAATGAAATATGACAGTGATAGGTGAATATGTCTTTTTGAAATTAATATTAATATAGTAATATTGATAAAATTATACTAGTCATTACCACCATACTAATGATTTTAAAATGTATGCTTTAGAGTGAATTAGTTTGTGATAGTGTGCATTGACTGACATTTGTCTGTTACAAATGCTTCATTTCAGGAGTCTCGATGTTGGAGAGGCTTATGAAGACATGTGAGCTATATCAGGAACCTTATGATCCTATTTACATCACACAGTTGGTTTATAATTACAGATCACATCCAGATATTCTTCATCTTCCTAATGTGTTGTTTTATGGTGGTAACCTGCAGGTAATTCATAGAATAAATGCAAAAACTTTTTAAATTTTTAGTCTTTGTAATTGTGTGATAATATTTGTGCTGATGTTTTTTACAAATGCATTTTAGTTATGCATCCACAATATATATACAATTTTACAATGATTATACATAATCATTGTAAAATTGGAAGTTTTAATTAATTCTAGAGTTGTCCGAAAAGAAGATTCTCCCAAAATACAAACTTCAGTAAAAGACCATATTTTAGCTACATGAAAATACAGCAAACTCCTGATTATCGTGATTGATTGCAGACCCGAAACTACACTGATTACCAAAAAACATGCATACTCAGAAGTTGTCAGTTGTGTCAAGTTGAGATGCTGAAGTTCATATAAGCACATACTTCTAGGAGAGTCCAATTTCATAAACCTTGTAAATCTGTTCCAGGAGGAAATTGCTATCTTCAGTATATCTGAAGAATTCATTGCAAAAAGCATCAACTGCATGTTTGTTACTACAAAGTTTCTTGTCCTGAACAGCAGGTTTTCAAATTCTGTAGTGATGTTTAAATCATTTTGGGCACTCTGATGTAGCATAAAATTTTCCTTAAATCTTTATACTTTTATGCAGCCAATCTCTTGTGGCATTGGATCTGATACAGGAGCTACTCTCTTCTACTGTGGGAGTTCCCTAGCTTGCTCACTGCATCGATGATCGATGATTACTCATCTCATTGCCGATTGTGGAACATTATTATTATTATTATTATTATTATTATTATTATTTGATAATTGGTTCAGTGGAGTCCATGAAGCACAATGGACTGAAATGTCACTATTGGTTTACTGCGATCTTCGTTGAAAGTTATTATAGAATTGTAACAACAAAATTGTGCTAAAATTTTTGAGTAATCTTCAACTTTCAAGAATGCATCATTGTTGTGTACAACATTTCCTACTCTCAAATGACCGTTCAGCATTCTTCCACGATGCAGCTGTTATATTCAGTACACTATTCATTTGCCATTCAACAACTTCTTTCAACTGAGTGTTCATGTCCAACCACATCTGTAGACTCCACTGTTACATTGGTATGCACTCAAAAATTAGCAACTGTGAAACTCATTTTTAATTCTGGATGTGCTCACCCAGGCATTGTCACACCTCAAAAAAGTTGTACTCATTCTTGTATTGATAGAGATGCAGAAATGGTGACATCACAGCTGGAACGAAGAGTGTCTCATCTAGTTTCAGGCAAGTTTATGTTTAGAGCCACTTGGGCTGTGACGGCACAGCTTGGCTGTCAGCTTTTGTTGCAAAATTGAACAGCTTTTCTCTATTGTACTAGAAATCTCTCATTGAATGATATCTCTCATTGTATGTATATGTCTGTCTCATAATCATGAGAAAGTTTTAGCACAGATTTACCCATTTGTAACTTTTTTCTTCTATAGGGCCAGCAGCGTAATATAGGTCTTGATAATGACGTGATTTGTTAGATTAGATACGTCAAATAGCTGCTTATATTAAGTAATCTTTATTTACAACAGTCTGTTTAGGATTAATTGCTATCTTCAAGTGCGTCTAGATTGATTTGACATCCATATTGCATCATTAGTAGACTGTTTTGTAACTGTCCTGCTTTATCAGGATCATAATTGGTGTCCAAATGTTGAAATTGAATGTTAGTTACAACATGACAGCAGTTCGATAGTTCCACTCTTATGACACTATATATTTACAAAGATTGCCTACAGTGCACAGGAAATTACTGATTTTTACCTCTAGGCAAATGGTTATGCATATATGTAAACAAGAAATTGACCATGGACTTGTTGTGAGGGTAGAGCCTAATCAAGAAATTAAATATGAGGACAAGCTTCCAGGGAAGAGAGCCAGAAACACCACCCCCTCCAGTACTCTTTAGAGTGCAGCACTGCACACCTATACACAAGTGCCACTGAGTGAAGCACTCCTTTAGGAAAAGGGCAGAAACAGGGTGTACAGTATACCTCGTCTCAGCTGCTGATGATGCTTTGCTGTCAGTATCTATAAAACAACCTTCTTCGATGATTTTGCTATTTTTCTAGCTGTCTGTCAATTCATAACCTGCTGTTCCATTCACCGACAATAAGGCCAATTCTTTGTTCGAATTCTTGCCAACTGTTATTAGTTTTTATTACAATTTCTGTTTTTCTGTCCGTATAATTATATTTCTTCTGGCAGTCATCAAATACTTTGTCGTAATACATGACCTTTCTTGTTTTATAGTATTACAATAGTAAAATCAAATTTTATAGCTACAAAAGCAGACTGACTTCATTGACCATGAGTTTAGTTATTAGCTCCAAAAGCATCAGCCATTATTTCTTTCAGTTGGAGAGCTAGATATTAGACATTTTACTACTACAATTATTATTCTTTGCAAGATTCCAGATGAATTCTAGAGGATTTAGGCCAAGATAGTTTGGGAGCAATAGGAGGGTAACAATTCTCCTGCAAAATTTCCTGGTTAGAATAAAGAGGAGAAACTTGGTGCTCCTTAATTAAGGCCTAAAGCTTGCCTTTCATTGTGTGTACTTTGCCCCCCCCCCCTCCCCTCCCCCTCTACATCGTACTCCAAAGTTATCCTGTGATAATAGTAGAGGATATGTTCGCATAAATAAGGCTGCATTCCGAACATGGTGATGTCGTCTGGCACTGTCGTTTGACAATATCTTTGCACATTGTCACTTTGCGACATTTATCCTCCGTAAAGATGTAAGAGTCCATATTTGCTCTAAATAAACCACTACTTCCTCCAGAAAAGTTTCAGCTTGTGCAGGTTGTTCATATCTAAACCACTGGCCACTTGAATTTTGATATTCCATTTTTTCCTTAAAAAATCTTTTGTAATATAAAGTGAAACCCCGCTTTTACACTTTTCAAAGGATTTTAAAAAATGGTGTAAAATACTGGAAAACATAAAATGTGGGAAATAATGTTTTAAGCTGTAAAAGTTGCGTACAGATACCACCTGGAACTTTATGTATGATATATACACATAACAGGCATCAAAAGACTTGTCACGGACTTGTTTATTATCTAATAAAAACTACTGATGTCACTGGAACTGATAACTGTCTGGGAAGTAGGAACATTTGACTCAATTTAATATGTCATAATCAATGTTTTTGAAAGCCTGCAGCTGTCATTCCTTATTTAAATAATGAAATATAGGACTAGTTACTTATTTTTTCAGACTTAGCACTAAGTGTTTCGAGAATTTTTTTCTAATTGTAAGGTACAAATATGTACAGTCTTAGACATAAAAACTGACCGCCGGTCAGCCGCCACAGAGACTAAGTCCGAGTCGTTCACTTTTGGTGGCCAATAAAACTGACCGCCCCTGACAACTCTAAGTCCAGCAAGCTGCACAATCTGGCAACACTGTAAGATGCGGAAGTGCTTTTGGGAAAAATATGCCAGAAAAAGATATTCTTGGTTCAACAAAGATCGTTCTGGCATGAATGAATTTCCACATTTAGGAAGTCTCGACTACTGATATGTGATAGATTACCATTTTACCATCATGCGACATTTGCATTCAACAAGCAAAGTTTAGAAGTCTGGCGTAGGAGTACTGCATGCTCTAATTCGAAACAACAAAAATCAATGGAGTGACTATTATTGAACTTCATCAGGTCGCTCACTGAGCATTCCTATGGAGTACTGTTACTGGTAACTTATGATACCTTTATCTTACTGGTAACGTGTTATACCTTTATCGTTAACTTCCTAAGAAGAAATGAAAGGCTGAGCCCCACCAAAAGACGTAAACTCGAGCAAAGAGTAGTGTGAACATAATATTTTACATCTGATAGCTCCAAAAGTGTGTTTTGGGTAAGAATTCTGCCCCAAGGGGTGTGTGCAACACAACTGGAATTTGTTGCCAACAACTGAGACACCTTTCGGTTGTAGTGTAAGAAAATCGAGCAACTAAACTACATCACCTATGCTACTTCATGATAACGCACTCTGTTGATTTGAGAAACAAAACTATCCAGGAGATTGATAGGAAAGTCGTCTCTCAGGCACTTGTATTGATAAGGAAGTCCTCTCTCAAGCACTTGTCCAACTCGTCATATATTCGTAAAATTTTACCTTTCCCGCTCTTGATCGATCAACCATCAAGGCAATTCATTTCGAGACGAAAATACTCTTAAAACTACAATGGTTTAATGACATCGTTAGAACCAGTAGGTTTTTACTGGCGTAGAATTTGTAAACAACTTTAGCATTGTCAGATCGTTTTAGATATCATGAAAGAAAATTCTGCTGCTGGTTAATTTCTCTTTGATGATTACTGTTGCGTTTAGTAAACTAATGGAAAATGCAATTAAAATATTCACTGTACTAATGCAAATTAAATTCATCTCACTACAGAAATATCACTATGACAGTCTATCGTAATAAAGCAATAAATGTCAGTAAGACCTTTGAGCATATTTTAACACGAATTAGGAGAATATTACCGATTTTTGACTTTGAAAAGATCTGTATTTACTTCATTTCCTGTATCATTCGCAAGTATTATGGAAATGTGGCACTTCATAGATAAAATTATGTATTCACAACAACAAAAAATATGTCGGCAGAAAACAAAAGTGCCATTATGAATTTGGCAGTACCGTAAGGTTTTCGCACTGACACCAATGGTTACTGAAAGTAGCAAGACGAATTTTGCTTGAGCATTGTCTTAAGATTCCCTTATTGAGTTTGTATCTGCCTGCTTGTAGCTGTGCTACAAAAGAATTAAAAATCTGGCTTTCAGGGTCTCGAAAGGCGAACAAAAGCAGCTTGCACCTGGTAGCCAAGCATATTACCTGGGAACTGTTTTTTTCCTAAAGTGGGAAGACATCCTTTTGTGGTTGAATTGTTGGCAAATGTCAGTCAGACGTATGTCGTTGGTCTAAGCGTCTCGGTGTGTTGAATTTGTACCAATGATTTTTCTACAGGTTTTTTCTGTCCCAAATAGAGAGTTGAAGTCTCCCATTAGTATTTTTACGTCATCTTGGTGAATTTTGCTCATACTATTTTCGAGTGTGTTCCAGAATTTTTCGACATTTTCAGTGTTTTTCTTATTTTCGAAGTTGGTGGGGGCATGTGCATTGGTAAGTGTATATTTTTTACTGGGGCTCTGAATGAGCATAGTCATAAGTCGATTATTGATGGGCCGGCTGTGGTGGCCGAACGGTTCTAGGTGCTTCAGTCCGGAACCGCGCGACTGCTACGGTCGCAGTTTCGAATCCTGCCTCGGGCATGGATGTGTGTGATGGCCTTAGGTTAGTTCTAGGCGACTGATGACCTCAGATGTTAAGTCCAATAGTGCTCAGAACCATATAAAAGTGTAATTGCTAGAATGCTCAACTTACGTAATAACACCTCTTTCTGGATTGGATACGACTCGGAAAGCGACATTAATTTCACGTTTCCATCCATCTCCCGACGTCTTAATGAATGAAGTCAGAAGTTCACGCACGGTTGTGTTGCCTGCCGCAAGGATTCTGTGAAGTGCTGTGGCAGCTGGCAGTCATTGCTGAATACAGACATGAGCAAATATCCTCAATGTTCTAGAGGAACTCGTCTTTGTTGCATTTTTTCCATACCATAATTAGTACAATAACATAAGGCTAGTTCTGCTGAAGAACTTGATGCCCCCAAGTCCTTAAATAAGAATTTCCTAGCTGGAGTAATGCGTGAAAGGAAACAGACTGTTGGACAAAAGAATGGACAGCTCCCTGCTTTTTGCATTTCCGATGGCGCCTACGATAAGAATCTGGTGTCATATTATGCTTCAGAATCTTAAACTGTTTATTTTTTTACTTCATACTAAAACAAAAGTTATGAAATGAGAAGAGGAAATGACTTATATGCTTTTCAGGAACTTTAGTTTTTCGTGTATATTTTCTCACTTCATACTAAAACAAGGGCGTTAATATGAGAAGAGGAAATGAAATATATGCTTCCAAGACATAATATTTCCTTGTGTGCTACTACTGCATACATGGAAGCCCTGCAGTTAATTTTTGTATGTTGGATAAATTTTGATATCACCTCACATTCCTTTGTGAGAAGGTTTCTAATTTCTTGGGATTCAAATGGAGTGGACATTTCATCACTGGTTAATATTCTGGTGACTAATGACATGATACCAATTGCAATTGCTCCATGGCACCTGTGAGTAGAGTCTCACGTTGGTTACTATAAGAACTCGCAGGCAGTGATATCCGCTCACTGCAGTCAGAGCCAAGGTGATTTCTTTCTGTTTATGACGAAGCGTCTGCTGCAGTGTCCACACTCAGCTAATATAAACAAATCGCGGCGGCATTGGGCGTTGCTAATCACTCCACTTGTCACGAGCCTCGACAACAAGAGCGCACTGTCTCTGCTAACAATACTATGGAGTTAATACATCTTACTTAACATAATATGCAGGACGTGGGTTGGGTAAAAATTCAGTTTGTAACTTCCCATCGCATTAAAATACTTTACAGTCATATTTGATGCAATATTTATTGTTGGTTGTCTCTCTAATGTTAATAATATTGATTCAGATTGTGCGTGAACTTGAAAACACACACGCACACGCACGCAAACAGTCATTGATTTCAGTGAGGTTGACAACTAATGTGTGTTGAACAACACACGCACCAGTCAATTCCTCAGTTGGCGTCGAATAGATGAGATTTTTCAATTACCTTGCATTGCAAGAATTGTATGGAGGAGACTGAAAGTAAATGGACTTGTATGCTAAAGAGCTGCGACAAAGCAAAGCTTGACCGATTATCAGATAATTGTCCACATGGGTTTTGTGGACGAGTATACTTTTAGTAGCCAACCCACCCACGATCATTACGTAAGATTTCTCGAAGGCATAGGGGAATTGATTTCATTAAGTCATCGACAGTGTAGCGTGATGGTTTACTTCCCACCATACGTTTTCTATATTCGTCCAAAGGTCGCTTGCATTAGTAGGTCCACATGGCAATGACCTTGTTACCTCTGCCCACGTTTTCTCTCTCTGGTTGATGTTCGGTGATCGTGGAACAAACGGCAACAGCTTTATCCTCTCTTGGCCCTGAAACCAATCTCGCACTGCTCTGCTATGATGGATGGGGCTCTGCTCCTGTAAATAAACTGTTATCTCGTTAGTTCATATATTTATATTTAAATAACGTATTTGTAATAAGCACATTGGATTACTATTTTCCACAGTGTTTAAGAATTCAGGCCCTGTCGTAGATAAGATATCTAGATTCAACAGTCCGATTAAGAATGTGGTTTACCCAGTCTATCGTAAGATTAGAGTCGTAGTCGGATATCCACATTAAGACTGACCGGCAGAATCCGATTAGAACAATCTGGTATCGAAATGAAATTACAAAAGAATAGCTGTGAGCACTATGGGACTTAACTTCTGAGGTCATCAGTCCCCTAAAACTTAGAACTACTTACACCTAACTAACCTAAAGACATCACATACATCCGTGCCCAAGGCAGGATTCGAACCTGCGACCATAGTGGTCGCGCGGTTCCAGACTGTAGCACCTAGAACTGCTCGGCCACCCTGAAATGAAATTACAGAAATCGGATAATTGTATTGCAACAATGCTGCGCACATAAATTCCTATGATGGAGTAACAGGTAGCAACTGTCTAAGAAAAAGTGAGAAATATGTCTACTAGCAGCAATGTAACGTAATAATAACCCATATTTATGTGATGGAAATACTGAATCGAACAATACACATTTATTTCAGTGATGGGAAGACACACCATATCGGATTTGCTGATGACATAATGACAATAATAATAATAATAATAATAATAATAATAATAATAATAATAATAATAATCCCGTGTGACGGATAGGGGAAACCCTCCCCCATATGGGTGGTAACGAGGAAATCATATACTTGGGGTGAACCAAATACTAACACAATCCCGAACGGCTACTCAATCCGTTGAACCCAAAATCCAGACACATCAGAGTGAAAATCACCGCTACTCTGGTCACCGTCTGTTACCTCAATGAGCTTGGCTGAAAATATTTGCTTCCGGTCCTGGTACCACCCAAGCCAAACCAGTGAAACACAAGCAAACATGAACTATGCAAGTAAAGTCAACTTTACCCCAGGTGGTACACAACCCGGCTGTCGACAAGCGGCAGTTGGATTTTCGGATTCTGGGGAGTCCAGGTTAGCATGGCAGAGAATACCGAAGATCTCTGGTAAATTTCCCTACAAGCAGAAAACATGAATTTGAAAACTAAACATCGATACATTGATCCAAACTCGAAAACTAAATAATCTCACAAAAGAAATCGACTGACAAATAATTCTGATCCTTGCTCTTCAAGAACCATGACTAATTGACTATGAAACCTTGCATTACGGAAACCATTGCATCTTCAAGATCGAAATACAACAAAAGGTAGCGAAAGGCATACCAATCTTCGGCATTGCATTTCTCGAACACAGATCTATCATCAACTCTGTCAAAGAAATCACACCCATCAATAATCAAAAGGTTCAAATGGCTCTGAGCACTATGGGACTTAACAGCGGAGGTCATCAGTCCCCTAGAACTTAGAACTACTTAAATCTAACTAAGCTAAGGACATCACACACATCTATGCCCGAGGCAGGATTCGAAACTGCGACCGTAGCAGTCCCGCGGTTCCGGACTGAAGCGCCTAGAACCGTTCGGCCACCACAGCCGGCCCATCAATAATCGACTTATGACTATGCTCATTCAGAGCCCCAGTAAAAAATATACACTTACCAATGCACATGCCCCCACCAATATCGAAAATAAGAAAAACACCGAAAATGTCGAAAAATTCTGGAACACACTCGAAAATAGTATGAGCAAAATTCACCAAGATGACGTAAAAATACTAATGAGAGACTTCAACTCTCTATTTGGGACAGAAAAAACCTGTAGAAAAATCATTGGTACAAATTCAACACACCGAGACGCTTAGACCAACGACACACGTCTGACTGACATTTGCCAACAATTCAACCACAAAAGGATGTCTTCCCACTTTAGGAAAAAAACAGTTCCCAGGTAATATGCTTGGCTACCAGGTGCAAGCTGCTTTTGTTCGCCTTTCGAGACTCGCTGAAAGCCAGATTTTTAATTCTTTTGTAGCACAGCTACAAGCAGGCAGATACAAACTCAATAAGGGAATCTTAAGACAACGCTCAAGCAAGATTCGTCTTGCTACTTTCAGTAACCCTTAGTGTCAGTGCGAAAACCTTACGGTACTGCCAAATTCATAATGCCACTTTCGTTTTCTGCCGACATATTTTTTGTTGATGTGAATACATAATTTTATCTATGAAGTGCCACATTTCCATAATACTTGCGAATGATACAGGAAATGAAGTAAATACAGATCTTTTCAAAGTCAAAAATCGGTAATATTCTTCTAATTCGTGTTAAAATATGCTCAAAGGTCTTACAGACATTTAATGCTTTATTACGATAGACTGTCGTCGTGATGTTTCTGTAGTAAGATGAATTTAATTTGTATTAGTACAGTGAATATTTTAATTGCATTTTCCATTAGTTTACTAAACGCAACAGTAATGTGGTAAAAAAAAAATGTAGTTGGAAGTGAACAGCCGACTATAAGTTTAGAATGTACGACGATTACCACTAGACCACGGGCTAACTCACTCCGAGAACATTTCGGAAGTAGACAACACTTCCTCCTAACACTTCCGCATCTTACAGTGTTGCCAGATTGTGCAGCTTGCCGGACTTAGAGTTGTCAGGGGTGGTCAGTTTCATTGGCCACCTTAAGTGAACGACTCGGACTTAGTCCCTGTGGCGGCCAGCCGGCGATCAGTTTTTATGTCTAAGACTGTACATAAGCATTTTGTGTGGTGTTGGAATGTGTGTAATTCTGAGTCTCTTGCACTGTAGTCATCTTTTTGAGGTTATCAGGTACTCTGCCTCATCAGTTATGTGAAAAAAATACATATGTAAATACTGCACTTGACAACGAGAATAAATTCTCGTAACACATTTTGCTCAGCATGAATAAAATACGTAACCAGCACTGTGTTTACGCTAAAAACATTTGAGAAACTCAAAGTGAAAGACGGGGTCAACTGGCGCTCCAAGTGGCCATACGCCGAAGCACACTAAATATTGATCGACAAAGGTGTCATGGTGATCACAACAATCACGAAACTACATTTACGCAATAGAGAAAGTTTGGAAATGGTTGTGATTGGTCACTGTGTCTTCATTCGAACAAACCTAGTTAGTCCCATCAGCTATCACGCCAAGTAGAGCTTGGCAGCGGCAGGAGATACATCTACATCTACATATATACTCCGGCAGCCAGCAAGCGGTGTGTGGTGGAGGGCACTATTCGCGCCAAAGTCATATTTTCCTCCCCTCTGTTCCACTTGCGGATCGCATGAGGGTAAAACAACTGTCTGAATGCCTCAGTATGAGCTCTAATTTCTCTTACCTATGAATGGTGATCATTGTCCGATTTGAAAGTTGGTGGTAATAATATATGCTCTACATCCTCGGTGATGATCGAATTTTGGAATTTAGTGAGCAGCCCCTTCCATTTAGTGTGCCGTCTGTCTGCAATTGTGTCCCACGTCAAACTTTCTATGAGATTTGTAATGCTTTCGCGATGGCTAAATGTACCAGTCACGAATCTTGCTGCTCTTTGGACCGTCTCAATCTCTTGAATCAGACCCAACTGGTAAGGGTCCCATACAGACGAACAATATTCTAAGACTGGACGAACTAATGTATTGTACGCTGTTTCCTTCATTGAAGGACTGCATCACTTCAGGATTCTACCAATAAACCATAATCTAGAGTTTGCCTTACCTGTTATTTTTGTAATCTGATCATTCCATTTGAGATAATTTCGAATAGTCACACCCAGATACTTGATGGATGTTACCGCTTCCAAGGTCTGGGCATTTATTTTGTACTCGTACATTAATGGGGATTTTCGCCTTGTTATACGCAATAGGTTACACTTGGTAATATTGAGAAATAACTGCCAGTCATTACACCACACATTTATTTTCTGCAAAGCCTCATTGATTTGTTCGCAAGTTTCATGTGATACTACTTTCCTGTAGACTACAGCATCATCGGTAAACAGCCTAATGCCACTGTCAATACCATCAACCAGATCATTTATGTGAATCATAAAAAGCAGTGGACCTATTATGCTGCCCTGGGGCACACCTGAAGTAACGCTTGTTTCTGTTGAAGTCACCCCATTCAGGATGACATACTGCTCCCTGTCTGTTAGAAAACTTTCTATCCAACCACACATGTCATTGGATAGACGGTAACCACGCACTTCTTGGAGAAAGTGACAGTGCGAAACTGAGTCGAACGCCTTTCAGAAGTCGAGAAATATGGCATCAACCTGGGAGCCGGTATCTAGAGCCTGTTGTATATCATGCACAAAGAGGGCCAGATGTGTCTCGCATGACTGCTGTTTCCTAAAACTGTGCTGGTTTCTGCAGATGAGCTTCTCAGAGTTTAGAAAGGTCAATATGTCTGAACACAAAATGTGTTCCATGATTCTACAACAAATCGATGTCAGTGAAATTGGCCGGTAATTGTGTGCATCCAATTTTCTACTCTTTTTATAGTTTGCAATGACCTGGGCGTTCTTCCAGTTCCATGGAACTTTCTGCTGTTTCAATGATCTTTGATAAATGATGGATAAGAATGGTGCTATATTTGTAGCATTGTCAACATAAAATCTTATGGGGATACCGTCTGGGCCAGATACCTTTCTGGCGTCTAAGGATCTTAACTGTTTTACAGTCCCAGATACACTAAACACTATGTCAGCCATCCTTGCGTTTGTTCAATAATTGAAAGGGGTAATGGTGCTGCAGTCGTCTACAATAAAAGAGTTTTAGAAAGCTAGGTTTCGAATTTCGGCCTTCTGTTTATCATCATCAGTTACATTACCCATACTGTCTGCAAGAGAAGGTATTGAATTATTTGTAGCGTTCATAGATTTTACGTATGACCAAAATTGTTTTGGTTATTTTTAGAATCCGCAGATAAAATATTGCTTTCAAATTTGTTAAAAGAATCTCTCATTGTCCTTCTGACAGCTGCTTTCACTTCGCATAATTTCTGTTTGTAAGTGGGGCAGTGACTACGTTAAAAACGACTGTGCAAAATTCTCTGCTTTCTCAGCAACTTCCTAATATGTTTGTTGTACCAAGGCAGATCCTTTCCCTCCCCTGTATTTTTGCTGGGCACATACTTATCTAGCACATGGTGGACAATACCTTTAAATTCCAATCAAAAGTGCTCAATATCTTTGTGTCCCGCAGTGAATGAATGCTTGGAACTGACTATGGAAATATTCATTAATGACACCTTTATTTGCTTTCCCAAACAAGAAAACTCCCGCTGTTCCCCCCCCCCCCCCCCCCCCCCCCCCCCCCCCTACAGCCTTTGCCAGAAAAGGTGGGCGTGCGTGCGCGCGCGCACACACACACACACACACACACGCACACACACACACACACACACACACACACACACACACACACACACACACACACACAGAGAGAGAGAGAGAGAGAGAGAGAGAGAGAGAGAGAGAGAGAGAGAGAGAGAATTATTCACGCAAGTGAGCAAGTGAGCATACCTCACACACAATGATCACCAACTCTGGTGGCTTGGACCAGACTAAGCTGAGGGAGACGGCAGTCGTGCTTGCTTGTGCGAGGTGTGCTTGCTTTTGTGAATAAATATGTGGGTGTTTCCTTTTCTGACAAAGGCTGTGGCCAAAAGCTAATGTGTAAGTGTCTTTTTGTTGTACCTGTCTGTAACTTACTGTGTCATCTTTACAGTAAGGAGAAAGCTGTCTTTTTCTTATATTGTTGTTGATATTTCAGCCTGGAGGGTTCCCCCCTCCCTAGAATATGTTTAACTACATCATCAGTTAAATATTTATTGTGTTCATTTTACTAATTCTGCTTTGGGTCTGATGCCTGAAACCTGCCCCACTCAGCATCATGTCCCTCCTTTTTGCACACAATGAATTTGCTTAAGTCTCACTTATCAACAATTCCCTGCATCTTCTGCTACCTTCTTTGTTGCCATTACCACACTTTTCTTGTTCTCATTGTCAGAAAAATCAATAACATCAAAAGCAAAATTACATGACTTTCCGCAGTATTTTCCATTATTAATTTTTATGAATGCTTTCGGTGCACACACTACAAGGTAAAAATGCACCCAATTTTCAGTTGGGATGTGACCAAGGTAGTAGGCATTATGTGTAACCAGTTTATCTTGCTGAGTAATACCACAAACATTATCAATGTAGCATGAATGGTTACCTTCACTTGTTCCACAGTATTTTTCATTATCATACAAAGAAATTCTTTTCCTTACCTCAGTGTCTCTCCTCAATCTATTTCCACTCAGAGCTCGCTGTTCTATGTATACTATGTCATTTATTTTTGGTTGTAGGAAAGGTGTCCAGACAGTGTTCGTAATGACCCAGTGTTATCTTTCGCTTTAAATGGTAGTGAAAGCGGAGGTCGTGCTGTGGTATTTCATGGAGTCATTGGACATGAACAACGAGAAGGACAGTCTCCCAGGTAATTGACTAGTTGATTACATTACATTTTTAACAATAATATGATATATTGACTCATAAAGTTTTCCACTTCTCTCCCCTCCACTTCCTTCCACTTCACTCCCATCCCTCTACAGCTGCTCTTCTCCAACCCTCCTGTCACTGTTCTACCCACCGTTTCTGCCTCTTACCTTCTCTCCTTTTCTTAGCTTCATTAACATATCTAAAGGTTCTTCCTGTTGCTGTACTGTTTAAGGAGTGTATTGTGGATCAATAAACAAGTTTCTGGAGTCTGTGTTTCACATTGAAACTATCTAATTCATTGGTGCCCACATGATTCCTAAAATCATTGCTCCAACTGCATATTCTTTTCTCATGCCGGATATCCAGTTCCTGCTTGTATTTACTTGTTTTTTGTGTCACATTGTATTTCTTGCTTTCATTAATATTAAAGTTGTCTCACCGAGACTCTACACTGTTTTGAACATTTTGATAAGTATCTTTTGAACTCCTTAATTTACTGTTTTAGAGTCAACTGTTTTCCTCGACAATTTAAGGAACAATATTCATTGTCTTCTGTTTCAGTCATTTCAATCGATATGAAGTTACCCAAGTACTAAAGTATGTTGACAGATTGACAGGGCCAAAAGCAAATGTTAAACTGAAGCAGACTGACATTGGAATTATAGCCCCTTACATCAGACAGGTAAATTAAGCATAATTACACGTTAATGTGTAGAGAAGTGTAAGTATCATAAGACAAGGTGACCACATGGCAATCAGATTTTTGTAATTTTTTATATTTTATAGTGTGTGAAGTTCAGAGCTAAAATATCAATATGCCAAAGCAGTTCAATGCAACTCTCAAAATTTCTTGAGAAAACCAACCTTGCAGTTTTCTGAGGATGTTGTTGTTGTTGTTGTGATCTTCAGTCTTGAGACTGGTTTGATACAGCTCTCCATGCTACTCTGTCCTGTGCAAGCTTCTTCATCTCCCAGTACCTACTGCAACCTACTTCCTTCTGAATCTGTTTAGTGTATTCATCTCTTGGTCTCCGTCTACGATTTTTACCCTCCATACTGCCCTCCAATACTAAATTGGTGATCTTGATGCCTCAGAACATGTCCTACCAACTGATCCCTTCTTCTAGTCAAGTTGTGCCACAAACTTCTCTTCACCCCAATCCTATTTAATACCTCCTCATTAGTTATGTGATCTACCCATCTAATCTTCAGCATTCTTCTGTAGCACCACATTTCGAAAGCTTCTATTCTCTTCTTGTCCAAACTAGTTATCGTCCATGTTTCACTTCCATACATAGCTATGCTCCATACAAATACTTTCAGATGCGACTTCCTGACATTTAAATCTATACTAGATGTTAACAAATTTCTCTTCTTCAGAAATGCTTTCCTTGCCATTGCCAGTCTACATTTGATATCCTCTCTACTTCGACCATCATCAGTTATTTTGCTCCCCAAATAACAAAACTCCTTTACTACTTTAAGTGTCTCATTTCCTAATCTAATTCCCTCAGCATCACCCAACTTAATTCGACTACATTCCATTATCCTGGTTTTGCTTTTGTTGATGTTCATCTTATACCCTCCTTTCATGACACTGTCCATTCTGTTCAACTGCTCTTCCAAGTCCTTTGCTGTCTCTGACACAATTACAATGTCATCGGCGAACCTCAAAGTTTTTATTTCTTCTCCATGGATTTTAATACCTACTCCGAATTTTTCTTTTGTTTCCTTCACTGCTTGCTCAACATACAAACTGAATAACACCGGGGATAGGCTACAAACCTGTCTCACCTCCTTCAAACCACTGCTTCCCTTTCATGCCCCTCGACTCTTATAACTGCCATCTGGTTTCTGTACAAATTGTAAATAGCCTTTTGCTCCCTGTATTTTACCCCTGCCACTTTCAGAATTTGATTGGGATTGGAATTATTATATTCCTTTTGAAGTCTGAGGGTATTTCGCCTGTCTCATACATCTTGCTCACCAGATGGTAGAGTTTTGTCAGGACTGGCTCTCCCAAGGCCGTCAGTAGTTCTAATGGAATGTTGTCTACTCCCGGGGCCTTGTTTCGACTCGGGTCATACAGTGCTCTGTCAAACTCTTCACGCAGTATCGTATCTCCCATTTCATCTTCATCTACATCCTCTTTCCATTTCCATAATATTGTCCTTGAGTACATTGCCCTTGTATAGGCCCTCTATATACTCCTTCCACCTTTCTGCTTTCCCTTCTTTGCTTAGAACTGGGTTTCCATCTGAGCTCTTGATATTCATACAAGTGGTTCTCTTTTCTCCAAAGGTCTCTCTAATTTTCCTGTAGGCAGTATCTATCTTACCCTTAGTGAGATAAGCCTCTCTACATCCATGCATTTGTCCTCTAGCCATCCCTGCTTAGCCATTTTGCACTTCCTGTTGATCTCATTTTTGAGACGTTTGTATTCCTTTTTGCCTGCTTCATTTACTGCATTTTTATATTTCTGAGGATAATTTACTAAAATTAAGGCTATGCTTCATCACCGGATGCATTGTTCAATTGAAAACATTGGAGGATTGTAATCGGGTAATCATTGGATTACTGTTTCGAGTCATGCTGTTATCTTTTTTCATTTTTTTTTCTTTCAGTTCAAATACCTACATCATTCAAATATAAAATGCATCAAATATATGCTAATTAACACACATCTAATAATTTTTATGAAGAATGCATTTCTTCTTATTTCTAATTACATACTGCATGCAAAACTCCAGTTTATATTGGAAATATAAGTTCCTAAGTATTGATATTTTATGAAATATTGTTAATTTAAAAACAATTGATATTAATGGTCTTGTATAATTCTTCGGTAACTAAGGATTTTTATTTGCAAAGCACAATTGAAAGTCCATGTTGAAATATCAACAACATTATGAAAAATATAACAATATTATGAAAAGGAAAGTTGCTACTCACCATATAACAGAGATGCTGAATCACAGATAGGCACAACAAAAACACTTTCACAAATAAAGCTTTCGGCCATTGGCCTTTGTCAGCAATAGATGCACCCACCCACCCTCCCACCTACCCGCACCCGCACGCGCACACGCACACCTGCAGTCTCAGGCTACTAAAACCACACTGCGAACAGCAGTGCAGGATGGGAGCGGCGACAGGGTGGGGGTTAGGTGGAGGTCGGGGCAGGGAGGGGGAGGAATAGTATGGTTTGGGGTGGCAGACAGTGAAGCCTGCAGGTTAGATGGAGGGCAAGGGAGTTGTGGGGAGGGGGGAGAGGAGGTAGCGCAAAAGGAGAGAAATAAAAAGAAAAATACTGGGTGTGGTGGTGGAATGCAAAAAGGGAAGGAGCTGGATGGGTGAGGACAGTGACTAACAAAGGTTGAGGCCAGGAGGGTTACACGAAGGTAGGATGTGTTGCAGGGAAAGTTCCCACCTGCACAATTCTTAAAAGCTGGTGTCAGTGGGAAGCATCCATATGGCACAGGCTTTGAAGCAGTGATTGAGATGAAGGATATCATGTTTGGCAACAGGGTGGTCCACTTGTTTCTTGGCCACAGTTTGTCGGTGGCCATTCACGCGGACAGACAGCTTGTTGGTTATCATGACTACATAGAATGCAGCGCAGTGGTTGGAGGTTAGCTTGTACAGTACATGACTGGTTCCAATGTAGCCCTGCCTTTGATGGGGTAGGTGGTGGTGGGAGGATGTATGGAACATTTCTTGCATCATAGTTCTACTACAGGTGTGTGAGCCATGAGGTAAGAGATTGGAAGTAGACGTTGTGTAAGGATGGATGAGTATATTGTGTAGGTTCGGTGGACGGCGGGGGTGGGAAGGGTAGTGGGCAGGACATTTCTAAATGAACCCGTGGTCCACTTCCACCCTGTGGCACTTCATGCAGCTGAAAATAACATGCTTGATTTCATTGATTTCAATGGCTGATTTACAAACTGTGTGTGTGTGTGTGTGTGTGTGTGTGTGTGTGTGTGTGTGTGTGTGTGTGTGTGTGCGCGCGCGCGCACACACAGCCGCGCGCGCGCACACACAGCCGCGCGCGCGCGCGCACACACAGCCGCGCGCAGCGCGCGCACACACAGCCGCGCGCGCGCGCGCGCGGCTGTGTGTGTGTGTGTGCGTGTGTGTGTGCGTGCGTGCGCCCGCTTCTGCCTGCCTGCCTGCCTTGACTTTGGCCAAAAGCTCAATCTGCCTCTGTCCCTTCATTGTGCCTGTCTGCAACTGAACGTGTCATCTTCACAGTGAGTAGCAATCTATCCTTTTCATAATGTATTTGTAACATGGTTACGTGTAACTAGAAACAAGATGATGTGCATCTTTCATAAATGATGATGATTAGAGATGTGTGAACTAGTATATATTTCAAGAATTTTGTGTTTAAATGATGTGGGTATTCGAATTCAACAACAAAAAAGTAACAGCACAATGAGATATGAATTAGTGATCCATTTATTATCCAATTAGTAGCCTTGACTTTAATTCACTAAAGTTCCTCAGATATTTTGCATAGAACTACTAACAGATATAAAAATTGCAAAAATCTGATGGCCAGGTGATCTGTATGTGAGATTTATCTGCTGACTGCCCCAGGTCAGTAGCCATAGATCTCAAAATTTCTATTTGTAATTTACAACCTTAAAGTGCCTGAGAAGATGACATTAACTTATGGAAAGCTGTTTTTTTTTTTTTTATAGCATATCTTTGAAAATATAGTTTCTTGATCTCTTGACAGACAGACAGTGAGTGAGTGAGTGAGTGGTTGGTTGGTTGGTTGGTTGGTTGGTAGACTGATCGATTGGTTGGTCGACCGACCAATTGGTCGATCGATTGACTGTGGACACAATGAGAATTGGTGTGTTTGGAATATCTAGCTTTTACTACATATCATCTAAAAATGTATTTTTCTCTTTCAAATATTAAGGGTATGATTAAGTAGATATTAAATCTTGAGATTCTTGTAGCTATTATGTCACAGACAGATATGTTTTAGTCTGCTAATTCTTGAGTATTATATTGATTGGTCTTACACAGACAAATATGTGGTCATTTTCTGCAGTATACCTCATTTCTGTGCAATAACTAGGTGACCTTCCACATGCCATTATTCATTTGCAAACCTCCCTTTTCATTCATCTACACTCCACAAGCCACATTGAGGTGTGTGCGTGGAGGGTACGTCTGCTCAACTATCACTATACACGTAATTTTTCATATTACACTTGTGAATGGTGCATGGGAAGAACAACTATCTCTGAACCTTTGTATGTGGGCTAATTTCATTTGACAAGGCGTGTGAAGGAGGCAGTAATATAATGGATGTCTTCTTCAAATGCACACCCTTGGAATTCCAACAGTTAACAACAAAACACCTTTCTTGTTGCTATTCCTGCTAGTTTTTAGTTGAGCATTTCTGTATTGCTGTTGCACTTACTAATTGATCCCATGACAAAACACATAGCTTTCTTTTGGATCTTTTCCATCTCTTCAGTTAGACCCAGATTGATGAGCAATACTCAGATTCGTTGAATATGCCTTTGTTAAGACACTTCTTTCATGGTTAAATTAAATTTCAGGATTCATCCAGTGAATCCCAATGCGGCATCGATTTTTCCTTCTGTTAATCCAGATGGTTACTCTTATTTTTTCACAGGTCGTAAAGTTTACAATGGTTTATCACAAAGAATGTAATTTAACAGTGAGTTTTCCCACTTATGTACACACTGTATGTTGCATTAAATTACACATACGATATTGGTAGGAAAATTCTATCATGTCATAACCACACTTGAGTCCAAATCCAACAACAGGGTGGTCAGTAAGGTACAACACTTAAACAGAAAGCACATTTATTTCAAATACTACCGTACAACCAGAATGGAATGGAACTTATGGACCGAGAATGCAGCAGTTTATGCAAATATCAAGTATTCCAGAATATACAAATATAGAGGGTAGTCTCCACGTGACACGTGATTACATTTGGTGATTTTTCTGCTTCCCCTTCGTTTACTCTCCCGTCAGATGAAAACAAAACGGACATCTGTGGCCGGGAGCTATCAAGTGAATTAAAATATTCACATAATCACGGAAGGCTAAAATATGTTATTAGTTTCGGATTTTATTTTATTTCCACCTTTCTTACAGTCAAGTATTAATTGTCCTGCGGAACAAACAAGTTTTTTTGTCTATTTGCTAACGAAATATGACATTTATTAACCTTTTCCCCAGAGGGAAACGAAATGTTTAATTCCACAGTACTGGCTAGTTTCAACTGTTCGCTGCATTTCAGGTGCACGTTATCATCTTCTAGCACGTATGGCATTATGCCATAATAACCAAACATAATATAATACAGTACTGGTGCTCCAACAAAATTTACATCCCGAAAATCACTCTGAAAAGCTTAATATCAGGTCGAGGTCTACTTCATTGGGAATCTGGACATACGAATGTGCATTTTAAGTATGCACTTTGAATGTGCACATTTTAGTACGGTTCATGAAATTCCGATTCTCTTGGAGTATCCTCTGATGTCTTGTTTCTTTTATGAGATAATGTATGCTCTTTCAATGTTTTACACATACGTACGTAAGGGCTTCCTACGTCATTGTAGCAGCGCAAGCGTGGTGTCGCCTGTTATCTGCGCTCTCTGGCAACTGCTGAAACGAACCTGTTTCTAACTGGTCACGGGAAAATATTGCGAATGGTAGTTTGAAAAGCGTTACTTTCAAAGTAAATGTCCTTTTATGTAAGTTGAACTATATGCGAGAATATACCATGAATTTCTTAAATCACAGAGCATTTGACTCACATTTAAAAATAAACTTTTTGATGACGAGCCACTTAGAATAATTTCGAACCCTGAAGATCAGACATTTATGTCATTATTAAAAATTTTACTGGCACATTTGTGTGATGTATCTTAAAGTGTAACACGCGCAGAAAAGATCAACATTGTATGTGAAAGCTTAGCTTCTCTTGCAGCTTATTAACCTTAGAGACCAATATTATATGTGAAAGCTTTTCTTTTCTTGTAGCAACACTATGTATATTAATTTAAACTATTAACTTTCCCTGTTTGTGTGTTCGTGTTACTTAACAGTGATGTTGCTCTTGGCTGACTACATCACGTGTCCTATGCTCTGAATATCCGCTGTCATCGGCTGGCGAGATCACGTGACATGAGCTACGAATGGCTTACAAAATCGCATCGAAATCTCGATTTCAATGATTCGGAAAGTAACATGCGGTGTTTGGTGGAAATCCAATGTATACTTTCGTAATACGAAAATACGCAGCGTACATAGTTGCGAAACATGTTTTTTTTCCCTGAATTTCGTTTTCTAAAGTGCCGGGAAATTCAACGCCCATGTATAAAACCACAACCATTCAAAGGACTGATAAGTTTCGCAGTTTAAAGGGAAAATATACTGTCGCTCAACACAGAAAGAGTGTGTTTTCACCCGGGACAAAGTGTATTTTTAACCGGGAAAAACTCGGGGAATTTTTTTTCCTTGTCCGCGTATACACCCTGAATAGGCAGCCCGGGTGACTGAATAGTGGGATAAAGATATCCTGTAGAACAAAGTGGGAATTATATCAAAATTTTAGAAGTAGTCACAATCAAGCTACAGTAGCCCATTACAAACAGTATTGTAAGGTGCTTAAAAATGTTATTAGGAAGGCAAAGAGTATGTGGTATGCAAATAGAATAGCTAATTCACAGGACAAAATCGACAATATAAAGTCAGTTCACAGTAAAAATATTTCTGTTACTGATAAATCAGATGTATGTACAGTATTTAGTAATTGTTTTCTGAGCATTGCTGGTGAATTAAATAAAAATTCAGTTTCTACAGTGAATCGTATAACTTTCTTGACAAAGGCCTTTCCGAGATTGATGTCTGAAATACTCCTGTGATACAGACAAGAGGGAGATTGAGTCAATAATTAAATCACTGAAGACTAAGGACTCCCATGATTATAATGGAGTGTCTAGCAGAAGATTTTAAAGTACTTTGCTGCACATGTTAGCCCTGTATTTAGCTATATTTGTAATTTTTCCTCTAGGAATGGTCAGTTTCCTGAGCAATTAAAGTACTCAGTAGTAAAGCCGCTTCATAAAAAGGGAGAAAGGGATAATGTAGATAATTATAGACCTATTTCTATGCCATCAGTGTTCGCAAAAGTTCTTGAAAAGGCTGTGTATGTAAGGATAATTGATCATTTTGTATCTCACATTTTGCTATCAGATGTACAGTTTAGCTTTAGAAGTCGTTTAACAACTGAAAATGCTATATTCTCTTTTCTCTCTGAGGTACTGGATGGGTTAAACAAAAGGTGTTGAAGGCTTGACATTTTTTTTTAACTAAGGCATTTGATTGTGTTGATATTGCTCCAGAAGTTGGACCATTACAGAATACGAGGAGTAGCTCAAAATTGGTTCACCTCTTACTATAGCAACAGGCAGCAAAAGGTCATTATTCTCAGTGTTGATAACGGCTGTGATGTGGGGTACTGTCAAGTAGGGGGTGCCCCAGGGGTCAGTTTTGGGGCCACGCCTGTTATATAAATGATATGCCCTCTAGTATTACGGGTAACTCTAAAATATTTCTGTTTGCTGATGACACTAGCTTGGTAGTAAAGGATATTGTGTGCAACATTGGCTCGGTTTCAAATAGTGCAGTAAATGACCTAAGCTCATGGCTTGTAGAAAATAAACTAACGCTAAATCTCAATAAGACTCAGTTTTTACAGTTTCTAACACACAATACAACTAAACCTGACGTATAATTTAACAGAACAGGCATATGATAGTGAAACTGAACAGTTCTAATTTCTAGGTGTTCAGATAGATAGTAAGCTGTTGTGGGAAGCCCACGTTCAGGATCTTGTTCAAAGACTTAATACTGCCATTTTTACTATTCGAACGGTATCTGAAGTGAGTGATCGTTCAACACAAAAAGTAGTCTATATTGCTTATTTTCATTCGCTTATGTCATATGGTATTATATTTTGGAGTAACTCTTCCCATTCTAAAAGGATATTTTTGGCTTAGAAATGGGCGGTTTGGGCAATAGGTGGTGTAAGTTCACGAACCTCTTGTCGACCCCTGTTCACGAGTCTGGGTATTTTGACAATGGCCTCTCAATATATATATTCCGTACTGTCATCTCTTGTTAACAATATTAGGTTATCCCCAAGAATAAGCAGCTTTCACTTGGTTAATACTCAGCAGAAATCAAACCTGCATTTGGATCAGACTTCCTTAACTCTTGTGCAGAAAGCTGTGCAGTATACTGCTGCATCCTTTTTCAATAAGCTACCACTTGAATTCAAAAAGCTTAGCAGTAATCCACGCGCTTTCAAATCAAAACTGAAGAGTTTCCTCTTGGGCCACTCCTTCTATTCTGTTGAGGAGTTCCTTGAAAAATTAGCTGATTCTTGTTGTATTGTTGTTTGTGTTTACTTAAACTTATGGATTTACTTTTTTCAGGCTCATAAACATTTTATTTTTATCTGTTATTACTTTTATGTTGTAATTTCATGTACTGACACATTTCATGACCTTGGACATTTGCTCCTTAATTTGGTCCCATGGAACTTGAATAAATAAAATCAAAGCTAGTAACCCCCATCGAATTTCCTTACCTCAGAGTGGGTTTTCAGTTTTCTTCAGCCTCCCATCATTGATCTGCACATCTGGGCTGTATCAGAGCTTCACATGGAGGACATGAACGACATCTCTGTGCTTTTGTTTACTTGATGAAGGATCAGAATCCTCGACTTCATATATAGTCTTGCTTCTTCTGTCCTGGTGATGAAGTGTTCCAAAAAGTCCTCCTGAGTATTATCCATTTGAAACAGGAACATTGTTTCCACTGTCAGTTCGGCCTCGCAGTCGTGGGGCACAAAGAACTGTGTAAATACTTGTAGTGTCTTGCTTCAATGTGTTATATGCAAATGTCAAAATCAGCAATATTGTATGCTACTCTCTCTGTTAGACATTAACATACATTGACAGCATATCTGCCAACATCTTATTAAAGCATTCTGTGAGGCCTTTCATCTGTGGATGGGTAGGCTGTGGAGGCGATGTCACAACGTGGCATTCCTCTGATGCTAGTCTTGACTGGAAAACTTTTCCACAGTGATAGATTATCACATAAGATGTTCCATCCCTCAAAATGATCTTCTACGAGGACTTCACAATTTCCAGAGCTTAAGCAGTCGACACAGCTTTGATGAGAGTGTAGGAGATGAGATAGTGCAGATTATTATCCATTGATTCCCATTTGTCTTCTTCAGTCACCTTTCAAGAAACCCTGCTGCAGCTTGTATTGATGCCAGATTTCCAGGAGGTAATTGCAGCGTGTGCTTCTGGCACTGGCATTCCGTAAAGTGGCTTATGTTGCGTTCAGTGGATCACTAGAGATCTGGCCAGTGATACGGATGTGCGATTGTGTCTGGAGTGTTCACGAATTCCAGGTGGCCAGATGTTGGAACATCATGTAAAAACTTCAGGATCACTGGCTATAAATGAGCTGGAATGATGGAAACCATTTGTGCTGCATCGGATTGTAGTTCCTCTTAAACAATGTACTGTTAATTAATAGGTATCCTCTTTTAGTCAGTTCCTGATTCTACAAGGCTTCTCTGATTTTCAGCAAAGCTGTATCTCCCGTCTGTTCAGCAGCAATGTCATTTAATGCTCTGATGACTGAGATTTTATTGACATTGCTATGTTCTGTCAAAGGATTCCTTGAAAAGCAATCAACCCTGTTTACATTTGTTTTTTGTACCACTGTGACGTCATACTCAGAAGCCTCAGTGCATGTCTCACCACTTGACCTGACAGATCCTTCTGGCTAGTCAGCCAGTGCAGGCAATGATGGTCCATCCCGACTGTTAATGGTTTACCAAATAGTATGGCTGGAAATTATTGATGAGCCAAACAACTTCAAGACACTCTTTCTTAGAGTAGTTCATCTCTGACCTTTACAGAATCTTCCTGAATTTGTAGTAGAACTGCACCTTCCCATAACTATTAGTGTCAAGGTGAAGTTGTGTTGTGGCATTCTCATCATATGATGCTAGAACTGGAGAATATGCCCTCTTAAGGACAAAAAAACATCTTTGTTGCACCTTGTTCCAGGGAAATTGGAGTCTCCCTGGAGGAACATGCCCTGTTACAGAAGTCTTTTATTAATTGCCGGTAGTAAGAGCACAATCTGAACAACCTTCATCATGAATGTGCCGATAAGTCGGAAAATGTGTGACTAGTCTCACTTTACCTGTATTGGGACAAACTCCATTGTCATTCATTTTTGTTTCTTGGGCAGAGAAGAGGTACTTTCATGGAATCGGGCAGATACCTGTGCAACCTGGAAATGCAGTTGTCAGGCAGCTTAGATCTTCTTCAAATGTCTTTGAAAAAACAGCAGTGTCGTCCAGATAGCAGACACACCTCATCCTTTGAAGTATCGAAGTAGATCGTCCTTCATATATTCAAAAGTTACTGGAGCATTTCACATTCCAAATGGCATAACTTTGATCCAATAGAGGCCACTTGGAGTTACAAACATAGTTTTTTCCTTGTCCTCAATTTGCCAGTAGTCTGTCACTGTTGATAAATACTTTGCTCCTTTCAAGCAATCTAGGGTTTCATAATAAGAGTGGATGACAGAGAACAAAGTACTCGGATTATAAAGAGTGTAAGACAGGGATGTATCTTTTCATCCCTACTGTTCAATCTGTACATCGAAGAAGCAGTGACAGAAGTAAAAGAAAGGTTCAGGAGTGGAATTAAAAATCAAGGTGAAAGGATATCAATGATATGATTCACAGATGACATTACTACCATGAATGAAAGGGAAGAAGAATTATGTGATCTGCTCAATGGAATGAACAGACTAATGAGTATAGAATATGGGTTGAGAGGAAATCGAAGAAAGGCAAAAATAATGAGAAGTAGCAGAAATGAGAACAGTGAGAAACTTAACATCACAATTGATGGTGATGAAGCTGAGGAATTCTACTACCTAGGCAGCAAGATAACCAATGACTGACAGAACAAGGACAACATAAAAAACAGACTAGCACTGGCAAAAAGTGCATTAAGCTCTGGAGGGCAAAAACTGTATGGGAAGATAGAGATAGGAATACATCCAGCAAATAATTGAGGATGTAGGTTGTAAGTGCTGCTCTGAAATGAAGAGGTTGGTTCGATGCAGCCTGCCACAAATTTCTCTCCTGTGCCAATCAGAAGACTGATGACTTGAGAGAAAAAAGTCATCAGTGTGTGATCAAAATCATGGAGAAGAAAGATTTTTATCGTTCACCAGTCATCGGCGTTGTTGTGGTTGTGGTCTTCAGTCCTGAGACTGGTTTGATGCAGCTCTCCATGTTACTGTATCCTGTGCAAGCTTCATCTTCTCCCAGTATGTACTGAAACCTACACCCTTCTGAATCTGCTTAGTGTATTCATCTCTTGGTCTCCCTCTACGATTTTTACCCTCCACGCTGCCCTCCAATGCTAAATTTGTGATCCCTTGATGCCTCAGAACATGTCCTACCAACTGGTCCCTTCTTCTTGTCAAGTTGTGCCACAAAACTCCTCTTCTCCCCAATTCTATTCAATACCTCCTCATTAGTCATGTGATCTACCCATCTAATCTTCAGCATTCTTCTGTAGCACCACATTTCGAAAGCTTCTATTCTCTTCTTATCCAAACTGTTTATCGTCCATGTTTCACTTCCATACATGGCTACACTCCATAAAATACTTTCAGAAATGACTTCCTGACACTTAAATCTATACTTGATGTTAACAAATTTTTCTTCTTCAGAAACGCTTTCCTTGCCATTGCCAGTCTACATTTTATATCGTCTGTACTTCGACCATCATCAGTTATTTTGCTCCCCAAATAGCAAAATTCCTTTACTACTTTAAGTGTCTCATTTCCTAACCTAATTCCCTCAGCATCACCCAACTTAATTCGACTACATTCCATTATCCTGGTTTTGCTTTTGTTGATGATGTTCATCTTATATCCTCCTTTCAATACACTGTCTATTCCATGCAACTGCTCTTCCAAGTCCTTAGTTGTGTCTGACAGAGCTACAGTGTCATCAACAAATTTCAAAATTTATATTTCTTCTTCCTGGACTTTTAATTCATACTGAATTTTTTTCTTTTGTTTCCTTTACTGCTTGCTCAATATACAGACTGAATAACATTGGGGAGAGGCTACAACCCTGTCTCACTCCCTTCCCAACCACTGCTTCTCTTTCATGCCCCTCGACTCTTGTAACTGCCATATGGTTTCTGTACAAATTGTAAATAGCCTTTCAATCCCTGTATTTTACCCCTGCCCCCTTTAGAATTTGAAAGAGAGTATTACAGTCAACATTGTCAAAAGCTTTCTCTAAGTCTACAAATGTTAGAAACATAGGTTTGCCTTTCCTTAATCTTTCTTCTAAGATAAGTCGAAGAGTCAGTATTGCCTCACGTGTTCCAATATTTCTACAGAATCCAAATCGTCGATAGTCGACAGTGAAATGCAACATGCCATCCTTCGTCCTCACAAAGGCCAAGGAGAGGACCATGGAGACTCTGAAGGTTTAGTGATTTCATATTGTAGCATCTCCTCCACCTTCTCCTGGATTATCCATTATTCGGCCGATGACACACTATACAACCTCTAGGTTAATTGACTGATGAGTCCACATGTTGATATGATGATTTACGATGTTCGATCTGGCTTTTTCAGCTCCATATTTGAAAGCATCCAAAAATTGATGCAGAATGTTTATCACTTGCCACTGTTGTTTCACGGTCAGGCTAGACCCTTCTTGCATTTCAATAATTGGTCCCTCCTCTGCATTGTCTGTAGTGGTAGCGGAGCTGATTCTTCATTGGTGACACTAACTTGCTCTAAATGGTCACTTGTTGAACACATTGTTATCCTGTCATCATCACTTAAACAAGTTTCAGCCATTAGTCGAGATGCTCAGTTGAACTGTGTGCTTATTGGGATAGCTTCGCCAGTCTGGAGCTGTGATCTTCAAACAGTCTGACAGCTTGTGATGCCCGCACGAATTCCCCCCTGGGAATAATATTAAGACTACATTATATTAAAATAACAAATCAGAAGTATGTGTTCTATCATTGATAGCTATTCTTGTAATACAGGTTCCTGTCAGCTGATCAGATTTCCTGTTTATGACTTTCAGCACAACCACTTTTGTACCGCAAAACATAATCTTCCTTCGCTGAGGGTGATAAGCATTCAACATTACAGAAAAGAAAATGCTGGAGTTGACTCAAACCTGGATAGGTGGGCCATCGGTGGTGATGTCAGTGAGATTTCCTAACATGGTGATGACTGTCATCCATGGCGGATTTACATCTGTGGTGGCCTCACTTCCAAAGACTGACACCTCACTGTGTTTCCCTTAGTTCAGCAGCTACGTGAGTGGCAATTACCTCTTTACGTCAACAGGACACAGTGTGTTAGGAAGAGACTTTGTCCAGGGTACAGCAATAACCTTCGTCCAATGATCTGCAGTTGACTGGTATGAACAGAGCTGTTGTGATGGCTCTAACAGTGTAGTAATTGCCAAAAAATCTCCTCCTTTCTTCACTATAGTGTATCTTTGTTCAGGATATCCACAGTGGAAATGCACTGGCTTGTTGTCTTCTGTTAGCCAAATGACTGTTCTTTGTGGAGCATTATACTTGGCATAGGAGTTGCTTATACCTGCATTGGTCAGGTGGTGGGTTGTTGTTTGATGGCTGCTGTATAATTCAGAGTTGAGAGAGTACTTTCTTCTTCTCGCATTTGGCTGGTGGTGAAGATTGGTGCTACAGATCAGTTCTCTTCTTATTCGACAGTCTCTATTACCTCCTGATGCATCAGGTCACCATTCATGACTGCTATCTCCTGCTTGCTCGGTCCAGTAGTTATGGTTGCCATAAAATTCTGTATCTTTTCCCTCACTACCTAATGTATGGGAGAAGTGGTGAGGTCATGGTGGTCTTCCACAACTGCCATAGGGAAAACATACGGGAGACACTCTTACTTCTTTCATCAGACTCTCTTCTGCAGCATTTCCTTGATTCACTAGCATCACTTAATTAATTCCTCTGTCATTGTGACGTCCTTTAACTAAGACCATGGTACATGCCTTCTATGACTCCTTTCATCAATTGTGAGATTTTGTAAGAATCTGTGGTATTTGGGTTTATGATATGGCGTAAGGCCAAAACATTTTGTATGCTTGAATGTATCATTATCCTATGACACTGATATTGTTCTTTCGCTAACCGCACTTGCTGGAAATTGTCGCCAGAATTTTCTTCATTTCAGCCTGGAATTTATTCCGGATAATGAGCTTCTCTTCGTTGTTCCCGAACCAGTGCTGGACTGTTCCTTCCAAGTAAAAATGCACATTTGCCAAACACATCTTGTCATCCAACTTGTCATATTTGGCAACTGCATCAAATCCTCTCAGCCATTTTATTGGGTCCTGATCAGGATCTCCAGAGAACATTGATGGATGCCTGATGTGCAATTAAATTATTGCTGGCTAGTGAATATATGAACCATGGAAACGATATACTGCTTGTATTGTGTTTCCTGTCTATGTAGGTGACAACTTCCATGTTGCCTAATTGGAGCCATGGGGATGTAGATGTTTTGAAGTGCACAGTGTCTCCACCAAACAATGTCACATCATAACCACACTAAAGGCCAAATCTGAAAGCAAGGTCATAAATGAAGTATAACACTTTGAACTGAAAGTAATTTATTACAAAAACAAGCATAGAACCAGAACAGAACTGACCATCTGGGCAGAGAATGCAGCTGTTTCTGCAAACACTGAATATTCCAAAATACACAACATTGCAAACATAACTTACTTCAAGAACCTCCCAGATGTGATAAATACTAAATAACAAATAATTATTGGTGGCCAGGTTTGAATCGGCGATCCGCAGTATGCCAGCCAATGACACCAACCACTACACCACACTGTATGTTCCACAGTTTGCAGAAATATGTTGCCAATAAAAGTATAAATTGACATCTGCTGTAGATACACGTGATTAGCTATCAAGAACTAGTATCTAGTTGATCTCGCACAGTTGGAGAACAGTATCCAGTAACACGAAGAAAATAATGTCAAAGAGTGTCGGTAATTGAACCCAAAGGAAGTTGTTGTATATTTGTAGTGAGCAAGTAGATAGTGATACAGCAACCAGGTTGCAAATAAATAGCGAATAAAATACTTATGAATAACCCAAGTTTTACTTACTGTCATAGGCCCTTTTTTGTTTTATTACTGAGAAACCATCAAGGTATAAAAACACAAGTTTCAATTTGGGGGCAAAAGTGCTACCACCAATAATGAAACAGACTATGCAGCAGTGACCTACTGTAGGCACCTAAAAAAAGTATTTACTACTCCACCATTGCTCAAAATACCTTTGTATACCCATTAAGACATTTCCTAGGTTTACTGGCATACTCTTTAAATACCCACAACAAAATTAGTTCTTTTTAATTAAAGTATGCCAGTGACCCAGTGTGAAAACCTCTTCTGTTATATGCTGTGTAAATATTTTGAGAACCAACAGCTGAAATTTTTGTATTGTGGCTTTCACACTTTCCATGAAACATGAGGCAGACCACTTTGTCCAAGGTGGCGTACTGTAACTCCTCCCATTGCTGTAAGAGTGCCCTCTCATAGCCAGACAACAGCATTAGGAATGGACTAGTCTGGCAGAGAACCTCTTCCACATTTTAAATCTGATACAAATCCGGATAATAAGCTGGCCATTAGACGCATGATGTACTTTGGTTGAGGTTCCTTGTCCACAGGGTGTAACCATGGTGATGGAGTGTCATCAGTTAGGTGGAAATAGGTTCAGTATGCTCCATAATACCTACCTTTGCAGTATAGAGCAGTGCCCCTGCAGTGAACTCGTCCACCAAAAGGATTGTACACAATTGTTTCTGGGTTCACTAGAGATGGGACATGACATTTATCAAATCTCTCCATACCTTTGTTTGAGAGTGTATAGAGTAAGGTTTTGAAGCTGATAATACAGGATAATGGGTGATGATTCTGAGGTTGTTAACAAAGTTTGTAGCAGTGGTGTGGTATGTGTTTTCTCTCTCTCTCTCTCTCTCTCCTCTCTCTCTCTCTCTCTCTCTCTCTCTCTCTCTCTCTCTCTCTCTCTCTCTCTCTCTCTCTCTCTCCCCTCACTGCTGTGAAATAACACCAAAAGTGGTACTAAACACTTGGCCCTTGATCCATGTTGTGACTGAGACTGCAGTCATCCAGGTAGTTTTTATGTGCCATCTGTTTCAGGTGTCTGGGCTACTGGACATGATGCAACCTCAGAACCATTATTTTGCATTGCAGGAAAGGGTATCCCATGTATCTGCAGTGTTTGTGTTGGTCTCCTATAGTTTGCTACATGTAGTTTGACCTTTACAATAGCTTATTTTCCGTAACTTGTGGATTTGTAGTGTGTGATGGTGACTTATCAGTTACTATCCCCAGTTTTTTTCTTTTTTCCACAAATTGAGTTCACACAACAATTTTGCAGATTGTCTTGTACAGCTATTTAAGTTATACTGTCAATATTTGTTGCTAATTGAACTTTGCTTGTCATAAGGCATACAAGATAAAAGCAGAACTGAAAAAAAGGCAACTTCTAGACATTGAAGTTGGCACAACAGAAATATTCCAGGGACGTGAGAAACGTGCAATCATCATATCCACTGTCCGTTCAAATCGCAATCTGTTGGACTATGATCAGAAGTACCAGTTAGGCTTCCTTGTGAATCCAAAGGTGAGTATAATAGGATATAAAACATTCTTAAATGTAGAGTAGTGCTAAGTCTGATGGCCCTTTTTTTATTAATAACTAATGTAAAGTGTCTCCAAAAAGAAACTACAACTGAGTAAAGATAAGAAAAGCTCATATAAAGGAGACAACCACAGACTGAAATACATGTAAAACAGCAAAGAGAAGTAAACTATTCTTCCATTGGGCAAACTGAGCAAAGTGACACAATGCAAGTATTGGACTTGCATCTGAGGAAACCTGGGTTCAACTTTCCATTGGACTATCCATATTTCAGTTTTTGGTGGTTCCTTGAGACATATTGGGTGTAACTGCATGGTTCTGTGAAGAGCCCAATGCTCATTATTCACTCCATTCTAGACGTACATTGCAAGCTTATGTATCACCCTCATCTAACATGCATGGCGCTTTCTGTGACTGTAGGCTTTCTCAGCGTATTCCATTAATGAAACCTTGTCAGGTGGTCAACCGAGTAGTGGTGTCATCTTGTTGCAATGTTTTGATGAGTTTCGTACCTGTCATGTTGAAACAAACTGCCAAGATTCTATGTTCCACCTATCTATAGTCATTAAGCTGCTGTCCATTTCAGAATTCGAAGCAGTGGAGTGACTATATAGATATGTGGAAAACAGCATCCTGACACTTCGCGTAAAGATGATGGGCATGAAACTCATTGAAATGTTGCGACATGATGACGGTGCCTTACTGACGATAACCTAAAAAGACTTCATCATTGGTGCTTTTTACATAATCATCTATGAATCCCCTAAATAAAATTTTGTTTTTGATGTATTTCTAAATAATGGACAATAGTGAAGTCACTCGCCAACTCCATCTGCAGATTAGTTTTGTTTATAAGGCATTTTGGAGAGTGAGTTTGTCAGCGAAGTTTGAACCATTTGAAAAAGTCAGAAGACTTTGTGAATCAGTTGTTACTGTGAGAAACAAACAGGAATTTGCTATTTCATAACAGAAAGGAAACCGTTAGCAAATTAGTAGGGGGGGGGGGGGGGCGGGGCATGTAGGAAAAGGGGAGGTGGGAGCATGTTAAAGAGGCCTAGACTGCAACACAGAGCAAAATGTTACAGTTCCTTTAACAGGGCTCTGTAGCAGTGGGGAGACTTGAGGTCTGTGTTTTGGAAATACATTAAAAGAAATTTGTTGCTTCATTTCCATTGTGCAGTTAATCAATAAATTGTACTTCAAAATGAAAGAAATAACTTATCCTGGTATTTCTCAAACCAGGAAGAGATGGTACAATAAACTGCCGTGTTATACAGATTAACTGTTATGAGATGTTGAGGACTATGACTGAGCAATATAATTCTCAATATAAAAGTGACAAGAATCTGAGAAGGAAATTGACAGTCATTGTGAAAATTAAAAAGTAAAAATGATCAAACAATTGCTTGAGCTTCCTTTGAACTGAATGTCTCACTGATATGGTGGTAATCCCTAACCTTACTTTTTTCCCCTTGTTTTTGGATATGTACTACTGTGTTTCAACAACAGGTGAAAAAAATAATGTTTTGTGAAATGATTTGTCTAAAAGAAAGAAATGAAGAAGATCAGAGAAACATTTGATTCACCTTTGAGTGACGCACGAAATCATGTGCAATGGATGAGGTACTCATCTGTTATTGACAGGAGAAGACCACTGACCACTGAGGGAAATTACACCTGACAAATATCTTATAGTACTCTTTAAAATTCTAAGATTGTAAGTTACATATTGAACTTTAAATTCTCAATCAGCACCTCATTTGCTGTGTATGATTCTGAGTTTAATTCAAAGGCATGTTAAATGTTAATTCAAAAGCATGTTAAATGTTTCTCTAGCCTATCTTATTTCTTACTTTCTGACAGATCATTTCACAAAACATTTGACTGTGTGTGTGTGTGTGTGTGTGTGTGTGTGTGTGTGTGCAGAAAGCATGAAATATATTTAAATATCAATTGGCACTCTATTTTTGTGAAGAGTCTATAGATAAAGAGAAAGGAAAGAAATTTGAATTTATGCTGTAGTTTTATATTTTTTAACACTTCATTTACATACTCATGAAATATTTAAATTTTTCACGAAACTAAACCAGTCACTGGTCAGTATGTCCATTTCCCACTCTCCCTTTGGCTACGAAAATGTATGCGAAAATCCATTGTATAATTTCTAGAGTGTCTTGTTTTAGCTCCGCAGAAACCTTTATCCAAAGAAAATTACTGTAAGAAAGATGCTGTGTGCCATGTTGCTTGTATCAAAAGAAAAGTTTAGACGAGGAAACTGCAGAATGACAAGGGGATAAACTGACTGGCCAGTACTTCCCTTGGGGAGATGTTCTGTCTCCTTGTAGTTTTACTGCTCATATTGAAGGGCATTTTGATAAGTACAAATAGAGATTGATTTTTGCTCCAAAATGCCACGTCAGTAGTGTCAATATAAGCTGGTGAGTGTACAATTCTTTTCAAACTCTTAACTAAGATACAAAGGAATTTTTCTCCTTCTTACCTTAGGAGTAAGAACAACTTCTGTCTTAAACATTCATCACTGATTTGATAACATTCTAAACATGACTCCAGCACACATCTCGGTTCGTACTCGGTAGCTAAAATGGCTTTATAAAGTACATGCTTTCCTTTTGCAGGATACAACCTTCCAACCTATCACATGATCAAATTTGTACCTCCATTTTCATTAATAATCCAATGCTATCCACGTCAGAGATCACACAGCATGAAATAGTTTATTTTGTAACCAGGTTAGAAAGTAACTAGCTGTCATTCTCACGTCTCCCAGAAATATAATTACATATCGGTCTCGTCGACATACTGTGAACAAGCACCGGTTATAATACTACAGCTCCACACTGGAATGGTAGCAATATTTTTTAATAGATGAACTACTTACATTGAGAGCTTGTTAATGTTTCTTGAGAATAGAATTTAATTCATTATTGTTACAAATAAAATGTGTAACATGTTATTGATATGTGTGTGCTTTTAATACAAATGATGTTTAAATGTATAAATACTTTCCTTTCAGAGGTTGAATGTTGCTATTACAAGAGCACAGTCTCTTCTTATTATAATTGGAAACCCAATACTACTGGCAAAAGACTATCGATGGCGACACGTTGTGGAGTACACGCGTGAATTAGGCACTTACTATGGATGTCCATACCAGCCACGTGATGGTGACTGGATCAGCACTGTTACACACCGAATAGAAAACCTAAATATGCTCTCCTGAAATGCATTGTCTTCAAACATTTTTATTGCAACTACATAAGGAAGATACATGGTTGTATATATTTTTGTACATAAAATGAACCTTTCTTAGGATTTTTATGGAGTGCGAAGAGTATTTTTCATGTATACATAATGCAAAATAAGGCCATTCCTTGTGAAAGAGTATTGCTGTTCACTCTTGTATATGACCTTTTCTGCTGTGTGTATTTTGACTGTTAAGAAGTTGATAGTGTACATGAATTTTTGGGTGTTTTATGCAGAACTTATGCAAATTTCAGTGTATTCCAGTGTAAGGATGAAGCAGTATGTGCACAATTAATAACACTGTTGTTTTAGTTGTTCAAGTCTGTCTTGTGCATTTCCATTCTCACTGGCCCCCTCATTTAATATTCCATGACATACCATCCCAGCATAATTTCATTGTGTAAAATTCTCTGAGCCCTCTTGTATGTACCTTATGTGTGAATATACACAATCTGATTTACATTATTAGAAGCATGTACGTACTTCAATATTTGTTTACTTTCATGTTTTTATTTTTATTTATGAAACATGCAGCAATGTGCCATACTCTGAATAATAGCTTGAAACATAGTGTTATTTGATACTATTCATTTTAGTTTTGAAAACTCTAAAAACTGAAAGAATATGGTTTCATGTAATGAGTAAAAACTTCAACAAAATGAAGAACATAATAAATTCCTATTTCTGTTGAGATTACAAGCCTTGGCAATGTTGGATTTTCAAATTTGTTTAATTCTGACAGTATTCGGGAACTGGTCAGTACATTGAGGACTGCATGCATTAGACTGTGATTGGTTGATTATGTTTATTCTACTTGATGTTGCCATGAGTAACTGATAAGACTCAAGTGTAGTGTCTTTGTGATAACGTGATACCAAAGTCATTTAGAAATTGTTGAATGGAGTGTATATCATGTTTGTGTGAGTAGTGTAAAGGAAAATGACCTGAAGCCACTTTGTTTTGAACTTAAATGAGGTCTGAAGAATTTGTAAATGTGTATTATTGTGGTCTGAGTTGCTAACGATATTTATGTTGGCTCCTGTTTTGGTAAACAATACCTGCTGTACAGGCAAATTGTAAGCATTTATAAATATTTTTCAGGAGTCAAAATTGAAAGTAATTTACTGTATTTATAAATTGTTTTTATTTAATACTTCTAAAAATTACATTCCTGCATATTTTTATAACCGAATTTTTTCCTCAGTCATTGGTATTTTCTGTAGTGCATCCAAGAACATTTTTGTTACATTTCCCAAATATTCTTGCACTATATTCCCTCTTTCTCCAGTATTTTCCAGAAGACGGGCATATTCATCTGTTCTTTCTATCAGGTAGATTGTTTTGGTAAGTATCAAACTGAAATCTATACATATTATAAAAGTAAATGTACATACACTGATCAGCCAGAACATTATGACCAGCAGCATCACCTTGTGAGGAATGACTGCTATACACGCACGCACACCACACGACAGTGCACGTAGTATCAATGAGCCTGCTCTCTGTGTGTGTGTGCGCGTGCGCGTGGGCATGGGTGTGGGCGTGCGCGCGCACAGAATGGGGAAGGCATACAATCTATCTGAGTTTGACCAAGGCTCAGCATGAAAAATTCAGAAACTGCATGTTGGGCATTAGAGAAGTGCTGTGGTGAGTGGCTTCATCACATGGCAAAACCAAGGTGAAACCACATCCAGACATCATGGAGTCGGGCAGCCACCTGTCATTACAGATGTCGGATGTTGTAGGCCAGGCAGGCCGGTAAATCAGGACAGGCAGCAAACTGTGGCAGAACTAACATCAGATTGTAATGCGGGACAGAGTACAAGTGTGTCTGAACACACAGTGCACTGAACACTCCCAACAATGGGCTTATGCCGACAACCTATGTACGTGCCAATGCTAACACAGTGTCATCGGCAACTACGACTGAAGTGGGCATGAGACCATCAGCACTGAACATTGGCACAGTTGCAGAGTATTACACGGTCTGACGAATCGCGATACCGTCTTCATCGTCCCTGTGGGAGAGCACGAATCTGTCATCTTCCAGGGGAGGGGAACATTCGTGTGGACATCCATCAGTCCAGTGGAGCTCGTGCAAAGCACGACGATAACCGAGGAGCATCGTTGCAGACCGTGCAGCAGTAGCATTTTTCAGCAAAAAAAGCCAGGAGTGTGGTGTAGGGGTTTGAGGAACTCAGTGGGGAGTTCCCATTGATGTGCTGACCCCCACCTCCCATACCCAACTTGCCAGAATCTGAATCCAATCGAATACATCTGGGATGCAACTCTCAGTGTGGCATCAGAGTTCATCACCCACCCTCCCTGGAATTTACAGGAATTAGGTGACTTGTCTGTGAAGTTGCGGTGCCAAGTCCCTCAAGCAATGTACCGAGGCCTCATTGCTTCCCTACCACGATGCGTCACCACTGTTATCCGTGCCAAAGTTGGACATAGCCTGTCACTTAGGTGGTCACAATGTTATGGTTGATCAGTGTATATTCCACATCTTCTCCTAAACCATGGATTTATTTCAAACAGACTTGGTATGTACATCAGTTACTGCTTGGAGAGTACCTCTCTCTCTCTCTCTCTCTCTCTCTCTCTCTCTCTCTCTCTCTCTGTGTGTGTGTGTGTGTGTGTGTGTGTGTGTGTGTGTGTGTGTGTGTGTGTGTGTGTGGTGGGAGGGGGAGTTAAGAACCACCTACCTCTCAAAGGAGGAGGGAGCACAGAGCGAGGGGAACAATGTAGTTCAAAGCACCCAAACTACATTCATCCAGTGTTTGAGAATGAGAGCATTCAGTGATTTGCAACAAACTTTACACATAATTTTGAACCATTGTGAGACTTTTTTTCAGTCCCCTTTCCCACCCCACTCCACCCGACCATCCCCTCCACAAAATGATGAAAGGAGAAAAATTTATTGCTTACATTTTCACTGTTCATGCAGGAAAACTGCTGCATTTGTTGTGACCTTTTGTTACTTGTTTACTACTAACTCTGTTCACAACACATGTGCAGACAGTATTCACATATACCACTAAGTGTACCTCAAAAATATACCACTCTCCATAGTTCAGGAGACATGTCCTCGTGAACATTGAGCAGCATTGAAACGAAATTGTAGGATGAAATTCACTAGAGGTACGGATGAAATATATGTAAAAGTATTTATGAAATGTTAAATATAGGTGACATGTGCATAAGTGAGCAGAGCTGCTGATAAAAAGCTTCTTCAAAACCCATGGTTCAATTTCAATCAAACTTTGTGCACATATTATTATTTGCAAAGAAATACTGTGGGTGATAAGAACCAGCAGCCTCCCTTTGGGTTGGGGGTGGTGATGTGGAGGGAGAAGGGGGAGGAAGATACGGACAGACATAGGGCTGGAGGAGACGGACACAAATAGGGGGGAGGTAAAGGAGGAGATGATGAGAGAGAGGGGAGGGAAAGGAGGAGATGTAGTAATAGAATTGGAATAAATACGTACCCAGGTATTGCCAGGTACTCGATTAGTTATAAATAACTGTTGCCTAGGAAAACACTGGTGAAAATGAGGCACAATTACAGAATGTGTTCTCATACAGACAGTATGTTTGTTTCAGTGATTATATTGCACAAATTTTCTTTAATGACTATTGCAGTGTCTTTTAGAGTATTGAATCAGGGTGACTTCAGTTCTTAACAACATTCTTGGAGAAGGTGGTGCAGTATTAACACACTGGCATCTCATTGAGGATGAGTGAGGTTCAAATTAATGAAGAAAGTGTGATGTGGGGAAAAGTTCACAGGAATGGGTCAAAAAGAGAATAGTGTGGGTAGTTCTGTTACCATAGAGTTAAAGATCAGATACAGCCTGTTAGCTCTTTGGAGGGAGGGAGGGAGGGAGGGTGGGGGGGGGGGGGGGAATCTTTATTCAGTTGTAGAAAAAATGTAGGGCACAGTAGATGATTAAGAAAACTTAAGGAGTCAAGTTGAAAATTGAGTGGACAGCTAAAGGTCTTGCTGCTAGATAGGAATCATGGAACTGCTGCAGGAAAAACGAAGATCAAAGTACCAGGCCATAAGTATTGCAAAACCTAGTGTTAGCTTGGCAAAGTAATAGAGGGTACAGAGACAGTTAAATTTCAGTTTATTTTAATATCACTTAAATGTTCATCACTTTGAGACATAACATACTCTTATTTAAATGAAAATGTAATTGCATGAATTTATTGGTGTCAATAGCTTGATGAAATAAAAACAGTCTGTGTGGGCAGTGTAACTCGGTAATGTAGAATATTTAACTTGATATCTACTCATTGTGCTGGAGATCTTGCCGAGGACTGGATTCACATTTTAGGTGTCATCAGCATGTAACAAAAAAAATATATAAAAAAAAAAGAAAAGGGGGGGGGGGGGGGGGGGGGGGGCAGGTACACCATAATACTTCTCATTGCAGATCTATTGTGCCCAGTTACATAAATGTTGCGTCACAAAACCTCTGATCAGCAGTGAACCCCACCTCCCAAAACTATATTGCTTATATACGGTTCATGACAATAGTAACATTGTTGTTAGTACAGATTTTACAAGTTACATAATCATCGCATCTTGTTAATTTAACATACAAATGGAAATGTTACAATTGCTGTTATTCAATTTGTATAAGCAGGCTGGGCAGATATTGTTTTTATCATATGCAATTATATAAGATACACAATACAAGCAATGCAGTTTTGTTAATACACACAAAATAAATTAAGTACAGAATTTCTATCATGTTTTCTACATTTAATCAAACAGATCTTGTATTGGTGTTAACAGAAATTCTGACACTTAAATAGAAAGTTTGTCATTTTTTCATAGCTTGTAATTGACAATAATTCACAAAATTTCATAACTATTATTAAAGTTAGTGAAAATCATTACATTCATAGATCACACTGATGAATAATAGCTGTACACAAGATAAGCAAACCTTTGTCTGAAGTACTTTGGCTGATAATTGAAAATGAGCAACTTGTTAAAACAATTTCATTGTGCAAAAATTACAGTAGATTGTGACAATTTCAGCTGTAACCCCCCCACCAGTTAACTGAGTTTTATAGGTTTGGTGCATTACCTGTTCCAAATTTTTGTGTAACATTTGCAATGTAGGGATTACTGGTATGAACATAGTATTTACATTATGCTCATGCTGTTGATTGGAATTTGGCTGATTACATATTGTAAATGGTCCAGTAAAGCTTCTAAACTGGTTTTGACACACATCAAGGCACTGATGAGGAATTTGAGAGAAGAGGATGAAGTGGTGATGGTAAGGAACATTTAATGGCCTGGCCCATAAGAGAGAATATAGTACCATAGAAGTGACCTGGATAAGATATATGTAGCAACATTGAACACAGATTTGGCCTTTGTTGAGGTTCTGCATCGTCACAATCGGGCTTGGATGAACAAAGGTGTCAGATGACTTAACCAGAAATTAACTCAGTTGCTGCTGACTTGGAGGTTCACATTATTACTGTGCTAGTCGCTGCGATTGGGAGGTGGGCTACACAAGACCTGGACTACAGTGTAACAGGAGGGGGAAAGACAGATTAGCTAAATTGATATCTGAACACCAACAATAGTTTTACTTTTATTGCAGATGTGAAAAAGTAAGCCTTTCATTCTAAATACATCTTTTAGACAAACTACTTTAAGAAAGGTCCATGTAAGTGAAGTATGTCATACATAAAAAAACTTGTTAAAATAATTTTACCTTAATATCAGAATGGGAACTTGCAATTACTAAGAAGACAGCTAGGAAAAACATATCAAATCAGTTTCACTTTGTGTATCAGCATTAGACTTGACAAGCTGTCAGAGGACAAGGCCTCTTGCAGGCGTAGGAAACATGCATCTGTCCAAATAGTTTCCATGACAGAGGTGTAAGCCAACAGTTGCAGGATGTGTTAGGGAATGAGAATAAGGTCACCAGCCTTGTGAAGCCTAATGCAGGGTTGCTCAGATGTCTGATAATATAGAGATGCTGTATAGGAATTTTAAGAAAGAGGCTCAAGTAGTGATTGTGGATGGATCGTCTTACTGGGAACGGGGAGTTTGATATAGGTGGTGATCTAGAAAAATAGCTGTTCAAACTGGTGCATTTCGTTAAACCATTTGTGTTCTTGTCAGTCTCGACTTAATACAGGCATATTAACCTAGCACTTGCGGAAGCACTGATGACTGGAGGTATGACTCACATTGTAGTGCTTCCAGTTGAGTCTATTGACAGGTTGGGCTTCACTAGGCGTGGTCTGTATGTCGAAAGGTATGCAAAGGGGCGGTAGTTAAAGCTTTAGGTGACAGTGTAATGAGAGATGGTGGATCACTCCCAGCAAATGATTAATGTTAGAACTGCATCTTTTTTAAATTGAAGTTGGGTGATACGTAACCCTGCTTGAGGGAAGTCTAACAAAGGAGTCACCCTCAAAAAATGGTCAGGTATTTAAGTCATGAAGTATTTTCATGTACAGTGGAGCGTCACTTATCGAGCACCTCCCGTAATGGGCAATTCGCATAACAAGCAAAGCAAATTGTAAAAAAGTGACTCACTTAACATGTGATGTTTCGCATAATGAATGACGGCTATTTCTTGTGATGTGACGAGTCTCCCGCACACAGTGAGGGAAATGTTCAGCAATATGAACACCTTTCATTGTCGGCAGTAGCATATGAACAATGTCTTTAGTACATACTGCAGACTGAGTTTAGTGCTCTTTCTGCTACCATCTTAGTGCAGCTAGTGACCACACATTTTTTTATTGGTTTACATCAACTATTGGCACTATGCTCAAGCACTAGGACATGATTAAGGAAATAGAGGCTTCAAATGGAGTGACAGGGGTGTGTGTGTGTGTGTGTGTGTGTGTGTGTGTGTGTGTGTGTGTGTGTGTGTGTGTAAGTGTGTAAACAACGGTATCTTATTCTGAATGATGTCAAAAGGTTACTCCTTAAAAGGATAAATGGAAAGCAATTGCAAGGCGACACTATTAACGAGAACATCAATTGTGAGAAGGACTTTTTGCCAATTTGTAAAGAAGAGGCAAAGGTCATCAGTGACTGAAGAAATGTTTAAGGAAAGCCATGGGTAGTTTGAGAAGTGTGCAAGAACCACCAGCACTGCGAGACACAGGGAAGCAGCCAGATCAGATACAAAGGCAGCGGAGAACATCAGCAACCTCAAGATGCTTGTAGATTCTGAGGGTTAGCTGCTGCAACAGCTTTTTAATTGTGATGAGACAAGTCTATTATGGAAAAGATGCCGGAGTGTACCTTTAAAACAACAGAGGAGAATACATTACCCGGTCAGAACCAAATAAAAGACTGTCTCACCCAGTTATTCTGTGCCAATGCAAGCAATCATTTAAAAATTAAACTGTTGCTTGTTTACCATTGAGAAACTCTACGAGCCTTCAGGGAATGTTAAGTCCAGAAGAGCAGGTTATATATGATGTGTGGGGGTCCAACAACAAGGCTTGGATGATGTGTGACCTTTCTTGTGATTGAATCAATGAAGAGTTTGGATCTGTGGTGAAGAAATATTTACTTGAGATGCATCTGGCACGCCATGTCATGCTTGTTATGGACAATGTTCCTGCTCATTCTCCAGGTCTACAAGATCACCTCTTTGAAGCATTTCAATTCATCAAGATCCAATTTCTGCCTCCCAACGCCACTCTGTTACTCCAGCCTGCGGACCAGCAGATTATTTCTAACTTTAAGAAGCTGTACACTAAAGCACTCTTCGAGCATTGCTTTGAGTTGACAAGCTACCAATCTCACTCACAGAGAGTTTTGGAAATATCACTTCAGCATCTTTGCCTCGATCAAGATGTTCAAAAAGGACTGGGAAGGGGTTACCAAGCAAACTCACGCTTCTGCTTGGAAGAAGCTTTGGCCGGAGTGTGTTGTCGAATGTGACTCTAAGGCATCTGGGTCAGTACCTGTGGAGCCTGTAGTTATTGCAGTTGTATTTCACACCAGGAAGTTGCGGAGAGTCGTTCTTCAGAGGAGGAGGCAGATGCAGTAACAGCAAAACAATTATCTGTAGGTCCCCAAACTCTGATTTCCAGACATTTACGTTAAAACTAGAGAGAGTGAGTTCTTGGTTCACTTTATAGAATGTACCAAAAATTGGTTGGTTTGCTGGCTTTAATGTTAATTTTATAAGTGGTCGCTCAAGGAAAAGAATTTAAGAAGATCTCCTAAATTTGTATTATCAAATGCAGACTGTAATCTTTCCAACCAGAGTGCAGAGGAACAGTAGTAAAACTACAAACAAAATTTTGTTCATTCTTTATTAACAGTTGCCTTTCAGACCATAATGTACAGATTTTAATACTAAAAGGAAAACGCGTGTCCACACATAATTGTGCACAAACTTTAAATTTTTGTATAGTGCTTTCAACAACACATTTGTCATGGTCTTGAAAGCTGCTTTCCATTAGAATGTTTAAAAAGAAGTACTGTCACTAACAGGCAATCTGTATGGCTCACTAATGGGTAAGAAAGCCATATACGTGGGAATATATCAAAACGTGAGGGATAGTAGCAGTCAAGCTGCAGTAGTCCATTACAAACAGTAGTATAAGGTGCTTAAAAATGCTGTTAGGAAGGCAAAAAACATGTGGTATGCAAATAGAGAGACAAGTATTTGGATAAAATTTCAGTATAGTGTCAATTGATTGTACTGTTACTTACGTGTATCATCCTCCCCCTCTATGGTCAACTCCACTCACCACCACCCCTCCCCTGTAACAGTGCCAAATTGTCAACAATAGTAATCATTTGTGCCCTGTTGTTATCACTTGTCAACTTCACCTCATAAAGTAACCTTGCGATATAAAATGTCTAAACATAAATGTTTTGTCCTTTCTATGAGAAATAAATATGGGAGTAAAAAAAGGTTCAAGGAAAACGAATCTCCATCAACTTATCTAACAACATGGCATTCATCAGCTTCAAAATATAAGACAATAAACTGTCTTCTGATTCTTCAGCAGCAGATTCTTTCAAAATCACCCTAAGGAAGTACTGAGCCGGAAGATTATGCTCTTGAAAACGTTTACAATGCTGACAAAATTGTCTTCAATTGGAAAGCTTTGCTGAGAAACACTCCTGCTTGACTTTGTAAATTAGCAGCGCACAGTCCTAAAATAAGCAAGAGTTTTCTTACTGCTTCAGCTTGTGCTAATTCTAGTGGTAGCCACAGACTGCCTAAAAGTGAGAAACTACATTGTTTCAAACACAGTAATCTGTCTGCAATGCCTATTTTTTACATTGCACAAAAGAGCACCTGGATGGATAGCATGATTTTCATGGAATGGTTTAATGTATGGAAGTTTTTGTACACTCTGTAAAAGCTCATCAGTTAAAGAAAAAGCGTAAGGAAGAAAACATAGCTGCTCTTTGATAGTGCATCCGTGATGTGATATCTTAAACAAAAAGGACAAGTTCATAATAGTGATGTTTCTTCTACCTAACATAACAAAGTAGCATATCTACCGTATTTGGTCAAAAAGTACATCAGAGTGGAAGTGAGTTGCGTCAGAAGCCAGCCACAGGCAGGCAAGAGTGTTACGCGTTGTGAAGCAAAAAACAGCCGACAGGCATTATAAGGCAGAGTCAGCTGGGCACAGTATAGCAACAGCTGACATTGCAATATGCTAGTGGAAGGACAAGCTTTTCCTCACTTTCACCCAGGGAAGTGTTTAAAGTACATGCCTCAAGCCCTAGACGAGCATAGTCTGGAGTGTATATGTATTCAGCCATTTGTGTACTAAAATATTCTTGTCTCAGTATGGCAACCTACACTACGACTCTGTGACTCACAGAACAGCATCCCTGAATTCAGTAAGGGATCTGCTGTTCAACCACGTGACAGGGCAGCCAGCCCTGAGTCATGAAAGCAGCAACTGCCTGAGCGGAGAACTGCCCACTCGCTGGAGAGGACTTGACCACCCCTCAGGAACTGTCAGCTGCACTGCTACGCCGTCATCACCGTCACAGCTGGTGACATTGCTGAGAGTAGCATTCAAGTGATGTTACGCTCAGCCACGCTCTTTGCGCTTTCAGCAATGCTGTGAGGCGACTGGATGCCTCCACCCAGTTGTTCCTAATATACAACAGGTGAGGGATGGAATAAAGAGGTTAATTAAACAAATCTACTATTGTATTGGTGCTTCATTTCACTCTCCTTGGTGACAATCCATGGGTCATCTAATACTCCTTAAGCCCATGGATCAAGGCATTACTGCGGCTTTCAAATGGTGTTACAGAAAAGAATTGTTACGTAAGCTATTGTAGGAAAGAGAAGATGAGGGACAAGAAAGTTTGTTAGGAAATCATAAAAATATGGTTGAAAGATGTGACCTACATGATTGGTGCAGCATGATATAGTGTAAAGGAACAGAATTTGAAAAAAGCCTGGAATAAAATTTTGGGTACCAGTATCGCAAAAAGTCTGATCATATGTAACAAATTAAATGATATGTTAAAGAATGGCTTAGTGTCAATGATGCAGATACAAGGCATCAAATCGTGCAGGATAGTGAAATTATAAACCTCGCTACTGATAAAGGTGACATCGCCAGCATCTCATCAGCTAGTCGTCCAGAAAATGTAGATTAAAATATACCAGCTGCTTGTGAAGCATTTACATGTTCAGATACTGTCCTGCAATGGTTTGAAGTCCAGTATGAAAGCGATTAGCGTCAAGTATTGTCCTAAAGAAAGTAGCAGACTTCGTTGCTCGCAAACAGGTAGCCTTACTTAGACAGACCAAAATTAAGGACGTTTTAAGCATTAATGCTATACACATGTAACGTAAATGCTAAATGCATATGTATTACATATTTTTTGTTTATTGAGCTGCACTACCTTTCTAAAAAAAAAGAGAGATTATGTAATTTTTGTAGGTAAACTGCTAAATAAAAGAATACAGTTTGATTATCCTATGTCCGACAAAATTTTGGATAATCAACGCTCTGCTGTAAAGCCATATGATCATTCATAAGGAAAGTTTCTGTCCAGCAGCACAATTTCAAGGATATAAAGTCAATACATAGTAAAAATGTTTATTACCTGGAGTTTCCAATACTTGAAGAACACCTTTGTGATACTGACAAGGAGACCAAGTCAGTAATTAAATGACTGAAGACAAGGACTTTCATGGACATAGTGGGGTATCTAGCACTGTGCTGCATATGTTTATGCAGTACACCACATTTTTAATTTTTGCTTTAGGAATGGTAAATTTTGCGAATGATTAAAGTACTCTGTAGTGAAGCTAATTTCACTGTATAGATAAAAAATCTATTTTCATGCAGTGGTAGAACACACATAAAAGAAGGTTATAATTAGCCAAGCTTTTGGAGCCAGTGGGTCCTCCTTCAGGCAGAAGGATTGAAGGGGAAGGAAGAGGGGTGAAAGAAAGGACTCTAGAGGTCTAAGATAAGGAGTAGATTTTGGGAAAGTCACACAGGATCATGGGTCATGGGAGACTTATCAGATGGGATGAGAAGAAAAGACGATTGTTGGGACCTGCATCAGACGAGATTTGAAAAACTGAGAACATACAGGTAGAAAAGAGCATAATATGCAAGACAGAGATTACTGCTTAAACATTGTGCATGAATTAACAAGAGTGAATAGCTAAGTGCATTGTACATAACAGAGGTGGGAGGGGGGGCAGTGAAAAATAGACAGGTAGACAATGAAAGATGTAGAAAACTAAGATGGAGAGAAGAAATGATTAGTTACTATGAAGAAATGCTGAGATATCAGAAACTGACACAAATTAAGGCCAGGTGGGTGGTGAGAACCAAGGACATGTTGTAGTGCTAGTTACCATCTGCAGAGTTCTGAGAAATTGGTGTCTGGGGGGGAAGAAACCAGATGGCACATGTGGTGAAACAGGCTCCGAGGTCACAACTATCATGCTGTAGAGCATGCTCTGCAACAGGATATTGTGTGTTGCCAGTATACACCCTCTGCCTATGTCCATCCATCCTAATTGATAATTTGGTGGTAGTCATGCTGATGGAAAAGTCCAAAAGTGTTTACATAGCAGTTGGGATATGACATGTCATTTCACAGGTGACTCTCCCTTTGATAGTGTATGTTTTAACAGTTACAGGGCAGGTATACATGGTGGCAGGAGGGTGCATAGGGCAAGTCTTGCAGTGGGGTTGGTCATGAGGGTAAGAGCCATAGGGTAGGGGAGAGTGCAGAAGGAGCATAGGGTCTGACAAGAATATTGCAGAGCTTTGGAGGGCAATGGATAGCTATTCTATGTGTGGTGGGCAAAATCTCAGACAGAATGGATCTCATTTCAGGGCATGATTTTAGGGAGTCATGGCCTTGTCAAAATAGCTGGTTAATACATTCCAGACCAGGGTAATACTGAGTGACCGGTGGTGTGCCTGAAGTTGTTTTTTGGAGGGATCTGCAATACCAGAATTGGATATGATGGCCTGGGAAATCTGTTTTTGAACAAGGCTGGTAGGGTAATTACATCCGGTGAAGGCTGTGGTGAGAATGGTGGTGTATTGCTGTAAAGAGTCTGCATCCGAACAAATATGTTCGCCTTGAATGCCAAGCCTGTATGGGAGGGACATTTGACATGGAATGGATGGCAACAGTCAGAATGTAAGTACTGTTGTTTGTTAGTAGCTTTAATGTGGACAGAATTGTGTAGCTGGCCTTCAGTGAGGAGAGGTCAATATTAAGGAAAGAGGCATGGGATTCAGAATAGGACCATGTGAAATTTAATTGAGAGAAGATATTCAGAGATTCCAGGAATTTTAACAGGTCAGCCTCACCATGAGTCCATATGTTAAAGATGTATCTAAATGAAACCACGGGCTGAAGTCTTCTCAATACCAGGAAGCCCCCTCCAAGAGACCCATGAAAAAGTTAGCATAGTAAGAAGCCATCCTGGTTCCCACAGCCGTACCCCTGATCTGTTTGTATATCTGCCTCTCAGAGGTGTAGTAGTTGTTAGTAAGTATAAAGGTGATTACGTTAGGTTTGGGATCAGGTGGGCACTGACTGAGGAAATGTTCAGCAGCAGGCAGACCATGAATGTGGGAGATATTGGTATAAAGGGAGGTGACATCAATGGTGGCAAGCGAGGTGTGGAGTGGGACAGGCACAGATTTCAAATGATCTAGGAAATAGTTGGAATCTTTGATATATGAGGAAAGTCTTTGTATTATGGGTTGCAGGTGCTGATCAACTAAGGCAGATATGGTGTTGGTGGCTGCTTTGAAGCCAGCAACTACAGGACGACCAGGATAATTGGGTTTGTGGATCTTAGGAAGAAGGTAAAAGGTGTGTGGTTTGGGTGGGGAGATACGTTCTGTGGACTGAAGTGTTAGTCCCTTGTGAGGGGTCTCCGGTTTTAAGGAGGGACTGCAGGTCAGTTTGAATCACAGGGATGGGATCTTGATGGCAGACTGGTATGTAGAGGTCTCAGACAGCAGGCAGACCTTCACTAACATATTCCCTTTTGGTCAAGTACCACAGTAGTAGATCCTTTATCTGTTGGGAGGATAATGATGAAGTCATCAGCTTTTATGGAATGCAGAACCTCGAGTTCTGCTGAGGACAGGTTATGGTCATGTTGTAGGGACCTGGGGAAGGGTTGTGTAGCAATACTGGATGTGAGGAGTTCTTGGAAGGCTCTGTTTTAGTTTCCTATATCTTCCATTGTCTTACTCGTCTATTTTTCACCGCCCCCCTCCCACCTCTGTTATGCACAATTCTCTTAGCTTTTCACTCTTACTAACTCATGCATGATGTTTAAGCAGTAATCTCTGTCTTGCATATCAGCCTGTCATCCATCTTTAAGCTCTCAGTTGTTAAAATCTTGTTTGATGCAGTCTCCAACAATTATCTGTCCTTCTCATCCTCTCCTGTAAGTCTCCCCTGACCCACTGGTTTGGGTGACTTTCCCAAACTCTACCCCTTTTCCTACACCTTTCCAGTTCTTTTCCTTCACCCCTCTTCCTTCCCCTTCAACCCTTCTGCCTGAAGGAGTCAATGGCTCCAAAACCTTGCTTAATTATAACCTTAGTTTATGTGCATATTCTGCGCCACTTGGTGAGTAGATTTTTTATCTATCCAATTAAATTATTTTGTCAAAAATTAATTCTTTCCATGGTGCAGCTGCATTATAAAAAAAGATAAGGGGATAATGTAGACAATTTGGATCCTAGTTCTGTGCCTTCAGTGACAGCAAAAGCTATTGAAGAGTGTGTGTGTCTATTAACTGCGAAAATGTTATATTCTCTTTTTTTCAGTGAGATGTTGGACAAATCAAAAAGAAAGCTTTGGGAACTAGGTGTCTTCTTTGATTTAACAAAGTGTTTGTTTGTACCGATCATTAAATATTACAGCAGAAGTTGGAATACTATGGAATAAGAGGACTAACTCACAATCGGTTCTTCTAATACTGTAATGACAGGCAGCAAAATGTCATTTTCCACAGTAATGTGAATAGCTATGAGTTTGTGTTTGATTAGGATGTTGTTAATTTGGGGGGGGGGGGGGGGGGTAGAGGAAGGGAAGGGGTGCCTCAAGGGTCAATGATGGGACCACTATTGTTTTGTCAGTGCTTCTAAAATATTTCTGTTCACTGATGACACTAGCTTGGTAGTGAAGGATATTGAGTGCAACACAGGCACTGTATAAAGCAGTCGATTTCAAGACATAAGATCATTGCTTGTAGAAAATAAACTTATTCTAAATCATAGGAACACTGTTTCTACAGTTTTTAGCACACAATTCAACTAAAACCGACAGACTGATTACATTGAACGAGCACGTGTTTAGTGAGTCTGAAGAATTCAAATTTCTAGGTGTTCAGATATATAGTAAACTGTCAGCCAAACCCCATGTTCAGGATCTTATTCAAATACTGAATGCTGCTATTCAAGGCGCGGCTATAAAATAATGTGACTGTTGCTGTAAAACATTTTATTTCAGAAACATACATATTTAGGTATTGTCATCCTCAATTTATGCACCCTCCTCTATCCCACAATGCTCCATCTGAATTTACCATTGATGAAAACAGTGCTGGAAATCTTCCTCTCACACGGTGCTACATCAGGTGAATAAGGTGGGTGGTCTAACAATGAGATGCTATGTTTAGTTAGAAAATTCTTAACAGACAATGCGGTATGAGCAGGTGCATTGTCTTGACACAGAACCCATGACCTGTTCTTCCACAATTTGGGGCATTTTTTCCTTATTTTCTCACAGTGTTGAGCAAGGATCTCAAACTAGTAATGTTGATTAATAGTTTGACCTTAAGGAAACCAGTGAAGACACAAAATTCGGGAGGACGACGGTTCAATCCCGCGTCCGGCCATCCTGATTTAGGTTTTCCGTGATTTCCCTAAATCATTCCAGGCAAATGCCGGGATGGTTCCTCTGAAAGGGCACGGCCGACTTCCTTCCCTAATCCAATGAGACCGATGACCACGCTGTCTGGTCTCCTTCCCCAAACAACCAACCACCCAACCTTGCTGGTTAACCTGCTGCTGCAAACTCTCTTTCACTTTCTTCTCCAAAGTAAGTAGACATGCCAATTTCATTTGCTTCAACTAACAATGTATATTTGAACTTCAGACATATTACAATTTCATTTGCTTCAACTAACAATGTATATTTGAACTTCAGACATATTACAAGTCTCACTCTTCATATAAATATATACTGCTTTGTAAGCCTCTCGTGTCTCCAAATACATATAAGAGAAAGTTGGCTTAAACACCATGTCCAGTCTCAACAGGAACCGTAATACACGTCTTCCCTTCAACAAGGCGAAGGCAAGAGTTTTTCTCAAGAGTACCTTTTCAACTGTTCTCGTTATTATAACAATGGTCACTGATACAATTAGCACAGAATAACATAGAAGCTCCATGGTTCTTCCGTACACTTTCCTAAAACTTCCACGGATTGCCCGATAAGTATTTGTCGTTGCCTTTTGACTGCCGCATCTACATTCTTCTCGCGACTGAATTTCAAACCTGCACGCACAAACATGTGACGCACAGTAGGTCGGGTTCTATCATCCCACACTCACTTCTAAAATATTGTGTGTTCAAGACGGTAGAAGGCTGAGTGGTCCTAGAATTTACGCAGAAATTTTCAAAACACTACACTTGCTTACTTGCCACATAGACATTACTGCAATGCATGAGGAGCATAGTGTTAGGGCTAATGAAGATTTTTGTCTACTAATTACCATAGCCATTGTTGGAGAGACAGCATTGATAATAGACAGTGCTTTATTAGCTGACAAAATGAGGACAGTCTCACATTCTGTAATTATTGTTCAGTCCCAACTGAGGTTGGGAGAACTATAGTCTCTGCTTAATACAATTCCTGGGCAAGGGGGTGAGGGAGGATTAGGAGGGGGAGGGCTGGAAACACCCGGGCAGAATTTGCTTGGTCAGATCATCCAGTATCCAGATGTGCGGTGCATTCAGATGTGACAGGGCCTATTATTGGACTGCATGGGAATGTGAGAGCAGGCATACTCCTCGTCAAGGTTGTGGTTGACTGCATCTGATACCATTAGGGAGGATCGCATGTATTGGTATTGTGCAAAAATTACATTAAAGTCCCTACAGATCTGTGCTTGCCATCTGAGAAATAGTAACGGACTCCCTGCAATAGTGTGTGCCAACCCGTACCGTTGGTCAGACACTAGCAGCGGATTAGGGAATGACATAATGGCATAAGCTGCCATTAACACAACAACATAAACAGCTGTGTTTGGAGTCCTGCTGAGACTGGAAAGCACGGCTGCTCATAGGTAACATCACAGTGTTTTCTACGATGAATAAAGTTCTTCACAATACCAGATGATCATTGTTGGTGAGTATGGTGACTACTAGGGAGATGTCTCATTCTTCCAACATTTTGGAGTGTCACAACAGAGTTAATCCTAACATCGTGGTGTGGGGAGTAGTCGTGTACAACTTCATGTGTGGCTGGTAGCAATTGACTGAACTCTGATGGTGTGACAGCACATCACAGATATCGTGCATACTCGTGTGTTAACTCTCATGCGGCAGCATCGTGGTGCTGCTTTTCAACAGAGCCCTGCTTGTCTATATGTGGCATGTATGTCTATGAACTGTCTGCGTGATGATGAGTTTCTCCTGTGGCCAGCAAGATGCTCAGATCAATCTCTGATACAACATTTGTGGGATCAGTTCAGTCAGTCATCAACTCCATCCCAGTGCCAGTATTCAGGATATCGAGAACCAGTTACAACAGTTTTGGCCCAGCTTGTCTCAGTGGAGGATATGGCACCCATTCCTACTGAATCAATTAATGCAGCCATGCTGGTGGGGAGGGGGGGGGGTCATACTGGTAACTGGGCTCACACTGCAACATTCTTTGTAAATCTGACTCAATTCTGAAATCACTGAATTAACATTACATATCCTCTCAACCTGTTAAGCTTTATTTTGTTCCTTCTTCTCCAATTATCAAATATACATTAACAGGTACAACCTCCAAAGTTTAATTCATGGGAGAAATGTCAGAAGCATTTCGTATCTATACTGCTGTTTGCCAAGGAGGTGGACTATCGCCCTTCTATTTAAAATGGTTCTGACAAAAATTGTGATGACATATAAAAGGAAATTCCACTAGAAATTAAAATAGAGTAGAGAATCAATGTGAAGTATTCTGGCTTTTGCAGATGATCTTGCCATCCTACCCAGCAACAGAGAAGAAGCCAAACTTGCATTGGAAAAGCTTCGATAAATATCACAGAAAACTGGTCTTCAAACTTCCTATGAGAAAACTCAATACATGGAAAGTAAGCCTGTTGATAATCTCCCCATTACAACTCAGAACAGAAAAGTGGCACAAGTTACGCACCTTAAAATATCTAGGAGAGATCATCCAACTATCAGGGCTAAACACAATAGCCTATCAAGAAAGAATCTCCAAAAGCATATCAGCTCATTAGGGATCACTACCATAAAAAATATATTTCTGACAATGCAAAACTAAGGTGTTACAGCACAGTAGTTCTACCAGAAGCACTCTATGCTGCAGAAATTACAGTGGAAAATGGTCATAAGATAATACTAGAGATTTAAAAGCAGGAAAGGGAGATTCTAAGGATTCAGTTTTTCATGAAGGAATTTGGATGAAGAGGCCATCAAGAGAGATCTATAAACAGGTAGAAATAACAACAAACACCTTTATACACAGAAGGTTGAAATTTCATGTACATAACAGGAAGGACAAGAACAGGCTCACAAGGCAAATCTTTGAGATATCAAACACTAGCACAAACAAGACAGAATGGATCTTGAAACAGAAGACATCGAAGAACTGGGAATCACACAAGACTACAAAAGCAATGGAGAACAATTTAGAAACGTCATAAGGAAACATACACTTAAGCAAAAACACACAGAAAAAAAGAAGAAATAAATGATCTGAAGAATGCAAGAAAGAACACAGCAAGTGTATGAAGAGAATTTGGGAAGATCAAAGGTAGAAGAAAAAATAATGCCTACTTATGTTCAGTCACTCTCTTAAAAGGGAATAGAATCCTTAACTTCTACCAGTGACATCTTCTTCATGCAGTGACATTGCAGTGTCCACTTATGAACGCCTTAGGAAGCTAATATACAGTTGTGCAGTCTACAGAGAGGACAGATGTATTCCATCAGGCAAAGAACTGTCTAGCATTGTCTTTAACAATACTAAACCTAAAGCAAAGCTGTCCCTCATGACTGATGTGGGCAACACTGGTGGGGCTGTGTTTCAGCAGGTGGTAGATGGAACGCCCACACTGCTTTGGTTCTTCTTGAGGATACTATCCTCCTTATAGACAAAAGTGGTCAGCTTCTAATCGTGAGCTCCTCGCAATATTGCAGCAGTAAAGTACTTTCATGAGGATAAGGCAGGCCATCAAGTGACCATGTACACAGATCTGGTGGATACTATCGACAACCTGTTTTATGTTGTCATTCCCCAACAATTCAGACATTTAGAACTCATAGCACACCACACCACCAAAATATGAGGATGGCTTCATAAGTCTGGTAAATTTCCATGAAAGACGGGAACATTTTTGTTGCACCTTCATGGTTGGTAAGCTTGATTACTTCAAGGATTGTATAAAGAATTTTAACAGTGCACAGTTCATTATTGACAGCCATCTGAATTGGTCAGTGTGTCTGCCAGCTGTGATTCAAAATGACTGCATCTTGTGCTGTTATTAAACATTTCCTCTTGAAGGGTTGGACTACCGCATGAATTGAAATAGAATTGGATGAAGTTCACACAGACTTTGCACCATCATTGAAGACCATTTACTTTTGGATTAATGAATTTAAATGTGGTCAGACAAGCACCAAAGACAAAGCGCACTCCTGACATTCAATTGAGGTCACCACAAAGAAAACGAATGACAAAATCCGCGATACAGTTATGGAAGACAGCCAAATAAAAATTTGTGAGATTTCTGAGACTGTAGACATCTCATCTGAGTGAGTGCATAGTATCCTGCATGGAGAATTAATTGGCTATGAAAAAGCTGTGTGCAAGGTGGGTGTTGCAACTGCTCACAGTCTACCGAAAGCGCATCCTGCACAACATTTCAACACAACAAGACTTATTGCACTAACGTGTGACTGTCAATGAAACCTGGACCCATCAGCACACAGCAGAGTCAAAATGGCAGTCAAAATAATGGACAAAGGCTGGTGAAAGTGCACCAAAGAAGGGAAAGTCCATTTTGTGAGCTGGTAAGGTGATGGTCACTTTTCTTTGGGATTCCCAAGGAATAATCCTCATAATTACTTGGAAAAAGGCGGAACCATAAGAGGATCCTATTATGTTTCATTGCTGGATTGTTTGAAAGTTGCTTTAGCTGAAAAAGACCACGATTGGTACGCAAAAAAATGCTCTTTCTCCAGGATAATGCACCATTATGCACATCAGCGATAACAATGGCAAAAGTGCATGAATTGGGTTTTTAATTGGTTCCTCATCCACCCTATTCAACAGACTTAGCCTTAAGTGACTTCATCCTGTTCCTGAACTTGAAACTTTGGCTTGCTGGGAAGAAATTTTCATGAAATGAGGTTGTTATACTTGCAATCAAAGAGTAATTTCAAGAATTTGATAGAACCTATTTTTCTGATGGGATGAAAGAGCTGGAGGATCATTCGGCCAAGTGTATATCCCTCAAAGGGGACTACGTCAAGAAGTAAGCTGAGTTGTTTATGAAACAAACATTTTTCCCTTGCTTTTTTAAGCAGACTTATCAAACCAACCTCGTGCGTCTAACTCATTGTGTGGACAATATCACTGCAGACTACCTTTCAACAAGCAGCAAAATTTCTCTTCAGTATGACTATGAGTACATAGCAGCAGAACAAACAAGCTATCTTAGCATCAATGACCTCCTCACAAACCATGACACAAACTGTTGCATCAAACGTCAGTCTCTTCCCATGTCTAGCACAACTCTGCTCTGTGACATTTTATAGAACAGGCTATGACCATTAGTATCTCTTACAATGTATTGCAAAATATTGAAGAGGTTACACAATCTTAGTCACCCTGACATCAAGGTATCAACCCACCTAGTGACAGACAGGTTTGGATCCATTGCATAGCACCTGCAGAGGACCATGAAGGTGGCCCTGATGTGTCATGGCAGTTCCTGGGATGAGGCACTCCCATGGGTCCTGCTCGGCATCAAAAATGGTTTAAATGGCTCTAAGCACTATGGAACTTGACATCTGAGGTCATCAGTCCCCTAGACTTGTAACTAGTTAAAACTAACTAACCTAAAGACATCACTCACATCCATGCCCGAGGCAGGATTCAAACCTGCGACCGTAGCAGCCACACGGTTCCAGACTGAAGCACCTAGAACCACTCGACCAAAGCGGCTCGGCGTCCCCTCAGCATACAATGACAACCTATGGGTGTTCCTCTCAGAGGTGGTCCATGGTGAGTTGCTGGATTTAACTCAGTCTACGGTCAACACAACACAAGTGTGATCAATGCCTCACATCAGGGACATATTCGGAAAATGCATCATGCTCAACCCCAAAAGTGTTTATACACAAGGACCTCGCCTCTTCTAACCTTGTCATGTAGTGAGACAATGCCATACGATCAGCTCTGCAGCCCCCTTATTCAGGCCTGTACAGAGTGCTCAAGCATAATCCACACACAACTGACATTCTATTGCATGGCAAAGCTATAACCATTTCACTCGCTTGACTGAAACCTGCATGGGAGCTCCAGGGCGACTCTACTCCAATACAGCTGGACGTTGCCATGCCAGACACCGAGGACAATGACCAGCACAGAATGCCTTCAGCACCCCAGCACATGGATTCAATGTGAGCTGGGCATGACTGATGAGCTTCTGCTGCCATCCATTACACCATGTGTTGTAATAAAAAAAATACATACATGAATAGAAAAATTAATTTAAAGTGTATTACAATTACATTATTACAAATGTTGTGCTTATATGACTTTTGGCTAATTGGACTTCTTTTCTTACGTTTCAATTGTAGATGCAGGCATCAGACTTCAAGGACATGAGTGTGTGTCAAGAAATAAGGAAATCCTCCTTCCTTGGTTCCACATCACTTAAACAAAAAATAATTGATACTGATACCAAATCTTCTCTTATTTTGAAACATGTATGATACAAAACACTCGTAGCCCATCATACTCTGAGCCGCACTTCTTAACAGAAAGTTCCACATACTAGAGAGAGTGAGAAACAACATCATGTACAAAGAAAAATGAATGATTTTTTTTTCATTTGTCTGCACCTTACAATGCATTCATAATTAACGTCTCTGCCAATGCTTAGGGTCGATCAGTGTTTCATTTTTTGTTTTTAATAAATTTTAACTTTATGATATCCTGGGGGTTTTTCACCATGTACCTACACAATTGCCCCCACACTGTACATAGATGTCCATTACATATTTGAATTTAGTGCGCTGACAATAATGTTCAGTTTTCTTCGGACTTCGCACTTATGCACAGGTGTATTTGTTGGCTAAGAACTAGTCATTAATGGTCAACATGTTAGATGCTACCGTTGCACGTATGTGTATGCATTTTCTTAGTGTTGATTTCACTTTGAGTGCCACACTTTCACCCGAGTACCGCATATTGAAGAATTGCTGTGGCATTTGTCTTCATTCTGGGTGCAGTGGGTGTGTGCTTTCCGCACGGGATTAGCCGAGCCGTCTAAGGCGCTGCAGTCGTGGACTGTACGGCTGGTCTCGGCGGAGGTTCGAGTCCTCCCTCGGGGATGGGTGTGTGCGTTTGTCCTTAGGATAATTTAGGTTAAGTAGTGTGTAAGCTTAGGGACTGGTGACCTCAGCAGTTAAGTCCCATAAGATTTCACACATTTGAACTTTTTTTTTTTTTGTGTGTGTGCTTATTGTTCAGAATCTGACACTGTGGCTGAAGAGCTCCATTTTTATGGCCTGGGCTTCATTATTACCAGTCGTACTTGCATTTTCAGTGGAGAGAACCCTGGCCAACGGCATACGTCAACGAGTACTGGCACAAACTACCATAGTTCATTTATTAATGTATCAAGTGTTGTGAGCCACGATACTCAGAAATTATTTTGTTGCACACACATGTTAATGTCACCACAATTGACCATCCCTGTTGAAAGACACACATCCCCGTACAAAACATTGTATAAATTTGCTTGTATTCCTTCACATAGACTTTGGTTTCCAATGAAAATTAATACAAGTATTGAATTACAACAATATACGTGACATGATATCTTATACCTATGGCTGGCATTCCATCCATCGCTTATACTACAAACATAAATTTCTTAAGTTTTAAAACCTCATAAAATTTTCATTAACTGGATTCTGTTACTACAGTCTGTTTGTTAGTTTTAGCTTTTCCTTGTTCACATCACATATACAAATTGATTATGAAACAGATCATTATGATACAATAGAAAAGTATGATACATTTATACTTAATTTTATAGATAGGCTTTTATCACTTATGGGAGCTCATTTCTTCCTTAGGTAGAGGAGGGAGAAAACCATTGGAAATAGGACTAAAACATTATGCATTGCTGGCCTAACTATGCTTGGTGCCACCTCCTTTGTTTGGGAGAGAAGAAAAGAAATACTCATCGAATGGTTCAAGAATTTATGAGGAAATGTTACTCGTGCAGTCATGGACTAGTTGCCAAAGAACTTTCATTTCATTCAACTAATGTGTACTCACTAATCATTCACGTAGTATCATGTTGTTTAATCATCGTAGACTTATCTTTCTTGAATACCTGGAAATGTCATTATTCAAGCTTTCATGTGACACGATAAAAATTAATTGGTTTCTGTAAAATTTTATTCTTAAATGTTTATGTGTACTCTGCAGCAAATAGGTATTGATAAATGTCACGGAGATATACTGCAATGATGCGTATTTCATTTTTCATTTGTCTATTGACCTTTGTATAAATATCCTTATAACTAAATTGTTTACTCGACGTGTGGCCCATTTCTCCATTTGGTACCTCCTCCTCTCGACGTAATTCTCTTCTTCTGCGCCATGATGATGCACTGGTAGCTGAAAGAAAAAACTGAAAACTAATTTCAGTACATAGCTCAGTGGCCACTGATATATTTGGTCATTACATCCGTCTGCAGATATTTCCATACTTTGTTTAAATTCATAGACATTTGTTTATTCTGTTACACATTATGATCATTTACTCTGCAAAGAAAATTATTTGACATTTCTTACAGTATTTTGTTGTTTCTCCTTAACTTACACGTCTCGTATAATTTTTCATAATCCTTCCTTTTGCTTGTAAATATGTTGTATACAGCTTAGTATTTAATTAAATCCCTGCGTACATTTATCAATAGGTTCCTTGGTTCTTAGATAGTAGTATTTCCATATACTTTGTATTTAAGCTGAGTACTTGTATATATCACATTCCTATATGGTTGTGCCTTCTGCCAGTCTGTTACGCATGCACACAGGTCAATGCCTCCTCTCCTACTACTGATGATAGTGCGTATTGTTGAGTGTGGACAGCTGAGCCATACACCAATTTTGTTTATACTTTCGCTTCACATGAAGTGTTGTATTACTTCTCATTGCAGTGGTGTATTACTTCTCATTGCTGTTAATTTTATGCCTATGTGTACAAATCAAAAGAATTACTTATGCCTATACACATTACTTTATCTTAATATAATAGAGGGAAACATTCCACGTGGGAAAAATATATCTAAAAACGAAGATGATGTGACTTACCAAACGAAAGTGCTGGCAGGTCGATAGACACACAAACAAACACAAACATACACACAAAATTCAAGCTTTCGCAACAAACGGTTGCTTCATCAGGAAAGAGGGAAGGAGAGGGAAAGACGAAATGATGTGGGTTTTAAGGGAGAGGGTAAGGAGTCATTCCAATCCCGGGAGCGGAAAGACTTACCTTAGGGGGAAAAAAGGACAGGTATACACTCGCACACACACACACATATCCATCCGCACATACACCATATACACTCCAAAAGAAAAATTAGATTTAGAGTAATGTATACTATGTACAATTATCTTGTGATAGAAAGAAAAAAATGTTACCTTGCCTCATCATTCTATAAAAACTTTTATGTCCTTGTGAGGGTGGAGACACTTGTCTCTCCCTGTTTTCTCATAGGCTAATTTGTATGTCTCAGTGTATGGTATTTTGCATATTATATATGGTCCTGAATAGAGTAATTGCCACTTCTTATTCAGTTTGCCAAATTTTGTTGATTTAGGGTGTGTCCATATGAGGATTTGTTGCCCTTAAAAAATTGCGTACCACATTTCAGTTTCTTATTATAAATTTTCTGTCTATACTCTGCCCTGTTTACTAGTATAACCATGGCTTGTTTGATTTTGTCTTGTAGTGTCATTTCTGTATTGGGTACCTATAGTATGGGCAACTCCCATTCATTTGATTGTTTTGTCCGGAACACTAACTTCTTAGATGTGAAACCTGTCAAAGAATGTGGAAGGTTATTGACAACTTGCATGCAATGAGTTATGTATTCTACACATTGAGTGTGTTTGTGAGAGGTGTATGTCCTAATAAATTGGTTAAATTCTTTAAAGACTCGTTCTACTGGGCTTGCTTCTGGGTGAAAAAAGCTTACTAATACATGTTTTATGCCCTGTGAGGTCATAAATTGTTTCCAGTTTTGCCCAATGAAATATGAAGTATTATCAGTTAGCAGTACTTTTGGTTTCAGTACATTTGCCTACTCCATAATGTCCCCATACTTTATGTGTGTGTCTTATAAATTCGTCGATATAATCTTCAGGAATACACACATACCGTTGATCAGATTTTTCATGTTTTCTATGAAAGAAAACTCCCTTGTACTCCTGATACCATTTACTTACCTTCCCACTTCCATCTTGCTTCAGGTTTTGCATGACCTTACTCCATCTACAGTCTTGGTGTTGTATAATTTTCATTTGCTTACAAAACTTATGGTAATCAGACTGTTCTTTGGACCTTGCATTAATAACGTTTTGATTTCTGCATCTCACTCTGTTAATTCACCAAATTCCTCTAAATCTCTTGGTAACCTAGACAAGGCATCTGCAATAACATTCTGATTTCCTTCAACATAAATGATCTCGAAACTGAATTCTTGTAAATATAGACACCACCTAGCTAATTTACAGTGCAATAGTTTACATTTTAAAAGATATGACAGTGACTGATGGTCACAGTAAACTTTGGTATTCTTGCCCCACAAAAAATATTCAGACTTTTTAAATGCGTATATTACATCTAACTTTCCAATTCTGATGCAGAGGACAATCTTTCTGCTTCTGATAATGTGCGACTAGCAAAACTGATGACCTAGGGTACTTCTTTACCTTCTTCTCCTTCTTCTTCTTCTTCTTGCATCTGGAATAAGCATGGCCCCAGTGCCTGAGATGCGGTATCTGTGCATAGACATAAATCCTTGGCCATGTCATGGTGGCTAAGAATGTTTGCATTGGCTAATGCCTGCTTAATGTTATTAAAGTCTTCCTGACACTTAGTCCATAACCTAGGCCTACTTCCATCAGGTTACCTTCCATTCAGAAAGCTGTTGCACTCAGTGACTGTTATATTGACTTGTAAATTATAGATTGCAGCGATCGGTCGTCCTTTTTAAATTTTATTGTGCAGATCTAGATTTTGGCTAGAAGCTAGCCATTCTCAATGCACTATTATTTTCGCAAAATGCATGTAATGCCTGATGGTCAGACTTCATTCACAGTTCATTGAATACATTGATTAGTATTCGATGAACTATGGATGAAGCCCAACCAACAGGCATTACATGCAATACTTTACTTGTTTTTTCATATCATTCAATTTTTTGTTGATTTCAGGGGCAAAATTTTTTGGCTAAGTCATCAACCTTCTGTGAGATTGTGTCTTGCAAATCCTTGAATACTTGTTCTTGTTTCATTGTATTTAGATATTGTGTGATGGTATTCAGATTATGTGTCAAATTATCAATTTTGGTAATCATTTCTTGTTTTATATCACTGAATTTGGTGTTCATATTGAGTTTCATATCATTAAATTTCGTGTTTATGTTAGATAATAACTGCCATAACAGTGCTAGAGTTGTACTACTGTGGTTGCTGTCAGCTGTACTTTCCAAGTTAATATTTGTGTTGTGACCAAGTGGTGTTTCTCTCCAGTGTTTCATTCATGAGTGGTATGTCACTTTGGGAAATGCATGACATTGTCTCGTCAATTGTAAACAATGTGTCGTCAAGGTTATTCTACTGTTTAGCATCACTATCATTTGCCACACCTGCGACGCTCATCTCTGACCCACTTAAACCTTCTGCAATAGGCATGCGTGCCGCCTGAATTTCCAATTGTTCGATCGTGCAATTCTATGCCATCTTGGCTTTGAGTTTTCGCTGTTGCTATCAACAATCGACATATATTTTTCTGCCATGTTGTATGAATATGCAAAAATAAAAATTTCGAAAAAATTTTAAAAGTTCATATGCAAATTATTACACCTAACAATTGTAATCTACGTAATGCCAAAGCCTGTTTTATGTCTATTATGATGGGGAAACTATTGTATTGCAATTCTTTCTGTTTTACTGACAACGTGTATCTCGCTGAAAAATTACTGTATATTTTTCACAATAAAATTCAACAAAGGAAATAATGAGGAAAAGGTTTCCATCTACACAAAAAGAGGCGCTACGAACTGTAACCATGCAAGCAACTTGCCGGGCAATCCTAGCTTTGCGACAAACAAAACAGCTTACTATGAAAAATTTTACATAATCTGTGTCCAATTCTTATTCCTTTCCGAAATTTTTTCCTCAACTTTTGCCTTTTTGCTTTACTTGCTCCCCATTGTGATTCATGCAAACAGAAAATACCGATGATTACTTTTTTATGACTAATAACAATGTCATAGAAATTTCTTACTATAACAAGAGTTAACAAACTCTACTCACAACTGGTGCGCTGAAGACCTCAGGTCCCAGCTGTGTTATAATAATAGAAAAAATACATATATGAATGGAAAAAATTAATTTAAAGTATATTACAATTGTATTATTGGAAATGTGCTTGTACTATTTTTGGCTAATCGGACTTCCTCTCTTACATTTCAATTGTAGATGCAGGCAGCAGACTTCAAGGGCATCAGTGCGTCTCAAAAATAAGAAAATCCTCCTTACTTGGTTCCACTTCACTTCAACAAAAAATACTTAATACTGATACCAAATTTCGAAACATGTACAAGGGTTGGAACATTAATGGTGGCAACTATTTATTTACAGCTCGTACAAAATAGGTCCGTGTTTTGAAGTTTTACTGACCTTCAAAATAGTCACCAGCATTGTATATAACACATTGCCAGCGATCAGAAAGTCGTAGGATACTCTTAGCAGTGGCACTTGTGTTGACAGTTCGAGCGGCGCGTTCAATGTCCCAACGAAGTTGTAGCAGTTCTGAAGCGAATGCCGTGAAGTGTTTCCTTTGGTTTAGAAATCGAGTTGAACTTAACAAGAGCTTAAGTCAGGGGAGTGCAGTAGGTGATATAGCACTTAGCAGCTCCATCAGTCAAACAAATCAGTAACAGCTTGCACTATACGTGCTTGAGCATTGTCCTGCAAAATGATGGTCAGGTCCTGCAGAAAGTGCCATCACTTCTGTCTCTAAGCTGGTTGTAGGTTCTGTTCCAAAAATAAACAGCATAGTGACGTTTTTGTTATCAGTTATGTGAGTGAGTTTTGGTTTGTTGTACTACAGACATAATTTTAGATAAATACAGTAAGTGAAGGTTTGAATAATTAATTTGATGATATGAGTGTGTTGGTTTTTGACTACTCTGGGCTCTGTTTTAGCTGCCATATAGACCACGTGAAATTTGTGATAATGTTTTTTTTTTTTTTGAAGGGGGGATACTGGGGCTTAATGAAATTTGCTGTACTGAGTTTTTGGGTTGTGTGTGGATTCCTGGTATTGAGGGTTTTGTTTGAGCTGCATATGTCAAATGAAATTTCCTAAACTCGGCTTCTGGATGGTGCGTGGGTTCCTGGAATCAAGGGCTTCATTTGAACTACACACATCAAAAAAAGTTTTGAATCGCCCCGGTTCCCGGAACTCCTGAAGATAGACGTGGATATTGTATCACAGACACAGTCCCTTTGACTGTTTAGAGATGTCATTAAACCCCCCCTACCCCCCCCCCCAAAGATGTAACAACCATGCATGAGCAGCACCTATTAGACGGAGGGGGTCCGAAAGCCAATCAGTTCGAGTCATTCCACCAGGAAGGTGGTACAAGGCTCGTGTTGTCTGTAGTTCAACCATACCTAAATGGTCAATACTGCAGTTCAATTGCGTCTGCATTGTTACTTTCTGCCAGGAAGGGCTCTCAACAAAGGAAGTGTCCATGTCTCAGAGTGAACCAAAGCGATGTTGTTCGGACATGGAGGAGATACAGAGAGACAGGAACTGTCAATGACATGCCTCGCTCAAGCCACCCAAGATCTACTACTGCTGTGGATGACCGCTCCGCTACCTACAGATTATTGCTCAGAGGAACCCTGACAGCAATGCCATCGTGTTGAACAACGCTTTTCGTGCGGCCACAGGACGTCCTGTTACGACTCAAACTGTGCTCAATAGGGTGCATGATACGCTACTTCATTCCCGAAGGTCATGGCGAGGTCCATCTCTGCAACTACGACACCATCCAGCGTGGTCCAGATAGGCCTAACAACATGCTGAATGGACCGCTCAGGATTGGCATCACGTTCTCTTCACCGATGAGTGTCACATATGTCTTCAACCAGACAATCGTCGCAGACATGTTTGGGCCCAACCCGGTCAGGTTGAACACCTTAGACACACTGTCCTGTGAGTGCAGCAAGGTGGAGGTTCCATGCTGTTTTGGGGTGGCATTACGTGGGGCCAATGGACGTCGCTGGTGGTCATGGAAGGCACCGTAACGGCTGTACGATACGTAAATGCCATCCTCCGACCTAAAGTTCAACTGTATAGGCAGCATATTGCCGAGGCATTCATCTTCATGGACAACAATTCGTGCCCCCATCATGCACATCTTGTGAATGACTTCCTCCAGTATAACGACATCGTTTGACTAGAGTGGCCAGCATGTTCTCCAGACATGAACCCTATCGGACGTGCCTGGGATGAATTGAAAAGGGCTGTTTATGGATGAAATGACTCACCAACCACTGTGAGAGATCTACGCCGAATCACCGTTGAGGAGTGTGATAATCTGGACCACCGGTGCCTTGATGAGCTTGTGGATAATATGCCACGACAAATACAGGCATGCATCGATGCAAGAGGATGTGCTACTGGGTATTAGAGGTACTGGTATGTACAGCAATCTGAACCACCACCTCTGAAGGTCTTGCTATATAGTGGTACAACATGCAATGTTGATCTCTATTCCAATTTTCTGTACAGGTTCTGGAACTCTCGGAACCGAGGTGATGCAAAACTTTTCTTGATGTGTGTATTTTTATGCTACCAATGGTTTTTGGTTTCGCATTTTTTGGTTGTGGTGAATGTTAAGAATTTCATATGCCTGGTTTTTTGTTAGTATTTGTTTTGGAATGGTGTTGTTATTGTTGTATACTTAGATAGTCCATGTTGTGATATTATTGGATTTCAGACATTTTGCATATGAGAAAAGGATAGCCACCGAGCTGTAGTTTGTAATGATACTAAGCGTGACAACGCGAAAGTAAAGAATTAAAATGTGTTTATAACGTGCGCCTATACCAAGACGCGCGGCCATCGTTTAAAAGGTACACAATGACTCGCTGGGCGCAGATATTTAAAATCATTGCCGCAGCGCTTGATAGCAAGAAGCTGCGAAACAGAAGAAAGAACAATTTATCATTTGTTAGGAAAATTCTAGAGTCTTTATAGTTAGTTGTACTTCTGGTCGCCGATATGTTAACATGTACTTCATTACCTTTGATGTTTGGTCGCCGACTCGTTAAGACGTGTTGTGTAGCACCTCTACAAGTTATTTTTCATTTAGTGTGAAAAACCACGTTATCACCAAGAAAAAAAAACGCCTTTGTAAACCTTGTGACGATAAAAAATACTTACGCGCACGCCAGGACATTTAATTTTTACAAAATATCACACATACAAAAGCAGCGGATGTTGGACTGCTCCATGTATGAGAAAAACATAAAAATGTTCGCTTTTTATCGCGGTGTCTCGATTGTATTTGGGAGACCATTAATGTGTTCAATTTCCGATCTGACGACTTTTTTTACAAAATTTCACTGTTTCGCATTCATTTCCAATTATTTTTTATTATTCATATAGGTCCCTTAGGTAATTTCATTGAAGAGTCTGATTACGTGAAAGCAATCCGGGTTAAGAGGTCATTTGAGAAACTATTTTCGCGCAATCAATCTGTACGTCTCCTGAACACAATCGAGAACCGACGCATCGGCGATCATTCATTAACTTCTCTCTCTTTCCAAGTCGTACCAAAAAACGGCAAAGGAGAACTGCTGTGAGTACGCAATCTAGCGTTAAAGGTTGCATTCTTTATTTTGTCGGCAAACATTGCCATAAATTATCATCATCAATGTTATATTTGGTTAAATGTGAAAAGCAAAATCTTTTAACGCTAGACTGTCCCAAATCCCTTACTTCCTGTCCCATTAGTTCATTTTCTTGCTGGCGTTAAATATTTCATTTGTTATTTACATTTGGTCATGGCTGTAATGAGGCATCCGCCATCTTGATAATGTCATTGGTCCCCTTTATTAAACAAGGACACTGCAGGAATTTTTGTGATTAAGTGATTTTGACTTTGCACTTGTTAGATTTCAACACTACACTTTAGTTAACCTAATTTCTATGCACAAGATGGTACACTTCATTAACCAGTTAAACCATTAATTAGGATTTTTGAATAGTTTACCATAATTTTCAGTAGGGTGTTTGTACTAATAATGTGGTTGCATAAAGTGATTCTATAAACTTTTCTAGATTCCTAGACCATCAAATATTTTGTAATCAAAATTATTGTTAATGCTTTTTATCCATCCTGAGTAGCAAAATCTAACCAAGCAGCTTTTCAAATGATTACGTAGATTCTGATATAACAATTGTTCATATGCCAGTCTTTAAATAGCTGGATGTCACCCAAGGAAGTCAGCCTGCAAATAGTGATTCTCTGTGTTACATGTATCTGATAGTCCCAACCGAATGAATAAGTCAGTAAAACCTATGTCAAGTCTGCTCCAGGCAATCACTCACTTAACACCTACATGTTAACCTGTATGTGAAAATAAGCAAAGTGATATTTGCATAATCTCAGTAACATTGGTGCCTAATAACATACAAGTATTAATTCAAGTTTGTGTTTAACTGAAATGTGTTGTGATTGTTAACAGGGACTGACCACTTTTGTTATCTGAATGACTGATTGATTGTTGAGTGTGACGACTTTCTTTAAGACTTGTGTTGAGTGAAATATTGCTGTGTGACTTTTTTTGAGAAATTTCTGCAAGACAGTACTATTTCTGTGATATACGATGCAAATATGAACTGTGCTCTGTGCCACAGTTGATCATTTTGTTTAGTGACTTGTTAGAGCTTTTTATAATTTTTGGAAAATGTTATCTGAAAAACTGTGCTTCAACAACTTTGTCTTTCATCTAATTAATTTTGTCATTTACAGTTACAAATTTTGCTAAATACCCCATAAGACCGTACTTTTGATAACAAGGGTAGGTGCAGTGCTGGGTCAAATGCTTTTTAATCAAGAGATACTGCATCTACCAGACTGCTTTAATCCACAACTTTCACTATGTCATGAGCAGGGTGTGTATAAGGACAGGGGGAAAAAATTCCCAGATCTCCAGGTTAAAAATACATTTTCTGCCGGGTGAAAATACACTTTCTCCCACGTGAAAATACACTTTCTCCGTGTTAAGTGACAGTCTACTTTTCCTCGGAACTGTAAAATTTATCAATCATTTGAATGGTTATGATTTTATCCAGCGGCTTAGAATTTCTGAGCACTTTAGAAAACGAAACTCACGGGAAAAAAACGCGTTTTGGAAAGTTCTTTGATTTGCAACAACATGTACGCTGCATATTTTCATATTACGAAAGTATAAATTCTAATTCCACCAAACACCGCATGTTCTTTCTGAAGCATTGAACTCAAGCTTGCGATGCGCTTTAGTAAGCCAGTCATAGCTCATGTCACGTGACCTCGCCAGCCATAGCTCGTGTCAGCCATAGCTTTAGTAAGCCAGTCATGGCTCATGTCACGTGACCTCGCCAGCTGATGACAGCAGCTATTCGGAGCATAATAATAAATAATAATAATATTTTATTGTCATTAAGCTTACAGAAGCAATAGACAATGTCGAATTACAAAATATAAACAAAATTGTATGCAGGAATTATAAGCACAATATTACAATAGTTTTATAAATAGTCAATAGACAGGAGATACAATATATAAAGTGAGATAGTACAACCAAATCAATCAGAATGTACCAGTACAAAATACAGGAAAAAGTCAGAATACAGAATACCAAGACAGGAAAACATATTATATACAAAGAAATATTACATCAGATTATAATAACTGCCCTTTGCAACTGTGCAGAGAAAAACAGATTAATGCTTATTACTAGCTATAATAAATAGGTAACTAGAACTGCTAATGATATAATTAATATTATTACTAGCTACTAACAAATAGGTGACTAGAACTGCTAATGAAATAGTTAATATAGTATATCGGGAGCAGCCAAAGTTTATAATATTATTTGTTTTTGACTGCAATCAAGAAATTCATCAAGGGAATAAAAAGACATATTCTGCTTGTGTCTGTATGTGTGGATGGATATGTGCGTGTGTGCTAGTGTATACCTGTCCTTTTTTCCCCCTAAGGTAAGTCTTTCCGCTCCCGGGATTGGAATGACTCCTTACCCTCTCCCTTAAAACCCACTTCCTTCCGTCTTCCCCTCTCCTTCCCTCTTTCCTGATGAGGCAACAGGCAACAGTTTGTTGCGAAAGCTTGAATTTTGTGTGTATGTTTGTGTATCTATCGACCTGCCAGCGCTTTTTTTATATATATATATATATATATATATATATATATATATATATATATATATATATATATATATATATATATATATATATATATATAAAAAAATAGACGGAAACATTCCACGTGGGAAAAATATATCTAAAAACACAGATGATGTGACTTACCGAACAAACGAAAGTGCTGGCAGGTCGATAGACACACAAACATACACATGAAATTCAAGCTTTCGCAACAAACTGTTGCCTCATCGGGAAAGAGGGAAGGAGAGGGAAAGACGAAAGGATGTGGGTTTTAAGGGAGAGGGTAAGGAGTCATTCCAGTCCCAGGAGCGGAAAGACTTACCTTAGGGGGAAAGAAGGGGTATACACTCGCACACACACACATATCCATCCGCACATACACAGACACAAGCAGAAACTTCCTCAAATCCTGCCCTGAAATGAGATCTATCCTTCATGAAATCCTCCCCACTCCACCAAGAGTATCTTTCCGCCGTCCACCTAACCTTCATAACCTCTTAGTTCATCCCTATGAAATCCCCAAACCACCTTCCCTACCCTCTGGCTCCTACCCTTGTAACTGTCCCCGGTGTAAAACCTGTCCCATGCACCCTCCCACCATCACCTACTCCAGTCCTGTAACTCGGAAGGTGTACACGATCAAAGGCAGAGCCACGTGTGAAAGCACCCACGTGATTTACCAACTAACCTGCCTACCAACTAACCTAGATATATTTTTCCCATGTGGAATGTTTCCCTCTATATATATATATATATATATATATATATATATATATATATATATATATATATATATAAAAACAAAGATGAGGTGACTTACCGAACAAAAGCGCTGGCAGGTCGATAGACACACAAACAAACACAAACATACACACAAAATTCAAGCTTTCGCAACAAACTGTTGCCTCATCAGGAAAGAGGGAAGGAGAGGGGAAGACGAAAGGAAGTGGGTTTTAAAGGAGAGGGTAAGGAGTCATTCCAATCCCGGGAGCGGAAAGACTTACCTTAGGGGGAAAAAAGGACAGGTATACACTCACACACACGCACATATCCATCCACACATACAGACACAAGCAGACATATTTAAAGACCATATATATGATGTGATTTACCAAAAGAAAGTGCTGGCAGGTCGATAGAAACACTAACAAACACATACATACGCACAAAATTCTAGCTTTCGCAACCAATGGTTGCTTCGTCAGGAAAGAGGGAAGGAGAGGGAAAGACGAAAGGATGTGGGTTTTAAGCGACAGGGTAAGGAGTCATTCCAATCCCGGGAGCGGAAAGACTTACCTTAGGGGGAAAAAAGGACAGGTATACACTCGCACACACACACACATATCCATACGCACATACACAGACACAAGCAGACATTTGAAAAGGCAAAGAGTTTGGGCAGAGATGTCAGTCGAGGTGGAAGTAAAGAGGCAAAGATGTTGTTGAAAGACAGGTGAGGTATGAGCGATATATATATATATATATATATACATCTAAAAAGAAAGATGATGAAACTTACCAAACAAAAGCGCTGGCAGGTCGATAGACACACAAACAAACACAAACATACACACAAAATTCTAGCTTTCGCAACCAATGGTTGCCTCGTCAGGAAAGAGGGAAGGAGAAGGAAAGACAAAAGGATATGGGTTTTAAGGGAGAGGGTAAGGAGTCATTCCAATCCCGGGAGCGGAAAGACTTACCTTAGGGGGAAAAAAGGACAGGTATACACTCGCACACACACACATATCCATCCACACATACACAGACACAAGCAGACATGTCTGCTTGTGTCTGTGTATGTGTGGATGGATATGTGTGTGTGTGCGAGTGTATACCTGTCCTTTTTTCCCCCTAAGGTAAGTCTTTCCGCTCCCGGGATTGGAATGACTCCTTACCCTCTCCCTTAAAACCCATATCCTTTTGTCTTTCCTTCTCCTTCCCTCTTTCCTGACGAGGCAACCATTGGTTGCGAAAGCTAGAATTTTGTGTGTATGTTTGTGTTTGTTTGTGTGTCTATCGACCTGCCAGCGCTTTTGTTTGGTAAGTTTCATCATCTTTCTTTTTAGATGTATTTTTCCCACGTGGAATGTTTCCCTCTATTATATTCATATATATATATATATATATATATATATATATATATATATATATATATAGAAGGAAACATTCCACGTGGGAAAAATTATATATAAAATCAAAGATGAGGTGACTTACCGAACGAAAGCGCTGGCAGGTCGATAGACACACAGGCAACAGTTTGTTGCGAAAGCTTGAATTTTGTGTGTATGTTTGTGTTTGTTTGTGTGTCTATCGACCTGCCAGCGCTTTCGTTCGGTAAGTCACCTCATCTTTGATTTTATATATATATAAAGAGAGAGAGAGAGAGAGAGAGAGATTAACAAGTCATAACTTTAAGTTTCACAAACAATGGCTTGCAGGAATCTAGTCTACCAGAATCAGAGATAACTTTTTTTGCAGTAGAAGAATATCATGTACATGGCTACAGTTTCCCCATAATGGTAAACCATAAGAAATAACGCTCTGAAAAATGGTAAAATATGCCGATAGCAATATCACTGTTAAGTAGCACAAACACACAAACAGGAAAAGTTAATGGTTTAAATTAATATACATAGTGTTGCTACAAGAAATGCGAAGCTTTCATGTATAATATTTGCCGAAGATTAATAAGCTACAAGAGAAGCTAAGCTTTCACATATAATGTTGATCTTTTTCGCGCGTTTTACACTTTAAGATACATCACACTAATGTGCCAGTAAAAATGTTTAATACTGACATATATGTCTGATTTTCTGGGCTTGAAATTCTTCTAAATAGCTTGTCATCGAAGAGTATTTTTAAATGAGAGTCAGACACCCTGTGCTTTAAGAAATTCATCGTACATTCTCGCGCATAGTTCATCTTGCATAAATAGCAATTTACGTTAAAAATAACACTTATCAAACCACTCTTCGCAATATTTTCCAGCGATCTGTTAGAAATAGATTTGTTCCAGAAGTTGCTAGAGAGCGCCAGATAAGAGGCGTCACCACGCTTGTGCAGCTACGGTGACGTAGGAAGCCCGTATGTTTGTACATGTAAAACATTCAAAGATCTTACATTATGTCATAAAAGAAACAAGAGATCAGAGGATACTCCAAGAGAATCGGAATTTCATGAACCATACTGAAATGGATAATTTGCCTTTAAGTGCACATTCGTATTCCAGATTCCCATCGAAGTAGGCCTCAAACTGATATTAAGCTTTTCCGTGTGGTTTTCGTGATGTAAATTTTCTTGGAGTACCAGTACTGTATTATCTCATGTTCGGTTCTTTATTATGGCATAATGCCATACGTGCTACAAAATGAAAACGTCCACTTGAAATCCAACGAACAGTTGAAACTACCCAATAGTATGGAATTAAACACTTCGATTGAAATAAATTGGCTGCATCAGCGGAAAAGATAAATAAAAGCCAAATTTCTTTAGTAAAGCGACAAAAATAATTTCGGTGTTCTGAAAGGCGATTAATGCTTCACTGTCAGAAAGGTGCAAATAAAATTAAATCTGAAACTAATAACATATTTTAGTCTTCTGTAAGTATGAGAATGTACTTTAATTCACTTGATAGCTCCCAGCCACAGAAATCACTTTCTTTTTTTTTTTTTTTCATTTGACGTGAGAGCAGTAAACCAAGAAGGAACAGCAAAATCACTAAATGTAAACACAGATCGCGTGGATCCCCGCCCTCCCGACTTTTCAAAAATACACTACTGGCCATTAAAATTACTACACAAGAAGAAATGCAGAAGATAAACGGGTATTCATTGGACAAATGTATTATACTAGAACTGACATGTGATTACATTTTCACGCAATTTGGGAGCATAGATCCTGAGAAATCAGTACACAGAACAACCATGTCTGGCCGTAATAACAGCCTTGAATACGCCTGGGCATTGAGTCAAAAAGAGCTTGGATGGCGTGTACAGGTACAGCTGCCCATGCAGCTTCAACACGATACCGCAGTTCACCAAGAATAGTCACTGGCGTATTGTGATGAGCCAGTTGCTCGCCACCATTGGCCAGACGTTTTCAATTGGTGAGAGATATGGAGAATGTGCTGACCAGGGCAGCAGTTGAACATTTTCTGTATCCAGAAAGGCCCATACAGGACCTGCAACATGTAGTCATGCATTATCCTGCTGAAATGTAGGGTATCGCAGGGATCGAATGAAGGGTAGAGCCACAGGTCATGACACATCTGAAATGTAATGTCCACTGTTCAAAGTGCCGTCAGTGCAAACAAGAGGTGACTGAGACGTGTAACCAATGGCACTCCAAACCATCACGCCAGTATGGCGATGACGAATACACACTTCTGATGTGCGTTCACCGCGATGTCGCCAAACACGGATGTGACCATCATGATGCTGTAAACAGAACCTGGATTCATCAAAAAAAAAAAATGACGTTTTGCCATTCGTGCACCCAGGTTCGTTGTTGAGTACACCATCGCAGGCGCTCCTGTCTGTGATGCAGCGTCAAGGGTAACCACAGCCATGGTCTCCGAGCTGATAGTCCATGCTGCTGCAAACGTCATCGAACTGTTCGTGCAGATGGTTGTTGTCTTGTAAACGTCCCCATCTGTTGACTCAAGGATTGAGACGTGGCCGCACGATCCGTTACAGCCATGCGTATAAGATGCCTGTCATCTGGACTGCTAGCGATACGAGGCCATTGGGATCCAGCACGGCGTTCCGTATTACTCTCCTGAACCTGCCGATTCCATATTCTGCTAACAGTCATTGGATCTCAACCAACGCAAGCAGCAGTGTCACAATACGATAAACCGCAATCGCAATAGGCTACAATCCGACCTTTATCAAAGTCAGAAACGTGATGGTACGCATTTCTCCTCCTTACATGAGGCATCACAACAATGTTTCACCAGGCAATGATGGTCAACTGCTGTTTGTGTATGAGAAATCGGTTGGAAACCTTCCTCATGTCGGCACGTTGTAGGAGTCGCCACCGGCGCCAACCTTGTGTGAATGCTCTGAAAAGCTAATCATTTGCATATCTCAGCATCTTCTTCCTGTCGGTTAAATTTCGCGTCTGTAGCGCATCATCTTCATGGTGTAGCAATTTTAATGGCCAGTAGTGAATGTTAATTTTTTAGCGCACATCTTTCTGAAGAGTCTGACACATAAAACATAAATGACGAAATCTCGGGTGAATGGCCTGGTATGATTGTGCATAGGACGTGGTCGATTGCCGAAATACTGTGTCCTATGCGCACTCATACCAGGCTGTTCACCCGAGATTTATTTCATCATGAAATACACCTGGAGACATTGAAGAATCACAAAACATAAATGTGTTCGAGGAAATGTAAGATGTGTTACTTGGTCTTAAGTGTGCCTAAGTGCAGTGCCACACCTCTTCACACAGCATTCTTCTACCGCGCGCCACTGTATTTCTCACTGTGGTACTCAAATGAGTATATTTTGTAATGGATGCCATCAAACTATATTCAGAACAGCGGAAATTAAAATGCCCTGTGGTGCCTCTTCTGCTCCTACCCCCTCGCAATTGATACTGGATGGGATTATTTGTAACTGGAGGAACTCTTCAGAAAATTTGGACTCTTTATTGCCTATTAGCTAATAACTTGCTGTTCTGTGTGACATAAAATGAAATATAGGATACATAAAACCAGTTAAGGCAAGAGGCAAGCAAGACAGTGCACATTCCTTCAATCCTTAGCTCCTAGCGTTTTTTTCTCTCTCTCTCTAATCTTGCTACAGCTTTACATGGCGTGCTTTCCTTCGTGCGAAAGGATCTATTACCTCATAAAATGTCATCAAATGTTTTGCTACATGAAAAATTGGAATGTCGTCGTCTAATACGGAAAAAACCGGTTAGTACAAATAGTATCCAAGACTGGTGTGGTTTCTCGATCTGATTACGTCTATTTTGTCAGTGTCTGCTAGATAAAAGAAAATTGACATTTCTAATATTGCTGCAGTTGTAACCCATATCAAATAAGCAAGACTGTTTTGGTGATAATGGTCATTTTTATAATACGACAGAATATAATTCGCGAAGTACCAATATGAAATTCCTATTTGGCCTATTACAAGCAAAAAGCTTTATGTTAGGAAATAGTTTCACATCTCAGTCATACACTCCAGTTTCTCAAGCATGAAATCGAAAAGTAGTAGTGCGAAATTTTTGTATAAATTTGGAATCGGCATTTCTTCCATAATTTTTGTGATGTCCCTGTTTCTTCTCCTTCCTCGTTCTAAAAACAATCTTCTCACCACCAATTCTGTAACTATTCCTATCATTGCCAAAGGTCATTCTCCAGTTAACTCTACTAACCCTGACAGAATCACCGGTTTAGTTATCCAGCGATTATTCTCCGGTTAATCGTTGTTACGTGTTTGCACAACGCGTTTTCCGTGCTACTCCCAGTATAGAACTTAAGCGGCTGCTAGCCGGAGACTGTGCAACTTGCCCTTTGTAGTGTAGTGATGTGGTCAAAAATTTTCTGTCAAAATTTCATTTTCTTGGATACACCGAGAAGATAATATGTAATCTTTTTTACCTTTTATTCCTGTTAGTCGTTTATTTCCACTCCAGTAGCCTGAATCTATGGACTTCGCAAGTAACTATAACAACGCAAATTATTCGCATACCCAAGCACTTAAACAAACGGCATTCACCCGTTCGGCTTTCTTCTGCTTAGCTCGTGTAGCCCCGTCCCCTTTTGTCTGCAGGAAAGTTTATTTCTAGGTGTGATGAGGATTCCCCTGGCAGAGACATCACATACACTACACACACATCCAAAAATCAACTTATGATTCTTTCAGAAATCAACTTAGAATGTGTTCAAAAATGTTTAAAAACCAACATGGATGCGTTTCAAAATCACTTGAATAATCGATAGACCATCGTGCGGTAGATGCTAGGCGCCTTGTGGAACAAAGTTTTTTTCCTCAAGAATATGAATTTGACCCCCTCACCACCGAAACTGCCGCCCGGTTCAAATACCCTGGTTTGCTGCTTACACAGCCAACAGCAACATTTTTGTAGCCAGAAGTAGGAGAAGGTGCTACTCAAACGCTACTCAACTGCACATGCACATGATCCCACTCGTAACTGCTTAAATGAATCAAATGTAAACAGTTGTGACGTCACGCTCATTGGAGGCAATTTGTTGTTACGAAGCATTGCATAGTCTTCCTGAAGCCTTTGACAAATTTTGCTGTTAGCAGACGCTTTTATGAGCACTTTGTTGTTTTTTTGTATGGCGCATTCCCCCTTTGAAATTTAAGTTTTATTCTCTTGTTCATGTTTTGTTGCTACAGCATTATTCTGCAGTAGCGAGATACAGTAATATCCTTTGTTAGAGAATCGGTTCTAACAGTCAAAATTACAAAAAATTGACTGAAAACTAAAACAATGAAAAGTTCCCAGAATTGTAAAAAAAAACTCCCAGATTATCTCTCTGATGAAAAAAATCCCGGGGCTTTCCAAGACCTGGATCTCCTGGTTGCCCTGGGCTGTATACACCGTAATGAGCGTAAACTGCGTGTTGGGTTTCACATTACCAATGTTTCCAGAATCCTTGCTGATTGGCATGGAGAATATTATTTTGTTCCAGATATCTCATTACCTTAGGTCTCAGAATATTCTAAGATTCTACAACAAATGGATATCCAGAATATGGGGCGGTAATTCTGTGGAGCACTTCTGCTATCCTTGTAGACAATAATAATAATAATAATAATAAAGATTTTATTGTCTTTAGGCCATTACAGCAATTGACAACGTCAAATGAAGCTACAATTTATAATACAGTGTGATAAGGTATTGACTACTGAAATATTTTAGCTTATATTACAATAAATGTACAGTGGGTCATCTGTTGGATTACTGCATTTTACAGTTGAAGAATTCATTGATATCATAGAACGGGTGGGCAATAAACCATTCATGCAGTCTTTCTTTGAATGCATGTTCAGGAAGATCCTGTATGGCATGTGGCAGCTTATTAAATAGCTTGTGCCCTGTGACTTCATAGCTATTTATTGATTTTGATAGTCTGTGGTAAAGCGTGTATATGTGTTTGATGCTTCTTGTGTTGTAACAATGTACATTTTCTCTACGTTTCACATCTTGTAGGTCCTTCTTCGTAAAGATTAAGACATTGTATATATAGAGGTTTATTACAGTCATAATTTTTTGTTTAGTAAATAAGGGTTTGCAGTGAGCCTTATGTGAAGAATTTGTAATTATCCTAATGGCTTTCTTCTGCAATAATAGGATGTCATGTATATGACTACAGTTACCCCACAAGATAATGCCATAGGATATTATACTCTGGAAAAATGCAAAATAAGATGATCTGATGTATGTTTCAGGTACACAATTTCTGAGTTGTCTTAATAAATAAATTACTCTAGATAGTTTACTACTAATATAGTTTACATGTTGGCCCCAGGATAACTTTTCGTCTAAATAAACTCCCAGGAATTTAACAGAACTAGGGTCATCAGATAGTGGCTTGTCTCTTAGAGTGAAGATTATCTGCTGAGTTTTATTTTCATTTAGCAGGAAACTATTTGCTCTGAACCAATATGCTGCATGAGTGACTGTATTTTCAGCACAGTTTTTAAGATCATTAAGACTGTTACTGCTATGGAGAAAAGTCGTATCATCTGCATACAATACAGTGGTGGATCTAATAAACGAGGGGAGGTCATTGATCATTATCAGAAACAGGAAGGGCCCCAGTACAGATCCCTGAGGCACACCTACTTTAACATTTTCTATGTTTGACATTTCCTTACCAACACAAACTACCTGTTTACGGTTGTTGAGATAAGCTTTTAATAGTCTGAGACTGTTTTCTTTGATGCCGTAGAATTCTAGTTTCTCTAGTAGTGGCATGTGCTCAACACAGTCGAAGGCCTTGCTTAGGTCACAGAATGAGACCTGAGCAAAGCCTTTGTTCTCAAAAACTTTGAGGATGTAACTGACTACCGTGTTGATTGCATCAATGGTCGACAGATTCTTCCTAAACCCGTATTGTGTAGCATTAATTATTCCTAGATTCTCAAAGTGAGATGATAATTGTTGGTACATGATGCATTCTATTACCTTGGAGAATGTGGGTACTATTGAAATAGGCCTGTAGCTAGATGGAGAGTCTTTATCTCCCTTTTTGTATACTGGGACAATCCTAGACAGTTTTAACTCATCAGGAAAATATCCCTCAAGTAAGCACTTGTTTATGCAATGGGTTAAGGGGTAGAGAATGCAGTTACACACTTTTTTTAGCAGGTTGGATGATATGCCATATATATCTAAGCTATCAGATGATTTCAGTTGTTTTATGACCCCTTGTACATATCTAGGCGATACTTCGGAGAAGGTTACCATGCTTGTATTTAGTGACTGTCTACCCCAATTTTGGGAGAGTAACTCTGATGGACTAATGTCTGGTTTGATAATTGTGTCTCCTATTTCTCTCACTGAATTAATAAAAAACTCATTGAGTGTTTGTGGTGGGATATTCATTTTGTCTTTTTTAGTATCTCTGGCAGCACTGTTAATTACTTTCCAAGCAGTTTTGCATTTATTGGTGGAATTATGTATGCTGTTGGCATTGTAGGTTTTTTTGGCTTGCAGGATGGCTTTTTTGTATTCATTCCTGCATTCCACATAGGCTGATTTGGCACAGTCAGACTTCATACTATTGTATATGTTGTACAGTAACAAAACTTGTTTCTTTAGGTCTCTCAGCTGTTTTGTGTACCATATATTTTGTCTGTTTTGAGATCTGGATTTGTGGCTGCTGTCCATTATTTTGATTTTCTTTATGGGAATACTATGGTTAAATAGGGTCAAGAATGCATTAAAAAATCTATCAAATATTATTTTGGCTGGCAGATCATTACTTGATGTGTAATGTCCATCGACACTACAATGGCCAAACCAGTCTCTGTCAGCAAGGGAATTACGAAATGTTTTAATTTTATCCTCAGTTATGGGTCTGGTAATCACAACTGTTGGGACAGGTCTGTTTGCATTGCTCCTATTGAGGGGAATTTTACTTGCATAATTTAGAGATACGGAGTCATGGTCAGAGAATGGGAACACTACAACTTCGCATGTGTTTTCAGTGGTCTTGAAGTTTACAAAGATGTTATCTAAACATGCTTTGTTTCTTGTGGGCCTGTTATTAACATGATGTAAATTGTATTGTCTTAGCAAGTTTTCCAGATCTGCAACACTACCCTTACATTTAGTAACATCAAAATCAGCATTCAAATCACCTCCTATTGCAATATCATAATGTAGCCATTTAATATTACTTAATTCACTCAATAGCATGTCCATTTTTTCTAAAAATATGTTAATGCTTCCCTTTGGTGATCTGTACATGGATACTACTATTAGCTTATGACTATTAATGATTATACCCGTAACTTCAAAGTGCTGTTCATCACACAAGGAATTTAGGTCTAGTTTGGTTATTGTACAATTGAGTGACTGGTTGGAATAAATTGCCACACCACCTCTAATGTGCTTTTTCCTACAGTAGCTATTTACTATACTAAAATTGTCAAATTTGGCAACTGCAAGTTCATTCTCATTAGCCCAGTGTTCACTCAGACAAAAAATATCAAACTGGTTATCAAGTCCAAACTCATTTATGATAAGTTCTTTATCTTTCAGTCCTTGAACGTTAAGGTAACATATTTTAAGATCCATGCTCTTATTGCTAGCACACTGAACACTATGGTGATTGGTTTTCAAACGTTTTTCAGGGCTTATCTGTTGGATTTCTGCCTCTTGTTGCCTTTTACTAAAAAATTGTTCACTTGGAGTGGTAGCACATCCACTGTTGTATACCTACTCTTCCCTCCTTGTGATGATATTGTAGATGAAGCTGCTACTAGAGGAATTGATGTAACTGCTGTTATGGTGTCTGGAGGCACTGTTGTGGCATTTGGTGACTGAGGAGATAAGGTGGTTGCTTCTTCTTCTGCTGCTGTTGAATCTTGCTGGTGAAGTGTGATAGGTACTGCTGCTGCTGTAGGCATTGTTGTGGCAACTGGTGACAGTGGAGATTTGGATGTTGCTTCATCTTCTGCTGCTGTTGAATCCTGTTGATGAAGTGTGGTAGGTATTGCTGCTGCAGCATTTGTTATGTGTGTAGGTACAATTGCTGCTTCCACCTCTAGTTCTACTGCTGCAATAGAAGTAACCATTTCTTCAGGCTCTGCTTGCGTCAAGCAAGGAACTGGAAGAGCAGCAATTACTTCTTGGTTGTCAGATGCTTTCAGTATCATGCTGATGTTTTGGCACAGAATCTTCTTGCCTCTGTTATTAAGGTGCATGCCATGTCTCGTGTAACAGTCTCTTTGCAAGGAGTCCATACTTATAAAATATGCATTTTGGTAGGCCCTGCAAATCTTTGAGTATTGCCTGTTTGCTTTTATGATTTCCACGTTCACACATGACCATTCCGAAAGGTCTGACCTGCACTTCCTTCCAGCTACTGGGCACAGTTTTTTCTTCAGGGCATATAGAAGATTATGGTTTAAAGAGGGAATAACTCAATTGCAGATTCAGTATACAATTTGGCAAGTATTCCATCAGGCCCTGGATCTTTGTTCAGCTTTACTGATTTTAGCTGTTTTTAAATGCTAGCGGCACATATCTATATCACTTATCTCTGTAGTTGTGTGAGAATTAAACTGAGAACTACTGAGGTCCTTGGGAGATCCAGCCGTGACAAAATTATTCACCTAGTATGTAGACTTCAAAAAGAATGTGATCATTCTAATTTCAAAAATTGCTAGTGCTGACAGATGTGAATACTACCAAACCACCAGTTTAATAACTTACTGTTGCAAAATACTGACACAAATCATATACAAAAGGAAAGAAAAACTTGCACAGGCCATGCCAAGGAAGATCAGTTTAGACTGTGGAGAAATGTAGCAACACGCAAGGCAATACTGACCTTGGAGCTTAACTCAGAAGATAGGTGGAAGGAAGGTAAACCTGTATAGGAGTTGTAGATTCAGAGAAAGCTTTTGACAATGTTGATTGTACTACACTCTGAAATGTTGAAGGTAGCAGGAGTAAATATATGAGCAAAAGGCCATTCACAAGTTGTACAAATCATATCTCTGATGCCATAGAGTAATCTTTGTAAAACCAAACTGGGATTCCATCCAGACTAGATACTTATTTGCTTTCAAATCTTTCAGTTTTTTCTCTACGTCAGGTATGCTAATTGCTATGTTGTCTATACGGGAGTCTGTCCAATGGTCAAATGATGGTATGTTTGTACAATTCTCCTGTGTGAACAATTACTTGAACACGAAATTTAAAATTTCGACTTTCGTTTTGCTATCTTCAGCTGCCACACCAGAATGGTCAATAAGGGACTGAATGGAAGCCTTAGACCCGCTTAGTGGTTTTACACAGGACCAGTATTTTCTCAGGTTCTGTGCCATATCTTTTACTAAGGTATGAAGCTGGTAGTTATTGTGTGCTTTGCGCATAGGTCTTTTCACAGATGCACGAATCTCTACTAACCTTCGCTTGTTCTCATATGTGCAATCTATTTTTAACCGAGAGTGCAACAGCCTCTGCTTTCTCAGCATCTTCCGAATTTCATTATTAAACCATGGTGAATCTTTCCCATCCTTTATCCACTTACTAGGCACATAACTCTCCAGACCAAAATTTACAATCTGCTTGAACTTTGCCCATAATCCCTCTACGTCCATCTTACTGGAACGAAGTGGCCTCAGTTCACTCTCTCAGTGAGATACTAACAACTGCTTATCTACTCTGTCTAGTAGAAACACCCTTCTAACCTTCTTGATTGATTTATTAACTTTCATAAACATAGTTGCTGTAATGACATCATGATTGCTAATCCCCATTTCTATACTGACGTTGTCAATAAGGTTCCGACTATTTGCAGCTACAAGGTCTTAAGATATTTCCACTGCATGTGGACTGCCAAGCTAGCTGCTCAAGGGAGTTTTTAGAAAATGTGTTCAATAGTACTTTACATGACTGTCCGTCTGTACACCTTGCAATGAATCCATAGACATCCCAGTCTGTACTTCGTAGGTTGAAGTCACCTCCAACTACTATTGCACAATCTGCGTATTTATGCACTACTGACCGTAGACTTTCCTTGGATGACTGTAGAACGGTCACAGTGGGAATCGGATGGCTGGTAAAAAATCCAACAATTAACTTGGTTTCACTTATACGTGTTACATGCGACCAGATAACTTCATTGTTGCACTCCACTTTGACCTCAATAGAGACAATATTTCTGTCACCTGCAATGAACACTCCTCCTAAGGCCTCTAATTGTCTTTCCAATATACTTTCCATGATCAGCTTCATATCTCAGAGGTTTCTTCATTGGGTTTCAGCCAGTTTACGGTCCCAAGAATAATTTAAGTGTGAGAGCCTTTCTGGAGGGCAGTAAATTCAGGAACTTTGTTGCGAATGCTTCGACAGTTTACTGATAAAATTTTGACAGCTGAGGTGTCTAATCTAAAGGTGGTCTGACTTCTCTTGCTGGGTATTGATTGGCAATGTTCATAAGAGTACCTGAAATACCGTCTAGCCTAAACAAACCTCATATGCACTTCACAAGTACTCTGCTAACCGAGTAGCTGATACCTTCATGTAGTACAACCTTGACCTATCAAGATAGATCGGTTGATTGAATGATTGAATAACTGACGAAGAGGTAATGAGATGCTGAAAAAAAAAAAAAAAAAAAAAAAAAAAGAAATTTATAACACAGCCTTGCTAAAAGGAGAGATTGGTTGAAAGGACATATCCTGAAACATCAAGGAATTGTCTGTTTGTGAATCAAGGGAAGTGTTGGAAGTAAACACTGTAGAGAAAAACTTAGGCTCAACTAAAATAAGCCGATTCAAGTGGATGTAGGTAGCAGTAGTTATGCACAAATGAAGAGACTTTCACAAGATAGACTAGCATGGAGAGCTGTGTCAAAACAGTCTTTGGACTGAAGATAACAACAAAGAAAACGATATTTAGACAGTGAATGCAAAGGGATCGAGTTTGCTGTCAGGCATGAAGAAAAAGACTGCTACAACCACATAAATGACAACTGTTACCAGATTCTCTTCACATATGTTGTGCCATGAAAACAAACCTAAAATTTCAAAACTGTATACTTGCATGTTCATGTTTCACAATGCATAAATAGGGTCGACAGAAGTGTCCGATCCCACGCGTCGGCTTTGACCCGTGACGTCGTGTGTGATGTCATGACGGTGCGGAGTTTGGTTTGAGTGTGGCTGTCTCCAGTTCTGTTTTATCTAATTTTATTTACTTTTCTGATCTGTTCGTTCTATCTCGAGAGTTTTTTTTTTTTTTTTTTATTTAAAAACACTTATTACTTATTTTAATTATCTGTTTCCTCCAATTTCTGTTTTAGTTTATTATATTTATCTTTCTGTTCTGTTTGTTCTATCCCATGAGATTTTTTTTTAAAAAAAAGACAAAAAAACACTAATCAGCTACTGAAGCATCTTTATCTTCTATGGGTTGCAGGGGTTACGACCCCTGGGGAGGTGGGTGGGTATTCATGCATGGCTGTCTTCACTTACACGTTGTAGCTACGCAAGGTGTCTAAATTTGTTTATATTTAGTTTGCCCCCCACCCAAAACACCCCATTTCCCGCGCTTGTCCCGTTAGTGTCATTAAGCTTCTTGTGGAAAGTGTGTGTGTTTCTTTATGTTTCCGCCATATTTGTGACGTCATGGGTCAAAGCAGACGGGCGGGATTGGACGCTTCCGTATTTCCCATAAATATGTACTCAGTTAGGAAATTGGTATGTACGTAGCAAAAAATGATACAGTTCAGGGAGGTATCAGTGGGTGGTATACTTCTCAAAAGCAGAAGGAAAGCAGTGGTAGTTCCATCATGTCACTGGTGCTGACATGTTACTCTGCTCATGTCAGTTTTTTTTTGTAGACTCCAGACAAGGGGAATAAACTCCTACTCACTATTAACTACCATGGATGTCAGACTATGTAGAAGTTCCATGTACTCTTACAGTGGTGCAGAATATTACCTAACCAACGCATGCAGTGAAGAAGACTGGTACATTGTGAGATCTTGCATATGGCCGGTCGAGGTAAACCTCATTCATGATAGGGCCTGCCATGTTCTGTATTTCTCATTGAAATAATATTTCATAGATTAGAAAACTCATGTAACACTCTTTCAACAAAGCAGACTGCAACACGTCTTGTCATTAACAGTATAATCTTATACTCCTTGGTGGTATGCTGCATCACTTCAGTCCTAGATACACTATGCATTACATTTTTAATTATGAAATCAGACCAACTCAATTATGTGATTTGATCAGGGCTCTGCCTCAAGAACATCAATTTTGATGTGTTATGATATAAAAACCTTTTAAAACAGTTTCCCTATTGAAACTTCACCATTGTAAGAAAAAATAAAGGGATATTCTATCCTGTCCTTTTGTTGCCAGTGTGGCACAATGTTATCACTCAGTTGGTTTTCCGTGGCTGTGGACCCTAAAATAATTACCAAACCTGGGAAAGCAACCTTCAAATAGTTGTTACCACAGTGAGCATATTATTGTTTGCTTTTTAATCTTAGTCTGTGATGGAAAGACGCTAACTGCTCCAGAACAAGTTAATAAGTAACTTTGTTCTAATTACAGTCAATTTAGTCATGGTCTAAAATAAGTAAACTTGGTGGAAAGAAAGCTAACTGGAATGTATCCTGTTTACATTTCTGTAGCTGACACTACTAAAAGTAAAACTGAACTCCATCCGAACAGGCCTTGGGTTACCCAACAGTACCAAACAACCGCCGTGTCATCTTCAGCTGATAGGCATAACTGAATGAGGAGATGAAGTGGCATGTAGTCAGTACACCGGTCTCTCGACTGTTGTCAGTCTACTTCCTAGTCAAATAGCTCCTCCATTGGCGTCACAAGGGCTGAGTGCACTCTGCTTGCCAACAGTGCTTAGAAGACCCAATCAGTCATCCATCCAAGTGCTAGCCAAACCTGACAGCATTTAAAATCGGTGATCCGATGGGAACTTGTGTCATCGCTGCAGCAAGGCTGTTGACCAGCTGATGCTACTAATCCATTTAACTGTCATTGTTAACAAGTGCCATACATAAGTGCATTGTTTATAATTAAGATATGCAATTAATGTAAATTAGCTGCTCAAATTTTTCTTAAAATATATCATTACATAACATAACTTATCTATGTGGTGCTAACAAATTGCACCCTAAAACTGTTTATATCAAGTTTCGGTTCCCAAAAATACCCACCACCTAGATGACTATAACAATATTGAAAGCATTACCTTCAGTTCAGGTTGTGTAACACTAGGCCACCGTGTCTGGTGTGCATGAAGGATAGAATTGGTGGTACACACGGGGACCTTCTGCCGTATACCATAAGACGGCTTGATGTGGGTGACATTTTCATAAGAAATTAATGCAAAAATTTGAATAAGAGGCATGTTGTTCCAGGAGAAGAACTTTTGTCTGTTCTCAGGCTCTAAATCTAACCCCTTTTAGAATTTTACACATTCCATCCAAATTAAATGTTTGTTTAAATTTTGAGATGTTAATAGTTTCTTTTGAATGCATCAAATTTTCTGTTCATCATTGCTTTGGGAGAAAACTGTCGGAATAGCATCTGCCACAACTCTAAGACTGAGATCCCCGTGGACACTCAATGTTATTGTTTTCCTCATCTCTGTTGTCAGCTCCAGATAAATTTTGATCCTCAGGTGGATCACTGTAGACTGTTACAACTAGAAGTTGGCCTTTTTTTCAGAATTATCAGTATCTCTTCTGCAGTAAAAAGTTTAACAGAATAGCTTACATGGCATGGCCTCTTAAAAGTGATGTTTCATACAAGAGTAAATGTTTTCAATGTCGCCATTTGCCTCCCTTCCATCCTACATCTACGAGATCCAGACAGTGAATAGTAAATAACATATATGCACTGTTATTTCTTGTTTCTTATACACTAGCCGCTTTTGAATTGTAGGAATGCAAGACGAGTCTTTGACTCACGTTCACAGTTTTGAAACTTGCTGGCAGGTTAATACTGTTGCAGATTTGGACTCAAATTCATTGCATTACTTTTTTTCCCTGCAATGTGAGACCTTTATATTACATCCACTTCTTTATTGGCCACAATGAGGGAAGAAAAGTATATAAAAATTGAGTTACTGTACTTATTTATAGAATGCTTTATTCATTCAAAATGTTACAAGTTTCATTTTTACATCCACTCAATTTCTTTATCATGGAACTGGAGCATTGGGTGGCTGTTTGGGCATTTTCCGTCATAGACTTTGCGGTATCCTGAAAAAAATCAACAGTGAATGCAAATTAATGCCACTTTCCATTTACTGAAATTATCCTAACTACTTTGCAAGGGCATTAATTCTGCTAGTTCGATAAGCAATTTTTGAGCCATGTCATAAGGTAGGTTGTATAAATTGTATACTTGAGTGTGAAAGCAGTATGTCATAACACATTATCAAAATCTAAAACTTGAATTATTTCACCCCCTAAAGCTTTAATGTGACGAATGTGATAACTGTATTCCATATGTTTGTAAGTAATAGCTGGACTGACTACAAACTGAAAAATAAGAGGAAGTAATTTACAGCATAGAGAACATGAAAGAACTGGTTTATGGAATGAGGAGAGATTACCACTTGCAGTACAGCTGAACTTTTTATAATCAGACAGACACATAAATAACAAGTCTAATTTCATTTGCAGTGACTGGAAATGTTACTAAGAAATAACTGTGCTTAAAAGCCAGTAATATTTTCAGTGAAAGCTTATCTACTGGGAACAGGAAGTCAGGAAAAGAAGAACAAGGAAGGCAGGTGAATACTGAAATTACAGCTCCAGAAACGTTGTATGACAACAGTACAGGCTCATGCCACTAGTCTGTGTATCTTTTTGTATAGTGTTGTATTACATTAAACTGACAAAAGATATATATTTTGCTGTAAATGGGTCACATAACAAATTGAACCTTGTATACTGGCTTTCTAACTTTTCACCTTCAGAGTATTTGCATTATTCGGATTCTCTCTCTCTCTCTCTCTCTCTCTCTCTCTCTCTCTCTCTCTCTCTCACACACACACACACACACACACACACACACACCAAACTGTCTTGGACAAGAATACAAGTTTGCAAGCTGCACTACGTTCTTCAGTTTCTATCCACCACTTAGTATATTTTGTAGTGATTGTTTTTATCATTCTCTTGTTTGTGTTCCTCCCAGGACATTCCATTACAATGTTAATGCATTTTTACTGATGTTATCCATATCTAGGACATACTTGTCAGTAACTGTTCAAATTTAATCTTTTGGGATAATTGGATACTTACTCGTATTTTCCAGGCAGTTTGTAGCATGCATGAAACAAATGTTGGCAAAAGTCCGCAGATGGTGGCAGTCAGTGGCACAGACAGGTTTATACTCCTCTGGGCAATAAGACGGGCAGCATTCAGGTGGCACAAAACGCGGACAGCAGATGGGAGCCAACGGCTTGTGCAAGTGCGGAGGCGGCACAAAGTTAGCGAAGGACACACCGGCCATGGCTGCAGACATATGTCAACAAGTCACTGTTAAAACTTGTGATAAAGATACAATAGGATACAGGCAAGTAAAAAGAAAACTGTTTGGTGTGCTATGTCCTAAACTGAAGAGGGTGGGCAGGAAAAAGAAGGGAATACATGGGTGTCTACGAGAGTGTGGTGGCAGGAGCAATTATACACACAGAGAGGGAAGAGAAAAATGGAACCTGGAGCGCAGCAGAGAGAATGGGTTCTCAGGTGGGTAGGTATGAAAAGTGAGTAATTCAAATGTCCCATTATAGAAGGTCCTCTGTTTATCATGTTCTGCAGTCCAGCCAAACAAAATAGCATTTGAGGATGTGGTTGACATTGAGGTCATACATTGACAAAAGGAAAGCGACTCTTAGAAACTTAAACTGTGAACAGCATTAAAATCAGTTTCACCTGAACTGTAATCTGCACAGTCACAATACAAGACACAAAAATAGTTTTGATTTATACTTTGCATCACTGTCCAGCTTTCAGAGTGCACTCTGACATAAAGCTTCCCCACTCATCTTTGTCTCCCATCACCCTCACAAGAAATGGGACCCACTCATACTAGGCTCCGCCTTTCCTTTCTAACCTTCCTGACCTATCACTCTTTACTTCCTGAAGAGTGAACAGTTTCAAAAGCTGCAATTAGTTATGTTTTTTATTTTTAAATGTGTATGTTGGTGGTACTGGAATTTTGTCCCCTTAAGGTAAGTACTGGCAAGCCATTGTCTTCCAGTAATGTTACAGTTTTCTCTAGTGAATTTTCCTTTTGATGCAAATTATCTAAATTTGGTGTTTGAAAATTTCCGCATGGAATATGGCAATTAGCTGAGTTCATTGTAACCTTGATTTCAAATGTCAGCATGATTACAGTGGAAAGTTCTGGCAGACAGTTAATACCTTCAGAGCATCAGTATATTGTAAACAGGACACTGCCATTAAAGATGTAGGTAACTAATACCTGTGAAAAATACCAACGCACCTCCAGCTAAACATTAAGATGCCCGTACCAGATAAACAGTAGCCACTTAATAAGAACGAAGAAGCAGTGGCATTCTTTAATGTAGCAACTTTCCTGCTTATTTACTCGGCTACATTCAGCTAGTGCAAACACAAATAATGTTAAGCAGAATAGTGACAGATCATCAATGCAGCGAAAGTTTCCAAGAGTTGCTTTGTTTTTGTTAAAGTACACCTTGACACATTCCATATTCCCAAAGGTAAATGTGGGATCTATGACACATGAGGATTCATCCAACTAGCAAAATTTTTAATACAAAAATGGAAACTACAGGTATAGCTACCTACCGCGAAGATAACAAATTAAGTGACAAAAAGCCACAGTTAAAGTACACTTGCACATGAGTGTTCGGCCACAGGTTTCGTCAGAAAAAGTGAAACACACACCATTCATTCACACAAGCAAGCAAACTTCACACACCATGACACCAACTCCAATTCCAGCCCGAGCTGCTGGAGTTGGCAATCATATGTGCGTGAGGTGTGTTTGCTTGTGTGAATGAATGGTGTGCATTTCTCTTTTTCTGATGACGGCTGTGGCTGAAAGCTTATGTGTAAGTGTCTTAATTGTGCCTGTGTGCAACTTAGTATGTCATCCTTACGGTAAATAGCACTATCTTTTCTTACATTGTTAAAATGTTATCTTGTTTTTGTACCTGTCAATGCTTCTATTATATTGTGATTTGTATCTTTACTGCAAAATTATTTACATTCTGTCACAACTTCACATGCTGTATTTATATAAATGAAATATCAAATGATCCATTTGTTTGTCAATTATTTATTAAGACTCATGCTGTCAGAATATGTGGAATGAGAGGTTCATTCGTGTCACTTTAGCAGTTAATACAATTGAACCACATGTGGAAAATCATAATCAACCTCTCTGTCTAAAGTATATAAACAAAAGCACAGTGAATAAAGATTAAAATTACTTTTCATTAATTAAATTACAGTAAAAATGTAGGAAAACTGTGAAAGTTGAATTAATTTTCACTCTGCAGCAGAGTGTGTGCCACGGAAATTTCCTGGCAGACAGAAACTGTGTGCCTGACAGAGACTCGAACTCAGGGCATTGATAACCTCACTGTTGAGTGCCCATTAAGTCAATCAACCTCTCTGTCTAAAGTATATAAACAAAAGCACAGTGAATAAAGATTAAAATTACTTTTCATTAATTAAATTACAGTAAAAATGTAGGAAAACTGTGAAAGTTGAATTAATTTTCACTCTGCAGCAGAGTGTGTGCCACGGAAATTTCCTGGCAGACAGAAACTGTGTGCCTGACAGAGACTCGAACTCAGGGCATTGATAACCTCACTGTTGAGTGCCCATTAAGTCAGAACACACACACAATCTCGGGACCTTTGCCTTTTGTAAGTAAGTGCTCTACCAATTGATTTACGTAAGCACAACTCATGACCTACCCTCACAGTTTTACTTCCACTAGTACCTCACTTCTTACCTCTGAACTTCACGGAAGTTATCGTGCAAAACCTGTGGGACTAGCACTCCTGGAAGAAAGAACTAGCCAGATTTCGCAGGAGAACTTCTGTGAAGTTTAGAAGGTACAAAATGTACTGTCGGAAGTAAAGCTGTGAGGATGGGTCATGTGCCACGCTTGGGTAGTTCAGTTGGTAGAGCTCTTGCTAGCAAAAGGCAAAGGTTACGAGTTTGCTTGCAGTCGGTATTAATCTGCCAAAACATATCAATGTTCTTTCAGTTATATCTGTCTTGTTATTACCCTTTACCTTTAAGTTATCAAGTTTTCAAATCTTGCTCAGCACAGGCACCAACAATCTGTCTTTGCTTCTCATTCTGCCCAGTTATGTCCCCCAGACCCAGGGGTTCTGGGCAACTTTTTAGTAACTTTCACCATTAACTAAAACTTGCCAGTGCTTTTCGCCCATCCCTGTTCCTTTCCCTTCAACACTTCTGCCAAAAGAAGAAGTCACTTGCTAAAAAAGCTTGTGCATTTCCTTACCTTTTATTTGTGTTTTTGTCTGCCTCTGGTTGCTTGCCGGGTAAGTTTTTATCAAGACATATTATATTTTATTTGCAAACTGTAATGTTCATTCAGTAAGGAGCATATGACTTGGTATTAAAATGCAACTTTGCGACCAGACTTGGGGTACGGTGCAACCAACCGTTCTCAGATGGCAGGGTAGGGCTAATAGTAATATGATAAGAAGGTCCTTAGCTATCTTCTCAAAGCTTTGTGAGCCCTGCTACAGCCCATCCATGAAGTAAAACAAACACCACACACACACACACACACACACACACACACAAGTTACAGAGATGGACAATGGCCCTGTAATCACGATGAATATTTCTTGCATAAATTAAGGGATTAAGGGATTTTGCTTTTGTGAATGGGTTCCACTTCAAAGTTCAGTAAGTTTCAAAATTGTAGTAGTGTACTGGGTTATTTCACTGTCCAGTTTCACCTTATAAATCATGAGTACATAGACAGAATAATCATCATCACCAGCAGCAGCAGCAGCCGTCAATTCAGTCACACTGTGATGAATCGGCACATAACATAGTATCCCAGCAGGTTCTTACATTTCTGCTGATCTTCAGCTTCAAGTTGCCAAATGGATCCATCTGTCTGGTAGTCTTCCCTTTAGTCCATTTTGGTAAACTGTGCTCCAGTCTTGTACACATTTTGAACATCTACGATCTTTTCTTTGAGCGATGTGACCAGCCCACTGCCATTTCGAGATGTTCACTCTTTCCATTATGGCACTGACCTTTGTTGTACATCTGATATCAACTGCTTTCTTTCTGTCTTTCTTTGTTTTGTCCAACTATGATTTTTTTCCGTCATCTTTCGGTTACTGTTAGTCTTCTAACAATAAACTCAATTAATTTCCATGTCTCACAACCGTTATGTTACTACTGGCAGTGTACATTGGTCAAAAGCTGTTTTACTCAGCTCAGCCAACATCTTAAAGCTTTTATCAGTGAAATTTGACCTTATACATACATCATCTGAGAAATATATTTATTGTTGGAGTTTTGAAACATAAATCTGTTTTTCTTGCAATAAGACGTCAACTGCACATTATGGCAACTGATATATAAATGGGTCTAAAACAGCAGCTGACCAAACATTTGTAAACAATACACTACCATTTTGAATATACTACTTAAGTAATGGGCACCATGTTCTTTGAGGATGGAGCAGTCATACTGATGTTAAATACTACATCTAATAATGATCCAGTGGCCAGTGATAAATACAGAGATGAGTTTTATTAATAAACTTGGCATATGAATTTTTATTCAGATGTTTAGAAAAAAGTAGATAAAATTAGGTAATTTCTTGCAAGTGTAGGCACTGTTAGGATGTTTCATTTCCAATTAAATGAATTAAAATCCCAATTAAAGCAAATATGTTAGTAACCTAGGCACTATGAAAGTCAGCAGACACACTCATCAAGTTAAACAAATCTGCCATAAGTAACAGAAACATTGAAATCACATGTGAAAATTTACAGGGAACTACATAAGAAAGTTATAGCAGCAGCTAGGAAAATAGTAAGAATATAAAATCAATGTAAGAGATGGTAAATGTGAAAGAATATATGCAGACAAAGCAGAAAGAACTACTACTTCATTACAGAGTGAAGATAAAACTCTTAAAGATCTACAACACAAAAGCCAACATATTCAACAAGCGTTACATAAACATAACAATAATTATAATTCAAACTAAATGTAATATGAGCATATGACTCCCCTTGAAGGATGAGGCTGTTATCCTGTCTCTCGCAACTGAATTAGAGGTTTGAAATATCATAAATACATTAAAATATAAATTATCATATGGCAGTGATTGGTTTCTAGACAAGGTAATAAAATACAGTGCAAGAAACAGACTTCCAACTTGCAGATAATATTTGGGATAGGAGTTCCAACAAAAACTAAAAAAAATCAATTGTCAAGCCTCTTTACAAGAAAGGTGCAGTCTCATATTAGTAATTGCAAATGTAGATCACTGATATCTGGGTTTTCAAAACTAGGGTAAAAGAAATGCCAATGGAAGAGACTCATTTGCTAAACAAAAACTGTAAGCTGATTAATGGATAAAAAGGTATTAGGAAAAACAGATCAACTGACATAAGGATTTATAAGTTTTTAAAATGTGTCCTAAATTCCATAGATAAAAATGAGTTAAATTTTGGTCCGTTTTTGAATGTCGCAGGCATTTGATATCACTGACCATAATTTACTGCAAAGGAACCTATACTGCTATGGGAGTTGTGAAGTAGCATGTGATTGGTTGAAATCCTATCTCTCTGATAGAAATAAAAAGGGTAGAGTAACAACATAACTGATACATCAGGAACATTATATGAGAGAGAGTCGTGTACGGCATGCCACAGGGCTCTGTACTGGGACCATTGCTATTCTTAATATTTATAAATAACATACCAAGTCATACATGAGCAGCAGACACAATATTCCCAGAATGAGATTTTCACTCTGCAGCGGAGTGTGCGCTGATATGAAACTTCCTGGCAGATTAAAACTGCGTGCCCGACCGAGACTCGAACTCGGGACCTTTGCCTTTCGCAGGCAAGTGCTCTACCAACTGAGCTACCGAAGCACGACTCACGCCCGGTACTCACAGCTTTACTTCTGCCAGTACCTCGTCTCCTACCTTCCAAACTTTACAGAAGCTCTCCTCAATATCCTTTCTTTCAGGAGTGCTAGTTCTGCAAGGTTCGCAGGAGAGCTTCTGTAAAGGTCCCGAGTTCGAGTCTCGGTCGGGCACGCAGTTTTAATCTGCCAGGAAGTTTCATATCAGCGCACACTCCGCTGCAGAGTGAAAATCTCATTCTGGAAACATCCCCCAGGCTGTGGCTAAGCTATGTCTCCGCAATATCCTTTCTTTCAGGAGTGCTAGTTCTGCAAGGTTCGCAGGAGAGCTTCTGTAAAGTTTGGAAGGTAGGAGACGAGGTACTGGCAGAAGTAAAGCTGTGAGTACCGGGCGTGAGTCGTGCTTCGGTAGCTCAGTTGGTAGAGCACTTGCCCGCGAAAGGCAAAGGTCCCGAGTTCGAGTCTCGGTCGGGCACGCAGTTTTAATCTGCCAGGAAGTTTCAGACACAATATTGTTTGCCTATGACACCAGCCTGTTAAAGGAATGAACAGTGCTGACCTACGAGAAAAATCAAACAATGGAAAGTCTAGGATGGAATAACAATAATAAGGGAAGGATAGCTCGTTACTCAGCACATATATAAGGCGTTGACTTGGGGAAATGCACAGTGTAAAAGAATACTAAAAATTATTTACACTTCCTCCAAAATGGAACACACAGACACGGACACTGTTTCTGGATGCAAGAGGTGAGTATGTATGTTTTTTCTACTTCTGAAGAAGACTTTGTACAAGAGCTTAAATAGTTTAGCATTACTTTTCATTGTGCTTGTTTGCGATACGACTGTGAGTCATGAGTAACAATTATATAACATTTTCTATATTATTGCTACAGAAAAGAGTCACAGCAGCAACACATGAGTTATAGATAACAGACTAATTGTGAATGGCAAAAACATTGTAGATGAACTTCAGTCAAGTAACAAAAAAGCTAGGAACCAGCCTAACAGTGGAACTTTTGCAGGTTAACAGGGTGCAAACCCCACACACTAAACTTTTAGGAGTATGGCTGGATGTACATTTAAGATGGGAGAAACACACAGAACTGTTAAACAAAAAACGATGTCTGTAGCCTGCTGTTATGTTGCAAGGAACTTAAAAATCCCAATAGTATTTAAATGGTGTTACATACCTACTTTGCACTTCTGCTTAGCATATTTATATGCGTGGAGGGATACCACTCTGGCTAAAAAGTCATATCTCAAAATACGTTAATAAAAATGATCAAAGGAGTCACACTTAGATAATCATGTACGTATTTTTTCAAGGAATTTAAAACCATGGCCCTACCACCTATCAGTATCTATATGTGCTTTTGAAGGTAGACCAAGAATTCTCATTGTTAAATATAGTTATGAAAGAAAAAAACAGAGGCGATTTTCACAGAGACGATAGACAGTCATACCAAAAATTTGCTCTTAGCAACGAAAATTTCTGTTTAAAGTATTGCCAGTGGAGTGAACTACCTATTTTCGGAAAATTGTATTTGTAAGAATGTAATACAACATAAATCATTATACTAATTTATAGTCGGCCTGTTATGTGTGTGGTTTCATGTCGCACATATGAATATTTTATCAATGAACACATAACTGTAAAATGTTTTATTATGCATAACAAATCCTATATCACCACGTATGATGGTGCGCGAGGATGCTTATAAATTGAATTGAGTGAAAAATACTAATGATAAAGAATGCTTTGCCGACTTCGTGCAAATGATACCAAAACTACGTAGGAGATATGCAGTGTGTTTACTTTTAGATGTCCGAGGTCAGTGTGGCGGCCAATAGCGAAGAAAAAGCCCGGCTCCCGCTTGGGCCAACAATAATGTACTTTTCACATAACCCATGCGAAAGGAAGGCACGCCTACCCCTGCAGTGCTGGCACCACAAATTGCACGTAGCACTTCCGCAAAAGTTGAGGTTAAGCACGGAAGTAAAAATCTCTTTAAATGTTGTTCGTAAACGAAACTGAAATCGTCTTATGCGTTTTCATGGTTAACAAAGACCCTAACTGCAGCAACAGCAACCACCTCAACATTAATTTGATAACGTATTGAACAATAAAAAAAAAACAAGTAACACTCAGAACAGTTCAGTGCAAATCAGCAACAAAGCAGATGACAATGGCTTCCTCCCACAATTGTCACCTACCTAATGTTGCCTACAGCTTAAGAAACAAAGGACTTCCAGCCGAAACCTTCGGACTACTACCGGTTCTATGGACTGGAGCGGTCTGCCAACTGAAAGTAAACGTAATGTAGGCTCTATATGAAATGATGTAAACTACCACGTCCAGGAAAAATATGCACACAATAAAAATTTAAATTCCAGGTGAAGTTTTCCGATGACGGAGACTGCGAAACTTTGACTTGCAACGGTATCGTAATGGTTGACCCGTTTTAAATATAAATTCTGTTAACAAAATTCGACACTTAATTTGGCAGAAAGTGTGACTACACTGACGCCGCAACTTGCATGCGAACAAATCAGGTGTTTACAGTGCGTCAGTCGTATTCCAATTATTCCTTGGACCCTGCGGGGGTGGAACAAAGTAAAAGATACATTTAATATACGTAATTCAAGAGCAATGCAATGAACCGACATCAATAATATTAAGATTTGTACTGTTGTGATGATATTTTTTTTAATTAAAAATATCCCGAAACATTAATTTCAAAAGCTTGTGTGGAAACGCGTTTCAGTGGAGGAGGATTTGCCCAACAGACAATTCTTTATTTCAGATTTACACTCCATCACTGTATCTACATAATATAAGGTTCTCTAGCAGGTTGCTGTATATCTGACTAATTTCTGTAGTGACTTGAGTTTCCCCCAACAAATATTCCACAATGTATTCGTTAATGGAAATATGCAGAACAAACTAGCATCTTCATTTTAAATCAAGGGATGTATACTGCAAATGTAGCTGAACGGATCTATCTTAACGTTTCAACGAAGTACACATCTAGCGGCAAGATTTATCACGATGTGATCTGAAAGCAAACCGAAGACCTGTGATCTCTGGAAAAATGAAAATCTCTAAGAAATGATAAAACGGGTGTTAAAACAAGAATGCTTCAAACATGTAAAATAGAAAAAAAATCCATCACAGTGAGATAAAAGTACGTCTGTACCCAGCAAGGCGTAGATAAAGTACCTTTAGCCTAAAAATTAACTGTTTTCGAGGAAATTGTCGCATAAAAAAATGAAAAGTTGTGAACGTCCGAATCAGTAGCTGCACAGGCAGCGCGGCGGACTGCTAACCGAAGAGGAAACTTTTCCACTCGGACACTGGTGTTGCGTTGTCCATACGTTCGTATCAGGGTTGTGATATGTACGAGAATTCTCGTACGCATACGAGAATTTCGTCATTTGTACAATGTACGAGGCAAAAGTGAATATCATACGAGAATTTTGCCTAAACCTTTTTTTTTTATCCTATCCTAACTTGGTCTACAGACATCACAGAAACATACAAGCCCACGGGGGAACTCGAATCTTAGTAGTTGCGGGCTCGTGACACCACACCTAGTCGTGTGGCTATGGAGGCGGGTCTAAATTTTTTACCAAATATACATTATACACATTTGTTTGGAAAATAATCAATTCATCTGTTATATTTTAAAAATGATTAGAAACTGTTACGAATCCATGCAGTCTCTGTCAATCAACAAATTTCAGGCAGGAGAGAGAGCGCCAAACTACCGACACGACAAAACGATTAAAGTCGAGAATGAGGCTTAGTTCAAAGCCTGGCCCTGGAAAATAAATTAAATAAGCTAACAATAACGAATAGCTTTGCTTTGCATGACATATTTCACTCAGTTCGAATTGTTAAGTTTCAGAAATAGAGCGGCCAACGAATCTCAAAGCACTAAATGGAACTTTAATCGAATATTATTGGAAAGCAATTAACAGTAGACCTAATTACCCTGCAATACTGTGGAATTATTAAGTACAAACGAAAGACATTTCATCAGACGGTATTGTTTCGTCTTCAACAAACGATACTCTTAACAATGTGTATTTCGCGTATTGTCATTACGAGTACGTTTAGCTGAATTCATTTACTGTGTAATTTCTTTTTGTAAGTGTTTCGGGTTACTGTGTGTTACTGTGAGTGGAGAAATGGGAAGTGACAGTGAATATGAAAACACAAGCACGAAACTTTCTTGCACGCCGGAGAAAAAACGTCTAAGAAGAGGTGAAATCTCGAAGACAGAACGGCCTGTCCATCGACAACAAAAATTTCGTGATGAGTGGCTACATATGACAGGTTTACGTAATTGGCTGGTGCGCGATAGTGATCCGCTCAGGGTGCGATGCAGACATTGCAATACCAGCATGGTTTCCGAAATCAGAATATTAAAAACCATACCAGAAGTAAGAAGCACCTAAACATGGTGCAGTCTGCTACCGTGCGACAGCCTTCAGTTGCTCAATTTGTCGCAAACGCACAACCAATTAAGAGGAAGGTTACTAAAGCTGAAATCAAATTAACAGCATTCTTAGCAGAACATAATGTGGCATTTTTAGCTGCTGACCATTCATCCGGTTTGTTAAAAGATATTTTTCCAGACTCGGATATTGCAAGGGCAATTGTTTCTAATGTTATTGGGACGTCACACAAAGAAGTGTTGGCGAAAAATCTACAACACGCCAAATTTAGCATAATATGGACGAGTCCACCGATATCGGAACTGTGAAAAATTCCTGCGTGGCGATCCGCTTTTATGATAAAGATTCAGGTGAGTAATAATAAGAGCTAGTTTTGAAATAATAACCAAATTAATTCTCAAATAAATAAATCCTGTTAAGTTACCACTTTGTATCACTTCTCCTTTTACAGGTTGTATTGAAAGTAAGTTTTGGGAGCTTTATAAAGTTTATGAAGATGGAGACTTAAATGTTGAGAAAGCTTCTACTGCAGAAAATCTCTACACTGGTGTAGTAAAAACGTTTCAACAGCATAACATTCCATTTGCCAATATTATTGGTTTTGGAGCAGATGGTTGCAATACTATGATGGGAGTTCGTAATTCTGTAGTAAGCAGATTCCGAGATAGCTGCCCGGGAATTTTTGTAATGAAGTGTGTTTGTCATTTGGTGCATATATGCGCAAGCAAGGCGTGCAAGAACCTTCCAAGAGCTTGTGAGGACCTCGCGAGGAATATTTATGGTTTTTTCAAACTCAGTGCGAAGAGGCAGGCAGAGTTCAAAGAATTTCAGGTATTGTAGCATTTTATATCTCAGACTTTATTTTACGTCCGATCGTGTGGAAATAGGCTTAGCATTATGTTTTATTCCAGGTATTTTTAAACTTAGAACCATACAAATTACTACATCCTTCAAAGACAGGTTGGCTGCCAATGATCGCGGTTGTTAGGACAGTGCTGGAAAACTGGGATGCTCTGATGCTGTTTTTTAACCAAAAATGGCTTTCTGAGCGAGTTCTAAGTGCTGAACAAGTTTTTAACTGTTTACATGACTCCTTTGCAAAAATGTATTATATGTTCTTAGAGTGGATTCTACCAAAATTTACTACTTTCAACGAGTATTTCCAGTCTAGAGCAGTAGTAATTGTTGACTTTCATGACAAGATTAGAGCTCTCTATACAGAAATACTTGCGTATTTCATGAAACGCACTTATGTCATGCGAAAAAATCTCAGTGATGTTGACCCAAAAAAATGCAGCGCATCAACTGGAAGATTCACAACTGTATTTGGGTGTGAAAATTCTGAAGAACATTGGCACACCAGAGATAAAGAATCACCCACATCTTATCAAGGATTTTTATCATCGGTGCAGGAACTTAATTGTGGTGAGTACACCTCGTTTGCCTGAAATCATATATAATTTGTGTTTTATTGTTTTCTATACATGTGTGTGTTTATGTGTGGCATACCTAATGAGAGCTATTAATTCTCAAATATTACAGACAGCTTCGTGCCATATCGAATTACGGTATGATAATGGAAGATAAAGTGCTGTCCAAACTAGCGGCACTCAAACCTACAAATGCCCTGTCACAAAGTTTCCGAGATACAACACCTTCACTCATGCCTTTAATGGAACTGTTGCCACGTATAATTCCTCCCTCAGATCTCGATTTAGCACAAACTACAGATGACCAGTGGAGGCGTCTCCCTCTGGTTTTGGCTTGTCTCCCAGACTCACTACAAAAGGAACAATCACCGGATAAAATGTGGAATATATTAAATAACGAATCTGAAGAATTTAAGGAATGAGAGTTTTCGCTCTCTCAATTTTGAGTTTACCTCATTCAAATGCAGACTGCGAAAGAGTTTTTTCTAAGGTATGTAAAGCAATGAAGCTAATAACTAGTTAATAATATGGTTTCGTACTTGTCAGGTTATTAAAGTTTCATGTTCAACTTCAGGTAAACCTCATGAAAACCAAAATTAGGAACATACTCCAAACCAGTACACTGAATGGAGCACTTCATTAAAGAACGACCAGGAAACAATGGAACATGTGTAACTTTTGAGCCAACACACGAAATGTACGAGAAAATGACGTCGGACACTCTTTATAAAACGAAACAGGAAGAAGAAGATGTAGATATCGAATTTGTTTCATAATTACAAATTCTTGTTCATAGTTTTATTCATTTGTAAATAAAGTTTTGTAAAGCTATATATATATATATATATATATAGGTGGCTGAACGGGCTCGTCTCGAAAGCTGCTGCTACTACTATTACTAATAATAGTAATAATAGAAAAATTTGAAAAGGATTTCGTGGAGCGGCATACTTCAGGAACAGTCGCAAAGACCAGTTGATGAGTACTCACCCAATATAAGAATGAAGGCTCCGGTATTCATGGTGCAGTTGCTATGTCTGCGGTTGTCGAACAACTAGCTACATACAGACACGAAGTGAGTTTTATACGCGTTGCTGTTGACATGAAAAGGCACGAGCGGCCTCCGCTACGCATAAATACGCAGTCAAGCAAGCTGGCGAAACGTGAGAACGTATGTTCATTGCAGTCAGCTGCCTTGAAATCCAATTTGTCAGTGACAATAAGAAGGCTAACGATACGTTTGTTATATGCCGAAACAAAAAGTTGGTCGTTTTCTTCCTTTTCTACTCTCGAACTGGAGAATGTGTTTTGGATATTTCTATCGATTGCACTGGTAAATGGGGTTTCCAGATTAAATTGACAAAATTACCAACACTGCCTGGCGAAAGAGTTTGCTCAGCTGAAGATGAAGGCAACAAAACACTTAGTAAAGATTAAAAATTATATTTATTATTGCCAGTTACAACTTTCAACAGATTTTTGTTACTGGTACCTTTAATGTTTTCGGTAAAAGTCGTTGCAAGTTGCAAACAATTCATAATTCTGCTTTTTACCAAAAGGTCATTAAATTTGTTTCTAGCGTCAGGGCATAAATGATTCATGTTCCTGAAGACTCTTTCCACAAGCATCGATGCATGGAACCGCCATTATCCTTTCAATAATTTAGTGATAGGTAAAAATAGTTCTACCGAACCACTTTTTTAAAAAAATCTCATTTTGTTCGTTTTCGTTCGTTGCATCTGCTCGGGGCAGACGTCGTAAGACATCCGTTTAAGTTCGTCGTTGATCCATTAACTCAGTTTTATTTATTTATTTGTTTTTTTTTTTATTACAGGGGGCAGCTAACCCTCTGACCGAACACGCTGAGCTACCGTGCCGGCTACCACTCATACATCGGCACCGAATACCGAATACGGAGCTGAAATACCAAACAGTTCGGCGAAAAACAGAAAAACTGGAGACCCAACTAGTAAAGGCAACGGCCTTGCCGCAGTGGATACACCGGTTCCCGTGAGATCACCGAAGTTAAGCGCCGTCGGGTGTGCCCGGCACTTGGATGGGTGACCATCCAGCCGCCATCCGCTGTTGCCATTTTTCGGGGTGCACTCGGCCTCGTGATGACACTTGAGGAGCTGCTCGACCGAATAGTAGCGGCTCCGGTCACAGAAAACCATCGTAACGACCGGGAGAGCGGTGTGCTGACCACACACCCCTCCTATCCGCATCCTCAACTGAGGATGACACGGCGGTCGGATGGTCCCGGTGGGCCACTTGTGGCCTGAAGACGGAGTGCAACTAGTAAAACATACTCGCGAAATATGCTGCACAGGCTTTTTGCATGAATATGTTAATTGTTGTCGCAAGGAAATTCATTAAATGTGTAGTGTTGTAATAGTAGTTTTATTTGCCTATGTATCCTTTTTTACAATGACATTAATCGTAATGATTACAGATTTAATCAAAATACTCAAATGGTTTTATAGATAAGCCGCAAAGCATAAACACAAATTACACAAAAAATTTTAGCAACTGAGAAGTACCGCTTTTACATTGATGAGCACTAAATCCAACCTTTAACTCATACCATCGTAAGGTAACAGATGGAAAAGAATAAAACACAACTAAATTAATAAATAAATGGTTCAAATGTCTCTCAGCACTATGGGACTTAATATCTGAGGTCATCAGTCCCCTAGAACTTAGAACTACTTAAATCTAACTAACCTAAGGACATCACACACATCCATGCCCGAGGCAGGATTCGAACCTGCGACTGTAGCAATCACGCGGTTCCCGACTGAAGCACCTAGAACTGCTCGGCCACCACGGCCAGCTAAAACACAACTACATAGGTAATTTAAAAACACTAAAAACAACTTTTGTATAAACTAGAGCGGCCCCTAGATGGTCAACAATACTGCAGAGTAATACTGTGCAATATTATTGACATTCTCCCTAGAGTACTCAATAATATTGTGATTCGTAAAAAGACGCTGCTGCTGCGATAATTTCTCAACTTTGTTGTACCAGAAAAAAATGTACTTGAAAAACTTGGTCAAGGAGCATCAAAAATCACTCACGAAAACTTGTTGAGAGAACTCAGGTTGAACGTAAAAATGGTTGTCATAACTATTTATGTGTCGATGGTCCAGCAGCTGATATATTATTGGAAATGCTTTTCAACACACTTAGGCGCCCCACACGTAGGAGCTCCCCCCGGAATCTGCAGTCCGGTGCTTTTATTCATTATAAAATTCTTATACACTTCTACAAACCATTTCCCATTATTGCTTTAAACCTCTCGTTTAGCCAAATGTAGCACTATGAGGCTGATCACAATGAGACGGTGCTGTACTTGGAGCAGTTGCTGTATAATCCTTTGTTTTATGTAACGAAGTAATGTACGTGTAACAAATATTAAGTTCTCGGGATTACAATACTTTTTGTGTCACCTACAAAATTTAGTTCTTGTGTCGTGATACGTCTCAAAATTGACCAACTCTTTTACATCGAAAATTGCAATGTCCGAACCTTGCCTCCTCGTCCCAATCCTGGTGGATCAATTTCTGCGGATGCCCATCCGCAAGATCACAAAAATAAAATAGTACAGTGAAAGACGTAATTCCATCAATTCAGCGTTACTCTATTATGCTACAATACCTTGCCACTGGACGTTCTTTCGAAGACTAAATTTACAGGTGCAGTTTCACCTCAGAGTATTTGAGACATAGTAATGTAACAGTATCGTATCATGCAATAACACGTGAACTACATGATTATATTTCGGTAGCTAATGTATAAGCACACACAAATACTTTTATTCATACATCAGCATTAACTAAATTTTTTTAGAGGAGTTCCTTCGTGGGCTTTCAATGTATTTTATGAGCAACAAATCATATCCAGAATGAGATTTTCACTCAGCAGCGGAGTGTGCGCTGATATGAAACTTCCTGGCAGATTAAAACTGTGTGCCCGACCGAGACTCGAACTCGGGAGCTTTGCCTTTCGCGGGCAAGTGCTGTAGCTGTGGCGGGCTGTGGCTAAGCCATGTCTCCACAGTATCCTTTCTTTCAGGAGTGCTGGTTCTGCAAGGTTCGCAGGAGAGCTTCTGTAAAGTTTGGAAGGTAGGAGACGAGATACTGGCAGAAGTAAAGCTGTGAGTACCGGGCGTGAGTCGTGTTTCGGTAGCTCAGATGGTAGAGCACTTGCCCGCGAAAGGCAAAGGTCCCGAGTTCGAGTCTCGGTCGGGCACACAGTTTTAATCTGCCAGGAAGTTTCAACAGATCATATGATTCATTCGTAATATTTCTGTTTCTGTAGTCATCTGCCAGAACATCACACAATGCCGGCAAGTATTTATACATTTTGATGCATTCCAGTCATAACGTTCGTTCGTGTCATTTTGGACTCATTTTCAACACCACAATAAACCAAACAGTGAACACACTGACACAGAGTAAAAGAGTATTCTTTGTTCTGTAACATTGGCAAAGTTATAGTCAATACCGCCCACAGACGGCACAATATTCCCGTGCAGCGCAAAATATTTCAAAAGTTTTTGATATTCTCAATTTTTTGGCATTCTCGCAAGTAAGTGAAGACTGTAACAGCACATCGACACAAATCCCGATTTTGGGGAAAGCATTATTAAAGCCTGTTTCATACCCCATATTTTTGGGAGACAACATGTAGTAAACAAATGAAACACAAGGGTAATACTTCTGCAGAAAATTGTTTCTTGGATACGTGCTTCAGAAGTGATTCAAGATAATCATAAACATTTTTCTGAGCTCTTTACTTCGCTAGGAGGATCTGTTCATTAGCAATACGCCCACAGGAAGACACTTTTGTCAGAAATGTTTTTTATAACTTACGTTCGGGAATATTTAAATGCAAATTAACTATTGCAGCATTGTGTGCGCGTACATAATAAAATGATCCGTCCAACAACCCGGCATATAAATTTCATTCCTATACATGGTTGCTATGTTTAGTAAAATATAATTGCCTTTTTTCACCAGAGGTTAATTCGGTCTATGTTGTCAAAGTTTCACAGATTTCCAGCCACAATCAGACTCTTATTTGGCGAACATTACAATTTTTGTTGTACAGTGCAGGTCGACATTCTAACAAAGAAATTAATTCCTCGGTATTAACATTTTCCATTTTTGTCAGCTGTTGCACTATGCAGTAAACTGCGGAGCGAAAACAACAAGTGCGCTCGCAGCATACAGTATTGTATGTGTCACTCCCTCGGCCAATAATTGTGTGCTGCTACAGTATATTTACGGCCAACATTTTGTACGGGTATGCGCCTGCATCAATATAGCATCACTATCGTAGCAAAACGATTCTGTGATCGGCCGATAGAAAAATCACTCATGCGCGCTTAGCCTAAAAACACTATTTTTAAACAGATGCGCACTAGACACACAGTTTCGGGGAATACATTTTTTTCCTCCATTCTTGTGTCTAGTATTATACTGCTACATAACGTGTGCCTCGAGAGCTGAGCAGTCGCCGGCACATTAGCTCAGCGTGGGGTAGCATTCATCTCACGCTACGTGAGGAGAACCCTACGTCATAGTGACGTAACACTGCGTCATCGTGACGTAAATAACCAAATCGACTACATGAGTACGTATATCGATCTTTGCGGTTGTACCGATAATGTCAAAGCTAAATGTAAATACATGTGTACAAATGAAGTGACAGGAGTTGTCTGTTACGCTCATCCCAGTTGAATGAATTATTAAGCTGTAATCCCAACAATTTGGGATGGTATTATATGTTTCAGGAACATAATGAATGTCTGAACGAAGGAACCATAACGAAAGTAAAAAAAAAAAAAAAAGCTTTTAGTCAATTTTTTTTAAAATCCGATGAATCGTGCATAAATCGTGTGGATAGAAACGTGAAATAATTAATTATTAAGCTGCAATCCAAAGATGTGGAATATTATTGTGTGTTTCACGTACATAACGAATATCTGAATGAAGGAATCATAACCATAACGAAAGTGTCTAGGCATTTTTTAGTCCGATTAATCGTGCATAAATCATGTGGATAAAAACCTGAAACAGGGAGAAATTAAAGTGTGTCGTATTTTTCTAAAAGCCAATGAATTTTACATAATTCATGTGGGCAGAAACTTTAAACTGAGAAACTGAAGTTCGAAGTAATTCCGAATGTTGCTGGAAATATTAAACCATCTAGTTCCATTTAATTTTGCCTTCATGTTGTAAATCAGTTAATAACAATGAACAGTGCAGATTCAAGACGCACACAAGAGTTGATAGGACAACTCGTGAAACTCGTGATGACGCGTGCCTACGTCACGTTGACGTAGGGCTCTCCTCACCTAGTGTGAAATTAATGCTACCCCTCAGCGTGTTCGGTCAGAGGGTTAGCTGCCCTCTGTAATAAAAAAACTGAGTTAATCGGTCAACGACGAACTGTCACGGGTGTCTTGCGACGTCCGCACCGAGCAGACGCAACGAACGAGAACGAACATAATGAGACTAAAAAAAAAAAAAAAAAAACTGTGTTAGGTCAGAGATAAGGCTGCTCTCTGTAATAAAAAAACTGAGTGAAAGGATCAACAACGAACTTCCCTGGATGTCATGTGACGTCCGCTACGACCAAATACAACGAACAAAATGAAAAAAATATTGGACCAATGCGGCGGAATGCCATGCAAAGGGGCCCGAGTTCCGTGGCCGGCTGGCTCGGAGATTTTCTCCGTTCAGTGAATGGGTGTTGTGTTATTTTCATCATTATCAACATATCCCCATCGACACGCAAGACGCCGAAGTGGCGTCAGTAAACAGACTTGCACCAGGCGACCGGTCTACCCGACGGGAGACCCTAGCCACACGACATTTCATTCTAGTGCTAGTAATTAATTTACGTCTCTGGTCAGCAAAACAGCACTATTAAGGGCCCGTCCGAACGCAACGATCTGTCTGCGCAAATGCCTGTGCACATCACATCTGCGCAGACAGATTGTTGCGTGTGGACAGGAGATTTGTACCCACATGAGGTGTGTGCAAACCTCGAAGTTGGAGTTGGAGGTTTGAGCGAATCGTCTCAAATCTGTGGGTTCAAACCACATCTGCGCAGACAAGTTGGAGTGTGTGGATAGGAGATCGCCGCAAATCTGGCGCGAAACAGCTGCTTGTTCAGTCTAGTGTTTGTCTTTGTGCGCACGGAGCATTAAAATGGCTGACGCTCGCCAGTATTCTAGACAGTTTATCAGTGAATTCATTGAACTTTATAGAAATGACCCACTTTTGTGGAAGATTAAAAGTAAAGAGTACAGTGACAGGAACAAAAAGACAGCTACATACAATGCATTAATTGAAAAATTACGAGAAGTTGACGCACCGGCGAACTGAGAAACGGTAATAATAAAAATCGTTGTGGACTGTTTACTGTAAATAATTATCAAAAGTTCAAAAATCTCGAAGATCTGGTGTTGGAGTGGATGAAATATACCAGCCAAGTTTGTGGTATTTTGTAATTTAAACACGTCTAAAACAGCAAAAATATTGTGATTCTTCATCAGCAAAAATATTATTTGTAACTCGACAGAATTAATGTACTTGACTTGCCTTCATGAACTCATCCTTCAGGACAGCGTAAATAGCTTCACTTGTGTTGAGTATAATTTCACTCAATGCTTGTTTAGAAATTGCAGTTGAAAATTTAAAGTCCTTGTAGCTCCTTCCTGTTGCCAGGAATCTTAATGTCACCGTCAGCTGTTCATGGAGAAAAATTGCTTTTCTCATTCACGTATTATTTCGTATAATATGAGAGGTTACAAGCGTTAAGAGACAATTATAAGTTTCGACATCCATCTGTAAATAATTACGCCAGTCGTTACGGTGGCCCTGCAACTCTCGCAGTAAATGTACGTGCGAAAAATGCTTTCACTATAGCATTTTGACCGCTCTCTCTGTGTCCTGCGTTTTGTCTGAATGTTTTTTGCAACACAAGTTGCGAACACAGACCACAACAGAATTTCTTCAATTCCTAAATATCAAAATAAATTAATTAAACTTCTGACGTTTTCGGCGAGCGTAATCGCTTGCGAATGATATTTCTTTTCTACACCGGCAGATGGCAGGCGAATAGTAGATTGGAGTTCGTGTCGTGTGAACACAACACATTTGCAGCGATCCTCTGCATGTACAGACATCTGCGTCGATATCTGCGCAGACACATCGTTGCGTGTGGACCGGCCTTAACGTAAATTCTTGGAAGTTCGCTGTAATATTACGAGATTGATCCAACAATTTAGTTACTATAACGGATCTGTTGTTTGTTTCATCATGATGCTTTTTTTCGTTTTTCATTCCCTGTTCCAAGGTGTAGAACGGGCTCTTTTTTCTTCCTTTTCTTTCTTTTTGAGTCACTCGTCCTCTGGCTGGTTTGATGCGGCCCGCCACGAATTCCTCTCCTGTGGCAACCTTTTCATCTCAGAGTAGCCACTGCAACCTACGTCCTCAATTATTTTCTGAATATATTCCAGTTTCTTTCCCTCTACAGCTCCCTCTAGCACCATGGAAGTTATTCCTTGAAGCCTGTTCTACCACCCTGTCCCTTCTTGTCAGTGTTACCCATATATTCCTTTCTTCGCCTGCGGAGAACCTCCTAATTCCTTACCTTATCAGAACGCTTTCTGCAGCATCACATATCAAATGCTGCGATTCTCTTCTGTTCCGGTTTTACCGCAGTCCATGTCTCACTACCACACAATGCTGTGCTCTAAAAGGATACGTTCTGAGAAATGTCTTCTTCAAATTAAGGGCTTTATTTGATACTAGTCGACTTCTATTTGCCAGGAATGCCCATTTTGCCAGTGCTAGTCTGCTTTTTATATCTTCCTTGCTTCGTCGATTGCGGATTATTTTGCTGCCTAGTTAGTACAATTCCTTAACTTGTCTACTTCGTGATCCTCGATTGATGTTAAATTTCTCACTGTTCTCATTTCTGCTACTTCTCATTAATTTCGTATTTCTTCGGCATTCTGTACTCATTAGTCTGTTCATTCCATTCAACGTATCCTACAACTCTTCCTCACTTTCACTGAGGGTAGCAACGTCATTAGCGGGACTTATCAACGATATCCTTTCACCTTGTAATTTATTCCCCCTTTTCAACATGTCATTTATTTCCGTCATTGTTTCTTCGATGTATAAATTGAACAGCAGAGGCGAAAGACATCCCTGTCTTACACCCTTTTTAATCGTAGCTCTTCGTTCTTGGTCTTCAAGTCTTATTGTTCCCTTTTGGTTCTAATCATCATCATCAGTTTTCTGCTATATTAGCAGGTCCTATGCCTCTCCATTTTCTGCAATCCATTGCTCCCTTCTTAAAGCTGCTGTATGTTGTACCGTCCATCACGTCATCCAGTATCTGAAATCTCTTCCTTCCTCGCTTTCTTTTCCCTTTTACATAACCTTCTAAAACTATTTTTATCAGTCCGTCATTCTTTCTGAATATCTGCCTAATCCAATTTCTTTTTCTTCATTTTATTACATATAGTAATTGTCCTTTCTCTCCCACTCTTCTCAGTACCTCTTCATTTTTTACTCTGTCCATCCAACTTATTCTTTCCATCCTCCGCCATGTCCACATCTCAAAAGCCTCCAGCCTTTCTCTGCCTTTCTTCCTCAAAGTCCATGTTTTAGCGCCATATAAAAGAACACTCCGTACAAGACTTTAATGAGTCTCTTCCTGAGTTCTCTGTCCTTTTTTTATAAAATGCCTCTCTTGTCATTGCTATCCTTGTTTTAATTTCTGTGGTACACTTCCAGACGGTGTCTAGCCTGCTTCCAAGATATTTAAAATTTTGCACCTGTTCTAGTAGTTCCCCATTCAGCATAATTTTTATTTCTTTATTTTATCCTAGTGCCATTACTTTTGTTTTCTTTGTGTTAATTTTCATTCGATAATTTTTTCTGTTAGCTTCAATGGTGTCCACCAAACCTTGTAATTCTTTTTCTCCTTTGGCTAGAAGGACCATGTCATCAGCAAACGTCAAACGCCCTACTCTTCTTCCTCCATTTTCTACTCCTTTGTCATCTAATGAGCATTGGTCACTCATATTTTCCAAGTAGAGCTTGAAAAGAGTAGGTGATAGACAGCATCCTTGTGGTACTCCTTTTCCTAGTCCAGTCCAGTTTGTACTTTCTCCTCTCACTTTAACTGAGGCTTTTTGATTATGATATAATGAGTTTATAAGTCTTCTGGTTTTCAGTCCACTCTTTTTTCCCTCGTTATAGCTGACAGCTTGGTTCTAATACATACTGCATATTAGGGTAGGTCTCTATACCTTACTCGTATTTTTCTCGGAATTTCTAAACTCTCGAACCATTTGACATTGCCGAACACTTTTCCCATGTCGGCAGATCCTACGAATGTGTTTTGATTTTTCTTCAGTCTTGCTTCTGTTACCAGTCGCAATGTCAGAGCAGCCTCTCTGGCGCTTTACCTTTCCTAGAGCCAAACAGATTGCCGGCTAACAGAGCCTCAATTTTCTTTTCCATTCTTCTGTGTACCATTCTTGTGAGCAACTTGGATGCGTGAGCTGTTAAGCTGACTGTGCGAGATGGAACGTTATCTGTCCCTTCTTATTATCTGATCATAAGCCGTCCAAAGCTCTTAAATTCTGATTCTAATACGGTATCCCCTATCTCCTTCCTGTCGACTCCTGTTGTTCTTCCTTCACGTCATCAGACAAGATCTCCCCCTCATAGAGGCCTTCAATGTACTCTTTCCACCTATCCGCTCTCTCCTCTGCATTTGACACTGCAATTCCCATTGCGCTCCTAATGTTACCGCAGCCAAATTACTCGCAGTACCGTACAGGGCCGCAGAAGCCAGGGGCAATGTGTGCGAGGGGGCCCCATCTCCAAATATAGCAGCCCAATTTTATTTTTAATTCAAAGAAGGTTTGACGTGATATAAACATAATGCAATTCAGGGAATATTGCAGATATACAAAAAAATATATTCATGAAAGAAGGGCAGTCTCGGTTGAACATCTCAAGAGGTTGCTGTACCATTAGCCGAAAGATGCAGTGGCGTGATTTTCAAAAATGATCATTGGGTTGAACTACAGAATGCATATACAGGGTGTTACAAAAAAACTTTCAGGAAACATTCCTCACACACAAATAAAGAAAAGATGTTATGTGGACATGTGTCCGAAAACGCTTAATTTTCATGTTAGAGCTCATTTTAGTTTCGTCAGTATGTACTGTACTTCCTCGATTCACCGCCAGTTGGCCCAATTGAAGGAAGGTAATGTTGACTTCGGTGCTTGTGTTGACATGCGACTCATTGCTCTACAGTACTAGCATCAAGCACATCAGTACGTAGCATCAACAGGTTAGTGTTCATCACGAACGTGGTTTTGCAGTCAGTGCAATGTTTACAAATGCGGAGTTGGCAGATGCCCATTTGATGTATGGATTAGCACGGGGCAGTAGCCGTGGCGCGGTTCGTTTGTATCGAGGCAGATTTCCAGAACGAAGGTGTCCCGGCAGGAAGACGTTCGAAGCAATTGATCGGCGTCTTAGGGAGCACGGAACATTCCAGCCTATGACTCGCGACTGGGGAAGACCTAGAACGACGAGGACACCTGCAATGGACGAGGCAATTCTTCGTGCAGTTGACGATAACCCTAATGTCAGCGTCAGAGAAGTTGCTGCTGTACAAGGAAACGTTGACCACGTCACTGTATGGAGAGTGCTGCGGGAGAACCAGTTGTTTCCGTACCATGTACAGCGTGTGCAGGCACTATCAGTAGCTGATTGGCCTCCACGGGTACACTTCTGCGAATGGTCCATCCAACAATGTGTCAATCCTCATATCAGTGCAAATGTTCTCTTTACGGATGAGGCTTCATTCCAACGTGATCAAATTGTAAATTTTCACAATCAACATGTGTGGGCTGACGAGAATCCGCACGCAATTGTGCAATCACGTCATCAACACAGATTTTCTGTGAACGTTTGGGCAGGCATTGTTGGTGATGTCTTGATTGGGCCCCATGTTCTTCCACCTACGCTAATGGAGCACGTTATCATGATTTCATACGGGATACTGTACCTGTGTTGCTACAACATGTGCCTTTACAAGTACGACACAACATGTGGTTCATGCACGATGGAGCTCCTGCGCATTTCAGTCGAAGTGTTCGTACGCTTCTCAACAACAGATTCGGTGACCGATGAATTGGTAGAGGCGGACCAATTCCATGGCCTTCACGCTCTCCTGACCTCAACCCTCTTGACTTTCATTTATGAGGGCATTTGAAAGCTCTTGTCTACGCAACCCCGGTACCAAATGTAGAGACTTTTCGTGCTCGTATTGTGGACGGCTGTGATACAATACGCCATTCACCAGGGCTGCATCAGCGCATCGGGGATTCCATGCGACAGAGGGTGGATGCATGTATCCTCGCTAACGGAGGACATTTTGAACATTTCCTGTAACAAAGTGTTTGAAGTCACGCTGGTACGTTCTGTTGCTGTGTGTTTCCATTCCATGATTAATGTGTTTTTGAAGAGAAGTAATAAAATGAGCTCTAACATGGAAAGCAAGCGTTTCCGGACACATGTCCACATAACATATTTTCTTTCTTTGTGTGTGAAGAATGTTTCCTGAAAGTTTGGCCGTACCTTTTTGTAACACCCTGTAATTTCCTATTAAGCACTACACATATCTTCACAAATGTACTCGGTGCAATATTTTTCAAACAGCCGCGAGCGAAAATGTGATTTTTCAGGTGTTCACACCGAGCGACGTGGCACAGTGGTTAGCATACTGGACTCGCATTCGGGAGGACGACGGTTCAATCCCGCGTCCGGCCATCCTGATTTAGGTTTTCCGTGATTTCCCTAAAATCGCTCCAGGCGAATGCCGGGATGGTTCCTTTGAAAAGGACACGGCCGACTTCCTTCCCTAATCCGATGAGACCGATGACCTCGCTGTTTGGTCTCTTCCCCCAAACAACCCAACCCCGTCAGGTGTTCACATCTCAGGTTCTACTGATCACAGGGATAAGGGGTCAGCTGTCTTAGATAACCCTTGGCCTGGCGAGCATTTGCATATGCGACATTGGCGTACTGTAGCTATCCTGCAGCACAGAGTCAAAATTTAAACACTGCACGCTTTCTAGCCCAAGCAAATTAAGCAAACTTGTTCCAGCCCAAGCAAATTAAGCATATCGACTGGCTTTTTTAGATTAGGTGTATTCTAAGGTGCTCCTTAAGTGGTCTATAAATCACATATTTTTAATGGGCGAAAACCCTCAAAAAACCACGATTTTTGGGTACGAATAGTACCAGTTGTGGGGATGGCAACTTCTATAATTTCTATTCATGGCAGATCGTCGGAAAGTTTGCCAAATGTTCTTAAGATAATATTCTTAGGAAACTATGAAACTTTATTTCGATATCACTGTTCGTTACCAAGACCCAGCAGTTCAAATTTGTCGTACTTATGCAGTAAAATATGCACGTAATGTCGGGTCTAAGGCGTAAACGGAGTTTTAACTGACGTTGCGGACATATGGGAAGACCTTTAGAGCCACCACAAGAGTTCTGAGGTAACCAAACTGTTTTCCGCCATCATTTTTTCACCAGTAAAACTTTATGACGCACTGTTTTGCGTAATGGACACTTCACGTCTATACAGATATTACCAAAGTGGTACTGCAGTAACAAAAAATGGGATGAAAAGGATCTTAACATGCCCAAAAGACTTAAAACGACTGCCGAAAATTATGTAAAATTGGAAAGACTACAAATTCAGTAAAACATTTTTACTATTTTGTGATATACATAGAAAGCCGGGCGTTTTCGGTGAAAAGCAGCATTGCATAAGCTGCTGTAGCTGGGAAAAAGAGTGGAACCCCCGGAAACAAGTTCCTGTCCAAAAGGGAGAATACGTTCCTCTTGAAAAGTGACAGAAAAATGGGGAACCAGCTGTCGCAGCATTCAATCCGTCTTCCCTACCCGAAAATTTTGACATGCGAACACATTCGCGCTTTTTTTGTGCTGAATTTTTTATTCTGCCGGGGTATTGTGGAGGCAGTGGCAGTGGCAAAGATAGACAAGCTGCTGCAGCTGCAGCAGCAAGTCGTATACTCCTAGCTCACTCATTTGTTACATAGTTTAATTCTTAATTTCTTTGCGTGTTTTTCGTACTTGCATTGTTTAATTCATAAATTTCGGGCGTATTATAGTATTTGAGAGTTGTAGCATCGCGTTTTAGTACCTGAATAGTGTAAATTCGTGTAGTCGTTTGTCTTCTGCTTTTGTTTTGAACGGCCAGTGTCGGTTGGTCACAGTCAGTGTGCTCCCTGCCGCCGCTGGATAAGCAGCTGCAGCAGCAAGTCGTAAACTCCTAGCTCACTCATTTGTTACATAGTTTAATTCTCAATTTCTTTGCGTGTTTTTGGTACTTGCATTGTTTAATTCATAAATTTCGGGCGTATTATAGTATTTGAGAGTGTAGCATCGCGTTTTAGTACCTGAATAGTGTAAATTCGCGTAGTCTCCTTCCGCCGCCGAGCAGTGTCAGCAGTGCGCAAGTAGCAGCGTTACTGCATTTACTAGGCAATCTTGTATTTTAATAACCGTTTAAATTTTGTCGATTTGTTTGCGCTCTCTGTAGATTAGTTCAGACGTTCTTTGCAAAACAGTTTTTGCATGGATAGGGACTGCAACTGCTGTGTTCGGATGCAGGCTGAGTTGGCATCCCTTCGCTCCCAGCTTCAGGCAGTGTTGGCTTCGGTCACACAGCTTGAGGCTGTTGCCAATGGGCATCACTGTGGGGGTCCGGATGGGGGTTTGTCGGGGACGGCCAGCTCGTCCCACGCATCCCCTGATCGGACTACGACTGTGGTTGCCCGGGATACTGCCCGCATTGAGGCTGATCCCTCACCTGTGGTAGAGTGGGAGGTCGTCTCAAGGTGTGGCAGGGGGCGAAAGACATTCCGGAGGGCTGAACGGAAAGCTTCTCCAGTTTGTCTGACGAACCGGTTTCAGGCTCTGTCTCAGGCTGATACCGATCTTCGGCCTGACATGGCTGCTTGTCCAGTTCCAGAGGTTGCCCCTCAGTCTGCAAGATCCGGGCAGGCGCAGAGGGTGGGCTTACTGGTAGTTGGGAGCTCCAACGTCAGGCGCGTAATGGGGCCCCTTAGGGAAATGGCAGCAAGAGAGGGGAAGAAAACCAACGTGCACTCCGTGTGCATACCGGGGGGAGTCATTCCAGATGTGGAAAGGGTCCTTCCGGATGCCATGAAGGGTACAGGGTGCACCCATCTGCAGGTGGTTGCTCATGTCGGCACCAATGATGTGTGTCGCTATGGATCGGAGGAAATCCTCTCTGGCTTCCGGCGGCTATCTGATTTGGTGAAGACTGCCAGTCTCGCTAGCGGGATGAAAGCAGAGCTCACCATCTCCAGCATCGTCGACAGGACTGACTGCGGACCTTTGGTACAGAGCCGAGTGGAGGTCTGAATCAGAGGCTGAGACGGTTCTGCGACCGTGTGGGCTGCAGATTGCTCGACTTGCGCCATAGGGTGGTGGGGTTTCGGGTTCCGCTGGATAGGTCAGGAGTCCACTACACGCAACAAGCGGCTACACGGGGACCAAGCAGCAATCGGTATTGTAATTGTCAACTGTCGAAGCTGCGTTGGTAAAGTACCAGAACTTCAAGCGCTGACAGAAAGCACCAAAGCTGAAATCGTTGCAGGTACAGAAAGCTGGCTTAAGCCAGAGATAAATTCTGCCGAAATTTTTACAAAGGTACAGACGGTGTTTAGAAAGGATAGATTGCATGCAACCGGTGGTGGAGTGTTCGTCGCTGTTAGTAGTAGTTTATCCTGTAGTGAAGTAGAAGTGGATAGTTCCTGTGAATTATTAAGGGTGGAGGTTACACTCAACAACCGAACTAGGTTAATAATTGGCTCCTTTTACCGACCTCCCGACTCAGCAGCATTAGTGGCAGAACATCTGAGAGAAAATTTGGAATACATTTCACATAAATTTTCTCAGCATGTTATAGTCTTAGGTGGAGATTTCAATTTACCAGATATAGACTGGGACACTCAGATGTTTAGGACGGGTGGTAGGGACAGAGCATCGAGTGACATTATACTGAGTGCACATCCGAAAATTACCTCGAGCAATTAAACAGAGAACCGACTCGTGGAGATAACATCTTGGACCTACTGATAACAAACAGACCCGAACTTTTCGACTCTGTATGTACAGAACAGGGAATCAGTGATCATAAGGCCGTTGCAGCATCCCTGAATATGGAAGTTAATAGGAATATAAAAAAAGGGAGGAAGGTTTATCTGTTTAGCAAGAGTAATAGAAGGCAGATTTCAGACTACCTAACAGATCAAAACGAAAATTTCTGTTCCGACACTGACAATGTTGAGTGTTTATGGAAAAAGTTCAAGGCAATCGTAAAATGCGTTTTAGACAGGTACGTGCCGAGTAAAACTGTGAGGGATGGGAAAAACCCACCGTGGTACAACAACAAAGTTAGGAAACTACTGCGAAAGCAAAGAGAGCTCCACTCCAAGTTTAAACGCAGCCAAAACCTCTCAGACAAACAGAAGCTAAACGATGTCAAAGTTAGCGTAAGGAGGGCTATGCGTGAAGTGTTCAGTGAATTCGAAAGTAAAATTCTATGTACCGACTTGACAGAAAATCCTAGGAAGTTCTGGTCTTACGTTAAATCAGTAAGTGGCTCGAAACAGCATATCCAGACACTACGGGATGATGATGGCATTGAAACAGAGGATGACACGCGTAAAACTGAAATACTAAACACCTTTTTCCAAAGCTGTTTCACAGAGGAAGACCGCACTGCAGTTCCTTCTCTAAATCCTCGCACAAACGAAAAAATGGCTGACATCGAAATAAGTGTCCAAGGAATAGAAAAGCAACTGGAATCACTCAATAGAGGAAAGTCCACTGGACCTGACGGGATACCAATTCGATTCTACACAGAGTACGCGAAAGAACTTGCCCCCCTTCTAACAGCCGTGTACCGCAAGTCTCTAGAGGAACGGAGGGTTCCAAAAGATTGGAAAATAGCACAGATAGTCCCATTCTTCAAGAAGGGTCGTCGAGCAGATGCGCAAAACTATAGACCTATATCTCTGACGTCGATCTGTTGTAGAATTTTAGAACATGTTTTTTGCTCGAGTATCATGTCGTTTTTGGAAACCCAGAATCTACTATGTAGGAATCAACATGGATTCCGGAAACAGCAATCGTGTGAGACCCAACTAGCTTTATTTGTTCATGAGACCCAGAAAATATTAGATACAGGCTCCCAGGTAGATGCTATTTTTCTTGACTTCCGGAAGGCGTTCGATACAGTTCCGCACTGTCGCCTGATGAACAAAGTAAGAGCCTACGGAATATCAGACCAGCTGTGTGGCTGGATTGAAGAGTTTTTAGCAAACAGAACACAGCATGTTGTTATCAATGGAAAGACGTCTACAGACGTTAAAGTAACCTCTGGCGTGCCACAGGGGAGTGTTATGGGACCATTGCTTTTCACAATATATATAAATGACCTAGTAGATAGTGTCGGAAGTTCCATGCGGCTATCGCGGATGATGCTGTAGTATACAGAAAAGTTGCAGCATTAGAAAATTGTAGCGAAATGCAGGAAGATCTGCAGCGGATAGGCACTTGGTGCAGGGAGTGGCAACTGACCCTTAACATAGACAAATGTAATGTATTGCGAATACATGGAAAGAAGGATCCTTTATTGTATGATTATATGATAGCGGAACAAACACTGGTAGCAGTTACTTCTGTAAAATATCTGGGAGTATGCGTGCGGAACGATTTGAAGTGGAAAGATCATATAAAATTAATTGTTGGTAAGGCAGGTACCAGGTTGAGATTCATTGGGAGAGTGCTTAGAAAATGTAGTCCATCAACAAAGGAGGTGGCTTACAAAACACTCGTTCGACCTATACTTGAGTATTGCTCATCAGTGTGGGATCCGTACCAGATCGGTTTGACGGAGGAGATAGAGAAGATCCAAAGAAGAGCGGCGCGTTTCGTCACAGGGTTATTTGGTAACCGTGATAGCGTTACGGAGATGTTTAATAAACTCAAGTGGCAGACTCTGCAAGAGAGGCGCTCTGCATCGCGGTGTAGCTTGCTCGCCAGGTTTCGAGAGGGTGCTTTTCTGGATGAGATATCGAATATATTGCTTCCCCCTACTTATACCTCCCGAGGAGATCACGAATGTAAAATTAGAGAGATTAGAGCGCGCACGGAGGCTTTCAGACAGTCGTTCATCCCGCGAACCATACGCGACTGGAACAGGAAAGGGAGGTAATGACAGTGGCACGTAAAGTGCCCTCCGCCACACACCGTTGGGTGACTTGCGGAGTATAAATGTAGATGTAGATGTAGAAGTGAGAGGAGACAGTAACATTGGATATACTGTAAATTAACGGGAGAAAAATGATGAGGCAGTAGCAGAGAAACATACGAGGGTCGTTCAATAAGTAATGCTCAACACTAAAAAAAAGCCATTAATATACATAGACAAACGTCCTCGTTGGTGCTTCACATATGATTGTTGTGTGCGTCGGTGAAGTTTCCAACCGTTCTGGCAGATGGCAGAGCCGTGGTACAGAGTCAAAATGGCGACTACATACGACTCACGCGACAAGCAGCGTGCTGTTTTCAATTCTTGTGTGTAGAAAAAGAAACCGTGGTGAACATCCATAAACTTTTGTGTGCAGTGTATGGCGATGCTGCAGTTTATTGGAGTACAGTCGCGCGATGGGTCAAGAAAGTTACAGTCTCAGGAAATGCAGAAGCAGAGCTCCATTATCAGCCACGCTCGGGACATCCTGTCACAGCCACTGCTACAGACATACTGAATAGTGCGGATGCTATTATTCGTGCCGACCGCCGCATCACAACTCGACAATTGGCTCTACAGTTGTCGGTCAGCATTGAAAGTGCGTCTGCAATGATCGAGACTCTCGGATATACAAAGAGGTGCTCACGATGGATTCCACGAATGCTCACAGCAGACTACAAGATTCAAATAGAGGCCATTTCATCTGAATTGTTGGAGTGTTTTGAGACTGACGGAGAGGCCTTTCTGTCACGGATCGTTATCGGGGACGAAAGCTGGGTGCATCACTTTGTACCAGAAACCAAAAGGCAGTCCATGGAGTGGCATTATCCTCATTCACCACGGAAGAAGAAATTCGAGGCAACACCCTGTGCCGGAAAAGTCACAGTGACAGTCTTCTGGAATTGTGATAGCGTCATTCTCTTGGATGTGACAATCATTTCAGAGGCATACGTGAAGACTCTGAATAAACTCAAGAACCTTTTCCGACGAGTTCGACCGGACAAGAATTCAGCAGAAATCTTGTTCCAACACGATAATGCACGCCACACACACCGACATCTAAGTCACTTGACACGGGGCACGAAGTCGAGCATGTCATTACGCATTTATAGTGCACAGTTAATGACATTTTTGTTGCAGATCAAATGTGCTTTTTACTAGGTGCAGAAATAGACTTTCACATATACTCAGATTAGACAGTTGTTTTGCATACTACAGATTAGGTAAAGTGACAAAAATCACAGTTGTTTAAGTACTTTAAAATACTTGCAGAGGTATTTCCATAAGTTGATAGTTAGTATGGATGTTGGTCCTTGGAAATAAAACTTGGTCAATGACTAAGATGTTGAGACGACATATCTAGCTCACTGCACCAAGATAATGAATGTTTCGTAATGTATTACGTTTCTTATCTTGATACCGTTACGGTATTTCTACTGGATTAAACAAAAGTCCGAAAACATACGTGCTTATTTTGTATAAATACCTGACATTATGCACATAAGCGAATTCCCTTTCTTACAAAAACTTACTAAAGCATTTCACCCGTATTCTTGTGAAATAGTTAAAAACTAATGCTGCGTTCGAAATTGTTATTTTGTCTTCCACTTCTGTGAAAGCGACGAACTACAAGAAAAAGAAGACAAGTATTCACTAGAGAACAGTCGTTCTGTTTCAACTTGACCACATGTAAAAACGATAACAACTGGTTTATAATGAAGAATTCCGGAGAAACTAGTTTAACTCCACTACTGTGTGTGTAAGAGTAGTACTACAAATCTTTGATGTCAAAAATCGATCCATGATTTTAGCTATAAGTGAAACTGTAACTATCAGCTCCACTTCACACAGCACGTAATGACAGGAACTCGGATTTCTGCCTGGAGTCACGTGACAGATGTTGGCTTCAAGCGCTAACACGGCTGAGATAGGGACATGCACAGTCTGTGACATGCTATATATGGTCTATGGGAGGAAACCATGGACCATAGACAACAAAGACATTTACAGAAACCAACATATATAATCCGTTCATCGTAAGAATAAACCTGATGTAAACAATGCACTGTGTATTCTTCCACGTTTGCTGGAACCACATTGGACTTTCGTTTGACGTGGGACTACAACGAAGCTGTCTCGAGTACTGCAAAGTACGATAATAAGCGTATTTTTGTGCTGTGCGTTAAGCGCACATGGCCCTTGCGATAATACGGACAACAGCTCTACCAGCGCATGTAACTTGGACAGCACTGGCCGGTCAGCTGGTACAGCTAGCCTGCAGTGACGTTGCCAGCTGCAGTTCACACGTAAAAAGAGAAGAGAAGAGGAACAATACGGCTTCGAATGGCATTTAATTTTTAAGCAGAATGAAATAATACGCTACAAATCTCCCACAATACGCTCCTTAGACGACTAGCCGAAAACCACAACACGTTATCGTTTTTAGCTAACGTACCATTGTAATTAAAAACAAGAACGACTAAAATTCTTGAATTAACCACAGGGTAATTTTTCTGCGTAAGCTGCGTGTAACGTGAGAGAATATTCAAGGATTTCACCGTATAGTTAACTATAGAAGCCACTCAAGGTATTACTTACAATCAGTCGTCTGATAATCTCTTAGCTCCTTCCTTATCCGAATTCGAGAAAAACATTTCAGTTCTGGACGTGTCACCTGCTGCGTTGATAACGAGCCTATCAACAACAGAATCCACGAAGCCAGCCAGGCGAAGCATTTTGTCTTCTTCTTTTATGACGAGCCGTTCTATATCCCGCCAGCGGTCGGCAGTGACGTTGAAAAAGCTGCGTACGTTAGTTCCAGTACGTCCGCCAGCCCGGTCTTGGTACTTCACGGACCAAAACCCACAGCTTGGCTTCAGATCAGTTCTGTTGGGTTCATATTGCTTAATGGTAGAGTAGCAAATGTAAAAATGTGGCATTTGTATGATGTGCTCGATACTGTGAAAATGATTGTTTTTCATGTTTCTACGATACTTATCTACCTCTGTGTTACGAAACATGGATATAGTCCAAATAAAGAGGATACGGTTTTTGATTTTTGCCTTAAAAAAGTAAATTGTTATGTTTTCTTAATTTAACCAACTTTTATCAAGTCTTTCATGAAACATTGATAATTAAGAATTTGTGTTTGAAATGGATACAGGAATATCGCGTCCAATATATAATTATAAACAAGAAGACGTGCATTATCCATAAAAATGATGATGAGGTTTATAATTACGAGATGTAGGAATTTCAAACTGAACGAGAAAAAAATAATAGAGGAGAAAAATTTGAACACACGCACAAATAAACGCGACAGGTTTACATTCCATCACGGTACCGACGGCGCTACACGTTCATTGTGAGCGTATTCTCATTTCTCAACTAGAACCGAGCGAGGTGGCGCAGTGGTTAAGACACTGGACTCGCATTCGGGAGGACGACGGTTCAATCCCGTGTCCGGCCATCCTGATTTAGGTTTTCCGTGATTTCCCTAAATCGGACACAACACCAGTGGCCGTGTGCTACGGCTTCTGTCCAATCATCGCGTTTGTGTTTGTTTACATCAGGTTTATTCTTATGATGAACGGATTATAAGTCACGGGATTCGGGGTACGAAGGCGAGCACGTCATTGCGCATTTATAGTGCACAGTTCTTTGACATATTTGTTATAGATCAAATGTTGTGCTTTTTACTAGACGCAGAAGTAAAGATCTTCACATATGCTCAGATTAGATAGTTGTTTTGTATCTTACAAACTAGTAACTTTTGAAATTTGTGGTAAGTTCCTATGGGACCAAACTGCTGAGGTCATCGGTCCCTAGGCTTACACACTACTCAATTTAACATTAACTAACTTGCGCTCGAAGAAACTAGGTTAGCTGCACTGGTGCATGTGTAAGAGTAGTACTACAATTCGTTGAATTGTCAAACTCAATGCTTAATTTGAGCTACAAATGAAAGAAACTGTTAATTGTCAACTCCACTTCCCACAGCGCGTAATGACAGGAACTCGACTTTCTGCCCCAAGTCGCGTGAATTAGAAGTTGGTTTCTAGCATTAACACGGCAGAGAGAGGGATATGCGTGGTTTATCTTATACTGTATATCGTCTATGAAGGAAACAGAAGCTAGACATATATCATAAACATCCATCTTTCGAACATAATGTCAGGTATATTGCTTCTTTGAGTCCTAGTAGCCCATTCTTCATTTGACCTACAAAACTCTACTGAAGTATGGGTTGTTGTTGTTGTTGTTGTGGTCTTCAGTCCAGAGACTGGTTTAATGCAGCTGCCCATGCTACTCTATCCTGTGCAAGCTTCTTCATCTCCGAGTAACTACTGTAACTTACATCCCTCTGAATCTGCTTAGTATATTCATCTCTTGGTCCCCCTGTACGATTTTTACCCCCCGCACTTCCCTCCAATACTAGATTGATAATGCCTCAGAAAGTGTCCTACCAACTGAGTCCTTCTACTCGAGTTATGACACAAATTCCTCTTCTCGCCAATTCTATTCAATATCCCCTCATTAGCTACGTGATCTACCCATCTAATCTTCAGCATTCTTCTGTAGCACCACATTTCGAAAGCTTCTATTCTCTTCTTGTCTAAATTATTTACTGTCCATGCTTCAGTTCCTTACACGGTTACACTCCATACAAATACTTTCAAAAAAGACTTCCTGACATTTAAATCTATACTCGATGTTAACAAATTTCTCTTCTTCAGAAACGCTTACCTTGCCATAGTCAGTCTACATTTAATATCCTCTCTACTTAGACCATCATCAGTTATTTTGCTCCCCAAATAGAAAAACTCATCTACTACTTCAAGTGTCGCATTTCCTAACCTAATTCCCTCAGCGTCGCGTGATTTAATTTGACTACATTCCATTATCCTCGTTTTGCTTTTGTTGACGTTCATCTTATATCCTCCTTTCAAGACACTGTCCATTCCGTCGAACTGCTTTTCAGGGTCCTTTGCTGTCTGACATAATTACAATGTCATTGGGAAGCCTCAAAGTTTTTATTTCTTCTCCATGGATTTTAATTCCTACTCCAAATTTTTCTTTTGTTTCCTTTACTACTTGTTCAATATACAGATTGAATAACATCAGGGATGGGCTACAACCCTGTCTCACTCCCTTCTCAGCCACTGCTTCCCTTTCATGACCCTCGCTCGACTTTTATAACTGCCGTCTGGCTTTTCTACAAATTGTAAATAGCCTTCCGCTCATTGTATTTTACCACTGCAACCTTCAGAATTTGAAAGAGAGTATTCCAGTCAACATTGTCAAAAGCTTTCTCTAAGTCTACAAATGCTAGAAACGTAGGTTAGTCTTTCCTTAATCTGTCTTCTATGATAAGTATGAATGCGCTACTAGTGCAAAGAACAAAGAGAAAAGGGACATAAGTTACGATAACATAGATTATATCAGTTGACATATATGAGCTGTATCCCGAACTTCAGTTGATTCGTTTGGTTAACTGCAGTATGGGATAAAAATTTTACGTATGCCAACTTTTTCGCCTTCGCTAGCACTAGTATTCTATTTAGGCCAACTGTAGTACGGGATACAAATTTTACAGTTGTTGCTTTTTTTGCCTCCGCTACTACTAGCAACCTACTCTTCAACTAATACTAATACTAGCGAAGTCGGGAAGGCCGACCTACGTAAAATTTGTATCCCATATTACAGTTGACCTATATATGTCAACTGAAGAATAGGGTACTAATGCTAGCGAAGACGTAAAAATCGATGTGCGTAAAATTTGTATCCCGTACTTCAGTAAACTGAAGTATGGTATACAATTTTTTTTTCGCCTTCGATAGTAATAGTATCGACTGAAAAGTATCGAAGTACTACTAGCGGCGGCGAAAAAACCGACAACAGTAAAATTTGTATCCTGTACTTCAGTTGACCAATGTAAGTTAACTGAAGAATAGGATACTAGTGCTAGCGAAGGCTAAGAACTCGACATACGTAAAATTTGTATTCCGTACTTCAGTTGACATATAGGTCAACTGAACAATATGATACTACTGCCAGCGAAGATGAAAAAAACCTACATACGTAACATTGGCATGCTGTACCTGAGATGAACTACGAAGGTCATATCCTGTTCTTCAGTTAGGATATATAAGTCAACTGAAGAACGGGGTACTAGTGCTAGCGAAGACAAAAAGAAGCGTCATGCGAGAAATAGAGGTCAACTGAAGAACACTGTACTGCCTTCGTAGTTCAACTGAGTCAGAGGATGCTAGTGTTATATATGTCGCTTTTCTCGTCTTTGCTAGCACTAGTATCCTATCCTATTCTATCTAAGAACGGGATACAAATTATTTGCATATCGGTCTTTCCGCCTTCGATAGTACTAGTATCGACTGAAAAATATCGCAGTATTACTAATACTAGCGAAGGTGCAGAAAGAGACAACTGTAAAATTTGTATCCCGTACTGCAGTTAGGACAGATAAAAAACGAAAATCAGTAAGTGAAAATTATCCAGAATATCTCAAATTCGCTAAGAATGAAAATATGTACCGAATGAATTAGAACGAACAAATGACTTAAATTAATACGAGCGACAAAAATCGAATCTGTCTTTTAAAAACACATTCATTTACACTCCTGGAAATTGAAATAAGAACACCGTGAATTCATTGTCCCAGGAAGGGGAAACTTTATTGACACATTCCTGGGGTCAGATACATCACATGATCACACTGACAGAACCACAGGCACATAGACACAGGCAACAGAGCATGCACAATGTCGGCACTAGTACAGTGTATATCCACCTTTCGCAGCAATGCAGGCTGCTATTCTCCCATGGAGACGATCGTAGAGATGCTGGATGTAGTCCTGTGGAACGGCTTGCCATGCCATTTCCACCTGGCGCCTCAGTTGGACCAGCGTTCGTGCTGGACGTGCAGACCGCGTGAGACGACGCTTCATCCAGTCCCAAACATGCTCAATGGGGGACAGATCCGGAGATCTTGCTGGCCAGGGTAGTTGACTTACACCTTCTAGAGCACGTTGGGTGGCACGGGATACATGCAGACGTGCATTGTGCTGTTGGAACAGCAAGTTCCCTTGCTGGTCTAGGAATGGTAGAACGATGGGTTCGATGACGGTTTGGATGTACCGTGCACTATTCAGTGTCCCCTCGATGATCACCAGTGGTGTACGGCCAGTGTAGGAGATCGCTCCCCACACCATGATGCCGGGTGTTGGCCCTGTGTGCCTCGGTCGTATGCAGTCCTGCTTGTGGCGCTCACCTGCACGGCGCCAAACATGCATACGACCATCATTGCACCAAGGCAGAAGCGACTCTCATCGCTGAAGACGACACGTCTCCATTCACGCCTGTCGCGACACCACTGGAGGCGGGCTGCACGATGTTGGGGCGTGAGCGGAAGACGGCCTAACGGTGTGCGGGACCGTAGCCCAGCTTCATGGAGACGGTTGCGAATGGTCCTCGCCGATACCCCAGGAGCAACAGTGTCCCTAATTTGCTGGGAAGTGGCGGTGCGGTCCCCTACGGCACTGCGTAGGATCCTACGGTCTTGGCGTGCATCCGTGCGTCGCTGCGGTCCGGTCCCAGGTCGACGGGCACGTGCACCTTCCGCCGACCACTGGCGACAACATCGATGTACTGTGGAGACCTCACGCCCCACGTGTTGAGCAATTCGGCGGTACGTCCACCCGGCCTCCCGCATGCCCACTATACGCCCTCGCTCAAAGTCCGTCAACTGCACATACGGTTCACGTCCACGCTGTCGCGGCATGCTACCAGTGTTAAAGACTGCGATGGAGCTCCGTATGCCACGGCAAACTGGCTGACACCGACGGCGGCGGTGCACAAATGCTGCGCAGCTAGCGCCATTCGACGGCCAACACCGTGGTTCCTGGTGTGTCCGCTGTGCCGTGCGTGTGATCATTGCTTGTACAGCCCTCTCGCAGTGTCCGGAGCAAGTATGGTGGGTCTGACACACCGGTGTCAATGTGTTCTTTTTTCCATTTCCAGGAGTTTACAATGACGACGCCTCACCACGGAAGATAATCGATTTATTATCAATGATCCGACAATAAAGACATTGATATCTGTGAGAAAACTACAACGCCATCGGTCAAAGCTGACGGATTGTATCTCATTTTTCAGTTCTTCAGTTGACCCCAAACCTGCGTGATGTGCCCATGCTCAAAAGTTCACACTCGTTTACTAATGAAATCCTTCCAGCACTTTTATTACAATATACAGTTTCCTTCACCCCAGTGCAAGTCCAAAACGACGGATTACTAGACAAAGCTGTATTAAGAAAAATATTTAATTTCATGGCCTCTGCTATTTCAGAAAACTAATATAATCCCTTACACATGCCCAGCGATTTGTTGTCATCTCGTTGAAATCGGATGTTCTGCCGGTAGTCCACATTTTCAAGATATTTCGACGTCGTAACTGTGCGTTCCCTGAATCCCAGGGACACCTCATGAAAAATGACATAATCGTATGGCATTCCTGGCTGGGAGGCTCCATCCGGGGGAGTTCGGTTGCAGTCGACGCCACATTGAGCGACTAGCGTGACGGTGATGAGGATGAAATGATGATGAGGACAACACAACACCGTGTCCACGAGTGGAGTAAATCTCCAGCCCGGCCGGGTATCGAACACGGCCCGCTGCATAGGAGGCAAGCATGTTACACATTTTGTTTTTAATTTCATTTTGTTCGTTTTCGTTCGTTGTATCTGCTCGGGGATAGACGTTGTATAACGTTCTATTATTGTAAAAATTATTTGTAATGTAGGACAACAACAAACAGTCGTAAACCATGCCTCCAGTTTCCCACTGCGGCTTTGAAAGAACTAACACACTTACTATATATTAATGACTTGCCATTCTATATTCATGAAGAGGCAAAGTTAGTTCTCTTTGCTGATGATACAAGTATAGTAATCACACCTGAGAAACAAGAATTAACTGATGAAATTGTCAATACTGTCTTTCAGAAAATTACTAAGTGGTTCCTTGTAAACGGACTCTCACTGAATTTTGATAAGACACAGTACATACAGTTCCGTACAGTGAATGGTATGACGCCATTAATAAATATAGACCTTAATCAGAAGCATATAGCTAAGGTAGAATATTCCAAAATTTTAGGTATGTCCATTGATGAGAGATTAAATTGGAAGAAACACATTGATGATCTGCTGAAACGTTTGAGTTCAGCTACTTATGCAATAAGGGTCATTGCAAATTTTGGTGATAAACATCTTAGTAAATTAGCTTACTACGCCTATTTTCACTCATTGCTTTCATATGGCATAATATTTTGGGGTAATTCATCACTGAGGAATAAAGTATTTATTGCACAGAAGCGTGTAATCAGAATAATAGCTGGAGTCCACCCGAGATCATCCTGCAGACATTTATTTAAGGATCTAGGGATATTCACAGTAGCTTCTCAGTATATATACTCTCTTATGAAATTTGTTATTAACAACCAAACCCAATTCAAAAGTAATAGCAGTGTGCATAACTACAATACTAGGAGAAAGGACGATCTTCACTATTCAAGATTAAATCTAACTTTGGCACAGAAAGGGGTGAGTTATACTGGCACTAAAGTCTTTGGTCACTTACCAAATAGTATCAAAAGTCTGACAGATAACCAACAAGTATTTAAGAAGAAATTAAAAGAATTTCTGAATGACAACTCCTTCTACTCCATAGAGGAATTTTTAGATATAAATTAAGAAAAAAAATATTTAAAAAATAAAAAAAAATAAAAAAAGCACAAAAAAATAAAGTTGTTATATTAACTTAAGTATGTTGTTAAATTAACCTAATTATGTCACGTATTGGAAAATTCGACTCGTTCCACATCATTACGAAATATCGTATTCATGATCCATGGAACTAGTATTAATCTAATCTAATCTAATCTAATCAGACGAATCTTGAATGAATGTGCAAAGGTTAAATATATCGGGAAAGAATACTAGCGCCATAATGCTTTCATGGACTATGCTTGGAGTCAACGAACGATAGCGGCCTAATTTTGGCTTGTTCTCCGCACCTACATCGCGTACGTTCCGGTAGCCAATGAGCGTACATTATGATCTGAGCGCTCTGCCGCGAATGCCGTACTGGCCGGTATTACACTATCAAATTTCTTTGTCAAAGTTGATGTGTCAAATATTTATGTCAAAGAAGTTTGATGGTGTAGTAGTGCACTTTGTCAAATATCATCTGTTGTCAAATAAATTTGATCAAATATAGGGCCTCGCTGTAGATTTGATCATAAAAGTCGCTTGTCTTCTGTTTACTGCAATGTGACATGTTACCAAGTGGAGCGCAAGCATCACTGCAGCCTTCTGTCATCTGTATTGTGTTTATAAACATGGCCGGGAAATACAATAGGGGTGTACCGACAACTAAAAAATTAATACAGATGTATGAAGCTGATGAGGCGCTTTACAACATGAGGCGGCCTGAATACAAAAATGGATAAAGAAGATTGGAGACCTAACCTAACTCCCTCCTGTAGCAAGGAATCGGAGTGTTACAGTGAGCCTGTCTTCTGCAGATATAGCAGTTCTTAAATGATTATTGTGCTTTGTGGTATGAGGATACGCTTCACTGAGCAAATACTGAAATGTATGCTCATCCATTCTTAAGTAATTTATGTACGAATTGACGTACTCCACTACCAGCTCACGTAACAAGTTTTGTTGAATGGTTTTATCGTCTCGTCATAAAACCCACGGCTTCACTCAGGTACCTTTCCTTTTTTTCCGCTTCTCTTCCACATGTGCACACAGTGCTATTGTGGTACATGCAACTGCTGCGGTTAATAACAAGTTGTTGTTGTCAGCCATATTGAACTTTGACGAAAAATATGATGACAGTGTGATACCCTTTTTTAGCGCCACGTCAAAGATCTTTTTCAAATAAATTTGACGAATATTCCATTATATATTTGATAAAATCTTTGACAAAGAAATTTGGTAGTGTAATACTGGCCGTAGTTAATGCGGGCATTAAACGTGATCGTAACGAGCTGTTTTGTGAATTTAATTGCATTTGTTACGAGCTGTCATCGCTGATTGTGGTGGTACGAGATAAATTCTGCGTAAGTAAGCGAGAGACAATTTGCAGGATATACGTTTTCTTCAAGCGGAAAGCACAAGCATGTGCTTACCGCAACTGTCAATCGGAATCGTCAACAATGCAATACTCGTCCGTGCCTCGACATGCGCTAACCGCCATCGTTTCGTGGATCGGACTATAGGAGACTGAAAGAATAGTAATAAACTGGTTTGAAAAGCAGTGACGATGTCTGTTATCAGGAGTCCAAGACCACCACAACTAGCAACTGGATGATGGCTCATCCGTGGCCTATACGACATGGCAGAAAACTGATACGACTTACAAATTCATCTTCAGGTGCTACACAATAATTTTTTAAATTGGTTACATTTATTTTCACTTCACTTTCAGACAAAAGGCTAAGATTATACTGAACTGTACATTGACGAAAGGTTGCTGCCAGTGAAGGTACGCTTATACCTGTGCGATTTTCCGTGAGCACTAGGCGCATGCTGCCGTTGCACGAAGAGGCGAGGGGGCCCTTGCTCCATTGCAAAGTCGTGCATGCCTCTGACTTGTGCGCTCGGGGGTGTAGGAGTCACCCCACACCAGACGGGGAGCAAGCATAGCCACACGACACCTAGCTGCAAGGCGCACAAGTGTAAACATACCATAACTCTTGGATATGGAGTGTTCGTCCCCACTCGTTCCCTGGCGTGCCCACATAGTTCAGTATACAACAGCGCACTCACACGTAAACCGCCATGAGTCACGCATCGGGGAGCGTATTAAACCCAAGTGCCCATAACACTGCCAGTGACATTTTGCGAGCCTTAAGTTCAGGAAATGTTCGAATCATAGCATGAGGGACTAGTTGACTTGCCAACTTATATTCACTTTCGTAGGTTCCCAAAACTGCTAAATGACGTCGATGCATAGTTGGTACCAGACAACTTTTAACTCGAGCCAGAGTGTTAATTTTTTCTTCTAAATCTGTTGTGACATCATAGAGGTATTTATTGACAAATAACTCGCATGTCGTGACGACCTGATCTTCAGCCATCTATAAGTATTTCCATAAAACCCATATGTTTCATCTAAAATCTTCACTGTTTCAGATTGGGTTTTCAATTTAGACACTACATTGTCAATAATGACACAAAATACATTTATCTTGAATAAATTTTCTGAATTCACATCTCCCACTTCATTCTTGGCTGCACCACAATTTCCTCTTCTTAGTGGACACCTCTGGGTATTCAGGATCGATATTATTTGCTCTGGCGTCAACTTTAGATCATGAAGAATTGGTCCAACTTTCGCGAAGGTATTTTAAATCATTTAATAAGCTCTCAAAAGTGTCTTATCTCAACATCAATGGTAGAATTTCAAACTTGTAATTTTACTTCTGTAATAAACTCGTACCAAGAACTTTAGTTACATTGATGCCAAGATTAAACACTTGAATGATATCACATAATCCGAAACACCCCGCACGCAGAACGTGTTTCACTGACAAATTTAACTTACTGAGAGTTTCAACAGCGATGACAATCATATCCAAATAAGCTGCAATTGGTGTTGCAGCGTCAATCCGACCACTCCAGCGGGTATCAGAGAACACTAAAAAGAACTTACAGCGCTGTTTCAGAGTATCCCATCGTTCTGGAGAGCTATTGAACAAGTTGTAAAGAAGTTGAATCACTCTGAAAAAGTATTTGCTTCATGACAACTCTCAGTTGCACGTACTCCAATAAGGCTATAACAATCACACAGGGAAAGTTTTGCAAGAAGATTTCACTGAAGAAAACGTGTCTGTGCCCGCGGAATTCACTGGTAGGAACAACAATTGTTGATCGAATTAAATGTGCAACTCTCGTTTTCTGATTACAATCAACGAATTCCAACAACCGTTCGTTTATTTCATATTTATCAGTTTCCTTCTTGAAGTAAATATAACTCACAATGAATGTTTCATCAATATGATCTGAATCGGCAGTTGCATCAACAATAATTGGATAGTGCGTCTCATTTCCAAGATGGCACCCCTGACATGATGGGTACAATAAAAATAAATAAATTTCTGAGTATCACGTAATAGATCATGCACTTGCAAAAGCTTTCCAGTTTCTTGTCGGTCTCTGAACTTGCTAACGTATTTTGTAAGAAATGGATCATAATGACTCAAGAGCTCTAACATTCTGAGCAAATTTTCATTATTTGGATCTCCAGTTTTCTGAGCTGAACCTCTGAAGGCCCAGTCTCTTAGACCAAGAAATAATTTTCATGTGAGTTGGTTATTCTATACACGAACAAAGGAAGAAGATTACTTCTTTACTCCTAAGCATTAGTGTCGCCAGTCGCCAACGTACATCTTTCATGTCATTTCATTTCTTACATTTGCGACTCTTCCAGGACAACTATATACATATAGAAATGTTTTGTGTTGTGTTCGCTCTTGAATCAAAACATTTTCTGTATATCGGTACTAGTTTTTCGTGTAAAGTCACCTTATGATGGAATCAGAAGTGGTTCACCTTTGAATGTTGCAGACAAACCTACCAAATTACAACGTTTCATAGGTGTTGCAGTGTACATTTGCTGTGGAAATGTGTTTGTAGGATTTGCAACTTTCGAATTCATCACAAGGTGGTTTTAGTGCACGATGTGTAATGAAAGTATTGTGAATTCGAGATTAAAGACGAAATATAAATATATGCAGTTGGTCTGCATCACTCATTAAATTTAAGTGGAAAGGAAGAGCTTGACTGGGTATGCTGGTGTAATGGTCCTTAATTTATACTGTGATACAAAAATTATTTTAGAATAGCAGTCTGATTTTTGGCAACTTAGCAGAGAGGGAGTTCTGAAACCTTGAGAGGTTCAAATGGCTCAGAGCGCTATGAGACTTAACTTCTGAGGTCATCAACCCCCTAGAACTTAGAACTACTTATACCTAAGCAACCTAAGGACAGCACACACATCCATGCCCGAGGCAGGATTCGAACCTGCGACCGTAGCGGTCGCGCGGTTCCGGACTGTAGCGCCTAGAACCGCTCGGCCACCCTGGCCGGCAAACCTTGAGGGTTTAGAGTCTTCCTATTAAAAATGTGTCAAGTGGTTAAAATTACGGAGCACAGACTTCAATGATACGACTCCCAAGGAGTGTACAATGAAGTATGCCGTGCACGTCAGTGAGACTACGACCGTTAGGAAGGAGTGAACCATCACTTCAAAAAGCTGCTGGTAATCGTGTGGCAAACCTACCTTATGAAGGTTTTGGCTGTATGGACCAGTTCTAGCGTCTTCTTCGGGTTGCTCGGCCATGACTGACCTGTCGTATTCCTTGAAGCAAATGATTATGAACACCAGACAACTATGGGCATATAGTCCGATGGACTAGCAGCACAACATGCGAGCTTACACCTGTTAGCCGACGCACTGACAACACTACGGTTTTTTGACGTTTACGCCCAAACTGTACGGCTTAATGGAAAGGTAAGTAGAACAATACGGCTTGACTACCCACAAACAATGTATCCGATGTGGGCGAAATTGGTAAAGATTTCCATATATGTCGGATGGACATTAAATTACGTATAATAAAGACTAAGTAAGAAAAAATTACCCATTTTAAATGTGACAGTAAACACAAAATAACCATATGTGACTATCAGATGTAGAAAGTGTAATATGTAAACTAATACTATGAGGACTTAAGTTTTAGTTACCAATAACAGCTAACATGTGACCCATTAAATTTTACAGTGTGATCATTAATAAAACCGACAAAATGCATAGACGGATTCCTGACTGCAAATAAAGGAAAAAACGTCCTATGAAGAAGAGTCTGTAAACACAGCATAGCCACAGTAGATGACGCTGACGAACGACAGTTCCTCTGACCACGTGCCGTGTGTTCCTCGTGTGTTGTAGGTTGTGTGATTGACGCAGCGTACTGTAAGCAGCAGAATGGTCTGGTATTCATGTCGGGAACAAGCTGAGATGGTGTCTGTGTGTAAAGCCAAGCAGATGCAGCACGGCTACACCAAAACAAGTACTCTCACAGACACCAACCACATCACACAGCATGTCAAGGAGCCGAGGTACTGGCAGAAGTAAAGCTGTGAGAACAGGGCGTGAGTCGTGCTTGGGTAGCTTAGTTGGTAGAGCACTTGCCTGCGAAAGGCAAAGATCCCGAGTTCGAGTCTCGGTCCGGCACACAGTTTTAATCTGCCAGGAAGTTTAATATCAGCGCACACTCCGCTGCAGAGTGAAAATCTCATTATGTCAAGCCCTTTTTGGGCGGTTGTGTGATCACCCTTTAGGCAGACAAACGTGCATGGGGGCGGCGGACTGAGCGTCACCAGATTTGGAGGACCGAATTTTACATGATATTGAGACGAACCCTACTACAAGCTCCTGGCAGGTGACCAGCCAAAATGGTGTAAACCAAAGTACGATTATGTGTATCCTGTATGACAACCGCTTCTATCCCTATCACTCGTAATCCCATGGAGGCCAGTCTGAACATCTGATGTGCCGTGGATGCAACGCATCTCTGTACTGTATTACAGGACGATTTCCATGCACACTGCAGATGTTCATAGGTCCTTTTTTCCTCCATTTCCAAGTCAGGAATCCGTCCCTGTAGTTTGCCGGTTTTGTTCACCCTGTATAAAAATTAAAACCCAAACAACCGTCCTTCATCCTCTCGTCCAGGAATAAAGGATTACGTTTCCAGACCATGTTACGTGCATAATAAATCTTCGTATTATAAGACTGTATGCGACTCTCATATACAAATAACATATACAGGGTGTTACAAAAAGGTACGGCCAAACTTTCAGGAAACATTCCTCACACACAAATAAAGAAAAGATGTTATGTGGACATGTGTCTGGAAACGCTTAATTTCCATGTTAGAGCTGATTTTAGTTTCGTCAGTATGTACTGTACTTCCTCGATTCACCGCCATGATTTCATACCGGATACTCTACCTGTGCTGCTAGAACATGTGCCTTTACAAGTACGACACAACATATGGTTCATGCACGATGGAGCTCCTGCACATTTCAGTCGAAGTGTTCGTACGCTTCTCAACAACAGATTCGGTGACCCATGGATTGGTAGAGGTGGACCAATTCCATGGCCTCCACGCTCTCCTGACCTCAACCCTCTTGACTTTCATTTATGGAGGCATTTGAAAGCTCTTGTCTACGCAACCCCGGTACCAAATGTAGAGACTCTTCGTGCTCGTATTGTGGACGGCTGTGATACAATACGACATTCACCAGGGCTGCATCAGCGCATCAGGGATTCCATGCGACGGAGGGTGGATGCATGTATCCTCGCTAACGGAGGACATTTTGAACATTTCCTGTAATAAAGTGTTTGAAGTCACGCTGGTACGTTCTGTTGCTGTGTGTTTCCATTCCATGATTAATGTGATTTGAAGAGAAGTAATAAAATGAGCTTTAACATGGAAAGTAAGCGTTTCCAGACACATGTCCACATAACATTTTCTTTGTGTGAGAGAAATGTTTCCTGAAAGTTTGGCCGTACCTTTTTGTAACACCCTGTATACTCGAGATCGTAATCGAAGGATCCGAAGTGATCGACGCCACTATCCAGTAAGGTCAGATGTAATGTATCTAAACAGAACGAAAAAAAAGTGTCGTTTACTTGTTTTAATGATAAACTTCGTTATCTTATAACTGCTTACGGTAAACTGTACAGGATAATGATAACCAAGTAACGTAACATTTGTTAAGTAGCAAATTAGTGTTGACGATTAGTAGGCTGACAAGACGTTCTGGTTTTGCTGGGACAATCCAGGTTTTCACATAAATGTCCTGGTGTCCAGAGAAAATCATTCACGACACATAATTGTCCCGGTTTTCAATCGAGAAAAAATGCATGCATTAATATTTCTTATTGAATTACATATTTTTTAAAAACAAGTTTCCGAGTAGATTATAGAAATATATATTTTCACAGCACCCCCTAGAGTTCTACCGCATTTTAACTAGTCCTATGCCTGAAACAGTAAGAGAGATGTTGAAAATAAAAACAGGTATTACCTGTCCCAGCCTCTAATCATCTAATGACTTTCTGACCTCCAACTTTATGTCCCTTGAAACAAGTAAAACCAAAACAAATGGAGCATCACTTAATTTCTCCTAAAGGGACTGCAGCTATATGGCAGTTAATTTTGTGAAGGATGTGAGCGATGTGGCGTGTGTTAATAGTGCTTATTCAATACAGTTTTGCGTGTATGCACGCTGCAGTCATTAAATCTTAAATTGTAGTATGAAATGTATTAATTGTATCTGATTGCTGATTAGTAACACTCCACGGTTTTTAGGTTTAACAAATAGTATCTAAGTAGCAGAAAATATATCCCGCCTATTACAATACAGAAGCATATAGCAGCCTTCTTCATCTATAAACAATAGAATAATGTACCTACTTGTCCCTTTCCAATGCACAAAATGAAAGTTACAACTTAGTTAAGAGTTTTTCAACTGTCTTACCGATTTCAAAATAACACAATAGCTAACAGGAAAATAAGTCTAAGTGTAGTAATGAAGTTAGATATAAACATAAGTGTTCCGGTTTTTCTCTTTGAAATCTGGTCAGCCTAACAATTAGACTATATTCAGGTTTTTTATTACCTTCTTGTGCTGTTGATGAGATGTTGAGAGCGATGTTTGTACCGAGCAGACCTAACAGTTCTTGCTCGTAAAGACGCTTATGTTCAAAATATAATTGCTAATGTTGTTAATAGCAAACGTTGTTTACTTATAGCTGAATCCAGGCTACACGGAAACAATAGAAGACGGTCGCGCGGGGTAGCCGTGCAGTCCGAGGCGCTTTGACACGGTTCGCGCGGCTTTCCCCGTTGGAGGTTCGAGTCCTTCCTTGGGCGCGCGCGCGCGTGTGTGTTTCGTTCTTAGCGTAAGTTAGATTAATTAGTGTGTAAGCCTATGGACCGATGACCTCAGTAGTTTGGTCCCATAGAACTTACCACAAATATATTACAAAAATAAAAGACGTAAAAAGTTTTCGGTGGTGCTGAGCCACATACATATAGTGTTTGTTGAAAGAATATATCGTCGTTTGACTGTACATTACTGTAAATTTTTTTCTGTCACTCTAGTTTTCGGGTTTCACGCCATTATGGATTACAATTCATACATCACATCTGGTAAAGTCAGCCCAAAACAAGTAAACAGCCTAGCCCATGCCTTTAAGATGTAACTACTAAAGTAGAGCTGTGAAAGTAAAGAAAAAATTGTATTCAAATGTATTCCTTACTAAAAGAAACAATACTCGTTACAAACTTAATGTTACTCGTTATTTTCGTTACCGACGATATCGTAAACTCATATGGAATCCAAGCGCATTCATACGATTAAATCTTAACACTTCGCCGTTTTTTCTTTTTTTATACTTGAATCCGTCTGAAGCGGGTTTGATAATTTATCAAAAACAAGAAACAGTAAGTTTTAAATCACTCAATGTAGAAGCTGAAGACAAATTTGCTACACAAACCATATTCTCCAAATAGCAACTACTGTGCTAATGCTCGCGTATCCTTCAATCTTCCGGAAACGCCGGAGTAGAACCGAGCCGAGCCGAGAGCGCAGTACTGTAAAGAGTTCCATCCCGCATGCCGAACAGAGTGGCTGCGCCATACATTCCGTATGTGTACGATTCTTACGGCTTCACCGTTCCTGCATTCCAGTATATACGTGCACCATATTGGTTTCCGTTACATAGATTGCGTCGATAGATGTAACGTGTGTGTGTGTGTGTGTGTGTGTGTGTGTGCGCGCCAAAGTATCCGGTTTGCTACAGGACTGTATTAAAGTGATGTCAAAGAATGTAGACTCCTCTAGAGTTTACAATTCCAAATCACTTGCTTCCAGTTGCAACCCAGTGGAAGGGTTTGGACTTGACAAATGCTTTGAGAATGTTATCTACCATCAGGACCAGTTCAAGAACATATCTACACAAGTGACTTATCATTTGACACCTCGTCCTCTCCCCCCGAACACTTTCATCCATGTCACTTTTCGCTCCTAATTTTGATTTGCACTGTATACAAATCTTGCACTGGCATACCCCAAGCGGCCACTGCTATAACTGTGACACGTCCTGTGCAGAAATCTCACTCACCCACTGTTGACTGCACTGCAGTCTTTTTGCATTAGTTTATGATCACCGCATGAAGTGTATGATAGATACCATGTAACGGTACAACTATGTAAGGGGGTATTGTACCCTTAAAGTACGAATCACATTGGTTCCGAAAACAACGATCTTGTGAGAATCAGCTCACTCTGTTCGTCCACGAGGCAAAGAAGGTGGTAGTTACTGTCGCTTAGGTAGATGTAATGTTCCTTGACTTCGAAGATCATTCGATACTGTTCCACATTGCCGCCTAATGAACAAAATACGAGTGTACGGAATATCAGACCATGTTTGTAATTGAGCTGAAGAGTTTCTAACAAACAGAACACAGCATCTCATTCACAATGGAGATTAGATTAAATGTACTTTTCGTTCCAATTGATCCATAGTAAGGAGGTCCTCCAGGGTGTAGAACATTTCAGAAGTACACTACGTGATCAAAAGTATTCGGACACACCCAAAAACATACTTTTTTCCTATTAGGCGCATTGAGCTGCCACCTACTCCATGTCAGCGGCCTCAGTAGTCATTAGACATCGTGAGAGAGCACAATGGGGCGCTCCACAGAACTCACGGAGTTCGAATGTGATCAGGTGTCACTTGCGTCATGCGTCTGTACACGAGATTTCCACACTTCTAAACATCCATAGGTCCACTGTTTCTGATGTGATAGTTAAGTGGAAACATGAAGGCACACGTACAGCACAAAAGTGTACAGGTCGACCTCAGCTGTTGACAGACCACCGACAGCTGAGGAGGGTAATAATGTGTAATAGGCAGACGTCTATCGAGACCATGACACAGGAATTCCAAACTGCATCAGGATCCAAAAAATGGTTCAAATGGCTCTGAGCACTATGGGACTTAACATCTGTGGTCATCAGTTCCCTAGAACTTAGAACTACTAAAACCTAACTAACCTAAGAACATCACACACATCCATACCCGAGGCAGGATTCGAACCTGCGACCGTATCGGTCGCGCGGTTCCAGACTGTAGCGCCTAGAACCGCTCGGCCACTCCGGCCGGCATCAGGATCCACTGCAAGTACTATGACAGTAAGGCGGCAGATGAGAAAACTTGGGTTTCATGGTCGAGCGGCTGCTCGTAAGGCACACATCACGCCGGTAAATGCCAAGTGAGGCCTCGCTTGGCATAAAGGAGCGTAAACATTGGACGATTGAACAGTGGAAAAACGTTGAGTGGAGTGACGATTCACGGTACGAAATGTGGGAATCCAATGGCATGGTGTGTAGTGCCAGCAGTAAAATTCGGAGGCGATGGTGTGTGTGTGTGTGTGTGTTTTATTCATGGAGGGTGGGGGAGGGGGGGGGGCAAGCACCGCTCGTTTTGCATGGCACACACACAGCACAGACCTACATTGATGTTTGAAGCACATTCTTGCTTCCCACTGTTCAAGAGCAATTCGGGGATGGCGACTGCATCTTTCATCACGATTGAGCACCTGTTCATAATGCAGAGTGGTTACACGAGAACAACATCTCTGTAATGGACTGGCCTACACAGAGTCCTGACTTGAATTCTACAGAACACCTTTGGGATGTTTTGGAACGCCGACTTCGTGCCATGACTCACCGACCGACATCAATACATCTCCTCATTGCAGCACAGTAAGTTCACTTTAAAACTGACTCAAAGGAGAAACTATAAAAATCCATAATTTGGGCATTAATGGAAAATAATTGATTTCTATTGATCTCTTTATTTATGTACCCTTTATTACTGTTCTCTCAAAACATTCCACGTGGGAAAAATATATCTAAAAACAAAGATGCTGTAACTTACCAAACGAAAGTGTTGGTATGTTGATAGAGACAAAAACACACACACACACACACACACACACACACACACACACACACACACACACATCCATCCGCACATATACAGACAAGCAGACATATGTAAAGGCAAAGAGTTTGGGCAGAGATGTCAGTCGAGGCGGAAGTACAGAGGCAAAGAGTTGTTGAATGACAGGTGAGGTATGAGTGGCGGCAACTTGAAATTAGCGGAGGTTGAGGCCTGGTGGGTAACGGGAAGGGAGGATATATTGAAGGGCAAGTTCCCATCTCCCGAGTTCTGACAGGTTGGTGTTAGTGGGAAGTACCCAGATAAACCAGACTGTGTAACACTGTGCCAAGATGTGCTGGCCGTGCACCAAGGCATGTTTAGCCACAGGGTGATCCTCATTACCAACAAACACTGTCTGCCTGTGTCCATTCATGCAAATGGACAGTTTGTTTCTGGTCATTCCCACATAGAAAGCTTCACAGTGTAGGCAGGTCAGTTGGTAAATCACGTGGGTGCTTTCACAAGTGGCTCTGCCTTTGTGTACACCTTCCGGGTCACAGGACTAGAGTAGGTGGTGGTGGGAGGGTGCATGGGACAGGTTTTACACCGGGGGCAGTTACAAGGGTAGGAGCCAGAGGGTAGGGAAGGTGGTTTGGGGATTTCATAGGGATGAACCAAGAGGTTACGAAGGTTAGGTGGACGGCAGAAAGACACTCTTGGTGGGGTGGGGAGGATTTCATGAAGGATGGATCTCATTTCAGGGCAGGATTTGAGGAAGTCATATCCCTGCTGGAGAGCCACATTCAGTGTCTGACCCAGTCCCGGAAAGTATCCTGTCACAAGTGGGGCACTTTTGGGGTGGTTCTGGGTTTGAGGGGATGAGGAAGTGGCTCTGGTTATTTGTTTCTGTATCAGGTCGGGAGGGTAGTTGCAGGATGTGAAAGCTGTTTTCAGGTTGTTGGTGTAATGGTTCGTTTGCCATGAAGACACACCCGTCAACTCCTATCCTTAAAGTCCTCAATCTTTCGTCTCACATCCGCACCAGCTGTTCAGAGCATCCTCCTACAGGCCAACTGCAAATTAGAACAGCATGCCACCCTCCGCCTAAAAAACTATCCAATCTCCTGGTTTCCCACCTCCGTAAAGGCAACTCACTGATTGGATCGAAGAGTTTGTAACAAACAGAACACAGCAGGTCATTCACAATGGAGCCTACATTAAATGTATTTTTCGTACCACTTGATCCATAGTGAGGAGATCCTCCCGTATGTAGAACATTTCAGAATTACAAGAATACACAACAAATATTTACAATGAAAAACAAATACAAGTATGCCAATGTATCTTCCACAGATCCCAAGTGAGATGATCGTCATGGAAGTGGTGTGAGGGGGGGGAATTTCATTGATGAGTTAATAAACATTGATAGAAGAATCATATTGCAACATTTATTTACGATGATCACATTATTGCACTGAATTTGTACAGAAGTCTGATTGTACTAGTATTCACATTATTTTATATTATTGGGGATGGGATGAGAAGTTCCGCCCTATGCAAGACACCCTTTTTTCTTTTGTTTCACCCATACATGTTTCAGCACATTTGTGCTATCATCAGTGGGTTCTATTTTTATTTTTAACTTACATTATGTTGTCCTCTTGTTTTGGTAGCTGTTATGCTACACAATATACAACATGTCAGTTTTGAAGTTGTGGTATGTTTTCCTGTTTTGTTGGCGAAGTAAATAGGCTTACTTCTTTGCCTGTATTCGCGTGGCAATGCAGTTTTTCGATTACTCAAAACATAGGTGGAGTTTTCGCTGCCATTACGTGTTACAACATGTTACAGCAACACGTAACGGCAGCGAAAACTCCCCCTATGTTTTGAGTAATCGAAAAACTGCATTGCCACGCGAACACAGGCAAAGAAGTAAGCCTATGTACTTCACCAACAACACAGGAAAACGTACCACAACTTCAAAACTATGACATGTTGTATATTGTGTAGCATAACAGCTACCAAAACAAGAGGACAATAACAATGTAAGTTAAAGATAAAAACAGAACCCACTGATGATAGCACAAAAGTGCTGAAACATGTATGGGTGAAAAAAAAAAGGTGTCTTGCATAAGGCGCAACTTCTCATCCCATTTTCTTAGCAAGCATGGAGACAAGAAGAACTGCACCACAAGATGATTATTTATATTATTAGCAAACACACCCACACATCAGCTGTTTCTATTCAGAAATTCGTCAGTTAAGTAGGAGGAGTTGGTCCCAATTAATCCTTTAGGCTCCTCTTAAACTTCAGACATAAAAGTGACTTCGGGTGTACCCTTAAGGAGCATTAGTACCACAAAATCTATAAATAACATAGTAGACTGCATATGAAGTTCCAAAAGACTTTTTCAGATGGTGCTGTTGTATACAGACAATTCGCAATACCACAAAATTAAAGCGAAATGTAGGAAAACCTTCAGAGACTTGACTCTCAAGATAGACAAATGTAACTTGGTGTGTGTACAGACAGCAATACCCATGATTGCACGATTGCAGATCAATCACTGGAAGCAGTGACATCCACAAAATACCTTGAAGTTTTCAAGTGGAACAACCACATAAAGATAGTCGCAAGAAAGATTCAGCTGAAGAATCTTCAGAAAATGCAACCTATCTACAAAGGAGGTAGCTTACAAAACCCTCCTTCGACCGTGCTTGAACATTGTCCGCCCCTAAGGATCCATACTAGATAGCATTAATAGAGTAAATAGAACAGATCCAAAGAGGAGCAGCACATTTTGTTACAGGTACATTAAGTAGGCAAGAAAATGTCACAGAGAGGATTGACCAACTGCAGTGGCAGGTGCTGCAAGAGAGCCATTCTGCACCACAGTGTCGTTTGCTGCTGTTAAAGTTCTGAGAGCATAAGTTTCTTGGAGAGTCAACAAACATAATGCTTCCTCGCAAAATCAGCAAAAAGGTAAAATGTTTAGAGTCCACACTGAGACATACCAGCAATCATACTTCCAGTGTACTATTTGTGGCTGCAACACGAAACCAGGAAAGTAGCAGTGGTACACAAAGTACCCTTTGCCATCCAGTTATGTGGGTTGTGGAATATAGATGTAGACCATGTCATAAAGCAACATCTATGAGGCAATGGTTTGTGGACACTGTCATTCCTGAAATGAACTGGCCTGATGGAACACCTCAGGGACGAGTGGACATTGTCGTCAATCCAGACAGACCACGGTGCCCAACACACTACTTTCCTTTGTTTTGGCTCTTTAAGAATAAGCTACTATTCCTCCACAGACATTCAGATACCGCACTGAATGTGTCATCAAAATAATAAAAACCGCAACAAATTGCTCAAATTTTAACCTTATATTCTCTAGGCATTTATCTAGACATACCATCTGTCCGTTTTCAAAAGTCTATCCATTATCAAGAAACACCCCAAAAACAGTTTTTGGGTACCAAAACCGAGCCGCAGATTCCAAAACGGCTATGCATACCAAATGGTTGTAATTTTTGCGATATATTCTTAAGATCCCGACCTCAAAAAGCTTTGGAAATTTTCTTGATATCTTTATACGTTTCCAAGATACAGAGTTTCAAAATTACCCACCTTGTACATGTAAACTACATAGTTAAAATCCGGTGTTCGGCGAAAACTTAAGTTTATAAGCGAGTAGCACTGAGAAACACGCTGTGCAGTGTCTTCCTTACCTTCAGAAGGGTTATGGGAACCCCACATTATAGTACTGAAGGACATGCAAAATTTTTGTGCACATTAAACCTGATATGATGTATTAAATTTCTTTTGCGTTCCCGATATTTCAGTTTCACCTGTGTAAACTCAAAATAATTTACTGACCCATACAGTTCTTTTCATATGAGTGACATGCACTGTTGGGGCATGGAAAAAAGGGAACCAGCAGGCAAACACACAACACAAAAAAGGGTGGTCCCATAAGTACCTGACCCAACAACCACAAAAATTTTGGAAAATGTATATTTTTCAACATAATCTCCTTTTAGCTGTATACACTTTTCCCAGCGATGTTCAGTAAGTTCGGTACCCTTTTTATTATGAGAACTGAACTCCTCAAAATAGCCCTTAACTGCCAACATCACGTTTCATTTGTTGAAAATCTTCGACCACCAAGCCAATTTTTTCAAGTTTGGGAACAGAAAATAATCCGAGGGGGGCCAAATCTGGCGAATAGGGTGCATGAGGTAGCAATTCAAACTTTAATTCATTAATTTTGGCCATTGAAATAACAGACTTGTGAGCTGGTTCATTGTCCTGAAGAAACAATACTTTCTTCTTGGCCAAATGCGACCGTTTTTGCTTGATTTCTTCACCCAAACATTGCATTAAGTTCGCATAATACTAGTCGTTGACAGTTTTCCTTTTACAAAGTAGTCAATGAAAATCATACCACACACATCCCAAAAAACCGACACCATGACCTTGTCTGCACATGAAACAGTATCGCCTTCTTTGGAGTCGGTTCTCCAATTTTCCCATTGTTTTGATTGTTCTTTTGTCTCGGGAGCGAAGTGATGGACCCAGTTTCATCTACGGTTACTAAACAGCGCAAAAAATCAGCTTTGTTGCTGTGAAACTGTTAAACACTCCATTGAAACATCTTCATTATACTGTTTTTGCTGCTGGTTGTACACAACCAATGAGAGAGTGCCAGGCAGACAATATGTTTGGAAGTCAATGTCATTTTAACATTCTCACATCAGGATAAAAGCAAAATCCACTAGGGGGGAAACAGACAATGCTGAAAATAGTGTCACGACAGGCTAAGCAAACGAAAGAGTCAGTGAAGATAAAAATTAACGCAAATAATATCTTTCTGTATATTTCTCTTTTGCAATGGCTCATTTTTTTTCTTTTTTCCTTCATTCTTTTCTTTTTATACATGTAAGCTAAATAAGGCCAAATGATAAGTAACGAATTGCTTTACACCAGAGATAATGTCATAAAAAAGAGAGGAGAGATACACTATTCAGTTTATTAATATCTGTATCTTCACCTGCGTTTCTGCAAGTGGCTGCAGGCCAACATATGACTAGCTCCACCAAACCAGTGTTGTTTAAGAATGTGTATTCCAACCATATATTAAAATTTTATAATATTTATTAGGAAGACCAAGTTCATTTATATATATTTACGCCAATTACACCTGTGTTCATTTCGCCCATACCAAGAATCCTGCATCAGAAGGTTCAAAGCAGACAAGAGGAATTTGCGTGAGCAGTGATCCAGAATCAGCAGCATCATAAGCAGTGCTACACACAATGGAATTAATGTGAACACGCATGCAAACTTAAATGATGAATATTGATCTTACATGTATTGACATTTAAGGTCTCTCTATATTAGTACTAGTTAAAGTTTACGCAGGATACTTGTCCCAATTTCTTTCTAATTTTCTTAAATTATTCAAGCAGCAATTATTAATCAGTTTCCATTACTTTGCCTGCCCCCCCCCCCCCTCATACACCACTATTCACTTTGTATTATCAAAATTTAGACAATGAGTGGCATAAATTTGGAATAGGTGTAATGTTAACTTAGGCAGATCCCTTACATAAACAGTTTGTAATCTTTATTTTTTGGCATATGTTGAAGAATAAATTTTTCCTATAGGACCCCTTCAAAAAGGGGGTGGGTTGTCTTTTAGTCTGGTAAATACGGTAATAGTTCCTCCTTCAGGGTGAGGGAGAGACAAAAATCTACAATCAGTTTGGTCAAGTAGTTTTCTTGTGCTAGTGAAAGAAAGAAGATTTGGTTTTAATGTTCTGTCACAATTAACTCATTACAGAATGAGCTCAGATGTGGAAGGAATACATTTGTGATCTTTTCAAAGAAATCCTGGCATTTTCCAAAAGCAATATACGGAAACACCCAAATCCGCACAGCTGGCAAAGGATTCGAACTGTCACCCACAGAATGTGAATCCAGTGTTTAAAACTGCACTACCTCATTTCACGTGTCATGATGCTTATGATGGACATATACATATCAACATGAATTGTCATTCCCACAAATATTTTGAACCTCAAGGCACTGTAAAATAAAAATAGGCAAAACTCTGCAAGAATTCTGACATTTAATTTTGCAATATACAAAACAAACTTAAGAAAATGTATTAGTTCTAAAGTATCACAACATTTACTGTTGTAAACTATATTTTCTACTTACCATGCGGAATCACCAAAAACACGTCAACTGTTGTCAATCACATTCACTTTCGCCTTTAAGTCAACTGGAATTAAGACCATGACTAAACATACAACTGCATGCTGATAACTCATTGTCAGAAGTCTCATTTACAGTGAAATGCAAATTCTTATTGGTGATGTGAAATAAAATAGAAAACAGCACCTTACAGCAACAACAGGGCCACAATTTTCACTCTGTTGTGATTATTCTAATTCATTACAACACACATTCCTCTCCCTCTCCAAGACCTTGTGTAATAATATTGCTTACTACATCAACTGTGAGGAATACATAATAATTTCCCTTAAACCATCTCAAACTTTTTGGAAGTTAAAGATGTATTGGAAGGACTATGTAGAATTTTCCACAGTTCTTTGGTTATGAACTACTGTACTGAAAGATCTTTTTTTTGCGTTATCTGTAACCAGATTGGATTTTTCTTCATGGACTTAAAATCAACAAGCCCTTGCTATAACTGTTGAGATACTGCTTAAGTTTTATTTCTATGGCAATATCCTAACATAGGTACAGTCAAGAATTAATGTAAGTACACACCATAGTTTCTCTCTCTCTCTCTCTCTCTCTCTCTCTCTCTCTCTCTCTCTCTCTCTCTCAAGTCTGCTAAGTCCAGCAGCCAGCATCATAGTTTGAGCAATGAAGACATGTTTAAATCTGTCATTTTGTCACAGACTTTTTCTCTGAGAAGGAAGCCCACTAATCATTATGTGCTACAAATTTGCCAACACACCATGTGATACAAATTGTAGGTATAGTACCAGTGATGTGCAAGGTATACATGGCTCACTCCTGAGCACCACTCTCCTCCCTGCAGTTGTCACCAACCCCCTTCAACCCCACATCCTTCACACCATTATACAATCCTACAAAAACAAATTAAGACTGTTCCACAGTGAAACTAAACAAAAATATTTGTTATTTTTTATTTGTCAGTAATATTACAATGCCAAGAAACCATACAGCAACATGTTCAAGCTTCATCAGGTTTGCTGAACACTAGTGTGTGCCCGCACTTTCCACAGTAATGCCTATCTTCCATGGCAGCCATGAATACTCCAGCACCGCACTGTTCTGATGGGCATTCACGGCGGAGGCGATGAATCTTCCCATTTTCATCAACCTGAAAACCGAAGGATGCTTTTATTTATTAACATGTTTGTGTTGGATAATTCTTGCCATAGTTATGATACCACATATGTCACTACAAACTTATGTCTAACAAACAGTTCAGTGATTTAGGCAATAATCAGTCATCTTTTATGACAGGTTGGCATCAATAATGAACACATCATGCTGAAAACACTCACACAAATCTACACTCAGCTAATACTGTACTGTGCTTTCAAACCAACTACAAATTACCACACTGCAAAAATTGATTGTGTGTTTTGAGTCAAAATCTGGCAACACAATTTGATAATCAATTAAGTATTTTGCTCTTGTAATACAGTGATATCTTCTTCTCATTCAATATTCATATAGTAATACCTTTAATAGCTGTTCGAGCTGAAGCACGTTTGAACACTAAATGTGGCAAATTACAAAAATGAGATGCACTTTCTATTGTCGTCAGTTAAAAGACACTTTGATGCAGCTCTTCACATTAGTTATCCGGTACAAGCCTCTTCATTGCTGCACAACTACTGTAATGTGCACCCATTAACATCAGTTCACTGTACTCTGGCCTTTCTCTCCCAAATTTTTACAATTCTTTGATACCTCAAGATGTGTCTTATCACCCAAAACCCTCTTAGTCAGGTTGTGCAATAAATTTCTTTTTTTTCCCTTGACTTAATATCAATTATTTGAAAGAGCCATTTCATTTTCAGCATTTTTCTTTATCACCCTTTTCAAAAGCTTCCTTTGGCCTGAACTGCTAATTACCCATGTCTCACTTTCTTTCAAGATTATACTTGCCTTGTCTGATTAAACAATGTCAACAACAAACCTCAAGTTTTTATTTCATGTCCCTCAACCTTTACCACTAAATATTTCACCCTGGTTTAATTTACGGCTTGTTAACGGCACAGACTGAACAACAATGCAGATAGTCCACATCACTGGTCCACTGCCTTCTATAACACTGCTTCCCTTTCATGTCCCCTGACTCCTAAATTACATTTGGTTTCTGTACAAAGTTTAAATAATCTTTCACTTCCTTTATTTTACACATGATACCACATCATTTTAAAGTGTCCACAACTTTTTCACTTTTGAAGGCCAGACATACCAACAAAGGGAACAGCCATGGGTACCAGGATGGCCCCCTCGTATGCCAACCTATTCATGGGTCGCTTAGAGGAAGCCTTCTTGGTTACCCATGCCTGCCAACCCAAAGTTTGGTACAGATTTATTGATGACATCTTCATGATCTGGACTCACAGTGAAGAACAACTCCAGAATTTCCTCTCCAACCTCAACTCCTTTGGTTACATCAGATTCACCTGGTCCTACTCCAAATCCCATGCCACTTTCCTTGACGTTGACCTCCACCTGTCCAATGGCCAGCTTCACACGTCCGTCCACATCAAACCCACCAACAAGCAACAGTACCTCCATTATGACAGCTGCCACCCATTCTACATCAAACGGTCCCTTCCCTACAGCCTAGGTCTTCGTGGCAAACAAATCTGCTCTAGTCTGGAATCCCTGAACCATTACACCAACAACCTGACAACAGCTTTCGCATCCCGCAACTACCCTCCCGACCTGGTACAGAAGCAAATAACCAGAGCCACTTCCTCATCCCCTCAAACCCAGAATTCCCCACAGAAGAACCACAAAAGTGCCCCACTTGTGACAGGATACTTTCCGGGACTGGACCAGACTGAATGTGGCTCTCCAGCAGGGATACGACTTCCTCAAATCCTGCCCTGAAATGAGATCCATCCTTCATGAAATCCTCCCCACTCCACCAAGAGTGTCTTTCCGCCGTCCACCTAACCTTCGTAACCTGTTAGTTCATCCCTATGAAATACCCAAACCACCTTCTTTACCCTCTGGCTCCTATCCTAACCGCCCCCGGTGTAAAACCTGTCCCATGCACCCTCCCACCACCACCTACTCCAGTCCTGTAACCCGGAAGGTGTACATGATCAAAGGCAGAGCCACATGTGAAAGCACCCACGTGATTTACCAACTGACCTGCCTACACTGTGATGCATTCTATGTGGGAATGACCAGCAACAAACTGTCCATTCGCATGATTGGACACAGGCAGACAGTGTTTGTTGGTAATGAGGATCACCCTGTGGCTAAACATGCCTTGGTGCACGGCCAGCACATCTTGGCACAGTGTTACACCGTCCGGGTTATCTGGATACTTCCCACCAACACCAACCTATCCGAACTCCGGAGATGGGAACTTGCTCTTCAATATATCCTCTCTTCCAGTTACCCACCAGGCCTCAATCTCCGCTAATTTCAAGTTGCCACCACTCATACCTCACCTGTCATTCAACATCATCTTTGCCTCTGCACTTCCGCCTCAACTGACATCTCTGCCCAAACTCTGTTTTAAATATGTCTGCTTGTGTCTGTATATGTGTGGATGGATATGTGTATGTGTGAGAGTGTATACCCGTCCTTTTTTCTCCCTAAGGTAAGTATTTCCACTCCCGGGATTGGAATGACTCCTTACCCTCTCCCTTAAAACCCACTTCCTTTCGTCTTTCCCTCTCCTTCGCTCTTTCCTGATGAGGCAACAGTTTGTTGCGAAAGCTTGAATTTTGTGTTTGTGTTTCTATCGACCTGCCAGCGCTTTCGTATGGTGCCAGCACTTTCGTATGGTAAGTCACATCATCTTTGTTTTTAAATATATTTTTCCCGTGTGGAATGTATCGATCCGTCTGTCTGGTCAAACCATGGCACATTAGTGGGGAATTCAAATTTGACAGTGATGTTTGACTACTGGGAACATTATGGAGACATACTTGTCAATGTTCTGGTCAAAAACATCTGACCAAAACAGAGTATCACCATACTGTGTACTAAGCATATCTTAACCTCTTTATAGCTACACCTGCATCTGAGAACAAATAACAGACTCCCACAAAATTCCACATCATCCCACAGCATTGGTCAGAGATTTGCAGCACCTGGATTAGGAAATTACAAACCCACGTGTAAGCTGCTGCTAACATCACAACACAAACGGCTGCATTTGGAGTGATACCATGATAGAGAAGCAGGGATGGTTAAAGAATGTAATCTTACTGCATTCATTGATGAATCACTGTTCGTACTATCCCAAATTGCCATCAAAGTATGACAGCGAACTGAAGAGAGGCCCTGTTCTTTCAATGTTTAGGAGATTGTCCTGTGGTGAGCCGTGCAGGATAACTTCAGGTCACTGTTGGTAGTCATTGAGGGAACTCTCAACAGCACGAAGGTCATGGCCATCCTGCATCCTCATGTATTACCTTCCACGTGACAGTACCATATTGATATTTCTCAACAACAGAATAAAGCTCATTCACACATGGCATATATTTCTATGAACTGTGTGTGATTAAGTACTCTGTGGCCAGCTAGGCCTGGTCTGTCCCCACTAGAATGTGTGGGTTTATTGGAAGGAAATTTCTTTTGATGTCAAGATCACTAAGTATTGTTTATCTCACGATGACCGGTTTCGACAGAAGTTTTGCCATCTTCTACTCGGCGAAGTTAAATGATAGACGACATTACAGGGCATAATTTATAATACTGTTAAAGAACAATTTTCCAGAAGATTGTAGAATATAATAAAATAAATTAACAGAGGGAACACAGTCCACATTCAATACAGTATAAGCACATTGGTTTGTCAGTAATAAGAAGATGAAAATATAAAATAAACAACTCCAATGTAGTCGCTGAAGTGACGTGTAAAATGTCACATGTACCTATCAAGGTAGGAACTGAATTAATGTGCAACCCAGAGCAGGGCATACAATTGCAGAAATTGTCAACAGTAAATTATTTTTTTACTGATAACATTGTAAAGTTTTGCACGGGATACACTTAATTGTTGGTGATCCCTCTGCTGTAAGACAGTGTAATTATAGTATTAACCTAAGCCATCAGTAACAATACCAGAGAATGAAAGTTGCTAGTCACTGTATAGCGGAGATCCTGAGTCACGATGGACGCAACAAAAAGATTCACACAATTACACCTTTCGGCCATTAAGGACCCCCCCCCACACAATGCAACTCGTTAATAACAGTTAGTTCAATTAACTACAATTTCCCATTGCTAATATTCATGTCAATGCCAGTGAATTTCCTAGTTATACGAAATTTCTTCTGTGAATTCATGAGTCAGAGAATGTTGTGTGCTATATAAAACGGAATTGCATAAGCTAAACTATGCAATGACATACTAGCACCATCTGTTGACAGTTTCTGCAAGTGCAAACTCTTCCTTGAATGGCACATTGGTTCACTTGGTATCTTTGTGTGTGTGTGTGTGTGTGTGTGTGTGTGTGTGGTGTGTGTGTGTGTGTCATGTTTTACACCTGTGTCACTTCAGCAAATACGTTGGCACTATGTGTATTTAATGTTTTCATCTCATTACCATCAAACCAATGTGCTTACACTGTATTGTTAGTGGTATGTGTTCCTGCTATGGGATTATATGTATGCACTTCAAATTTCCAAAGGATTGAAAATTATTTTATCATAAACTACCCAACTTCTGGAAAACTATAATAGTATTATAGAATTCACCCTTTATTGTCATTTGTCACATTTGTAGGTCTGATTATGATTTTAAGTGTGTGTTGGAACTGGTCATCAAGAAGTAAAAAATATTTAGCACTCATTGCTTAAAAAATTTTATCCCAATAAATCTATTGCTCCCATTACACAAATGCGTAACCTATACAGAAGGTTTACAACCAGCTCAGAAATCGACTCCACCTCAGAAAAGCATCCACAGGCAGAATCTATTGTTTCCACAGTTGTGCATTTGCTGTCCATCTAAATTTTTGGGATACCCATATTCCCTTTTTCGTGTTTAAGCTGTCATGGATTTCTAATTGAGTTGTGTTTTTTACTATTAGATCCACTGATGCCTTCCACTATTTCATCTCTTTTATTGAACTGCCTGTCTTTCAATGTATTCCATTCTCTCATTTCTACCAGTCTTCCAATAACACTGCCTTACAAACTATCAACCTCTGGTTTTTTCCCAATTTATCCCAGCCCTACCTCCCATTGTACCACATAGAATTTCTTCGCATTTCATTCATGTAAGCGCTGCAAAAACAATGACTGTTTCAAAACCTCTGTGCATGCTGTAGCAAATCTTATCTTACCTTTCCCATCCCTGTGGGAGCAATTTGAAGGGTGCAGTGTTATGTTCCTGGATTCAATAGTTTGCATCTTTACAAGTATCTGCAAGTTCATGTTTTTAGCATTTTAGTCACTTATCTTGAACCAAATGAACCCTTCATTTGTGTTTCCCTTTTTTGTATAGATTCAAAATGCTCTAGTAGTCCTAGTTGGTATGGGTCCCACACACTTCAGCAATATTCTAAAAGTTATTAAACAAATATTTCCACAAGTTGATTGATTCTAATAATGTGATACTGAATGTACTTTTGTGAAGTGCACTATTTTATATTTCTGGACGTTTAACACTTTCGCTGCGGCTGACGCTGATAAGCGTCTCAACAAGCCACCAGTCAGTGCGGCTGACGCTTATAAGCGTCCGCGCTCACTGTCGGATTACTCCGTCTAGTTGCAGCGTCTAAGCTAGTATCAAAGCGTGTGAACCTTTGTTTTGTGTGGTCAGTTATCAAATGTATAGTGTTCGTAATGGCGGTTATAGGACCCTCCAATGTGAAAAGGGGCAGGAAAAGTGTTTCGCTCACTAATTTCTACACATTCGGGCGTCCCCTGGGCGTCTATTATAAAGTAGACGGCTAATTCTCTCACATCAGCAGCAAACATGCTACTAAATTGACGACCGCTATCAGAGTCAATCTTAAAAATGCGCATTTGAAGTAAACATAATTTCAAATGAATCCAGTTTCATTTTTTCCCTTCTTAAGAACATGCGTTTTGGAATCCACATCGTATTTTTTGTTACATTATCAACAAATCACGAACATCTGAATGGCGCCTGTGACCCCTACAGGTGTCACATAGCGAACAGACTTTAAAACATGACCACAATACAGTCCAAGCTTATTTGAAGTAATGCATCTAAGGTGTCATCATTAAGTCAGTATAGAACGTGATCCTACAGATCTTACAAGGTCTTGACGTCAGCCTGTAGCTCAGGTGTGCTTAGGAGCGTCGGCTCCGAGCGGTACCTGCCGTTTCAGAGTGATACCGGCCCGCACTCGAGCGTTACCAGACCGCACTCGCAAATGCCGGGCCGCACTGGAGGGTTGCACGCCTGCACCGATGCCGCAGCGAAAGTGTTAAGGGCAGTTAACGTATGCATGTTTTTATCACTGGACTGCAGTTTTGGGTACAATTCTTGCTACCTTTCTTATAAAGAGATGTCACTTATTCTTCTATACAGACACTGGGCACAGTTTTGTTCAAGGGAACTACAGTACACTAGGGTCCAACAGGAGTTAGTAAGTGCCTGAAGTCCCACTCTGAGATTGTCACTACTGTCTCACCCACTTTGATGATCACTTATCTGTCCAAATCTGACATCTGTAAATTCATTGTACTCCTCTCCTACTGTTTTACCACTTCAAAGGCCTGAAGGCTTAAATACGTGGTATACATTGGATGTCTTTTACATGGGCACAATGTATGTATTTTGTTTTTGCAAACACCATGTACAGAAAGGAATTTACACCGTTTAGGCTGTTATATGAAACTGTGTTGCCTCCAAGAAATGACAATGCCCTTGGCACACTACGACTAATCCAGACTATACCCAGGCCACTGAAACATGTCACTTCAAGGTGTGTGTGTGTGTGTGTGTGTGTGTGTGTGTGTGTGTGTGTGTGTGTGTGTGTGCGCGCGCAATTTTTTCTACGAGTGTGCATAATGTGTTCTTTGGTATGTTTAGGTTCACATTATTATACAATGTTTTACATGCAGCTATTATGCTAACAATTTGGAACAACTTTTCATAGATATTGTCATTACTTCAGGTGTTGTCAATACACAGTTTCATATACTATTAAACACTTAGTCTCCGTCTCCATTGTTAGAAAAATGTACTTTGTTGTACTTACATATAAACATTGATTGTTGCTTATATTTACAATACATACTTCAGAGTTGTGAGCGTGTGCAGAGGCAGCTACTGCAACCTCGCAATCACAGTATAGTAAACTACACACGAGCTGTCACATGACATGTTTTACCGGCCCAGGTATAGTCACTTATGAAAGGTGCCCACTAACTACCCATCACCCATGAATAGAACCGTAAACGAAATTTAGACAGCAATTCATTGTTTCATGTTAATTTTCTACCTGTGTTCAGATCTTTAGGTGATTATTGTCGATACCAATGCTTTACAGAATGGAAGTCAAGTCTTGAGTACTTATGTACTTACCTTATAGAACTTCAAGACTGAAAGCTTAACCTTCTTCTTCTTGTGCTTAATTTTTTTGGGCGTTGAGTAATTCTTCTTCTTCCGCTTCTTAGCACCACCACGGAGCCTTAAGACAAGGTGTAAAGTAGATTCTTTCTGGATGTTATAATCAGACAATGTTCGGCCATCTTCCAACTGCTTGCCAGCAAATATAAGTCTTTGCTGATCTGGGGGAATTCCTGATTTAAAATGACACAAATATAAAAATGAACAGCCAAATTAGATACCACAATATAAGATTTAGTTTTCAAAGTACCACATTTTTGATGATATGCAAGAGCATTCTTTAAATCATTAATACATTTCTAAAAGACCTATACACTTGTTTTACACTGCCTGAACTGTGTATTATGCAAATACCAGACTAAAGAAAAATTGACAGTGTAGGATACTTTGTCACCAGCATATTGCATCTAGGACCACAAATTTCAAAGCAGTCATTATTTGATAAAATTCCAATTTATCACTACTTACTACAGAAGTGATGTGCCACCAAGCGTTTTTCTTACTTGCAATAAATTCAGCAAAGACCACCAAAACTAAACAGAGTATCCACTCACAAAATGGAACACTTAACATGTCACAGCTCTTATCAAATTTTAAATGTTCCAGGCATCTACTAATTGTAGTATCAATACTAGATAGTACTTGCTGTTAAACAGCAAATGTTTTCATACGACAGTGGTAAGCCATGGTAGATTTTCCGTCCTATCTCAGTTAATACATATTGCATTACAGTAGATACATTTTCCAGTATCAGTTGAGTAATCTAATACCAAAGAGGTTACTTCAGATAGATAAAACATTCACATTAATTCTAAGAAGAATGTGTGTTTGAACAGTAAATGTACTAAATAAACTGAGTGTGTAAAGAAACTTTCACTATATAGTAAACAAAAATTTTATTGTTACCTGTAAGTTTTACATACACACAAAAGACAGCAGTTGATGCATTACATCTGAAATCAACAGCTCTGACGACAAAATAGAGAATTTGGAATGTGTGTGTTAGAGAAACAGAAGCTCTCCCTTCCAACAGTGTCAAAAACACTATTCTTAACATTAATAGAATTATGGAAGGAAAGTTGCTACTCACCATATAGCAGAGATGCCTAGTTGCAGATAGGCACAACAAAAAGACACAAAACCTTCACCCAGTAAGGCCTTTGCCAAAAATAGACCCCCCCCCCACACACGAAAACAATGCTACAATTAGTCTATTTGGCCTCAGTTGCTGTCTTTCTGTGGGACAAGTCATTTCTGTTTGTAGAGTGGTCTAAGCATTCCACTTTTATTGGTCATACCTGTTTGTAGTGCAGCTCTGGCATTCCACTACTATAAAGTATGTTTTAAGTGAATTAGTGCAGTGTTAATTGCATTCAAAATGTGAATTCATGCACTGTTGGAAAATTACTAAAGCACTGTCAGTTGACCAAGCTGAGTCAACACCAGGAAGATTTGATATTGATGCAACCCAATATAAACTTTCCACACGACCAAGAAAGTGCTACTATGTGGACATCACAGATACTATTACTTAAAAGTTTTTGGAACTGCAAGAACTTTGTGATCCTTTCAAAAAACACAAACAGTTAATTTGAAGTCAGTTTACTTGTCTGTGTAAAACATTAAGTGCTAAGAGTATGTAAAACCAGGCCAAAAACTGCACAACATGTCTTAAGATTTGTGAACAAAAACCTGAAATCAGTGATAGAAATGAAGGTAACAGATGACCCAGATGACATTTCACAAAGCAGTAGTAAAAAGTCAAAGTATTGAGAGTGCAAATTAAACTTTACATAAACTGAGATGCTCTCCCTTAAAAGTTCTCCCCATTTAAAATCACACCAAGGCTTCATGTCAAAAAAGCTGGAAAAAGTGAAGCATGTTTTGGAACAAGAAGTGTGCCAGGTATTAGATTGCAGTATTGAAGATTTTGGCTGTAGAGAAGAAAAATTTGATGGTGAAATTGTTAAGGAAGACAAATTTTGATGTCATGATATTGTTAACGAGAGAAAATGGGTAGTGTAAGAGTACATGAAAAATCCAAGTTTCAACTTTGGCTCCACCCTCTTGGTCAGAAGAAAATGTCAGAATTCAATGTTAGGAAGTATGTGGTTTGATAAGCAAGGAAACTAAAAACAGAAATGGGTATTTTATCAACTCAAACCAAAAAGGGGGAAGTTATTGCGGATGAAGTAAAGATTGTCACCAATTTCTATCAAAATGTGATCCACCAAACTGTAAAACTGCTTTCGGATGCGGGACACATTGAAGAAACATACTCTGAAAACGAGTACGTTTAATCACTGTGATAATTGTCCTCGTGATAAACTGTCAGAATTAATCATGAAATTGAGTTCAGCCAGTTGATAAACACAGATCATGGGGCAGTCTGCAAATGTTAGTGAATATGTGGACTTTTTGGTAACTTAAACCACACTCTTTTATATCTAAGCGTCAGTCAAAATCATTGAAAAAATTACACAAAATTTAACTCCAGAAAAAGTTACTCTTAATGGACTTTGCTGAAAACTACAGTTTTGCAATTCAGAATGAAATTAGAGTTACCACTGGACAAGAAGCAGCTGTCCAATCCATCCTGTCTGTGTTCATGTGGTAAATGAAGAAAGTAAATTGGTAATAGTGAACAATTGCATTATAAGTCGTGATATGGAACATGATGTAGGATTTGTAATGCTGTCCAGAAAGAAATGGTTAAGTGGCTGGTAGAGAATTACCCACAAGTGAAGAAAGTGCTTTATTCACTGAGGGATGTGCTGCTCAATATAAGAATAGAAAAAGCCCGAAAAATTTGTGAGCGCACAAAAACAATTTTTCTATTGATGTTGAGCATTTTTTACTACTAGCCATGGTAAATCTGTGCGCAATGGTTTGGGAGGAAATACAAAATGTACTGAGAAGAGCTAGTTCTAGCAGATAATGCAAAAATAATTGCATCTGATGTTTACAATTTGTGCAAAGTTAATATTGATAAAAGGTTTTTTCAATTCTTCGAGAAAGTACGTAGATTTTCTACACAAAATCCTCAATAAGAGATTTTTGACAACCCACACAATACCTGGCATCAGAAATTTTCACTATACAAACCTTTCTTGTGATTCTTTAGAGATTAGACAATTAACTTCTGTAAAGCCTTCCTTGATTTTTTCATTCAATGAAAATGCCCCACATGGGATCATGCACTTATCAAACAAAATTGTTTTGTAGCAGTTGTGTGTGACAGGTGGTACTTTGCAGTGTCAAATGTCATAACTTGTGTCCACCCACCTGAACCAGCATTGTCATTGATTTGGCTTGAGACTGAAGACTTATTTTGTGCTTTTAGAAAACATTATGTACTGTTGGTGTATCTAAATAAACATTTGGCACAATGTATTACTTTAATGAAATAAGATATGAAGTCAATAGGACAATCTGTCACAATGGATTAAAAACAGAGACACTATTAAGGAGTTTCATTGATAGTTTAAGGGATCTTAACTGCTGAACACGTACATTTCAAATTAACATTAGTGTGACCAGAATTTGGCACCCTAAATAAAGTAGATCTGTGCAATAAAAATGTTTCATTTAAATTTATAACTTTTGGCTCTCTACTTTCATGAGGGAGCCTTAATATAGGTTGTCAGTTTACATAAACTGATTTGAATGATCTGAACAATGATTTGGTATATGTTAAATAAGCATCCAATATCTATCATACTCAGGGTGCTGCGTTGATAAAAATAAATCCTGTATCAGGCATCAAAGTGTTTTACATATTTAAAACTCATTGTTTGGACCACAACAGCTTAAGTTTATTTTCTATATTCCCATAACTCAAGAATATTGAGTTTTTCCAATAAAGACACATCCCTTCTGTGACGGCACTTACATTTGTAAAATTCTTTTTACATCAACTACTGCCATGCAGAAAGTTTCATGAACATCGGAAGCAGTGGGTGTCAGGTATGGATTAACTTTTTAGAATTTATTTTCATCAAGTATTGCGATTTCAGATTTGTGTGTCCATTTGTAGAAAACCAATTAATAATTTTATTTTATTACAATGTGTCTTGGGAATTATTTAAGACCAATTATAAGTTCCCACCAGGTTGGAGAAATGTGATAAGCATTTTTTCAATTTGTGTCTACTTTGTCTGGAAATTAGAAAGTGACACTGATTTTTTGTGTTTTTCTTTGTAACTTTACTGCTTCAATAATTACATGTCTTAAGCATGTGCATCTCTCAACTTGTGGAAAAAATTCCTTTGCACAACTAAACAGTTCACTACCAACACAAACATGGCTTTGAAATCAATTACAATTGATAGGAAAGAACACCTTGCAACAACTCACATTCTGAAAAGAATCTAATAATGCTTATATAAACACAAAGTAGTATATTCTTCAGGGAATAAAGAGTGGTTAGGTGATCCAACTTTCTGGATCTCACCTGTTTTGTTCACTGCATTAGATTTAAAATCACGTATACCAAAACTAAATATTTAAACAAGATTATGTGCTTGACCTACATTCAGTATTAACCCGTGTATACCATGCTAAACAATGTCATGATTGCCAAATTAAAATTATGGTGAAGTATGATGGCAAACAAATAATTCACTGATGTACTGCTAAAACGTTTTACACAACTCAGATTCCCACTGTTGCCAAACACAGAAAATGACCTCCCATTCCAGTGGGTTTTGACCACATACATTAATTTACAATGTTACAAACCTTCTTTATCCTGGATTTTGGCTTTAACATTTTCGATTGTATCCGAAGCTTCTACTTCTAAGGTGATAGTCTTCCCCGTCAAAGTCTTCACAAATATCTGCATTTTGAATTCTGTAAAAGTTTCAAGTAAGAATATCACTACTAACACTCAATAAATGTGCAATAAGGTAAGAGTGTAAATGGCAGTGCAATCTAAAAGGAACTGTTTCACTCAAATGGTTTATACAATTCTGTACTTTATTATGCAAACAAATACATCACATTGTAGTCATATTGTAGACAACCATTAGGACATAGCTCAAGATCAGAAAACATTATACAAGCAGCACAGCATTAATGCAACCATCATTTTCTGGATTGTTTGTGACTTGTGCATACTTTCCCCAGACCACCTTGCCAGCCTGTGTCACAAGACCTAGTTCACTTATATTAACTTCTATTACTGTTCCCTTGGTTATTACACCTAATGATGTATACATGGGTGAATTTGGGTTACGCTTAACTCCAATAATTGGTAGGCAGAAGGTTGCCTTCAATTCTGGATGTGTTACGTGTGCCTTACGGAACCGCAATGCCATGGGTCTGATAAATCGTTCAAATTTAGGTGGTTTACGAGTGAAGCCCTCCCCCACAAAAGTCACTTTCGTAACAAGACGTTTCCATGCTTTGCGACGCGATTTGCCCGTGCGAAGAACTTTGAAAACCTCCGAATCAGCCTGTGCACGAACTTTGGGTAATGGAACATCCCATTTGCCTGCTTTCTCTTTACGCTTCTGTTTCACCATATTGGACAGAACTTTGGCACGCTGTTGGACCTCACGATCCAGAAGATACACTGGCAAAGCTCCACCTGATGGCTCCCCATCACCAACACTGTTTTTGGTACGTTTCAACTCGTGGGCACGAATTTTCTTCTTTGTCTGGATCTTCTCATTGCGGCGTTGGCGGTTGAGCATTTTGGCCTTGAGGCCACGAGTCTTGCGTGCTCTTTCAGCTCGTTTGTGAGGTTCACGTGCTTCCCGCTTGCGCACCCGCTCATCGTGGTCAAGCCTGCGCCCATAGAGGCGCCGATGGCGTTCGATGTACTCGTTCTGTGGCATGGTCCTCCCTGAAATATTTCACTCTCTCACAGCTCTTATGTGTACAGAACTGCAGCAAAATTCAGAAGGCATAGTAACAGCATAGGTAAACTTACACACTAACTCCCCACTAACAGAGCTGGCAAGAGGCATAGGAAAATATCCAGAATACAACATCCTTGTTTACATGTTTAATAATGGGTCAGTCCATATCAGTCAAAGATATAGACCTTGGGGCTATATTAATTAGTTTTTGGTACACACAGTGACCACACATCACTTTTTTCTGTCCGAAGAGTAGTTTTTTTACAAGTTTATTAACAAACAATTCAAAGTGGAGAAAGGATGAATTCTTGAGAAAATTAAGAACATTAAACTACAGTACCAAGTTTTTAGTAACTAATTATTAAAAAAAAATCAGCACTACTGTCAAAAACCGAACAGAGGTATTGGGTTTAAGGGGCCACCCACACATTCAATATTTATTGTGCAATCCCTGTGTCAATATATTGCACATAAATCTAGACCACGAACTGCAGAATATTTTTGCCCGACTTTCATTCTGGGATGCATCATAAAAATGCCTTCATAGCAAATGTGTTGACACTATACAGAATTTACATGAATTACTACATGCCACAAAAGAAAATCAAGGAGACACAGCAATGGGCAAAAATGTGGCATGGACAGTGTACAACATGTTGCTAAAAAAGCTTGCAGCGTAGCCAGATGGCTATCTCAAGTTTTCTTACTCTTTAAACACTTTTCAAATGTTTCTGCAGCTGTTTACTGAGTAAGCATTAAATATAGACGGTCAAACAATTCCCCTGAATGCATGTAAGCAGATAAACACTTCCTCCTTTCTTATGTACTCATACTGGATCATTACCCGTTGTCTTTGTGTCTGCAAATAACGAAGTCTCAACAGGAACTGCCATGTATTGCACAATACCACTCCTACTCAGTGCAATATATTGAGTTTTAAAAGCTATGCAGCCACCAATATAATGCGAAAAACAATACCATTCTCAGCCCGTCAATATGATTACTCAGTATTGCACAATAAATACCGAGTGCAAGGCCCCTTTTAAACAAAAACTGAATTACATGTTCATTAAACCCATCATATATAACATACATCATTTAAGCAATAAATGTACACCTCAACAGGAACAACTGCATAATACTAAAATCATTTGCATGCATTGTGCTGCTGATCCAATGGTACAGCTAAACTTTATACTCAAATTTTTAGCAAAATCATGTTGAGAGACCTTGTTCCTTTTACGTTATTTTGAAAAAACTGTAGACCAACTTTGTAACAAAAAAGGGAAAGCTGAAAAGGTGGCAGGAGTATACACAGTCTGTACAAGAGATATGTACTTTAAGGCAATGTTATAGAAATGAATAACAGCGTATGTAAGATAAGATAGGAGACAGGATACTGCAAGAAGTATCTGACAGAGCAATCAATGCCCTAACTCAAAACCTCAGGAGTAAACAAAATCCCGTCCGATCTACTGATAGCCTTGGGTGAGCCAGCCGTAACAATCCTATCTGGTGTGCAATGTGCATAAGACAGGCAAAATAACCTCGACTTCAAGAAGAGGATAATTCAAAAGAAAGCCAGTGCTAACAGGTGTGGATATTACCAAAATAACAGTTTAAAAAGTCACAGTTGCAAAATACTAACACTAATTCTTTACAGAAGAAGAATGGGAAAACTGGCGAAGCAAGCCACAGGGAAGATTCTGGAGAAATGTTGGAACACACAAGGCAATACTGACTGTACAACTTATTTAACAAGACAGGTTAAAAACAGGCAAACCTATGTATATTGAATTTTTAGTCTTAGCAAAAGACTTTGCAAACACTGATTGGAGTACTCTTTGAAATTCTGATGGTAGTAAGTGTAAGAAACAGGGAGCAAAAGGCAATTTCCAGCTCGTGCAGGAACCAGACAGCAGTGGTTGAAAAGAGTGAGCCAGGATTGTAGCCTGTTGCTTATGTTATTCCATCTGTGCATTGAGCAAGCAGCAAAGGAAATCTGGAGTAGGAATTAAAAGTTTAAGGAGAAGAAATAAAGTTTCATTTGCCAATGACATTTTAATCCTATCAGAGACAGCAAAGGACTCTGAAAGGTGGCTGAATGGAATTGACAGGGTCTATAAGGGATATGATGATAATCACAATTGAAAGTAGTCTAATTAAATCAGGAGAATGCTGTGGGTATTAGATTAGAAAAAGCAATCCTTAAAGTAGTAGCAGATGAGTTTTGAAACTTTGGCAGCAAAATGGCTGACGATGGCTGAAGTAGAGAGGATGTAAAATGGAGATGGGCAATGGCAAGAAGTGTTTCAGAAGAGAAGTTTGTCAACACTAAATATAGCTTTAAATGTCAATATGTCTTTTCAGAGTGTTGGTATGTAGTGTAGCTGTGTTTAAGTGAAACGTGGACAATAAACAATGGAAAATCCAGCATGGAATGTAACAATATTGAAATGGACAAATATAGACAGAAAAGAAGCTTTTGAAATGTGGTGCAAATTAAACAGCAGTGTTTAGTGTTTCTCATTTAGCACAACAGTATCTGTACACATTTAAGAAAGCAATTAAGCTAATGCTTCCATACTTTTTAATAAGTGACCATTCCTTGGGGTATGAACTTTTACAGTGTTAATTGTAAGTTGGCTGTTTGCCAGAAGCATTTTAAGCAAGCCCACTATCCACATGTACTACTACAGTGTGAGGAGCTCTGCAAGCACCTTAACATGTGTTTTTTGGCATCTGCAAAAGCAGGAGCTACACAAGGAGGTATAATCCATTTAAATGTAATGGAAATAATTAATCTGAAAAGTCATCCTATGTATTGAAATGTTTAAGAATGATCCTACCTGCAAAATATTTGCACACTTACCATTAGGTATAAAACTAACATACACAACAACCCTACTTTACAAAGTACTGTCAGCTATGTAACACTGACAACCATCAAAACTGACTACCAGCTGAAATCTTCATGTCTCTACACATTCCCATCTAGGTAGTTGATTAGCCAACTTACAGTTATGTTAAACAAAAAATTGACTGCGTCGAAAGTTATTAAAATTTGCAATGTGTGTCAACTGTAACATACATTTAAAAAGCAAATACTGCGGGCATCAATGGTTTAAGTGTGGTATTGGAACCACCCCGAAATTTTAGCTGTGGTGAGATGTCAGGAAGGCCAAATAAAAAGTTGTGGCACCGAAATACCAAAAAATTTATAAATTTGTTTACTGTGGACTGAACACAAAAATACAACCTGCAACTGTACAAAATTTTACTTCAGCAATTTCTGGAGGATTGCTACCAGCGCCAATAAAGTATATCAAAAGAAAAGTACCCGATGTAATCTATTGAATGTGCAACACGAACCATTGCCATGTGGTAAATATGGCCTAACTATTGCGTTTCGTGGTGACGTACCTAGTTTCTTCGGAAATATTTTTAGGGAATTTAGAAATACAGAGCTACACCGGTCTAATAATTACGAGCGGCAACACCTTAGGAACCCACAACTTTTTAAAAAAGTTTCGGTAGTACTGTAAGCACGTCAAAACAAAGTTTTTACACCTACGGACCTTAGAATATATAAGTGCCAATGAAAACAATTTTAATAATAGCTATTAAGGTCCAAACAAGTATGAGATTCAACATTAATCCCACTAAAACCTATATTCCATGCTGCACATGGCTGCGAACACGTACCTAATACACGATATTAACTGTTGCTAAATTGATTGCTCGCCAACTACACTTAATGAATAATGCACAAGTTAAAAAAGTTAAAATTAGATCAAATTCCCAACTTTCTATTCACTCTCCACAAAACATACCTTATATCCACGCGTTAACTACGTTCAACACGAAATCTCTACCATACTGCTCTACAATGGAGAGAACCAGAGAAACTCGAGTAACACTTCCGGTGCACTACGTCATTTCCTGCATAGTAGTCATGTTCATAACTAGTCGTATTCAAATTTTGTATTACAAGTTTAAAATATTTACAATAAAATAAATTATGATTTTGTAGAATGTCACATCTTTCATAATTTTTAATGTTTCTTTATATATTATCACAGAGACGACATCTGAAGAAAGTAGGAATAATACGTCGTAAATTTACATGTACTATCATATTACCAGTCTTTGCAGTAAAAGCAGACTCATATTACCAGTCTTTGTAGTAAAAGCAGACTGAATTTTTAGTTTTTTTATTTTAAACTATATAACTTTTTTTATTATCAGAGATTTTGGGTTTGCTCTCGTGTTGCTACAATCGAGAACAGGCTATCGAATTTACATAACATCTGTGAAGGATCATTCATTCTGGGCCTTCCTGGTTTGGTTTGGTGAAGAAGTGAGGATGGCTGCGGTTAGATTTGCAATAATTGCAAGATCAATGAAAACATCTGCTGCTCAGCAGCAGATGGTAAAACCACCTGTGCAAGTTTTCGGACTTGAGGGGAGGTACGCAAGTGCTCTCTATTCAGCAGCCTCAAAGTTGAAACAGTTAGATGCAGTGGAAAAAGAATTGACGAAATTCCAGCAGACGCTTCGAACCGATGTTAAACTCCGAGAATTCATTGAAAATCCTACGCTGAAACGCCACACAAAAACAGAAGCAGTAAAACAAATTGCAAGTAAACTTGCGCTTTCGCCACCGACGGCAAATCTTGTTACATTACTGGCGGAGAATGGCCGGCTGAAAAGTCTTGAAGCTGTTATTAATTCGTTCAAGACAATTATGGCAGCTTACAGGGGAGAAGTAGTTTGTGAAGTTGTGACTGCCAGCGCTCTCGATGATGCTACGAGGAAGGAACTGGAAGATGCACTCAAGGGACACCTAAAGCAGGGGCAGACATTGGTGCTAAACACGAAGGTCGACCCAGCAATAATTGGAGGTATGATTGTGAGCATCGGTGATAAATATGTTGACATGAGTACCGCGAGCAAAATAAAGAAATATACTGATCTTATTTCTGCTGCAGTGTAAGACTAAGTTTATTGATTAGCAAGGTTGACAGAAACCTGTTCTACAGCAGCAAGTTCATAGTGATATATGCAAACCTTTAGTGTTTTACAATAAACTGGAATTTTCAAAACAAAACTTCCATTTTCTGTGAAAACTGTTTTGCATAAACCTCGGTTTGTTTATATGAATATATACTGAATGGTTTGTAATTATTACGTGTTTGTTTAATTATGACGAGAATTCACGATATTTTCAATCATTAAATGTTACCAGAAATAATATATTTAATGGCGTACTCTGAACTACTGTGAAATAATGCTCTGGTGCAATACACATTTTGTCTTGTGCTCTTTGTTTGTTGCAGATTATGTAGTTTTCTGTTAATGGAACTGTTGTTTAGATTAATAAATTACTCATGGAACTGCTACCTTTGTTTATTTCACTTGAGTAGTTTACTCAGGTCATGGTGTAAACATTGTCTTGCAGTTTAATCATATATCGTCAAATACATATTGAGGCTCAGTACCAAGTCAATAGGATCTTCTTACTGCTGGATATTCTTACGTTGTAGTTTTGTTTGCGACTTTTTGACAAACGACAAAATAATGTAGGTAAGTGAACTGGATTAAAAGATGCTGAAAAATGTTCCTTGTACTAGATAGCTGTTACTTAAATGGTATGGGTTACCACCACCACCACCACCACTACCACCACTTGTACTAAAGGATACTGACAAGCAGAAAGGCAACAACAAACTCAATGTATAGTGCAGAATAAAAAAAAAAAAAAAATATATGTAGTGTGGTCATAATTGACAAACACACTACACTGAATCAGTAGTTAAAGCTCACTTTGTTGAGTCTTGTACTACTGTGAGATAAAACAGTCTTTGAGGGTGATAAAGAATATAGATATAACTATACAGGCTGATATAACATGATATTGTAAACTGGAAAGATAAAGTGAATGATTTTCTGTATAAATGAGTTCTCATCTGGATTTTAGTTGTCCAGTACATGCCAGTCAAAAATGGTACTGGATTTTGATGTATTGTTAATGGATCACAAGAGTAAAATGAATGAATATTATTTTTTAAATGTCTCTTGCCCATTTTGCTGTACTTGCTGGTTAGCATTCTTGACCCAAACAAGTGAAATGTTCTGTAACAAGGAGGAGGAAGTACTTAAATAGGACAGCTATGGGCTATGGTGCTGAATAAAACTAACAGTGCCATCAAAAGGAGCACCACGACATAGATCAGCCTGACTCTCAGGGTGTGGATGATTAGTCGTCCATTCCATGGTTGCCAATGATTAGGATTTGGTCATATGTGTATTGTATTCTCCTTTTTCAAAGCATTTAACATCTGGGACACTCTCTCTTGAGCCTTTAAGGATGCCTGCAGCTTTTCTTTCACTGAGAACACAAGTATCACTAGGAATGAAATATTCTTTAATCATTTCTGGTTGATTGACTGCAGCCTAATACATTTCATTTTCTGTTGTGTCATTTGGGTTTTACTGCACATAAATTTTAAGTCAGTGTTTTGCATGGTTCAGTGTGAAACGTAACGAAATGAGAATCGGAAGGTACTGAGGAAGGGTTGTATGTTAGAGATGGATTTATGTCTTGGTCACTTATAATTATATTCAGTGTAATAAATACAGTGTTGAGGGGAAAAAGAGAATAGAGAAATAGAATTATTTCATTTTCAAAATAAAAATTATTATTCACCCAGTTTGTTGCTACTATAAAACTAGAACTGTTCATACTAAAGATGCTGCTTCCTAAAAACCTAAGATTGCCCAAATACAGGAGTTTTCATGTTGGTAATCATGATTAACTTATTTGATTTGATATGTTTTTGTCATACCCATAAAGTAATTTATTGCCGACTATAGTGCCGAGGGGTACATTAGTAAACCTCTTGAGTGTTACCACCAGGGCAGTGAATACAGATGGGCAAAACTAGTTAAATCAGATAATTACACAACCTGGGGTGGTTTATCTATAGGTTAATTAATTAATCTCAGTGAATCACAATATTTAATAGGCTTAAGCTTGTTTCTACGCAGTACAGTATCTTACAACATGTAGTCAAATGATAAACCTGTCCACCGAAATGTTAATTTGAAAACCACAGTACTTTATTAAGCATGGGTGTATTGGAGATGGTGTGCCATTGCGCTCTTCTGATCTTGTAACTGAGTTACTCGCATAAAGGGGGACCTACAGGTTAATGTGAATTCCAAACCATGGTGCACATGGCATTTTTCGCATTAACCATCATTGCCATAGGTGAAGGAAGTGAAAAGTGAAAGATAAAAATCCTAGGACTGACTGGTAGGTATGAAACTAGACCTTTATAGTCTGGCACTTCAACGCTGAGTCTCAGCACATGAAGGGAGAAGTGGTCATGACTTCTAAAATGAAAATTGACAGTAAGTATCCTTTATATTTTTTAGTTTGCTGTGTGAACGTTCCCCCCCCCCCCCCCCCCCCCCCCCCCCCCACCCCACCCTCTGAAAACGTGGGAACTAATTGTTTGCAAATACATTACTGACTCTTTCTTCTTGACCAGAAAGTGTATTCTCAACTAGCCTACTAATGACAGCACACACAAAAGTAGGTGTATAACAAACACAAAATTTATATTGCACTGTAGGAAAATTTTGTCAAAAATATGTACTGCTTAAATCCTTCAGTTCACCATCATTATTGGAAACTTGCATTGTATAGACTACTAGAGCTTTTTTTGCTCATGTTGAAGGACTAAAGATCCCCTCACGAGCTAGACATCTTTGCACATCCCAGCAACTGAGACATTTCACACCACCAGTGCTCATGAAGTGGTTATTTGTTAGTAACTTTAGACAACAAAATGACTAATGCATCAGCAATTTACACAAGGGGGTAACACACAAAAAGTTTTACTTCATTTCATGCACAGTCATTTGCAATGGCGTCTGACACATTCAAGTTAACAATGAAACAAAGTAAGTAGCATGATGGCTTCCATACCTAGACACTAATTATTCTGGTCATTTGCAATAGAAACCAGTTGGCATTTTGGACAATTGTGAGAAGTGATGCTTACACTATTACAACTAAGTCTATATCTGTGACACTGCAAGCGACCATACTGTGTGTGACAAAGGACACTTTTATGTCCCACTGTCACTTCCTCTTGTCTTGTTACAGTCGCAAATGGTCCATAGCAAAAATAGTTGTTGGTAAGCCTCAGTGTGGGCTCAAATGAGGAACATTGTGTCAACAATGAACAAAATTCAGTTTGATACATTTTTGCAAAGTCTCAGAAGCAACCTTTCACACTGTGATATTGGATTGTAACAAATAATATTCACTAATAGTGTAAATAGCTGCTGGAAAATAAGTTGTTGTTTTAAACTGTATTCAGTCCTCTATAGAACATCTTTCGAATCATGTTGTGTCCAACATTAACACTACATGAAGCTAATTAGCGTGCTCTGCTGGTAATGCTGACAAATAGTGCACTTCTCTCAGAAATGGTAAGTGTTCAATGTTGTTGTGGTCTGCAGTCTGAAGACTTGTTTGATGCCATTCTCCATGCTATTCTATCCTATGCAAATGTCTTAATCTCTGAATAACTACTGCAACTTACATCCCTCTGAATCTGCTTACTGTATTCATATCTAAGTGTCCGTCTATAATTTTTTTACCTCCTGCGCTCCCCTCCAGTGCTAAACTGTGATCCATTGATGCCCCAGAATGTGTGCTGTCAACTGATCCTTTCTTCTTGTTGGGTTGTGCCACAAATTTCTTTTCTTCCCAATTCTATTCCACACCACCTCATTAGTTGCATGACCTATCCATCTAATATTCAGCATTCTTCTGCAGCACCACATTTCAAAAGCTTCTATTCTCTTCTTTTCTGAATTGTTTGTGGTCCACATTTCACTTACATACAAACCTTCACTGCACACAAATACCTTTAGAAAGAATTTCCTAACACTTAAATTTGTATTTGATGTGAACCTAGTTCTCTTCTTTTGAAATGCTTTTCTTGCCATTGCCAATCTATATTTTAAATCCTCTTTACTTTTACCATCGCCAGCTATTTTGCTGCTCAAATACCACAACTCATTTACTACTTTATGGATTTCTTTTCCTAATCTTATTCCCTCAGTATCATCTGATTTAATTCAGCTACATTCCATCATCCTTGTTTTGCTTTTGATGATGATCATCTCATATCCTCCTTCCAAGGCACTGTCCATTCTGTGCAATCGCTCTTCCAAGTCCATTGCTGTCTCTGAGAGAATTACAAAGTCATCGGCGTACCTGAGAGATTTTATTCCTTCTCCCTGAACTTTAATTCCTACTCCAAATTCTTTTGTTTCATTTAGTGCTTGCTCAGTGTACAGATTGAATAACACTGGGAATAGATTATTACTCCGTTCTCAACCACTGCTTCCCTTATATGCCCTCTCAACTGTTATAACAGCCATCTGGTTTCTATACAAATCGTAAATAGCCTTTCGCTCCCTGTATTTTATCCCTATCGTCTTCAGAAGCATTCAACGACGACAGTTGTATCTTGTGAACTGGGTATAAGGGTACAGTTTTTCTGTACATGGAGAAATAACTGCTGTATAGTGATGATTCAAGAGGAAGCTGAAAGAGGGAAAAGAAAACCTAATGTGCCCATCAACTTAAATCACCATATTGTAGAGTGAATGCAGCCATGAAGACTGATGTGAACAATTTGCTACATAAACATTTTGAGGATGATTGACAGAGCATGGGAGATTTAGATTTCTTTGGTAATGTCATCGATTTAGTTGCTGTGGTAACTGTCAGCTTGTTTCTTGGAAGGGGGAGGAAGATTGGATCAAATATGAAGAGAAACCAATAGGATGGCCATTCTGAAGATTCCATAAATCAAAATGCTTAGCCAGAAGATTTAGATTCTGGATTAACATTTCTGTTTGATAATAATACAAACAAGCATTTGAATAATATAGTATGTCATTAAAGAGAATAATTAATTATTGAATATACAAAGTGTAACTGGATAGATTTAAAAATCCACTTGCGAAGGGGTGGCAGGAAAAACACACACACACACACACACACACACACACACACACACACACACACACACACACACACACACACACACATATTGAAATTTGCAGCCATTGGCTGCTTCTTCTGGCAGAAGGGTTGAAGGGGAAGGAAGAGGAGAGAGGAAAAAGGGCTGGGGAGGTGTAGTAAATGGGAAGAGCTCAGAAAAATCAGCCAAAACCCTGGGTCATGGGAGACTTACCAGATGGTATGAGATGGAAAGACATTGCTGGGGACTGCCTGCACCAGGTAAGGTTTGGAAATCTGAGAGCTTAAAGGCAGAAGATAGGGTAACATGCAAGACAGAGATTACTGACAAAACAACAGGAATGAGTTAATAAGAGTGGAAAACTAAGTGCATTGTTTGTGGTAGAGGTAGGCAGGGGGAGGGGGAACTAGACAGGTCAGAAAATAAAAGATACCAAAAAATAAAAGGAAATGAAGAAAGGAATAGTTATTGAGAAGTAATGCTGAAACCAAAGAAATAAACATAGATTAAGGCCAGGTGGATGGCAAGAAACAAGGACATCTTGCAGTGCCAGGTCCCACCTGCGAAGTTCTGAGAAACTGGTGTCTGGCAGAAGAAACCAGACAGCACATGTGATGAAACAGGCACTGAGGTCTCAACTGTCATGTTGTAGAGCATTTTCTGCAACAGGATGTTGTGTGTTGCTGGTATACATCCTCTGCCTATGCCCATTCATCGTAACTGACATCTTGGTGACAGTCATGTCAATGTAAAAGGCTGAACAGTGTTTACGTAACAGCTGGTACATGATACCTGTCATTTCAGAGGTGGCTCAGTGGTGTTAATAGGGTGTATAGGGGAAGTCCTACAGCGAGGATGTTTACAGGGGTAGGAGCCATAGGGTAAGAAAGTCGGTGCAGAAGGAACCTAGGGTCTGACAAAGATATTGGGAAGGTGGCAAAACACTACTGTGTTTTGTGGGCAAAATGTCAGATAGAACGGACATCATTTCAGGATGTGGTTTTAGGAAGTCATAGCCTTGTTGAAGCAGCTGATTCATACATTCAAGGGCTGGATAATACTGAGTGCCAAGATGTGATCTCTTAGACTGGTATTTGGAGGGATCAGCAGTACCAGGATTGGATGTTATGGCCTGGGAAATCTGCTTTCGAACTAGGCTAGCAAGGTAGTGATGTCCAGTGAAGGCTGAAATGAGAATGGTGGCATATTGCTATAAAGGGTGTGCTTTTGAACAAATAAGTTTGCTTCAAATGCCAAGGTTGTAGGAGACAGAACATTTGACATGGAAAGGAGTGCCGCAATCAGGATGTAAGTAATGTTGTTTGTTAATAGGTTTAATGTGAACAGAAGTGTGCAGCTGACCTTTGGTGAGGATGGAGTCAACATCACGGAAAGGGCATGGGTTTTGGAATAGAACCATGCAAAATTCAACTGGGAAGTTGTATTTAGAGATTTAAATAATCTGAACATGTCAACCTTACCATTGAGTTTATATGGAAAAGATGTCATCAATGTATCTAAACCAAACCAGTGGCTGAAGGCTTATGGATCCCATAAAAGCCCCTCCTAGCAACCAGTGAAAAGGTATGCTCTTGCAAATTTTAACAGCAAACCACACTGCACTGCAATGCAATTGCAGTTTTAATCAGTGCCTATCCCCAAATTCTTATTACTGCAACTGACTGACCAAGTTAAAAGTCCGTGATTAAAGCGCTGGACTCACATTTGGGAGAATTGGGGTCCAAATATCCGTTTGGCCACCCAGGTTTTGATTTTCTGTTTCCATAGATTGCTTAAGGCAACTGCGAGGACCGTTCCTACACCAAAGATACAGCTGATTTCCATCCCCGTCTCCAGCAAGTTCTCCCTCTCAAATGATCCTTTTTTTTTCAGTGGGTCACTAGACTCAAAGCTTTCCTTACTCTAGCCATTGACTGGCCACATATGTCAACCAGCAGTTTATGTGGAGAAACAGCAGCGGTTTCCAGATTTTCAGTAGCTGGAGCAAAACTTTCATTTGGTCAACATATTGGTGTACTTGTGCTACCAAATGGGTTTTTAGCCTTTCTATTTTAGAACCTAATTTTTCATTCTTTAACTTTTTCAAACACATTGGGTTACTTTCCTCCTGTAGCATCATCTTAAATCAATTCTTCACTATTATGTAGTTGAGGCCATAGCAGTGCTTAGGACAACAAGGGTGAGCCTCAGTTAGACTTCATCCCCGGTAAGAGCCTTTATGGTGTTGCTAAGCAGTGGTGGTAGCCATTGGGATCTCAGGTCTGATAGTTTCAGGCTTCTACCTACACCTTATAAGTCACAGCTGCAAAATACTAACGCGAATTCTTTACAGACGAATGGAAAGACTAGTAGAAGCCGACCTTGGGGAAGATCAGTTTGGATTCCGTAGAAATATTGGAACACGTGAGGCAATACTGACCCTACAGCTTATCTTAGAAGCTAGATTAAGGAAAGGCAAACCTATGTTTCTAGCATTTGTAAACTTAGAGAAAGCTTTTGACAATGTTGACTGGAATACTCTCTTTCAAATTCTGAAGGTGGCAGGTGTAAAATATAGGGAGCGAAAGGCTATTTACAATTTGTATAGAAACCAAATGGCAGTTATAAGAGTTGAGGGACATGAAAGGGAAGCAGTGGTTGGGAAGAGAGTGAGACAGGGTTGTAGCCTCTCCCCGATGTTATTCAATCTGTATATTGAGCAAGCAGTGAAGGAAACAAAAGAAAAATTCGGAGTAGGTATTAAAATCCATGGAGAAGAAATAAAAACTTTGAGGTTCGCCAATGACATTGTAATTCTGTCAGAGACAGCAAAGGACTTGGAAGAGCAGTTGAACGGAATGGACAGTGTCTTGAAGGGAGGATATAAGATGAACATCAACAAAAGCAAAACGAGGATAATGGAATGTAGTCAAATTAAGTCGGGTGATGTTGAGGGTATTAGATTAAGAAATGAGACACTTAAAGTAGTAAAGAAGTTTTGCTATTTGGGGAGCAAAATAACTGATGATGGTTGAAGTAGAGGGGATATAAAATGTAGACTGGCAATGGCAAGGAAAGTGTTTCTGAAGAAGAGAAATTTGTTAACATCGAGTATAGATTTAAGTGTCAGGAAGTCGTTTCTGAAAGTATTTGTATGGAGTGTAGCCTTGTATGGAAGTGAAACATGGACAATAAATAGTTTAGACAAGAAGAGAATAGAAGCTTTCGAAATGTGGTGCTACAGAAGAATGCTGAAGATTAGATGTGTAGATCACATAACTAATGAGGAGGTGTTGAATAGGATTGGGAAGAAGAGAAGTTTGTGGCACAACTTGACTAGAAGAAGGGATCGGTTGGTAGGACATGTTCTGAGGCATCAGGGGATCACCAATTTAGTATTGGAGGGCAGCGTGGAGGGTAAAAATCGTAAAGGGAGACCAAGAGATGAATACACCAAGTAGATTCAGAAGGATGTAGGTTGCAGGAGGTACTGGGAGATGAAGAAGCTTGCACAGGATAGAGTAGCATGGAGAGCTGCATCAAACTAGTCTCAGGACTGAAGACAACAACAACCTACACCTGGGCCAAAGTCTGTAATCCAGGGTGTGAAAGCAGTAAACAATAGGGTATGCTTGTTCAGTATCATGGTATTCAGGTCCTACACCTACATTTCGCAAGCCACCCAATGCCGTATGGTGAAGTGGTGGGGGGCGCACCTCTAGCATCACCATCTCCAGTTCCCCTTTTCCTCCCCCATTCCATCCATGAATGGAGCAGGAAAGAAAAACCATTTCCCTGACTTTTACACTGTGGCTACCTCACAAGACAAAAATGGGACAATCACAAGACATAAGTGGGAAGATGCAATGTGCACTTACTCATTTATATATCGAGCTAGTAAGGAATTTTCCTATTAATCAAATGGTTTCTTGGTTTGATAATCTTACCAATAAAATAATGGAAAATCTAATACTGTCTCAAAGTGTATGGAGAATACTCAGTGTCTGTTGCAGTTCCAATGCTCAGTATAAACTCTGGGGCAGTGGCTGCCACCGTAATACACCAGTCTTCGGTAATGAGGGCATCTACCTGAAGCAGCTTTTCTCAGTGGTACATCACAGATAGCATCAGGCCGGTCAGTGTACCCTACTTCTGGACCTCACTGTTCCGTTATCAAGTATCTGAAGCGTCTGGTTCTGCAGAAACGTCGACACACAAGTCATTCTGGACGGCTGTCACAAACTTACTACAGGTGGCTCCTTCCCATCCTGGGGTCTGAGTGCCCTCCTCTTCCTTTTTAACCTTGCCCACTCTCCCTCCCATCCCCAAGGAAGAATCTATTAGTTCCAAAAGGCAGTTAAGTTCACGCAGTTTTGTGAGTGCACTGACATTCCTCCTGAATGTAAGTCCTGGCCAGTGGTTCCATCATGTTTTTCTTGTAATGCATGTATAAATGAATCTAGAGGTGATTGCCATAGTTATTAGTGGGAGTAGATTAGCACGAGAAATTTCTTATGTTAGTTCTTACCAGAAGTAGCCTGCAGTGCGAATTCGGTAGATGCAGATATTTTCTCCACAAACAAAAAATTGTGTTTCATTCTTTAGGTTAGGTAGGACTTAATAAGAGGGGAAACCAATGCTCCATTTGTTTTTCATTTTCTTTAAACTTGACTGTTACTGGACACTGCTAACAAAAACGATACCACTGCCACCTAGCCATGGATCATAGGACTCTTTGAGAAGACAGTGACGACATTCGCAAAAGGTGCAATGATGTGTACGTGTGAACCATTCGGAGGCGTAATATTGGGCACTAGCTTAATTTTACGGCACATGAGAACATATCATACCTACGGTGTTAAAGATGACACAGTAAGTTGCAGAAGGTACAGTCAATTATGCATTAGCTGTCGGCCACAGCCTTTGTCAGGAAAAGAAAAACATACCATTCATTCACACAAGTAAGCACATCCCCCCCACACACACATACACAAAAAACTGCCTACTCTGGCAGCTCGGATCAGAATGCAACTGTCACATAGAATGGAAGCAGCAGTTGGAGAGGATGAGAAAGGGATAGCAGTGTACAGGTGGGGAGAGGGAGGAGCACTACCTGGTGGAGTCTGCAGTAACTAGACTGCCAACAGCAGCAGCGTCGGGAGGCTGTGGGGCAGCTACGTGGGGAAAAATTGAGTGAAAAAGGAGAGGAGCAGGGAAAGATGGTTGGGTGTGTTGACCGAGGGCAGGACACAAAGACTGTGGAAGACAAGAATAGGGAGGAGAAGATGGACACAGGGGATGGAAACAATATGTTACTGTAGGTTGAGTTGGGATAATTTCGGGGAATGTGTTGTGAGGATAACTTCCATCTGCACAGTTCAGAAAAGTTGGTGTTGGAGGGAAGGATCCAGTTGACTCAAGTAGTGAAGCAGCCATTGAAATCAAGCATGTTATGTTCAACTCCATGTTGAGTCACAGGGTGGTCTACTTTGCCCTTGGTCACAGTTTGGCGGTGCCCATTCATCCTGATGAACAGCTGGTTGGTAGTCATTCTAATGTAAAAAACTGTGCAATGGTTGCAGCAGAGCTGCTATATGACATGACTGATTTCACAAGTGCCCGACCTCTGATAGGGTACGATAAGACCCTGACAGTACTGGAATAGCAAGTGCTTGGTGGATGGATTGGGCAAGTCTTGCACCTGAGTCTTCCACAGGGATTATGGCAAGGGCATGGGATTGGGAATGGAATAGGGATGGACTAGGATGTTGTGTGGGTGATGTAACACCACTTTGGGTCAGGTGGGAAAGATATCCAGTAATGTGTCCCTCATTTCAGGGCATCATGATGGGTAATCAAAGCCCTAGTGAAGGGTGTTGTTCAGTTGTTCCCGTCTGGGGTGGTACTGGGCAACAAAGGGGGCACTTGTGGCTTATTCTTGGGGTGGTGGGAGGATTGAGGGAAAATGGCACTGAGGTCTGTTTGCAAACTAGGTCTGGGGGCTAGTGCCTGTCTGTGAAGGCCTTGGTGAGACCCTCAGCATACTGGGCAAAGGAGTTTTTCTCACTCCAGATACACTGTCCCTGATTGGCCAGACTGTATGTGAGGGACTTGTTGGTGTGAAAGGGAAGACAGCTGCTGAAATGCAGGTACTGTTGGTGGGTTTAATGTGGACAGAGGTGTGGATGGAGCCATCAGAGAGGAGGAGGAGGAGGAGGAGGACAGCATACCGGAAGATGGATGGCACACTGGGTTGAGGAGGACCGGATGAAGCGTGGATAGGTCCGCCTCAACCCTGTCTGTGTGTATTTAAAATAGGACTTCAAAAAGCAAGTAACACATTATACTGACAGGATAAGTAATTCTTAATGAATGCTGTAATGCACTTCAAAGTGTCACAGATACATGACACTATCTTTCAGTATAGTCATCAAGTGTGTGTAAACAATGGTTGGAACTTTCTACCTATTGTTCAGTTCCTCTACAACAGAAACCCGCTTTTTCAGAACTGCAGTGTGAATGGTGAATGTCCTCATCATAGGAAAATCTGGATTTATTGCAAATCAGTTCCTCGATTGCCTGGACATTGTAATCTGTTGTCGACGGCCTTCCATCCTGATAGGCATCTGTGTGGCCCTGATCAGATTGTTAGTACCCATCGCAACACCTGGACACGAGTTCGTTTTTAGTTATTGGTTACATATTGTTATTACCCATCACTACAGCTGGACGTGGGTTTGTAGTTATTTATTGGTTACATGTTCCATACATCGAATGAATGATTCTTTTATCAAGGTGATGTGGAATGAATTAGTTTACAGGATATGTGTATGAGATTAGTGTTGAATTAATGAAAATGTTATTTTTTTTAGTCCTACTCATGCAACTATGCTTAAAATCAAGATCCCTCCTCCTGCTCCAGTACAGAATTTCACAGTAAATGTGCAATTTAGATGTTTTGTCCACAAGAATCATGTTGTCCTGCAACTTTGGATTAATCTTACAGTTGCCACATCATTTCACTCCCACCCTGTGATGCCCTTGTAATCGATACTATAGGAGGATTGTGTCTGCAGCAAACACAGAACACATACTCTCTTATGATGATGCGCTTCTCGTGTTGCACAATGTTCTTAGTGTGGAACATGTAACTTACTTTCTGAAGTCCCCTCATACATATTTTGGCTATACACTATAGTAGCAACAACACATGATTAAATCTGTAGATGATATCCTGGTATGGAGGGCGCAATTTTAGCTCACAGGGATACCTTTCCTGGCAGAAACAATGGCTGCAGCCCAGCTGGGCATAGAGTTAAAGTGAGCTTGGATGACAGATAGGGGTCATCATTCATAATACGAGCAGTAGTCAAGATCTGAAACTCCTTTACTGCCAGTATTGTAGAATTCTCCACTCCATCATTGAAAAAAGCAGAACTTGGGTACTATGATGACAAACCAAATGACACCAAGTATAAGGAGAGTTATCAGACAAGAAGAAAACAAAAATAGTAATTCCAGTGATATTGGTGTCCCAGAAAATAGTTCTAGCAGAAATGGTGACATTTTCAAATCACTGGCCACTAAATTCAATTACTTCCTCACACCAGCTGCAAATATGGCACCCCGTAATAAACAACCAAATACAGATGTGTTAGATTTACTTATATGAAAACTGGATTCACCACCAACAGATATTAGCTTCAAAAATATTAGGGTCATACAAAAAGAAATGAGCTGAGGGTCGTAAAATGAAGCCCGCTCAAGGGATCATAATGCTGTTGCCTATGGAACACTGAGGTCCCAAACTCGCTGCTAGAGGAACACAAATGCACACCCACATGACATGTACACATGCTCACTCTCCTCTGCACTCAGCAGTAATGAAAACCAAGAAATGGTGCCTTCAAAAGAAAGAAGGTGTAGAGTGTTTCCTTACAGTGGAAGGAGTGCAAGGAATGGATATTCATCGAATAATGTATAAGCTGTGAGAGTTACCAATAAACTACACATATGCCCTGTAGTGGTCATCAAACTTCCAACTAAATGAAATCATCTTAAATCTCAATTTGACATCAATATCTACTAAATCAGTATTCCGACAACTTGGAGTTACAGTCAGCCTTTATTAAACATTGACTATACCTCAGATGAGATTAGTCATTAGCATGCATCTGTATGTCAGGCCGACATCCAATTCAAACTATGGCATTCAACCAATTATTACAATAAGATTCACTATATGTTCACATTATTGCTATATATTATGTCTGAGTCACTGATATTCTTTGAGCTGCGCACAGAGCAGCATTCTCTTGGCTGCACTTGCAATGACATCGAGCACAGTGCTACAGTTCTTGTCGCTGCACGAAGTCCCAAAGGAATACCTCATGCAAATAAATAGAAAAACCACAACAGAATGCGATCTGTAATTAACATCTACATGTGTATTCTTGAAATTATGCTTAAGTGCCTAGTAGAGGGTTCATCGAACCACCTTCACACCAATTCTCAATTATTCCACTGCTGAATAGTGTGCAAATAAAACAAACATCTACATCTTTCCGTGTGAGCTCTGATTTCCCTTATTTTATTATGATCATCGTCTATCCCTATGTAAGTCGGTGTCAATAAAATATTTTTGCATTCAGAGGAGAAAGTTGGCGATTGAAATTTCGTGAGAAGACCCTGCCACAGCAAAAAAACACCTCTGTTGTAATGATATCCACCCCTAATCCTGTGACACTCTCTCCCCATTTCTCAATAATACAAAACATGCTGCCCTTCTTTGAACTTTATCGATGTACTCTGTTAATCCTATCTGGTAAGGATCCCATACTGCACAGCAATACTCCAGAAGAAGACGGAAAAGTTTAGTGTAGAGAGCCACTTTAATAGAGGTGTTGCATCTTCTAAATGTTCTACCAATAACATGTAGTTCACCTTTCCCACAACATTTTCTATGATTGTTCCAATTCAAGTTGCTGTTAATTTTAGTTCCTAGGTATTTAGTTGAATTTAGGGTCTTTAGACTTGACTGATTTATCATTTTAGCTCATATGACTTCACACTTTTATTATTTAGGGTCAACTGCCAGTTTCTGCACCATACGGATACCTTACCTAAACTGTTTCACAGCAGTTGGTTTTGATCTTCTGATGATTTTACTAGACGATAAATGACAGCATCGTCTGCAGACAACCTAAGACAGTTGCTCAGATTAGCTCCTAAATCATTTACATAGATAAAGAACAGCAGAGGGTCTATAACATTACCTTAGGGAACACCAGAAATCACTCAATGACTTTCCGTCAGTTACTAAGAATTGTTACCTCTCTGACAGGAAATCACAAATCCAGCTGCATAACAGGAGTTATCCACCTTTTATCCTTGTTTCTGTTCGATTTTGCCATTATTTGTTTGGAGGGGGAGAAAACTCAGAGCACTCTAGTAATATGTCTGATATGTTGACTGCCACAAAGCATCAGCAAGTAAAACGGAGCATTATGCCTGATGCCGTGTCAGTTGGTAGCCACAGCTGAGCCTCACACCTGACGGTGAGACATCTATCACTAAGCATGCGACAAACAACATGTTAAGAGAGTTAAATTTTCCCTTAAAGTTGTCTGATTTATAAATTTTACCAGCTCACTTCCTGTAACTTCTCTCTAAACATTGTTAGCAAGTCATTGTTTATGGTTCCGTGACTCAATAATTTTTGTCTATGACCTGAACCTAACTGGTCAGTAAATTTTATTGTTGACATTTGTGATCATGTGTTGAACTATGCCCTTCAATCCTTGCAAGGAATTTCACTGAAGAGAATATTTCAAAGCTGACATCAACAATTCTAGGCGTTCTCAGTCAGTACTAGCTGACAGAAAATCGACATTAAAGCCCTTGCAAACAATGATTTTCAGTTAGGTCAGCATAACCTTATTAAAAATGTTTCTAGCAGCTCTATGAAACTTAAGATACTTCCTGCTGGTGGTCTGTAAACTACTGTGGTACAGCATTCAAAAAGCTGTTCAGTATAACCTTCATTAACCTGATGGGCCTGGGACTACTTTCATGTTATATCAATAAAAAAATAATCTGTTAATTTTAGCAATTTCCATGTGATGTTCTGATGTGTACATATTTGCTGAAATTCCAGCTGCTAATCCATTTCATTAAATAGATATGAGAAGCCCATCTTTTTTACTTACAAGGCTTCTGATGATTTGATGGACGTTACCAAATGCATTTTCTTTATTAGGTCTAAAGTATTTTGTTGTTATGTGCTTGGCAAGCAAGCATTGGCTCTGATCCATGTAACACTATTTTTCCATTTTTGTTTTATGTGCTGCCTCGTTCTTCATCTTTTCTATTTATCTATCTAACCTATCTTTTTTTATAATTACTGTCTGCTCTCTGTTAGTTAGTAGTTATGTTATGAGTTATTTATGTTGCATTTTAAATTTATTATTTTTATGACCTTATATCTATTGAAGAACTTGACACCTTACCTAGCGAAATTTTTCTGTAGCCTTTGGATTTTAATTTCACATGTGTGTTCTTATTCATGGTGTTTCTAGCTGTGTGGCCATTATTGAGTCATGAAGTGTATTTATTGAGTCACACAACATGTATTTATGAAGTACAAGAAATGTTAAGTGTGTGGCTGAAGGTTTTGGCACTGGCAAGATTAAATGTAATGTAGTAACTGTCAAACTGTTGGTTTTGCAATGAGAAAGGATAGAAATCATGGACAAAACTGATACCTAATGATTATAGCAAGTGTGTGGGGTTGTGGGTTAATGATGATTAATTAGTGTGTCCTTAATGATGGAAATGATGTTGCTGCCTTCTCCTTTTTACTGTAATCTACCATACAATTTTATCCTGCTTATATATACTTACCCAGGCCTGCCAACCCAAAGTTTGGTACAGATTTATTGACGACATCTTCATGATCTGGACTCAGAGTGAAGAAGAAATCCAGAATTTCCTCTCCAACCTCAACTCCTTTGGTTCCATCACATTCACCTGGTACTACTCCAAATCCCATGCCACTTTCCTTGACGTTGACTTCCATCTGTCCAATGACCAGCTTCACACATCCGTCCACATCAAACCCACCAACAAGCAACAGTATCTTCATTATGACAGCTGCCACCCATTCCATATCAAACGGTCCCATCCCTACAGCCTAGGTCTTCGTGGAAAACGAATCTGCTGCAGTCCTGAATCCCTGAACCATTACACCAACAACCTGAAAACAGCTTTTGCATCCCGCAACTACCCTACTGACCTGGTACAGAAGCAAATAACCAGAGCCACTTCCTCATCCCATCAAACCCAGAACCTCCCACAGAACCACCCCAAAAGTGCCCCACTTGTGACAGGATACTTTCCGGGACTGGACCAGACTCTGAATGTGGCTCTCCAGCAGGGATACGACTTCCTCAAATCCTGCCCTGAAATGAGATCCATCCTTCATGAAATCCTCCCCACTCCACCAAGAGTGTCTTTCCGCCATCCACCTAACCTCCGTAACCTCTTGGTTCATCCCTATGAAATCCCCAAACCACCTTCCCTACTGTCTGGCTCCTACCCTTGTAACCGCCCCTGGTGTAAAACCTGTTCCATGCACCCACCCACCACCACCTACTCCAGTCCTGTAACCCGGAAGGTGTACACGATCAAAGGCAGAGCCACGTGTGAAAGCACCCACGTGATTTACCAACTGACCTGCCTACACTGTGAAACTTTCTATGTGGGAATGACCAGCAACCTTGGTGCACGGCCAGCACATCTTGGCACAGTGTTACACCGTCTGGGTTATCTGGATACTTCCCACTAACACCAACCTATCAGAACTCCGGAGATGGGAACTTGTCCTTCAATATATCCTCTCTTCCTCTTATCCACCAGGCCTCAACCTCCACTAATTTCAAGTTGCCGCCTTTCACACCTCACCTGTCATTCAACAACATCTTTGCCTCTGTACTTCCGCCTCGACTGACATCTCTGCCCAAACTCTTTGCCTTTACGTATGTCTGCCTGTGTCTGTATATGTGCGGATGGATGTGTGTACCTGTCCTTTTTTCCCCCTAAGGTAAGTCTTTCCGCTCCCGGGATTGGAATGACTCCTTACCCTCTCCCTTAAAACCCATATCCTTTCGTCTTTCCCTCTTTCCTGATGAAGCAACCGTCGGTTGCGAAAGCTTGAATTTTGTGTGTGTGTTTGTGTTTGTTAGTGTCTCTTACAACATACCAACGCTTTCGTTTGGTAAGTTACATCATCTTTGTTTTTCAATATATTTTTCCCACGTGGAATGTTTCCCTCTGAGCTGTTTTTCACATTTGCTGGAATAAATATTAAGATGTTCACTGTCGATCCTTTACTCTTCAGTTGCTATCAAAGACCACAATGCACGGCTCAGGAAAGCAAATTGGGACAGTTGTTCTTCCTGTAGTATATTAATTACCTGTCAGACAAAATCGGCAGTGACACCAAACAATCTGCATAAGAATGTAGATGTCTTAATGAAGTAGTACCTGGGAAGAAAGAATACCCACACAAATGATGAGTCAGTTCTTGGTAATGTTTCAAAGTGGTGTGAAGACTCACAACACGCTTTAAATGTTCAGAAATGTCAACATGTGCTCTTCACAGAATGCAGAAAATTAGTATGCTATTATTAAAATATCCATATGAGACAACTGTAAACAACCAGTTCATACAAATAACGGGATGCAACAATTTGTAGGGACACATAATGGAATGATCACATAGACTCAAGTCATATGTAAAGCAGCTACAGACTTTGGTTTGTTAACAAACTGGGAAAATGCAGTCATATTCCATATAGGAGACTGATTACGAAACACTTAAGAATCCCATCCTGAAAATATTGGTCAAGTGTGTGGAACTGGTATCAGACAGGGCTAAGAGAGGATACTGAATATGTAGAAAGAAGGTTAACAAGAATTGTGACATGTATGATGGACTCACAGCACAGTATCACAGAAGAAGAGATGAGCCTGAACTGGAGCACACACACACAAAAAAAAAAAAAAAAAAAAAAAAAAAAAAGCTGCAAAAGCTTACTTTCAGAGTCCCATGAACCAGTATTAAGTGAAAATCTAGGTATATTCTCCTAAAAATTGCCCCTTGAGGGGATGCGGTTTGACTAATTACAGAGTAAGCAGTCACTCTTTGTGCAGTTCATTGGAACTGCGATTAAATGACAGCACTTGGTAAAAGGTATGCCACAAACACTAACACAACACCCCCCCCCCCCCCCCCCCCCACTGCATAGCTGCGATTAAGTCAGGAACACCCTTATGTGAGGGGCGTTCAATAAGTAATGCAGAACATACCTCCGAAGGCAAGTTAGGTCCGTTCAGGATTCCAGCACATGTACACCATATTATTCTCCGCTTGTTTAGCTACAAAACCATATTTTTCAATATAATCTCCATCCAATGTGACTGTCTCAGGTCTCAGCAACTTATTGGAAGGGCCTGTATGCCCAATGATTCCACTCAGCTGGTTGACATTGGAGCCAACTTCTTGCTGCATCAATAACTCCCACCCCCTCCATCGTCCATGTACTGCTTCATGTGGAGTGCATCCTTCATTGGGCCAGACAGATGGAAGGTGCAAGATCTGAACTGTTTGGTGGATGAGGATGAACACTGCAATGAAGTTTTGCGAGCTGCTCTCACGTGTGCAGACTTGTGTGAGCACTTGCATTGTCATGGAAAAGGAGAAGTTCAGTTCGTTTGCATCCAATGATTACCTCAAATGACTGTGCCTGCACATTCCAGCAGTGCAGGAGTCACAGCTGTGTGCAGCCAGCTGGCAGGTGGCAGATCAGAAAAGCTTGTGCAATCCTCTTGCAATGGTGACAGGTGCTTTGTCCAACGAATCACTGTGCTTTTGTTCACTGTCAGGTCTCCGTAGACATTCTGCAAGGGCCTATAAATATCTGTGATGCTGTGATTTTTCACCAAAAGAAACTCAATGAAAGCTCTCTGCTTGGAATGCACCTCCGTCACAGACCCATTCTGAAGTCTTTGTATAGTGCTGGCACCTATTAGAACTTCATGAAACTACAAGGGCTGAAGAGGAAATATTGTACAGTGTCCCACAAGAAATTCTGCATTTTTTCAACTGAAATTGGCAAAAAAAATGTTGCATAACTTATTGAACACCCCTTGTAGGTGGCACGCAATATTCAACCAGCGAACTGTGTGGCGGTCACTGCAACATGCCAACAGGTTGTAAAGGAACACTTTACAGGAACAGTGAATTGTTACAAGCACGTAACTGATGGCAAATTTGTTCATAGATGATGTAGTTGAGCTATTTATGTAAATATTTTTATGGCCACAAATGAAATTATTTGTGTTGCCATGTGACTTATGAGAGATTAGTCCAAGTTCAGCTAGGATTGAAAATAGGATACACAATAAACTAATCATATTTAAAATATTTACAATAAATTACATTTACTCTGAGAAAAATCATTCTACAAGGGGCGACCAAAGAGTTTGTTTGAATGCCATTCAGTCCAGAATCGGTATGCCAATCCGGCAAAATCCCTGTGGACATTGAGGAAATCATCACACCAACACACCAGGTTGAAGATACGCATGTGGTAAAACACCATGTCCTGTAGCGTGAAGATGTCTGTAAGTGCCTGGTGTACAACCTCATCCGACAGGAACCGTCACAACCTTTCAAGGTCTTTTGTAAGGGACCAAAGGTGAGATAATCGCATGGGGAGAGATTAGGACTAAGGGCGGGTGCTCGAGTGTATCCCACTCGAGTTGGTGTAACTCCTGCGTTATCACGAAGCAGTGGCACCATTCCACAGTGGTGGTTTTTGACAGACATCCTGCCCCATACACATTCTTACTCTTTGATGGATATCTACCAGTGTTTGTCCTTCAGCAGTCAACAGAATAGCAGCACATTAGTCCTATTTGAACACATTTGGTAATAACATGAATGCTACACTAATCTCTTGCCTACAAGTCGGTGCTTATACACCCACATGGGAGTCGCACGATGTTGTGTGTACACTACAGCACACCGTTAAATGGAAACTTTTTGATCGCCACTTAAAATAACACAATATGATTAAGTCAGGTGGCAGCACTCTGGAACACTGGTAACTGTGGTGGTACATAATAGTAACAAACCAGTTCTAAATATCTGAATATGATATGTGGTTTGCTTATAATACAAAATGAAGCAAGGGAAAATTCACATACAACAAATTCACCAGTGAATAACTCTGCTTGTTTTACAGAAGAGGAATAAAAAACAAATATTCACACTGACAGGAGAAACACTTTTTTTTTCAGACAGAAGCATATGAAGTGCCATATGCAATTTTCAAAATCAAATATATTCTAGGGGCAGGCATTTGTACAACTGCCACATCAATGTTAAAGTCACACTCCTAATTATGTGCTAGGACTTTTTCATGCTGGCTGACAAATTAATCACACTACAGAAACAAGTAAGAAAACCAAAGGGCATATCACAGCATACTGATGGAGCAGTTTTGTGGCTAAATAATTAACTAGATGCCAAAACAGTTAAAACCATCTTGCCACTCCTGAAAATCCCATCATTACCATCACCCAACACCATTTTGTGCTCTAGAAGGTCACTTTGTAGTAACCTCAAGTATACGAACAAACCCTGCAGGAACATGCTTCAATTGTTGTCACTGGGGAGTAATATCAATAAACTTTTGTTAGCAATGATACATCACTTTTCACACTGGACACACTTCACATCAGAGAACCAATTCGTTTCCGCAGCAGAATCTCTCAGCAATTTGTAATGAAATAACTAAGAATATTTTCTCTGTCAATGAACAGTTCCACTCCTCCTCGAGTTTCTCACAATTCTGACTTAGCTAGTAAACCCATTTTCACTGAGAATTCCAATGCCATCTGAGTTGCCACCCTGCTATAAATACTATTGAATCATGTATGGGGAAGAGATCGAACATAAATTTAACAAGATTGTTGACAAGAAAAAGTTAAAAATGAAACAAATCAAGCTTCGAGTTACAAGGCTATGGTATAATAGTTGACTTTCACTGTTATGGCTTCGGAACTCCATTTCCTTAAGTCCTTCATCATGCCTGTGATTATTAATACCAAAAGCAAACATGAGTGCCAACTGTTACTGGTGCAATTTATAATACTGTCCCTCAACTATTGCGCCTCTTATTCATTCCCACCTCTCACAAAGGCAATGATTTTGTGTATGTCAGTCTCAATTAACTGATGAGATAAGCAACAACCTGAGCAATCTTGTGTGCCTTCGCTTGACCTACCAATCTAAGCACTTCAAGTGCGACAAGTATCAGCTTAGTTTGGTCACATTTGTTGTTTGGTGATGTTTCTGTCCAAAACAGAGTTTCTGGCTTTTGCTATTAACAAAGGTGGTAGGGATTTGTAGCATCAAATGTGCATCTTAGGACTGTAATGTTACACTTAGAATTTGATATACCTTACAGCATCTGTGCTTTTATTGAGCAGTAGGAAAAACTTGAAATAATATGGCGAAAGAAACCACCTTACCAAAGAAATGAAAAACATAAATTAATTTATGAAAAATTTTACAATGGTCACTGAATTACATACAACACTGGAACAGTTGATGCAAAGTACACAAAACACAAGAATTATGAACTAAAGTCAGTTGCCAAGACAAGCAACATATCCCAGATTGTTTAATGGATTGAAAAAGAACATGTTGTTATGTGGTTGTTCTTTTTGAGAAACTGTCTTTATAACTTCTTGAGCCATAACACCACCTACAATTGCACACACAGGGCTCACTTGCGAGAACAGGCATCTGGAAAATAAACACAATACGTATGTGAGTCATAGTTGTACAATATTCAAATGGAGTTGCAAACTAAGATCAGGAGCAAATAAAATTGACATAGAAATACAGTTTTCATTCTTCTAACTTTACACAAAGCAGATAAATATTATTTACATGCAGTCGAAACAAGATGTGCAGTGGATGATTCAAATAAACATTTGACATTTAAAATCTTTGCCAATGGTAAGAAGCAAAAACTGAGAGAAACTACAGTAGGATTGACAGACACTTGAGTTCCAGACTCTGGACTTGTAACATTGACACTTACGTGTGAGACACAAAAAAGACAACAGATATTACCTGAATAATTGAGAGCTTTGATGTTCCCTGAAAGCCATCAGTCTAGGGAACATCAGAGGCAGAAACAATGTATACAGGTGGTGTGTGCTTCAGTGTTGTCATGTACTCGGAGAGATAACTGCTATAGCATGTATTTTCTTTCTTCTCAGAAAGCATTGTGTTCATGCCTTCATAACTTCTCTTACTACTGGGAAAATAACTCCCACAAAGCTGAGATCTCACTACTGAGGCAAAGTCAGTTATGGCACGTATGTTCAGTAGAGACTCAGTATCGAGAATGGACATAAACTTATAATTAAGTTCTTCTATTAACCACTAACCAATCCCTAGATGTAACAAACTTCAGAGCATCAATCAATTCACTAATACATATGTTCACCAATCATACAGCCATTAATAGAGGATACTTCAATCATCCAACAATAGAGTGGGTTAAGTACAGTGGTGGGCATGAGAGAAATTCTTCCAAACATTACTAAGTGCCTTCTCTGAAAACTACCTTGAAAAGATAGTTTGGAAGCCCACTCATGATGGAAATATATGGGATATAACAGCAACAAATAGATCTGACCCTCTTTGAGCATGCCCATATTGCAAATGGCAGAAATATACAGAATATAATAGAAACAAATAGATCTGACCCTCTATGAGGATGCCCATATTGCAAATGGCATCAGTGACCATGGGGCAGTTGTAGCAACAATGATTACTAAAGCACAAAGGACAAATAAATGAACTAGATTCAGTTAGCTAGATTCAGAAGCAGTCATGTCCCCTCTCAAAGAGAGATTCAAGGCGAGAAGTTTTGGAAAGACCTTTGATGTGCAGCAACATACATGCTGCACATTTTCGTATTACGAAAGTATAAATCTGAATTGCACCAAACACAGTACGTTAGTTTCCAGAGCGTTGAAATTGAGATTGCGATGTCCTTTTGTAAGCCAGTCGTATCTCATGCCACATGATCTCACCGATGGCAGCAGGTATTCAGAGCAAGGACACATGTTTAGTCAGGCAATAGGAAGATCACTCTCGCGTAACATGAACACACAAAGAGGAAAAGTTAATGGTTTACATTAATATACGTAGTATAGCTACAAGAAAAGCTAAGCTTTCACATATAATACTGGTCTCGAAGATTAATAAACTACAAGAGAAGCTAAGCTTTCACATGTAATATTGATCTTTTCTTTGCGTGTGTTGTACTTTATGATATATCACACAAATGTGCCACTAAATTTAAAATGATGACATAAATGTCTGGTCTTCTGGGCTCGAAATTCTTGTAAGTGGCTGGTCCTCAGTGTTCAGTTTTCAACGGTCTGTGATTTAAGAAATTCATCCCACTTTTTCACACATAACATAATTCATCTTGTATAAAAAGAAATTTACTTTGAAAGTAATGCTTCATAAACCACTGTTTACAATACTATTCTGAGACTGTTAGAAATAGGTTCGATTTAGCATTTGGCAGAGAGTGCCAGAAAACAGGCATTACTGTGCATGTGCAGCTGCAGTGGTGTAGGAAGCCCACATTCATTACGCCATAAAAGAAACAGGACATCAGAGAATACTCCAAGAGCACAGGAATTTCGTAAGCCATACTAAAATGCATAATTCGGCTTGAAGTGCACATTGGTTTTTTTCAAGATTCACAATGAAGTAGGTCCCATCTGATATTAAGTTTTTCAGTGTGGTTTTCTGGGTGTAAATTTTCTTGGAGTAAAAATACTGTACTACCTCACATTTGGTTCTTTATTATGGCATAATTTCATACATGGCAGAAGATGAAAACATGCACTTGAAATTTAGCGAAAAGTTGGAACTAGCCAATACTGTGGAAAGAAACACTTCGTTTCAAATAAATCGATTGCCTCAGCGGAAAGATTAATAAAGCCAAATTTCTTTAGCAAACTGACAAAATAACCTCATTGTTCTGCAAGGCGATTAATGCTTGATTGTTAATAACTTGGAAATAAAATAAAATCAGAAAACTGAAACTAAAAATATATTTTTGCCCTCTGTAATTATGTGAATGAGTTTTAATTGACTTGATAGCTCCCAGCCACAGAAATCTGTTTTGTTTTCATTTAACGAGGGAGCTGTAAACAAAGAGGAAACAGGAAAATCACTTAACAAAAACACGGGTCCCCACTACAACTCTGACAACTCTGCGCATGCGCGAATCTAGCAGCTAGGGTGTGCGTTTTTTTCTCGTTAGCATCCGGCTGCTTGCTGCTACTGCTGATACAGCTAACAGCCAAACTTCGAGTAGGGGGAAGCGGGAGAAGGTACTGCTCATATGCGAGTCAACTTCGCATGCGCATGAGCCTGCTGGCAACTGGTCAAACTAACCTAATGTAAACAGTTGTGACGTCACACTCACAGAAAGCAGTTTACTGTTACGAAGTATTACATAGTCTTTGCCCTAAGACCTTTGACATATTTTTGCTGTTTGCAGACGCTTGTGTGTGCATGGTGTTTTGTTGCTGTAAATGGCGCATTTCCTTTGCCACTAAAGTTTTATTTTTTTCCTCTCGTTTATATTTTATTGCTGCAGTATCATTCTCCAGTAGCGGGTACAGTAATATTCTTTGCTAGAGCATCTATTCTTACCAGTCAAAATTACAAAAATTTAACTGAAAGGTAAAACAATGAAAAATTCCCAGGTCATATACACCCTGAACACAAAGCTTAGGACTATAAACAGAAGATGCTGAATGATGTACATTTGGCTGTCAAGAAGGCAATGCGAGAAGCCTCCAGTTACTAATGCAGCAGAATCTTATCGGAAGTTCACTCAAAAAAACCCAAAGAAATTCTGATCATACGCAAAGGCTGTCAGTGGCTCCAAAGTTAGCATCTGTATACTCAAGGATGCTATAGGACCTGAAACTGAGGGTGGCAAAGCAAAAGCAGAAATACTTAACTCCATTTTCAAATGTTCCTGTACTAAGGAAGATAGAGAAGTACTGCCCAAGATTCTCATAGCACTGAGACATGAACTGGGGTTGAGAAACATCTAAAATCATTAAAATTTAACACGACTCCAGGGCCTGATGGAATCCCAGTCAGTTTCTATATAGATTTTGCAGCTGAGTAGCTTTCATTTTAACTGCAGATACTTTTGAACAAAAATCTCTACCCAATAATTGAAAGAAAGCACAGGCCACAACATTCTACAAGAAGGGCAGCAGCAATGAGCCACAAAACTGCGCCCAATCTCTGGGGTATGTCAAACAGAATTATTGCTTCCATGCCAACCAGCACACATTCTGAACAGTCTGGAGACAAGCTCAAGTATAGCTCAGGCCACAATGCTGTGTTAAAAAGACTGTGCCCGAATATATCTCAGGCCACAATTTTCTTCACATGTGAGCCACCTACTGCTCAAAAACTGGACTCATTTCGTACAACACCACCACCACCACCACCACCACCACCACCAACAACATACTGACATCTCAATACCTGTCCCTTGACAGGTGCTGCCTTCTGTTGACAATTTCCAGAATTATTTTGAAAGAAACAGTAGCAAACATCACAGATGCTATTGTGACTGGCTGTGCCATTTGTTCGCACTCACATAATTTCGTGTGTGTGCTTGCTAGATTTCACAATTTACTGTATTTCTGCTACAAATACACCAGGTTTGTTGCATGAGCAAGAATTCTGAAGCTCAAGAGGTAGACATTGCTCAGTAACTCAGCTCACACTTTCTTTTTGCAAGGAAAATTATAGTTTCTGTCATTATTATGTTAAAACTTATGATCTGTCAATAAACTAAATATGAAAAATAAATCTTGAAGTTTGGTCTTTTTTTAGTATGTGTTACCCTTGCAGGTATATCAATTACAAATGTGCCAGTAACATTTCAAATAATGGCATAAATGACCAGAGTTTTAGACCCAACATTATTCTAAGTGGCCAATCTTCAAAGCATTAAGATCATATGAACCCCCAAGTTGTGTTTTTATCACATGTCATTCTGAAAGCCATGGATGAAGGTAATCAGGTGGATACAGTATTTCTTGACTTTCAGAAAGCATTTAACTTGGTGCCACACTAAAGTTTATTCTCAAAAATTGGATCATATGGCATATCGAGCAAAATTTGTGACCGGATTGAGGATATTAAGGTAGGCAGGATACAGCATGTTATCTTGGATGGAGGGTCGTCTACTGATGTAGAAGTATATTCAAGTGTCTTCCGGGAAGTGTGTTGGGGCCCTTATTGTTTACACTGTCTATTAAGGATACAGGGTACTTTTCTGGCTCAATATTATGTACAAATCAACACCTATTTCTTTCAGGCACTGTTTATAATGTATATGTTTTACAGATTTTTTGTTGGTATCAGGTAATGCAGCACACTTTCTAAACATATTAGAAGTATTTTGAATATTTTTAAACCTGATTAGGATTATTAAAAAAATTACAAAGAAATTGATGCAATTTTTTTTCCAAAACGCTTCCTCAAATTACGGTACCATTTAATCCAATGTTATACATTTGAAAGAGACCAAATTTTTACCAGAGATATGCATGACATGATGGCTGAGGTATTAGACCTATTTAATTCCACCTATTATGTATATTTCAAGGATAAAAAATATCACCTTACATTTTAATTTTTATAACTTTTTTCCTAATAAAATTTTTATTTTTTCTATAATTTAGTTGATTCTACAATAAAGCTTAGGCCTACTACATAAGCATGGACAATTGCAAGTTACAGAAAAAAATTAGAGCAATGTGTTATAACCTTTAATCACCAATAATTGCGTGGATATTCAAACACAACTCACTTATGAACAATAGCTGGTTACAAGATAACAACTCAGTATCTCTCATTCGACTGCCGTGACATGCGGCCGGCGCTGTTCGTAGCTAGGGGATGCACCCGCGCTCAGCCGAGTTGCGTAGCGTCTCTATCGCTGTTTGCGCCCACTGTCGTGGCGGCACTGTTAAATGTCGTGGCACTGTCACAACACTTTTCCCCCCTTGAAAAAAAAAAAACACTCACTTCCTTGGAGACATGGACAGTGCGGGGACATCCATGGCCTCTTGTGAGGCCCCGAGAAGATCCCGTGGAGAGACACAAGAGTACGGTCGAAAATGTCCAGGACGGAAGCTTGTGCGTGGAACGTGCCTCCTGGACGAGATGAAGGGTGAAAACTCCGGAGCAGCATCCATAGGTGTCGTGGACCTGGGGGCGTGCTCCAGCGACATGGGTCCCGGAGAAGGCGGCGTCGCGACTGGGGCCGGTTCCGGCGTACTCGGAAGCGGTAGCGACGTCGGCTGCATCAACACGTACGGTAGATCGGCAGCAGCGACAGGACTGGCTTCTCGGGCTGGTGGAGGCGAAGGAAGGGGCGGTGGCACCGGTGTGGCCACCACTCGTGGGTGCAACTGGTCGTAATGGCGAACAATCATGCCGTCGTCCGTACGTATTTCACAAAGCCGGCGGCTGCGAAGAGCCTTGACCACCCCTGGAATCCATTTAGGGCGAGATCCATACCCTCGTGCCCACACGCTGGCGCCCACCGAGTATTTTCCCGCACTAGGGGACACTACAAGGCCTGACAGGGTGAAGCAGGTGCAGTAGAGTGCGCGGTTGGCGGCCATGCAAGAGTTCAGCAGGGCTGCGATCACCCAGAGGCATGAAGCGATAAGAACCCAGAAATTGCAGCAGAGCGTCACTAAGGAATTTTTTCATCTGGCTTTTGAAAGTGCGGACAAGGCGCTCGACCTCCCGATTCGATTGCAGATGGAAGGGTGGTGCTGTAACATGATGAATCCCTTGTCCAGTACAAAAATCACGGAAGGCCTGCGAAGAGAACTGAGGGCCATTGTCCGTGACGATCATGGATGGAAGACCTTCTAGCGCAAAGGTTTTGGGCAAAGCCAGCGTCGTCGCCGCAGTGGTGGGCGACAGACATCGAACAACAAACGGAAACTTCGAGAAGGCGTCAATCAACAATAGCCAATAAGTACCGAGGAAGGGGCCGGCAAAGTGAGCGTGCACCCGTTCCCATGGCTGCACCGGCTCAGGCCACGGAGAGGGCATAGTACGTGCTCACATAGAGGACGTATACCCTCACGGGATAAGTGGAAACCAAGATACACAATGGAGGGTTGGCAGAACTGTGACTTGTCCAGATTGCACCTCAACCCAGCCGAATGCAAAACCCGAAACAGTGAACGCAAATTGCGAAGGTGCTCCTCAGTGGAGGCCCCCGTGACAACAATATCATCCAGATAGTTTATGCAGCCGGGAACGGAAGCCGTGAGCTGTTCCAAAAACCGCTGAAAAATGGCCGGCACGCTAGCGACGCCAAATGGTAACCGCTGGTACTGATACAACCCACAAGGAGTGTTGATGACGAGAAATTCCTTGGAAGAAGCATCCAACGGCAACTGATGGTACGCCTCCGATAAGTGAAGTTTGGAAAAGAACTGGCCCCCAGCGAGCTTGGTAAATAACTCCTCAGGACGGGGAAGAGGATAAGTGTCAATGAGGCTCTGAGCGTTGACAGTGGCTTTAAAATCACCACACAATCGCAGACTCCCGTTTGGTTTAGAAACCACCACGAGTGGCGATGCCAATTCGCTGGAGGTAACAGGAAGGAGAATCCCTGAAGCTGTTAACCTGCCTATCTCAGCCTCGACAGGTGCATGCAACGCCACCGGAATAGGGCGTGCCCGGAAAAACTTAGGGCGAGCTGTAGGTTTAAGAATAATGTGGACTTCAAAATCTTTGGCAAGACCCAGACCAGCAGAGAACACGAATGAAAATTCAGAACACAATCCATCTAGCTGTTGATAAGGAATATCCTCAGATATGAGGTGCACATCATCATCAATGGAGAACCCGAACAACTGGAAAGCATCATAACCGAACAGGTTTTCAGTGCCCGCATGATCCACCACATAAAACGTGAGGGCCCTAACAACAGACTTGTAGGCAGTGGAAGCATCAAACTGGCCAATGATAGGAATTTTCTGTTTATTATAAGTTCTCAATTTCGCGTAACTGGAGACAAGGGAGGGGAGCCCAACTCCAAATACGTGCGAGAATTAATGAGAGTTACTGCAGAGCCAGTGTCCACTTGCATACGAATGTCTTTATCCAGAACAAGAACAGTAACAAACAACTTATTTGTTTGAGAAAGCACACAGTTAACATCCATTTCCGATGCCTCGTCCTCGTCGACAGGAACTTTAGGGGACTGACACACAGAAGCAATGAGGCCTTTTTTCCTACATGAATTACACGTGGCCCAACGTTTTGGACATGCGGCCCTGTCATGCTGTACGAAACAACGTGGACAAGAAGGAAGTGCGGAACGAACCTGCTTCTGTGGTTGCTGTTTTCGCTGCGAGCGTTGCGGCCCAACGCGACGTTGTTTACGCGAGTGAACCGCCGCCACATCTTCGTTCTCCTGTGAAACAGGGAAATTGTCCGTGTCAAAAGTTGACTGTACAGCGCCTACATCACACCACGCGTCTATTTGCGCGCCAGCAGCGTGAGACACTTCAAAGGATTGAGCGATGCTTAGAACTTCCGACAACGACGGGTTTGGCAGTTGTAGGGCACGTTGCCGAACTTCTTTATCAGGAGCAAGCCGTAGAATAGCATCCCTAACCATTGAATCAGCATAAGACTCATTATGAGTGCCCGTGACAAACTGACATTTCCTACTCAGACCGTGTAGTTCCGCCGCCCAAGCCCGGTAAGATTGATGGGGCTGTTTACGACACCGGTAGAACACCACGCGGGCGGCAACGACGTGGCTGTTTTTGCGGTAATAGTTAGACAATAAGTCACACATTTCTTGGAAGGACAGGGAGGCAGGTTCCCGCAGAGGTGCTAACTGAGATAGCAGCTGATAGATCCGTGGGGAAATCCAAGATAGAAGTAACGACTTACACATAGGAGCGTCGACAACGCCGAAAGCCAAGAAGTGATGCCGCAAACGCTTCTCATAATCCTCCCAGTCTTCAGCGGCCTCGTCGTAAGGAGGGAATGGAGGCGGAGAAGAGGAAGCCAGACGATGACGCCTGAATAGCAGCTGTCAGCTGTGTTTGTTGTTCAATGAGCGCTTGCATAAGCTGTTCCATGTCTGCCCCGTCACGAACACACAAATCCACAACGCAGTGAAAATATCCCATCCTCGTTGCCGAAAAGTGCTATAACCTTTAATCACCAATAATTGCGTGGATATTCAAACACACTCACTTATGAACAATAGCTGGTTACATAACAACAACTCAGTATCTCTCATTCGACTGCCGTGACATGCGGCCGGCGCCGTTCGTAGCTAGGTGGCGCTCCCGCGCTCAGCCAAGTTGCGGAGCGCCTCTATCGCCGTTTGCGCGTACTGTCGTGGCGGCACTGTTAAATGTCGTGGCACTGTCACAACACAATGCTTTATAAACTTTAGGAAATGCTTGTACCTGAATTCTGAAAAATACAACTTGTGGGAAATTGTGAATGAAGATATGAGTCCAATTAAACAGTGCCTCAGAACATTCCTGAAGCATAGTCTTCTTCCTGCAGCATTTCTTCATCTTCCTCTTGGCACATCTTCTAGCACTTCTTGCCTCTTTGGTAACTCGAATAGCGAATATTTCAGCTTCATGCACCCATTGTCTGTCACACGCAAGCAATTGATCTTCCATATTAGAGTCACATTTTATGCCTAAATTTCTCAGGACTTCCAACTTTCCTATCTTTCCATCACTGAAGCATATCACTGCATCTAGTACACCAACTTTTAATGTATTCAGTCCTACAAAAACATTCTTGGGTGATCTTTCCCATATGCAGTGGTCAAAACTTTCATTCGTACTCTGAGTGCCCCCATGAAGACATTTACTAAGCAAAATAGGGTCATTCAGGTCTCTAAAAACTTGTTTTATTTCATTCATAACAGGTTCAGAAAGAGAATGCTTGTGATGGTATATTTGACCACTTTCTTTTGCTTTTTGGTAACCACGCCAAGAATCTGCTCCTTTAGGGCAAAGTCCATGACCAGGGTGGTCATCTGTGGACAATTATGAAAGTAGGTGGCCCACACAGCTTTCCTCATTGCTGTAACATCTTTCAGAGGTGCAGGTCATCTAATGGCCAGTCCAAAATAACAATGGAGGAGGTCTATTTCAATTTCTGTCAATCTGCCTTGGTCAGACAGAGATTTTCCATCTGACAGTGATTTTCCTTTCATTTCTCTTCATACCTTCCTCAATCTAGCACCAATCCTCTTTTGCACATGTCCACAACACTCCAGTTTTGTTACCAAGGTATCACCATAAAAATAGAATTTTACTGAAAGCATTAGAGTCTTCATCGCCTAGGTACTTTGTCTATCGAACTTTATAAATGGGCACCGACCTCTGAAATATTTATAGATCTCCATCACACTACATACCTCCACAGTAACCATAATAATTCTTAGAACACTGTTGTTTAATATGTCCTGCAGTGTTATCATGGCAGGTGTGGCAGTACTTAGATAAGCACTCAATATCAACAACTTTTCCATTCTCCAGAGAAGTAGCACTTGCAACACCATTCAAGGAACGATGTCCTCAATGCTGCCATGTTTCATAGATGCTTTAGACACAACCGTCAAGGCACCTAAAAGTATTTTTATTTACTTGGTGAACCTACTGGGAGGAGGAGGAAAGTCCATCAAACTACAAAACGTTTGAACAGCCTTTTCCTATTGCAGGCATTGCATATATTAACTTCAAATTCACATCATATGACTTGTACACAATGTTCGAAGTCATTTTTGAAGTAGATTTATTGCAGGATCTACACAGAACTAATTTTGACACTAAACCCTTCCTGCTACTTTGTTGTTCAGTTATTTCCGGACAGCCTACACCATCAGTCGGCCGGTGTGACCAAGTGGTTCTAGGCGCTTCAGTCTGGAACCGCGCGACCGCTACGGTCGCAGGTTCGAATCCTGCCTCGGGCATGGATGTGTGTGATGTCCTTAGGTTAGTTAGGTTTAAGTAGTTCTAAGTTCTAGGGGACTGATGACCTCAGATGTTAAGTCCCATAGTGCTCAGAGCCATTTGAACCTACACCATCACATTGTTTACATTTTGCCACTTCCTTTATCAAAGCAGATAAGATGCCCACATCAATAACAACAAATCCACAAACAGCGTCATTGTTAACACAAAAATTATAATCACCAGGAGGTGTGGTATGTGGGAGTTTCTTTCCTGAAGAACTAATACATAGGTTACTATCAACAACATGGCTTACTTTATTTGTGAACTGGTTACCACGGAATTTCCTTTTATTGAACTTCTTAATGTGTGGCATAGTTTGTACTTATTGCACACTAAAGAATATGTACTTCCACAAATATATGTAGCACTTGGGTAGCAAACATTCAGTAACACGTGAACAAACTGCTTCAGCATAACAAAAGTAAATACTAGCAAAGATAACCGTTTACATACACTAGAAACCTGCACTATTACCAACATACAATGCGTATCATACATATAATTGCTGGAAACAGAATGTTCACAGTTCTTTTCGAAATAATACTGGTTTCTGTAACAGAAATAAAGGGGGCGTGGCGGCACACACGACCGTGACTTTAAAAATTTGGTACTCTATAATGTATATATCAATGTAATCAGGAAAGACTGCAGAATTTAATAAAGTCATAAAACATTTTGATTTTTCCACCATTTATAAGTACTTTGTATCCTTAATGGCCTGAAAGACAATTGTAACCTCTCAATTTTTGCAGATGATGCAGATATTTATAACAAAGTACTGTGTGAAAGAAGCAGCACAAAAATTCAGACAGACCTTGAAAAGATTTCAAAGGACTGGCAAAGTGTTTTAAATGTTCAGAAATATAAAATTGTGCTGTTCTCAGAATGCAGAAAAGTGAGCAGAACTGGAATCAGGCAATTCATGCAAATACCTGGGTGGAACACTTTTTAGGAATATGAAATGGAATGATAACATACACACAGCTGTGGGTACAGCAGGTGGCAGGTTTCAGTTCATTGTCAGGATACTGCTAAAAGTCTGTTAGTTTGCAAAAGAGACTGTTTATAAATCACTTGTGCATTCCATCTTCCAATACTGCTCAAGTATGCGGGACCCACACCAAATAAGACTAATGTAATATTTAATGTATACTACGAAGGGTGGCAAAAATGGGCACAACTTTGTTTAACTCACAGATGTCAATTACCCTTCAAAAGCTTGCTTACACTGTTTCAAGGTTAACTGAAGAATCTATAGATATTTGGAAGCCTCCTAACTAAGCGCTAACATGGGAACTGCAAAGAAATGATGACACAAATCGCTGTGCATACAGAGGCATTTAGGCACTCATTCTTCCAGCAATCCGTATGCAACTGGAACAGGGAAAACACTTTATCTTACAATACTATGTACCCTCTGCCATGTGTTTCAAAGTGACTTGCAAAGTATAGATGTAGTTAATGGTGGGCTTTGTCTCTCATTATCAGGTGATCTACACAATCAGATGCCTTGGTTGGATCACAGAATATGCCAACTGGTAACTTTTACTGATGTTTAAGTTTTTAGGAGTAGCCACATGTTGTTATGTAACACTTTTTCAGGAAAATTTGAATGTTTGTTCAAAAGAGATATAAGAAGATAGTATTTTACTGTCTCTGAAAACACTCCTTGGTGCAGGGATGTATTGAATTTAAGGATTAAGACCATGTTCATTTCATTACAGCAAACTTTTAATGGCTTGCTGGAGATACCATCGACTTCTGCAGAATTCTTTTTCTTCAAAGAATGAGCGGCATTTTTCAAATTTCTTTAATTGTTATGGGGATTACACTTATCTGACTGAAAGGTATGGTAAAGCCATGTTTCAATATACTTGTGGCATCACCTACTGAATCACTACAATTTATTTGAGCTGCGACATTTACAAAATATTTGTCAAGAGTCTCGGCTATTTCCTTGTTGTTAACTATTTTTAAATTGTGAATGTTAAGAATAAAAAATGGAATATCCAGGATGGAATATAACAATATTATGAAACGGGAAGTTGCTATTCCTCATATAGCGGAGATGCTGAGTCACAGATACGCACAACAAAAAGACTGTCGCAAATAAGGCTTTCGGCCAGTAAGACCTTCGTCAAAAGTAGATGACACACACACACACACACACACACACACACACACATACACGTGCGAAAACACAAACGCAACTCACATGCATGACTGCAGTCTCAGGCAACTTAAGCCACAGTGATAGTGCCTATCTGCGACTCAGGATCTCCGCTATATGGTGAGTAGCAACTTTCCTTTTTATAATACAGTTAATGTTAAGAATAGTATTTCTGACACTTTTGGAGGGAAGAGCTTCTGTTTCTCTCTGTGTTACACTCCAAATTGTTTTTATTTTGTAGTCAGAGCTAATCGCATAAATTTTTTAATTTCCTGGTTACTTCGGGCAGGATTTTAGAATAAGTTGTATAGTATTTTATCTTATCACAATTACTTCAATGTTTTGGTATTACATGTGGCTCTCTCTGCCTCTGACAGGATGTTTTTGTTCCTTTACTGAGCCATAGTTTTTTTAGTGACTGCTTAGTCTGAACTCTGTCCTTTTTGGGAAAATACTTTCAAAAAATTATGCCATATCACTTGTAAACAAATTGTACTTTAAATTAACATCACTTCCAAGATTGTCATGTCTCCAGTCAGCTTTCTCTAGGGATGGTTTTAAAAGCCTGAATTCCACCTTTATTATTGTCATTGCAGGGCATATATGCAGATAAGAAACCTGTGTTAAGTGATAATATATCCTCTTTCAGAGCTACAAAAACTGACCAACCATAAGGAAATAAATCCCAGCAAAAAACAACATGTACAGAAACAATATAGTACAGTAGCTTCTGAAGCTCTGAAATCGAGACAGCGATACGCTTTCATTAGCCAATCACAGCTCATGTCACATAATCTCGCCAGACAATGACAGCAGACATTCAGGGCATAGGATGCGATGTAGTCAGCTTACAGCAACATCACTTTTAAATAGTGCAAATACACAAATATCAGATCCAAAGCAGCCAGCGAAATAGAGAGCAAAAGCAGCAAATTGACCCATGGCACTTAATGCATATCCACTAAACAATAAGTCAAGGAAGACAGTACCTCTAGAAGGCCGATTTGAGGCATGCTGCCTGTCTCTATGGTCAAACACACTGCAAAATACGAACCTGTACGCCAAAGCGGAAATTAGACAAGGACACCAACTACAGTATAGTACATGGAGAGCACTGAATAAATTAATAACAGGAGTTGCAAAATGTAAAGTAAACATGGTTTAGTTGGGCTATTCTGAAGATGTCCAGGGTGAATGTGGAGGAACACTGACAACTGAACACTTGTTCATGTGCCCATGAATGGTGTTTGTTTGCACAGTGGGAAGATTTACTTTTGTGCAATGATAAGGCCATTAAATCTGCAGAGTTTTGGAAAAAGAGTATTTAGATTTTCTTACTCGGGTATGGAAAGTAAAATAAGTAAGCAAGTACATAAATAGGAACAGTTAATGGCTTAAATTAATAAATAGACAGCACAATTGCAACAAAAACCTAAGCTTTCACATACAATACTGGTCATCAAATTCTCTCTCTCTCTCTCTCTCTCTCTCTCTCTCTCATTGAGGGCTTGGTTAGGCAGGATCCTAAGAACACAGCCTAAGTTGCAGCAGCTGAATATCTTGGACAAGCACAACTATAAATTTCACTGCTGTCCACCAAACATTTCGTGGGCTACCTGACTAAATAAATGTTCCATTGAGCACTTCGAATTTCCCATAGTAAAGCCAATTATGTGCGAAATTGCTGAAGAACTCACATTGCACTTTTGTCTGAAGGTTAATTATACTTTTTGCTATTGTTCCTGCATAATCTGTAATCTGTGAAAGAACTAAAATAAGTACAGAAAACTAACCTTGAAGCTTGGACTCTTTTAGTGTGTGTTCCCTTAAAGGTATACGAAACACAAATGTGCCAGTAAAATTTTAGATAATTGCGCAAATGGCTGGTCCTCGAAGTGTTAAGTTTTAAATGAGCCTCAAGTGCCCTGTAATTTAAAAAAACTGATCATACGTTCTCACAAGTAACATAATTCATCTTGCGAAAAAGGAAATTGACTTTGAAAATAATGCTTCTCAAATCACCATTGACAATATTTTCCTTTGACTTGTTAAAAATGTAAACAGTTGTAATGTCAGACTTATCATGAGCAGTCAATTGTTACAAAGTATTGCACAGTCTTCGTCCTAAAGACTTTGATACATTTTGCTGTCGGCAGATATTTGTGTGCACTGCGTTTTGTTGTTGTAGATGACCCATTTTCTTTGCAACTAAAATTTTATTTTGGTGTTATTCTCTTGTTTATGTTTTATTGCTGCAGTATACGGGATGAAATAGAATTCTTTGTTAAAGAATCATTTCTTATCAGCTAAAATTACAAAAATTTAACTGAAAAGTAAAACAATGAAAAATTCCCAGAATTCAAAAAAATTCATGGGTTTTCCCATATTTCCCCCGGATGAAAAAATTCCCAGATTCTTCAGGGTGTATACACCCTGTACTGTTTTAAAAAAGATTTTATAGATCTGGCTTAACATTGCACTAGGACGCAAAACTGCCCAAAGGATTACCTAGCAATTTGAAGTATATTCATAGTTTTAGAGTCCACTCAATAGGGCAGAAAGAAATTAGAAAAAGTGTATGGATTAGAAGGTTATGAGGGAAGCACTACAAAAATAAACACGCTTTGCTTATTATTACAGCTGCCACTATAGTTTTCCCTAATTTTACCGACTATGTTTGTGTCTTACCAAGCGCTTAAGAAATCTGCCAGTCAAGTATAAGAATTATCTTCAAGCCAACACTAACGAGGATGTTCAATATGATCCCCTTCTTTACCACATCAAGATTACGATAGCTGCATTTGAACAATTAACAAAATATAACACACAAAGAAATTGCGGACATTGGCTATGAGTGTGCATTGATTAAATAAATGGGGAAAGTTGAAAATTTGTGCCGGACCAGGATTTGAACTGGGTCTTACACTTCTAGACAGATGCACTGATGACAGCGCCATACGGCCACAGTGATCCTTGCAACTGCATAGACTACCATAGCAAGCCTCCCATCAAATTCTCAACTTATCCACACATTACTAATGTACCGCCATTTGCCCTCGTTACTCGCAGCATTTTGTCTGAAAGAACAGACACCACATATATACAATAAAGGCAAAAACAGCCAATGATCTCTTCAGTGGGGATGCACACCAGCTCAAACTTTTAAGAAAATCACTGAAAAGCCACAAGTAATGAGAATAATGGCCAAGGGGCAGTACAGTAGTAGTGCATGGGTAAGCTGAGAATTTGGGTCTGACACCAGGTGTGTTAGGGTAGTCCATGCAGTTGTGATGATAATTGTGTCTTGGTGACACAATGGTCAGTGATTCTGCTCAGTAAGCTGGAGACTCAGGTTCAAATTGCAGCCTGGCACAAGTTTTCAACTTCCCCCATTAATTTAATCAACACCCACTCACAGCCCATCTGTAATTCACAGTGTCTGCTGGTCCTTCAAAATACTCTCCACAACTGATACACCACTCCCAAAACAGTTTCCACTTCTGGAAGCAGTCTTGGTAGGCCTCTTACTGGATTGCGTGAAGTGCCATCTGCGAATTTTCTTTTTCTTGTCTATCATTGCAAATCTTCTTCCTTTTAATGGAGTTTTCAACTTTAGAATCACAGGGGCCAGTTCTGGAGAGTATGGAGGATGAGACAGCACTGCATTTTTTGGTGCAATAATCTCGCACAAAATAGGGATGAACGAGTGGGTGCGTTATTGTCATACAAGAGCCTGAAATATTTTGCCACATTTCAGGCCGTTTCCTTCTCACACTTCATTACACATGCCACAACACGTCCCGATAATACCATCAATAAATTGTTTGTTCCTGTGGTACGAATTAATGATGAATTAATCCTTCAAGGTCAAAGAAAACTATCAGCATGGATTTGACATTTGACATGACGAGCTTCTTTTGGTCTCAGATAACCTTTCCCAACCCACTGTGAAAATTCAACCTTGGTCTCAACATCGTAATTGTAGACCCACATCTCATCACCAATTACGATTCTCTTAAGGAACATCTCATTCTCATTTGAGTGATTCAAAACCTCTTCACAGATTGCGAGACAAAGGTCTTTGTGGTCTTGACTCATGAGCCGTGAGATGAACTTGGCGGTGACACAATGCACTCCAAGATGCTGTGTCAGGATTTCATTACATGTTACAACTGAAATGTTACATTCTTCTGCAATATCTTGGACAATCAGTCTTAGATTGGCACACACAGTTTCGTTGACATTCATGACATGAGCATCGTCTGTACACGTTGAAGGGTGTCCTGAACGAGGGTCATCTTTAGCTTGCATCCAGCGATTTTTAAACCGTGTGAACCATTTGTAACACTGTATCACTTGTTGTGTCTCTGTAACGATTTTCTTGAGTTTCATGCAAAATTTAATGCAGATGCGTTGCTCCTCTAACTCACTCATCTCAAAATTCGCAAACCGAACAAAACAACATGTTACTCAATACAGCACTGAACAATAACTAACAGACATACAACAATGAAACTTCTGGCAGATACACATTACACACAGTTGTATGCAGGGATACCAACCACACGTCATTCCAACATACCATTGGTGTGAAATTGTGAAAGTTTTGGAAATTTTTGAACAGACCTCGAACAACATTCCATAGTCATCAATCCGGGGAAAAATATGAATACTCTGAATTCAGTGAACAGAGAATATGAAGGGTCAAAAAGCATCATGAAAACTGGAAACTATACATATTATTGCACCAGAAGTATTCTGACACTCAAAACAGTGCAAAACAGAGCTTGCAAAATATATGCGAGTCAAAAAAGTTTTATCAGTACAATGGAAAACCAACCAAACTTGCAAATTTCACATTTTTTATTTACTAGATGATTAGTATCATTCTGGGACCCCCTTTCAAATGATCCAGATAGTAAAAATAGTATTTCAAAAAATACAAGAACCATGGCAAAAATATATATGTATAATGAAGTACAAATGAACAGTTATCTGTAGGTGCTGTAACTGTTCATTTACACTTCATAGCTGTTACAGTGCATGCAGATAACTGTCTTTTGTACTTGATAATACGTATATATGTTTGATATAGTTCTCGTATTTTTGGACATATCATTTTGATGATGTGAAAATGGGTCCCAGCCCAAAACTAGTCATCAAGAAAATAAAAAAAAGGTGAAATTTGCAACTTTGGCACATTTTCCGTCGAACTTATTAACAGAAGTTGCTGACCTACAATTATTCCAGCATGTTGGAAGTTCGTAAAAAAGTTTAACACTGAGAGAACCGATCATACCCAAACATTTTATCAGGGATCATATCGTCATGAACGCCGAGCTTCTTCAGTTCTTCGGATGCTAATGACTTAAGTTCAGCAATTTCTTCCTCTCGTTTGCTGGGGTTCAATTCACGTCCTTTTTCATCACAAAACTTCATTAACACTGGAAATATGAAATAACAGCTTTAACAACTCTCAGTCAAGACATCAAAGTGTCGCACAATTTTAAGCATAAAGAACTAATATCTTAGCCTAATGTGACGTTTTTACATGGTGAATTGAGTTTTGAGTATGGTGGGTAATAATGAAGGTCCAGGAAAGTACACTTAACCCCCCCCCCCCCCCAGTCAAACAGAGGCCTATGAGATAACACAAACTGGTGGAAGTGATTTTTTTTTTTTGGGGGGGGGGGGGGGGGGGGGGGTTAGAGCGATTGCAAAGAGGGTAAGTAGAGAGAGTGGATGGGTGAGGGTGGGGATGTGGTGGTAGAGTGCAATGGTGGAAGTGAAGGAAAGAAGCAAAAACCAGAACTGCATGTAGTGAGCACAGAATATCACAAAGGGTTGTTCAAATTAGATTGCCTCATCTCCGAGAGTCACAATTTCAAATCAAGTCAGTATGCACATTTATTTTGAGTAAGTTCATATCCATTACAGCAACTATAATTTTGATTTACCATTTGAGCCAATGTTTATCTATTTTTTGCTGGTTTGTCACTGTAAAAAAGTCTTGACCAAAGTATTAAAAAGATTAATGTCATTAGAAGAGTAACTGATACCCAGATAGAAAATCAACTGTCCAACTATCATAGCCTTATTCCTTTCCACATCTTACAATGCCTGTTTGCTTTTGGTTCTGAAGTGTGTAACTGGAAATTGTGCTGAAATGTGAATTCACTCAACATAGATGATGCTGCATCTCCTTTTAGGTAAACACTTTATACTGTTCAATATTTACCTGCAAGAACTGCAGATACCACACTAGTGCAACTTTTGTCATCATAACAACTTTGTAGCATATCTACAGTTTCTAACAAATCTTCACCAGTTACAGGGAAACCATAACAGGTAACCAAACAAAATTTTGGTCAAAAAAAAAAAAAAAAAAAAAAAAAAAAAAAAAAAAAAAAAAAAAAAAAAAAAAAAAAAATATGCTACGTCAAATTCAGCTTCAGTCAGGGACAATGGTGATTATGATGCCTGCAGTAGTGTTACCTCCAATAAGTTACATGCAGGCTGAATCCTTTTCAGTGCCTTCAAGTTCTCTCTGCCCTGCCCCCCCCCCCCCCTTTCCCCCAAAAATAATTAATCATTTTATCTAATCTATCACTTCTTTTTCCCCCCAAGTATCTCAGCAACATGAAATCTTATACAAAATTCCAGCAATTGTATTGTGTACTGTAAAGATCACTTTTACTGGTTGCTTCACCTACATGCGAAACAAATTTCTGCTAAAAAACGTGGCCACAGGTTTTATAATGTGAGTTTTATTTTAATGAATGAAGTAGAATTGAGTGTTAACTACACAATCAATTTTCATTTTTTAGACATCTAATTATGCTAATAAAGGCCAGAAGTGTCCACTATAACTAGTTCAGTTTGTGTGAATGAGCAAGTATATGTGAAAGTTCCATATTTAGGGATGTAAAGCACAAAATTATTTTTCATACAGGCTTTGGCTGACAGAAGTGAAGTTGTATTTCAGTTATGAACACTATTAAACTACATACTTTAATGCAGAAAGAGAGCAGAATTAATCGTAAGTACATACCTTTCATAAGAAAGTAACAACAATCCATCTTAGAAAGCTTGTTAGAATATTGCTCAGAACGCCAATCAACTTCCAGAGCATCCCGAAATGGAACAAATTCTGCTGTATTTTTCACTGTTAATTTAGTTTGTTCGCCTTTCTTTTTCTCTGCAGAATGCTGAATTACATCTCTGAGGGAAAAGAAACAAAAATTTTCATAAATATTAATTTACAATAATACACAGATCTCTTACTACTTTACTAACTGCTTTTGCTGACTGAAATGATTATAACTTGGATCAAACAGCACTTCATCACTTTACTACTTACTCTGCATACTCATGGAGCAGCAAATCGGCAAACGTGAATCCAAAGCAACCCCAGACTCCACCACAGAGGAACTTGACTCCAGCTAAACGACAGGCAGCATTAATTCTCAGTGCCTCAGACCATGGTCGGAGATCTGTTGCTACGACAACATCGAACTGTGTGAAGTATGCATCCTGCTTAGCTGAAACAGCTTCTGTGTCTGCTATGACTTCCACCATTGGATTCAAACCTTTTACTCGTGTCAGTGAAGACTCTGCTCTCTGAGGATAAAGAAAGACAGTAGCTAGTATTACAGGTTTTCTTTGGTGGTCCACCATTTACAAAAGATCATTTTAGCAAATGATCAAAATGTGTAGAAGTGAGAGTGAATGTGATCAGAAGTAAGGTCAAATTCCATTTGCCCATCACTCATTAGTTTGTCAACTTTTAGGATGATATTCGCATTTCAGTTTCAGACCAATTTGCCAGCTTACACCTTTCGATCCACTGGCACCTGTCATTTCCATCTTTTATACATAAATTTCATTGTCATGTACATCATATTGCTCAGATTTATCTACGACCTGCCTGCATATTGGTATTTGAACTTTGGCTGTTAATTTCTTCCATTTCTTTCTACTATCAAAAGAAAATGAAGATCAAAGTCAGTTTCTCAATTGTGTGCCTGTTAGGCTTGCTAAAAAGTTGCTGTTGTGCTAATTAATCATAAGTTTTCCTCTGCCTCTAACAGCATTAACACCAATTTTTGATGTTTTCAGTACTTCTGTTGTACCAAATGTACAATATCACAACTTTTAACGATCTTCAATCTACATCGTATCAAACTGAGGAAAAAATATTTTTCATATACTTAATTCCATTTTCTGAACCATATAAACACAACTCTTCATAGTGAGCAAAGTCACTTACTCAGACAGAAAATCAAAATAGAAAAGACCTTAAAAGCAGTAACAAATTAACCAGGTGATACAACGTATGCAGCTGTGAAATGTCCTCAGGCCATTATCAGTCAGAGGTAGAGGTACAGGTAGAGATTGAACTGATGCTAAGAACAAAGCGTGAGTCACCAGTCACTTCTGAGTCACTCAGTCAGCAAAAGCATTGCTCACAAAAAGGCGCAAGGCTGGACTAGCTGCAAGCTTCACACATAATATGGCCTCATTCACAAATAATAACTGCACGTCTATGAAGTGATCATTCTTCAGTTAAATCTGTATCCTAGGTTACAGCAAGGATGCAATACACACTTTCCTTTTTAAATTTTAACTTTAGCAACAAGTTAAATAATACCCATTACAGAAAAATGAATCTTGTTCTTGCAACTATTCCAGTAAATGATTGACTGTAAGCACTGCAAATTTAGTGATGTTCAACACACCACTGCCAAAGAGTATCAATTAATTTCTTAGTCTTGTGAATAACTGAGTGTCATAGCGCATAAACGTTGGCAAATTTGGCACGACTGTCATTGCTCTGGCAACTACACTAAAATGCTACATGCGATTTGTATTAGCTTGAAATAACACGGACATCAAACCTAAACAAACAAGTTCAGAGCAAACAGTCATGGTTTTGTTAAATTTACCAGAGTGTCACAGAAAGATGTGTAATATGTTGCAAAAGTTGTTTACAGAAGTCACAATGGTTGCTTCTCAGGAAAGAATCCCGGAATGTACAACACCTTAACAGATAGTGACCAATGCTCAAACAGGAATTGTGAAAGTAGATTTGACCAATAACAGCTCACACAGTGGCATATCAGAAGTCATTCTACCCATGCTCTATTCACAAATAGGACTGGCGGAACTTTTACTGACAGGATAATATGTGCCCCCTATCACTGACCACACCAGGAATCAAGGCGTGCCCCCCCCCCCCCCCCCCACCCTCTCACATACACACACACAAATTTTAAGTGCAAATTTCCACATAGCTACAGGAACACAGCACAACTGGAAACTATCCTGAGTGGGCAGACAGATGCCACTGATGTGAAATATTGATTTACCACAATGAGTATACATAAAACATAATGAAATCATAAGCAACCAGTTGCCTAAAATTAAATTTCTTGACCTGTTTCGGGCAATTAGTGCCCTTCTTTAGAAGGTTATGCCTATCACATTATTTGCGATAGGCACTGTTGTTTGCAAAAATTGTAACTTCTTTGGTGACAATACTCAGTAAATGTCTGAAGATGGCCTTGTAAGCTGAAAACCGGTTAACACAATAAAAATTAATACTGTAGAACAAAAGCACAGCTATTACAAGCCACAAAAAATTACTATCAATAAATCCCGCTATTTCTTAACTGTGACAAAAATGTCTAATGTGAGAAAACAACACTCTGCAAGACTTCCTGCTCAGGCATAAATGAAATAAATTAATTAAAAGAACTTATATAGTTTGAATGCCCTAGTAGCATCAGTCAAATTGACTATATGATGTATGGTAACAGCAACAAGATATTACGTCTTGCAAAGGAAGGCAAAGCCACATTAATTTGAAAAATGTAACCCGCTCATGAAGAATTTATTCATAACAGTATTGTATGGCACTCTTTTTAACACTGCTGCACCTTTGAATCCCAGAATAGCCTGTAACAACTGAAGACTTTGACAAGGCCACATTTTACAATACCAATGAGTAATATCTCATCAAAACCAATGAGTAATATCTCATCAAACAGCATGGAAACGTTGTGAACACAGTCAGTGTCATAATGCGAAACCTAATGAGCATTATGAACATGCTGAAAATGCAGTGTGGAGCTTAAGACCATTAGGCACAAACACATCTGGACATCAAAGAGAAATGATAAAACTCAGAGCACATTAACAACTGTGCCTCTTACAACATGCTGGAATATAAGGCAGTAAAACCAAACTTGCAGTCAAGTTACATTTTGTATGAACCTCACCAAATATGTGCGTGTCATTTTCAGTATTAACAACAAAAATTTAACCGTAAAAGAGCACCACCACAATTTATGAGAAAACCTCTTCCATGTCAGCAGCATGAAATCATTTTCATGAGTTGAAATGACAAAGGCTATCTCCCAAAGATGAACTATGTGCTTAACATCTACTAACAGTTGCCATGGTAGAAAATTACACAAGAAAAATTATTGCAGATGAATGCACACATCAAATTATTGACAACATCTGGTAATTACCCAAATACTGGACTGACTGTAGTACACACAAAAATGTTTATAGAAATTTGTATTTCACAATGTGTCAAATTAACTGTCAGTGGGCTTAAACCAAGAGATTTGTTTCAAGTAGTCCTAAAAAATTAAGCACTGCAGCAACTGTGGAAATGCGACAAAGTTAAGGGACTACTGCGATATGAATCCCAATCACCTGTATCTGTCTGCCGTGTTTTGTCTACCCAACAAAGCTCCAACCACTACATAAAAAGAAATGCCAGTTGTGATAAAAAAGATCACTTTGTTCTTGGCAAAGACCAGATTTCCGATTAACAATCCATTGGATGGACAATGCAACGTGTGTAATTGTTATTCCCTGTTGTTCTTTGGGATGTCCAGACTCAAAGAAAAGGCACTTACTTTTGCACAAATCAGTGACAAAGTAAAAGCTCACAAAGGATTAAAAATGTTGACATTTTGAACGCGGGATATGTATGACACCTGCCTCATTTACCTGACATGACACTGGATTTGAGGGCAGCACTTTTCCTTTTAATAAAGATGCTGAGCAACTGACATCAATTTAGCAAATTACTAATTGTAGATTGCCAACTCTTGTGGCGGGTTTCAATGAATGAGGAGAGATGTAAGTTTTAATACGGGTGTTTGGATAAAAATATAATGTACATATATTATAATTTATCAGTCAAATTCAATTCAGGTAAAAATATATGGGTTCTCATTACAGAAATTAAGAAGTAGCACTATGTGAACAGAGTACAATGAAAAAACCCAATGAACAAATTTAATCACTTGTCTATAGCCTCCTGGAATTTCCTTAAGCCTACAGATGTAAAAACTGTGCTAAATTAGAAATGAGAACTTGTCACCGAGGATGATTATTTGTTGAAGAAGCTTTTAAGAAATTCTCACTCTGTCCAATGTGAGGCATCTTCAGACTAGAGGTAGAATAATCGTACATTCAATTTATCTCATCACTCCGTGCATTTCACGTAAACTCTCTTCATAATTCATCTTGACAAGCCGGATATTTGAGTTGGGCTGTTAAGAGAGTTCTACAATTTTATTTTATTTCAATTTCAAAGGTTCTACACACTCCAAGATTTTAAACATGGCTGCAGCAGCAACTGTTAAAATTCTTCACAATAAAGGATGGCAGCCAAAAACAGTTGCAGGATAGAATTTTTTTTTTTTTTTTTTAAAAATTCTTGACCAAGGTTTCGGTACATATAAATATACCTTCATCAGAAGTAAAACTTCCTGAATAGAAAGACACATTCATTAGAAAAGCCATATCAACGAAAGTGAGAAACAGAAGCTTAAATAACGGTGAAATTGCTAAAGTAATACAGGCACACAATCTTTAGTACTTACTAAAATTACATCATGCACTGGAGAATAATAAAACAATTATGCCAAAAGGCGTCGTCAGTAATTAAAATATCATCTCCATTTGTACAACATGTGTAATGGGCACAGGATCAAAGCGAACAGTTTAACAACGTTACTTCGCCTATGAACTGTTGAGACACACTGCCACGCACCTCATTAGCGCTAACTGTTCTGTCCAAATCTCAAACTCTGAAAATGTTGACATTTTGAACACGGAATATGTATGACGCCTGCCTCGTTTACCTGACATGACACCGGATTTGAGGGCAGCACTTTCCTTTTAATAAAGATGTTGAGCAACTGACATCAATTTAGCAAATCACTAATTGTAGATTGACAACTCATGTGGTGAGTTTCAATGTATGAGGAGAGATGTAAGTTTTAATAGGAGGTGTTTGGATAAAAATATAATGTACAACTCTGAAAGCATTTAATAAATAAACAAAAATAACAGTGTTCTTATGAACAAACTTTAAAATAACTGAGGCATTTGCTAAGACCTACAATTAGAAGGGACCAGATAAAAGCTGCAAAAACATGTGCAGACACTAAGTGCTATGCAGTATCACAGTACTTCAACTACACTGCAACACAGTCAAGTCCACTAAGTTACTGCACCAGCAGGAGTAAATTTCTGATAAGCAGGACTGGACGTTATACATCACTTGTAAATAACCACACGCTTAGCAGCTGGTCTGTGGGAGGTTCTGCAGAAAACTTGCAGTGCCAGTGTCACTACCCACGGGAGCAGCAACACCACCAAGACGGCGCAGCGCTACAATCGTTGGATTATTTCTCTAAGACAGTAACGTGTCCGCCTCGGAACAAAACAAGTAACCTCCCGTGAAATGAATATTTAAGTGGCTGCACAGCAAGTAGCGAGCCAATTTCAGTGCAGAGCCAGTCTCAGATACACTTTACTCCAACAAAGTCGGTGAGCAGCTGTGCGATCACCAGCGTTATGCCATCGCTCTCATCGTCCCGTCACGCCTCGTCGGACTCAACTGCTGCACGAACAGGTAGTCTTCTGGCTATACTTTGGCTCCAAGTGAACAATTAACCTTCAGTTAGACTTAGCCTCCAAGTGACTGATTAACATATAGCAACTGGACTCAGTAGATAAGTTAACTTTACTTCCATACCTGGACTTAGTGTCATAAATTCACATTTAAAGTGACTAATTGATTACATTATTTGGACTTTGCAGTCTATTTTTATTATTAATTTGAAGTAATCATTTGATTCTGTTATTTAGACTTTACGGCCCACTTCATTATTGAACTTGTTAACAACCATATGCACAGTGACTTAAATAAATGTGTTTGCTTCTACATAGCCACTTGGGAATAACTGTCACTTTTGAATGCTACTGCTGTCACAACAAGATGAAGCCATGTTTTAGCTTTCTGTATTTGCCTAAATGATTTTATCAAAAGAAAAATTCAATTGGGAAGACTATAAAATTGTGAGGCAGAACTCACCTTCAGGGAGAGAAATTTTCATTTCCGCTGATTGACAGTGTATAAAGGTAAAAGTGATGGGCACTACCCTAGATTTCAGAACTGCTAGCTCCTTCCTCAGACAAGGTAGAGAGATGTGGGATGGGAATATGGGAGAGAGGAAGGACAGGTCAGTCAGGAGGGACCCTCAGAAAAAGGTGGGAAGCACTCTCTACTGACAGAACTGAATGCTTTGTTTCCTGGAGATAATTGCAGGTCAACAGGTCTGCTTCACTGTTTTACTGTCTTTACGATCTGACAGTTTAATTTTCATACACACGGGCAGCTCTTATACGGCACTTTTAAAATTTTTAGTAATTAATAATATTTCTGGGGTTACTGAATCCCATCAGTTCCATTCAGTCAAAAATTGAACTATGTAAAATTTGGAATCTGTAGGATAAGGAGGGCAGCGTGGAGGGTAAAAGTCGTAGAGGGAGACCAAGAGATGAATACACTAATTAGATTCAGAAGGGTGTAGGTTGCAATAGGTACTGGGAGACGAAGAAGCTCGTACAGGATAGAGTAGCATGGAGAGCTGCATCAAACCAGTCTCTGGACTTAAGACAACAACAACAACAACAACAACAACAACAACAGGATAAGGGTAACGATGACCCCAAGCCTTCAAAATTGGAAAATTTGAAGACACATGACTGTCAATGTCACAAAATATCACTTCTGCATGATAAATACGTTCTCGGTTATTTCATTTTCCTTAATCGATTATGTTCTCTTGTCAGGTCACTGACCCTGCGGCAACAACCGTGCCGTCCCTTTCGACGACATATCACAACAATATATTCTGCCATTGCTGTCTATCACTTTTAAGGGTGGGTAGTGACCACTGCACATACGGTGTTTTCGTCTAAAGTTTATTTATGGAAGACAATATATTTATTCGGGTGTTACTCGTGTGAAATAACTGAAAATAAATTGACATTTGTCTAGAAAATGTCAATGGTTCTCATTTAATTTTTGTGGGTTGTGTAAATTAACTGTACATCTAAGTGCCACACTAGATGTGCAGAAAGCCTATATTTCTTGGGGAACAATGACAAATTGCTACACAGGGGCTGAAAAACTGAAAACTAAAATTAGAATCTTTCTATCAGTAAGGGAGCTAACTACAAAAATATTTCATAAGATTGTTGCAAGTTGATAACTATTGAAGAAGCTAGCCATTGACAGTTAAAAGTAGGGCCCAGTTCAATTCTGTCATCAGTTGAGAAGAAGTGGGAGCAAATACAAAATTTGACAATTCATTAAGATATATCTGTAACTACTTACAAAATAAACTTTATATATAAATCTGTTTGAAAGTAAAGGAAAAGAAAAATTAACTACACATTCAATTCTGGTAATTAAATTCTAGGCACATTTCAGTCATTTAACTTACTACAGAAAAGAGAAGGCAATGCAAAAGATGCCTGAGGAACTGTCTCTGACTGTGATTTTCAACACAGAGTTACACTGCTAATTTTTAACAGGACCAGCATCAAATACCTATGATGATGATGATGATGATTATGGTTTGATTGAAAATATTTTGGAAAAAGGTCTCTTATTTATCTGATAGACATCAGATACATAAAATCACATTCAAAAGTGGTTTCCAAGAACAGGGTGTATGCATGGACAAAAGAAATAAATCCTGGATCTTTCCCAATTAAAAATACACTTCGTCTCAGGTGAAAATACACTTTTTCCATGTTAAGTGACAGCATACTTTTCCTAGGAACTGTAAAACTTATCAATCTTTGAATGGTTATGGTTTATACACCGGCACAGAATTTCCCGGCCCTTTGAAAAACGAAACCCATTAAAAAACAAATAAATAAATTTAAAAAACCATGTTTTGGAAAGATCTTTGATATGCAGCAGCATGTACGCTGCATTATTTTCGTATTACGAAAGTATAAATTCGAATTCCACCAAACACCGCATGTTACTTTCCGAAGCATTGAAATCGAGATTGTGAAGCGCTTTTGTAAGCCAGTCTTAGCTCATTTACGTGGTGTCGCCAGCCGATGACAGAGGATATTCAGAGCATTCGACACGTGATGTAGTCAGCCAGTAGCAATATCACTGTTTAGTAGTGCGTACACACAAATAGCAAAATGGTCATTTTTATAACACAACAGAATATAATTCATGAAGTACCAATATCAAATGCCTATTAGGCCTACTACAAGCAAAACGCTTTATCTTCGTAAATAGTTTTACACTTCATTCATACGCTCCAGCTTCTCAAACATGAGATCAAAAAGTAGTAGTAGTAACTTTTTACATGAATTTGGAATCGTCGTATTCTTCCATAATTTGTGTAATGGCCCCGTTTCTTTTCCTTCCTCTTCTTAAAAAAAAAAAAAAAAAAAAAATCAATCTTGTCTTCACTAATTCTGTAACTATTGCTGCCAGTGTCAAAACTTATTATTCCGCGTCTATTCTTCGGGTAGGCGTTATTACGTGTTCGTACAACATGTTTTCCGTGCTACTCCCAGAATATAACTTAGGCAGCTGCTACCGGGGACTGTACAACTGGCCCTTACTAGTGTAATGGTCTAGCCAAAAATTTTCTGTCAAAATTTCATTTTCCTGAATACACCAAGAAGATAATACGTCCTCTTAGTCGTTTATTTCCACTCTGGTAGTCTGAATCTGTGGATTTTGCTTGTAATTATAACAATGCTGATCATTCGCAAACCCAATCAACCACATAATCAGACAGCAATTGGCATTCACTCGTCCGGCTTTATTCTGCTCACTTGTATAGCCCTGTCCGCATCTGTCTGCCAGAAAGTTTATTTCTAGATGCGATGGGGAGTCCCCTGGCAGAGACATGACATACACTATGCACGCATTCAAAAATCAACTTACAATTCATTCAGAAATAAACTTAGAATATGTCCAAAAACCAACAGGGATGCATTTCAAAATCATATGAATAACTGATAGACCAAAGTGCGCTGAATACTAGGTGCTTTGTGATACAATGTTTTTTTTCCTCAAGAATATAAATTTGGCGACCCCCTCCCTCCTGAAATTGTCACCCTGGGCAGACACCCCGGTTTGCCCTTAGTGAATCTGGCAGCTCGTTAACACCAATAAAATTTTTCTGGGTAGCATCTGGCTGCTATTGCTTATACAGCTAACAGCCACAGTTCTGTAGACAGAAGTGGGAGAAGGTACTACACATGCGCTGGTCAACTGTGCATGCGCATGAGCCTGCTTGCAGCTGCTCAAACAAATCTAATGTAAACAGTTGTGATGTCACGCTCATCGGAGGCAATTTGTTGTTATGGAGCATTGCCTAGTCTTCGTAAAGCCTTTGACACATTTTGCCGTTGGCAGACGCTTGTATGAGCACTGTGTTTGGTTGTTGTATATGGCGCATTTCCTTTGCAACTTAAGTTTTATTTTCGTTTGTTTTCTCTCGTTCATGTTTTATTGCAGCAGTATTATTCTGCAGTAGCCAGATACAGTAATATCCTTTGTTAGAGTATTGTTTCTTACCAGTCAAAATTACAAAAATTTAACTGAAAACTAAATTTTAAAATATTCCTGAGTTTTTCCGTTTCCTCCTGGATGAAAAAATTCCTGGGTTTATCCCGGGTCTCATGAAAGAAGGTTGTATACATGGAAGAACCCTGGAGATACTAAAAGGTATCAGATAGATTATATAATGGTAAGACAGAGATTTAGGAACCAGGTTTTAAATTGTAAGACATTTCCAGGGGCAGATGTGGACTCTGACCACAATCTATTGGTTATGACCTGTAGATTAAAACTGAAGAAACTGCAAAAAGGTGGGAATTTAAGGAGATGGGACCTGGATAAACTAAAAGAACCAGAGGTTGTACAGAGATTCAGGGAGAGCATAAGGGAGCAATTGACAGGAATGGGGGAAATAAATACAGTAGAAGAAGAATGGGTAGCTTTGAGGGATGAAGTAGTGAAGGCAGCAGAGGATCAAGTAGGTAAAAAGACGAGGGCTAGTAGAAATCCTTGGGTAACAGAAGAAATATTGAATTTAATTGATGAAAGGAGAAAATATAAAAATGCAGTAAGTGAAACAGGCAAAAAGGAATACAAACGTCTCAAAAATGAGATCGACAGGAAGTGCAAAATGGCTAAGCAGGGATGGCTAGAGGACAAATGTAAGGATGTAGAGGCCTATCTCACTAGGGGTAAGATAGATACCGCCTACAGGAAAATTAAAGAGTCCTTTGGAGATAAGAGAACGACTTGTATGAATATCAAGAGCTCAGATGGAAACCCAGTGCTAAGCAAAGAAGGGAAAGCAGAAAGGTGGAAGGAGTATATAGAGGGTCTATACAAGGGCGATGCACTTGAGGACAATATTATGGAAATGGAAGAGGATGTAGATGAAGATGAATTGGGAGATACGATACTGCGTGAAGAGTTTGACAGAGCACTGAAAGACCTGAGTCGAAACAAGGCCCCCGGAGTAGACAATATTCCATTGGAACTACTGACGGCCATGGGAGAGCCAGTCCTGACAAAACTCTACCATCTGGTGAGCAAGATGTATGAAACAGGCGAAATACCCTCAGACTTCAAGAAGAATATAATAATTCCAATCCCAAAGAAAGCAGGTGTTGACAGATGTGAAAATTACCGAACTATCAGCTTAATAAGTCACAGCTGCAAAATACTAACACGAATTCTTTACAGACGAATGGAAAAACTAGTAGAAGCCAACCTCGGGGAAGATCAGTTTGGATTCCGTAGAAACACTGGAACACGTGAGGCAATACTGACCTTACGACTTATCTTAGAAGAAAGATTAAGGAAAGGCAAACCTACGTTTCTAGCATTTGTAGACTTAGAGAAAGCTTTTGACAATGTTGACTGGAATACTCTCTTTCAAATTCTAAAGGTGGCAGGGGTAAAATACAGGGAGCGAAAGGCTATTTACAATTTGTACAGAAACCAGATGGCAGTTATAAGAGTCGTGGGGCAAGAAAGGGAAGCAGCGGTTGGGAAGGGAGTAAGACAGGGTTGTAGCCTCTCCCCGATGTTGTTCAATCTGTATATTGAGCAAGCAGTAAAGGAAACAAAAGAAAAATTCGGAGTAGGTATTAAAATTCATGGAGAAGAAATAAAAACTTTGAGGTTCGCCGATGACATTGTAATTCTGTCAGAGACAGCAAAGGACTTGGAAGAGCAGTTGAATGGAATGGACAGTGTCTTGAAAGGAGGATATAAGATTAACATCAACAAAAGCAAAACAAGGATAATGGAATGTAGTCTAATTAAGTCGGGTGATGCTGAGGGAATTAGATTAGGAAATGAGGCACTTACAGTAGTAAAGGAGTTTTGCTATTTGGGAAGCAAAATAACTGATGATGGTCGAAGTAGAGAGGATATAAAATGTAGACTGGCAATGGCAAGGAAAGCGTTTCTGAAGAAGAGAAATTTGTTAACATCCAGTATTGATTTAAGTGTCAGGAAGTCATTTCTGAAAGTATTCGTATGGAGTGTAGCCATGTATGGAAGTGAAACATGGACGATAAATAGTTTAGACAAGAAGAGAATAGAAGCTTTCGAAATGTGGTGCTACAGAAGAATGCTGAAGATTAGATGGGTAGATCATGTAACTAATGAGGAAGTATTGAATAGGATTGGGGAGAAGAGAAGTTTGTGGCACAACTTGACCAGAAGAAGGGATCGGTTGGTAGGGCATGTTCTGAGGCATCAAGGGATCACCAATTTAGTATTGGAGGGCAGCGTGGAGGGTAAAAATCGTAGAGGGAGACCACGAGATGAATACACTAAGCAGATTCAGAAGGTTGTAGGTTGCAGTAGGTACTGGGAGATGAAAAAGCTTGCACAGGATAGAGTAGCATGGAGAGCTGCATCAAACCAGTCTCAGGACTGAAGACCACAACAACAACAACATCCCGGGTCTCGCAGTTGTCCCGGGTCGTATACACCTTGAAGAAAAGATAAGCTTCGGAAACACAGGTCTGACAATATCAACCTCGAATGTTTCAGTTTTAGAATATACTGCAATCTCTCTTACTGGAGCACTGTCTCGTATACCAATTTTCTGTGTTTTGGAGGTTATCGTGTGAGGTGGATGGTGCAAGTTATTTATTGTATGAAAATATTTATGTCCCCTGATTTGTACTAGAAACATAAGAAGAGAATGCAATTTGTACTATTTGTATTTCCCATATCACTGTATGTTGAAGCATGGTTCCGTGCCCTTTCTGGAACCGAAGCACCATGTCTGGATATCATTTATGGCACCCATTCTCTTATCGTGGCTGTGTTTGATCCTAATAAGAATTTTGAATAAAAAATGAAAATCGGCAAAGCATTGAACCGAGAAGCAGAAGTCTGACGAAAATAATAAAGAGGTTCAAGCAAAAATCAGCATTCTCATAAAATGAGATGCCCTTCAGACAATGGTCCATTACAGCCGACTTCTCATGCTGGGCCCGGCTTATATGTCGAGGATGTTCAATAAAGCATTCTCACATGATGTGACATGTCTGCCCAATATGACTTCCCATACTGGCACACGACCTTATGTACATCAAGTTTTCTATGGCAGAGATAGTCTTGTATTGGATGTAACAGATTCATTATTTTGTCAGTAAATGAAACACATACTTTGGTGATTCTTTAAACTCTTGAAGACATGTTGCTTATGGGTGGCAGAGGATGCCTCCACATCTTTGTTTGTATCCCTACACTGAACTTGCTTTGATCGGAACAAATTACATTTGTTTATAAGAGTAATCATCCTTTTGGAACCGCATTCTGAGATGTTTCAGCTCCCCTGGCAGGCTGTTGGGATGTGAGATCGTATGTGCTCCATGTAGCAGAGAGGGTAAGACATTAGCACAATGTGCAGGGTGACATCAGCTGCAACAACATTTCTGCATCAGCATATGGAACAACAACTGGCATTATCGCAATAGCTAGTGGTATGACAGGCTGCAACATCCTCTCCTCCACCAATGTCGCTCAACAGTTCTGACAAGTCCATGTAATCATGAGAAACGAATTTATGCCTCTATATACTCTACGAAGAGGTTAATTGCGTGGCTGATCCCACCTCTAAGCACATGTTGTTATTGTCGTCTTCCAGTAAGTTATACAATTCAGTGCAAAAATTATGACCATTCTCTAATCTTGGTAACATAGGCTTCAAGGATATTTTTGATTGGCAAAATCAGATTGTGGCACCTCATATGCATTTTAGTCATTTTCCTAAGAAGGTCAGTCAAACATACACACCCCGGGTCACCGACGACCTCCGAGGTCTTCACCAACGGTGAAATTTTGTGTGCTAGCACAGTATTGTCTTATACTCAGATTCATTAACTAGAGATGATGACATTCATCTCATTCCCAGCTAAGAAGTTCAGTCTAAAGCTCTTACCAAATCAGACGCAATACTCCACGATGTTGCTCATACAGAGCAATCACTTGAAGTAGCCTCATTGAAACAACAAGTGTTCGATGACAAAGCAAAGTAGGCAAACTTACTAACCAATTTTAGGTGCACCAATCATCAATGGTAGTAGCTTATCATCCAACAGTACCAATAACCTACAAACTAGATAGCAGTTTGCAAAAGACTGCCCTATAGTGAACAGATTGGTAGTATAGCTAATGATAAGCAATCCACATACATTGGTAGCTGCCCAAAGCTCAGAACAGAGCTGTCACCATTGACCCTATTTAGTACATGTAGCTCCAACAACAGGCCACTCCTCCACTGCACCATCGTATCTAACCCTGACTAGTGGTAGTAAACATTGCCCCAAAAATGACGCAAATCGTGCTCCAAGGGTAAGAGGTCACATGCACCATAATGCAAAAAGATAAATTTGCAACAAGAAGGGACATCTGGCATTTCTGTGCCCAGATTGATCCGATGTCAGTCTGTTGTAGAATTTTCAAGCATTTTTTCTGCTAACATGTTATGACATTTCCGGAGAGCGAAAACCTCCGAACTCAACGATCATGTGAAACTCAGCTCACTCCATTTGTCCAAGAGACCCAGAAAGCGTTAGTTACAGGTGCCCAGGTATGTGCTGTGTTGCTCGACTTCCAGAAGGCACTCCATATCATTTTACACTGCTGCCTAACAAACAATATGTAAGTGTACAGAATATCAAGCCAACTTTGTGATTGGGTTGAACAGTTTCTAGCAAATACAACACAGCATGTCATTCTGAATGGAGATGTAAAAGTAACTTTGGGTGTACCCAGGGGACACTTATACAACCATTACTTTTGACAATATATAGATAAAAGATCCAAGTAGGTAACGTCAGAAGTTTCATGAAGCTTTTCACAGATGATTCTCTCGTATTCAGATAAGTCACAACGCTAGAAAATCGTAGTTAAACGCAGAAGACCTGCACTGAACCGACACTTCGTGTGTGGAGTGGCAATTGTCCCTTAATGTAAATAAATGTAATGGATTGTGAATATATAGCAGAAAGACTGTATTGTACAATTACAAACAACATACAAAGTTGCTTCCACAAAACATCTAGGAATTCACATATGTAACAATTTGAAAGGGCGGCCAGATAAAATTAATCACAGGTAAGGCAGATGCCCGACTAAGATTCACTGGAAGAATCCTCAGGAAATGTAATCCATCAACAAAGGAAGTAGCTTATAAAACACTTGTTCAGCCAATACCTGAATTTTGCTTGTCAGTATGGGATCTGTATCAGATAGGTCAGAGAGAGGAAACAGAGAAGATACAAAGGAGAGCAACACATTTCATTACAGGCCCAGTCAGTAAGCACGAATGAGACACAGAGATGCTCAGCTCCAGTGGCATTCTGGCCCTAGTTGCCAGAATTGGCAGTTGTGTGCGAGAGATGTGTGTATGAATGGCGTGTGTTTCTCTTTTGCTGATGAAAGCCTCTGTCTTTCAATTGTGCCTCACTGCAACTTAACATTTCTTCTTTATGGTAAGTGTAAGGAGCAATCTATCTTTTCCTACACTGTTGATATTCCTACCTGGAGTTTTCATTGTTTAATAAATTAATACATTTTCAGTGTATGTGTAGATAGCCTTCTCAATTATCAGAACTCTTTAAAAATCTGAACTGAGACTTGGACAATATACTATTTGTCGTCAGATGGTTAAGAAACTGATTGTATATTGCCTTTTCTAAAATTTTTGAGAATGCTGGCAAAAGTAAAATTGGACAGAAATTTGATGGTATTTCTTTATCTCCTTTCTTTAAAAAAGGCTTAAATTCAGCATATTTCAACCTTTCAAATGTTCCACTCATAAACAAATGGTTACACAGAGAGCTTAATATGTTACTAAACCCAGAAGCACACTCTTTAATTAACTTTGTTCATATTTTATAATAAGCACTACAATGTTCTGATTTTAACCATTTTACGGTGGACATTACTTCTGCTTGGGTAGTGAGTGTCATATTCATGTTAGTGAAGTTATGTGTACTGTTTCAACTGAGGTACTCCATGGCAGCATCTACTGAACCTGACAACCCCATATTTTCTTAACAGTTATGAAAAGTTAGTTTTGTAACACTGTCCACATCTGTAACCAATGTATCATTTGCTTCTAATGCTATTTGCCCCTCTTCATTTCTGGTTCTTTGAATAAGCATTAACATGTTGGTATTAAAAGAAGAAATTTTCTTGGTCAGCACATAGATTTGACAAGCGTACAGCTTCCTTTCAGCCTCTAGCACTGAAGTCCACTGAGAAGAACAAGAGTATGGTTATTCGAAACTGATTAACAGGTACAAATCTTAATTTACTAAATAAGTGATCTCAGCAACTATATTATGTATCTTTCATTGATCAACTAAACACACACACTTCATGTACTTCTCGCTATTAGAACATGGCATTTCCTGTAGCTAAGCCCTGCAACCTATATAGCTGTTTGATTTGCTGAGTTTATTTGCCCCTATGTTGTTTTCCCTATTGTGTCTGGATTTCTCTCTCAGTTATTATTGTTATTTGGACTGTTATCATATCACCTTGTCTGTTCTCGCAGTTCTTTGAACTACAGGAGGTGAACCCCAGTTATCTCACACTTTTGTAGAAGATAAAAGATTGTGAACTTTGTGGCAAGTCTGTAGTATTTTCGTGCATCATACACTTGTACAATGTTTTGTGTGCATCTGTAGAGATATGAAAATTAGATGTACTTTTTGTTCCATGTATCTATAGCGAGAAGATGCTCCAGGATGTAGAAGAGGTCATGAAACGAGAATACACAGTACATATTTACCTAAAGGGGATATGTTGATGATACTTTCACATGAAAAGTCATAAAAATGTGGTATAAATAAAGAATCTTAAACGCGTTTTCACTTAAGAGATAATAATAAAGCTTGCCACAAAACATGTACATCTACAGTACAATGAGGTGGATATGAAAATTCTTAGGCTATTGCAGTCACACATCATCAGACAGAAAATCACCTTACAACACCTCTTTACACTGATCACATTACTGCATGGAAAATATGCAAAAGTGAGGCTATATGTAACACACTCGTTACCTGATATTATTAATAATGTAGACATCACATAGTTCATCAATAAATGTATTGTGACGTTAAATCTTTGTGAAGATTATCCTTATTTCTAGTATTGATTCTATGATATTTATGATAAATTTCATTAAGGAATAAATATATTGGGAAGCAATACTTAGTATCCCCAGTTCCCTGAACAGACCTCTGCAGTATGTTGTTGAGTTCACACCACAAATAATTCACATTACACACTACTGGAATCAGGAAACTAAATTTAATTATTAAAGCGAATACTTTTGACTTATACACTATAAAGTTTATTAAATTTAATTAGAAGTTCATCTGTGGAAAAGCGAAAGCTATCCAAAAGAAACTATTTATTTTTTACATTTGCTTTGCTCTCCATCAAATATTTTATATTATTTGGCAAATAAACAAAAGTCCATTACAATATACCCATCTGAGAAACAAACTTTAGAGAAGACTAATGATATTCTTTTTTCATCTAGTATTGTTTTTGAGGCTGTGGGTCTAGTTCAATCAATCAACTCAGCAACTGAAACATTACCACTTCAATGAAAACTGTACAGTCACTGCTACAAATGTCCAGCAAGGAGAGTACATTAAGGCCATTGTTGACACAACTTATGTGACATCTGACGAGAAATTTAGGACAGAATGAGCAAAAGTACTGTTAAAAATATGACTTCAGAATATTACTTCCAGTGACTCAGAAAGAAAATAAAAGTTATTGTGATCTCTCTTACCCCGGGAGTCAATATTGCAGTAAAAAGTCCATGGTGGAATGCAATATAGGATGATTTAAAGGTAACAACTCACCTTATGGCTGAGGCATTGATTGGCCGAAAGGCATATAAACAAGACAGAAAAATGTTGCTAAGCTTTCAGAGCAATCCTACTTCCATGCTAACAGAAAAGAAAAAACAAACACACTTAATCCTAAGAGTGACACAGTCATCCCTACTGAAAATTTCTATACAGGAACTGGTGTAGCACTCTCTCTTGTGTACACTCTTACCATTTTCTCTCTTCTGCATACATACAACACGACATAAAAAGGCATGTAGTCTGTCATAATAATTAGAGAACTGGTGACGAGCACACAATCTATATCTCAAAAGATTACAGTAAGGCTGGAAATTAACACCCTAGGAACATAGATAACCAAATCATCAAGAAAAAACACAAACAAATGCAAAAATGTGTTCTGACAAGATTAAGAAGATAGACTTACGTTCTTCCCGACAGCATCTCTGGGTGCCAAAAATTGTGCCCACTCATCTTCTGCGAGATTGCCATCGTCCAGCAACGTAATGGAGCGAACACCTGCTAGAACCACGTTTTTGCACACTTCTGCACCAAATCCCCTCAGACCAATCAGCAGTACCTTCGCATTTCTTAACCTGTAAAGTTAAATGCAATTAAAAATTAACAGCACTAGGGATAAGACCACAGAAACATACACTACATAAAATTTAATGAAAATTTTTGAAAACATCCAACAATCTAATAATCATTGGTCGAATGCTGCATGTATGTTGGGGGTGAGGGTGGGAGAGGATGTATGGGTGAGGAAAAACAATTTATTAGTATGGCAAGACATTAGCCATTTTCCGGTTCACAATTGACTTGTTTCCAGCCCAGAATTTCTCTATGGTATAAAAGAACTGGGCATGAAGAGTAACTTTCATCTGTGCCCGAAAATGCTGTTTCTGCCTGTCAGACATTTTATTTTTATTAGTAGATTATCAGAGTCTTATGTAGTTCACATCTTTGTGTGCCACACATGGATTCACAACAGGGTAGTACTGATTTATTAACTGGATTGTTGATAAAAATTTCTACTGGTAGATAAATTTACTTGGATGCTATGGTTAGTGTTCCCAAATGCTTGAACCAATGCGTACAAGATATAAATTTTTGAACTGTACGCATAATTCTAATTACTTTCTTTTCCACAATGATGTTTTTTTGTTGCCTCCATGAAGAGTTACCAAAAATATTTCATATATAGACAACGTCTGAAAATATCCACTATAAATTAGTGGTTAGTGGCCAACGTTCAAAATCGTTATGGTACTTATATGAACAAGCAAGTTTTTTCCTGTTAACATTTCCCAATAATACACACTGAAGAACTTAGGATTTACTATCTTGCATATTATATTAACTGACGATAGACAGTAAAAAACAGGATAATCTATTTTATTATAGAAAACGACAACTATTATGATACTACTTTGTCTTCACTGTGCTCGCTTTTATTATTATTATTATTTTTTGTCTGTTTACTACTGGCTTTCAAAGTTCTATGTCTTCATCTTTAGACCTTTTACTCAATAATTGATGACTCACATGTACACCCTGTTAATGTAATTCAGTGATGTGGTTAATACACAATAAGCCAGTAGGCTAGCTAGTTGTGTATTAACTACACTACTGCAATTACAGCAACCAAATATACTTGTGATAGTGTGCGACATCAATTTCAGAGCTAAAGGGCCTGAAAATGAAACCATAGAGCTTCGAAATCAATACTAAACAGACAAAAAGAAAAACAATAAAACACAGCACAGTGGATACAATTTTTATTTTATATAACAAAATATTTAACAGCTGAAGTCACCAAATTTCTAGCATAATGCAAGCAACAGGACTGGAAGAGCTGTGGTTCACGGTTGGGTTGTTGTGTTTCATTGCTCACGGTTTGTGATCTCCCACTTTACTTCACTTTTTATGTACAGCACCAGTGAGCAAGAGAAAAATTCTAGAGAAACAGATATGGCAGACGTAATGTCCACATTGTAAGCAAGAAACAGATGAAAAAAATCCTATCACTGATGAAACAACATTTCAGTAGTGTATACACAGTACCAGCATGAATAAATTACTTTTAAAGCAGCTACTGACATCTTATATGCACAAATGGAAAATCTGATCGATATTATTTCTGAGGTATCAGCACACTGAAGAGGTGAGACAATTTAATATATTTACGTCTCAAAACGAGGATAATGGAATTTAGTCGAATTGAGTTGGGTGATGCTGATGGAATTAGATTAGGAAATGAGGCACTTAAAGTAGTAAAGGAGTTTTGCTATTTGGAGAGCAAAATAACTGATGATGGTTGAAGTAGAGAGGATATAAAATGTAGACTGGCAATGGCAAGGAAAGCGTTTCTGAAGAAGAGAAATTTGTTAACATCGAGTGTAGATTTAAGTGTCATGAAGTCTTTTCTGAAAGTATTTGTATGGAGTGTAACCACGTATGGAAGTGAAAAATGGACAATAAATAGTTTGGACAAGAAGAGAATAGAAGCTTTCGAAATGTGGTGCTACAGAAGAATGCTGAAGATTAGATCACATTAACTAATGAGGAGGTATTGAACAGAATTGGGGAGAAGAGGAGTTTGTGGCACAACTTGACTAGAAGAAGGGATCGACTGGTAGGACATGTTCTGAGGCATCAAGAGATCACCAATTTAGTATTGGAGGGCAGTGTGGAGGGTGACCAAGAGATGAATACACTAAGCTGATTCAGAAGGATGTAGGTTGCAGTAGGTACTGGGAGATGAAGAGGCTTGCACAGGATAGAGTAGCATGGAGAGCTGCATCAAACCAGTCTCAGGACTGAAGACCACAACAACGTCTCTCAAAACTCTACACATCAGTAACAGTTGCAATGCCGATTATAACTGCATTCATGATAATGTTCTTAGAATGGTGTGTAATATTCTGTCAAGAGTATGTCACAATTATTTATGGGTTCTTCTGTTACTTCTTAGTAGAACAATTCCGTATTTAAGGTTGAATAACAAGTACCTGTTACTCAACCTTAAATGCCCCACAATTCCCGTTGCCAAATTCTTCTTGTGTATGTTCTTCTCAGTTGAAGACAATATCTTCTACCAAAACATTTTTTACTGTAAGAAAGAAATAACTTTTAAAGGAAAAGCAAAATCTCTTGTTTTACAACCAGTCAGACTGGACATTTTAACCAGATACAAAGTTTTTTCCAACAGTTAAACCAGACATCCAACTATAATCCTGTATGTCATACTTGGATATGGTGCACTAGATTCAAACACTCTGCCATCGGCAACTGCACAGGCTGACCACCAGAGGCTGCCAGCAACTTATGCATACGGCATGGCACCCGGTGCACTGTATATCGGACCTCTTCCCTATATAAGGACAGAGTGGAAGGCGCTCGTCCTCAGATATATTCCACTGCTTTGTATATATGTGATGTCTGTTCTTTTGGACCTCTCTGAAGGGGTATTGGTGAAATGCCTCGAGGAATTAGGGTAATGGGCAAGGGGCACTATATTATTAGTGTGTGGATAAGTTGAGAATTTGGGTTAAGTTGAGAATTTGAGTCTGACGTGGGAGGTGTGCTAGGGATAGTCTGTGCAACTGCAATGACCACTGTGCCTGGATGGCTCCGTGGTCAGAGCATCTGCCTAATAAGCAGGAGACCCGGGTTTGAATCCGCGCCTGGCAAAAATTTTCAACTTTCCTCATTGATTTCAACCAATGCCCACTCGCAGCCCATGTCTGTAATTCCTTTGTGTCCTACTGCTTTGTATTGTGTCTATGCTTGTGTGTACTTGAATGTGGATTAATAAATTCTTGTCATTGGTGGCCACACTATTTCTTGTCGTACATTGCGATTCAACTGGCGATGAGTGTGGTGTTCATTTCCATGTGCTTGGTTTCTTTGGTTGTTCCTTTGGATCTCGTGTCTATCGAGGCAGTACAAGTTCCTCTTCGAGCAGAGACAGGCTCTTAGGGTTGCTATTACAAATATGTCGACCAGGTAGACAATGCAGTCGGCATACCTGCCATCCTTTCTCCCTTATAACAATGCGGTCAAAGACTAGGAAGCTTATGACTAGCAGCTTTGGCAACACTTCCTCACTTTAGGTGTCACTGATGCTAACTTCTATAAGGCTTTGTTTCTTTCTTGGATTTCCTGTCAGATTTTCCAGCTGTCGTGGTAGTTAGCCTGCTCTGGGAATCAGCATTACTTTTGTTCAACAAAACGTGTAAGTTGTTGTCTAATTATCACCGCAAATGCACGCATATCACTACGGCACGTTTTGAGTTCCATCCTTGTCATAAACAGCCCTGTCAGTCATGTTGGACTAGGGTGGCTGAACTCCATGGTCTCAGTTTGTTACTGAAGCTAACTACAACAGTAGTACTTTGCACTCCTATTTTGCCTCTATTATTTTGTGCAACATGAAAGAGCTACATGCTCTACGTGCCAGCCTATTTGCAACAACTGTAGGAAAAAGGACATACAGCGTCTGTGTGTTGCTACCTGCCCCCTCCTGCAGACATGAACACAGATGCCAGCTGTGTGTCTCCAGTATTAGGACTCACAACAAACTGTTTATTGAAGTGCAAGTGACAGACAAAGTGATCAGACTACAAGTGGACAAGAGTGCAGCTGTAACTTTACTAAAATCACAAACTTATTTGGATTTGGGATCTCCGGCATTGACTCCGGTTACTTGATGTTTGATAAGTTGCAACAAGCAGTATATTCCAATTTTGGAGCAATTTACAGCTACCAATATTTATAAAGTTGTAGTTCGTTCCTTTACTTTTTTGGTGGTGGATAATGCGGACACAGCAAATCTTCTCAGTCTGGATGCTTTCAATGCCTTTGGTTTTTCTATTTCAGAAATGGTGCACCTCTTTTCCGACCAGGTTGTTACCAACAGTTAGATTCTCTGTGTTCTGACTTCCTATCTGTCTTCTCGGATAGTTTTAGTTGTGCCACTAGTTTTGCAACCCAAATTATCCTGAAACCTATGGTGCAGCTGGGTTTTCTCCGTGCGCACCCTTTTCCACTGGCATTGCTCGATCAAGTGAAAGCAGTTGTTGTTACTAGAGATAATACAGCTTACTACATCGAGTAAGTGGTCTACCCCCTCGTGGTTGAAAAAGAGAGAGAAGAAGAAAGCTACTTAGTTTCATCTCTGCGGCGACTTTAAAGTTTCAGTTAACACTCAGTCTATTATTGATACCTACCATTTACCCCATCCGGGCAAGTTATTGGCTAAATTCGCTGGGAGCTAGGTTTTCTTTAAGATTTATTTATCTGAAGCCTATTTGCAGGTTCCATTGGATGATGATTCTAAATGGCTCTTTGAGTTTAACATGCCCTACCTGTTCCAGCAATATCAGCACCTCCCATTCGGCATGACTGGTGCCCCAGCATGTTTTAACAACTGACGATATCCGTTCCAGGGCGCACCAAATATCTCAATGACATTGTTGTGATGGGTACATCCACAGAAGAGCATTTATGTAACTGCTGCACCCTGTTGCCGACAGCTGAAAGACAGCAGGGTTGAAACACAACTTAGCAAAGTCACTCGGGATGATGTTAAGCCTTTACCCCATCATGTAGCTGCGGTCATAGCTCTGCCACACCTTACAACTGTCAAAGAGCTTAGACAGTACCAGTACAAAATTGCTCACTATCACAAGTTTATACCAGGTGCAGCAGCATTGGTCCATCCCCTCCACGAGTTGCTCCACAAGAATGTTCCTTTTCAGTGGACGCCGGCCTGTAAGTGCATGTCCACCCTTTTGAAATCTAGATTACATTCTGCTCCTTGTTTAGCCACTTTTCATCCTGGCCACCACCTGGTTTTGATTACAGACGTCTCTCAGCATGGAGCTGGAGCCATTCTCACACTTCAACATGAGGATGGTCCCCAACGTCCGATAGCTTATATGTCAAAAACGCTTTTACACTCAACTTCAAAACTGAAGAGGACTCTCCTGTTATCGTCTACGCTCTCAAAAGTTTCTCATGTTCTTGTAGGGGTCTACGTTCCTCCTCATTACTGACCACAAGCACCTAGATTCACTGTTTAATCCTTACGCTTCATTGAAAAACAAAGCAGCATATCGCCTCCAGTGTTGGGTCTTGTTTCTGTCTTGCTACAACTATGAAATAGATTTTTGGTCTGACATGCAGCAAGCCAATGTTGATGTGCTATCCTGCATTCCAACAGGGTCCCATCGTACTTCTGATCAGAATGAAAACCTTTGTCATCACTTATAAGTTGAGGTGCAATGCATAGTGGAAAAGTTTCCTATTACAGGCTCCTGGACTGCATCATCAGCCATTGCTGCCAATCTGGTTTTGCACCAGGTTGTTAAAATTGTTCAACGGACAGGGCTCTGGGCAAGGCTTCTGATTCTTTATGGAACTATTTCGTCTTCCATCACCGCCTTTGTGTTTGAGGGTGGTGTTCTCTTAGCTACGGACAGGCTGTCACCCATGGATGTGACATCAGCTGCCCTATGGCAAGATGTGTTTCAGCTCCTATAGCATGGATATCGGAGGGTCTCATGTACCAAGTCCGTGGCCCATCACCACGTGTTTTGGCCTGCACTGACGGTGACATTATGCGTCTTGCTCTCAGTGTGTTACACAACATGTGGCGTCGTGGGCGGCACTCTCTCTGAGGCCTGCACCGCAACATCCATGGGGACACACCAGTGTTGATTTTGTGGGACCTCTTCTAAATTCTAATTGGTTGCTGGTTGTCAATGCCTTCTCTAAAATTCCATACACTGTCCAGTGTCTTTCAGTTTCAGCTACAGTTAAGTTTCGGGTGCTTTCCAAGATCTTTTCTACTGAAGGATTGACATATACACTTGTGACAGATAACTGTTTGCACTTTGTGTCTAACTGCTTGCAGTTTGTTTCTCAGACCTTCCACGAATTCTGTGCCCAGTACAGCATTCAACATGTAAGTGCTCCTCCTTTCCATTCCCAATCTGAGGCAGAACATTTCATCCCCACATTCGAGGTTCAAATGAAGAAATACGTCGTGGACTCTTCTACAGAAGACGCCTTCATGTGCTTCTAGAGTTTCTACAGATTTACGTCTGTGGGGCTTCAAAGTGCAGCTGAGATGCTCCACCGTTGCCAACCCCGCACCTTCTTCCACCTGCTCACGCCATCTAATCAACATCTGACGATGAGGCCCTCATCACAATTCAGTCCTGGTTCCGCAGTCTGGGTGTGGTGGTTTGGCCACCAACTGAAATGGGTTCCGGCCATAGTCCATAGCTGCCACAGCAACCGCCACTGTACGATTAGCACCACTGACATGCAGGTGGCATGTCATCATGATCAGTTCTGTCTTTGTGCTACAGTGAGAGCTGTAGGTCTGCTGCAGCTGCCTCCTCCATCAAGGTCTGTCGAAGCCTAGTAGGGCATCCCCGCTGCAGGGGTGGACCCAGCTGCCTTGTGGATGCCGCTGCCTCCTGCCGCTCCTCTGAGGTCCAGTTCTCTGAAGCCTGCTACTGGCTATTCCTGTGAGACTGTTGTCTGCGCTTCCACAGCTGCTGGGCCAGTGCCTTTGTGTCCCTCAGCACTGGCATCCCTGGTACTCCCACCCAAGCAGCCGGCACCTTTGCCTCCACCTTCGGAAGGTGTACACGATCAAAGGCAGAGCCACGTGTGAAAGCACCCACGTGATTTACCAACTGACCTGCCTACACTGTGAAGCTTTCTATGTGGGAATGACCAGCAACAAACTGTCCATTCGCATGAATGGACACAGGCAGACAGTGTTTGTTGGTAATGAGGATCACCCTGTGGCTAAACATGCCTTGGTGCACGGCCAGCACATCTTGGCACAGTGTTACACCGTCTGGGTTATCTAGATACTTCCCACTAACACCAACCTGTCAGAACTCCGGAGATGGGAACTTGCCCTTCAGTATATCCTCTCTTCTCGTTATCCGCCAGGCCTCAATCTCCGCTAATTTCAATTTGCCGCCGCTCATACCCCACCTGTCTTTCAACAACATCTTTGCCTCTTTACTTCCGCCCGACTGACATCTCTGGCCAAACTCTTTGCCTTTACAAATGTCTGCTTGTGTCTGTGTACGTGTGGATGGATATGTGTGTGTGTGCGAGTGTATATCTGTCCTTTTTTCCCCCTAAGGTAAGTCTTTCCGCTTCCGGGATTGGAATGACTCCTTACCCTCTCCCTTAAAACCCACATCCTTTCGTCTTTCCCTCTTTCCTGATGAGGCAACAGTTTGTTGCGAAAGCTTGAATTTTGTGTGTATGTTTGTGTGTCTATCGACCTGCCAGCACTTTCGTTCGGTGAGTCACATCATCTGTGTTTTTAGCTGTGACAGCAGCCTGTTGCACACAAACACTTTGAGAGTGCCACTTTTTCTGCTTTTTTTCAATTCTAGGGTGTAATGGTGCACCCATGTTTCACTGTAAGTCACAATCTGGTGAAAAAAATTTTCCCCTTCAGTTTGGTAGCATGTCAGTAGTCATTTGCACACCTCTAGACAATAAAATTTTTGCTCTGTAGTGAGAAGACAAGGCAGCAACCTTGGGGACACTATCCAACATCTGAGGTTCTCAGTAATGATCATCTGAGCACTACCTCTGCAGCAATCTCAGCAACTGCTGTTCACAAATTGTCTTCGATAAGCTGTCTAACAATGCTCCTCAGTCATGCTAGTCTTCAGGTGACATCAGTGAGCTGCATTCTCAATTGTTTCTCGTCCTCGTAAAAACTACTTTTAGCAAGCACAAACTTAAGAGTCTTTCTCAGGATGTCGTCTCCGAACTGTGCCACAAGTATTTTCATAATTTTGGATGCTTTTACACCATGTACTGTGAAAAACTTGATTATAGTGCAATGGGCAAGACATGATTGTGCCTTTCCTCTGATACAACATTCATGTTGATAAGTGTGACGCTCGTTGTATAATGATTGTGTAACTGAACAACAGTTGGTACCATCAGAACTGAAGAGATAAAGTCCCTGCTTTGACAATGAGACTGTCTATGGGACTAGTTCAGAAGATGCCAATGGTCAGTCTTACTACACAGTGATGTATTGGGTTCAATAATTTCAAAGTCCACAGTGCTACTGTGCCATAAACCTGGCAACTGTAGTCTTGTCGAGATGACACCAAGACCTGGTAAATACGGATTAGAGCAGCATCACCCATGCCCCAGAGGTATGGACAAGGAAGCAAAGCGGGTTAAGTTTCCACATACAACTAGTTTTAGAATGGCAAATATGGGCAGCCGTCTCAACTTTTTATGAAAGACAAGTCCCAAAAATCACAACCGCATACCACGGTCCAAGAGCTGGGTATGCGATTAGAGTTCTGAGTTGGGACAAACTGTGGTAAAATGAGAGGAATGCAAGACCCCTATTGTCTTCAAGGCAGAAAATTGGAAGCCATGGGATAGTATGCACACAGAGATCTTTCTGATGGTTTCCTGGAGCTGGTGTTCAGCTGAGGCTAGAGATTGACGGCTGTACCAAAAGCGGAAGTCACAGTCATACAGCTCTGGAGTGATCACTGATGCTACAGAGATCACTAGCCTACCCCTAATAAAGAAAAGTGTAATACTTAGCATGGAGCCCTAAGAACGCTGCACTTGTTTCCATGTGGAACTGAATGATGCACCCACTCTAACACAAAACAACCCGATGGATAAAAACTGACAAACCAAAACCAGCAAAAACCCGTAGGGAACTTCAAAATCTCCAGTCACGGAGGGAACATAAAATACGATGGTGTCATTCCCACTATATCTAACTTTAACCTATCCATTTCCCTTTTTAAATTTTCTAACCTACCTGCCCGATTAAGGGATCTGACATTCCACGCTCCGATCCGTAGAATGCCAGTTTTCTTTCTCCTGATAACGACGTCCTCTTGAGTAGTCCCCGCCTGGAGATCCGAATGGGGGACTATTTTACCTCCGGAATATTTTACCCAAGAGGACGCCATCATCATTTAATCATACAGTACAGCTGCATGTCCTCAGGAAAAATTACGGCTGTAGTTTCCCCTTGCTTTCAGCCGTTCGCAGTACCAGCACAGCAAGGCCGTTTTGGTTAATGTTACAAGGCCAGATCAGTCAATCATCCAGACTGTTGCCCCTGCAACTACTGAAAAGGCTGCTGCCCCTCTTCAGGAACCAAATGTTTGTCTGGCCTCTCAACAGATACCCCTCCGTTGTGGTTGCACCTACAGTACGGCCATCTGTATCGCTGAGGCACGCAAGCCTCCCCACCAACGGCAAGGTCCATGGTTCATGGGGGAAGACTGAACACTGATGAGACTAATTGGTTGGTAGTTGTCAATGGACCTTGGGATTGGGATTATGACATTATTCCTCTACTGCTAAGGGAAAACACCTTCTAACCAAATACAGTGGAAGACCCCGAGTAGATGGAGTCTGTGAATCACATTCAGATGTTGGATCATTTGATTATGATTCAAATCAGAGCCTGTGGCCACATCATGAGCCAAGTTGAGAGCCTGAAGTAGTTCTCAGTCAGTTCATAACATTAATCAGGGATATGGGGAGTAAAGTATAGGGATATGTCTTCAACTTGTCTTGTATGCATTCAAAAGGTAGTTGGGTAAGAAGACACCCCACGTGCTCTATACATCAAAACAATGGAAACCTTTTATAAGCCAAGTATATATAGAGATCTATTTACAGAATATAAGGACTATACAAATATGTGTAAGTATCTCACACAAAATATACTTTTGAAAATAATGATATGTGCAAATGTTTGCTAGCAGTGCTGGCTCAACTGAAGTTTGTGTTACCACACATCTGCTTTGACCAGTGAGATAAATGTGTTGTGTCATGTCATTGTGATATGGCTTACTTGAAACAGATTGTGTCTGCAGAGGGCATGTTGGAGTATTTTGTGATGTGATCTAGTGGAGGCAGCTTGTTTCAAAGTTGTTTGTGAATGCCGTTAGTGATTCATTGGACTTCTTGATTGCTGTTTTGAGAATACTACTGGAAGATTTCGTGGTGGTCCGTTAATGGGTTATTTTGATGTTGCCAGTTTTTGGCAATAGCGTCATTTTCAGGTATGGAATTATTAGTGACGTGTGATGTTTATGGTTGGAGATTTAATTTTAAGTTTTGTTTTGAGCTAGTTATGGATTTGACAATAAAGTTCATGACTGGATTTTTGCTTGCCACAATTGGGGATGATATGTAGATCACAAATTCCTACGGTTATCCAGTTTACCTAGAGTATGTGAAGAGTCATCAAATTACTTTCCGTTAGAAAAGTTAAGGTGTTCAGCAACTGTGATGTGACTTTCAAAATGATAGAGAGCAGCGATCAGTCGATGTTTCCTTTCTAGCTGTATTAAATCAGACCCTGATTTCATGTACTAGCCATCTTGAATGAACTGTAACGGGAGCCGAGCATATAAAAACTCTCAAATACTACACTGATAATGGCTAGTCACTAGTCGAAATCAGGGTCTGCTTTAATAAAGCTACAAACGAAATGACAACTGATTGCTGCTCTCTATCATTTTGAAAGGATATGTGAAGTGTTACATTTGTGGAGACAGTATGAGACTGACTGAAGCTCCTGCATCTCAGAACACGTGGCAATGTCAATGAGAAAACGAATGAATTTCTATTCATTTGGGTTTTTTGTTTGAGAAGTCTTGACTGGCTATTTGAGACAGTGGCTTTATGAAATATTATTTTTACTTTTGCTAGACTGCTAGATTTGTGTGTTAAATGACTTTGGTTGAGAGTTATGGGTGTTCATGTGTATAACAGTGCATTTCTTGTATATCAAAATTAGTGTTAATGCACTTTTTTAAAAATTGCTGTGTTGTGTTGTTAGTAGTTATGTTGGATTGTGATATGTAGGTATTGTGTAGTTTGTTTTACATACATGATGAGGTTAGGTTTTCGATATTAGTTACATGGGTGGATTTTCGTTTTATGGTGCAGTGAACTTTGTTTCGGCTGGACTATACAGGTGAAGTGAAATGAAAGATACTAGTTTGTTGAATTGTGTGTGGTTTTGGTTTTCGGTATTGTGGATTTCGTTTTAGCTATATCGTTCAAGTGAAAACAATGGGCATTCTCAAAACCTCGGTCCACCGTGCCCATACTATCTCTGACGCCGACAGTCTTCAAGCGGAACTGGAACACCTGCAAAAAGTATTTTTGAAGAATGGCTTTTCGCCTAGGCAAGTGAACAGAGTGATGAAGACCTACAAACGACGGAACAAGGAAGAGGCCTTCAGGTCGACTGTTTATCTACCATTTATTGGGAATATTTCTTCACGGACAGGCAGAATATTGAGAAAGTATCAAGTGAGAGTCATCTTTCGCCCTCCTTCCAAAACTTCATCACTGGTGGGATCCGTTAAAGACGATCTGGGCCTGCGTAAACCAGGTGTTTACAAAATTCCGTGTGAATGCGGCAAATCATATATAGGGCAAACAACGCGAACTGTGCAGGGACGCATTGTGGAACACCAACGGCATACTCGCCTTCTCCAACCCACCAAGTCCGCAATCGCCAAACATTGTATTTCCACAGACCATTCCATGAACTACGACGACACAAAAATTTTTGCCCATACTTCAAACTTTTGGAGCTCGATTATCAATGAATCTGTGGAAATAACATTGTCTGACAACGAGACTCTCATCAATCGAGATAGCGGTTATCAGCTGAACTCTGCTTGGAATCCTGTTATAGAGAAACTTCGTAGTTATCTGCATAAAGATGGAAATCGACCCGACACCGATACACCAGGCTTTCACAGTGGAGGGCGCGAGGCGCAGTGCAGAGCCATTATGAACGCGCACGCTGAGCAGCGCATGCGCAATGTCACCTCAGCAGGCTTTAAATAGCGGAGCTCAGCGCGTACTCGGCAGTACTACTACAGTGGCATTCACCTGAAGATGGCCAGAAGACTCTGCGCCGAAATATCGTGGCAGGAAGTTACTGATATCTGGCAGTTCTCCCGTGTTTTTATGGAACAATCACCAACAATGCCTGCCCAAATGTTCACAGAAAATCTGTGTTGATGATGTGATTGCACACTTGCGTGTGGATTCTCGTCAGCCCACACATGTAGATTGTGAAAATTTACAATTTGATCACGTTGGAATGAAGCCTCATCCGTAAAGAGAACACTTGCACTGAAATGAGGATAGACACATTGTTGGATGAACCATTCGCAGAAGTGTACCCGTGGAGGCCAATCAGCTGCTGATAGTGCCTGCACACGCTGTACATGGTACGGAAACAACTGGTTCTCCCGTAGCACTCTCCATACAGTGACATGGTCAACGTTACCTTGTACAGCAGCAAGTTCTCTGACGCTGACATTAGGGTTATCGTCCACTGCACAAAGAATTACCTCGTCCATTGCAGGTGTCCTCGTCATTCTAGATCTTTCCCAGTCGCGAGTCATAGGCCAGAATGTTCCGTGCTCCCTAAGACGACGATCAATTGCTTTGAACTTCTTCCTGTCGGAACACCTTTATTCTGGAAATCCGTCTCAATACAAACGTACCGCGCCATGGCTATTGCCCCGTGCTAATCCATACATCAAATGGGTATCTGCCAACTCCGCATTTGTAAACATTGCACTGACTGCAAAACCACGTTTGTGATGAACACTAACCTGTTGATGCTACATACTGATGTGCTTGATGTTAGTACTGTAGAGCAATGAGTCGCATGTCAACACAAGCACCGAAGTCAACATTACCTTCCTCCAATTGGGCCAACTGGCGGTGAATCGACGAAGTACAGTGCATACTGACGAAACTAAGATGAGCTCTAACATGGAAATTAAGCGTTTCCAGACACATGTCCACATAACATCTTTTCTTTATTTGTGTGTGAGGAATGTTTCCTGAAAGTTTGGCCATACCTTTTTGTAACACCCTGTATAGAGGAGGGGAGTACAGAAGTGTCAGATGCTTTTTTTGTCATATAGAGAGTTGGGGAAGAGGGGTTATGATCATTTAGTTGAAAACCACAGTTTAAAGTCCAAAAATTACAAAACTGGAGCGTGTACCAATTCAATAGTCGAATTTTTTTGGAGGTGTGTGTGTGTGTGTGTGTGTGTGTGTGTGTGTGTGTGTGGGGGGGGGGGTGTTACATCAGTCATAGGGAGGAGAGGAAGAGGCACTCTTCTAACCTCAAATCTCATTTAGATTAGTATTGCTGGCAGAAGAGCATCCCTGTGGAGTATTGTATTTTTCGCATTTTTTTGAGGGCAGTGAGCAAGACGTACAAGGCAAGGGTGGTTAGTTGGGGGTTGTGTGTGTGTGTGTGTGTGTGTGTGTGTGTGTGTGTGTGTGTGTGTGTGTGTAGGGAGGTTGTGAGTATAGGTTGTGGATTTAGGTGGGTTGGGTGGGAGGGAGTTGTTTTATGATTATGTTGCAGAGGATCTTTTTTGTTGCAGTTGTTTTTGAGTTGTAATGTGTGATTGTGGTTATTATCTATTGGCAAATTATTGTTGGTTAGGGTGGGGGGTGAAGTTTGGGGGGGGGGGGGGGGGGGGGGGTTGTGGGTGGTTTGGGAGTTATTTTTATTTGTCTGTGTGTGTGTGTGTGTTTGATTGGGGTGGCTAACCTAGTGTGTAGCGCCCGAATTTGTTGGTGGTAAGTAGTCATTTTTTGGGTCTTTTGTTCACGAGTTGTGATGTTTTGTGGGGGTTTCGATTTGTTGTGGGTTTGGTTTTATTTATTGCAGTGGTAGGTGTTTGTTTTTTGGTATCGTCAACTGTGGTTGGCCTACATAGGTTAAGGGAGTGTCCGATTCCAATTTATTTTGTTTTAGGTGTTGGTTTTGTGGTATCGATAGTTGCGGTCTGATTCCAATTTTTGTAGTTGCAGGTTTTTTTTTGTGGTATCGACACTTGCGGTTGAGCTACACTATGTGATCGAAAGCATCCGGACACCTGGCTGAAAATGACTTACAAGTTCGTGGTGGCCTCCATCGGTAATGCTGGAATTCAATATGGTGTTGGCCTTGATGACAGTTTCCACTATCGCAGGCATACATTCAATCAGGTGCTGGAAGGTTTCTTGGGGAATGCCAGCCCATTCTTCACGGAGTGCTGCACTGAGGGGAGGTATCAATGTCGGTCGGTGAGGCCTGGCACAAAGTCGGCATTGCAAAACATCTCAAAGGTGCTCTACAGAATTCAGGTCAGGATTCTGTGCAGGCCAGTCCATTACACAGATGTTATTGTCCAACCACTTTGTCACAGTCCATGTAGTATGAACAGGTGCTCGATCTTGTTGAAAGATGCAATCACCATCCCCAAGTAGCTCTTCAACAGTGGAAAGCAAGAAGGTGCTTCAAACATAAATGTAGGCCTGTGCTGTGACAGTGCCACACAAAACAAGGGATGCAAGCCCCCTCCATGAAAAACACGACCACACCATAACACCACAGCCTCCGAATTTTACTGTTGGCACTACAGACGCTGGCAGATGACATTCAGCAGGCATTCGCCATACCCACACCATGCCACCGGATCGTCATATTGTGTACCGTGATTCGTCACTCCGCACAACGTTTTTCCACTGTTCAATCACCCAATGCTTAGGTTCCTTACACCAAGTGAGGCGTTGTTTGGCATTTACTGGTGCGATATGTGGCTTATGAGCAGCCGCTTGACCATGAAATACAAGTTTTCTCACCTCCCGCCTAACTGTCATAGTACTTGCAGTGGATCCTGATGTAGTTGGAATTCCCATGTGATGGTCTGAATAGATGTCTGCCTATTACACATTAGGGCTCTCTACCACAGTCGGTGGTTTTGTCAGTGAACAGATGAAGTCGGCCTGCACGCTTTTGTACTGTATGTGTCCCTTCAAGTTTCCACTTAACTGTCACATCGGAAACAGTGGATCTACGATGTTTAGGAGTGTGGAAATCTTGCGTACAGACATATGACACAAATGACACCCAATCACCTGACCACGTTCGAAGTCCGTTGAGTTCTGCAGAGTGCCCCATTCTGCTCTCTCAGGATGTCTAATGACTACTGAGGTGCTGATATGTAGGTGAAGGGAAGTGACCGATTCATCTGGATTTTGTGGGTGTAGCAGAAGTGGGAATTTTGTGTTGTTTTTTGTCTTTTGTGCGATTTGGATCGTGGTGTGTGTTTTTATATTTAGCTTGTCCCCACCCTAAAATCCTCTATTTCCTGCACATGTCCCATTAGTTTGATTATATTTTTGGAGGGAGATGTTTTTGTTGTATTTATACGTATTTTCGTGTTTGTTGTCATGTTTATGTAGTGACGTCATTGGAGCCATAATGGAGATACTGAGAATGGTCATTTTTACCATATTCATGACGTCATGGGTCGAAGAATCGGATGCTTCTGTAATCCAATATGATCACGAGTAACGGTATAGTACGACTATTAACCTATGAAGAAGTTTTGATTCCACAGATTCTAGGAATTCTGAACGTGGGTTGATGACAAGTGAAACAAGTGACTCCCATGTCAATTTACAGCACTGGTATATCCGAAGTTAAGTCTGGTGTGTTTGTTTTAGTAAAGGCCTCTGTCACCAGAAAAAAAGTTCCGATACGTTAGCACATTCCAGATCCAAACTGATGATGAAGACGGCATTAAAATTATGTCCAGAAAGATTCTGGCCACAGTAATAAAATCCTGAAAGCTGATAAAATGACATTTGTTTTGAAAAATTTAGACAGCTGGTCCCCAAGTCACCAACACCTGGTGTCAAGTCGCAAGAAAACATCCTGTATTATGAATTCAGTGTAAGTGTAGATGTGTTTGAAAAAGGTGTTTAAAGCTAATTACACCTACTGCATACTAAAATATCTGTATAACAATTATTAACTGAAATGTTCCTAATTTAATCTATTTGTTCTCTTATGTTATAGACTATATAGTAAATACGTTGTGCTGGCAGAAGCGTATTCTCTGGTAATTAAAAAAATGATAATTTGATTATTTAGATCAAATGTATTGCCATTACACAGAAATTTGGTTACATTAAATTTTAATAGGGCTTGTGTTATTGAAAACAGAAAGAGTGTCACTAATAATTTGAGTAAAACAGAAATATTAGCATAATGTAGCACGTGAAACTTTTACAACTTCCATACAAAGGTTCATGTGTCGAATTGTGTAACCCATTACACCCTGTTTCCCATTTGTTAGGCTACTCAATTTTGTTAAAATAAACTTCAGATTACAATATATCAAAAGGATCAGAAACTTGGGAGGAAATACTTTCGCTTCCTAAATTTGGATTTTGTTGAGGCTGCATGGAAAGTTTTCAGTTTTCATCTTTGTGGATGTAACACCCATTACAATGAAGTGACCCATTTACAGAACAGTCCCAAATACCTTCTTCACAACTCTTACCAAATAAATTCTTTACGGGATTACTAATGGGCACTCAACATACTGTATTTGTACAAACATTATTAGTCGCAAAATTGATTGAAAGTTTATCACGTTTGATTTTGCTTCAACGTTTACTTCAAGCTGGACAGAAATAGAGAATGGCACAGCCTTGACATTCAATGTCTTGGGTACAAAAAGTTTTGCATCTGATCCAAATATCTACTTTGGATTGCAACTAGTTTCAATATGAACAGCCTCAGATTTCGACAACACTGTTGTAGTGTTAAAACGACTTTTTGCAGCCCCCTACTGAAATCCTCATACTACCATGACATTGTTGTATATTGGGCTTAAATTTTGCACAGCCTAAATTTTATTTTTTAAGAAAATTTTCTTTCGGATTAGGCACGTTCGAATGCAAAACACTGGTATGCTTGTCGCTGAATGATGCATATACTTTCGTCTTCTTAGAACAGGAATACAGATTATTCCAAAAAGGAACATCGTTTTGCCACTCATTAGAATTGACTTCCTGTCGCTTAACGCGAACTTAAACAATAGTCAGTAGCAAAACAATCAAATCGTAGAACAGAAGTACACAGCAATTTGCACAAAAATTACAAGTAATTACTAAGATAAGAGATTAAAATCTAGAAAAAAATAAATAAATATCAAACTGAACAAGGAAGTGACGATGTACCGCTTTTGTGATTCCAGGCCCCAAAGACGAATTTGTCTATCGTATAATTCCACTTCATCTTCTGTCAGTTCGGGATGAGCTGTATGGACCATCTCTACACTTTATGTATAAAACAATACAAAGTAATCAGACACACGTGCCCTCACTTAACACCACAAATCACTTTCAGCACAACTCGCTCTTTTTCCCGCTACCGCTACAAATCAACGTTGTTGTCTGTCGACTTTTTGTTGTACTCAAAGATACTGCTACTGCTAGTAGTGTGACTGCAGTTTCGGACGCAATCACCAGAGGGCAATGTATTAAAAGCACTGTGACCCAGTGCAGAAGCGGCTGCTTGATTTTTGATGTAATAAATTCTCAGCATAGTTTACGTTTGTAGTGTATTACATGCGTTGATTTATCACCCAGTGAGCGAGAATTTTATAATTCCAATTCAAGTGTAGTTTTATGCCACGAGGTGTAATTACAAATTTAGTATTCTATATTAATTCATACGGCGTGACATTTCAGCCTTCAGAGTGGCAGGTGCGGCAAAAAGTGAAAGTTACATAACAGAAAATGCACGCTGGATTGTAAACTGTAAGGACGATGCATGTTTTTATGATGCCAACAACGTTGTCAATCGCAAGCTGACGTTTATGACTGGTTTTTGTGGATTTACTAAATCGGCTATGTGTACACAAAATAAGCATCTCTTGTGACGTTAAAGTGAAGCACAACATGACAGTTCCAAAGCTCCAACAGTTGTGGGAATATTTTATCCAAGCAGAACATCGCTCTTACGAGGTAAATGATCGTTCAATATTTTCGTCATTTAAAAAAAATGCTTTCGCGTAGATCAATTTCCCCCTTACGTCATAAATCTACTTGTCAAGTAATTTTGGCAGCAGATGATAAAAGAGTTAATTTCGATGTATGCAGCAGTGATTTTTAAGCAACAATGCATGTCTTTTGTGTGTTGACAGAAGTCGGCATGGTTGGATGTCTTCCTGTCCGAATTTTTAGTGCAGGTGAAAGAAGGAAAAGATGCAAATGAAATAATCTCATGTTGGTAAGTCAGTCTAATAAATAATAATTATGGCCTCAGCACAGTATCTAATAATAGTTTCACAGATATAGCAAAACAATTGGATTATGGTGAACACTTTAAAAAGTGTAGATTCTTACTCAAATGCTTGTTACATAACATCTCAGATTTCAGTAACGGAGAAACCGCTTGTTACGCTCAGCTGAAGCTAAGGCCTATGCTTTCAGAAGTTTCATTGTTACAGAATGCCTTATATACGCCGCCCTGTTTTGTTCAAACTTCTGTTAAGCAGTCACCATTAAAACTGGCCTTGAAGTTTGTCCAGTATACCCAAGGGAAACTTCAGACAGACTTTTATCCATTCAGTTCTAAACACACGTGATTGTCACACCGAATTTTCATTCACTTTTTCTCTCCTCTGTGCATTGTCTCCCTACTGTTGCTAACCATTCTCTTGTGACTATCTGTGTGTCCCAGACGCACATTTTTCGGAACCTTTTTGTTCATGTTGTATAGTATTGACCAGCCAGACAATAATGATAGTAACCTCAGACTTCTTATAAATGCTAAAGTCATCCATAGCTTAGTAGGTCTACTCTTTGTAACAGCTGCACAGATATTGTCAGATTTCAATAAATTGTATTAAGTTCTTCAGTCATACCGTAATCCTCGTAATCATTCAACAGTCAGTTGGGAAAATTAAGGTTTTGTTAATGGGGGAATGGCAAGACATCCTGCAAAACATTAAGCCTACTAAATACCTTTCTGAAAACTACAAGAATGTATAATTTTGAACCCCACTCGTGATGGAGGTAGATTACACCGAATGGTAACAAATAGACCTGACCACTTGGAGGATGTCGGCCTCGAAACTGGTATCGGTGACCATGATGTGGTTGTGGCAGCAATGATTACCATAGTACAAAGGGCATTTAAAAGTATTTGAGAGATATATATGTTCAATGAACTAAATAAAAAAGCAGTAGTGTCACATTTTGGTGAAGAATTGAAACTCTCAGCACAGGACGGAACCTGTTGAACACCTATGGCTTAAGTTTAAAAGAGTAGTTGACCACGCATTAGATTAGATTAGAGTAGATTAGTACTTGTTCCATAGATCACGAATAGATGGGCCTGACCTGTACTTTCTTCCAACTACTAGGCATGGATTTTCATTCAAGGGATCTATTATAGATTATAGTTAGAAGAGTTGATAACTCAGTTGCAAATTCAGTAAAGATCTGTTAGGGATTCCATCAGACCCTGGAGTTTTGTTCAGTTTTAACTATTTCAGTTGTTTGTCAACACCACTGACCCTAATACTTATTTCACTCATCTTTCAGTGGTATAAGAATTAATTTGGGGCAATACTCCTTTGCTTTCCTTTGTAAGGGAAAAGTTGAAAATTGAGCTACGCATTCCCCCCCCCCCCCCCCCCCCCCTCCCCCCAGCCTCAATTTGAGTATAAGTTTTATCCATGTGTGAGATATGTGCTACGGCACATTTGTAATATCATTAAAGACAGTGCTTTTGATTTCTTGATAGAAGATGTAGTTCATGAGTGCTGCCTTAGGCATACTTGTATTTTTGCTAGTTGGTATTAACAGTCTGAAATCCAGGTTTAATACTGAACACTTCGTTAAAGAGTGAAGAAAGTATCGAGTCATACCAAAAGATTTTGGACTTATCAAGGATGGATTCCAACTGTCCAGGAGTGGGTGAATCATATTACTCAAAAGATCCACTGCACTGCTCAAGCATCCATTCTGCAGTCTTTAAGCCAGCTGAAAATGCAGCCTACACTATGGTGGAGCAATGAGTGCTGCTCTGCCATCACGATCAGGTGGTTAGTGAGATCATGTTGCTGAATTATTAGGGAGAGCAAGAAGAGATCATGACAAAAGTTTAAATTGTTCAGTTAGGGGTACAGTCATGTTGGAGACCATCAGTAGGGTTTCCAGGAAAGGGAGAGGTGCCCCATGGATACCATAATGGGAAATGAAGGTCTCCAGACCAACCTGCGAAACATTGCCCAGACTGTGGCAGCCTATTTTGCCACAGTTACTGCCACTGCCAACCAGGATTGAGCTTTCCAGTGCCACAGGGAGACTGCTGAAAGGGGCAGATGGCAGACGAGACTTCATTTCCACCGCTGATGAAGAATACAGCTGCCCATTCTCCATGCGAGAGCTGGATTCTGTGTTACCTCCAGTTCGTAACACATCACCTGGTTATGATAGTGTCAGTTATAGCACTTTATGGCAATTCACGGGGGTACTCAAAGGAATCCCCCCTACGTTTTTAATCTCAATTAGGTGTCAGGTCACTTTTTCGACTCATAGTGAGAAACAATTTTAATTTCACTTTTAAAACTTGGAAATGACTGGATATAACTGAATATTTATCATAGCGTTGCCATCATTATAGTTGGAGTCACGAACACCGGGGGTGGAGTTTAGGCTTGTTCTGTGCACCTATGTCACACATTGTCCGACAGCCAATGAGCGTTCAGTAGTGTTCTGAGTGCTCTGCTGTGAATGCCAAATCTAATGTGAGCATTAAACATTATCATAGCGAGTTGTTTAGTGAATTTTTTTCCCATATGTTGTGAGCTGTCATTGTTTATGTTGGTGGTAAGTGATACAGTATGCATAAGGAAGTGAGAGACCTAATTTGCAGGATATAGGCTTTCTTCAAGGGGAAGGCCCCCTCAGGGGGCCACAACTCTTGTGGATATGTGCGTGGTGAGCATGAGACTCCGAGCTAGTGCGGCTCTCTTTCCTTTCTGGGCTGCATACCTTCCTTTTCCACATCCTTCCCCATCTCCCATACCCCCCTCCCCCCCGCCTCCGCCTCTTCCCTTCCCCTTCTCCCCCAATGGGATTATGTTTCATGTCTACGCCCGGCTTTTCTTTTCCTTGCCTCTTCTCTTTACCCTCTTCTCCGCTGTGGCATTTTGAGACCTCTCTTCTTTCCTTTCTCTTTCTTTCCTCCCTGTTCGTGTCTGAAGGCAAACACATGCATAGCCGGTGACGGGGTAACGTGTAATTCCCCGCCCCGGGAAGACAGGTAGGACACGTACGTACCCCCTGGTAATAGCCAGGCCCAGGAAGGGGTGATTGCCCTAGCTGGTATGTTCTAGACGTGCCAATTGCTCCCTCTGTCCGTTTCTCGGTAGGTGTGACCTGAGGTGTGAACAATTACCTAAGGCGGGAGTGCCCTCAGAGGGCCCCCACAAGGAAGGGGCACGCCATTGGAGACACCAGTAATCATGGGGAATGCTTCCGCAATGGTTTCCTCTAGGTCTACAATTTCTGCTCACAAGCGAAAGTTAGATGAATCTGAGCCACAGACAATTCTTCCATCAGTGCCACAGTTCCTTGTTGTTTCTAGGTCAGATGAAGGTCAAGACTTCACAGTCGACCCTTTCATTAGTCACAAAGGTGTTGACACAATTGCAGATCCTGTAAAGTCTTGTTCCCAATTACGAAATGGCACTTTGTTGTTAGAAACAGTCAGTGCCCTCCAGGCACAAAAATTGCTACGAACTCCACTGCTATACACCTTCCCTGTCCGGGTGGAAGCGCACCGCACTTTAAATTCATAACACGGGGTGGTTTATACACACTCACTCGACAGATTGTCCAACAAGGAAATTCAAAACTACCTGTCTGACCAGGGCGTAACAGCTGTACGTCAAGTTATGAAAAGGGTTAACAAGGACTTGGTACCAATCCGTACTATCTTCTTGACATTTGACAGAGTTCATTAACATTAAAGTGGGCTATGAGAAAATTTAAGTCCACCCTTACATCCCCAACCCTATCGATACTATCGATGTCAGTGGTTTAATCATACCAGCCAGTCGTGTTCCAATCTGGCAAAATGCATTACGTGTGGCAAGGATGCCCCTCGTTGCATCAACTGTATAGGCGACCACGCTGCTTCCTCTAGTGATTGCCCCATTTTCAAAGATGAACGGCTTATTCAGGAAATCAGAGTGAAGCAAAAGGAGTCTATATTTGCTGCTCGTAAGTTATTCGCCAGTTAAAAGCCCACTGTGCCTCCAGAAGGTAAATATAGCACTGTCCTTGCATCTCCTCGGCCTACTAAGGAGGCAGCCACGCAGACTTGTGATCTCACCTTTAGTGCCATGGTCGACAGATCGGCCAGCGCAAAGATCGCCCATTCAACCTCCCCACTATCACCTGCTCACTCTATGGCTCACCCTTCATTGGCTCCTGCTAAATCACAAGCCCCAAAATCAGACACCTGGACTTCCAAAAAAGAGCCTACTCATGAAGATTTTTTACGTACCCCGACTTCACAACCATTAATTCCTCCCTCATCTCAATGTCCTGTTTCCAAGAAGGCTTATAAGAAACCAAGTTTCTCTCCTTCTCCACCACGGCAAGTCTCATCTACAGCGCCACCTGGCGGTAACTGCCCTTGGCCGTATTCCATGTGGCCAAGGCGCACTGCTGGCGGCCGATCAACTGGCCGATTGCTGGTGGCAGGAGCTGCCCTCGAACAACCTATAGATCAGGATCTTCTGCCTTTGGCTGAATGCCATTCCACATTGTCGGCCGCCGGCTCTCAGCAGTTGTTGAAGTGAAAGCAAACGTGGTAAGATTTTTCCCTTCTCTGTCCACCCTATCCATTGGAATATCCGCAGCATTAGAGCCAATCGGGGATGAATTGTCGATCCTCTTAAGATGCTACTCGCTGGTCATCTTCTGTCTTCAGGAAACAAAGCTGCATCCTCATGATCGCTTTGTTTTCCCCCATTTCCAGTCAGTCGGGTTTGATCGCTTTGTTTTCCCCCATTTCCAGTCAGTCGGGTTTGATCTCCCCTCTGTTGATGGCACTCCAGCACACGGGGAACTTTTGATTCTTCTCCATGATACTTTCCATTATCACACAATCCCATTAAACAGTTCCTTCCAAGCTGTTGCTGTCTATCTTTCCCTTTCTGGATACACCTTCTGTCTTTGTACCATATACATTCCATCGTCCACACCGATGGCGAGAGTTGATCTCCTTCATCTCCTTGGTCAGCTCCCGCCCTCCTATTTGCTGGTTGGGGACTTCAATGCCCGCCCCCTGCTTTGGGGACCTCCGCGTCCTTGTCCGTGAGGCTCTCTATTGAATTACCTCTTCCACCAAGCGGATCTTGTGTGCCTCAACACTGGGGAACCTACATTTTTGTCTGCTTCCACGAGAAATTTCTCTCATTTGGACCTTTCAGTCGGTAATGTTCAGCTAGCTTGGCACTTTGAATGGTTCGCTCTTGCTGATACACACTTGAGTGACCATTTTACTTGTGTCCTTCGATTGCAGCCACAACTGCCATCTATGCGCCCGAGACGCTGGAAGTTTGCCCAAGCTGATTGAACACTTATTTCGTCTATAGCGACATTCGATGACTATCACTTTCCTAGCATCAATGATCAGGTCACTCACGTTACAGAAGTTGTTCTTACAACCGTGGAACGTTCTATATCTCACACCTCTGATTTGCTCCGGTGCCCCCCAGTTCCTTGGTGGAACGAGGCGTGTCATGACGCAATACATGAGCAGAGACGTGCGCTACGCATTTTACGTCACCGTCCTACTTTGGCCAGCTGTATCCTCTATAAGCAGTTACATGCACGATGCCGTCGCGTCATCCGCAATACCAAGAAGGCAAACTGGAACTTCTTTACTAGCTCTTTTAACATCTTCACTTCCTGCTCAGATGTTTGGAGTCGAAGTCGACGGTTATCTGGCGCACCTAGCTTCTCCCGGATCTCTGGGCACACTGTCGCGCATGATACCTTAGTGGACCCAGTCACAATTTCTAACTCATTGGGTCAACACTTTACTGAGATTTCGAGCTCTTCAAATTACCTGCCAGCCTTTCTCCCAAAGAAATGTGCAGCAGAAGTGCGACCTCTTCCTTTCTCCTCTCAAAATAGCAAAACCTATAATACTGTTTTCTCCGTGCGGGAACTCAAACACGCACTCTCTTCTTCTCGCTGTTCCTCCCCATGACTGGATGGTGTCCACGTCCAAATCTTGCTGCATTTATCATACCATAGTCTGTGTTACTTCCTTCGCCTTTATAATCAAATTTGGACCAACAGTACTTTTCCCAGAAGATGGTGGGAAGCTATCATCGTTCCTGTTCCGAAACCTGGAAAGGACAAACATCTCTCCTCAAGCTATCGCCCCATTTCTCTCGCGAGTAGTGTATGTAAGGTTTTGGAGCGTATGGTGAATTGCCATTTAGCCTGGTGGCTGGAGTCCCAAAACCTTTTAACACCTGCCCAATGCGGTTTCTGAAAGCATCATTCTGCAGTTGACCATCTTGTTGCTCTCTCCACTTATATGATGAACAATTTTCTCAGGAAACTCCAAGCGGTAGCAATATTTTTTGATCTGGAGAGAGCATACAATACCTGTTGTAGGACGGGCATCCTCTGCACACTGTTCTCTTGGGGCTTTCGAGGTCGGCTACCCCTTTTTATTCGTGAATTTATGACAGAGTGCACATTTAAAGTGCGGGTGAACACTACTCTCTCCCATACTTTCTCTCAAGAAAACGGGGTGCCCCAGGGCTACGTGCTAAGTGTTGTACTGTTTGCCATCGCCATTAATCCATTTATGGTTTGTCTCCTTCACGATGTCTCGGGCTCCCTCTTTGTGGACGATTTTGCGATCTACTACAGCTCTCAATGGACCAGCCTTCGTGAACGTCATCTTCAAGGATGTCTTGATCGCCTCCACTCTTGGAGCATCGAAACCGGCTTCCGCTTTTCTCCCAGTAAGACCGTTTATGTCTATTTTTGGTGTCGTACGGAGTTTCTTCCTCCTTCCCTACATCTCGGCCCTGTCGACCTCCCGTTCGCGGATGTCGCTAAATTGTTGGGACTTACGTTTGACAGAAAACAGTGCTGGTCCTCCCACGTTTCCTATCTTTCAGCTTGCTGCCTGTGATCCGTCAACACCCTCCTTGTTCTGAATGGTACCTCCTGGGGAGCAGACCAAGTGGTCCTTCTCCGCCTATATCACACCTTAGTGCACTCAAAATTGGACTATGGAAGCATAGTTTACTCCTCTGCTTGGCTGTATTCTTCAGCGTCTCGACTCTGTCCCCCACTGTGTATTGCATTTAGCGTCTGGAGCTTTTTACACTAGCCCTGTGGAAAGACTTTATGCTGAGACTGCTGAACCTCCACTATCCAATCGGCAAGCTGTCCTTCTGAGTTGTTATGCTAGCCATCTGTCTTCCATGCCTGCTAATCCGGCTCCTGACTTTTTTTTTCGATGCCTCCTTGGATTTAGGGTATGCAGGCCACCCTTCCTCTCTACTACCACCGGGAGTCCGTTTCCGTCAACTGCTATATTCTCTTTCCTTCCACTTTCCTAAAACTTTCTTGACAACTGCGGGTACAGCACCGCCTTGGCTCCACCCCTGGACATGCCTGCTCCGTGACCTTTGTCAACTTCCCAAGGATGGTATCCCTTCTCTCGTTTATCGTCTGGCATTTGCTGCTCTATGCGCACAAATGAAGGATATCACATTTATTTACACCGACGGCTCAGAAACATCATTTGATGTTGGGAGCGCCTATATTGTTGGCGACACCCCTAATAGATTTTGGCTTCCCGACCAGTGTTCAGTTTTTACTGCAGAGCTGTACGCTGTTTTCCAGGCTGTCCAATACATCCGACACCATCAGTGGATACAGTATATTATATGCTCAGATTCGCTGATCTCCCTCCTCAGTCTCCAAGCTCTTTACCCTGTCCACCCTCTGGTCCACCGGATTCAGGACTGCCTCCATGTGCTCCACTTGGGGGGCGTCTCTGTGGCATTCCTCTGGATCCCAGGACATGTTGGTATCCATGGAAACGAGGCAGCCAATATAGTGGCTAAGGCTGCAGTCTCTCTTACTCAGCCTGCTGTTTGCATGGTTCCCTTTGCCGATCTACAGAGTGTTTTATGTCGTTGTGTTGCTCTTTTATGGCACATACATTGGTCTATACTCCCCAATAATAAACTGCGGGATGTGAAAGCTCTTCCCTGTGCTTGGACCTCTTCCTCCCGAACTCGTCGTTGGGAGGAGGTAATTTTAACTAGACTCTGGATAGGGCACAGTCTTTTTAGCCATCGACATCTTTTAAGCGGCAATCATCCCCCGCTTTGTCCCCACTGCTCTCAACTGTGGATGGTGAAACACCTTTTACTTCAGTGCCCCTGTTTTACTCCGCTACGCACCCGTTTACAGCTGTCGCCTGATATATCTTCCATTTTAGCAGATAACACGCGCTCAGCCATTCGTGTCCTCGAGTTTATCAATGTCAGTGAGATGAAGTCGGTCATTTGAAGCCCTTTGGGGAAAACAACCCCCCCTTCTGTAGTGGTTTTCTAAGCTTTCCTTCTGTTTTTTAGTTTCCCTACTTTTGAGTTTCACTCCCATTGCTGCTGATTTCCAATTATTGTTCTTATTTGTTTTAACCCTTCCCTAAGCCACAGAATGGCCGCTAATGACCATAGCAGTTTTTTTCCCTAAAACCATAACAAAAAAGGAGTGGGGGGCTGGAGAAGGGCATGCACACGCGTGTACCACAACTGTCACTTGGAACTGTCAACAATGCAATCCTTGTCCGTGTCTTGACATGTGCCGACTGCCATTGTTCTTGGATTGCACTGTAGATGTGTGGGGAAAGACCTTGGAGCAGATGGTCAATGGCTACCTTGCCTGGAGCTTAGAATCCATGCAGCTCCTTAGTCATTATCAGTGTGGTTTCAGGACTTACCACTCCACTTTTGATAACCTGGCCGTTCTGGAAGTGGCTATTAATACATGCTTTCCTGCACCAGCATCATCTCCTAGGTATACTTTTTTGGCATCAATATCTATGCTACTATTTTAAATACAGAGTCGGTGACATCTCTCTGATCACTTGGGGGAGGAGTATGGTGTTCCTGAAGGTAGTGTGTTAAGCGTGACTGTTTTTGTCATAGCTATTAATAGTATCACTTCTGTAGTTAAATTCTGGTCCATTGTTCTTTTGTTTGTTGACAACTTCCCTGTATTTTGTTCCACCTGGAGCCCAGCAACAGCAACTCGTGAGCTGCAGCTGACTCTTCAACAGTTGAATGAATGGGCAGAGGAGAGGGGGTTTTAAATTCTCGACTAAGAAGTCCGTGTGCTTTCTATTTAATGGTTCACATTCTGTTCTAAACTTTCCTGAGTTGAGGAGGAGGGACATTGCTCTTAATTTTGAATACATAATGAGATTTCTGGGCCTTACATTTGATTCTAAACTTAACCACACATTAGTGACCTGAAAATACGGGTACTCGAAGCACTCTGTAGTTTAAAATGTCTTCGCCACAATTCCTGGGGGAATAGAACAAACTTGTGTTCTTCAGTTTTACAGAGCCCTTGTGTGATCTTGGCTTGATTGTGTATGCACGACATATGGGTCTGGACGACCTCTTATTTAAAAACCTTGCACATGGTGTACCATGAAGAAATTTGGCTGCCCACTAGGGGCTTTAGAATCAACCTTATACTGAGCCTTTCCACTGAGGCTGATGAGCTGCCACTTTACATCAGACAATGACTACTCATGTTGCGACAGGCCTATAAAATACTGTTCACAATATACATATCTGCATACTATGCCATTGGTCAGCCTGCAATTTGAAGGCTGTTTCATAATCAACAATGGTCGATGAGACCCTGTGGGACTTGCATGAAAGATTGCGTTTTAGAGATGAGTGTGGTTGGTTTTAAAGTTTAATGCTAAGGTTGGAGCAGATCTCCACCTTGGCTTCTACAAAGGCCCAGAATTGTTTTAGACTTGATGCATTATAAGAAAGATTTAACTCTAGGTTTTACATTTTACTCTCTATTTTTTAAAGTTTTAGCTGGCATCACAGTTTTAAAGTTGCATACACTGGTGGGTTAAAAAGAAGGAGGCTCCTTTTCCATTCAGTAGTGTTCCCCAACTGTGTCATCTGAAGCCGCCTTCACTGTGAATATCCTGTATTTAATGCCGAGATCCATATGATATCTCACTGGAGCAGATGAGGTGTCTTCAGAGCAAACAGTATTCATCTGCTCTGATTCCCTTATTGCCCTACAATCATTCTACATGTACTCAGGAGAGAAAATGGTATAACTCATACATGACCAACCATACTTACTTCCATCAACAGTGGGCGAAGCAGGTGTCATTCTATTGGGTATTGGGGCAAGTAGAAATTCAAGGAAATGAACAGGCAGACCGAGGGAACCAACAAGGCATGCAGGGGTATGACATGTTGTGCTGTTCCCCTGCAGGCTGTCATCTCACTGGTGAGTCAGAGATCCATACGGTTATGGGAGGAGGAGTGACTGGCAGTGACAGACAGTAAGCTGCTTTTTGTGAAGCCAACTGTGGCGTTTCTCCTGTTGGTCACTTAGGTGGGGTGAAGTGTCCCTGACCCGCCTCTGAATTGGCCACTGTCCCCTCACATGTACCTTCCTACTCCGATGAGAAGACTTCCTGTCTGTGATGCCTGTGGCATTCAAATCATTGTTCACCACATTTAAACAGTGTATGTTTTATAGTGTGATAAATGGGCAGAAGCAGATTCAGGTGGGGATCTACTCTCTATTTTTGATGATTAGGCGAGTGTGGTGAAGATTTCAAAGTTTTGTATAGTGTCTGGACTCCAAGATAAGCCTTTAGCCTAGAGATTTTATTGTGTTGCAGAGTGGATGTAACATTTTCATACAGACACTAAAGACCTCACCATTGTGTGCCTACACCATAATTTCTCATCACCAGCATCTTCATTATCTTCTGGGAGTGACTGGATACTAATTTGGTGTTGCTATGAGCCTTTACATTCAACCAGAGTTAATTTCGTTTTTGTAAATCTTATTTTGACATTATTCTGTTGCAGTAGTCACTGAATGCTTCATGCATTGCTCTCTTGACAGCCAAACACATTTCATTGAGCATCTCTTTATCTGTAGCCCTATGTTTTGTTTTTTGCCTGTGATGCAGTAGTATCATTTCTATAGATGTTTCTCTGTAGTGACTGTATACCATGGAGCTCGCATGATGACTCATTCACAATAAACGGCGACATTCATGCAGTAGACAGTTGATGTAAAATGTTATGCACTTACTTGGATAACATGTCCATAAACATTGAACAGAGAGGTGTCCAGTATCCATCAGGTTTAATCGTCATTAGGCTTCCAGCTGAACTGGGAAAAAAAAGGTTAAACCCCAAGTATTCAGCTACAAGTTGAAAGGTTTCCTTGTGGCACACTCTTTTATTGTTCTTCAGTTATTTTCTGTGTTTTATTCATTCTTTAGGTCTTCCGTTTATAAATTTTTTTATAATCTGTGAAATACATAGTGGCTTGTTCCACAACTGAGTGTCTTTGGCTTGGACAGTCCCACAGAACCCGATAATTAAATAAGTAAAATAGTAGCCCAGAATTTGCTCAGAATGAAACATCCTTTGACATTCAAATGTTTTAGCAGTGGCAGTGGCAGCTCCCCGACCGGAGTGGCAGCACTGATCGGGTGTGAGCTACTGACAGAGGTGCACGCGTTATGCCCGCCACACAGCGAGGACCTGCAGCCGCTGGCTCGGCTGCTACTTTGCGGCTGGGGCTGGCGGGCACTTGCTGCACTGCACCACCTGGACTGCTCGGTGAGTTACTGCACGGGCTGTGATTTATGTAGCCTAAGAATATGACTATTAGTAGCAGCAAAAACTGGGAGAGAATGGACTGTACAGTAAGGACTCAATTATAGGAGAGATGGGCTGTGGTGTTAGGTATCACTTGGATTGCTGGCAGTCGATTTTCAGTAAATAGCAGTGTAAGACACCTACATTTGTATGATTGATGGGAATTGAGGGTGCAAAGTATGGAGGCAGTCAAGTTCATGGTACAACCTGTTGGTTTTGTCTCTGTTAACGAAGCTGCTGTCCATCAGCATTGTGGTGACTGTAACGTCATACAGTCTTATGCATTTTAACTGCTGACACAAGGAAATCGGACATTAATTAGAAGAAGAAATACTGAAGAAAATTTGTGGACAAATAGACACAATGGAGAATGAAAATTAATTGAATTTTGTTTGTAATTACGAGTTACCTGGAAAATGTAAATACATTGTAAAAAACACACACACACACACACACACACACACACACACACACACACACACCATTTGTATTATGACACTTCTGGCCACCTGGTAAAACTATTGATGATTGTGAGCAGATAACATTGTCTCCTAGAGTATGGTAGCGCCCCTATGATGTCTGCATGTATGTGCAAAAACCATCGGGTGTATGCAAAAACCATGCTGATGGCATTGGGAAGTGAGCAGTAGTTGCAAAGGCATGCCTGCTGATCTTATTAAACTGGCATATCAGTCTTGCACATGGCCATGCATGACGATCTTTGTGCACTCCGGTCCACACAACTTTGGCGGATACTAATTTGGCTGTGGCTCAGATGTCTGACTGTGCTGTGTTACACAATATGTCAAAAATCTCATGAAGATATTGCTCTGATATGCTGAGTCACTATTTCCTTTTCTCTCTGTCCCACCTAATTGTATTCGGCACATTCAGGGCTGACACACATCTGAGCTGCAATACTGCTGCTCCTACGTAAGATGGCACAAGAGAGGATCTTGTTGCTACAATGCTAACTCTGCGCACTGAATGGTGTTTAAAATGGCACAGCTCTGAGATAGGCAGTCAGTGATGAGGTCGTGCATAAACTGATAGTTACGTTAAAAGTCTGCTCCAGTTATGAGCCCAGGCACGTCGAAAACCGCAAAAATCAGTGTTGGGTAGAAGTTCGAATCTAGGTGTAATGCTAACTGCTTTTCACCGTAGATGGGGATTCTGGCAGTTGTCGCAATAAGCACATTATGTTAGTGCCATCACTGTGTCATCGATCCTAATTTGGTAGACACGGAAATCTGAAACCATGTAAGTATGAAAACTCTACACTTAAGACTGAACCCGTAAGCACAGTTGGTGTAATTGATTGGCAGTAGATAATGTGGCATTTGTACATCTTCTTACCACACTCTAATCTGGTTGCCTGTGCTGTTGTGACTGAGATTAGTGCCCTATAATACCCACCTATGAAGTTTGGGTAGTTGCAAGGCTCTTAGTTCACTGACAGGTAGGGTTTGGCAAAATGCCTATGGTACCAGCACCACTGTTCTGGCAAGTTTAGTGGGGTGACATTTTCTGATTTTTCCAACTTTGTAACTGCTGTTGGCGTGCAGCTACTTGCACCTTGAGTTTTGACTCTTTTGCTGCTAGCTGCTTCACCATGTGTTCAGACAATCCATGTTGCTGGTGTGAAGTATTCAAGAGTGTTCTGGGGTCAGTGACATCAGCTTGTACAACTGTGCACATTCCGGAGTATCTGTGTTGGCTGTTGTTGATTCTTGCACGTGTGGAAAATTTCACTTGAGCTGTTTGCAGTGGTATCTGTCTTCTTTGCTAAGACTTCCAACACCAAGTCTGTCTGTGCTGCAGTGATGACACAGATGTTAGCTGGAAGTTTATGAAGCCATAATATATGTGTAAAGATTGTTCAGACAGAAGTTGAGGGCCTCCTAATGTGTGTAGTGTTTTGAGTACTTGTGACAGAGTCTTGCCACCCATATATTCATCTGCAGTGGTTTTTTCTTCTAAATACAGATGTGAACACACAAGATTAAATCTGTCTGTGTTATTGGACACAGGACATGATTGAAATATGTGTTCAGCCTGTGTGAACCAGGGCTGAGGTCGTGGGAAGCTTAATATTTCCTTGTCACACGTTTGTACATCCATATTTTGCATTTTCATCCATTGTTCCATTTTGCGGAATGTTAATAGTTGTCTATAGCGCTTCTGGGTTGAGTGGTAAGTATTGTTCACTCTCAGTTCCAGTTTATGGTGTTATTCCCTATGATACATACATTCACACTGTTATTCTTTGTTTTCCCTATTCAGGGTCACCACAATGTTAACTCGTATTTTGTATTTTATCCACATAAAGTAATTACTCTGTTATTTAACAAATAACATTTATTGTACTCGCATAAGATAAAACAGAAACAAGAGGAAAAACTTGTTAACAACTGTAACTATGCCAACTACAGCAAACATAACATTCGTATAGCGAGTGATGAGTTTGCTCACTTAGTGTGGTGAAGTGGGTTAGTGATGTTGGCACAATGTATCAGTAAAATCCTGTGATAAATCTCTTATTTACTAATACATTATAAAGTTAATGACCATCTTATTCTGATTGAAATGCTTCTCATTATGGACATCCAAATGTTTTATCATGATTGACTGTACAAAAGTAATCATGACACAGTTTTAATTGAAAGTATGTGTCTTTACATTTGCACACAACTTTTCCTTAATATGATAAATATTATAATCTTAATGTCCATTACAGTAAACTTGTTTCAATTTGTGTGTACTCTTTTCACCTAGTACTTACAATATTTTACTTTTAATTTTACTGCAGTAAAGTTTTAATAAGAAAGAACTTTCTAAAACTTGTAGTTTTTATGTGAAAACAATAGATTATGACTGCATTACAGGAAATGTACACGTTTCTCTCTTAAATAAATAGCATATAGGCCTAGTTATACAAAACAATAAAAATCCAACTAATTAGCAACTACATGGAAATAATTTCCTCTGTATAAAATTAATCAATTCACCGTATAGATCATTTTAAAGATATTCATAGATTTTTTGGAGTCTCTGGGTGGACCAACCAATGTTTCGGGATGTCATTACAACCACATTTTGCCAGTGGTGTCAAAAATGTGTCCCAGCACCCTTCCTATCAACGCACCTTGTGTGTGTTACTTAGTGTAAGTTTGAAGCCTGCTACCTTTTCAAATTTCCCTTTTCTTTTTATTTGATATTCCAAAAATATTTAATTTTCTTTTTGTTTGTCCTGTACAGTTAAAGTTAAATTTACAACTGAATTTCATTTCCCTTTCAAAAGCAATTTTCTCTCTTAAAGCTAATGTTATGGTTACATAATCTTATATCAAAATCAAACATTCCATACAAGTGGACATCAAATAGTACTTGATTACCAAATTAATTCCACAAAATTCATTTGCTTATATCTCCCACCAATTGCAGGTGCAGTTGTGTCCTAAATTTGAATAGTTTCACCCAAAACAGATTATTTACAGACAATACCTGATGAAAAAGGTGTAGTAACAAATGGCTTAATCTTTTCCTTAACCTTTTGTTCAATTAAACTAACAACATATTTCTCCAATGTTGTTAAAGGGGAATGTTACTTCATCTGATCTGTTCCTCATTTTGAGGTACTAATTCCTACACTTGCCTGAGATTTGTTTAAAATCTGTATTTAATACATAAGACTGATCATTTACCTCATTCCTGGCTAAATCATACTGTTTAATAATGCCAGAATGTAATTCTCATTTTAAATTTAATATTGTGGTATCAAATTCTAATAAATTTCTGTTTATCACTATGTTTTTGTGATGGGAGTTGGCCATACATTCGTCTAATGTATCAGTTTGTTGATTTAATTTAGTATTAGTCATATTAAATTTGGTGGTTTTAATTTGGTGGCTGTTATAGTTAGAAATTTATCAGATTTGACACCTTCAGTGTTTGTCTTCATGAGGGCTTTCTTGTTCGTGTCAACTCAAGCCTTCAATTTCAGCATCAGCTTGATCTATCTTCTCATCATTTGCATCTAGTTTCTGCACATTGTAGCCTCTAGATCAGCAACTGCCTTTAGGGTTTCTTCGATTCTTCTACTTCTTGATGGCGCACAATCTTAATACTCCAGAATAACTTCCTCATTTACAACAGTCACTAACACCTACTCATAAAATTCAACTAAAAACCAATCCCATTTTCACTAAGTCACAAACTCACATAAAAAAATTACAAATTGTTTTGAATAAGTGCACCTCACCATCTCAGCCATACATTGTTTGGATCAAAATGTAGACAGTCCTGAACTGCTGTAACTCAGTCACATAAGGTTATGCATTGTTCCTCTGCCTACAGACACACACACAAAAATACACAACACTACCGTAGCTTCTGGAACTGTTGGGTCCCTTCTCAGACAGGAGAGAGGGGTGGATTGGGGTAGATAAAAAAGAAGGGCATGTCACCAAGGCAGCAGGACAAGGTGTGAGTATTATGCCCCACTCGTCTCACCATGCCTGTTGGCAATGCTGGTACAAACTCCCCTTCAGCAGATTTTTTTCTTTACCCAAATCTGGAAAAATTTATGTATTCAGAAAACTATCGCTGTCACTTGTCCGTGTAACATTTGTGGTGTTTCCTTTGTGTTGACCATATTGAACACAACAGTCACTAGACTATCTCACTGTACCTACACTGATGTGAAAATTGGTGCCTGAAGTTATGCGTGGCTTATACGGATAGATGTGGTGGGATGTCAGCCATCAGTAGCTAGTGCATCACCGTACGGTACACCACCTTTCAGCATTGTGCGTCATCTCGAAAGCTTCCTCTACCCTCCAGCATATTCTTGTGAGCACGTCACTGTACAAGAAGATGAAAGACACTTGTCAGTATCTTCATTCTTTTTTTATAATCACTGGAAAAATTTCTCTGTTTTTAATTTTTTACACGAAGTGTACAACTGAAGAACACATTCTTTTTTTCATGAACTACTTTATTAATGTGTAAATATTGACGTTCTCTCAAAACAGTCCCTGTCTTGTGGGCGTGAGTTGTGTGCCCTGTTGGTGTCCCTGTTTCCAGTCGGCCTAGAAGCTGCTCCTCGGAGTCTCGTAATAAATGAAGAGTGCAACCCATTTGTACAGCTGTGGAAACCACGACCCCCGATGGACAGGCCATTAATTGATGTTGTTAGGTATGTATAAATTTAAATGTCGTTTTAAACACAACTGAGATACACAAAATGATAAAAATCTCAGTTTCTAGATATTTTCGGGAAGGTTGAAGAGCAGTAAAGTGTAACAAATTGTAGTAGTAACTATAGTACAGTTGTTTGTATAGAAGTCATTCTGATAATTTGATTGAGTAATGAAGGCTGCTGATTCACGTCTCACGCCCGGTACTCACAGCTTTACTTCTGCCAGTACCTCGTCTCCTACCTTCCAAACTTTACAGAAGCTCTCCTGCAAACCTTGCAGAACTAGCACACCTGAAAGAAAGGATATTGCGGAGACATAGCGTAGCCACAGCCTGGGGGATGTTTCCAGAATGAGATTTTCACTCTGCAACAGAGTGTGCGCTGATATGGAAGTCTTAATTGCTTGCACCATCTGTCAAGAATTCAGTACTAATGTTCCTCAGATAAATACAAACATAGAAGTGCATTTCCCAACATGTGGAAAAAAAAAAAAGACAAGTTTTGTACGTTAGAAAATTTTGTAATGGGACATAAATATAAATACAATTAAAATTTTTCATTTTTATTGTAATAAAAACCATTTTCATGTTTGTACACACTTCAAAAGAAGTTTTACATCACCCCGGTTCCCAGAACTCCTGAATATAGGTGCTGACTGTGGATATTGTGTCACAGACACAGTCCCTTTGACTGTTCAGAGATATCACTAAACCAGCCATGAGGAGCGCCTATTAGACAGATGGGGGCCGACAGCCGATTAGTTCCAGTCATTCCACCAGGAAGGAGGTACACGGCTCAAGTTGTCTGTAGTTCAACCACGCCTAGATGGTCAATACCATGGTTTGATCGCGTCAACGTTGTTACTTTTTGTCAGGAAGGGCTCTCAACAAGGGACGTGTCCAGGTGTCGGAGTGAAGCAAAGCAATGTTGTTTGGACATGGAGGAGATACAGAGAGACAGGAACTGACGATGACATGCCTCACTCAGGCCGCCCAAGGGCTACTACTGCAGTGAATGACCGCTACCTACAGATTATGGTACGGAGGAACCCTGACAGCAACGCTACCATGTTGACTAATGTTTTTCATGCAGCTACAGGATGTCATGTTACAACTCAAACTGTGCACAATAGGCTGCATGATGGGCAACTTCACACCTGGTGTCCATGGTGAGGTCCAGCTTTGTAAACACGACACCATGCAGTGTGGTACAGATTGGCCCAACAACATGCCGAATGGACTGCTCAGGATTGGCATCACATTCTCTTCACTGATGAGTGGCCCATATGCCTTCAACCAGAAAATCATTGGAGACATGTTTTGAGGCAACCCGGTCAGGCTGAACACCTTAGACACACTGTCCAGCGAGTGCAGCAAGGTGGAAGTTCCTTGCTGTTTTTGGGCGACATTATGTGGGGCCAATGTACGCTGCTGGTGGTCATGGAAGGTGCTGTAATGGCTGTGTGATACGTGAATGCCATCCTCCACCTGATGGTGCTACCATATCGGCAACATATTGGTGAGGCATTTGTCTTCAAAGGTGAAAATTTGTGCTCTCATGGTGCACACCTTGTGAATGACTTCCTTCAGGATAATGACATCGCTTGACTAGAGTGGCCAGTGTGTTCTCCAGACATGAACCCTATCGAACGTGCCTGGGATACATTGAAAATGACTGTTTATGGACGAAGTGATCCACCATCCACTCTGAGGGATTGACGCAGAATCGCCGTTGAGAAGTGGGACAGTCTGGACCAACAATGCCTTGATGAACTTGAGAATAGTATGCCATGATGAATAAAGGCATGCATCAATGCAAGAGGACATGCTACTGGGTATTAGAGGTACTGGTGTGTACAGCAATCTGGACCACCACCTGTGAAGGTCTCGCTGTATGGTGATATAATATGCAATGTGTGGTTTTCATGAGCAATAAAAAGGGCAGGAATGATGTTTTTGTTGATCTTTATTCCAATTGTCTGTACAGGTTCTGGAACTCTTGGAACAGAGGTGATGCAAAACTTTTTTTGATGTGTGTAGTTGTGTCTGTATTTGAAAATATTTAACCGGCTTTCTCCTTTTGTTTTGCTTGCTGTGAGAGTAGGTGCAGCTGTCATTTTGGAATAAGATAACATACAATCATGATTTTGTTCCCTTTCTCTCAAATGTTTTGAAAACCTGTGGGAACAAAATTCAGAGTATCTGTCATGCGTTCACTATACTCAGGTGCAGTACTGCTTTCCCATTGAACCACAGACATTGCAGTTGATGGGGTGGCTTGGGTGCCTCAACAATACAGATAGGTGTAGCACGGTTACAGTCACAATTGGGGGTATATCTGTGGAGGTGCCAGACAAACATGTGGTCCCTGAAGAGGGCGGCAGCCTTTTCTCTAGCTGCATGGGCAACAGTCAGGATGATTGACTGATCTGACCATGTAACACACCCAACTTGACCTTGCTGTGCTGATACTGCAAACAGCTGAAAGCAAGGGGAACTGCTGTCATAATTTTTCCTGAGGGAAGACAACTCTACCATAAGCTTAAACAATGATAGTATCTTCTTGGACACAAACTACTGGGAGTAAGATAGACCTCGTTCACATTCCCCAATCGGAGAATACTAAGTAGGATATCGTCATCAGAAAAAATAAAACCAGCGTTCTGTAGGTCGGAGTATGGAATTTTAGATCCATTAATTGAGCAGGTACATTAGAAAATTTAAAACAGAAAATGGATAGGTTGACGTTAGATATACTGGGAATTAGTGAAGTTTGTTGGCAGGAGGATTAGGACTTCGGTCCAGTGAGTATGGGGCTATAAATACCAAATCAGTTAGGGGTAATGTGGGAATAGCTCTAATAATGAATAAGAAAATACGAATGTGGGTAAGCTCTACTATGAACAGTACAGTGAACACATTATCATAAAGAAGCTGACAAAGCCAACATGCACCACAGTAGTACAGATTTATATACCAACTAACTCCACATCTGATGAAGAGATTGAAAAAATGTTTGTTGAGATAAAAGAAAAATTATTCAGCTAGTTAAGGTAGAGGAAAAATTTAATGTAATGAGGGACAGGAATTCGATACTAAGAGAAGGAAAAATAGGAGGAGAATATGGAGTGGAGGAAAGGAATGGAAGTGGAAGCCTTCTAGTGGAATATTGCACAGAGCATAATTTAATCATTGCTACCTCTTGTTATAAGAATGTACATGTATCAGAGACCTGGAGAGGATAGAAAATTTCAGAATCATTATATAACGGTTAGGCAGAGATTTTGGAACCAGATTTTAAACTGTAACAAATTTCCAGGAGTAGATGTGGAGTGTAACCACAGTTTATTGGTTAGGAAACTGCAGATTAAATCTGAAGAAATTGCAAAAAGGTAGGAAATTAGAGAGATGGTTCCTGGATAGGTTGAAAGAACCAGTTGTTCTTGAGACTTTTAGTGCAAGCATTAGACAATGATTGACTGAAACAGGGGACAGGATTACAGTAAAAGAAAAATGGGTAGCTTTGAGAGATGAAATAGTGAAGGCAGAAGAGGATCAAATTGGTAAAAAGACAAGGCATAGTAAAAATCCTTGTCTAAAGAATGAGAATGATAGAAGTGCAAAATGGCTAAGCAGGAATGGCTAGAGGACAAATGCGAGACTATAGAAGCATATATAACTAGGGGAAAGATACGTAACACCAATAGGAAAATTGAAGTGGTCTTTGCAGAAAAGAGAAGCAGCTGTACTTAATACGTCCACAGTGCAAGGAAAAACACCCAGGTAAAAAAATAATTGTGAGGTTTATTGTACATAAATAAATACTTTACTCCAAGGGGAGCCAGATTCAAACACAATACCTTAAAATGAGTCACATCTGTAGTATTTAATGAATAAGAAAAATAACAGAAGGCTGAAGCCCTGTAATTGTCTCCGATGGAAGTTGGTGTGACACAATAACTTACCTGTCGCTAAGCTCACCACTTTCAAAGCCTGTATAAGACTTATACAATTCATAGTCCCGAGAGGACTAGAAAAAGTTTAAGATCGGTATAATCATTGACATGAAAAGATAACAGATATTACGAAGTCTGGCTGCAGGTTACTGTGTCTGCGAGTGCGTCTCTTTGTTGTAAAGGTCATCATGACAGCTTCTGGATAGGAAGTTTAATGTGGATGGCGACGTCATCGTAATGGTGACTCCAGAGTGAGGTGCTGATTGATGGAATGCTTTCACAATTTGCATCTGGTGCGGGAAGCTCACTTAGAGTGAAGTTGGTTCATCGTGACCCAAGCACTGGCGTAAATACTGCCCGTGCTCTAGGATTCTGCTGGTACTATTTTCAGTCTTGTGACACGTGGAGAAGAAAAGGTCCATGTAACCAGTGTCCACTGGTGGCACTAGAGTTGCTGCCAGGTAACTGGGAGGAGTGTGACCCTCTCATGTCTGTCAGGAGAGAGGTCTATTGGTTGCATAGCCCATTTATGTTGATGGTTACTGGCTGAATAGCCACAGGGCCTTGACGCAGCAGCTCCCCCATCCCCCTCTCTCACTGAAGGGGAGGGGAGGTAGTAGCACATCTTGACATCTCTGTGCGGGCAGGGGTCTTGTTGACAGCTTAGGGCTAAGGTCCACCACCATCAGCATTGGTGCTGCTTATCACAGGATGGCAGTGTTGAGGAGCAGAAGCGTCCAGTGGCCATATCGCCAGGCAGGGATCTTGGAACCATCACAAGGCTGGTGTGCACAGACCTGGGGCGTATGGCAAGGAGCGGTCTTTCTGGAGCAAGTCTGGAAGGAGATCAAACAAAGTAAAAACAGATAGCTGGAAGTAGTGTGAAGGCACTTGGTAAAGGATTTGGAAAAATCAAATACAGAAAGCAGCTGTGAGGGCAAGCGTGCCCAGAAATAGAAATTGGTATGTCCAGAGGGCCTAATGAGTGCTGAGTCATGGAAGAAACAGACTTATTCTTATTTATGGGGAATAACTCCCTCCCTAGCGCCTTTGCTGTAGGTTCCTTTCCCCCTCCTCCTCCTCAATCTCCTCCCCCCCCCATCCCTCCCCACCATAGCCCTTTTGCCTCCTTGCTAGCTCACCAGCTTGGTAGACAGTCTGTGTGGTGGGCCTGTTATGTACCCATCTGGCTGAGCCCTGAAACCACAGGGATTACAGTGCTGGTACCTGCAATGTGAATGGCTCCTTCAAGCCTAGGAGTGGTTGCCCATCTTTTCGGGGCATCAGAACTCCCGGCAATGACCGTCTTGCAGGGCGGCCATTGCTGTGGCTGGGTGGTGCCCAGGAGGAGCCCCTGCACAGAATGGGTGGCAGCAGAGCTGATGTTTGGTATATGAAATGTGTTAAACTCCCTGGCTGCTCTTCTGCGACTGCACCTCTTCCTAGAAATAGTTCTTTGTCAGTTCCTGTTTCTGCCTTCCTGCCCTTGCTCTCCTTGGCAGGAGGGCCAGGCCCACTGGCTTGGGGTGAAACCCTCTTTGCAGTACGTCATCTGTATCAGGACTGATGGGGAAACTTTTGCCACCACCACACCAAACCCCTTTTGTTTGCAGAATACATTGAGGACAAATTCAGTGAAGTTGAGTTGTTAAGCAAGATGAGATCTGGCTCCCTCCTTGTCAAGACAACTTCTGCCAGTCAGTCAAGCTCCCTCTTTGCCTGCAACCGTTTAAAGAGACATTCCAGTGAATACCGCTCCTCACAAGTCACTCAATATGACACATGGTGTAATTTTCCATAGGGAGCTGCTCCTCCAGTTTGATGATGAACTTAAGGTTGGTCTGGAATAATGTGGTGTTCATTTCATCTGGCGTGTCCGGAGATGCCCTAAGGACCATTGTGTGGACACTGACACTTTCATCTAGGATTTGAGGGGGAAATGCTGCCCGAGAAGGTCAAGGTAATTCTATATAGATGCAATGTCAAACCATACATTCCACTTTCCAAGTGTTGTGTCCAGTGCCTCAAGTTTGGCCGCATGTCCTCGCAATGCGGTGCCATTCCCATCTGCGGTGATTGTGGGTGCCCTCTTCATGTGGGGAGCCTTGCACCCTGCTGCCTAACTGTGTAAAGTGCTCTGGTCTCCATACTCCCCACCCACTGGAATTTCCAGTGTATAAAAAGGAAAAAAGAATTCTTGGAATAAAGACATCCTCTTCTCTGGCTCCTGCTAGTTATGGGGCTCCCTCTCAGAACACCCCTCCCCAGCGTTCTCGAGGTAGGAAGCCTGCAACCTCAGGTCGGACAAGGGACTCACACTCTGAGGCCCCAAATCCGCTCACTCTCTATCCGATCCTGACAGCATTGCCTATTCCCTTACTAATAACACCTCCTCCCTCCCTGTTAGGGAGAAGAAGGAGCAGTGCAAGTCAAAGGATGAGGCTTCCCTGGCTTCCTGGGGGACTTCAGCCCATACTTGTTGGTGACAACCACTGACCCGGTGACATGACTTCCACTCGGCTTCTATATATCTACCCTGGACTGTAGCCACACAATAATCCAGTGGAACTGCAACGGATATTACTGTTACCTACCAGAACTACAATTTGTTTCCTCCTATTCTATATTCTCTCTTGCTCTTCAAAAAACGCACTTCTGTGATGACCACTCTCCAACGTTTCGTGGTTAATGGACTTTCTGTCTGAACCGTGCCGTCCCCAGAATAGTGTGTGGAAGGGTCTGTACTTTATTTTTCACCGATGTCATCAGTGAATGGATTCCCATCTGTACGAACATGGAAGCAATAGCAGTACATGTGTGAATGACCACAGCAATGGAGGCTACTTCATTGTATTGACCTCCATACCTGAATACAGCAACTCCTCCCTCTTTACTGCCTCCTCAGGGACGTCAGTGCCCAACACTCCCTGTGGAGGAGTGGCACTTTGATGGGTAGGGGTCTTCTAATTGACCAACTTCTTACAGACTGTGATTTGTTTCTCCTCAATGATGGTTGCTTTACTTACTTCAGTGCTGCTCACAGCACCTTTTCTGCTGTTGATCTCACAATCTCCTCCCATGCTCTCTTGGCTTCCCTACATTGGTGACCCAGTGATAATCTTTGTGACAGTGACCAATTTCCATATTTCCATTGATCCTGTCATTCCCCTGTCACTGCCAGGCTGACAGGTGCCCAAGTTTGACATTTCGTAGAGCCGCTTGGTCTTTATGTATGCCTGCTTTGCACTTTGACACCTCTCTCTCGGATTGCATTGACGCAGTTGTGCGAGACAACTCTACCACTCTTTTTCGTGCCACTAGCGCAGCTATCCCCCTCTCCACAGGTCTCCACCGTCAACGACCAGTGCCTTGGTGGTCCGAGGACATAAAAGTTGCTATCCAGGACAGCTGACGGGTGCTGCAATGATTTAAACAACATCTTTACACCTTTTAGAGGACTACCTTGTTGATTTTAAGTGTCTACGTGCTAAGGCTTGCTAACTATTAAGCAGAATAAAAGGGAATGCTGGGAGTGCTATGTTTCCTCCCTGGGGTGTATGGCTCTTCATTGCAAGTTTAGTACAAGCTCCATAGCCTTCTGGGCTGCTAGTGACAAACAACTGTCCAGAGTCTGATCCTACCGGGTGCTCTGTGCACTGATCCATTGGTCCCTGAAGACCACCTCACGACACACTTTGCGCCAGAATCATCATCATCTTCCTGTGCTGCTACTTTTCTCTGGCAGAAACGCTTAGTTGAACAAATGCCCCTATGTTTCAACTCCACTAAGCCGAATTCTGTAATGAACCCTTCACGGAATGGGAATTTTTGCAAGCTCTTACCTCTTCACATGACACAGCCCCACACTTGGATTCCATCCACAACCAGATGATAGGGGGCACAGCTCAGCTTTAAGTGTATAGGGCAACACTAATTTTGATTAAATGTTGTAGTTTAGAATCTAATATCATCGCTAGGTAACATTAATTCTTTAAATTTTCAACCTACACCCACAGTGACATTACAGTACCATTGAACAATCTGAGAATAGGCAGTTATGTCACAATGAGGTGTGGGTGTAAAAGACTTACTGCCAGTTGTTTCATGGTGAATATCATGTACGTGATGTGATCCTGTATAGATAAATGGAAGTCTTCTAATTAACCATAGGAGGATTGGCCAAACTGTGGCTGGAAATATTGCCTAAATTATTGCATTAAGAAGGTAGAATGCAGCATTCCTCGACCACAGAACAGTGGCTTTGGAACATAGCTCAGTTGTCGATAATGTTCTTGACTGCACCTTCTGTACTTTGATTCCAGTTTTTCTTCAGAAAAGGACAGAACTGTAGTTCACGCCAAAATTGTGTAGATCACTGAAAAGTCCCATCTCATTGTCAGAGTAAGCAAAGCTCTTTAATTTTCTAAGTAAGGAAGGCTATCAATTTTAGTTTCCTTCCTTGGGCACTACTCGGGTATCATCAGCCGTAATAGCCATTACTAGGAAGAAAGAACCTCAGAATGTATGGCAAAGTTGTAATATTTGGATGACTCGGAAGGGTTTTCGGTGTGACATGTAGTTACGTGCAAATGCTTTCTTTCCGAGTTCGTCCTTGAGAGGGTTTTTCAGTTAGCGACAGTGCCCTTTGAGACAGAGGGTAGCCAAGGCATCTGAGGTGCCTACAACTGGAAGAGTTCCCATTAGACTGAATAACACACCAAATTATGCTGGCATGTCCACCTTCAGAAGGTGAAATATTTTGTACTGCCTGTAGGCACACAGGAAAGTACACAACACTATCATTGCCTCCGGTACTATTAGTTCCTTTCTTGGGCAGGAGGGTGGGACAGGTTGGGGAGATTAAAAAGGCAGGGAAGGCCACTCAACTCCCGAATGACAAGGAGCCACCTGTTATGGAGACAGAGGGGGAGGAGAGGCAGAGGTGGGGTGACATGTGCCAGAGGCAGTGGGAGGTTAAATGTAGTACAACGGTAAGCAATGTGCCAGCGTCAGGATGGGTTAAGAGGAGGAGAAATGTGTAGACTGCATTTTGCTTATTCTGCACCCACATTAACTGTGGGGGACAATATCGGTTAATGTAGAGGCTGAGTAACATTCTGATCAATTCATTATGCAGGTAGAAGTGCAGCAAATTTCATCGCCAACAATGCAGATGTGGACACCGAACACTGAGTAATAACATTATTAACTAGAAGTGAAATTCTGTCTGCCCTGTCTGTTGAATTTCAGGTGTGGCAATTAACACTGCTGTGTTGGGAATGGAATTAAAAGATTCCAATGGCTCTGAAGCTACAAAAATTCATTGTTGGAGTATAATGGCAGTAACTGCAATTTCATAGTAGCTGCAGTGGCTATCCTTGAGAAAATTGAGACAGCAAGAAAATCAAGACAGAAAAGTAAAGGGTAACACCGATAGTACAACTGTATCTGTTGTCTTGTGCAACATTTGTACTATGCTAATCTACATTTCAGAGCCACAATCTTGTCATCGCGGCGCCAGTTTTACGTAAACAACCTTTTTTGTGATGTTGTCTCGTGTCGAGTGAAGGTCCTCATATAAAAACCGAGGCCCTGGTGATGAATATGTGACTCTGGAATGTACATTGGCATAGTAAAAATGCTGTACAAGGAAGAAGATGCACTTCAATTATTGAGGTTTCCATTTATAACTGTAATATTGATCTTAAAGTAAATTTTGGTTCTGATATTTTAAAATTCATATTCAGTGAATCCCTTTAATGTAGTACACAACTGTGCTGTGTAGTTTCTTCAATTGCTTCACAGTGCACTTCAGTAGCTGAAAAGCTTAATTTCTTTCAATTAAAACTTTCTTCTGGACGCAATTACTTTAGCAATCGCGGGTAACATATGAAGATTTTGTGTTTATGAGCAATGCCCTTGCTGATATGGACAAAAAGCTTTTGGAACTGTTATAATTTTGCCAAATAACCATCTGTTGCAGATGATGCAGAATGGGCCAAAAGTAGCAATAATTTATCCTGAGGAATTTTACTTTGTGGAATTAATTCTTTAGAAAAGATTACGCAGTTCCTCGTTCATTGGTTCTAGCCATTGTCCCAATACTTCAATGCATAGTTCAGCTGTGCAAGTGAGACCTCAGCATTCTCACCAAATCTGTAAGAATGTCTCTGTAAAAAGCCTTTGAACCTGCCGCAGCGGGGTAGGTGATTGACGGTGAGCAAGCCCAGTGGCTCGACTGTTCTGATGCCTCCACTGGGCATTCAACGCAATTCTTTAGTGAGACTGGTCCTCGTCATGCCTAATTCCTCTCTCTCTCTCTCTCTCTCTCTCTCTCTCTCTCTCTCTCTCTCTCTCTCTCTCTCATATCCCCATTATGCCACAAAGAGCTGTCTAATTGGATTTCCAGAATTTGGACCACTATTCAAGGTGTGTGTGTGTGTGTGTGTGTGTGTGTGGGTGGGTGGGTGGGTGGGTGGGTGGGTGGGTGGGGCGGGGGGGGAGGGAGGGGGCGGGGGTGCTCTGTGAGTTGCCGTTCCTCTGACCCAACTATAGAACGCTACAGTCTGTCTGTCTTGGATGGGTAACAATTAAAATAACTTATTTCTGAATATATAGAAAACTGTTGCTACAAAGGAATGTGGTACACTGTTTAGGTTATGAGGAACAGGCATTGCACAGATGTGACCTTAACTTCCTTTCATTGTACATTTTCTTGTGCAGAATGAAACAGATGTGTCCTGGTACGGCAGCTGACGTACTCTCAAGAAGTGGCACCGGTTTCATCAGGATAACAAGTGAAGCGAAAGGATGGTCACAAATGAGGCAGTGCATGTTGTATGGGCCTAAAACTGAGCTTTATGTCTCTGGAGGTAGGAATTTGCGGGAACACCTGTTTAGGGAACACTTAAAATACGTGTTACAAACATCATATGGGATATCTGTAGCACTATATAGGTGTCACATTTTTGAAATGGGGCAATACACATACTCTGCTTACAAAAACCTATCACAGATAACCATATTACAGTGTCTGCACTTTGATTCAAGTGCAAGTGTGTGACAAGTGTGTCATGAAATGTTTGTAAGGCAGAAGTATGTTTAGTGTATTTAATATGATTACGCTTCATACTCGCTCCATTTGTAAAGAGTACAAAGACTGAGTGAGTACAGTTTTCACCAACGGGAAGAATTCTTTTAGTAGTTTCTTGACATGGCTGACATTTCTGTTATTGTATTGATTGATCATTTGTGATATACTGAGACGAGAGGGCATCTGAACTCACATGTTGTACACGGGTACTTACTAATCCCTATAGTACAATTGTCACTAATTGTTACTACGCACTGAAATTTGATATGTATTGCATTACCTGTGCTCGCCTGTGAAGGTCATGCGCCCTATTCTGATGACCAAGTAGACAGACACAATTGAACTCACTGTGAAATGTTTACCTGTGCTACTAGTAAATGTGCCATAGGCATTCAGTACATGACACTGTATGTACATGACTGAACCCCCCATGTACCACAGTTTCTGACATATGCTGGTTTTGGGTGACACCTGCCTGAGAAGATGGATCAGAGGTCAAGATTTGGTGCTTCTCTGTACCTAGTCTTCCTGCATCGGTCACAATGACTTTCACAGCAAACAGAATGTATGGTATTTACTACTTTGGTGAACCATATAAACGATTCACAACAGCTTATCTGTAATGTCTGTGCAATCATTTGATGCGATTTTAGTACAAACGAGCATCTTTACTGCTTGATGTTGCAGCATTTGTGAGTGTGTGTTGCTTTTCATGGCAGGCTGTTTTGGCACCTCGTGTGTTGTTGTTGTGTGTGTCTTATAATGTAAATTGTTAAGAATAATTTGTGCAGTGTGTATTAGTAGGAATATCTTGTCTTGTTTTGAGCCTTGGAGTTGCCATATAACACGTATTACAGTTGTTCTGAAACACCTTGCATGTGATGCAGCATTTTTTCCCCCCAGGAAGGATTGTAACTTTGCTGATGAATATCCCTGAAATTCCTGATAGGTACGCCCCCACCCACTACCCCTCCCAAAGGGTGCCTTCTTTTTATTCTGTCCTCTCTGTATCTGCAGATATTGACACAGCTGCATCCTGTAAGCAGAGAATTTTGGTGCCAAGTTTCCCCATTTGTTTTTTGTTTAATGCTGTGAACTGTAGTAGTAGTAGTAGTACAGACAAGACAGCGATAGTTCCGTTAGAACAGGACTGGATTATCATTAAATGCCTCTTTGTGTTCTTGACAGGTAAATACCTTCTGGGAATAATGAAGTGAACACTGATGTAATACAGAGTTTGTGCTGTGAAAAATAAATAAATAATTTTTACTAATTATCAAACAAATTTGTGATCGAAATCTTGATTGAGTGTCATTGTTATCTTCACTTTTTCCTAAGCTAATTGTAGGTTAATGTAGTTTCCGTAGAATATTTGAAATGTTTTAATTTTTTCCATTTGTTGCAGAGAAGCAATGACTGTTCTCTGTAAAATGTTTTTCTTCATTTTTCCCATCAATGACAAAAAGCAGCACTCCATCTTCCGCACTGCAGTGAGAATTACTAGTGTTCTGTCTAGTAGGTCCAGAGGACTGGGTTCAGACGGCCATTCTGTCACCCGCAGTGCCACAAGTGCTCCGGCGGCAGCTAGTGGTAGCAGCAGCGAGTCAGGTGGTGAGAGGGCGGAGCCTGTCAGTGTCATCCGCATACGCCTCAATCCCATGGACTTTGAGTACTTCACTTCAGTAAGTGTGTAAGGCAGTATTGCTGCCAGGGAGTACCTCATTTGTTCGTTCCTTCCTTCCTTACCACTTTTATCAACCATTGCTTCTGTGTTTATTTCTTACAGGTTGAAATTTTTGTAATTTATCAATATTCCTGAAATTTTCAATGAAGATGGTGTAACAGCTATCGCCTCCTTCACCTCCTGCACTTACAGTAATACATTGATATTAGTTTGATTAATGGTTTTTCATAGTCTTCTGCGTTTGAAGGCTATCCTTTTAGCTTAGTGTATCAGTGATCTTTTTCACTTGATCTGTTCCTTACTTTCAAGGGTTTCTTCTCAGCCTTACATCTTGTATCCTTCTGTCCTACCCCCTTCCTTTCATTTCCCACAATTCATTATTGAATATTCCCTGACAGTACTACTCTTTATTGTTGTTAAGAATTAGTGTCTTTTGTCAAATGGTTAACTTCGGAATAAGTTGTAATTTTTCACCTGTTTTTGCAGAGCTCTATATATGGGGTGTTCAGAAAGTGTCTCTGCAGTGCGTTATGATTGTTATTCGCATGTGCCGTATGATTGAATTGTGTATTCAACAACAAGGGGGACACTTTCAACATTTAATGTGAAAATTTGTAAGTAAAAATGAATATTCAATAAATTAATAACTTGTATTTCACTGAGTTTCATTTCAGTATATTCACTGTGGCATACGGCACGCGCAGCTAACAGTCTTACGGCACTGCGGAGAAACATTTTTAACACACATATTTTTAGCAGGAGTCACCTCTCAAATATGCTAAATTATTGTAGTTAAGCAGTGATTAGTATCTATGCGTAAGTTTTGAAGTAGCTGTAATTTTATACTCAAGTTTGAGTTACTTGTGTAATGTCCTGTAAGACATTTATGCCCCAATGTTTGATGACATCTGTTGGCACGCTAGAGCTGTTAATTTACTTATTCTGTAGAGAGCCTAATGTTATAGAGAATATAATGTGTTGGGTTTGAGACTGACTAATTACTAAATCTATTTATTGTGCTGGTTCTCTCTGTTCAAGCCATGCTCTCTCCTCTGTCCTCCTTACTGCCCTTAGAGAAACCCATGTTCTTTCCGTATACACCTATTTTCATCTACTTTCAGCTTACCAATAATTCTTTTAAATTTAGATTGAAAAGCACATTGGATTGGAGAGTGACTTGATTAATCCTATAATTGATGTTAAAAGTGTAATTAGTAATTTAGTTAAATTTTATCTTTGTCTTGGGAGTACAGCATAAGCTCACCAGACAAAAAAGTTAGTCATCCCTAGAGAAATAGTTATAAACAACATTTAATAGTGTGTAATTCCACCCCTGGACTTGATAACCACCTAGATTAATTTAAGAAGTGAGTCCACAAGTTGTGCAGGTACATCCATCCAGTTTAAGCCACTCACCGATGATATGACCATTCAATTCCACCAAATTGCTGGGATGCTAATGTTGACCCACTGTTCCAACATGACCCACAGATTTTCTGTGACATTCAATTTAGGTGATTTTGTATTCCAGTTAATATGTAATAGTGTGGGGAAATGTTCAGGAAACTACTCATATACTCTTCCAGTCCGATGAACTTTGCTGTTGTAGTCTTTATGTGCTTGTGTGAGCAGTGGCCTCTTGCAAGGTGGCAGACACCAAATGTTCATTGCATGCAGTTCCTGTCGCAATGTTATCTCGCTAACAGATTGGGATAGAACTTCAGTCGCTGGCTACAGCAATTTCAGTGAGGTCTCTAAGTGATTTTGATTCACAAGTGGTGAAAGGCATCTCCAGCCCCTCTGTAAGGATCTTTTTCCAACTACGACACTGATTACGTGTTTTGCGGCCATGTGTGTTGCACCACTTCTTGTAGACAGATTTAACATTCCGCTGTGAAACACTGACAAATCCAGCAACTTCACATACCGTATGGACCTGAGTATAGCCAAACACGATTGCTTCTTTTTGCCATTTACCCATTTTTATGTACAATGTCTGTTTGAAACAAAAATGTCTCACTGATTGCTGGAGCCTTATGCTTACGTAGAGGCAGTGTGTGCGCGGTTGACCACGTGTCTTGATCACTGCTCTGTCTGTAAAGGCTGAATGATTCATCTGTGCATGTGTACTGGGGTGGTAAATTTTTTGCCCGGTGAGCTTATTTCGCTGGTATGCCTGACAGCCACTCAAAATTCATGTCAGTTAATACTGTTGGAGGTACCTGATGTCAGTGTAGACACTTCTAGATACCAGTGTTTTGATAACCTGAAATTATGACTTTCATATTATATTCAACAGTGTAACACCTGTAAATTGGAGTGTTTTAACTTCTTCTTACATTGTGGATGTAAACTGGATAATCTCAGTGGGCAGTTCTTACCTGCAGTGGCAACGCTTCTGGTGATTCGTAAAAAGAAAAATATCCATTACACTTTGATTCTTCAGTCTATGGTTCTGCTCTGTTAATCGGACAAAATATCATTCTTTTTCGGTTTATCCTGAAGAAGTTTACCAGAATACTCCATCTGAGTGCTGCCTCTTTTTTTTCTCCTTCTATTCCTGTAATAATGCAAAGCTATCTCTTAATCATCCTTCTTAAAGCCTCTCTTTTCTTCCATTAAATGAATTTGCAATCGCAAATAAGAACAATCATCAGGTGTAGAATTGAATGATGACAGTGAAAATCTGTGCCAGATCAGGAGTCGAACCCAGATTTCTCACTTATCGTGAGTTGTTGACCTACCGTTTGGCTACTTATGCATGACTCACAGTCAGACCCAAACTTCCATATGTTATCAACTATATGTCTTTTCTTCCTCCCTCCAGATTTTTGTCTCATTACAAAACCTGTGCTCACTTCCCATCTTTCACTGGAGAGCTGCTACTGCTTTTGCTCCACTACAAACACACATTCATCATTGTACCATTACTGAAACTTAGTGTCATTTGCTTGTTGTTCTCGTTGTTGTTGTTGTTGTTGTCATTGTTGTGGTGGTGGTGGTGGTGGTGGTGGTGGTTGTGGTTGTCGTTGTCGTCGTCCGACGGAGGACTGGTTTTATGCAGCTCTCCATGTTACTCTATGGTGTACAAGCCTCTTCATCTCCAAGTATCCTCTGCAACCTACATTTACTTGAATCTGCTTACTGTGCTCTTCTCGTGGTCTCCCTGTGCATTTTTTATTGCCCACACTTCCCTCCAGTAATAAACTGACGGTTTCTTGATACTTACCTGATCCCATCCGTTACTCAAGCTGCGCCACAAATTTCTTTTCTCCCTGATTTGGTTCAGTACATTCTTATTCATTACCCAGTCTACTCATCTTATCTTCAGCATTCTCCTGTAGTACCACATTTTCAAAAGCCTGTATTCTCTTCTTGTCTAGCCTGTTTATTGTCCATGTTTCACTTCTGTAAAAGACTACAGTGCAGTCAAATACCTCCATGAAAGACTTCCTGACAGTTAAATTTATTTTGGATGTTAACAAATTTACCATTTTCTTAACTGTCTGTCTTCTTATCGCCAGTCTGCATTATATAACCTCTCTGTTTCAGCTGTTGTCAGTTATTTTGCTTAACACATAAACCTCCTCTGATACATTTAGCATGTTGTTCCCTAATCTAATTTCCTCAGTGTCACCTCATTTAATTTGAGTACCTTTGTGTTACTTGTGTTGATGTTTATCTTATAACATCTTTTCAAGACACTATCCATTCTATTCAATAGATCTTTGCTGTTTCTAACAGAATTATGATGTCATTGGCAGTTCTTAAAGGTTTTTATCTTTTCTCCCTGACTTTTAACTTTCTGTCTGATGTATTCAAATCGATAAATTTCGAACTTTGCTGTAAATTATTTGTCAACAGCTAGCAGCCCTGGTGTCTTCTCACTAGTAGCTTCCCTTCTCCAACCGATTTTCGTTGTTGTGTGCTTCAGTACCTATGTGACTGCTCTGTTATTTGTAAGGTGAATAGACAGCACCCATTTGCATTTTGTTTCAGCAGTTCATTTCTTTGATTATCAACATAACTTAGTAAGTAGTTCAGAGCTAATTATGAATTTAAAATGCTGTTATTTTCCTTTTGGGCTATGTTATCACATGTTGTGGCTAACCAAATATCAAGTAGCAGCTTGATACACTGTGCCTGTTTGTGTTATTTTCTAGGAATTTTATGATTTTATGTGGGGTTACTTGATCATTTCAGGCAACCTCCTTGAACCAAATCATGTTGGAGAAGTCCAAAAGATGATGTTGAAAGAGGATAATAATAAAATTCAGGATTTTGAAGAAGAAGTGGACACAGATTTTGATAACGTAGTTGAAGTTCAGCAGGAAGATTCAGAAACAGAGGAAGACAACAGTGAAGATGATGTGGAAGTACTTCAGGAAAACAACCATTACCGTATTGGAAGGGACAGAGAGACAAAATGGAATCAGTTCCACCATTGCAGAGTGTACATTTCAGGGTCCACAATATTATTCGAAAATTACTTCGGCTTATAGGTGCAGCGAAGGCAGAAAGAGTGCTGTTGGAATGTTGGAATTGCCTCATAAGTGATGACATTTTGTCAATTGTAGTTTTGTATACAAATCAGTATAGTGAGAATGTTGGAACTTCATTTTAGCATGAGAGAGATGTAAAACCAGTAAATGTTTTTGAATTGAAAGCATTCATTGGTCTCTTATTTGTAGCTGATGTTAACAAAAGTAACAGAAAAAGCTTAGAGGTCTGTGGGGAACTAATTGGGATAGAATTGAAAAATTTTGCCTTATAATGAACATAAAATGTTTCAAATTCATTTTGTGGTGTCTTGCATTTGACAAGTCACAGGACTTGCAATCAAAGGAGATGATTAGGCAAAATAACAGTGATTCTAAAAATATTTTCGATGTTTGTACAGAACTGCTAGAAATCCTATACCTTCAAAGAAAATGTTATAGTAGGTAGATGGAAAAACTGGAAGGATTCTGTGGAAGTGCAGTTTTCTCCAATATGAATTGAGCAAACCAAACTGTGGAATTAAGATGTATGCTCATGTGGATTACCAAATATTTTAACTGTGTAATTTGGAAATATATTCTGAATTGCAACCAGAAGGATTACACCACATGAGCAATAAACCTTAGATGTTCTGCATCTGTGTGAACCTATTAATCACTCATGTTGAAATATGGCACGGACAACTGGGTTACTAGTATTGGCTTGACAGAAGAAGAAAAATATCTTTATTTTGTTGGGAGGATGAAGAAAGACATGTGTGAGATTCCTCTGGAGTTTGCAACCAGTGAAGGAAGGGCTGTTCACAGTTCACGTTTTGGCTTCAAGAAAGGCTGTTCCCCAGCTTCTGTGTTCCTAAAAGCGGAAGTGTGTGGTACAGGGATCAAGTTTGCATGAAGATTATTCAATAGATACTGACACTGGAGATAAACAGAAGCCATCCGTTGTAACATTTTATAATAGCACCAAATGTGGAGTTGACACTACGGATAAGTTGACCACTTCATATGGTGTTGCAAGAAATGTGTGCAGTTGTTCCATGCTTATATCTTTTGCATTGATCAATATGAGCAGAATCATTGCACAAGTAATTTAGTGTGGTGACAGTTAGAATTGTATCCGAAGAAAGGGATTCCTGAAAAACTACCGTATTCATTAGTTCTACCTCACTTGGTTTGAAGAAGCTTGGACATCTAAGGAATTCAAAAGGTTTTCAACTGAGGCTACAACATTATAGGTCAACATGTGAAGATAAAGTGGAAGGTGCAAGCAGAAATGGAGAAAAAGGAACTGAGATCAAGAAGATCACCTGCACAGTAAAGAAACGACTGACAAAACATTGTATCAAAATGTCACAAGATTTGTTCTGTGTGATGCACACCGAAACTTTTTGCTCTGAGAGTGGTAAAATTCCTCATATGTTCCACAGTCCAAAAATGACGACGAGACAAATGTTTGAGTAATGTTATTATTGTTGTTGTGCTCTAGTGTTGTCTTTGCCTTTCTGTAAATATATTTATAATTTATAATGAGTTGCATTACTGAAATTTAATAAAGAAGCAAGTGAAAAAGCAACACTGTTATCATATGTTACCCCAGTCCAACAGTGCCAATAAGAAAACTGAATGTTTAATATTTCAATTGATGTTATGCTCTTATGTCTTCTTTGTCTTGCTTTAAATATATTTTCCATTTATAATGTGTTTTGTTAATGATATTAATAAATAATCATGAGAATAAGCAATTTGATTCACCATACCCAATCTCAATGCAAAAAAAAGGTGTGTGAAAGAAGATTAATACACTTTTGAAAATTCACGTTTGTTTCCTTTACTGCTTGGTCAGTATACAGATTGAATTACATGAAGGATAGGCTGCAACACTGTCTCAATGCCCTCTCAACTACTGCTTCTCTTTCATGCCATTTGACTCTTGTAACTGATGTTTGTGTTCAAGATATAGGTAGCTTTTTGCTCCCTGTATTTTATCCCTGCTACCTTCAGGATTTCGAAGAATATAGTTCAATCAGAATTATCAAAAGCTTTCTCTAAGTCTAGAAATGCATAATACTGTGTTCCAACAGTTCTCTGGAACTCAAACTGGTCTTCTCTTAGGTCAGAGTTTTTACATTCTTGTGTAAATAATTCATCTCAGTATCTTGCAATGAAGACTTCTGGTTCAGTAATATTCACACTTGTCAGCATCTCCCTTCTTTGTAAGTGGGGTTCTTACATTCTTCTAGAAGTCTGAAAGTTTTCGCCTGTTTTGTGTATATTGGACACAATGTGGAATAGTTTTGTCATGACTGACTAGTCCAAGAAAGTCAATAATTCTGAGGGAAAGTCATATGCTCTAGAGACCTTGGTTTGGCTTATGTCTTTCAATGCTCTGTCAGCTCTCTCTGTGTCATACCTGCCATCTCTTATTCATCTGCTTTCGCTTCTTTTTCTATAATATTGACTTCAAATCTATTTCTCTTGTACAACACTTCTATACATGGTATAAAAAAACTATGCATATAAAGTTTGGAGTACTTCAAAGAGGTAAAAAGAAAAACATTTTTTTATATGACAGTTGTGTCAGAGATACACCAGTTCCCTTCTAAGGCTCGATGAAGGTTTTGATGCTAATGATGTTCAGATTTTAAACTGCTGGGTGAACACAACAAAATCTTTTTGATAATACCACAATAACATTGCAACACATGACATCTCCTTCCCATTCCCTATATACGTTAACAAAACTTAAAAGTAACTATAAATGGGCACATAAATATTATGAAATGTGAACAGCCTCCATGGTGAAAATATTTTTCTTTGATTTTTTTTTGCTTTTCCAGATCCAGTTTAATTCCACTACTCTTCACAGTAATTTGAGACTGTGGTTTCAACCTTTTACCCCTTATCTGATTTTTTCATTTGTTTCCATTTTACTCTCCATAAGCCAGTTATCTATTGCTTTTTTGATTGAGTGTGTGTAATTTGTGTGGGAGGCGTAACACACAGTGACAGTCTTCTAATCGCAGGTTGTGCGCAGTGACGATGATGGGACTGGCCTGGTGGCAGCATCATCATCCTCCAATTCTACAATGCTTTCAGGAAACCAGCAAATAATTCCAGATCCAGATGCCTTACGGCGTGAACCTCGCATTCAGGTATAAATTTTAATTAGTGGATGAAGAGTGATATCAATTGAATAAATTGTGTGTGTGTGTGTGTGTGTGTGTGTGTGTGTGTGTGTGTGTGTGAATTCCTAAGGGATCAAACTGCTGAGGCCATTGGTCCCTAGACTTACACACTACTTAAACTAACTTACTCTAAGAACACCACGCGCACACACACACTCTCTCTCTCTCTCTCACACACACACACACACACACACACACACACGCCTGAGGGAGGACTCGAACCTCCGATGGGAGGCTGAAGAAATTAGTGTGTAAGCTGTGCATGGGGAAATTCAGAAAAAATTACATTCCAGCGCTGATATTGCGTGCCCTCCTTTTTTTCACTTTTCCATTCTTCTCGCCTATGTTGATAAATTCTTTTACTGTTTTAATTTAATGCATTTCGATTTGTTATGACTACTGTGTGTTTAGCAAAGTCTTTATTAATGATTCGAATATAAAATGAGTTATAAGTTTGTGGTGAAGGTAATGATAGGTCCTTGAGTATCTTAGGTCAGTTTTGGATTTTCCACTGTTTGAGGTCAGTTTAAATAATTTAGGAGTAAAGCAGACCAGTCACCAAGTAGCAGAAGTATTGAGTTGTCAATAGGCACACACAAAAGAGAAAAAAAGCTTGCTAGCTTTTGAAGTAAGTCGTTACACACACACACACACACACACACACACACACACATGCACACACACACTAGGAATGCAGGAGGGACACATGGCAGGTGCAAGCAATAGACATGTGATGCATGTGTGCCAGAGTTGGTGGACAGCAGTGCACAATGAAAGTGATGTGGTTTGAGTGGGGGGGATTACAAGACAGAGGAAGGTGAAACAGTTGGGTGGAGGGTGTGAGGACAGTGAGTTAATGGGGACTGAAACCAGGGAGTGATGGATGTGTTGCAAGGTAACTCCCATCTGCAAAGTTCAGAATAGATGGTTGTGGAAGGAAAGATCCTGATGGCCCGCATTGTGAAGCAGTCATTGAAATTGACTAGGTTTGGAAGTGTAGTGCCTGTCTGTGAAGGCTCCCCTGGGACCTCCAACATGCTGGGCAAGGAGTTCTCATCACTGTAGATTTGCTGTTCGTAATGCCCATGGCCTTGTTGCTGTCGAACACTACCTCTCCCAATGTCCTTCAGACCCCATACTCGTTTCCTCATTCCTCAACACATTACAAGCTATACCGTGACACACAACTACTTCTTTTAGGGGAAGGTATATAAACAGATCCACAGCACAGCCATAGGTATTGGCAAGGCACCCCCCTGTGCCATCCTGTTCATGGGCCGTCTAGAAGATATCTTTCTCTCCCAAACCTCCCAACTCCAATCAAGTCCAGGTTCATTGATGATGTCTCCCTAATCTGGACTCAGACCCAACACGTGGTGTTCCTAAACACATCACCACCTTGTTTTATGTTGACTTCCCTCTCTTTGATGGCTCTATTGACACAAACCATCAACAGTACCTGCATTTCAAAATCTGTCATCGCTTCCATACCAAAACGTTACTTGCTTACAGCTTGGCCACACATGGATGAATATCTGCCGTGACAAGGATTCCCTTGCACAGTGTGCTAAAGTTCTCAAGAGGGCATTCACAGACAAGCACTCCCCCCCCCCCCCCCCCTCCCTATCTCTCCCCTCCCCAAACCTAGCCCACCATCAGATTTTTCGTGCCGTATGCTCATAGACCCCTAATCCTCCCACCACCCCCAGGAGTGGCCCTCTTGTCACACTGTATCACCCTGAACTGGAACAGCTGAAGCATAATGTTCACCGTGGCTTTGCTTATCTATCATCATGCCCAGAAATGAGAGATTCGACTCAAGATCTTTCTCGTCCCTCCTAAAGTGGTATTCCATCACCCACCCAACATACCCTTCATCCAGGTCCAGCCGTATGTCACTCCCATTCCTAACCCTTTGTGACTTGCCCTATCTACCCATCCAACACTTCCTACTCCAGTCCTTTCACAGGATTATCCTAACCCATCAGAGGCAGGACCATCTGTGAAAGCAGCCAACTCTGCTGCAGTCACTAAATGGGTTTTTGTGTCAGTATGACGACCAACCAGCTGTCCACTAGAATGAATGACCATTGCTAAATTATGGCCTAGAACAAGAGAGATCACACTTGGTACAACATGCTCGATTTCAATGGCTGCTTCACAAGCTGGGGCTTCTGGATCCCTCCCTCCCCACCACCGCCTTTTCTGAACTACACAGGTGGGAGTTATTTTATTTATTTATTCATGTGTTTATCATAGCCCAATCTTGATTACAGCAATGGGCTGTTACATATAAAATTGCAGGTGTGTGAATTTTCTTGCCAATCCAGTTATTTTCTACCGTTTCTAGCTGTTCTGAACATGAATTAAATTTACATTGTCTATAATACTTTTTTCCCTTGTCTTTTTTTTTTTCTCCCTAGTACTATCACTGTAACGTTTAGGTGGCTGCCTATCATTTTCCTATCCACCCAGAGTTGGGTCTTCAGTTACTGTGACAGAAAGAGAGCCATCACCATAACGTTTAGGTGGCTACCTATCATTTTCCTAACCACCCAGAGGTGGGTCTTCAGTTACTGTGACAGAAAGAGAGCCATACGTTTTTGTTATTTTGTATTATTTTGACTAATTTACGGTTGTGATTGTACTTACTGCTGTTAAAACACCGTATAATACTGCTGCTGTAACAAACAAAGTAACTATTACTACTATGACCACCTAGATTTTTACTTATTTGTTTATGTTTCCAACAGATACTATTACTACTGAAAATTTTGTTACTGTTACTAACACTAGTACTAATATTTCAGTATGTCTACTATGAGTACGTATCACTGTTTGCCTTTATTGTAGTCTGAGGTGGACACACGTACAGTTTAGAGCTATCGAAATGTATCTAGCTTCTCTATGTATTTAACCTTCAATACCATATCAGCTGCTGCTTTGGATCCATCAATATTTCGCTGCCTCCAGACAGCCTGGTGATGGATCAGAGTGCATCTCTTATACAAGGGTGATTTGAAAAGTTCTCAGAACAGAATAGAAAAAAAGTACTTACATCACTGAAACGTTTATTTTTTCAATGTAGTCTCCTTGTAGATTAATACATTTGGTCCAACAGTGTTCCAGTGCCTTGATCCCATCTCGAAATGAGTTTCCTCCAGGCCTGCAAACTAGTTGTCAACTCTGGCTATCAATTCTTCGTTTGAAGTGAATCTTCATCCACCAAGAAAATTTTTCAGTTTTTGGGAAAAGATTGAAGTCTGATGGAGCCATATCAGGTGAATAAGGGGAGGAGGGGGGGGGGGGGAGGGGTGGCAACAATTCACCTTAGTTTGTGCAATTTTGCCATGGCGACAGCACTTGTGTGGGAGTGGGCAGTGTCTTGATAGAAGATGGCTTTCTTCCTAGCTAAACCTGGTCTTTTTTTTTTTTTTTTTTTTTCTCCATATCTTTTGTTGCAATTTCTCCAGTAATTGTTTTCCCAGTAGGGAGATAATCTACAAACAGAATCCCCTTCGCATCCCAGAACACTGATACCACGACCTTTCTCACTGAAGGCATTGTCTTTGCTTTCTTTGGTGGCAGATAATCAACATGTTTCCATTGCTTTGACTGTTGTTTGGTCTCTAGGATATAGTTGTGCACCAAAGTTTCATCTGTGGTCACAAACCGGTGCAAAAAATCGTATTCGTTTCTCGTAAAACAGGCCAAACATTGTTCTGATATGCCATTCTCGTACATTTTTGATTCAGCATCAAGAATGATGGCGCCCATCTTGCAGATAATTTTTTCTGATTCTTCAGTTAAAATGTGATCTAACCTTTCTTATGACATCTGCCAAGTGTGAGAAATTTTATGCACTTTCAATCGGCGATCCTCCATGACCATTTTGTACACTTTGGCAATGATTTCTGGAGTAGTGACACATCTTGGCTGAGCGCTGTGCGGATAGTCATCTAAGCTCTCCTAACCAAATTTAAATTCATTTGTCCACTTGGCAAAAGTTGAATATGAAGTAGCAAAGTTCCCCTGTGTATTCTGGAAATCAGTATGAATGTGCTTTGCTTTCATATCTTTCTTTGTGAAGTACTTAATTACTGCTGAAATCACAATCTCCCCCCCCCCCCCCCCCCACCCACCTTCACAAATCACTATGCGGGAGCAACAACAGAACCACATCACTGTCAAAGCCGTCTTCCAAGAACGCTGATGTGGCACGTGTTTACAAGCAACGGTTGAATGAATATAATGTGGACAACTCGTGGTACTTGCACTGACCTCTTGTGGTGATTCCAAGAACTTTTCATACCACTCTCGTGCTTCCTTGATTATTTTCAGTCTCCTCACTGATTTCAATACAGTGCTATTTGATTGTCGAGCTATTGGGCTTTGTTCATGTTCTCTTCAATCGGATAAGCACATTACTTGTAAATGCGTAATGTTGCGCATTAATCCACAAAGAACCAGTAGTGGAATCTTAAAATTACATTATACAGTTAAATTATAATGCAGCAAAATTGCCAAACTTTGCAGTGACTTACAAACGGTTTAGACACAATAAAGAATCTTTCACTGAAAATTGACTTGAAATTTCTGAGTCCCATCTGATTTCAAAGTCCCAGGATATTTGTAAGCATTCAACACCCAATCACTAAATATCCTGTGCCCCACTGACCCAGTTGAATCCCCAGCAATATTGTGACCCTTCAGCCAGACACAAGACTTAACCAAACTGATGACGATTCGATGAAAGACCATTAACTTTGCTTTTTATGCCTATTTAAAGCCTTGGTCACATGACATCTGATTTGAGAAAGTTGCACTTTACATTTATACATTCTACGACACATGATGAATATTCTGTCAATTTGTGACCTCATGAAAAAATATTTAAGTCCAAATTTTGTAATAGTAACTAACATGAAGAGATTTATTCTCCACATTCGGTGCTTCAGTCTAACTAGTTGAAACACCATATTTACTTACATTGCTATTGCTGCAATTTGATTCTAGTCAAAACATCAACTTTAAAAACAATGTAATGTCAAATCATAAGTAAATAAACATAGCAGTCAAAGGGATCATAATTTGGAATTATAATGCTAGTTTTAATGAAGTGTGTTTATGTGGAGAAATCTTACTTTAATTATTCAATAAATTTTTTAGAATTATTTCCTACTTTGTTTAATAGTGAAAGTGACTTATCTTAATTATGGGCATCAAGAGCTTTTAAACGATGTGCCATATGTGTACTTTGTGTGTCTGCTATAGTTTTTATAAATTTTTTAAACCTTAATAATTACAAATGTTATTATCTTTGTAAATAAAATGTTCACAAGCATGATTTCATTTGCAGTGTACTTGTCTCACTGCCACAAATCGTAAGCTGCCTTTAATTTGCTTATAGCCTGTCTGTTAGGCATTTTTTTTTTTTTCAGTGAATATTGCAATTCTTACTTTACATCCTAAGTCAATGGGTCCGTCTCAACTCGGTTAGCAGTCATGCCATCAGAGTTCACTCACAAAATGCCCAACCAAATATTTGATGCTAACACAACTCTTAATGGCTTAGCCACTCGTAATGTTACAAGTCATTATATTGTCTGAGAACATGCAACTCCACTGTGGGGGTTAATGAAGATGCAATCCTCCTGGATAAAATGTTTTGTGGGGGGGAAAGTCTTCGTTAGCTCTCTGTTCTGGAATTACTCAGGACTATGGTATCAGAAAAACGCTAAAATAAAAGCAAACAAATGTGGCATTTTATGGGTCAGTGTGTGGAATGTTATACTTCTCAGTTGTGTAATTAGGGTGGGGAACTTAAAAAGAAATGAACAGGTTGAAATTAGATATCGTGAGAATCAGTGAAGTATGGTGGCAGGAGAAACAGAATTTCCTTTATGGTGAGAATAAGGCTATTAACACAAAATGCATGTAGATTTAATTCATTTGTAAGTTAAAATAGGCCCGAAGTATTCCTGCCTGTCGTATGAGGCAACTAAAAGGAGTCTCACACGTTCCGGCCTTCATGTGATGGTCTCCTGTAGGATTTGACCTTCGTTTTTCCAAATTTTCCCGAAGAGCGAGCCAATTGGGGAAGGGCGCCTTACATGGTGCATCGTGTCTATTGTGCACGAAGATCTTTGGCCCACTTTATTGTTGTGGGTTTGCAGTTCTGCTCATCCTGCATCTGTTGGGGGAGGACACGCTCCTGGGTGCGTTTTCCTCCATCCACTGTGCAGTGTCGTTTTCTGTGCCGACGATGACCATGGACTTCATTGCACCTCATATCCAGCATGCTAGCCAGTCTGTTGTGGTGGGGCCACCATGTACCCTGTTGGTTGTAGCCCCCTGACTACACAGGGATCGCTCTGCTGATGCTTGCGTCATTAACTCCCCGTGTATGCCAAGGAGTAGATGCTAATCACCCTGGGGCATTGGGTGTCCTGGAAATGGCCATCCTGCCAGGTGGCCTTTGCTGCGGCTGGGTGTTGTCCATGAGGAGGGCCCCTGGTGAGAGTGGGTGGCATCAGGGCAGATGACATGCCATGAAGCATAGTACGTCATCTCTTGCTGGTGGTCCACCACCAGCAGTCGCTAAGTGGTTGAGGTCTAACTTCAGTGCAAAGAAATATGACCCCAAATAATTCCCCTCCCTGGCCACACCATGGGAGGAACGCCAGGCTAATGATGGCAGCAAAGCACGTTCACATACCTCGTATGTACAAGAGTTGATGGGGAATCTTTCACGTCAATGAAGCCTCAGTTTTTTGTAGAGCATTTAGCGGACAAGTTTGGGGAGGTGGAAGGATTGTCCAAAGTGCAATCTGGGTCAGTCTTGATAAAAACAGCATCCTTTGCCCAGTCACAGGCATTACTCGCCTGTGACAAGCTGGGGGATGTTTCTGTTTCCATCTCACCCCATAAGAGCTTAAATATGTTCCAGGGTATTACGTTCCACAGGGACCTTCGTTTACAGTCTGATGACAAGCTACATGGAAACTTAGAGTGACGAGGTGTTCATTTCATCCGGCGTGTCCATCGGGCTCTGAGGGATAATTAGGTTGCCACCAGTGCCTTCATCTTGGCTTTTGAGGGTGACACATTACCCGAAAAAGTCAAGATGATGGTTTACAGCTGTGATGTGAAACCCTATATTCCTCCCCCTATGTGGTGCTTTAAGTGCTGAAAGTTCGGACATATGTCTTCCCGCTGTACTTCCAGCTTTACCAGTTGAGATTGTGGACATCCGTCAAATCCCAATACTCCATGTGCCCCATCTACCATGTGTGTCAATTCCAGAGAGCACCGTTCCCCTTGTTCGCCGGACTGTAGGATTGTACAGCAAGAAAGTAAAATAATAGAATACAAGACCCAGGACCAACTGATCTACACTGAGGCTAAGAGAAAATATGAGAGGCTACATATTGTGCGTATGACATCTACTTACGCTGCTGCTACCACAACTGTTCTAGCACCTTTAGTTCCACCATGTACAGTTGTCTCTGAGCCATCAAAACTCCATCTGCCCCCTTGAACATGGGGACACTTCTATCCCTGTTGCTCCTGCACCACCTACTTCGGGAGCAACCCTCCCCCCAAACCATTGGGGACATCAGTCCCAATTTCCCAGCCGGAGAAGCATAAGTCTTCTTCAGGTCCTCTCACTAGGAAGGGGTCCCTTGGGTCACTTCCTTCCCAGATTCCTACAAGTGGCAAAGCAGACACCCACCAGTGGCTGAAGCACACACAGGTAGCTGGTCGTAGGGCTTCATGGTCCTCCTCAGTCCCTGAGACTGAATCAGTGAAGCCCTCCCAGCTGGAAATATCTAAGGAGCAGCAAGAGAAACCCAAAGAGAAGAAGATCCCTGAGAACCCATACATTGCAGTGGCACCCATACAACCGCTACCTACCAGCTCTGCGTCTGAGGATGAAGTGGAGATTTTGGTGTCCGCGGAGAACCTAGATCTCACTGGGCCCTCAGACACAGTGGATGTAGACCTTTCGCATGACCCTAAGGACTCAGTTACTCCCGCGGATATCTGCTGTCACTTCATCTTGATTTTTGATGTGTTCCAGGGCTCTGAAATGGTTTACACTGACAGCTCAATGACTGATGGCCACGTTGGTTTCGCCTGCATTCGCAGAGGCCATATTGAACAGCATTCCTTGCTCAGTGGCTGCACCCATTTCACTGCAGAGCTGCTGGCTATATCTCGTGCTCTTGAGCACATCCATTCGTGGCCCGGGGAGTCGTTTCTTTGGTGTACTGACTCCTTGAGTAGCCTACAAGCTGTCGACCAGTGCTACCCTCACCATCCATTGGTAGCGACCATCTAGGAGTCCATCTCTGCCCTGGAGTGGTCCAATTGTTCCGTGGTGTTTGTGTGGACCCCAGGACACGTAAGAATACTGGGCAATGAACTTGCTGACAGGCTGGCCAAACAGACTGCGCAGAAACTGCTTCTGGATGTGGGCATCTCTGAAAATGACCCGCGTTCAGTCTTATGCCAGAAGGTTTTTTGACTTTGGGAGACAGAATGGCATAGTGTCAATACGCACAACAAACTGCGTGCCATTAAGGAGACTACGAATGTGTGGAAGTCCTGTATGTGGACGTCTCGCCAGGAGTCTGTGATTCTCTGCCAGCTCTGCATTGGCCACACTTGGTTGACCCAGGGCTATCTCCTGTGCCATGAAGACCCCCCTCAGTGTCAGTGTGGGGCCCGGTTAACAGTGGCCCACATTCTGTTGTGGTGCCCTGCTTTGTCTGCGCTGCGACACACTCTTCGGTTACCAGACTCATTGCCATTCATTTTAGCAGACAATGCCTCATTAGCTGATTTGGTTTTACGTTTTCTCTGTGAGAGTGGGTTTTATAATTCCATGTAAGTTTTAGTGTGTGTCCTTTGTCCCTCTGTATCCTCCATGCCAGTGCTTTTAGGCTGGAGATTTTAATGTGTTACAGAGTGGCTGGCTTATCCTTTTTATTCTTGTGATCAGCCAGCCATGGTCATCTGCTCTCTTGTTTTAATTCCTTCTACCTGTTTCTTGCATCTCTCTGTGGTTTTTTTGTCTTAGTGTTTGTTGCCCTTTTGTCATTCTTGTGGTTTTTCCTTTCTCCCTATTTTGTGTTATACGTCTCGCTTGTTTTGTTCTCACATTTGTATACTTGTTTTAATCTGAACAAGGGACCGATGACCTCTCAGTTTGGTCCCTTCCCTCCCTCCCCCCCCATTTTAAACCAACCAACCAACCATGTATAAATCAATCATTGTAAGGGAGAGGGAGAGTCTGATGAACTACTGTGAACAGCGTAGTGAATGAATTATTGTCACCAAGATAGACATGAAGGCAACACACACCACAGTGGTATTAACTCATATGCATACTAACTCCACAAAAAATGAAGAGGTGGAAAAGATGTACAATCAGAAATAAGAAATTATTCCAGTCATTAATGGAGCCAAAATTTTAATTGGGATGGATATTTGTATTCATCAGTAGAAATAGACTGTGTGATCATAAGTATCCAGACACCTGGCTGAAAAAATGACTTAGGTGTTTATGGCACCCTCCATCGGTAATGCTGGACTTCAGTAAGATGTTGGCCCACCCTTAGCCTTGATGACAGCTTCCACTCTCGCAGGCATATGTTCAATCAGGCACTGGAAGGTTTCATGGGGAATGAGGAGAGGTATTGTTGTTGGTCAGTGAGGCCTGGCACGAAGTCAGCATTCCAGAACACCCCAAAGGTGTTCCATAGGATTCAGGTCGGGACTCTGTGCAGGCCAGTCCATTACAGGGATGTTATTGTCATGTAACCATTCCAGCACAGGCCATGCATTATGAACAGGTGATCGATTGTGTTGAAAGATGCAATCACCATCCCAGAATTGCTCTTCAACACTGGGAAGCAAGAAGGTGCTTCAAACATCAATGTAGGCCTGTGCTGTGATAGTGCCACACAAAACAGGTGATGCAAGCCCCCTCCATGAAAAACACGACCGCACCATAACACCACAGCCTCCAAATTTTACTGTTGGCACTACACATGCTGGCAGACGACATTCATCAGGCAGTCCCCATACCCACACCCTGCCATTGGATCGCCACATTGTGTACTGTGATTCATCACTCCACACAACATTTTTCCACTGTTCAATCGTCCAGTGCTTACACTCCTTACACCAAGTGAGGCTTTGTTTGGCATATACCAGCGTGATGTGTGGCTTATGAGCAGCCGCTCAAACATGAAATCCAAGTTTTCTCACCTCCCATCTAATTGTCATAGTACATTCAGTGGATCCTGCTGAAGTTTGGAATTCCCATGTGATGGTCTGGATTGATGTCTGCCTATTACACATTACAATTCTCTTCAACAGTTGGCGGTCTCTGTCAGTCAACATGCAAGGTCGGCCTGTATGCTTTTGTGCTGTACATGTCCGTTCACGTTTCCACTTCACTGTCACATCAGAAACAATGGACCTAGGGATGTTTAGGAGTGTGGAAATGTCACGTACAGACGTATGACACAAATGACACCCAATCACCTGACCACGATCGAAGTCCTTGAGTTCTGAAGAGCGCCCCATTCTGCCCTCTCACGATGTCGAATTAATACTGAGGTTGGTGATATGGGATATCTGGCAGTAGGTGCCACCACAATGCACCTAATATGAAAAATGTATGTTTTTAGGAGTGCCTGGATACTTTTGATCACATAATGTAGCAATTGATCCCAGGCTGAAACAATTTACACCATTACAACATACCTTAGCCATCATGTGTGATCAGCAATCCAGCTTGAAGGTGTTATAGATGATTTACACCATTACAACATACCTTAGCCATCACGTGTGATCAGCAATCCAGCTTGAAGGTGTTATAGATGACCCTTTTTGGAACCTGATGATGTTGATGAGGCAATTAGCATTCTGTCTGATTATTTACAATCTACCCAAAATACAATTACAGTCAAATACAATCAAAATACAGCAAAGCAATAGTGATGGGTATACTTCAGTCATCTTTGTCTTGTCTGTCCTATGCCGGCCATGGCAGATACAGTTATAAAATGGTTTCTGCTCATTAGATATGTATTGTAGAATTTTTCATAGATTGTAGAGTTTCCTCTTCTTATTGGAACAAGTCCACTATATGCTTGTTTATCTGAACATGACACATTCATGAACTCAATATCTAGCTAATGAGCATTTATGTTGATAGGTCCTATGTAAAATCGCTAAGCAGGTCTACGGCTTTCATCCAGTCACTCATTGACCAGTTTGGCGTGGGAGTTCAGAGATAGCAAAATGAAAGCTGAAGTTTTAAATTTCATGTTTAAGAAATTGTTCATGCAGAAGAATTATATAAAAAAACATAATGTTATTCGACCATCATACAGACTCCTGTATGGACAACAGAGTAATAACCATCTATGGCGCAGAGAAACAACCGAAAGAGTTGAAAACAAATAAGTTTCTAGATCTGGATCGAATCCTAATTTGGCTTTACATAGAGTATTTTGCAGCATTGGCCACTTACCTAGCTTACATTTATCAAGAATCTCTTGCCCAGTGTAAAGTCCCTAGTGACTAGAAAAAAGCACAGGGTACTGGTATGTACGAGGGTTGGAACTTAAATAGTGGCAACTATTTATTCACAACCGATACACAAGAGTTACATGTTTGCATCTGTTACTGTCCTTCAAAGTAGTCACCAGCATTGTGTAGAACCCATTGCCAGCGATGTGGAAGGCATAGTATACCGTTAGCAGATCCTGTTCTGTTGATGGTGCAAATGGAGCGGTCTATTGCATTTCGAATCTGTGGGTTTAATTGATGAAAGGAAAAGATGTAGTAACGTGCAAATGAAGCAAACAAAAGGGATTAAATCTGTCTAAAAATGAGACTGATGAAACACATAAAGGGTTTGAAGAAGTTGACGAGTCCTTGGAAGATTTAATATGAAACAAACAGTCTGGAGTGGACGGCATTTTTTCAGAGTAAATAAGTCTGGAATCCAGGCAGTAAGTAAGCATTATAACACAGCTGTAAGCACCTGATCTGAGTGATGAAATAATGTAAAAAATGTGGAACGGACAACTCAGCTCTACACCCGAAAGCACAATATTAATATTGACTGTGTTAACTGTATTTTGTCTCTGCTACCTGATCCATAATTTGTACAGAAATGAGACCACAGCTGTAAAAGCTGAAGGACATGAAAAGAAAGTAGTAGTGGAGAAGGAAGGGAGATTGGTTGTTAGCCTATTCGCCATGTCACTCAATCTTTACATTGAGCAAGCACTGAAAGAAACCAAAGAGAAGTTTGGAAAGGGAAGTAAAGCTCAGGGAGGAGTTATAGAACTTTGATGTTTGCTTGTGACACTGTCATTCTGTCAGACACGGAAAAGAATTTGCTAACCAAATGAACAGAGTGTATAGATTCTTGAAAAGAGATTATGAAGTGATCAAAAGTAAGACAAGAGTAATGGAGTGTAATCTAATTAAACTGTGTGGCAATGAGGGAATTATAGTAGGACAGGAGACATTAAAAGTACTACATGGGCTGTGCTAGTTGGACAGCAAAATGAATAACAGCGGTCAAAGAAAGTGAGCAAATAAAATCCAGGCAGATAGTAGCAAGAAAAGCTTTTCTGTGAAAGAGTAATATTTTCTGTCACTTCAGTGTTATGAAATCTCTTCTGAAAATGTGTGTGTAGCTTGAATGGAAGGGAAACATAGGTTATAAAGTTCACACAGAATTTGGAGGCATCATGAGGTAGTTTATTTTTGTAATGGAAAGAAGTGCAAACGGGGTAGGATTGCGGAGGTAAGGGTTAAAACTGGAGGGAGACCGAGGCTTGACTACACTAAACTGATTGAAGTGGAGGCAGGTTCCATCTGCAGCAAACCAATCATCAGCTTGAAGACTCTTCGAAGGAGCAGTGGATTTAGTAGACTCCTGAGCAAGTAGACAAACTTACACAGTAGTGTGGAGTAGTACACCCTATGTCTGATTACTGCACTAATGCATCATGGCAAAGATAGTAAGAGAGACAGAATGCATCCCATAGCCCCCTCATCCATGACCTCTCAGTGCTGCCCAAAATTCACAGGAATTAGTCAGAGCTGATTCTGAGTGTGTGCGCCTCAGTGTGCATATAGGTCAGGTGATGAGCTCTCTCCTGCTGTGGAATGTGTTCTCAAAGCATTCTAACACAGTTTGGGAGGCAAGGGATAGTGTGTTATCTTGTTGAAGGTGTATGTCATATGCAGTTTGCTATAGGTGAACCTAAGCAATTAATTGGGCAGTAGTCATAGGTGATTGCTGTCACTGATGCACTGTTGCATACAGCAGCTGACTCCAGTTGCAGTGATTTTGTCTAAATCCAGGTACTCATGGTACACATGTGATAAAAGTGCGTGGAGAGACCTGTGCGCTCTCAAACTCTGAGACAGCATGTTTACTGTGCTAAGCAACTATAGTTTGCTCATGAATTGTTTTGTCTTGACTTTCATTTTGATTGGCACTGTCTGATGACACCATATTTGCACACCATGCTGAACTGTTCCATTTGCCAATGTGAAAGCTCTCTCTGGGATGGTTCTGTTGCAATGGACACAGCCGATTCTTTCCAAATCGCAGCTCGTGCTCCATCTTTAATGAACTTGTTGTCAGTGGTATGTTAAACAGCAGTCTTCCTTTGTTCTTTCAGTTTCATCTCGATTCCAATTTATTGCTGAAAAAAAGATTTGAGTGTTGGTGAGCATTTCAGTTTCCAGACAATCAAGAGATATGTCTCACGTTTACATAAGGCACCATGTACCACTTAGATTGCCAAATCCAATAATTAATATGCCAACCATGAGGAGTTATGGGATAAAGGTCAGGAACAACAAGAACAACTGTATGTAATCTTAAATTGTTGTGCTGATCAAACCACATTTTTCAAAGTGCTCCAGGTACTGCTGGAAGTTAACAATACAGCTTCAGCCTACAGTTCTCAGAATAAATACAAGGCTTCTCATAATCCACATATTGTATATTGTGCTCTTGTTTGTAACAACTGTAATTATATAATTGCTTCAATATTCGAAACATTACTATTATGTTGATAAGGAATAATCCAAAAAAGGTCTGTCTTATTTAACAGATTCCATTTGAGTGAGTATATAACAAATTTTCTCATGTCCCTCTGATCTCATAGACATTGTCACAGCTACTAGTCCTCCGTGGCTCACACTCTATCTCAAAGGTGGGATCCGACGACGTGGAATAAACTGCCCGACCAGCGGGTACTGTGAATGTGGTATGATGTTTATCATTCCCCCAGATTGCAGATATTCTGTGTCCATCCATTGTATGATACATGCACGTAAATAAAACATCTATCCAAACAGTAGGTTATACTAATTCATTACAAAATAAACTTCGTGTAGTGGTGATAATAATTTGTTGATTTAAAAATGCTTTGCAGCACATCACTTCACCAAAGTGATACACTACATTACATTGCCCTCATACTGAGTTTACGGTTACCTGACAGGGAGATAGTTAAAAGGTTGAAACTTCCTGACAGATTAAAAATGTGTGCCAGACCGAGACTCGAACTTGGGGCCTTTGCCTATTTGCAGGCAAGTGCTCTACCAACTGAGCTACCCAAGCACGACTCACAACCTGTCCTCACAATTTTAATTCCGCTAGTACCTCATCTCCTATCTTCCAAACTTCACAGAAGTTCTCCTGCGAAACTTGCAGGACTAGCACTACTTGAAGAAAGGACATTGCGGAGATATGGATTAGCCACAGCCTGGGGGATGTTTCCAGAATGAAATTTTCACTGGACCTTTGCCTATCGTGGGCAAGTGCTCTACCAACTGAGGTACCCAAGCATGATCCATGATTCGTCCTCACAATTTTAATTCCGCCAGTACCTTGTCTCCTACCTTCCAAACTTCACAGAAGCTTTCCTCCGAAAGGTTCATTGCTGAAGACACGTGTTGTTGCGAATGAAAAGATTACAAAACTCAAGAGTATGGTGTAGTAAACCATTTGAACTCTTTGTGTGGAAATGTTCTGACTGACAGATCCCACATTTCTTTATCAAAGACCACAAAATTAAGACAAGAACTGTCTCCTTAAACTTTCTTCAGAGATTTTGTTACAGACAGTGAAAGCGGACTCTAATATTATGAACCTCATAAAAGGCTAAATGAAAGGCCCGACTAGAGGATGGCGTTGTTTGAATTTGCCCTCAAAAAAAGAATGTAGTGGCAATGTAATTTACTGGCAAAGCTATAGTCAGCATCCTCTTGAGATGCAGAGGGCTGTATTCTGCTTGAACCCAGACAGAGCATGAATGCTGTCACCTACATACAGATACTTTCAAAAAACCATTGAGCGTTTCATGATAAATGCTGTGGGAAGAAGACACTGTTTATGTCATTGTACAAAAAATTATTCATACATTGGAGTGTGAAAGTCTTCCACAACATCCCAACAGTTTGTGACTTGGAACCCTTCTACCATGTACTCCAGTGACAGAACAGCCATGAGACCAACATTATGAGGTACTGGAAGACACACAAAAAGCAGTGTGTCAGTGTCTCTGGGCTGCCAGGATGGACTTCCACTGAGAGGGAGTATTCACATTCACAGAACAGTTGGAAAAATGGGTGCAAATAAGTTGAGGAACTGCAGTTGGTTCGTCCAAAAAAATAGAAATTAATATCTATTAAAACAGTAGCTTTTGATTTTCAATATGCCCCTCATATCTAAAATGAGTTTTGATTGATGAGGCAATAACTGGAGTTTTGTTTCTAGGAGAAATTGTGATTACATGTGTCAGAGTGCTAGGGGCCTTCTGGCTGGGTTAGATACTTGAGTGACACCTCATATAAAACTTGAACTGCTTGCTGGCTATCTAATTCAGAATCTCCTTGGTGTGGGTTAAATGATGAATCAGTTCAGAGGAATGTTGTAAAATTATTTAGGAGTTTGCATCTGACTTCCAGGTCAGTGATTGGAAATACTGTGATTTAAGTAACGATGAGAAGCTTTGAGGGATGCTAGGTCAGTACATAAAGAAAACTGGAATTCTAATAGAGCAGATGACCTGTGAAATTAGAAGAGAGAATAGTTGTTGGAGGCTTGATGTAACAATTTGCAACAGGGATGGTGCTTCTTAGCATGAGATTGGCAGATGATGTGGGAGATGGGACAAAAATGCAAAATGTAGGTGGCAATACAAACGTGCACTATCAAGAACTGTACAGTGTGTGTGTGTGTGTGTGTGTGTGTGTGTGTGTGTGTGGGGGGGGGGGGGGGGGTATGGTTCTGTTTAATTGGTGTGACAAGATATATTGAAAGAACATTTGGTATGGAAAAATGAATCAGATCAACAGTTCAATATCAAGGCGAAGTGAAAGTTGGAGGATTGGCGGCAATATGTGTGGTGAGTAACATATTTGGCTTAAAGATTATTCTCTCTATTGTAGAGATTGTGAAGCTGGTGGGTGCAGTGTTTGGAAACGAGTGGAAACTTTTGCATCAGAGATGTCAGAAGCATACGAGCTTTGTAGATGGAAGTTGAGGATGCCAGATGAATATGTTGTGGAGATTAGGGTGACACCTGAACGTACTTGTAGATAATGTGGATTATGTGCATTATATTGAGATAAGAGTGTTACTTCTTCTTTTGTACCATTTGAGTTTGTTGATTCTTCTCTGATCTACTGCCACAGTACACATAACTCAGTCAGGTGCCCGAGCGGCCCAGTATAAAATGTCAAAGAGAAGACAACATTTCTTCCACAAAAGGCTATTGACAATTGTTTTTCATTCCTCTTTGAAATATATTATGTCAGATGCAAGTTCAATACAAAGGAAACTAAAGCTTCTATAAAGGAAGTTATATATATTTTTTCCTACCAGAAGAAGTAGAAAGATTCTCATTTAGATATAGCTGAAATGTGAAATTCGGATTTAATTATGAAATTACTACAGTCTGTCCATCATTTAGTATAGAGTAATAGTTAATTGCTGATTGGTGACATGCAGGTATGATTCCGATCCATTTGTGGTATTTGTAATTTGTAAGAATTTGAAAATTGAGAGTTGTATGAGCAGAAGCTGTCTACATCAGTGATGCAGTTCCTCTCTGTATGCATTTTTATTTGTGGTTCAGTCGCTAAGATTGAGTACCATCGTTTCCTACAACTTTTGTCTCAATTCTTTACACAAAGATATAGAGTCGATGACTTTTCATTTCGCCATTCCTCCCGCTTTACGGCCATTCGTTGCTTTTCACTCTAGGAATGCGTCCAGACAACACTATCCGGTTACGAGCTGTCCCTCTTGGTCCTGGACCTGCTGAGCCGCCTGGCACCTCGCGCACACTCGACTGCACTGTCGGCTGCCAACATGTGTGCCCACCGCTTGTGTGGTCCGGGGCTGGTGGCGGCGGCAGCATGGGCGGAGCTGGGAGAGAGCCGGCAGTGGGAGGTGCGGGCACGGCTGGTGGCAGTTGTAGCTGCGTGCCTGCCCGCCCTGCTTGTGCCGGCAGTGCTGCCTGCCACCCTGCGTTCTGGCCTGCTGCCTATCTTGATCAAGGTACGTAGTGTGGTGTGCCTACGGGCGAGGTTCTGTGGCAAAATCGTGAAACAGTCATGACCTAGATTTAATATCATTGTACTACCTTTGTCACAAAAGTTCCAGGACAGGATTTTTTAATTTTTGAGTTTGCAATACTAAAAAGGAAGTTTGCAGCACCAAAACGGAACAAATGTTGTTTTTTATGGTACCTGGTATGAATGTGTCCTTGGAATGACCTTGGCCATGTTTCTGCACAAACTCCTTAGGTGACACGGCTCTGCTTAGCAACACCCTGTTTTGGTTCTTACAGCATTAGTTACGGTAACACAGTGGATGTTGATTGTGAGCAAAAAGTCAACATTAAATTCTGGGTTAAGTTCGGGAAAACCCCTAGTGAAACACGGACAATGAGTAAACGAGCATATGCAGGTGAGCCACTTTCAAGAAGCCATATTTTTTAGTGACATAAAAGGTTTTGTGAAGGCAGAGATTCAGTGTGAGATGATCCCAGAGCTGTTGGCCTGTCTGCAGCACATACCGATGCAAATGTAGAGCATGTAAGGCAGTTACTGCAAGGAGACTGTCGTGTAACTGTGCGTGTGATAACTGAAGAACTTAATTTGAATCATGCTCTGTCTCATAAGATTTTATGCAAAGATTAGGGAAGTGGAAACCTAATGTAAAACGTGCCCCTCACACACAAACAGACGAACAGAAAGAGGAAAGATAAACTGCTGGTCCTGCTGAACGGCTGGATAGAGTCAGACATGATCCCTAATTTGTGTTAAAGATTATTGCTGGTGATGAAAGTTAGTGCTTCCAGTATGACCCTCATATGAAGCGTCAAAGTGCTGAATGGCAGAGTCCTGGATCACCAGCTTCGAAGGAGGTCAAACGACAACCTTCGAGAACAAAGACAATGTTGATTGCATTCTTTAATAGTGAAGGATTTGTTCACCATGAGTATATTTCTCCAGGTCAACCAGTGAATGAAATTCTTTACATCACCACCCTGATTTTTGTCATTCTCAGGATTGTTTCTTACAGCATGGCAATGCAAGACCCCATATCTGGCCAGACATTCTGTTATTGCCATCCTACATCCACCATGTTTGCACAGCTTTTTGTCAGGTTCAAATCCTGCCTTGGGGATGGATGTGTGTGATGTCATTAGGTTAGTTAGGTTTAAGTAGTTCTAAGTCTAGGGGACTGATGACCTCAGATGATAAGTCCCATAGTGGTTTGAGCCTTTTGAACCATTTTAATCAATCCATGCAGAGTTGAAATATCCGTGCCATACTTGCTGTGATGTAAAGGTACCTGCTGTTGAACTCCACACACCATCAAAGGAGCACTTCAAACAAACATTGTTAAAACACAAACAAATATTTGTGCTAACTCATAATGTCATTTACATAATAATACAAGAAAACTTAACACTTCCAACTTTTATTGGAAAAAATCTGAAATTTAGTTACAATAAATTCTGTACCCTCACACCACTGCCTGTTGGTACTGAAGCCATTTCCATCTTGTCTTGTTGTGACATACATGGCAGTAAGCCCGATAATTTATGTCTTGTGATTTTTGTGGTTCTTTTTGTAGTGGTAATCTCACCGGATGCAATGATCTTGGTGTGCCACTTTGATAGAAAAGATCTTGGTGTTGTTTCACTTGGTAATGAAAATGCTATTTTGTAAGTACTTACACTGGTGTTATGCAGACATCAACAAGATACTCAACATGGTCCCAAGCAACATAGTTTGTTAATGTACATTGTTTTAATAGTTTCTAATCGGCACTGTGTGTGATGAATTACTAATGCACTGTTTATTCACACACTATGTGATGGACTGTGTTGATTATTTAAGATGGTCTGTGCTAAGACTCAGTTAAATAATTTTATGATTTTAAACTTTCTAATCTTTCATAACATGTTGTTGTATTAAACTGTAGAGTTAATATATAACTGTCACTGTTAATATATTTGCGGTTTGTAGCTAATTGTTCACATTAAAAAAATTCTGATTAAAATCACTTTTTAAACTCTCACAACCCATTTAGTTGAAAGTCACTTCTTAATGAATTCCCAGTTAATAAACAGTTAATTAATATTTCTCTCTCTCTTTCTCCATAGTTTCAACTTTGAGGAGTAGTTATTTCGTAGGATGAAATTAGTGCCAACTTGGTGCGGGGATATCTTTGGTTAAAGAATGTACCCTGTTTAAAATAAACTTTGTTGTATTTTCAGTACTTCCTTTACATAGCACAGATAAATAAATTTTTTATTATAATCTCAATTAAAACACCAGAAATCAAATCAATAACCATGTATTAGCAACAAGAGCAAGCAGTGAGTGCAGCAAGTGAGAAAAAGAAGTGTGTTAACCATGTCATATAGTAGCTTATATAGACTGAAACAGTTTACGACATAACATTCTTTTATCCCTTTTGTTAGTATTCTTAGACACTACTTTGCATTTAAATAATAAATGTTTCATTTTATTACAAAAAAGAATAATAGAGACAGATTAAAATACATCAGCTACGGCTGACGAAAATGCAAGAGTGGCTTCAATTCATGCAAAAATTTGAAAGTGGTGGGAAGCAATAGCTGCTATACACTATTTGTCTTGTTACTCTCATGAAATTTTTGAAGCTTCTGTTTTTTACTACAAAGCAGAAATGCTGTGTATGACTGAGCAAAATCCATGAACTTGGTACTCGGCTACTATGCCTATCAGTCAGAATGTTGTGTAGCCTTCTCATGTGGGAACGAGCTCACCTGGTCACATTAAGGTCCCTTGGTGCAACACAGAAGTTATGCGAATGAAGAAAAACTGAAATTTGGAAGTTTTACACCCAACTTTATGCTTTGTGGAAAGGGCAGCAGCATTTTCGCTTGTTCCGGGGGAAAAAGAGTGGTCAATCAATGAATCTGTCCCCATAACATCAGTCCATTAATGGGTTAGGTAACTGATAAGAAAATAAGGTACACATATTACTGTCACTTCAGTTATTGACACTGCAGCCAGTTTGGCGTAGTTCCCCACTTCCATTATTTTGTGGCCATTTCTACATCTCGGTTCAGCTGCTGTGCATTATGCCATCAGCTGCCTGCTTTGTATACTCATATCTGAGCACACCCCTACAGTTCTTTTGTTACACTGTCAATTGGACTATGGCTGTCAGCAAATACTTGTCTAATGTGTGCCCTATATCTCCTCCTTTCATTATGGAACAGCTCTGTTCCTTACTCAATCAATCCTTCTGATCTTTGGCGGTCTTCCCTAAAGAAAAATTCAGAGTAGGTATTAAAATCCATGGAGAAGAAATAAAAACTTTGAGGTTTGCCGATGACATTGTAATTCTGTCAGAGACAGCAAAGGACTTGGAAGAGCAGTTTAACGGAATGGACAGTGTCTTGAAATCTTGAAAGGAGGATATAGATGAACACCAAAAAAGCAAAAGAAGGATAATGGAATGTAGTCGGATTAAATCGGGTGATGCTGAGGGAATTAGATTAGGAAATGAGACACTTAAAGTAGTAAATGAGTTTTGCTATTTGGCGAGCAAAATAACTGATGATGGTCGAAGTAGAGAGGATATAAAATGTAGACTGGCAATGGCAAGGAAAGCGTTTCTGAAGAAGAGAAATTTGTTAACATTGAGTATAGATTTAAGTGTAAGGAAGTTGTTTCTGAAAGTATCTGTATGGAGTGTAGCCATGTATGGAAGTGAAACATGGATGATAAATAGTTTGGACAAGAAGAGAATAGAAGCTTTCAAAATGTGGTGCTACAGAAGAATGCTGAAGATTAGATGGGTAGATCACGTAAGTAATGAGAGGCGGTATTGAATAGAATTTGGAAAAAGAGGAGTTTGTGGCACAACTTGACTAGAAGAAGGGATCAGTTGGTAGGACATGTTCTGAGGCATCAAGGGATCACCAATTTATTATTGGAGGCCAGTGTGGAGGTTAAAAATCGTAGAGGGAAACCAAAAGATGAATACACTAAGCAGATTCAGAAGGATGTAGTTTTCAGTAGGTACTGGGAGATGAAGCAGCTTGCACAGGATAGAGCAGCATGGAGAGCTGCATCAAACCAGTCTCAGGTCTGAAGACAACAACAACAACAACAGCAACAACAACAAGAAATTCATGCAGTATTATCAAAATCCTTCTTCAGATGTTGTGTGTTTCCTTGTTTCTTCTAGATCTGCTGTCTGTTATTAACTAAACCTAAAATTTACTTTTCATGTACGACTACTTCCCCTGCTTCTCCTAAAAAGTGAACTGGTTCTTCCCTGATCTTCATTTAGGTTTTGCATCTGCTTTTTGATAATGTACTCTTGTGAATAGTTTAATAGATATTCTAATAGATTGATTGTGCAGTAATCGTCACATGTATTTGTTCTCGAATTCTTCAGAAGGTGGTAATTATATTTTTGTTTCGAAATCTGATATAACTTACCCAGTTAAATAAATTTCAACAACAAGCTCATACAGTCCTCGAACTGCCCTTTGGGCTAATGCCTATCAGAATTCGGTGGTACAAGATGTGATTGGAAAGTTTTAAGAATGGGTTCGCTACTGCTTACTGGTCTGGCGGGCAGGTACACAGAGGGTGGGGAGTGAGTCATTGCCTTGTCCTTGAACGCCCTCTGACAGGAAACTGCATTTCCTTTATTCAGTTGGTTGTGGCAGCTGGTTGAGTGTGGGTCTGCTTGGGCTTGTTGTCGGATTCTGTCTGTGTCGAAATGGAAGTAAAAACGGAGCCACGCGTTTGTGTGAAATTTTGTTTTAAAACTGGGAAATCAGCTTCTCAGACTTACAAACTATTAAAAAGAGCTTTGGGAGATAATTGTATGAGTCAGGCAAATGTTTCTGTCTGGTTCAACATATTTAAAAATAGCCGCGAATCATTTGAAGATGAACCAAGGTCCGGCTGTTCTTCCACCTCAAAAACGAATGAAAATGTTTTGAAAGTTTCCTACCTAGTGCACTCTGATCGTAGACTTACAATTAGGGAGATGGCTGATGATCTGAAGTTTCTATTCAGTTCAGTCAATTTTAACTGAAGATCTGAACATGCGTTGAGTGCCCGCAGAATTCATTCCAAAAGTGTTGTCAAGTGACCAGAGACAATACCTACTTGAAGTGTGCCAAGAACTGTATAATCAGACTAAAAATGACCCAGATTTGTTAAATAGGGTAATTACAGGTTATGAATCATGGGTATATGGATATGATCCTGAAACCAAAGAGCAGTCTTTGCAGTGGAAGACTCCAAGTTCACCATGACCGAAAAAAGCACGGCAAAGTCGGTCGAAGATGAAGATAATGTTGGTGATTTTTTTTTTTTTTCGATTCTACTGGTATTGTGCATCATGAATTTACCCCTGGAGGACAGACAATTAACCAGAAATACTACAAATGTGTCCTTTAGCATTTGCACAAAAAGGCGCAGAAGAAAAGGCCTGCATTGTGCTGGGTGCTACACCATGACAATGCTCTGGCTTATCGTGCCTTCTCCATCGTTGAATTTTTGGCCAAATTCAAAATTCCTGTGCTTCCATAACTGCCATATTCCCCTGATTTGGCCCCTGTGGACTTCTGCCTGTTTCCTAAACTGAAATTTTTCACTGAAAGGGAAGCAATTTGACTCGATTGAAGACATCCAGGCAAATACGGAGAGAGTCCTTAACACATTTCAGGAAAAACATTTCCAGGAATGTTTCCAAAAGTGGAAACACCATTGGAGTTGGAGTGTTCAGTCGGAAGGGGACTATTTTGAAGGAGATGCATCACCGTAGCATGTAAGTACCACCATTGTACAATAACAAGCCCGTTCTTAAAACTTTCCAATCACACCTCATATTTCATCAGTACCTGGGCATTTGTACATTTTGAGTTGCTGCATTTCTTTCTGCTCATGGATTTTCTGTATATCTTTGTTAATTTCAGAAATAAGTATTTCCTCTCCATTATCATGTTATGCTGTATTCTTATTTTGAATTTGTGTAATTTCTTTTGAGCAACAATAAAATTTCTCCAAGTACTGTTTTCAGATTTTTGCCTTATTTTTCTGCTTCCATTGCCATTTTTTTCATTTCTTATCATTGCCTGTATCTATGTTAACCTGTTTTAGTCTTGTATCTGTGTCATCACATTTTCCCTCTGACAATTTTTATTTAGCTCTCGTGTATTTTCAAGCAGTTTTGTTTCTGAATGACCTATCTCATTCTATTCATTTAAAATATTTTTACAGCTTTGTCACCACTTTAATGGCAGTCCTTACCTGCTATCTGAGACTGGCTGTTTTACGCATTTTTTGATCATTGTACATTTTTTTCTGCAGTTACTGTCTCTTTCAAGGCCATTCCCCAACTTTCCACGCTGATTACTCTTCGAAATGTTGTGTTTTCTTCTTAATTAGGCTAAATTTTTAGTTTCTTGCACTTGTCCAGCTTGCAACATTTCAACTTCTTTCTTTTTAACTTCTCGAATTTCATTCAGAATTTCATCGTTGGTAGGTTGTGATCGCCAGGCGTGCCGGTACCTGGGTAACACTTGCAATCCTTAAGGAGGCTTATGAGTCTTTGTTTAACTGAAATATAGTCGGTCTGATATCTTCTTTGATCTTTTTGAAAACTTGCATATATGCTTCCTTCTCAGAGGGCTCTTGAAAAGCGTATTTGCATGGAATATCTTGTGCCCATCACAGAAGTCTATTACTCTCCTCCCATCCTTAGAAAAGGGCAGTCTGTCTTAAGCTGAGGCCAGAGTGCTCCATGCTTCCTCTCTAAACTGTACCTCTCTCCTCCCCAAGGAAGGAGCCAACAGTTTTTGCAAAACAGTTTTTAGCATGGATAGGGACTGCAACTGCTGTGTTCGGATGCAGGCTGAGTTGGCATCCCTTCGCTCCCAGCTTCAGGCAGTGTTGGCTTCGGTCACACAGCTTGAGGCTGTTGCCAATGGGCATCACTGTGGGGGTCCGGATGGGGGTTTGTCGGGGACGGCCAGCTCGTCCCACGTATCCCCTGATCGGACTACGACTGTGGTTGCCCGGGATACTGCCCGCATTGAGGCTGATCCCTCACCTGTGGTAGAGTGGGAGGTCGTTTCAAGTTGTGGCAGGGGGTGAAAGACATTCCGGAGGGCTGAACGGAAAGCCTCTCCAGTTTGTCTGACGAACCGGTTTCAGGCTCTGTCTCAGGCTGATACTGATCTTCGGCCTGTCATGGCTGCTTGTCCTGTTCCAGAGGTTGCCCCTCAGTCTGCAAGATCCGGGCAGTTGCAGAGGGTGGGCTTACTGGTAGTTGGGAGCTCCAATGTCAGGCGTGTAATGGGGCCCCTTAGGGAAATGGCAGCAAGAGAGGGGAAGAAAACCAATGTGCACTCCGTGTGCATACCGGGGGGAGTCATTCCAGATGCGGAAAGGGTCCTTCCGGATGCCATGAAGGGTACAGGGTCCACCCATCTGCAGGTGGTCGCTCATGTCGGCACCAATGATGTGTGTCGCTATGGATCGGAGGAAATCCTCTCTGGCTTCCGGCGGCTATCTGATTTGGTGAAGACTGCCAGTCTCGCTAGCGGGATGAAAGCAGAGCTCACCATCTGCAGCATCGTCGACAGGACTGACTGCGGACCTTTGGTACAGAGCCGAGTGGAGGGTCTGAATCAGAGGCTGAGACGGTTCTGCGACCGTGTGGGCTGCAGATTCCTCGACTTGCGCCATAGGGTGGTGGGGTTTCGGGTTCCGCTGGATAGGTCAGGAGTCCACTACACGCAACATGCGGCTACACGGGTAGCAGGGGTTGTGTGGCGTGGGCTGTGCGGTTTTTTAGGTTAGATGGCCTTGGGCAAGTACAGAAAGGGCAACAGCCTCAACGGGTGCGGGGCAAAGTCAGGACATGCGGGGACCAAGCAGCAATCGGTATTGTAATTGTCAACTGTCGAAGCTGCGTTGGTAAAGTACCGGAACTTCAAGAGCTGATAGAAAGCACCGAAGCTGAAATCGTTACAGGTACAGAAAGCTGGCTTAAGCCAGAGATAAATTCTGCCAAAATTTTTACAAAGGTACAGACGGTGTTTAGAAAGGTGGAGTGTTCGTCGCTGTTAGTAGTAGTTTATCCTGTAGTGAAGTAGAAGTGGATAGTTCCTGTGAATTATTATGGGTGGAGGTTACACTAAACAACCGAACTAGGTTAATAATTGGCTCCTTTTACCGACCTCCCGACTCAGCGGCAATAGTGGCAGAACAACTGAGAGAAAATTTGGAATACATTTCACATAAATTTTCTCAGCATGTTATAGTCTTAGGTGGAGATTTCAATTTACCAGATATAGACTGGGACACTCAGATGTTTAGGACGGGTGGTAGGGACAGAGCATCGAGTGACATTATACTGAGTGCACTATCCGAAAATTACCTCGAGCAATTAAACAGAGAACCGACTCGTGGAGATAACATCTTGGACCTACTGATAACAAACAGACCCGAACTTTTCGACTCTGTATGTACAGAACAGGGAATCAGTGATCATAAGGCCGTTGCAGCATCCCTGAATATGGAAGTTAATAGAAATATAAAAAAAGGGAGGAAGGTTTATCTGTTTAGCAAGAGTAATAGAAGGCAGATTTCAGAGTACCTAACAGATCAAAACGAAAATTTCTGTTCCGACACTGACAATGTTGAGTGTTTATGGAAAAAGTTCAAGGCAATCGTAAAATGCGTTTTAGACAGGTACGTGCCGAGTAAAACTGTGAGGGACGGGAAAAACCCACCGTGGTACAACAACAAAGTTAGGAAACTACTGCGAAAGCAAAGAGAGCTCCACTCCAAGTTTAAACGCAGCCAAAACCTCTCAGACAAACAGAAGCTAAACGATGTCAAAGTTAGCGTAAGGAGGGCTATGCGTGAAGCGTTCAGTGAATTCGAAAGTAAAATTCTATGTACCGACTTGACAGAAGATCCTAGGAAGTTCTGGTCTTACGTTAAATCAGTAAGTGGCTCGAAACAGCATATCCACACACTCCGGGATGATAATGGCATTGAAACATAGGATGACACGCGTAAAGCTGAAATACTTAACACCTTTTTCCAAAGCTGTTTCACAGAGGAAGACCGCACTGCAGTTCCTTCTCTAAATCCTCGCACAAACGAAAAAATGGCTGACATCGAAATAAGTGTCCAAGGAATAGAAAAGCAACTGGAATCACTCAATAGAGGAAAGTCCACTGGACCTGACGGGATACCAATTCGATTCTACACAGAGTACGCGAAAGAACTTGCCCCCCTTCTAACAGCCGTGTACCGCAAGTCTCTAGAGGAACGGAGGGTTCCAAATGATTGGAAAAGAGCACAGATAGTCCCAGTCTTCAAGAAGGGTCGTCGAGCAGATGCGCAAAACTATAGACCTATATCTCTTACGTCGATCTCTTGTAGAATTTTAGAACATGTTTTTTGCTCGCGTATCATGTCATTTCTGGAAACCCAGAATCTACTATGTAGGAATCAACATGGATTCCGGAAACAGCGATCGTGTGAGACCCAACTCGCCTTATTTGTTCATGAGACCCAGAAAATATTAGATACAGGCTCCCAGGTAGATGCTATTTTTCTTGACTTCCGGAAGGCGTTCAATACAGTTCCGCACTGTCGCCTGATAAACAAAGTAAGAGCCTACGGAATATCAGACCAGCTGTGTGGCTAGATTGAAGAGTTTTTAGCAAACAGAACACAGCATGTTGTTATCAATGGAGAGACGTCTACAGACGTTAAAGTAACCTCTGGCGTGCCACAGGGGAGTGTTATGGGACCATTGCTTTTCACAATATATATAAAAGACTTAGTAGATATTGTCGGAAGTTCCATGCGGCTTTTCGCGGATAATGCTGTAGTATACAGAGAAGTTGCAGCATTAGAAAATTGTAGCGAAATGCAGGAAGATCTGCAGCGGATAGGCACTTGGTGCAGGGAGTGGCAACTGACCCTTAACATAGACAAATGTAATGTATTGCGAATGCATAGAAAGAAGGATCCTTTATTGTATGATTATATGATAGCGGAACAAACACTGGTAGCAGTTACTTCTGTAAAATATCTGGGTGTATGCGTGCGGAACGATTTGAAGTGGAAAGATCATATAAAATTAATTGTTGGTAAGGCGGGTACCAGGTTGAGATTCATTGGGAGAGTGCTTAGAAAATGTAGTCCATCAACAAAGGAGGTGGCTTACAAAACACTCGTTCGACCTATACTTGGGTATTGCTCATCAGTGTGGGATCCGTACCAGATCGGTTTGACGGAGAAGATCCAAAGAAGAGCGGCGCGTTTCGTCACAGGGTTATTTGGTAACCGTGATAGCGTTACGGAGATGTTTAATAAACTCAAGTGGCAGACTCTGCAAGAGAGGCGCTCTGCATCGCGGTGTAGCTTGCTCGCCAGGTTTCGAGAGGGTGTGTTTCTGGATGAGGTATCGAATATATTGCTTCCCCCTACTTATACCTCCCGAGGAGATCACGAATGTAAAATTAGAGAGATTAGAGCGCGCACGGAGGCTTTCAGACAGTCGTTCTTCCCGCGAACCATACACGACTGGAACAGGAAAGAGAGGTAATGACAGTGGCACGTAAAGTGCCCTCCGCCACATACCGTTGGGTGGCTTGCGGAGTATCAATGTAGATGTAGATGTAGATGTAGATGTTTTCCAAGCTAGGACAGTGTCTTGTACTTCTGCAAGTGACTATCAGCAGTACAGGCCAGTGATTCTGATCCCAGAGGATGGCAAAAGAAAATCGATGCAAGAAGAGAATGTCGATCAGAAATTTGTGATTATAGAATATTAAAGTTAATTGATGAAAGGTGAATACATAAAAATGTAGCAAATGAAGCAGGCGACAGGGAATACAGATACATATAAAGCAGTATATATGTAAAATGATAAATGGAAAACCAGAAATAGCTTTTAGAAAAATTATGCGCCTTCAGAGTCAAGACGTGCCAAATAGTGAGTGCCTGAGGAAGCTCAGTCTTTGTTAGCTGGGTACAGTTTTGGCTAACCTGGGTTTTGTGTGATGGGCATCCCCAATCCTCTGTAACCGTAAGCTCTGTACAAGCTGCAGTGACCACCATGCAGCACAGTGGTGAAGTATTGTGTGTCACAGGAAATGTTGATCTCACCTTAACGACATAGATTTTTGTGTATGTGTTTTTTTACTGATTCGGGGGGGGGGGGGGGGGGGGGGAGAGAGTTAGTTAGGTTAATGCTTGAAATTGTTGTTGAACTTTTCCTCTGTCCTAGCCTCCCTTGGTAGAATGAAGCCTCTAGTAATGTAGAGGAATTGGTGTCAAACTCAGTGTCTGGCCCTCATGTATACTGGCAATAGCAGTCATGGCCCCTTTGGGCTACTATTGTCGTTGAGAGGTGACACTGGTGGTTGTGGTGTGAGAGTGTTGCTGAAATGACAGGCCTTGTTGAACCCACTCACCGCGTCTGGTGATGGAGGACAGAGGTGCCAAGTTGGTAGATTGACAGTGGAGTATCCTTTTGAGTAGCACTGTCATAGCTCTACCATTCTGTAAGATTTGCATAGCATGATCATTAAGCTTCAAAATGACGTGATAAGAGTCACTGTAAGGAGGTTGTAGTGGTGAGCAGAGGTGCCTGTTCTGAAAAAATGTGAGCTCTCCTTCAAATCCTTAAGATGAAAACTGCTGGTATGGGGCGAAGTGTGGAGATGTAACTCTTTTAACTTGTCACAGTAGGAATGGCATAATGGATACAGAGAGGGAATCTTGTGATACAAAAAACTGTAGCGGGAGCTTGAAACATTCCTGATTAATATGATGTCTTTTGTTATTAGCCGTAATAGTAGCCTATCTTTAATCTTGATATGACTGTGATCTAATAGGTAAGTGCTAATAGATTTAGCTGCATCGGGAGTCATTTCTAATCAGGATGTGGTTGCTCAACAATGTTCATACAACGATAAAGGGTTGTGCAATAACCAATACCAAAATGATTTACATTGTATGACTTGTATGTTCTGATTAAACACAGTTTTGAGGCAGACACTACTTCTGTCTCAAACTTCTAATTACAGTTAAACTCAACACATCAGTATTTTTTTTAATTAGGCCACAAGTTATAATAATGGTTATCACACAAAGTCCTCAGTGAAATCCGATCTGTGGCCAGCTTACTTGACACGAACAGTGATATTCAGCACACTATGAGCATTTAAGACGCTGCTCAAAAAATAATTTGTCATGAATCAGTAATGTTTTGCTGAGGATCACCGATGATGGTAGATACTCACTCAGCCAGTACAACAGTGCATAGCTCACATCTCCGCCCAGACTCAGTGGACTCCTAACGCGAAACTCTTCCCAGACTTGAGTAACTGAGACTTCACTCAGTCAGCGGTACCAGTGCTTGGCAAGTGATTTTAGCCTACCACCGACCTCTGTGAGGCAAAACTGTGCTTATTGTTGGGTAAGGGATGACAGAACCCCTTACAACCTGCAGTGTCTTTCCATAGATCATCTCAGCTGTTAACGCACCGATGTCCTGCTTAATGGTGATGCTTAGGCCAAGTAGGTCTAGTAGCAGTGCTGCTGTTTGGATTGTGTCATGGCACATGAGCACAGCTTTGAGTGTTGTGTATCAGTGCTCTGTCATCACTGGCTGAGTGCTAACTTATGGTGTGATGGTGTTGGAATCCACACAATCTAGTGAGTTCGAGAAATAAGGTGGACTCAAGCTGCCATCCTTGATCTGTTGTGGTGTGTGCTGGGCAGCTGAACTGGGTCATTCATATAGTGTGGAATGTCCAGGCTGTTGTTTCTGTGAAAATGTTCATGATTGGGATAATTTTGGCCCAATGGGTGTACCAGTCACTTGCCATGAAGATAAATCTGTCTTTCAGACAGAGGCAACAGACCCACTAGATCAGTGTGGACTGGAAATTTGACCTATTGGTTTATGAATATGGCAGCTAACTTTGGCTGTCTGGCTTGCTAATCATGATTTAGTTAACAAAAAAACAAGTTTTTATCATCTCGGCCAAATGTACCGGCCCTCCTTATTTCTTCTGGCCTTATCCAATGTCTGCACAAGTTTGATGTGTTAATTTGAATTTGGCAGTGTTAGTGGTAGAGAGTGCCCCTTCTTTTTGCAGACTCCCCCCCCCCCTCCCCCTCACTCCTGAATCCTTGAAGCAGTGTGCTAATGTGTGCATCTGTCCAGGCCGGTCAGTAATATGGCTGTCCCCAATAAACTTAATTGTGCTTTTAGCTGTGGGGTGTGCTAGTTTGTGCTCTGACTCAACCACTTGTTTGTGAAAAACAGTTTGTAAAAATGTCCTAGGAGGACAACAGAACTCTGATGATGTTCCACAGAAAGTGAATAAGTGCTCCATGAAAAACTATTAATAATATTCTTTTTCTTTCCTTTCCAATACTTTGACAATACTGATTACATTTAAAAATTTTATTATGATTTCTGTGGTATTAGTTGTTGCTTAAAATTGAAGTAATTGCTAAACAAAACAAGTTTTTCTCATTTTTAAGAAGTTAGCCACCTTCAAAATAAACAAGATGTTTCATCAATGTAGCAGGATTCACAAAGTGTTCCACCTGAGGAGATGTTTGGGGTTTCCCTGGCCTAGAGGCATCACACAGTAGTTTTTTTTTATCTTGCTAGAGAGAGCCTCTAGCATTCCTGTGTCCCCGCTCACCCCGAGTTGTTGTATGTGCAGCAGCTGCTTGAGCTGTATTGAATTTATGAAAATCCATAATGTATGAAATTGTATTTAAACTCAAAAAATTGTCTGAAAATATATCATCTATCCCTTTAGTATGACTCAAATCTGTACCAAAGCCACTAATTAACTATAAGTGTTAAAATTGCCTTGTGGAAAATGTTCCCGTGTTTGTTTTTAAGGCAAAATTGATGGGTTTGTGGTCAGTGTATACTCCAAATGCCTGTTGTTTGATGTACAGGCGGAAGTGCCAGGTGACCTCTTATATTGTGAGCAGCTCTTAATTCTAAGCAGCCCACCTGGTCTGAGTGTCAGTAGGCTTGTGAGGAAACAATCCAGGGGATTACCATGTACCATGGAGGTCGTGCTGATTACCATCAAAATTGTGTGCACAATCACAAGAATGGTAACTGGGTGTGCTGGGTGTGCCAAAAGAAGTGTGTTGCATTGACTGACACTTATCATTTCGAAGGCATGTCAGTAGTCCATGTCAGTGGGCACCAAACATTGCAGTTTTGACTCTCAAAAGCTACTGTAAGGGGTGCCTGCACTGCAACTGCTCCCGGCAAGAGTCATCAATAAAATTTGATCACTCATAAGAATTTTCTTAGGTATTGAAAGTCAGTGGGGTTGGGCATATTCTGAATTGCATCGAATTTCTCTTTAAGGGGACAGATACCTACTGCAGATACCTAATGATTGCACTTGTCATTTCCAGAGCACACAGCTGTCATCAGTCACTAAGAGACCATAATCTGCTTGTCTGTTATATACAATTCTTAAATGTTCACCATGTTCCACTGTCATTTGTAAAAACACCGGTACTTGATCTAGATAGGTGAAATGAAAAGATAGTTGACACTTAAAGTCAGGATTGCACAGCATTTTTAGCATGACATTCATAAACATTCGAACAATCCTAAAGGTGTTATTATCACTGTCTCCAGAACGTCCTGCAGAGCAGCCAGAATTTGGTGGTAAGCTCTCTTGAAGTACATAACACTGAATTTGTGTGCTCCAGCTAGAGGACTTGTAAAATCTTGAATATTGTGAATGTGGTAGCAATCGAGTACAGTGCAAACATTTAATGCATGGTAATCAAGCCGTGGTGTCCATATTGTGTATTTCTTTTTAATGAGATGTATTAGAGATGCCAGGAGCTGTTGGATCTGTTGATTATTCCTGCTTGAAGTTGTTTTTACTGTGTCCTATTTGTTGCTGAACATTGAGCTTTTTTGGTGTGCTGGGTTGGTTGGCGACTGCAATCCTTTTTTAATTTTTTTGGCTCTATATTTGCAGCTTTCAATTCCCATTTTAAGGTATGCAGTTTGGATTTTAATTCTTTGTTGTTGCTCGTACTTGATGTCTGCTGCAGGCTTGAATGGAACATGCTGCAACTTCTGAATGCCTTGCATAATTGCTCTATAACTATTTTGGTCCCCAACCAAAGCTCTGTTGCGTGTAGTTGATTTCCTGCCTTTAATGATGTAAGAAATGAGTGCTAATACAGGATCAGATACAGCAGACAATAAAAATTCCATTCTGGAGGCTGATAGAAACTTGAGTCCATTATAGTTTTGCATTCACCATAAGTAGAAATAGATGAACTGTTTGCATCAGCAGGCCATAAACACTCTTGAGACTTCTCAGTTGTTGCTGCTGCTGCATTTCTGGTAAGGTGCTCACATCAGAACTACTTTCCATCAGATTTGGAGGCAGCTGTTTGTGATTTACCTTCAGTTGTCTAGATCCTTTAAAATCATTAGCCTGGTTTTAGTTTACAAGCTGGCTGTGCATGACCACAGTGCCAGTGTTTATTCTTGTTTGAAAGTACTACTTGTAAAGAAACCACTGCCTGGTGGCTGCTATGTTTGGATGGTTGGTGGTGGTGAGTTTGATGTTGTTATTGTTGGCACCACTAGGGATGCTGCATCTGTTGACCGGTAGGTACTTGTAAGCTTGCTTGCAGCCTGATGTGCCCAATACTGGTCACTATTTACATTTGGGTAACCAAAGTGCAACACACTTCATAGGCTGTGCTTCATAGTGGCTGTGATACCAGCACATGGATGAGCATTGCTTCTTGTTCTGTTTTTTACTGCCACAGCACCCGAAGTGGTAAAATAGTGAAGTGGCAGCATCTTCTTGTGTAGCATTGACTTGTCCCTCGTCTCCCTTCTTGGTAATATGTTCCATGAATGCATCCAAGCCTTTTTCCAAAGTCTGGAGTTGTACAGAATATGTAGGGTCGTATTCCACTTTTGACTGTGGAGGCTATTGCCGTGGTGACATCATTTTGGGATTGTCTCTCTATACACACTTTTTCATGTTGAAGCATGCAGTGGACCTTGTCTGCAATTTCTATCTCAGGATTTTATATTTGCCACTTTTTATAACTGCTGTTCTTACTGGTTTAGCCAGATGTGACTCTTACTGGCTGAGCCAGATGTGACAAAATTTTGTGTCTGCCATTTCAGACTTGGCAAAAATATTGTGTATGTGGTGCCAATAATCAGGTACTGCTTTATCCCCAATTTTCTCACTGTTTAACAGCTGTTGGTTGCGTTGAACCTGTTGTTTGCAGAATCTTCTGAATGAAGTGGTTTTGGGATTCCAATACTTGTTCTGCACTGGCATGTTTTTAATAATGTGTGACACTAAAACCAATGCATGAGAATCCAAAGCATTAACTCTTGGAATAAATTGCATTTCATCACTTGAAACACAGTTTGAGCAAAAGGAAGTTCCAGCATACAGAATGTTGTCACCATAATGGTAGCTCACAGAACTCCAAAAACATTTTTTGCTCTCTATTTGAAGTTGATTGAAATGTAAAGTCACCACTTACATTGTGTGTGGCTTCACGGTGCCGTCTGATTTTCTATCTTGGAATAGTATTGTCTGTTGTAGGCATTGTCAGTTTGCTTATAAATCTTTGCCCTCTAGGATTCCATTTTTCTTCTCAGGGTCACCAATATGTGGGTATGTTAACCACAGTAAATAACATAGACATTAAAAAGCTACCACTGAGACAACTGCTACAACTCACATGTATAAGTCTCACCCTGGCAAGCAGGGCCTCAGACCTTTAGTTCCACAGCTATTTGTGGCACCCAGATGGAACTGTTAAAACCTAATCTCTGTACACCCAGTGGGTTGCTCAACCAAACAAGAATGCTTGTGTAGCCACTACTCCATGGCGTAAAAAAAAAAAAAAAAAAAAGAAGTATAAGGTAGTTCTGTTTGCAGTAACAAAACATCTGCTGCTAGACATATGTATTTTTAATCATTAAAATTAAAAAAAGACAACAGCTTTGAGAAAGATTCACCTATCTACATTCAGAAGGCTCTAGAGAGCATTGCTGGCATCTTGTATGTACGAGGGTCATTCAATAATTACAGAGACAAATTGGTCTGGGGAAAAAACTGTTGGTAGGGCAAGTTTGGTACTTTTATGGCTTCAAGTTGGCATCACTGGGATGAGCCCTGATCAGCTGATGTATCAACATTGTTTTGTTTATAATCTCAAAAATAAGTTTCAAAATGGCGAGTCCACTTGAAACATCCACATTATTTGAACAACGTTCTGTTATTCGTTTTGTACTTACTGAAGGCAAGAAACCAGTGAATATTTACTGTAGAATGTCTAAAGTTTATGGTGAAGATTGTATGAATCGTGCAAATTTTTACAAGTGGGTAGAGCAGTTCAAAAATGGTCGTGACTCAGTGGCTGATGAACACCGTCCTGGCCGACCAGTTACAGTTTCGACTCCCTCATTTGAAATTCAAATTGATGACATAATTCGTGCCGACTGCCATGTGACTGTGGAAATGATAGTTGATAATGTTCAAGTTAGTACTGATACAGTTCATAACATAATCTGTACTGCAAAATATGTGCAAGATGGGTCCCAAAGGAGTTGACACGGCTACACAAGGAAACAAAGTTGAGAATGTGCACAGAGCTAAAAGAACATTATGAAAGAGAAGGTGAGCACTTCCTCAACAAAATTTTAACTTGTGATGAAACTTGGATTCACAATCATGAGCCAGAATCAAAAAGACAAAGCTTGGAGTGGAAGCACACCAACTCCCCTGTCAAGAAAAAATCCAAAACCCAAGCATCCGCAGGAAAGTTCATGTTGACGGCATTTTGGGGTGCTGAAGGTCCACTTTTTTGTGATTATCTCAAAGAACAGCATACAATGAACAGCCAATACTACATGAATTTGCTTTTAAACAAGGTGAAGCCAGCCACGAGAGAGAGATGTCGGGGATCTCAGACGAGACAGTGTGATTCTCCAGCAAGACAATGCACATCCTCATATTGCTCAACTAACCTGTGAAACCATTGACAAAATGGGCTGGGAAATACCGCCTCACCCCCCTTTACAGTCCTGATTTAGCACCTAGTGATTTTCATTTGTTTGGTGCACTGAAGGAGGCATTATGTGGGAAGAGGTTCCAGGACAATGAGGACATGAAAAAGTTTGGGGAAATTCATTCAGACATCGGGTTCTTTGCAGCCAGAATAAAAAATCTTGTAGCCCGATGGAACAAGTGCATAAATGTTCAACGGGATTATGTTGAAAAGTAGAAAAAGTATTGTCTTGTAAAAATAGATGCTTTTTTCTTCAGATCAGTCTGTCTCTTTAATAATTGAATGACCCTCATATATAGCAGTTGAGAAGCAGCTAAATTCCTTGGGGAATATTCCATCAAGAATGAGCTGCATGGCTCTCTCAAACTTTAGCAAAGATGTGTCGTGTAGTGATATTATAGATATTTCCAAAGAAGAACAGAAAGATTAATGGGCTCAGAAAGATGTGATTGATGTGCAAAATATGATGAAAATAGTAGATGCCAAACTGGTAAAATTTATGGATTTACTCTTACATTCAATAGCACAACACTTCCAGACCACATCGAGGCATTCTTCATTAGCAGAAAAGTGAGTCCTTGTATTCCCAGTCCGATACACTGTTTCAAATGCCAGCACTTTGGATACACTGCTTTAGCATGTAAGGGAGAAGCCACTTGTCACAAAATGGGAAGGCTGTTCACCATGGAGTCACTTGTTCGTCTCTTCTGAGGAGTGTTAATTGCTCTGGGGATCATCTTGTATGGGGTAGAGACTCCACCATCCACCTTGAAGAAAATCTGGTGCAAATGCTAGAAACAACAGAGGGGTTCTATATGGTAAAGCAAAAATATCTATAAAGCAATACAACCTCCTGCTTTGCTACTTCATGTGCTTCACATCCGAAAAAGTCAACCCAGAAAGCCAGAGTATGTACATGAGTAGAGAAATCTAATGCCAGCACCAACACCTGTGTTTGTAAGTGTAATGGCAAGGTGCTATTACCACAGGTCCCTCCAGAAAATCTGAAAAGGTCATTGTTGCCAACATTGTAGAGCTTCCAGCAAATCAAAAGGCTGGCTCCAGTAAACATGTGAGCACTCACACTGCCACGAATAGTCCTCTGAAGTCTCTCCACACAAACAAACCAAAAAGGAAGTGTTGGACATGGGAGGAATCATCTGTTAGACCATGCAGGTCTCTCTCTCTATATTACCTTTCTAACCATACCACTTCAAACAGAGTGGAATACGAAATCTGCCTGAGGCACCAACCTAGCCCCTCAACTAAACCTTCAAGCTTGGTGGAATCCCTCCACTGGCAGAGAGACAGGGTGAAAGAAAAACCCCATTGATAAATGGGCTCCCGTACTACTGTGGAACAATGGTGGATTCAGAACATGTGGATGAACTGAAACTCCTAGCACAGGGAAGGCACTGTGTTTGTGTTTCCTTTAATGTCCCTGTGCCACATGTCTATACCTTCTACCTGAAGGACAACCTGCTTGGCAAAAGGTTTAGTCTATGTAAATCAGTACTCAGCTATACTCTCTGTATGTACCATCACAAGAAGCAGTAGATTACAAGGCCCTGAACAAGACCTTTTACTCCTCTGACCATTTCTCATACTTGGATACTTCAGTGTATATAATGTGTTACGAGACTCTCACTCTGGCCCAGTGGCCGAGATTTGCAGAGCCTTGTGATGTCTTGGGAGCTGTGCATCCTAAACACAGGCAATCTCAAACATTTCAATGCTGCTGAGCATCCTCTTTACGCTCTACAGCCCTTGCAGGTTTCACTCAGTTGGAAGTTACTGGTGACCTTCATTCAGATGACAGCTTCCCACTCTGGATACCTCTACCAGATTGTGCAGTCTCCAAGAGGAAGCTGCTGAAACAGTTAATTGACGTAGCAAACTGGATGGAGTACAGCCTGCTGACTTTTTGAACAATGAGACAATATCCAGGAATGTGTGGACATCACAAATGTGATCAGATGTGGCACTGACTTACCTGTCTTGGAGTCCTCAGCCAATCTCAGTAGGAAGCCTGTACCTCAGCAAAATGATGACAACCATTAAGCTGCCCACACTAAACATGTGACTCTGCAACATGTTAAATGCTGACTGACAGCAGAAATACTCACAGCCACTCAACTAGTCAGGACCACAGCTCAACATATTATTGAGGAGGGCAAGAATAGGTCATGGCAAGTATTTCTGGACTCAATCTGTGGCTCCACTTATTCTATAAAATGGGAAGCCATCAAGATGATTTCCAGTAAATGCAGTTGATCAGCTATAGTAGCAGTCTTGAAGATAAATGTCTACACTTCATGGACATTGCCCAGGCTACAGCAGAACATTTTGCTATGGCTACTGCCATTGCCAGCCAGGATCCAACGGTCCGCCGTACCTTTTGGCTGTGGAGAGGACTGCACTGGTGTTCATATTGAACAATTCTGAGTCATACAACTGTGAGACTCAGTGTCACTGCACCCAGTCGTGACTGAATCGTATACAAGAAGGTGTGAAACTTGAAAATGGAATTAAAGGAAATCCTGCTAGAACGTTTTAATTTGATATTGCATACCAGACATTTTTTCAACTAGAGGAGGGAAGTACTTTAGATATATCTCATCAAACCAGAAAAGTTCCAAATTTGCCTCAGTTGTTAAATAACAGTCATTTTGATGAGATGTGTCGCAAAGAATTTGCAGTGAGTGGTTAATTGTCATCTATTCTAGGCCAGTCATTTTCAGTGCACGTTTCCAGGTGTTGTTGATCCATTGTCGACAACCTGACCCAACTGAAGGTGGTTTTCCATTGTAGACAGCATTGTATAGAGAGATTTTTTTGACATCAAAAAGGTGTATGACACTACTTGGAGAGAGAGTATTCTAGGGCAGCACCAATAACAGGTAGTCGTTTGGTCCTTGTTATTGAAACACCTTTTTAAATACTGAGCTGGAAAAGTGCTGTTTGATACTTTGGAGCAGGGAATGACTGTACCCAGAAGAGTGTTTTAAGTATTAGCCTCTTTGCCACAGCGATGAACAGTATAATGTCCACAATAAGGAGTCTTGTGCAGTGCTCCTTATTTGTGGGTGATTTTGCAGTTGTTTGTGCCACATACAATACTGCAACAGCAGTACATCAGTTACAATCCACTACTGAGAGATCGGGGAGTGGGCTGCTAAGACATAAATTTTCTGCGTATAAGTGTGTGTGTGTGTGTGTGTGTGTGTGTGTGTGTGTGTGTGTGTAATCATTCTTGTGTCATTTTAATTTACTTGACATACAAATGGACAAATGGGGAGACACCATTCTACATTTTTAAAGATGCAATGAGATTTCTGTTTGATGCAAAACTGCTGTGATTACCATTCCTAAAGGATCTGAAGGTAATGATTCTGAAAGCACTACAGATAATAAAGTACCTTAGCCACAAGTCTTGGAGGGTTGACAGGCCAAGTCACTCCAGTTTTATAAGGCTCTCATGAGATCCTGGTTAGGCTATGGTTGCACAACGTACAGATTAGCAAAGCCTTCTTACTTGAAGGTCACATTGACATTACCCACCTTAAGGGGATCAGGCTGGCCACGGGTGCTTACAGGAACAATTCCATGCCCAGCCTCTGTGCTGAGACTGGGGAACTGCCACTCACCATATGGTGGCAACTTCTCGTGGAGAACGGGATGTATATAGTCTCCACTGTTCCAAATTCTCCAGCATACCTTACCATTGCTTGTCTTAGAATAATATGGAACAAATTTTCTCTGTCTGTTCAGGAGCAACGAAGCCATATGGGACCTGCATGACGTGTGAACTTAGTCATTTGCTATGGGCGTAGTACAACCACAAACTTGCCCTGATTATTGCAAAGGCCCAAAGTAATTTTAGATTTACTGAGGAACAGGAAAGACTACACTCCTCTGTCTGTTTTTAATTCAATATTTTATGACATTTTAAATGAGCACCACAGTTGTATAGCTGTATCCATAGACTGGTCTATACAGGAGGAGACCCTCAGCTGCTCTGTTTGTTTCTCTGATTGTATCCTCAAGATCCATCAACTGGAAGAATTCCCTGTGTTTTATGCAGAATTATATGTGATTTTTAGGGCACTGGTGCAAGTGAGATGTCACTCTTCCAATGCTTGTATCCAAAAAGTAAAGCAGTCCAGAATATCCAGGATGTCCTTCTTTGGCTACAGAGGCTGGGGAAGGAGGTTGTATTCTGCTGTACATCAGGAATGTGGGTATTCAGGTAAATAATTTAACAAATGTAGCAACCAAAGAGGTGTGAAGGCATTATCAGATAGTTCAGTGTGCCATCCCCTTATGAGCTATCTCACTGCTGAGGTACAGAGTCATGGGTGAATGGGTGGAAGAATGCCGGTCGTGACAGACAATAATCTGTGCCTAATGATGTCAGGAGTAAAGTGGCCATGGTGTATCTTTTTCTGGTGACATAGACAAGATGTGGTCCTTCCCACTTGGCTTCATATTGGAGCTGAACTTCTGATGTGTGGCTTCTTGCTCCAGGGAGAGTACCCTCCATTATGTGGTGCTTGTGGTGTACATATCACACTGCACCACGTTTCAGTTTGCTGCATTTTATTTTCAGACAAAATGGCAGTGGCTGATTTCCCTTCAGATTTGCAATCTATTTTAGCTGAAAATGAGATGAATGTGGTACAAACTTTTAGGATTCTGTGAAATACCTGTCTTGCTCCAGATACATTAGAGAGGAGTTTTTAATGACCTACTATCAGTGTGGTTGGCTCATCCTTTTTTGTAAGTATTCAGCTAGCCACAGATCCCTTTGTAGTTATTTTAGGCTTGTTTTTGTATTATTTCTGTTTTAATCAAAGATTTTACAACAGTTGCCCAAATGGGCAATATTTTAAATGAAGCATACATGTGCGCACACGCGCGCGCGCACACACACACACACACACACACACACACACACACACACACACACACACACACACACACACATCCTCTCTCTCTCTCTCTCTCTCTCTCTCTCTCTCTCTCACACACACACACACACAGACACACACACACACACACACACACACACACACACACACACACCAACCACTAAATAATCAAAGAAAGGGTAAAAGCAGAACTTAGAAGGGCTGTATAAAGGAGAGAGACTTGACAACAATATTATCCAAAGGTAAGAGGGGAGAATGAAGGGAAGGTGAGCCATAGAATACTGAGAGGCTGATCTGATAGAATATGGAAGACCAAAATTATAACAAGGCCCCTGGAAGAGATGGCTTTACTTCAGGATTATTCATATTCTTGGTAGAACCAGCTATGAGAAAACTATTCCACTTGATGTGCAAGATATGTGAGACAGGCAAAGTACCTTTACACAAATCTAACAATTCCAATTGCAAAGGAGGCAGATGCTGACTATTGTGTATGTTACCAAACTGTCACTTTACTCAACCATGGTTGCAAAATACTGACATGCATTATGTACGAAAAAATGAAATGACAACTAGAAACTTAAGTTGGGAGGACAGCATGTTTGGGTTCTGCAGAAGGGTAGGAGTAGACAAGGCAATACTGGTCCTGTGGCTTACCTTTGTTAACAGGTAAGAGAAAGCCAAACCTGCATTTCTAGCTTAAGTAGATTTTTAAAAAAATTACAGTGTTGATTGGAATAACCTCTTTGAAATTCTGAAGTTATCAGGATAAAATATAAGAGGATGAATGTTATGTAGGCGCCCCGGTGGTCCCGGTCGCCTATGGTGGAGTGGATAGCCGAGCAGTGACCTCTCCAGTTGTCAGGATGCTAGGAAATGGCTGTAGAAGCGTCAGAAACGCCAAAGAAACATTATTAATTCATAACAACTTTATTCCTGCCGACTACAATGTGGCTTGGTGATATCAACGACCTTCCCCGAGTCCTCGCTGACTCGTAGCGATGCCACCAGATCCGGACTGCGCAGTCTTGCTAGCGCAGCGCTGCGTGCTGTGATGTAGCGGAGGAATGTCCTTACTTCGGCCGCGTGTGGATGGTGGCACCCAGCTAGCTGGCGGCTCGGCTGCGGACAGCAAGAGGCTCCGGGTTGGAGTCCCTGGAGCTGTCGGCACCAGAAGCGTTCTCGTAGTGCGGAGTGTACTCTATCCCACCCCGTCTTCTTCCCTGCTCCTCCTGGTGGCTCGTCCGCAGTAGACGGGCGGAACGGGCTGCAGTCCCCCAGCGTCGTCGGCTCACCTGGTTGTTACGGCGGATGCACAGGGCCTAGGCCCCACACGATCTCAACGACGGCTCACTGATGTGGTCAGCATTGGCGGCGAGCAAGACTGCCGTGATGTCTGCTTAATCCTGGGTTGATGATTGGCAGCGGCAGCACAACATCTCCTTAATAAAGATTAACATGTCGATCACCGAGCTGAGTGCTATGCAGCGACCTAGTACACATCTACTGCAAGTCTAACTGCAATTGCAAGTGCCTTGTTGCTAACCAAGCTGGCGTATATAAAGGAAGCACGAGCGACATCCTGACGTCATGCTCGTTTGTAATGACCGCATTCGTTCCACTTATAGTGCTGACTTATCTGTCGTACTCGCCCCTTAGGTGTCCTTGCGACATAGTTACGTGTTGTTGTGGCAGACTTACGCGAAGTTGTGAAATGCAGTACAGCTGACGCTATACTTCTGTCTTGCACTCTACAAAAGTCTCCATCTAACGCAAACCCACGTGCTAAGCAATTCTCTCTCACCTGCTGTGTGTAACCAGGCCATTGCCCCTGCGTGGGACACATTCCATACGTGTGCAATCCTCATAGCTCTTGCCTAACCTACTGCCTCTGGCTCTCGGAATAGGCAATGAAACTTTGACAATATTCCACGTTTCCAACTCTTTACTATTCCGCGACACTACAGTTATCTACGACTTGTAGTGGAAGGAGTATAGGTAACAACAACTCACCATATAGTTGAGGCAGTGATGTAGAAAACACGGAAAATGTCGCTGTGGTGTTGTAGGTGCTTACAAACCACCACCTCATAACCTATAGTGGCTGTGTCTCATGTGTCTTGAGTGCTGACACCATTTACCTCTAACTGCATGCTCAGCCCTTTACACAGACCAGTTTATTTCATTGCCTTGTGGACTTAGTAGGGAACATATTTCTTTGTCCAGTTCTGTCCACCATTCCTCATGGAGAGTACTTGCTGCACATGTAGTGTTCTGTAAGCTAAATGCACTTCATGGGTGCCAGTGTGTGCCACCATCCTATTGCCAAAAGCTCCTGGTTTGTTTCGACAGCTGTCACATGGTATGGTGTTGGGTAATTGTGTGCCACAGGAAGTGGGGATCTCGGCTTAACTGCATGTCTCATAAGGGCGATGTAAAGATCTGTAAAAAAGACCACAACCTTGAGGAGTCCTGTGTTCTAGTGTGATGGACAGCTTTAGTTACTCGTTGTGAACATGTGTAAAGTTATTTGGCATTTTTAATTACGATACCCTATAAAACACTGTCACAGTGCATTGTGAGCTGGTGAGTACTAGTGGAACAAGTCATCAAGGAACCCTTCATCAAAAAGAGAGAATTCTTATACTTTTATCATTATACTCTCTCACTGAGTTACTGCTCTGTTGATTTAGATAAGAATTACACAAAGGGGAAAGAAAGCTTTGGTCAGAGTCGACCCATTTACACCCACAGCCTGAGGTCTTTTATCCTAGCCACTTGGCTACTGCACTACCATGTAAAGCTTGATCTGAAACCAATGTGAGAGCTAAAACAATTTGCCACATGACAGTAGTGAAGTTGGCAACTATGAAGGGACGTGAGCACTCTCAGCCCTCACACCACTTAAAAGGGGAGGCCTGGAGAAGTGCGGGTGAGTTCTTCCCTCACCGGTGGTTCAGCTGCTCATATGACTGTCCAGATGTAGGTTTTCCATGATTTCCCTAAATCATTTTGGACGGTACCTTCAAAAGGGTGTGACCTATTTCCTTACCCGTTGCTCCTCGATCTCCATGGGTGCTCCATCTCCGAAGACATCATCATCGATGGGACATTAAGCTCTCGTCATTCCTTCCTTCATTCCTCCCTTCGTCTCTTTATTCTCTCTTTTTGAAGGAAAAGTGGTGGCCCCCTTGGGCCTTTGTTGGATTCAAATTCCATTCTATACCACATTTTCAATTTAATGACATGTCCAAAATCTGCTTCTAATGGACGTGATCTTTTACAGCCAAAGCAATAATTCTTTTTCAAGAGGAGGACTTATCTGATAGCTACTCATCATGTAGTGGAGATGTTGAGTCATAGACAGGAACAACAAAAAGTGCTAAACAAGGCCTTTTGGCTGAAAACTTACTTATTTAGTAGTCTTTTTGTTGTGCTTGTCTGAGAGTCAGCATCTCCATTGTAAGGTGAGTAGCAATCTGTCCTATTCATAGTATTGTCTTTATGCTACCCTCGATTTTCCATTGTTTGATTTAGTCTGATAGCTGAATGATATCTAACAGCCTGAGTGCCACTCACCACCTCTTCTATGTGGTGGTTTGTTGAACCACTGTTTAAGCAGCCTTGGATTTTACTTTTATGAAAATTAAATATGAAAATTTCATAAATTATTATAATTGAAGGAGCTGTTTTCTATTTAATTAAGGTTTTGGAAGATGTGGTACACCGTACATCAGCAGCTATTAAGCAGACAGAGGATAAGGGAAATGACGATGAAAGTGCATCTGTGTGTGGTAGTTTTGCAACTGTTGCCAGTCCTCTTACAAAGGAAGATGCCATGAAGGTATGTGGAGAAAAGTCTCACTTGCGCCAATTATTCATTTTATGATTTGTGAAGTAACATTTAAACTTTTGCTTGCAGAATGTATTGTTCCTGCAGTCAAATGTATGCGTTTTCCATTTGTGTTCCCTTCCATCTTTGTGGACAGACACTTTTTAATCTGTATTTAATCTATTTTGTGTTACTCCTGCTGCTCACCAACAAAGGACATTCCTAAGAAGTAAATTTGATAGCTTGTAAGGAATCTGGTCAGAGTGGCCATAGATGAGTCATGTGGGCATAAGGTGCGCTTGTTTGTGTAAATGTGTGTGTTTTCCTGTCTGAAGAGGGCTTTGGCTGAAAGCTCATTTGTGGCAGTCATTGTCGTGCCTGTCTGCAACTCAATATGTCATTTTCATGGTGAGTCGCAGTCTGTCCTTTATGTGATATTGTTGATACACCAAGCTGGACTTCTCATTGTTTTAATAATAATAATAATAATAATAATAATAATAAAATAATATAAAGATATTCATAAGTTAAAGACACGTCACAGAAAGTCCATAATGATATATCATCATCATAATTTAAAATTAATAGTGAATAAATTTTTACTAGTCTCTGCATGATTATTGTGGCTCAAATAGTTATGCATGTCTAGGGGACCAGAGAGGAGGTGTGCACTTTAGAAATAGCGATGCCTTTTCTTAATAAAATACAGTTTCATGGATATTTCTTAAATGGAATTTCAGTCCACAGTGGTCTTGTGCACCTTTGAGCACTGAGTAATATCATGCACCCAGTGTACTCCCAACCTGAGAAAGAGGATTTAATAAACGCAGTGAACTTAATAAATAATAAATACAGTGGACTGAATGCTGAACTTCATGAATCTCAGTTGCTCTTACAGTAATTTATATTGCTGTCCCCACAACCAGTCTGAGTTTCAGTATACCCTGAACAAGATCATATTATTTCCTCTTGACTGCTAAAGTCAGTTGCTGTCCACACAGTAAGCAGAGTATGCTCTAACAATAAAGCTCATGGAAGTTACAGAGGAACTGGATCATACTTTATTGAAGTTACTACAATACAAAGCCAACTGTGAAAAAGAATCAGCGACATTTTGATATTGGAGCCCCCTCATGTAAATTTCTTATCTGCCACTGTACTGAAATATTACTTTTGTTTATCCACAAATTTATTCCAGCATCTGGGAGGCTGGCCACACTTTCTTCTTTGATGTGGAGTCTATTGCCATATTGGTTTTGACCAAATTGTGTCTGGCATATGTTGTAAGTGACCATACCAGAGTAGACACTTTCTATCTTTGCAGTCTATAATTGTGCTTCCAATGCTCATGATCTCTCTGATTCTGTCATTTCTGACATGATCAAGCCTGATGTTTGAAATTTGTAAATTTACTTGCAATGAATACGAAAGCATATTATATAGCCTCATTAAAATAACTCCATTGTGATTCTTCTGGACGATAATTCTCAAGTAGTGACTGTCATTCACTTCTTTGTGGACTTTTCCTCATGAGTACATCTCCATTTCTTCAATTTCTGTTGCTTCCTGAAATAATTACTATTGAACCATTTTCCAGAAAATATTTCTTCTTCAAAAAGCGCAGACGTGAATTATGAGTAAATTATTCGTATAATATTACTTAAATTCATAAAATTAATATGCATGGCACTACATTCAGCTGTTGATTCCTTTGTGACACTATTACACCAATATTCAAATTATGTGGTTTCGCTCTGCTAACTTTTACTGGAGGTTGTGCAAGATGTGCAATTTCTTAAAAATTCCATGAATGGAGTTGTTTATAAACAGCTGTTCTAGATATTGAACTCACTGATTCTGGAAACTTGAGGTTAGATAGTGCAATTTTCACATTTTAACCGACATAAATCTAATCTTTCCTGTTCATTTGTGGACAGGATTTGAGAGTGTGATATTTTATTTTTGTGTAGCAGTTGTACTGATACTTGCTAGTTACTGACTTGTGCAGTGGAAGTATATTGTTTGTAGCTTGCTTGACTTTGATTTATTACCATAAATTATCATTACTTTTTTATGTTTTAATGTGCTAGGCCCAGAATGTGGTCTATGGAATATCCCTGGCTGTTCTCGTGTTTGTACGGGGAATCCTCGTCACTCACCGTGGGGGTGGCACCGACAGGCTGCATGACGCTCTCGAACTGCTGGGGCTGTTTCTCCAAGGAAGAGGAGCACGACTTATCGAGTCTGCCATCAGCATTGTCGTTGCTGTGCCATTTGTTGAAAACTGTGTCTCAGTGAGTCGTGCCTCCAGGTAATAAGATGACACCTACTCTTTCTCAAAGTGTGAAAGTTAGTCATTTTTTAAATTTTATCATGATATGTTAAAATAGCTGCTTAATTATAGAAGCACAGTAGTGCCATCTATAGAGTACCATATTTACCTGAGTATAAGACAACCATGAATATAAGACAACCATGAATATAAGACAACCCCCCTTTTTGTAACAGACTCTGTGAGAAAAATTTATTTTCAACACATTCTGACTAATCAAAATTACAAGCTATTTTATTGACATAAAGTATCTGCCAAAAATTTAACATTAAAACTCTTCTAAACTTATGCCATTTATTGTCTACATTTTAATATCAGTAGGATAAATGAAGAAACTGCAAAAAGGTAAGAATTTAAGGAGATGGGACCTGGATAAATTGAAAGAACTAGAGGTTGCAGAGAGTTTCAGAGAGAGCATTAGAGAACAGTTGACAAGAACAGAGGAAAGAAATACACAAGAAGAAGAATGGTTAGCTTTGAGGGATGAAATAGTGAAGGCAGCAGAGGATCAAGTAGGTAAAAATATGAGGGCCATTAGAAATACTTGGGTAAGAGAAGAGAGATTGAGTTTAATTGATGAAAGTAGAAAATATAAAAACACAGTAAATGAAGCTGGTGAGAAGGAATACAACCGTCTCAAAAATGTAATCAACAGGAAGTGCAAAATGGCTAAGCAGGGATAGCTAGAGGACAGATGTAAGGATGTACAAGCATATGTCACTACATGTAAGATAGATACTGTCTACAGCAAAATTAAAGAGAACTTTGGAGAGAAGAGAACTACCTGTATGGATATCAAGAGCTCAGATGAAACCCAATTCTGAGCAAAGAAGGGAAAGCAGAAAGGTGGAAGGAGTATATAGAGGGTCTATACAAGGGCAATGTACTTGAGGACAATATTATGGAAATGAAAGAGGATGTAGATAAAGATGACATGGGAGATATGATACTGTGTGAAAAGTTTGACACAGCACTGAAAGACCTAAGTCGAAACAAGGCCCCGGAAGTAGACAACATTCCATTAGAACTACTGATAGCCTTGGGAGAGCGAGCCCTGACATAACTCTACCATCTGGTGAGCAAGATGTATGAGACAGGTGAAATATCCACAGACTTCAAGAAGAATATAATAATTCCAATCCCAAAGAAAGCAGGTGTTGACAGATGTGAAAATTACCAACTATCAATTCAATAAGTCATGATTGCAAAATACTAACATGAATTCTTTAAGAGGAATGGAAAAACTGGTAGAAGCTGTCTTTATCTTAGAAGACAGATTAAGGAAATGCATACCTACATTTCTAGCTCTTGCAGATTAGAGAAAGCTTTTGCCAATGTTGACTTCAATACTCTCTTTCAAATTCTGAAGGTGGCAGGTATAAAATACAGGGAGCGAAAGGCTATATACAATTTGTACAGAAACCAGATGGCAGTTACAAGAGTCGAGGGGCATGAAAGGGAAGCAGTGGTTGAGAAGGGGGTGAGACAGGGTTGTAGCCTACCCCCAACCTTATTCAATCTGTATATTGAGCAAGCAGTAAAGGAAACATTAGAAAAATTCAGAGTAGGTATTAAAATCCATGGACAAGAAATAAAAATTTTGAAGTTCACCAATGACATTTTAATTCTGTCAGAGACAGCAAAGGACCTGGAAGAGCAGTTGAACGGAATGGACAGTGTCTTGAAAGGAGGATATAAGATGAACTTCAACAAAAGCAAAATGAGGATAATGGAATGTAGTCGAATTAAGTCGGGTGATGCTGAGGGAATTAGATTAGGAAATGAGACGCTTAAAGTGGTAAATGAGTTGTGCTATTTGGGAAGCAAAATGTAGACTGGCAATCGCAAGGATAGTGTTTCTGAAGAAGAGAAATTCGTTAACAACGAGTATAGATTTAAGTGTTAGGAAGTCTTTTCTGAAAGTATTTATAAGGAGTGTAGCCATGTATAGAAGGGAAATATGGGTGGTAAACAGTGTAGACAAGAAGAGAATAGAAGCTTTCAAAGTGTGGTGCTGCAGAAGAATGCTGATTAGATGGGTAGATCACATAACTAATGAGGAGGATTGGGGAGAAGAGGTATTTGTGGCACAACTTGACTAGAAGAAGGGATCGGTTGGTAGGACACATTCTGAGGAGGGATCAAGTGATCACCAATTTAGTATTGGATTGAAGCATGTGTAGTAAAAATCATAGAGGGATACAAAGAGATGAATACATTAAGCATATTCAGAAGGATGTATGTTGCAGTAGTTATTTGGAGAGGAAGAGGCTTGCACAGGATAGGGTAGCATAGAGAGCTGCATCAAACCAGTCTTTGGACTGAAGACAACAACAACAACAACAACAGGAGAAATGTCACATGATTGATTGAGCAACGTTGATACTGTATCAAGCACTTTGGTGTATCGGGAAATCTCGAGCCTATTGGTATTCGAGTATCGTTTGCCGGGCTCTGCCTTCTGAATTCTACTAAGTGACTCTGCCTGTGCCCTGTATAGCCAAAGCTTCATCTCTAAATGTAAAATGATCCTTATAAATGTAAAGCTACCCCTTTATGCGCTACTAAACAACTTAAAAATGTTGACCTCAACAGAAATAGTTTAATCTACAACTATAAGACGACCGTGTATTTTTCGAATGTGGAATTCGGGAAAAAAAAATCTCATCTTATAATCATTTCATATTGATCAATCAAAGCAGTCTCTAAGGACTGCAATGTATTAATGTACATTTTTATAACTGTCATTTGTAGGACTCCAAATGTTCCTCCATGCTCTTGTTACTTGAGAAAATTTAAGTGATGAGAATTCTCTGTAAAGATGTAATAGTTACTGCTAGGACAGAATTGCCCTGGAAAACAGTTTTTATTTTATTTATTTATTTTTTTGTGCTGGGTGGTGGTGGTGGGGGGGGGGGGGGGGGGGGGGTTGCTATTGATAGGATATCGACAGTGCTCATTTTCTGGATCTTATATTTGGGACCTTGCCTTGAGCTGCATGACAGTGCTTGCTTTCTGGACGTTATATTTGGGACCTTGCCTTCAGCTGATACTGGAGAGGTTTGAAACTCTGAAAGAAGTGAGAGGCTGCATTGCATGCACAGAAATCATACAATAATATTGGTGGTAGCAAATTTGGGACACAAAAGACAGCTGCAGTTGTGTAGTAAGGATGCTGCTGTCTGGAAAATTAACTCCAACTGGCTGCACACAGGACATATTAAATAGAGCTGAAAGTGGAGCTCTTAAAAAGTGGAAATCCTTCACCAAAAGTACAAAACAAATAAAGCCGACAGTCCCCAGATAGCTGTGGCTGCTGACAGACAAAGGTACTTATCCCATATCCAACATGTCTGTAGAACATTTCCTTGTGTAATGAAGAAACGAACACTTATAGGACAGAAGAGATGACTCGTGTTACATAGGCATCAAAGAGTGATTCTGTTCTTCGTGGGAGCACACAGCACAGCACTGGATAAAGCCCTCTTGCTTATTCTGAGGATTTGGAAAATAAACCCATTGGTTCAGAAGAATATTTCTGAGAATGAGCCAAAGAGAAGAAACATTTGAAAGATAAGGAAGTAATATGAACATTTATGTCAAGCAAAGGGCAAATTGAATTATAGTTTTTGCATGTTATTACTCGTGGGACAGCAACAACCACACCAAGTGCTTTCTGTTTCTCTTCAAACCTGAAGAATGAACTTAATTTAGAATGCATGCCACATAAAGTATAGCATACACTTTGTGATGAGTCATGCTCTGTTCTGGTGTAAAACAAACTTTGTATCTATTCCTGCCTTCATTTAAAAAAATTAACACTCAGTTTTAGTTGTAAGGACTGGATGTCTTCATAGGTGCTCAGCTTCTCCGTTTACTTGCACTGTTCTTGGAATTTACAAAATACGTTGTGAATATTGTAGCAGTTACATCAGTCAGTTCATATGAGCGATTTTAGAATGCTACACAGAGCACCACACCGTCACCACCACATTAAATGTCATCTGCATATAGAAATGTATGACATTTTGGGAAACTTTTCCTGTTTCGGGGCTTTATCTTCATGATCTTCCTACAGAATTCCTGTTCTTCCTGCCACTGTACTTCACTAATTCACACCATATCTACCTTCAACCCGTGCTTTTCTCTTTCCTAGTTCTCTAGCATACATACCTGATTATGGGATCTACAATTACACTCTCTGACACTTAGAACACCAGTTTTGACTTTCCTGATGACAACATACTCTTGAGTAGCCCGATTCCAGGCACCTGAATGGAAGACTGTTTTAACCCTGGATTATTTTACTCTAGAGGAGTCTTACATCATTCAGCCACACAGATCTGCGTACCCTTCAGAAAAATGATAGCTGTAGTTTCCCCTCACTTTCAGGTGTTTGCAGTACCAGCACAGCAAGGCCATGTTGTCTAAAGTTAGAGGGCCAACTCAGTCAATAGTCCAGACTGCTGCCTCTGCTACTACTGAAAAGACTGCTGTGTGCTTCTTCTACATCTGCATCTACATAATTACTCTGCAATTCACATTTAAGTGCTTGGCAGAGGGTTCATCGATCCACAATTGTACTCTCTCTCTACCATTCCACTCCAGAACAGCGCGCGGGAAAAATGAGCACCTAAACCTTTCTGTTCGAGCTCTGATTTCTCTTATTTTATTTTGATGATCATTCCTGCCTATGTAGGTTGGGCTCAACAAAATATTTTCGCATTCGGAAGAGAAAGTTGGTGACTGAAATTTCATAAATAGGTCTCGCCGCGACGAAAAACGTCTTTGCTTTAATGACTTCCATCCCAACTCGCGTATCGTATCTGCCACACTCTCTCTTCTATTACGTGATAATTCAAAACAAGCTGCCCTTTTTTGCACCCTTTTGATGTCCTCCGTCAATCCCACCTGGTAAGGATCTCACACCACGCAGCAATATTCTAACAGAGGACGAACGAATGTAGTGTAAGCTGTCTCTTTAGTGGACTTGTTGCATCTTCTAAGTGTCCTGCCAACGAAATGCAACCTTTGGCTCGCCTTTCCCACAATATTATCTATGTGGTCTTTCCAACTGAAGTTGTTTGTAATTTTAACACCCAGGCACTTAGTTGAATTGACAGCCTTGAGAACTGTACTATTTATCGAGTAATCGAATTCCAACAGATTTCTTTTGGAACTCATGTGGATCACCTCACACTTTTCATTATTTAGCGTCAACTGCCACCTGCCACACCATACAGAAATCTTTTCTAAATCGCTTTGCAACTGATACTGGTCTTCAGACGACCTTACTAGACGGTAAATTACAGCATCATCTGTGAACAACCTAAGAGAACTGCTCAGATTGTCACCCAGGTCATTTATATAGATCAGGAACAGCAGAGGTCCCAGGACGCTTCCCTGGGGAACAGCTGATATGACTTCAGTTTTACTCGATGATTTGCCATCCATTACTACGAACTGCGACCTTCCTGACAGGAAATCACGAATCCAGTCGCGCAACTGAGACGATACCCCATAGGACCGCAGCTTTATTAGAAGTCGCTTGTGAGGAATGGTGTCAAAAGCTTTCTGGAAATTTAGAAATATGGAATCAACTTGAGATCCCCTGTTGATAGAGGCCATTACTTCGTGCGAATGAAGAGCTAGCTGTGTTGCACAAGAACGATGTTTTCTGAAACCATGCTGATTACATATCAATAGATCGTTCCCTTTGAGGTGAATCGTAATGTTTGAATACAGTATATGCTCCAAAACCCTACTGCAAACCGACGTCAATGATATAGGTCTGTAGTTCGATGGATTACTCCTACTACCCTTCTTAAACACTGGTGTGACCTGCGCAATTTTCCAATCTGTAGGTACAGATCTATCGGTGAGCGAGTGGTTGTATATGACTGTTAAGTAGGGAGCTATTGTATCAGCGTAATCTGAAAGGAACGTAATCGGTATACAATCTGGACCTGAAGCCTTGCCCGTATCAAGCGATTTGAGTTGCTTCGCAACCCCTAAGGTATCTACTTCTAAGAAACTCATGCTAGCAGCTGTTCATGTTTCAAATTCTGGAATATTCCATTCACCTTCCGTGGTGAAGGAATTTCGGAAAACTGCGTTCAATAACTCTGCTTTAGCGGCACAGTCGTCGGTAACAGTACCATCGGCACTGCGCAGTGAAGGTATTGACTGCGTCTTGCCGCTTGTGTACTTTACATACGAACAGAATTTCTTCAGATTTTCTACCAAATTTCGAGACAATGTTTCGTTGTGGAACCTATTAAAGGCATCTCGCATTGAAGTCCGTGCCAAATTTTGCGCATCTGTAAATTTTAGCCAATCTTCGGGATTTCGCCTTCTTCTGGACTTCGCATGCTTTTTCCGTTGCCTCTGCAACAGCGTTCGGACCTGTTTTGTGTACCATGGGGGATCAGTTCCATCTCTAACCAATTTATGAGGTATGAATGTCTCAATTGCTGTTGCTACTATATCTTTGAATTTGAGCCACATCTTGTCTACATTTGCATAGTCAGTTCGGAAGGAATGGAGATTGTCTCTTAGGAAGGCTTTTAGTGACACTTTATCCGCTTTTTTAAATAAAATTATTTTGTGCTTGTTTCTGGTGGATTTGGAAGAAACGGTATTGAGCCTAGCTACAACGACCTTGTGATCACTAATCCCTGTATCACTCATGATGCTCTCTATTAGCTCTGGATTGTTTGTGGCTAAGAGGTCAAGTGTGTTTTTGCAACCATTTACAATTTGCGTGGGTTCGTGGACTAACTGCTCAAAATAATTTTCAGAGAAAGCATTTAGGACAATCTCGGAAGGTGTTTTAGAAAGCATTTAGGACAATCTCGGAAGGTGTTTTCTGCCTACCACCGGTTTTGAACAAGTATTTTTGCCAACATATTGAGGGAAGGTTGAAGTCCCCACCAACTATAACCATATGAGTGGGATATTTATTTGTTATGAGACTCAAATTTTCTCTGAACTGTTCAGCAACTATATCATTGGAGCCTGGGGGTCAGTAGAAAGAGCCAATTATTAACTTAGTTCGGGTGTTAAGTATAACCTTACCCACACCAATTCACACGGAGTATCTACGACTTCACTACAAGAAAAACCACCACTGACAGACACAAACACTCAACCACCAATTCTACCTAATCTATCTTTCCTGATCACCGTCTGAGACTTCATAAAAATTTCTGCAGAACTTATTTCAGGCTTTAGCCAGCTTTCTGTACCTATAACGATTTCAGCTTCTGTGCTTTCTATTAGCACTTGAAGCTCAGGGACTTTCCCAGCACAACTACAACAATTTACAACTACAATTCCGACTGTTCCTTGATCCAAGCACGTCATGTATTTGCCATGCACCCTTTGAGATTGCAGCCCACCCCATACTTTCCCAAGGCCTTCTAACCTAAAAAACCGCCCAGTCCACGCCACACAGCCTCCGCTACCCGTGTAGCCGCCAGCTGAGTGTAGTGAACTCCTGACCTATCCAGCAGAACCCGAAACCCCACCACCCTATGGTGCAAGTCAAGGAATCTGCAGCCAACACGTTCGCAAAACCGTCTGAGCCTCTGATTCAGACACTCCACCTGGCTCTGCACCGAAGGTCCACAGTCGGTTCTGTCAACGATGCTGCACATTGTGAGCTCTGCCTTCATCTTGTAAGCAAGACCGGCAGCCTTCACCAAATCAGATAACCGCTGGAATCCAGAGAGAATTTCCTCAGATCCAAAGCGACACATGTCATTAGTGCCGACATGTACCACCACCTGCAGCTGGCTGCACCCTGTGCTCTTGATGGGATCTGGAAGGACCCTTTCCACATTAGGAATGACTCCACCCGGAATGCACACGGAGTGCACACTGGATTTCTTCCCCTCCTTAGCCGCCATATCCCTAAGGGGACCCATTACGCGCCTAACATTGGTACTGTTGTCTGTATTGCTGAGTCATAAGAGGCACACCGACATGGCAAGGTTCATGGCTCCGTGTAGTAATTTTCCCGAAATACATTGTTGCCTCATGCTTATATCCTTGTTGTTAGAATAGCCCAGATGTAGTACATAGAAGTGCAGGTAATCATCGTGAAAATTCAGTATACTGTGCTGGTGAAATGTGTTGTTCTCTTTGCAGTAAGTGTGTCTGTGACATTCAGTGTTAACATAAATGCTGATGGGAAATGCATCACTTAAGATGCCAAATATCAAAAAGTTTGTTTGCGTTAGATTGAGAAGTGTTTGCCCTCGCATGTCTTCATATCAGTTTATACTCAATGAACACATTCTCAGTACGTCCATAATTTTTGTCATCCGTAGTGGCATGTGTGGAAAAACAATGGCAGCTTCATCCAACAGTCACCTACATTGTTTAGCACTATTGATTTTTATGAATTACACAAGACTGGAAGATTTTTAGGTTTCTACTGCATCTGATGCCAAGGTTTTCCATGGCAATGGAATGTATGTGTAAAATAAGGTAACTTAAAGAAGAATAAATTTCTCACCAGCCTGTCAATTTTAGTTCAAATTGGAGTTATCTAATGTTATAGCTGTTCTGTCACTGTTTTTTGCTGTAATATTGAAACAATTCACCGTGTCCTCCAGAAATGTGGGACATCTTGTGTATGGCTGTGTGCGCCGCCATATTGGTGGGTGACCTTGAACGAGCTTCGCCTGGCAGCCGCAGCGCCACGGCGGATCGCGCTCTTAGTTTTAACAGAGCACGATCTGCTGGAAAATTAAGCTTCCGGTCCGCCATGTTGGATTATCAGCGCGCTACTTCCTGCCGCGCCCAGTCTTATCTCTGACGTACATCCGCTGTACAGGCAGCTGCATGCTCATTTTACTTGAGGGAGCCGCACGAAGCACACAGCCATGCCGTACAGGAGGAGAAGATTTACAAGAAGATCAAGGCTCCCTGTTTACAAGACGGTCGATACATTTTGTATGTTTTCTTTTTCTCTTCTTTTTTCCTCTTATTAGTGACAGTTTGTGGCCACTGTGTTTTAGTTGCTCCATTTTTTCCTAACCCTACCAGTTTCTTCCATCACTGTCTCTTTATTACCTTGCACACCTTTCACACTTTTGCTGTATTGACTGCTTGTAAAAGGTAAGAGGAGCTGTCTCTCTTTCCACCGTCGATGTAATAGCCAAGTTTAAACTTAATTTACCTATATCAATGATGTTACATGTAAACGGTGCATGGGAAGATGCTCACAAGAATTTATTGCGTTGCAGCACAATATGATAATGGAAGAATGACAGGGAATTACGTTGATAATAAAAATTTCTAACAAATGTGTGGTAGCATATTGCATGAAGTATGTATGGCATATAAAAAGCTTTGTGGAGAATTGGAGTTATGATTTGTGATTTTAGGCTTCCCCAGCCTGTGACAATTTTGAAATGTT